>NC_042617.1:328969062-331369062 GCF_901001135.1 Rhinatrema bivittatum | reverse complement strand
GTAACAAGGCATAAAACTGAGTATGAGAGTGACGAGAGAGTGGGGTTTATAGTGCCGGGGGTGTGGGGTGGGGGATGGACAGTGGCCTGGGATTTAGCGATTGTGGGAGGATGGGTGAGGGTCCGGTGGGGGGGGGGGGGGGAGCCTGATTTTGATGTTTAAATGTTCCCAGGGAAGAAGGTGTGTGTCTGTGTGTGTGTGTGGGGGGGGGGGGGGGGGGGGAGCACGACCTGCAGATCCCGCAGTGTTTATTTCATATTTAGGAGGAGTTTGTGGGGTGCATGGCCCAGCAGGGCTATATATGAAATTTGGGGAGAAGGGGCATAGGGAGTACCCAGATAACTTTAGACTGCTCTCCTGCACGACCAGACATACCCGGCTGAGATTTAGCCCCACCCCCAGAATGCCCTGGCACCGCCTCCTATGTTATCCAATTAAGTTTCAGCCAAGTGGGCCTACCAATTTGAATATAGACCTCGCAAAGTCCAGAATGTTCTGTGATGGGGGACTGAAATTTCATAGTGCTAACTAATCACCCTGCATTAAGATCGGCTCGTACAGCCTCAGGTGATACCATGCTTTATTCTGATTACTGTGTACAAGTTACATTCTCACCGAGCACTATAACAGCAGTAATTAACTTGATTGCTTTAGCATTTGCCGTTAATAATTACATTAGTGCCTTTTTGTTTTTGTGCTCTCATCAGGAAAACAGTAAAAATATTGATTGCACAGTGCATGAAGAACAGGATATTAATCTCAAGGGTCTATATTTTTCACCCTGTGAAGCCTCCCCTTTTGTAAAACAATTTCTAATTGCATAGCTAATGAAGAGAATCCTGTATAATGAAAAAAGGACTACATTAATTTGTTTCATGGCAGGTCAATAAAGATTTAGAAGTTCTCAGGGTTTTTGTTGATATCAAACAAACATTAAACATAGGCCTATTTCTAATGTATCATTTTTAGCCAATGTCATAGAGCAAGTGGGAATGGTTCAGGTGTACACTTTCTTGGTCAAGTCTGATTATCTGGATGGTTGTCAGTGTGGCTGTTTGACTTTCATTATAACATAGAGACAGCTCTGAATGCAGTAATGGATGAACTACAACTCAGACGGGATGGGGGTGGCTTGGAATTTTTGATTATGGTAAAACTTTGAATCACCATTGGCATGGAGAGCCATGAAATTCTGCTTGCTCATCTGTCAGCAGCCGGCATCCGAGATAAGGTGGCAGATTTGCTTGCATCCTGTCTCTTGAGTGCAATCTGGGGAAATGTTATCATTTGGCTGGCTTTTGCCTTGCGGTGTTCCCAAGAGCTATGCATTATTCCTTGTCATCCTGCCAGACCAGTCCAGACACGTGGGTCTGTGCTATCTTGCCAGCAGAAGCAGAGGACAAGACTTACACTGATGCCCTGCTGACATAAGGGGAAGCAGCCAGGAAGCCTCTCAGTATTTCTGTCTCCAGCCAACATTTCTGTGGAATCTCAGGGTTCTCCCCCCGTGAAGTTTCCAACAGGTAAAGGTCAGAGGTCCATCGGCCCTCCCTTCCCCCAGAGGGAGCTACTTTCTGGGGTAGGGTTGCTGCAGTCCTGCGGTGACAGTGCGCTCTAGAGGCCCTGCTTCCCATCCCGATTGCATGATGACTGGGGGGGTTGCAGTGGGCTTACCTTACAGGAACACCTCTTGCTGGCCAAGTTTTCCATTGGCATACTGGAGAGGTGGCAGCAGAAACAGAAAAAACCAGGGCTTTGTGGCTGCAGCCTCTCTTGGCATTGCCCTTATCACAGGGCTTCTCAAACTGTGGGTTGGAACCCCAAATGGGGGTCACAAAGCCTTCAGCTGGGGGTCACAGGTGCCTCAACTGGCAGCAGCAGCGGTATTTAGTAGTATAAGTTATCCCGGGCCCTGTGAGCCTGAACCCTTTCACAGGGCCTACCCTCACATGAGTTTATGTGGTAACAGGAAGCCCTGGGCTCAAGGGCCACTGGATCACTGTTGGGCTTGGATCCAGACAAGAGGGGAGGACATAGGCCAGCGGAGATTGCTACTGTTCCTCTCTCTTCACCCACCACTGAAACCCAAGAGAGAAAAAGGTTGCCCCTGTCGTTAACCTTCCCTCTCTTCCCACCAACTGTCATCCACCTTTCATCTGGGGCTCAAAGGAAAATATTGCCACTGACCCTGGCTGGTGAGGGACTGTGTGTGGAGAAGGGAGGGATCAGATGCAGGAAGGGTTTGAGGGCTGGAACAACTGGAGAGGGAATGGCTGTGGAGGGTGAGAGGGGAAAGAGAAGATCAACTGGGAGATGTATTAAGAACTGGGAGTGAGAGAAATGATGTCGGGGGATGCCTGAGCGAGGTTGGAGAGGAGATAAGGCTAGGGGTGAGAGAGGATGGGGATGACGGTGAGGCAGGGATGAGGTGAGAGGTAGGATGATAGAGGATCAGTTGGCTGTTATAAAAAGGGAATGGGTGAGAGGATTAACTGGGAGGATGAGAAAAGGATTGAAGTGGGTCAGAGAGCGGATGGACTCAGTAGGGGAGAGGATCTGGGATATGTAAAAGGGAACAGCTAAAAGAACAAAGGTTGAGAGAAAGAGAGGGTCTACTGGAAGGATGTTAAGAGAGGAGGTCATTTGGAGGGGGTAAAAGCTGAGAGAGAATATTGACTAGAGAAGGTGAAGGATAAGAGAGAGGATCATTTGGAGTGTGGTGATGATGAGTGGAGTGATCGTTGGAGGGAGACCACATCCCCATTAATTTGTTTTAGTGCTACAATTTGGTCCTACCGAAACCTCTTCTCTGCTGGGAAGTCCAGAGGCTGTGGTGGTGAAGGAGCCAGTCATGGCTGACAGCATTGCATACGCACCTGTTCTGAGGTAGGCCCTGGGTAGTTTGAGTGGAGCAGGGGTTGCACAGGCAGTGGGAGCTGGCATCAGTGAAGCGTGGCTAGATCATTTCGTTTGGTGCGCAACGGAGGTGACAGCAGGGTCATGGGCCTAATATTCATGGAGCTGGCACAGGTGAGGAGTGGAAGCAGGAGACATCACCCCCATGGGGCCTGGGGCCCGAATTCATGGACTGAGTGTTGGGAACAGTGATTGGCCCATCCCCTCACTTGAATCTTCAGTGACAGAAGAGGCTGTTCCCGCCGTTCCTTTCAGCGAAGAAGTGAAAGAAGGGACAGGAGGCTTCTGGGAGCTGTAGTTCTAAGAAGCCGTAGCATAAAGCAAGTTGTAAGGGGTAGTACTTTATGGAAAAGGCAGTTGGAAATTGTAGTCTTGAAGGAGCGGGACATAGAGCCAGCCAAGAGGAAGGAGCTGATGGCAGGAAGAAGCATCAGTGAATGCTGGGTACAATTAAGGGCTTACTTAGAGGAAACAGCTCTAAGTAATCCTGTGTAAGAACTGAATCTCAGGTTATAGTAACCCAAAAGATTTCCCACAAATTCCGAGGCCATCCGGCAGAACCTTTCTCTGGAGTCCTGCTCCTGGAGAAGTAGAAACCCCAATCCAAATGCAAACCCCAAGGGCAGAACAGGAAAGGGAGGGCTTTAAAACTGTCACGGGGCAAAACTGAATAACCTCTCTCTCTCCCTCATCTTTCCTCCAATGGCAGAACACGTTTTTCTCTGGACTGTGATTATTAATAATACAACTGGTTTCCCTGGAGGCAGGGGAGCAAAGTCAAGTGCCATAAGATTCGGTTGTTGGGAACTACTTTGCTGCCAGACCTCCCTATCACCCACCTTAGCCCACCCTCCTGAATCCTCCCTAGACTTTCCAAAATCACCCTGTGGAGGCCCAAGAGGAGGCCCTTTGGCCACGATTATAAGGCAAAGTAGGCTTTTGTACCTGCAAATCATCAAAAAACTTCCCATCTTCTGTTCACATTAATAAACTGTTGCATATATTTTTGCTTGTAGATTTTTTAGTTTTTTAAATTTATATTTAAGAACTGACATCTATCATTACTCTGCTCTAAGATTTTATTTTATGTTTTTACTGGGATGGGAGGTGAATGGGAATAGATAGTGTCAAGTCATTTACTATAACGTTTATTCTGTGGCCCTCTGGCCAGTCTCTCTTATAGTGACTGTATACATTTGGGCTGCCTGCCTGTGATGTATTATGGGATCTGCCTCTGCCAGTCTGGAACTGAAGAGAGGACAAGATCCTCTCTCTCCAATCCTTTCTTCTCCCTCCAACCCTCAATACCATTTTCCAGCCGAAGGCAGTAACTGGCTGGAGGAGAGTGGTACAGCCAGTTCACCTGCACGCCCACCATGCCATAAGCCTCCAGGGTCCCACTTATGTAGTGTAGGACCAGTTTCATGGAATGGACTCCCCAGGACTCTGCAGTCTCACAGGACCTCAGCCCCACACATTCAAACTTCAGAGTGAAGCTGGCAAAGGAGGAGGCAGATACATGGAAGAAATGCTGTTCGCCTCCTACCAGTAAGTGATGGGAGGAAAGATCGCTCTAATGGGCATGGGAGGAAGAGGGTTGCTAGAGGGAGGATTATGCCTAGGGTGGGGAAGAAGATCATAGGGCATATCAGGGGAAGAGGGTTGGAAAAAACAGGAGGGGAGGGGGGAAGAAAATCATGCCAGTGGTGGGGGAGGGTTGAGGAGAATAGGGGAGCAGGAGGAGAATCACAAGTGTCTGTCTGTGTGTAGGATTGTGCCTGGGGTGGGAAGTTGGAGAGGACCATATCAGGGCATAAGGAGTGGGACAGCAGAAGAAACACACAAAAGTATGTGTGTGGGGGGAGGGGGGGGAGTTAGAGGGGGTGGAGTGTATGGGCCCAAGCCTTGAATCTTTTAAATATCTACTGGTATCTCTGCCCCAATATGACTTGATAAAAACCGCATGGAGGGTCTGTGGCAGAGGGAGGTGTTACTCCCCATGTCCCAGGACTTCTGGAAGGAACACGGTCAAAATGTTCTAACCCTTAGACTATTCCTGTACAGGGCAGACGGGCAAAGTACCGACTGCCCTAGGATAACAAGGGAGCAAGCTTGGCCTCGTGCTGCTGGGAGCTGGCAGGAATGGGTGGGAGGGAGGGGAGTCGGTGCTTCAGGGACAGGAAGGTTAGGGACAGTGGTGGCAGCTGAGGGTATTTGAAGAAAGCAGAATGGGATTAAATGCTCCAATTGGTTGGAGTGCAGGGACTCAAGGAAAAGGGAAAGGAGCGTGGGTAAGAAAGGCAGGGGGTTGAGGGTTCCCCTTGTCTTTTTCCTATTGCTGTGAGAGCTGCAGGACCTCGGTTGGTAGTCATGGGTATCATGGCTGAGATAGTCAGATTATGGTGCGGAGATCCTTGAGGGCAATGTCTCTATGACAGGATCAGGTACAGGGAGAGGCAGTGGGCATGGACATGGAAGTCACAGTGGTGGTGATTGCTGGTGGTTCTGAGGAGGAGGACGATCAGGGTGTATGGCCTCATTGATCCGATGAGGCCAGCCTGCAGGAGATTGAAGTTTCTTCATGAGGAGATGTACATGCGGCTCCTGCTGTCCTGGAGGTGTCAGTGGCAGCAGCGTACGTGGGTCTGGCAGGGGAGGGATGACACTCGTGCAGTTGCATATAATCTCCCGAGGATCTCCTCAGCAGTGCACGTTGTTCTGGCATGGCAGGATGATGATATTGCAGTGGACAAGTTGGAAAAATGATTTGAGGTGTGAGCTGTGGCTTTGGCACCCAATGTCCCTCATAGTGCTTGATCCCGCTGTAGAGGCAGTAGTTTGGTGACATTAGGGTGGAGTGAAGCAACGCTTGTGGATAGCCTGCTGCCAGAGGAGTGTGACTTCAGCACTATAGGAAGAGGGACTTCATTGTGCAGCTCCAAGGGCGGTGAGGTGAGATGGCGAGAAGTGGGAGCAGGAGTGGACAACTGGTAGGGGTGGGCAGACCTACATTTGGGGAGGAGTTGCTAGGTCAGTGTAGTGATGGGGGTAGTGTTGTTGGGGCAGTATCAGTAGCTTGAGGAATGGCTCTGGGGAGCTTGACATCTGGAGCAACTGGCTCCTGTCAGGATGGAGGGGTGCTTTTGGGGGGCTGCTAGGTATCATGAACAGTAGGTTCCAGATGTTCTTGGAGGTATACCCTCGACTGCGGGTGTATACTGCATGGGTGGAGAGATAGATTTTATGGGAATGAGGGTATGCAATCTGGGTTTCTGGCTGGGGCCTTCCCACCATGTTCAGGAGGAGTGAGTAGAGGGGCATCCCAGTGGATGAGTGGAAGTTTGCCCAACAGGTTTCTGTCTCCCAGTCAGGCTAATTGGGGTCATTTTCCTAGCTGGTAGCCAGGATGGGGAGTAGAAGGTGCAGAGTTTGTTGTGGTTCCTCCTAGGTCGGGTGGTTTTTGGGAATGGCATCTTGGCGTGAGTATGCTGCCAGGCAGTGTATTTCTTTTGGTTGGAGTTTATCCTTTTGGATACACACCAGTGGACGTGGATTCTGCCATTTCTCTTGCTGAGACTCCTGTCCTTCCTTTTCAGATCGGCAGGCATGGGCAGGGTTCTCAGGAGGCAGCCAATGGTCCTGGCACATCTCAGTAGGAGGAGTAGCTGTGGCATCTCTCAGTTTGTTTCGTTATGCAGCAGTTGGGTGAAGCTGAATCCATAGCTCAGGAGTCTGCTGAGCTGACAGTACAGGATGACTCTGGGGTAACTGGTGTGGTTCTGCAGGGGGGTTTATGTTCTGGAAAGGTTTGATCCTTCTGAGGGAATAGTAGGGAGCCCTGATCAGTGTGGACTAGGAGGTTATGATGAGGACAGTTCTAAGCATAGGCAACGGCACTGGCAATCTAGTTCTTCTAGCTTGTCCAGTCATAGCTCATCCTCTTCCACATCATCCAGTTCCTCATCAAGGGGTAGATCTTCAGCAATATCAGGTATGAGGATTTATTTATTTATTTATTTTAAGTTTTTCTATACCGGCATTCACAATAGATATCGCATCATGTCGGTTTACAATTAACAAGTGGATAGGTAACAAAAAAGGTAAAAACTAATATTTATCTTAATAATAATAATAATAATAATAATAATAATAATCGTAGTAATAATAATAATAAAACATTAAACAAGAGAAGGCTAAGGTATGCAGTTACAATAAAACAAGGGAGTAATACAACTTGGAGCATAGAAAAGAAGCAGGGGATTAAATCGAAAGAACGTAAAAACGTAAAAACGTAAAGGATAAGGGTAAGGATAGAGGATAGAGGAACACCTGCATTGGTGCATTGTCTGAATTGTGGGAAGGGGTTTCACGTTCAATGTGGTGTAGGATAAGAAAGTGGGGGTGCATAGAAAAGTTGATAGAGAGTCATGGGGGTGGCAGAAGGAAGGTAAGAAGCAGAAGGATAGGAAGCATCCCTTGTACTATTTTGAACTGGATACAGTGTTTTATGCACCTGGTAAGTGTGGTTGGGTATGAGGACCCTGCAGAGAACAGGCCGATTTTGGCTTATGATGACATTATATTGACAGCTAATAGGGATTATGAGGGTTGGGCTTGGCTCAACTATGATGAGCGCTTCAGGTACAAGATCGAAGAGAATAAGTTCATATCTTGGGGCACTCAAGATGTGGGTCTATGGCTTACGAAAATGACGAGTCTGGTGGCTCTGGCTTCATCATTGGGGGTGGGTAGAACAAGTGCCCTGTCTGCAATGGGGGTCAAAGTCTTTCAAAGTGTGGCCATACCTGGTGCTGCAGCCAAACTGGGAATTGGGATGTGTGATGTGTGCTGCAGGTTTAACCGATCCATGTGTAACTTTACAGACTATAAGTTTCGATACTATGTTCCATCTGTGGGGCTAATAACTTAGCCAGCTGAGCAGGGAGGAATGCTGGAGGTACAGCAGTTGGGGGAGCTAAATGATTGTTTTCAGAAGGCTCTGTTGATGTTCATTGTGTTGGCTATGGCAGTTGTTCTCAACCTTTTTTCGGCTGGGACACACCTGACAGATGGTTCTCACATGTGTGACACACTAAACATATGACCGTCATGGGGCTAAATGTAAATATATACTCTGCATCCACAGGAACCCCTCAATTCCCAACAATGGGTCAGAGCAGAACTAGGGCATTACCCATACAACTCGCCATACAGAAAAGATATTCTGGTTCTGATGACATCTCAGTAAGAGCAAAACAAACTCCCTCTACTACCAGGTGCAATAGCCCTCCTTATGAAAAGACAGTAATTTACCACTAATGCATATCCTATTGAGAAACACAACAAATAAGATTGATACAAATGCCTACATGCTCGTAAAATATCTCACCTCAGTCACTTACCCAGAATTGACCTTCACCAAGTACAGAAAGATCACAAATTATAAATGTGAAGACAAACTGGAATGGAAAACAAAAAAAAGCCACTCTGCATGCAGAGCAAACCTGGAGAAATGGAAAGAGAAATATAGCACCTAATATAGTCCCAGGATCTGCAATAATGCACACAAACTAATCCTCACAAAGTTACACCTACATTATGGCATGCACTCAAATAGTAACAACCCTATCTATGAAAAGGCAACCCTACAAATATTAAACCAGGCTCTAAACACCAATATATCTCCAATTAGGGAAACAGAAAAAGCCAAGCTGCTATAGATCCCCACACAGAAATAATTGTAAAGCTATACTAATAAATGTTACAAAACAGCTGTTGAGAAGAATAACATCCAACAATTAAAGACTCATAAAAGTTATTAAAATTGTCCAAATATCAATAAAATATTTCAAAACAGCAGACATCATATAATACCCAATAATTAAAATGGCAGTCAATCAAGAAAAATAAATTTAAAAAGCCACCTTTACTTACCCTCTCCAGCAGTTCTCCTACTCCTTTCCCTTGCAGGCCAAAACCACACACCAGAAGCAGCTGCTGAAGCTCTGTCCTCAAGGTCCTCTTCCTTAGGGCCCACAACTAGTCACTCACACACAAACACACACACACATACCCTTCAATTAGATCCTACGACCAGTCTCTGTCTCTCACACACACACCAGTCAGGGTGTTTATTTATGTGTGGTAGAATGGGTGCCTGGGTGCGTGACCGACAGCTTGTGCAATTGGTAGAATGCGTGCCTGGGTGCGTGACTGAGAACTTGTGCTTGTGGTAGAATGGGTGCCTGGGTGCCTAACTGAGAGCTTGTGCATATGGTAGAATGGTTGCCTGAGTGCCTAACTGAGAGCTTATGTGTGTGGTAGAATGGGTGCCTGGGTGCGTGAGTGAAAGATTGTGCGTGTAGTAGAATGGGTACCTGGGTGCATGAGTGAGAGCTTGTGTGTGTGATAGAATGGGTGCCTGGGTGCATGACTGAGAGCCTGTGCGTGTGTTAGAATGGGTGCCTGGGTCCGTGACTGAGAGCTTGTGCGTGTGGTAGAATGGGTGCCTGGGTGCGTGACTGAGAGCTTGTACGTGTGATAGAATGGTTGCCTGGGTGCGTGACTGAGCTTGTGTGTGTGGTAGAATGGGTGCCTGGGTGTGTGAGCAGAACTATCAGGCTTACAGTTTCAGCAAGTAGGGTTGGGAAAGGATAGCTTAACATTGAAGAATTTGCACTCCAAGACTGAGCAGGTTGGCAAGGGGGCCACTTTGCTCTTGAGAGCAGTGTGAGGGCTGCAGATGTGTCCAATAGTGAATGTAGTGACTTATTTGAATCTTCAGCCTCCGTGTTTGTGTGTGCATTTTCTGGTGAATGAGGATCTAAAGCCACTGACAAATACCATTTTGAGGCAGACTTGAAGGCAATTTTGAAGAAAGTTTGGAGGTGGATCATTCTGGCACTCACTCTTTTTGGATTGGTGAGACAATGTCTACAACAGTGTCTGGTCTTTCTGGGAGCGCTGTTCAAAGAACTGGGCAATGGAAGTCTGACGCGTTTGAGTCCTATGTACGACTGAAGGCAGGGAATGTTTAATGTCGTCAATTAATTCTTTTCTCTGTATTTAGATCGCAGTCATGGGCTCGTAATGTGAGCGATATGGGACATTCATACATTTTGTGGGCGTACAAGCATGCTTGCAAGCATCCTTATGGTCCGCACTGGGACTTATCGAGCAACAAAGTGGCAATTCATTGAATGCGGCATCAAGGAATGCGCTGGGACGAGTTACTGCATCGCATGTAGTTTGGGTTAAACATCAAAGCGCATCCTGAGGTACTGATTATACATTCGGGGGTGAAATGATTGGGATAAATTGCCTGGTCACCAATTCATTAGTATTGGCTGAAAGGACCTGGCTACTTTGTTAGACTGGCTACCGAACTCTGTAATTGGATGGTCAAACAACATTCCAAGCCCTGCTGAAATGGATCAATTAATCTGAGGGCACAGTAGAGCCAGGAGGTGACATATCAGGCATGAGTGGACTTGGAATGTGGGTAGTGGCGTTTTCAGAGCAGATGGTGTTCATTTATCTTTTGTGGGTCGAAATTAGATTAATGATAGACTAATGATTTTCAGGAGACCTTGAAAAGTATATTGTGGTAAAATCTATGAGACCATATCTTTTAGTTGGGGGGGGGGGGGGGAGACGACACAGGATAGGTTTTACCTTACCATGCCCTGAGGAGGGTGGTGGAAGCCTCTTTAAGGTTTCCGCAACGGGCTGACGGGTTAGCCGGTTCGATCATGTGGTCAGCATGGGAAATACTCTTTGGCAGGAGTGACTGGGTGTAGTTGCTCTGAGTATCTGTCCTTGCTGGGCTGTGGCGGGAGCTGGGGGATGAGGCACCATGAGGCTGCCGGTGGCCTGTGGGTGAGTCATCTTGCTGGGGCGTGGCCGATGATCACCAGGGCTCGGTTGCAGGAATATTTTGGCTCAAGCTGGTTGTGTTGCACGGTGTTAATAAAGCTGTGGCCTGTTGCTTCCCAAGCAGTTGTCTGTGTGTTTTATTGTTTGTGGGAGTTATGCTGTAATAGAGACGGAGGCAGGGAGAGGCCAAGTCCTGGTTAGCCCTGTTATTCTGAGCAAGCACAGAGAAGCAGCCCAGAGGTCTCATTATCGCAGAATGATTTTTTGTCAGCAGGGAACACACAGTATCACAGGAATGTGTGTAATTGCAAGAAATACACTACTGTATCTCTCTGTGAGTTGGATACCTTCACATTGACTGTAGCTGTTTCTTAAATGTCAGACAAACTCTATAAATAACATTGAACCAGATCGTTCTGGCGTGAGACCTTTGTGTGGATTAATTCACACCTTTCCCTCTTTTGTGACGCAGCTGGAGCTGGAACTGGCCTGACCCAGGATGCCTGAATGAAAATTGCACTCTTCTAGCCATGGCAAGACCTACGTTGCTTCTTCGTTTATGCTGTTTTTGTAGGGTGATTTATTGTAAAGTTTTCCTCTTTCTTTTTTTTCATTTCCTCCACCAATCTATTGTCTTTAAAAGTCCAAGGAGGAAAGATCTAGGGAGGGCGTAAAACAGGGCAATTTTTTAAATTATTTTGATTGGAAAATTGCTCTTGAAACTTTCCTAGCAGGCATTACAGTATGGCAAAGCAGTGAGAAACCCAGAAACTGGACAAAATATCAGTCTCTGAATAACATTTCTTTATTTCTTTAATACTTTTATATTCTACCTCCTTTCAATAAAATTGCAAGAGGCGGCATGATTCAACCAACAGAAACATCAAGATAAAAAACATACAGCATCTAAAAGCAGACAACCAAGAATTAAAGATCTAAACATGTACACCCTAGAGGAAAGGGGAGATATGGTAGGGAGATTTAAATATCTCAAAGGTTTCCATGTGTAGGAGGCAGACCTCTTTCAATAGAAAGGAGGCTCTAGAACATGGGATCATGGGATGAGGGCAGAAGGGGGTTCAGATGCAGCAGTATTCTTAGGAAATATTTTTTTTACAGAGAAGGAGGTGGTTGCATGGAACGGCCTGCCAGTGGAGCTGGTGGCGACAAAAACAATATGTGAATTCAGGAAACCATAGGATAAATACAGGGGATCTGTGAAGGAGTGATGGGAATTTAAAGCTAAATTAGTTGGGTGGATGGGCAGACTAGATGGGCCATATGATATTTTTCTGCCCTCAGGTTTCTATGTTTCTAATAAATAACCAATGACTCACAAATCCCCCCCCCCCCCCCCCCCACACACACACAGTTAACCAATTTATTCAATTAGAACTACTAAATATTAAATAAGTAGGACCACCACTCATACTGCCTTAGGAAATAATTCTATAGACTGATGTTAGGATCAAGGTCCATAATGGTATATTTTTTTATGAATTTTTTTGAAATTCCTATGCAAATAAAACTTTTTCCTGTTCTGATTTATGCAGTCCAAAAAAATCATAATATGCAAGCCAACAATACACAGTCCTTATGTCACTCATTAACATCAGGAAAATACTTAGCTCTGGCCAATAATATCAATCCATTGTTTTGAAACAATCTGAGGGCTGTTGCCTATAAGCCCTGAATGCATGTGAGTCTGAACAGCAGTAGGAAACACCCCCCCCCACCCCCGATGCAGATTTTGACGAAATAGGGGTCTGAGTCTGGGTGGACCAAATGGATTGATATTATCAATCTGTTGTGGGAACGCTAGGGAGCGATCCCGATTCTGGGGAGATGTGTGCCCTTGGACCACGATGTGACTGCAGAGAGGAGCTCCGAGGAAGCACCACGGCAGGCAAGACATGTCCAAGCATGGGAGGAGTAGGCCGACCACCGAGCCCTAACCTCTGCCGAACCTGCACGCATCAGTAGAGACCCAACAACACAATGCTGGTCTCTGGGGTAGCCCTCCGGCCTCTCGATTGCCCTTTCGGACCTGCTACTGGGGAGCGGCAGATACGGCAGGACGGACAGAGGTCGAGGACAGTCGATGGTACTAGAACTTGGAACAAGACGGGACCTCGGACTTGGACTAGACTCAAAGACTTGAACAAGACGAGGATGCTTGGAGACTCAGATGAGACGAGGACGTGTAGAACTTGGGACTCAGATGAGACGAGGATGCTTGGTACTTGGAAGCTCAGACGAGACAAGGACAAGAGGTAGCTTGAAACTCAGATGAGACGAGGGTGCTTGGTACTTGAAAGCTCAGACGAGACGAGGATGCTTGGTACTTGGAACTCAGACGAGACGAGGGCGCTTGGAAGCTGAGACGAGACAAGGACATAAGGCAGCTTGGAACTCAGGTGCAAGATACTCAGACGTGGATGAAGATCAGAGGTGGATCCTAGAGAGTCAGGCGAGGATCCGGATATTCTGATGAGGACTTGGAACTTGGGAAGACTCAGACGAGGATAAGGACTTAGGATACTTGGAGACTTAGGCTGGCACTGCCCCTCAGGGCACCCAACACAGCCAATGTGGGCTGGTCATGAACCACCCTGTCCCGCTGCGCACCCTACACAACCTGAAGAGGCTGGTCGTGGACTACGCAGAGAGAGGAACATGCACAGGACTGAGGCTCAGGACAAAGGAGGAATCCAGGCAGTGCTGGAAGAGGGCTCCAACCACCAAACTCAGACACCGGACAGATACGGATTTAATCCCAGGAAGGTCAGCTGGAGGCGAGGTCCAAGGCAAGGCAAAGCTGGACCCGGAGCTAGGAACTGACGGTACTTCAGGATCAGAACTGGACAAAGTACATCAGGAGTGAGACTTGGAACATCAAGGTCAGGACTCGGAACATCAGAGCTGGAATGTAGGACATCAGATACAAAGGACACTGGTACCTCAGGACACCAAGACATCAAGGCATCTGGACATCTATGGAATCTGGACATCAAGGACATCTAGAGAGAATGACCTTAGGGACGACTGGAACATGGGACAAAGACAATCTGACGATAACGGGGACGTCTGGACATCTGAAGACGAGAGGATGGGATCCGATGAGAGACCAGAACATGGAATAAGGATGAGACAAAGGTTCAGGAACCCTGGACGAAGACAAGGAGTACCAACGAGGAACAGAGTGCCTTGAAGACGTGAAGAGGGATCACGGAGGACTCCTGGAACAAAGAGCTGGAACTGAAGATCCAGGAGCAGTCCGACTCCATGACCAACTCCTTGCGAAGGCAAAGACTGAGTGCAGGAAGGCCCTCCTTATAGGGCTGAAGAGGAAACACCTTGGAATATCAGCAGGAGGAGCCCAGGAGGACAGCCCACTGCTGGCCCTTTAAATGAAGCAGAGAGGCGTGGCTGCATGCCTAGGAGGAGGGCAAGACCTTGGAGAGCAGTGTCCTGTCGCACAGGAGGAAGCAGGCCCTGACGACGGTGGCTCCCTGCCACGAAGAAAGAAGAACGATGGCAGCTCCCTGCCGCATGAAGAGGAGCTCTGGAGCGGCCTCCAGGCTGCAGAAGAGGACCCGAGCAATAGCGGCCTCTGGGCTGTGGAAGAAGCTTCAGGGCGGCCTCCAGGCCGCAGAAGAGAAAGGCAAGTGGCGGCCTCCAGGCTGCGAAGAGACAGCAATGTTCGGTGGTGGCCTCCAGGTCACATGGGAGGCCTGGGCAGCTGTGGCTAGAGCTGTGTGGAGATTACGCTGTCGGCGACAGCCTCCAGGCTGCGGAATGGATGGCGCTGGCAGCGGCTTGTGCCGTGAGGAGCGGCTACTTCGGTGGCGGCCTTCAGGCCATGAAGGGATGACAGTCGGGCCGCCAGAGGCAGCGGTGATGGCGGCAGCCTCCAGGCCACGAGGGAACTTCGGCGGTGTCAGCAGCGGAGAGGTAAGAGGCTGCTTGTGAGCTAGTCTCACAAGCAGAATCGTAACACAATCAGAGTAAAGTATTTTTGCAACATTAATGAGTGACATAAGGATTTGTATTGTTGGCTCTCATATGGGGTGATTTTTTGAATTGCATAAATTGAGGGGTCTTTGTGGGTGGCTGGACATTGCTTCCTGGACAAATATGGATTATTGAGGGCTGACTTTTTGCCATCTAATAAATAACTGCTTTATAAAAATTAAGAAAAGTGAAAAGTGTCCCCATCTCCTCCAGGGAAATTTAGGCTTCAGCCAGTTGCACGTTTCATAGGTCTTCAATTTTGTTCTAAAATATACAAGATAGGTTTCTTCTTTTAAATCCATTTTTTTCCACAATGGGGCCGCAGCTCTGCTCCAAGTTACCTGAAGGTGATGGAAGTGTTTGTTTGAAGAGCCTCTGGAATACTAAATATTCAGCGCTACCTTCCTGGTCTATCTATCTATTTATTTATTTAACGTCATTTGAATTTTCATAGATCACCTTCCCCAGGCCTTCAAAACGTTGTGCGAAGTAATGTACAATTCCTGTCTGCATAACCGAGGGAAAAAAGTATCATAAGCCATTGGTTTCATGTCCAGTAGACAGTGTCCTTTGCTATTCTGAGGGCTCAGAAGTACCCTGGTAAGTTATGTGCCTTGTTACAGCTATATTTGCATACAAGTCTTTTCCCAAGGAACTTGATTTCCCTTTCGCTACATGCAAATAGAGTCCCACTTTCTATCATCTCAGGAAAGGTTCACCAGTTCTAGATGGGATACCTCTACGATGGAATGTCAATTTTATCCATAGTGTGAGTATTTCAGACCAGTTGGAGCCAGGCTATAGCCCCATTTCACCTTGCAGCTGCAGGCAGACGAAAGACAAGCCTAATGCTTACTTATGGGAATATATATTTTCGTGTAACAAAAAAATAAAAAGGTCTATTTTAAAGTGTCACTCGTGCAAAAATGGCCACGTACGCACGCGTATGTGGGCCACATGCAAACAGTGCGGATTTAAAAAAGCCGCAAAATACACGTGTACCTATGCACATGTGAGGAATAAGGGGGCAGAAAAGGGGTGGGGCATGTGAGTTCCTGGGTGGGAACAAAACTTAAATGCATAACTCCGAATTCTAAAAACGAAACCCACAGCTCGTATCCGCTAGATATCCGCGTAACTTTACTGCTGCTCCTGATGAGGAACAAGTCTGTAGAGCTCACGTTTTAGGGTGAGGGGTCTGGGTCAACTGGGCAGCATGCTAGATGAAGAACCAGAGGGGTCTGAAAGACTTCGCTATTAACTGGACAAACTGGTGGACTAATTGGAAAACTGGGAATGTACCAACCACGAGCATGCTTTAAAATTTGCTGATGTATGCGCATAAAAGTCCTATGGAAGACATGCATGCTGGCTGTGCTCGAGTAACCTCTTAAAATTAGGAGCATACTTATGCACAGTTGGTGCATTTTAAAACATACACACGTAAGTGTGCGCATGATTAAAAATTCTAGTGTATCCTTGATCACGTGGCAACACGCATGTTTATGGGCGCATGCATGCTCATTTTAAAATCGACTTGAAAGTGTTTTATGTTGCTGTGGTCAGGCAAACAGGAACCTTCAGAGGAGCAGGCAGGCAAGAGCATTTGATATCTTCGGCAACCCGTAAAATTGTCATACCAATAAAGTTATCTGCAACTGTGTCTCAGAGCTGGGCTCTGTTGCTAGGCAACAGAAAAGTTTGTAAGGGAAGCCTCTTTTGAGTGTGAGTAAACAATACAGTGATTTGCAGGTGTAAGAATACTGGGGGGTGTTTAAAGTTTTATATTATTTTTTGAGAACAACTTAAGTTGCTTGGAGCAAGATTGCTCGGCTGTTACTGTGGATCAGAGTAAGTTCAGAGACTGTTCTAATGTTTAAATACTGAGAGAACAACTAAACATGCAGGGGTGAATGAATATAAACGAATGGAAGTCAGGCAATAGATTTTCTTAAATTACAAACTTTGAAGATAAGAATTAAAATAGAATAAGTTAATTTTAATAAAGAGCTGGCATGCAGGAATTTATTTCAGCTCATAGTTGTGCAGATGTAATAAAATCCATGCTAAATTCAGAGTTAGAGTTTAGTGTGGGTTTTATTTAATGCATGACTTTAAACTTTGGGTCCCTGAAAGATACAGGAAGCTAATGACATATAAATAAACCAGAAATAAAGAAACTGTGCTAAACTGGAAAAAAAAACCCTGCTTTTTTTGCTTCTGTTTTATTTGCATGCCAATCTGCACAAAACCCCCAAACAACATATTCCCACCACCTGATTGGCTCATAGTCACTAATCCCAGAAGATGGTAGCATGGCCAAGCAGGCTAGTCCTCCCCCTTTCTCTCCCCCTCCCTCCCTCAACTCCCAAGAATGCAGAAACCTTCCCTCTCATATTAAACAAAGTGGTCAATGGTCCTTCCCCCATTCCTCACTTTCCCTAACTTCGCCAAACTAACTCCCACCTGTGGAACCCCCACCCCACCCAGGAGCCCCAGCAGAAGACCTTACCACCTCTGGCTGGGCTGTTTCCATTCTGGCAGCTGATTGGTCCCTCCACTGTTACATGTCATTGAAAGGACCAATCGCCTTTCAGAATTCTGAAATGCCAGCCTTCTGAAAGGGGATTAGTCCTTTCACCAACAACTGACAGTGGAAGGACCAATAAACAGACAGTGAAAGAGTGAATATATTAATATTAAGAGCCCGATACGTGCATACTTGTGTGTGTGATTGCATGTGGGGGGGGGGGGGGGGGGGGAGAGAGAGAGAGAGAATGTGTGTGTGTGTGTGTGTATGATTGCATGTGGGGAAAGGGAGAGAGAGAGAAAGAAAGAGAGAGAGCACATGTATGTGTGTGATTGCTTGTGCAAGAGAGCAAGTTTGTGTGTGGTTGCATGTAGGGGAGAAAGAGAGATTGTGTGTATGTGTGTGATTGCATGTGGATGAGAGAGAAAGTGTGTGTGTGTGTGTGTGATTACATGTGAGAGAAAGCATATGTGTATGTCTTGGAAAGTGTGTATATGTGAGAGTGGAGAACATTTGTGTGCACTCTCCTTCACTCCAACTAATTTATGACAAACTCATGGTGTCTGGAAATCAAAAGTTCCCAGGTATGGAGATCAGTTTTATTAGTTTATCCTTATACGTTTTAATTATTGGCTGTTATTTAATGTGTCTGCTGTTTAGAAATATTTTACTGGTGTATGGAAATTTTTGAGTATGAGCTTTAAATTATTGGATGTTATTCTATTCCTCAGCTGTTGGAAAATATTTATTTGTTGTATTGATATGCTTTTACTATTATAATTGATGTTTTATATTTTTTAATTTTGTTGTTTGATGTTTTATGAGGCATGGTGATGGTTCTGTTTTTCTATTGTTTCATTGCATATAGAGTTTGGCTCATTGCAGTTTCCATTTCAGATTTTGTTTGCATGTTTCTATTTATACTTTTTTCTATATTTGTGAAGTTCTTCATGTGTGACTGAGTTGAGGTATTCAGCTAGCTGGCATATAGTTTCTGTGTAGGGATCTATAGCAGCCTGGCCTGTTCTGTTTTCCTAATAGGGGGTGTATTGGTGAGGATGGGGGAGAGAGGGAGTGACATTTTTATCTTCCCTGTATATCATGTTGTTTTTATGCGAGGAAAAACACAAGTTTCAATCATATTTTTATATAATGTCAATTTTAATTTACATTAATTTTCATTTAAAATACTCGAGTTATGTAAAAATATGATTGAAGCTGATCTGTTTTTTCTCACGTATGAAAGATTTGTGAGAAAGGAATCTGATGGATCAGGATGGAGACCATCTTCTGGCACTCGAGGACCAGAGTTACCTACCCCTGATTTAAATTTTGGCCCACCGCTTCAAAAAGGTTGCCTAACCCTGGACTAGACATATGCAGCATTGTATAAATACACATAAAAGACAGTCCCTGCTTTATAGAGCTTACCGTCTATTCAAGACAGAGAAATAGGACAAATACAAGAATTAGGAAGTTTAATTTATTATGGAAATGGTTAAAACCAACAAGGATATGATCAGGAGAACCAGACCCAAAAAGGTTGTTTTTAAGATAGATTGGAATAAGGCCAAAGATGGGGTAAGATAAACTGACCCAGGAAGTCTATTCCAGGCCTATGGCACAGCAAGGGGAACACACAGAGTCTGAAGTTGCCAATAGAAAAGACGGGCATAGACAGGAGTGACTTGCCCGATGAGCAGAGTTCACGAGGAGAGATGTAGGGAGCGATAAGAGAGGAGAGGTAATGAGGAGCTGCAGAGTGAAGGCACTTGTAGGTGAGTAAGAAAAGCTTGATCTTATGCAGCAAGGATAGGGGGCCAATGAACTGACTCTAGAGGAGGGGTGTTATAGGTGCAGCGACATTGGTGGAAGTTAAGTTGCACAGCTGAATTTTAGGGGTGTGCGGGCCAAAACAATTTCATTTTATATCATTTGGGGGAGTTTCTGACCTAATTTTGCTTCATTGAGGGGCTTTTTTCATTTTTTGTTCATTCCTATTCATTTTTGGGAAATATTTGCGGAAATAAAAGAAATGGGAAAAATATCTAAATTTTGGCAGGATTCTTTTTTCTTTTGTTTGAAAATGACACAAGAGCATTTTGTTCCAATTTTTATTTCATTTTTATATGGATGCACATCCCTACTGAATTTTGGATAGATTGTAGTTGAGAACGATGGTTCAGTGGGAGACCTGTGAGCAGCAGGTTGCAGTAGTGGGAGGTAATGAGAGTGAGGATAAGAGTTATAGTAGTGTATTCAAAAAGGAAGCGAGGATAGTGTTGATGTATAGAGAAAGAAATGACACATTTTAGCAGTGTTTTGAATGTGTATAGAGAAACTAAGAGAGGAATCAAAGATGACTAAGAACATGACAGTGTTACATACAGAAACTGAAAAAGGGGGAAGAGGGAGGTGAGTTTGGGTGTGGTGAGTGGCATAGAAGTGAACTCTTGGTACTATGGCATAGTTGGCGCTGCCTATGAGGCCTATGCTGACAGATGGCGAACATGCCCTGTAGCGGGACAGGCTGGAGCTTCAGCTATACCAGTCTCTTCCCCCGCAGGTTGAGCCCTTGGGTTCTGGTGGGCGACAGGGCTTAGGTGGGTCCCTAGGATGGTCAGGAGAGCAAGAGTCCGAGGGCACACCAAGGGTCAGGACAGGCAACAGACTGGAGAAGCCAGAGATGGACCAAGGTTGGGGCAGGTGGCATGCAAGCACAGTCAGGTTCAAGGCAAGAGGTCAGGTCTAGGGCAAGAGGCTAAGAGTAGACAAACACACTGCTCCAGACTGGAATGAGGAGACAAGACGGACCAGGCAAGACAGGGCTAGCCAAAGCAAGGCTGGATGAAATAGGGCTGGATGGAGCAGGATAGGCAAGGCAAGGCTACACAGGAATACAGGAACATGCTGGAACACAGGAACAAGCTGGAATACAGGAACAGACTGGAATGCAGGAGCAACATGCATTGCTGAAGCAGGAGACCCATATCAGAAGGGCATTATCAGGTACTCATAATGTCCATCTCTGGTACTGAAGGCAGTCTTCCACTCTTCCTCTTCTTGGATCCTAATTGGGCTGTATGCTCCCCATAGCTCCAACTTGGCAAATATCTGCATCCCCTGGAGAATGTTAAAGAGCTTGGTGATCAAAGGAAGAGGGTACTGATTCTTCTTGGTAATAGCATTGAGACCCTGGTAGTCAATACATGGACTTAGTGAGCAGTCCTTTTTCCCCCACAAAAAAAGATACCAGCCCCGTTTGGCAACAAAGAGGGACAGATAAAGCCTCTATCCAAAATTTCCTTGATCTATTTGGACATGGCTTCTGTCTCAGAAGCAGAAAGTGGGTATACTCTCCCACTAGGTGGTACCTTCCCTGAAACCAAGTCTATGGCACATTCATAGGGGCGGTGAGGTGGCAGGATCTCCGACTGTTGTTTACCGAACACACCTGCATATTTGGTGTACTATGTTGGCAGAACCAGTAGCTCTGGTGGAACGGTTGTGCAAGATGCACAACCGGCAAGACTTTGGAAAGGCAGTGCTCATGGCACTAAAAGCTCCACTTGGCGACCTGCAGAGTACCCCAATTAATGTGAGGCTGGTGCAACATGAAGCAAGGGAGGCCTAATATGACGATATTGACTGTTTTGGGAAGCACATACAGGCTGATATGCTCTCCATGCAGGATGCCTGTTTGCATAGTGAGTGGGGTGGTAGCCCTCATGACATGTCAAGGTAAGGGCTCGCCATGCACAGACAAAATTGTGAGCACCATGCCCAAAGGAACCATCGGGATCCTGGACCAAGGACTTGTGGATGAAACTGCCTCCAGCACTGGTATCAAGAAAGGCAAGAGTATCAACAAGGGTGTCCCTGAATGAGAGATGTACTGGTCTGGTATTTGAGGAAAGGTACAGGATCAACCTAGGATGGCCTCTCCCACCAGACCTGGCTTGGCCAGGCAGTGACTTGCAAAATGCCCAGGGCCAAGACAATAGAGACACAGATTGAGGCTTTGGCACCTCTTCTCTTCTGCAGACAGCTTAAGGTGATTGATTTGCATGGCCCCCCGTGGAACTGGTCCCGGCTCAGGAGGTGATCTGGGAGCCATGAGTCACTGGAAGCTAGGGGCGAGATACATAGGGCAATGAGCCAAATCCCTCTCACAAGCTCGTTCTTGGAACCTGAGATCCAGATAACTGGCTAGGCCGATTATACCTTTCCAAAGTGTCAGGCAGATCCCTGGCAGCCAGCTCATCCTTAATGCATTCCACGAGCCCTTGCCTAAAGATTCCAATTAGGCTATCGCTGCCCCACTGAAGTTCAGAGTCCAGGGTGCGGAAATGCATCGCATTCTTTTCCACGGACCAGGTGCCTTGTTTAATCTGTAGAAGTTCGTATACCATAGAAGCAGCGCGGCCTGGCTCATCAAAAAGCAGATGAAATTCTCATAGGAAGCGATTCAGGTCCCCCAGGAGTGGATCATCTCTCTCCCAAGTGGATGACGCCCAGGCCAGGGTGGAAGCACCCAATAAGGACAGGATATTTATTTATATTTATTTAATTAATGTATTTATTTTGACGAATCACATTTCTTACATGTGTATGTCAAAGCTGTACTTATAAAAGCATATCTAGAAAGCATTACAAAACAAGTTAAATAAATAAAACTATTTAAATCAAAAAATGAAGTAAAATGAAACACAAGAATAAAACAAACTAAAGATTATGATATGTAACTCGGCATACATTAAAACTGATAATTAAAATATAAATTGAATTTCAAATCAATAAAATCCAGCAAATAAAATGAAACAAATACATTAGTGATCAAATAGAAAACACTAATCCTGAAAGGCCCGTGTGAAGAGAAAGGTTTTAAGAGACTTCCTAAATTTAAGATAGTCTTTCTCAAGGAGCAACCTCAAAGGAAAAGAATTCAAAAGACTGGGAGCCAGAAAATAGAAACATATTTCTCGGGTGAGTTCATGTCTGATCATCTTAGGTGAAGGGAAAACTAGTAATTTTTGTAGCAATAAATGGAAGGGTCATGTAGGCTGGTATGGGACAAGAAGATTGGATAAGTATGGTGGAGTACCCCAGCGGAAAGCTTTGAAAGTTAAACAGCTGATCTTGAATATAAGTCACTTTGACCCAAGCCAATAGAAAAAAGGGTACCTGAAATTCAAATTGCATCTAGCAGTGGTTCAAGAATCCCCTACATTTAGATGGATCAATATTGTACTTCGGGGACGGAGGCAGATGAAGTGCGGAAGTAGTAGGCTGTATTACAGGTTGCAGAGCAGAACCAAGCAGCCATACCCTGGAGATACCTGGCCATTGTGTTCAATTGATCCTACTGCTGTTGAAGTTGGTGTGCTAGCCTAGCAATGGTGGAAACCTGGGATAAATCTGCTGAGCTCATGTTCTCAGCAAATCTTGGTGAGTGGTGTGAAATTTCACCTTTAGTGCTATTGATGCTGCCTCATAGGAGAACCTATGAGGCCTATGCTGACAGCTGGCAAACGTGCTGAAGCTTCTTCATCTATACCAGCTGCCTGCCCCGCAGGTTGAGCTCGGGTTCTGGTGGCCAGCAGGGCTTATGTGTATCCCTAGGGCAGTCAGAAGAGCAAGAGTCCAAGGGCATGCTGGGGTTAGGACAGGCAGAAGACTGGAGATGCTGGAGACAGGCCAAGGTTGGGGCAGGTGGCAGGCAAGCGTGGTCAGATCCAAGGCAAGAGGTAAATACCAGAAGATCAGGCTGAGATTGGACAAAGACACTCAAGAGACACTGGAGCAGACTAGAATGAGGAGACAAGACTAGATGGACCAGGCAAGACAGGGCTAGGACAAGGAAAGGCTGGATGAGACAGGGGTAGACAGGGCAGGCTGGGCAAGGCAAAGCTAGACAGGTTGAAACAAAGGAACAGACTGGAATGCAGGAATGCAGGAGCAACACGCATTGCTGAAGCAGGAGACCCATTACTGAGGCAATGATAGTGAGCTTGGGCCGTGCTTAAATAGGGAAGTCCTACTGATGTCATTACCAGGTGCCTCAGTGCCTTTCCCGCCAAAGGCCTTTTAAATATTGACACTTAATATGCACCCTTGCCTAAGGGGAGGGCCTTGAGGAACTGGAAGATAGTGGTGTTAAGTTGCAGTGTTGATGTATGAGCTCTGTGAAGCAGCCCCAGTCACAGGAGGTGGTGTCCCAGCCTTGGAAGAGCTGTTGCTGCACTGGGTGTAAGTAAAGGGGTTGTGAGGGCATCCCACTAGCTGCTGACTGTGACATTGGGGAAAGATAAGACGTTCTGACTTGGCCATGTTAAGTTTAAGGTGGTGTTGAGACATCAAACGGCAATGTCAGACAAGTCTGTTGAGATTTTGAATTGGATGCTTAGTGAAATTTCTGGTGTAGAGATCTTGGAGTCATAAGCATAAAGATGGCACTGAAAGCCATGAGGGGAGATAAGAGGAAAAGTATACAGAGAAAAGAGAAGAGGTCCCAAGACAGTGGCCTGAAGAACATTGATTGATGGTAGGATAGCAATGGAGGAGGATGTATTGGAAGGTACTGTAAAAGTGAGATGGGAGATGTAAGAAAAGAACCAAGACAGAGTACAGTCCCAAAATTCAAGTGAGAAAAAAGTATCCAGAAGTAGATGGTGATGAACAGTGTCAAAAGCAGAAGATAGATCAAGGAGGATGAGTATCAAGTAAAGGCTTTTGGATTTGGCCAAGAATAGACTACTGGAGACTTTGGCAAGGACTGTAGAATGTAGAGGGTGAAAGCTATATTGGAATGGATTGAGATGAAAGAATGTACCAAGAGTAAAAGTGAGATGGTAAGAGCTCACTTTTACACTACCAAGATTTCTGGACTGTCATTCAAGCCACACTTTCCTCAAAGCTCGACTATTGTAACTCCCTTCTCCTTGGACTCCCATCATCTACCATCAAGCCTCTACAAATGCTCCAGAATGCTATAGCTAGGGTCATCACAAACACCCAGAAATCCGAACACATTACTCCCATACTCAAGGACCTCCATTGGCTCCCCATCACATCCCGCATCCTCTTTAAAACTCTATCCATAATCCACAAATCCCTCTACTGCCATAACTCTGATTAGCTTGACGAACCTTTCCACCTTACACGCTCTGATCGGCCCACCAGGACTGTCAACAAAGGGACCCTCACTATACCCTCCCTTAAAAAAGCCCATCTCTCTTCCACAAGGGTTAGGGCAATTTCTATCGCAGGCCCCAAGCATTGAAACTCCCTCCCGACCCTGCTCAGACTCAAATCATGTTACTCTAAGTTTAGAAAGAAACTAAAGACTTGGCTCTTCGACAAGCCTACCCGGATTAGACCTTTCTCTGCAGGCCCCCCCACACCACTTGATACAAGCTTTGCTCACTCTCCCGACGCTAGCCCTGTTCCTAACACTACGAAGCACACAATTTAGAATTCTTGGCCCTTGTATATAAGTTATTCCATATTGTAAAAGTTCAATACCGTTGCTGATCGCATTTTTTCCCTGCAATTTCTCCCTCTGCAGCTATCTGTTATGTCCCCGCCCCATACCCTTGTTCTTTGTACTTTTCCATCCTTTTAGTTACAATGTAAACCGGTATGATGTTTGCACACTAATGTCGGTATATAAAAGCCATAAATAAATAAATAAAAAAATAAATAAATGTCAAGACAGTGGAGGTGAGTGGCATGCTTGAGTAGTTTGGACACAAAAGGGAAAAGGAAGATGGAACAATAGCAGGGTAGGTAGAGTCCAGCGAGGTTTTACTGAGGAGTGGTGTGAATAAAGAATGTTTGAAGGCAGCAGGAGCAGGAGCAGTAGAAAGTGATAGACTGAGGATTTGACAGATGGAAGGGATGGCTTCAGGAAAAATAGATCTGAGAAGCTGAGTGGGAATGGTGTCAAGAGAAACAGGTAGTGGATTTGGAGGATGAGAGAAGATTTTCAATTTCTTCCTCCTTGATTTCAGAAAAGAAAGTGAGAATGGCAGGAGCCAAAGGAAAGGGAAAGGAATGAAGTGGAGAAGAGGAAGAGGAAGGTGAACTGGTAGAGAATTCAAAGTTAATCTTTTGAACCTTGTCATGGAAGTAATCAGTTAAAGTCTGGGAAGAGAGTGAAGAGGAAGAGACAGAGTCAGTTTGAGGAGAGAGTTGAATGTGGCAAAGGGACAGTGAGGGTTGGAAGCAAGAGAATTTGTCAGATGAGCATAGTAGCATTGCTTGACATGTGAAAAAGTAGACTGAAGGAGACCAGCATATATTTTCAGTGAATGAAACAGATATTGGGTATACTGGAGTTGTAAAACTTGTGATGTACCCCAGAGATGTTATGCCAATCAAAGAACAGTATAGACAATTATTCTCCACATATATGAAGAATTTAAGAAACATTTACAGCATTTGGAGGTGCAGAGAATTTTAAAGAAAAGAATTAGTCTATGGACATCTCTTGCTATGGTGATCAAAGATAGAGATGGCAGGGTAAAAGTCTGCTCTGAGAATCATAAGCTATATCAGATAACCACCAAAGATGCTTATCTGTTTCCCAGAATTGAGGAATATTTGGATGCTCTGGGCTAAGCTTCCTTGTTCTCTTCTCAAAAATGACATCCTCTTATTTCTAGGTTGGCATGAAGGAAGAAAAATATGCAAAAGATGGCAGTAACTAGTCCTTTCAGGTTGATCAAGTGCTCTCAAAGGTTATTTTGACTTTTTAATGCTCCTGCCACTTTCCAGCGTCTCATGGAATCCATGCTAAATGGCTACATTTTAGACAACATGAGGCCAATATTCAGCTGCTGAGCAGCTAGTTAAGTTAGCCAGATATACTTATCTGGCTAACTTAACTGGGATATTCAGTGGTGCAGGAATGCCACTGAATATACCCAACTATCTTAAAAGTTAGCTGGATGGGTGTATCCAACTAACTTTAGATCTTCCCTACAGCACGACCCAAGTTAGTTGGTTAGGTTAACCGGCTAGCTCCAAATATCGTAGTTAGCCAGTTAATCTAACTGGCTAACTCTGCACCTCCACGGAATATCTACCGCCCGCCCCAGGAACACCTCCAATCTATCTGGCTAAATTCTAGCCAGATAGTTATCCATCTAAATGGCTTTTAAATATCGGCCACTTTATTATTATGCCTCTCCAGTAATACTGGCCTGAGAAAGCTTGAACTTGGTAAAGCTCAGAAATTAAGCAGAGTCAGGCCTAGTTAGAATGTGGAAAATCAAGCACTGTGGGCTCTGGAAAACTCTAACAAAACTCTGTTGTATTCTGTCAGTAAAAGGTAACAAGAATCAAGGTGGATCCATGATTAACCAACCCTGTACAGCCAGAAATGGGTAGAAAGAGATAGGGAAAACAAATATTAATGTATTTAGATGACATCCTCATATTTTCTAAAAATGTTAAGGGTCATCTGCAAATATTGAAGAACGTTTTTGGAAACTAACTGACAATGGACTAAAATTAAAACTTTCCAAATGCAAATTACCTAAAGAGATACATTTTCTGGGCCATATTTTGTCCAAAACAGGTGTTGCTATAAATCCTGAAAAGACAAACACTTTAAAGCAAGTCAGTTCCTGAGAATGCAACAAATGGGAGAAGGTTTTGGGGATTATCAAAACTTATCAAAGATCTGAACCAAGTTTTCATCAGATAGTATCTCCGTTATACCATCTGCTTGACAAATTGAAGAAAAATATAAAAATTATTCCATTTCAGTGTCAGAAAGTATTTACTATGCTAATAGACAAGTTAACTTCTGCTCCAGTTTTGACCTACTCTGTTGTTAATTTACTATACAAATTAACATCATATGCCTGTTTCCAAAAATTAGGTGCCATCCTTGGTCAAATAAAACAGGGACAGCATACACTATTAGGGCCCTCAGGACTTTATCGCAAAAAACCTAAGTATCCCTCCTGAGGTGCAGTTAATTTTCTCATGATTATTCATTTGCGAAACAGCATGCATAGTTTATTGTTGTGCAAATCGGTAGTGAAGGCTTCTGTATAATTTTGCATCTCATTAGTTCAGCATTTTTTTGCTCATAAATTCTCAAAAGTTAAAGGTACACATGTTAAAAGCAGTTGTAGCATAGGAACACCTAGTTTAATTGTACTTTAGTACCTTAGCCTCAATGTGATGTTACCCAATAAAATTATGGAAAATGCTATCAGATGAAGAAATTTCTGTTTCATTAATTTTCTGAAACTACCAACACTTTTTTCACTGGAGATGTATTGGACAAAGAAGCATCTGAGGCCATTCATCTGATTTCTAAGACTATCTTCCTGCTTCCAAGACGGCAGCCAGGGAAGAAGGAAGGGTTTAGGATATTCGGTTATCTTTTGATAGTTTTGACTTGATTGCTATTTTTGAGAAATTTGAAGTAGAGACAGCTGTATATTCTACACTCATAGTTCACGTTATCTTGTAACCGCATAGAGAAAGCTGTAGTTGCAACATAAAGGTGTTCTGTTTCTATCCCAAAATGATAAAGGGGATGGAACTGCTCCCCTATGAGGAAAGACTAAAGAGGTTAGGGATGTTCAGCTTGGAGGAGATGGCCAAGGGGGGATGTGATAGAGGTGTTTAAAATCATGAGAAAGCTCTCCCCTCATCTCATTCTGTATGTACCGTTTATTAATGTGAAAATCAATAAAACAGTTGAAACATAAAATCATGAGAGGTCTAGGACAGGTAAATGTCAATCAGTTATGTACACTCTTGAATAATAGAAGGACTAGGGGGCACTCCATGAAGTTAGCATGTAGCACATTTAAAACTAATCAGAGAAAATTCTTTTTCACTCAGTGCACAATTAAACTCTGGAATTTGTTGTCAGGGGATATGGTTAGTGCAGTTAGTGTAGCTGGGTTCAAAAAAGATAAGTTCTTGGAGGAGAAGTTCATTAATTGCTATTAATCAAGTTGACTTACTGGCATTAGTAGCATGGGATCTGTTTAATGATTGGGTAGTTGCCAGGTAGTTGTGGCCTGGTTTGGCCACTGTTGGAGACAGGATGCTGGGCTTGTTGGACCCTTGGTCTGACCCAGCATGGCAATTTCTTATGTTCTTAACCCAAAGAATATGTATCTTCCCCATGCGGTAAGAGCTACTCAAAAGAAGAAAAAAAGTTATTTTTACAAGTGGGGTCTAAAGTGGTACAGTGTCCTAATATTTCAACGTAAATGCACTGTGTGGGACATCAAGTTGCTCAGGACATTTTTTCACATTTTAATCAGCTTTTTCTTTGTCCTTAGGGATAGACCTGAGTGGGATTTCCCTCCACCTGCATTAGTGCCATTTCAGTAACTGTGATACTGTCAGCAATCATTATTTCATATACTGGCTTGTGTTGGGATTGTAACAGCTCAAAAAGTGTTTTACTTTTTCCTTTTCTTTCCCTCCTCTGTATGTGTTGTGTTTATGGCATTGTGGACCCTTGGTCGCTGTGGAGATGACTCCACCCATGGGGAGAGGCCCCTTGGGGAACCACAGCGATAGGCTGAACTCAAATAGCAGACACAGTATGGATGGAGGGCTTTATTGTACTGCTGTAGATGGATGATGTAGGCAGGAAAGTAAGGCACTGAGATCCACGAGGTGCCAATGCGTTCAACAGGCTCGGATGTATAATCTCACCCAGATGTTCATGATAGGCGGGAGCCCGCAGTGCGGGTAGCGCCAAGGCTGGTGGGTGGAGCTGGAGCACCGGATCATAGAGGTACTCACAGGAATGTTGGCGTCTTCCTGATGATGAAATAGTGGGACCGAAGGTCTGTGGTGCAGGATACGTAGGCTGGTAGGCCCTCGAGTAGCGAGTACCTGATAGTCCGATATCCTGAAATGGAGAAGAGAGAGAAAGGCCTCCGAAGAGTGGTTGTCTTAATTAGTAGAGGCTCAGAAGGGTAGTTGGAAGCGAGAGACCCCCGAGGAGTGGGTGTCTAGAGCTTCTTGAGGAGCAAGGCCCTTGGAGTGATAGCGGCGTCTAAGCGTGCAGCTTAGAGCGGTCAGAGTAGCTAAACCAAAATCCTTGCTAACTCAAAGGTGATAGCGAAACGGAGGCTTGATATACCCAGAGGTATTGACGTCATGCGGTGGGCTGCCCCCGAGGTTCCCGCCATGATGTGTATTTGAGCGTAGGAGATGTGCGTGCGCATGCCCTAGGAGGTCAAGGGAGTGAGCATGGCGGACTGGGACGCCCATGCTATATTGGAGACGCCGAGACCCTCGGCACTTGGCACCAGAGGCAGCCATCTTGCCCAAGGAGAGAGAGGAGGGAAGAAAAGAGGTAAGGCAGAGCGGTCGCAGCCGACTGCGACCGACGGACGCAACAGTTTGAATGCATGTCTCCTAGCAATTCACAAATCCCATTTAAGCCCTTAAAGTGCACTTACACGTGTAAAACCTATGGACAATTCAATAGCATATATCATAGCAATTTTCAAAAGCACATGTACTTGAGTATAACCCAGTTTTAAGTGTATAAATCCTTTAGAAAATTACCCCCAATTGTTTAAAATTTGTTTCATATTGAGATACTGAGACTTGTGTCTTCCTTACTGTTAGAACTTGATAGGATATTTGGCTATATCTCAGTTTTTTTCTTTTCTTGTTTTTTTTATTTTTGGTGGATTGGTTAATTATGGTACCTCATGTCATTTCATTTGAAGGGTGTGTTTCATGGATTTGGCATTGTTTGAAAATTCTGACGGACCTGATGAAGATTTAAAAAAAAGCTCATCGCAGATGTATTACATTAGTCTAATAAAAAGGTTACGCTGCAACCTCTTTGTTGACCCTTAATTCCACAAATCTGAGTGGACTCACATGGCAGCCACAGCTCTTCGCTGAATAAATAAATAATTTGAAAAATGACATGTTTGCCCAGTGGACTTTTCTTTCTGGAAACCGGACCTCTTTGATATCTACCAGGTGACAATGCAACATAGCAAATGGAATGGAGCTTCTGAGTTCTTGAAATCAATATTTGATTCTGATCGGAATTGGCGGCATACATAAAGTACATAAAAAGGGAAGTTATTACTGAAATAGATTCAGTCATGAAATTTGCTTAGAGTGTGGGTTAAATGGATTTTCTCTTCACATATATAAAAAATAATCATGTATGCCAGATGTTAGATTCTATTTTTAAGTCATTTTCTGCACTTTGCAAATTATTCTCATTCAGTACCAGAGGAGTTTAACTTATTTACTAATCTGTTTATTTATTGAAGCTGGCTATAATTCAAAGAAGCACGAATGTACAGTATTTCTTACAAATCATATATTTTGGCTAAAAAATGTGTTAAAGCCAAAGGTTTTGGTATCATCTGAACCTAACCTAATATCCTTGCTGTATATTTTATTTTTATTTATTTGACTTATATTCTGCTTTTCGGCACTTCAATGCGGATTATGTGCAGGTACTGTAGGAACTTCCTTATCCCCAGAAGGCTCACAATCTAATAGGGAGATACATCAAACCATGATAGGGCTCTAGTGTGCATTAAACAGCATATATCGTGCAATATATGCTATTTATTGCATGATAAACAACCTGACCTTGCCCCAATCAGATGAGGAGTTTGGGGGGGGGGGGGGGGGGATCGAGGTGGAAGGTTAGGGTTTCCACTTGACACCAATGTGTTGGGACCTTGGTAGCAGTGTGGACCCTTGACCTGCACTGGGGTTGACACTACCTGGGAGGAAGGCCTACCGCGGGTCCCCAGCGACAGGAGGCGAGGCAGACGAAAGGCAGGGGCCAGCTGGAGCTTCACCAATACCAATCCCGCCGGCCATACGCGTATGGCCGGCGCCATTTTGCCGTACGGCAAAACGATTCGAGTTTAGGAGGTCGTTCCCAGACCCCCGCTGGACTTTTGGCAAGTCTTGTGGGGGTCAGGAGGCCCCCCCAAGCTGGCCAAAAGTCCCTGGGGGTCCAGGAGCGATCTCCTACGCTCCTGACGTCGGGGGACAAAAAACAAAATGGCGCCGGCGCTACCTTTGCCCTGTCATATGACAGGGCAAAGGTAGCGCCGGCGCCATTTCTACAACGCACCGCAGGCCCGAGAGTAAAAGATCACACCGGGACCCCCGCTCTGGACCCCAGGTAATTTAAGGCATTTGGGGGGGGGGTTCGGGAGGGTGGGGGATTTATTTTAAAGGGTCGGGGTGGGTTTTAGGGTTGTTTTAGTGTGCCGGTTTTTCCGCCTTCCCCTCCCCCTTCCCCCGATTTACGATTTTTGACGATAAATCGGGGGAATTCCTATTTTATCGCGCTTCTAACGATTTTTGACGATTTAAAATATATCTGACGATATTTTAAATCGTCAAAAAACGATTCACATCCCTAACAGCCAAAACAGTGCTGTGCATCCTTAATAGCTGTAGTAGCCCATTCCAGAGAACTTACCCTTTGCTTTCCCTTGGCATGCCTTGCTCAAATGGCCTTGCATGTGAGATTGCAACCAAGTCGGGATGCCCAGTGTCAATCTCACATGCAAGTATGCGTTTCCATGTACATGCACCATTTTCTGCCCACGGGAACACCTCTTTTTAATGTGGCTAGAAGCATGTGCACTATAGGATCTGCACACACTTATAGATGCATTTGTGGAGTGCATTTTTCAGTCAGTCCATTTTAACTGGATATATATCTTTGATAATTGTCTTGGATTTTCTTTGCTAGGGCACAGTGCTGCATGTCATTCTTTTAGAGCCTTGGGGCTCTATTTTCAAAAGTTTATTGCCATGGGCACACACTAGGAGAAACTTTCAGGGACAGAGGGCTTTTACTTTCTTACCCTGTATCGTAAGGCAGGGTGGCCCAAGAATCCCCTGTGGTTATACAGTGCAGGTTCAAAACAAATACACATAGTTTTTGAGTTTTGCAGCTCACTGATTTTTTTTTTTTTTTTTTGCAAGTTTAGCATTTCATCTGTTTAAGTTGCAAATTAGTGAGCAAGCTCTTGTCTTTTCTTTCCTTGACACGAATAGGATGTCCCAGGAGTAGAAGAATTCATGTTCCTTGAATGCAGCATTGATGTAATTCAGAAGGACAATTCACTCATGTTACTGTGATAACCTATTGGGATATCATTTTCTTTTGTAAGTGAAATGTGAGGTGACCTTCCTCTTACAACAAGAAAAAACCTTGACAAGAATTATCTAGGCCAGAGTTTCTTTTCCAAATTCATTATGAGGATAACTTTCATACTGGTATATGGGCACACATATACATACATGCGTATGCCGGACACAGCCATTTTTTAACATATGCGCGTATATGCACACATGGTATAAAATAGGCTGTACTTGTGTACATGTGTGCGCAATTTTGTATGGACACATGCATGTGCGTGCAAATGCCACCTCCACCACGTTAGTGGGGGGATTTTGATAGATACGCACGCCGATACAATTACCAGTTTCCTCAGTCTGTTCCTAGTTCGCCCATTTAAAGGATAGGACTTCCTAGCCCTCCTAGTTAATAAGCCTCCCTTTTGCCCTTTTAGCTCCAACTCTTAAAACCTTGATAATTAGCCTAGTGTTTTTTGTTTTATTATTTACACTCCATCCATAGCAGAAGTAAAGTTATGCAGATTGGGACCCTGAGTCGTGCTGGTGCACGTAAATACTTATGTGTTGGTTTCATTCATGTTTCCTGGAATGCCCATTCCCCACCCAGATTACACCCTTTTGTAAAAAAAAAAATTTTTGTGTGCATACTAGGAAGTACGCGCATACTTGTGCACTTTTTAAAATCTGCGCAGCGCATGCCGGTCTAACTTCTGCGCATATCTCCTAGCTTTGGCACAGGTAGGGCTTTTAAAATTCACCTTTTAGTGAGAGGACAGGGAAGTAAGAAAGAAATACTGGTCTGAGTGTCCAATATATGTTGATTAACCTGGTTCTTAGAGACTTAAAGGTGAATTCTGAAAGTCTGGCATGCGCATTAATCAGGAGATGCGTGAATAAGTCGGACTTGCACATTCCGAGTGGATTTTAAAAGCTGTCCAGATATGCATGCATTTCCTGCAGTGTGTGCATATCCAAAGTTTTCAAAAAGAGGCGGGTTGTGTGTGTGGTCACGCGGGGCATAGGTGTTTTGGGCATGAACAGGGATGTGCGCCTAAATACTTGCATGATCTGGTGCATGCTCAAATACCCATCTGCTTATGTTTACTTCTACTATGGATGAAGTGTAAGTTATAAAATAAAGATAAATAGGCAGATATGCAGGGTTTTAAGGTTCGGGGCTATCTGGGGGGACTGAATATTAAACTAGGTGGATTTGGAGGACCTACCTCTTAACTGGGTAAACCAGGGACAAACTGATTTAACTAGCAATGGAGTTTATGTGTGCCACTTTTAAAATCACCTGATTTAGGCAATAGAAATGGGATTTCTGTACACATGCATGCAACCATTTAAAATTTGGTGCACATGTGCATGCAGCCAGATGATTTTATAACATGCATGCATATGCGAACATATATTATAAAATGGCTGTGTCCCTGTGTGCAGGCTGATGCTTGTGCTCAAATGTGTGCTTTCACACCAGTTTGAAAGTTACTGTCTGAATAAGATTATTTTAGGGAGTTATTTTATAGTTTCACAGAAGACTTTTTGATGCACAGGTAGGGTTAATAGTATGGAATAAAATAATCACCAATCAATAAATAAATCAATAAACTAATAAATGTGGATCAATTTGTAGTGCACAGCTTAGAGTAAGACATGATACTGTTTTACTTTTTTTTCTTCTTCTTCTTTAAGTTTGCTTATTAACTGGCTGAGATAAGAACCAAGAATGTCTGTCAAAGCTATGAGTTCTAATTAGACCAACTGGCTATACAAAACATTAACTAGAGCCAGAAATGAGAAAATAAGGAAATGACAATTGCAGTGTCAATTTTAGACCATCAGAAAGACAGAGCACAGATAGCCATCTCATCTGGGGTGGTCTCTAGAACTACTGTCCCTTGATTTCTTCACAGATACGTAGGTTTGCACAGGGGGACTGTGAGAGAGGTATCTCTTATCTCTTTATTTCTTTATCTTCTTTGTATATATCTTAATCTTAATTTTTTACTATTGTAATGCTATTTGCCTTTTACTGATTCATGCAATATTGCTGTGATGCTGTGTGATGTTATTTGTCTTTGCTAATTTTTACCATATTTAACCATATTTAGTAAACTGAATTTTGCTTTTACAGATTTGTTTTGTGTGTCCTATGATGTAATATACCACCATTCAGGCCACCACTTACATTTGGTGTCACATAACAAGATATGGTATAGCGCTCAAAATTTGCGGATCTTTATACTGGATTAATCCAAAAAATGAAGCGAAAAAAGTTGTTAAAAATCAGCATTTCCACCTTTACTCATGAATAGTTGAAAGAAGGTCTTGGTCCCCCAACACGGACTGTGTTTCGCCACATGGGCTGTATCAGGAGGGACATAGGCCCAAGAAATCAGCTTATAGTGATGGCAATGAATATCCAATACATGAAATAGTAATAAAATCCATATGCTGTTGAAAGAGACGTCAGTGTATTATGTGAAGCGCCCTATGGAGGGTAATCCAAACTGGAGCAAACTTCCAAGCGTAAGTCAGAACAATGGGTTTTAAACTCTGTCGGGCAGATCTTTCAGACTGGAACCAAAAATCAGTGCCTTACACTTGGAAGTTTATTGCAATTTGGATTACCCTCCGTAGGGTGCTTCACTTAATACACGGACATCTCTTTCGACAGCATATGGATTTTATTACTGTTTCATGTATTGGATATTCATTACCATCACTATAAGCTGATTTCTTGGGCTTCTGTCCCTCCTGATGCAGCCCATGTGGCGAAACACGGTCTGTGTCGGGGAACTGAAACCTTCTTTCAAATATTCATGAATAAAGGTGGAAACGCTGAATTTAATAACTTTTTTCGCTTCATTTTTGGATTAATCCAGTATAAGGATCCACAAATTTTTAGTGCTATACCATTTGTTTTTGTTGGTTTTACTAATTGTGCATACTGCTCATCACCTCCACGTCCCATTGGATGAAACAAGATATTACATATTACGTGGTTAGTGTAGTTAGTGTAGCTGGGTTCAAAAAAGGTTTGGATAAGTTCTTGGAGGAGAAGTCCATTAATGGCTATTAATCAAGTTTACTTAGGGAATAGCCACTGCTATTAATTGCATCAGTAGCATGGTATATTCTTAGGGGCGGATTTTCAGAGCCCTGCTCGCCTAAATCCGCCCAAAACCGGGCGGATTTAGGCGAGCAGGGCCCTGCGCGCCGGTGAGCCTATTTTACATAGGCCTACCGGCGCGCGCAGAGCCCCGGGACTCGCGTAAGTCCCAGGGTTCTCCGAGGGGGGCGTGTCGGGGGGCGGGCCCGGTCGTCGCGGCGTTTCGGGGGGCGTGTCGGCAGCATTTTGGGGGCGGGTACGGGGGCGTGGCTACGGCCCGGGGCGGTCCGGGGGCGTGGCCGCGCCCTCCGTACCCGCCCCCAGGTCGCGGCCCGGCGCGCAGGAGGCCCGCTCGCGCGTGGGGATTTACTTCTCCCTCCGGGAGGCGTAAATCCCCGGAGAAAGGTAAGGGGGGGTGTAGACAGGGCCGGGCGGGTGGGTTAGGTAGAGGAAAGGAGGGGAAGGTGAGGGGAGGGCGTTAGAGGATTCCCTCCAAGGCCGCTCCGATTTCGGAGCGGCCTTGGAGGGAACGGGGGTAGGCTGCGCGGCTCAGCGCGCGCCGGCTATACAAAATCGATAGCCTTGCGCGCGCCGATCCAGGTTTTTAGCAGATACGCGCGGCTCCGCGCGTATCTACTAAAATCCAGCGTACTTTTGTTTGCGCCTGGAGCGCAAACAAAAGTAGGCCTATTCGCGGAGTCTGAAAATCCGCCCCTTAGTGTTTGGGTTATTGCCAGGTTCTTGTGGCCTGGTTTGACCTCTGTTGGAAACAGGATGCTGGGCTTGGTCTGACCCAGCATGGCAATTTCTTATGTTCTTATGTTCTTATAGTAACACGTCATTGAGTGTAGATATATTGCCATACAGTGAATAAATGCCAGAGAGTGACAAAAATAATGTGTGTCCTTCTTGCTGTTAATACTGCAATTATATGTAAGTCTAGCAATGCTCCTGATGATCAGGTTTCTGATAGTGTGTCTGGCTGGACCAGTCATGAATAATTTAATGCTCCTGCACAATTACTGAGTCAAACAGAGACAGCTGATTTGGAAGTGTTGGGACAGGGCTTTTTTTTTTTTTAATTATTTCTTTATTGAATTTTCATTTAAAACTTTTTAAACAAAATTTCAAATAAGTAATAGAGATAATTAACACTTATCCATATCATATTCAAACAATAGAAGCAACTTTCTCTATTACATTACCTATATAATGGGAGAGATTTTATACCATATATTAATTTATACAATATTCTAATTCAAATAGGAGAGAGAGACATGGAATTTATTTCTGACCTTCTAAACCATTTCCTCCATCCATATCCTTATCTGAAATAAAAGTCTCCAGATGTAATGGGTCTATGAAACTGTATTTCTTTCCTCTAAAAGAAATGATACAAATAGCTGGATATTTCAGGAAAAAAGTTGCCCCTAGGGCTATCACTTTACTCTTTAAGGACAGAAAATGTCTCCTTTTAGCCTCAGTGGCTCTGGAGACATCCGGGAACATTAGAATCTTTTGTCCACAAAAGGACATATCCCTGTGTTTGAGGAAATCCCCGAACACTCTATCTTTATCAGATTCCAATAACATTGAAACAAATAAATGGGACAGGGCTTTGATTTGACCTCTGAAATAGTTACCTACCTCCTCCAGTGAAGGTTGGAAAATGTCAGGAACTGTTTGCAATAGTTTTGAATACTTTTATCTGACTGCCACCATCATTCTGACTATCAGTATACACTTCAGAAGGGTGTAACTGTTTTACAGCATCAAATTGAGGAACTCCTGCCTTCCCAAATCCCGGAGCAGGAATCAGCTCCAGATCCTGTGTCAGTCTGCAGTAGAGACATACAGATATGCAGGAATTCAGAATCTTGTCACAAAGGGAGAAGAAAATCTCCCTAATGAGGATATTGCTGATTCAGTTGCTACAGAGGTGGATTACCAGTACTTAAGTTTTAGAACCTGAAAGGACACAGGGAACTGAAGAGTTAACTGAGTGTTTCATAGCAAACACAAACAAAGGAGAAAACATTTCTCTAGTGCTAATGGATTAGTTTTTCTGCATAAAAGTTATAAACAGACTGACAGCTGATTTTTACAGCAAATGTATTGAATTTAGTAAATTTCCAAAGTACATTTAATTCTGTCTGGACCAAAGTGAGATCTGCAACTTGTTAAAGTAACAGGGAGGTAGATATCCCCCTCCCAATGGCTTTCATTGAATTCTGGCAGAATTTGTACTTTGCTGAGCACTAATTTCCTTCAAAGAAACTATTTAGAAATTCTGTAGCTGATAGTATTGTAGCTATACAACTGTTAGCCCTTATTGAACATTGCCCAGTAGATATAATGATTGGTTTCTTTAAACACTGGATAACTACTTGGATGTGAGCCAGATCAGTATTTGTTTCCCCCAAGGAATGTGAATGGCTCTGAAGAGGAAATAGAGAGAGAGCAGTCTATCTTGTCCATTTTTTCCTGAATATAATGTATTTTTTCTTTCCCTCTTCTTTTCCATTTCTGTATCTGGCAGATGTGCCTATTAGTCTGTATGTTTGATAGCAAAGATCCCACTACAAGAAATGGGAGAAAAACCACCTGCATTCTTTTGGTCCTGATCAGCTGCCGAAAACTTACTCCATAAGACCGGAACATCTGTTGCACATGACCAATTGTGTTCATAAGTTTGTTTATATTTTATCCCTGTTATATATGCAGTGAAATAATATACTGTTTTATTTACTGAAGGAACTTGTATGTTATAGAACGAGATGCTGAATGTGAAAATGCTTATGTAAAGAGAGTTTTGTAGCTGAATGTTTTCTTAAGAGACAGAGAGACTTTGTAAGTGTAAGTTGCCTTAGTTATTTAGACAAGTGGTGGAGGAATATTTTTAGTCTGATAATAGTTATGTTGAGAAAAGGTTTAGAGCATGTGTTTACAATATTGAATAGATGTGGAACAGTACTGTGCACAAAGAAACTGATAGTGTTAAATTTTGGATTTCTTACCTGTGTTTTATCCCTCATTACACTAGGCAGAAGTCACTGCTGAAAGACAATATGACACTGTGGGTTTCCTTGCCTGTTTGTCATCAGAATTAATTATGTTTATCTACAAACCCTGATGCAAGCACAGAGAGACAAAAGACCATCTATGCTGCACATTTTGTGTTCATCTCTACTTTCTTGGGACTATAACTATAGTTACAATTATGAACATTCTATACAAAAGACTGGTTTGTTTGCTTTAACTTTTTGATATTGAATTTTATATGCTTAGTATTAGAATCATTCACAAATATTACATATAATGATAACTATAACACCCATATACATAGTGGGGTAGATTTTTAAAAAATGCGCGTTCGCGTACTTTTGTTGGCGCACCAGTTGCAAACAAAAGTACGCTGGATTTTATAAGATACGCGCGTAGCCGCGTGTATCTTATAAAATCCTGGATCGGCGCACGCAAGGCTGCCGATTTTGGGCAGCCGGTGCGCGCCGAGCCGCGCAGCCTGCCTCCATTCCCTCCGAGGCCGCTCCGAAAATCGGAGCGGCCTCGGAGGGAACTCTCTTTCGCCCTCCCCTCACCTTCCCCTCCCTTCCTCTACCTAACCCATCCTCCCGGCCCTATCTAAACCACCCCTACCTTTGTCCACGGATTTACGCCTCCCGGAGGGAGAAGTAAATCCACGCGCGCCAGCAGGCCGCTGGCGCGCCGAGACGCAACCTGGGGGCGGTTCCGGAGGGCATGGCCACGCCCCAGTCCGCCCTGGGCCGAAACCACGCCCCCGGGCCCGCCCCCGAAACGCCGCGTCAATCGGCCCCGCCCCCGACACGCCCCCGACAAAAAACTCCGGGACTTACGCGAGTCCCGGGGCTCTGCGCGCGTTGGCAGGCCTATGGAAAATAGGAGCGCCGGCGCGCAAGGCCCTGCTCGCGTAAATCCGGGCGGATTTACGCAAGCAGGGAATCCGCCCCAGTAAGCATTAAAAAGTAATTCATCAGAATTTAGCTCTTGAGATATTATTGGCCTTCCTTAATATTTCTAATTATACCACCCCCATGTTTGGTATATCATAGAAAGCCCCCATACTATTAGCCAGCATAATGGCAAACTGTATAATAGTAATACTAATTCTAGATTCTTTGCTCTGTACTCACAAGATAGACCTATAAGTTGCAACTGCTAATATTTTTTTTCTGTTAATACTATGCAATATTATAACCAGATATTCCAGCTGTACCAGGTAGTCACTGAGGTAACTTCAGTATCAGTGAATCGTACTAAACTCCATCCTATAACAATACCTCATGTTTGCATATGTGGAAAGAGTGGTTTCTTATTAAGATGATTATTCTGGATATTCAGTCTTTATATGCTTATTTCCCATCATGACCTAGTTTCAACTCTTGTGTATTTTCCTTGTTAAGGGGATATAAATTTAAGCTAGTCTCCCTGTTGACTGAACTGAAAGTGTATGCTTATCTGCACATTTTTCTTTCTTTATGCCTATTTCCAGACTTTTAGTAAGAGATGCATTATTCCAATGCTCATTTAAACATTACAGTGGAATCACAAAAGCATACTGCCATTAAATTAAAAGAAACAACAGCTACTTTACAGGATCATAGATTGGCCCTGGATTTGCTGTTAATGACACAAGAACATAAGAAGATAAGAACATGCCATACTGGGTCAGACCAAGGGTCCAGCAAGCCCAGCATCCTGTTTCCAACAGTGGCCAATCCAGGCCATAAGAACCTGGCAAGTACCCAAAAACTAAGTCTATTACATGTTACTTTTGCTAGTAATAGCAGTGGCTATTTTCTAAGTCAACTTAATTAACAGCAGGTAATGGACTTCTCCTCCAAGAACTTATCCAACCCTTTTTTTAAACACAGCTATACTAACTGCACTAACCACATCCTCTGGCAACAAATTCCAGAGTCCAACTGTGCGTTGAGTAAAAAAGAACTTTCTCTAATTAGTTTTAAATGTGCCACATGCTAACTTCATGGAGTGCCCCCTAGTCTTTCTAATATCCGAAAGAATAAATAAGCGATTCACATCTACCCGTTCTAGACCTCTCATGATTTTAAACACCTCTATCATATCCCCCCCATCAGCCGTCTCTTCTCCAAGCTGAAAAGTCCTAACCTCTTTAGTCTTTCCTCATAGGGGAGCTGTTCCATTCTCCTATGGAATGGAAGTGGTTTGGAGAGCATAACATAGGAGGCCTATGTTATGCACTCCAAACCACTTATGGTCATTAGTGATGTGTAAAAGTTACTGATTGTACCCCTATAATTCTTCATTAAACCAAGCATTTAAAAGGCAATTATAATTTATAATTTGCCCCTGACTAGCTAGCTAAACCAGAGTTAAGAAAGTTTTATTTTTAATCTTTATGGGAACAGATTAAAGAATGGGGAACAAAAGTATTAATCTATTTCCACATAGGATTTGCATGTTACATTGCAGTGGCCTTTATTATTATGTGTTTGAAAGTATTACATCAAACAGTTTGTAATCTATGCTACCACCTTGGCGCTCACTCCCAAGTTTCTCATCTTATTCATAAGCCTCCTATGCGGGACCTTATCAAATGCTTTGCTGAAATCCAAGCAGATCACATCGAGTGCTCTTCATCGATCCAATTCCTTAGTCACCCAATTAAAAAAATCAATCAGATTTGTCTGACAGGTGTTACGTGTGCCGCCCGCGGCAGCCCCACAGGGCGGCCCTCTCACCTTTTCAGACAGACTCCAGCTCCTGGCTCCTCTTCGCCGGCGGTGGCGGGCCACCAGCTCCAACCTCAGATTCCCTCCGGTGCCTCCGGCCCTGACACACCACCCGGTGTTGCTAGCCAAGATGTCCCTGTTTGTCGGGCCTCTCCGCGTGGGCCGCGGAGAGATGCGGCCATCAACACCCTGCCCCTTCCTAGGTGCACGTGTGCGCATCATTGATTCTTTTAAAGTGCCCGTGGCAGAAAAACCTGGCCGTGGACCCGGATGCTGACGTCAGACTCTTCAGCATATAAAAGCCCAGGCCTCGCTCCATAGCATTGTCTTTGCAACAGGTCTCCTTGTACTCCAAGTACTCTTTGCTGATCCTAGATTCATCTCATCATGTGTTCCTGTTTTCTTGTGGTTCCCTGTTCCTGTTCTCTTAGTTCCTGTTTGTCTATGTGTTGGACTGACTCATTGGATTTGACCTTCTCTACGCCTGACTACTCTTCAGCTTCTCTCCAGTCCCGGACCTCCGCCTCCCCTGACTACTCTTCAACTTCTCTCCAGTCCCGGACCTTCGCTACGCTTGACCACGCTCGCCTTCTCCGTGCCCTGACCTCTGCCTTGATTGACTACGCCTGCCTTCTCCGTGCCCTGACCACTGCCTTGAATGACTACGCTACAGACTATCCAGTGTCCAGAGTTCTACGTTGCTTGCCACAACTTCTACTCATCGCTGGCTCTAACCCTAGCCTGTCAGTGACGCCTCTCCTCACCTATCCTCTGGACATGGAGTTTCAAGGCTTCGGCCTTCCTTTGCTTAAGCGCCTTCAGTTTCTCCTTGTTCCTTTGGCGCCTGAGTTCCAATACCGAATCCAGTCCAGGATAGGACTGCGCCATCTACTGACTGCTGTCTCTGAGCTGAATCACCTATCTTCTCTAGCTGACCTAGAGGCCCACTTAAGTTCTGCCGGCCCCAGCACCCAAAGGCTCAACCCAAGGGGAACGAGGGCTGGTATAGGTGAAGCTCCAGCCCACTCCACCTGTTGACGGTGGGGAACCATAGGTCCTTGCCTACGGGTTGCATCAACCCCACCTCAGCCCAAGGGTGCCCCTCCAACGCAACAACAGGACCTTCCCCTGGTGAATCCATGCTGCCTCAGGTCCAGCAGTCCTCCTGCCTGTAGATGGTTCACCATCCTTTCCTTCAGCAGAGTCTCCCTTAATTTTCCCACCACCGAGGTGAGGCTAAACGGCCTGTAGTTTCCAGCCTCCTCTCTGCTACCACTCTTGGGATGCAGGACCACCACCACTCTTCTCCAATCACTCTGCACCAGTCCCGTTTCCAGGGATCTATGGAACAGGTCTATAAATTTGCATTACCCTCCTTCTAGTGCTTGTATCCTTGTTTTCCAATTGGCTCTCGCTGACTCAAACCCTGATTTGTGGTTGTTAAGCTATGATCTTTTTGGCACCTTTGTTTGCCCTCTAAATCCTGTACTGCACTTGACCTGATTGCTGCCTGCTTAGCTGCTTGACTTAGTAAGTATTCTCACACAAATTGCCTTTAGTAAGATTTTAAATACTTGTCTACTCAATCATGCTAACTATTGTACTTGAACTTTCTTTACTAGATAAATTGTTGTATTTTCTGAGCTGCTCTGTCAGCCTGATTTATTCTTTGAGATGTGTAACCGTTCCTGATAATTGTTGCCTGAAAGTATTTATTCAAGCTATTTTGCTTGCTGTGCCTATACTGTCCACCTCCTGCCGTTTGAGGTAGCTCTTTTATCATATTGCATTACTAGATAAGCTGCCCCCTTGAGAAAGCGATTCCGTGAAACATGGCTTGTGTCGGGGCTGGGATTTTTCCTCACTTTTTCATCATCTGACATCCTCTGTTGATGTAAACGCTTATCTTAAAGCTGAAGAACCAATGCAGCCTTTTGAATAAATAAAATATTCACTGACTTCACTGTATTTTTGTCAGCTCTGTGGACCCTTGAGCCGGCACAAGCACTGCTATCACCCCCGAGGGTCGGCCCCCAGAGGTCCTTCTAGCCAGGAGGTGGTACAGGTCCAGGAAACCCAGCAGGAGCTTCACCTATACCAACCCCGTTCCCCTCAGGTTGAACCCTTGGGTGCCGGAGCCGGCAGGACTTAGGCGGGGGTCTCCTGATGCAGGGTGGTCAAGGCGAAGAGGCGGTGTCAGGAAGTCTGGGTTGAGGCAGGCTGAGGACAGAAGAACCATGGACAGTCCAGAAGACAGGGCAGGCGGCGAGCAGGCTGGACGAGGAACCAGGCCAGGGGTCAGGGCAGGCAGTGGACTCAGAGGAACCAGAAACAAGCCAAAGGTCAAAACAGGCAGCAGACACGGAGATACCAGGAAGCCAAGCCGAAGTCGAGACCAATAAGACAATCCGAGGGACAAAGAGCCAGGAACTAGAACAGCGAAACTAAGGGCGAAGGGCAGGTAGGAACTCAGGAACAGGCAGGAACTCAGGAACGCAGCAGCACACACTCAGAGTAGGACCTGTTGCCAAGGCAAAGAACGCTGGTCTGAGCTGGGCTTAAATAGCCCGGGCGTCTGACGTCATCTTTGGGGGCTGGACCGAGGTTTCCCACCGCAGCCCCTTTAAGACATGGCAGATGCTGCACATGCGCGCGTGCCTAGGAAGGCATGCGCAGGAAGCCTGCCAGCGGCATCTTGGATCGCATGGGAGGCTTGCCATGATCGGGAACCAAAGCAGCCATCTCGTGCCGCCGGAGGGGGGTATCCGGCATCGGGGCCTGCTGGAGCAGGTAAGGAGACCCGGCTGCGGGGGACCGTGGCTGGGATTCCCAACAGTACCCTCCCCCCCCCCCCTTATGTCCCCTCACAGAAGAGCCAGGCTTGTTGGGATGAGCTTGATGAAATTGTTGGAGGAGGGATTTATCCAGTATATTTGCAGCTGGTTCCCAGGTGTTCTCCTCTGGGCTGAAGCCCTCCCAGGAAATCAGGTACTCCCACCGTCTGTGGTTGTATCTTACATCCAAGATATCACTGACTTGATAAACTTGATTGTCCTCTGAGACCACAGGTGCAGGTTTCCGGGGGCTTGTGGTGAAAAGGAGAAAAGAACCAGGGTTTCAATAAGGAAACATGGAAGGCTTTGTGTATCTTCAGGCTAGAAGGTAGATGCAACCTATAGGAGACTGGACCCAGGCGTTCCTTTATAGTGAATGGTCCAATGAACTTGGGCGCCAAGTACACGAAGGCGGATATGATGGGTGCTAACCCAGACCCAGTCTCCTGTATTGAAGAGTGGGGCTGCTCCTTTCTTGGCCACTTCTGCAGCATGTTGAAGGTTAGCCTGCATGGCGTTCCAAAGTAAGTGGAGTTATTGAGCAGTAAGTTGGGCAGCCGGAGAGGGCACCGTCAGTGGTAGGGCTAAAGGCAGTATGGGTTCATTCCCGAAGACTAGCTGAAAGGGGAAGTTGCTGTAGTGGAGTGGACATGTAGATTATGAGAAAACTCAGCCCACGGCAGTAGGGCTGCCCAGTTGCCTTGTCTGTCTTGTCTGTCTCCAACAAAGGAGCGAAGAAAGGTTTTCAGGTCTCGGTTAGTATGTTCCGCCTGGCCGTTTCCCTGTGGGTGGAAGGTGGATGTAAAATCCAGCTGAATTCCGAATGTTTTGCATAAGGCTCTCCAAAATTTTGCTGTGAACTGGGAGCCCCGATCTGAGGCTATATGACGAGAAAGACCGTGGAGGCGGAAGATGTGTTGAGTGAACAACTGAGCGAGTTCGGGTGCCAAGGGGAGCTTTAGGAGAGCCACGAAGTGCGCCATCTTTGAGAACCTGTCAATGGTCACCCAAATGACTTGATTTCCATCGGATGGGGGAAGATCCACCACAAAGTCTGTGGAGATGTGGGTCCATGGTTCTTCCGGCACAGGTAGTGGCTGCAGGAGACCCCAAGGGCGACCTGGCAAGGGTTTCTGCTGGGCACAGATTGGGCAAGAGGCAATGTATGCTCGGACATCACCTTCCTTGCAGGGCCACCAGTAGTACCGGGATAAGAGCTCCAGTGTGCGGGGCATGCCAGGGTGGCCAGCCATTAGGGAATCATGCGTGCAGGATAAGACTTTCCTATGAAGGCGGAGAGGAACGACCATCTTGCCTATGGGTACTATGTCTAAGGCCAAGAGAAGGACTTTAGCGGGGTCCAATATATACTGGGGAACAACAGGTGAGTCCTCTGTTTCACAAGTCTGGGAGAGAGCGCCGCTCGGGCATTCTTGGAGGCTGGCCGATACTGCAGGGTGAAGTTGAATCTGCTAGAAAACAGTGACCAGTAGGTCTGCCAGGGATTCAAACACTGGGCCTGGCAGAGATACTCTAGGTTCTTGTGGTCAGTATATACTGTGACGGGGTGTTGGGCCCCCTCCAACCACTGCCGCCACTCCTCAAAAGCCATTTTAATCGCTAGAAGTTCTTTGTCTCCGATGCCATAGTTCTTTTCGGTGGAAGAAAACTTCCAGGAGAAGTAGGAGCATGGTAATAGGGCTCTGGCTGGCGGAGCACAGCTCCTACTGCCACATCTGAAGCTTCTACTTCCTCCACAAATGGACATGAAGGATCAGGATGGCGGAGACAGGGCTCACGGAAGAAGGCCTGTTTCAAGTCCTCAAATGCCTGGAGCGCTTCAGATGGCCACAGTCTGATGTTGGCACTTTTTCTCGTAAGGGCGGTAAGAGGTGCTAACTGAAAGTACCGGGGAATAAAGTGTCGGGAAAAGTTGGCAAACCTGAGGAAGCGCTAGAGGGCACAGAGAGCTTCTGGATGCAGCCAGTCTCGGATGCTAGCCACCTTCTCAGGATCCATATGGAAGCTGGTGGTAGACACAATATACCCCAGGCAGGGAAGGGATTTGCACTCGAACAGACACTTTTTGAGCTTAGTGAAGAGACAATGGTCACGGAGAGCCAGGGAGGCCATGGCCAGTGGAAGTCGAGGTCAGGGCAGTCCAGAAAGGCAAGTAGAAAAACAACTAGGCCCCCATGAGGCGATCTGTAAGGTCTCCCAGTCGATGCATGGGGTATGTCTTTGGAGCCATGGGAATCCCAGCACCACAGGGTGGATTGATATAATGAAGATTTGGTTCAGAACTTTGGTTCATTTAGCCATTCCCAGAATCCTTAGCAGGCTGCTTCAGACTGAAACTGCTGAGATACAGTGAACTTCTGACTGACCTCAGATTCAAGACTTTGGAAAAGATCTAAGAAACCTGTAGGCTCTGCAAAGCCTATAATTAAAGGCCAGGAGGTCATCAATGGCAATATCTAAACCATAATACAAGCTTGGTTCTCACAGAAACCATAATACAAGCTTGGTTCTCACATATTCCTATCTCGACTGACAGAAGCCAGGTGAACTGGAGATCCCGGAGGTCAAGACTAATTAAAGGCTTGGAACCAACAACAGAACACAGACCAATCTATTTACAAAACACAGAAGATCACAAGAAAACATAGTGCATCAAAGCAATGCTAAGACAAAGGAACTTTTAAGGTGGGAGGAGGTTGTTTTTCAGGTTAAGAGGAGGTTAGGTTATGACACTGTCAAATTGGTGAATGATCCTCTCACAAGCATTTTCTATGTATAGTTGAAAGAATAAAATAACAGCTTGTACTAGAGATTATAAGACACAGTGTTGCTATGCCCATCTTGAAGGATGGCTCCTGTGCTTCCAAAGATATGAAACATTAAATTTATATTTGTTCTAACTAAAATTCTGAGTCATACCTTTGTTTGAAAAAGTGCTGACAAGCATCTTATTAAAGTCTAATAGACAGGATGGCCTTTTCTAACACGAAAAAGGTGATCTTCTTCCATGAAGAATCCTGGTGCGGAGAGACACCAGTGTGGTGACTGAAGTGACTCGGCCCAGAAGGGGGTCCGCCTGAATCGAGGATATCTGTAAGTGGGGAGCCCGTTGCTTCACCAAGTCAGCCAAAATAAAGTTCCCTCCAGCTCTGGAATCGATGAAGGCCAAAGTATTGAAAGATCCTCCAGGGTAAAGGAGAGTCACTGGAACGGTGCATTGGGGAGCAGGGTTCACACAGCCTAGGTTCAGTTTCCCCGTGATGCCGAGGCTCAGGAGTTTCCTGGTTTCTCTGTTCACTGGGCCAGCAAGTGGCCCTTGCTGCCACAGTAAAGGCAGAGTCCTAGCAACTGACAACACTGTCTTTCTTTAGGAGTAAGAGGACTACGACCAAGTTGATTGGCTCCTCTGAGTGAGATGAGCAGGAACTCAGGAACAGGCAGGAACGCAGCAACAGACACTCAAAGAGTAGGACCTGTTGCCAAGGCAAAGAACGCTGGTCTGAGCTGGGCTTAAATAGCCCGGGCATCTGACATCATCTTCGGGGGCCGGGTCAAGGTTTCCCACTGTGGCCCCTTTAAGATGTGGTGGAAGGCGTGTGCAGGAAGCCTGCCGTCAGTGTCCTGGACCGCGTGGGAGACCTGCCGCGGCTGGGAACCGAAGCGGCCGTCTTGTGCCGCCGGAGGGGGTTATCCGGCATCGGGGCCTGCTAGAGCAGGTAAGGGGACCCGGCTGTGGAGGACTGCGGTTGGGATTCCCAACAATTTTGGTGGACAATGCCTTTACTTGCGACACTTCTGCTGTGACCTTCATTTGTATTCAGTGTACAACCAGCTCCTATTGTTTTTGCTGACTTCTTTTCAGAAATTAAACTCTAGATATGACAATTGTTTTCTTAAAGTTTCTGAGCATCAAAAGAGATTGAAACTTGCATAATAACAGGGATAATTTTGCTAGAAGATTTAATTTGCATTTTATTAATTTTCCTCTCATTTATTCTGTTTCTCCTAGGAAGATGTTTAATAGGTTCTATTCCGAGATCTTAAAATTATCTCCTGCTGAAGTATCTAAGGTGTATTATCTTTCACAGGGGAGGATAGAGGAAAATGTATCTAGTTTATCTGACAAGTTAATCTCCTCAGTTGAAGGTGATTGTTGATTGGGTTCTTCTTTTTCTTCTGAGAGAGATTGTCTCAGTGCTACTCTATTAGTTACTTATGCTTTGGAGGCCAATAAAGGTCGGACTTTGAGGTTTTCTTTAGGCTTTAAGAGAAATCTTTTTTGGAAAAAGATTGGGTATTTTTCCTGATGTGACTAAATTGACTAAGTCTAGGCGGAGACAATTTCTCCAGAAAAGCAAAGAGCTTTAGCATTAGGTGCTACTTTGCAACTAAGATTTCCTGTAAGTGTCATATAAAATTGGCTGGGTCTAAATGAAAGATTTTTACTAGGGATGTGCATTCATTTGCGACGAAATAAGAAATAGAGACGATATTTCCTATTTTGTCGCGTTTCGGGGAGTGGCGTTGAAAAGATAAGAAAACCCACGAAATTTTGTGTCATTTTCTTATCGTTTTCAGGGGGAAGAAAGGGCACATTAAAAAAAAACAAAACCCCAAACCCACCCCAACCCTTCAAATTTAATTAATTGCAACTCCCACCCTCCCGACCCCCCCCCTCCCCCCAAGGCTTACCGAAAGTCCCTGATGGTCCAGCGGGGTCCTGGGAGCGATCTCCCCCTCTCAGGTCGTCAGCTGCCACTAATCAAAATGGTGCCAATGGTCCTTTGCGCTCACCATGTGACAGGAGCTATCGGTGCCATTGGTCGGCCCCTATCACATGGTAGGAGCAATGGATGGCCCACGCCATTTTTTAAGATGGCGCCAGCTGTCCATTGCTCCTACCATATGACAGAGGCCGGCCAATGGCACCGATAGCCCCTGTCACACGGTAAGGGCAAAGGGCCATCGGCACCATTTTAATTAGTGGCAGCCAATGGCCAGAGAGGGGGAGACCGCTCCCGGGATCCCGCTGGACCACCAGGGACTTTCTGTATGACTTGGGGGGGAGGGGGGAGGGCAAGTCTTGGGGGTCAGGAGAGTGGGGGGTTGCAATTAATTAAATTTGAAAGGTTGGGGTAGGTTTGGGGTTTTGTTTTTATTTTTAAAAACCCCCATTGGAATTCATTAAATCTGGAGGGTTGGGGCGGGTTTTGGGCTTCGTTTCGGGAGGCAGACGAAATAAAATCGGCCCGAACCATGGGAAAACGAAATTTCCTGCGGCGGGCCAATAACGAAGACCGAACCGAAAGGTTTGGCCGAATCACATCTCTAATTTCTACAGGATAAGGAAGCGATTCCATGAGATTGGTTTGGACATAGATTGATTTGTTGAGAATGTTTCTTGATACTATTTTCCTATATTGCTCCCCCCTATAGTGGTCGAAACACAGATCATTCAACTTTTGTTTCTGGCTATTCAATTTCTTCTTCTTTTTTTATTAATGATTCACTGTAATGTTTCGGTTTGATTTCTGTTAAAGTTTTTTTTTTAATATCTGTATTTGCAAATTTCATTAAATAAAAATATATCAGCTACGTTACCAGAAGACTGGATAGTGGCCAATGTAATGCGTTTTTAAAAAGAGTTCCAGGAGTGATCTGGGAAACTACAGATTGGTGAGCCTGATGTCAATGCCAGGAAAAAAAGAGAACACAATTACTGAACACATAGACGTAGTTTAATGGGAAAAAGTCAATATGGACTTAGCCATGGGAAGCTTTGCCTCACCAGTTTGCTACATTTTTTTGAAGGTGTGAATAAACATATGGATAAAGGTGAGCCAGTTGATATTGTGTATCTGGATTTCCAGAAAGTGTTTGGCAAAGTACCTCATGAGAGACTCTTGAGGAAATTAAAAAGTCATGGGATAAGAGGCAATGTTTTGTTATGGTGTGACTCCCAGAGACCTGGGAGTCCCACTTGACCAACACCTCAACTTCAAACTACACATCAAATCCCTGCTTAAAGCGGGCTTCTACAAACTCCAGATCCTTAAAAAGCTTAAGCCACTACTCCACATACAGGACTTCCGTTTAGTCCTGCAGTCCACCATTTTTTCCAAAGTGGACTACTGCAACGCCCTGTTGCTAGGCCTCCCATACTCCACCATCAAACCACTGCAAACACTACAAAACGCCATGGCAAGAATCCTAACTAACACACGCAAAAGAGAGCATATTACACCCATTCTTGAGATCTGCATTGGCTGCCCATCCCTTTCCGCACCCAATATAAAACCCTTACCATACTCTACAACATTCTCTACAAAAACAACTCCGCCTGGCTTAAGGAAATGCCCCACTTTCACATTTCCCATCGCCCCACAAGATCCACCCTTGCAGGCGCCCTACACAACCCCCTTCCTCAAGACAGCACACCCCTCCACCACCAGGGAAAGAGCATTCACCATCGCAGGCCCTGCCCTCTGGAACTCTCTCCCCACACACCTCCGCCTTGAACCCTCCCTGCCCAACTTCAAAAAAGGCATCAAGACCTGGCTCTTCAGACAGGCCTACCCGGAAACCAACCCCCCATAGACACCCCCCCCCTTAAAAACCAACCCCCATAGACACCCCCCCCTTAAAAACCAACCCCCATAGACACCCCCCCCCCTTTTTCCCCTCACCCTTTTGCAATTCCTGTACGCTCCTACGGAGTTCTCACTAGCTTGCTATCTGAATATTTTTGCCATAAGTTAATTGTATCCTATACCCTGCTGTAAATAAGTTGTAATATATAACCTGCTTTAAACAATCACACCTCTGCAGTCCTTCTGCTGTAAATTTCTCCTACTGTAAATAACTTCTCCACATATATGGTTTCTCTTCTCTATTTTCTCAGCTGCTATCCCTTCCTCCTCTATCTTTCCTCCTCACTCCCGCCCCCCTTTTCTCACCTGCTCCCTCTTCTTTGTAATTTCCTCCTTTCGCAAGTTTTATTGTAAACCGACATGATGTGCCCCATGAACACCGGTATATTAAAAGCTGTTAAATAAATAAATAAATAAATAAATATGGATTGGGAACTGATTGGAAAACAGAGAGCAGGGCTAAATGGTCAATGTTCTCAATGGAGAAAGGTGAATAGTGATATGCCTCCAGGGATTTGTGCTCGGACCACTGCTTTTTTAAACATATTTATAAATGACCTAGAGATGGGAACAAAAAATGAGGTGATCAAATTTGCAGATGATTCAAAATTATTCAAAATTGTTTTAATCATAAGAAGAGTATGGGAAATTGCAAGAGGACCTTGCAAGACTGAGAGATTGGGCATCCCAATGGCAGATGACATTAAATGTAGAAAAGTGCAAAGTGATGCATGTAGGAGTTGTGTGTCCCGGCTGCGGCAGACCGAGCCTACTCACCTCCGGCGCCCGGCTCCCGGACCTGGCCCATCCTCACTGGCAGCGGTAGGCAGCCGCCTACGCTCCCACACCCCGCTGCCTCCTCGGGTGCTCCCTGGACCCCTTCAGCTCCCAGCAGTTCTCCCCACGTGTGCCGTGGGGAGACACCACCATCCAACGTCCTGCCTCTTCCTAGGTGCTTGCGTGCGCCTCCTGTTGGCCTTTAAAAGGGCCGCGGCAGGAAACTAACCTGCAGTCCCGGATGATGACATCATCAGGCCCCGCTACTTAAGGCAGGGCCCACTATTCACTCCTTACCTTGGCATTAGGTCTCCACGCTAGTCATGTGCTTCATTGCTCGTTCCTGTTCCTGACTTCATTCCTGATTCCTGTTCCTGACCTCGTTCCTGGTTCCTGTTCCTACCTAGTCTTTGCCTTGGACTGATTACTGGCTTTGACCCTTTCTTCGTTGGACCATGCTCAGGACTGATTACTGGCTTTGACCTTTGCTTCGTTGGACTACGCTCAGAACTGATTACTGGCTTTGACCTTTTGCTTCATTGGACTACACTCAGGACTAATTTCTGACTTTGACCCTTGCTCTGCTGTACCTTGCCTAGCTCTGCCACCTGCCCCGACTCCAGCCTGTTCCTGACCTCGCCTCTGGTCTTGGCCTTGTTAGGCTTTGGCCTTCTACTGCCTGGGTGTCACCTATCCTTGCACTTTGGTCCATCCTTGGTGCTCGGTCCTCTGGACTCCTGCCTCATCCAGACCTGTCTAGGTCTCTGCTGGTCCCTGGCTGCCTACTTCGAATACCTACTGGGATTCACCTGATGGAGGCCCGCCTAAGACCAGCCGGCCCCGGCACCCAAGGGCTCAACCTGCAGGGAATAAAGGCTAGTATTGGCGAAGCTCCAGTCGGCCTCCGTCTCCCAGTCTGCTCCACCTCCCAACGGTGGGGACTGTGGGGCCTGCCCTACAGGTAGCATCAACCTCACCTTGGGCCAAGGGTCCACCACCAGTGCAACAGTAGGGAAGAGCAACCCACATTATGGCTACAATATGCAAAGTACCACATTGGGAGTAACCACCCAAAAAAAGGATCTAGGTGTCATTGTGGGTAATATACTAAAATCTTCTTCTCAGTGTGCAGCAAGAGCCAAGAAAGGAAATAGAATGCTAGGAGTTAGTAGGAAAGAAATAGAGAATAAAACAGAAAATTTCATAATTCCTCTGTATCACTCCATGGGGCGATTGCACCTTGAGTATTGTGTGCAATTCTGGTTATTGTTTTTCAAAATAGGTAAAGTGGAATTAGTAAAGGTACAGAGATGGGCATCCAAAATGATAAAGAAGATGACATTTTATTTATTTTGTATTTATTTATTTTAGAAATGATTCCCCTATGAGGAAAGTCTAAAGAGGTAAGGGCTGTTCAGCGTGGAAAAGAGAAAGCTGAGGGGAGATATGATAGAGGTCTATAAAATAATAAGTGGAATGCAATGGATACATGCAAATTGGTTGTTTACTCTTTCAAATAGTACAAAAATGTTGTGGCTTTAATTCAGGCAAAGCATGAGGGACACCACCTCCAGAGTGGAGTAGGATGGTGGGCAGGGCTGGAGCAGGGCTTGTCTGGAACCGAGTGCTTGTAATGCTGGAACCAAGGCTTGGATTGGAGTGGCGTGGAGATAAGACTGGAATTTCAAGAACACTGTGCAGGTAAGACTCGACCTCAGGAATTTTGTGCAGGCAAGGCTGGAACTCTGGAACAGAGTGCAGGTAAGAGTGGAATTGGAACTCAGGTAAGATTGGAACAGAGGGTGGGATTGGGACAGACTAGGATAAGACAAGACAGGGTAAGACAAGGACAATACAGAACATTGAACATTAAAGTCCGAAGGCAGCATAGGCAAGGAATGCCCCAAGGGGCAAGACAGTAGAAGACCTAGGAAGGCCACAGAACAAGGTAAGTACAGGAAGGCCCTTAGGCCGCAAGGCAAGATTGGGAATAGAAGGCAAAATGGTCACAAGGCAAGGCTGAGATCAGAAGGCCCAGAGGCCACGAGACAGAGCAAGGCAGAACTGGGACCAGAAGACCTGAAGGCCTTGAGTCAAGGCAAGGCAAACCTAGGATCAGAAGGCCTGGAGGCCACAAGGAATAGCAGGGTTAGGTCTGAGAAGGCTGGAAGGCAAAGATGGCTAAGGTAGGGAATCAAAGGAGACTCGATGCACAATCATTGAGGCAAAGGACATATAGGGTTAAATAGGGCTTGTGTCTGGTTGTGGTGCAGGCAGGGGGGAGGAGCTTGGCCAGCCTGTAGAGTGGACTCATAGAGGTCCCTTGGTGGAGCGAATGGTGTAAGACAGACTGAGGCATGAGACCAGGGACACGGAAGTGGAAACAGTCTTGAGCAGAGCTTGCTGGGGTCCCCTGGTGGAGGGGAGGCTGCATGAGCTTAGCCATGAACCTTAACAGTGCACCCCCTTTAAGACCCCCTCTGCCTGGGTCCCATTTTCCATGGGGGTTAGAACTGGTTGAGTGGGGCGAGACTTGACTGAGAGGTTGTTGATCAGGGCAGAAACCTCTTTCTAGACAGACTGGCTCTTAATGGACACTCTCTCCTGGGTGGACTGACTGTGACCAGAGGCCTTTTGGGTGGACTGGCTATGAACAGATGCCCCCTTTTGGGCAGATTGAATGGATACCTTTGGCTGAACTGGTTGTATCAGGGCAAGAGCCCTCTGCTGGGCTGGCAGCATCTGGGGTGAGCACTCTGCTGGACTCGTAGCATCTGGGGGTAAGCCTTCTACTGGGCTGATGGCATCTAAGCATGAGCTTCTGCTGGGCTGCATCAAAACTCACTGCCGAGCAAACTGCATCTGGATAAGAGGTCTTTGCTGGACTGGCTGCATGTGGGCGAGAGCCTTCTGCTGGTTTAGTTGCATCTGGGCAAAAGCCCTCTGCTAAACTGGCTGCAACTAGACTGGAGCCCACTGCTGGGATGGCTGCATGAGGGCGAGAGCCCTCTGCTGGTCTGGTTGCATGTGGGTGAGAGCCCTCTGCTGGTCTGGTTGTGACTGGACTGGAGCCCACTGTTGGGCTGGTTGCATGAGGGCGAGAGCCCTCTGCCAGGCTGGTTGCATCTGGATGAGAACCCTTCGCTGAATTGGCTGCAATGGGATTGGAGCCATTTGCTGGGCTGACTGCAACTGGGCGAGAGCACTCTGCTGGGCTGGTTGCATCTGGGTAAGAACCTTCTGTTGGATGGGCTGTAGCTGGAACAAAGCTGGAAGCCTTCACTGGGATGGCCAGAACAAAGCTGGAATCCTTTGCTTAACTGAGGGTGTGGACAGTGCTTATCTTTGAGCACTGGGAGTCTGTGGCAAAGCTTTTCTGGGTTTGAACACCTGGATTTTGTATGTGCAGCCTAAGATTGGTAAAAGCACATGCTGCTCTCAGATGTTTCAGTGAGGACCTCATTAGCTGCTGCTGAGTTCCAGCTGACAAATACTGAGCTCTGCTTGGATGAATTAGTCCTTTCTGTTTCTGATTATCTAGTATCTGAGAATGGAGCAGGGAAACCCCAAGATCACTTCAATTAAAATTTGTGTCAATCTTTTCTGGTGAAAATTCTGCAGTTTTTAAATTTAGTTGCAGATTTTCAGTTTTAATTTCAGTGTTGGTTCCTTTTCTCTAGGCCAAGGTTCTGTATCTGTCTTTTCTTTACTGGTAAGATTTTTGTGAGAGCAGGTATTCTGGGAGTGCCACAATCAAAACAGGACTCCATCCAGTGAGAAGTGTCTTGACATTTTTTGCCCCTCCACATAGCTGGATTAAGGAGATGGCACTTAACATATTCAGGAAAATTATGTGGGTTATGAAGCTGACAATTGGGACAGATTTAATATAGCCGAATATTAGATACTGGAGGTAATGGCTTAGGAATTCCTGGGTCTTCTTTAGCCAGTTTTAACTGGAACTTGAATATAGCTAGAGAGCAGTTCAAGGTAGAAACGTTTTCATAAGACTCACTGGGTTGATTCAAGGACCTGTCCCCACTCGTGGAGGTGATGTTTGGCTTCTGCATCCTGTTGTAGCTCTGGATCAGGTAAAGCATGGGGGAAACCACATTTTTTTTTCATTTCATTTTATTAAAATTTGCTGATCGCCAATCACAAAATAGGTCTAGGTGATTCACAATAAAAAACATACATAATGTTCTTTAAATCATATACATTACAAGTAATAAGACATACCATTAATCTTCATCAAACAATGGTAATATAAACATTAGTCAGAAAAAACCCATCACTAAATATTTACAGCAAATCATGAACATATTATAGGAGACAGTCCATCTTCTATAAACATCCCATTAGTTCTTTAGAATACGCTATAAGCACGTTGATGCAGGAAATCTTTTAGTAGACATCTAAATTTTTTTAAATTGTCTAATGTTTGGAGTTCAAATGGGAGGAGATTCCACAATGCTTTGATTCTTATTCATTTTGCCAGGACCCAAATTCGTTGCATTCGTTTCATGGGGAAAAACCAATTTCTTTGATTCATTTTATTCGTTTTCCGTTTTCCCATTAAAGTAAATGGGGAAGTATTTGCAGCCTATTTCTGGCTGCAGAATTGGGGTTTTCTTATCAATTCTGATGAAACTTCTGGGGAGCAATCATCAGAATTAGAAAAGAGCTCCAAGGTACTTAAACTGTGGCAAAGTGGCATGAATAGCCTAAGGCACTTTAAAGGGGCAAAGGGGTAACAGGAGTGGCAAGAGTGCTTTAACAGAGGTGCAAAGCAGCAGCGAGAGTGTAAAAAACACACCACAGCTTCAAAAGAGAGCACCAATAACAGATGCATGAACCCTCGAAGGCAGCACGACAGGCAAAGTGGCAAGACAAGTGGCATCAACATCCTACAGCACAATGAAGGGGGAACATAACAAGCAGAAAGACTAGCACCAACACACTGAGGAATCATGATAGTGGCAAGAACACCACAAGGAGTTGAGTGAGTCATCTGGTGTATGGCAGCAAGGCAGAGTGGCAGAAAGTTGATAGGGGCAAGACAGGCTGTCAGAGCGGAGGTAGTCTGGTCCCTGTGGTTTTGATAGGGGCTAGACAGGCTGGCAGAGCAGAGGTAGTCAAGTCGGTGTGGTGTTGATAGGGGAAAGACAGGCAAGACATGAGGAGGCTCAGCATGCGGCGCGACTGTCAACTAGGGCGAACTGTCCACCCGACAGACCAAGGAGTCTAACACGCGTGATAGGACCTGAAACATGATGAACTATGCCTGGGTGGGGTGGAGCATTGCTGCTGTGCACAGGGCTGGTGCAAGGGTATTAGGCACCCTAGGCAAACCTTACAACCTGGCACCCTACCCCCCACCTCCCCATACGCAATTTAAAATTATGCATTTAACACATATTTTACATGAAAAGTGACATTCTGAGGTAAAATTAATATATACGTTATTGTGATAATTTCATGCACTGTTGTGATGCCAACAAGAAAACTTTGCATCTTGGAATTCATATGGCATCATACCTATTGTGATATATTTCGGCTAGGTCCTCCCGTATCAACACAGTACTATCTGCCAACACTCAAAGAATAACAACCTTATCTATGAAAAAGAATGCCACAAATATTACACCAGAATCTAAAATATCAATATACCTCCTAATCAGGAAAACAGAACAGGCCAAGTTCAAACTACTACAGATCCCTACTGTTAGAAACAGGGGTGTTTAGTGTGCTCTTGGGCCTCAGCCCGACTCCAGATGGATCCAGGACCGAACCAAGGGTTGGCGACGTGTCCCAGCATGGGAGAACACGGTCTTACCCTCTTCCAGGCCTGCAAGCTCCCAGAGCCAACAACAGATGATGTTGGTAGGGGAACGGTCCTCCGACTGTTCCGAGCCCTTTCGGACCTGCCGCTTGAAACGGCATGGAGCAGCAGGCCGGCCTGAGGATGAGGGCAGACGGAGGCCTTGACACAAAGACATGACACCAAGGTTGATGCGAAGGCATCACAGACGAGGGTTGAAGCGAAGACATGACATCAGGGCGGATGCAACGGCATCAGAGCTGAGGAACTTGATGAAGTCCAGACGAGACGAGAAACTGGGAAGGAAGACATTGGCACTGTCTCTCAGGGCGCCCTACACAGCCCACCTTCACGGATGGACCCAATGTGCTGGTCGCGGACCACTCTGTCCCACTGCACGCCCTACACAGCCTAAAGAGACTGGTCATGGACCACGCGGAGAGCGGGACGAGCGCAGGAAAGGAATCCAGCTGACAGAGGCTCCAGTGACGGAACAGGAACCAGACGGAATGGATTTACCCTCATGGAGGTCACCTGGAGGACTAGGAGAGCTAGAAAATTACAGGAACAGACATCAGGAGACCTGGACGGGGACCTCAGGCAATGAAGACATGGTTCTAGACACAGACGAGATGAGGAGCTCCACGAAGAAGACAAGGACCTGTCAGAGCGCTGGACAGCAGGAGCTTCCAGAGACGAAGTAAGTCCGATGCAAGGCAAGGCTGACTGAAAGTTGAAGTCCTTTTATAGGGCTGCAGACAGGCGACTCCCTGGAAGGAGTTTGGAAGGCCCACGCTTAGCTGGCCCTATAACTAAGGAGGAGTGCTGCGGGCCGGCCCCTAGGGAGAAGGGCGTAGCTCAAACCAGGAAGTCCATGCAGACACAAGCAAGCCTCAGGCAGGCCCCAAGAAGATTGAGGCCTCCCAGGCCTTGGAGCAAATCCTGGATAGTTCGTAGGCGAGACCCCGGCTTCGGAGCGGCCTCCAGGAAGAGGTAAGGAGCCTCCCATAGCACCGCTACAGGGGGGTTCATAACACCTACAGAGAAACCACATATTAGAAGAATGTTTCATCTCAGTCTTTGCATGCAGAACACAAACCCTCACCAAATACAGAATAAAGCCACATAAAGTATAAATAGACATGTTCAGACAACTGAACTGTAAAACGCATCATGCTAGACTCTATACAGTACAACAATGGAAAAACAAAAATTTCACCATTCCTCATGAAACAATCAATACAATCAAGACTGTCTTCCTTAACTCATGGATTTCTCGCATACTTTGCACATCAACATGGTCTGTGTACCCTCAAATCTCAATTTAGTCTACCCTTTAATTTTTTTTTCTAGATATTTATTCTCGCTATAATCATGCCGAGCATTCACCTACGTCCTGTTGACGAGTTACTATTATTTTATTATTATTATCTATGTAATATTTAATTTAATCTATTATTAATATCCATATGTTATAGGTTATATGCTAAATGCAATATGTTATACGTTATATGTTAAGAAACGCTGTTCCATGTAACGCCTTTTGTGCGAAAGTTTTGTTATATGTAAACCGACCTGATTCGATACTTGTATTGAGAATGTCGGTATATAAAAATCCGAAATAAATAAATAAGATATATAAATCATTAATCATAATAGTAAAATCATACTAATAAAATAATTTCAAAACAGCTGATGACTAGAATATCCAATAATTAAAGACTCATGCAAATTTTGAAAGCTTTAACCAAACACCAATAAAATATTTCAAACAGCAGACACATCACAATAATTAAAATGGTAGTCAATCAAGAAAAATGAACTTAAAAAGCCACCTTTACTTACCATCTCCAGCAGTTCTCCTACTCCTTTCCCTTGCAGGCCACACCAGAAGCAATAGTAGCTGCTGAAGCTCATCTGCCTTACCCTGCTTGCCTTGTCCAGCTTGCCAAGTCCTGCCTGCCTTGTCTACCTCGTCCAAGTCTTGTCTTCAGCCTTGCCTGTCCGGCTTGACTGACTAATCTGGTTCCAGCTTATATGGACTCGCGACCATGATGTACTGCCGATGCGGAGACTTACTGGCCCCCAGAACCCAAGGGCCCAACCTGAGGGAAAGGGGGCTGGCTAGGCAGAAGACTGTCCTATGTTCTATCAAGAGCCTTGCCTTACAGTTCCATGTTGTTCTCCAGATGGGTGTCCCCTAACCCCCAAATCCCTAACAGAATGAGAAGCCCACCACCCGCCTATGAGTGTGTGTACAGGACCCATAGCCTAGTCAGTCTCCTCAGCTCTATGTTTGGCCCTGTCCTGCCTTGGACTACTCTCTGGCTTCTGAGCCTTCCAGCTTTGTTTTGCCTAGTCTTGTGGCCTTCTCAGGCCTTCTACCCTAGCCTTGTCTTGTGGCCTTCTCAGGCCTTCTGCTTTAGCTTTGCCCTGTCTCGTGGCCTTAGGGCTTTCTGACTCATTCCTTGTTTGTGGCCTACCTGGCCTATCTCTGACCTTTGCTTATCTAGGCCTTGCTTACTTCTGTGGCCTCTCTAGGCTTTCCATTGCCTTGCCCTTTGGAGCCTTCCTTGCCTTCGCGCTTTATGTTCCATGTTCTGTTATGTCTTGTCTTGCCTTATTCTGTTCCAGCTACAGACTTACCTGCTTCTCTGTTCCTGAACTCCAGCTTTGCCTTGCCTCAGACTCAAGCCTCACCTCAGACTCCAGGTCTGCATTGGCCCCAGACTTCAAGTTCCAGCCTGCACTTCAATTCCAGCCACAGTCCAAGTCCTGCCAGCTTCCAGAACCCAAGGGAGGTGGTTGGTATAGGCCGAAGATCCTCCAACTCTCCAATTCTATCTGCGTCTGTCCTGAAATCCAGGGCTGCCCCTAAGGAGTTTCATCAGCCCTAGCTGTGCCCTCAGCCATAAAATTGCTTTTTGCCCAAATTTGGTTTCAGGAAACTTGTTTATTTCTTAATTTCCATTTGGTTTGGAACATAGCATGCATGATTTTCCAAAACAAATGCAAACAAAAATGTTCATTATTTTTGGGAGCATTGGCCATTCAGTATCATGTTTAACAAATCAAAATGAATCTGCTTGCTTTGGTTAAGATTCCTTATTTGTTCTAAACAAATACACAGCCTTATCAGCCACACAACCTCACTTAATTGAAGAATATAGTGCTGTAAAGACTGTGGAGACTCACATGATGGGCAGCTGCAGGGGACAATCATAATTTTTTTCTGAGCTCTGAGACAGCTTTTCCATCTTGGCACTGTCAGGATGACATCACCAACTTGTGTGGCTGATTTATCCTGCTGTCGTTGGAGCACATCTATTACATGTGAGCAACTTTGCTTTACTCAGTATTATCCAGCAAAATCTTTTTTTTTTGTAGAACTCTCCTGCATACATAATATGTTTATTGGCAATGCAAAAGCAAGCAGGGACTCATTTAAAGGTTATGAACCCTGCAGAATGCAAAATGCATGTAGTCTTCAAAAATGTATTGAACACCATAATACCTAGTACTCAAAAAGCCATTATATTCCATCGGGAATTAATCCACTCTTCAGCTTGTTTCCTGCTGCTTTTACCTTCCTTATAAGAATACCAATCAGCTCCTTATAAGAATGACATAACTCTTCCTTCCATTACTCTAACATGAAAAACTAGTGTCTTTACTTAGATACTTAGAAATAAAGGTCAACAAGCAAGTTGTATGTAATAACGTTTTCTTAGACTACCGTTGCATATTGTAGTATAGTTATTATTTCTGTTTATGTCTTATGATGGGTTTGATGTTTGTGCATGTGTTTCTAGATGGTATTTAATGCAGTGTTGCATTTTATTTTGTGTGTATGGATTTTATTTTGTTTTAAAATGTTGGCTGGAAATAACTTTGATGATGCCTTTTATGTTGTAACTCATTTGGAGCATTTTAGGGAGGAATGAAGGTAACTAAATAAATATGTGACTAACTTTCAAGAGTCTTTATCAGAGCAGTGCAGAGCAGTCAAAATTAGCAAACAGATTTTAACAAATGCAACTCTATCCTATTTCCAGCCAACGCTCCCATCTCTTCAATGTATAACTCTGCAACTTTGAAAGCAAACAAATGCCCTTGTAATCCAGTCCACATTTTGTCTTCAGAGCTCATCCTGCATGGACACAATGAGAGGAGCTGGGCACATGTAAGCCAGTCACAAATGTTTTAAGGTAATCCAGTAAAATGGGATGGCATGCATCTGATTTGTTGACCTTTATTTCTAAAGATCTAACAGGAAAACAAACCCAGAAGGGTTTCACTTTATCATCTGCTGGCAGAGAAGACAGGCTGCTCTGTCATGCCAGAAAATAGCTCACAAGCTAAATGAAGCGAGGGCAGCCACTCTCCCTTTGTGTTTTTAAAACATATTTTGAAATGTTTTATTTATTTAGATGTAGTAGTGTTATATAATTCCATTAAACCACCTAGGTTGACACTTCTATAATTATGTCATTCAAACATCACAACACTGTTTAGCATCTATTTTTAGTTTTGGCAAGACTTAAAAATAATGCCTATTAGTTATCATAACGAAGCAATCATTCTGGAAGCCTGTCTGTCAAAGAGTATTCTCTGTATACAAAGAACCCACAAAGTACTGGGCTCAAATACAATATACCCTAGAGAAATAGGAGCAGTCACAACCCAATTGATATGGGCGGACTAAAAATATAAGATATTTATACATGAAGGGTGTCAGCAAGCTGGGCAAACGTGTAAGACCACCTAAAAAGTGGTAGCCTGGACCTCTCTATCATTCACCCCCATATAAATGTATTGATTGTGATGTTATCAATGTTACTGTCTTTTTATTAAGCACTTTTTAACGCACATAAAAAACGCCTATAGGCAAACTACTCAGGAAAATCAACATGATATAAGAGACACAAAACCCCAACGTCAGCCTCTTTGTTGAACTTGATTTGAGATCAACAGATCTGGATATAGCGATTGTATTTATGATGATTTCTGGTTTTCTGCAAAGATGGCTCATGAAAGAATACATTAATTTTTGTTTTATTACATGATTGGATCTAATTGTTTTCTATACTTGTGCATTTATAAACTGCAATAAATATAAAATAAATTCTGATTAATATGGAATTTTTAATGCTGGTAAGTGCTTGAAATAATTGAGGTAAATTATTTTAAAGTTTCATACATGATGCATAATTGCTGTTGCAACTTACTTAGAAAGCCATTCTAGGGTGAAGTATATGGCATTATTTATCAATAAGAAAACAATTAGTAGACCTGCATGCCTACAGCCCACCCATATTTTTTTTAAAATTTATATTGTATTAAGGTTTTAAACAAATTTACATTTGCAAAAAAATCAGGAAATAGTTTTTGTAACAGGAATAGAAAATAATAACATACATTCACTCCACCAATTATGTTAGTACTAACAAAAACCGTTAGTCCACATTATGGGAGGATATTTCAAAGCAATTTTTAAATCAGGTAACCTGTAATATTATTCATTACAGAAATAAGGAGAAAAATACACTTATTTTGCAGCCCACCCATATTAACCTTGTGCCCACCCAAAAAATCAATTCTGGCTATGCCACTGGCGGGTCGAACTGGAGATTTCTTAGTTCAGGAAAAACTAAGGGCCTTATTTTCCAAACGTATCACATGCGGTAAGGGCCGTTTCGCACGCGAAATGTCCCTTTTCACGTGCGATACCAAAATGGGGGCGGAGTCGGCCCCGAAGAGGAGGAGTCGGGGCATCACAGGGGCCGACTCTGCGCCGATGCCGCGGACAGCGAAAAGGTAAGTCCCTTTTCGCTGCCTATTTCGCTCCCAATAGCTACACCTCCTATGGTGGCGCTATTGGGTGCGAAACCGGCAGTGATCGCACAACGGTACGATCGCTGCCGGCTAGCGCAGGCCCGCCCCCCGCTTCGGCCCCCCGCCCCTCATCTTCTAAAGTATCGCAGGCCTGCGATACTTTAGAAAACGAGGCCCTAAGACCTATTTGTTGACCTTGGGCATATCCCTTATTTAGTTAATGAGATGCATTTGTTTTTTCTGGCTCCGATAGGAACAGTGACTTTTAAATGGATGCGTGGGCACGCACGTGCACGTGTTTGCCAGCTTGTGCCTAGGGACACAGCTGTTTTATAACATACGTGTGCATATGCGCTCATGGTATAAAATAGCCTGACTGTCGCACATGTGCCTGCAAATTTAAGTGGATGCGCACCTATGCACGCAAATGCAGCTTCTATCACATAAGTGGGGGGGGGCTTTCAAAAGCCACATGTGCCGACTTAATTGTCCATTATCCCAGTTCATTCCCAGTTCGCCCAAGTAAGAGATAGGACTTCCTAACCCCCCATAGTTAAATAGCCTCCCTTCTCCTGTTAGCCCCAACCCTTAAAACCCGCCGACCTGCCTAGATTTTATTTTACTACTTGCACGCCATCCATAGTAGAAGTAAAGTTACGCAGCAGAGGACCCTGGTCCACACTTGTGTAAGTTTTTACGCTCTGGTTTCATTGTGAAATCCAGACCATGCCCACGCCCCACCCCTTTTTCAGAACTTTCCATTTGTGCGCGTAGGGGGGAGATAACGCGCGTATTCTGGCGGCTTTTAAAATCTTCTCGATGTGCACCGGCCCAACATATTTTCATATCTCCTGGTTTTCTCATGCGTCGGGCTTTTAAAATCCAACTTTCAGTGTTGAGATCAAACTGTTAGCTAAGATAATTTTATTTGTAAATTGCTATTGTATTTTACATCTTTTAATCATGTTAGTGTTTGCGCCTATTATGCTGTAGTTCTAATGATATCTATGATTTTCTTGTTTTCTGCCTTTGAACTATTTTGCATAAAGCGGAATATAAATGTTTTTTAAATAAATAAAAATGCGCAATCACCCCCACCCATTCTGTTAATCAACAGCAGTCTGAGGGCTACCACAACTCAAACGTTTGCAGGAATGCCAATCCCACGTCTGGCGCAGATGTGGTGCTTAGAGCACACTGGTGGGGGATCAGTCTCTTCCCTCCTCTCCCCTTCCTTCTAGTTGGCCCATGACAGCTGTGGAAAATAAGTTAACACGCAGCCTATGAACAGCCCTGTCACCTGCCCCTCCTCTCTTGCATGGGTTTAGTTAGCAACAAGGAGAACTAGCAGGGAAGGGGTCCTGATCACAAGCTCCGCGTTGACTTCTTTCCATCGTTGCCATGGGCTGGGAAGAGGAGAGGAGGTTAGGAGAGGGGTGAAGAGGAACGTGCATGCGCAGAAGGGCAGGGCCTAGGTAGGGGCACCTCTCCAGTGCCCAGCGTCCCCCCCCCGCTGAGGGTGTTGAAGTTCCAGATCTGGCCCTGATGATACTGGCTCTGACATAATTGTAAAAACTGGGGAATCAAATACAAACTGCTCTAGTAGGTGAAAAGGATGCATTAATGGCCCATCTGTGCACTGACAACTCGGCTCTTTGAAGTAGCTTTTGGGCTGTATTCGTAATTTGAGCCCCCCTGGTGGTGAATGAGAACACTACAAGCAGAACTGCTACATGAAAAATAAAATATGTTAAAATCACCTCAAGCAGAGCAAGTACAGCCAGGCTCTACCTCAGATGTGATTAAATAATCAGTCACTGTACTCATGGCCTGTTTTTATTTCTCCCGAATAGTCACTTATTCACTAGAGTTTCTGTATTAGCACTATTTAAACAGCGTAGGTCATTTCCTTAATGTATCGTGTTTAGGGAACTGGTTAACTCTTGGATGTTTTCGTGAATGTTCTATGATTAAGCTGATCTTTACTTCTGGCTATTAAGTTTGAGGTATTGAGCCTAAATAATAATTCTATTATGGGTTCTGTAAGAGCTCATTAGGAAAAGGGCCTCCTACAATTTTATGTGAGGAAATATAAGAGATTTTTCTTGTGTTATTGTACAGTATGTAGGAAGCATACGGATGAGTAGTGACGCTTTTTGTGAATTCTTTTGTTTGAAGTGTATGTTTTAGCTTGTAGATTTGTTTTGTGAAATTATGCATTTTTTTTTTTTTATAATTGTAAACCGCCTAGAACTTTCTACAGGCAATATATTAAGTGTGAATAAACAAAGTCTGAATAAACAAATGTAATTCAGGAAGCTGCTAAAAATTATCCCATTTCCCTGGAGGTCCGAGATTTAGGGATCTTCCTACATTGTGAATTCACACTGAAAGCGTGCATTAAAAAAAATCATTAATGATGGGTATTTTAAATTGATTGTTCTTAAAAGATTGAAGCCTCTTTTATTTCCAAAAGATTTTAGAACAGTTTTACAAGCACTTGTTTTGTCAAAATTGGATTACTGTAATTCGATGTTTTTGGGCCTACCAGCGAATGTTACTAGACCATCGCAATTATTACAGAACTCAGCAACTAGACTTATGACAGGAACTAGAAGATCTGATCATATTATGCCAATATTAAAGGACATTCGTTGGTTGCCTCTTAAATACAGGGCTCAGCATAAAGTTCTATTGCTAATTCATAAAACTCTCTACAACGAAAAGATAGAATGGTTAACCTCAACATTATATTTTCATATCCCATCAAGAATTACAAGATCAGCAGGTACAGGGATGTTACCCATACCTTCTCCTAAAATTGATCATTTAAATAATGTGAGAGAAAGGGCTATTTCCATTTCCGGGCCCCAGCTGTGGAACTCTCTACCACAGGAACTAAGGATGGAATCGAACATTAAAATATTTAAAAAGGGTATTAAAACATGGCTATTCAAACAAGCCTTCCAAGAGTTTTAACCTAAGGATTATATACCCCCTTTAATATAAATATTTAGTTAAATGTATTATCTCTGCTCTTACTTTTCTGCTTCTTTAACTGTTTAAATTTTATGATTAATTATTTTACCATTTTATTTGTTTTTATTAGCTTATTATGAAACTTTGCATTTACATCTCTTCATTTAATTTTGGAAATGCAAATATTTTTAAATGAATATTTGTTAACTAATGTAAACCGATGTGATATGTTCTCATGAAACTTTGGTATATAAAACTTAATAATAAATAATAATAATTTATTGTACTTTATTTTCACAGTTAGACCCAAGCCTGGTATATTCTGTGCTGCACAATTTGGGCGCCATACCCGCCGACAGTACTGTACTATATATCTGTTGGATGAAGTGAAATATCAAGTATGCCAATAAAATAAAGTTGTATATCCTACCCTGTTGTAGCATGCTCTGCGTTCTCTAGTTGGAAAAGCCTGAGATGAGCAATGAGGATGATGATGGTACTGCTGTGAGGGGCATAGCCCCCTGTATTATTACAAGAGTGCCCCTGCCAGCTCTGCCTTGCTCTGTCGGATGTGTAGAGGTTGAACACTGCCCACTCTGTCATTTGCTATCTGAGCCGTCGGCGACAGGACAGCGGTCATTCAATTAAAGGTCAGGTAGATTGCATACACAGCAGCAGGTGTTTTGTGGTGTTTTGTCACGTGTTAGTCCACCATGACAGCATTTTGTAGTGCTTACTACCTTCCCCGGTCATTGCAGGATTTATTTTCTGTTTGAATAAAAGGATTTCTACACATGTCTTGCTATTGGTTTTTTTCCTTATTATTTCCTATGGATCCGAGCCATGCATTTGAGGGAATATTTGAAGGTGGCAATGAGAGGATTGCAGCGTGGGAAAGCGTGTTGGGTGTCCTGCTCTAAGATCGTTGATGTCATACCATGGGCATAATTCCGCTTTGAAAGCTCCCGGATACCGCCAGGCATTGTAACTTCCCTTGTGTGCATTTACACACATACTTGTGACAATTGCAAATATGAGCGTAAATGCTTTCCCCGCCCCAATCTGCCTCCAGGAATGCCTCTTGCTGGTCCAGGGAAATGTACGTGGAAAATCGTGCATACGTTTTCCCGGACTACCCCTGGATAATTTTCAAAAGCAGTTTTACATGCAGAAACCAGGGGGGGGGGGGGGGGGCGGGCTATGTGCGTAAATTCTTTTGAGAACTACCCCCACAATTATTTGGGGGAATACACTTAATTGGTATTTTAAGTTGTCTGTTTATTAATACTCATTCTTTCTTTGTTAAGGACTCCCAGCAGAAGTCTTAGAAAGATGACATCCCTCTGCGTTAAAGTAGGGATAAATCACTAAATTATTGAATGTGCTCATCCTGGTAGAATGCCCGTGAGGTGCCAGAGCTAGGAATAGATTTCCACTTTGTCATAACTGCAGGGAAGGGACATCTTTAGATTTCTGCTGCATCAAGATATCTAGAGAATTTGTAGCACTTTTGTGTGTCACTAAAGCCCTGACTGAAGGCTCATTCGACATCGCCGGTATTCATGAGTGACATTATAAATAGAACAGGACATAACACTGTCTCTCTCTGCCTTCTGTAGAAATGTAATTGGGACAAGTCCTTAAAAGGCATAATGGAGACTTCAGAAATGTATAGCAGTTTGTAGCTGGACTTTGCAACGTTACCCGAGAAGTTTTTAAATTCTAGTTCTATTTGTTGAGCTGCTAATAATATTTTATTTCTTTATTCTTATCCGGCATGATCCCAGTAGCCATTGGTAATAGGACCGCTCCTCTTAGAAAGATCCTAGTGGTTAGAGCAGCGTGCTACGGACCACGGAAGCCAGGGTTCAGATCCCACTTCCATTTCTTATGCTACTCCCCCCGTTGCTTCAGGTACCAACTTAAAGGTGAATTGTAAAAGCCCGGCACGCGCATTAATTAGTTGGAATTAGTTGGAAATAAGTTGGATTCACGCGCACCCGAGCGGATTTTAAAAGCCGCCCAGATATGCGCGTATATCCCACAGCGTGCACATCTCCAAAGATTTCAAAAAGGGGGCGTGGCGTGGGCATTTAAGGGCGTGGACCTGAGATGTGCGCGTAAATACCGACGCCCCCAGCGCGCACCAAAGGTCCCCTGCTCTGTAACGTCACTTTACCTGTAAGTTAAAATATAAAAAGGACTGAACCATTTCTGAGGGGTTTAAAGGGCCTGGGGGAACTATAGGCTATCAAACCAGAGGGGGTTTAGAGGACGTAGATGTTAATTGGGTGAACTGTTAAACTGGGAATGGCGTAGTTGCACGCCCCTTTTAAAATCCCCCGATTTACACGGTAGAAGCAGGATTTTGTGCCCATGCAAGCATCCACCTACAATTTTGTGCACGTGCGTGCGGCCAGGCTATTTATGCGTATGTTATAAAATGACCGCGTCCCTGGGTGCGTGCCAATGCATGCTTGCAAACGTGAGCCCGCGGGCTAGTTTTAAAGTTGCTGTCCCTGATTGTAAGCCCTCCTGGGACAGGGAAATGCCTACAGTACCTGAATGTAATCCGCTTTGAAGTACCAACAAGTGGAATATCAACAAGATAAACAAACAAACATAAAAATAATGAAGATCCAGGACATCTTCTTATCTCATTTCTCTGCCCTTCTTGCTGACCTATTACAACCAACTCCGGTAACAGCAATTGCCGCTCCCTGCTGGCTATCCCAAAACGGAAATGTAAACTTTGGGTGTAACAGAAAAGTTACCCCATTTCTTCATTTCCATTCTCTAGCCAGCGGGGATCCTCTGTGCTTATCCCATGCCCTTTTGAATTCCATTCCCATTCTGGTCTTCACCATCTCTTCTGGGAGGACGTTCCATGCCTCCACCATCCTTGCCAGGAAGAAATATTTCCTGATATTGTTCCTGAGCCTTCCCCTCTTGGAGTTTCACATCGTGACCCCTAGTTTTGCAGCTTCCTTTCCATTGGAAAAGTTTTGATTTTTGTGCATCGTTAATTCCTTTCAGGTATTTGAAGGTCTGTATCCTATCTCCCCTGTCTTCCACATTAAGGTCCTTCGGTCTTATTTCACATAGCTTTCCGTACAGACCCCCACACCATTTTGGTCACCTTTCTCTGGACTGCTTCTATTCTTTCCTTATCCTTTTTTTGAGATGAGGTCTCCAGAACTGAAATCAGTACTCTAGGTGAGGCGTCACCAAGGATCTGTTCTTCAGTTCTGGAGACCTCATTTCAAAAAAGATCAAGAGAGAATGGAAGCATTCCAGAGAAAAGCAAACAAAACCATATATCTTCTCTGTAAAGAGATTATCAAAGCTCAAGAAAGCATTCTCTTCCCTATTGCTACCACTCTCCAGTCCTTCATATTGCTACTGCTCTTGCTAATCTTTATGAATTGCTTCTTTCCCTGACTTCTTGAGAACATGAAAATTGCAGTTGTCACTCCCCTACTGAAAATCCTTCAGGCAGATGCATTAATTAGCATCCCATCCGCATCCTTCACATTTCTCCATTAATAAAATTCTTGACAGGTTTCACTCTGACTTCACACAAGACACGACACTGGCATATCTCTTGTCTAAATAGCGAATGCTCTCCTCTGTACTGATCGTTATTACTCCCCGCCCCCCCCCAACCACCACCACCAATTCTCAGCTTCAGTGTTGCCTTTGGCAAAGTTAATTACTGGACTTTCCAGGATGATTTTGAATGTTATGCTCAAGTATCAGATTTTTATCTATTTATTTAAAAAATTTTCTCTACCGGCGTTAAGTTAAATACCATCACAACGGTTTACAGAAGGGCACGATAAAGAGAAATATGGGTGGTATAGATTACAAATTACTCGTGTGCCATCATAGTACGGTAACAATGTAAAATAATAAACTAGGTGTGTAAATTAAACCTGATTGTTAGGAACAAATTAGGCAGTTTGATTTTAACATTAATATGCTTATGTAGGTTACTAAAAACTTCTAGCTTGGTGCATCCTTATCGCTCAACTATTTTTCTCCTTTTCTTTATCTTTATAAAAAGCTTGTTTAAAAAGCCAGGTTCCTTCGTTTCTTGGATTCACTTTTACTTGGAGTAAATTATCCTCTGCCCAAACAGGCCGATGCACTACCGACACGCTAAAAACGTGTGTCCAAACTGGACGCACTTTTTTTTTTTTTTAAACAATCACTTTGGGCGATCAATGTAATAGGCAAATGAGCTGCTGCGCTAAAAAAGGATGCGCTAGGGATAAATTGTAGAGATGGCCCGCCGTGGGAAATTTGGGAAAATTTCGTGAAAATTTGGTTTGGGTTTTGGGGTTCCCAAACCAGGATGAATTAGGCAATTTCACTGAAATTTCCTAATTCATCCTAAATGATTGCACATCTCCCTAAAAAATTGTGCGTCCCTAGCGCATCCATGGCATCGAGTGCCCAGGAGACGTGGCGGTGCGCAGGTTAGGAAGATGGATGCTCGTAAATTGAGCGCCTCTTTTCATAACCTGACAGCTTTAAAGACTTCTTTTTTTTTTTGCTGCTTCTGTGGTTCCTCCTGCTTAGTAAAACGACAATATTGAGTCAGGAGAATCACAGGAAAGCACAAAAAAGTGGTATTTTCTGCTTTTCTGTGCATCGCATGGGGCGCTCAAACCTTAATGCCAGCTCCGGGGCTAGCATTAAGTTTTTGGCGTAAAAACATGCGCACCCAGCATGCAGTAACATTTTACATCGGGCGTACTAGCTAATGGCCTTATCAACATGCATTTACATGTGATGAGCGCTATTAGCCATGCGCTGGTTTGGATGCGAGTTTTGGATGTACTAATTCCTGGCATTGCATCGGGTGTAAGTCTAGCGCGTCCAAAACGCGTGTTCAGCGGCGCACTGACCTTAGCACCCGATATTGCATCGGCCTGAAAGAACAAATCTGTGTTACAAAACATTATGCTTCTTTGACTTACACTGTCTTTCACTGTCTACCTTTAATCCTTATTACACTTTTTTATATCTACTACCAACCAGTCACATATTGATGACATTCAGCTGAATATCTCTTTTTATTCACTTAGACGGTAACTTTCAAACCGGTGCCTGTATGTCGTTTTACAACATACGTACACGTTCTAAAATAGCCTGACCACGTGCACCAAATTTTAAGCGGGTGCAGGCACATGCCACTTCTATCACGTAAATCGAGGGATTTTAAAAGGGGTATGCGCTGACGCTATTCCCAGTTTTCTCAGTTCATCCAGTTAAGAGATAGGTTCTTTAAACCCCACTAATCTAATAGCCTTCACTCCCCCCGGTTATCCTGACCCTTAAAACCCCACAGATCTGCCTACTTTTCTTTTCTTTTTTTTTTTTTTTTTAAATTACACGGCATCCATAGCAGAAGTAAAGTTACACGGCAGGGGGCCTGGGCACGCGCCAGATTGCATAATCATTTACGTGCACACAGAGCCATAGCGTGCCTATGGCCAATATGGCCACGGCCATAGGTGCCAATACCAAAAGGCACCATAGCGCTGCCATGTGCCGAAGAGAGCAATGTAGCCGGTGGGTCCTCAGCAAAAGAAAAAGCAGCATGGCCCCGTCAACATCAACAGCGTGGTCAGCATGACCTTAGTAAGTAGAAAATCAGCTTGATCCCGCTGGCAATGCCGATTCTGGTGGGGCCACGCTGCTTTTTAACTTACTAAGCCCACACTTACTACGCCATCGATTTCAGCAGGGCTGTGCTATTTCAGAGGACAAGGAGGAGTGCGCCCTGTTGGAAGTAGTCCAATGCCCCGTGGCCGGAAGTCATTCCCTTGGCCATGGTTGCTGAAGAAGAGACTGCTGCTGCCTGTTAAGTCAAGGAGGAAGTGAGTGAGAGAGAGCATGTCTGCAAGTGTGGGGGAGAGTGAGAGAGACAGCATGTGTGTAGGAGGAGGAAGACTTAGAACCAGTGTCAGGAAATATTTCTTCACTGAGAGGGTGGTGGATGCCTGGAATGCCCTTCCAGAGGAAGTGGTGAAGACTAAAACTGTGAAGGATTTCAAAGGGTAATGGGATGAACACTGTGGATCCCTAAAGGCTAGAGGATGAGAATAAATAAAAAAGCTAAACCAGCACAGAGCGGCAGTTACTACCCTTAAGAGAAACATGGGGTAACCTGCACGGAGCGGCAGTTACTATCCTTAAGAGAAACATGGGGGTAACCTGCACAAAGGGGTATTTACTACCTTGGGGAGCTTGCGGAGCAGACTGGATGGACCATTTTGGTCTTTTTCTGCCGTCATTACTATGTTACTATGAGAGAGATCATGTCTGCATGTGTGTGGGAAAGTGAGAGAGAGCATGTGTGTATATGAGAGGGAGCATGTATGTGCACAACTACCCCAGTTATTCTCTTCCTGCTAATCCATGACAATTTCAGGAAATTCTGGAAATTTTTTTGTGCATTTCTATTTATATTGTATGGTCTCTTTATTCTGTATTTGAGGGTCTATCTGTGTTTTGCATGTGTGACTGAAGTGAGTTATTCCATTAGTGTGTAATTTCTATGTAGGGATCTATAGCAGCTTGGCTTTTTCTGTTTTCCTAATAGGAGGTCTATTACTATTTTAGGCCTGGTGTAATATTTATAGTATTAACTTTCATAGGTAGGGTTGTTGCTGTTTGAGTGCTGGCAGTTAGTGCTGTTTGATATAGAAATTTGGTTGTTTTTTTTTGTGGCTCTCTGAGGGAAATGCCCATGCCCAAGATGTATTATAGTAGGCCTAATACCATATAGGTACCAAGCATCTCTTGCTTTTCTGCAGGGTTTTCTGGCTGGTGCCTCAGCACTGCCTGTAAATATAATATACATATTGTAAGTGATATTTTTGCCTCAGATGACTGTGCTTTGAATGTTCTTTTCCATGTAAAATCTGTTATTATAAATGCATAATATTAAACTGTGTGTGAGGAGGGTGTGATGGGGTGCAAGGCTGTAAAGGTTTCCCACTTGCTATGGGCATTGCTGTACAAACATTGAACAAAGTCTCCCAACTCGTACCATCATGTGCTGTGTAATGGGAGAGGATGAGGTTTTTCACTTGGCCATAGGTGCTAAACTGCCTGGCTACAGCTCTGCGTGCACATCTCAGGTTCATGCCCCGAAATGCCCATGTCCTGTCCAGACCACGCCCTCCCTTGTTTGAAAACGTTTGAGATGTGCATGCTGCGGGAGATATGCATGTATCTCACTGGCTTTTAAAATCCTCTCGGCACGTGCGAGCCTGACTTATTCGCGCATCCCCTAATTAATGCGTGCACCGGGCTTTTAAAATTCACCTTATAAGGCCTGATCCCACCTCCCTTTCCCTTCTGCATTCTATGTCTATCGGGAAAAAAAGTTTAGTAAATCAGGTCCTAGTGAATCTGCCACTGATACCGTTCACTTGATTTAAGCATGTCACCTCAAGACTGCCTAAACTTTCCAGAGCTGAATATCTTTAAGAATGATGTCATCCCTCGACCAGGAAATCCCTCTTCAACCACAGTTTTGCCTGTCTTCTCATCCACTCTAAACCATGTGACTAAGGAATGACAACTCAATGTCTATTTGTCTCATCAACTCTTTTCCTCTCTTCAAATCCCATCTCAGCATTTCCTTGGTGATAAATACCAATTTATGTCTACTCTTTAAAATGTGATGTATTATATTCAAATGGCAACTGAGTGATTCTATTTAGGTGCCTATTTTAAGCTGATGTAGCGCGCCTTAATTTTGGGATGAACATAGGTGCCCAACTAACTTTAGACATCTTAAATTTAGGACAGCTATTGCCTCACGTAAGTTGGGCTCCCAGCACTGGAAATCAGTCCCTAACATCATTCCCCTGACTCGGTCCTGCCTTTGGGCCCATCTGCTTTTAAGGCACATAAATATAGGCACTGAGCAGGGGAGAATTTTTATTTCGGAAGATTTAGGCTCCTAACTCAAAGTCAGGCAGCTGGATCTTTCGAATATCTGACTCTATGCACTATGTGCATGTAAGACATTTTGCGATGCATTTGGATGAAATGCACTCTATAGATGAACTGCATTTTTGCAGCATATTGTAGTATTGGATTTTAGCTAGTAATGCTCTATCCATAAAAGTGCACAGACTATAAGGCTATTTGGATAATAAATTTACATTCCTTCATCCTCCATAGATTTTTTTTCTTTAAGTGTTCAGGACCTTTTTGTAAATGGCTTTGTTCCCGTGGATCTGGCCTTGTAAATTTAGCTGTGTAGCTACCTATAACACTGTACGTTGCCTAACATACTATAACAGCCCTTTAGTGATAAATTATTGAGCTTTCTTTAGATAATATTCTCAATTGTTTCATCCCATCTGTACTGCACAAAAAAGGCCAGGCCGCCTGCTCAGAAGTTAACATAGTACTACTGTACTTAGTTTTCCTCTAAAAATAATTTTCCTGATGATCAATTTTTAAAAGAAGTCCACAGTTAATAATTAAAGTTGAGTTTAATTAGAGTTGGGCAAAAGAGCAAATATTGATTTATTGCATCAGTGCATATATGATAGACTCGTTGGCCCCTTGCCAGACTAATCAACTATGTCCCTATCACCAGTCCACCCACAGCAGTGAGCTTGATGCAAAACTTTTTTTCAGATTAATAGCAAATACATTTTTAGCGATCAAAAAAGGGGGCGTTTCATGCAAAATCTCACGGCAAAGATGTTTCAAGCTAATACGATAAAAAGAAATCACCTGAAACCAATTTACTGATTCCATTTTTTCTTGAACATTTTTAACTGGGAGATAAAACATGTCTTTATAAAAATGAAGGAAACAACTTTTTTTCTTTACTAATCATTGTGGATATTTAGAGTGCTACAGGGATGGGCAAACCACAGCCGGATGCAGGAGGTTTCCATCCAGGCTGTGAAATTGGGAAGGATCCCGGCCCATGGTGGGGCTAGCAAGATACTTCCGGCTAGAAGTGACCTTGGCCTGTTGCTAGCTGACCACCAGGGGGACCTCCCTCTCCTGTGCACCTCTCAGACTCACTCCTCACAATCTCTTGAGGGAGGATTCCCCCATCTTGGACACTCACCTCATCCATACTAGGGTCCCAACGCAGCCCTTGGGCTCAAATTCTTGCCAGTCCTGGTGTAATAGATGTGGCACCGTATGTACTGTCCTTATGGTGATTATAAAGCATTCTGAGAGACATTTGTTTGAAATATGCTATCTACAATAAAGAAATATGGCCCTACGTTAGTATTTCTGGGGTTCACTTCATAGCTGATCTGATACATTTTTTTTCTCTCTACATACTGAGTTTCTATGTTCTTCATGTTCTCTCCAACATCTTTCACTGGTCTGAAAAACACAAAAGTAAAAAAAAAAAAAAGCCTAGACCCTGGTTGGACTGAGAGAACCTTCCAGGATCCCAACAACAGGAGGCTGTAGACTCCAGAGTGCCCGGAGTATCATAGTCTGCGGGACCAGCTGTGCATACTTGTGGGACATACTGTAGCTACATCAGGCATCCAAAATCAGATCAGCAAACAGAGTTGAATTGATTTTGGATGCCCGATCTAGCCCCATTCTCAGTCGCTATAAGCTCTCTTTAATTTTCCAAATGGATGTTTTCTAACGAGCCCGCGATCAGCCCATTGTTGACAGCCTGACCCAACACGCTTAGCAAGCCATTTGGAGTTATTGCTCTTTTTCTCCTGCTCGCTGTTTAAATTTTGGATGCCCGCTATAGCCCCTTTGCGCTGCTATTTACTGTGAGCCTACTGTTTTGCCGTTCCTATATCTTTCCTTTAATCAGGGAATTATTTCACATTTTTAACCATTTGTTGATATTCCATACACCTCTCATTACAATTGAATATATCTGAAACCTATTGAGTGTGCATTTGTCCCTCCGATGCAGCAATGTGAAACACAGTCCTGTGTCGGGGGACTGAATCCTACAACATCCAATTAGATTATACAACTATTATCTGAAGAGATTCACACTTATAAAGGACATTCTCTGATTAAAAGTACTTTCTCCATTTTGAATAAATGATGATATTCTCACTTCATTTAGTTCTTTAAAAATGTTTTTTGTTTATACGCAACCACGTGAAGTGTTATTGCAACACACGTTTGTAATTTTTGAACATCCGCAAATAGACAAACTTTACCTTTTATCCCTTCTGCATTGTCTCAATTCCAGTCCCTGTGGCACTCCACTTAACCCGTCTCTCTCTTCAGATTAGGTTCCATTTACCATTACACACATCAGTTAACCAGTTTGCAATCCATTTCACCACCTTGGTGCTCACTCTGAAGCTTCTCATTTTGTTCACAAGCCTCCTATGTGGAATGGTATCAAAAGCTTGGCTGAAATCCAAATAGATGACATTGAGTGTTCTTCCTTGATCCAATTCTCTAGTCACACAATCAAAAAAATCAATAAGATTTGTCTGACAGGACCTTCCCCTGGTGAATCCATGCTGCCTCAAGTCCAGCAACTTACCGGATTTTAGATAGTTCAGCATTCTTTCTTTCAGCAGTGTTTCCAATAATTTTCCCACCACTGAATTGAGGCTAACTGGCCTATAGTTTGCAGCCTCCTCTCTGCTACCATTCTTACAAAGCGGGACCATCACCACTCTTCTCCAATCTCGCGGCACCACTCCTGTTTCCAGGGATCTATTGAACAGGTCATTTAGCGGACCCACCAGGGCATCTCTGAATTCTCGTATCCTAGGATGTACCTCATCCAGCCCCATGGACTGGTCCACATTCAATTTTCCTAGCTCTTCCCATATATACTCTTCTGTAAAAGGAGTTGTGTCTAGCCCATTCACTTTTACAGTCTTGTCAACCAGCAATGATCCTTCTCTGAAATGCTCCCTGTTCCATGTGCAGGACCCCAGAGGAAGGCAGAGCTCCAGAATCTCAATGTGTGGATGAGACTATGGTGCAAGGAAGAGGGATTCAGTTTTATAAGGAACTGGGGAACCTCTTGGGGAAGGGGGAGTTTTTTCCGAAGGGATGGGCTCAACCTTAACCAGGGTGGAACCAGACTGCTGGCGCTAACCTTTTAAACTAGAACAAAGGGGAAAGCCAACAATCACTCAGCAGCACATGGTTCGGAGGGAGGTATCTTCAAAGGATACTAATGACGCATTAGAACTAGGGAATCTCGACAGTGAGGTTCCATTAATAAGAAAAGTAATCCAAGTGCCTGTTATTAAAAACTCACCTAAGCTAAAAGATTCCAATTTATCCCTATCAATTAGAAAATGAATGAAAATACAAACAAAAAACACACTTTGAAATGTTTGTATGCTAATGCCAGAAGTCTAAGAAGTAAGATGGGAGAATTAGAATGTATAGCAGTGAATGATGACATAGACTTAATTGGCACCTCAGACATGGGGAAAGGGGGATAACCAATGGGACAGTGCTATACCGGGGTACAAATTATATCGCAATGACAGAGGTTCATCCGGGAGGCGCTTTATGTCCGGGATGGCATAGAGTCCAACAGGATAAAGATCCTGCATGAGACCAAATGCAAAATCGAATCTTTATGGGTAGAAATCCCTTGTGTGTTGGGGTAAAGTATAGTCATAGGAGTATATTACTGTCCATCTGGCCAAGATGGTGAGATGGTCAGTGAAATGCTAGGAGAAATTAGGGAAGCTAACCAAATTGGTAGTGCAGTAATAATGGGAGATTTCAATTACCCCAATATTGACTGGGTAAATGTAACATCAATACATGCTATAGAGGTAAAGTTCCCGGATGACAATGATAATTTTATGGAGCAACTGGTTCTGGAACAGAAGAGAAAGGGAGCAATTTTAGATATAATTATTAATGGAGAACAGGATTTGGTGAGAGAGGTAACAATGGTGGGGCCACTTGGCAATAGTGATCGTAATATGATCAAATTTAAATTAATGACGGGAAGTAAGTAAATCTATGGCTCTAGCACTAAACTTTAAAAAGAGAAACTTTAATAAAATGAGAAAAATAATTAGGAAAAAACTGAAAGGAAAGCCACAAAGGTAAAAAGTGTGCAAGAGGCCTGGACATTGTTAAAAAGTACAGTCCAGATGTATTCCACACATTAAGAAAGGTGGAAAGAAGGCAAAATGATTACTGGCATGGTTAAAAGGTGAGGTGAAAGAGGCTATTTTAGCCAAAAGATCTTCATTCAAAAAAGTGGAAGAAGGATCCAACAGAAGAAAATAGGATAAAGCATAAGCGTTGGCAAGTTAAATATAAGACATTGATAAGACAGTCTAAGAGTGAATTTGAAATGAAGTTGGCAGTACAGACAACTCACAGAAAAACTTTAAAAAATATATCCGAAGCAGAAAGCCTGCGAGGGAGTCAGTTGGACAATAAAGTGATTGAGGGGTTAAAGAGGCACTTAGAAAAGATAAGTCCATCGTGGAGAGATTAAACGATTTCTTTGCTTCGGTGTTTACCGAAGAGGATGTTGGGGAGATACCCGTTCCAGAGAAGGTTTTCATGGGTAATGATTCAGATGAACTGAACCAAATCACGGTGAACCTAGAAGATGTGGTAGGCCTGATTAACAAACTGAAGAGTAGTAAATCACCTGGACCAGATGGTATACACCCCAGGGTTCTGAAGGAACTAAAAAATGAAATTTCAGATCTATTAGTTAAAATTTGTAACCTATCATTAAAATCATCCATTGTACCTGAAGACTGGAAGATGGCTAATGTAACCCCAATATTTATTTAATATAACCTCAATAAAACTACAGATCAGTTAGCCTGACTTCGGTGCCAGGAAAAATAGGGGAAAGCGTTCTAAAGATCAAAATCACAGAACATATAAAAAGATATGGTTTAATGGAACAAAGTTAGCATGTCCTTACCCAAGGCAAGTCGTGCCTCATAAATCTGCTTCACTTTTTTGAAGGGGTTAATAAAACATGTAGATATAGGTGAACTGGTAGATATAGTGTATTTGGATTTTCAGAAGGCATTTGACAAAGTTCCTCATGAGAGGCTTCTAAAAAAATTGAAAAGTCATGGAATAGGAGGAATGTCCTTTCGTGGATTACAAACTGGTTGAAAGACAGGAAACAAAGAGTAGGATTAAATGGTCGATTTTCTCAGTGGAAAAGGGTACACAGTGGAGTGCCTCAGGGACTAGGACTAGGACCTGTGCTTTTCAATATATTTATAAATGATCTGGAAACGAATATGATGAGTGAAGTAATCAAATTTGCAGATGATAGAAAATTATTCAGAGTAGTTAAATCACAAGCAGATTGTGATAAATTGCAGAAGGACCTTGCGATACTGGAAGATTGGGCATCCAAATGGCAGATGAAGTTTAATATGGATAAGTGCAAGGTATTGCATATAGGGAAAAATAACCCATGCTGTAGTTACACGATGTTAGGTTCATATTAGGAAATACTACCCAAGAAAAAGATCGAGGCATCATAGTGGATAATACTTTGAAATCGTCGGCTCAGTGTGCTGCAGCAGTCAAAAAAGCAAACAGAATGTTAGGAATTATTAGGAAGGGAATGGTTAATAAAACGGAAAATGTCTTAATGCCTCCGTATTGCTCCATGGTGAGACCGCACCTTGAGTACTGGGTACAATTCTGGTCACCGCATCTCAAAAAAGATATAGTTGCACTAGAGAAGGCACAGAGAAGGGCTACCAAAATGATAAAGGGGATGGAACAGCTTTCCTATGAGGAAAGGCTAAAGATCTTAGGGCTGTTCAGCCTGGAGAAGAGATGGCTCAGGGGGGATATGATAGAGGTCTATAAAATCATGAGAGGTCTAGAAAGGGTAAATGTGAATCGGTAGACCAGGCCAATGAGGAGGCTTCCAATGCTGAAAGGAGCTGCATCCTTAAAAGTGGCTGTCAAGATCTGCTCCATTGAAGACAAATCCAGTGTTTTCCCCATGGGACTGAGAGAGGGAATTTCCAGCTCCCTTTCTCTGAACTCTGCATCAAAGCTGCTCCTGCCATGGCACTGAGCCTGCTGGCGGGAACAGACTCTGCCGATGCGGGCCCCCCCCTCGGAGCCCCCACAACTGCTGCACAGCACGGTTTTCTTCCCGCACTCTGCAAAAGAAGCCATGTCTCCTCTGCACTATGTCCCGAACAATTAGTACGCTGCCACAGCTGGGAATAACTGGGACAAAGTGACTCCCCCAGCACCCTTGTCCAAGAACTTCTGCTGCTTCCTGATCAGGAACTGTGCTCCTTACTCTCTTTTTAAAATTTTAAAACTTTAGCCTGCAGACAAAACAAAGACCCTTTTTTTTTTTTTTTTTAGGAGAGGAGACACCAAAGTAAAGAAATGAAGGTGGGAAGGCTAATTACAATGCTAGCTTAAGTCCAATCCAGAAACTAAACTGGAAGTCCCCCTGGCCCAGGCTATGCTCAGCTGGAGGAGGGAGTACTAGCCTTTCATCTTAGGAGCTGCCTTTCAAGACTAATGATTTATTTTGCCCCAGGGCTGTGCTCAATTGAGGGAGGCAATGTTAGCCTTTCACTTCAGCAGCTACCCTCTATCCTCTCATCCAACCAGGTCTTAGTCCACAGCATGGGATGTTTGCCTACCACATGCTGGAGACAGAGAATACTGGCAGCTGAGGGCTGACGTCACCAAACCAGTTGATCTCTATCTGCTGTTGGATAGGGGTGTACAGGGATAAAATATTTATTTTCACTTTTGGGAGGGTTTTTTTTTCACACAAATTTTGGTTTGTGGAATGTTTCATGTGTGTGTAAAAAAAACAAAAGACCACCCACCCACCCTACCCAGAAAATGCCATGGCCAAGATACACCTGGCCTTCACCTACCAAGTCCAGGGGGGAGCCACCTACAAGGCCGAGGCCCAGGCCAAAGCCAAGGTTGCGGTAGGTCACCAAACATCAAAATGGTAGCATCCACTGGGGTGAATGCAGAGTTAATTCCGGTGCAACCCCATCAAATGGCATCAGTTTACGAAGAAGAGAACAGTCATCACTGCTCTGAGGCCTGATTCTGGGCCTGACCCTATGCAAAGGCCTAGGCATCAGGAACCGGCCTCCAGGCCAGGTCCTCGGGTTGGGCCTGGGCTGAGGTCCTGGCATCGGAACATAGGCCTTATTTGTTACATTCGTTAAAAAAGAAAGCAAGGGGCCTAGGCTAAGGCCCTTGCTTTGGGCCTCAGCCCAGGCCCTAGGCAAGGCCTCAGCTTTGGGCCTAAGCCTAGGCCCCAAGCTTTCTTTTTAAACGAATGCAACAAATGTTTGTTTTATTCAGGGGGCCCTCAATTCATTTTAGGGCTGCCAAATGAAACTAATTGCCCTTATTCATCGCAGTTTGCACATTCATTAAAACAAATGCACATCCCTACTGTTGGATTGGCATAAGCCATGTGTCTGGACTGGTCTGGCTGGATGAAGAGGAAACATGTTTTTGTATAGTAGGCAGTGGAAATAGTTTTTGGTGCATATATATATATATTCAAATTTTGTACTATTTCTTATTGCAGGCAGTTTCTCTTTGCCCTGTTGCCTAACTGGCAATTTGTTCCTGATGAGTAAGTTGGAGGGGTTCTGAGGTTGTAGGCTATGCTAGCTTTTTAATAAATGTTTTTGAGTGTTTCATATGTAGTAAGCATAGATTGAAAAATCTTGCTGACTTCTTTGAATGGTGACATATAGAGAAAATGCCCTGTGTCGATACCTTTTCACTTTGTATTAAATCAGATTTTCTTTGAGTAATTGGATGACATATTCCATTTGTGTATTAGTCTGGCAGAGTGATTCTTTTGGATGAAGGCTTTGTGTAGCGAGAAGAGGTATCTCTGTTATTTTCATCCAGATTTGATGGCATTGGATAACCTGAAAGGAGATTGTGATTACCCTGTTAACCCACTTATGGGCCGATTCAGTAAAGTCCGCGAGAGAGCGGGCAAACGCCCACTCTCCCGGCGCGCGCACAGGCCAATTGCCTGTGCGCGAGATTCAGTATTTAAATTAGGCCCGGCGGTAGAAACGGGCAAAAGGATGCGCTATGGACACTAGCGCATCTCTAGCACCTCCTTTTGGCTTGGAGCAGCGGCTGTCAGCGGGTTTGACAGCTGACGCTCAATTTTGCCGGCATCGGTTCTCGAGCCCGCTGACAGCCACGGACTCGGAAACCGGACGCCGGCAAAATTGAGCGTCCGGTTTTCGACTCGACAGCCGCGGGCCGACTTCAAATTTTTTCTTTTTACTTTTTTTACCCTTCGGGACCTCCGACTTAATATCTCCATGATATTAAGTCAGAGGGTGCACAGAAAAGCAGTTTTTACTGCTTTTCTGTGCACTTTCCCGGTGCCCGAAGAAATTAGCGCCTACCTTTGGGTAGGCGCTAATTTCTGAAAGCAAAATGTGCGGCTTGGCTGCACATTTTGTTTTCTGAATCGCGTGGGAATTTTGCATGTTGCGGGCGCTATAAGGTTCGGCGGGTTGGACGCGCATTTTCGGCCCCTTACTGAATAAGGGGTAAGGGAAAACGCGCGTCCAATGGCAGGTTAGCAGTGCGCTCCGGAGTGCACTGTACTGTATCGGCCCATTAGATCTGTAAATATAAAAGGTCACACACACACACACATTGTGGCTGATACTATTCTAGGATGGACATTTGAATTGTATAGACATTTCTGATGGTGGTTACTTTTTTTTGTAGATTACAGTTGTGTTTTCTTTTATGCTCACAGTAGGGTCTAAGAAGCTGACCTTACTAGTGGCGTTTTCTGGCCTCCAGCGATCAGACTCGTTCTCTGAAAGCCAGAAGCTCTTAGCACTGATGTACACATACCACATCGCATCAACAACTGTACAATCATACATGTGACACTCACTGCAAAAACACAAGATAGCTCCCATCTCACTGCTGGATTTCTATCTGCATCTTAATTTGTGTTGAGTTATAAAGTTTTTAACGCTGCTTAAGGAATGGGTATGTTTAAATCTCAGGGTTTTAAATTTTATTAGGTGCATTTTATGTTAGTCAACGACCAGCAATTAGTCAAGTACTAAAATCAGGGTTAACGGCATGTTTTTCTATCTCACTGACTCTTACTTTGGAGATTTTCCTCTAATAGGGTAAACAATCTATAAATTAAAAAATACGACTGGGATGGGGCTCAAACACCAGTGACTGCTTGCCCAAGAACCAGTTCTCACATCTTCTCAGATCACGCAAAGGACTTTTCAAATCTCTGTCCATTTCCCAGTACACACACACACTTAGGGGTGAAATTTCAAAAGAATTACATGCTGAAAAATGGCACAGACATGCATATGTGAAGTATTTGCACACAAGTCATATTTTCCACATGGATCTCAATCGCGCATACATCTGCCTTTGCAATCAAATGTATGTGTGAAAAAAGTGGGTGTGGTTGCACTTACGCATGAATGTCATCAAATCCGCACTAGATTTACTACAGCTATTTTATGCCTGGTCCTTATCGACCAGGCTTCTCCACGTGAGTGGACACAGCTGCAGGCTAGGGGGAGGCAGAGAAGGTGTGTGAGGGAGAGGGCTAACTGGCAAACTTTCCCCTTGCCCAGAATGGTGTATTGATCAGAAGCCTCATGCATGGCTTTGGGGAACCTTTCACTGAATGGCACAATATTCCTGATAGGGTGTGTGTGAATGTGACTGGGCCATACGGGGGGAGAGTGGAGTGAGTATGACTGAAGAAACTGGGCCGTACTGGGAAGATGGAGACGCTAGGAAAGGTGGAGAAAAAAAAAAATGACATGACTCCAATAGGCATATGGATAGATACGCATGGCACGTTAGAGGAGTGAGAGAGAAGAGAGGAGGAACCTGCACAGTTTTTGGATCTCTCAGAGAAGCAAGACTCGCACAGATTCAGGTTCAACAAGGAAACCATACTGTAGCTATGCCAGCAGCTACAGCAGGACCTGCAGGGGCCATGCCTTGCTAGTGAACCTCAAGGTCACCAACACCCTGGCATTCTTGGCCACCGGCACCTTCCAGACACATCTAGGGGTCATGGCTGGAATAAGCCAGTCTGCCACCTATATATGTATCAAGGAGTTCCTGGCTGCATTTCTCCAGAAAGCACATCACTATATATCTTTCCTTTGGAGCAGACAGCAGCAAACGATGACTGGTTTCTACCAAATTGCACGCCTCTCCTCTGTCCTGGGGGCTGGCGATTGCACTCCCATCCCTATAAGGGGGAGATGAGGCCATTTACTGCCCCACAAGATCTTCCACTCCCTCAATATGCAGGTGGTTTGCAATGCCAAGGGGGTCATCCTGGATGTTGTGGGTAGGTTTCCAGGATCCAGTCAAGATGATTACCATCCTCTCACAGTCAGGAATTCATGACACTTCCATCCAGGAAGGGCAATTCACCAGGGGCTGCCTTCTAGGTAGGCATTCAGTTCTCATTATCACTATGCAGCAATTAATCTCTTTTCTTTTCTCTCCCTCATAATTAGGTGGAGTTACAGCACTGGCCCAGGAGGCCCACTTGACCAGGGAACAGATCTCCTGCCTAACCCTGAGGGATATCTAACTCTGCTCTTCTCTACTTTCTCCCCTACAGGCCATAGAGGATATCCACTTAAAACCTGGCTCGAGATTCCACTAGCTAATCCACAGACCGCAGAGGATACTCGCTACAGCAGGGCCCACCAGCAGACCAGGGCAGTCATTGAGAGAACCTTTGGCCTACTCAAAATACGTTTCCACGGCCTGGATAGATCTGGGGAATGCCTTCTCTGTAACCGCACAAAGGACTGTGAGAACTTCTTAGCCTGCTGCATGCTTCAGGACCTGGCCAAAACCTGAGGCCTGCCTCCTCCAGAGGGACTAGACGATCATCTGGATGAAGAGGTGGCGTATGATCTGAGTCAGGAGGAATTGCAGGAGATATATTGCCCACTCAACAGCAGGCTGTACGGGAAAGGAATACTCTGATACAAAGACATTTTCGATAGTGAAGGTGCATTAATGTACAAAACAATGCTTACTTGGGTACCCTCTTTTTTTTTTTTTGGGGGGGGGGGGGGCGGGGGAAGCTCCGGTGCTTTCACCTGTCCCTATCTGGTGATCTGCTGCAGAGATTTCCACTCACCATTGACAGTCAGGCAGATCATAAAATATGATGGTAAATCTGTGTAGACTCATAATCGGGCATATATGGGGCCAAGTTCTTGGAAAGTTATCCTCTTAGAATTAATTTCAAACCTTAAACTACACACAGGATTAATTTTAATTCTGTCAACTTCCCGGCACACACAATTATAAACTCAAAACGTCACGCAGGATTCATTCAAGCTCTCATACTACTTACCAGCATTCAAATATGCACACTCAGGTAATAGTTGAACCGCCGACAAATTCCTTCAAGCATGCTTTCCCAGCAAATCTTACCCACCAGCTGTCAGCACTCTCTCAGGAGTCCAACGTTCATGCTTCTGTTTGTCTTAGTCTTTTAAACAGCAGGCTATATTTTTGGTAGTATTCTTCCTGCTTATGTTGTGGGCTTTTGTTTTTAATTCCTCCAAGCAGCTGTGGGAAGCCCATACCAGTACCATTACTCTTAATGAAGCTGCCCACAAATTTCCTGGGCATGCCCAGAGGTTTCCATAGAGAACTGGCATCTTTTCAGTGGCTCGCTCTCTTACCCATTTCTACCCTGCATAACCAGCTGGGTCTGTTTTCTTCTCCCACCCGGGATCCCATGCTTTCATAGCACTGCATTCAATTTCCAATCTTTGTAAGGAAAGAGGATGGAAAAAAAACCTACATCCTTTACAGTAAAATAATTTGTATAAATGTTCTCTGTACAAATTGTGACACAAGGCCTGGTAAAATGCAATTGTCTCTCCCTTTTCCAGGCTGCATCAATTACTCCATCCTCTTACCAGTCTAAAGCAAATTCAGACACGCCTGCAGCGTACCACAATAACCAGGATGAAAGGGAATTATTAAAATAATCTGAAATCTCTGTTTAAAAGAACATTGCAGCTGGACTAAAGCAATGTCGACAACATTTTGGGAGAGGGATTTTGATATGGGGGAAATCTTCAAGTGTGTGTGGATGGTTGCCAAGCCCACAGGTATTTTTACTTGTGGACTTTGCACCAATTTTTAAAGGGAAAGCATACACAGGCTTTCCTTTTGAAAATTGCCTAGGGAAAAGCACCCCCAGATTTGCATCTGCTTTTTCTGTGTGCGCTTTGTCTCTGCTGCTTTGTGCATGTCTCATGTCAATGCGGGTAAAAGCAATGTGCATACTTTTACCCATGGCAATTTTCCAAAATTCCTTTTATGCAGGTAGCCAGCCATTTACCTGCATAAATGGCTTCTGGAAGAGTGTCGAGATTGCAGAAATGATTTCTGCCTAGATAACTGGACAAAGCTGAGCCTAAACTCGGAGTTGTCTTGCATTAAAATCAGCGACAACTTACATTAAAATGCAAGATGGGTCACTTAAAAAAAGTGAATCAGGATAAACTGGGCAAATCTGTGAATCTTCTGATTTCAATTCAAACGCTGAAATCTGCATAAAAACCAAACCTGAGATGAACCCAGAGAATCCAACCATCAGTTTTCATAAGCCATATGTTTAGATTTGGATTCACCATTGGAAGAGTTTTAGGAAAGTGATGGAGTCTAGGAGTCAATGCACTGAAATATGAGGTTGGAGGAGTCATCATTTTGGAATGGGAGTCTGAGGCTCCCTTCTACCACTGACTTGATCTCGCTGACCTTGGGCAAATCTATGTTTTGCCTTCTTCCCTAACACCACTGACTTACTCTCTATGACCTTGGACACGTGCCCTCCTGCACCTCTTTTCCTCCACTATAACTGGGTAATAACATTCTTCCCTCTTTTGGAAGATGCCATGCAGACCAGGTGCCAGAGATGTGCTGCCTGGCCAATCAAGGCTGCACACATATTTCTCAAGTACTGTAAAGCTCACTGCGCTCCTGACTGTCTTAAAGATGTATGCAAATCCAAATTATTATATGCTATAAAGCTAGATGAGCTGAAATAATATGAATCTACATGACAGATTAAACCTAGGGATCCATTTTTACCCACTATGTGGTTCAACTAGTTAGCTAGATAACTTTATCTGGCATACTAGCAGGGTATGTTCAGCAGTGCAGTTGTGCCACTGAATATACCCGGCTACCTTTAAGACAGGTCTGTGGCCTGACCAGATAATCGGGCCGATACAGTAAGATGCGCGGGAGGCCGGCGAGCGCCCACTCTCCCGACGTGCGCCCAGGCCACTCTCCTGGGTACTCAATTCAGGAAGGCCGGGTATGCAAATAAGGGCCCGTGGTGAAAGGAGGCGCTAGGGACGCGCTAGTGTCCCTAGCGCCTCCTTTTTGACAGAAGCAGCGGCTGTCAGCGGGTTTGACAGCTGACGCTCAATTTTACCGGCGTCGGTTCTTGAACCTGCTGACAACCACGGGTTCGGAAAACGGATGCCGGCAAAACTGAGCGTCCGTCTTCCAACCCGTGGGCAGATTTTTAATTTTTTTTTTAATTTAAAATTTTTTTTTATTTTTGGGGCCTCCGATTTAATATCGCTATGATATTAATTTGTCGGATGTACAGAAAAGCAGTTTTTTCTGCTTCTCTGTACACTTTCCCGGTGCCGGCCGAAATTAAAACGTGCGGCTTCGCTGCACATTTTACTTTCTGTATCGCGCAGGAATTACTAATAGGCCCATCAACATGCATTTACATATTGCGGGCGCTATTAGTTTTGGAGGGGGGGGGGGGGGTTGGCCGCGCGTAAGGGGTAAAAATAGCGTGTGGAAAACGCGCGGCCAAACAGGGGCTAACAGTGCACTCAGCCTGAGCGCACTTTACTGCATCGGCCCGTTAGTCAGATAATACTGAATATCGATGTTATCCGGCTAACACTGGGAACACTTCCCCTCCCACCCCTGGAAAGTTATCTGTCTAAATGGCTTTTGAACATCAACCTCCTAGAGACCCTCTCTCCAAAGTTGTGCACAGCATTTCAGTACAGAACACTGCACCCTGATGCAGGCAGATATCCTGAAATGTGCATGCGTCAGTGATTTCTGGAGGAATTACCGATGGCTATTACTTTTCAGGTAAGTGAGAGCCTGTGGCTATTGCTCCTTGCTCAAGTGAAGTCTGGAGCTTGTGTATACAGCACGGATAGCTTAACTTATGCAAAAGTCTATACATGTTTTGCAACAAACTTTATTACCTTTTCAGCATTATTTACAAAGAAACAGTTTTAATAGTTTTACTATTTTTTAAACTTACTACTTTCTTTTGTATCACTTTTTGAGATTTACGTCAATCACATTTCAGTCTTTATAGATATGAAAACCAAAACTGGGGTGCATGATTATGAATGCATCGGTCCTGAACAAGCTTTTCGTGACAGATGATTGTCCCTTTAATAATCTCGTCCGCTTTGCCAAGATGTTTGCCATTAAGCAATGCTCATATCAAGTAGTCAGGGTTGGCCCGGGTTTTGCATTGTCCACCTTTTCATAAGGGCAAACATTAAATATCAGCAAACTGGCTGAACTGTTTTCAAATTATTTTTCAGTGTTCAGACAGGACGACGCCTTCTCGCTGCACCTTTGCCATTCCTTTTGGATACAGAAACAATCTATGTTGCCGGGGTCTTCTCGCTGGCAGAAACAATAAAGCCCACACAGCTGTAAAAATGGTGGCAGAGAATGCTAAAAGGTAGGAAGGTAGAACCAATTCTTTAGCTTTTTATCCTGATCTCCTTTCCTTACAGTTGGCACATGTTTCTGACGGAAAGCAAGGACAAGTTACAAGGAAAAGGGAATTTATACTGGTAACAAATCTAGACCTGGCCGTAATATATTCTGTGCTGAATGTTTGAAGTAAAAGTCTAACAGTCATGAGGCCTAATTTATAAAATGTTCTCCCTACAGGCACATGAAAAAAAATTCCTTTATAAATCAAGTCCATGGTTTCATAGTTCTCATTTAATAAGCAGTTTTAGTAGTTAGGGTTACAAAGCTTATTACTTGTGGCTGTAAAAGTGGCCATGGGAATTATGACTGACGAGGGGCATTTACTCACAGTGAATGCCCTGCCAGCAGGAGATGAGGGCCTAAAGCAATGCAGTAGGCCCTAAACCTGCCAGAGAAGTAACAGAACGGCTCAACTCCGGAGAACATTACTGTTAAAAGCCCTTTTTGCTTTTCCCAATTAAAATCAAGCTTAAAAATAGCTTTCTCAATTCGAAGTCGGTCTCAGAAGCGCCATGCTGGGCGCCCCTCGCACTCTGAATGAAAGAAAACCGAATATTGGGTGCCAGTCGGTGAGAATACAAAATTCTCAGCCCATACCCAGGAGGCTGATCATCACATTTCATTACAAGCAAACTGAAAACTGCAGAGAGAGGCAAAATACACTATGTTAAAGTCAGGTAACAGTCACTTCATCTTCCAAGCTGAATAACTTACATTCAATAACTACCTATGATTTAGATTGTCAATGTACAGGAACAAGGTGCTTAATAATTAGATGTAAACAGCAAATCCTCAGCCAATACAGAAAACAAAAATTCAGCTGCGCTAAATGCTCAGGCGTATCATCCTTATACGTGGTAGCCTTTGGAGGTAGAGCTTTTGACCTTAAAATTATGGCACAGAGCTCTTACAAACAGTTTTGTAGCTTTCTGCACAAGTCCAATACATTTTTACGCTATGCCGTCTGTATCAGGAAAACCCTGGCTCTGTCAGCTGCTTTCCAATACAATCTAGAGTGTCAGAACCCATCCGGGGATTAGAATATTGGTTCTGATGTGCATTAAAAGAGGAGTTTGGGAAATTGTTTTTTTTGTGCGCGCGCGCCGGTCATTTTATGCAATCTTAGAAATAAAAAAGAACTTTATATCACCTTCCCCCTTTTTCTCCATCCTCAGTTCTGCCACTGTCTTCCCAAACTTGCAACACCTCTCAGAGAAGGACCTTCCGCAAGGCAGCTGGGGAACACTATTTGCAAACTTGGGAGGGTCATTTTTAGACTCTCTGTTCTCTTGCTTTTTTCCCTAATCTGTCCCACCTAAAGACTCCGCACACCTTCCAGCAGAGCAAAGGGCCATTCAGTTTGCCAGGCTGCAAAGCCATGCTTGGCTGGTGATTATTCCTTTCTCAGGGAAGGTCACTGAGAAAGTGGTAGAAATGCAATAATTCCAAGAGTTTATGGAAATCAAGGTGCTGAATCTCCAGTCCTGGTAGATTTCTGTAGAAATCTAAAGACGGGTTAAGACTTGCTATTGGCATTTCTTGACCATACTATGCTACTGAATCAGCTGTATGTTGTATAATACACCTTTCCTTAAAAGATGGGTTAAATCCTTTCTAACAAAAAGAACCCATACAGGTACATTTTAAAAGGAGTGCACATGCGCCCATAAATGTGCGTATTGGGCACGTGAGCAAAAATATGCTTAAAGTACACGCGTATCATTTAAAATACCCCTACCGCGTGTATGTGTGGAGCCTTTATGCGCTTATTCACATAAGTGACCATGGGGGCGGGGGGGAGAGCACCTCTATAACAGAGAATCTGACACCTCATATCTCCCACTGTAAGAGGGGCACTTTCAATTCAGGGTAGGCTTCGGGGGAGGGGGGGAGAGTTACAAAGATCTACAGACCCTTGCGCCCTAGGCCAACCAATGTAACACTGCCCCCCCCCCCAAAAAAAAAAACCCACCCAGAGTTGAAAGTTCCCCTCCTACAGTGGGAGATATATAGTGTGTCAGATGCTCTCTCTAACAGAGTCTCTCTCTCCCCCCCCCCCCCCCCCCCGCCTTGGTGTTCAGGATCCTTCTGGCCCAAAATCTCCAGACTTCTGCCTCATCAGGACCAGTAGTAAAGCTATGCAGGTAACATGGTGCGCGTGAGTCTTGGCCTCACCCCTTTTCTGCCTGCTCATTCTTTACGCACATACAGGTATGTATGCACGTACTTCCCAGCTTCTTAAAATTCATGTTGCTCACGCGCAGCCCACATATGCGTGACTGTAGGTCCTCTACCTGGCCTTTAGAATTTAGGGTTCTGTACAGGTCCATCTTATTGCCAGTTCTATTTAATATATCCCTAGGACAAGAAATTCAGAGTTCAGCGTAACGTTCCAGCTTTATGTTGATATAAAACTTCATACAGTCCTGTGCTGAAAGTCTTATAAAGCAATATCAAAACTGTATTCGTGCCTTGCCAGATTAGTGTCTTGCATGAAAATGCACAAACTTAAGTCATTCAAGACTGAGGCCTTAAGGGTAGGCAAGCCACCAATTCATGAATTTAAAGGGAAATTAATTCTAGATAGAGTAACCCTATGTTTGGGGTCATTCTAGACTAAGCTATCTACGGAAGCCTAACTTCAAACTGTGATGAATGTGGCGTTTATTTATTTATTTTTTTTAAATAAGGAGTACGGCAACTTCACCCACTCTTTGAAAGCGTTGCTTTTACAACTGTAATTTGTGCCCACGTTTTATCTTGTCTGGACTACAGCAATGCATTGTACATTGGCTTGCCCCAAAGGGTGAGCTGTAGACTGCGAATGGCTCAGGATTTGGCAGCTCATACACTAAGTGGCAGGAAGCGTTACGATAGGATCAGCCCAAGTTGAAAAAATTGCATTGGCTGTCTTCCAAATATAGCACTGAGTTGAAATTATTCCCATTGTTAATATTTAAGAAGTTTGTTAATTCCACAGAAGCTCGCTCGCTGTTTGGGGTCTGCAGATGAAGCCCTCTTAGAAAGACCTGCTCATCAGAGCTGACATTTGTTGAAATGTAGGGGTTAGCTTGCTCAGTAATAGGCCTTAGTCTGTGGAATTCAATCCCTAAAGAAGCTCGCTCTTCCAGCAGGTTTTTCGCATCACTGCAATTATTGATTGTATAAGGTAGTCTAGGATCTTATTTAAGTGTTAGTTTTACGAATGTCAGGTTTTATAAAATTGGTACATTAGTTTAAAATTTTATTTTTTTAAATTGTATTTGTTTCTCTGAATTGTTTTAGATTTCCTTATTTTTCTCAGTTGATCATGTTTCAGATTTATCATCTATCATTATTCCTAATCATTCTTTATGCTCTGCAAATGAAATGCTTCTGGAAGTGTCCTTACTTTTTTTTTAAATGAGATTAGCAGGAACAAAGGCAAATCCTTTTAATGTATGGGTCCATATTTATAGAAACTCTATCTGAGGAAGCTAGATTAACTGAAAATTATGACCTTCAAAAAGTTAATTAGAACCTGGCTTTTTAAACAGGCTTTTAAAGAGAGCTTTTAGATAGTAAAACATAAAATTTCTTCCAAGGATGCTGTGTGCTATGATGGGATTTATTGAATAATGGTTTTATTATGTTTGTGATTTTTAACTGCTTTAGGGTTTATTATTTTTTTATTTTTATGATGTGGCACTATTATAAAGTGTTTTATGTTTTTATCATTTTTATTATGATTGTACCTCACTTTGAGCACTTTAAGTTGGAAAGGCAGGCGATAAATATGGATTGGACTGGATAATATGCTTAGTAAACTAAATAAAATAAGTACACCAAATGTTTCTTGTTCTTTTTCAAATGCTGTGAAAGCCCTTGTTTTCAGATTAAGAAACAGGAAAAGCAAAAGCTTTATTCAATCCAATCAAGATGTAGGCATCGTGCAATAAAAGCAAACATATCAGATACTTCTTCTATAACTTTGGCTGTTGGCTTCCCAGCCCCATGACCCGCCTTGGTGTCAACATGAATGAGCAGGGGATTAGTTTGTTTCTGGCTTTGACCCACAGTGTACTGCAAAGTGGCTATAAACTTCAGCGAGTGGAGGGGTACCACCCGATCGTCGTGGTCTGCTGTTAGCAGCAGCGTGGCAGGATACTGGACTCCATCCTTTTCTGGTAACTTTATGTTGTGAAGCGGGGAGTACCTGAAAAACATCAGCATATATCCAGTAAGAGACTGAACCAGCTGAACTGTATAACCACTAATGAAAACATTTAGACAATCTGGTCCAGTTTTCCACAAAGAATTGACCATCACATAAACCAGCTTACACTGCCGCATGAGGCAGAGATAGCAAATGTTGCTTACCTGTAACAGGTGTTCTCACAGGACAGCAGGATGTTAGTCCTCACATATGGGTGACATCATCAGGATGGAGCCCAATCACGGAAAACTTCTGTCAAAGTTTCCAGAACTTTGACTGGCCCCTAATGGGCATGCCCAGCATGGCACTAAACCTGCAGCCAGCAGGGGTCCCCCTTCAGTCTTATTTGAAAGCTACAGGCAGTGCCGAAAAATAAAATAACAAAATGTTACGAATCCAACACTGCGGGGCGGCGGGCAGGTTTCGTGAGGACTAACATCCTGCTGTCCTGTGAGAACACCTGTTACAGGTAAGCAACATTTGCTTTCTCACAGGACAAGCAGGACGGTAGTCCTCACATATGGATGAGTACCGAGCTGAGGATGTCCGAACAGGCACCAAATGTCCCCAACCGCGTGCAACAGGCACAACAACTGGGGTGGAATTTGGTAGAGGGCATCCTGAACCCCACCGGGCAGGTGGAAGGGTGTTGGTACGTCACATTATGCAGGACAGACTGGCCGAAGATGGAATCTTGTCTTCCGGCTTTGTCCAAGCAATAGTGGGCTGCGAAAGTATGGAGAGAACTCCAGGTGGCAGCCCTGCAAATGTCAGGAAGCGGCACCGATCGTAGGTGTGCTACTGAAGTCGCCATGGCCCTCACAGAGTGTGATTTAACACGGTCTTGAAAAGGAATGCCTGCTTGCTGATAGCAAAAAGATATGCAGTCCGCCAACCAGGAGGAGAGAGTCTGCTTACCCACAGGTTGCCCTAATTTGTTGGGGTGGAAAGAGACGAATAACTGAGTGCTCTTTCTATGGGCAACTGTACGGTCTAGATAAAATGCTAGAGCCCGTTTGCAGTCAAGGTATGCACAGCCTGTTCCCCTAGAATGGGGCCTGGGAAAGAAGACACGTAGTATGATGGACTGATTAATGTGAAACTCTGAAACTACCTTAGGTAAAAACTTAGGGTGAGTGCGGAGTACCGCCCGGTCCTGCAGGAGTTTAGAGTAAGGGGTATAGGTAACTAGCTCCTGTAACTCACTAACCCTGCGAGCTGAAGTGATAGCCAAAAGGAAAATCACTTTCCATGTGAGATATTTTAGGTCACAGGAGTGAAGAGGCTCGAATGGTGGTTTCATGAGCCGACCGAGAACCAGATTGAGGTCCCAAGAAGGGGCCGGAGGATGTAAAGGTGGCTTGATATGGAGCAAGCCCTTTAGAAAGCGTGTTACAAGGGGTTGTACTGATATAGGGACATCCCCGACACCTTTATGGAAGGCGGCTACCGCACTGACATGCATTCTGATGGAAGATGTCTTGAGACCCAATTGAAAGACGCGACTCAGTTTGTCTGCTAGAACACTGTCCACTCCCAATAAGTAGGTGGCCCTGAGGTACATCGAGTGACACGCCTCTAGCTGCGGTGTGCACTAGATCAGAAGCAGCATCCGTGAGGAATGATACTGCTGGTTCCAGGGCTTCCCCGGGAGTGTTGTTCCTCGTCGGTGATAAGCAGGCACATGTCACCACAGCACAGCAAGCCGCGATCTGTAGAGACATAGCGGAGACGTTAAAAGACTGTTTGAGGATGGATTCCAGACGTCTGTCTTGGGCATCCTTGAGTGCTGCTCCTCCCTCGCCTGGGATAGTAGTGTGCTTCGAGACCGCGCAGACCATAGCATCCACTTTCGGACATGCCAGCGGGGTCCAGAGGGTACATGGCTGCCAGGGCATGCCCCCCTTTGAATGTGGTCTCCGGGGCATCCCATTCCAAGTCAATTAGCTGCTGGACGGCTTGTAACAGTGGGAAATGACGGGAGGTCTGATGGAGTCCCTCTAGGAGGGGGTTCGTCAGTTTCCCCCAAGGTTTTTAGCGAGCTCTTTCAGGCTGTGTGTGACTAGGTCTGGAAGCTCGTCTTTGGTGAAGAAACGCCTCATGGTTCGGTGGGGTTTGGTCCCTGGGGGGGCAGTTCCCCTTCCTCCAATGGTTCTGAATCGCCGACTGAGTTGTCCGTGTCCCCGAGGGTGAGGCTTCTGGGCAGTGGAGACACTTCTCTGGGCATAGAGGATCCCGGGATGTTGAGGTCCTCTGGCGGAGGCTGTGGCCGTGTTATCGGAGGCCCCGGCTGCATATGGATGAAGGTATGCAGGCCTTTGAAGAATTCCTCCCAGGAGATAGATGCTGGGTCTAAATTAAGAGGCACTGTGTCCCTGGGGAGCCCCGTTTGAGGGAGGCTCCCACTGGGGGATGCGAGGTCCAGCATACTGTTCGAGAAGTTGGATCCTGGCACCAACTGGGAAGGGCCATGGGCTGAATCCCCCAGAGCCTCCTCGCACTGTATACACAGGGCTGTGGCCTTCTCATGCTGCGCAGCTCTGATGTGGCATGCTGGGCAAAGGTCCTGAGCCTTGAGCTTCTTCTCAGGTGGTGCCATGGCTTGTGCGTGTAAAAAATACAGGGACCGGGCGGCCTAGTTATGTGCTCCAGTGCGTCGAGGTTGTGCGCGTAAGTTGGGTGCGCGCTCAATAAGATGCGTGCGCCGCTGTGCGCACGGGCCAAACGTATGCGCCCAGCACAGTAGGCATGTGGTTGTGCGCGTTGCTATGCGCACGGCATTTATGTGCATGCCAAAGTGCGCACAAGAGATTTGTGCACACGGCTCACCTCTGTGCGCACGGGTCGGGATGGCGGACAGGGCGGCCAATAGGTCAAAATGGCGACGGCGACCACCTTGGAGGGTCTCCATGTGGGACGACCCCCGAATCTGACCGGGGCCTAGCCCTGCTAGGGCTGATCAACCCGGTGGCACTGGCGCCGGCTGGTGACCTGTGCGACTCTTCGAACTTCGGAGACCGGAGACTTTATTTATTTATTTAGACATTTTTATATATCGACAACCGTTTGCACATCGTATCTGTTTACAGTTAACTTAGAACAGATAGGCGAAAGCCTTTACATGGAACGGTAACTATAGTTAACAGCAAAAACCGGAACAATAACTATAAAATCTAGTTTTATAGTTTACTAGTTTACAAAAACTAGTTTACAAAAACTAGTTTACAAAAACTTACAAGTAGTAATCAGTGAACGATGTCAAGAATATTTCAGGTAACAATCATGTGGAGGGATTGGCGGACGGGTAGGCCTGGAGAAAAAGCCAAGTTTCCAGTTTCTTTTTGAATTTAGGGGTGGATGTCTGTGCGCAGATCTGTAGGAACGGAGTTCCAGAGAGTGGGGCCGGCAAGGGAAAAGGCCCTCTTCATTGTGGAGGTCAGTTTGTAGGGTTTGATAGAGGGAGTGCGGAGAGTTCCTTGAAGGGCAGGACGGGTGGGTCTTGTGGAGGAGCGAGGTAGGAGAGGGGGGCAGAGCCAGCGTAGGTTATCATTAGTAATGCTCTTGTGTATGAGTGACAGTGTTTTGAAAAGGATGCGTGATTGGATAGGTAGCCAGTGGAGCTCGATGAGGGTTGGTGTGATGTGGTCTCTTTTTCTGGTGTTAGAGAGGATACGTGCTGCAACGTTTTGTAAAAGTTGCAGAGGTTTGGTGTGGTTGGAGGGAAGGCCAAGGAGGAGGGCATTGCAGTAATCGATTTTGGAGAAAATGATCGACTGCAGTACTGTACGAAAGTCTGAGAAGTGCAAAAGGGGTCTGAGTTTTTTGATAGTATGTAGTTTGAAGTAGCAGTCACTTAAGAGGAATTTGATGTAGTGTTTGAAGGAGAGTTGGTTGTCAAGGAAAACACCCAGGTTGCGGGTGTGTGAGTGAAAGGTAGTGGAAGAGTGAGAAAGGGGAAGAGGTGGAAGAGGGAGTTTAGAGGAGATGATAAGGAGTTCAGTTTTTTGAGGGTTGAGGGCAAGGTGCATGTCAGTGAGGAGTTTATTGATGGCGGCGGTAAGGCATGAGTCCCAGCTTTGTAGGGCGGATTTGAGAGAGTCAGAGAAAGGGAAGAGAATTTGCACATCATCTGCGTAGATGAAGTGTTTGATGCCAAGGTTAGTTAGGAGGGTAGTGAGGGGAAGCATGTAAATTTTGAATAAGGTTGAGGATAGCGAGGAACCCTGTGGAACACCCTGATCCAAACTGATAGTGTCAGATTCGTTGTTATCAGAGAGGACAGAGAATTGGCGATTTTGTAGGTAGGATTTGAGCCAGGAGAGTGCAGTTCCAGTAATACCAATACTACTGAGGACATTGATGAGGATGGTATGATTAACAGTGTCGAAAGCGGCAGAGATGTCAAGCATAGCAAGAAGGTAGGAAGAACCAGTATCAGTTCCTTTAATTAAGGTGTAGGTTAGAGAGAGCAATAGGGTCTCAGTGCTCAGATGCTTTCGAAAACCATATTGTGTGGAGGATAGAATATTGTGTAGTTCAAGGTAGTCAGAGAGGCGAGCGTTGACAAGCTTTTCTAGAATTTTAGCGAGGAGGGGGAGATTGGAAATGGGTCTAAAATTGGATAAGGCGGAGGGATCAAGGTTGGGCTTCTTAAGGATGGGTTTCACTACCGCTTTCTTGAGAGAGATGGGGACCGTGCCCTGTTCTAGGGAGCAGTTGGAAATTTCAGACAGAGGTTTGGAAATAGCTTTGGGAATGGAAAGAAGGAGTTTGGACGGGATAGTTTCGGCGGGATGGGAAGAAGGTTTCATTTTTTTTAGGATATTTTCTACTTCCAGGGGGGAGGATGAATCAAAGGCAGACATGGAAGTGGAGAGGTTGAAGGGGGGGGAAGAGTCACTTTGTTGGGATTATGGGAAAATTGTGCGGTGAGGGAAGAGACTTTGTTTTTAAAGAAGAGTGCCAGTTCGTTGCAGCGATTCTTAGAGGTGGGAGCTTGGAGTTGTGTTGTGGAGGAGTTGGTAAGGTCAGTGATCAAGGTGAAGAGGGCCTTGGGGTTGTGTTGGAAACCATGTATCTTTTTTGAGTAGTATTCTCGTTTAGTGGTGTGGATGGTGTTTCTGTATTCGTGCATGAGTTGGTAGTAGATTGTCTTGTATGCAGGGGTGGAGTGTTTATACCAGCACCTTTCAGCAGTTCTAAGGCGGGATTTAAGGTTCCTGAGTTCAGGTGAGAACCAGGGTTTTTTATTTGGATGGGAGGTTTTGATAGTTTTTGACGAAATGGGGCAGAGTTTGTTAGCAATGTTAAGAGTGAGGTTGTTCCAGGAGGTAAAGGCATTGTCTGGTGAAGAGAGGTCAAGTTGATGAGATATTTCAGAGCAGGCCTGTGTGAGGGAATCTAAGGAGCATGATTTGTGGAACTTGAGGTATAAGGGGGAGGTAGGGGTCGAAGGAGGTAGTGCAAAGGTGGTTTGGATGATGTGATGATCGGTCCAAGGTACGGCGAGGCATGTTGGAGCATTGATGGTTTGGATAGGAGAATTGGTGAAAATAAGATCTAGGGTATGTCCAGCTTTGTGGGTGGGAGAGTGTATGATTTGGGTAAAGCCCATTGTTTCAAGGGAGGAGATGAAGGCTTCGCAAGCAGGGGATTGGGGGTTGGCATCAACATGCAGATTAAAATCTCCGGGGAGGATAGTTGGAAGATCTGGAGAGAGTGTGTTGGCAAAGAATTCAATAAGGGGAGAGGAGTCTTTTTCTAGAAGACCCGGGGGTGTGTAGATGAGGCAGACTTGGAGGATCTTAGATTTAAAGTAGCCAACTTCGTATTGGGTGGGTAGATTGCATTTTTGGGATGTAAGATTCAATTCTTTTTTTGCCGCTAGGAGTAAACCGCCTCCTCTTTTCTTGCTGCGGGGTATAGAGAAAAAGTTGTAGCTTTGGTGGGAAGCTGATTTATAAGAGCAATGTCTTGAGGTTTGAGCCATGTTTCGGTTATGGCGCAGATTTCTGGGTTGGAATCAGTTAGGAGGTCATGGAGGAGATGTGTTTTTTTTTTGTAGGGACTGGGCATTGAATAGGAGCACTGATATTAGAGATAGGCCTAGGAATTGAGTCAGGGGGAAAATTGAAATAGGTATGAGCCTTCTTTGGAGGGGTATTGGTGGGTAAGGAAAAACAGGGGGCCGATTTGAGAGATATCAGCACTGGAAGGGTAGAGGACAGTCACAGCAAAAGGGTGGCATCGTAGAGGATGGAGGGGGAGAGAATAGGGAGGACAGGGAGCAAGAATGCCTTTTTTATTTTTATTTTTTTTTTGTAATTGGGAGGTGGGAAATGCGAGAAGGGATAAGGGTAAGAAAATGGGAGCAGAGGGAGCAAGAAAGGAGGCTATGATGCTGAGGCGAGGCGCTCAGGAGGCGCACACAAAGGGGCAGGCCCCTTTGTCGCGCTCCTTCGGCGCGAGGGCTCGGGGACTAGCCTCGTGGTAAGCGGGGGAGCCCGTGGAGGGTAAGAGCAGGATTAAAGGCCTTACCCCGACGGGCTTTGCGCCGACCGCGCAGGCCTTGTCTGCAGGTCCCGATCGCTGGAGGCAAAGGAAGGCCTTACCCCGATGGGCTGGAGGCAAAGGAAGGCCTTACCCCGACGGGCTTTGCGCCGACCGCGCAGGCCTTGTCTGCAGGTCCCGATTGCTGGAGGCAAAGGAAGAAGCTGGGAGGAGCGAGTCTCTTTAAGTCGGAGTGGCTGCCGGAAGATGACGTCGGAGACCAGCGCCTGGGGCCCGATTGGCCGCTTCAAGGTTGGTGATCGCGGCTTGAGCGGAGGGCCAGAACGGAGTGGAGGGCTCGGGGACCAGCCTCGTGGTCGGCGGGGGAGCCCGTGGAGGGTAAGAGTAGGATTAAAGGCCTTGCGCCGAGCGTGCAGGCCTTGTCTGCAGGTCCCGATCGCTGGAGGCAAAAAGGTTTTCTACCTTACCTTGTCTCGGCGTTTCCCGGTCTCGTTCTGGGCGGTCTCCGGCTGCGGGGGGAGAGGGAAAATACCTTCACCACCGCGCTCGAAGTTGCACCTGCTGCCTCTCAGCCTCACGCGTTGCCGGGGGCTAAGTCCACGCCGAGGGTCGGCTGCCAGTCTGAGGCCAACCTCCGAGGGATCGCGGAAATCACCTCGGGAATTCTCAACTGGGGGAGAGCGGGGCTCATCTGTAGAGGTAAGATTTCTTCTTGTTTTAGGTTTCTTTGGTAAATTACTCTAACGCTGTGCGAGCTTGCATAGAGTCCCGAACTGCTATGGAGACGGAAAATACTGAAGAGGTGCCCTTCCTGCAGGGCTATTTGTACTAGGGCTGACGTCAGATTGAAATCTGATCCATCTCCAACTGCTATCAGGAGTACACTATACCCATTGGTCCTGAGTCCATCTGCTACATGCTAGGAAATAGTTAAGTTTATTCATTTCTCAACTAGCATCCACGCAAATAATGACTAGAGAAATCGCACAGCCGGCAAAAATACAAAAAGCGGTTCGCACCTTTAAAAGATTAGGGTATTGAGTAAGGGAGAACGTTAAAGACTCCCATTGCATAGAAATTAAATCTGCTTAATTAGCCATAAAAAGAAGGAAGCTTCAGAATATGGCAGCAGGTGTAAAACCCAAGCCTGCTTAATTTAGTTGTTAGCAAAAGTTGGATGGGCTCAAAGTAGTAAGCGATGAGATTCTTGGTTTAAAAATACAACACTTCAGGTCTGAGCTGCAAGGAGCTCTGCAATATATTCCTTCTACACAACACACACAACCTATGAAGCAGCTGTATCTCTGCTAAACAACAATCTGTGACAATACTCTTGCTCTGTTTTCAGAAAGAGGAGACCCCACATAACGGGAAGAAAAGCATGTGTATTATCCAGGCTGTAATATTATCCTTCTTTGAAGAATTTCTAGCCAAATAAATGGACTAAGTGAAATGTCTCATACGTTAAGCACACGGCAGCAGATGCACATTTAAGCTTCTCGCTGGATCTCATATTTCTTTTATTTTTGGATGATTGATTTTTAAACATTTACCGCAGATTGACTGGAAAATACAGTGCCATCTATTCTTTTTCAGTTTATTAAATGACTGCACTGGTGTAAAGCGTCACGGTACAGCCTGTCTGAATGAAAAAGCACATAGGTCAGTCACTCTCCTCTTCCGCGCTGGTGCTCATGACGCGAGACACAGATGAAACAGGCTTTCTATTGTGGCACGCTCACCACAAGAGAAATTTTCACTACGTCACTCAGTGGCAAGGACCGTAGGTACTTTTATACCCCTATACAGGCACCTTTCAGTGAATTTTCAAATAAAAACTACAACTACTCATTTTTAAAGCACTACTAGACATACGCAATGTTGTAGAGATACACATAAAAGTCAATCCTTGCTCCATGGACTTTACAATCTAGTCAAGACCATAACAAACCCAGAGTCTATGAGAAATGTGTTTATTATTCCAGACATTGATTTATGCACACTTCTGGAAATGTCTCTTAATTTTGCTAAATGTACGTGCATGCATTTAGCCACTATGCAGCTAGCAGTTTTCATCCTGTTGGATCTAACCGGGTAGCTTCTTAATTACCTAGCTAGATCCTGTTGAAAGCTGTCCTCTTTCTATTCCAAAGTGGCTTGAGCTATAGAGAGATGCACCTAGCTAACATTCTATTATCTTGGGAGTGCTTCATCAAAACACACTAGTTAAAGGAAACCTGCTTAAAGCGATCAGCAGCAGCCATTACAGGACTTCATGCTAAAACCAAACAGGTCTGCAGCAGCACAAAGTCCTTCTGGGACTCTCAGCAGGTTCATTTCAGGAATGCCAGTTTGCTCTCTGATGTACAACAGAGGCAAGGCAGCCCAGACAAATCAGAAGGAATCAAAAAACCTGGTGGGTAAAGTATATCAACTAATACATGAAGCACAGTTCTCTCAGAAAGAAAATCATTACAAAGTAATGTTCAATAAATACCTAAGCAATATCAGGCCTTGCTCTGTGCTGGTGCTACACAGAACCATCAGCTCACTAAAAATATTCTAATACAGGGGTCAGGAACCTTTTTGGCTGAGAGAGCCATGAACGCCACATATTTTAAAATGTAATTCCATGAGAGCCATACAATATGTTTAAAACTAAATACAAGTAAATGTGTGCATTTTATGTAAGATCACACTTTTAAAGTACAATAAGTCTCTGAAAATATTACACCAGGTCTTAAGACACCAATACATCTCCTATTAGGAAAACAGACCAAGTCAGGCTGCTATAGAGTCCTACACAGAAACTACACGCCAGCAGAAAACCTCACCTGAAATCACGTGCTGACCCTCACCTAACATAGAATAAAGAGACCAAAAGGCATAACTAGAAGCATGCAGAAAAAACTGAATTGGAAACTGCAACAAGCCAGAGTCTCTGTATGCAGTGTAACAAAGGAAAAAAGAAACATCACCCATCCTTATAAAACAAATCAAGAAATATAAAATCATCAGCAGTAAAACTGTACTAACAAAAAGAACATATTTCGAAACAGCTGATGAGTGGAATATCAAATAATTAAAAACTCATATAAAAAATTTCCAGATACCAACAAAATATTTCAAAATAGCAGACACAAAGACCCAGTAATAAAAAATAATAAGGATACAAAAAATGTTTTGCTCTGCATACCTGGGAACGTTTGATATCCAGGTGTCCTGAGATTGTTCTGAATTAGCAGGAGGAGGGGTGGTTTGCTTGGAACTTTCTCCTCTCTCAGTCACATACCAGCGCTCTCTCTCACACTGGCTCTCAATTACACACCTATACACCATGCTCTCAGTCACTCACATATACACATGCTTTTTCTCTCTCACTTATATAGGCTCTTAATTACACATTTACACACATGCTGTCTATCTTTTCACGCTTACACACACAGGCTTTCAATCACATAAATACATGCTGTCTTTTTCTCTCACACAGACTCATTCACATGCTTACAAACATGTCCTCTCTTTCTCTCATTTACACACAGGCTCTCAATCACATACTCACATGCTCCCTCACCTAAATCAGCTCTCAATCACACACAGACACACATGCTCTCTCTTACTTATACACACAGGCTCTTAATCATACATTCACATGATCTCTCTCACACACAAAGGATCTCAATCATACACACATACTCTTTCATACAAACAGGTTTTCAATCACAAACTTACACATACAGGTTCTCAATCACACACTTACATTCATGCTCTCTCTCTCACAGGCAGGCTCTCAATCACAGACATACTCTCTTTCACATATACAGGCTCTCAATCATTCACATACATGCAATCTCTCACTCACATACACAGGATCTCAAACACACATGCTTGCTCGCTCATTCACTCTCTCTCTCCCCCACCCCGGGAACTCGCGGCAGCAGCAGCCTCCTCCCAACGCTAACCTCCTTCATTTTCAGCCCTCGCGGAGGAGGAGTCCCATCGGCCATGGTTGAAGCTCTTCTTCATTTTCCTCCGAGCCGCGCTGCACAGTCTTCTGCTCTTCGGGCCGACGCTGACCACACTAGCGTGGTCTCTTCTTCCCGCGCACGCACCCGATGCTCACCACTTCCTCTTCCGGGCCGCGGGGGGGGGGGGGGGGGCGGGAAGAAGAGAGCATGCCGGTGCCGCCGACTCCAGCTGTTCTGCCACGTTCCGCCCGGGCTGACAGCATTTTAAGCCCGGGCGGAGGAGGAGTCCCATCGGCCGCAGGGGTTGACCTTCTTCATTTTTCTGCGCGCCTCTCTTCTGCTCTTCGGGCCGACGCTGACCACACTAGCGTGGTCTCTTCTTCCCGCGCACGCACCCGATGCTCACCACTTCCTCTTCTGGGCCGCGGGGGGGGGGGGGAGGGGGAGGGCGGGAAGAAGAGACCATGCCGGTGCCGCCGACTCCAGCTATTCTGCCGCATTCCGCCCGGGCTGACAGTATTTTGAGCCCGGGCGGAGGAGGACCGGGGAGCAGCTGGGTCAGCGGGGGACTGGAAAGTGTGGCGACACACTGATTTAGATTTGTCTGCGAGCTAGATGCAGCCATCAAAAGAGCCATATCTGGCTCGCGAGCCATGGGTTCCCGACCCCTGGTCTAATACATCATTTCCGAAAACAAAAAAAGGCGTGCTGAAACAAAACAACAAACCACAACATGGCCCACAATACCCATCTCAAGGGGAATATTCCCAAAGAAACACACTGAACAGGATCGGAGTTGCTATATCGCATACATTTACATTTATGCTTTTACATGTCAGCATCCAGACTTGAATGTGCTATTACCACCAACAGTGATGGATTTCAGCTTCTGCCACCCCTGGAACTGTTGCTGTTACTGGTGCGCCCCTCAAAACCTCTCCCTCCTGACAGACTCTCCATCCTAGACCTCTGATTCAGGCGCTGCTGTCAACAGAAGGCAGTGAGTACAGGGAAGGCCTGAATCGGAGGGGGCCACTGAGGTGCCTGTGAGCATGAACGGACTCCATCTATGCGCTCACTGCTTTCTGCTGCCAGGTGCAGGGAAGGGCGAACCAGGAACTTAGCTGCTGACCAGGCCTGCTGACCAACATATGTTCAGCCAAACATGTCAGACTTTGTTTTTTGCTTTATTCATAGACAGAGAGATCTTAGCAATATTAAAAACTATAGAAACAAAATCTCACAGGGGTGTGCCTACAACTGCAACGCATCATTTCAAAATGTAGGAAAAAAGACAGGAGTTGAGTGGCACCTTATAGTAGAGAAATTACTTACCTGATAATTTCATTTTCCTTAGTGTAGACAGATGGACTCAGGACCAATGGGTATAGTGTGCTCCTGATAGCAGTTCGAGACGGATCAGATTTCAATCTGACGTCAGCCCTAGTACAATTACCCCCGTGAGACACCATACTCTTTAGTATTCTCTTTGAAAAGCAATTGTGGATATATGTGTGACTGAATAACTTGGTTAACTTGATTAACTTGAACTGGTCGATGTGGTTATAGCTGGAGACCGCCAGTGCACTCAATCGGAAAATGCTGACACCCAGTAGGTATGGGTGTCCTAATTAGAGGAAAGCTTGGCTTACCCGTGTTTGTCTTGTTCTCGGGGATTATCCCCCGAGGTTTCCGTGATTGTCGGCAGCTGTGGGCGGGATGCTGAGTCCATCTGTCTACACTAAGGAAAACAAAATGATCAGGTAAGTAATTTCTCCATTTCCTAGCATGTAGCAGATGGACTCAGGACCAATGGGATGTACAAAACCCACTCCAGAACTGGGTGGGAGGCTGCCCATGGCCCACTTAGTACTGCCCTTGCGAATGCTGTGTCCTCCCGAGCCTGAACATTCAGGCGATAGAACCTAGAGAAGGTATGAATGGAGGACCATGTCGCCGCCTGACAGATCTCTGCGGGTGACAGCATCTTGGTTTCTGCCCAAGACACTACCTGGGCTCTAGTGGAATGGGCCTTGATTTGTAGAGCTGGAGGCTTGCCTGCCTCTACATAGGCCGCCTTGATAACTTCTTTGATCCAGCGGGCTAGGGTTGCCCGTGAGGCCACTTCCCCTTGTTTCTTCCTGCTGTGAAGGACGAAGAGGTGGTCCGTCTTTCGTACAGATTCCGACTTTTCCAGGTATTGGATTAGGAATCTGCCGACGTTAAGATTGCGAAGGCAGTGAGATTCCTCTGAGTCCTTATGCTCGTCTGGTGATGGTAGTGAGATGGTTTGGTTTAGATGGAAGTGAGAAACCATTTTTGATAGGAAGGAGGGGACCGTACGCAGCTGTATGGATCCCGGTGTGAGCCTGAGGAATGGTTCTCGACAGGACAGTGCTTGGAGCTCGGAGATGCGACGAGCCGAACAGACTGCCACTAGAAATGCAGTCTTCAAACTTAGTAGTCGGAGGGACAGACTGTGGGTGGGTCTAAAGGAGGCTCCTGCTAGGAAGTCTAAGACTAGATTGATATTCCATAAGGGTACTGGCCACTTTAGGGGTGGTCAGATCTGCTTGACTCCTTTCAGGAAGCAGGAGACGTCCGGGTGAGAGGCTAGGCTGCCGCCCTCCACCTTGGCTCTGTAGCAGGCAAGCACGGCCACCTGTACTTTGATGGAGTTGAGAGACAACCCCTTCTGTAAGCCGTTCTGCAGGAATTCCAGAATTGTGGGGATTTTGACTGTCCGCGGGAGGATGTCGTGGTCTTCACACCAGGCTTCGAATATCCTCCATATTCTTATGTAGGTTAGAGATATGGAAAACTTGCGTGCTCGGAGCAGAATGTCAATCACCATCCCCGAGTATCCGCTCTTCTTCAGGCGTGTCCTCTCAATAGCCAGACCGTAAGAGAGAATAGAGTTGGGTCTTCGTGGAGGATCGGACCTTGTTGGAGCAGGTCCCTGTGTGGAGGTAGAGGGAGAGGGCTCCCTGTCAGTAGTCTTTGCATATCTGCGTACCACGGCCTTCTTGGCCAGTCCGGGGCCACTAGAAGTACTGGTCTCCTGTAGTGTTCTATCTTGCGGATGATCCCGCCCAGTAGCGGCCATGGAGGGAAGGCGTATAGCAGGATTTCCTGTGGCCAGACCTGGATGAGGGCATCAATCCCTTGGGACTGTGGTTCCCGTCTGCGACTGAAGTAGTTGGGAACTTGGGCATTGGACTGGGTCACCAGGAGGTCCATGGTTGGTGTTCCCCAGCGGTTTACTATCAACTGGAAGGCTATGGCTAACAGCCTCCATTCCCCTGGGTCTAGACTTTTTCTGCTGAGGTAGTCCACAGTGATATCTTTTCCCATGATGTGGGCGGCTGAGATCTCTTGTAGGTTTGATTCTGCCCACTACATTAGGGGTTCTATTTCCAGGGACATCTGTTGGCTTCTGGTTCCTCCTTGTCGGTTGATGTAGGCCACTGTTGTGGCGTTATCCGACATGACTCTGACCGATTCGCCCCGGATTCTGTGACTGAACCGTAGGCAGGCCAGCCTGATTGCCCGTGCTTCCAGTCGGTTGATGTTCCATCCCGACTCTTCCTTGTCCCATTGCCCCTGGGTGGTCAGTTCTTGGTAGTTGGTTCCCCACCCTCGTAGACTCGCATCCGTGGTGAGTAGGATCCAAGTCGGTGGGGATAGCCTTACTCCCTTGCTCAGGTGGTCTTCTTGTAGCCACCATTGTAGCTGGGTTCGAACTTCCTCTGGGAGCTGTAGTTGGACGGAGTAGTTCTGGGACATCGGATTTCATCGTGACAGCAGGGAACGCTGTAGGGGTCGCATGTGCGCCCTTGCCCATGGGACCACTTCCAGTGTGGATGACATGAGGCCGAGGACTTGGAGGTAGTCCCACATCATGGGGTGAAGACTGATTAACAGGTTTCGCAACTGGTTCATCAGCTTTGTTCTCCTTGTAGGAGTCAGAATAACCTTGTCTTGTCTGGTGTCGAACCTGACTCCCAGGTATTCCAGAGACTGGGAGGGCTGCAGACACCTCTTGCTTGTGTTGACCACCCACCCGAGTTCTCCAGTAGATTTTTGACTCTGTTGGTTGCCTGCTGGCTTTCCTCTGGGGATTTTGCTCTGATCAGCCAATCGTCCAGATATGGGTGTAAGAGGATTCCTTCTTTCCTCAGTGTCACCGCCACTACAACCATGATTTTGGTGAACGTTTGGGGAGCTGTGGCTAGCCTGAAGGGTAGTGCCCGGAACTGGTAGTGGTGGGTCCAGGATCGCGAAGTGTAGAAAATGCTGATGTTCGTGGTGGACCGGGATGTGCAGGTAGGATTCTGACAGATCCAGGGATGTGAGGAATTCTCCCGGCTGTATTGCTCTTATGACCGAGCGTAGGGTTTCCATGTGGAAGCGAGGGACCTTCAGGTGATGGTTGACAGACTTGAGATCCAGAATGGGTCGGAACGTACCCTCTTTCTTGGGAACGATAAAATAGATGGAATAGTGCCCAGTATTTTTTTTTTCAATTTATTCTTTATTCAATTTTCATTCAAAAAAGAAGATTTTTAAACAAAAATATTAAGTAGGTAATATTGATACCATAAAATTAACATAGAATAAAAGTAAATTACTTACATAAACAGCATCTTGTATCTCAATTACATCCAATAAATGGGGGAGAAATCATTTAAATAATCAGTATCATAATGAGAATTAAGAGGAGAGAGAGTGTTTCATTTCTTTTAACCATCTATATTACCACCTTCTACATTTTTATCTTGTAAGAATGTCTCCAAATGTAGTGGGTCAGAAAAACTAAATCTATTTCCTTGAAAAGTAACGTAACATACACTGGGATATTTTAGGAAAAAACTAGCACCAATTGCTAGCAATTTACTTTTCAAGGAGAGGAAGTGTCTCCTCTTAGCCTGAGTGGCTCTTGAGACATCATGAAACAAATTTTTTCTGTCCACAAAAATGAAGATCTTTATGTTTGAGAAAATCTCTAAACAACCTATCTTTGTCAGACTCCAACTGAAGAGATACAAATAGGGTAGCTCTTTTCTGAATGAGATCTATAGATTCTTCTAAAAACGTAGAAACTCCAATGAAGTTTCAGTTTTCTCCCCTTTCTGTTCTCCCAATTTATCCGAAAAATAAAAGATCTTAGAAACTGATGGTAAATCTTTATCTGCATATTGTAGTATATCTCTCATATACTTTTTAAACATTTCTATTGGAGATAATAGCCTAGTCTGAGGGAAATTATTTAACCGCAAATTTTTAAATCTCATCATATTTTCTAATTTTTCCAATTCCCTATGGACAGATAGGCTGTCTCTTATATGAGCAGTTTCAGTATCCTCCAACAGTTTTATTTTAGTTGTTACCTTCACTAAATCTTCTTTTAAATTGGAAATACCCTGTTTTTGTTCCCCTATTTGCAATTTATTAGAATTCACAATAGTTGACAATGACATATTCATTTGGGTAACATTTTCATTCATTTTTGCCATCATTTTCCAAATATCTTTTAATGTTACATCTTCCGGTGGGTCAGTGGGCCATTGACCTGGTCCATTTATCCCTCCTTCAGGTTTATTTAAAGTCTAAAGTCTCTCATCACAGAGAACTGCACAGTCACTTCCCTTAGGTGGACTAGCTGATTCTAGGTATAGAAACCCATCTGGCAACATTGGCATAGGCTGCAGGGGTAATGACGGTCCAGTGCCAGGGCTCAAGGAGGGTGAAAACTGTCCTCCTGAGTTATCCCCTAATGGCGATTCAACCCGTCTGAAAACGTGGTTGTCCATTGGGCCCTTAGGTGTTATTGGGGATATAGGAAAGCTTTTGACTTTTCTTTTCCTCCCCATAATATGGGTTGTACTTAGAATACAAAAATCTTCAATATCCAAAATCAGTGTTTGAACTCACCGGAAACTCTCCCGGTCTTCCCCGGGCTAAGCCGGGCAAAGCCGCGCGCGCCGGCGTCAGTGGTGCGCCGCTATCCTGGCGATTCTAAAGCCAGGCACTCGTCAATGACGTCACAGGCCCCCGCCCCTTGAATCGGGGTGCAGCTGTTCTCACGGCGTTTCAGGTGGTAAAAAAGTCCGGTTCGCGTCCAGAACCCCTGGGGGCCTCTCCCTCTCTCCTCTCAGGAGGCTCCCCAGTTGAATCGCCGCTATCCTGGCGATTTTAAGCCAGGCACTCATCGATGATGTCACAGGCCCCGCCCCTCGAATCGGGGCTCAGCTGTTCTCACGGCGTTTTAGGTGGTAAAAAAGTCCGGTTCGCGTCCAGAACCACTGGGGGCCTCTCCCTCTCTCTCGAGGCTCCCCCGTGCCCAGTATTTTGTTGTTGCATGGGCACCGGTGTTATGGCCTGCAGAGCGAGCAATTTGGTCAGTGTGGTTTCCACTGCCCTCCTTTTGGAGAGGTCATGGCAGGGAGATTTCACAAATTTGTCCGGAGGAATATTGTGGAAGTCCAGATAATATCCCTCTCGAATGATGGTTAGGACCCACTTGTCCGAAGTTATCTCGACCCATCTTTGGTAGAATAGGGCAAGCCTGCCCCCTATGGCTTCTGCCTGTGGATGGGCTGGCTGATTTTCATTGTGGGGTGCGGCTAGTGCCTGGGACAGAGCCGGCTCCCCTTCTGCTGTATTTGTTCCAAAAGGACTGGCCCCTGCCTGCGGGGCGAGATGCTTGATATGTATTTCAGTATGGTTTGAAGCGCTGTGATCCCTTGCCCTTCGGTGTTCGGGGGAGGGGCACTGGCTTCTCTTGATCTTGTCCTCCGGTAGCCGCAGTATTGGGGATTCGCCCCATTTGTCAGTTAACTTTTCCAGTTCGCTTCCGAACAGGAGGGTTCCCTTAAAGGGCATTCTAGTGAGTCTCGTCTTGGAAGTCGCGTCGGCTGACCAGCTTCGGAGCCAGAGTTGCCTTCTGGCTGCCACCACGGACGAGACGCCTCTGGCTGCCGTGTGCACTAGGTCGGAGGTCGCATCTGTGAGGAATGATACTCCTGGTTCTAGTGCTTCGATGGGTGTGGTGGCGTTCCTGATCTTTGATAAACAGGCGTGTGTCACCACGGCGCGGCAGGCCTCGATCTGTAGCAACATAGCTGATACGTCGAAAGACTGTTTGAGGATGGATTCCTGACATCTGTCCTGGGCATCCTTGAGTGTCACTCCTCCCTTGACTGGAATAGTAGTGCGCTTAGTGACCATGCAGACCATGGCATCCACTTTGGGGAATGCCAGGAGATCTTTTGCTGCGGGGTCCAGGAGGTACGTGGCTGCCAGGATCCGCCCCCCTTTGAACGTGGCCTCCGGAGAGTCCCATTCCAGGTCAATCAGCTGTTGGACAGCTTGCAGCAAAGGGAAATGGCGGGAGGTCGTCTTTGGTTCCCCTGTAGCACTTGTGCCTGGGATAGCGAGCTCTTTGAAGCTGTCCGCCACGAGGTCTGAAAGCTCGTCTTTGGCAAAGAACCGCCTCATGGTTCGGTAGGGTTTCGTTCCTGGAGGGATTTCTCCTTCCTCCAGGGAGTCTTGACCCTCATCCGAGGTGTCCGTGTCCCCAAGGCTGGGGCTTTTGGACGGGCGAGGCACTTCTCTGGGTTTAGAGGGTCCCAGGACGTTAGGATCCTCTGGGGGAGGCTGTGGCTATGTCATCGTAGGCACCGGTTGCATGTGGATGAATGTATGTAGGCCTTTGAATAATTTTACCCAGGAGAAAGATGCTGGGTCTAAATTGAGAGGCACTGCGTGCCCGGGAAGCCCCGTTTGAAGGAGGCTCCCGCTGGGAGCAGTGAGGTCCGGTGTACTGTCGGTAGAACTGGATCCCCGTATCGACTGGGGAGGACATTGGGCTGGATCACCCAGGACCTCCTCGCACTGTATACACAAGGCCATGGCCTCTTCATGCTGTGCAGCTCTAATGTGACATGCTGGGCAGAGGCCCTGGGCCTTAAGCTTCTTGTTCGGTGGTGCCATGGTTTGTATGCACCGAAAGAAACTCCTGTTTGTGCGTTCAAGCGTACGCCAGGAGCCTGAGATACGTGCTCCAGGTGCGCCAAAATTGTACGTGTAGGTCGGATGCGTGTGTAGAGATGCGCGCGCCTCTCTGTGCATGGGGCTTTTACTTATGCACCCAGCACAATTGGGTGCGTGGCTGTGCACCTGGCGCCTTTGAACTTATGCATGCACCGGTGTGCGCACAAGTGATTTTGTGCGCATGGCTCGCCTCTGTGCGCACAGAACGAATCGGTGGACAGGGCGGCGATTGAATGGAAATGGCGATGGCAACCATGTGGGCACTACGGCGACCACCTCGGAGGATCTCCATGTGGGAGGGCCCTCGTATCGAACCGGGGTCTAGCCCTGGTAGGGCTGATCAACCTGGTAGCACTGACGATGGCTGGCGATCTGTGCGGCTATTCAAGCCTCGGAGACCGAGACTTTTAAGAAGTTTTCTACCTTACCTTGTCTCGGCGTGTCCTGGTCTCGTTCCGGGCGGTCTCCGGCTGCGGGGGGAGAGGGAAAAATACCTTTACCGCCGCGCTCGAATTTGCACTCGCCTCTCAGCCGCACCCGATGCCAGGGGCTAAGTCCACGCCAGGAACCGGCTGCCGGACAGAGGCCTACCTCTGAGGGATCGTGGAAATCACCTCAGGAATCTCGACTGGGGGAAGGACCCATAAGTATCACCGCAGGAGAGCGGGGCTCGTCTGTTGAGTCAAGATTTCTTTTTTGTTTTGGATTTCTTTGGTTAGAATACTCTAACGCTGTGCAAGCATGTATAGAGTCCCGAACTGCTATGGAGATGGAAAATACTGAAGAGCATGGCGTCTCGCAGGGGTATATGTACTAGGGCTGACGTCAGATTGAAATCTGATCCGTCTCCAACTGCTATCAGGAGCACACTATACCCATTGGTCCTGAGTCCATCTGCTACACGCTAGGAAAACTAATTTATTAAAGCATGAGCTTTCGAATACTGAGTTGAAAGCTCATGCTTTAATAAATTAGTCTATAAGGTGCCATTCGACTCCTGTCTTTTTTGCTACACCAGACTGACAAAGCTATCCCTCTGAAGAGTTTTCATTTCAAGATGTGTATACGATGTTGAAAGTAAAGCCAGTAACCAATGAACATCAGAATGTTCTCTGCAGATACTTCAAATCCAGAGGCAAGGAATGAAACATCTGGATTGTGTGCAGAATTCAAAATTGTCCATCACTTGCAGTTTCTTACATAAAGTGAGCAAAATTGAAAGAACATTCTACAGTGGCTAAGAAGAGATTCTAACCTACTTTTTCATGCACCCAGAGGCTTACCTGCATAGCCATTCAAAGTGTTCTTTATTTTCTGAGCAGCCATAGTCCGTGGTCCAGGCATGACCAATTGTAAATTTGTGGAATTTCAGCATGTCCATTACTCCCACTTGAGAGATGACACAGCCAAACAGGTCAGGGCGTTGATTGGCACATGCCGCTGAAAAACAAACACAACAGAGGACTAGGAAAAGGGTGTGAAATGAAGCCCAGCAGCACATGGCGTTTCGGAAAGCTTAGACCACAGTGGTGGGTAGTATAGTGCTAGTTATGTTCATGGAACCTTGTCTTACAGAGCTCAGTCGAAGAAACTTAAAGAATTAAAAATCTGTTCTCTTCAAGCAACTGTGAATAAACAATGAATATGTTAAAATTAATTCTTTGTTAAGTTTCTTCGACTGAGCTCTGTAAGACAAGGTGCTATGAACATAACCAGCACTATACTACCTACTTCTGTGGTCTGTACCTCTCATCGTCTCCACTCCTCATTAGACATCTTAAGTTGGAAAAGACCATGGCGCTGCACATTTGTTAAAGAGCAAGATGCCTTTTTCTTGTCACATCCAGGGATTTCAGACAGACTGTCAAGATTTGGGGTCAGAAAAGACTTTTTTTTCTTCACCGCAGATGCACAGTGCTTTTTGCCTTCTCCTTAATTATGAAGTAGAGACAGCTGTTGGTTAAGCTGAAGGAAAACCAGCCTCAAACTGTGACAGGTGCTGCCTCCTCCCAGCCTAAACACCTACCCTACCCTCTCCCTCCACTCTAGTCCCAGCTTTCTCAAATGGCCCTTTATTCACCGTTATTCAAGAATTTACTGGCCGCAGCATAGGCCAATTGCAGACAATCATTTAATTACTGAATATAAAGAAATATGCCATCTAACTTCTTGAAAGCCCATAGGGTGACCACATCCTAGCTTGCTGAATTTCAGTTCGCAAACACTCAATAAGCATCATTCTGGACACAGGGCCCCCTCGGTTATTTGCACTTCAGTCTTTGTTCTCTGCAGGGCGATGATGTCCTGGTCTGTAAAACAGCAGGAGCCACTTATGAATACCCAACATAATTTTGGGTGGTGAGCAGGCCAGTCCTCGCTGTCAAAGCCGAAGACTTGACAGGCAACTCATCTCAGATCTCTCCTACCCAGGTAACGTAGCGGCAGGAAGATTGGCTACTTGGTATCCCCTACCTGACCAGCTTTAAAACAGAATACCTGCTACGTGCTTTTGGACATTGAATGCCATGCCCAGACTGCAGCAAGCTGAGCACTGGTGGATGGGAACATTTCTGAAAGAAGAGGCTGGTGGATGGGCGAACACACACTTAAATTAGTCGTGGTTAGCCCACCTCCAGCATTCATCCTCTCTCCATGAGCCGCATCCTGGGATCTGGAGACGGAGCACCACCTTGATTGTGGCCTTGCTATTCCTATATGGGGATGGATTGGCTCCATGCATAAAGTCCCCTGAAGAGGAGAGTAATGTTGAATACTAGACTCCAAATCAGGGAGTGGAAGGTAGAGATTGTATTCAGACACCCATATGTTCTTATGAACTCCTTTTAGATAAAATGTGAGCGAGACTGGGTGAGGGTGAGCTACTTTAAAGGATGTACATTGGGTTAATTTGCCGTTAATACAAACATGAAATCCCAACAGTGAACTCAATTGGATTTCTAGTTTTGAGATGCTGACGCACTACAGCACAAGTTGCTATTGTCCCAGTCTTTCATGCATGGCAAATCCAAGCTCTACTGCCAATTCACAGCACCTTTCAGGTACAGAAGGTCAAGCAGAGCTCTCTGTGCACTGGAAAGGAGTGTAAGGGCAGAGAGAGAGAGAGAGAGAGATGGAGAGGCAGGGAATGTAATACACACCAGAAAAGACAGCAATAAAGGAGAATAAAGGCAGCAATATAACAATGAAAGGAGAATCAGACCAAAGGAAGAGCTAAAAATCCAGAGAGAGGAAGGAGGACGTGATCCTGTTCCTGATGAGAGAGAGCAACCCAACCCAGATTAAGTCACTTTTGTAGAGGGGTTAGGAATCGTTCAGTACCGCTGTACACGTCGGACACTGCGTGCAGGAGCCAGAAGTGACAGCTCCAGCTCACAAGAACATAAGAAATTGCCATGCTGGGTCAGACCAAGGGTCCATCAAGCCCAGTATCCTATTTCCAACAGAGGCCAAACCAGGCCACAAGAACCTGGCAAGTACCCAAACACCAAGATCATCCCATGCTACTGATGCAATTATTAGCAGTGGCTATTCCTTAAGTCAACTTGATTAATAGAAGTTAATGGACTTCTTCTCCAAGAACTTATCCAAACCTTTTTTGAACCCAGCTACACTAACTGCACTAACCACATTCTCTGGCAACAAAATTCCAGAGTTTAATTTTGCATTGAGTGAAAAATAATTTTCTCCGATTAGTCTTAAATGTGCTACTTGCTAACTTCATGGAATGCCCCCTAGTCCTTCTATTATCCGAAAGAGTAAATAACAGATTCACATCTACTCATTCAAGACCTCTCATGATCTTTAAGACCTCTATCATATCCCCCTCAGCTTTCTCTTCTCCAAGCTGAACAGCCCTAACCTCTTCAGCCTTTCCCCATAGGGGAGCTGTTCCATTCCCCTTATCATTTTGGTCGCCCTTCTCTGTACCTTCTCCATCGCAACTATATCTTTTTTGAGATGCGTCGACCAGAATTGTACACAGTATTCAAGGTGCGGTCTCACCGTGGAGCGATACAGAGGCATTATGACATTTTCCGTTTTATTCACCATTCCCTTCCTAATAATTCCTAACATTGTTTGCTTTTTTTTTTGACTGCTGCAGCACACTGAGCCAACGATTTCAAAGTATTATCCACTATGATGCCTAGATCTTTTTCCTGGGTGGTAGCTCCTAATATGGAACCTAACATCGTGTAACTACAGCAAGGGTTATTTTTCCCTATATGCAACACCTTGCACTTGTCCACATTAAATTTAATCTGCTCATGTTGTACCGAGCGCATGCAGTAGATACAGCTAGGAGGCAGGTCCAGTCCCATGTGTGGCTAGTGTTTTCCACTTATTTCTTAAGGAAGAGTTTATATTTACACCTACAACAGCACTGTTTGTAGAGGCAAAAACCATCAACCACGTTCAGTGTGCCATTAGTAGTACCCAAGTTCTGCTGCACAGATATTGCTGGTAAATGTCTTTCTTGCTTTCTTCCTCTGATCTGCTGTGGGTGAAGAGTCTTGCTGTGTTGGCAGAGAAAGCATTATTAATACTAAACACTGGCAAAATGAGTTAAAGCAACAGAAGCATCAGCTAGAAAACATTTTGGGAAGGCATTAGGGCAGGGGACCACAACTCTGGGTTTTGAAATAAAGATTTGCATATTTGCAATGAATAATTATCAGCTTTATTTCACTACATTTGACTAGGAACTTGGGTTATCTCGAAAACCCAACCTGTTTGCTCACTCTGCGGAATAGAATTGTGCTCTAGTGCTTCAATAAGTAAAGGTCTATTGAACCCCTGTTCCAAGTTCAATCCTGAACATGATACAGCAGTTCTTTTAAATAAGCCCAAGGTGTATCCACAGCTGCTTTCACTAGTTTTAGTATTAATATGGGAGCAGATGAATCCACAGAAACTGACCCATTCCCCAAAGCATCATCTAAAAATATCGATCTGAAACAAGCAGCTAGAACTGCCCCCCTCTTCCTCCCTACCCCAATGAGCAGCAGAACAATTTGTCACACTGGCAGTGTGGTGCTCCTTCAACACACCACCACTACCACCACCACAAACTGTCTTTAAATTATCTGCAGAGGGAAGACAACAATTTGATACCTCTGTAACCATGCTTCAAGGGCAATCTTTTCTCTCCCTCAGGCAGTCATTCTGCAAAGGAATCTGTGGCCATTCACTATAAACAAGGTTGGAAAACTGCACGGTGATTAATATTTTTTCCCTAGTACCTGCTGCTGGGATGCAGAGAACAGAAGGCCAAGTTCAGTGTGGATCTGTGGTGGGAAGGGGAAGCAGGGGAAGATGAGAGGGAGTGACAGGAAGAAGCTACAAAAACATCGATGAACATGAAGAGGCAGGATGAGAAAAGCAAAAATAAAAAAACCCAACCTTCCCCAATAAAACGAGTCAAAAGAGAAAGGAAAAATAGGAAAAGTAAAAAAAAAAAAAAAAAAGCCAACATGGAAATAAAGAGGACATTCAAAGGAAAAAAATGAATTTCCCCCAGCTCCTAAAAATGTTTCCGTTCCACTTCTACTGTTAAAACAGCAGTGGACTGGGAGGGACTGCAGAAAGACCTTGACAGATTGGGAGACTAGCATCAGAATGGCAGATTCAATTTAATCCCAACTACAAGTACACCATGCTGAGTCCCATAGTAGGAGTTATCACCCAGGAAAAGGGCCTTGGAGTCCCTGTGGGCAGCATGTTGAAATTCTTAGCTTTGTGTGCGACGGCGGACATCACAAATGCAAGTGGAATGTTAGGAATGATCCGAAAAGGAATGGAGAATAAAATGGGAAATATCCTCACGCCTCTGAATCGAGCCATGAATTGTGTGTAGTTTTGGTCACCCCGTCTCAAAAAAGATAAAACTAGAAAAAGTGCAGAAGAAGGTATAAAAAATGTTAATGGAACATCTCTCCTATGATGAGAGGCTACGCTGGCCAGGGCTCTTCAGATTGGAAAAGAGACGCCTGAGAGGAGACAGGATAGAGGCTTATAAAATCCTGAGTGGGGTGGAACAGGTAAATAAAGGAGGGCTATTTAGCCTTTCAAATAATAAAACAAGGGGGTCACTCTGTGAAAGTAACAACCAGCAGATTTAAAACTAATGATAAAAAGCTGTAGAATCTGTTGCCAGAGGTCGTGGTTAAGGGGATGAGCATAGCGGGGTTTAAAAGAGGTTTAGTCAAGTTCCTAGAGGAAAAGCCCACAACACATTAATAGCCAGGCAGACTAGAAAGCCATTGCTTTTATGGGGAGTGAGTAACAGGAATTAGATTTCCTTTATGGGATCTGATGGCTACTTGTCACCTGGACTGGCCACTGTGGGAGACAGGACGCTGGGCTCGATGGACCTTGTTCTGGCCCAGCATGGCACCTCTTATCTTCTTATGAGGCACATTCTGGCCCTGCTATGGTTGAGGACATCTAAAAGAATTGGAAGACATTCAGCCCTTTGTACAGCGATAGGAGAAGAGTGCCATCTTATCAGTCTGCTTTCTCAGAAAGAACCTGAGCTCATTTCTGACTGCATTTTTAGCTAAACTGATAGGAATTCAATGTGTCTTTGCTCTGTTTGATTTCTCCAAGTACTGGGTAGATCTGCCCTCCTTCCCTCCCACCCACCGAGCTTCCTGTTATTATAAAGAGATTTATTACTGATGGGCGGGAGGAACTTCTGCTGTGCCTGCTCATTTAGCAAAGCTGTCCCTGCTGTCACTTCTGTTATCCTTGGAGTCACTGCCAAAGCAAGACACAGGATGACAGGAAGCATGCAGTAGGCTTCAACGTTGCCCCATCCATGTTCAGCTCTCTGGGATAAGGAGGGAAATTACTAGACAGGGAAGGTAACTTTCAAATAAATGTGCACAGCATCATATACGCACATATACAGCTGCAAGCAGATCTACGCTTGTATTTTACAATCCCTGCACATAAAATACGCGTATCTCTACCCCACAAAATACATGCGTATGTAGACTTACACGTGAATACATGCAATGCATTGAAAGAACATATAACAACACGCTGAATGTGTGTACTAGTCCTATTTTAAAAATGTATGTATGTGTATTTTATATGTGAAAATAACAAAGGACTTATTCGTGGAAATCAGTGTTTTTTTTTTTTAAACACGCACGTGTCAAAGAATTACGAGTTTTACCAATTGGCCACCAGTTGGGCCCAGTCCTGCTCCAGGTCATTGAAACCCCCTCCTGGCTTTTCAGCCTGACCTCCCACCCAGTTAATACTGAACAATAAACACGGGTAATATCACTTATGACAGATAATGAGCAGCTGTAAAATTGTGTGAGGAAGTTGGCAAACCCACATGTGCATCTTTTAAAACAGAAACTTATTTTCATGTGCATATATGCAGCATTTTACATTTATAAAACATGGGATATGCGAGTAGAGGCTACCTGCACACGTTTATGCTAATTTTTACACGTGTACCGCTTTGAAAATTAATCCCTTAGGGCTGAGCCTCAGAGTTGGTATTTTAGCCATTACTGCTGGTGCACAGGCCTCCAAAAAGGAGGGCGGACTATCTGACTGCAGGATCAGGGATCACAGCCATCTGTTAGGTTCTGCTACATGCTTGTTGATGGGCAAAATCAGGAGACAGCAGGTCTCCCCTATCCTGCAGGAGCACCACTGGCTCCCAATTGCAAATATATTTATGCATTAAGATTTTAAGTCTGTTCTACCAGTGCTTTAATCAGACCAGACTGGGGTATCTTTCAGGGATAATTGTGTGTTAGAATTAAGATCATGCACTTGTTGCTTTCAAACCTTTTATCACCTGCTAGATTCGTTTTTTTACCAGAGGCTCAGCCTTTTCATGTTCTGCTCTTGCAATGTGGAATTTGCTTCTCCAGGATACGATAGACTCCATTTGCAAAAAAATGTGAAAGCTTGTTTGAGTAGGTTTTGCTTATTGCTCTGTCCACTGAAGATACTTTCTGGATTGATGTTGACAAAGTCCAGAATCAGTCTTTCATGGGAATTGTTGATAGCTATATATAGATATATTGAGATCTATTCCCAATCATCTCGCATGGCGCTTGTATGGGGAAATGCTCGTCAACCACGTATTGTTCAGTGATTGCCTGAAGAAGTTTGTTTGAAGTGACTTAATGGGTGGAAAGTTGTTGGGAAACTTTTGTGACCGAGGACAATCTATTTAACTATCCTTCAGTTTAGCATAATCTAAGAAGTAGAAACCATCAAGCAGGCACCCTGTACTTTACGAGATCTTAATTTAATGTAACATGGGGCTTCTGGTTTTCAGTTATAACCGTAAACCTCCAGAAATGGACCTGCCTTGTGAGTGATGTCATTCAACTGTTGCCGCTACTTGCATTTGAAGAGGAAGGAAAACAGCGGACCCGTAGCATAGTGGCAACATCACCAGGCTGTTGCTGACAGCTCTTGCAAGAAGGAAAGCAGACAAAGAGAGTTGCAAGCAGCAGCAAATTACTTCATCTGCTGCCTACAGCAAACCTTGGAGGGAGCTGCAAGTTGAAAGTCTGCAAACTACCTCAGCTGTCCCCACAGCCAACTGCACAAGGGCTGCCTCTCTTCACCAGTGGGAGCTGAGACGGAGTGTGTGCAGGTGCTGCGCTGAGTAAGAGTCTGACGGCCTGGGCTGGGAGGGGATGCTGAAGCTGGGAGGTAGATACCTTTTTACATGAATCCATTAAATCTTTAATAATAGGTGTTTAATGGATAAACGCTGGAAAAGATAGCACTTCCCCTGGAATGTTCTCACCCGTCTCCTTGGTCCTCCACTCCACTTTTGTGATTTCCCACTGATAACTCCTCAGCTGCACAAATGTATGCATTTAATTCAGCCAGAAAAGATGCCCGGCAATAGTAGCAGTGCCATAAAAACACCCATATCACGGATTTTGTTTGCTCTCTCAAAGAACTCCTAATTAGCTAGAAAATAAACACCAATATTTACAATTTCTAAATGCCTAAGAATAGAAGCCCTCCTTATAACTCTGTGCTGCATGTTCTGTGAGGTTCATGGGAGAAATTAAGGCATTCTGGGCTCATTTTAAATCGTCGCTTACTGTAATCTGCGCTGAGCGAGTTTTCAGCCTCAGGAGAGTGGAATAAAAGTAGGACCTCTGGTTTTATTCGTTTATAAATTGTAAATGTAGTTATTTATTATTCAGGCAATTAGGTATTTTTGAACGGTACTAAAATAGGTGTTTATCAGTTTTATTGTAGCCTGCATACTTTAAATGCATTTTTCTGTTTATTCAGTAAAGCTTAATTCAATTTATTTCAAACTTTAACATGCCATTTTATGTTGTGTTTTATCGGTGCTTATTGGTTAAAATGTAAAATTGGAAACCCCGGTTATAATACATAATAAAACCAAAAGCAAATAAACAGTGAAATGGATATACATTGCACTGTGGGCACTTTGTGAATTTGAACAGTCTGCTTTTTACAGACTGGAACAGAGAAAAAGTAAATCTGAGGTGAAATTGGTTGTTTTGTCCTATCACTATCCCTGGACCTTCTTCTCACATTTTTAAGCTTATATTGAGAGCGTCATTAGATAGTTCTCAACTCAGTCAAGGAATCAAGATAGCCACAATGAATATGTATGAGCTGCCTCCACTCTATGCAGATCTATCTCATGCATATTCACTCTGTCTCTGGGTGTGTCCCGAGGACTGCATTGGGAACGACTGCTGCAGAGAATCTACAAGACTGGAAAGTCACAGAACAGTCAGAGCTATGCATACATTTGTTTTGACTGTTTCAACAAAAGATATTGTAACCTCAAAGTTATCTAATAGCATTTTAATCCATGAAATGGGAGAACACTGAAGTACAGCAAAGGGTAAAGCTCTACAGCAAAAAAAACCAAAATTAGATGTCACTCATGCCAAGAAAAGTGAACGTGTTCATAACAAGCATTCCTATCGTAAAACTCTAGTTATGCAAATCCGTCATATAATTTCCACCACAGCTGATTTGCCACAACATTAATTAATTAATTTTCTGCCAGCCATGGAAAAAGCGCAGCTCTTTTATTGGCTGCCTTCGCCCTTCTTACGCTGGCGATGCCCATGGCCTGAGTGACTTGAATTTTGCTAATACAGTTTTCAAGTCTCCAGCATGTTAATGACTTTTTGTCGTGTTAATAAGCATGAAGTTCAGCTTCCAAGGCAGACAGCTATTTGAGTGGCACCGTGTCATTGTTTATGATCACCAGGAGACTATTTGCTAATGGGATAAAGAATGAATCTTACTTTCCTGTCCATACAAGTTTGCCTCGGCTTCACCAACAAAAACTGAATCAGACGGTTTTCAGATAAGCAATAAATAATGCACCAGAGGAAAGCATTTATAGGTTATGATACCAAGTAAGAAGGGTAGAGACTCAGAAGTAAATAAGGAAGCGTTTCTTCAAAGAAAGCCTGGAAGAGGCATACACCACGCTGCTAACAGAGGAGAAGGGGGAACACCAGCATTTAACAAAGCATGGGACAAATATACAGCATCCTTAATGGAGAAGTAAAGCTGGCAAACAGTATGCCTGATGGGCCTCACCGCTTTCACCTTCAGCATACTCTGTTTCTCTGTTTTATCAAACTTCAGGAACTTGATGGTAATTAAAACCTAATGTTGCTGATCCTTATTGATAAAGCACAAACTGGGGGTAAACATGACTGCCTCTTACTACTTCCTTGTACCAGGCTACTACAGGAAATTGCTCTTTAAAGCTGTGATTGTGCTGAGTACCATTAGACCAACCTGCCCTGACCCTTGCAAACCATGCACGAGCTCTCAGAAACTAATGCGCAGTTTCTTCAACCCACGTTTTTAGGCATCTTAAGTTCCAGGAGCACTAGAATGCCTTACACACACACCGATTTCTGTCTGTGCCGTTTGGCAGCTTACGCCTGTAACTTGCGCTCTCACTCTCACCGGGGCTAGGAGGAGCCTTTGGCCCGCTGGGGACCAGCAAACACTTTTAAAATGGCTCATTGACTGACAAAGGTTGTGCACCATTGCTTTAAGCATTACATATTCCAAATAAGAATTTTATACAGTTCCTTTGTGTCATTCTCCTATCAAAAAATCTTCAGCTGTTCTTCAGAGCTGCATTTGACTTTGGGAGTTTATTAGTGAATCTTTCAGAAAGCACAAACTGCACGACACACAGCACACCTCATAAACAAGCTGCATATTTCTCAGAGAATTATTTCAGGAGATATTTTCTTGAATGCCTACATTTGAAGAAGTGTAAAAAAACTTACTCTTGTGTGTGATTCCCTTGCCAAGGCCTTTAAATTAAGGTCATTTTGAGGTTCTCTGTGGCAGACTGAAAACATATATATATTATTTTAGAACGGCTGACACAATATACATCTCTATAGCCAGAAATGACATCTCCACCAATAGCAGCACTGCCGCTTGCAGCGTGGACCAGAGAACCAGAGTCATAAATAACCTGCAGTGAGTCCTTGACAAAGCATGATGTCCTCTGAAGCACGATGTCCTCTGAAGTGATGGCTGATTAGCAGCAGGAAGAGGATTAAAGACATTAAGGAGTATCTTGACGTCTCCTTGTTGCTTACTGCATAAAGTGAGTGCCATGACCTACTTTGCTCTTTCAAGGAACAGAAACCATCAAACAGAAGACGCTGAAGTAAAGCTAGCTTCTAACTTTTAAGTTTAAAAGCTGAGCGCATCGAACAGCAGATTGTGGATGAGTTGTTGCTACTGTGGTTCTTTCAATGACAAAAGCTGATGACCATGAATGTAACTGCTGTAACTGGGAATCAAGACAACAGACTTATGGTTGTGCAAGTCCCTTCTGATAGCAAATATTAGTTGTTATACCCAATGCGCATCTCACCAATGCATACAGAGAACATAATAGTAGATAATTACTATAAGGCCATCTAGTCTTCGCAATGCCATGGACCACATTTGATCTCAGTCTTTCCCTTTACTTTTTTTTTTTTTAATTTTAATATTTTGCCTTTTGTGACTGGTCAGCCACGTTCCCTGTCCCCAGCGAAATCTAAGATCCTCATTTCGGAAAAGAAGTGGCGCAGAAACCAAAACCCAACAACACTATTAAAATTTAAGACATTACTCCACTACTACCGCACAGCCACGGACAAAGCAAAGAAAGACTTTTATGCAGCGAAAATCCATCAATTCCAATTCAACCCCCATGCTCTCTTCCAATACGTCAACAGCCTCGTTACTACAACGGTCAACACAAACTCAAACAACGATGATGAAACAAAATGTGAGCAACTAGCCTCTTACTTTCACAACAAGATTGAAACAATTATGACACGCTTCAATGCCCACTTCTCTCCCAACTCATATCTATCTCCAAACAGCGCCCACAACACCAAACTCTATCCCGGTGCACTCACTACTTCCCTCAATCAATCGCCTCACCACACAACCCCTCACACCAACTTCGAAACTAAGCTCACAAACCTTGAGACTACTTCTTCTCTAGAAGTTGAGACTATACTGAAAAAAATCAAACCAGCACTGCACCCCGCAGACATAATGCCCACTAAAACTCTACTCTCGATCCCCACTACTGTAGCAAAACCCATTGCAAATATCCTCAACAAATCTATATCATCTGGAATAGTTCCTTCTCAGCTCAAACATGCCATAATAAAACCCACCCTTAAAAAACCAAACCTTGATACTACAGATCCAGCGAACTATCGTCCAGTATCAAACCTCCCTTTCCTTGCCAAAATAATGGAGAGAATCATCAATAAACAACTCACTGAATACCTTGATGAGCATCAATTACTCTTCCCTTCTCAATATGGATTCAGAAAATACCACAGCACGGAAACGCTTCTCCTCTCTCTATCAGAATTGCTTCTAAAAGCTCTAGACACTGGACCACTCATACATTCTTGCGATTCTAGATATATCTGCCGCTTTTGACACAGTCAATCACAACACCCTCATCACCCGCCTCACCGAAATCGGTATCACCGGCACAGCTCTACTCTGGTTCCAATCATACCTGAACAATAGGACCTATAGTGTAAAAAGTGGGCGATGTGAATCTAAGCCAAGAAGCCTCACGCAAGGAGTACCCCAAGGATCTTCACTTTCTTCAACTCTGTTTAATATTTATCTTATACCGCTCTGTCGACTACTCTCAAAACTGGGTTTTCAACACTTCATTTACGCAGATGATGTGCAGATCCTCATACCTATAAACAGTTCTCTACCTAATGCCCTGAATACTTGGAACGAGGCCCTCACAGAAATTAAAAAACTACTTATTGACAACTTTTTAGCCATTAACACCAACAAAACTGAGCTACTCATAATCTCGCCTCCAAACAACGCCACTATGAATTCAACATTCACATCCCAAGTCTGCCCACCAACCGCACAACAAGTCCGCAGCCTTGGTATCATCGACAACCACTTTACGTTAAAAAAATTCATCACTACCACTGTCAAAAATGGATTTTTCAAGCTCCATACCCTAAAGCGCATCAAACCACTCCTACACCCGTATGACTTCCGCACAGTGCTACAAGCTACAATACTGTCAAAGCTTGACTACTGCAACTCCTTACTGTTAGGCTTACCAAAAAATACGTTACAACCATTACAAATGCTATAAAACGCTGCTGCCCGCTTTCTCACCAACACGCACCGCCACGCTCACATCACTCCTGCACTTCAGTTTCTACACTGGCTACCCGTTGCTTCCAGGATCATATACAAATCCATTATGCTAATACATAAAGCCATTTATAACCATAACATGCAATGGTTTTCTGAATACCTGCATTTCAAGAAGACGAACTGACCAACAAGATTACAGCACCAAGCCAAACTGCGGATACCATCTCCTAAACTTACTAAACATGTATCTACTAAGGAACGCTCACTCATCATTGCAGGATCCACTATATGGAATAGTTGCCCACCGAACTGCACCAGGAACCTTGCCACAGAAAATTTAAACAAAACCTAAAAACCTGGCTGTTCAAAAAAGCCTACCCATGACCGACCAGGACCTATTTGACTGACTAGGCCCCCTTCCGGCTGCATACTTCACTGTTAACCTCCCTCCGGTTTCCCCCTCCCACCCTTTCCGGCCCCTGTTCCCTAGAAAACTTCTCTTCAGTATTCTTCCTACAAGTAAATCAAATATTCGGTAATCCCTGTTACACTTACGTCATTTATAATTATTTAAGGTTCTAGTTGCTATGTTAACTGTTTAAGCATTTTACATGTACTGCTCAGTTTAATATTTTATTGTAAAGCCTGTTGCTGCATTATTGTTTGATGTAAACCGAGGTGATGTGCTGCACTTGCCGCGGTATAGAAAAATCTCTAAATAAATAAAAATAAATACTAAGAATTTTTCCCATGCACACAGAATGGGAGAAAAGCCTTAGTAAATGAGGCAATGGAGAATGAAGTGACTTGCCCAAGGTCACAAGAAGAGGCAATGGGATTTGAAGCCTGACTTCCCTGGTTCTACCAGTTCATGTAGCCTCTTTGCAACTAAGGATTCTCTGTGTTTATTCCAAGCCTTTTTTAATTCTGTTACTGCTTGTGGCTCCATCATCTCCCCTGGGAGGTTGTTTCATGCATCCATCACACCTTCCATGTTGAACTATTGCCTAAAGATGCATTTTTAGTCTGCTCCCCTTTGAACCTCTGTTCTAGAAATTTCTTGCCACTGAAAAAGGTTTGCTTCTTGTGCGTTATCTACAATGCTGAGGTATTTGAATGTCTATTGCCCCCTAAATGAATTCTTATACAGGAGTAGTTATAGCAGTCTCTGGCATAACAAATGCTCCTAGCCAATCTGTCATAGAGGGACCAGTCTACCTACTTGCAGCCAAAATAAAATACAATTAGAAAGTAGAGACAATTTGCCATCGCTTCCATTGACTTCAATAAAGCTGCAGTGGGTTGGCGAGGATTTCTGTGGCAGACTTGCAGGTAATTTTCAGATACTAAACAGTTCCATGAGTCACCGTACATTTATAGTGTGAAACCCGTCCATAAAAGGGGCCCAATGCTTTGCCCTGGAGGGCGCCAAGAATGTGAAACTGGACTTCCAGGTATTTTTGACCCAGAACAATGGTGTTAACAGACGGGTTTTAGGGTGTGTGTGTATATGTACATACAGATATATGCAAACAGATGCTGAAATCTGTCCGTTAAAACCATTGCTCTGGGCCGTAAATACCTGGCCTTCAGTTTCACATATGGGGTGAATTTTAAAAGCACTGCTCGCGCTAAAAGGCTCATATAGGTAAGACTCTGAGCAATGTGGATTTTAAAAGACGCAAATTATGCGCGTATATATGTGGGTGCAAGTATAAAACAAAAAGGTGGGTGGAGTCAGGGCTTGTTGGGGGCATTCTGGGCTGGGTACGCGTGTAAATCCATATTTTAAACCCAGCAGCTGCAATGCGAGGTGGCTTGTTAGGCGTGTATATTTACAGCTGCTCCTGAGGAGGTAAGGCTGCAGAAATCACTTTTTAGGCCTAATCGACAGGGTGAAGTGCAGGCTGAAGAACCAGAGGGTCTGGATGGCCTCAAGATCGACTGGTCAAACTGGGAATGGCCTTCAAGTGAGCATGTTTTAAAATCTGCTTACCTGTACGTGTTTAGGAGGACAAAGCCCTAAGGAAGGTATGCGAAGTACGCTAGCTCGAGTAATCGCTTAAAATTAGGAGCACATACATACGTGGCAGCATCTTTTAAATCATACGTACACAACTGCATGCATGATTTAAAACTCCAGCGTGTGTCCACTCATGTGCCCATACACTTATTTTAAATTTACCTTCATACAGTATAATGCTTTGAAACTGTTACACTACAGTAATCTTGTTGCAAAATCTCACAAGCAATTTCCATTTCTCAAATACTATTGTGTGTGCTATATATAACTGTGTGAAAAAGATTAGGTACCCAGGCCAACGTATATATTTCAGTGAATCTCCAAGTGAGCAGAGCTGACAACTTCTACACGGCACAACCCAAAAAACTGGCTCAAAAATATAACATTACCGCAATTAGACAAAAGAAATATTGTAATGTTCCAGACACATATAATCTGTGATATACACAATACTAAACCTACTATGATAAAAATTGTTTAATACAATTCCAAAACGCTTTAACAAAAAATAAATACTCAAATATACAATGAACCAAGAAGTGTATATATATATATATATATATATATATATATGTATTCATGTATAAGGATTCCTTTAGTATTTATATTTATTCATGGGTTTTGGAATCATGTATTTAAAAATTGCTTATTCTTCCATTTATAGCTTCAAGGCATTCAAGAATCTTACATGTTGGTACATTTTAGACAGTGTGTGTTTAAGGTAAATAAAAAATGTTTTCAAATCTATTATGTTGGAGGTCGTTGGAGCTTTAATATGGATTTGAGTAAAAAGGAGTACTTTATAATTATTTTAAGTTTTTTGGTATGTGGGTAAAAAGATTATTTTAACTTTAATTAAGTTTTCTTTTTTGTAAATATGTTTGGGCTTGTATTTTTATATTAAAATTTTTTTTTGCAATTATTATTTTTATAGCTGCGTTCAGCGAAGTTTCAGGTGTTCCGTTTTATCGATTAGTCCCCTGAGGAAGCTGACTGGGCGAAACAAGGGCCTTGTCGGGACATTACTACGGCAAGCAAGAAGAACAATGGCTTTGTGTCATGATAGCTTACATATAAATAAATTAAATTAAATAAGTAAATAAAATAAAATAAATTAAATAAATTTAATTTAATTAAATAGCTTAAACATAACCCCCCAGAATCCTCAAAGAAACCTACGTTCAAACAACTCAGAACGCTTAAATATACCCCCCATCAGAGATACGCATTTGACAAAAACCAGAGAAAGAGCCTTTTCCAACGCCTCCCCTAAAATTTGGAACTCCCTACCAAAAGATCTGAGAACTCAACCCAATCTCAAAACATTCAAAAAAGACCTAAAAACATGGCTGTTTCGTAAATTCTACATTGACATTCATACTTCTGAACATTCTAACTCCCAATCGAACTCTCATCCAAAAACCTCAAAATAACTTGCCTCCAACCAGAACCAATCAAACCCTCCTCCTCCCTCATATTGATACCTTCTGGACTAGAAATGTTTACCCTCTGTTTAATATGCACCTTGTTTTCTTTTGCACAATTGTTCAGAGAGTTACAATTTAAACTTTGTAAACCGTTATGATGGCTTCACCGAATGACAGTATATAAAACTCAACAAATAAATAAATAAATAAATAAATGATTGTTAAAGTGTAACATCACATTAATTGATTTGAGGGATATCACTTTGATAACATAGTTTAATATTTGTTATTATATGTAAGCTGGAAGGAGGAGTATAACGTTTAAGTTGGGCTAATATAGTATGATTGGTATAGTGTAGGTTATGAATGGTGATAAGTATGAGTATAGGGGTAACATTAGGTATGAATTAGTTTTTGATATGATACATATTAAAGGGTCTGTGTTTTTAGGAAAATTGTAATTTCTTGAATTAATAGAGAATGGAGAATATAATGTACATTTAATACTGTGACATGATCTAATTAATATTTCTTTGTAATATTTTTTGTAATAAATTATTTTTTGTGATAAATAAATGTCTTAGTGATTATAAAAAATGTTTCTAATATGAAAAGTGCTTGTATCCCACTCTTTTAGAGTGTCTTTTTTGTATATATATATATATACACACACACACACAATCCAACTGAAAGTAGGAAGGAATGAAGAACACATATACCTGTTACCCTTATGCCAACTTCTCACTGACCTCAAGCTCAAACATTTCCTCTACGCGGATGATATCCAGGTCCTGATCCCCATCAAGGAGTCACTCGCGAAAACACTGTCTCATTGGGAAACATGCCTCCAAAATATCAAACAGCTTCTCACAAGCCTCAACCTGGTACTAAATTCATCCAAAACGGAATTACTACTCATCACACCAGAGAACAGCTCCTGCACCCCCACTCATCCAGCCATACCAAAAACTACACAAGTGAGAGACCTAGGAGTTCAAATTGACAATCACCTGAACCTGAAAGCCACCATCAACAAAACCACCAAAGACTGCTTTTATAAACTCCAAGTACTGAAAAGAATAAGACCTCTGTTCCATACTCATGACTTTAGAACAATCCTACAATCAATCATCTTCGCAAAGCTGGACTATTGTAACACCATCTTGCTTGGTCTCCCCTCTCTACACACCAAACCACTGCAAATGGTTCAAAATGCCTGTGCCCGTATACTCACTAATACCAGGAGAAGAGACCATATAACCCCTATCCTAATGGGCCTCCACTGGCTACCCATCCACTTCAGAATAATATACAAGGCCATTCTCATCATATACAAACACATTCATCAACTAGCCCCAATTGACCTTCATTTCCCCCTCCGATTACACACTTCAACAAGACCGACAAGAGATGCTTACAAAGGATCACTTCAAGTCCCCCCAGCCAAAACTACCAGACACATTACGCTAAGAAATCGGGCCTTCTCCACAGCCGGTCCTACCTTATGGAACTCTATCCCCCCAGATCTTAGAATGGAACCCAGCCTCTCAACCTTCAAGAAAAGACTCAAGACCTGGCTGTTCAGGCAGGCTTTTCCTAACTCCAATATCATTTAACTCCTAACAATCATCACATCTCCATCAACATCACTATTAGCTACCTCTTACAATGTAATTATATGTAATTAGCTGGTTTTCCTTTTTCCTTTTTCCTTCTCATTCCAAGTTCAATTTTCCTTGTTACATGTAACTGCTATTTCCGCACTATTGTTCAAGTTTAAGTTTACTTTGCACTCCTGTTTCATGTGAACCAGCATGATGGGACTATTGTCTTGAATGTTGGTATATAAAAAAACTTAAATAAATAAATAAATAACAAGGAGGTCTGGTGGACTGCTGGGGCAAGCACAAGTCGCCAGGTTGCCAAGTGAACAACTCCCTCCGAATCCAGCAGGGAATTACCCACTGAGACAGAGCCCTCAGCCTGCTTGGAACAGTAGAAACAGAGAGCGAATGCCCCAAGGGAGAAATCCCGAAACCTCACTAGGAGACGGGAAGCTGGGGAATCGCATGTGCAAACCATGGTAGAAGAGGATTTCATTACCGGCCTGGAAACCTGAAGGGCACAAGTCAGGCCCAGGGCAATCTCCAAACAGACTGCCAAGCACTACTCCAGCCTTGAGAGCATATACTACCCCCCCAAGGAAGCACATAGTCCAGCAATTTGCAATCATTGCATGATCCAGGACTCCCCTGTACGCAGACAGGGTGATCCCGAAAAAGGGGAAGAATAGTTTGCATGCTACTCTGAGCACAGAGCAGCGCCTCTGTTGCAGGGTCACTCAGTCCCCAACTCTCTCTGCCATGGACATGGTGAAAGGCATGCTCGCCCATTTGATGGTCTAGAACTCTCCTCATAGAGGACGGTCCCACAGGCAAGAATGATTGGCAATAGCAGTCCCTAAGAAAAGACGCCCACAGAGGCCAGCAGGTATCAAAGTGACTCCTGAACAAGGGAAACCCTGGAGGGTCACTGGGGAGCAACACTGGACAGGCTCCCTCGTGAATAGACCTGCTGAGTGTTAGAGCGACCGAGGAAGATCGCTATCACTCAACTGGTTCTCGAAGCTGGCGAAAAACCAAGAGCGAATGACAGCCAGAGCAGAACCATCCCTTCTCCGGGAATGGAGAAATGAGGGACACCCCTCAAAGGGATGCAGAGTCGGCATCCAGAGGGGAACCCATTCAATTCTCCCCTTCCAGTAGGGAGAGGGAAGCAAAGGGATCGGGGCATCCTGATCGTGAAAGACCTTTCAACTCCCCAGAGGAGAGTTGAGGCACAATCACTGATTGCTGAGGTGTTGAAGTGACCAACTCACCACAGGCAGCTAGTTTCGGATTGGGGAGGTCGACACCATAATTCAAGGAGGGGCCCCAGCGAAAACGGTAAAATGACCGCCACTGCTGGTCCCCGGCCTCCAAGGAGACGCACCGATTCAAGAATCGAGGTCCTGGTTCAGAGAAAACTCTGCCAGGGGTTTCCCCACAAAAAAGGAGTTTAGGACACAGGAGAAATCGAAAGGCACATTCCTCTGCTGAGGGAGGAGAGGACACCCAAACCACTCTCCCGATGTCTACTCCCCTCAGGGTCCAACCAGGAACGCAGTCCTAGGTCAGTCTTCTGGCTGTGGAACACAACCTGTTATGTCCGACTGGAGAGAATAACACACACACACAGATGCCCAGACAGCAGAGAGAAACTGGAGGAATGAGCTTTTTGCTGTAAAAGCATGCTGAGCGGTACTCATGCAGTGATATCTCATCCCATGGATGGCGGCACACCTATGTTCCCATGCGCCGTGCCTGTGGGTAGAATTCCGAGCCATAGCACCATGTGCTAGAGTTGGTGGCTACACGCTGCCCCACGACAAAGCACAGAGTGTGTGATGATGCCAGTACTCCTCAGCACTGCAGAACTGACAAGGAGGCTGAGACCGTGACGAGACAATGGCAGAACCCTGGTATGGCTGAGGACTGTACAGACAGGGAGAATGCCATCGGCCATTGCCTGAGGCATTTGGAGTAGATGCCTAGCCTTTCCTGACTGCTCATTTTGTGCACCAACGTCACAGGAATTCCAAGGGAGTGAAGGAAAACAGTGGGATGACTGCGTCCCCAGAACAACTGATGCTCTGGGTAAGGCATAGTGGAGGGTGGCAGTCTATGACATCTCCCTTTCTAGGTCCTGAAAACATTGCAAGAGGTGGGCCCTCGAACTGCGTCAGGAATGGCTCACCTTCGATTCCCTCAGGGAATGACAGCAGCGAAGTCCCTGGCGACTGAAGGTGCCCATGGGGGTTCTGCAGATCATGTTCTGCAGTCTCTGACTGCAGCCACTTGTGCCTGGAGAGCCCATGGCATTTTCTTGCTCACCAATGCAAAGCCACAAGGGCATCCAGCAACTCTGCCCCCAGGGCTTCGAAGGCGCTTGACCAAACCTTAAAAGGTTCAAAACCATATAGCGCCATCCCGGAAACACAGGCGCCTGCAGACACCGACTGCCTGGTGGTCCCGATGGAGACTCCAGTGCCCAAAAGTATTGATGTACAGGCGGGTACCAAGGTGGCCATAGGCATCTGCAGGGAGGAGCCATGCAGCCCATACACAGATCACCGATGCCTAAAGGAACCAAGGACCGCTAGCACCATCGACTATTCCCCTTGGCTCAATTATTCGTCTGAGGGTGTCGATGCAGCAAGCTCGATGGTCTTGCGAATACTAAGGCTCCAATAGCTGTAGCCCATGAAGGGATAACACAGAGCTCCTCAGTACCTTGCAGAGGACACCACCAAGAAGCCTTGAGGGCACGGGACCAATGCCTCGGATGCCCCAGTATACCAGGGTGCCTCGAGTAGGTGTCGACCCCTGCGCTTGATCTGTTCAAGGTCAAAAAACCCCTGCTACCCTCGGTAGCAGGGTCACACGGGGGCTTGCAAGAGCCTCGGTGGTCAAAGGCCTTAGGGACGACCAGGGTGCTCAATAGCAAACCCAGCACCTGGTCAGTGGTGCTTGATGTATTTGAGGCAGGAACAAGAGGCATCGGTGGCCCAAAAGCCTCCATAGTGGCCCCTGCACCTCGATGGCCTCAAAGGCGGCAATGGTATCAGGGCAGCACTGCATCACGATGACACTGAGGCCATGCACCGCAACAAACTAGTGGACAGCAGTGGCCGCAAGGGTATGCACCTCGACGGCATCGAGGGCTGCCACAGCATTGAGACTATGCACCTTGACAGCATCGAGGGCTAACCGCCGCTTTAACCTCAACAGCCTCGAGGGTGGCCATGCATGCACCCTGATGGGATCGAGGGCATCAATGGCACTGTGGATGTCGAGAGCACCGTAGGCATCAAGGGCACAGTGGCATCGATGGTACCGTGGGCACCGCGGTATTGTTTGCAATGAGGGCACCACGGCTTCGATGGTGCCTCAGTATTGAGGGCACTGCGGCATCAATAGCATCACAGCACCATCAGCACACAGCAACTATACCACCTTGGCACCGATGACACCGCGGTCACCATGGCACTGAGGGCATCGTGGTATCGATGGCATCGCAGCCTTGATCAATGGCATCTGTTTGTGCTGCTAGTCCGCCACCTCGATGCCCAAGCTGGTATAGCGAGACTCCACTTCCACCGACACCAACAGCACTGAAGGTCTCTACGGCATTGCAGGCGTCACTGTACCTCAATGGCATCAATGGTGACCATGGTGCACAATGGTGGACCTGGTCCCTGACACTGTTCTGACATTGATGCGTTAGATGAACGGTGTGCTGGTCACAGCTGTATTTGGCACCAAGATGTGGCAGCAAGCTGCTAGCCCAGGCTCCTGCTCACCATCTCTCCCAAGGAGACTACACTACCAAGACGGGCAAGCAGGAAGCGGAGCCCTGGAAGACTAGTTTCCTTGGGATGTGGGGAGGATGACCTCTCTTCCCCATAAAAACTGCATGGTCCTCGTTCCCTGCACTGTCCGAATCCATCAATGCCAATCGATCAGTGAAACAACATGGAACTCCAGCCCAGAAAGAACGCAGGCGAATCCTCAGGCTCAGCGGCCCTCAGGGATCACCAATGGTCTCCATAAGTCAGACCTTTCGGCACTGGGGAAAGGGAGAAAAAGGAGATAGAGCAAGAAGAGGAAACAGATACAAAATTGCAGAAGCAGTTTTTCTTTGTTGTTTCTTTTTTTTTTTTTTTAAAGATAGTAATAGACTCTGCCAGGCTGCACAGAGGAAGCTCACCATGCAGCTGGCAGACAGTTGGAAAAAAAAGGAAAAAGAAGAATAAACTACCTTAAGAAAACAGTTGCAGCTCTAGAAAAAAATCACTTACAAGAACTGAGAGAAGAGAGCAAAGCTGAATACTGTGAGTAAACGGCTTCCGTGACCACACGGCTCCGTGGAAAAAAGGAGACAGAGTCTCTGCCTAGGGGGGGCAGGGTGATGACTACAGCTGCACATGCTCAGTAGGGCATGTTTGAGAGTTCTAGAATCTCTGAGATCGAAGTTCCATGCCGGGCTCCATCTGATTATGTCACCCATGTGCGAGGACCACCATCCTGCTTGTCCTAGGAGAATATAGTTGTCTACAGTGTTACCAGAGAACATTTCTGTTCTGGTCCTGCACGTTAACACAATATGGGGCCTGGAGCAGGTGTTAATAGCTGAGCACAGGTTAAAGAAGTGTAGAAAAGCAGAAAAAACTGCTTTCCTGTACTTAAAAAAAAAAAAAACCAAACCAAAAAACCTCGGCAGACCACCGAGTTATGAAGACCGACACCGAGTTTACCGGTGTTGGTCTTCATAACTGGCAACTGCGGCGGGGTCGTGTTACCAAGGAGATGCTAAGGTTGCCCAAGCGACCCTAGCGCCTCCTTGCTAGCGCGACCCCCTAATTTGGGTATAGCATGGCGCCCCCCCCCCCCCCCTTGCGGGCATCATGCTCGCGTTAAGAAAGTGGACGCTGAGTTTTCAGTGCCTGCTTTCCGCGCTTTTTATTACATCGGCCCCTTAGTATTTAAGCATCTTCAAAGTGGAAAATCTTTTGTGTGAAAATCTGAGACTAACTGTGAATCATGGCAAGCATTTAACATGGCTAATTAATTGATAGTTTCTCATCTCTGACTAGGCGCTGCTTATGCTTTTTACTACTTTTTTTTTCAGTTTTTATATATATGTTTTTTTAATAATGGGATTATAGTCTTGTATACGATGTTTTCTATATCACTTTCTGAGCTGTTTTCCAGTGATGGTGGTTTGTATATAGTTTATTACATGTATCACTCAATAAAACAGTTTGAACATAATGGGATTATATTTTTTATGCTATTATTTTTTATTATATGTTATGCGGTTTATGAGTGTTTATTGTTACCCGCCAAGAACTGTTGGACTACGCGGGCTACAAATTGTGAAAATCAATAAATAAATGTGATCCAGTGTCTATGTGCTTTGTTGTATATTGTTTAAACGATGCATATGATTATTATTGAACAAAGTAGTAACATACATAATGGCTGGGTTGATGGTCCTTTGGTTTCACATTGGCTTGAACAAAAACATGGCATGGATGAGACATGTTTCTTGGTTTTGCAGAATGTGAATAATTTACATGGCTGTAATATTAATTCTTACTTGACTTGTCAGGAACAGTGGTGGATATGCTGTTTAAATTCTATGAATCTTTTTGGACTTAAGGTAGAATGGTCTACTTTTTATGAATCTAGTTTAATGTTTATTAATGTAGGGGTTTATGGCTTGATTGGTCAGCCAGCTTGGAGAATATCAATGGTTTTACCCATTCTCTTTATGTCGATGTTCTTTATGAATTAGGACATGGAAGTGGAAGGACTATGTGAGCTTAGTCCTTGTATGTTTTTCCTGATAGGTTATTTTTGTTGGTAAACTGTAATGTTTAGATTGTGTGTTTAATATTTTATTTTAGCAGCAATAAAAAAACCCTCCTTTTTGATGAAATGTGTTTATTTATTCTTGTTTATTAGTCGCCAGGTGCCAGGCTCTTGGCAACGTACGTATAATAAACATCCATAATAAAATAAAAAAAGAATAAAAACTACAACTGCTGAAGTTTGTGATTTGAAGGGAAGAAAGAAACCCCATTGTCTTCCTGCTATATACTAACTTGAAGAAACCCCCAGGTGAATAAACCAATTGTAATGTTAAGGAAGCATTTGATCTTTATTACCTTCTGTGATCTGAGAAAGATGCTCTCTCAGATTGATAGCGACAGGATTCATTTTATTTCTAATACTTGCCGAAAGACATTTTTGGAACATTAAGTTTACAATTAGCTATTGCTGGCAGTGTTGGCCCAGTGGTTGGACTACCGCTGAAGATCCTACTTCATTCACTGAGGTTATGGAGATTAAATCTTTCGTGTACTTAGGGATCAATAGAACCACCATCTTTCCTCCCACTATTTTTTGGTTTTAATATTTTTCTGTTTTGTGTGTGTGTGTGTATATATGTTTTGGCTTCGGTCTGTATATTTGATCATTGTTTTATCATTATGTTTTTGATTAAAGAGATTTGGAATTGTTTAAAAAACATGTTTTCATAGTAGATTTAATATTGTGTATATTACAGATTATATGTGTGTGGCACATTACAAAATTACATTGTATATCTCCTCTATTTCAATTACAGCCCCATTAATTAAATATGCAGCTAGAAATAAAAGATATCTAGTTGTTTGGGGCTTTAATTGAAAGAGAGGAGAAATATAGTGCGTTGCAACAATATCCTTTTATTTGGCTTGTAAATGTGACATCTGCCTGCAATTTTTTTTTAATCTGTTTATTTGAGCCACACAAAAGAATATCTCAAGAAATAACAACCTTAGGCTCAAACATCAATAATACACACACACGCCACAATCATACCCCCATTCACCCACTCACTCCACCATCTGAGATTGGGAAGACAGTGCAAAGCCCACTGTGGTTAGGTCCAGAGAAATGGATCAGTTCACACTTCCTTAAAACCTTTTCCCAAAGCAAAAAGTAGCCTTTAAGAACTGTACATGCCCTTTTTGGGAGCAGATCCTTCTGCCACAGTTTCTCAACTTGCGCAGTGCTCTGAATCAGTGCTATCCAACGCACAAACTCAGGGATATCACTGGTTTTCCAGCATGACAATACAGTTTTCTTAGCAAGCAGCAGTGCAGATGCTAGAAACTTTACCCCCCACCCCTGTGGGAGCCGGAAACTCCTGTCCATAATATGCAAGTAAATAACTTCACAGACCAAGAAACTCCACCCCCCAGAATCTCATCTAGGAAGTCTGAGACCTCATCCCAGAACTCTTGTAGCTTAACGCAGCCAGTGAACATGTGCCATAGAGTCCCAGCATGGGTGTTACACTTATGCAAGAGTCAGATACCCAGAGCCTCATTTTAACCCCTAAAGCCCTGGTAATATATACTCTGTGCAGCAATTTAAACTGGATCGCTCGCATATGCGCAGCCAGGAGATATTTGTGAATCAGCACGAAAGCCAAACTCATGGAATCCATATCAATCTGTTCCCCCAAATCCTCACTCCAATTTGCTGCTAACTGTGCCATATGGGAGGAGGACAGGAGTTCTTTTAAATGAGAGGCCAATATTGAAAATTTATTAAATATAGGAACAGTGTCGAGAAAACCATCCTCCTTATCCGTAAGAATAACCAGAGACAGTTCTCCAGCACAAACCCTATAGTGGCCAAGAATTGACCATTCAGCAACTCCCATGCAACCTGTAACTGCTGAAAGGAGAACCAACAGAGGCTATCCAGGTCCACTAAAGATGCCAAATTTCCTAACCCCTTGCTAGCCCAATCGCAAAACACAGCACACTGAAGCTCAGGCAAAAAATCTGAATTCCCCAACAATGTAATAAAAGGAGACACCCGAACATCACAGAGCAGGAGGCCACGCTTTCTGAACAGCTGCTAACCAGAAGGCAGAAACCCCTAAGGAACTGAGTATTTTGCTGTGCATGAACCAAATTGGTTGGCAATTAAGGAGAGGTCCAGTCGTCCAACAATCCTTCCACATCAAACTTCTGTTTGCCCAAGACCCATTCCTGTAGTAGACAGACCCAACAGACCTATCCCACCCTTTTTCTTGTACAGTCACAACACATCATTGTGGATCCGCGCCCTTCTATTATTCCAAAGAAATGAACCCAAAAGCGACCAGAGCCTCTGTACCCTGCCATTGTCAATCCACAAAGCCAGCATTTGTAAGGGGTACAACACTTTGGGGTAGATTTTCAAAGGGTTACGCGCGTAAGATATGGCCTATGCCGGGGCATGGCATGCTGGCAATCGGCCGGCTCGGGCAGGTGTAACTTTTGGAACAAAGGTGGGGGGGAGGGCCAAAAAAAAGGTTCCCTCCAAGGCCGCTCCGATATTGGAGCGGCCTTGGAAGAAACGGGGAAAGCCATTGGGGCTCTCCTCGAGCTCGGCGCGCGCAAGGTGCATGTGTGCACCCCCTTGCATGCGCCGATCCCGGATTTTATAACATGCGGGCGGCAGCGCACGCATGTTATAAAATCGGATGTACATTTGTGCGCGCCGGGTAGCGCACACAAATGTACCCCGTGCGCTTAACTTTAAAAATCTGCCCCTTTGTCTGCAATTTGTCATGCAAAATTATTTGCTGCTGATTTTAACAGATTGAAAATAATAAAAAAGTGAATATCATATATTTGGAAAACCTTATTCTCAAATGTCTAGCTGCTTTAAGAAGCCAATGGTTATTGAAAGTAGACAGACAGAACAACAATCGCAATTTGAAAGGTTAGAAGGGTCAGTGTATTTGTTCAACCATGGAATTGTCTTCACCTGACTATCTGAAGACCTAATGAGTCAATGAACGTTTGGGGCCTTATGAACTTTTTTTTTTAAATGGAGTAATGAATCAACTGGAAGGGTGTCTAAACTTTTGCACATGCCATATTCATTTTTTAAATATCTAAATTAAAAATATATATAAAATAATTCACTCACACACACATACATATATATAATGATATTGGTTATATGAAAATGTCTTGTGACAGGGTTGCTATGGTTGACAGATTAATATGGCCAGAAGCTAGTGCTCCCTATGAGAAACTTGGCTTCTCTTTCACTGAACTTAACAAGAGATGTCACGGCCCAGTTAATGAACAGCTAATGAACAGCTAAATAAAACCCTACATCCACCTGTAGTCCGTATCTAAATATCTAACAGAGGGGAGGAAACAGAGAGTAGGATTAAATGGTCAATCTTCTCAGTGGAAAAGGGTAAACAGTGGAGTACCTCAGGGATCTGTACTTGGACCGGTGCTTTTCAATATATATATAAATGATCTGGAAAGGAATACGATTAGTGAGGTTATCAAATTTGCTGATGATACAAAATTATTCAGAGTAGTTAAATCAGAAGCAGACTGTGATACATTACAGGAGGACCTTGCAAGACTTGAAGATTGGGCATCCAAATGGCAGATGAAATTTAATGTGGACAAGTGCAAGGTGTTGCATATAGGGAAAAATAACCATTGCTGTAGTTACACGATGTTGGGTTCCATATTAGGAGCTACCACCCAGGAAAAAGATCTAGGCATCATAGTGGATAATACTTTAAAATCGTCGGCTCAGTGTGCTGCAGCAATCAAAAAAGCAAATAGAATGTTAGGAATTATTAGGAAGGTAATGGTTAATAGAATGGAAAATGTCATAATGCCTCTATATCGCTCCATGGTGAGACCACACCTTGAATACTGTGTACAATTCTGGTCGCCGCATCTCAAACAAGATATAGTTGCGATGGAGAAGGTAAAGAGAAGGGTAACCAAAATGATAAAGGGGATGGAACAGCTTCCCTATGAGGAAAGGCTGAAGAGGTTAGGGCTGTTCAGCTTGGAGAAGAGACGACTGAGGGGGGATATGATAGAGGTCTTTAAGATCATGAGAGGTCTTGAACGAGTAGATGTGACTCGGTTATTTTCACTTTCGAATAATAGAAGGACTAGGGGGCATTCCATGAAGTTAGCAAGTAGCACAAAATTTAGACTAATCGGAGAAAATTCTTTTTCACTCAACGCACAATAAAGCTCTGGAATTTGTTGCCAGAGGATGTGATTAGTGCAGTTAGTGTAGCTGGGTTCAAAAAAGGTTTGGATAAGTTCTTGGAAGAGAAGTCCATTAATGGCTATTAATCAATTTTACTTAGGGAATAGCCACTGCTATTGATTGCATCAGTAGCATGGGATCTTCTTAGTGTTTGGATAATTGCCAGGTTCTTGTGGCCTGGTTTTGGCCTCTGTTGGAAACAGGATGCTGGGCTTGATGGACCCTTGGTCTGACCCAGCATGGCAATTTCTTACGTTCTTATGTTCAATCAATAGGTGCAAGTTAGTTCTTACCCACTAGTAGACCTCCATTGGAACCTCCATTAATGGTGATTTTCTTGGCAGACGAGTACCCTTCTTTGATGAGATATTCAGCAGCGTACTGGAAGTCACTGAAGCAGTTCTGCTTGTTTGCCAGAATTCCACCTGAGAGCATAAAAAAAATAGATGATTCATCCCATTCTGTAAACCATCCCGTTTCTCATTCAACCATGCAAAATGAAATTATCAGCAGTTAAGTTTGTAATTTATATGGTTTCCTTGAGGTTTTCTATTATTGATGCAGTCCAGAAAGACAGGATACAACTCTTATATTCAGAAATCAAACGAGAATTCTACCAGTATCTTAGATGCTTTCAGAAGTACTAAATAATACATGCAGTGCCAATGTGATGGACGAAATAAAAGATAATGTTCCGAAGACTTGGGCATCCTTAACTTGTGCTAAAAGCATTGCACTGCACATTTTATATACAAGAGACCACATGTGCTGCTTCTGAGGTCTGGCTTAATGGAACATTTGGAACATTAAACGTGCAGATGGCCTTATAAGCAGATAAATCCTGAAATGAATTCTAATAAAGGATGGAATCCAGAAGAAATATTATGCAGAACATACAGTGTAGCGGGTGCTGCATGGTTCTTTCAAATTCATGTCAAATAGCACATGTGTTACCCATTTCCATTCTACATTCCCCCCCTTTCTGCTTTTAGATTGGAAGCTTCCATCATGCCGTGGGCTTACAGCCATAATAAAGACCTCCATCCTGTTGCTGTGAAATAACTATTTTCACAAATATTTGGGGTATAGTTAGCTCCATATCTTCTTGGGAGTATAAACATTTTCAAACTGCGATTACATTATTATTTTGCCGACTATTAAATGCAAATGCCTTCATGTAACTGGCAATCTGACTCAATGCTTCATTTTATGAAAAGATCATTAGTTTTAATCCTTATTATATAATATTTAATTAGTTATTAATCTGTGTCCACATTTTCCTGTCATTCCAATATATAGCATGGAAATCATGCAAGTATACTGCATAAATGCTTAAGAAATCTTAGATATGCAACAGGACTCTTCGGCTCAGAGAAATAACTTATGAATAAAAATAGAATGTCAAGGTCATGAAGTGGGCAAACAGTTGATAACATCAGCAAACCATTTTCTGTATGGGAGCACTGAGAGGAGAAGATCACCTTGCTGGTGGCTGAAAGGAATCAGTAAGTTTTTGTTGGGAAATTTTCTTTTTTAAAAGTATTAGGACGAAGTTAACTATTTGGGAATATTTAGTGTGTTTGTGCTTTTAATAGTCAATAAGGCAGGGAATAAACTGAACTTAGACTATTTGTATTTTTAAATAGTCAGTCAGTAAGGCAGCTAAAAGGCAGTAGTTAGTGTGTTTATTTTTAATAGTCTATAAGGCAGCACATTTTCTTTTTAGTCTAGATTTTAGATTTATATTCCACTTTTTTCAGTGCTTCAAAGTGGATTACATTCAGGTACTGTAGGTATTTCCCTATCCCCAGAGGGCTTACAATTTAAGTTTGTACCTGAGGCAATGGAGAGTAAAGTGACTTGCCCAAGGTCACAAGGAGCAACAGGACTCGAACCCTGGTGTCATGGTTCATAGCCCACTGCTCTAACCACTAGGCTACTCCTCCACTCTGATAGCTAATAAGCAGAGGTTAGAGTGTTTGTATATTAAAAAAAAAAAAAGGTAGCCAGAAGCTAGAAATAAGCTAGGAGCAGTGTATACCTAAGTGAAAAGGTTGAAAAGTTCAGCACTCACCTTGGAAAGGTGTTAAGGTAATGTGACTTTGGTTTGATTGGGTACAGACATTTGTTAATCAAGAGAGCAGTGAGTCACTCTGGCTGACTAACTGAAGTTAGACTATTTGCTTTTCCCAATCCTCCCACCCCTCACCCACCCACCCCTAGCTCATCCTTTAATCTATAGGCAGGTGCCACTTTCACAAAAAACCCCCCAAAAAACCTTATTGAGATTTTGATCATTCTCCTGCAGGTCACTACCAGACATATGGTGAATTCACTAATACATTTAAAGGACGTTAATTAGACACATTCCTTCTCCCGTAGCAACCTAAAACTTAACTAGGAACTGAACAAATTTGAGATGAAGGCAGCAGTCCAGCAGCAAGAGGGGGGCTTCCTAGTCTTTTGCATCGAGTGTCACATGTATGATTTTTTATCCACTGGTGAGAAATTGTACATGTGCATGCGATGCAAAGAGCTCCTGTCTCTCAGAAAACGAGTCCGATCTCTGGAGGCTAGAGTGGCAGACCTATAGGAGCTGAGGCAGCAGAGAGGTATATAGATGAGACCTTCAGGGATATAGTAGCCAAGTCCCAACTTCAGACTGGCAGCTCTGGTACTGCTTTGGAGGAAGAAGGTCTCATGATCAGAGAGCATCAACCTGGTGCAGCAGGAAAGGATCCTGTAGCAAGGACCTGCTCTCCAGGTGGTGCATTGTCCTTTTGCACTAAGGATGTGTCTCCAAGGTCTATTGCCTAGGAGGGAAGGGTTAGGTCGGCCGTCATAGTTGGTGATTCAATTATTAGGAATGTAGACAGCTTAGTGGCTGGTGGGCGTGAGGATCGCCTGGTAACATGCCTACCTGGTGCGAAGGTGGAGGACCTCACGCGTCACCTAGATAGGATTTCAGACAGTGCTGGGGAGAAGCCGGCTGTCATGGTACATGTGGGTACCAACGATATAGGAAAATGTGGGAGGGAGGTTCTGGAAGCCAAATTTAGGCTCTTAGGTATAGCCTACCAAGTTTAATCTTCCACTCTCGAGCGTGTAATCGCGCCTTGAAGAAAGATAACACTTTTGGATTTTGTTCTAGCTATCGTGTACACCGACTGATTGAAAACAGGAGAATATCCCCTGAGGAAAGGTCCTGTTAGGGACCAGAAACGTGGCTACGTCGGGCTTTTCAGCATTATCAGATAAGTCGGGACATTTAAAGCATGCTTTAAAAAGTTGGTTGATACAATACAACAAGAAAAAAAGAAAAAAAGAAAAAAAAGAACAAAAAACATATGTGGTTTTACCTATGATGTATGGAATCGAAAAAAAACTTAGGGTGGAGGAGGTTTGGTTTATGATTATACACGCAAACAGAGTATAACATTTTGTGGTTTAAAACTCATATATATGAAACCCTTCCTCCACTCTTTAAAAATGTTTTCATTTTGATTAAACTTGGTAGGCTATAAGAGTTGGAATTTACTCTATAGCCCCCAGTGAAGATTTTTCAGTAAGCAAGGACTCGTATTTTTTGAGCAGTGAAGAGATTACTGAGTATAACAATTAAAAAAAACTTAGATGGGGCATTAGCAGTGAATGATGACATAGACTTAAATGGCATCTCAGAGACATGATGGAAGGAGGACAACCAATGAGACAGTGCTATACCGGGGTACAAATTATATCGCAATGACAGAGAGGAGCACCCGGGAGGCAATGTGGCGCTTTATGTCCGGGATGGCACAGAGTCCAACAGGATAAACATCCTGCATGAGACTAAATGCACAATCGAATCTTTATGGGTAGAAATCCCTTGTGTGTTGGGGAAGACTATAGTGATAGGAGTATACTACCATCCACCTGGTCAAGATGAGGAGACGGACAGTGAAATGCTAAGAGAAATTAGGGAAGCTAACCAAATTGGTAGTGCGGTAATAATGGGAGATTTCAATTACCCCAATATTGACTGGGTAAATGTATCATCTGGACATGCTAGAGAGATAAAGTTCCTGGATGGAATAAATGACAGCTATATGGAGCAATTGGTTCAGGAACAGACAAGAGAGGGAGCAATTTTAGATCTAATTCTCAATGGAGCACAGGATTTGGTGAGAGGGGTAATGGTGGTGGGGCCGCTTGGCAATAGTGATCATAATATGATCAAATTTGAATTAATGATTGGAAGGGGGACAGTAAGCAAATTCACGGCTCTCGTGCTAAACTTTCAAAAGGGAAACTGATAAAATTAGAAAAATAGTTAGAAAAAAAAAATGAAAGGAGCAGCTACAAAGGTAAAAATTGTGCAAGAGGCGTAGTTATTGTTAAAAAATACCATCCTAGAAGCACAGTCCAGATGTATTCCACATATTAAGAAAGGTGGAAAGAGGCAAAAACAACCACCGGCATGGTTAAAAGGGGAGGTGAAAGAAGCTATTTTAGCCAAAAGATCTTCATTCAAAAATTGGAAGAAGGATCCAACAGAAGAAAATAGGATAATGCATAAGCGTTGGCAAGTTAAATGTAAGACATTGATAAGACAGGCTAAGAGAGAATTTGAAAAGAAGTTGGCCGTGGAGGCAAAAACTCACAGTAAAAACTTTAAAAAATATATCCGAAGCAGAAAGCCTGTGAGGGAGTCAGTTGGACTGTTAGATTATCAAGGGGTTAAAGGGGCAATTAGAGAAGATAAGGCCATCGCGGAAAGATTAAATTATTTTTTTGCTTCAGTGTTTACTGAAGATGATGTTGGGGAGATATGCGTATCAGAGAAGGTTTTCATGGGTAATGATTCAGATGGACTGAACCAAATCACGGTGAACCTAGAAGATGTGCTAGGCCTCAGTGACAAACTGAAGAGTAGCAAATCACCTGGACCGGAAGGGTATACACCCCAGGGTTCTGAAGGAACTAAAAAATGAAATTTCAGATGTATTAGTAAAAATTTGTAACCTATCATTAAAATCATCCATTGTACCTGAAGACTGGAGGGTGGCTAATGTAACCCCAATATTTAAAAAGGGCTCCAGGGACGATCTGGGAAACTATAGACAAGTTAGCCTGACTTCAGTGCCAGGAAAAATAGTGGAAAGTGTTCTAAATATCAAAATCACAGAACACATAGAAAGACATGATTTAATGGGACAAAGTCAGCATGGCTTTACCCAAGGCAAGTCTTGCCTCACAAATCTGCTTCACATTTGACAAAGTTCCTCATAAGAGGCTTCTAGGAAAAGTAAAAAGTCATGGGATAGGTGGCAATGTCCTTTCGTGGATTACAAACTGTCTAAAAGACAGGAAAGAGAGAGTAGGATTAAATGGACAATTTTCTCAGTGGAAGGGAGTAGGCAGTGGAGTGCCTCAGGGATCTGTATTGGGACCCATACTTTTCAATATATTTATAAATGATCTGGAAAGAAATAAGACAAGTGAGGTAATCAAATTTGCAAATGATACAAAATTGTTCAGAGTAGTCAAATCACAAGTAGATTGTGATAAATTGCAGGAAGACCTTCTGAGACTGGAAAATTGGGAATCCAAATGGCAGATGAAATTTAATGTGGATAAGTGCAAAGTAATGCATATAGGGAAAAATAACCCATGCTCTAGTTACACAATGTTAGGTTCCATATTAGGAGCTACCACCCAAGAAAGAGATCTAGGCGTCATAGTGGATAACACATTGAAATCATCGGTTCAATGTGCTGTGGCAGTCAAAAAAGCAAACAGAATGTTGGGAATTATTAGAAAGGGAATGGCGAATAAAACGGAAAATGTCATAATGCCTCTGTATCGCTCCATGTTGAGACCACACCTTGAATACTGTGTACAATTCTGGTCGCCGCATCTCAAAAAAGATATAGTTGCGATGGAGAAGGTACAGAGAAGGCTGACCAAAATGATAAAGGGAATGGAACAGCTCACCTATGAGGAAAGACTAAAGAGGTTAGGACTTTTCAGCTTGGAGAAGAGATGGCTGAGGGGGGATATGACAGAGGTGTTTAAAATCATGAGAGGTCTAGAAACGGTTAATGTGAATCAGTTATTTACTCTTTCGGATAATTGAAAGACTAGGGGGCACTCCATGAAGTTAGCATGTGGCACATTTAAAACTAATCGGAGAAAGTTCTTTTTCACTCAACGCACAATTAAACCCTGGGTTTTGTTGCCAGAGGATGTGGTTAGTGCAGTTAGTGTAGCTGTGTTTAAAAAAGGATTGGATAAGTTCTTGGAGCTGAAGTCCATTACCTGCTATTAATTAAGTTGACTTAGAAAATAGCTACGGCTATTACTAGCAACAGAAGCATGGAATAGACTTAGTTTTTGGGTCTTGCCAGGTACTTATGGCCTGGATTGGCCACTGTTGGAAACAGGATGATGGGCTTGATGGATCCTTGGTCTGACCCATTATGGCATGTTCTTATGTTCAAATTGTTACTGGAGATTTGATACTGCTGGTCTGCATAATATATTTCTCAGATTGTGTTTTGAGTTTCAAAACTACTGCATTATAAAGCTGTATTGCCTTTTACTGGAACACAAAGTTTTATAAAAATATTGGGCCTGTCAGGAGTCAGTCACTGTAAAATGGGAATCCACTATTCTGTAATCGGCTGTCATAGAAACACAGACTCGATTGTGCAATTTCATTCCTGTTGAAATGCCATGGACCCCAGTAGATCTCTGGCATTTCATTAATTCTTTATATCTAGGGATTCTCTGTGCTTATCTCATGCTTTCTTGAGTTTTGCTACGATTTGTCTCTCCCTGGGAAGTCATTCCATGCATCACCATCCTTTCTGTGAAAAAAATATTTTCTGCTCCCAAAACTATCCCCTTGGACTCTCACACTATGACCTCTTCATGTTTTAGAGCATTCTTTCCTCTGAAAAGGTTTGCGTCTTGCACATTGTTTATACTTTGAGGTATCTGAATGTCTCAATCACAACTCCCCTGCGACTCCTCTCCTCTAGATTACACATATGTCGGTCATAAAGTTTCATCTTCTTTGGCTTTTTTGATGAAGATGAAAAAAAACCTTGGAATACATCTTCTTTGGCTTTTTTGATGAAGATAAAAAAAACCCCTTGGAATACTGGAACACCTGTTTTCAATATATAAACAAACTTCTAACAACCCTTCAACTGATCCTAAATACCAAGAAGACGGAGATCCTCCTCATTACCCAAGAAGGAAATCCCTCCTTGTCCAACACACACCCTGCTACTCAACCAGTCTTCTCTCCCCAAGTCAGAAACCTAGGAGTCATCATGGACAACCAATTGAACTGCAAAAGTTTCATCAACACCACCACCAAGGACAGCTTTTTTAAACTTCAAGTCTTAAAACGATTGAGACCTCTCCTCCATTTCCAAGACTTTCGGACAGTTCTCCAAGCAATCATTTTTTCAAAAATAAATTGGGACCCTTACTGTTCAATATATTTATAAATGATCTGGAAAGAAATACGACGAGTGAGATAATCAAATTTGCAGATGACACAAAATTGTTCAGAGTAGTTAAATCACAAGCAGATTGTGATAAATTGCAGGAAGACCTTGTGAGACTGGAAAATTGGGCATCCAAATGGCAGATGAAATTTAATGTGGATAAGTGCAAGGTGATGCATATAGGGAAAAATAACCCATGCTATAATTACACAATGTTGGGTTCCATATTAGGTGCTACAACCCAAGAAAGAGATCTAGGTGTCATAGTGGATAACACATTGAAATCGTCGGTACAGTGTGCTGCGGCAGTCAAAAAAGCAAACAGAATGTTGGGAATTATTAGAAAAGGAATGGTGAATAAAACTGAAAATGTCATAATGCCTCTGTATCGCTCCATGGTGAGACTGCACCTTGAATACTGTGTACAATTCTGGTCGCCGCATCTCAAAAAAGATATAATTGCGATGGAGAAGGTACAGAGAAGGGCTACCAAAATGATAAGGGGAATGGAACAACTCCCCTATGAGGAAAGACTAAAGAGGTTGGGACTTTTCAGCTTGGAGAAGAGACGACTGAGAGGGGATATGATAGAGGTGTTTAAAATCATGAGAGGTCTAGAACGGGTAGATGTGAATCGGTTATTTACTCTTTCGGATAGTAGAAAGACTAGGGGGCACTCCATGAAGTTAGCATGGGGCACATTTAAAACTAATCGGAGAAAGTTCTTTTTTACTCAACGCACAATTAAACTCTGGAATTTGTTGCCAGAGAATGTGGTTAGTGCAGTTAGTATAGCTGTGTTTAAAAAAGGATTGGATAAGTTCTTGGAGGAGAAGTCCATTACCTGCTATTAAGTTCACTTGGAGAATAGCCACTGCCATTAGCAATGGTTACATGGAATAGACTTAGTTTTTGGGTACTTGCCAGGTTCTTATGGCCTGGATTGGCCACTGTTGGAAACAGGATGCTGGGCTTGATGGACCCTTGGTCTGACCCAGTATGGCATTTTCTTATGTTCTTATTGTTCGGCCTTCCGGCTAATACCATCAAACCTTTACAGATGTTACAAAACGCTTCAGCAAGGATTCTGACCAAGACCAACAAAAGAGACCATATTACACCCATCCTGCGGAACCTGCACTGGCTCCCAATCAAATTCAGAATCTTATACAAAGTTCTAATGAGCCATTCACAACATCACCCCCCTGGATCTTAAGTTCCTACTTTGACCTCACATTCCCTCCAGACTGGTCAGGTCAGCGTATAGAGACACCTTGCTGGCCCACTCCATTAAATCCTCATTAAGGAAGAGAGCCCTTTCCACGTCTGGACCAACTCAATGGAACTCGCTCCCACCAGAGCTCTGGCTCGAAAAATGCCCAGCCACCTTTAAGAAAAGACTCAAGACATGGTTGTTTAGCGAAGCTTTGCCTAACTCTGATGACCCTTTGAACCTCTTATGCAGCTTTGCTAGTAGAACTTCTTCACTAGCAAGCCGCTCTGAGTACAGACGATCTAACAAATGTTTTCTTCTTCGATACCTAATCCCAGTGTCATTTTCTTAGACACCAGACTATATACCTATGCTATCAGCCGGCTTGCCGGCAAAAATTTTTTTTCCTCCAGTTATCTCTTTGTTAAACCAAATTCGCTAGATCCAAGTTTTGTTTTCCTTTGTTTAATGTAATGCATCTTTTTGCAATGGTTATTGTTATATTGTAAACCGAGGTGATTTGTAACTTGTTACATGAATATTGGTATATAAAAGTGCCAAATAAATAAATAAATGAAGATCGGGGTAGGCAACTCTAGTTTTGGAGTGCCACAAACAGATCTGGATATCAGGATATCCAAAATGAATATGCATGAGGTATATTTGCATGCACTGCCTCCACTCTATATTAATTTCTCTCATGAACATTCATTGTGGATTTCCTGAAAACCAGGCCTGTTTGTGGCATTCCAGAATTGGAGTTGCCTAGTCCTGGCATAGACCCTGCACCATTTTTAGAGTCCTTCTCTGGACCACCTCCATCCTGTCCATATCCTTTCTGAGGTATGGCCTCCAGAACTGGACATAGTACTCTAAGGGCCTCATTTTCTAAAGTATCGCAGGCCTGCGATAGTTTAGAAGATGAGGGGCGGGGGGCCGAAATGGGGGGCGGGCCTGCACTAGCCTGCAGCGATCGCACCGTCGCGGTGCGATCGCTGCCGGTTTCGCACCCAATAGCGCCACCACAGGAGGTGTAGCTATTGGGAGCGAAATAGGCAGCGAAAAGGCACTTACCTTTTCGCTGTGCGTGCCGTTGTCGCGGAGTCGGCCCTGGTGACGCCCCGACTCCTCCTCTTCCGGGGCAGACTCCACCCCCATTTTGGTATCGCACGCGAAAAGGGACATTTCGCGTGCGAAACGTCCCTTACCGCGTGCGATACGTTTGGAAAATAAGGCCCTAAGTGACATCTCACCAATGACCCATATCTGTGCCCCTCTGACTGTGACCACCACCTTATCACACTATTTCACAACCTTGAAATCATTACATATATCTTTCTGGTTTTTTTGTTTATTGTTTAACCATATTTTTGAATGTTCAGTGAATACACAAAATATACATTTACATTTATTAAAATGTATGAATTGCCTAACACTAACAATAGATCTAGGTGATGTACAAAATAACATACCTAAAATTTAAAATAAAAGATGATAAAAAGGAAATAAAATAAAATACATAATATTTCTACATACTCAAAGCTAACACAGAGGTGAAGAGAAAAACATAGCTAACAACAGACCCAAGTCAATGAAGACAGCTGAAAACCCTTTCTGATTATCCTGTACCATCCCATGAATTATAAATCAGAGCTGCCACATACTCTTTGTAAGAAAATTGATCTGGAAGGACTTTATCATCATTTAAAGGATTGGATTACCATCCATTTTCAGAAAGTAATGAAGTACGTCTTGCAGGTTTTACGGAGTCTGTATTTCCACTTTCAAAAAATATGTTTAAAAATTGCATCCCAATGTTATGATACTTATGATTAGCCTCTACTGTTGTAGACTTAAAAAAAAAATTTACAATGGCAAAAATGCACTGTAAGGGTGCACTGTAGTATGATACCAGCATGCGATAGATATCCAACAATGTAATCCTATCATACCTTCCTGCTCAATTATAAACTCTTTTGTTTGTTGTATGGCACTGTGATCAGGGTGCCTTACAAAAATGTTTGTACAGTATATGAATGACACCAAGATTCATTCTAAATAGAGAATAATCAAGGTTACAGAGCCAAGACAAAGCAAGTGGAATAGATAGATTTTTAATTTAGTCCTGAAGGATGCAAAATTACCTGATCATTTCCTTTTCTTTAATAAGGACACTTGGATCCAAAACCAGTGGGGTATGCACCTCTACCAGCAGTTGAAGATGGAGCAAAGCTGATATCACAGTATATATACCCCTGCACTATCAGCCCACTAGTATTCTCTGTAATAGCCAACTGGGGACAAACTAACAAAACTTGATTATTAACAGACACACCATTCAAGCATTCAGCCTACAGGAAAACATTGAGCTCAGGCACAGAATGTAATAATGCTAGACTAGGGACTGGAGTAACACACCTCTGGAACACGCAGCCACGTAGGAGGACAACGGCACAACCCGTTGGCAGCCAAGGGCGGGAAGATGGATCCACCTACTCTTATTAAAGAAAAGGACATTATCAGGTAAGTAGTAATTTCTCCTCTCTTATCATATGGACAGGTGGATCCAGAACAAGTGGGATGTACCAAAGCTACTCCTGAACAGGGCAGTCTGATCAACACTGCATGCGCAAAGGTTGTGTTCTCTCACGACTGCACATCCAGGCAATAATATCTGCAAAAGGTGTGTAAAAAGCCCCACATCGTAGCTCCACAAATGTCAATGGGAGAAAACAATTTAACTTCTGCCCGTGACACTGCCTGAGCCCTTGTGGAATGAGCCCTAATCATGACTAGGCAATGGCTGCTCAACATCTGTGACTACCTCGTTAATCCAGTGGGCTATTGTAGCTCGTAACAAACAGACGATCAGTCTTCCTGAAAGTTTAGAAATCTTCAAATACCTCAAGATATGCCTCTTTACATCCAAGGGCCATAACAGGAGATATTCTTCCGCATCTCTTTCCCTGTCCAGGGACAGCAGGGAAATGGACTAATTCAAGTGAAAATCCAAGACCACTTTTGGCAAAAAAGAAGGAACAGTACACAGCTGTAGGGACCCCAGAATCACTCGTAGGAACAGCTCCCGGCAAGACAAGGCCTGCAGTTTGGAAACTCTACGCACAATACAAATTGCCACAAGAAACACCATTTCCAAGATCAATAACCTCAAGGAAAGGCTACGCATGGGTCAAAAGGTAGGGCCTGCCAAAAAATCCAAAACTAGATTTAAGACTTCACAAGGGCACTGGTAACCAAAAGGGAGGACAAAGATGCTTCATGCCTTTCAAGAAAAGGGCCACATCTAGATGACCACAGAAACAGGCCACAGCTGCCACCTCTACCTTCAATGAATTAAGGGCTATCCCCCTTACTCAATCCATCCTGCAAAAATTCCAAAAAGAGAGGAATATTAACTGAATGAGGAAGAACCCCCTCGATCTTCACACCAAGCCTCAAACACTCACCAAACCCGAACATTTGCTAAAGAAGTGGAGAACTTTCTCACTTGTAGTAAGGTGGCAATCACTGCAGTAGAATATCCATGCTTCAGCAACTGAGCCCTCTCAAGGGCCATACCGTAAGACAAAACAGAGTCAGATCTTTGTGAAGAACAGGCCCCTGCCATAGCAGATCCCTGTGAGCTAGAAACCAGAGGGGAGGCTCCATCAGGACCATTTGCAAATCTTCATATCAAGGTCTCCTGGGCCAATCTGGTGCCATCAGAAGCACCATCCCCCTGTGTCTCTCGATCTTCTGAATCATTCTACCCAACATGGGCCATGGGGTAAAGGCATATAGCAGCCTGCCCTCTGGCTACTCCTGCACGAGGGCATCAATGCCCAAGGACTTTGGATCTCTCCTGTGACTGAAGAAACGAGGAACCTTCATATTGCAAGAAGTCGCCAGCAGGTCCAGAAACGGAAGGCCTCAGCGATCCACTACGAGCTGGAACACTTTGCTTGACAATTCCCATTCTCCTGAATCCAGACTTTGTCTGCTAAGAAAGTCTGCTCTTATATTGTCTTTTCCTGCAGTGTGCGAGGCTGCGACCTCCTGAAGATGCACTTCCGCCCATTCCATAAGCTGGGCTATTTCCTGCAACACTTACTGGCACTTGGATCCTTCCTGCCAATTGATGTAAGCAACTGTTGTTGCATTGTCCGACATTATCCAGACCGCTCATCCCTGCAATTGGTCACCGAATCACAAGCATGCCAATCGGATGGCACGGGCTTCCAGCTGATTGATTCTCCAGAGAGACTCTTCTGTATTCCAGTGCCCTTGCGCTGTCAACTCCTGACAGTGAGCTCCCTAACCCCGGAGACTCGCATCTGTTGTGAGTACCAACCAGTCCGGTGACCACTGGGAAACCCTCTTTCTTAGATGATGTGCTTGTAACCACCACTACAGATCTGCCGATCTCCATCGGTAGGTGAAGTTGAATCGAATAGTCCAGAGACTGTGGGCTCCAACAAGACAACAGAGTGCACTGAAGGGGATGCATATTTATTTATGTATTTATTTAGACATTTTATATACCGTCATTCCATATATAGATCACAACGGTTTACAAAGTGACATTCATAATTATAACTCAACAAACAAACACACACCACCTCTAGGGTCACCGCCATCAATCCAAGTACCTGTACATAAGACCATATCATGAGGTGTATTGTGTTTGTCAATAGATGCACCTGTACTATCAGCTTCTGGATACAGCCCTCTGGCAGGAACATCCTACCCTGTTTTGTGTCAAACCAAACACCGAGATATTCTAGTGACTGTGATGGCTGAAGACTACTTTTGGCCAGTATCACTACCCGACCTAGCTCCTGCAACAAAAAGATCAATTTGCATGAGACCCGAAGGCTCTCCCCCTGACTCTTGGCCCAAATCAGCCAGTTGTCTAAGTATGGGTGTACCAAAATTCCATCCTTTTTAAACTCTGACACCATCATCATAACCTTGGAAAAAGTTCTGGGCGCAGTGGGCAAACCATAAGGCAGAAATCGATAATGCCACCCCAAAACCACAAAATGTAGGAACTGTTCATGCTCTAGATGGATGGGATATGGAGGTACGCCTCTGACAAGTCCAGGGACGTCAGAAACTCTCCCGAGGGTACTTCCATTATCACTGAGCGCAAGGTTTGCATGCGAAAACGAGTCACCTGCAAATGACGGTTGACCCCCTTGAGATCTAGGATGGGGTGAAAAGAGCCCTCCTTTTTGAGCACAATGAAATAAATGGAATATCTGCCCGTATTTTCTTGAGACATGGGTACTGGAACCACAGCCCGCAGGCTGCCTGTCTCTTCTGCAGAGAGTTGCAGGAAGACACCATGAAAACGTCCCGAGGAGCACTGCAAAACTCCAGCGCATGGTCATTTCTTATTACCTCTAGAACCTACTATTCTGATGTGATCTCAACCCACCTCAGATAAAAAAGAGAGAGGTGACCCCCTATCTCCTATTCCCGGGGGTGGGTCAGCACACTTTTATTGGGAGGCTCTGGAGGCTCCACTATCTGAGCCTGTACCCTGTCTGGGCTGCCTGGGATGAAAGGTTGAGCCCTCTGAAAAGCCACTCCTCTGAAGGGTCTAAAACATTTGTACCCCTTAGCATGTTCTCCCATACTGGAGTATTGTGGCGTCTATTTCTTATCATCTGGTAACCGAGGAACCTGGGACTCACCTCTCGTTGGCCAGTTTTTCCAATTTTGCTCCCAAACAAGCGCAAGCCTTTATATGGCAGTTTCTTCAGGTTAGACTTTGAAGTTGTATCGGCTGACCAATTTCTCAGCCATAGCTGATGCCTGGCTACTATTACTGAAGCCACCCCCTCTGGCCGAAGTGCAGATCAAATTGCAGCCTGCATCTGCCAAAAAAAACTGCCCTGGAATTCACCCCAGATTCATCAACCTCCTGAGAGAGAAGTAAACAAGAGTGAGCCACCAGGCAACAAGAAGCTATCTGCACATTCAATGCCACTGCTTCAAAAATCTGTTCAATATATATATCTTGCTCTTTTGGATGCTGTGAGCTTTCATTCACAGGCATGAACTGGGGCTCCCTCTGGAGCCAGGTACGTTCTGTGCTCTATAGGAACCAGTAAATGCCACAACTCGATGAATGCCAGGACTACCTCTCCCTCCCAGTGGCACAGAACGCTGCTTCTGCAGTATCTCGAGCCCGAGGAGAAGAGCCAGGTCTGGACTTGAAACCTAGGCTTCAGGATGACCCCCAAAGCATCCATTCTGAATGGCAACGGCTAGTACAATCCATTACAGATGCAAAGCAACTTCATGAGTCACATCTACCAGATTCACAGGCATGACCAATTCTTCTAGGCTTTCACTAAACTGAAAGTAGAAGAGGATGGTATATTTTTGTTTATCTCAGATGGATTAAATGAAGACAGAAAAGCAGCAAGCTGATCCAGATCAAAGAATACAAACCTGATCCTTAACTTTGATCTTATATTTCCAAGTTATTTCAAAGAAAATTTAACTTCCCTAGCCTACTTGAGGCTTAATCATTTGTTTGCAGCTTCCTTCTGTTAGATAAGACATATCAGGATACTTTCTAAAAAAAAGTAACATCTAACAAAAAAGAGAAATGATGTCACTTTTTTGAAGTACTGAATTCAAAGAATTCTCTAATAGTTGAGGTAGAGCTCATCTTAGATGTGGGGCTTTTTTAAAATATTAGTTTTCACAGACTGATTTCCAGGCAAATAACATGACCCAGATATTGTTGGTGAACTCTCTTTTGGAATCTGCATGCACTCTGTCATTTCTTCCAAACAATTCAACACTGGATGCATCTTTGAGAAATTAATAGGGCTCAGACTTCCTATTTTCAAATCGATATCATGGTTTAACTTTCTTCACAAAACAGTTTTGTCCCTGGACAGCGTGTTATTTATAGCTTGAAGTTGCCTGACTTACTTATCCAATTTCTCTAATTTTTAATTTCTTTTTCACTATTAGTATGTTGAACTAGAACTTATTGCTCCAGCTCAGAGCTCTTCATTTATCCAAATTGATAACAAGTGTGACGACCCTTTGGGATCATCATGAACCCTGTGAGCTAGGAGGATAGGAAAGGCAGTGGAGGGAGGAGGGCTCCATTTCAGAACAGCTCCTCCCCTGAGGTTACGGGAATGGCCGGCCCCCTGCTGCATATATAAAAGCAGGCTGCAGCATTGCTAGGTGTAATACTCAAATATATAGATCCTGTAACACAAAAGAGTGGGTAAAGGGGCCCAATGTGACCTCATATATTGGTGCCCAGAGGCTTAAGCTGATACAAGCTTGTATCAGCTTAAGCCTCTGGGCACCAATATATGAGGTCACATTGGGCCCCTTTACCCACTCTTTTGTGTTACAGGATCTATATATTTGAGTATTATTACTTTTTCCCTGTTCTTGTGGATTCTTTATATTGTGCATTGCTAGGTGTGGCATTTTGGTTAAGAGTTAGAAAGAGTAGGAAGATTTTTCTTGAGTTGCTCCCCTACTTGGGTACTGGGTTACACAGCCTGGGCCATTACCCTAGTGGGAATGGGATCAGTGCCTGCCTGGGGCTGGTTCTGTTTTTGATTAAGATTTTTGGATGTTTTTGCCTTTTTGGGTTTTCTCCTGAGAGAACTCGGGTACCCTTTGGTTGGAGGAATCTGGTGTTTCTGCCAGCTAGGTAAGATCAGGAGGTAGAGAAGAATCCGCATGGTGACTCGCTACAGGAGGATCCAGATTTTCTACCTTTGTGTGAAGATTTTTCTAAGTTCCCAGGAGGCCACCCTTCCTGCCTGAAGAGGGGACATCTGTATAGAGGTGCTATGTTCCCTGCTACTGGACTTTTCCTACGAAAAATCCTATTGAGACAACTGAAGAAAAGAACTTGAGTAAGATCTAATTTTCTATTCTGAGGACACCCGATGGAGTCTTCACCCTGGGCGAGGGAGACTGCAGAATTTGTAATTCTTATTCCCAATCAGTATGTTTGGAAGCGTTTTCCATCACTGCCTGATTGGGAACCTTGTTTGTCTAAACCATAGAGGGTGAGAGTTCCCTGCTTATTACTGAGAGACACTTGCATAAATAAAATGAAGAACTGTAGATTTGACCTGTTTCACGCCAAGAATTGATGTGAGCAGTGCCAATTTGCTATTTAAGAACTCTGACAGTAAGGATTTAATTTTGGACACTCAGTCTGAGTTTCCAGAGTCTTTTGTGCCACTCACTTCCCTTGAAGTGAATACAGAACTGATACTCCCTCAGGGCAACCAACTGGGAGTCACCCCAGCCATCTTGGGCCCTGGAGGATTTAGTCCTCCCCCCATTGGTAAAAGAACCCTGTCCCGGGGCCCCTGGACTGCGTTGGAGTGGAAGGAAGGTAAAAGACTGGCTCTGTGACCCTCGCATGCTCCTGCCCTCCTGGCCCCTAAATCGGAGAAGGGGGTTACACTTTTTTTCCAAATCTATAATAACCTTCCAATACACTAATTCTACAGTAACTTCCTGCAGGATCTTCATATTTCCAGTCCTTTATTATAGACAGCTTCTTCTGATTCATCAAAGGGTGTTTCAAAGCTATACTTTTGGCTTCCTCAACATGCTGAACGGAGTCAAAGCCCAGTGTTACAAACACTAAGACTGATGCCCTTTCCAATCTCAGAGTTCTGCACCTATTCATAGACCCAATCTGGGCAGCAAGTGGGGAACACACAGGCCCTGCTTTTCCATTTGACCATACTCTTACTTCCAGAGACTAACAGTAAACGAGCAAAATTCCAATCAAGTACTGTTGAGGCCACCAAATAGACCAAGTGAGACCTCATAACAATACCTATTTGCTGTGTTTTAATGAGGGTCTTTTTTTTTTTTTTTTTTTTACTGAATTCACAAGCATTTAGTATACTGTTTCCATTCACTGAACATAATATTAACTTATCTGGAAGGATACAACTGCCCTATTGTACAATAGATTTTAGGTTGTATCATTAGGAAGATCTGGGTCTTCTTCCTTGGACAGCCTGGGACTGGGAACACTCTATAGACTGCATTCACTGGGCAGGGAAAGGTAAGAGTGACATGTACTGGTTGGTAGAGAGGCACTTGTACTTGGATTTAAAGGGAGCAACAGTCCATACCCTTGGCCAAGGATCTTCACCACAAAAACCAGATGAGGGGGGATGGGGGTTTAAAAATCCTGATAGCCTATAAATGAAGGCTCATAACATCAGAAAGGGCCACTGGAGCCATAAGCCCAGTATTGCTCAGCAATCTAGTAAGGACTATGAAGGAATCATTTAACTAATAGTAAAAGTGAATGTTTTGCTAACTTTAGTTTTATAGTATAATTTATATCTGATTCTTTTCTCTCCCCTTTATACTTAGTTTAATTTAAAATGTTATCAATCACCTTTTCAACCAAAAGACTGCAGAAGATGATGAACAGCACCAGGGATACATAATATTCTAAAGGTTTTCAAAATTACTGAAATTTTCTAAAATATCTGGCTGCAACAGCTTCACATTTGTATATCAGCCATAATATATTCCACCAAGTATCTATTTCTAGGAAGGAACTATCCTTTCAGTTTCTAAGGATAAGTTTTAAGGCCAGGAAAATTAAAACATCAATATCTTATCTTCTGCATCTGCAATTTCCAAATAATGTGAAGTGAAACTTTATATTGAACATGCATTTTCTTCATCCCTTCCCATACCCTATCCATCTATTGTGTTCTCCTGCAGTGACAGGGCTTTTGGAATAACTGCCTTGTTTAGAATTACATGCACTTGGCCCTTGGCTTATGATATCCAGTGTGCGCAATTATCTAATGACAATGCCTGCTACGACAGGTGCTACTATATTCATATCCCTTTCTCCTCAGGCAGAGTTCAAGGAGCCCTCTAGGTCCTGCAGAAAACAGGATACTTTGCAGGACCTTTTACTGGATCGACACAAGAATTCTCTAAAGATACCATTAACTTGTACATGAACTTTAAAATCTAATTTTTCAGATAAAAAATGCAGAAGGAGGAGTTCTTATGTCATTTCAATAAATGGCACGTCCAAAAAATGAACAGACTATTCAACCCCTACATAGCAAAGGTAAATAACAAAAGAGGGTGAGATCTATTTTCCTGAAAATTTCAAAAGTAGCCCTAAAAAATCATGCATTACCTAACAGAGTGTGCGATAGTAATCAAAAAGTCAAAAAACCTTTTCATCACGGTCACACATTCTGTTAGACAGTGCTTGATTTCTATAGGTTTGCTTTTGAGATTTTCAAGATAATACCTCACCCTCTTTTGTTATTTTCTAACAAATAGTACGACATACTGCAAAGCATCTGATTTTCTCCAGAACCAATAGAACCATTGGAACTCTATACTAAAGAAGGGATGAAGCTGGTAAATAAATGAACAGCAGAAAGTGAGGCAACTGTTGAGGACTGGCAAATGAATAGGCTACATTTTAAATATTTCTTCCAGTAGAAGAGCACATTATACTCATCTGAAAAGAGGAAAGATAAACGTGGTCAAGTGATTTTATAGGACCAATCAACAATGGTGACACTCATATGTCACAGGGCATAAGAGGACATCGGAGCATAACTTTTGAATATTCGCTTCATAACTATTTATGTTAATTAAAAGAAGTTATGAATTTTTGGTAGTCAGTGCTCCTTACAATGTCTTCAGTTCTTTACATTTGGAAGGCACATTGACTGTGGAAATTAAAAATACTATATAATTCTGATGTATTTCTTCACAGATCAGAACTGACATTTAATTCATCGGACCCACAACTTGTATCCCCCGCCCCCCTCCTCCCATCAAATCCCTAGCGGGCCGATGCAGTACAGTGCGCTCCGCCATTGTTAACCCGCCATTGGACGCGCGTTTTCCCGTACCCCTTATTCAGTAAGGGGCCGAAAACGCGCGTCCAATCCCCCGAACCTAATAGCGCCCGCAACATGCAAATGCATGTTGATGGCCCTATTAGGTATTCCCGCGTGATTCAGAAACCAAAATGTGCAGCCAAGCCGCACATTTTGCTTTCAGAAATTAGCGCCTACCTTTGGGTAGGCGCTAATTTCTTCGGGCACCGGGAAAGTGCACAGAAAAGCAGTAAAAACTGCTTTTCTGTGCACCCTCCGACTTAATATCATGGCGATATTAAGTCGGAGGTCCCGAAACTTTCCAAAAGTAAAAAAAAAAAAAATTGAAGTCGGCCCATGGCTGTCGGGTCGAAAACCGGACGCTCAATTTTGCCGGCGTCCGGTTTCCGTGCCCGTGGCTGTCAGCGGGCTCGAGAACCGACGCCATCAAAATTGAGCATCGGCTGTCAAACCTGCTGACAGCCGCCGCTCCTGTCCAAAATGAGGCGCTAGGGACGCGCTAGTGTCCCTAGCACTTCTTTTTACCTGGTTTTACCGCCAGGCCTAATTAGCATACTGAATCGCGTGCACAGGAGAGTGGCCTGTGCGCGCGCCAGGAGAGCGGGCGTTTGCTCGCTCTCCCGCGGACTTTACTGAATCGGCCCGTAGGTGAGCTAGAGGAGAGCTTTGGAAAGGAGAAAAGACACTATCATTAAAAACTTGCAAACTACTGAAGAAATGGACTTGATATGAAGAAGTAAAAATTGGAGGGGAAAGACTTAATTAGGGGTACCTTTTTAATAGTCTGAAGAGTAATGTTTCTTAGCATTCCTTTATATTTATGTATTTATAAAAACGTATTCATTGTTTTCCAGTTTTTACAATAAAAGCTTCCAAAGCTATGTACATAGCCAATTTAAAACAATACAATAATAAAACAAATTACAACATAAAATAAACAAAACCACTTAAACACAAGATTCTATCATACCCTATGACCTTATTTAATCCTCATCCAGATTTTTACTCTATTAATTTTCAAGCATATTATTTCTAGGGGCTTCCAAGACACTGAACCACTACTAGATTTAATTCAGAAGCTCAATTCATAACGGCCATATTTTTACTTTACGCCAAATTTATAGGGTTACTGAATGAAAGATAAGCATGTCTATAAATAGAAAGATCTTTCTTTTTAGTTGAAAACATGGGACCAGAACTGTGTGAGCCAATAGTAGTAATAAAGGTCATGAATGTGACAAACTGACATATTTGCACGCAAATCTATTCTGATGACCTATTTGAAACTGGCATGGCTGGAATAGTTTGATATAATAATTGGTTTCTAAAACGGGAGTGCAAGGCCTGTTAGAGTCCTAACAGTTAATGCAGAGGGCATGGAATATGTTTCAAAGCAATATGCTCAGACAAATGGTGATGGAACCATTTACAAGGGGAGCAGCATTACTGGATCTGGTACTCACAAATGGAGACAGACTTTCAAATGTCCTTGGCATCAGTGATCCTCAGACAGCATGGTAGGATAGAACAGCCAAAAGGAAGAAAAGTCAAACGAAGATCAAGCTCCTGAATTTAAAAAATGGAGAAATTATTTACCTAATAATTTCGTTTTCCTTAGTGTAGACAGATGGACTCAGGACCAAATGGTGTAGTGTACTCCTGATAGCAGTTGGAGACGGATCAGATTTCAATCTGACGTCAGCCCTAGTACATATACCCCTGCAGGAAGTGCAGCTCTTCAGTATTCTCCTTGAAAAGCATTGTGGATATATGTGTGACTGATTAATTTTAATAACTTGAAGAACTTCATAACTTGAATAACTTGATTAACTTTATGACTTGGTTAACTTGATTAAATTAAACTGGTTGAATTGGCTATAGCTGGAATTGTCCTCAACTGGGAAACGTCGACACCCGGTACGATGGGCGTCCTAGGTGAAGGAAGCATAGCTTACCCTTGAATCACTCGCTCCCGGGGATGTCCCCCGAGAATTCCATGAGTAACGGCAGCCGTGGGTGGGATGCTGAGTCCATCTGTCTACACTAAGGAAAATGAAATTATCAGGTAAGTAATTTCTCCATTTCCTAGCGTGTAGCAGATGGATTCAGGACCAATGGGATGTATAAAAGCTACTCCCGAACCGGGTGGGAGGCTGCCCGTGACCCACTTAGTACTGCCCTTGCGAATGCTGTGTCCTCCCGAGTCTGAACATCCAGGCGGTAAAACCTGGAGAAGGTGTGGATGGAGGACCATGTCGCCGCCCTGCAGATTTCAGCGGGCGACAGCATCTTGAATTCCGCCCAGGACACTGCCTGGGCTCTAGTAGAGTGGGCCTTGACTTGTAGGGGTGGCGGCTTGCCTGCTTCTACGTAGGCCGCCTTGATAACTTCTTTAATCCAGCGGGCAATGGTTGCTCGCGAAGCCGCTTCCCCTTGCTTCTTCCCACTGTGAAGGACAAATAGGTGGTCCGTTTTTCGTAGGGGTTCCGACATTTCCAGGTATCTGGATAGGAGTCTGCTGATGTTGAGGTGGCGAAGACTTCGAGCCTCTTCCGAGTTCTTATGTTCCTCTGGCGATGGTAGCGAGATGGTTTGGTTGAGGTGGAAGTGAGATACCACTTTGGGGAGGAACGAGGGAACCGTGCGTAACTGGATGGTTCCCGGGGTGAGCCTGAGAAACGGCTCACGGCAGGATAGTTCTTGCAGCTCGGATATGCGATGGGCTGAACACACTGCCAGTAGGAAGGCTGTCTTCAATGTTAATAGTTGGAGAGATAGGCCGCGTAGAGGTCTGAATGAAGCTCCTGCTAAGAAATCTAGGACCAGGTTGAGGTTCCAAAGAGGTACCGGCCACTTTAGGGGTGGTCGTATGTGCTTGATTCCTTTCAGGAAGCGGGAAACATCTGGGTGAGAGGCTATGCTGTCGTTCTCGCTCTTGGTTCCGTAGCATGATAATGCGGCCACCTGTACCTTGATGGAATTGAGGGACAATCCCTTCTGTAGGCCACTCTGTAGGAATTCCAAGATCGCAGGAATTTTGACTGAGCATGGTATGATGTAGTGGTCCTCGCACCAGGCTTCGAATACTCTCCAAATCCTAATGTATGTTAGAGATGTGGAGAACTTGCATGCTCGGAGTGTCAATTACCACTCCCGAGTATCCGCTCTTCCTCAGGCGAGTCCTCTCAATGGCCAGACCGTAAGAGAGAATAGAGCTGGATCCTCGTGGAGGATCGGCCCTTGTCGGAGCAGGTCTCTGTGCGGAGGTAGTGGCAGGGGGGTCTCTGTCAGTAGTCTTCTCATGTCTGCGTACCATGGTCTTCTTGGCCAGTCCGGGGCCACCAGAAGGACTGGTCCCCTGTGTTGTTCTATCTTATGAATGATTGCGCCCAATAGAGGCCACGGCAGGCTAATCTGACTGCCTGGGCTTCTAGGCGATTGATGTTCCATCTCGACTCTTCTGTGTTCCACTGCCCTTGGGCGGTTAGCTCTTCGCAGTGTGCTCCCCATCCTCGTAGGCTGGCATCCATGGTGAGCAGGATCCAGGTTGGTGAGGATAGCCTTGTTCCCTGGCTTAAGTGGCCGTCCTGTAGCCACCATCTTAGTTGTGTCCGAACTCTGCCCGGGAGCTGTAGACATACGATGTAGTTCTGGGACAGTGGATTCCAGCGCGATAGAAGTGAGCGCTGTAGGGGCCTCATGTGGGCTCATGCCCATGGCACTACTTCCAATGTGGATGCCATGAGACCGAGGACTTGAAGGTACTCCTATGCTATGGGGCACGGTTCGCTCAGCAGGGTTTGCAACTGGTTCATCAGTTTTGATCTCCTTGTTGGAGTCAGGATGACCTTGTCTTGTTTGGTGTCAAATTGGACTCCTAAGTATTCTAGGGATTGGGAGGGCTGCAGACAGCTCTTGTTTGTGTTGACCACCCATCCGAGGTTCTACAGTAGAGTTTTGACTCTGTTGGTTGCCCAGTAACTTTCCTCTGGGGATTTCGCCCTGATCAGCCAATCGTCTAGGTAAGGATGTACGAGGATTCCTTCCTTCCTCAGTGTTGCCGCCACCACCACTATGATATTGGTGAACGTCCGGGGTGTTGTGGCTAACCCGAAGGGTAGTGCCTGGAACTGGTAGTGCTGGTCCAGGATTTTGAAGTGCAGAAAGCGCGGATGTTCTTGATGGATCGGGATGTGTAGATAGGCTTCCGACAGATCCAGGGATGTGAGAAACTCTCCTGGTTGAATCGCCCTTATTACAGAGCATAGGGTTTCCATGCGGAAGCGGGTGATCTTCAGGTGACGGGTTGACTGACTTGAGGTCCAGGATGGGTCTGAACGTTCCCTCTTTCTTGGGGACGATAAAATAAATGGAATAATGCCCAGTATTTATTTGTTGTGGAGGCACTGGGGTTATGGCCTCTAGGGTCAGTAATCTGGTCAGTGTAGCTTCCACTGCCGCCCTCTTGGAGGGGTCATGGCAGGGGGATTCCACGAACTTGTCCGGAGGGGTTCGGAGGAAATCCAGGTAGTACCCTTCTCGAATGATGGTTAGGACCCACTTGTCCGAAGTTATATCGACCCATTTTTGGTGGAATAGGGTGGAATGGCTTCTTCCTTTGGACGGGTCGACTGATTCTCATTGTGGGGTGCGGCTGGGGCCTAGTCCCGAGCTGGTTCCCCTTTTGTTGTGCTTGTTCCGAAAGGGCTGGTTCCTGCCTGTAAGATGAGGCACTTGATAAGTGTTTCTGTATGGGTTGAAGCACTGTGAACTTGTGCCCCTGGAAGATCGGAGGAAAGGACGCTGGTTTCTCTTATTCCTGTCCTCTGGTAGCCATGGCAGCGGGGACTCGCCCCATTTGTTGGCGAATTTCTCTAGTTTGCTACCGAACAGGAGGGATCTCTTGACGGGCATCCTTGTGAGTCTCGTTTTGGAAGATGCGTCGGCCGACCAACTTCGGAGCCAGAGTTGCCTCCTGGCTGCCACGGCTGATGACACTCCTCTAGCTGCAGTGTGCACCAGATCGGAAACAGCGTCCGCGAGGAATGATACCGCTGGTTCCATGGCTTCCCCAGGAGTGTTGCTCCTGGTCTGAGATAGGCAGGCACGTGTCACCAAGGTGCAGCATGCCGCTATCTGTAGAGACATAGCAGCGACGTCAAATGACAGTTTGAGGATGGATTCCAGACGTCTGTCTTGAGCATCTTTGAGTGCTGCACCTCCCTCCACTGGGATGGTAGTGCGCTTTGAGACTGCGCAGACCATGGCATCCACTTTTGGGCATGTCAGAAGGTCTTTGGCCGCCGGGTCCAGAGGGTACATGGCTGCCAGAGCCCATCCCCCTTTGAATGTAGACTCTGGTGCAACCCATTCCAGGTCGATTAGCTGTTGGACGGTTTGTAAGAGGGGGAAATGGCGAGAGGTCTGACGGAGTCCCTCTAGCAGGGGGTTCCGTCTTCGGTTCCCCCGAGGCACTTGTGCCCGGGATAGCCAGCTCCTTCAGGCTGTGGGTGACCAGGTCTGGAAGCTCGTCCTTGGTGAAGAAGCGCCTCATGGTCCGGTGAGGCTCTGTCTCTGGAGGGAGTTCCCCCTCCTCCAGGGGCTCTGATTTCTCTTCCGAGTTGTCCGTGTCCCCGTAAGTGGGGCTTCTGAGTGGTGGATTCACATCTCTGGGCCTAGAGGGGCTCGTGGCATAAAGGTTCTCTGGTGGAGGCTGTGGCTGTGTTGCCGGGGGCTCCGACTGCATTTGAACGAAGGTGTGTAGGCCTTTGAAGAATTCCACCCAGGAGATGGACGCTGGGTCCAAGCTAAGAGGCGCTGCGTCCCTAGGGGGTCCCGACTGGGGGGGGGGGGGGGGGGGGGGGGGGCCTGCTGTGGTTCGCTAGGTCCGGGGTACTTATTGAGGAGCTAGACCCCAGTCCCGACTGGTGCTGGCCCTGGGCTGGATCCCCCAAGGCCTCCTCGCACTGTATACACAGGGCGTTGGCCTCTTCGTTTTGAGCGGCCCTGATGTGGCATGCTGGGCAAAGGCCCTGAGCCTTGAGCTCCTTTTCCGGTGGTGCCATGGATGTAGGCACGTAAAATCTGTTATGCGCTCCGGTGCGTCGAAGATGTGCGCGTGGACTGTATGCGCTCAGGATGCGCACGCTGGTGTGCGCTCAAGTCGCAGTTATGCGCTCGGCCCAGTAAGCACGTGATACGCGCGTATCTTGTGCGCCCGGTTCTTATGCGTGGAAGGTTGTGCGCACAGGTAAATTTGTGCGTATGGCTCGTCTTTGTGCGCACGGCTCGAGATGGCGGACAGGGCGGCGAACAGGGCCAAAATGGCGACGGCGACCACGCGGGCAATATGGCGACCACCTCAGAGGGTCTCCACGTGGGAAGACCCTTGGAACTAACCGGGGCCTAGCCCTGCTAGGGCGGATCAACTCGGTGGCTCTGGTCCTGGCCGGCGACCTGTGCGACTCCTCGAGCTTCAGAGACCGGAGCCTTTAAAGAAGATTTCTACCTTACCTTGTCTTCAGCGCTTCCCATTTCATTCTGGGCGGGCTCTGGCTGCGGGGGGAGAGGGCAAATACCTTCACCACTGTGCTCTAGGTTGCACCTGCTGCCTCTCAGCTGCACCCGAAATCGGGGGCTAGGTCCCCGCCGAGGGTTGGCCGCCGGACCTAGGCTTACCTCCGAGGAACCACGGAAACCACCTCGGGAATTCTCAACTGGGGGAGGGACCCGAGGGTGTCACCGCAGGAGAGCGGGGCTCGTCTGTAGAGGTAAGATTTCTTATTTTGGGTTTTTCTTGTTGAATTTACTCTAACGCTGTGAGAGCGTGCAGGTAGTCCCTAACTGCTATGGAGACGGAAAATACTGAAGAGCTGAACTTCCTGCAGGGGTATATGTATTAGGGCTGACGTCAGATTGAAATCTGATCAGACTCCCACTGCTATCAGGAGTACACTATACCCATTGGTCCTGAGTCCATCTGCTACACGCTAGGAAATATAGATTTTGGTAAAATGGCAACATACCTGGAGGAGGAGCTAGAAGGCTGGGAGAAAATGGATGAAATGGAATGACAATGGGCCAAATTAAAAGGAGCTACAACAAAGGCAACAAACCTTTATGTAAAATAAAGTAAATAAAAGTAAGAGAAAAAGGAAACCAATCTGGTTCTCCAAGGTGGTATCTAAGAAAATAAAGGCAAAAACATCAGCATTCAAAAAGCTCACGGGAACTCAAAAAGAGGAGCATAGGCAAGAATGTTTGGTGAAGCTGAAGGAAACGAGGAAAGAAATCAGGATGGCGAAAGCTCGAATGGAAGAAAAGATCGCCAAAGAAAGAACGTGTGGTGACAACCTTTTTCAGATACATTACAGAAAGGAGGAAGACCAGAGGTGATATAAGATTGAAAGGAGATGAGGAACAAGGTGTGAAGAAAGAAAATAAGGAAAACAATAGAGAAGGACTGTTGCTGGCTAGCAAGCATACAGATTGGAGTGAGGAAGTTCCAGCCCCATTTATGAAAGAGAGTGTTTGGGTGTAACTAAGAAAACTGAAAGTGGCAAGGACATGGAGCTAGATGAAATACACCCCAAGATACCTAAGGAGAAGTGCTTGTGGGTTCGTTGGTCCTGTTTCACAAAAGTGGCAGCAGGAAGGAGGCTGTAAACTCTAGGTCAGTTAAGTCATACCTTAGTGGTGGGAAATTTGATGGAGACTGCTTAAAGAAAGGATAATGAACTATCTGCAATCCAATAGGTTACAGGATCTAAGACAACATGGTTTTACCAGAGGAAGATCCTGGCAAATGAATTTGAAATTTTTTTTTATTGGGTGACTAGAAACTTGGATCAAGAAGAGCAATTAATGTGGTTTACTTTAATTTCAAACAATTCACAACAGGAAACCATTCAATATTGATATTATATCAGTTGCCACTCACAACTTCAAACAACTCCAGAATGGCTTCTTTTATCAATGCTTAGTGTTAAACTTTGTTTTTGCCGCATCATCAAACCTGACAAACTCGGTGAAGATACTTCTATCTTTTACTTGTAGATGTCATGTAATCAGGTCAAACAAATATAGACTCCCCACATTTACTCGGCTTGCTCGACAACGGCCGGTGTTTCGCAGATCACTGCTTCATCAGGAGCTATGCATATATGTATTTTCTGCCAGTAAATTAATCCACCATTGTTTTCAACTCTGTTTATATTCCTATATCAAAGATAAATCACTATTAAAATCCAGTATCAACTCTATTTTATGTCACTTATCTCGTGTTGGCGACAACATACGACCTTTCATCAGGACCAAACTAGACAAAGCTCCAGTTCTAATACTTTGCAACAAGATCATTGTTTTTTAGGGTCACGAGGTCAGACAAATCGTCAGCCTTATACAGCAAGAGGCAGAGGCAAGCTGTGGTCAGAAGAGACCCAGTATCACCCACGACAAACACGATCACAAATGAATCGCAATCTTTAATTTTGAATTTATCTAAGATGGTGTTGACCCTGGCACAGATAAGAGTATTAAATAAAGGATTGACTTTTGTTCCTACCCCCACAGCAAAATTATTTGATTTAGAAGTGTCACTATTTAAATCTGTTTGTAAACTTTATATTAAACATTTTTTTGCCGGTCAGTCTATGGGTATAGATATGTCAGTGCTTAAGAACCCTTCTACTTGGTGTCCACCAGATCCACTAGACCCTATCATCCACACATTCCATCAAACTACATTGTATCAACTACGTTGGCAGTTTTCTGACAAACAAACGTTTTGTAATTTAATGACTGAAGAATTTAAAGCTATTCATGATTTACGTGACAATCAAGATTCCTGATTTACGTGACAATCAAGATCTTATTATCAAGCCAGCAGATAAAGGCAGAAAAATAGTGTTACTAGATAGAACTCAGTATTCGGCTTAAGTGACACACCAATTACAAAATTCTGAGTTTTATCAGCCATTGCACATGGATCCTACTTATGACTTGACATCAGAAATTGAAAAATTGGTAATTGAAGGTGAGCGCCGGGGTTTTTTGACAACTAAGGAAGCTCAATTTTTGGTGAAAAAATATCCCCTAATTCCAATTTGTAAACTTCTGCTTAAAATAGACAAAAATATCACAAATCCCCCTGGGAGACCTATCGTTTCTAGTAGAGGTTCCCTGCTAGAACCACTTTCAAAATTTGTGGACCATTTTTTGGCTTCGTTTGTACCTGAAATTCCATCATATATAAAAGATTCTCAGCGGATGATAATCCTTTTAAAAACATTCATTGTGATACCTCTGCCCTATATTTGGTAACTCTTGACGTCGAATCACTATATACATCTATTCCTCAAACAGAGATGATTGACATTGCTATGAGGTATTTTGAATCTCATTCTCGACCTCATCGTATTCCGTCTGACTTTTTATTATCTTTGTTAAAGTTGGCTCTTACAAATTAATTTTTTGCCTATGAACAAGAGGTTTTCGAGCAAATCCGTGGTATTGCAATGGGGGCCACGATGACCCCGGATTTAGCGAACTTGTATATGGGCGATTTTGAAGAGAAATGGATAAATGACAATCATCCTTTTTTTCAATACATTTTTATCTGGAAGCATTATATTGATGATATTTTTATTATCTGGCAAGGTACTCAAGAAATGTTTCAATGTTTTGTGACATGGTTAAATTTGTGCAACTCTTCTCTACGTTTTACAGCAGACTTCCAATCTAGACAAATTACATTTTTGGATATTTTAATCTCTAAAGAAACACAAGGTTTCAAAACTACATTATTTTGGAAACCTGTGAGTAGCAATACTTTACTACACTTTACTAGCACTCGTCCATGCTGGTTGAAAGAGAATCTACCCATGAGTCAATTCTTCCGGTTTCGACGATTATGCACAACAATGGATGAGTATAAACATCAAGCAAGAAATTTAAGTCATTGTTTTCTGGAGAGAGGATACCCCACGTGTTGTGTGAGATGGGCATTTTTTAGGGCTAAACACACAAATCGTGACTGGCTGTTTTTACCACATAAGGATGATGATGAAGATGATACATTGACATATATACTACGGTTCTCTTCAATGGCATCTATTGTTAAGGAAATTGTTTTTCAAAATTGGCATATTTTACAGACTCATGCTGAGTTTGAATTTACACCAAGATTCACCTACACAAAAGGCGCTAGTCTTAAAGATCAACTAGTATGTTCTGACTCTACAATTATCCAATCTACATTGAGAGATGGTTCACATTCAGCCTGTGGAGCTTGTTCAGGCTGTTCCAATATGACGACTTTGACCAATGCAGATTTTGAGACACTCCAATACACTGTATTTTTGATTATGTACATCGGGGTAGTGTACATAATCAAATGCCCTTGTAAAATGTTCTATATAGGTAAAACTAAACGTCAGCTGAGGATTAGACTGATTGAACATCGTTCAGGTTTAACCACCAATAGGTTAAGTGCACTGATAGTTCCACACTTAAAATAACTGTCATTGAACAAATATCTCCACATTGGCGCAGTGGGGATTTAAATAGAAAATTGTTACAAGCGAAACAAAAATGGATACACCGCTTAGATATCTTACATCCTAATGGTTTAAACACAGACATTGAACTGAATGTTTTTTTTGTAATAGCTTGACAGCCTGTGAATGTAAGGATGACATCATCACGTTTGCGTGGCCCCTGATTGGACAGTCTCTGAGACTTAAGCTGACATTTGGATGGTCTCTGTTCCTTTTCCTTCAAGCGTTCAAGGCAATGGTTGTCCTGATGAAAGGTCGTATATTATCACCAACAAGAGATAAGTGACATAAAATAGAGTTGATATTGGATTTTAATAGTGATTTATCTTTGATATAGGAATATAAACAGAGTTGAAAACAACAGTGGATTAATTTACTGGTAGAAAATACATATATGCATAGCTCCTGATGAAGCAGTGATCTGCGAAACACCGGCCGTTGTCGAGCGAGCCGAGTAAACGTGGGGAGTCTATATTTGTTTGACCTGATTATATGACATCTACAAGTAAAAGATAGAAGTATCTTCACCGAGTTTCCAAAAAGTTTTTCTACAAAAAAATTTTTTAGACCGCAAATGATTAGAAGACCAGACGACCTCATGTTGAAAATATAGTGAGGTGTGTTGTCAGGTTTGATGATGCGGCAAAAACAAAGTTTAACACTAAGCATTGATAAAAGAAGCCATTTTGGAGTTATATTCTGTATAGGCGCAGTATTAAGCGCCTATACAGTAAAATGGGTTGCGCGGGCCTAACCCTTCGCCTAACGCTTCGCAGACGCGGCTTGCATTTGCAAGCAATTTAAATAGAGTATCGAGCGGTATGTGAGCAGGACTGTGCTTGCGGGGAATGAGGGTGCGCCCGGCACTGCCGCACTCCTTCTAACGCGGCCTTACAATATCGACCTGTATGTAAACCGTTATGATGGCTTTACCGAATACCGGTATATAAAACTCTTCAAATAAATAAATAAATAAATGGAGAAATTGGTTCAGGAAACTACGAGAGAGGGAGCAATTTTAGATCTAATTCTCAGTGGAGCACAGGATTTGATGAGAGAGGTAACGGTGGTGGGGCCGCTTGGCAATAGTGACCATAATATGATCAAATTTGAATTAATGACTGGAAGGGGGACAGTAAGCAAATCCACGGCTCTAGTGCTAAACTTTCAAAAGGGAAACTCTGATAACATGAGAAAAAAGTTGGGAAAAAAACTAAAAGAAGCAGCTACAAAGGTAAAACGTGTGCAAGAGGTGTGGACATTTAAAAAAAATACCATCCTAGAAGCACAGTCCAGATGTATTCCACACATTAAGAAAGGTTGAAGGAAGGCAAAACAATTACCGGCATGGTTAAAAGGTGAGGTGAAAGAGGCTTTTTTAGCCGATCCAGGTCACAAGTAACTGGCAAGATCCCAAACAATTGATAGATCCCATGCTGCTAATGCACCGGGATATTTGGTGGCTTTTCCCAAGTCTACCTGGTTAATAACAGTTGTTGCAACTGCGGTCGTTAGTGTGAGCCCTTGGGCCACAGCACAACCCTGGGGCAAGGCTTCAAGAATACAAGCCGTGGACAGACGAGTGCATCCGTGTACGGGCTGGGCTGAAGCCTAGAAAAACTTGGAGACTTGCAACACTTGGAGACTCAAGCCTCTGTTGAACCTGCATGCACAGGAGTGAGACCCAGCAACTTAATGCTGGTCTTTGAGGCAGCCCTCTGGCCACTTCAAAAGCCCTTTCAAGACTTGCCACTTGGGAACGGCTTGAGCGTCAGGACAGATGGGAGTCGAGGACAGAGGATGGTTCAGGCAACGAAGACATTATGAAGGCACTGGAGACTTGGACGAGATGAAGGCATTGAAGACGTAGAACTAGACGAAGACTCAGGTTCAGGTTTCAGAATTCAGAAGGAGCCCTGCACCGAAGCATGCCCTACACAGCCCATGGGTGGGTCATGGACCACGGCGGATGCAGAGCAGACTCTGGACTTGCAACTTGATGAAGACTTGGCACTGGAAACATGATGATGAATCTGGGAGAGTCCTGTCTCACTGCGCACCCTACTCAACCCATGGGCTGGCTGCGTACCACGCCAGAGATGAAGTAGATTCTGGACTTGAGACTTGGACATGGACAGAAGCTGGGACAAGGCACTCCGAAGACCAGGAACAGGATTCAGGGACTTAGGAACTCAGAACCAGGGATAGGACCCTGGAGTTTAAAAACAAGGGACATCCAGAGATTTGATCAGCAAAGACAGACTTGGAGACAGACCTTGTGCCATGAGGCACCCTACAAAACCCGTGAGCTGGTCGCGGACCATGTCGCTGGCACACCTGGAAGATGACAACCTGGAAGGTGGAACTTTAAGACGAAGACTGGAACATCAGGGACTTGACTGAAGACTTGAAAGATGCTAAAGATAGGATCCGATGAGAAACCAGGAAATGGAACGAAGAAACCGAGGAGCTCCCATGAAGAACTTGAAGAAGCGAAGAACAAGAATTCTGACGACTCCTGGAGCAAGAGCTGGAACAGGAATGCCAGGGGTGAAGCAATTCCTTGCAAAGGCAACACTGGACTGAAGAAAGACCCCTTTTATAGGCCTGGCAGGATGACATCATTAGGAGAGTCTTGGTTTTTTTTTTTTACCGCTGTGGTCCTTTTAAATCTCTGGCTGAGGCATGCGCCTAAGGAGGCGCTGCACAGGAGTGGAATATTGGCGGCACTCTAGGGCTGCATGGAGATAGCAGCCGTGACTCAGAGGGAGAGGCTGCACAGGGGAGGAAAGGTGGTGTTGAGTATCAGCGGCGCTCCAAGGCCGTGCAGAGAGCAGGAAGATGTGGCATCAAGGGTCAAAAACATTTCAAGGCCACTCCAGCATCTGGGGAAAGGAGGTGAGAGAGCCGCTCAGGAGTGGCAATCACAACTCAGTTTATGGACTTCTCTAAGAACTTGTCCAAACTTTTTTTTAAAGCCAACTATGCTGTCTTTACCACATCCTTCGGCAATAAATTCCAGAGCATAATTGTGCATTGAGTGAACATATTTTTCTCAGATTTGTTTCAAATGTGCTTACTAACTTCATGGAGTGTTTCCTAATCTTTGTATTTTTTGAAAGTGTAAATATCCAATTCACATACCAGTTCTATTCCACTCATGATTTTATAGACCTCTATCATCTATCCCCTCAGTCATATTTTCTCCTTGAATAGCCTTAACCTCCTAGCCTTTCCGCATAGGGGAGCTGTCCCATTCGAGTGACGTCAGTGAAGTGAGCCATAAGAGACAGCTGATGAGTACAGAAGTTCATCTCCAAAGGGGCAAATCCAAAAGGCATGCGCATATCAGTGCTCTGTCTGAGTGCTGTTTTTAGTTTCTTAATTGGTTTAGTGTTGCCTTCTCTTCCTCTGAGGGAGTCAGGTAGAGTGGGCTGGGGAGAAGACAATTTTTTTTGTGAATTTTGAGGGGTTTTTGTAATAAGAAGGAAGTTGATTAGTTGGACCAGTGGCTTATTCCTCCCTAGTGAGTGTGGGATGTAAGAATTGCATATATTCAGGTATTTATATGCTACATATGTTTTTTAGATTGCTGAATTTTATTGTTGTATTTCTGTTAAGCCATATTTATTTATTTATTATTCGTGTGCTTTATATACCATCATTCCATGTGAAAATCTAGTTCATAACAGTGTACAGATCTGACACTCAAATAAATAATGAAAGCAGAGGTAGATGTACATACAGGTAGTGAACTAGGTAAACATTTAGGGGTAGATTTTCAGACCGCGCGAATAGGCGTACTTTTGCTGGCGCATCAGGCGCCAGCAAAAGTATGCGGGATTTTAGTAGATACGCGCGTTGCCGTGCGTATCCGCTAAAATCCTGGATTGGCGCGCGCAAGGCTATCGATTCTGTATAGCCGGCGCGCGCCGAGCTGCGCAGCCTACCCCTGTTCCCTCCGAGGCCGCTCCGAAATCGGAGCGGCCTCGGAGGGAATCCTCTAACGCCCTCCCCTCACCTTCCCCTCCCTTCCTCTACCTAACCCACCCGCCCGGCCCTGTGTAAACCCCCCCTTACCTTTGTCGGGGGATTTACGCCTCCCGGAGGGAGGCGTAAATCCCCGCGCGCCAGCGGGCCGCCAGCGCGCCGGGACGCGACCTGGGGGCGGGTCCGGAGGGCACGCCCACGCCCCGCCCCGGGCCGTAACCACGCCCCCGGGCCCGCCCCCAAAACGCTACCGACACGCCCCCTAAACGCCGCGCGGCTTGGGCCCGCCCCCAACACGCCCCCCTCGCCAAACCCCGGGACTTACGCGAGTCCCGGGGTCTGCGCGCGCCGGTAGGCCTATTGAACATAGGCGCACCGGCGCGCAGGGCCCTGCTCGCCTAAATCCGCCCGGATTTGGGCGGATTTAGGCGAGCAGGGCTCTTAAAATCCGCCCCTTAGAGACAAAGGGTGCATTTCAGAGACAGACATGTTTAGGAAAACATAACTGGATTATAGAGGGGTTAAGGGTATCAGTACATATTTGGTTGTCTGACTCATGGTGAACTGGAGGCATCTGTCCGACAGCAGGCATTTTTGAATAGCCAAGTCTTCAACTCGCTGTTAAATTTTTTATTGTTTGTTATAAGAAAATTATTCCTTACCTGCTAATTTTCGTTCCTGTAGTACTAAGGATCAGTCCAGACGGTGGGTTATGTCCCCCGTCCAGCAGATGGAGTCAGAGCAAACTTCGGAGGGTGCTGGCATATAAGCTGGTGCACCCTCCACTGATCCTCAGTATTGAGAATATCAAAGCCAAGACAGAACACTTGACAAACAGAGAAGGATGGATCAAGCACCTTCAAATTAAACCCATTTAAAACACATCAACCAATGCAACTTGCAAAGAGAACTGTCGAAGTAAAGAATAACGGAACAACAGACCGTAGGAGAGCGAGGGACAGGAAAGGAAACGTACACGAGCAAACACCGGGTGGGCGTCTGGACTGATCCTTAGTACTACAGGAACGAAAATTAGCAGGTAAGGAATAATTTTCTTTTCCCTGTACGTACTAGGATCAGTCCAGACGGTGGGATGTACCAAAGCTTCCCTAAACTGGGTGGGTCCCTGAAGACCCTGCTCGGAGCACCCTGTCCCCAAAGCAACCAGACTCACATACCGGTAATTGTAACCGGTAATGCTTCGAGAAGGTGTGCAGTGACTTCCAAGTTGCTGCTCGACAGATTTCCTGAATCGGAACGTGTTGAGACTCCGCCCGCGACGTGGCCTGGGCGCGCAAAGAATGAGCCTTAATCCCCGCCGGGGGAGCTTTGCCGGCGCCAACGTAGGCCGAGACTACCGCTTCTTTGAGCCACCTGGCTATAGTAGTCTTTGACGCTTGAAACCCTTTCCTGTTTCCAGACCAGAGAACGAAGAGATGATCGGATGACCGGAATTCGTTGGTCACCTCCAGGTAGTGCAGGAGAATGCGCTTTATGTCCAGGCGACGGAGCAACTTAGGGGCATCCGACGGAAAGGCCGGCAGCTCCACTCACTGGTTCAAGTGGAACGAAGAAACTACCTTGGGCAGGAACGAAGGTACCGTCCTAATGGAGACTCCCGAGTCCGTGAAACGCAGAAAAGGCTCCCTCCAAGAGAGCGCCTGAAGCTCAGAGATTCGCCGTGCCGAAGCTATGGCTACCAAGAACACCGCTTTTAGCGTGATGTCCTTGAGGGAGGCCTGCCATAGCGGTTCAAAGGGAGGTCCCCCGAGGGTCTTGAGCACGAGATTGAGATTCCAGGAGGGGTAAGGAAGACGCACCGGTGGTCGCAGGTGCTTGACCCCTTTGAGGAACCTCAAGATGTCTGGGTGAGACGAGGGATCCGTCCTTCCCGTGGTGCGCGCCAGGGAGGCTAACGCAGAGATTTGCACGCGCAGAGAACTGTAGGAGAGCCCCTTCTCCAAACCCTCCTGGAGGAAGGCTAGGATCTGTTGTAGTGAAGCCGTGGTCGCGGAAACCCCGCGTCCGGAGCACCAGCACTCAAACACCTTCCATACCCGAATGTAAGTGACTGATGTTGAATTCTTACGCGCTTTGAGGAGGGTGTCTACGACGGTGACTGCGTAGCCCTTGCGCAGGAGACTCTGTCTCTCAAAAGCCAGGCCGCGAGACAGAAGTGTTCCGCCTGGTCCGAAAATACCGGACCTTGGTGAAGCAGCCGCAGCAGGTGCGAGAGCCGAAGGGGCCCGTCCACCACCATGTTGAGGAGGTCTGCGAACCATGGGCGCCTCGGCCATTCCGGAGCCACGAGGATTACCATCCCCGGATGATTTTCTATCCTTTTTAGAACCTTGCCCACCAATGGCCACGGAGGGAAGACGTACAGGAGGAGCCGGGGCGGCCAGGGGAGGACCAGGGCGTCCACCCCTTCTGCTCCATGATCCCTTCTTCGACTGAAGAACCGAGGAGCCTTCGCGTTGGCGGACATTGCCATGAGGTCCATGGAGGGTGCCCCCCATCGTCGAGTGATGAGCAACATCGCCTCTTCAGAGAGAGCCCATTCCCCGGGGTCTAGCGTCTGACGACTCAAGTAGTTTGCCTGAATGTTGTCTACCCCTGCAATGTGTGAGGCCACTAGGAGGTCGAGGAAACGCTCCGCCCAAGACATGAGCCGTGCCGCTTCGAGGGCCACTAGACGGCTCTTGGTGCCTCCTTGTTGGTTGATGTAAGCTACCGTGGTCGCATTGTCCGAGAGGACCCGAACCGCTCGGTGTCGAAGCAGGGGCAGGAAATGCATGAGCACCAGGCGGACCGCTCTGGTCTCCAGAAGGTTGATCGACCACGTCGCCTGTTCCTTTGTCCACTGCCCCTGGGCCGAACTTCGGAGACAAACTGCCCCCCAACCTGTCAGACTGGCATCGGTAGTGACCACTATCCAATCCGGCGACTCCAAAGGGCAACCTTGAGCCAGACTTCTGGGGATCAGCCACCAGTGTAGGCTGAGCCTGGCGGTCGGCGGAAGGGGGAGTATCGCTTGATAGTCCCGGGAGACCGGTTTCCACTGCGAGAGCAGCTCCATTTGTAGAGGTCTCAGATGCGCGAAGGCCCATGGCACCAGATTGATTGTAAAGGCCATTGAACCTAGGATCTGGAGGTAATCCCATGACGTGTGAGTCGGAAGAGATGCAAAGTGGAGGATTTGCTCCCTCAGAGCTTGAGCCTTGTCCGGGCGTAGGAAGACCTTGCCCTGGGCTGTGTCGAAACGCGCCCCGAGGAAGTCCAACTGTTGAGATGGAAGCAAGCTGCTCTTGCCGAAGTTGACCACCCAGCCGAGAGACTTGAGGAAGTCGACTACCCTGTCGACCGCTTGCTGCCCTTGTGAGAAAGTCTTCGCCCGGATGAGCCAATCGTCCAGGTAAGGGTGTACTAGGATCCCTTCTCGCCGGAGCGCAGCTGCCACTACCATCATGATCTTGGTGAAAGTCCTGGGTGCGGTCGCCAGCCCGAAGGGGAGGGCCTGGAACTGAAAATGCTGGCCCAGTATCTTGAAGCGAAGGAACTTGCGGTGGGCCGGCAGGATCGGAATATGTAAGTAGGCTTCCGTCAGGTCCAGGGAGGCCAGGAACTCTCCCTGATGCACCGCCGCGATGACCGAGCGAAGGGTTTCCATGCGGAACCGGGGAATCCGGAGCACCTTGTTGACTTCCTTGAGGTCTAGAATGGGCCGGAAGGAGCCATCCTTTTTGGGCACCACGAAGTAAATGGAATAATGCCCCGAGCCCACCTCTCCGAAGGGGACGGGCGAGATGGCTCCCAGGGCCAGAAGCCTGTCCAGCGTGCTCCGTACCCCCAGGCGCTTGGGACTGGACCCACAGGGTGAGAAGATGAACCTGTCTTTGGGAAGCCGCAGCAAATCCAATGCGTGTCTTAGAATATCTAGGACCCACTGGTCCGTAGTGATGTTGGCCCACTCCTCGTAGAACAAGGCTATTCTCCCTCCAATCCGAGGTAGAGGGGAGCCTCTGGCAAGCCCTCCCAATCCTGGCATCATTGGGAGGGCTTGCCAGAGGCTCCTCCCTGCGCCGACGAGTCTCTGGGCGATCTGCGGCCATGAAAGGACCGGAGCCACGATTGTGACCTGGCTGAGGGGTTCCTAGGTCCTTGTTGCCTGGAGCCCTGAAATCGCCGTTGAGCGCGAGGACGGTTCCTGGAAAAAGAAGACGACGGACGATACGATCGCTGTCGGTCCTCGGGTAGTCTATGTACCGAATTTTCGCCCAGGGATTTGATTATTTGGTCAAGGTCTTCGCCGAAAAGGAACCTACCTTTGAAGGGTAGGGCCCCCAGGCTAGATTTGGACGAGGCGTCCGCCACCCAGTTCCGTAGCCACAACAGGCGCCGGGCGAAAACTGCTGAAACCATAGTCCTCGCCAGGACCCGCAGTAAATCGTGAAGGGCATCGGCCCCGTAAGCGATGACGGCCTCTAAGCGATCCGCTTGTGCCGCCTCCTCCGGCGGCAATTGCTGGGAAGTGAGAAGCTGCTGTACCCACCGAAGACCGGCTCTCTGGGTAAGAGAGCCGTAGATAGCAGCCCGGACCCCCAGTGCCGAGACCTCAAAGATCTTCTTGAGGCAGACTTCCAATTTCCTGTCCTGTAGGTCCCGAAGGGCCAGTCCCCCCGTCACCGGGATCGTGGTTCGCTTTGTGACGGCGGAGACCGCCGAGTCGACCTTGGGTACCTTCAGCAGGTCCAGAAAATCGCCGGGGAGAGGGTAGAGTTTGTCCATCGCCCTTCCTACCCGGAGGGACGCCTCCGGCGTGTCCCACTCCCGTACCAGCAGGTGGAGAAACGACTCATGAATTGGAAAAGTCCGTGCCAAGGGACGTAGTCCCGCCAAGACAGGGTCCCCTTTCGTGCTGGCTGAGGCGACGGAGGGAGCCGGGGGCCCTGGCGGTTCGACGGGGGGGTCGAGGTCCAATTCCTGGAGGACGTGGGGAATGAGATCCGACCGTTCTTCCTTGCGGAAAATGCGTAGTACCCTCAGGTCGTCACACTCCAGGTGCGCTGCAAGGAGCGAGTCATCATCAGGCGTCCTCGCTGGGTCACCCCCTGGGTCCGGGGCTGGGGCCCCCCCGCTCAGTGGAAGGGCCAGGTGTACCCTGGGACCCGCCCCCACGGCTCCCGGATTGGTGCCCGCCGCCCCCAACAAGCGGGGCACCTTGGCGGGAGTGGGGTCCGCCGGTGGCCCCCCCTTCGGCAGCAGGCTCTGGAGGTACGCCTGGTGCATAAGGACCACAAAGTCAGCCGAGAACCCGGCTGGAGACCCGGGGGGGGGGGGGGGGAAGGGGGGGATCTCTGGGGGGGCCCGGTGTTGCTGGGGGAGGACCCGGGTCCCGAATCGGCGTCGAGCGCGGAGAAAAATCCTGCTGAATCTCCTCAGCATCAGAATCCATGCCGCTTTGCAGCTCCAAGATGGCCGCCGCTCCCGCTCCCGCCAAAGAAGGGGGCGGGGCCATCCCCCCGAGAACCGTGGCGCTCCAAGCGTGGCGGTGACGAAGTTGGCGGAGCTAGGCCGGTCTCCCCCCCAGGGAGACATCTGCCGCAGGAGCCGTCCCGCGATCCGCCCTGCCCCGGGCCACCACAGGAAGGGCACCGGACGCGCTGCATCGCACGGGCCCGGGGGAAAAAAAAATCGCCGGGGCCCAGATCCGGGGAAAACTCGCGCCGCGGGAGGAGCGGGCTCGTGCCGCCCAGGCTCAACTCATCAACCCTCCCCTCAGAAGCGGCAGGGGAATGAAACCTCCTTGTCGCTGTGGCCCCGGGGAATGCTACGTCGCAGGGCCGAGGGGGGGAGGGGTCCGACCGCGGTGCAATCTAGGGGAGAGGCTGGCCCCACCAGCATCCACCTCCTCAATCCAACTGAGTAAGCTGAAAGCAAAAAGAACAGTCAAAAACTTACCCGGAGGAAAAAAGAGAGGAAGGAGGACAGAGAAAGAAACACAGTCCTGCTCGCAAGCCCACCAGGGCTGCAAGGCCCAGGTAGGGAGCTCAGAGGGACTCCTATAAAATTTGAAAGACTTTTTTTTTTTTTAACCCAGACCTGCTTGATCCTATCCTTAAGAAAGAGAACAACAAATGTGGAACAGAATCCACTACTAGGGGAAACAAAGGTTCCCCTCCTCACATCTGCTGGAGTCAGAGAGATACTGGGGATCAGTGGAGGGTGCACCAGCTTATATGCCAGCACCCTCCGAAGTTTGCTCTGACTCCATCTGCTGGACGGGGGACATAACCCACCGTCTGGACTGATCCTAGTACGTACAGGGAATGTTCGCAGGTCCTCTGGCATGGAGTTCCATAGTTTTGGTCCAGTGACTGAAATCGCTCTCTCTCTAGTTTGCGTTATTTACAGATATTGACATTGCTGTGAACCGTTACAGGTCAAACTTCTGTTTGAGCAGGGTGGTATACAAATATAACAACTACATATGTTGCACTGTGCTTATCTTATGCTTTCTTGAATTCCATTATCCAGTGCTGATTTTCTGCCAGGTTGTGCCAAGTTGCCAATCTGGAACTTTTTTTGAACTGCAGCAAATTGCTTCTTTTTCCCCAGTACAGCCAGAGGGAAAGTGGCTCTGACCTGGTGCAGCTTTTTAATGTATTTTTAAGAAAATCCCTCTGCTGTAACCCTTATTGGAAGGCTGCTTCATGCCTTTCTTACAGACCCATATAAAGGAGAGGAATACTAAGGATTTTATTGGTTTTCTCTTCAGCCCAGGAGAGCTGCAGAGCTCTGTCAGACTTGGGAATGTCATCTTTCAATGCGGGAACAGAGGCGACCTACTCTGTAGCGTGAATCCCTTCTGTCTGTGAGATTTATATGAGGTTTCCTTTAAAACTATTCCAGCAGCAGAAGAGACAGAAAGCAGAGTTCAACTGACAGGACACCCAGGAACCTTTTCCGAGCTCTTCAGGAGAATCTGCCAAGTGAAGAGATATCTGGAATCTTTGCTCATGAAATTAGCACACAACAGATTCATGTCTCATTATGCATTTGAGATCAAATACTATTGCTGCAATCCAACTGAAATTTGATTAAATAGGTAAGAGAGCAACGGAGTGGGATATTGCATGTCACAAGAAATGTGATTACAATCTCATTAAAAACAGAGAAGCTACGATCAAATTCAAAATTATTACAGATGGCTCCTTTGTCTCCTACAATAAAATCAGCTTGTGCATTGTTATTACCATTAAGTATTTAACTCCATTATAAAGAAATTTCCTGAACCAAAAGTTCCCTATTACAATAGTACTGAAATCCCTTTACCAGGAAGGCGTTTCCAGCCGCCACCAAAATAATGGTTCTCCTCCAAAAAATAGGGCGAGGATGCTCTTGAAAGTGGGCATAGTAGCATTGACAAAGAATACCTATTCGGTTTTGGAAAGCAGAAAGCTTAGTGTTCAGATGGTACTTTTCCTTCCCAACATATAGATCCCTTCTATTTGTTATTTCTTGCCTGCTGTATTGTGCTACTTTCATACTGCACGTTGCAGATAGGTGTTACCTGTCTGGATGTGATTTCTGTCAGATCCGGTACGCCAAGCAGCATGCCACTATGCAAAAAGGTTCACGTGGCATGTGTCATGGCTGTAACCAATTGCCGCATAACTGAACAGAGACCTTGGGAAAGTCACTTTACCTCAGGTCCCCAGTTACTAAGCTGTGTTAATGAGCAAACGAGCATTAAAAGCCATATTTGATGCATATTATGCATTAATGACACATTAATGTGTGCTACTGTTGTGATCACAAGCAGTGATAATGCTAAAAAAAAAAAAACCTGGCAAAAATTAATGAGCTATGTCGCAGGCAAATGCATGCAAATCAGCTAATTCTTATTAAGATGGTTTAATACAGATCACAATAAACCTTACGATTCATGTACGCCTTGGAAAGTTAACCATACTCAAGAGGTATCATTAAGTTTCCATGAAAGCTCGGCAGGCTGACTTGCCTGCAGACACTCTTACCCCACCCGCCCCATCTCAACTCCATGCATTCAAAACACAATGGGACACCTAGCCCTAAGGGTTAACTTCTGCTCCCAGCAGATTTCCCCCTCGACCCATGACCTCAAAATATCCCTTAAGGTGAGGAGGGTCTGAAAAGCCCTGGGGTGTTACTGGGTGGGGGTGGTGGGGTTGTGCTTTCCTTATCAGTAAGAGGGGAATTTTAAGGTGGTATTTTCGGGGCTGGGAGCAGGGAATCTTCTGCCATGTATGAGAGATGGGGAAATGGGGATTAACACTAGGGACTAGATGCCCCATTTTCCAGTGTGGCTCAGAAATGTGTGTGCATTACTACTGCTGGTAACATATTTTACTGGCGTTAACATGGGATTTACTAATGTGCTTTCATTCATTCACTCATTTAGTGGATTTATAACCCACTCCCAAAGCTTTAGTATATAGGTTCTGGGGGCCAGCTCCCCCAGGAACATACATGGACACTGCTCTCATCCTGGCACCCCTCCTAACCACTGCAATGAAAAGTGGTGGTAGTGGAATGGCCAGGTATGGAGGCAAACGAGCAGAAAGGACATCCCTGCTTGAACCATCACTGGACACTCCAGCCTGATCACAGCTGGAAGGTCGAGAAACAAATCGAGATCGGCACTATGGCTTCAGAGAGGTACGTTTTCCTCTTCCCCATTTCTGGAATAAAGGTCTTGGGTTGCACAAGGACTAGGCTCAGATGTGCGGAGGGTCCACCACAAGGAACCCCTTTTCCATAGAAGTCTGTCTCTATGGGCACTTTGGGAGTGGAAGGACCTAGCAGGTGAGCATCCCAGCTTCAGTACTTGCTTCTTTTATGCCTTCCTGTTAGAATAGCATTTAAAAATGCTAATGTGTCTCAGCTCTTTATATAGATGCTTTAGAGACATTTCATCTGGAAATAGAAGTAAATGTTAATAGCAGCATGTCCTTTTTCTTCCGTTTTTGCTTAAAGGGATGCTGCTAAATTTTGTGAAGACTCTCCTGAAGCAGGAATGGTAGTATTAAAACACTAGTTGTGTCAGATTGTCGCACTAGCAGTACATAGTTTTTGAATTAAAAGTTTGGACTAGAATGGTAAATGATTATAGCATATATTTGTGCACTAAAAAACTGGTCCTTATATAGTACCTTTTTTGAAGCATTCTGAAGCTGTCTTGGCTGAATTTATTTAGAGGAAATTATTTGATTACCACTTTTGTCTTTGATTATTTTGTATTTGCCTGTGGGTGACATTGAAGCTTTTTACCTTTTTTTTTTTTTTAATGAACAAGCTCTGCTAAATTTTTTATTGCATGAGTTTAATTACAAACTTCAAGACAAGCTTCATTAAGAGAAATCAACGAGCTTGATTTCCAGAAACACTGAGAAATATAAACAATTAAAGGAAAGCTTCCAAATAGGTCAATCATAGCCCAGGAAAACAAAAAAAGTGTGCATATGTGTGGGGGGAGCAACAAGAGAGAAGGAAAACTCAGAAGAAGCTATAACTGGCCTGTTTTACCCAAGATGTCCACCTCCAGCACTGGAAGAACTCAGCTTCTTAGAGTCCAAAAGAACCCCTATGCTGAAGTGAGTCACCAAAAATATAATTCACATTCTGAAACTTTGCAAGGCATTTACAGAGATATCGAAGACAAAATTCTGTGCTAAGCCTGGCACATTATCAGAAACAACTTACTCTTCTTCTGAGTTGGTCAGGAAAAACACAGATCCTATGACCAAAAAATACTGCTTGCTTGTTACGAAAACACAAAAGCATCACCAATACAAATGATGCCAGAACAGCTCTATTAACTCTTCTTGTTGCAGAGATATTTCCAAAAACCCTCTGAGACTGAGGCTCTTCATCGACAGCTATGTTTCTCCCCGTTTCACACCTTCACAGAGGCAAAAAACAGATTTTATTCATGAGAAGGTTGGAATATATTGGAATGCTGAGAAAGGCAGAGGACCTCGTTGTCATCTTGGGGGAAATCTGGACAATGAAGGTTTAAATGTCTTGTTTGGTTCTCCAACAGTTCCAGCTTACAGTGAATCAGGGCCTTATCTTGATTCACAGTAGCAGTAAGGCCTTAAGCTAAGAGATGCTGCGCTCAAGTGCCTCGATCTTACGTTTATGCTCAAGGAAAAGAATTTCTTTTTTTTTTTAATTCTTTATTTATCACTTTTTAACATCTTTACAAGAAAATCTAAAGTAACAATTTTCTATTCCAACAACATTATACTATACTCATTACTTGCATCCTTTCACTTATATTTTCTTATTTGTAGTCCACAATACTAAAATGCTGATCTCAAAATATTTATACAAAGGAAAATCAATACTTGTAATTATACAAAACATTACTGTATTTTAGTAAAAATATTCCCCCAATCTGGACCACTTTTGGTCTTAACAACAGAAATTGTTGCCTCCTTTTCTGTGTTCGTTTTGACACATCCGGATATATTCTCACCTTTAGTTTATAGAATTCCTCAAGACGATATTTGAAAAATAATCTTAATATCTAATCTCTATCTGGCTCTAAGACAAAGGACACTATCAGGGTTGCTGCCTGTACCAGTTCAGTATCAGATGTCTCCAAAATATGTGACAAATCTAAGTTTAGAGAAAAAGTATCCATAATTTGTCTACCTTCTTGATTAGATTCCAAATTCTCCTGTTTTTTATATGGCATTAAGTAATATACTTTTGCAGTTGGAGGGATCAATTCTTCAGAAATTTTTAATATTTCAACAAAATATTTTTTTTATTATATCTTTTGGTGCTATATGAGGCAATTTTGGGAAATTTATAAATCTCAGATTCTTCCTTCTATTAACATTTTCTAGATTTTCAACTTTCATTTGCAACACTTTATTTTCTGCTATTATCGAATCCTGAAGAGGTTTCCATTTGCAAATGTCCACCTTAACTTTTTCCATTTCTTTAGTTGTTATATTTTTACATTTTTCCAAATTAATCACTCTTTCTGGTATCTTATTAACTTTGGTCACAATAGGATTTATTTGTGTGGACATAGACATAGAAAGCCCAGTAATCACATCCCATATTGTATCCAATGTAATCAATTTGGGTCTTGCCAGCACTGGGGGGTTAAATTCCTCTAATGAACAATCACCTGCATTACTGCTTTCTCCTTGTGATCCCTGATTTTCTTCTTCTACAGATAGGGTTACCATATTTGGTCGTCCCTCTCCAGATTCTCCGGGACTTACTGACCCTGCTCCCAAAGCTGCATCGGCACCTTCCGCATATGCAGCTTTAGGCAGTACTTCTCGGGCTCGGGAGAGTGCCGGGTTGGTTGGTGGTTCCCTATAAATCGAGGACAATGATGTTGAATGGTCTGGTGGAGTGGACGCTTGAAAACCTATGTCCACTTCTCCCAACAGCGACCCATCCGATTTATTATCCCGTTGCACATGGGCATCCATAGGTCCTAGAACTCGAGCTACCGGAGAGTTAGCAGGGTCTAATCTCTCCTTAGCTCTCCATTTCCTGGCAGTGTGAGGCATTATTAATCCAAAAAACCCCCCAAAAAAACCTAAACACCTTGGAGCCCAATATTTGTTACAAAGTACATATTTAGAACAGCATCAAGTCCTTACTGGGGCTTTGAGAAAGAGAAATACTTAGTAACGAATATATTAGAGAGACAGTACCTTAACTTGATTGTAGTATTCATCAGATTTTAAAACAAAGCCGCACGCCCCTTTGGAGCGCGCGGCGGCGGCATGCGCCGCAAGGGGGTCGATTTTAAAGGCCTCTCTTGGTGCAGGCAATCGATGTCACACGCCCCAGCTGATCCCCGTCGGGGCCGGCGAAACCTGCACCCCCGGAAGGCCACTGGAGCTCCTCTCTCCTTCACAAATCCTTTTCCTCTCTGCCCCGATGACAAGCCGCAAGGGGGTGGATTTTAAAGGACTCTCTTGGTGCAGGCAATCGACGTCACACGCCCCAGCTGATCCCCATCGGGGCCGGCGAAACCTGCACCCCCGGAAGGCCACTGGAGCTGCTCTCTCCTTCACAAATCCTTTTCCTCTCTGCCCCCCAAGGAAAAGAATTTCATGGCTAATAAATTCAACTTCAACCCTTGGTGCATGTGCGCTATCATATGGCCCATATACGTGTGTATATTTTTCAGCATTAAACCACTGCTCCAAGACTCAGGTTTATCCCACCAAAAACATTGAGATTTTGGTACAGTAGCAGTTATTTAAAGTGGTTTCATAGCACTTTTGGCAACAAGCTGTACAGACAGCTTTCATATTTTATAAAATAGAAACACGTGAGATGAACTGGAAAAGCGAATGCAAATTCATTTATACATCTGTAACTCACATGGCTGACATTATTTTGTTTCAAGTAAAAATCTTTTACCTTTGTGCCAAGTCTCCCCATATTCGCCACCACCTCGAATATTGGCTACAGCCAGAACACCACCTAGATGCCTCACAAAGATTAGTCTGGACACACTGAAAAACAGAACATTGAAGAGCTGGGTTATTTTTAACGGAACTTGATTTGAAAACATACACAAGAAAATACCCAAAGCTGAATAAGCTGCTGGATGTGCAGGAAGCTCACTTGTGGGCATAACACTGCACACTGCAGAAACATTTATACATGCTGGATTCCAAGATCCTGCCTACTATATACTGTACACAGTGTTTTGCACTGCATGCTTGCCCAATACTATATTTTAAGAAAGCAGAGTTGCTTACCTGTAACAGGTGTTCTCAGACGACAGCAGGATGCAAGTCCTCACACATGGGTGGCAGCATCCGATGGAGCCCGGCACAGAAAACTTATCTCAAAGTTTCTAGAACTTTGACTAGGCATACTGAGCATGCTCAGCATAGCATGCCCTATACTACGTGTCCACGCAGGGTCCCTTCAGTCTCATAATACAGAATTCAAGAATAACCCATGCAGTGGAAACCCAACTCCACAGGGAGGCGGGTGGTTTTCATGAGGACTGGCATCCTGCTATCCTTGGAGAACACCTATTACAGATAAGCAATTTTGCTTTCTCTGAGAACAAGGCCTGGAGCTCACTGACCCTGCATGCTGAAGTGATCACCACCAAAAATATGACCTTTCTGCCTGAGGTAATACTACCCTCCTCTGCCTCAACCCTGCAACAATCGCAGGCCCCTCACAGCTGCCTCAGGCAACAGAGGGCCCCAAAGTCCCAGCAGGCACCTCAGTCAACTCCTTGGATGTATTTTTGCCTGGACTGCAGGAAGCACAGCCACATCTGTTTTATCCATTGTAAAGGATCTTCTGGTCGGGAGTAGGCTGCAGTTCTACATGAACCGATGGCTCAATATAAAGAGAACATGGCTGGCCTAGGCGGAGGTCCATATATCGGTGGTCTGGATTTAGCCTGCTCATTTCTAGGGCAACCCACAGACAACGTCACAGGATGAGGGTGAAAGGGAGTAAACTCGGGAGTAATCTAAGGTAGGGGTGCTCAAACTGATCCTAAAAGCCCCCCCAGCCAGGCAGGTTTTCAGGATTTCCCTAATGAATAGGCATGAGATGTATTTGCATCACTACCTCCTGTGAATGCAAAATATTTCTCATGCATATTCATTAGGGGAATCCTGAAAACCTGATTGGCTAGGAGGCCCATAGGACCAATTTGAGCACCTCTGATTTAAAGAAATCTCTTTCCAGAAAAGGTGGTGGAACAGCCTCCCAGTGGAGGTGATGGAGAAGAGGACAGTATCTGATTTCAAGAAAGCTCAGGGGATCTCTGAGGGAGCGACAGGCATTGTAGAGCAGAGCAGTTGGTACAGATGAACAAACTCTGATAAGCTCTATGATGTTTTTCTACCATCATGTTTCTGTGTTTTTATTTAAAAACATCCAAGTAGTGCAAGAGATCCCTCGATGTCGAAGGAGACAGCACTGTCAGTGCAAGGCTCCACTGGAGTGGGTACTTTCTCAAGTCCAAGACAGGCACAGTCTGTTTCCTTATTGACGAATTCCCTGGAATAGTGCCGGGTACTTTGTATTAGTCAGATCTACAGTCTCAGCACAGTCAAGGGTGACTGACATCCTGTTGTCCTTGGAGACAGGGCCGGCGCATCCCATTAGGTGAACTAGATGGTTGCCTTGGGCACCAACCATTAGTGGGCGCCAAAGAGCAGCCATATGGATTCTCAGCTGACCCCTGAAAAGATGCCCTCTGGCCCTCACCGAGAGCCTCGACATGAGCCGGGCCAGCACCGGCTTCGGCGGGAAGGCCCTGGCTCATGCTCCGTGGGCTCTCCACCACGGATGCCCCTGCACTGAATGACAACTGCAAGAGGTGAGCGCACGCACTCCCCTTCCTCCTGCTCCCCGGGCACCAGCCAGAGCTTCTCGCTCCCTCGCAGGCACTGACAGTTCGCCAGCCGTGTGGAAACCTGGGTCCCCCCTCACCTGCGGTAACCTGGACCCCAGCTCGCACCGCCTCCCGCCATCTTGCTTCGGAAGTACCGTCGCTCTTATAAATATTACTATTAATATCATAAAAATCCAACAGAGCAACAACTTATACAACATACAACACAAATGTTATAAACTCACTAGCTGTACTGATCCCTTTCAAGGGCCCACAAAGCTAGTCTGCGCTTCTTTCCTTGATGCTTTGTTTGGTCTCTCATCTCTCCCTTTGCGTCTGCTCTTGAGAGTGTGAAGGATGGTATCTTGGCAATACTGCAACCCTCCTGACCATGTTCCTATCCACTACTGATTTAGACTATGATAGTAGAAAGGACCATTAAGTCCATCCAGTCTGTCCAGCCCCACCTACAGTGCAACATCACAGACCCCAGTCCTTCATGGGCCCTCCCATCACTTGTCACCATGGATCCTCTGCGCTTTTCCCATGCTTTTCTGAATTCATCTTCAACCATCTTTAGTAGAAGTCCATACAATGTATCTATTACCCCTTTTTGAATAATTCAAATTTGTTGTAATATATAAAAGAAAAAGCTAAACAGCATGGAAAGGAGGGGTCATGGGAGAAGGATGACTCAGGAGTAATTGAAAAATATTTCTTTAAAAAAAAAAGATGGTTAATGTATGTTACAGCCTAGCAGTGACAAGGACCGTATCTAAATTAAAAAAAAGAAAGGGATGAGCCAGAGGAATGTGGAGGGAGTGGTGGGGATTATACAGCTGACCAGTTGGTGTACATGGGCAGACTAGATAGGCTGTATGGTCTTTTTCTGCTGTCATTTTTCTCTTGATATAATAAAACAGAATACCATAAAATGGTCGGCCCTAACCATAAGCAAGAATTACTGTAGAGGAGGGAAGCGGGCCTGATTTCTGGTTCCTGTTGGTTCTCAAGAAAAACTTTAAGCTTTAAATGTCATTGGAGATTTAGGAAGTAATTTTCAAAGGAGCTGCACATGTAAAAGTAGCATACAGTATAGCTATTTTCAAAAGTCCATTTATGTGTGCCAAACCTTTTGACAATTCAGCTCTATGGAGTGAATTTTCAAAGGAGTTACAAGTAAAAAGTAGCAATTTTCAAAAGCTATTTACGCATGTAAAATCTTTTGAAAATTACCTCCTTAGGATTCAATGTAATCCACTTTGAAGTGCTGAAAAAAGTGCAAAAAGCAGAATATAAATCTAAATAAATAAATAAAAATAAATTCATTCTAAAGTAGTGCAAAAAAAAAAAAAAGTCTACAAGTCAGCTTGCAGTGTTTGAAAAACGTACACCTTTGGCTCAATGATTTAATTTATTGCAGCAACTGTGAAGGGAAATAAAAACTAGCCGAGAAAAGCAAGCAGGCTAAAACTTTGGCATAAAGCATTTTGGTACTTCTGGCCATAAAGACTGCATTTATGGAAAGGGAAACTATTCCAGGGAAGTCTTTTGCACAAGATCTTGCCTGCAGAATTACTTCCCCTTCTAGTAGTTGCAGGAAATTAAATCCTTAGGCAAAGCTAAGTATAACTGCGCAGACACAGCGTTTTCCACACGCTATTACCCCTTACTGTATAATGTGTAATAATAGCGCGTCGAAAACGCTGCACCATACAAATCGGCCTGATTGACAGAGTTTGATGAAGGAAACAATTCTGGACGCTCCAGACAGCCTTCCTATGAGGTAGGACTGGGCCAACAGGATGACTTAGCTAGGTTTTAGAAGATCTTTACATCAATAAGCAGCACCATGTTGCAGGATGGTGTAGCTTCCTTGCATGTAACCCATTGATTAGATGGTCCTTGGGTATTATTTTTGATTAAGGGAGCAAAGGATTCACTTTTGAAGAAATTGCTACTGTTGGTGACTTTCTCCATGAAGAAGGGTCTTTCTCCTTAGTGGTTTAGTTTATTAACTTATTCCAATTTTTCCATAAACACCAAGTGGTTTACAATAAAAAGAAATCATACAATACATAATAAAAAAGAGATGTTAAATACATAAAATCATCCTATAAAATTTTAAAACAGAAACTAGAATTCTTAAAATGAAAACTAAAACCAGTAAAACTATTTTTAAAGAAAAAGTACAATCAAGCAATGGTTCACTGCCAATTAAAATAGACAATTGTCCACCCTGTTCTGAAAAGGGCAAGTTTGGATCAACAGGAAGAGAAAAATTTCCAACCCATCTTACATTTGCCCTGTTTGAGAAGGATTATTGAAAAATGAGTGACCATGCAGTTGTTGGATTTTATGAATATCAGTCTCTGTTGGACAGGTTCCAGTAAGGTTTCTGGAGAAATATTCAGACCCTGTGACTACAATGAGGGAGCAGGACACAATAGGGCCGGAGTGGCCAGTGAGGGCATGGGGAGGGGTAGCTCACTAGGGACAGAGAGTAGGATCAGGATAGGGAGGAGGAGTTGAGGGGGGGGAGAGAGGGAAAGAGGGAGGAGAGAGGGGTCGGGCAGCTCGCAACTGGCCGAGGTGGGGAATTCAAAAGGGTGCCTTGCTACCAGGGGCACCCTTTTGCCTTGGCTTGGCTATATGGTGGCAATCTATATTGAGGGAGAAAAGGATCCCTCAGTGGCCATCTTGACTGAGGGAAGGTGGCCATCTTTATTGGGGACAGCAAGTACTCCCTTCAGCAGACATCTTTAATTAGGGCAGTGTAAGCAATACCAAAAAAAAAAAGAGAGGCTAATGCATGAGCAGGCTGGCGATGCAATGTCTTGCATGGCATGGTGACATAAGAACATAAGAAAATGCCATACTGGGTCAGACCAAGGGTCCATCAAGCCCAGCATCCTGTTTCCAACAGTGGCCAATCCAGGCCATAAGAACCTGGCAAGTACCCAAAAACTAAGTCTATTCCATGTAACCATTGCTAATGGCAGTGGCTATTCTCTAAGTGAACTTAGTAGCAGGTAATGGACTTCTCCAAGAACTTATCCAATCCTTTTTTAAACACAGCTATACTAACTGCACTAACCACATCCTCTGGCAACAAATTCCAGAGTTTAATTGTGCGTTGAGTAAAAAAGAACTTTCTCCGATTAGTTTTAAATGTGCCCCATGCTAACTTCATGGAGTGCCCCCTAGTCTTTCTACTATCCGAAAGAGTAAATAACCGATTCACATCTACCCGTTCTAGACCTCTCATGATTTTAAACACCTCTATCATATCCCCCCTCAGTCGTCTCTTCTCCAAGCTGAAAAGTCCTAACCTCTTTAGTCTTTCTTCATAGGGGAGTTGTTCCATTCCCCTTATCATTTTGGTAGCCCTTCTCTGTACCTTCTCCATCGCAATTATATCTTTTTTGAGATGCGGCGACCAGAATTGTACACAGTATTCAAGGTGCGGTCTCACCATGGAGCGATACAGAGGCATTATGACATTTTCCGTTTTATTCACCATTCCCTTTCTAATAATTCCCAACATTCTGTTTGCTTTTTTGACTGCCGCAGCACACTGTACCGACGATTTCAATGTGTTATCCACTATGACACCTAGATCTCTTTCTTGGGTTGTAGCACCTAATATGGAACCCAACATTGTGTAATTATAGCATGGGTTATTTTTCCCTATATGCATCACCTTGCACTTATCCACATTAAATTTCATCTGCCATTTGGATGCCCAATTTTCCAGTCTCACAAGGTCTTCCTGCAATGTATCACAATCTGCTTGTGATTTAACTACTCTGAACAATTTTGTGTCATCTGCAAATTTGATTATCTCACTCGTCGTATTTCTTTCCAGATCATTTATAAATATATCGTACTGCCAATGTCTCCTTTCTCTTTGGAGCCAACCGAAAAATTTGCTGCAGTGGCTGTTTGGAACTTCAATGCTGGAAGTGAAAAACAAGTAAAACGAAGCAGGAATACCATTTTTTTTTTTTTAAAATAACGACCATCCCCTGGCGCAACAGCCGAACCCCTACACAGTATGACCCCATGCACGTGCTGGCAAAGCAAGGGCAGTAGCCCCAAAGAACGAGAAGCCAAGGAAGGAAAGAGCATGAAAGACTAGGGATGTGAATCGTTTTAGGACGATTAAAATTATCGTCCGATAATTTTAATATCGTCTTAAACCGTTATGGAACACAATACAATACAGATTCTAACGATTTATCGTTATAAATCGTTAGAATCGTGAGCCGGCACACTAAAACCCCTAAAACCCACCCCCGACCCTTTAAATTAAATCCCCCACCCTCCCGAACCCCCCCCCAAATAACTTAAATAACCTGCGGGTCCAGCGGCGGTCCGGAACGGCAGCGGTCCGGAACGGGCTCCTGCTCCTGAATCTTGTCGTCTTCAGCCGGCGCCATTTTCCAAAATGGCGCCGAAAAATGGCGGCGGCCATAGACGAAAAAGATTGGACGGCAGGAGGTCCTTCCGGACCCCCGCTGGACTTTTGGCAAGTCTCGTGGGGGTCAGGAGGCCCCCCACAAGCTGGCCAAAAGTTCCTGGAGGTCCAGCGGGGGTCAGGGAGCGATTTCCCGCCGCGAATCGTTTTCGTACGGAAAATGGCGCCGGCAGGAGATCGACTGCAGGAGGTCGTTCAGCGAGGGTTCCGGCGCCTCGCTGAACGACCTCCTGCAGTCGATCTCCTGCCGGCGCCATTTTCCGTACGAAAACGATTCGCGGCGGGAAATCGCTGCCTGACCCCCGCTGGACCTCCAGGAACTTTTGGCCAGCTTGTGGGGGGCCTCCTGACCCCCACGAGACTTGCCAAAAGTCCAGCGGGGGTCCGGAAGGACCTCCTGCCGTCCAATCTTTTTCGTCTATGGCCGCCGCCATTTTTCGGCGCCATTTTGGAAAATGGCGCCGGCTGAAGACGACAAGATTGAGGAGCAGGAGCCCGTTCCGGACCGCCGCTGGACCCGCAGGTTATTTAAGTTATTTGGGGGGGGGGTTCGGGAGGGTGGGGGATTTAATTTAAAGGGTCGGGGGTGGGTTTTAGGGGGTTTTAGTGTGCCGGTTTTTCGATTTTTCGATTTTTAACGATGTTCCGGCGAGGGATGGGGTTCGGGAGGGTGGGGGATTTAATTTAAAGGGTCGGGGGTGGGTTTTAGGGGGTTTTAATGTGCCGGTTTTTCGATTTTTCGATTTTTAACGATTTTTAACGATTTTTCACGATATTTTACCCCCCCAAACGGCAACAATACGATTCCCTCCCCCTCCCAGCCGAAATCGATCGTTAAGACGATCGAGGACACGATTCACATCCCTATGAAAGACTAACAGAACCTTGAACCCAGTGCCGCTAGGAAGAAGAAGATAGTCTAACCGGGATACCTCCCTGTAGCAATAAAGGCACCTCCCGGACAAATCAGTCAGACACTGAGGAACTCATGTCGGACCTTTGTCAGCAGGCGGAGATGCATGGGACAGACTGGCTGCGGTAACGCATGGTGAGCCCAGCAGAAGGCGATAATCCTCCCTCACCAAAAAGCCGTATGAGTCCTCAATTGGGGGACAAAGGTAAGGCGACAGTCACACAGAGCGATTCTGACTCTGATTCATCCTGACAGAAGCGATGAAGATCTAGCTCTTGCTACAGTTATGCAGAACACTTTAAAATCTTTTAAGAAGAAACGGTCGACTGGGAGAGCTGGCTCAGTCACAAGAGTTTGGGGCACAGGGTGCAGGGTTCTGCAAACCTCCTGATGCCCCCCCTTGGGCAATCAGTTTCGACCCCTATGCTCAAGAAGGAAGTTATGTGTGGGGTTAGCTCTCTCGCTTACAGTGTTCCCAAGAAAATTAAGAAAAAAATATGGAAACGGGAATTTACAGACATATTCTCCATGTTAATAAAGGATCTGGACGAGGGAGAGCGTGAAGCATGGGAAAAGAAGGGGGATGAAGTAAAAGAGAAGAGACCCAAAATTTAAAAAAACATACACATATTCATAAGCGTAGTAGTGTAGCTTGAGCCAGAACATGCCCCCATTTTATTAGATACCTGAACACAATCATGAAGGCACATAAGCGGGGTGGATGGGCTTGGCTGAACTATGACATTAAGTTCCGAAAAAGCAGGGCCCAAGACAGCTCTAACTCCTGCAGGCACAGGGTGTTGGACCTTTGGCTAGACTAGATGTCGACTCACAGGGCAATCATTGAGAGGCCAGCTTTCAACACAGGTACCTCAAGGGATAGGATGTCATAGCCCCCTGAGGGGAGGCGGGTTTTATGCAGGCAATTCAATGCTGGTCATTGCACAAGAGCCAACTGCAAATTCAAACACATTTCCTCCTGCTGTGGACTTGGTCCACACTCGGCAAATCAACGCTGAGGCATGAGAGATCGTAGGCAGCAACCCCTACCGCTGTGCGCGGCGCTAAAGGCCTTAGCGCCAACACGTTCAGCATCAATGCCATGAAGCCTTGGCTGCAGCTCTACCCTCTATGAAGTAAGGCTGCGGAGCTCACAGTGGGTTTCCCCATCCCGTGCCATTCTGACCCATCAGCCCAGGCTCTCTCCGTTCACAATGCGCAATAGTTATCAGTGCATGAGGCTGAAGCAGAGAAAAAGATCTCTTCCGAACTCGAGCTGGGCAGATTCATGGGCCCCTTTGCATTTCCCCCTTTCCCGAATATGATGATATCCCCCCTTTAGGAATGGTCCTGAAGAAGGAGCACGGGAAGATTAGGCTCATTCACAATTTATCCTATCTGCCAGGGAATTCTGTGAATGATCTGATTGACCCTTTGTTGTGTTCTGTATCTTATGTATCGTTCGATTTGGCGATAGCAATTATCAGGGAAGCAGGCAATTAGGTTGAGCTGGCAAAGGCGGACACAGAGTCGCGTTTCCGCTTTTGCCGGTTCACCTGAATCCTTTTACCTCCTGGATTTTCAGTTTAAAGGCCAGTTCTGTTATGATAGGTGCATCCCGATGGGCTGCTCGATGATATGTGCCTACTTTGGGCTGTTTAGCTCCTTTCTACAGTGGGTAGTTGAGCAGCAGTCAGGGTCCACACGAATGGTACCCTATTTCAATGATTTCCTATTCATAGGTACGCATGCACTAGACTGCGAACACCTAAAAGCCGCATTCCAGGCCATCGTGAAGGAGTTCGGCATTCCGCTAGCTAAGGAGAAAATGGAAGGGCTTCCAGATCGATATCCTGCTTGGGAATAGAGTTAGACGTGGAAGTGCAGATCTCGAGATTACCAAGCGATACGGTTTTGAAACTATGCAAGGCTATTAGGGATTTAGGTAGTGCCAAAAAAGCTACTTTGCACCAGTTTCAGTCCCTTATAGGGCTTCTCAGCTTTGCATCCAGAGTTATCCCAATGGGAAGGGCTTTCCTGCACAGGTTAACCCTGGACATATATGAAACATCATTGCATTAGGGTTACTAAACCCATCAGGCAGGACTTGAATATATGGGACCTTTTTCTATGGGATTTCAATGGGTGACCTTTTGGCAAGACCTCACAGATGCATCAGGCGGCAAAGGTTTCAGCATATACTTCAGGGGAGCCTGGTGTGCTGAACTTTGTCCTCCAAGTTGGCACGAGGGTGGAATTATCAGGGACCTGACATTTTTGGAGCTCATTAGACAGTTAGTGTTTACGTGCTTGCATTATAATATTACATGCTGCGCAGCACACATCCCTGAATAACATTGCCGATTCACTTTCACACATCCAGTGGGCGACTTTCAGATGCTACGGTCTAGAGACGCATTGTCTTCCAACCTTTATACCAGAGGAGATTTGGCAGCTTGGTCCCCTGACCTTTGGGAGTTGATCTTAGATTCTCTGGCTGAAAATATGAGGAAGAGCTATTGCCAAGCATTGGTCAACTTCCAGACCTTCCTGGGAGATGAAGCCGGGTCAGGGAAATGGCCCATACCACCTGCCTCATTGATCAAATACATTCTGCACTATAAGGAACAGGGCACTGCCAGATCTTCAGTAGCCACCCGTCTGGCAGGCCTATTGTTCTTTTCCTGAGTGTTGGGATTCCTCAGCTGTTCTGAGCTATTTCAGGTGAAAAGACTCATGACAGGATGGGCAAAGGAAAAAGGCAGACCTTGGGACTTAAGGTGACCCATCACGCACAACCTGTTGACTCGCTTCCTGGTGGCTCTTGAAGCCGCCTGTTTTGATGGCTTTGAGGCCTGCCTTTTTCGCTGTGCTTTCTTGTTGGCATTTTATGCAGTGCCATATGTGGTAAATTAGCAGCCCAGTCAGCTGAGAAGGCAGGTGTAGCTAGTTTACAGATGGCTGATGTAGCTCTCTAGAGCAAAAAAAACTGGTGCCCGATCTGTTGTACAAAACTCTATCTAGGGCTGCACCCTCCTCTCGGCGGGCAGCTGTTGATACATGCTGATAGTAGCCTGATTACACAATATCAATTCTGGAAAGAGCTATGTTTACCATTGCAGGCTAGTAGCGTATCTATGGAAGGTTATGGGACTCATTCCTTCCGTACTGGGGCAGCTACCATGGGGGCTGAGCTGGGTCTGTGTCTTAAGGAGATGATGTCCATTGGAAGATGGCGTTCAGGGAGGTTCAGTTTATGTCAGGTTGGAAGAATATTTTCGCTGTTAGTCTTGCAACTTGTGTTGTCTATTACAGGTTCGATGTCACGTATGTGCTTCGTCTGTATAATAGGGCTCTCTTGATTGCAGTGGGTTTATAGGAGAGCCATTGATCGAACTGGGAGCGAGCACCAGTGCATGGCCCCCCATCGCCTGTCACTGATCTGGAAAGGGATTCTGGGGATGAGGTGGGACCAGTTGATGCCGACCATTCTACACATGGTAAAACGTTATCCGCCGCCCCCCCCCCCCCCCACATTGATTATTCATCAAGGGGGCAATGATTTAACAGCTACATATAGCATGCAGCTGACCCAAAAAACACAAAATGATTTAATCAGCATGTCAGGAATTTTACCACAGCCAGACATCTGGCCCCAGGCGGGTTGGAGGGGGGAGCGGTCACATCAGGTGGTGGATAGAGCTAGAAGAAGCTGATAAAATATGCCCCTTGACATCCAAAAATATTAATCCTGCCCGTACTAACAAAAAACCCTGGTTCTCATCAGAATTAAGAACACTTAAACAAAACCTTCAACATAAAGAACAACAATGGCGGAAGAATCCCACCACCACTGCACGGGCCTCCTACAAAACCACAATGAGCTACTATAGGGTCACTATTCTTCGTACCAAAAGGGACTTCTATGCCAAAAAAATACACGGCTTCCTATATGACCCAAAAACACTCTTCTCATATGCTGCCACACTCACCACCCCTATTCCTCCAGTCATCCCGGAAGAAGAAGCACAAAACAAATCCTCCGAGCTGGCAGTCTTCTTCGACAACAAAATAAAAAATTTACTTATCCCGCTAACATCTTCCAACCCCATTCCTAACTCCCAGCCTCCTCCTGACCAAAACCATGCCCCATTGACACACAAACGGTCTCTAGAATCTTTTGATACTACATCATCCCTGGAAATAGAATCTATCATCAAGAAAATGAAGCCCTCTTCGCACCCTATAGACCAAATCCCGACCAAACTCCTTCTCACAATCCCTAACATCATCGCCAAACCTTTGGCTGACATCATAAACTGTTCACTCACAAACGGAACTGTCCCAGATGCTTTAAAAACAGTCTTGCTGAAACCATTACTAAAAAACCCCAACTTGGACCCGTCTAACCCCACAAATTTTCGCCCTATCGCTAACCTACCTTTCATAGCCAAGCTAATGGAAAAGCTGGTCAATACTAGACTCACAGACTATCTCGAATCCCACAACATTCTATATCCATCTCAATTCGGTTTCAGGAAACGCAGAAATACAGAATCTCTCCTACTCTCATTAACGGACAACATCCTGTTGGGTCACGACAAAGGTCAATCATACTTACTAGCTCTGCTAGACATCTCAGCAGCGTTCGACACAGTTAACCACACAATCCTCATCAACCGTCTGATGGAAATAGGCATCTCAGGTGCTGCACTCCTCTGGTTAAAATCCTTTCTAAGCAACAGATACTATAAAGTTAAAATAATCAACAAAGAGTCTCACCCTGTAGCTGCCAAATAAGGAGTTCCCCAGGGTTCCTCACTCTCGCCGACCCTATTCAACATATATCTTCTCCCCCTATGCCAACTCCTCAATAATCTCAACCTCACATACTTCATCTATGCGGACGACGTGCAGATCCTAATCCCCATCAAGGATCCCGTTTCCGACACTCTAAACTACTGGAATAGCTGCCTCCACGCCATCAACCTCCTTCTCACAAGCCTCTGCCTCGTACTCAATACGTCCAAGACTGAACTGCTAATCATTTCCCCCAATGATAATAACCCGCAAGCCTTCAATACCAACACACCTCTAGTAAATCAAGTGAGAGACCTTGGGGCATTCCTAGACTCCAGAATGAACTTCAAAAAATTCATCAACACCACCACCAAAGAAGGTTTTTACAAACTACAGGTACTAAAACAGTTAAGACCTCTCCTACACTTCCACGACTACCGTTCGGTCCTTCAAGCCATACTATTCTCAAAGATTGACTATTGTAATACGTTGTTGCTTGGTCTCCCGGCCTCTTCTACCAAACCTCTTCAAATGCTGCAAAACGCTGCAGCCAGGATCCTCACAAACTCTCGCCGCATGGACCACATCACCCCGATTCTAAAAATACTCCACTGGCTACCCATTCGCTACAGAATTCTCTTCAAGACACTTACTATTATCCACAAAACCTTATTTCAGGAATCCTCGCTCCAACTTACCATACCCCTCAAACCACACTCCTCTGCAAGACCCACCAGATCTGCATACAGAGATTCCCTCCAGGTTCCCCCCCCCCAAAATCCGTTCTCCACAACACCATTGAAAAATGTGCACTATCAATTGTCGGTCCGCATCACTGGAACTCTCTCCCGCCAGATCTCCGCCAGGAACATTGCCATATCACTTTCAGAAAAAAATTAAAAACTTGGCTGTTCGCCCAAGCATACCCCTGAAGAAGCCTCAGGGTCACCCTCACAGTCACATACCCCGCGGTTGCGTCCTCTTTCAGCAACTCAAAGGAACTGTTTTTCAGCTAACTGCACTTTAATATAACTTGCCTAATATTACACGATGTAAATTTGTATATAATGCTTACCATGTAAGCACTTACGTTTCTGCTTATTTGCTCTGCTCTCCAGTTAGAAATTGTTTAACCTATCCTCTTTTTCTCTAACAGCCCAGTCCCACATTCCCTGTTATAATGTAATTTCTTGCTTTCATTGTTAACTGGTTTTTTCTCCCTAGTTCATTGTAAACCGGTACGATAAGACCTGGTCTTGAGCATCGGTATATTAAAAGAATTTAAATAAATAAATAAATAAATAAGAAAAATTAACAGGTGGATCTGTAGATTTATGCCCACCATTCACGGGCTCTACACCCAACATGAATTGATGGATGAGAGCCCCGGTTTGTTCAGGCCAGATGGGGCGCATTTGTCAGACATAAGCTAGGATGTGTTAGAGACACTGCTAGACAGATTAGCCACAGCTAGGAAAGTGGGGGACCCTGGCAAAGGGATCAGTTACCAAGGTACATTGGTGTGGCGAACAGCGAGTTAACAGGGTCCCTTCCTAAGTTAAACCTCCCATTCACGCCATTTTGACTTGAGGGCAGCTACTCACAAGGGAGAGCAAGGTGGTTTTAGGGCATTGGTCACCAGGGGTTATTTGTGATAGAATGTTAATATTTATTGTATAAGTATATTGCATCTTTGATGCTGGATTGCTTTGCCTTGCTGTGAGGCTGCAGTCGAAATCTGTCCAATAATAAAACTTCATTATGCTCTGACCATGTGCTGATGATTGATTAATTCAAGTTGCAAGGGATGGAGCGGGGGGGAGGAGTGGGTGCGGGTGGAGGGGAATGAAGGCCTAACCCCTGCCTACATTCGGGCCAATACAGTACAGTGCGCTCCAACACAGCGCACTGTTAGCCAGCATTTGGACGCGCATTTTGGACGCGCTAGCTTTACCCTCTATTCAGTAAGGGGTAATAGCGCGTCCAAAACGCACGTCCAACCCCCCCGAATCTAATAGTGCCCGCAACATGCAAACGCATGTATGGACCTTTTAATATGAGCAAATCTCTTAAAATTCACCGTATGTGTGAAAAGGATTCCCCCCCCCCCAACGAACACCCCTGAGTGAAGATTTATTGTTTTTAAAATAAAAAACCTGTAGGAAATAGAGAACAACTTTGTCAGAAAAATTGATAGCATGTTTCAATAAATCACAGAGGGATTCCCTCTGTGAATCCCAGATCTGCCACTGTATAATATGCTTTTGTGAATTCCAGAACTGCTATTGTATAATACACCGTTTTTCCCTGTTCCCCACCCTGCATAGCATTAATCCTTGCCCCCCTTTGGAGTATGTAACTTACCTTTTGTAACTCCCCCTGCATAGTATTAACCCTGCCCCCCCTTTGGATTATGTAACTTTGGATTATGTAACTTACCATTTGCCGTTTGAACTCATTTTATCCCTCTAGATATAGTTATTTATTTATATATAGTTGCTCTTTATTTGTTGTTGAATCTATTTAACCGATGTTTACATTCCTATATTTTCTTGCCTCTGCTTTAGTTATTCTCTTCAGTCATCTTCCCTTTACCCTGTTATAATGTATTTTCCTCGCTTTGGTTAATATGTGAACCGACATGATGTGCCTTTCTAATGTCGGTATATAAAAATTACTAAATAAATAAATAAATAAATTCTATGAGGCATCTGAGAAACAGGGTTTTATAATTCATTTTATATAAAATGTCAGGAAAATTGGGCATGGCTTCTGAAAAAAACAACCCCCACAACCTAATGACAAGCAACCATGGAAGGATGAGCACTGGAAAGAATATATACAGCTCCAATGACATAACCACAATGTAAAAATAATAATGGCTGCTACTACTTTGTGGGTATAAAAAAAAAACAATTTAATAAAATTCTTTTCATATTGGTGAGCAGAGTCCATTTGACAGCGCTTTCATCTTCCCACAGATGCTGCCTGTCAAAGTGCCCGCCACATAGTACTTTGAAAAATTACAATTTCATGGTGCGCCTAAAACAGGAGGGAGGCCATTTGTAAAGTGACCTAACCCAATTCTTCTCACAACCAGATGGCTAAGGCATGCCAGACAGGCTCCTCATTCTTGTCTGCAGACCTGGTGCTGAAATGGGCATTCTTGAATACTCTGTTCTTACTCTCTGCGCTGCCTACCTAAAACATCCTTTTTCTACCATGGCTTGCCTCATTTCGCTCCGTGAACTGTTCAGCAGGGGACAGATAGAATTGTGCTACCACCACAATAAATAAAGACTTGCACAGAATCGAAAAACAAAACCCCAAAAATGGATTGCTCCATAATAGTGAGCTGCATAAAACTTTCAATCCCTCAGTTTACCAAATTTAAAAGCTAGGACATTCCTTTGCGTAAGAAAATTGGAAATAGCAATTTATTGGTTTGATATTGCTCAAGTGCTTTGTTTAAAAGCAGTATATAAATATGCAGAAATTAAATGTTTTCAGTGACCCATTTGCTTCGTAAGTGGAAATTGATTCACCCTTCTGAAGCACTTATCATAAAGCTAAAATAGTCCAATATAACCCTTCTGGCGAATTGCAGTGAACATGGAAATGCCCTGGTTTTACTGTCAGGAATATGCTTAGGAAATGTTAGCAATAGGAGTTACGCCTAAAAATATGAGCTATTTTGCAAGATCAGGATAAGATTATTCTTTAAAAAATAACGAGACCTTACAATGCTTAGGGCTACCAAACTGCATAATTACTAACCACGAATCTTTCACAAATTATTTTCAGTCTGACCTGCCAATATGCGATCATTATCCACACTTTGGGTCAAACCACTGTTTTAGGAAGGCGGTATACAAATATAACAATGAAAGTTGGATCCGACCAGCTCTATTTATGCTGAATGATGAGCACAGTCAGCAGTAGCAAGGAAGTATTTACAGATGCGCTTTTAGCTGCATGGCTCTGTTGCTATGGAATAGCATATCTTATGATCTAAGAGTTGAGAGTAACTATTTAAAGTACAGAAAAATGCTGAGAACCTGTTTTTTTTTTTTTTTTTACTAAGATTCAAAATATAAAATGATAATTATATTTTTAAATTTTATATTTTCATGCATCTATAATCAGTCACTGTTTGTCATGGATTAGGCAGGATGGGCTAGGATTTCCCCCAGTAGGAGTAAGGCCAGACTCGGGGGCAAGGCTGGATTGGGTCTTCTGCCTATACCAGCCACCTCCTCTGGAGGTTGAGCCCTTGGGTGACTGGCAGGACTTAGCTGGGACACAGCACAGACTTGGAAATGGATACAGGCACAGGGTAGAATTGAGGACCAGGGGAGAACCAAAATGGCTGCCACACTGTGAGTACGAGAAACCTTCTCTCCTGAGGCTTCGTTTTCTATTCGCTTTTCTTATATTGAATTACCTTTGAAAATTACCTCCAAATGCCTCATTCGAAAAGAAAAGCAAAAATCCGTGAGGTTCTTACCTCCACTCCTGACGCTGGTTCCCGACAGCAGAGAATAGAGGAGATTTTTCATTTAGCACAGCAGATGCCGGAGAGCGTGGCCGCTGGTGTTGGAGGCGGAGAGCGGCCGCCCGACGCCCTGGCCGAAGAGGCATCGTTAAGCCCCGGAGCACCAACGGTTCCTTCTCTGGTCTATAAGCCCCCGGAAGGTGGGGGAATGGAACAACTGAATATGCCATCTTTTTTGACATCGAATGACCGCGCTGAAACCCAGAGGAGAGATGGGGAGATACCATCAACTCCGGAGAGCCCGATGGATAAGGGCTCCAGGGACAGCAGTGGCGCAGTATGGCAGAGAGAGGTAGACATAGAAGGCCCTCTACAAACAGGAGGTAAGGAGCCGGAGATACAAGTGGTGTTAGCCCCTCTGGAAATGCCCGAAAAAGTGACTCTTGTTGAGATCTGGAAAGTTTTAACTAACATAAGTTTGGCAATAAATAATTTATCTAAATCAGTTAAAAAGAACATGGAGGGAACCCAAAAGCTTGAAAATAAAGTATAAATACTTGAGAATTTTTCGACTAAAGTGGAAAAAGAACTTAATGATGTGAAAGAATTACAAACAAAATTTATAAAATCTGAGAATATGGTCATGCAGAAAATGATTTTCTAGAGAACGAAATGAGAAAGAACAATCTCAGATTTTTAAACTTTCCCAAAACAAAATGGGCGAAACCGGTAGATCTTCTGAAAAGCTATTTAGTAAATATTTTTAATATCCCAGAATCAAGCATTCCAAAGGTTTCGAAGATTTATTACGTTCCAGGAAATGAAAAAAACAAGCAGCAACAAGAAGAACAAGACAAAGTTTCCTTTGATAACCTATCTGATTTTTTGGAAAAATCCTATGAAGCAAAAATTGAATTGAGAGCTACGCTGTTGGTGACGTTTCTGTATATTAAAGATAGAGATGAAATATTAAAAAAATCTTTTCAGAAACACACACAGCTCTTTTATGGAGCCTCAATAAGAGTATTTCCGGACATAACCAGGAGGACACAAGAGATAAGGAAAATATTTTTATCATTAAGAAATCAGGTGCTCTCTAGAGGGGCCAGATTTTATTTAAAATTTCCATGCAGGTGTATGATTATTTACCAAAATGATAGATATATTTTCACAGATCCAGAACACCTACGTATCTATTTAGACTCCCACTCCTGATTTATATTGTAGAGGGAGGTGGTCATTGAGTTTACTGTTGTGCTACACAGTGTTTCAGTTAAATATTGTTCAAGATGAATATAATCTTTTGAATCCGCTTAATTAATGGTTCTCCCCTATATTCTTATAAAGTGGATGTGAAATACAATCTGTATAATTTGTGTTATATTGATGGAAATTTTCTCCTTTTTTCTGTTTTGAATTGTTTTCAATGTACTTATATTGAAACATTAATAAATTAAAAATTAAAAAAAAAAAAAAAAAGAATTGAGGACCAGGCTAGGGCTGGAGCCAAGGACTGTAGAGAACAAGACAAGACAGGGCCTGGGCTGGAAACAGGGACTGAACAGGACAAGGATTGGGCAGCACCGGATAGGGCAGGATAAGACAAGCTTAGACAAAGACTGAACAAGGAAAGGACTAGAACAAGCAACAATAAACAAGAAGGCCCAAACACGGCACAAGGCTGGGTTATGCGAACCTGGAAGGCCCAAAAGCCGCAAGGCAGGACAGAAAGGCTGCAGAGCAAAGCAGGAAGGCTTGGAGACCATAAAGTAAGGCCATATGGCAAGGCAGGAAAGCAAGGCAAGGATGGCCAGGTAAGGGAGTTGAGGTGACTCAATGAAGAGACAAGGGGGGAATGGACAGCCTGGGTTAAGTAGGGCTGGAATTATCACCTCATGGGATCAACAAGAGGGTGGCTAGAACGGCTGTGGACGAGGCCAGATCATAAAGGGGTAGATTTTCAAAAACGGCGCGTTCGTGTACTTTTGTTGGCGCTCCAGGCGCAAACAAAAGTACGCGGGATTTTAGTAGATACGCGCGTATCCGCTAAAATCCTGGATCGGCGCGCGCAAGGCTGCCTATTCCGTGTAGCCGGCACGCGCCGAGCCGCGCAGCCTGCCGCCGTTCCCTCCAAGGCCGCTCCGAAATCACAGGGGCCGACCAATGGCATTGGTAGTCCCTGTGACATAGTAAGGGCAAAGGCTATCGGCGCCATTTTGAATACTGGCAGCAGACGGCCCAAGTGCAGGAGATCGCTCCGGACCCCCGCTGGACCACCAGGGACTTTTGGCAAGTCTTGGGGGGGGTGTCAGGAGGGTGTAGTTAATTAAATTTAAAAATTTAAAGGGTTGGGATGGGGAATGGGGACAATAAAAACATTTTATGCCCTACCCTAATTTGCTCCATAAGACGCACAGATGCCCGGGAACAGAGCCGGTTTAGCACACCATTATTATTATTTTTTTTTTAATTTTCCCGCTCTGAATCCAAGGTGCGTCTTATGGTCAGGTGTGTCTTATAGAGCGAAAAATATGGTAATATGAATAGCACGTTTAGTCCCTAAGGCTGAGACACAGCCTTTTCCATTTTTTCCAGTACAGAGAAAAAGCAAAACTGCTTACCTTGTAATAGGTGTTATTTTATTTATTTATTTTTAATTTTTCTATACCGAAATTCCTGTATGAGATACAAATCAATCCGGTTTACAGAGAACGGGAACTCGCCCGGGGCTTGTCTGGCCAGGGCTTTTTACATTAAAACATTAAAATTTACATAATAGGTGTTATCCCAGGACAGCAGGATGTAGTCCTCACATATGGGTGACATCACTGACTGAGCCCTATCACGGAATACTTTCTGTCAAAGTTTCTAGAAACATTTGACTGGCACACTGAGCATGCCCAGCATGCCATGATTCCTCGAGCCACAGGGGATCTCCTTTCAGTCTCCTATGTAGCAATAAGCGTTAGCAAAAATAAAATAATAAAACGTATTGGACCCAACTCCGTGGTGTGGCGGATGGGTTTCATGAGGACTACATCCTGCTGTCCTGGGATAACACCTATTACAAGGTAAGCAATTTTGCTTTATCCCAGGACAAGCAGGATGCTGGTCCTTACATATGGGTGATTAGCAAGCTATAGGCTGAGTCATTTTGTAGTGAAGCAACACTGAAGTATTGTTGGTGAAAATGAGGCAGCCGAAAATCACAGCAGGTTGGATGTAGGAGGAGTTGGGATTATACTGTGTTGCTTCACTACAAAATGACTCAGCCTATAGCTGAGTCTCCTGCACTTGGGCCGTCTGCTGCCAGTATTCAAAATGGCGCCGATAGCCTTTGCCCTTACTATGTCACAGGGACTACCAATGCCATTGGTCGGCCCCTGTGATTTCGGAGCGGCCTTGGAGGGAACGGCGGCAGGCTGCGCGGCTCGGCGCGTGCCGGCTACACGGAATAGGCAGCCTTGCGCGCGCCGATCCAGGATTTTAGCGGATACGCGCGTATCTACTAAAATCCCGCGTACTTTTGTTTGCGCCTGGAGCGCCAACAAAAGTACACGAACGCGCCGTTTTTGAAAATCTACCCCTTTATGATCTGGCCTCGTCCACAGCCGTTCTAGCCACCCTCTTGTTGATCCCATGAGGTGATAATTCCAGCCCTACTTAACCCAGGCTGTCCATTCCCCCCTTGTCTCTTCATTGAGTCCGTAGACTGAATCTTGTCATCCTTCTTTGTCCAAACAGTAATGAGCTGCAAAGGTGTGAACAGAACTCCATGTTGCAGCTTTACATATGTCAAGAACGAACTGGCACTGAACGATAGTGTGCTACTGAGGTTGACATTGCTCTTACTGAATGTGCTTTTACTCGCCCTTGGAGAGGAAGGCCTGTTTTTTCACATTAGAACTCTATACAATCTGCTAGCCAGTTGGAAAGAGTGTGTTTGCCCACTGGATTACCCAGTTTGTTTGGATCAAAAGAAACAAAGAGTTGAGTGGATTTCCTATGGACTGCAGTGCGGTCTAAGTAGTATGCTAGCACACGTTTACAGTCCAAGGTATGTAAAGCTCTCTCACTTGGTGAGAATGAGGTCTTGGGAAGAATATGGGCAAAACTATGGATTGATTCAAATGGAATTCCGTAACTACTTTGGGAAGGAATTTTGGATGTATACGAAGTACCACTCGGTCATGTAGGAATTTTGTATAGGGTGAGTATGCGACAAGTGCCTGTAACTCACTAACCCTTCTAGCAGATGTAACGGCTATTAGGAAGATAGTCTTCCATGTGAGAAATTTAAGATCACAGGAGGACATGGGCTCAAAGGGAGAATGCATGAGCCTTCTTAGCTCAGTGTGCTGCAGCAGTCAAAAAAGCAAATAAAATGTTAGGAATTATTAGGAAGGGAATGGTTAATAAAACGGAAAATGTCATAATGCCTCTATATCGCTCCATGGTGAGACCACACCTTGAATACTGTGTACAATTCTGGTCGCCGTATCTCAAAAACGATATAGTTGCAATGGAGAAGGTACAGAGAAGGGCAACCAAAATGATAAAGGGGATGGAACAGCTCCCCTATGAGGAAAGGCTGAAGAGGTTAGGGCTGTTCAGCTTGGAGAAGAGACGGCTGAGGGGGGATATCATAGAGGTCTTTAAGATCATGAGAGGTCTTGAACGAGTAGATGTGACTCGGTTATTTACACTTTCGAATAACAGAAGGACTAGGGGGCATTCCATGAAGTTAGCAAGTAGCACATTTAAGACTAATCGGAGAAAATTCTTTTTCACTCAACGCACAATAAATCTCTGGAATTTGTTGCCAGAGGATGTGGTTAGTGCAGTTAGTGTAGCTGGGTTCAAAAAAGGTTTGGATAAGTTCTTGGAAGAGAAGTCCATTAACTGCTATTAATCAAGTTTACTTAGGGAATAGTCACTGCTATTAATTGCATCAGTAGCATGGGATCTTCTAGGTGTTTGGGTAATTGCCAGGTTCTTGTGGCCTGGTTTGGCCTCTGTTGGAAACAGGATGCTGGGCTTGATGGACCCTTGGTCTGACCCAGCATGGCAATTTCTTATGTTCTTAGCACCAAATTAAGGTCCCATTCTGTGACTGGTGGCCGTATTGGTGGTTTAAGGTGAGTTAAACCTCTCATAAATCTACTGACAAGAGGTTGTACGGATATTGGTGCATCTCCCATGTTATTATGGTAAGCCGAGATTGCACTTAAGTGTACTCTTACAGATGAGGTCTGGTGCCATAGATAGTCTAGTAAAGAGGGTGTGGGGCAGGAAAAAGGGTCAATGTCTTTTTGCGTGCACCACAAAGTGTATCTTTTCCACTTCGAAGAATAGTTCTTCCATGTGGAAGGTTTATGTGAAGCTATAAGCACTTGAGAGACATTAGTGGAAAGATTGAGTGGTTGTAAGAGCAAGCTTTCAATATTCAGGCTGTCAGCGATAGGGATTGAAGGTTGGGATGGCGCAACCTGCCCTGATCCTGAGTTATGAGCGTGGGAGCTACACCCAGGCGAATTGGCTCTGTGATTGATAGGTCAAGAAGTATGGGAAACCACATTTGTCAAGGCCAATATAGGGCTATGAGTATCATGGACCCCTTGTCCTGTTGTAGCTTCACTAGAGTTTTGGTTATTAATGGTATCGGGGGATACGCGTATAGAAGACCTGAGTTCCAAGGGCGAGCAAAGGCGTCCTTGGCTGGCTGATGTTTCTGTTTGTGCAGAGAGAAGAACCTGTCCACCTTGTGATTCAGGTCTGATGCAAAGAGGTCTATTATTGGTTGTCCCCAACATTGAAATATCCTGGTCGCTACTAAGGGATCCAGGGACCATTAATGAGGTTGGAACTGACGACTGAAGCGATCTGCAACTATGTTGTGGATGCCTGCTAGATAAGTGGCCCAGAGAAACATGGAATGTATCAGGACCCAGTCCCAAATCTGTGCGGCTTCTTGACAAAGGAGATATGAGCCCGTACCTCCCTGTTTGTTCAGGTACCACATGGCGACTGTGTTGTCAGTTTGAATCAGAACAGTCTTGCGTGAAAGGCAGTCCTTGAACGCATGTCGAACATAACGTATAGCTCGAAGTTCCAGGAAATTTATTTGAAATGTTGCTTCATGTTTTGTCCAAGTACCCTGGGTTTGGAGATTGTCTATGTGAGATCCCCAACCTAAGGTGGATGCATCTGTAGTTAGAGTTATCTGTGGAACTGGTTGTTGAAAAGGTAGGCCTTTGCACAAGTTGTTCCTGTTTACCCACCAAAGGAGAGATGAACGTAGCTGGTGGGTTATTTGAATTGGAGATGACAGTAGTTGAATTGCTTGTATCCACTGTGATCTCAATGTCCACTGGGATACTCGCATGGCTAATCTGGCCATAGGAGTGACATGAACTGTGGAGGCCATGTGACCTAGTAAAGTTAGAAACTGATGAGCTGTCACCCTGTTTCTGCGAGCGTAGCGAGTTTGCTAATAAAGAGAGTGTTTCCTCGCCCAATCTTTCGGGTAGGAAAGCTCTTGATAGGATGGTGTTCAATTCTGCTCCGATGAATTGAAGTAGGTGAGACGGGGTGAGATGGGACTTTTGGTAATTTATGAGAAAACCCATCGAGTGGAGCAGAGTGATTGTTCGTCTGAGAGAAGCAAGAGCTCCTTGATGAGATTGACTTCTGATGAGCCAGTCATCCAGGTAGAGGAAATGTGTACACTTTCATTGTGTAAGTGTGCTGCTGCTACTACTGCTAGGCATTTAGTGAATACTCTGGGTGCTGAGGCAAGTCCGAATGTAGTACCCTGAATTGGAAATGCTGTTGACCCACCAGGAAATGCAGATACTTGCGATAAGGAGGGAATATGGGAATGTGAGCATAAGTGTCTTATAGATCCAGAGAACAAAGCCAGTGTCCTGTCTGAAGAAGGGGAAGCATTGTGCCTAAAGAGATCATCCTGAGTTTTTCTTTTCGTAGAAATCTGTTGAGATTTCTGAGGTCTAGGATGGAACGTAGGCCTCTCGTTTTCTTTGGAATGAGGAAATAACGGGAGTAGAATCCTCTGCCCTGCTGAGTCCGGGGTACCAGTTCTACGGCTCTGGCACTCAGAAGGGTGGATAATTCTGCTTGCAGATGAGTGATGTGATTTTCATTTAGCGAAAGAGGCTTTGGAGGAGAGTCTTTTGGAACTGATAGGAAATTGAGTTGATAACCTCGTGATATTATTGAGAGTACCCATTGGTCTGTTATCTGAAACCAATGGTTGTAGTAGAAAGAGACTTGACCTCCTACTGGTATGTTTGGATTGGGATTGTGGAGATGGCCTTTGTTCTCTGGTGTTGCCTCAAAAACCTGCAGCTGGTCCTGTCTGTGCTGGTGGTTGGGGCCTAGTAGTTCTAGGCTGTCTGGGTTGATATCTTTGCTGTGGTCGGGAAAATCTAGCCCTAGATGCCGGTGGATAATATATCCTCGGCCTGTAGTACGGCTTTCTGGTATCTTTTCTTGGTTGCCGACGGGATGCTAAAGAAGAAGAGTCTTGTGGGACCGCAGATAACTGACGCAGTGCCTCTGTATGTTCTTTAAGTTGGGCCACTGCATCCTGAAACTTTGACCCAAAGAGGTTGTCGCCTACACAGGGTAAGTCCACCAATTTATCCTGTACCTCAGGCCTGAGGTCAGAGGCCTTTAACCAGGCCCAACGGCATGCACTGATCCCCGAAGCTGCAACCCTTGAAGAAGTTTCGAAACTATCGTATGCAGCACAAACCTCATGCTTTCCAGCTTCTAGTCCTTTATGGATAATTGCCTGAGCTGCATCTTGGTATTGCTTAGGTAGGGAATCCTTGAGCTCCTGCATTTGTTTCCAGAGATTCCTCTGGTATTGGTTGGTAAGTTGGTTGGTAAGTTGGTTGGTAAGACGCAATCCTGGAGTTTAGCATTGCTCCTTGGTATACTTTCCTTCCTAGAGAGTCTAGGAAAAAATGATCCTTCCCTGGTGGTGTAGACGAATGAGGTCGTACTCTTTTAGATTTTTTCTGAGCCGACTTGACCACTACTGTCTGGTGTGGTAGTTGTGCCTTTTGGTAACCAGGGACATGCTGTACGAGATATGTGGTGTCCATTCTCCTATTGACTGGTGGAATGGAACATGGATATTCCCACAATCTATGTTGTAACTCCAGTAGGACCTCGTGGATTGGAATGGCTAGCACTTCCTTGGGTGGATCCACAAATTGAAGGACTTCTAATGTTTGTTGCCTCGTATCCTCCTCAGACACTAATTTAAAAGGGATTGTGACTGCCATATCTTTTATGAAGGTAGTGAAGGATAAGTCTTCTGGTGGGGACTTTTTTCTTCCTTCAGGAGGAGATGGCTCAGACATGAAGCTTTCAGATGATGAATCTGTGTATTTCTCCTCCCAGGAGTCATAAGGTGCATGTTTGGAAGGAGAAGTAGGAGAAGACCCCGGAGGTACTGATGGAACCACTGGTCTGAAAAGTCCTGAAGGTCCTGGTTGAGGTCCATCGAGTGGGAACTGACCAAAAGTATCTCCTATACCTGCAGGCTTAGTAGGAAGAGGTTGTGATGACATGGCACCGATGAGGACATTGAGTTTGTCCATGAGAGGTTGAAAAATTGAAATGTCCGGCTGCATTGGAGTCCCCGGCATGGGTACTAGCATCGGGAACGGCATCGGTGCTGGTCCCGGCATCGGTGCTTGTTTTGTCTTCGGGGATGGCCCCGGCATCTGCGCGGGCACCAGCATCGACAATAGTGTCGGCATCGGTGTCGATGGTCGATATTCTTGGAGTGCTTCTCGCACCGCCTGGCGGATGAATCCGCTGAGTTCCTCCGTAATAGCTGATGCAGGCAGAGCAGCTATACGTGGTGGCGGTGGAGGCATCATCAGCTCTACCACAGGGCCTTGCGGTGGCTTGATGTCCTGTACCTCTAGGGGTGGGGAACGCCTCGGTGTAGAAGGCCTCGGTGTCTCCTGTAGACGAGGTCTCTTGACTCCCGACTGCTCCGGCGATAACAAGGCTTCCGGAATTGAAGAATGTCGATGCCGATGTCGATGTTTTGTACGTAGCTCCGTGGCTTTTTCAAGGCCAGACGTTGACTTCGTCGATGCCGCGATTGGGAACGACCGGTCACCCGAGCCCTCCAGCGACACTTTTTAATAACCAGCCTTTTCGACGCTCCGGCCGGAGATGAATGGGTGGATGTCGACGTGGAAGGTAATAGCTGGATGTGGAAAAGGTGTTCCATCTTTTCCTGACGTGCTTTTTGACCTTTAGCGGTCATTTCTGCACATCTTGGACACGATGAGACATCATGGGACTGACCCAAACAAAGAACACACTCAAGGTGTGGATCAGTAATCGACATCGTTCGATTACATTTGGGACATTTCTTAAAACCTGTGGCCATGATAACTGCTACAGCCGTCGATGGATATCTGACTAAAGGTTTTGTGAACTCAAAAAGAGTCGGAAACAAAATTTCTACTCACCGGCCAGTGGTTGAAGAGAGACTCCGATGTGGGAATGAGAAAAAGTGATATTTTAATCTGTTTTTTAAACAGAGTTGTGTGAAAAAATTCACACAGGACTCCTGCTCTGTGATGCTAAAAGCAGCGCGGAAAAACGAAGACTGAAGGGACTGAAGGGAGAACCCCTGTGGCTCGAGGAATCATGGCATGCTGGGCATGGTCAGTGGGCTCAGTGTGCCAGTCAAAAGTTTCTAGAAACTTTGACAGAAAGTTTTCCGTGATAGGGCTCCATCAGTGACGTCACCCATATGTGAGGACTAGGATCCTGCTTGTCCTGGGATAATATCCTGTTTTATGTTATGCGTTTATTTTTTATATACTGACATTCGATCTCAATCGAGATATCACACCGGTTTACATTCAGGTACTGGAGGTATTTCTCTATCCCCAGAGGGCTTACAATCTAAGTTTTTTGTACCTGAGGCAATGGAGGGTAAAGTGACTTCCCAAGGTCACAAGGAGCGACAGCAGGACTCGAACCCTGGTCTCCTAGGTCATAGTCCACTGCTCTAACCACTAGGCTATTTCTGCCTTTTGACTCCAGTTTCAGGCTCAAGCATTCTGAAGGAAAATTAGTTTCTTACCTGATAATTTTCGTTCCTGTAGTACCAAGGATCAGTCCAGACACCTGGGTTGTGACTCCGCACCAGCAGATGGAGACAGAGCAAAACTTGTCGGGCACCCCCACATATAGTAAGGTGCCACCCACAGCTCGTCAGTCTTACGTAATGTCAAAGCACAACATTGAACTTCAACTAACTAACTAGATGGCCCGAAACCCCAGGCCAAATCCACAGAACCCCCGGCTGGATCAGAACTACCAGAACCAGAGGCCTCAACCAACTTACAAGAAAACAAACATAGAGTGCCAACCGAGCGGACTCTCTTCTGCAGAACTCCCAACCAAAACAGACTATACGGGCGGGATCCTGGACTGATCCTTGGTACTACAGGAACGAAAATTATCAGGTAAGAAACTAATTTTCCTTTCCCTGTACGTACCAGGATCAGTCCAGACACCTGGGATGTACCAGAGCTGAATTACCGAGGGTGGGCACTAGAGAGTCCCGCTCGCAGAACTCTCTCACCGAAACCCCCTGAATCCAGGCCCCGAACATCCACACGGTAGTGTCTAGCAAACGTATGCAGTGACTTCCAAGTCGCTGCTCTGCAAATCTCTTGTGGCGACACGTGGGAAGATTCCGCCCACGATGCAGCTTGTGCTCGCGTCGAGTGAGCCCGAAGACCCGCAGGAACAGACTTCCCCTTCAGAATGTACGCCGAAGCAATGGCCTCCTTGAGCCAGCGCGCAATCGTGGTACGGGAAGCTGCCCCACCACGTTTTGGCCCCGAGCACAAAACGAATAGATGATCCGAAACCCGAAAGGCATTTGTGACTTCCAGATAACGGAGCAGCACTCTGCGGACATCTAGCTTTTTCAACAGTCTAGCCTCAGGATCAGACCGCTCCCCTTCCGGAAAAGCGGGCAGCTCAACCGTCTGGTTCAAATGAAAAGCTGAAACCACCTTAGGAAGGAAGGAAGGAACCGTCCTTAGCGAGACGCCTGTCGCAGAAAAGCGCAAGAAAGGCTCCCTACAAGACAACGCCTGCAGTTCGGAAACACGCCGTGCCGACGCAATTGCCACAAGAAACACCGTCTTGAGAGTAAGGTCCTTAAGCGTCGCCCGTCTCAGAGGCTCAAAAGGGGATGAACACAGAGCGGAAAGAACCCAATTCAGATTCCAAGAAGGACATGGCGAACGCAAAGGCGGCCGCAAATGTTTGGCTCCCCGAAGAAAACGCGCCACATCCGGGTGCTGCGCCAAGGACCTTCCGCGCACCTTACCTCTGAGGCACCCAAGCGCCGCCACCTGGACCTTAAGAGTACTGCAAGACAGCCCCTTTGCAAGGCCAGACTGAAGAAACGCAAGAACATCCGGTACGGAGGGCCGCACAGGATCCCGCTCCCGAGCTCTACACCAGTCCTCAAACACTGTCCACACCCTAACGTAGGCAAAGGACGTGGACCGCTTTCTAGAACTCAGCAATGTGGCTACCACCGCATCCGAATATCCTTTATCCTTCAAGCGTTTCCTCTCAAAGCCAGGCCGCGAGACAGAAGTGATCCGCGTCCTCCAAACAGACGGGCCCTTGCCGCAGGAGCGCCGCTTCCCCGTGGAACCGGAGAGGAGGTTCCCGTGCCAACTGGAGGAGGTCCGCGAACCACGGACGCCGTGGCCATTCGGGCGCTATCAAGACCACCTCTGCGGGATGCATCTCTATGCGCCGAAGAATCTTGCCTATCAGAGGCCAAGGAGGAAACACATACAGCAGAACGTTTGTGGGCCAGGGGAGGACCAGAGCATCCACCCCTTCGGCTCCCCATTCTCTTCTTCGACTGAAGAACCGCGGGGCTTTGGCGTTCTGAGCGGTGGCCATCAGATCCATGTGTGGCGTTCCCCACCGCTCGCAGAGGAGGTGGTAAGCTCCCTCCGACAGCTCCCATTCCCCGGGATCCAAGCGATGTCGGCTGAGAAAATCCGCTTGGACATTGTCTACGCCGGCGATGTGGGAAGCCGCGATGCTGCTTAGATGTCTTTCCGCCCAGTGCATCAGTTGCCGCGTCTGCTCCGCGACAGCCCGGCTCCTCGTTCCTCCCTGTCGATTGATGTACGCCACTGTGGTCGCATTGTCCGACAACACTCGGACTGCTTTCCCCCGAACCAAAGGGAGAAAGGACTGCAGCGCCAACAAGACCGCTCTGGTCTCCAAGCAATTGATGGACCACAGTGACTGAGCCGTGGACCACTGTCCCTGCACCGAGCAACCCATGCACACCGCTCCCCAGCCGGATAAGCTGGCATCCGTAGTGACTACTGTCCAGGTGGGCATGAGCAGAGACACTCCGCGGGTCAGATTGCTTGAGCTGAGCCACCATTGTAGACTGGATCTCGCAGGATCCGTGAGTGGAAGTGGCATGTGAAAATCCCCCGACACTGGACGCCAGCGGGAGAGCAATGCGGATTGCAATGGCCGTAGATGAGCAAACGCCCAGGGAACCAGGGACAACGTCGACGCCATCGATCCCAACACCATGAGATGATCGCAGACCAATGGGCACCGCAGGGACATCAACCTGCGTACTTGGCTCTGAAGCTTGCACACCCGCTCCTGGGACAAAAACACTCTGCCCTGCTTTGTGTCGAATAGCGCTCCCAGGTAATGCAGCGTCCGGGTGGGGACGAGGCGACTCTTGGCGAGATTGACCACCCAGCCGAGAGAACGCAAGAGTTGCAGGACTCTTTCGACCGCCTGTCGGCATTGACTCTCCGTTTTGGCCCGGATGAGCCAGTCGTCCAAGTAGGGATGCACCAGGAACCCCTCCTTGCGAAGCTCGGCTGCCACCACCACCATTACCTTTGTAAACGTCCGTGGAGCGGTGGCGAGGCCGAAGGGGAGAGCTTTGAACTGATAATGCCGGCCCAGGATACAGAAGCGTAGAAACCGCTGATGGTCTGGCCGAATGCCTATATGCAGGTAAGCCTCCGTGAGGTCCAAGGACGCTAGAAACTCTCCTGGCCGTACAGCGGCGATCACCGACCGAATCGTTTCCATTTTGAAGCGTGGAACGCGAAGATACCTGTTGACCCTTTTCAGATCTAAGATGGGTCTGAAGGTACCTTCCTTCTTTGGCACAATGAAGTAGATGGAGTACCTTCCTCGATGGAGTTGTCCCGGGGGAACGGGTATTACTGCTCCCAGGTCTTGCAGCCGCTCCAGCGTATCCCGGACGGCCGCTTGCTTGCCTCGACCCTTGCAAGGGGAGACCAAGAACTTGTCCGCTGGCATCCTTGCAAAATCTAACGCGTAGCCTTGACTTATCACGGAAAGGACCCACTGATCCGTCGTTATCCTGGTCCATTCCCCGTAGAAACGCTCCAACCTGGCTCCCACGTGCGGCACAGCCGGAGGAGCAGGCGGCCGGGAACGGACCAGCCTTACTTCATTGTGAGGCTTTCGGCCCCGATCCGGATCCGGGACCGTCTCGCCTCCCAAATTTTCTGCCGCGAAAGGACTGAGACCATGAAGATGTTCTCGAGGAACCAGAGCCAGCTCGGTAGGCGGGCCCAGACGACCTCTGCTGCCGTGACTTCCGTGGACCCCGAAAACGGGCCCTACCTGAGAAGGATGTCCTGTTTCGGTACCTATCCTCAGGCAACTTGAACGCCCGGTTCTCTCCCAGAGACTGCATCAGGTCGTCCAGCTCCTTACCGAACAGCAGCTTCCCCTTGAACGGAAGGGCTCCCAGATGAGCCTTCGAAGACCCATCCGCTGCCCAATTCCGTAGCCACAGTAACCGGCGGGCCGAAACCGCCGAGACCATGGCCCTGGCCGACGTCCGAAGAAGGTCATGCATCGCGTCCGCACTATAAGCGATCACCGCCTCTAGGTGATCTGCTTGTGTAGCTTCCTCTCCCGAAAGCCCTGCGTTGGCCTGGAGCACCTGAGCCCAGCGCAACCCGGCCCGTAACGCAAAATTACTGCAGATAGCCGCGCGGACTCCCAAGGCTGACGCTTCGAAAACCTTCTTGAGCTGCGCTTCGAGCTTTCGATCCTGTATATCCTTAAGAGCCGTAGCCCCGGTAACTGGAATCGTGGATCGCTTTGTCACCGCCGAGACCGCAGCATCCACCCTGGGAAAACGTAACATCTCCAGAGCGTCCTCCGGCAAGGGATACAACTTATCCATCGCTTTACTGACCTTCAGGCCCAATTCCGGAGTATCCCATTCTCGGAATAGAATATCGGTCGCCGAGAAGTGAAAAGGAAAAGCCACCGCCGGTCCTGTTAGGCCTAACAGCACAGGATCCATCTTGGCGTCTGACCTAGCAGCGTCCGACCGAGACGCCACCGGGGGGGCATCTACTCCCACTTCATGCAGAATGGCCGGGATCAGCGGAGCCAGTTCCTCCTTCCTGAACAACCTGACGACCTTGGGGTCGTCTCCTTCTACGGCTGGCGTTCCCTTGGCCGTCCCTGGGCCTCCCGCCTCCGGGTCGGCTGGCGCGTCCGGTCCCCTCGGATTCTCGTCCGGCTCGTCCCCTGCCGACGAGACCGAATCCGACTCGGTGTCCTGGGGGATCCCCCTCAAGGACCGACGCTCCCTGGGCGGGTCCGCGGGCCTCCTGATGGCCTCCCCCGCCCGTTTCTTGCGATGGCCGGCTTTGCCGGGCTTCCTCTTCCGTTTTGAGCTTTTGTACTTCAGCAATTGATGCAATAGTCCCGCGATACCGGGAGATAAGGAGGCCTCCGAATCCGAGGAAGCCTCCTCCGAAGGGCAACTCGCCGGCGATCCGTCCCCCCCCGGGGGAGCCCCCCCGGGGGCCCGCTGCTGCGGGGAAAGTGCAGGCGGCAACGCGGCCTGCTCCACGGCCTTCCTTGTTGCCTCACGAACCGTGTCCAAGATGGCCGCCGTTCCCGCGCTAAGCGGGAACGGCTCTGAGCTGCCTCCGGCCTCGGGTCCGTCTCGCGGCGGCGAACGCAGCGGCCGAGTCCGGACTCCCCGACCGCTCTCGGACGGTCCTTCACCCCCCGAGACGCAAGTCGAGCAGAGCCCATCCCTCGACACTCGCGAGCGCGCCGAGCCGCACGAGCGGCAGGAGGAACCACGTGGCATTCGCGCCCTGTGCAGCGGCTCGCGGCCGGACAGCAAGGCAAGTAAAACCAAAATTTCGGCGATACGGCGGCCCCCCCTTTACTACCCGCGAACACCAGGAGCGAGCGAGAGAGAGAGAGCGACCGGCCGGCACCGTAAAGCAAAGAACAACAAATTTTTTTTTTTTTTTACTTGCTGCTGGCCCCGGTCCTGATTCTTCCTCTCCGACGGGGGTGAGTGAACCGGGCTCCCCGGTGTCAACCCCCGACGCTGCTGCCAGAAAGGGCCGGGCTCTCAGCCCTCAACAGCGGCCTCAACCAGGGGGGGATGGTCCCCTCAGAACCTTTCAACCCCCCTGGGAGGCTTGCAGGACCTGGACGGGATCTTCTTGAAACAAAACCCCTTAACCGCCTTATAAATAAATTCCCTTTACTTTTTTTTTTTTTTTTTTATATCTCCTGACTAACTAACTAACCAGGATCACCAGAGACTGTGGGTGGACCTGCCCCATCTGCTGGAGACAGAGTAAGACTGACGAGCTGTGGGTGGCACCTTACTATATGTGGGGGTGCCCGACAAGTTTTGCTCTGTCTCCATCTGCTGGTGCGGAGTCACAACCCAGGTGTCTGGACTGATCCTGGTACGTACAGGGAAACACACATTACGTAAGTAAAGACAAACCCTACCCTTCCCTTCTGTCCCTCCAAATAAAACATAAACGAATGGAGATTTTAAAGAGATTTTTCATGATAGCACTTAATTTGAAAGGTTGTTTGACACACCTAAGCTGCACACAATTATCAGCTGAGTGGAAAACTCTACCAGTTTCAAAATTCTTGCCATTATCTTAATGTAAGCTCTATGGTACATTGCATATTTGTCTACTGTAAGTGGTATATGGAAACTTGTGCACATCAGCATATGTTCAAACATAGTTGAATAAAATGGGCTGTCAAAGGACCATTGCTGCTTACCTGTAGCTTGGTGTGATGGATATATTGAAACCGCCATAGCCATATAAGAAAGCAGGATGGGAGCCATCCAGCTTGATTCCTTTTTTATGGATGATAAACATGGGTATCTTAGTGCCATCTTTGCTGGGGTAAAAAACCTATGAACAGAGGGAGAGAGTCAGGCAGCTGTTAATACAGAAGCAAGGAGACAACACAGTAACAACATATGATTTGTAAGATTTATTTATTATTTTTATATACCGACATTCAATCTGAGATATCACATCGGTTTACATTCAGGTACTGTAGGTATTTCCCTATCCCCAGAGATTGTCTCTAGGGATTCATTTTTTAATGTAGGCCTTCAGCCATGGACATTTTATCCCCCCACTTCCATTTTGCAGGCACATCCCCTGTTTGCTAGAGCTGCTAAATTGGCACTTGACTGAGGCTTGAGGCTCTTTCAGTCCATAGTGTTAATCTGCAGCCAGAAGGTGCTGGAGAGCAACAAAGACTGACTCTTCTAGTGGCCCTTGAGCATCTCAGCTCTCTTAAAATCAATCTGTATATTATCTATATTGAACTAGAAACAAGAACAAACCGTATTAATCAAATTTAAATGGTGGAGGGTAGCACTGCAACAGAAGGTAAACGTGTGGAACAGATACAGAGGGCAGTGATAAGAACAGGATTGAGAGACTGGGTAAAGACACTGATGTGGGGGATAGGGGGAGCTGGTGTTGGTTTAAGTATGGGAATGTAAATGCTCATTTACCCCAAAATACAGACAATCAGAGAGGAAGACAACTAGCACAATGAGCCGATTGGTACTTTTCTTCTATTACTATGTTTATTTACGTTACCAACCATGTATATTACTATTAGAAAACCAGGTTTACAGGTTCCAGAGTGCTATGAGATGGAGGTTAAAGAACCAGCGCTGGAGAAAATTAGACAGGTGACCTTTTCTCTCTGCTATCCATAGCTCTTTTGCTCACAAATATAAGAACATAAGAAACTGCCATACTGGGTCATATCAAGAGTCCATCAAGCCCAGCATCCTGTCTCCAACAGTGGCCAATGCAAGTCACAAGTAACTGACAAGTATCCAAATATTAAATAGATCCTCTGTTACTAATGCCGGCAACAAGTAGTGGCTATTCCTTATTGATTAATAGCAATTTATGGATTTCTCCTCCAGGAAATTATCCAAACCTTTTTTAAACCAAGCTACACTAACTGCCTTAACCACATCCTCAGGCAACAAATTCCAGAGCTTAATTGTATATTGAGTGAAAAGAATCTTCTCTGATTTGTTTTAAATGTGCTACTTGCAACTTTATGGTATGCCCTTAGTCCTTGTATTATCCAAAAGAATAAATAACCAATTCATATTTACCTGTTCAAGTTCTTTCATGATTTTGTAGACCTCTATCATAGCCCTAAACTCTTTAGCCTTTCCTCATAGGGGAGCTGTTCCATGCCCTTTGTCATTTGGGTTGCTCTTCTCTGTACTTTCTCCAATGCAACTATATCTTTTTTGAGATGTGGCAACCATAATTGCACACAGAATTCAAGATGCGGTCTCACCATGAAGTAATAGAGACATTATGACATTTTCCATTTTATTTATCATTCTCTTCCTAGTAATTCCTAACATTGTTTGCTTTTTTGATTGCCATAGCACAATGATCCCACAATTTCAGTGTAATATCAACTATGATGCCCACATCTTTTTCCTGGGTGTTAAGAACATAAGACTTGCCATACTGGGTCAGACCAAGAATCCATCAAGCCTAGTATCCTGTTTCCAACAGTGGCCAGTCCATGTCACACATACCTGGCAGGATCCTAAAGGATAGATATATTCCAAGCTGCTAATCCCAATAATAAGCAGTGGATATCTGCAACTCCACCTTAATGGTTTATGGACTTTTCCTCCAGGAACTTATCCAAACCATTTTTATATGCAGCTTCACTAAGAGCTTTCACTACATCCTCTGGCAACGAATTCCAGAGCTTAATTATGTGTTGAGTAAAAAATATTCTCTCTTATTAGTTTTAAATCTATTACCCAGAAACTTCATTTTGTGTCCCCTAGTCTTTTTACTTTTTGAAAGAGTAAACAACTGATTTACGTTTACTTGTTCCATTCCACTCATTTTATAAACCTCTATCATATCGCCCCTCAATCGTCTCTTCTTCAAGCTGAACAGCCCTAACCTCTTTAGTATTTCCTTATAGGGGAATCATTCCATCCCTTTATCATTTTGGTCGCACTTCTCTGTACACTGCTGACACCTTACAGCGTGCAGCTGGCTTCAGTTGACTGTCATAACTCTCTATTCACAGTCAAGTTTTACAGTTGCCAGCCACTTTCAATACCTCACAGACATTCTGTCCAGGTTCATCAGCTGACACTTCCCATGAAGACATGTATTAGCTATATGCTGGCTTTGACTTCCCGTAAGTCCTTAGTCAGTGAGTGTACTCCTTTCCATATCATCCGCAAAAAAGCCAACATTAGATTAAAACATGCTGCTGGTTATTTCTAGATAAGAATACACTGCAATTAATAATATATCACACCATCAATCAAATATACCATATAATGACATATGATTCATTTTAAACCTTTATTTTAATATAAAAAAATATTACAATAGAAAACCTTTCCAAATCCTCTTTTTTTGCTTCAAATATACAAAGGGAATACATGTATAAAGCTAACATTTGCTACTAAAAAAACATCATACCTCCATCCACACATACATATTAAAAACACATTTATAATTTTTTCTTCCGTAATGAATTTTCTATCTCCGTTGTTACCAGCAAATAACACTCTTCTCTTTTCAATAATATTCTCAAAAACATTTATAATTTTCTCTTGCGTAGTGAAATTTCTTTCTCCATTGTTGGTTATTTCTAAGCATAAGCAGCAGCAGAGGACTCTACTCAGATATTTCAGGAGCTACACTGACCACCCACTGCACCAGCTGACACAAGGCAGCATTGTTTTAGCTTTGAAAAATAATTTCTCACTAGTGAGAAACCTGGGTTTCGTTCCTAAGGCTGGCTTCTGCACCACGGGGCCAGGAATGCATGGGGTAATTTTAGATATGCTACAGTGTCACCTAGGGGCTAGACTCAGGGTGTATGCAGGCTAGGTTCTAGAGCAGCGGTTCTCAACTTGTGGGTCGCGACCCCGGCGGGGGTCGAACGCCCAAAACACAGGGGTCGCCTAAAGCAGGGGTCCCCAACCACCGGTCCGCGGACCGGGCCGTGGGAGTTTTTTTGCCAGTCCACGGCGCCGCCAAGCACCGGCAGGTGTGTCGCGCGCTCCCGGTCTCTCCCGCTGCCGTTGCCGCCGGGCTGTCAGCACGTTCAAGCCCAGCGGGAACGGCAGCGGCGCTAGAAGAAGCTGTGCACCCGTGGCTGGGCCTTTTCTTCTTCCTGCGCCTGCCCCCCCCCTCCTCCCGTGACCCGGAACAGGAAGTGAATCGCGGTGCGCGGGAAGGAGAGAGAGCCGCGCGAAAAAGTAGCAGCAGCGGCTGCAGCATCGGTCCTCGAGCAATAGAAGTAGCCGGTAATGGAGAAAGGAGACAGCAGCATGAGCCTCCCGCGGCCGATGGGATTCTTCTTTCTTGGCCAGCGGAGGCTGCTGCAGCTCCCATTTGTGCTCGGGGGAGAAGAGGAAGTGAGTGAGAGAAAGAGAGAGAAGCAGCCAGCCAGCCTGTGTGTGATTGACTGGTCAGAGAGCTGATGTGTGTGTGTGTATGTGAGAGACAATGAAAGTGATTGCTCAGGGAGATGACTGATGTGTATGTGAGAGTGTGAGACATTAGTCAGGGAGGTGACTGATGTGTGTGTGTGAGAGAGAGAAAAAGCATGGAAGTGAGAAGTCTGGGTATGTGAGAAAGCATGGGCGTAAGAAGCCTGGTGTTGTGGGGGTGAAAGAAAGCATGGGAGTGAGAAACCTGGGTGAGTGTGCATGCATGAGAGAGAGAGACTGCTTGGTAAGGTGATGGTGCGTGTGAGAGAAAAAGACTGGTGTGTGTGTGTGAATATGATAGAATGTGATTCAGGGAATGAGAAGCCTGTGCACGTGGAGAGTGAGCATGGAAATGAGAGAGACTGGTGTGTGTGTGTAACAGAGAGAAAGTGATTATGGGAATGAGAAGCCTGTGCATGTGGAGAGAACAAGCATGGGAGTGAGAGACTGGTGAGTGAGAGTGTGTGTGTGTGTGTGTGTGTGTGTGTGTGTGTGTGTGTGAGAGAGAGAGAGAGACAGAGAAAGTGATTATGAGAGTGAGAAGCCCATATATGTAAGTAGAACACGGGAGTGGGAAGCCTGTGTGTGTGTGTATGGCATGAGAGAAACTGTTCAGGAAGGTGATTGGTGTGTGTGTGCCAAAGACTGTTTGGGAGATGATTGGTGTGTGAGAGACAGAAACTGGTCATGGGGGCATGACTGGTATGGTGTGTGTGTGTGAGAGACATGGGCACTAAGGAAGAGGACCATAAGTATAGAGCTTAGCTTCTACTGCTGCTTCTGGTGAGTGCCACGGCCTGCAGGGAAGGGGAGTAGGAGAGCTGCTGGAGGGGGTAAGTAAAGGTGGCTTTTTAAGTTTATTTTTCTTGACTGCCATTTTAATTGTGTGATGTCTGCTTTTTTGAAATATTTTATTGGTGTTTGGAGAATGTTTAATAGTTTTTATGAGTTTTTAATTGTTGGATGTTCATAGCTGTTTTGAAACATTTATTCTGCTTATTAGTATAGTTTTACAATTATTTCTGTGTGGGGATCTATAGCTGCTTGCTAGTTCTGTTTTCCTAATAAGAGGTGTATTGGTTTTTAGGACCCTGATTTAATATTTGTAGTGTTGCCTTTTCATAGATAGGGTTGCTCCTGTTTGAGTGTATTCCATAATACAGGTGTAACTGTGTGCGGATTAGTTTATGTGCATTACTACAGATCCTGGGAGTATGTTAGGTCGGTTCTTTGTCTGTTACCGAGATGAGATATTTTGCTAGCATGTAAGCGTTTGTATCGGTCTTATTTGTTGTGTTTTCTCAGAGGACATGCATTGGTGGTAAACTGCTGTCTTTTCATAAGTAGGGCTATTGAGCCTGGAAATAGAAGGAGTTTGAGTTGCTGTTACTGAGATGTCACTAGAACCAGAATATCTTTTTTGTAGGGTGAGTTGTATGGGGAATGTCATAATTCTGCTTTACATCCATTATTGTGGGTCAGGGGGGTTCCTGTGGATACAAACTGTACTTTTACATCTAGCCCCGTGACGATCATGGGTCAGTGTGCCATGCATGTGAGAACCTATGGTGAGTTGAGTTACATTCACATTATAAATGTCATAATTAAATGATAAGTGTGCACTAAAATCCAACCCCATCCATAGCCCCGCCCTCACCCCACCCTCACGGGGCGAGGGCGGGGCGAGGGGTCACCGCAACATGAGGAACTGTATTGCGGGGTCACGGCATTAGAAAGGTTGAGAACCACTGTTCTAGAGGAAGCCACAATCATACGGTGCCTGGTCAAGGACTGTTGTTGTGACAGCTGGTCTAGATAGAAGGGGGTCAAAATAGGGGAAAAACTATGGAGTAGCCAGAATAGGACTTTCCTGATTAAACAAGATGTCTCCAAAAAAGAAGCTGGTGGGTAAGAGAGGTAGGGTGGGGGTGGAAGCCATGCTGCTGATTCAGTCAAAAGAGAATAGCAAACAAATGCTGCTTTTTAAAAAAATAAGTATCCTCAAAGCTCTGGACCTCCTTCATCAGGAAATTATCCCAACTCATTTGCCCTTCCTGCCATGAAAGGCTATAGATCTGGTCACGGTACTCAATCAAAAAATCATGCATCTTGTTGAAGCTGCCACGTCTGTCTCTAAGTTAGACTTACTGCTGGCAGGTGCTGAATAGGTCTTCAGGAGACAAACTCCTGTCTTTGCAGATTGCTAATGCTGCTTTGTGTGTAGAATACAACCTCTGCATCATCTCTTCATTTTGTTGTCTAGATTATACTGTTAAGCTAGAAAATAAAACTGATTTGGGCATTTCCATTCAAGGTTCTCTCTTACGCTACTTGATGAGATTATTGCTGTACCATTTATTTAAAATTTATATATTGCATAACCAGTAATGGAGAAATTACTTACCTGATGATTTTGTTTTCCTTAGACAGATGGACTCAGGACCTGTGGGCTTATGCTCCCCTGCCAGCAGATGGAGACGGAGCAAACTGACGTCACGTATATATAGCCCTGCAGTGACCCCAGCCTGCCAGCATTTTCTCAAAAGCAACTGTGGACAGACTAGCAAAAACTTGATTAAAAACATGATTAAAAACAGATAAGCAGAACTGTACTCAACCAACCACAAACACTGAACTCACATAAGATTCTAGGTACCCCAAACCAGGGACTGGTTGAACACTTACCAGTAACCCCTTGGGACCCAGAGCCCCACAGGAGGACTACTGACACCCTCATGCAACAGCTGAGCGCAGGAAGCTGAGTCCATCTGTCTACACTAAAGAAAACAAAATTATCAGGTAAGTAATTTCTCCATTTCCTAGCATGTAGACAGATGGACTCAGGACCAGTGGACTGTAACAAACCTACTCCCTAACAGGATGGAAGGCTGCCCGCGGTCAAGTCAACACCGCACAGCTCGGCAGATATTGACAGGAGACAGCAGACTAACCTCCACCCATGACACTGCTTGAGCCCTAGTGGAATGGGCCGTAACCTGATAGGCAATGGCTTTCCAGTATCCACATACACGACCGTGATCACCTCTTTAATCCAACGAGCTTTGGTAGCCCGTGAAGCCGGAGTGCCCTGCTTACTCCCGTCATGGAGAATAAACAGGCGATCCGCCTTTTGAAACCATCCAAATACCATATGACAAGATGCTTAACATCCAAGGAGTACAAAAGATATGAAACTCCTCCACATCCCTGCCCTTAACCAGGGATGGCAAGGAGATGGACTGATTCAAATAAAAGTCTGAGACTACCTTGGGCAAGAAGGATGGAACAGTATGCAGCTGTAATGCCCCCGGAGTCACCCGAAGGAACGGCTCCCAGCAAGTCAAGGTCTGCAGCTCAGAAAATTGACACGCAGAACATATAGCCACCAGGAACACAGTCTTCAAGGTCAACAACCATAAGGAAACGTTACACTGTGGTAGGACGTAGAATCCACCAAAAAGTCCAGTACCAATTTAAGACTCCACAATGGAACCAGAAACCAAAAAGGATGCCTAAGATGCTTCACTCCCTTCAAAAAAATGGGGCACATCATGATGAGATGACAAAGAAGCACCATTCACCAGGCCTCTGAAACAGGCAAGAGCCGCAACCTGCACCTTCAAGGAAATAAAGGGCCAATCCTTTATTCAATCCATCCTGCAAAAAATCCAGAATGAGGGGGATCTTAACTGAATGAGGAAGCACACCCTGTTCCTCACACCAGGCCTTAAAAACTCTCCAAACCCGCAATTAAGCCAAGGAAGAGAACTTGCGAGCGCGGAGGAAAGTGGAAATCACCGCACAGGAATAACCACGCTTTAATCGTCCAACCTTCTTAAGGGCCAAACCGTAAAACAGAATCAAGTTGGAACCTCGTGAAGAACCTGTCCCTGCTGTAGCAGATCCACGAGCGGCGGGCCTCTACCAGGAGTCATCGCAAATCTGCATATCACGGACGCCTGGGCCAGTTCTGCACCATCAGGAGTTCTATCCTACTGTGGCCTTTGATCTTGCAAATTATCCTGCTCAGCAAGGGCCATGGAGGAAGGCATATAGCAATTTGTCTTCCAGCCAGACTTGTACAAGAGTGTCTATTCCCAGGGACCATAGATCTCTTCTGCGACTGTAGAAGCAAGGAACCTTCGCATTTCGAGAAGTCTCCAGCAGGTCTAGGAATGGAAGGCCCCAGCGATCTACAATCAGCTGAAACGCCTTGGCTGACAACACCAACTCTCCTGGGAAAAGACTCTCCCTGCTGAGAAAGTCTACTCTCATATCTTTTCCTGCAATGTGAGAGGCTTATATCATCCGCAGATGACCTTCTGGTCAGTCCATCAGCTGGTCTATTTCCTGCGACACTTGCTGGCTCTTGGTTCCTCCCTGGCGATTAATATAGGCCACTGTCTACGATGTCTGACATCACATGAACCGCTTGATTCCATAGCCTGTGGCTGAACTGCAAGCATGCCAGCTATACCGCCCGGGCCTCCAGGCGACTGATGTTCCAGCGGGACTCTTTGGCATTCCAACGCCCCTGGGTCATTAACTCCAGACACTGAGCCCCCCAACCCTGGAGACTCGCATCTATCGTGAGTACCAACCAGGCCAGAGAGGACAAGGGAATTTCCTTTCTCAGATGATCCTCCTGCAACCACCACTGGAGGTGGGAGCAGATGTCCATTGGCAAGTGGAGTAGAACTGCATAATCTTGAGACTGCGGGGTTCCAACGAGACAGCAGAAAGTGCTGAAGAGGATGCATATGCACCCTTGCCCATGGCACCACTTCCAGGGTGGTCACCATGAAGCCAAGTACCTGTAGGTAGGACCACACCGTTGGGCGTATGGTGTTCATCAACTGACGCACTTTACAGTAGGAAAACTCTGTCCTGTCCCATGTCGAACCGGACTCCCAGATACTCCAATGACTGGGCTGGTTGAAGATTACTCTTGGTCAGGTTCACCATTTAACCAAGCTCCTGCGATAAGGAGATAACCTTGTGTGTCACCAGGTGGTGCTCTACCTGATGCTTGGCTCGAATCAGCCGGATGTCCAAATACAGGTGCAGCAGGATTCCTACCACCATAATCTTGGAAAATGTTCCGGGAGCAGTGGCTAGACCAAAAAGGCAGCGCCCAAAACTGATAATGGCACCTCAACACTGCAAAGTGTAGAAAAAGTTGGTGTACAAGCAGATGGGAATATGAAGGTAAGCCTCTCACAGATCCAAGGAGGTCAGAAATTCCCTTGACTGTATCGCCATTATCACAAAGCATAAGGATTCCATTTGAAAATGAGTCACCTTCAAGTGATGGCTGACCATGTTGAGATCCAGGATAGGATGAAAGGAGCCATCCTTCTTGGGAACAACAGAAGAAACAGAACATCACCCCATACTTTCTTGAGACGTTGGCACCGGAACCAGAGCCCTCAGTCTGAGGAGCCTTTGAAGTGTGAACGCCACTGCCTGCTTCTTCTACAGAGAGTGGCAAGTGGACACCATGAACATGTCCCAAGGAATACTGCGAAATTCCAGTGTATATCTTTCGCAGATCACCTCCAGGACCCACTTGCCCAACGCAATCTCGACCCACCTCCGATAAAAGAGAGAGAGGGAGATCTTCTCCTATTTCTTGGTTCCAGAAGGTGGGTCGGCAAACCTTCATTGGGAAGTTCAGGAAGGTCCACCCCCTGTTCTTGCTCCTCTCTTGGGCTGTCAGGGATGAAAGGACTGAGACCTACCAAAAGGCCGAGTCCACTGAAAGTTGTCCCTTTGTAGGGATGAAAATGCCTGGAACCCCGGAAATGACTCCTCATGCCAAAGGGGCGCTGTAACTGTTTCTTATCCTCTAGCAACCGAGGTACCAGAGACTCGCCCCACTTACTGGTCAGTTTCTCCAACTCGCTCCCAAACAAGAGCGAGCCTTTAAAGGGCATCTTGGTAAGATTGGCTTTGGAAGCTGTATCAGCTGACCAATTTCGCAACCAGAGTTGACGCCTGGTCGCTATCACCGAATCCATTCCTCTGGCTGAGGTCCGGACCAAATCACAGCCTGTGTCCGCTAAAAAGTTGGCAGCAGGCTCCATAACCTCTCTGGAATTCTCTCTAGACTCATCAACCGCCTGAGAGAGAACTAGACAAGATCTCGTCACTAGGGCACAACAGGAGGCAATCTGTAAATTCATCATCACTGCCTCAAAGGCTTGCTTAAAAATAGCCTCAATTCTTCTATCATGTACATCCTTCAAGGCTGCTCCTTCCACTATGGGAATACTCACCTACTTATAAATGGCACATACCAGAGCATCACCTTTGGGAAAACGCAAACGCTCTCTCACAGCCGGATCCAGGGGGTATTGGCCTTCCAATGTCCGACCCCCTTTAAAATTTACCTCTGGGGCATTCCATTCCAGATCAATCAATTCCAGAATGGCATCCATCACAGGGCAAAAACAAGAGGCTTTACATAAGGAAAGCAAAATGGAATTCTTCCTTGACTCTGACAAAGCATCCAAACCAGGGACACCCAACTGTTTGGAGGTCTGGGAAATCAGGGCTGGCAGTTCATCTCTATGAAAGAACTGCAATGTGGTTCGATTCGGTTCCAGCCCTGGAGGAATTTCCCCATCTCCCAGGGAACCAGGATCAAACTCATCATCAAAGCCATCTGGATTCCTGTCGGGAACACCAGCAGGGAGCTGAGGCGAGCCCCAGAGCTTAAGCATAAGACTGGAAGACGGAGGAGCCACTGGCTGAGGGTCCGACAGGACAGAATTGGGGGAAGCAGAGGACTGCTCTTGAACAAAGGCTTGTAAGCCTTGAAAAAATTCCACCCAAGAAAAAGGAGCCAGGTCCAGACCAAGCCCGGAAGGAACTGGAGCTGGTCCCACAGAACCGCCCTTGCCAGTGGAGGAGCCAGTCAAGGGAGAACCAAGATCTGGTGCACTTCCAGCCAAAACTGTAACCCGACCATCATCAGAATGAGAGGATTCAGGTTTAGTAAAATCCGAGGAAGACAACTCTCCCTAAGCAGCTGAACAGCAATGGCACAGGTTAGAAGCCAGGTCAGGCTGAGAAGCCCTAATATGACAGGCAACACAAAGAGAAGGGTGCTTAGGTTTTTTGTTTATCGGCGTCATGAGCGGCGGTAATTGTGCGTTCAAATGGCGTGCACTCAAAAAAGTTGTATGCACAAATTATAGGCCTAAGCTAGTCAAAGCACACGCACCATTAGTATGCCCTTCTTGAGCGAATCACCATGCTCAAAAAACGTATTTGCACGGCACACATAATGCGGGCACAGAACCAATGCACTGTGCACACTGACATCCTGTAGCGGGCAGAAAGCACATACAAGCGCGCAAAAATGCCGCTGTAGTCCATCACGCAGTGTGCCAAGAAAAGCCTACCGCGCGGCCTAGCCCATCTGGGCCGCTCAACTCGCCAGGCTGCCCAGTTTCCCTAAACCTAATGGGAGCGGGAACAACGTTGGGACAGTATGTTGAGCACGGAGACTGAAGGAAGGCCTAAAAACCTCATTTCTTTGTAAAGTTCTTTTTCTTCTTTCCTTTTTTTTTTTTTTTTTTGGAATACTTACCAGAACTCAGCTCTTACTGGTTGAGCACAGAGACGGTCTCCAGCTGCGGGGGGAGAGGGTATCTGTTGTCACTACAGCACTCGGCCTTCTGCACCTGCTGCCTTTCAGCTGTACAAGCAACTAAGTCTACACCGGGAGCTGGCTACCGGACCAAGGCACACCTCTGAGGGACCACAGAAATCACCTCAGGAATTCTTAACTGGGGGAGGGACCATTAGGTATCACTGCAGGAGAGCGGGGATTTCTTTTCCTGAATTTAGAATTTAAAATTTCTCCTTCCAAAAAGCTTGAAGCAATCCCCATAGGGAGATGCACATCCACCATCTGCTGGAGACGGAGAATACTAGCGGGCTGGGGTCACTGCAGGGTTATATTTACTGTGACTTCAGCTTGCTCCATCTCCATCTGCTGGCAGGGGAGCATAAACCCATTGGTCCTGAATCCATCTGTCTACACGCTAGGAAAAATGTACTTTTCTGGCCTTATGTGGGTATGTCTTTGTGTTAATCTCTGAAACTTTTAAACTACCAACTGAGCTATAAAAAAAAAAAATCTTTGCTGCTCCTACAGTATATCCCACTACACCCAGGCTCAAACTGACCTCTTTTCTGTCAAATCACTGGACAGTTCATATTTATTTAAAACATTTTTATATACCGCACAAATCAAATGCATTGTACTATGCGGTTTACATAATGCATTATCAAATAAATTCATAAACATAATAAAATAACCAAACTAAAATACATTTAAGTATATTAAAAACATTAGACATAATACAAACAATAAAATAAGTTCCCATGAGCTTTCCTTAAATCTTTTACATTTCAGCTACGACATTAGACACTACCAAAAGCTTCAGAAAATAAAAAGGCTTTAAGCTGTTTACGATTACTCTTAATATCAGAAATAGTGTGTATATGTTTAGGCCTGGAATTCTAAAGGTTTGGGCCTATAACAGAAAAGGCCTGAGTATGTGTTCTAACTAACCGATGTTCTTTTATTGATGGTACTATTAACAAAAAAAATCATGTTATGATCTTATTTATTTATTTAAAAATTTTTATATACCGCAAACAATAAGACATTTACATGTCCGTCTAGGCGGTTTACAAATATACATACATAAGTTAAAATAGTCAAACACAACAAATTTAAACATGATAAAGGTTTAGCAGTATATCGTATTATTGTAGTTAAGTTATATTGTCCGCATCATTGAATAGATGTATCTTTAGCATTTTCTTGAATTCTTTACGGTTTGATATAAGTCGAAGGTTGTCAGGGAGAGAGTTCCATAGGATTGGACCGGCAACTGAAAAGGTTCTTTTACGGATTAGAGCCAAGCTGACTGTTTTGACTGTTGGTACTTCTAGTAAACATTTGTTCAATTTGTTAAATTTCTACTTGGAGAATAACAGGATAGTAATTCAGTCAAACAGTAAAGCAATATACGAGGTGATAAAATGACTTACCTAAGGTGAGAGACAGAGAAGGAGAGAGAGGACAAGAAAGACGAATGGGGGGAGGTGATAAATTTACAACTCAAGAATAGGACTTTGCTCAGCATTTTCCTGAGATGTTCTTCCGGGCAATCTTTAATGGCTGAGCTGAATTTCAGTGGATACATCCTATGAAATCTTTTACTGAGGGAAACCAACTCTGCTATATTTTCCCCAAATATAGTGAAATCATCATAGATTAGAAATTTACACTAACACACTCTTCTCACCCTACAGGTCACAGGTGGTTCAAGCTTCCTCCTGTAAGTTCCTGCAGCATGATTAGGTATAGTTATCCTTCTTGAAGACAGAGACTCCTACTCTTTTGGGGGCAGGGGAGTGGGGAGAGAGGAGGGGACAGCAGAGCAAAATATCTTACTCCAATGGTTTTCAGTGATAAGTGACGCATCATCTCATTTTTTAATCAAATATCTCAAGAAAACTATGTCACTACAAAGAAACAGAGATGAGGGCAGAAAAAGACCATGTGGTCCATCCAGTCTGCGCATTAGTACTCGCCTACTGGCACAGACCCTACTCAATAACCGGTCTCCTCTCTCCATTGCCTCTGTGTCTTTCAGAAACAGAGACCTTATGAAGGGAGCACAGCTTTCGAAAACTAGTCACTGATGTAGTAGTAGTCCAATAAAAATGAATCTTCTACAACTTATCAATAAAACTGATAAATTAATCTCCACTGTTACATCATCAGTAAAACAAGAAATAAAAATGAATTCAAAAGAAGTGAACAAATGGAGTACCTTTGAAATAACCACTGCTATGGAGATAGAATACCTTATTAAACATTTTAACCCTGCATGTCACCCTAGTGACTCCATCCCTGTTATAGCACTTAAGTCAATCGCTCATTTAATTGCATCATCAATTGCTTCAATAATAAATTTATCGCTAAATGAAGGCAGCCTACCTGATATTATCAAATGTGCTGTAATAAAACCCATACTAAAGAAACCAAATCTTGATCCAGCAGTATTAAATAACTACCGGCCAATTTCCAACCTATCCTTCATTGCCAAATTAATTGAAAAGGTGATACAGAAGCAACTTACGAACCACCTTGAAACTAATAATATTCTATTCCCAAACCAATTTTGGTTTAGAAAATATTTCAATACTGAAATTTTACTGATAGCACTGATGGACACGGTTCTAAGAGGCTTTGACAGTGGTCAAAGATACTTTTTGATACTCTTAGATCTATCCGCAGCTTTCAACAGTGTGGACCACAAAATACTCTGTGATTTTTGACTGAAACAGGACTCACCAAAACTGCTTTAAAAAGGATCTTATCCTTTCTTACAAATCGCTCGTTTCAAGTAAAGGTTAAAAATACTATGTCAAAAAAGATTCCCCTCGAAACCGGGGTGCCACAAGGGTCAGCATTGTCAGCCACCCTTTTCAACGTTTATTTACTTTCGATATGTCATCTACTTGCTAGTCAAGGACTGAACTTTTATATTTATGCAGGCGACATTCAAATTCTGATCCCGATTGAGAATACAATTGATGAAACATATATACTAACTGCAGTTTACCTCAACATTATAAATCAGCTCCTGTCCCATATGAATCTTGTATTAAATATGGATAAAACTGAAATCATTTTGTTGAAAAGGAAATGTAAAAACGAAGAACTCTTACCAATCTCATTAAAAAACAATATAAAGATAAAACCAACTGATCATGATCGCAATCTCGGAATAATAGTAGACACCGATTTGAGTTTTAAAAAACATATCAATCAAACTGAAAGAAGGCTAATATAAACTTCGTACTCTTCGACAACTGAAACCACTACTTGAAAAAAAGGATTTTAGAACTGTGTTACAGTCACTGATTTTTTCCAGTATGGACTTCTGTAATTCCCTTCTATTTGGTCTTCCTTTATCCACAATTTGTCCTCTACAAGTCCTATAGAATGCAGTTGCTAGAGTTTTAACAGGCAGCAAAAAATACGACCACATTACACCCATTTTGATTTCATTATATTGGTTACCTGTCAAATATAGGAAAATTAGGTTCTTACCTTTGCTAATTTTCGTTCCTGTAGTACCAAGGATCAGTCCAGACAGCTGGGTTATGCCTCCTGTCCAGCAGATGGAGTCAGAGAGAAAACTGAAAGCACCCCCTAGATATACTGGTGTGCCATCTGCGATCCCTCAGTATATGTGATATCAAAGCAGAAATAAGTAATTGACCACTTCAGACAACTTCCTCAAAAATTTCCTGTACCCCCTTGTAATTTTGTAGGCATGTAGGTACTTAAAGACTAGATCAAACAGAAACTTCCTGGACAACATAGAAGACCAGGTAGAACTAATACAACACAAATAGTGTAAAAGACAAACTGAGGAATTACAACTTACCCTTAAAAACTGGTCCGAACGTAGCGAACACAATCTGCCAAGGAAGGACCGTGGAATATGAGAAGACGCGCGGACTCCCAGAACCGTGGGCGGGCGTCTGGACTGATCCTTGGTACTACAGGAACGAAAATTAGCAAAGGTAAGAACCTAATTTTCCTTTCCCTGTATGTACCAGGATCAGTCCAGACAGCTGGGATGTACGCCTGAACTGGGGTGGGACCCTGAGAGTCCCGCTCGAATCACGCTGCTCCCAAACGACTGCGCGGACGGACCACGGACATCCAACCGATAATGCCGGGAAAACGTATACCATGATTACCAAGTGGCCGCCCTGCAGATCTCTTGACTAGAGACCAATTGACGTTTTCCGCCCACGAAGTCGCCTGAGAACGCAAAGAATGAGCCGTAAGCCCATCTGGAACCGGTTTACCGCAACCAATATACGTGGACGCGATAGCGCCCTTCAACCAGCGGCGATAATAGACTTGGACGCCTGAAGCCCCTTCTTGGGCCCATTCCACAAGACAAACAGGTGGTCTGACCTACTAAAGTCGTTGATAACCTCCAGATAACGCAGAAGGACCCGACTGACGTCCAAACGCCTCAGGTCTTTGCCTGGAGCCGACCAGAGCTCCTCTTCCGAGAAAGAGGGCAAATCAACCGTCTGGTTAACATGGAACGAAGAAACCACCTTAGGTAAGAAGGAGGGTACGGTCTGTAAGGAGACTCCCGACGTGGAAACATGCTAGAATGGTGCTCTGCAGGAAAGAGCTTGCAGCTCAGAAACACGACGGACCGAGGAGATGGCCACTAGGAAAACCGTCTCGAGAGGTAGGTCCATCAAGGAAGCCATCCTGATAGGCTCAAACGTGCCGCACACAGGCCACGGAGTACCAAGCTCAAGTTCCAGGAAGGACAAGGAACACGCACCAGAGGTCGCCAATTCCGACCACCTCTCAAAACAAAACCGCACAACAGCAGGGTGACTCGCAAGAGAAAACCCCTCGACCTTGCCTCTCAAGTAACCTAACGCCGCAACCTGAACTCGGAGCGAATTGTACGCCAACCCCTTCTGCAGGCCATCGTGCAGAAACGAAGGAATGTGACCCACAGACGAATGACGGGGCGCAAAAGGTAGCGCAGCGCACCAAACGTGGAAATCTTCCAAAGACCTTCGCGCCTGAGGGAGAGTTGAAACAACCGCGTCTGAATAGCCTCTCTACCTCAACTGTTTCCGCTGATAAGCCAGGCCGCCAGCCAAAAGTGATCCGCCAGATCGAAAACACCGGGCCCTGACGGAGAAGATTTGGAAGATGCCCCAGCCGTAGTGGACCGTCGACCGGCAGGTTGACGAAACCGCAAACCACGGACGGCGCGGCCATTACAGAGGTACAAGAATCACCAGGCCTTGGTGATACTCTATGCGCCGCAACACCTTTCCGACCAGAGGCCATGGAGGAAAACACGTAAAGAAGAAACTGACGGGGCCACGGAAGCACCAACGTGTCCATTCCTTCTGACCCGTGTTCCCGCCTTCGGCTGAAGAAACGCACCGCTTTCGCATTTAGTCTGGTCGCCATCAGATCCAAGCGTGGGGTCCCCCAACGCTGGGCGATGAGGTGCATCGCCTCCGCCGACAGCTCCCATACTCCGGGATCTAGATGCCGACGACTGAGAGAATCCGCCTGCCCGTTGTCCACGCCGGCAATGTGAGTGGCCGCTATGCTCGACATGTGCCGCCCCTGTTGATTTACTTACGCCACTGTAGTCGCATTGTCCACCAGAATCCGGACCGCTCGGTCGTGGACGATCGGGAGGAGGCGGCGTAAGGCCAGAAGCACCGCTCTGGTCTCCAGGCGATTGATGGACCAAGTGGACTGGAGCGCTGTCCACGCGCCCTGGACTGCTCGGGCCTGACAGAACGCCCCCCCCAGGCCGATAGGCTGGCATCCGTCGTCACCACAATCCAAGACGGAGGCTCCAGGTCCGCACCCTGCAGGAGAAGACCGGGAGTTAGCCACCTGGAAGGACTGGAGTGGGCCGGGTCCAGCCAGGGCAGTTCCAGGCCGTAAACCTCGGACCTGAGATCCCAACGAGAAAGCAATGCGGTTTGTAACGGCCGCATTTGCGCAAAAGTCCACTGCACTAACTCCGCAGTAGACTCCAAAGGACCAATGATCTTTAAATAATCCCAAGCCGTAGGAATGGGAAGGGCAATCAGGCACCCCACCTGAGCCATGATTGAGCATGCGTTGATGTGGGAGAAACAACCTTGCCCTTTAGGGTATTGAAGCGAGCGTCCAAAAATTTCAACTGTTGGGTCGTCTCGAGTCAACTCGTCGCGAGGCTGACCACCCAACCCAACAACTGAAGTTGCTGCACCACCAAGGAACCGCCCGATTGCAAGAGTCTCGCGACTTCGTCCGGAGGAAGCAATCGTCGAGATAGGGATGCACTAGAACCCCTTGCCGACTGAGAGAGGCCGCAACCTCTACGAGAACCTTGGTGAATACCTGAGGAGTGGTCGTCAGCCCGAATGGAAGGGCACAAAATTGGCCATGACGTCCCAACACCATGAACCACAAGTACCTCAGATGCCGCTCTCGGATACCGATGTGAAGATACGCCTCGGCCAGGGCCAAGAAGCCAAAAGTCTCCCCTGTAAACGGCCGCAATAACAGACCGTAGCGTTTCCATCCGAAAACGAGGCACGCGTAAGGCCTTGATCACCCCCTTTGAGATCCAAGATCGGTCTGAAGGTGCCCTCCTTCTTGGGAACCAGAAAGTATATGGAATACCGACCTGTCTTGATGTTGTCCGGTGGGACCGGGACCACTGAAGTACAGCTTGCTGCTTCTCCGGGGGCCCGCACAGCGATGTTATGAAGAGATCCCGGAGTGAACGTGCAAAATCCAACTTGTAACCTCGCCGAGTCACGTCTTGCACTCATAGATCCGAAGTTATTTGGACCCACTCCTCCCAAAGACGGGACAGCCGATCTCCGGTTAAAGGAACGGAGGAGCGGGACTGCGCGTCTTCAATGAGCGGGCTTGCCGGCAGAAATCCTTGCGAGGCACCTCCCCGCGGAGGCCGCCTACCATGAAAGGAAGAAGACCAGGACTGGGACGTCGTGGGTTGCTGCATCTGGGGAAGAAATCACCCATACCCGTACGGAAATGCCGTTGACCCAGAAACTGAGCCCTGGTATTCCCAGAGGGCCGAAACCGATGGGGTTTGTCCTCGGGCAATTTGTAAACCTATTTATCTCCCAGGTCCTTAATAATCTGATCTAGTTCCTCACCGAATAACAACTTGCCCTTAAGAGGGGAAGGAGCCTAACCTGGCCTTGGAGGAGGCGTCTGCCGACCAACGACGGAGCCACAACAACCGCCGCACTGAAACTGTAGAGGACATAATTCTCGCTGAAGTGCGCAGCAATCACATAAAACATCCGCTGCGTATGCGACCGGCGCTTCAATACAATTTTGCCCGCTCCGCCACAGCCGGAGGGAGCTCCTGCGCGGTCAAGGCTGTTGGACCCAGCGCAGGATGGCCCTCTGGACGAGACTGCTGCACGCGGCTGCTCGTACCCCAAGGCCGCCACGTCAAAAATGCGTTTCAATAAGGCCTCCAACCTAGGGTCCTGGAGATCCTGCAAGGCTATTCCCCCCGTAACCGGACTAGCCGTATGTTTGACCACAGCCGTGATCGCTGAATGCACCGCGGGCGTCTGGAACAGATCCAAATATACCGCGGGTCACGAATACAAATTTTTTTTTTATTTTTATTTTTTTATTTATGGCCCTGTTCATCCGCAGGGAAGCCTCCGGTAATTCCCATTCCCTAGAAAAAATTTAGAAAACCTTGGGATGTAAAGGGAAAATCGGGGGGCCTTAAGGCTGGCCATAGCAATATCCCCCGTGGAGGTAGCAACATTGGAAGGTGGAGCAGGCAGCTCCCGCCCTTGCAGGACATGGAGGATGAGGGACTGAACTCATCCTTCCCAAATAAATGTAGCACCTGGGGGCATCCCTTCTAAGACCTCTAGGTCGTCCGCTGCATGCAACTCTGGTGCCCCCCTGGAGGGCCCGGAGCGGCTACTGAGTCCCCCGCACTCCCGGCCCCCCCCCTCGGGCGGGTGGCCTGCGTCTCTGTAGATCCCCGCCCCCAGCGGGGTCTCCTGTCCTGGGAGTCTTTGGGGGAGAGGGACCTGCTGCTTCCCCACCAGATTCTGCCTGCAGTAGAGCTTTGTGCTTTAGGAGCACACAGACAGACGAAAACGGCACCGACCTTTTTTTTTTTTTTTAATTCAACTTATGTGAGCCCGGGAGAAGGGGGGGCTCCGAAATCCCCCAAATCACCCCGTGGGCGCGGGCTGAGGTCGGGAAGGGAAGGGGGAGGAGAGGTTTCCTCCTCTGCAGCCGAGTGATCCGCCTGCCTCGTGGCCAAGATGGCCGCCGCTCACCTCCCCGAAGGAGGAGGGGCCGGAGGATGGCTGCTCGGAGCTGTGCTAAGCCGCGGCGTCGGGGGCAGAGAAGAATCGCTGCGGGCAGCGCTCGACCCCCGGGAAGGTCCCCCGCCCCCGGCAAGACAGTGGGAGCAGAGACCCTCCCGGGAGAGTCGCGCCCCCGCCCCCCCCACAGGCCGTGCAGGCCGAAGAACGCTGCATCGCAGCGGCAGAGGAGCTGCCAGAAAAGCGCGCCAAAAAAGAAGGTAAGTAAATTGTACCAGAGAACTGCGCCGGGTGACCCAGCCACCCCTTCCGACGTCCGTAGAGGCACTGGCAGGCCGGGGCTAAGCAACAAACCAGCTCACTGCCTGTCACCAACAGGCCTTAAATGGCTCAAACACTTTTTTGTCTTTTTTTTTTTTTTCAACTTTGCTCTCCTTCTAAACCCCCTTCAGGGCTAGGACCCTGGAAAATGGGGGGAGGGTGACCGGTCCACCGGTAAACTCTCCCCCAGCCTCATGGACACTCTAAGCCGGGGTAAATAAGAGGGCAAGCCCTCTGTGCCTGCCACGCTCTAAGCTCCTGCGCTGCCAGGGAGAGAGAGAGAGAAACAGACAGTCTAACAAGAATAACACAACAAGAGAGAGAAGAAACCACTTGATCCGGTCCTAAGTATAACTAGCGTACTATAATAATTTGTTTCCCAGTACTGACAAACTGACCAGGCCAGGACCGCAGGTTATGCCTCTCAATCTGCTGGAGTCAGAGATAATACTGAGGGATCGCAGGTGGCACACCAGTATATCTAGGGGGTGCTTTCAGTTTTCTCTCTGACTCCATCTGCTGGACAGGAGGCATAACCCAGCTGTCTGGACTGATCCTGGTACGTACAGGGAACGTACACAATACAAAACAGCCTGTATCTTACATAGAATTATCTACGGCGAAAAAACCCAACTGGTTAAATACAGCTATTCGATTGCATGCTACCCAGAGAAACCTTAGGTCGGCCAACAAGGGCTTGTTAACGATTCCCTCTGTGAATTCAGCACATCTAAGTCAAGTGAGAGATGAGTGATCTCTATAGCAGGCCCTAAATTTTGGAACACATTTCCAGTAGATCTGAGTCTACAATCAATACAAAAAAATTCAAGAAAGAGCTTAAAACATGGTTATTCAGCTATGCTTATGCAGAACCCAATAGAGAACAGCCCAGCCTATCTACTGATGTTACTTTTAAGAGGTCTTTTAACTTTTTACTGTTTAATATTTATTAGTTTCTATTTGTCATTACTTTTATTTTATATTATTTCCTACCTGTGTTTTATATAGCCGCTTTATATTTGAATCTTTATACGTATAATTATATTTCATTTTTCTTATAATATTGTAAACCGTTGTGATGGTATAGCTGATACGATGGTATATAAAACTCAATAAACTAAACTAACTAAAGTTGTTTGATGATTCTTAGTTCTACATATTCAAGCAGAGCTGGATTTAGGCAACATAGATAAGTGCCCAATAATTAGGACTCCTTACCCACTCTCGAATCTATGAGGGGGACCTCCTATCTTGCCCCCTGTTTCTGCTTCTGAGCTCCTTAATCTTATTTCTAGCCCTGCATTCACATGGACTGACACGGTAATCACAATACTTTGCCCAAGCAAGCTTTACTTGTAGCATTGTTTTGGTTCTTACCTACTCTGCTGGAAGTCTGTTCCAGGTACCTATCACTTTCTCAATTAAGAAGTATTTTCTCACTTTCCATTTGAGCCTTCTATGCTTTAACTTCATATGATTCTGTTCACCGCATCTCAAAAAAGAAATAGTTGTGATGGAGAAGGTACAGAGAAGGGCGACCAAAATGATAAAGGGAATGGAACAGCTCACCTATGAGGAAAGACTAAGAGGTTAGGACTTTTCAGCTTGGAGAAGAGACGGCTGAGGGGGGATATAATAGAGGTATTTAAAATCACGAGAAGTCTAGAACGGGTAGATGTGAAACAGTTATTTACTCTTTCAGATAATAGAAAGACTAGGGGGCACTCCATGAAGTTAGCATGTGGCACATTTAAAACTAATCGGAGATAGTTCTTTTTCACTCAACGCACAATTAAACTCTGGAATTTGTTGCCAGAGGATGTGGTTAGTGCAGTTAGTATAGCTGTGTTTAAAAAAAGGATTGGAGAAGTTTTTGGAGAAGTCCATTACCTGCTATTAATTAAGTTGACTTAGAAAATAGCCACTGATATTACCAGCAACAGTAGCATGGAATAGACTTAGTGTTTGGGTACATGCCAGGTTCTTATGGCCTGGATTGTCCACTGTTGGAGACAGGATGCTGGGCTTGATGGACCCTTGGTCTGACCCAGTATGGAATGTTATTATGTTGACCGCTTGTCCTTCAGCTTTCCACGATCTAGAAAATGTTTTCTTCTGTTACGATACTGAGTCTGATAAATGGTGCTTCTAGATCAAGGGTTGGAAAACTTTTATGCTCGAGGGCCACATTAATGGCCTTGCCTGGATGATGATCTGAGGGTTCCCCCCCCACCCCCAGCTCCAGATGAGGAAAGGGGGGGAGGGTTTCCCCTCTGAATTCCAGCAGAAGTTTCTTTACAACTTGCAACGACAGCATCATTTCTCGCCTGTGGATCTCACATCTCCAGTATCTTCCAGACGTCTGTGGATTTCATGTACAATGGTTGAATGAGCGGGAGAGAGGCTGGGAGCAAGGTTCCTATTCCCTCTCTTTGCTGAAACAAACTCTCTCTTCTCTGTTCCCCTCCTGTTTCTTCCCTTCTCCCAGAATTTCCCCTTCGCATCCCCTCCCCCCTCTTAGCAGCTACCCTTTTTACATTGCTAGCAACTCTCCGACATGCATGCATTCACCTGCTTGCCCTTATATCTCATCATTGGGGCAAGGGAAGAATGGAGGAGCAGCACTTCACTTACTGTGGCAGGGTGGGGAGAGATGGAAGAACACAGATGCTGGGTCACTACAAAGGCCTGATATCTTCGTACTCGGCCTAGGGGGGCGGCACGCAGAGCTCTTGGCTCACACTGCTCTACCCCATAGAACAGCAGTGGTTGTGGGAGCTGGTCTGTGGAGGAGCTTTCTGGGCAGGAAACCAGTAGAGCAGCAGACAGGAAAGCCCTAATGTGTGAGCGCAGCGAGCAGCATCATGTTGATGGATCCCTTTAAGTTTGGGGATTTAAAACAGAGAAAGCGTGGAGCTTGAAGAGGATGTGATGGCACCACTCTTCTGACTCTCAGTGTGGTGAGGAAGGTGGGAAGAGGGCCATAGCACTGGCAACATCTTGTGTTTCTACTCCCCTGCTGCACAGGTCTTGACCACATGTACAGATCAGTACAGGAAGCTAAACGTTTGTCCCTGAGGAGCCACCAAGCTCAACAGTGAGACAAGGAAGTGCCCCTGATGCTTTTCCTGCTGCAGCTGTGGACCACAGAGTGGGAACCCCTGTTTTGGAGATTTTCAGATTACCATTTTACCAACCCCAATATCGTACCTTTAGGCAGAAGTAAACTAATCAAATCATTGAGAACTTAGCCTAGAAAAGAGCAGCAAGGTCGTGCTGCAGTGAGGAAATGGTGTTATCGCCACAGACTCTGGATACTTGCCTTGCAATGTGCTAAGGATATCTCCCACTCCCCAAGTGCGCTATTGCTTTTGGAAAGATTTTCCATTTCTTGTGTGCACACTTTTCCACAATACTCCTCTCACATCCAGGGGGAGCCAGGCTGAGGTTTGGCTATTAATTGAATAAATCATTATTTTCTCCTCTGGTAGATCCAGACAATGAACGCCTTTCAATGAGCAAAGGAGAAAAAGCCTACCACATCGAGGTGACTTTACCTCTGTTGAAATCCAGCCACTGGCACTGAAATAACAACAGAACTAATAATGAATTATTAAAAAATGAACAGATCAATTTAGTCTCCGAGGCAGGTGAAGTTAAGACGACTTCTTCAAAGAATTTTCAACAACAAATTCAATCTTGTGTTCCATAGTTTTTCTCTTTCATTATGACCAATGAGGGAAAGTGCTTTTCTTTTCTGGAGATTACAGAAAATTGTACAGGGTGAGCCCTGGAGAGAAAAGAATGCCTTGAGATAGTGTTTCATGCCTAATTTTAGAACGGCTGTGACAGCTTTTACTGTGGCATGTTCATAACACAGAGTTACTCTCTCCCTTTTTATCTGAGCTGATAGAGACACTTCTGCTGGCTATATTAAGCATTACTAATAGAATCCACAGGGCATGGCTTTCTGCGATTCTTCTGCACATGAAAGGGAGAATTCATGGATGCCTGAACTTGAAGAAATGGAAGGAGAAGTCTTACCTACCAACTCAAAACCCAGCCTTGCTGAAACGTCAGTACAAAACACCAGGCGCCACTAGGGGAAGAAAACAGCTTCCTAATACAAATCGTTCTGGATGTCTCGTACAGTAGGAAATGCAAATTCCCTTTCCAGAGATGTCTCAGTTCTCCACTGAGCCTAGAAGGTCCCTGGAAGACTCAGGAGGGAAGTGGAGAGCAACACCTAGAAAAGATTCCAGAGCCACAGAGAAACTAATCTGTTTAGCATTCCACACACACAAAGAATATTTTCACCAAGCTGACTCCAAATTGGCTAGGCCGAAGTAATCTTTCAAAAGAGGGCTAAGGCGATTCTTCAAAACCTGCCTGTTCTTTGGCTCTACTGAACCCTTTTGGCCTTATTGCAAGCTCTCCTTTCTTTTCTTGCTGTGTGCATGGGACCCTCATGAGGATCAGTAAGGCAATGCTCCAAACCTACTTCAATTCATAACAGTGAGTGTGTCAACGTCAGAGAAGCTTTTACAAATTTTAACCACTGCCATCTCACCGTAATGAAATACCAATCTGAATGAAAAAGTAAGATCTTAATGACTTGGCATAACTGCAAGCTAAATTCTTTAATAAGAAAACATTCATTTTTTTCTAATACTGCTCTTCTGCAACATCTTCTCATACAAAGAGAGAGAGAGAAAGGGAACACTGTCAGATTCCTATTGAAAAGCAATTTCATTTATTTAGATTTATAATCTGCTTTTCACACTTTTTTCAGCACTTCAAAGTAGATTACATTCAAGTATTGTAGGTATTTCCCTGTCCCCAGAAGGCTTACAATCTAAGTTTGTACCTGAGGCAATGGAGGGTAAAGTGACTTGCCCAAGGTCAGAAGGAGCAACAACAGGACTCGAACGCTGGTCTCCTGGTTCACAGCCCACTGCTCTAACCACCAGGCTACTCCTCCACACATCCTGGCCTTTATTAGTTTAAGCTTCTTCATCTGAGCAGCTGAGAAGCCTCATCTCTTACCTTTCTATGCAAGGGTGCCAATTAAGCTTACAGTAAAAGCTGGAATGGCTAAAACGTCTACACATTATAATCAAAATGCATTTATTACAGGCTTTTTTCCAACTAACGCGTGCAAAGCGGGTCACAGCAAATGTGAAATTACATCAGCATTACATCAATATGTGCAAAGTTAGTTAAAGAACCAGGGTAGTAGTTATTTTTAAAAAAGCATGAAGGATAAAGGTAAAACGATGTATCAGAGTAACATCTGAAGAGGCACAGTGAGGTAAAGGCATCAGGGTAATGATTTAATAAAGCACAGGAAGTGAAAGGAGAAGGAAGTAGGGTAGCATCTGGAGCAGCACGAAGAGGCAGAGGTGCATAGGTATCCCAAGAACATTCTGTTTTGGTAACAACTGGAAAGGCATAATGAGGTAAAGCCATCAAAGTGACAGGTAGGAATGCAGAGTTTTAAGGACTGAGAGCAGTTTTGAATTAGATCAAGGGTGGTCTCTTTTGGTGACAGCTGGATAAGATGCAGGAAGTTGCCTAGTGATATGTAGTAATTGATTTAATTTAAAACATTTCTATACTACAATAAACCAGATCTTACTTTGAATGTCAATATTCCAAGCATGGGTTAAACTTCCAGAATGTAGCAATTGTAAAGTGAGCAGCCAATAACAGTTGAGATATCAGCCTTCAGTGTTGAAAGGGAATTGCAGAATCCTCCCACCTGCCTGGAAGACTCAAAGCGTGTGTGAGATGAATAGTGTCAACACATGACAGGATATAGGGGGTGTTACATAGCATATTATTGCTTGGATGGCATACATTAGTGGACTGTATTTATGATTAACATTTTTGATATGGGGCAAATAATACTGTGCATATTAACAAGATGCTGTAAAGAAGTTTTTCACTCAGTTGTCTTGTTTTGTATGCTGGAATATAAATAAAAAGGTAAAAAAACAAAATTTCTATACCACCTCCCTGATCCAAAATAGAATGCCCAAAATGGTGAACAGCAATAAAATACAATCAAATCAGTCAAAAAACACCAACATAATACATCATAAAAACCAACAACAAGACACAAATCCAGGTTGCAATCTCTAACAAATAAGATGCTACAGATGACCCACATCAACTTGGGAAAACCATTGCTTATCCCTGGGCATAAGCAGCATAGAATCTACCTACTGTCCGAGATCCTGCCAGGTACTTGAAAAACCTGGATTTGCCCCTGTTGGAGACAGGATGCTGGGTTTTGGTCTGATCTAGTAAGATGGCTCCTATGTACATAGTACTTCTATAGCTAGCCAAAACGTTTTTGAAGAAAAGGCCGCAGGTTTCCCCAAACGAAAAAAAAGTAATTTAGAATGCATACAAGCCTCTCTTTCCAGCAATGTCCTGAACTTCCACCATTCATCTGCACTAATTACCTCAATGGGAGGCAACCTGGACCCAGTCACTTATTTTATTTCTTTAAAACCATTTATAAAGCACTGTTCTTAATAACCATTATGCTGAACGGATTACAAGATCAAAAACATAAAACATAACATTCATACATGAAAGTGTTGAACTAAGGAGTGGGGGGGGGGGGGGGGTGGCAGGAGGTGGCCAGTGAAATTGAAATGTCACTCCCAAGTAATACAGGAAGTGGGAAGAGAAAGTAACAATCAATCAGTTCAACAGAAAAGGCGACTAGGAAGAGCAGCTGGAAAGCTATGACCACAAATGCTCGTAATTTGAGCAATAAAATCCCAGGCCTGCAGGCCCAATTGGTAGAGGCAGAACTGGACATTGTTGTGCGAGTTATCATCCAGTGGCTAATAGCCCATTATTGGCTAAGGCTATTGAGCGTACTGTGTGTCACAGTTGTCCTTGTATTTGGAGGAGTCTAATGTGTGTCAGTCAGGTTTCAAAAGTGGCTATAGTAAGAGATTGTGCTTTTGGCAGTATAGGGAGAAGTTTTGTCCTGTAGGGAGAAAGCAGAATCTGTGTTTTTAATTTTTTTAGATTTGTCTAGCGCATTTGACCTGGTGGACCATGTTTTATTACTGGAACGATGTGAGGAATTAGGTGTGCAAGGATAGGTTCTAACATGGTTGAATTCATTTTTTGAAAGAGATGTGCAGTGGTGTGGGTGCAAGGCGAGCATTCTAGGCATTTATTTATTTATTTAAGGCTTTTATATACCGATAGCCATTTGCACATCGTATTGGTTTACAAGGAACATTAACATTAATTCATAAAGCTGTTTACGGTAGGAACTCTGAATGGCTAAATGCTTCATTGTGCATTCATGTTCCAGCACAAAATTTGAGATCACTTGGACAGGCCTTATTGACTATTCCATCACCCAAACTGGCTCACTTGAGCTCAGTAAGAGAGAGATCTTTGTCTTTGGCGGGACCACTGATGTGGAATTCTCTGCCTGTTGAGATCCGGTTAGAAGAGAATATAAATAGCTTCAGGAAACAAATAAAGACCTGGCTATTTGAACAGGCTTTCCCAACTAACTGAGATGACTATTCTATTTCTATAGATGGAGTAGCTATAGCAAGGGTGGAGAAGGGTAAAAGGGAGAAGATTAGATGGATAAGGGATTGGAGAGGAGGGTAAAACTTATGAGCAATAGGGAAGATACGATTGGGGGGGTCAAATGTATGGAAAGTAGGGTAATTTTAGTAATAATATGAATGGGTGGGATTCTACGATAATTCTGTAAAAAGCTTTAGTTTAACTACATCATGGTAATGTAAGATGTATTAGGATATGTTTTATATTTGTGTATTTTTTGAGTGTTGCTACTGCAACTCAATTGTATGTAAACCGCCTTGAAATGAACTTGAAAGTCGGTATATAAAGATATATAAATAAATAAATAAATAAAATAAATAACATTGCGCTTATATATTGAAGCATAACAATTACAAAGAACAATAGGTAACAATTAGGGATAACAGACAAATAGCTAATAACATGTTTTCTACTATGGTGGGGATATGAGATTAACAAGCATGGAAAAAACTATGTACAGATTGAACAGTAGTGCTGGCGGGAATTTAGTCTGGATTCGTAGAAGAGATTAAGTATGGGGGGTTTTAGTGGAAGGCCTGTTTGAAGAGCCATGTTTTTAGTTATAGCTTCGAATGTGGGGTCCCACAGGATTCGCTTCTCTTCCCTTTGTTGTTCAATCTTTTTACGCAGCCTTTAGGGAACTTGATTAGAGAATTGGGGTTCAAGGGGTTCCCTTATGCTGATGAACGGAGGTAACATTGAGGAGGCTATGAAGAAGATTAATGAGAAGTTAGGCCTGCTTTCTAAATGCTTTTTAAATAACCACTTAGTGCTGAATATTGGGAAAACAGAATGGATGTACGTTGGAAGGCAGGATGTTTTGCAAAGAGCTTTGAAGTTAAAAATTGAAGGGGTACAGTTGAATGCTAGCTGTAAAGTGAAGGATCTGGGGTGATTTGTGATGATCAATGGGATTTTGAATCTCATATCTATGGCAGTTCAACAGATATTTTTTTTAAGCTCAAATTATTGAAAGGGATTTGAATGTTCCTTTCTTTGGCTGTTTTTCGGCTGGTGGTTCAGACTGTTGTCTTGCCTCAGGTAGATTATTGTAATGGGCTATTAAAGGGACTGTCAGTGAAGAGTGTTTACAGTTGCAGGTCATGCAAAATATGGCAGCAAGGTTGATCTATGGATGCCCTTGCACTGGCTTCTAGTCAGCAAAGAGTACAATTTAAAATTATGAATTTAATGTGCAAAGTGTCTAAAGGCCAGGGAGCAAAGTACTTAGAGCAGTACACCTAGGAGACGCCTTCGTTCAGCATCAAAGATTTTGTTCAGAGTACCATCAGTGAAGGAGGTGGCAAGAAGGGCAATAAGGAAGTGGCTTTTCCCTGTTATAGGATCAGAACTGTGGAACTCAGCGCCTAGAGTGTTACGGATGGAGTTAAATCATCTGCTTTTCCGGAAAAGGGTGAAATCTTGGCTTTTCCCATGTTAGATTGGAATGTAATAGGTTTTATTGTGTTAACAATTTATTGCTGTTCTTTGTATTTGAAAATCATGTAATGATTTGTTTCATTGTCTAGTTTTTGATATGTTGTACGCCGCACTGATCAGGCTTTCTCTGCATGAGCGGTTGGGGAAACTGTGTTACTTTGAAATAATCTGGCTGCAGCAGTTATTTCTGGGCAGGACACAAACAGCCCATGACTGGAAGAGATTTCGCAGTCATCCATCTCAGCCTCTGACTTGTCAAGCAGCCTCCTCTGCCTCAGTCTCAAGGAACTGCTACTGTACACCTTTATATAATTCCCACAGCAACTTTGTTCAAGCACTTTCTATTTTTACTGCTAAGCCAGTTTCCAAAAATGAAATGTTGGGCTTTTGGTCCATTTTCTGCATGCCTGCCTGCGTCTTTTGAATGCCCAGGAATCATTCTTGTATTTCTCTTCTTGCAGGGCACAAACTTTCAGCTTGTGTGATCTTTCAGTGGCTATCAGGTGAAACCAAATACTTCCGCTCTGAGGAACCATGAAGGTTCAACACATGTTGGAGACTTCATTCTCGCTGCCGGATCAGCATTATCACCCCGGCTTTTTAATTCTGTTTTATGGAATAAAACACTGGCTTTGACCTCAAGGCTTCTACCTCGATCAGGATTCAGGCTGATTTAATTTGTAACTCTACAGTGCTGAACTGAAGATCTGTTCATCCCTTGGCACAATAATTGGTTTTCTCACCCATATTCTATAATTTAAGAAAGCAGAGTATTTCTGAAGCTCTGTACAAGCAGGAAAACTAAGAAACACCATACAAGAGATACTCTCTGCCCTTCACTACATTTTGTTAGCTTGAGCCCCAGAGCTGAGCTTTGCTGTTTGCTTTGGACATTATGAATGTTACCTTCATAGGTGGGAATTTGTGTGTATAAACCCTGGTTTGTGTGCGCACATCCTTTTTGGAAATTACCTTGGGGGGGAGGGGGGGTGTCTTTGGGGAAAAATATGCACACATCTTACTCTGCACTTGAGGTAGATAGTCCAGGGGGCGAAGCTGGAGCAAGGAAAGCATTTATTTCAGCTGACAACATTCAGGGACATAGATGCTGGTAGAATGATTTGAAAGGGACTACAAGAAAGTTAAATTCCAATCTTTCTAAAGCATCTGAGTGGCTTAGGGCCAATAAACAAACTGAATCCAAGGAAGACTGAAGTTTCTTTGGGTCTGCAACACTATCCATTGCCTTCTCTCTTCCTGATATTATATTGGAGGGAGCGGTACTGTTGGTTCGGGCCCCAAGTCCGCAGTCTGGGAGTAATTCTGGATATTTCCCTTACAATGGAAACTCACATTTCAGCTACAGTTAAAAGTGACTTTTTCAGCCACTTCATAATACTGAAAGATTTAGTATCAGTAGTATACGCATTGATGCTTTCCCAAATTGATTAATGAATTCGCTCTAGGTAGATTTGCCCCAGGCACTAAAATCACAGGCAGTGCAGCATGCATAGTTTGAGAAAGAAAAAAACAAGTGGGATTCATTTTTCACCAACATTAAAGAGGTGACATTGACTGCCCATGAAATTTAAAGCTTAGTTTAAGATGTCAGTTTTAATGTCTAAAGCAATGAAGGCTGCCAGTCCCTCCTTTAGAAGCAAATGCTTGTTCTGATATGCTCCCGCCCGGTCACTGAGATCTGTGGGAGTGATGATCCTTGGCCTTCCTCCATGGAGAAATCTGATTGGAGGATACTAGAAGGCGGGCCTTTTCCTATGCCATGTCAAAACTGCAGTATATGCTCCCTGAAAGATGTGCAGCTATACATGAATTTACTAGGGTTTAAGAGACTCGTAAAAGCAGATTTATTTTGCCCTAATTTTGGAGGCAGTTGAATAGTTTTATGATGTTTTAAGAAATGACCTGACATTTTTGCAGGTGCTTTTCTATGTTTTCAGTGAGTTTAATTGTGTTACCAGCAGTGAATAATTTTTGTGTTTAAATTTATATGAAGCCCTATTTTGAGCTACTGACTGGCTCATCTTTCACTTTAAGCTAAAACTGAGCACGCAGATAAACTGAATAAATAAATAAAAGGGCATTCCTCTAACTCCTGGGCTTAGAGGATAATGGCATAAAGTTGTAGAACAGCAACTGTTGCTATGCAAACTCCCCCTGCTGCAACGCAAAAAAACACAAGGATTGTGTCTTATTTTTTGTAGTGCAAGACTGAGAAATTGCTCTCTCTCAATCAATATCTTTTTCCTCCAAAATCTTGCCCAGTTTACTTTCGGAATGTATTCAATTATTTATTAGGAAAAACACAATATGCTCTCACGCGATATGCCGGTGCTGGGTAATAGCCAAATGAATATTCACATAGGCGAAAGCTACCAACCCAATATGATAATCCAAATATACGTGTAATTGCACATGAGCAATTAGTGTTGATAAGACCTCATACAAAGGCATACATTACTGTGCTAGTTAGCACAAAATGTGAGTATACCACTAGTATAATCATAGGTCTTTTTCCATCGCTTTCATTTTTCTTTCAATATGCACAGTTGTGATAAGGTGAATACCAACGTTCAAACAAGCGATGTCATACTGTGAAATTTAACATTGTGAATGCCCACTTATTAAAGCATAGCAGTAGCACTTTGGCTTGAACACTTAGCTTTTATGCTGTTGTAGGTACTGCCTGAGACTTGGTCGTGGAGGTTTAGTATGATACGAGCCCGACACGGACCGCGTTTCGGCATGTAACAGCCTTCTTCAAGGGGCCGAGTGAGTGTATAGATGCGGCAGCGGCATGTTCAAGCCAAAGTGCTGCTGCTATGCTTTAATAAGTGGACATTCACAGTGTTAAATTTCACTATTTCACAGTATGACATCGCTTGTTTGAACGTTGGTATTCACCTTATCACAACTGTGCATATTGAAAGAAAAATGAAAGCGATGGAAAAAGACCTATGATTATACTAGTGGTATACTCACGTTTTGTGCTAACTAGCACAGTAATGTATGCCTTTGTATGAGGTCTTATCAACACTAATTGCTCATGTGTAATTACACGTATATTTGGATTATCATATTGGGTTGGTAGCTTTCGCCTATGTGAATATTCAATTATTTATTGTCAGCCCAGTCAGCAGGCTTGGGGCAGAAGACAAAAATAATCATTAAGAGGGTCTTTTCACACAGTCCCTGCAGCAGCGTTTGCACAGCCATTACTTAGTATTTGCAAAGCAAACTTATCTGCAAAGCTGATGTTTGTTTTGAAAATACTGGGATAAGTGGCCGAGTGCACGCACCCATTAGCAGGCGCAAACGTACGCCTGCTCCAAGTGGGACATAACTCGCATGGGGCAACTTAGGCGCGGGCTTTTTAAAACCATAATGTGTGCGTGTTAATCGCAATTCTGCCCCAACTCGAAACGCCTCTCCGTGGTACGAAAAAAAAAAATCATGCAGGAACCCAACTTCTGTGCACGCTTTTACATGCCACGGGCCCTGACTGATTTCCAAAATGCCACTTAGGGTTTTCTATGTGCGCAAGTCGCTTTGAAAATTGAGCCTTAAAATACACTATGCCAGGTAATAACGTAAGTTAAAATCAGACAAACCAGCTGATTTAGCTTTGTAGCTGTAATTAATTTTGCAAAACGTTCTGTAATTTTACCACTCCTTGAATAAAAAAAAAAAAATAGGCCTTTCCTTTTGAAAGTGGTGAAATCTGCTACATTAATCTTAGAGAATGCTTTCTTGCTTTGTTTGTAGCTGCTTTGGCAAGCAGCCTGTGAGATTCCTGTATGGTCCATTGATATACGGTATCCATATAATGTAATTAGATCTCAGCATCCCAACCCCCAAAGTTATGTTTTTAATGAGTGCATTGAGCAAGTAGGAGTTGGATTGCACAGAACAGCAACCCCACAGCCTGTTATTTTCTCAGCGTGACTGTTATCACCTGAGCTAACCTTTAAAATATACATAGCTATGTCTTAAATATACACACTGTACCCTTGTTATACTATTCCTGTGAGCATGTCATTATAAAAAGAAGTTGCAGCAACTGATTTTACAGAAAGCAGCAGTCCAAGTTAGCAAATTCTTTTCTTATACGACTCAGTCAGCCTTGTATATAGATAGGAGATATAGACATTGAACAGACTAAAACCATTCTGCATAATTTGCACTCCCTACAGGTGAGCTTCCCCATTGCCACACTTACTATTACAGCCCTGGTGGTGTAGCTGAGACCTGGGTCCAGTGGCGGCCATTTCTTCAAATGGTGCCAGACAGATGGACCATGCCCCTGCCTCTGTGACGTGATAGGGGCAGTTGGTGCCTCCAGAGCCCACTACATCACCAGGGCTACAACAGTAAGTTTGTGTGTGTGCAGTGCCGGGGGGGGGGGGGGGGGGTGTCTAGAGAGTCGGTTAGGGTGGAGACCTGACCATTGGGGGGGGGGGGGGGAGGAGGAGAGGATTTTTTTTTACCCAAAGAGGAGGGGTTGGGAGGGGCCTGACCACAATTTTTGACTTAAAGAATCCTTATTTTTTTTCTCTACAGCCAATTCAGGAACAGAGGGGGGGGGGGGGGGGGGAACAATAGGTCTGTGGAGACTCCCAGGAATTTTTTACATCTTGGGGGTGGGGAGAGGAGTTACTCAGGGCCAACCAGCCCCTTTAACACATAGCAGCTCCACAGTCCTGGGACTGCCATCGCACATTTTGCAGGGATTAAATAATGATGGTGGTATTTTACTGTTGGAAAAAATACCACAGGATTAACAAAGCAGTAGTGCAAAGTACAACCAATTTGTAAGTCCCGCAGTATTTTCCCCTCCGGGCCCTAAATTTGTACTTGAGGCAATGAAAGCTGAAGTGATTTAAGAACATAAGAGGTTGTCATACTGGGTCAGACCAAGAATCCATCAAGCCCTGTTTCCTGTTTCCAACAGTGGCCAATCCAGGTTACAAGTACCTGACAAGTACCCAAACATTAAGTCGATCCCATGCTCCTAATGCCAGTAAGAACAATGGCTATTTCATAAGTTAGCTTGATTCATAGCAGTTAACGGACTTCTCCTCCAAGAACTTATCCAAACCTTTTTTAAAACCACTACATTAACTACATCGTTGATTGAAAAAGAATTTTCTCCAATTTGTTTTAAATGTGCTACTTGCTAACTTCATGGAGTGCCCCATAGTCCTTTTATTATCTGAAAGAATAAATAACTGTTTATTATTTACCCATTCAAGACCTCTCATGATTTTATAGACCTCTATCATATTCCCCCCCCCCCCCCCCCACCTCAGCCATCTCTTCTCCAAGCTAAACAGCCCTAACCTCTTTAGCCTTTCCTCAGAGGAGAGCTGTTCCATCCCCTTTATCATTTTGGTCACCCTTCTTTGCATCTTCTCTAGTGTAATTATATTTTTTTGAGATGCGGTGACCAGGATTGTGCACAGTACTCAAGGTGCACTCAAGGTGCACCATGGAGCAATACAGAGGCATTATGACATTTTCCGTTTTATTCACCATTCCCTTCCTAATAATCCCTAATATTCTGTTTGCTTTTTTGACAGCCGTAGTACACTGAGCTGATGATTTCAATGTATTATCTACTATGATGCCTAGATCTTTTTCCTGGGTGGTAGCTCCTAATATGGAACCTAACCGTGTAATTACAGCATAGGCTATTTTTCCCAATATTCATCATTTTGCACTTGTCCACATTAAATTTCATCTGCCATTTGGATGCCCAATCTTCCAGTCTCGCCTGGTCCTCCTTCAATTTATCACAATCCACTTCTGATTTAACTATTCTGAATAATTTTGTATCATCTGAAAATCTGATTACCTCACTCGTTGTATTCTTTTCCAGATCATTTATAAATATATTGAAAAGCAACGGTCCAAGTACAGATCCTTGAGGCACTCCACTGTTTAATTTTTACACTGTGAAAACTGACCATTTAATCCTATTTTCTGTTTTCTGACTTTTAACCAGTTTGCAGTCCACAAAAGGACATTGCCTCCTATCCCATGACTTTTCAGTTTTCTTAGAAGCCTCTCATGAGTGACTTTGTCAAACACCTTCTGAAAATCCAAATACACATCATCTACTGGTTCACCTTTATCCACGTTTATTAACCCCTTCAAAAAAATGAAGCAGATTTGTTAGGCAAGACTTCCCTTGGGTAAATCCATGTTCACTGTGTTCCATTAAACCATGTCTTTCTATATGCTCTATGATTATGATCTTTAGAATAGTTTCCACTATTTTTCCCGGCACTGAAGTCAGGCTCACTGGTCTATAGTTTCCCGGATCGCCCATGGAGCCCTTTTTAAATATTGGGCTACTCTCCAGTCTTCAGGTTTTAAGTAGTATCAACGGAATTTGAACCTGGCTCTCTGCCCGATGCCCTTACCACAAAAGGATGCTCCTCCTCCACATTCTAGCTGTTACACTGAAGATCCTGGTCAACAATTTCTGGGAGAGAGAGGACTGGAGATGTGGACATGCAGATAATGTCTAACTTCATAACTGGGAATCAACCTTGAGGAAACATACCTTAACAGTTCAAATACATCTATTTAACTAAAATGTGTGACAAAATTTAGCCTTTTGTTTCATTCCAAGCCGTAATGAGACAACTCAAATGCAGCTGATAAAAAGTCTCAGCCTTCCAGCTTTATCAGTAACATGCTCTTATAGGTTACACTGTACCTGGCGTCTCCATTTGACAAGTAATATTAATTTACTGCGCATGAAAAACTCCTGCCAGCCCAACACAGCTGATTATTATTGGAAAACCTCAAGAGAGTCTAAAAATGCCAACAAATTTCTTTTCAAGGTTGCACAGCCCATGTGCCACTAATACTGCATTCTTGCTATGTCCTTGTGTCTCTGACCAGACACACGGAATATCTACAGTAGATACTTGGCTATATATAGATAATGCACCATTTCAATCTAGCAGGTGAAAAGTAAGCTAGGCAGAAAGCGAGAATATAGCACTTCAATTATAAAATGCTTTATCCCTTTTTGTGCCTTGTAATAATCAAGTTCAGAGAGTTATATAAGCTTCAAAGAAGAAAACTACTTTTGCTTAATTTTCTGTCATTTTCAGGCAAGTTCAAGGTATAGAATTCACAGATGGTTTCTCAACTGCAGGGTTACTAATCAAAAAGTAGCCCTCAAACTCAGGGTACAACAACAAAAGAGAAATTACTACTTATCTGATGATTTCCTTTCCTCTAATGAGGGCAGGCCAATCCCCACCAGTGGGCCATGCACCTCTGCCAGAAAATGGAGACTGAATAAGAAGCTCATGTCATGGATATATAGTCCTGCCCAGACATCAGCCCACCAATATCCTCTGGAAAAGCCAAACCGTGGATGAACTGATTAAACTTGAAAATGATTATTAACAATCAACTATTCATGCTTCCAACCATTAGGGAACACTGAGTACAGCCAAAAGAATAAACTTATTTACTAAACTAAGGGGCTGATTAAGCCACTTACCAGTCTTCAGTGAATAGCAGGAAAAAACACTCTGCAATGTCCACCCCAAAAAGGCGAACCAAAGGTAAAAGTGCAGTAGCCGAGGGAGGGTTGGAGATTGGCCTACCCTCAGAGGAACAGAAATTATCAGGTAAATAGTAATTTCTCCTTGCTCTGCATTCAGGCAGGCCAATCCCAACCAGCGGGATGTACCAAAGCTACTCCCTAATAGTGTGGGAGGCTGCTCGTGGTCCAGTCAACAACACCTGTACGAACGCAGCATCCTCCCGAGCCCGAACATCCAAGCAGTAATGCTTGAAAAAGGTGTGCAATGAGGACTACGTCGCGGCTCAGCAAATCTAGACAGGTGACAAAAATCAAAATTCCACCCACGATACTGCTTGCGCCCTTGTGGAAAGCGATCTAATCTGCTTTGGCAATCAGGCTTCCGGACACATTTAGTAACCTACAAGTACCACAGCAAATATCGTTAGACGTTCAATGTATGCAAAAGATGATACCCACTTTCATCTCTGTCTCTTTCCAAGCTAGTCAAGTAAATAGACTGATTCAAATGAAACTCCAAAAACACTTTTGGCAAAAAATGAGGGCAAAGTTCAAAGCTGTACTGCTCCCGGAAACATACACAAAAAATGCTCACGGCAAGAAAGGACCTATAGTTCGGGGACCCAACTTGCAGATCAGATTGCCATCAGAGAAAACGGTCTTCAAGGTAAACAGCCACAAGAAGATCACGCAGTGACCGGAAAGTCAGTCCTGCAAAGAATTCCAGGACCAGATTAAGGTCCTCAGATCATCAGAAGTCAAAAAAGGATGATGAAGAAGCTTAATGCCCTTCAAAAAACTGGGACAAATTGAGATGGGAAGACAAGGGCCCACCATTGACTCGCCCCTTATAACAAACGAGGGCTGCTACTTGAACCTTCAAGGTGATAAGGGACAGTCCTTTACACAATTCATCCTGTAAGTAATCCAAAATTAAAGGAACATCCACCTTGAGAGGCTGAGAACATTGCTCAGTATATCAGGCCTCGAAAACTCTCCAACACAGGCCACAGACGTAGAAAATTTCCTATCCTGAAGCAAAGTGGAAATCACAGCTGACAAATAACCACGTTTTAATAACCTAGCCCTCTCAATGGTCACACTGTAAGACAAAATCGACTCAGAGGATCGTGTAGAATAGAACACTGCTGCAACAGATCCGTCCGAGGCAGTAGCCTGAGGGGACTGCTGACCAGCAGAGTCTGCAGATCGGCATGCCACTGCTTCCGGGGCTAATCTGGAGCCACCAAAAGACTGTGTCGGCTTGACATGCAATCTTACGAACGATCCTGCCTAACAGAGGCCAGAGCATGAGGGCATACAGCAGGCTGCTCTTCAGCCACACCTGAACAAGAGTATCGATGCCCAGCACTTTTGGGTCTCATCTGTGACTGAAAAACCGGGGAACTTTTGTGTTTTCAGAGGTCGTCAGCCCCCAGCACTCCACAATGAGCTGAAAGGCTTCGTTCGCAAGTTCCCACTCTCCAGAGTCCAAGTTCCTTCTGCTGAGAAAGTCTGCTCTGACATTTTCCTTTTTATTAATGTGAGAGGTGGATATGCCTAGCAGATGTTGCTTCACCCACACCATGATTGCATCTATCTCCTCAGACACCTGTTGACTCTTGGTTCCGCCCTGACTACTCATGTAGACCACCATTTTCACATTGTCTGACATTATCCAGACTGCTTGAGCCTCTGTATGCTCAGTGAACTGCAGGCATACTAGACAAACCACCCAAGCTTTCAATCGGCTGATGCTCCACTGCCCCTCCTCGGTGTTCTAGCGACCTTGCACCATCAACTCCTGACAGTGAGCCCACATAACCCAGAAGGCTTGCATCTGTTTCAAGTACCAACCAATCTAGCATCTCAAAGGAAGCTCCCTTCCTGAGATGACCTGCCTGCAACCACCATTGCAACTGGGTGTTCACCTCTAATAGCAGAAGACCCACTGCATAGTCCTGCGACTGCAGGCTCCAGAGGGAAAGAAATGCACAGTAAAGAGGTCGCATATGAGCTCTTGCCCAGAAACCTACTTCCAATGCGTCCGCCATCAAACCCAGGATTTGTTAATAAGACTACACCATCGGGTGAGCAGAACTTATCAGGGCACAAACTTGAGTAATCAATATTTGAATTCAATTCTATGACAGAAAAATTTGACCCTGCTTCGTATCGAAGTGAATGCAGAGATATTGCCATCTCAGAAGCTGGAGTAAGCTGCTCTTGGCTAAGTTCACAACCCAGCCTAGCTCCTGTAGTAAGGAGACTACCTTCTGAGAAGCCTGGAGACTTTCTTCCACGCTTTTGGCTTGAAGCAACCAATCACCCAGATGTGGGTGCACCAGAATGCTGTTCTTGCACAAGAACACTGCTACCAGCACCATGGCCTTTACCAGTTGCAAGCCAAGGCCTGCAACTGGTAAAGGCAACCCAGGATAGTAAACCATAGGAATTGATGTTCCTGGCGAATGGGAATAGGCAGATATGCCTTCAACATATCCAGAGACGTGAGGTAGTCCCCTGATCGTACTGCCATTATGATGGAGCATACAGTTTCCATTCGGAAATGAGTGACCTGCAAATGATGAATGACTTCCTTGGCATCCAGAATGGGTCGAAAAGACCCCTCTTTCTTGGGTATGACAAAATAGATGGAATAGCGGGCTGTGATTCGGGAACAGGAATCACAGCCTTCAGGGCTAACAGTCATCTCAATGTAGTGTCCACTGCAACACTCTTCCGAGGGGAGTTGCATGGAGTTATAAAGGCATCTGGAGGAATAAGAAGAAATTCTAGACCATAGACATCCTGAATCACTTTGAGGACCCACTGATCCAATATGATCTGGACCCATCTGTGATAAAAGTGAGATAGGCACTCGCCTATCTCCTGCACCAAGAGGTGAGCCAGCAAATTTTCATTAATTAGATTAAGAGGCTCCACTCCCAGAACCCACACCTTTTCCAAGGCCTTCTGGGGTGAAAAGACTGAGATCTATCGAAGGGGTGAGATCTCTGAGAAGTAGTGCCCCTATAAGGATGAAATCGCCTATAGTCATGAGAGCGGCCACTTGTCTGAAGGGGCTGAAAAGCCAGCTTTTTATCCTCCAGCAAACAAGGGATCTGGGCTTCCCCTGATCTATTTGCCATCTTTTCCAACTCACTGCTAAACAAAAGAGAACCCTTGAAGTGCAGCTTGATGAGACTGGACTTAGAAATAGTTTCGGCTGAACAATTATGCAGCCACAGTTGCCGTCTAGCCGCTATCATGGAAGCAACTCCTATGGAGGTTGTGCGAACCAGGTCACATCCCACATCAGCCAAGAAGGCAGCCCCTGGTTCTATTACTGAAACGGCTCCACCAGAGTCGTGTGAAAGACGCAAGATAGCTCGAGCAACCAAGGCACAACAAAAAGCAATCTGCAAATTCAATGCCACAGCCTAAAGGCTTGCTTAAGGATAGCCTTAATCCTCCTTATTCTGAGCATCCTTTAGAGCTGCCCCTCCTTCCATCAGGATGGTGGTTCACTTAGTGATAGAACACACCATCTCATTCACCTCTGGGAAATGCAACTGCTCTCTAGCCTGCGGATCCAAGGGGTATAAACCCACTAAGGAGTGCGCCCCCCCCCCCTTTAAGTTCGCCTCTGGTGTATTCCACACAAGGTTAATTAACTCTTGAATAGCATCCAGGAGAGGAAAGAAACATGATGCCTTGTGTAGGGTGACCAATACAGGAACCTTTTTCTGCACACCTGAAAAGTCACTCCCAGATGTTCCACGGGTCTTCAGAGTCTGAGAGATCAGACACAGCAACTCATCTCTATGAAAGAAATGGAGAAGAGTTCTATGTGGCTTTAAATCCGGGTGAATCTCCCCTTCCTCAAGAATCACCAGTCTCATCTTGATCCACAACAATCAAACACTGCCAGGATGCGCAGCGCCATAGCATTTGCCTGTGGTGGCAGACACAAGGGAACATCGAGCATGTGATTCGATTTAAAAGGTATTGCCAACTCATCAGGACGCCCCTGTAGAAAGGTCTGTAATCCCTGGAAGAATTCCATCCAGGAAAACAAAGATGGCTCCATACCAGGCCTGAACCTCATGTCCTGAGAGCGAGTCTCCCCTGAAGACAACTCAGCCAGCGGATCAACTGGAGAAGGGGACACCCATGTTGTGTCGCCTTTGGCCCCACTCTCCTCAGATTGAGGGGATGGACTAGCGTCAGCACAATCAGGAGGCGGAAAATCTCTCTGAGCAGCCAGGCAGCGCTTTCCAGGCTTGAAGAAAGCTCCAGCTATATCGCCTTTATATGGCATGCAGCACAAATGGCTAAGTGCTTCAACTTCTTTGACGCTGGCACCATGGTTGGTATGAGGTCAATTCACAAGCAGTGGTCAGGAGTGCACTTAAATATACGCACAGTTAAGCGCTTAGCAAAATGCATAAAATACGCTGAAATACGGGCACAGAAAAAGCTCAGGCAGGTACACACTTAGGGAAACATACAAAGTGCGCTGAAAACGTGCAGGTACATGCGTGCAAAATGCGCTCAGCAATGTGCTTAGCTACGCGCACAAAAGTACACGCATAACGGGGACACGGATTTAGGTGCACAAGAAGTAGCGCAATTGCATGCCATCACACACATGCACAAAGGAACCGCTGTGGCCTACCATGCGGCCTGGGAAGGAAGCCTGAGAGCGGGGCTTAGCTAAAATGCTGCTGAACCCGCCATGCCTGAGCTGCCTTCACACCTCACAAAACTCCCCAGAGACGTGAGCAGGAGATGCCGATGAGAAGGACCAGGTAGGAAGTAGCCTCAGTGAAATACTCCTGTTTTGTTTTTCCTCTCTTTTTTTTTTTTTTTTTAAAATACAATCTTTTACCAGAGCTCACAGTCCTCCCTGGCTGAGAGGAAGAACGGGGGGGGGGGGGGGGGGGGGGGGTGGTGAAAGCCTTCACTGCTGAGCCTCTCTCAGCCTGCAACCGCTAATTTATTTTTTAGTCCATGCCATAACAAGGCTACTGGACTGAAGGGTCTCAAATGAGGGAGGGACCTAATGGTTTCACCTCAGGAGGTAAGTGGTGCTACACAATCATCTTGTTGTTCTGTTTTCTTCTTTTTTTGCAGGCAATCCCAAGTAGGGAAATGCATGTCTCCCATCTGCTGGAGATGGAGAATACTGGCGGGCTGATGTCGGGGCAGGACTTACTATGTCTCCAACTGCTGGCAGAGGTGCATAACCCACTGGTGGGGATTGGCTTGCCTGAAAGCAGAGAAAATCACAATTTTCTAAAATTATAAGTCATTTGCATACAGAGTACATAAAATTATCTAACTATGGAATCTTCTACAGCCTCCAGAGTGCGTGTGTCACAGATGAGGCTATTTTGTCCATGTATTTTGCAGAAAGGACGGCAGAGGTGCAGGGAACAGCTGCCCAATGGAGGTTATACAATCAAAAATGTTATCAGAATTCAAGGTGGTATGAGAGCCACTCAGAAGATCCTTGGCAGTGGGAAAGTGAGAGGGAAGTCAGATCACAAGGAGAAAAGGAAAACGGGCCTTAAGAGTAATTTTATCTGTTATATTTTATATACATAGTTTGTTATATTATATATGGATAGAAAATTCATTGTGTTTTTTGCAGTTTTGCAAAGTTGCAAACAATAAATGATTCCCTTTGAAAAGAGCACTATAGAAAAACCTGGAGAGAAATCTAAAGGAGGAATGTATAAGATAAAGGGAGAAATTCAAACGGGATTTGCAATGAGGACTGATAAAAGGCAGATATCTTAAAGAAATATTTTGCTCCATATTTACAGCAGAAGGAGAGTGGAGGAGTAGTCTAGTGGGTAGCACAGCAGGCTACAAACTAGAAGACCAGTGTTCAAGTCCCACTGTTGCTCCGTGTGACCTTGGGCAAATCACTTTACTTAGATTCTGGGGTTAGGGAAACACCTATAGTACCTGAATGTAATCTGCTTTGAAGTGCTGAAAAAAGCAGAATATGAAAATATAAACAAATAAACAAGGTGGTGATAGATTGAAGGAGAAAAACAGGATTGATAAATGTGAAATGATTCTAACCAAATTATTGGGGAGGAGGTACCTAAAGTACTTGTTTATTTAAACAATTTCTATACTGTTCGAATTAGCCTAGGCCACCAAAGCGGTTTCCAAATTAACATACACAATTGAAACATATATTATTAAAATATCTTCATATCGCCCCTGTACATACAATTTTAGCACTCAAGCTCTATTACCATTATCAGATCTCTTTGCCCTCATGACTCATTAATCCCTCCATCATCCGGAAATCAATGGGCTTTTACTAATTTTTTCAGTAACAATGTGAACTTCGTATGCAGTATTTGTTTTGAGACCGCTAACGATATGAATGCTTAGATGAATGAGTACTGTATATGTTTGATTTTAAATTGTAATATTTTGTTTAACTTTAAGAAAGTAAGAATGATGTTTTAGACTGTCGTAATGTTGCTTGTTATTTGCTAGATAATGACAAATATTGTAAACATATATATACATAGAAACATAGAAATGACGGCAGAAGACGACCAAACGGCCCATCCAGTCTGCCCAGCAAGCTTCACACATTTTTTTTTCTCATACTTATCTGTTTCTCTTACCTCTTTGGTTCTATTTCCCTTCCACCCCCACCATTGATGTAGAGAGCAGTGATGGAGCTGCATCCAAGTGAAATATCAAGCTTGATTAGTTAGGGGTAGTAACTGCCGCAATAAGCAAGCTACACCCATGCTTATTTGTTTTACCCAGACTATGTTATTCAGCCCTTATTGGTTGTTTTTCTTCTCCCCTGCCGTTGAAGCAGAGAGCTGTGCTGGATCCTTTATGATGGCTTTTTTTTTCCCCAAATAGCGGCATATAAAAGCTTTTTAAATAAATAAAAAAATTAAAATAAATAATTTTCGAAATTTCTAATAGTTTGATTCAGCTCTGATTTGGATAGGCAACTTATTCCAGAATAGGTGGTGTTTTATTAGTTTAGGGCCATAGGACCTGATGGTGTACATCCTAGGACACTAAACAAAGAATGCACCGACAGTGTGTCTCTTGTGGTTTTTTCAACTTATCCTTAAAGAAGAAAGAGGTTCCAAAGAATTGGAAGGCAGCAGATATGGCCCTGCTCCATAAAAGCAGGGGCAAGGAATCGTCTAACGTCAGTAATGGACAAAAGAATAGAAAGGCTATTAAAGAAAAAGATAGTGTAGCATCTTGGAAAGCAAAGCATTTAGCTGGATAATTCAAGTTATCCAGCTAAATGGCAATTTTTTTTTAATATGGAGCCACTTATCTGGCTATATTTTAGTTGATAAGTCATTAGCTGGGTAAAATTTAGCAGGATAAAAAAAAAAAAAAGAGGCGTCCCGGGGTAAGGTAAAGTTATCTGGCTAACTCAGCTGATTTTCAACTATAATTGGCTAAGCTAGTTGGCTAAGTTTAAGCCTGCATCAAAGCAGGTCTAAAGTTATCTGCCTCATTTAGTCGGATAACTTTAGACTTAACAGACTATATTCAAAAGAACAGAGTCGGTCAAATGCCATGCTGACCAAGCAATGAAGAAAGCGCCAGCCTGGGATTGTAGAAGCAGCCTGCTGTGATCCGAGCAGAAGATTAGATTTTACTGGGAGGATGGGAGGGCGAGTGGGGATGGAACCAGAGGGCTGGATCTTTTAAAATTTAGTACAAAAATTGATATCAGAGGGATTTTGGAGTGGTGGAGGTTCAGCCTCGCAGGACCCTTATTTAGTTGTTTGGGTGGGCGGGGGCTTTGATTCAGGCCGCTAGGCCTACATGATACTTTTTTTTTAAAGTTGGCATGGCACTTAACTGGCTATATTCTTTTGAATATAGACCATTAAATCTAAAGTTAACCTGCCACACGAGGCCAGATATATTTTGAATATAGCTGGTTGGGTTTAAGTTATCTGGCTAAAGGTACCTGGTTACATTTAATTGGGGATATTCAGTGGGAAAATCTGGGGAGCGGGGGAGGCTATACCTTTTGAAATAATTTTGTAGGGTGGAATTTTAATAGGGAGAATTTTAGGATGTATGTGAGTGATTTTGATAGGAATTCAGAAGTCAATATACAGCTGGCTGTTGCCGGGTATAGTTATCTGGATCACTTTTATCTGGATATTTGGCCTGAACCTGTGCCGACCTAGCATCTGCTGTAAAACTGGGAGAAAACTGGGTCACTTTGTCTAGGCAGTTCACCCCAGGAATGCTATCCCCATGTCTCCTCTTTTGACCTGGGTAAATTTCACCAGAGTGGGAGAACAATTTCAAACCTTGTGGCTTGTCCGGCTAAGCCCAAAAGGTAGCCTGATGAACCCTTTGAAAATTGACCTCACAGTGCTTAGCGCTTCTGATATTTGTGACCTCTCTCAAACCTTACTTATTGCTTCTGTTAAATTTGCAGATAAAGAACTGGTCTTCAAATCCTCCTTTTGCTTTGAAAGAGAATGTTTTTCTGACTTAACTTCACCCAATTTTTCCTGATATGTTATGTGCAACATATGCTAAAAAGAATCACATTTTTGGCTATGTGTCCTGAACTTGTTTAATAGGGCACCTCCTAAGTTCTATGCTGTGTATAAAAATGTAAGATACAGTTTTGGGATCTCATAAATCAGGTGTGGTCTCTGCTGGGAATGTGGATTTCAATCTGTCTTCAGTGTCTGCTGAAGAGTCCTTGCCACAGACCTTGGCTTTTGTTTGATTGATTTACTATAAAAAGACTGTGTAAGGTGTCTAATTTAAAAACGGAATTATTTTTGTATCTCTGCTTAAGGGAATTTGCCCTTGAAATTATATTGTATTCTGACTTACAAGGCTGATGAATGCCTTATGCTCTCTTTTGTTTTTTCTTTGGTAATGTATTTTTAAGTCAGTTGTCTAATAATGTGTTATCTTTTATAATTTCTGAAAAAGGAAACTAGCACTCACTTCACAACAATGAAACTTGGCAAAGGCTTTCGAGTCATTTTATTGTGGGAAAAATTGAATAAATGGGCACAGATGAAAGAGCCTTTACTTTGCTCTCTCATCTAACTTAACACATGGCATCTAGGAATAAAGCCCTCTGTTGTAAGACCAAGTAATTATAAAGGTCAAAACATGGCACCATTAAAGTGTTCATGATTAAATGTTAACACTAACCAGGAAAATTAAAAAATAACAACTTATCTACTATTTTGGAGATTGATTGATTGTGCTTTGAAGTATATTTCTTTCTGCTTGGAAGTGAGATAAAGCTGTCTCTCCGATCCATCATCTCAAATCTACATTCACGGACTATTGCCCAATTAGTGGGAAGGGAGAAACTTTGCATAGTAGGAATCAAATGCAATAGGACAAATAAGTGCAAAATAAACCTGCACTAAAACTTGGTGTATATACACTACTGCCCATTTTGGGGGTTGGGGAAATTAACTGTGCATAATAAGACATAAATTAGTGGCCTCCCAAAAATAAATGCAAAATTAACCCTGACTGAAAGAAATAGCAGGTCTCTTACAGAACAGTGGAAAACAGAATTATGTGTCATTGGTTTGAGAAAATACTGCTTTGTACTAGGCAGGGGAGAGTAAGTAAATGATTTAGGTCAAATATTGGTCATTGCAAACAGAACAAAAACAAAAATTAAGTAAATTTCAGGGGGTACATGACTGGTAAAATCATATTAGATCTTTGTGGTAAATATTTCTAGTTTACTTTTATGCCTTAAAGAAAAAGATTCTACAAAGGAAGCCATACTAAACAACACACCTCATAAATACATGAGTGCATACTGTGGTATGAAAGGATAAGTTAAACTTCATATTTTAAGCGATAAGTGAGCGAGCAAACAGGACTACAAACAGGTTTCTGAGTGTGGAGATGGAAGACAGATTCCACAGGAAAGAGGCCACCTGATATTACTTGCAGGAAAGCTGTTGAAAAGATAGAAACTTTGGTAGGTCTCTCATTTCTTTCAACAGGTATCAAAAGTTCTTAACAGAAGATAGAGGGATGGCAAACACTGTATTGCCAAGTGTTGTCACCTCTTCGGTCGACATCAAAAAGAGTATCTTAATCCACAGTGAGCAACCAGTTCAGTGTGAAAGGTGTCTAAAGATAGACTCCGTTTCAGGTACACAACACAGAGAGTATATTAAACCCTCCCCCTACCAACAATAACACACAGCATATCCATGTAGGGGCATCATAAATCTAATACATTGTATATTGAATATATACTATCCCATACATACAAACATTTTTCAATTTTTTATTATCACCTTATACATATCACACTTAAATATATAACAAATACATAAATTAAACTATTTGTAGAATATGTATATGTATAAGGTGATAAAAAATTGAAACATTTTTGTATGTATGGGAATAGTATATATCCAATATCCAATGTAGTAGATTTATGATGCCCCTACATGGATATGCTGTGTGTAAAGATAGACTCCTTCAGAAAACAAGTGGTGGAACCGAGAGAGGAATTGGCAAGGCTGGGACATTGAGGTCTACATAAAAGAAATGCTTATTGATGTGTCAAAGATGGAAAACTCAAGCCGAGAGGAAGGTGAAACTGGACTACAAGAAAACAGTTGGACCTAAAATACCACAGCCACTAGACCCTACAACCCAACTCCAATTTCTCTCTCATTGAAGAAAATGTATGCAGTCCTGGAAGTGGGGAGGAGAAACCATCCCAGAAAAAGGAGGAGCTGGAGGAAGAGAAACCAGAACTTATAAACCCCAAAGCTTTCGGCTCAACAAACATCGGAATCTAGGAAGCGAATGGTATTGGTGTGGTTGGTGACTTCCTTCTGAGGGGCATGGAAGCATCCATCTATTGATCAAACATGCTGCCCTGGGAGGTGTGCTGTCTTGCCAGGTGCCAAGACATTATGGATAGATTTATGAGAATCATCAAGCCTACTGACTACTATCCAATGCTGCTCATCCACATTGGCACAAATGATACTGTTAGGTACCACAAACAGCATATCAAAAGGGACGACATGTCTCTGGAAGCGATGGTAAAGCAGATATATGGACAACTGGTTCTCTCTTCGGTTCTCCCAGTCAAGAATAAAGTCCATAGCAGAGAAGCTCACATTCTAGAGATAAATGAATGGCAACATAGATTTGTTGTTGAGAGCATTTGAGCTTCCTGGATCATGGAACTGTTGAGTAGAGATGGGGGTTTAACCTGTTGAAGAAATGATGCAGAGTCTTTCAAAACAGAATGGCAAACCTACTGAGGAGGGCTTTAAACTAGTATCATGGGGATATGTGGACAAACTGTAATGTAAGTAAAAGCACTCAAGTAAGTAAATCTTCAAACATTTTTAGGGAAATGGCAAAAAAGGGCATCAACTGGAAAGATGTGTACATTAATGCTCACTGTATGGGAAATAAAATTCCAGATCTAGAGGCAGTTATAACAGAGGCTTTTGCTGAATATACTAGGAAATTTAGATAGACTCCTTCACCAGTTATCGCCCAGTTTCGAACCTGAGTACATTAGGTAAAATTTTGGAAAAGATAGTTTATTTTCAATTTGCTAATTTTTTGAAAGATTTTAATATCATTCATCCACAGCAGTGCGGGTTTAGACAGAAACATAGTACTGAAACTTTATTAGTTTCTGTCATGAAGTACTTGCTTGGTGAATTTGATCAGGGAAGGGCAGTAGTCAGATTGTTCTTGTATGTATCATCAGCATTCGATAATGTTTCCCACCACATCATGTTGGATCGTTTGAAAAAACTTCAGGAGGGTGGAACACTATATGGGTGATGTGATTCGTATGTTAGGTCTCGCGAGCAAAAAATTATTAAGGATTCCTCTTCAAAATTGTTCACTGTTTCTACAGGTGTACCCACAGGGATCTACACAATCAGCAGCTTTGTACAATATATAAATGTTGCCATTATGTTCCACATTGCACCAGTATTCAATGTTTTGAATGTATGAGGATGATATTCAGATGTATTTTCCTGTATCAGTTTCTTTATCCGATACATTAGCTTTGGTAACTGATACTTTCTATGTAATAAATGCCTGGATGTCTGAAAATCATTTAAAACTTAATGTTGAAAAACTGAACTTATCTGTTTTTCAACAAAGCATCAATATTTGCAAGAAGAGAATACTGATTCTTTTACGATAATGGGAAGAGATCTTCCTTTCAACCTACAATTTGCAATCTGGGCTTTCTTTTTGATTCTCAGTTGACTTTTCAGCCCCAAGTCCACCAGGTATTGAGGACTGGATTTTATAAATTACATTTGCTTAGACATTTAAGGTTTAACTTAGATAAAAATGACTTTTGGACACTTATTCTGGCATTTATTATTTCTGTTCTTGATTACTGCAATGCACTTTATATTGGCTTCCAGCTTCCATGACTCAGTCATTACAGATCATGCAGAATTCTGCTGCTCGGCTGATGCATGGAGGCCAAAGATGCGACCATGTTTCTACAATACTTATTGACCTACATTGGTTATCCCGTCAGAAAACATTGAATTCAAATTACTGATGTTGGTATTTAAAGCTTTAAAGTCAGAAGTTCCTTCTTATTTGTCAGTGTTTTTAAAGAGATATGTACCGTCTTGAGATCTATGGTCTCAGGATAAACAGTTGTTACAGGTTCCCACCATTAAACAGGCTCGGCTGGCAGAAACAAGGAAACCGGCCTTTTATGTTATTGGGCTTCAGGCCTGGATGGTCTTCTAGACTGGTTAAAAAGGATTGGCGTTCTAAAGTTTCACAAGCAAATGAAAACTTTGTTTAAAACTAATAATTCTTGTTTATGAAGTGTGTATATTGCAATTTTTAAGATGGTTTTATAATTTTTATTTCAGACTGTTTATTATACTGTATTTTTATTGTTATAATCTGCTTAGCATGGGATACCATTATATGTAGAATATAAATTGTTTTAATAAATAAAGTTATCCAGGTAACTTTAGCTATCCCACTGAAAGTAGACGGGTAAAGTTGTCAGGGTACATGTAACCCGGATAACTTTAAACTTAATCAGCTCTATTTGGAATGCAATTGGTTAAGTAAAAGCAAAACAAAAAAAATACCTCGAGTCAGTAGGCCCTGTTGTGTTTGGTGGTCCACAGGTCTGCCCTGTAAAACGCCATACTTACCATCCATGAGACTTCCTGACGCTGTGATAGGCCTCCAGACGAACAGCGTTTAACCAGGCCCAATGTGTGGTGAGAAGAGACGTCGCCGACTCTGAAGATGACCGCCCTTCGGCGCACATGTGCCCGCCCTGTCGCAACTTAAAGGGTTCGTGTTGGGAATTCTCCTGAGGTGCCCTCAGATAATGTCAGGAGCCTTGGCCTGTAAAAGGCCCATTTCACTGTGTAATCCTCACCTCGGCAATAGGTCCACTACAACTTTGTAGAGTGAGTTGCCTCAGTGGTCCTTGCCCGCATTCCTGGTCTTCGTGTCTTCAGTTCCTGGACTTCTTTGTCATTTATTCCGGCAGTCTTTGTCTCTCCTAGTGTAATCAGTCTTCAATTCATCTGAATCCTCTGTCTTCTTACCTGCCCACCTGTACTATTCCTTGCCTGCCTGCTTCTCAAATTTCACCTGAACTCTGCCTGCTTTCTGACCACACTTGAACTCAGCCTTTCACTGACCATGCCTGAACTGCGCTTGCCTTGGACCCTGGCCTGCTACCTGACCACCTCTACAGATCCTCTGCTCAGCAGAGGCCCTCACCTAAGACCTGCCAGCCCCGGCAACTGAGGGCTCAACCCTAGGGGAATGTGGGCTAGTATAGCTGAAGCTCCAGTTGAGCTTCTGCCTCGCCTAACTTCGCCAGTTGATAGCGGGACCTGCAGGGCTCCTCCCTGCAGGTTACACCAACTCCACCTTGGCCCAAGCGTCCATGTTCGCAACAGGTCCAATCCAATCCCCTATTCCCTACCAATCCCCCAAAATAGAACTCTATACCCCCTTCCTCACTACAAAAAAGTAACCATAGCATCCCTGAATTCCCTGCTGCCTCACTCACTCAGAACGCGTACCTGCACCATCCCGCATATTCATAAACCTCTAAAAATCCTCAAGGCCAGCCTCAACGGTAGAGTTGTACTGCTTTGACTGTGTCCAGCATTGTTCTAACAGCCACGCTAGTAGCTCATGCTGTCTTATCTAACAGCAAATTTTTAAGCATATGCTACCAGCATGGCTGTCAGAGCATGCTGGACATGACCAGAGAGGTCAAAATCTACCGTGCCAGCTGGTCTTAGGGTTTTTTGATACTTCTAGATGAGATGGGAGGTGCAGGGTGGGGGTTCTGGGCGAATGTAGTAAGAGAGGGCCCGGAGCCAGCACTTTTTAATATCAGCAAGGCTGCTATAGACACAACTGTTCTTTATTAGGGAGGGAGGGGAGGATTGGGAGCTACGCTCCAATATATATACCTGTTGTGTCCGTCGGTTCCCGACGCCCTCTCTCTGCCTTCCTTGCCTCTTTGGTGCCTCCCTCTTCACCCGTGGGAAGATTGGCTGCTGCGGCGTCCTTCTGCTGAAGTCCTCTGGCGTCCCCAGACCGGCCAGACACTGCAACCCGCCATGTTTCCTGGAGGTCTAGGGGCGCGTGTGCGGCCCCGACTAAAGTACCGGCGATGGCGCGAACCTCAGGGGCGTCCCCCTGAGATGACGTCACCCGCAATGGATATATAAGGTCTTAGAATTTGCTAACAGATTGAGTTAGCAAGGTTTACTCTACCTAAGCTACTCTGCCTCCTCGGACTTACCAGGGGTACCCGCTCCTTGGGGGCCTCGTTCTCTCCTTTGTTTTTCAGGTATCGGTCTGGAACCGGTACTCGCTCCTCGAGGGCCCTTGTTCCCAGACTTGCTCCGTATTCTCTTCTGCCTGGAAGTCATCACTGCCAACTACATCAGCGAGTTACCATCGCTCTCTCAGAGCTTTCCCTGGAACCAGGTACTCGCTCCTTGAGGGCCTATACATTGCAGCTCCTGGGCTTCTTTGAGACATTGTGTGAGTGTTACCATCTGGCTCGACACATGAACTCTGCATACCCTGCCTACTCACTATATTTCAGTTTCTCTACAGTTCAGCCTCCAGGGATCGCTGTTCCAGTATCTGAGGGACTACAGCCCAGCCGGGCATTCCAGCTCACTACTGTCACCTCTGGTGGTTCAGTATACTGTCTAATAAAAGAACTAGTGTGTGTCTGTCTCCTAATTCTGAGCCTGATCGGTGGTCCCTCTCGGGATCTTCCCCTGGGGGCATGGTCATCTGCCACTGGTCCAAGGATCCACCCACAACTCTCCTAATTAACTACAGATTGCTAACTCCCTAGCAGACTGTCAACTCCAATAACAACAGATTGCTAACTCCCTGCAATTGATTCCCAACAGATTGCTAACTCCCTAGCAGACTGTCAACTCCAATAACAATACCACAACAAAACACTCTAAAAAGAGTGGGACACAAGCATTGTTTATATTATACCAAAAAATCCTTATAATCACTAAGACAAAAACCTTTATCCCCCCAAAAGTTTTTATTACAAAAAGTTATTTCCAGTTTTGTCATACTATCAAATGTATATCATGTTCACCGTACCCTATTATTCCACAAAATTATTAACCTAAAACCAGAGTTTAATATATATACCATAGCATATATCATAAAAACTCATTCACACCCTACATTTACACTGTACTTATATATACTACCAACCATAACCCACTCTATATCAATCATACCAAAAATCTACACAACCTATAACTTATATAAATTATATATATATATATATATAATTTTGATTTTGGTGGTCTGGTTGTTGGGGACTCATGGGATTATGCATATGCACTGGTGTATGCATGCTGTGATGGTCTTACCCCGTGTCCCCAGAACAGGGAAAGATATAAAGGAAGGAATTTGTCAACCCCTATGAAAATTACTACAATATATGCTATTGAATTGTCAATAGGTTTTACCCGCATTAAGTGCACTCATCAAAGATAAATGGACTTTTGAAAATTGCTACGATAATACATTACATTTACATTTCCTTTGAAAATTATCCTGATTTCCTTGCTGATTTTCCTGGCTGTGGTTGGGTTTATTTCCCTGTGGTTTAACGATGACTCAAAGATGAAGAAGAGGTAGAAGCCCATGAACTGATATGGAGAGGGAAGAAAATAAAAGAACCATGAGCCACAAGAAAGTGGTTCAAGAGGGCAGATCCCTATTGGGTACTACCCACACAAATCTAGCCAGAGAACTATGAATTAATCTGTTCTAGGGAAGCTGACCTATTTTCGCAAAGCTACCCAGAGGACTGTGAATTAATCTGTGCTGTAAAAGACTAACCTACTCTTACAGGCTTTACTAGACTAACTTTGATTGCGAAACTTAACTCATCTGCACATCGAGGAGCTGAGCCACTCTAGGGAGTTATTTATTTTATTTAGATTTATATTCCGCTTTTTGAACTTTTTTGAGCACTTCAAAGTGGATTACATTCAGGTACAGTAGGTATTTCCCTATCCCCAGAGGGCTTACAATCTAACAGGCCGATACAGTAAGGAGCGGTAGGAAGAGCTGCGTTAGTGCCGGGCCGCGTTTGCCGCACGCACAGTCCGGCTCACCTACCGCTCGATACTGTATTAAAATCGCATGCAAATGCAAGCCGCGTCCAACACGCGTCCATGAAGCACAATCCATTTTACTGTATAGGCGCTTTATACAGCGCCTATACAGTATCCTGGGTGCGCTGGTACCTGTCATTTCAAATGTTATTTGTCTCCTTGTTGCTTCGGGAGGAGGGGATTTTAGGTTTTTAGGTTTTCTTTTGGGGGAAAGTTTGCCGTCTACCCTTACCGATGCCTCTAACGCAGGGGTAGGGGTAGGCGGTAAATTAGCAGGTTAAACGCGCGGCTAAACTGCAGGTTAAAAAGGTGATAGTCAGGGCACATGTTACTGAATGGGGGGGAATAGCTAATCCGATCGTTTACATCTCATATACATGCCGCGGGCGGAAAGGGGTACCCGTTGATATAAAGAAGCGGTAAGGATGGGTTGAAAGGGATAGTGAATCGCGGGTTGGGCTAACGCGGCCAAATTGTAAGTAGAAAGCGGGTTAGAAGCAGGGTAACCGCGGCCGCACTTTACTGTATCGGCCTGTAAGTTTGTACCTGAGGCAATGGAGGGTAAAGTGACTTGCCCAGGGTGTTTTTGAATGTTTCAATGTTTGAGTATCCTGCAGAAGTGAACTATCTACCAAAACACAAACTGTGTTCTGGACTACAACAATTGCATATCAGCTGAAGGAGATGGGAAATGTATGTCAGCAGCTGGTGGGGTGCATACTGTGACATCATCCACCTAAGCATATTATATATATGGATTGTCATTTAATATCCTACATTCAAACTCTCCAATCTTATTATTTTTCTAAAATGTGTCTATAGACACCAAAATGTATTTTGTTTTATAAGGAGTGGTGATATTTCTGTTTTTGTATTATTACACTTGCTTGTTGTGGTTTCCAGTTTAGTTTTTTTTAATTTATTCTTTATGGCCTCTATTTTTATTTGGTGAGGGTCTGTTTGTGTTCTGCATTTGTGACCGAGGTGAGGTAGTCTGCTAGCTGGGGGAAATGCCTTGTACCTCTTGGGTTGAAGGTTTTTCTGATTTTGGTAGAGGCTGGGATCCATGATTGAAAGGGCTCCTTGGGTGCTAAAAATGATGGCGCTTGAGCCTGCTGGTAACAGATACCTGCAGCAAGTGCTGGGGGTTTGGTTGCTGTGGCACGGAGCTCCCACCCCCTGTCCTGTTGTATCAGATGATTTGTAATGTGGCCCCAGCACAAAAAAGTCTGCCCACCCTGGCTTTAGTGTGATTATTGAAAAAGTAGCCTTTACCAACGAGACAGGCCCAATGTTAATCAGAATGGAATCCAGCTGCTCGTGCTAGCAATTAAAAAGAAGGGAGAGCAGGTTTTCAACTGGATCCTAGGGAAAAACTTACAGCCACTGAGTAGCGCATGGTTCAAGCTACCTGCCAAGGCCAGCATTAAAGCAGGGAAAACAGTGTATTCTGATAGAGGGGACATAGGAGGGCCCGGGCTTATTGGCCCGAGCCCGCCCCAATAACGGACGCGCCACCCTCGCAGGGCGGCGGTCCGCGGTAAGGACAAGGGGCGGAAGGTGCAGGGTAAGACGTCATCGGAAGGCGCCCGCGGCGCTGACCGATGACGCACCAGACCCCTTAAAGGGTCGAGAGGGGCAACAGCCGCCCCTTTTCAGCCATTCGCGAGGAGAAACGAGTCGCGAGGCGAGCAGCCGATTGGGAGGAGGCGAGCAGCCGATCGGGAGGCAAACGAGAGCTTGAGCAGACAGCGGAGCAGACCGGGAGCAAGTAGGCAAATTAAAAAAAAAAAAAAAAGACAAGGCCGCCCCCCGCCGGCCACCGCACTCGCCTGCCGCCGCCTCCGATGGCCCCCGCCGCGCTCGCCTGCCGCCGCCTCCGATGGCTGCCGCTGCGCTCGCCTGCCGCCGCAATCGCCGACGGCCACACCGCACTCGCCCAGCTTGCCCCCACCCAGGGACACACGCAGCGACAGGGCCACCCGGCGGAGGATTCCCCGGCTAGCCCCCCCCCCCCCCCGGAACACACGCGAGTGCCGCACCACTGCGATCCCCGGCGGCACGACCCCCCCCCCCCGGCTCCACGCGCCAGCGCCGCGGCAACAATAACCCACCCTTTTCCGAAAGGATGGGCTCCACCTTAACCAGGGTGGAACCAGGCTGCTGGCACTAACCTTTAAAAAGGAGATAGAGCAGCTTTTAAACTAGATGATGGGAAAAGCAGACAGTCGCTCAGAAGCATATGGTTCAGAATGATGTATCTTTGAAGGATACTAAGAGAATAGAGAAAATAGGGCATCCCAGTAGAGAGATTCCAATAAATGCCAAAGGGGATCAGGTGCCTTTAAGTAAAGTGATTCCAAATTACCCCTGACAACTGATGAGCAGGTTGTTAATACAAACAAGAAACATACTATGAAAAGTCTTTATGCAAATGCTAGAAGTCTAAAAAATAAGATGGGAGAGTTAGAGTGTATAGCACTAGAGAAGAGGTAGATATAATTGGCATCTCAGAGACCTGGGGGAAGGAGGATAACCAATGGGACACCAGGGTACAAATTATACCGAAATGACAGGATGGATCAAATTGGTGAAGGGGTGGCACTATATGTTAAAGAGAGCATTGAGTCAAACAGGATAAAAGCTCTGCAGGAAATAAAATGCAATGTTGAATCTTTTTGGATAGAAATTCCTGATGAAAAAGGGAACAAAATAGTAAAGTAGGTGTATTACATCCACCTGGCAAGAATGAACTAAGAGACAATGAAATGCTAAAATAAATTAGGGAAGCTAACAAAATCAGCAGCCCAGTAATAATGAGTGATTTCAATTAGCCCAGTACTGACTGGGTGAATGTCACATCAGGACATTCTAGAGAGGTAAAGTTCCTGGATGAAATAAATGATGGCTTTATGGAGCAGCTGGTACAAGAACCAACAAGAGGGGAGACTATTTTAGACTTATTTTATTTATTTATTTATTTAGTCCTTAGTCCTTAGTGTTGGAGCCACTTGGCAATAGTGATCACATTATCAAATCTGACTTAACTTGAGGGAGCAAAACAAAAAAAAAAATCAACTACGACAGCATTTAACTTTTAAAGAGGTGAGTATGATAAAATGAGGAAAAAGGTTAGGAAAAAAACTGAAAGGAGCAACTATAAAAAGTTAAGAGTTTAACTCAGACATGGATGTTGTTTAAAAATACCATTTTGGAAGTCCAGACCAGATGTATTTCACGCATTAGAAAAGATGGAAGGAAGGCTAAATAACTACCAGCATGGTTAAAAGGTGAGGTGAGAGAGGCTATAATATCTAAAAGAACTTCTTTCAAGAAATGGAAAAGGGATCCAAATGAAGAAAAGAGGAAACAGCATAAACACTGGCAAGTCAGATGCAAAGCATCGATAAAGGCAAAGAGAGAATTTGAAAAGAAGCTTGCCATAGAAGCAAAAACTCATAATAAAAACGTTTTCAGGTTCATTCAAGGTAAAAAGCCTGCGAGGGAGTCAGATGGATCATTAGATGATCGAGGGGTAAAACGGTCACTTAGGAATGACAAAGCCATAGCAGAGAGACTAAATTAATTCTTTGCTTTGGTATTCACTGAGGAAGATGTAAGAAATATACCCAGAAACTAAACACAAACTAACAGATGTTCCTTCAATATAATCACAAAAACAAAAAACAAAGGGCACAAGAAACAAAAAAATAAAATATCTTCCAAAAATCATTTATTAAACTATAAAGAAAATGGCATCAGAAAAAAAACTGGTGTAATCTGATATACATCCACCGCCTCTCGCCTTGTAATGGGCCGCAAGCAGTATTAGTAATGGACACCTATGATGATATTCATTTGCCAGTTCAAAATATTTTTTATACATAAATTGCAACTGCAAAATTATGAAGAAAAATATAGATAGAAAACAAGGAACAAACCTTAATATATCATACCACTCTTAAATCATGATAGAAATCTTTGAAAAATTACTTATTTTGATTTATCTTTCAAAAACAATGAATCTTGTAAGCTCAAAGAACGTCCCTCCTCACTAACTCTTCAAAATCAAGCCACCCGACATGAGCCCATGTTTCAGCGGTGGCAGCTGCCGTCTGCTTCAGCAGTAACTATTTAGGCAGGGACAACCGTTATACAACAACGGAGCCATTATTATTACCATCTTGAGTTAGAGGAGCCCCTGTCTCTTAACCGGTGAAATTGGCGACTCCAATATTGAGCAACAAAATGTTGTATAACAACCTATGAGCCAGCTTATATAGTGTATCTGGATTTCCAGAAAGCATTTGACAAAGTCCCTCATGAGAGACTTCTTAGAAAATTAACAAGTCATGTGGATTGCCAACTGGTTAAAAGATAGAAAACAAAGAGTAGGGCTAAATAGTAAATTTTCTCAATGGAAAGAGTGAATAGTAGAGTGCCCCAGGGAGAAATTGCAAGACGACATTGCAAAAAAAAGAGACTGGGCATGTAAATGTCAAATGAAATTTAATGTGGGCCACTGCAAACTGATGCACTTAGGGAAGAGTAACCCAAATTATAGCTACATAATGCAAGGTTCCACATTAGGGGTCACCACTCAGGAAAAGGATCTAAATGCCATTGCTGAAAATACATTGAAATCTTCTGCTCAGAGTGCAGCAGCAGCCAAGAAAGCAAATAGAATGCTAGGGATTACTGGAAAGGAATGGAGAATAAAACAGAGAATATCATGACAACTCTGTACAGCTACATGGTGCGACATCATCTTGAGTATTATGTGCAGCTGTTGCGACAGTTGCTGCTCGACGTATCCACCCCGCCCTCCTTACCTCCTTGGAGACTCCCTCTCACTCAAGTGGAAGGTTGGCTGCCGCGGCGTCTCTCTGCCGTCTTCCTCCAGCGTCCCCGGAGCGGCTCGACACTGCAATCCACCATGATTCACAAGGGCCTAAGGGTGCGTGCGCGGCCCCGACTGTTATACCAGCAGTGGCGCGAACTTCAGGGGCGTCCCCCTGAGATGAAGTCAGCAGTACCGGATATATAAGGTCTTAGAAATTGCTAACTAATCGAGTTAGCAAGGGTTACTCAACCTAAGCTGCTCTGCCTCCTCAGACTTACCAGGGGTACCCGCTCCTTGGGGGCCTCGCTCTCTCTTTGTTTTTCAGGTCACAGTCTGGAACCGGTACTCGCTCCTCGAGGGCCCATGTTCCCGGACTGGTTGCTGAATACTTATTCTGCCTGGAAGTCATCGCTGCCTACCACACCAGTGAGTTACTTTCTCTCAGAGCTTTCCCTGGAACCAGGTACTCGCTCCTCGAGGGCCTAACTCATTCCAACACCTGGACTACTTCTAGAGACTATTGTGTGAGTGTTACCATCAAGGTTCTGTTCCTGAACTCTGCATACCCTGCCTACTCACCATATTCAGTTTCTCTACAGCTCAATTATCCAGGATCGCTGTTCCAGTACCTGAGGGACTACAGCTCAGTCGGGCACTTCCAGCTCACTACTGCCACCTCTGGTGGTTCTATATACTGTTTAATAAAAGAACTAGTGTGTGTCTGTCTCCATGCTCTGAGCCTGACTGGTGGTCCCTCTCGGGATCTTTCCCCGGGGGCGTGGTCATCTGCCACTGGCCCAAGGATCCACCCACAACTACCACAAACACCAACAGATTGCTAACTCCTTGCATCACAGCTAACAGATTACTAACAGCAGCTCTGGTCACCACATCTCAAAAAAGATATAGCAGAATTAGAAAAGGTACAGAGAAGGGTGACCAAAATTATAAAGGGGATGGAACAATTCCCCTTTGAAGAAAAGCTAAAGAGGTTAGGACTCTTCAGCTTAGAGATGAAACAACTGAGGGGAGATATGATAGAGGTCTATAAAATAATGAGTGGAATGGAATGAGTAAAAGTTAATCAGTTGTTTACTCTTTCGAAAAGTACAAAGACCAGGGGCACACAATGAAATTACTAGGCAATATATTTAAAACTAATGAGAAAATATTGTTTTTACTTAATGCATAATTAAGCTCTGAAATTCATTGCCAGAGGATATGGTGAAAGTTGTTAGTGTAGCTGCATTTAAAAAAGGTTTGGACACGTTCCTGGAGAAAAAGAGTAGAGTTGCAGAAATTCACTGCTTATTCTTGGAATAAATAGTTTGAAATCTATTTACTTCTTGGGATCCTGCTAGATACTTGTAACCTATCTTGGCTATCTTGAAAACAGGATATTGGGCTTGATGGACCTTTTGTCTGACCTGATATGGCAAGTCTTATGCTCTCATGTTCTTATGATTATCTTAAGATGGCAAAACAGATGAATAAAGTGATGGCAAAAGCCAGAAAGATGCTTTGCTGCATACAGAGAGGAATGGTCAACAGAAAAAGGGAGGTGATATTGTCCCTGTATAGGTCCCTAGTGAGATCTCATTTGGAATACTGTGTACAATTTTGGAGACTGCACCATGAAAGGGATGCAAACAGATGGAGTCAGTCCAGAGGGTGTCTACTAAAATGGCCAGTGGTCTTCATTCTAAAGCATATGGCATAGATTTAACGATCTAAACATGTATACCCTAGAGGAAATGTGAGATAGAGGAGATATGATAGAGATATTCATATACTTCAAAGTTTTCCATGCACAGCAGGCAAGCCTCTTTCAATGGAAAGTAGGCTCTAGAATGAGGGGTCATGGGCTGAGGGTGAAAGGGGGTAGACTAAGGAATAAATCTTAGGAAATATTTCTTTACAGAGAGGGATGTGGATGCATGGAATGGCCTCCAAGAAAGCTTGAGATAAATACAAGGGATCTCTAAGGGAGTCATGGGAATTATAAAGCTAAATTAATTAAGCAGATGGGCAGACTAGATGGGCCACACAGTCTTTTTCTTCCACCATGTTTCTATGTTTCTGCTTTGCATTAAATGGCCACTGATTCAAATAGATACCATGTGTGCCAAGCAACAACTCTGAGTCCCCACTGTGGTTGTGATCCTGATCCCCAGTTGTCTTCCTAGCTCCATCAGCACTAAGGAGGATGCCATAAAGAGAAAGAAAACTGACTGCCTGAGTATCAGGCTCATGCTGAGGCCAGCTCAGGAAGCACTGTATGTCTGCAACCTACTGTGGGAGATCAGAGGAGTCTTGTGGTCATGTAGGGCAAAGATGAAGTTACAGATTTACTGGCCACAATCCGGGGGGGTTGGACAGAAGTACCTAAACTCTTGAGTTTGGTTGGGCGCCCTTTCAGGATTATGCCCCTTCTGAGTGTGTAATGCTACAATTTTAGCACTGGAAAACAAAAATGATACTTTGGTGTTAATATTTAAAACATTCTCAGGCTGCACCAGACAATTCTATGTTCTGGTCTGGAGTATATCATCATATGACTGCTCCTTATCCAGAACTACTTGTGTCCTCTGTTTAATACTATATCTATATCTATCTATATATCTCTCTATATATGTTCATTAGTAATCACCTCAATTTTTTTAAATGGTTTCATCCGGTGGTTCATCTAGTTTTTAGTTTATATTGTTTTCATACGATATTTTTATCTATGACCTTGAAAGTTTTATATTTGTTAAATTTTTGTTGTTGTGATGCAGTTCTCACAATACTAATATTAATAAATACAAAGTTTGAAAGAACGAAAACTTAGGTGCCAGTCAAAATTCTTAAGAGCTGGACAGGGAGGGGCTTGTAATTTTTGCATTATTTTGTTTAACTCTTTTTTGAGGTTAACTGAATTTTTTGCTAAGACATTGTTTGCTTCCCATGCCCCAACCTTCTCTCTTCTGCAGCTTGGCAGTGGCACTTCCACCACTCAGGCCTGGTGCTTAATAATTGTAGGCGCCTGAGTTTTTTCCCCAGCCTTGGATGTACCCCATGATGCAGATAAGGAAAAGTTCAAGAGAGGCTTTCATTCATTCAGTTCTTATAAAAAAAAAAAAAAAGAAAATCCCTAAATATTTGTCTTTCCTACTCATCTCCTCTGATTGCTACACTACAGTTTGTATGTGATATGCTCTTCTTGGGCTAGCAACAGAAAAGACCTGCATTCGCATTTCCTCTGTGAGCTCAGCATTTTAATCTCCTGCCCTGGCAGACGAGGGTACCAATTTCTCTTACATCAGGATCAGCTGAAAAATGTTATAATTAGGCAGTTGGGGTCCAAGTCCTAAGACAATTACAGTGACTGCAGAAGGAAATGCCCTACTTTCCTTCATAGCTGTCTGGAACTTTATTTTCCAAGTTTAATTGCTCCACAGTGAAAGATACCTTTCTAGCATAAGAAGGCCGATACGTTCCAAGCACACTGTGTTATTACAGTTCAGTAGTAAAGTAAGGCAGTGTTTCCCACTGCCTGATATTCAGGTCCACACCAGCACGTGTGTTCAGCCCTCAGTACCTCACAGCAACAAGAGACACCAGCAGTGGCTATTAAACATGTAGCAGTCCCTTTCAAACATGTCTCTTCTTCCTTGCTACATCATGAGCTCTGGAGACGTGGGAATTAATGGGCAGCATGCAAGACATGGAGAGCCAAGCCCTGCTTTGTGTAACACACACAGTGTACACAGCAGCAGCTCATCTTTCCCTTGCTGTCCACTTCTTCCCCCGAGTCCTTCCACCCTCCGTTTTATCTCCAGGTTGAGGAAGACGGGAAGAGTATGTGTTAGGCACTGGATGTCTGTGTTGGGAGCAGCAGCGGAGAAGCTCTGGCAGACAGGTAACTAACTGCTCTGGTTGGCCACACCACTCAAGATTTCTTTCTCCTGCATTTGTATACAAAAAAGGGAGTTGGTCCATTGTGAGGGGCTCACGTGTGTGTCTCTTACCTCTCTCTCTTTGTTATAAAATTTGGAAGAGACTGGCAGAGCTTTCAGTGCTGCCTTAGCTCTTCTTTTGGCCATAAAAGTCTCTTCCATGTCCGCGCTGCCTGTCCCACAGAGTTTGGTGTGTCTTGGACTTGAAAAGGCTGGGAAACACTGATGTAAGGCAAGATATTTATGATATAGATACACATTAGATATATAATATATATATATTTAGCGTGAGAATGACTGAACTGGGCATTAGTACTAAAGAAAATATAGAACATGTCTTCCTAGAATAGATGAGAACGTTACAACACAAAAATACAGCCTTCTATAAGTTACTTTTGGAGCACAAAGGAACATATCTCTCTCCTATAATCATTTATTTATTTATTTAACATTTTTATATACCGAAATTCATGTAGCAATGTTACATATCATTTCGGTTTACATTATAACGTTAAAAACACGCATGAAAGAGTGCGATTACATCGAACAGGTAGATGAAACTTGGATCAAGAAACTTGGGAAAAAATAAAAATAAAAATAAGATAAAAAGCAAATACAGTGTTACTAAACAGGAATGAAAATTAATACTGAAACCTGGCTAAGTGTCTTGGTGTCACGGAACTTGGTGTACATGTTTGGATAAAAAGAAGGGAGATTATTGGTATGAAATATTGTATGTATTTACACATATTATATGTATGTATATATATATATATATATATATATATATCTAATGCGTATATATATCAAATATCTTGCCTTACATCAGCGTTTCCCAGCCTTTTCAAGTCCAAGGAATATACACCAGCATGGAATTTCATGTGTGATCAGGCCAATGTTCCATTGAGCCCAGCATCCTGTATCTGACAGTGGCCAGTCCAGGTCATAGGAAGTACCAGGCAGATTCTAATGGGAAGATCCCTTCCCTGTTGCTTACTCCTAGAAGTAAGAGTTATTGATCCCCAGGTCTGCCTAGGGCTACATAGGGAGGGACAACATGACCTCCAAAGGTCCCAATGCAGCCCTAGGCAAAACACAGATCATGTTGGGGGATTACTGTTTATGGAATTGTAGGAGATATCAGAAGGTTTTACCATTGTATGCAACCAGAATTAATACTGACTCCACAAGAGGGACACTGTCTCTATAAGATGGACACTGACATGTATGTTTCAATATAAAAACAAAATTAGGAACTTTTGACAAGAACAACAAGAAGTGCCCAGGTTATCTGATCTGCCAGTTTAACTTAAGGGCTATAGCTTATTTATTTATTTAAAACAGTTTTATATCCCGTTGCATGGACAAATCCATCTCAGCGGTTCACAATTAATCATAATGTTAAAATAGGTGGAAAAATGGAAAAAATACAATTATTATATTATAAATATACATCTAAATATCTAAAATTATTAAAAACTATAAAACTACCAAAGTAAAGATAAAAAGTAAAAGCAGTATTAGAAAAAGTTAAGACACATCAGAATGTCTAGGCTCCTATGCTAATTTCTTGTCTGCATATGCTTGCTGAAACAGCCATGTTTTTAGTCCTTTCTGAAATTGTCTCTTTTCTGGCTGTAATCTCATTTCTGGTGGCAATTTGTTACAATATTTAGGACCCGCAATTGATATGGCGCGCTCTCTTACTTCACATAAGTGGGCTGATCTGATATTCGGAATTGTGAGTAGACCCTTATTAGATGATCTCAGATCACGTTGCGGTACGTGTAGTCTTATTGTGGTATTCAACCAATCTGTCATATCTCCGTATAGAATTTTATGGATGATACATAATACTTTGAAGATTATTCTCTGTTCTATTGGCAACCAGTGTAAACCCTTCAAGACTGGTGTTATATGGTCTCTCTTTCTTGTGCCTGTCAATATGCGTGCCGCAGTATTCTGCAAAATCTGCATGGGGCGGAGTGTAACTTTTGGTAGGCCAAGTAGCATCGAATTACAATAGTCTATTCCCGTAAATATCATTGTTTGTAATACCATTTCTTTCAATGGTATTACAATGTTGCCCAGAACAGGGACAGGTCACAGATACAAAACCATCCCAAATCTGCCCAGAGACAAAAGACAGCCTATCCAACGGGCAGTTTATCAGTCAGTTCAGTTCACAGAAAAGCACATACACCATAAGACAAGCTCATGGGTCAAGAGGATGCAGGACTGAGACCATATCCTGGGTCCAGGATCGCCATGCAGCAGGAGCAGTGACCCCACTGATGGGAAAGGGGGGGCCAGCAGTCTGAAATGGAGAAACGACCCTATCCATCCCACTGCTTGACTATGCATGAGCTTCTTACATATTCATGCTCTGCCTGTTAAAAGCAGCCAGGGAGAGGGCTCAGGGTGCCAGCAAAAGAAGAACCATTAACCGCAGAGGATGACACCCGAGCCAGCAGCCCCTGCCCCTCCTTGTGATGAAGCAGATGAGTTCTGGTGTCCTGCACATATAAGAAGCCCTGTTGTTACCTGGCTATTCATCTTGAACGTGTCTTTTTCTTCTCTAGGGCTCAGACCAGCCTTAGCCCAGCAAGCAATTGGGCCAAGAATGCCTGCTCCCTTCTGCAGAGACTGCATCCTCAGAGTGCGCTTCAGGGTGGAATGGAAAATAATCTCCTAAATTTATGGGATTAGTTAGCTAGTTACATTTATTAATATACCCTAAGTAAATCAAGGTCTCTGATATGCTAAGATTACTCATGATGCAGAGCTTTACTCTGCCTAAACTGATAATGAACAGCAAGGACTATAGAGACATGTATTGCCTATTTTATTCTGCTAAACCTGAAAAGCCTGACAAAATTCTGATTCCGTGGAAAAACCCAATGGTCTTTTCTGAGCTATTCAGATTACATAGGTAAAGGAGGTGATAGAAACATAGAAATGACGGCAGAAGAAGACCAAACGGCCCATCCAGTCTGTCCAGAAAGCTTTCACACTTATTTTTCTCATACTTGTCTGTTACTCTGACCGCTGAGTTCAGGGCTCTTATTGATAACTTTATGGTTCTAATTTCCTTCCACCCCCGCCGTTGATGCAGAGAGCAGTGCTGGAGCTGCTAGAGGTAATTGTCTATAGCACTGTCTGACCCAACAGGTTACAGAACACCCTTATATTGCTTTCATAACATGTAACTTCCTTTCCAGTTTTTTTTTTTTTTTTAATTAAAGTGCCTTTAAGTAAGCTACTGACATGGAAGACTGGAATTTCAAAGCACAGTACTATATCCTCTCTATCACACACCTTAAATTGTTGTTGATATTTTGAGTGTATTGCTGTATTTCTCTACCCTTCTGGTTGGCAGAAAGCACATTTGGATTAAAGCTTTTTTTCTCAGTTTCTGTGATCAGGAAGCGGCTACTTTCTTAATGTGCGAGTTTGTGTCTTGTGAGGATTTCAGAATATAACATTCTTCCTCTTACCTTGCTCTCCAGTTATCTCCCTGCCTTCTCCATCTGTCCCAAGCAGGCATGAATTCTGGAATTATTTTGGTTCCTGCCATCTCTGCTAGAGGGGACTCCAGGCATCCATCACACTCTAGCTTCAGATGTATTTCCTCACAAAAGAAACCCTTGTATGTGTAGGATAGCAAAGCTGAACCATTCTATTTCAAGACACTCGGGCAGTACCTCACAGATGATTTCTACTGACCACAAACACATCACCATGCTGATAAAAGAAAATGGCAAATCGATAAAAAATCATGAAATCTGTGTTCACAGAAATATCCAAACGTTAACAAGAAAAAAATTACTTTTCAAGCTTTGAAGGGCCGATACAAGATGTGCGTTGAAAATGGGCACTCGTATTGAGCATCTGTTTTCCTAACGCACGCGCAGCCACATCCCTGTGCACCCCGATGCAATATGTAAATAGGAGGCAACGTAAAAGGAGCATGCTGTGGGAGAATGTGCGTCTCTGGCATTCAAAAGAGGTTATTGCCTCAGGCGCCCCCAACTGCAACGGGAGCTCAATATGAGTGTCTGTTTTGATCGCACTTGCTTTGATTATTTTGCTGAGGTGCCAATTTCACATGCTGCAATTTATTATATCAGGCGCCAATTGCTCAAGGCGTCTAAATTGTGCAGTCATAAGAAACGTGTGCTTCTTTTGGAACCAATCAATATATATATATTTTTCACCACCGCAAGCAGTAAATTCAAGTGCCAGGATAATACTAAAGAGGAAGACACATTTATCGCAACACAGGGGACCACATTTTGTAATGTTGCTCATGAGCCCTTGACTGCGAGTTGACTTCACTCCACCTCTGGGGCTGGAGTTAAATTCCCCACGTTAAGTGTGCATTGGGCACCCAGCACTTTCCTGCAACGGATGGCAATAGCTAATATCCTCATCTACATGCACTGGGTGCTATCAGGTTCACATTTGTTAGGGTGTGTGTTTTGGAGGCATTGGGTGCCCAAAGCATGCAACCAACCGCACATAAACCCATGTGCTAGGCTGGGCGCACTTTACTGCATCTGTCCCTGAGTTTTTTGCATGAATGTCTGAAACCACAGAAACGCAAAACTACAACGCAGGGCTGCATGCACCCCATCTATCCAATAAAGAGAGAGTGCAAGTGGCTATCAATTTCCTATTAGCTCACAAAGTAAAATACAAACCGTCTAAAGGAGAAAAATTATTTTCAAGGGTTAATCTATGGGATTGATTCTCCAAACAGGGATCCAAAAGTACCCCGAGTACAGACAAGGCACATAACATGAGTAAAGTGCATTTCTATAGTGCCTTTTATTTAGTCAGATTCCTAAATTTCTTTATAATTTCAGTACTTCAGAAATGGGTATACAGTCACCTCTTGGGTGCAACTTCTGAATGCCGTTTGAACTGTCCTGATTGCTCTAACTCCTAGATGACATCTCTTCCCTGGAGCCCATGGTGGCACTTAACTGTATTTCTTCAGTTTATCAAACTGAAGTCTCCTTGAAGCACCAAAGACAATAACATTACATCTTCCATGACTGCATCTCTGGCAAGATGGCATCTCTAGCTCAACAGCCTCTCTGCAGAATAATCAGAAATTAATGACATTATTCAGCATCAGGCTTGAGCTGGGGCCAGCCCAGTCTATTTATAGATTTAGGATTAGCCTGCTTGGAGCCAGAATGCTCTACCTTGACTAGCATTTCCCCAATTAGAAGACAAAGCCACCACTCTTGCCACGAGCATAAAAATTGCTTAGTATGGACCAGAACCATTTTTTTTTCAGAATTTTTTAAAATTACTTTTCAAATGTAAACTAGGGTAACAATGGCACTCCGAAACTTTGCTTAGTGCCTAGAACCCTTAGAAGCTCAACAGTAATGATGTGGAAAGTCTAAATCTACACAAATCCTGGAATTGCAGATTTTAAGAGTTTGTGTTTAATACATAAAGCAATCTATGCAGAGCAAGTAGACTGGATGGATGCGGTCATACGCATTCATACCCCTCAGCGAAATCTGCGTTCAGCAGGTAAAGGACTCCTTACGATTCCTTCTATCGCTACTGCCAAACTTACTTCTGTCAGGGAAAGGGCTGTTTCATTGGCTGGTCCAAGCTTATGGAACTCATTACCCACTGAATTAAGGCTCCAGAGAGATTTAAAAGAGTTTAAAAAAGCACTAAAAACATGGTTGTGTATTCAAGCATTTCAAGTAGAAGCCAGTTAGTAATTTGTTGTACTATTATTTTATGTTAAAGACTCTTGCTTTTATATTTAGTATTTTTAATTTGTTATGTATTTTTATTTTATTTTAAGTATTTATATGATAGATGGTTTCTTTATGATTGGTTTAAATTTTATTGTATTTTATGTTTTATTCTGAAAAATTGTTTTTTATGCTTTATTTTAATTAAGAAACACTGTAAACTGGTGTGAAGGTATACACCAACAGCCGTATAGAAAATTAAGTAAGTAAATAAATAAATGTATTTATTTATTTTAAAACCTTATATTCCATACATATCTATACATTCCAAGAGGCTAACAAAAGCCTGAAGAACTAATGTAACACGTTACTAGGAGTGAAATCCGTTTTATGAATAAAATGCACAGAGAAGAATTAAAAGGAGGCCATTCTCCTATGGAGGAAACTAAAAATAGGTAGACTTTGTATGCAGAATTAGAACTGAAAAAGTGAAATATGATAAAATCAAATATTTCAAATGTTAATAGAAGAAAAATCAGTTAATGTTGCTGAGGAAACGGACTTGAGGCTACAGCTGGCACAAGCCCAGGCTCAAATTGTAAATCTGGAGTAACAGTTAAGTGACATTCAGGCAGAGCAGAGAAAAATGAAATTAGCAACTGATGGACCTTTAGTATTAAGAATGCAAAACAGAGAATAAGATGATACAGTAGAGCAGTGGTGGCCACCTCTGGTCCTCAAGACCCATAAATAGAGCTGGTTCTTAGGATATCCACAATGAATATGCATGAGATATATTTGCATACAATGGAGGCAGTGCATGCAATTCTATCTCATGGCTGATGGATATCATGGAAACAAAATCTGATTGGCTCTTGAGGGTTATAGTTGGCTGCCCCTGCAGTAGAAGAGCTAAAGCTGGGTAATGAAGAATTAGAAAAAGAAGGTCACAAAAAGAACATGTGACAAGTTATAAGCACAAACACACAAATGCAGGAAGATATAAAAGAAGAGAGAAATGAAACAGCAGAAAACGAGGGTGATCACGGAAGGGAAATAATCCCATTGACATCCTATAAATTGAGTAGAGCAGTGAAGAGCAAAGGACAGCAAAGAGAGAGCAATCTATGAGAAAATTAATACTCCCCTTACCCTCACTGATGCACCTGAAACAGTCTCTGGGAAGTTAGCATCTCTCTGTGGCTGCAGAGGTTTTCAATACTCATGTGGACAGGCTAATACAAATCAGTCTGACCAATCGAGACCTTGCTGTTAGTGCCAAGTTTGCCCCCAGATTTAGGAGATGATCTACCTTCTCAGATCATGAGAACGAGGAAATCTGATGATGAGGCCAAATTCACATGTGAGAATGCAAGCCCTTAAAGAACTAGTGGGCGGGGGAGGCCCTGACTGGGAACAAATCAGGGCTTACGCTTCCTTCCATTAGGCAAACTAGGCAGTCTGCCTAGAGTGCCAAAATTGTGGGGATGGCAAAAACCTGACAGCGCAGACCCAGAAGCGTGCTGTGACAGAGCCAATACTGCCAAAGAAGGGAGCGCTGTGCTGAAGCTACTGCTGCCGGTGGGAGGGAGCGCAGTGCTGGAGCAGCTGCCAGTAGGTAAGTTGGGAGAGGGGGATGCATGAGCGAAGGTTCACCTCAAATGTCTAATACTCTTGCACCCACTCTGAGAACGATTAGTGTTTATTTAGAATCTGAGGAATATCCCGTGACATTTCTGAAATGGATCACAGATCTGCAACAGGCAAGCAGAGAAATATCCTCAAACCTGTTTAATGATGATACAGATCAGGACCGTGCAGATATGCATCAGAAGAGGGACAGGAACTTTGTAGGAGAGAAGCGGCAGAACAGGATTTAGTAAAGCATGTGGATAGCTCACAAAACTGCTTGGATGTTAATTTTCAGACAGGTTTTCGCCGTTTAGATTCTGTTCATAGAGCAGGGCAAGCAAGTGAAATCTCCTGAAGGAGAAGCAGCGAGGGAGGCCATTCAAACGCTTCCACTTAAAAATCCATCAATTTTCACAGACGGTGCTGTTGCAGCTACTGTAGCAGAAGAGAAGTTTTACAGCTGCCAAGGGAGAGCTGCACGCACAGAGGCAGTGTGGGATTTAGAGGAGAATTGTGAAAATGTAATCACATCTAAATCCACAAAGCAGTCTTCAAGCAGAAGCTAATGCTAAAGCTGACCTGCAGCGGCACAAGGGGGAAGTGGGCAGATTCTACTTCGGACAAGTTATGGGGAGACCGCGTGCTCGATACCGATTCACTGCGATGGGAATGCACGAGAGTCTGTCGCCTCTGGAGGAAACATGGGGGGGGGGGGGGGGGGGGGGAAATCTAGTGCTGAAAGTGATAAGGAGAAAAGCGTTAGCAGGAGAAAAAAAACAGAAACATTCATACAACTGGGAAAAGCGATGAGTGCCCCAAATCCTTTTGAAAGCACATTGTTGTTACGGAACAAAAGAAAACTAGTTGGTGCAACTGAAATATGGGCGGGAGGGACTGGGAAACGATGGCCGAGACTTTGTAGACTCTTGTTTGATCTGTGCTCAGATGAATCCTTCCTGAAGGGCTCGATGGAAACCCACATGCAGATTTCATAGGACGATCACCAGGAGGATACGGATTACATTTTTTTATTTATATTCTGCCTTTGGTGATACTTCAGAGTGGATGAACATTAGGGTGTCTGTGGGTGTTTCCCTGTGCCCAGAGGGCTCACAGTTCTATGCTTAGAAAAACAGGGCCCCAAGTTTGTTCCTGAGGCAATGGAGGGAGAAGTGACTCGCTCAAGGTCACAAGGAACAGTGGCAGCGGGATCTGAACCTTGGTTTCCCTGATTCGCAGCCCGCTGCGCTAACCGCTGGGCCACTCCTTGTTCAGTAAATTGGAGGAAGCTTTCCTAGTTAAAAAAAAAATAAAGCTACTACTACTATTAAGACAACAAAAATACTATGGCTCCAAATTTGTTCCAGATGGGGATTTCAAACCATTTCTGAAAGCATAAAGGCCCAGAAAGTTGCCACCTACTTAAGGATTTCTTTTCTGGCTTAAAATCTGGTACTGGAAGAGCTCCCGGGGATTCTTTCCCTATTTTTTATCCCCTTCCAACTTACTTTAGTCCTTCTGGAACCCTTCAACCATGGGCCCTGCCGCCAGGTGCGACCGTTGCTGAGCCCAGAATCAAACTCAGTTCTTTTTTAATTTAAGGATTTTAATGATAAAAAACAAGAAGACTTTTCCAAAACTGCTCTGTTCGTTCCTGAACATGATGTATTAGACAATTTAGGAAAGGCAAGAGGATAAGTTTATCTAGCTCAGCTAAAGTTAGGCCCATCTGGAGGAAGCAGTTTTGAGCGATTGCTCTAATATAGAGAAAGGTAAAATGGCCCGTTTTCAATGTGAACCAGTAAGTGGTTCGAATCAACCAACAGTGGCTGAAACATTTAGAACTGCAAAACCGGAAATGTAAGGATTATTTACATTAGCAGAACTGGAGTCAGTCATGACAGTAAGAAAAGAAGCAACATATAAACTGGTGATTTGGTGTTTCACTCAACAAACGTAAGTTCCAAGTTATTTAACTGTCTTTGTTAATATATAAATCAAACTTAAGTTCCAATTTGTTTAACTAAGTTTCTATGTTACAATGTAATAATAATAATGACACCGTTGTCATATTATACCATGAGTTATTTCTGTAAACCAATGTGATATTCCAAATCGAATGTCAGTATAAAAAAAGACAAATAAATAAACAATGATTAGCTACTATTGAATATAACAATTATATGTCATGTGCCCATATTCCAAGGACCGTGTTGTAGTCATGGATCTCACAAGGCTCTCCTGATTAGCCTAATATCAGATTCTCTAAAAACTATCAGAGATGATGTTGATACATTCTCACATATACACGAGAAGGATTTCACACACAGAAATGCCTTAATCAATGGACATCTGAGTTACCGTAAACTCACATCAAGGCAGAATTGGGCTCTGAACAATTGGTAAAAGGAAAATGCATTTCTTTAAGACAACGCACACACAATTTAGGTAAAACCAGTTCTTGGGTTTTGCTGTACACTCAGGTACAACGATTTTATTTATTCTCTAAAGAGTAACATACAAGCTTTATAGGGAGGCAATTTTCCTTTTGTCTCTTGCACAAGAAGCTGAGAAAATTGCCTGGATAGAAGGGATAAGTGTGTATCCTGAATTCCTTGTGCAGGACAAAAACACTGAGACGTATAGTGTTTAACCTTGGTATGTTAATAAATCAAAGGGTATGGCACCCTATTCCCACATTCCCATATGGAATACGTAGTAATGGAACATTTCTCCAGGGGATATGTGTTAACATACCAACCCGGACAAAGGCTGTTAATCAAGAGTCAGTGCAAATTAAATCTACGTTACTGAGCTTTAAGCTTTCCATTTCACAGAGTTTCATACTGAGAAACTCCCAAAATGCTTTGTAACCATAGCAGACGAGTAGGACCGAATGACCTCCCCTTTCAGGATCCAGAATCAGGTGTGGCTACCTGGTCCACTGCAATCTAGCTCAGAAATACTGTAGCACAAACCTGATTGTAAAAGCATTATCAGGTAACAGTTGTGGGCCAGGCTGTAAATGCTGGTTCTGTGGCACTAGTAATTTTAAAGAAATATACAGTACAAAAGTATTATACATGTAAGGTAAATCTTTCCACGTATAAATGGACAAGTTTCATGACATTCATCAAATATTCTTTATTATGTAACTATGTAACCGGAATTTACTGGCACTTTGTTAATTAGTATTACCCAATTTAACTCTAACTTTACTTTACGTGCCTATCTGTAAACTGTTGGGATGGTATTTATTTATTTATTTATTTAAGATTTTTATATACCGACGTTCATCAGGGATATCACATCGGTTTACAGTGTAACTGAAATTGGCGCCTGGGAAGGCGTTTTACATCGAACAGATATAACGAAGTAACATGAAAACAAATGAGGATGCGATTTACATCAAACAGATATAACGAGTTAACATGAGAACAAAAGAGGGGGGGAAATAAGGGCGAGAGATAATCAGAAAAAACGTTATGAACAAAATTTACAGAAATTTACAAATATATATAGAGTATCAATATATACAGAATATTCATAAAAATATTCATAAAAATAGCAATAGTATATACTTAACAACGGTATAGAAAAGATTTTAAATAAATAAATAAATTAAATAAATGTGCTTTTTACCTTGTTTTAAAATTCTCAAGTAATCTCTACTTTTTGCTGTGCTGGGAGTTTGGAGCTACAGAATAGGATGGCATGGATTTTGCCCATTTCTGTAAGTATATGGAGAGAGGACGTGTAGGGGGCGTGAGTTCAGATTAGGAGTGAGTTATCTCCACAGTTCTAGTCTGAGGGAAAGGCTGAAGTGATTCTGGGAATCTCTGTGGGCCTGATGGTTTCTCCAGTCCAGCAGGTGCCAGTGTGCCAATGAAATGCTCCTAGGCATCCGACAAGAGGCACCTGGAAGGAGAGATGGACCCTAACTACATTATGGGAGATACTGTTCCTCTGTGACTGGAAGCGAATACTGATGAAAGACTCATGCACCAGGGGTGTTTGGGACAAGAGGAAGAGTAAATTGTGTTTATTCTCTTGAAGCTGCAATTTCTGCTGTAGGATCCTGTGACTTGTCCTTTTGTGATTTTGATTTATTGACTGACTGCTGGTTCCCTGGAAGAATTAATATAATTTTGAAACAAGTCTTTGTCTGAGACACCGATGAGAAATCCTAGGGTTGAGGATTCGAGGCTCTGAGTCTTCTAATGCATGCTAATAGAGAAGTCAGAAGTGCACAGTGGCAGTCAGTGTCACAGAGGTAAAAAGGTTGCTTTGGGTATTTCCCCCTTCCAGCAATAGAAAACACTGCCCTTACACCTCTAAGCTGGCTCCAACCCAAAATCTACCCAACCAGCATGATTTTTGAACTCTATTTTATGTTCCCCTAGCTAGGGTTACACAATGTGTGGTGTGATGCCTCTACTTGAAGAAATAAAATAAAGAAAAGCTTATTTACTGTGCATGGGTCAAGTTCACACAACTAATACTTAGCTGGAAAATTTCATTTCACCGTCCCAGTTCCATTATTAAAAGCCACGGACACTGATGACCTGCCCCGCACCCGGGAGGGGGCTCGGTGTGTCCATGCAGTGGTAACCATCTCGCTCTCAACACCTCAACCAGACGAGAGATTCTTCTAAGCATTACTGGTGAGGTAGAAAATTATTTCAAAAGTTAGGGACTCCAGTTCTTCTTTGCTTTCTCTTTTATCGTTTCCCATCCCCCCCCCCTGCCACGTTTATTTTTGTTCTTTTTTTGGGTAGGAATGGTAGGTTTTTTCCACATTTGCTTATGGTCCTTGCTTTTGATTTTATGAACAGCGGACATTTTTAGAACTGGGTTTTGTTCTGTGTCACCTTTTGCTGATGTCTCTACGATAGATGACTAGAATGCTGCCATTTACATTTTATAATCAGGCTGATGCAGTATGGTGCACTTGGCCACGCGCACAGTTAGCCCCCCGTTTGGCCACATGTTTTCGATGCGCTATTTTTACCCCTTATACGGTAAGGGGTAATAGCACGTCGAAAACGCATGGCCAACACCCCCCCCCTCCCTGGAAACTAATAGCACCCGCAACATGCAAATGCATGTTGATGAGCCTATTAGTTAGTCCCGTGCAATACAGAAAGTAAAATGTGCAGCCAAGCCGCACATTTTACTCTCAGAAATTAACGCCTACCCAAAGGTAGGCGTTAATTTCGGCCGGCACCGGGAAAGTGTACAGAAAAGCAGAAAAAACTGCTATTCTGTACAACCTCCAACTTAATATCATAGCGATAAAAAGAAATTTAAAAAATCTACCCGCGGGTTGGAAAACGGACGCTCAAATTTGCCGGCGTCCGTTTTCCGAATCCATAGCTGTCAGCGGGTTCGACAACAGATGCTGGTAAATTAAGCGTCGGCTGTCAAACCCATTGACAGCTGCCACTTCTGTCCCTAGCGCCTCCTTTTTACCACGGGCCCTAATTTGCATACCTTTCCTTAGTGAATCGCGCGCCCAGGAGAGTGGCCTGGGCGCACGTTGGGAGAGCGGGCCCTCGCCGGCTCTCCCGCGCGGTTTACTGTATCGGCTCGAATGTTTGTTAGTCATCATGAACTATTTTGTTTTGGAATTGACAGGCTATAAATGTAAATTAAAAAGAAAATGACTTTTTCCCTCTTTTTGTTGTATGAAGAGTTGTAAGCCACTTTGCTGCTCTCTGAAAAGCAGGCTAGAAATTAGCAAAAATAAATAAATATTAGGAAAAACAGGGCTTCCACTTTGGATTCAGACACACGGGAGGCCCAATACAGGACGTAATGCTGATGGCTGCAGGTTTTTCCTCTCATGATCGTTGTCACTGGAGTCACAGAAGTAATAAGTTAAAATAATTAATGCATGGTCGGTACTGCTGCTTACTTTGGTCTCTTCTATATAAAATTCAGGGGTGTGCACTGGTTAGATCTCCAACCAAATTCTCCCTGTGCTCTCCCAAACTGGGGTGGCCCAAATTTCTTTCTCCCAGTATGAGAGAAACAAATGTCATAGACCCAGCAGCTCCGGTTACTTCTTACATTTCTGCAGCTCAGAAACTTTATAGCTTACAGTGCTTCGGTAATGTCTGAAACGATTGCTAGAATACAACAAATACTCTCTTTCCTTTTTCCTTTGGAGAGTGCGCAGGAGATGACGACAGAAAAAAGACCAATCGGCCCAGCTGCCAGCCAGGGATTTCTCTCCTTATCCGGGACAGATTTTCTCATCTTCCTCACTTGTACTCTACATCTTAGGCAGATGAGCATAGACGACTCCACGCTTAGTTCACACCCAGCACCTCTCTTCCTTCCCATGTCTAATCACAAAGTTTTGTATGAATCTAAATAAATATCAATCCTAGTGAGGCTGTTGCCTGAACATTCAGCTTCTTAGGTCCCTACCTAACCCAAGAAAGAGATTTGGCTCCATGGGGGTCTGTGTTGTCCGCTGGGCCCTCTGGCTATTACTGTACTTGTAGCTTCTTACATGGATGCAGAATTGTCCATGCTTTCAACCCCAACACATGCCCGGGCAGGGCCCTTTAAACACTTGGTATTAGGTTGTGCTTCTGTTCTATTTTCATGATTTACAACGAAGGGATCCCTCTGTGCTTATCCCATATAACACTGAAATACTAAAAAATAAATTAGAAGAAACATTAATACACCTTGACCACAAAGACTGCAAAGACGCAACAACAACATGGCTAACAACCACCAATAAGTTAGCAGAGGAAATAAACCCCACAAAACAAATAAGAATTAATAAGCCTAAACAAATAAACCCGTGGTACAACGAGAAGATAAAGGAAGTCAAACGAAAGCTGATAAAAAAAGAAAAAGAATGTAAAAAATATAAAACAGGAAACCTGACCAAATTCCGGCAACAACTAGCTTATTACAAAAAAATAATTCTGGATGCAAAAAAACAATTTTTCAGCTCAAAAATTGAAAAATTTGCCAACAACCCAAAAACACTATTCAACATAGTAAAAAATCTGACAAATGATAAAACAGAAGCTCCCCATTACCTACCAGAGAATAAATGTAACGAAATAGCGCATTATTTCATAGACAAAATCACAAACCTAAAAACTAAGATCCCAAACTCAACTAAACAGGATATTAAGATGCACAAAAGAGATGTAACACAATGGTGCACGTTTGATGAAGTCTCAAATCTGGAAGTAAAATCCATGCTAAAATAACTAAATCCTGCCCCACATATAATCGACACCATACCTACCATGGACATAAAAAAACTAGCAAACACAGTTTCCCATACTTTAACTAAAATCATAAACCTTTCCCTTAACGAAGGATCAATGCCAGTTGTACTTAAAGGGGATATAATCAAACTGATATTAAAGAAAAAAAACAGCGACCCAAATATATTGAGTAACTGCAGACCAGTCTCTAACCTATCCCTACTTACTAAATTAATAGAAAAAACGGTACAAAAACAACTAGCTGAACACCTAGATAATAATAACATACTTTATCCCTCACAACATGGCTTTAGGAAACACTATAGCACTGAAACATTATTAATCTCTCTAGCAGACAATGTACTGCGAGGATTTGATAGTGGTAAACACTACGGTACTATTAGACTTGTCAGCATCATTTGACACAGTAAATCATATCATACTACTAAAAAGACTTGAAGAAATAGGACTAAAAAACAAAACAATTGACTAGTTCAGATCCTACCTAAACAATAGATATTTTCAAGTACATATAAAAAACGCAATATCGGACAAAATAGAGCTAAAAACAGGAGTACCCCAGGGATCAGCACTCTCGGTGACACTATTTAACATTTACCTGCTACCCCAATGTCACCTCCTGGCTGGACTAGGTATCATACATTACATATACACTGACGACATCCAACTAATACTACCCGTAGATGAAACAACTGAAAAAACATTAAACCTAGCAATGATGTACCTAGATATAATTAAACAACTGCTAAGCCAAATGGAGCTAGTAATCAACATAAAAAAAAAACGGAATTTATACACCTAGAGCGAAAAAACATTGAGTTGATTCAAACCCCCATCAGACTTTAAAATGATCAGAAAGTAGAACTAGCTGAGAAAGCTCGAAATCTAGGTGTAATAATCGACACGGAACTTAGCCTTAAGCAACACATATCACTGAAGGTCAAAGAAGGTTATGCCAAACTTATGGTCCTCAGGAGGCTGAAACCCTTATTAACCCAAACACACTTTTGAACAGTCCTACAGGCACTTATTTTCGTTAGCACAGATTACTGCAATACACTGTTTCTGGGATTACCGTATTCAACTATAAGACCACTCCAAATCTTACAAAACTCTGCCGCCAGAATACTTATTGGTAAAAATAAAAGAGATCACATCACAAACACTTGCCGAACTACACTGGCTGCCAATAGAACAAAGGGTTCAATATAAAACACTCTGCACAATTCACAAACTAATTAATGAAGAAAAAGCAGATTGGTTAAACACAGCGCTGCGCTTTCATGTCCCCCAAAGAAATCTTAGATCAGCCAATAAAACCCTTCTAACCATCCCTTCAGTCAGGACAGCCAGACTGACTCAAGTCAGAGAGCGAGCCCTATCCTTAGCTGGACCAATTTTATGGAACACAACAGGCAACAGAACATCAACACACAGCACAAAGTCACCTAGATGCGTATTTGCATATTTTATTATTTTCTCTCATACTTTACTTCTAAAGCTAAATAGAGACAGTATAAAGTACTATACTTATATGGTTACCCTATTAATCATATATATGGACAAGATCCATGTCACCTTTCATATAGATTGTATTATTGAAACATGTAACCAAAACTATATTGGCACTTTGTAAGATAGTATGACCCAAGCTGAACATTAAATATCCTATCCTAAAAAAAACCTCAAACCCACCACCCAGATACAATCCCAACCAAAGCACTCCTCTCTGTCCCTAACTCCATAGCCAGAGCAATAGCAAACATCATTAACTGCTCCCTATCCTCAGGCATTGTCCCCGATACTCTTAAGCAGGCAGTAGTTAAACCCCTCCTTAAGAAACCTTCACTAGACCTGAAAGACCCTGCTAACTACCGTCCAATCTCAAACCTCCCGCTTATAGCCAAAATAATGGAAAGAGTTGTAAACACACAACTCATGGACTACCTTGAGGACCACAAGATCCTTTACAACTCACAATTTGGATTCCGTAAACACTTTAACACTGAATCACTCCTACTCACTCTCTCCGACCACCTTCTTAGAGGAATGGACCGAGGGAACAGTTACCTTCTTGCCCTCCTCGATATATCTGCGGCATTTGACACCATTTGCCACAACCACCTGCTCACCCGCCTAAAAGATATCGGCATATCAGGCAGCGCCCTCTTATGGTTCACATCCTACCTCTCAAACAGAAAATTTTCTGTAAAGATAGGTAACGCCTATCCACCCATCACCCTCTCCCTGCAAGGTATTCCACAAGGTTCTTCCCTCTCATCCACCCTTTTTAACATCTACCTCACCCCCCTCTGCCACTTACTCTCGGACCTCAAACTAAAATTCTATCTATATGCTGATGATGTTCAAATCATCGTACTGATTCACACCACTATCTCCTACACCCTAAAGCACTGGGATACCTGCCTTACATCGATCAACTCCCTCCTCACCAACCTTCACCTAGCCTTAAATACCAGCAAAACCGAACTACTGTACATCTCACAACATACTACCCCCAAACTAGCCTTTGCATTCGACCCTGCCTTTAAGACCATCTCCACACAACCAGCTGTAAGAGATCTTGGAGTACTCCTTGACCAACATCTAAACCTGAAGAAATATGTCAGCGCCATCCTAAAAGAAGGCTTCTTTAAAATTAACGTTCTAAAAAAACTCAAACCCCTACTTGACTCCCATGATTTCTGTACAGTGATTCAAACCACCCTCTCATCTAAATTAGACTACTGCAACTCACTATTCCTAGGACTCCCTTACTCTACCATAAAACCCCTCCAAATGCTTCAAAACTCCATGGCAAGAATCATAACAAACACCCGGAAAACAGACCACATTACCCCCATCCTCAAAGACCTTCACTGGCTCCCCATCCCATCCCGTATCTTATATAAAACACTCACCATCATCCACAAAGCCATAGCCACAGGGAGGAGGAATAGCCTAGTGGTTAGAGCAGTGGACTATGAACCAGGAGACCAGGGTTCAAGTCCTGCTGTCGCTCCTTGTGACCTTGGGCAAGTCACTTTACCCTCCATTGCCTCAGGTACACACTTAGATTGTAAGCCCTCTGGGGATAGAAAAATACCTACAGTACCTGAATGTAAACCGGTGTGATATCTCAATTGAGATCGAATGTCGGTATATAAAAATAATAAAATAAATAAATAAAATAAATAAATACTCTCATCATTCTAACTGGCTTGACCTGCCCCTCAATGCTGCGCACCCTAATCGATCCACATGATCTATCAACAAGGGATCCCTTCACGTGCCCTCTCTAAAAGCAGCACACCTCGCGTCAACAAGAGAGCGCGCCCTCACAATTGCTGGCCCTGCACACTGGAATTCCCTACCTTCTATTTTACGTCTTGAACCATGCTACTTTAAATTCAGAAAGAAACTCAAAACGTGGCTGTTCAAACAGGCCTTCTCTGATTAATAGCCATCCCCTCAGTATAATTTCCTGCCTAAAAGCCCCTTTGAACCTCTAACCAAATATTCTGTATTTTATACCTTAACTACTTATATATATAACTCCAATATCCTTTTACTTACTTATGTATATAACTCCAGTATACTTTACTGACATATGTATATAATTCCAGTCAACTATACTTTTCGCTTATGTATATGCCTACAATCTCCATCAATTAGTTCTACTCAAGTAGCAACTAGAACTGCCTCTATATCGATGTATAATTTTGGCTCACATGAAGACGTTTTATCTGCTGTTGCACTATCCTTCCATACTGTCTTAATTGTACCCCTCCCTCTCTGTTTTACCATTCCTGTTATATGTATTTTCAACTATTTTGTTACAATGTAAACCGGCATGATGTACCCACTAATGCCGGTATAGAAAAGGTTTTAAATAAATATATAAATAATTGTGCCTCTCTGTAAACCGTTGTGATGGTGCATGACCAAACGACGGAATAGAAAAGCTTTTAAAGAAAGAAAGAAAGAAAGAAAATGAAGCAGGTAATGTTTTCTGCAGCTCAGAGAAGGGCAGGAACAGTAAAGTGAGGGAAGTTTGTAGAGTAGAGGCGAATCCTCGTGTTTAGAATAGGAGGCTGTGAAGCAGGGAAGCCAGGTTTCAAATCCCGCTGAAGCTCCTTGTGAAATTGAGCAAGTTACTTCATTGCCTCATGTTACAAGCCTGGGGGCCTCATTTTCCCCACAGACACAAAATAGGAGAAAAGCCTTAGTAAATCAGGCCCTTAAGATTGTAAACCCTCTGGGAATGGGGAAATCTGCTTTGAAGTGTCACAAAAGGTGGAATATAAAAAATTCAGTAAATTGTCCTTCTAAATATTGGGTTAACCCAGCAGCGCAGCTGACTGAATCAGATTTCTGGCAGAAGAGCGAAAGCTTTCCCTTGCTTGTTTTGTTGTGGCTCAGCACTTCCCTCCTGCTCTTTTGCGCTTCCAGTCCAATCAGAACCTGCCTTTACTAGGTCAATGGTACTAGGAGTATTCATTTGCATTTTCCTGGGCTCTCCCCTCCCCCTTTTTTTTTTAACCCTCTCCTCCCTTCAGCTAGCCTAGCTTTTGCAGTAACAGTCCATGGCCAGCCGAGTCTGGCTGCTGTCACCAACACTGAGCCATCAAGACTTTCTTTGCTTTTTCACCCCCTGGATATTAGCTGAAAGGAGAGATATTGTAGAAGATATTGCTGGCAGTACAGGCTTGATACATAGCTACAAAGAACAAAATACACCCCAGAGGAAAAGAATCTGATTTACTGTAGCAGTAAGAGAGATGGAGGCAAAGAATAGCTAATCGTTTAAACCTTTTGAAGATTGAGAGGATTTACATAGTAAAATGGTTAATGATGGCAGATAGAGACCAAAATGGTCCATCCAGTCTGCCCATTTCTTCATTTCTATCCTCTAGCCAGCAGGGATGCTCTGTGCTTGCCCTACGCCCTTCTGAATTCCATTCCCATTCTTGTCTTCACTGCCTCCTCTGGGATGGCATCCATGTATCCAGCACCCTTTTCATGAAGAAATATTTACTGACGTTATTCTGAGACTTCTGCCTTGGAGTTTCAGATCAGCCCTAGTTTTGCAACTTTCTTTCCATGAGAAAAGGTTTGATTTTTGTGCAAAATTAATTTATTGCAGGTATTTGAAACTCTGCATCATATCTCCCCTGTCCCTTCTCTCCTCCAGGGTCCTGCAGGCTTCTCTCATAAGTCTTTTAATGCAGACCCCACACTATTCTGGGTTGCCTTTCTCTGGACCGCTTCCATCCTGTCCTTATCCTTTTTGAGATAAGGCCTCCATAAATGAACAAAGTTCTCCAGATGAGGTCTCTACTGTCCTGGGGCCTGTCCCGGGGCATATTTATCACCTTTTACCTACTGGTTATGCCTCTTTCTATGCAACCCAGAATCCCTCTGGTCTTGTCACATTGTTTTACCACCTTCAGATTTTCAGACACTATTATCCTGAGCTCTCTCTCATGGTCAGTGCACATCAGCCTTTCACCGTCCCCCATCACATACAGCTCCTTGGCTTGCCGTATCCCAAACACATGACACTGCACTCCTTGAGCTCTCTTAGATCATGTCTCATTTTATCTGCTCCTTCAGATATATCCACTCTGCTGCAGATCTTACGGTCATCTGCAAAAAGACAAATTTTACCTTCTAATCCCTCAGCAATATCATTTACAGAGATATTGAACAGAACCAGTAACAGAACTAATCCCTGAGGAACTCCCTTCTTTTCAGAGTAGCTTCTGTTTACTACTACTTGCTGCTGTACATCAGTCAGCCAATTTGTAATCCATTCCATCACCTTGGGACCCACTTCCAAGCTTCTCATTTTATTGATGAGCCTCTTATGTGGGACTGTATCAAAAGCCTTGGTAAAATCCAAGTAAACCACATTGATTGCTCTTCTTTGATCCAATTCTCTGATCACCCAAGCAAAAGACTCAATCAGATTTGTTTGACAGGACCTTCCCTCTGGTAAAACTCTGTTGTCTTGGATGTTGTAAAACATTGGATTGTAGATAGCTCATTATCTTTTCCTTTAGCAGTCTCTCCATTAATTTTCCCACCACCGAGGTAAGGCTAACCGGCCTGTGGTTTCCAGCCTCCTCCTTGCCCTCACTTCTGTGAAACAGGACCAAATCTGCCCTTCTCCAATCCTGTGGCACTACTACAGTCTCCAAGGATCTACTTAACAGGTCCTTCAGCAGACCGGCCAGCACTTCTTTGAGCTTCCTTAGTATCCTGAGATGGCCTTCTAAACTTTCAGTTTTCTGGTTCCACCCAAACACACTTTTCTGTAAATGGTGATGTATCTACCCCACGCTCATCCATAGTCTTGCCAACCAGCACCGATCCTTCTCCAATGTCTTCCTTAGTGAATCCCGAATTGAAGTATTTGTTTAATATTTTTATTTCCTCATCTTTCTCCGTACCTTGCTCTTTGACTCCTTTCAATTTTTCAATGCCACCTCTGGCCTTCCTCTTTTCTCTGATATATCTGAAAAATATTTTGTTACATGTTTTACATCTTTGACTATCTTTTTTTCCATTTGAGCTTTTGCTATCCTGCTTTCTCTCTGTCTCCTTCAGCTTCACCAGATAATCTTCCCTGTGTTCTTCTTTCAGAGTTCCTTTGTACTTTTTGAATGCTGATCTTTTTGCTTTTATTTTATCAGCCACCTTCTTAGAGAACCAGAACGGTTTCTTTTTCCTCTTACTTTTATTTATTTTTTTGCATAGAGGTTTGTCGTCTTTTTAATTTGGCCCACTATTGCTCACCCATTTCCTCCCAGTTTTCTGGGTCCTCCTTCAGGTATGTTGCTGTTTTTCCAAAGTCCGCATTTTTGAAATCCAGGAGTTTGATCTTCTTGGCTGTTATATCAAACCATCCTGTCTGATAATCACCGGTGCGCAGGTGGGCACCTACCCAGACATTAGAGATACTTTCTCCCTGTGTGACTACCAGGCTCACACTCTTCCCTCATGGATTCCATCATCATTTGTCTGCGCAGAACACCCTGAAGGGCATCCACAATCTAATTCTTGCAGATGCTGCAGCAGGGTTAGTCCAATCCACATCCGGCAGGTTAAAATCTCCAACACTTCTCCCTTCCTTCCCATATTCTGTGGATGTCTTCAGCCAGATCTCTGTCGAGTTCTTTTGTCTGATTTGGAGGCCTGTAGACTTTACCAGTGGTAAATGGAAGTGCCATCATCTTTTCTTTTTAAGATAGCCCACACTGCTTCTTCCTTTCCTCATAGAAACTAGGATTCTAGGGTTAATTATTCACCTTTTCCAAATCCAAACTCAAGGTGAGTTACAATTCAGGTACTGCAGTTATTTCCTTGGCCAAGATGACTTACAATCAAAGGAGCTAATTTTCAAAAGGATGTACTTGTGTAAATGTAATTACTATTGTAGCAATTTTCAATAGCCCCTTAAAGTGCACTTATGCGTCTAAATCCTATGCCTAACTCAATGGCATTCCTTGTAGCAATTTTCAAAGGCTAATGTAAAGCCAAATTTTAGGTGTGTAAATACTTTTAAAATCAGGCTCTAAGTTTGTAGCTGAGGCAATGGAGGGTGAAATAACTTGCCCAAGGTCACAAGGAACAGCAGTGGGATCTGAACCCTGGCTTGCCTGGTTCACAGCCTGCTCTTCTAACCACTAGGCTACTCCTTCACTATATGGTTGCCTATATTTGACTGAATTATATTTCATGTTTTTGTATACCGCTTTGACTTGCTTTTGAATGGACAATGTGATTCAAGAAATAAATAAATAGGAGGGGACAAGGAGCAGAAAAGTGAGGTACAGAGAGATGGCAGAAGACTGTTACAGTTCTTGGAAGTAATGCAATAGATTTATCATCTATTTGTGCTTTTTCCACATTTCTATTCCTAATAGCTTTGATCCTTCATTTTATTTTATAACACTTCTTAATCATCCTTCCCCTGCTCCAGGAGCTCAACAGTAAAACTTCAAAATTCTAACACACACAAATGAGATAGAATAAAATCCTAAAATCCATCATTTACAAAATGCCAGCTCATAAGATAATAGCACAACACTCTTAGGATCCCCAGGTGGGAAAGGATTCTGACGATGCAGTCAAAAATGAATAAGCTGACTGAAAAAGATGCGCTTTCCAAAGCCACCTAAACATAAGACATTGTTTTTCTTGGGCAAGAATCTCCAAAGAACTGGCACCACACAAGAAAGGCCTGAGCCTAACTTACGAGCTCCTACAGACGAAACACACACATTTTCTACTCAGTTAAATTAAACCGAGGTGGAGTCAGACTGTGTAACAATGCATCGCAATTCTCCCTCGGAGGAGAGATTAATTTGGCAGCTATATGAACTTTCAGGAGGGGCAGGTAATAAATGCTTTAAAAAATATAAATATTAGGACAGCCCCCCCCGCCTTCAGGTAATAAAATCTATTGAGCAAAACCATGACCTCTGAGATCCCTAGCTATGGTTTCTGTAAAATAATCTCAGGAAGCCTGGGAGGATTTTTAGATAATTAGTAAAGGATCATCCTATTGTCTGACGACGTCTTTTCCTGTAAAGCAGCTAAGGAGGGCTTTCTCGCTTCTAAACTAAAATTGGGCTAATGGTATATTGCCTTTCTATCAAACAGTTCCTGGTATCAAGACCCCAACAGCCCCGTTAACTTCATAAGGGTTTTCTTTAACAGTAACAGATTTTATTTCAGGCAGGGAGAAAGAGGAACAGCCTAGGCCTCAAAAACTCTACTTCTTTTGTTTCAAATTTCTAATTTGAGAAGCAGCGTTAGCAAACACATTTTTTAAATGTTACTCACGTTACAACCAACAAAAAAATACTCCATTTTCTTAATCACTTTTAATTCCACAGCAGCAGTAAGTGGGGTTTATGGAAGCTCCTCCTATTTGATACAAACATCACCTCAAAACACCCAAAAGAATGGCTAAAGCGAGACCAGCTGAAGAGCGATCTCAAGGGAAATGACGGCAGAAAAAGACAAATTGACCCATCCTTTCTTCCCAGTTATTCCCGTCTATACTGCTCTAGCTAAATATATTTCCCAGCTGTACAAGGTTGCCCACCTGCAGGATATTGCTCTTTACACATGTCAGTATTGTTTTACCTCTTTAGTCAGTTATCATTCTGGGTAGATAAGGATGCAAGTTCCCAAACTTATACCAACACCCAGATCATTCTCAAAAGAGCCAGACTGGACAGAGTCGCAGGCCAAAAATGACTACTGTACAGATATTAAAATAGTAGCATGGGATCCTGGCAATCTCCTTTAAATATCTCCTGGGATGCAGATGGCTTGCCCTGTTCAAATAGAAAGCATAATCTGAGCTGGACAAGTGTCTAAACTGGGGAGCCTGCCGAAAAGGCTGAAAATCTCATGAATTAATCTAAAAGCTCCAGAAAACTGTCGCATGAGCCAAAATGAACCCATTCTCAAGGTAACTGAAGGGGTTTCTTTGTTTCTTATGGTGGTGGACCAGTGATTATTCAAGGATCAAAGGATGCACATTGCCTTTATTACCTGCACTGTCTGGTAGTCGGAAGGATCAAACCCTTTCACCGTCACCTCACGAAACACCACTGGCTCCAATGCATCTTTGGTCAGATCACAGTGATAAATAGTGCCTAAAACAGAGGACAGGTTTGGCAGCTTAGTACAAGGCATCATTAAAAGAACATTGGATCAGAAATGAGAAAGGTAGCACAGGCAGGGTTAGAAAGTGGCCTTGGCTACCTCTACACAGTTGTTAATTTACAAGCACTCACTCCATCGACAAAACCACAGTCAGAAGGCACAATTACTTCATTCCCATTAGGAGACCTAAACTTAAGAAGAAGCATTACACCTCACTGGACTGCACGCCTAGGAGCCATTTTGGCATTTCCTATGTATATGCCACACACAAAATTCTCAAATAACTTGTCCTCTATTCTATTTTTACAATAAAAATATGTAATTATAAAGAGAAGATTCATTTATTGCCCAGATTATGAGTTTAAACCAGCCATTTTTGTTTTAGTGGCATAAAAGTGTAATGACGTTTCCAGAATATATGATGAGAGGATGTATAAAAGTGCACTATGAAAGAAATTTAAGGTTGTCTTATTTTGGTGCAATAATAATATTTATTTGATATTTGGGGCTTAAAATACGAACCACTAAAAAGCTGCAGATTCCTACTGTTCAGGCCACCTTTCACAATCTGGAACAGATGCTTTCTGTTAACACCAGCATCGGCCTCACGTGTCCCTGCAACTGAACACAGTTCCTAAATATCATTTTAAGCCAGCTACTGGGTGCCTGACTCCACTTTCCCCTTTGTTTGAGAGCTCTCTCTGAACTACTCCCAACTCAAAAACTCTGAAGACGAATAAGAGGCTGGGCCTGGCATGTGGACCGGCATTATGCTGCCACAGGGTCTTTGGATCACACTAGTTTCTTTCTATTTTAACTCAGTTTTCTATAGTCCCCCTTGGCTGTGGGTTCTATCACGTCAAACTATCATAAACCTCTATGGTGGGCCCTCACTTTCCAACTCAGAATCGAATTTAGGTCGCTGGCAGTCACTCTGTGGTTCAGTTCAAATATGGAAACGACAGTTATCATGGCAAAGTAAAGAAAAAATGTCTCTTGCTAGGGCAAGGTAATTCCCAGGCTAGAAATTCGCTCTCCAGTATTCTTACCAGAGATGTAAGGTTTCACTTAGGGCAGTCAGTTCTTCCTGAATTGTGCATCTCACTGTGGGATACAATGGGGTGAGCTGAAATCAGATAAAGCTGCTGCTGGACGTTCCCAGCATTCAACAAATACTGTTTGGGAGTAAAATTAATCTACCTGGCTGACGCTTTCACCTGACTGGACAAGCATTATTTCTTTATCTTGCCATAATTAAGGATTGCAGCTTGACTCTTTAAAATTCCAGAGCTGTACTCTCATTGCATCCTGCTCTGGGCTTCCATCAGCTGGGAAGACAAACCCAGCAAGCTCACTGCCACTAAACTGTGCTCCATACTGACATCTGAAAACTTGTGAGAGTTGTGAATGGGTCATGTGGTCTCTACCTGCCGTCATAATCTATGTTTCTATGAATAATCTCACCTTTTCAGACCAAGGGATTCTTTGCAAACTCACAATTCTAATACTTAAAAATACTAAACTTTACTAACTCACAAAATTAATCTAAACACTTGCAAACAAATACTAGCCTTAAAAGCTAACACACAATATACACAGCCAGTAACAGTCTAACTCTTTAAGAATTTTTTTTTTTTTTTTTTTTTTAAGATTTAAGCGTTCTTTCCTAACAATTCCAACTTACTATCAGCAGATGAAGGTTCTGCAGTCAGCAATCCATCTGGACTGAGTAGGATGCCCGCACAGGAGGAGGAGATGGGGCCTGAGAGGATGTGTTGGCTCACAGGCCTTACAAACATTTATCAGAGAACCTGCCTCTTAAGTCAGATCTGAGGACCTGCTGGCAGTTCTCTTCCTCTTAGGACACTTATCACTCTTTCATCAAGGAGGTTTATTGGAAAAAGAAGGAACCGTCTGAAGTCTCTCATTCTGTCTGGTTGAGGGGGCAAATACGGGCATTGCATAAGACACCGGAATCCCTGGATCTGCTTCCACCTGAGCAGTCCTGTGACTACAGGACTCAAGTCTCAGGGACACTTGGGAGGAGACATTGCAACGTTTGCTCTGGACTGGAGGTGATCACTCAAACAACTTGGGAAATCTACATTAAGAACATAAGAACATGCCATACTGTGTCAGACCAAGGGTCCATCAAGCCCAGCATCCTGTTTCCAACAGTGGCCAATTCAGGCCATAAGAACCTGGCAAGTACCCAAAAACTAAGTCTATTTCATGTTACCGTTGCTAGTAATAGCAGTGGTTATTATCTAAGTCAACTTAATTAATAGCAGGTAATGGACTTCTTCTCCAAGAACTTATCCAATCCTTTTTTAAGCACAGCTATACTAACTGCACTAACCACATCCTCTGGCAACAAATTCCAGAGCTTTATTGTGCGTTGAGTGAAAAAGAACTTTCTCCGATTAGTTTTAAATGTGCCACATGCTAACTTCATGGAGTGCCCCCTAGTCTTTCTATCATCCGAAAGAGTGAATAACCGATTCACATCTACCCATTCTAGACCTCTCATGATTTTAAACATCTCTATCATATCCCCCCTCAGCCATCTCTTCTCCAAGCTGAAAAGTCCAAACCTCTTTAGTCTTTCCTCATATTGGAGCTGTTCCATTCCTTTTATCATTTTGGTCGCCCTTCTCTGTACCTTCTCCATCGCAATTATATCTTTTTTGAGATGCGGTGACCAGAATTGTACACAGTATTCAAGGTGCGGTCTCACCATGGAGCGATACAGAGGCATTATGACATTTTCCGTTTTATTCACCATTCCCTTTCTAATAATTCCCAACAATCTGTTTGCTTTTTTGACTGCTGCAGCACACTGAACCGATGATTTCAATGTGTTATCCACTATGACGCCTAGATCTCTTTCTTGGGGAGTAGCACTTAATATGGAACCTAACATTGTGCAACTATAGTATGGGTTATTTTTCCCTATATGCATCACCTTGCACTTGTCCACATTAAATTTCATCTGCCATTTTGATGCCCAATTTTCCAGCCTCACAAGGTCTTCCTGCAATTTATTACAATCTGCTTGTGATTTAACTACTCTGAACAATTTTGTATCATCTGCAAATTTGATTACCTCACTCGTCGTATTTCTTTCCAGATCATTTATAAATATATTGAAAAGTAAGGGTCCCAATACAGATCCCTGAGGTACTCCACTGCTCACACCCTTCCACTGAGAAAATTGTCCATTTAATCCTACTCTCTGTTTCCTGTCTTTTAGCCAGTTTGTAATCCACGAAAGGACCTCGCCACCTATCCCATGACTTTTTATTTTTCCTAGAAGCCTCTCATGAGGAACTTTGTCAAATGCCTTCTGAAAAATCCAAGTACACTACATCTACAGGTTCACCTTTATCCACATGTTTATTAACTCCTTCAAAAAAGTGAAGCAGATTTGTGAGGAAAGACTTGCCTTGGGTAAAGCCATGCTGACTTTGTTCCATTAAACCATGTCTTTCTATATGTTCTGTGATTTTGATGTTTAGAATACTTTCCATTATTTTTCCTGGCACTGAAGTCAGGCTAACCAGTCTGTAGTTTCCCGAATCACCCCTGGAGCCCCTTTTAAATATGGGGGTTACATTAGCTATCCTCCAGTCTTCAGGTACAATGGATGATTTTAATGACAGGTTACAAATTTTTACTAATAGGTCTGAAAATTCATTTTTTTAGTTCCTTCAGAACTCTGGGGTGTATACCATCCGGTCCAGGTGATTTACTACTCTTAAGTTTGTCAATCAGGTCTACCATATCTTCTAGGTTCACTGTGATTTGGTTCAGTCCATCTGAATCATTACCCATGAAAACTTTCTCCTGTACGGGTACCTCCCTAACATCCTCTTCAGTAAACACCGAAGAAAAGAAATCATTTAATCTTTCCGCGATGGCCTTATCTTCTCTTCTATTTATTTAATAAATTTTTATATACCGTTGTTCAGACGAGCCATCACAATGGTTTACAAGCTTAAGATACAATAAAAATTACAATTTAAATTAATAGAAAAGAGAGGCAATAGAGAAACACTCCAAAGTACACTCATCCAGCCTACTCAAGGAAAAGGCTCAACATGGTGTAAAAATAAAAAGAAGAATACAACTTCCAGAAATCAACAATTCCGAAATTTTGTAAAAAGGCTGCTGTGGGGCCTCCCCAATTAGATGGTGGCTGAAAATGACAGCTTTGCAGGACCAAGTCAGGAAAACCAGGAATGCAGTCAAAATGCTCCTGAACCTTTGCTCTCTAGAATACTGGAAGGGCACCACCAAATTATTGTTTTCCAAACAATGAAGCAACTTTGCAGGGGATTCAACGTTTCGGTAACATTCTGCCTAAGGTGAGAAAAATTTGGGGGTGAAAAAGGCTATTTCAGGTGAAGCAAGAGATGGGACTGTGTGTAATCTGCTTTTGGCTGCTAGTCTCAAACAGTAGCAACTCAAAAGTTCTGATTACCAGGGGCTGAATATAAGTTCTCTTATTTTGAAAATGTCTTTTCTAAGCTTCTTTCACCATCTGTAGTAGTAAATGTATTTTCTGAGGTAAGTGATAATTAATCCCCCATAAGCCTATACTAAGGTGCGAGTCACACTCTGCTGTTTCAAGGAACAGTTGGCACACCTGTGTCATAATCAGAACTGCTGTCCTAATAGAATATGCATTCTCCCCAATTCATCTGCCTTCTTTGGAACTATGCAGGCCAGTGGACCATCTGGCAAACACAGGCTGGCAGCTGGAACTGGCTTCACAGCAGATACTGGCTTCACCCCCTCACCTATTGAAGACTATGGATGGATATGAGCCAATCAGCCAAATTTAGAAAAAACACTGTTTCTAAACACCTTGGATGGTGCACAGAGGCTGAAAAGGAGAACACCATATTGGTAATGATTGCTGGCTATGGTGAAATGCAGAAATGTTCTGTGATTTTTGTGAATCAGGATATGTATGAAGGCATCCTTGAGGTCTAGAGTGGTTAATCAGTAGTTAATCTCCAGCTAAGGTAGGAATGCCCCTAAATAGTTCATTCTGAACTTTTCTTTCTTCAGCAGTTTGTTGAAATCTCAGGTCCAAGATGGAGTGGAGATTGCCATTTTTTTTTAATGAGAAGATAGTTGGAATAGAATCCCTTTTTCCTTTGTAGTACTGGGCCTGCTCCCACTGCATTTGCAATAATGAGGACTGGAGGAGTTGGCTTGTTCTACATTCATGGAGTGATTCTTTTGTCGATCTTTAATACCCAGCGGTCCATGGTTATCAGAGACCATAGTGGGCTGAAGTGTTAAGGCCTTCCAGCCATTGAAAGGCAGTTTACATATGACTGGGAAAACTTTTTTATATTGTAGACAAAACACAGGATTAGGTTCTGGCTGTGTTTGCTGGAGAGGTTTGGGCTGTGCTCTCTCTCTAGCACATGGTCTGCTTTGTTATTATTATGAGAAGGGTTGTTCAAAAGAGTAGGCATTGTACCTTCTTCATGAATATCAGTACTGCCTTCTTGTAATAGCGAAGTTGGCTTTTCCTGCTTGTAGACGGCAACTCAGTTAGAGCTGCTGACAGAGGGGCCGATATAATAAAGATTGCACTAAAATCAGAGTTAGATTTTAGAGTGGGTTTTACTTAATGTGGGTGTTATAAAATACGGTCCTCGCAGGATGCAGTAAGCTGATATGCAAAAAGACCAGGAGTGTAAAAAAAAAAAAAAAAAAAAAAAAAGCACACAATTGAAAAAGCACATTTTTATAACTTGTAGTCTATTTATATTCCAACTTGTGCTAAAAACTAAATAAGTAAGTCCCATGGCTTTCACCACTCCCCCTATCTAGCAAGTCTAGCTCACCTTTTTAAAAATGTCTTCTGCCGGGAAGTCTAGGGTTGGTTTTCTTCACATCCCCCTCCAGCTCCTGGCAGAAAATTAAATTAGACCAGCAACTCCCCAGCCCTCTAAATTCCCCCTCCCTACCCAGGAGCTCCTGCCGAAGAAGACCTTACCTCCTCTGGCAGGGCTGTTCCCTCACTGACCTCCACTTGGTCCATTCATTGACATGATACAGTGGAGGGACCAATAAGCAGATAGTGAAGGAGTCAATAAATTATTAAGTGCCCAACATTTAATATTAATTTAGCTTATTATATTATTACCCTGCAATTTACTCTTTCAGATAATATAAGGACTAGGGGGCACTTCATGAAGTTAGCAAGTAGCATATTTAAAACAAATTGGAGAAAATTATTTTTTACTCAATGAACAATTAAGCTCTGGTATTCATTGCTGGAGGATGTGGTTAAGGCAGTTAGAGTAGATGGGTTTAAAAAAGGTTTGGACAAGTTGGAAGTGTCCATAAACTGCTATTAACCGAGTTGACCTTCGGAATAACCACTACTTATTACCAGTATTAGTAGCATGGGATTTTGGAAACAGGATGCTGGGCTTGATGGACTCTCAGTCTGACCCAGGATAGCAATTTTTTATATTCTAATTTGCATGCACCTGTGCTGAGCTTGCCGTGTTTTTTTTTTTTTTAGCGCAGGATGTTTTGGCTGGTCAGACTGAGGTCCATCGAGTCCAGCATTCTGCTTCTAACAATGGCCAATCCAGAAGGCAAGTAACTGTCAGATCCCATAAAGTAGATCTAATTCCTGTTAGTTCCAGAGAGAGTAATAACTCATTAGTCTGTCTGGCTAATAATAAGATCATAAGACTTCCATACTGGGTCAGACCAAGGGTCCATCAAGCCCAGTATCCTGTTTCCAACAAGGTCACAAGTACCTGGCAGAATCCCAAGGGGTAGGATTCCAAGCTGCTTAGTGGATTGCTGCAACTCTCCCTTTATAATTTTTATGGACTTTTCCTCCAGGAACTTGTCCAAACCTTTTTTAAACCCAACTACTCTAACTGCCTTAACCACATCCTCCAGCAATGAATACCAGAGCTTAATTGCTCATTGTACTGGGTATTGTCCAATATCCAGTAACTTCATTGTCCCCCCCATGGTCTTTGTACGTTTTGAAAGAGCAAACAACTGATTAACATTTACTCATTTCATTCCACTCATTATTTTATAGACCTCAATCATATCTCCCCTCAGCCATCTCTTCTCCAAGCTGAAGTGTCCTAACCTCTTTAGCCTTCCTTCATAGGGAAATTGTTCCATCCTCTTTATCATTTTTGTCACCCTTCTCTGTACTTTTTCTGATTCTGTTATCTTTCTTGAGATGTGGTGACCAGAACTGCACACAATACTCAAGATGAGGTCGCACCATGGAGCGATACAGAGGCATTATGATATTCTCTGTTTTATTCTCCATTCTTTTCTTAATCATCCCTAGCATTCTATTTAATTTCTTGGCTGCTGCTGTACCTTGAGCAGAAGATTTCAAGGTATTTTCAACAATGATGCCTAGATCCTTTTCCTGAGTGGTGATTCCTAATGTGGAACCTTTCATTTTGTAGCTATAATTTGGGTTTCTCTTCCCTAAGTCCATCACTTTAAACTTGTCTACATTAAATTTATTTTGCCATTTGCTTGCCCAGTCTTCCAGCTTTGCAATGTCTTCTTGGAATTTCTTACAATCCTCTTGTGATTTGACAACTTTGAATAATTTTGTGTCATCGGCAAATTTGATCACCTCACTTGTTCCCATTTCCAGGTCATTTATAAATTAATTAAAAAGCATTGGACCCAGAACATATCCCAGGGGCACTCCACTATTCACCTTTTTCCATTGGCAAAATTTACCATTTAGCCCTACTCTCTGTTGTTTTTATCTTTTAACCAGTTGGCAATCCACCTATCCCATGATTTTCTAATTTCCTAAGAAGTCTTTCATGAAGGACTTTGTCACATGCTTTCTGGAAATCCAGATATTCTATATCAACTGACTCACCTATATCCACATGTTTATTTACGCCTTCCAAAAAATGAAGCAAATTTGTGAGGCAAGGCTTCCCTTGGCTAAATCCATGTTAGCTTTGTCCCATTAAACTATGTTTTTCTATCTTCTCAGCAATTTTGTTCTTTATTATAGTTTCTACCATTTTGCCTGGCACATGGCACAGACTCACTGGTCTGTAATTTCCTGGATCACCCCTTGATCCCTTTTTAAAAACCGGCGTTATATTGGCAACATTCCAGTCTTCAGGTAGCATAGATGATGTTTTTGATAATTTACAAATTTCCAATAGCAGGTCTGCAATTTCATTTTTCAATTCTTTCAGCACTCTGGGATGTATATAATTTGTCCAGGTGATTTGTTACTCTTTTGTTTGTCAATTTGCCCTAGTACATCTTCCAGGTTCACTGAGATTTGTTTCAGTTCCTCTGAATCATCACTTTTGAATATTATTTCAGGCATGGGTATAACTCTTACATCTTCCTCAGTGAATACTGAAGCAAAGAATTAATTTAGTCTCTCTGCTATGGCTTTGTCATCCATAAGTGCTCCTTTTACCCTTTGATCATCTGATGGTCCAACCTACTCCCTCGCAGGCTTTTTACCTCGAGTGTACCTGAAAAAGTTTTTATTATGAGTTTTTGCTTCTATGGCAAGCTTCTTTTCAAATTTTCTTCCTTGCATATCAATGCTTTGCATTTGACTTGCCAGTGTTTGTGCTGTTTCATGTTGTCTTCATTTGGATCCTTTTTCTATTTCTTGAAAGATATTCTTTTAGATATTATAGCCTCTCTCACTTTACCTTTCAACCATGCCGGTAGTCGTTTAGCCTTTTTTTCTAGCTTTTCTAATGCGTGGAATATTTCTGTTCGGTGCTTCCAAGATGATATTTTTAAGCATCCATGCCTGAGCTAAACTCTTAACCTTTGCAGTTGCTCCTTTCAGTTTTTTCCTTATCATTTTCCTCATTTTATCATAGTCACCTTTATGAAAGTTAAATGCTATCACAGTAGATTTCTTTTTTGCACTTCCTCTACAGTTAATTAAGTAAAATTTGATCATGTTGTGATCACTATTGCCAAGTGGCTAAACACTGTTACCTCTCGCACCAAATCCTGTGTTCCACTGAGGACTAAGTCTAAAATAGTCTCTCCTCTCGTTGGTTCTTGTACCAGCTGCTCCATAAAGCCATCATTTATTTCATCTGGGAACTTTACTTCTCTAGAATGTCCTGATGTAACAGTCACCCAGTCAGTACTGGGGTAATTGAAATCACTCAATTTTGTTAGCTTCCCTAATTTCTTTTAGCATTTCATTGTCTCTTAGTTCATTCTTGCCAGGTGGATGTAATACACCCCATTACTATTTTATTCCCTTTTTCATCAGGAATTTCTGTCTATAAAGATTCAACATTGCATTTTGTTTCCTGCAGAGCTTTTATCCTGTTTGACTCAATGCTCTCTCTAATATATAGTGCCACCCCTCCACCAATTTGATCCATCCTATCATTTTGATATAGTTTGTACCCTGGTATCATCGTGTCTCATTGGTTATCCTCCTTCCACTCTAACTCTCCTATCTTATTTTTTAGACTTCTAGCATTTGTATAAAGACTTTTCATAGTATGTTTCTTGTTTGTATTAACAACCTGCTCATCAGGTGACAGGAGTAATTTGGAATCTTCCAGCTCTTTACTTAAAGGCACCTGGTCCCCTTTGGCATTTATTGGAATCTCTCTACTGGGATGCCCTATTTTTTCTATTCTCTTAGTATCCTTCAAAGATACATCATTCCGAACCATATGCTTCTGAGCGACTGTCTGCTTTCCCCCATCATCTAGTTGAAAAGCTGTGCTATCTCTTTTTTAAAAGTTAGTGTAAGCAGCCTGGTTCCATAATGTGTTATGGACTTTTGCTCTAAAGAACTTATCCAAACATCTTTTAAATCCGCTATACTGGTTGTTGTGACCACGTCCTCTGGCAACAGATTCCACAGCTTGATAGTGCGCTAAGTGAAAAAGTACTTTCTATAATTTGTTTTGAATCTGCTGGTTGTTAGTTTCATGGAGTGTACCCTTGTTTTAGTATTATTTGAAAAGGTAAATAACCATCCTTCATAATACCCAATCCACTCCACTCATAATTTTATAAACTATCATGTCCCCTCTCAGCAGTCTCTTTTCCAAGCTGAAGAGTCCTAGTCTGCATAGCCTCTCATCATAGGATAGATGTTCCATCCCCTTTACCACTTTTGTCGCCCTCCTCTGCATCTTTTCTGGTCCTGTTATGTCTTTCTTGGCATGGGATAACCAGAAAGGCACACAATACTCAAGGTGCAGTTGCACCTTCACTTGATACAGAGGTAATATGATATTAATCAAAGGCAGGTCTAAATGGCTGGCAGTCTGGTATATGGCCCCACCACGGGTGATCCGATTTGGTCCTTAGGGGAATCAAAATGTATGCTGGGACACCTGGAAGGTATCTGGCATTTAGATGGCTAGGCAGCCAAGTGACAGTGTGGGATCCTGTGATCTTTTAATCCCATCTTATGTAATGTGAGAGTCTTAAAGTTCTGTGTCAATACTGGGTCTCCAGGATTTTCTTCATAGACAGACACACTGTGGAAACTGATCCAGACTATTTAATTTATATTCTGCTTTTTGGCACTTTCAAAGCTGAATACAGCAATGTCCTGTAGATATTTCCTTATCTCTAGAGCACTTACAATGTTGAGATTACTTACCTGATAATCTCCTTTTCCTTAGTGTAGACAGATGGACTCAGAACAAATGGGATAGTATCCGCGTGCTAGCAGTTGGAGACGGATCTGACGTCAGCACGGGGGTATATATATCCCCACAGGAAGTGCAGCAACTCAGTAATCTTCCTTGCAAAAGTTGTTATGGATATGTGTACTGACGCTCAGTGAAAAGTGAAAACAGGATTCCCCTGACCGATTGATAGTAGCTGGAGACCGCCAGCATTCCCAACCGGAAGGCGTTGACATCTGGTAGAGTGTACGCTCTTATGGAATATAAGACATGGCTTACCTTGAATCGGAGAAACCCATGTACACAGGCAGCTGGGCGGGATGCTGAGTCCATCTGTCTACACTAAGGAAAAGGAGATTATCAGGTAAATAATCTCAACATTTCCTGGCGTGTAGCCAGATGGACTCAGAACGAATGGGATGTACAAAAGCTTTACTCCCAGCCTGGGCGGGAGGCTGCCTGAGGACCATGTAGTACCGCCCTCGCAAATGCTGAGTCCTCCCTGGCCTGGACATCCAGACGGTAGAATCTGGAGAAGGTATGGAGGGAGGACCACGTCGCTGCTTTACAGATTTCTGCAGGCGACAGCATCCTGGATTCAGCCCAGGATGCCGCTTGTGCTCTGGTAGAATGAGCCTTGACTTGTAGAGGCGGAGACTTCCCGGCTTCTATGTAAGCTGCTCTGATAACTTCTTTAATCCAGCGGGCAATGGTGGGCCGCGAGGCCGCTTCACCTTGCTTCTTCCCGCTGTGCAGGACGAACAGATGGTTCGTCTTTCGTAGTTGTTGTGTCACTTCCAGATATCTGGGCAGTAATCTGCCAATGTCGAGATGGCGCAATAAACGCCCTTCTTCAGATTTCTTCAAACCTGCCATGGTAGGCAAGGATATAGTCTGATTAAGGTGAAACCACTTTAGGTAAAAAGGAGGGAACCGTGCGAAGATGGATAGCCTCTGGAGTGATTCGCAGAAAGGGATCACGGCAGGACAATGCTTGCAGCTCTGAGATGCGGCGTGCTGAACAGACAGCCAGCAAGAACACCATCTTCAAAGTGAGAGACCGGAGAGACAGGCCCCGAAGGGGTCTGAAGGTGGATCCCACGAGGAAATCCAAAACAAGGTTGAGGTTCCACAAAGGCACAGGCCACTTCAGTGGCGGACAGGAAGCGAGAAACATCTGGGTGCTTGGCGATGGTCTTGCCATCCCTCCTGGGACCATAGCAAGACAGCGCAGCCACCTGAACTTTGATGGAGCTGAGGGAGAGACCCTTCTGAAGTCCATCCTGCAGGAAATCCAACACAATAGGGATTGTGGTCACATGTGGATTGGTGCCATGAGTGTCGCACCATGCTTCAAATACTCTCCAGATCCTTACATAGGTGAGGGATGTAGAAAACTTGCGAGCTCGGAGGAGTGTATTTATCACGGGCTCCAAGTAACCTCTTTTCTTCAGTCTAGCCCTCTCGATGGCCAGATCGTAAGAGAGAATTGAGCTGGATCCTCGTGGAGGATGGGACCTTGACGTAGAAGGTCCCGGAGAGGAGGCAGGGGAAGGGGCTCCCCTGCCAGTAGTCTTCTCATGTCCGCGTACCAGGGTCTTCTTGGCCAGTCTGGTGCTACTAGAAGAACTAGGCCCCGGTGTTTCTGAATCTTGTGAATGATGGTGCCCAGCAGAGGCCACGGAGGAAAGGCGTATAGCAGAGTCCCTGGAGGCCATGTCTGAACCAGGGCATAGATTCCGTGTGAGAACGGGTCGCGCTTGCGGCTGAAGTATCTGGGTACTTGAGCATTGGACTTGTCCGCCAGTAAATCCATGTCTGGAATCCCCCAGTGATCCACAATCATCTGGAAGGCTGTGGGTGACAGCTGCCACTCTCCCGGGTTTAGACTCTCTCTGCTGAGGAAGTCTGCCGTGGTGTTGTCCTTCCCGGCAATGTGGACGGCGGAGATGTCCTGCAGATTCGCCTCTGCCCAAGCCATCAGTGAGGCGATCTCCAGAGATACTTGACGACTTCTGGTTCCGCCTTGACGGTTGATGTATGCCACCGTGGTGGCGTTGTCGGACATTACTCTGACAGCTCTGTTCTTCAGTCTGTGAGCCAATTGCAGACATTCCAATCGGACTGCCCGAGCCTCTAGGCGGTTGATGTTCCACGCTGACTCTTCTCTGTTCCACCGCCCTTGTGCGGTAAGTCCTTCGCAGTGGGCACCCCAGCCGCTCAGGCTGGCATCTGTGGTGAGCAGAGTCCACGTGGGAGAGGACATCTTCGACCCTCTGCTCATGTGGCTGGGCTGCAACCACCACCGTAACTGGGTCCGTACTCTGGTAGGCAGAGGTAGGTGCGTGGAATAGTTCCTTAGACGGGGACTCCAGCGAGAGAGCAGGGAGTGTTGTAGAGGTCTCATATGGGCCCTTGCCCAAGGTACCACTTCTAGGGTGGATGCCATGAGACCGAGAACCTGCAGATAATCCCAAGCTATGGGCCGACTGGTTCCCATCAAGTATTGGATACGCGTCTGAAGTTTCAACCTCCTCTTGGTAGTGAGACTGACTATGTCTGCCTGCGTGTCGAACTGTACTCCCAGGTATTCTAGTGACTGGGAAGGCTGTAGGCAACTCTTGTTGAGGTTGATTACCCAGCCCAAGCTTTCCAGGAGGGCGATCACTCTGTCGGTTGTCCGATAGCTCTCCTCTCATGATTTTGCCCTGATCAGCCAATCGTCTAGGTAGGGATGGACCAGAATTCCTTCCCGCCTGAGCGCTGCTGCTACCACGATGACCACCTTGGTGAAGGTCCGCGGTGACGTGGCCAACCCGAAGGGCAGAGCCCGGAATTGGAAGTGGCGTCCTAGAACCTTGAAGCGTAGGTAGCGCTGATGATCCGGATGGATCGGGATATGCAGGTATGCCTCTGACAGGTCTAATGCCGTGAGGAATTCTCCTGGCTGTACAGCGGCCTTGACGGAGTGCAGAGTCTCCATGCGAAACCTGGGGACCCGTAAGTATTGATTGACGGACTTGAGGTCCAGGACAGGCCGAAAGGTGCCCCCTTTCTTGGGCACCATGAAATAAATGGAATAGTGTCCAGAATTCACTTCCCAGGCAGGTACTGGGATGATGGCTTTCAAGGACAGGAGCCTCGCCAGGGTAGCTTCCAATGCTGCCTGCTTGTGTATGGGACATGAAGATTCCACAAACTTGAGATGATGAAAGTCCAGATAATACCCCTCTCGGATGATGGCGAGGACCCACTGGTCCGACGTAATCTCGACCCATCTGGGGTAGAAGAGGGTTAACCTGCCCCCTATGGCTCCGTCCCCCAGATGAATCGGTGGAACTTCATTGGGAGGCGCGGCCGGGACCTGAGCCCGGGCCTCCTCCCCCCTCTTGCGCTGCTTGGTCCGAAAGGACTGATTCCTGGCCTGAGGACGCGGCGCCAGATAGCGACTCCTGTAAGGAACGAAGCGCTGTGAACCCCTGCCCCTGGAGGGCCTTGGAAAGGCACGCTGACTCCTTCGGAACCGATCTTCCGGCAGTCTAGGCACTGGAGAGGCGCCCCATGTACTGGCCAGTTTATCCAGGTCGCTGCCAAAGAGGAAAGAGCCCTTAAAGGGCAATCTGGTGAGGCGTGTCTTTGAAGGCGCATCAGCTGACTATCTCCGGATCCAGAGCTGCCTCCTGGCGGCTACGGAGGATGAAATCCCCTTAGCAGTTGTCCGGACTAGGTCTGAAGCAGCATCCGTGAGGAACGAAAGAGCGGACTCCAGGTCAGCTGCTGGAGCGTTGTTCCTGACCTGTGACAAACAGGCACGCGTCACCACTGTGCAGCAGGTTGCAATCCGCAAAGAGAGAGAGCTGCCACCTCAAAGGTCTGTTTCAGAATGGCATCCAGTCGCCGGTCGTGAGGCTCCTTGAGGGCCGTCCCCCCTTCAACTGGAATAGTAGTGCGCTTGACCACAGCGCTAATCAAGGCGTCCACCTGAGGGCACGCCAGCAGGTCCTGGATAGCCGGTGCCAATGGGTACATGCCCGTCAGGGCCCGGCCCCCTTTGAAGGAAGCCGCAGGTGCCGCCCATTCTAAATCTATCAGTTGTTGTGCTGCTTGCAAGAATGGAAAATGGCGGGCTGTAGGACGAAGACCTTCCAGCAGAGGGCTCTGCACAGAGGGTACCATAGCGCTGGGACCCGTAATATCCAACTCCGCCAGACACTGAGACACCAGGTCGGAGAGATCCTCTTTAGGGAAGAACCGCCTCATGGTTCTATATGGTTCAATCCCTGGGGGAAGTTCCCCTTCGTCCGGGAGTTCGGACTCGTCCGGTGAAAACTCCTGGTCTGACTGATCTGGGCTGTCCAGCGGTGGGAGGTCCCGCTCACGATAAGGGCGTGAGGGTCCAGGAACAGGATCTGCCGGAGCCGCCACCGCAGCAGCCGCCGCCGCAGTCGCGGCCACCGCCGGAACCACAGAAACCGCAGGAACAGCTGGAACAGCAGGGCCTGGACGGGAAGCCGTCTGCATCTGTACAAAAGCATGAATCCCCTTAAAGAGATCCACCCAGGAAATTGAAGCAGCCTCTAATCGCCAGGGTACAAGATCCCCCGGGATTCCCGATTGGTCGATACTGCCCGCTAAGTCCGGGGTAGCCCCTGGGGAACTGTCCGCAAATCGCGGCTGAGACGGGTCCTGGCCCGAGGGTCCCATGGCCTCCTCACATTGGGCACATAGGGAGTCTGGCTCTTCACTGTGTGTGGCCCGAAGCTGGCATGCAGAGCAGAGGCCGAGGGCTTTAATGCCGGAGGCAGGCGGCGCCCCCGCTGAAGACGCAGAGGCGTTTTGTTCCATAGTATGCGCTGAATGAAAAGCGGCCACAATATACGCTCAATACAACAGGCGCTTAATACTATGCGGCAGCAATATACGCTCAATACAACAGGCGCTTAATACTATGCGGCAGCGATAGGCGCTCAATACAACAGGCGCTCAATCATATGCGGCAGCAATATGTGCGCTTAAGAACGCTAAATGATATACCATACGCTCTCAGTAATAGGCGATCACGAATACACGTTCAATGGCAATCAATAAGCTCTTAGCAATATGCAATTAGCAATAATGGCATTCAGTATGCTCTCAGCAATTAGGCGGTTTAGCAACACACGCTCAATGTCAGGCAATATGCACTCAGCAATATGCAGGAATAATAATGGCATTCAGTATGCTCTCAGCAATTAAGCGGTCAGCAGTACACGCTCAATGGCATTCCATATGCGCTAAGTAATATACAGGCTGCAACACAATCGTAATAGCCTTCGATAGGCTCTCAGCAATATGCGGGTGGCAATACACGCACAATGGCAGTCAATACCTCACAGTAAGAAGGCAATATACGCACAAGGAGGAATAGAGCTGCGCCTATTACGGGCGCCCTACCTGAACGAGGCCCACAAAATGGCGCCCTCCTTGGCGTGCCACGCCGCCGATCCTCTGTTCCTTCGGAGACCCGAAATAAGAGATGTACGCCTCACATGAACCACGGCGCTTCTCGGCTGGAACCCGGGCAGTCTCCAGCTGCGGGGAGAGCGGGTAAGTACCTTCACCACCGCGATTGAGGATATGCACCCGCTACCTCGTCCACGCCGGGACCGAGGCGCCTCGTATGCCTCACCCGAACCTCGCCCGGGGGCTATGTCCCTGTCGCGCTTCGGCCGGACCGAGGACTTAACTCACCAGGGGATCACGGAAATCACCCCGGGCAACTCTACTGGGGGAGGGACCTTAGGGTATCACCGCAGGAGTGCGGGGCTCGATGGGTTTGTAGAGATTAGGAAGTAGAATCTAGAATTATAAGAAAAGAGAAAATTAAAGTAGCTTTGGAAAGCACGCTCAACGAGCGTGCAGGCACTCCAAACTGCTTTGGAGACGGAAATTACTGAGTTACTGCGCTTCCTGTGGGGATATATATACCCCCGTGCTGATGTCAGATCCGTCTCCAACTGCTAGCACGCGGATACTATCCCATTTGTTCTGAGTCCATCTGGCTACACGCCAGGAAATCTAAATTTATACCTGAGACAACGGAGAGTAAAGTGACTTGCCCAGAGTCACAAGGACTGGCAGTGGGATTTGAACCCTGGTTTTCCTGGTTCTAACCACTATGTTGCTCCTCCTCTCCTGGAGGTGTTAATAGAAGTAGTTAGGAGTGGTTAGTAGACTGGATACGTGGGCTAGATTCAAGACTTGCCCCAACTGTGAGTGTTTGCAACCTTTATTGAAGTTGTTTATGCCTGCTGTACATCATAAGTTAAAGAATGTTTATGCTATTGCCTTATTTAATAAGGCACTGAGTCACAATCCACAGTATGATTGGTACTGCAGGGGCTTCCAACCAATTTCTTGCCTGGCTTGATATTGTGGAATAAAGTATCGCGTTTTGCATTCTGAAGCCATAAACTCTAAAATATAATACAACAGCTCTAACTGTGATAGAGGAGGTGGAGAATCTGGTAAAACAGATGTTGATGACATCAAGCCATATTTTCTGGCAGTTAATGCCAAAAATTTGCCTTGCCACCTGCAATATGATACATTTCAAGGGAGCATATAGCTGCCAGAAGTCTTGCCTCCCTGCCCATCAGACTGCCCACAAAAAAAACCAAAAACTTTTCTCTGTAAAAGACTTGTCTCCGGGCTGCTCTCTGCTTGTCTCATACCAGCCAGACAAGTTGAAGATGAGTGGCCTGAACACACTTCTTGCCTGCTGTGGCTGATCAGCATTTCCCTACCCAAATACACTCCTCTCCTTCCAGGCTTCTCAGCCAAAACATTACTGTTCCCACCCCTTGTTTCCCGAGGAGTTCTTTTGTACTGAGGCAAATATAAGAAGGTTGTCTTATATTTCGGCCAGATAAAGACCAAAATGGTCCATTCAGTCTCCCAGTTGAGATTCATTCATTTTGGGAAGATTTGCATATAAATTTCCAAATGCAACATAACACTAACTCCTCTTTCTCCCAAGTATTCTACCTGACCTCTCAACCCTTTTAACATCATTGTCCTCCACATCTGTCACACGCATGTCCAAAATCTGTTATACTGATGGCTTCCATCACCACCACTAGTGGGCCATTTCAGGCCTTGACATCTTCAAATTTAATTCTTACAAAAGCAATATCATGGTTAGTGATGTTATGGTACAAAAGATCCAGCCTCCCCATATTCACTGAATTTAAGTTTTATGATCCATTCATGCATGGCACCCCAGCCTTCTGGGAAGCCCAATAATGTGGTACTATTGTCTATATCTGTATCTGCTGCTTAATTAACATTTATCTTAATGCTTTCTTGAAGGTCTAATATAATCTTAGCACTGCTATTTAGGGTTGTAGCCACCACTCCATGCAAGTTATCCCAATGTTTTCTGTTTAAGTTTGCAACCGCCACTCTGTGCAGGTTACCCCAATAGGCTCTTAGAAGCACAAGCAGTCATACCACTGCTGTTATGAGATTATTTATTAATAATGCAATTTATAGCATCTTGGTCTTCAGATTTGTACAGTCCACACATATATACACAACATTATTTCTCTCCCTAAACAAATAAATCACAAAGCCGATATTCAGTGCCATATTTCAGTTCAGACTTAGCTGGACAAATGGCGAGGTTTGAAAATTTATTTATTTACAGCAATTTATAACCCACCCAATTACCAGGCCACTGTTCTGGGCAGTTTACATCACATAATATAACTTTTAAACAAAATTTGTATTCTCATTCCTATGGGAAAACATGAATCAGCTTATAGAATATAAAACATAATTTTATAAACACATATTAAATAAATACTATATATACGTACATACTTCCTTTCTATTGAAAAATGTTTGCCTTATGTACATTATTTATACCTTTATCTCAACTAAAAGCTTGTCAGGAGCAGACTGCTGGGTACTGGTTCAGAGAGAAACGTATCCGATGTTCAATATAACTAATGATTTCCAGAGAATAAAACAGAGTGAAATGCAGATAAAGGGGACACAAATAGAAGATAGTCAGTCTCTCCAGCACCTAAGGCTATGTGAACCAGCAAGTGTGAATTGTCACCGAAAACCCAGTTCTTCCCTTAGCCAATTTATCCATGGTTCTGACTTTTCAGCTACCTAAGAATAAGAGCCTGAGAAGTCCTTCTTTCTTTTTATGCTACAATATAGCCACAAACATGCAACAAAAATAGAAGAACCTCATCTTTACAAAACACAGGCAATCAATAGTGCGGCTATAGCAGTGTAACACTAAGCCCAGCAGTATCAACAACACAATTCAGGGGACCATAAGGGTCATCATATGTATCTGATGATACATGATAGATAAAACAAAGGTAAAAGCCAGAAAGATGCTTGGCTGCATAGGGAGAGGAATGGTCAGCAGAAAAAGGGAGGTGATATTGCCCCTGCATAGGTCCCTGGTGAGCCCTCACTTGGAATACTCTGTACAATTCTGGAGACCGCACTTTCCAAAGGTTATAAACAGGATGGAGTCTGTCCAGAGGTGGCTACTAAAATGGTCAGTGGTCTTCATTCCAAAGCATATGGGGATAGACAAAGATCTAAACATGTACACCCTAGAGGAAAGGCGAGATAGGGGAGATATGATAGAGACAGTCAAATATCTCAAAGTTTTCCATGCAGAGAAGGTGAGCCTTTTCAATGGAAAGGAGGTTCTAGAATGAGAAATCATGAGATAAAGATAAAAGAGGGTAGATAAAAACAGGGGCTCTCTAAGGAAGTGAAGTGAATTATAATGCTAAATTAATTGGAAGGATGGGCGGACTGGATGGGCCATATGGTCTTTTTCTGTCATTGTTTCTATATATAGACAGTTTCCAGCAGACTCAGTAGGTTTTCTGTTACAGTAATTTACATACCTCTGCCCCCCAAAAGTTATTTTTATTAAAAAAAAAAATTACAGAAATATAAAAACCTCCCATTCTACAGTTCAAAAACAATACCTGACCATACAAAGCACAAACATCAATTTAAAATTATATTTTGAACAAATAGAAGGAGCAACATTCTATCTAGTCTAAAGTGCCAATGCATTTCTTGTACAAATTCCCATATTTGCCTCCCTACCATGCCTCCAAAAAGCAAGCCCCAATCCTGAAAATGTAAAGGGGTAGATATTCAAAGCTGGCCGTGTAAGGAACTAATCCGGCTAAGCTACGATGTATAGTCAGCATTGCTGAATATACGCACTTCGCCGGGTAAGTCTACGGGGCCTCTAAACTTATGCAGCTAACTCCGAATATCGGGAGTTAGCTATATAACTTATACAGCTCTATAACTTATACAGCTAATTTGCTCTGCCCCCAATCCACCCACACGCCTACTTTTTGTGTGTGAAACTTTTAGCTGTATAAAGGACTTAAATGGCTAAGCGGTCGCCACTGAATATAGGCCCATATTCAGTAGCTTCTACTTAACTGCTTAAGTCCCTCTTATCTGGCTAAATAGTGCTGAATGTGCTTTGAATATTGGGCTCAAACTGTCTAATGTCCCGTCCCCCCCCAGTGACCTAGTTCCACACCAAGTTTGGCTGAGCTGGGTCCAGTCGTTCAAATATTATAAGGGGAACACACACACACACACACACAAACACAACAGTATGATCTGAGAAGCCTTTCCGTATATTGAACTGAGGCTACAAATTCAAACCCCTGAAATCAAAAAAGAAAGGAGCGTGGACCATATTCCCATATTAACCAATCTCTTTCTCAAGGAGACCATTTAATACTGATCTTAGCACTACTGATGATTAACAACATGAAATCAAGGAACACTCGTTGAGAATACCATTCAACTTAAGACTAAAGTCACTAACCTATGAGGAAGATCAAGGTTCTCTGTAAATTCTAAAGCCCATTGGGATGAGTTTAAAGTACAAATATTCCACCAAGGCTGCACAATGGAGCTCAGTATGAATTAGCCTTTATATAAAGACCAACTACCAGAGGTGAAGCCAGATACATTTTCATCAAAGAGTGCACTACCTTTCTTGGAGCAGCTAAGAAAAGTATTATACCATAGCTTCAAAAAATGACAAGTGGTTCTGGGCACACCTGTTGAGTGGTTTAGCGATTTTTTTTTGATTTTTTTTTACTTAATATAATGTTGCATACTGTTTCATTTTTGGATTAAAACAGTGGACTGAAGATTATAAGACTGAGGGGCAAGTTTCCTGCATAAAAATTAGCATATATGTGTAAGTAGCATCTAATTGCGCACAGATATTCACATTAAAGGGGGCATTCTGGGGCAGGGCCAACAAACACACTCGTAAGCTCTATTTGAAAAGACGCTTTCACGTAGGACTTTCCACCTCACGTGTATAATTTTACACTGCAAATTATCTTGCGGAAGTGACGGTAAACGTGTTTCTTGGGGACTATTGGTCAGATGAAAGATGGGAGCGGATGGTGGGGAAATCAGGGCCTTGATAACTTGGAGAAGGATTGGGCAAACAGGTGGCGGAATTGGTAAAACTGGTCATTTCAATTAGGCACGCAGGTTTTCAAATATACCAGCCTGTGCGCATAAATCCTGATTTTTGCAAGGAAGCCCTGTTTTATTTTCATGTGTAAAACCTACGCTCATACATTTTTTAAATAGGTGGGAAGCATTCAAACACATTCAATGCACTGAATGTATTTGTACGCATACTGTGGAGTAAAGATAAGCATATTTGAAAATATGTGCAAGCTATAAAATATTATTGCAAATCTACCTGTATATGACCCTGCAGCTGTTTGAATGTTATCCTCTGAGGTTTTTGAAGCCCTTATAGAGAAACCCATGGCAATATATGACAGCCACATTGCATTCTCTATGAGGAGAGTGGTAGATCATTTAAGTTTATTAGACTAGATGAATTACACAAGCATCTTTTTAGGATTCAGGGTCCTTTGCTTTGAAACTCCTTACCAGTGGTGATAAAGAGGGAAACTTCTCAGTTTAGCTTCAGGAAGTTGATTAAAACTTATTTGCTTAACCATGCATATAAGTAACATATAGTCCATATTTATTAGCAGTTATGGTGTTGAGTATAGCCAGACTATTAAGTCAGCAGGTATTAGGCATATCTAGGCTCTGGAAAAACCATTAACATTTTGTTATTATTTGTATTGTATTGATTGTTGTGATTTTATGTTATTTTGTTGATTTTATTTTATGTTTATATTATGTATATTATTTTAATGATTTTATTTATTTATATATATATAATGTATGTTTTATTGTAATCCACTTAGAAATTTGGTTAAGTGGTATATAAATATTTTAAATAAATATTCATCTCTCTTTTCAAGCTTTTTACTCAGCCTTCCTGCTACCAATATGACTAGCACTTCTTGGCTGACATCTGCAGCAGCAGCTAAAATCATATACTTAGTCAGTGTTCAGGATCATTTTAACTGGTAACGAAAAGGTGATTTGAAATCTATGCACCACAAGACTGCAACAGAAAATTGAAAGAATCCGTATAAACATAACAGTATCCGCTTTCAGTTGAGTTGAAAGTCACACCCAGTATAGACAATAGAAATTCTCAGGCTTGAGGTGAGTGTTAGGCTTTTTTTCTTTTTTTTTTATTACATATTTTAGTTACCCAGTTATTTAACAACTGGAAGCCTCCCACAAATCTAATGTGGCCCTTCCAACAACCTTTACCCTCTTCCTGATCTCCTTTGAACGAGAGTACCAATCTCGTGCATAGCAAAATAATCAACCAAAGATGGAAGTTTCCAAATATCCGTCTTAAGGAAGAAAAATTCTGGTTTTCCCCCTCAATACCTCATGTATTCCATTATTATTTAGAAAGCTCTTAAGGAGGCAATACGGCAAGAGACTGAGGGAGTTGCAATCTTCTCCTGAAAGGTATTAGGGACCTTTGTGGAGACAAAAACTGCAAAATGGTTATGTTTCTGACTCATGGATGAGTGTTCTCAGTAAACCCTAGTAATCTTGATTAAACACACAGATCATTTCTTTATCGTCACTTTGATAGCTGCTCCTATTTGATATAAGCCAAAAAAAATTAATATAGCCTGTGCTATCCCTATTGTGTGCTAGTGTAAATATACACCAATCATGTGTCTGTGTAATAAGCAAGCCCTCAAGTTTTATAAGGCCACCTTGCCAGAAATGCCATTTTAATACAAACATGTGAAATGTAACTGAGATGAGCTCAGATTTCCTGTACTACAGTGCACCAACGAAGCAACCATGCCAACAGGATGCACAGCTTCCCTTGGCTCCGTTCAGGAAGGAAGCAAATGCCATGGGAGACTTCACACCTCCTGCAACAATTACCTTAGTAGCAGCCTTCTGTGCCACATCAAAAAGAAAAAAAAAAGAATTAATGGCATGATTTTTACTTCCTTAGGCAATCAGGTGTAGAAAAAAAGAATGAATCATACTCAAGATCCAGTGGCATTTTAAATATCCCTCATAGTGCACTATTTGTTTCTTGCTTTTATTTAATCTAAATTCATTCTGCTGCTCCATGTACTGTCAGGAAGAAATGAAATTACTTATTTTATCACTGGGATAAAGGTTCCTTTAATCCACAAGATAGAGGTGACCTGTTTCAGAACTAATGTACTATATGGCACTGTCACCCAAACGTGTTGGGAATCTGAGATTGCTTTTAGTCATGCTGTTCTGTTCTATTGTCTGTGTCTAACTTACCCAATAGTTTTTCTATCCTAGGACAGGGGCGAGCAAATCTGGCCACTGACAGCTTTTCAGAATAACTAAGACATGCAAATTAACTTGATTCCTAAACCAAACACATGCCAGCATATGCGATGAATTTCCTGGAAATCAGATCAGATTCTGGATCTTGAAGACAGGTGCTGCAGTTCTGTACTCTAAAACTTCAGAATTAGTTTATGCCTCAAGTTTGATTCTTCACTTTGGTACTCTTTGTCTAAGGCAGCAAAATAACAGAATTTGAGAAAGGCCTGGGATAAGTGAAGGGAAAGCCAGAGATCAACGTAGGGGACCTAGGAGACTCCACACTGGTACTGGTAGCTGTTTAGATTATTACAAAGCTTTGTCGTTAGACCTGGAGAGGAAGGGGTGTTGGATGTGAACTAAATGGCCCAAGATGGTATAGTACAAATGATGAATACAACAAAAGCTATCCTGGTTAAGGAGCAAGATCTATGGCTGGCAGCTGGGCAGGAATAATGGGCAGACAAGATAGGCCAGGTGGAATTTTTCTTGTCATCATCTACTATGTTATTATAGAGTAAAAGATATTTTATCAGGAAGCAAACTAGGCAGGCTAGATGAGCCCTACAGTCCTTAGCTGGATGTTATATTCTGTTTATTTTTAAAAATTAGTTAATTCATACTCTTTATTATTGCCATGCCTCTTGTTTCCAAAAATCTCTCTCTCTGAGATCACAATTCAACTGTTTATGCTATTGTCATAAATTAAGGTGGTACAGGAAACATTTGAGTTGCAGAGCAGCACCTCAACTAATTGAGCCTAGAATGGGGAGACTGGCTAAGTAGGAGCAGCTTTTAAATCCTTAAAGGCTTATTTTTAAAAAAAAACAACAAAAAAACAAACAAACCCAGAACAAAACAAAATTTTAATGAATTTAATTTAATCTAACTGCTGACTAGAGGCTCCAATGTAATAAGACAGGAGTAAAAAACGGTGCACTCAAATTCACTCCACATTTTCTTTAGTTATGCACTAAAAAAAAAAAAAAAAAAGATTTAGCTCCTGATCCAGTAAGGAGTTTAAAACTGCACTAACCTGAAAACATGCACAGAAAAATACTTAACACATAAAATATGAGGTCAGTAAATGCTTAGCACACACAAAATATGAAGCTAGCAAGCAGCACAATTAAACCAAATCAAAGAAAATTCTTTTTCACTCAGTACAAAATTAAGCTATGGAACTAATTGCCAGAGGATTTGATAAACATAGCTAGCTTAGATGGGTTTAAAAAAAGATTTGGACAATTTCTTGCAGCAAAAAGCAGAGTTGCTTAGCTGTAACAGGTGTTCTCTGAGGACTGCAGGATATTAGTCCTCACACATGGGTGACATCAGATGGAGCCCCAATGTGGAAAACTTGTGTCAAAGTTTCTAGAACTTTGACTGTGTACACTGAACATGTCCAACATGCCTTATACTACGCGTCCACATGGGGTCCCTATCCAGTCTTGTAATTTAGAATTATGATTAAATTAAGAAATAGGTGAAACTCAAATCCGCGGGGTGGTGGGCAGTTTCATGAGAACACCTGTTACAGGTAAGCAACTGTGCTTTCTCTGAGGACAAGCAGGATGGTAGTCCTCACATATGGGTGAATCCCTAGCTACAGGCTGCTCCCCAACACAAAAGGGAACAGACACCCAACCAGGTGTTAGCGGACACAACACCAGTGCTGTTGGTAACAGAGGGGGAGACAGCCTGAATCCAAACAACAAGCCCTAGGCGAGAGAGTGGAGTTCTACATCTCAAACAGGTTCCAAAGGACAGACTGGCCGAACGTACTGTTGCATCGGCTACTCCTTAACCAGTAACGAGATGTGACTGTGTGGAGAAAACGCCACGTCACACCCTTGCAGATCTCCTCCTCGGGAACTGTTCGCAAGTGGGCCACCGACGCTGTGATCACTCTGACAGAATGAGCCTAGACGTGACCCCCAAGATGCAGTCCCGACGCCTGGGCATAACAGAAGGAGATGCAATTTCCTAGCCAATTGTATATAGTGTACAATATATATATACCTTTATCCTCAGTTATGTTTCACTCTGCATATAACGCCATGCACCTTTCTTTAGTTTCAATATATATCTAAACATGCCTTATTACCTAATTTTTATCCAAACATTGTATATAGTACCCAATATATATATATATATACTTATATCAACAGTTATGTTCACTCTGCATATAAAGTTATTCTCCTTTCTCTGTTTGCCATGTAGCCAAATTGTTCAATGTATTTTCTTTATTATTAATCGTTCTATGTAAACATAGAAACATAGAAACATAGAAATGACGGCAGAAGAAGACCAAATGGCCCATCTAGTCTGCCCAGCAAGCTTCACACATATTTTCTCTCATACTTATCTGTTTCTCTTAGCTCTTGGTTCTATTTCCCTTCCACCCCCACCTTTAATGTAGAGAGCAGTGATGGAGCTGCATCCAAGTGAAATATCTAGCTTGATTCGTTAGGGGTAGTAGCCGCCGCAATAAGCAAGCTGCACCCATGCTTATTTGTTTTACCCAGACTATGTTATTAGCCCTTATTGGTTGTTTTTCTTCTCCCCTGCCGTTGAAGCAGGGAGCTATGCTGGATATGCGTGACGTATAAGTCTTCTCCCATGCTGTTGAAGCAGAGAGCCATGCTGGATGTGCATCGAAAGTGAAGTATCAGGCACATTTGGTTTGGGGTAGTAACCGCCGTAACAAGCCAGCTACTCCCCTCTTTGTGAGTGTGAATCCTTTTTTCCACATTTCCTCTTGCTGTTGAAGCTTAGAGCGATGTTGGAGTCACCGTAAGCCTGTGTATGTTTATTTAATAAGGGAATTGACTCCAGGCAGTAGCCATCATTCTGGCGAGTCACCCACTCTTCATTGGCAGCCTCTTGACTTTATGGATCCACAGTGTTTATCCCACGCCTGATACGAGGTGAATACGGTTATCGGTATATAAAAACATTTAAATAAATAAATAAAATAATTTGATATTGTCTGTTTGGCAATGCCCATGCCCAACTTATTCTTATCAAAAGAAACAACAAGTTGGGCGGACTGTCTCTTTGCTTCTGTCCACTCCAGATAGAAGGCTAAAGCTTGCTTGCAGTCCAAACTGTGCAGTGTTCATTCATCTTGGTGCGAATGAGGCCTGGGAAAGAATATTGGCAGGACAATTGACTGGTTAAGATGGAAATCCATCACCACCTTAGGCAGGAACTTAGGGTGCATGCTCAAGACCAACGTATCATGTAAAAAATGAGTGTAAGGAGGATACGTCACTAAGGCCTGGAGCTCGCTGACCCTGCACACTGAAGTGACTGCCAACAAAAACATGACCTTCCAGGTTAGGTACTTCAGGTCATAGGTGTGCAGCGGTTCAAAAGGAGCTTTCATCAGCTAACACCACTTTGAGGTCCCAAGACACAGCAAGAGGCCACAGGGAAGGCTTCAATTGAAGCAGGCCCTCCATGAAATGTACAGAGATGGGCATTCCATATACACCTTGGTGGTATGCACCAACTGCACTAACATGAACTCTAATGGAGTTGGTTTTTAAGCCAGCCTCCAAAAGGTGTAGAAGGTAATCAAACAGTTTTTGTGTGGGGCAGGAGAATGGATCTAGGGGCCTTCTGCTCACACCACATGGAAAACCTCCTCCACTTCAGTCTGTAGGACTTTCTATTGGAAGGCTTTCTAGGAGAGACATCCTCTGAAATATCAAGTAGCTGCAGGCTTAACCTCTCAACATCCAGGCTGCGAGCGACAGGGCCTGGAGGTTGGGATGCTTCAGCCTGCCTTGATCTTGCATGATGAAATCTGGGGGCGTCCCCAGACTTATCGTTCTCCGGATGGACAACTCTCGTAGGAGTGGAAACCAGACCTGTCTCGGCCAATGAGGGGCTATGAGAATCATAGTCCATCTAATCTCGGGAAGCTTCAAGAGAGCCTTCTCCACTAAGGGAACCTGAGGATACGTGTACAGAAGGTCCTTGCTCCAATGATGGGCAAGGGTGTCCGTGACTGGTTTGCCGTCTGACCTGCACAGGAAGCAGAACCGAGGCACCTTTCTTTTGCAGGGGGACACAAATAGATCTATGTCTGGGCTCCCTCAGAGATGGAGTATCCAATTTGCTACCTCCTGGTCCAGGGATGACTCAGCCTATGCACTACTATGTTCTCCATCCCAGCCAGGTACAAGGCCTGAGCACCATCCTATGGGACAGGGCCCATGACATATCTGGACTGCTTCCTGACAACAGAGGTGCGATCCCGTGCCTCCCTGCTTATTGACATACCACATGGCTACTTGGTTGTTGGACTGGATCAGGACAACTTTGTTGGACAGGCGATCTCTGAAAGCCCATAGCGCGAACCTGATTGCTAAAAGCTCCAGGAAACTGATTTGACAAAAAAGTTCCTGAGCAGACCAGAGACCCTGGGTACCGAGCCCATTTACATGCCCCAGGGTAGATGCAACCGTGGACAGTACATTTGGAGTAGGGAGAATCAGAAAAGAGATAGCAAGTGTTGTTTACCTGTAACAGGTGTTCTCACAGGACAGCAGGATGCTAGTCCTCACATATGGGTGACATCATTAAGATGGAGCCCAATCACGGAAAACTTCTGTCAAAGTTTCCAGAACTTTGACTGGCCCCTACTGGGCATGCCCAGCATGGCACTAACCCTGCAGCCAGCAGGGGTCCCCCTTCAGTCTTATTTGATAGCTACAGGCAGTGCCGAAAAAATAAAGCAACAAAACATTACGAACCCAACACCGTGGGGCGGTGGGCGGGTTTCGTGAGGACTAACATCCTGCTGTCCTGTGAGAACACCTGTTACAGGTAAGCAACACTTGCTTTCTCACAGGACAAGCAGGATGGTAGTCCTCACATATGGGTGAGTACCGAGCTGAGGATGACCGAACATGCACCAACGGCGTACAACAGGCACAACAACTGGGGTGGAATTTGGTAGAGGGCATCCTGAACCCCACCGGGCAGGCGGAAGGGTGTTGGAACATCACGTTGGAAATAGGTTACGCAGGACAGATTGGCCGAAGATGGAATCTTGTCTTCCGGCTTTGTCCAAGCAATAGTGGGCTGCGAAAGTGTGGAGAGAACACCAGGTGGCAGCCCTGCAAATGTCAGGAAGCGGCACAGATCGTAGATTTGCTACTGAAGTCGCCATGGCCCTCACAGAGTGTGCTTTAACACGGTCTTGGAAAGGAATGCCTGCTTGCTGATAGCAAAAAGAAATGCAGTCCGCCAACCAGGAGGAGAGAGTCTGCTTACCCACAGGTTGCCCTAATTTGTTGGGATGGAAAGAGACGAATAACTGAGTGCTCTTCCTGTGGGCAACTGTACGGTCTAGGTAGAATGCTAGAGCCCGTTTACAGTTGAGGGAATGCAGAGCCTGCTCCCCTGGGTTGGAGTGGGGCCTGGGAAAGAAGATAGGTAGTATGATGGATTGAATAATGTGAAATTCCGAAACTATCTTAGGCAAAAACTTAGGGTGAGTGCGGAGTACCGCCCGGTCCTGCAGGAGTTTAGTGTAAGGCGGATAGGTAACTAGGGCCTGTAACTCACTAACCCTGCGAGCTGAAGTGATAGCCAAAAGGAAAATCACTTTCCATGTGAGATATTTTAGCTCACAGGAGTAAAGAGGTTCGAATGGTGGTTTCATGAGCCGCCCGAGAACCAGATTAAGGTCCCAAGAAGGGGCCGGAGGACGTAAAGGTGGCTTGATATGGAGCAAACCTTTAAGAAAACGTGTTACAAGGGGTTGTACTGATATAGGGACATCCCCAACACCTTTATGGAAGGCGGCTACCGCACTGACATGCATTCTGATGGAAGAGGTCTTTAGACCTGATTCCGATAAATGCCAGAGATAGTCCAAAAACCTTGGGATTGGACAGGAAAAGGGATCAAGGGACTGTGAAGAACACCATAAGGTATACCTTTTCCATTTATAGGAATAAGACATTCTTGTGGAAGGCTTCCGTGAAGCAATCAGGACACGAGAAACTGAATCTGAAAGGTTAAGTGGTTGAAGGATTAACCTTTCAACATCCATGCCATCAGGGACAAGGCCTTAAGATTGGGATGGCGTAGACATCCGTCGTTCTGAGTGATCAGAAGTGAGTGCGTTCCCAAGGGAATGTGCCTGCGGTTGGAGAGATCCTAGAGTATGGGAAACCATACTTGGCGTGGCCAGTGAGGTGCTATCAGGATCATGGTTCCCTTGTCCTGACGGAGCTTCACGAGAGTCTTCGAGAGAAGAGGAAGTGGAGGGAATGCATAAAGCAGACCGGCTGCCCAGAAGAGGGAGAATGCATCTCTGGGCTGGGAGTGCTCGCTGCGAATGAGGGAGCAGTAATTGTCCACCTTGCGGTTCTGAGGGGACGCAAAGAGGTCTATTTCGGGATGACCCCATTGCTGGAAGATGGAGTTCGCCACCGAGGGATTGAGAGACCACTCATGCGGTTGGAAGACACGACTCAGTTTGTCTGCCAAGACATTGTGCACTCCCAGCAAGTAGGTGGCCCTGAGGTACATCGAATGGGAGAGCACTTCCGCCCAAATCTGTGCAGCTTCCTGACACAGAAGGAAGGAGCCTGTGCCTCCCTGCTTGTTGATGTACCACATGGCCACCTTGTTGTCCGTCTGAATCAGGATGACGTGATTTGATAGGTAATCCTGAAAAGCTCTGAGAGCATATCACATCGCTCGAAGCTCCAGGAAATTTATCTGGTGTTTGGCTTCCTCTGGAGACCAAAATCCTTGTGACTGCAGATCGTTCACATGAGCTCCCCAGCCGAGGTTGGAAGCGTCGGTGGTGAGAATGAGTTGAGGATCTGGCAGGTGAAAAGGCAGTCCCTGGAGGAGATTGTTCTGATCTCTCCACCAGGTGAGAGACAGACGGAGTGCGTTGGTGATGTGGACAATGGTTGACAGAGGCTGAGTCGCTTGAATCCATTGTGACCTCAGAGTCCAATGCATAACTCTCATGGCCAGGCGGGCCATTGGTGTAAGGTGGACTGAGGACGCCATGTGTCCGAGAAGGACAAGGAATTGTCGAGCTGTTGCTGTATACTGAGACTGAAACTGATGAGCGAGGGACACGAGGGTTTGCACTCGTTGTTGAGGTAGAAAGGCTTTTGCCTTTAAGGTGTCCAAGTCTGACCCAATGAATGATAAGGTTTGAGATGGGACTAAATAGGATTTCTCGTAATTGACGAGAAATCCTAGAGAAATTAGAGTGTGTAGGGTCAAATCCAGGGACGACTGAGCGGCTTGCTGGGTTGGGGCCCTGATTAACCAGTTGTCTAGATAGGGTAGACGTGAACACCTTCTTTCCTGAGAAAGGCTGCGACAACCACGAGACATTTGGTAAAGACTCGCGGTGCTGATGCTAGGCTGAATGGAAGCACTCGGTATTGATAGTGCTTTGGGCCTACTAAAAACCTGAGATACTTGCAATGAGCTGGAGATATCGCAATGTGGGTGTACACGTCCTGGAGGTCCAGAGAGCAGAGCCAATCTCCTCTTTGTAGAAGAGGTAGAAGCGAGCCCAGGGTTACCATCTTGAACTTTTCCCGCTGGAGGTACTTGTTGAGGGCACGTAGGTCCAGAATTGAATGAAGCCCCCCGGATTTTTTGGGAATCAAAAAGTACAGGGAATAGAACCCTAGGCCTTGTTGTGAAAGAGGGACGGGTTCTATTTCTCTTAACTGGAGAAGAAGGGAAACCTCCTGCTCCAGAGGGACAGAGTGGTCGGTTACTCTCCACGCTTGTAGAGGTGGTGATTCCAGTGGAAGAGCAAGAAAGTTGTCGGGACTGAGAAGGAAGGATTTCCTGGACTGATTGGGAGCCCGGGGTAAGACCTCGGTCTGTGCCCCGGAGAAATTATCATCTGCCCATCAGCTGTGCAATGTTTGGACGCCGAGCCCGGACCCCGGAAGTGGTCCTATAAGGTCGGGCTAGTTTTTTCTTACTCTCAGGACCGAGAAGGAAGGATTTCCTGGACTGATTGGGAGCCCGGGGTAAGACCTCGGTCTGTGCCCCGGAGAAATTATCATCTGCCCATCAGCTGTGCAACGTTTGGACGCCGAGCCCAGACCCCGGAAGTGGTCCTATAAGGTCGGGCTAGTTTTTTCTTACTCTCGGGACCGAGAAGGAAGGATTTCCTGGACTGATTGGGAGCCCGGGGTAAGACCTCGGTCTGTGCCCCGGAGAAATTATCATCTGCCCATCAGCTGTGCAACGTTTGGACGCCGAGCCCGGACCCCGGAAGTGGTCCTATAAGGTCGGGCTAGTTTTTTCTTACTCTCGGGACTGAGAAGGAAGGATTTCCTGGACTGATTGGGAGCCCGGGGTAAGACCTCGGTCTGTGCACCGGAGAAATCATCATCTGCCCATCAGCTGTGCAACGTTTGGACGCCGAGCCCGGACCCCGGAAGTGGGCCTATAAGATCGAGCTCTTGGCGGCGCACAGTCAACGCCGGCACGCCGCCTAAGGGGTGCGCGCTTGTCAGGCTTTGCCTGGCTTCGCCTGGACTTGCATGGGCTGATAAAGATCCGAGGCACCTATCCTTCTTAATCTCCAGTGGGGGTCAAGATTGAATGAACAACTCAAGCTAAGTAACTTTATTCTTTACTTTTTGGCTTTGAATAAAAAAAAAAAAGAGATAGCATGCCTCACTCAGCCCGCAAACGCAGGGCAAAGGAGAGACTTGCCATTGAATCTGACTTAGCCAGTCCGGTGTTGGGCCCTATGGATGCCCATATCAGAAGGGGAGCTGAAAAACTGGGTGAAAACTCACTTGAGGGTTTGCAGAAAGGCACTATAAACCCTCATGAACTGGAGATCTCGTTATCCCCAGACTATAGAGCACCCCCTGAAAATCCAGCAAAATTAAGAGCAGACCCTATTGAGGATATGTCTTCGCCCTTTGAGGAAAGTGGAGAGCGGGAAGACAACCCAGGAACATCTTTGGATCAAAATGCTGTGCGAACTAGAGCTTCTAGCGTTTCAGGGGTAAAGGTTGATGAAGGAGTAGCAACCTCACACGGACTTGGTTTAGATAGAGAAAATGTTGAATTAATACCAATTGTTAAGCCTTTAAATTTCTCTTGAGATTATTTGGGAAACTTTGGTAACTCTAAATAAAAATATGTCATTACAACTATCACCGATAATTAAGACTATTGAAAAAGTAGAATTGAAAGTAAATAAGATCATTAATGATGATAAATTGAGAGATCAGAATATTGAAAACAATGTCGAGGAATTAAAAAAAGTGAGAAAATTAAATGAAAATGTTATAAAGGAAAATCAATACTTAACTAGAAAGATGGAAAATATGGAAAATTTAATAAGAAATAAAAACCTGAGATTAATCAATTTTCCTAAAGTGCCCAACATCTCAGCAAAGGAAATGTGGAATAAGTTTGCATTGGAATTTCTTAAAATTCCTCAACAAGCTCTCCCTCCTTTAACACAGGTATATTACGTTCCTTCTTGGAAAGTTTCCCCAGACAAAGATCAAGATTATCAATCCATAATGCCACTAAATGTAACAGAAATTTTAGAATCTACTGGCTTAGAAATAGCACAATCCTCTACATTGTTAGTCTCCTTTTTATTGATAACAGATAAGGAATGGGTACAAAAGCTATTCTTTAGAAATATCAAAGAGAAATTTTTTCAAATGGAGGTGAGGATGTTTCCAGATGTTACCAGGGAAACTCAAAAACGAAGGAAAGAGTTTATTGGTCTGAGACCAGCAGTATTAGCAATGGGAGCATTATATAAATTAAAATTTCCGTGTAAATGTTGTATTGAATACCAGAAAATCAAATATTGCTTTTTTCAACCTGTACATTTAAAAACTTTTATTTCTGAGAAGTCTAACCAAGCTATGAGAGAAACTACTCCTTAGTAAACATTAAGCTCTATGATATAATATATAAAAAAGTTTTATTTATTTATTTATTTATTTAAAACTTTTATATACCGACGTTCAAATGGATATCACATCGGTTTACATTATAACAGGGGTAACAATTAACATCAGTAGGAGGAAAATAATAGTTACATCTAACAAGGTAAATTCCAAGGAACGGGATGTCGAAAAAGAGAAGCAGAGTTTAGTGAGGGATAGAGTTAACGTTAAGAGAGAAAGAAAGAAAGCAACTATATTACATTACTGCCACATTATAATACGGTACAGTAGTAGAGTATTATATAACATTATCTGAAGGTATATTACATTATGTTACATTGTAAATTACAGACTTTAATACAGAGCTATGTTGACCAGGGATGCTACGATTAGGTGAATGTCTGTTTGAACAACCAGGTCTTCAACTTTTTTTTGAAGGTTGTTGTGCTCTGCTCTAGACGTAAGTCAGGGGGCATTGAGTTCCATAGATATGGTCCTGCTATGGAAAAGGCTCTCTCTCGGGTGGAGGCGAGCTGTGAAAGTTTGTGGGAAGGGGTTGACAGAGTTCCTAAATAAATGGATCTGGTTGTTCATTTTTAATATTCTTTTTGAGACATTTGTTCTAATCATGCCGCCTTATATTTCTTTCTCTGAACCCCCATTTTTTGTGGACTTAGAAAAATATGAAGTAAATTTACAATTTGGTATGTGATTCTTTATGGTATTGTTAAATATGAAGACTTCATACATCTGTAACAAGTTTTAATTTACTTGTTGTAATTTCAAAAATTCCAGAAATAAATAATAATAAAAAAAAAAGAGCAAGAAAGTTCAGGTGGTAACCCTGAGCAATGATTGCTAGCACCCATTGGTCGGTTGTGATTGATTGCCACATGCCGTGAAAGTGGCACAATCGACCTCCCCTCTGGCTGGCAGAGGGATCAGGCTGCTGCTCTCCAACTGAAAGTCAAAAACCTGAAGCAGGCTCCAGCTGGGGAGCTGCTTATGGCTTTTGCTTCCGGGGCTGGCGGGGCTAAGATTTTTGATAACCTCGTAACTTGGGACCTTGTTGGTGGAGGATAGTACTTCCTTGGGCGGAAGAATGACTTCTTAGAGTCCTTCTTGAAGGGCTGTCTAGAAGGGAAGTCAGAAGGTATCGATGAGAGCTGTTTGAGGGTCTCATGATGATCCTTTAATTCAGCCACTATTTGCTGAATCTGTTCACCGAACAGATTATCTCCTATACAGGGTAGGTCAGAGAGCCTGTCTTGTACTTCTGGGCGAAGATCAGAAGACTTGAGCCAGGCCCAGCATCTTGCTGAAATGGCAGCTGCAGACACTCTAGTGGAGGTGTCGAAGATATCGTAAGCTGTTCTTATCTCATGCTTTCCTGCTTCAAACCCCTTGTTGACAAGGGTTTGAAGATGTTCTTGAAATTGGTCAGGCAGGGTTTCAGAGAAGTCCTGTAGTTGCTTGAAAATGACCCTGTTGTATTGGGTCATATACAGCTGGTAAGAAGCAATCCTGGAGATAAGCATGGCCCCTTGGAACACTCGACGACCAATATTGTCAAGGAACTTGTGTTCCTTGACAGGAGGGGTAGAGGAGTGTGGTTTCGTTCTTTTTGCTTTCTTTTGAGCCGATTCCACCACAACTGAGTGGTGGTCAAGCTGAGATTTTTGAAAGCCAGGGGCTGACTGTACCAAATAAGTAGTGTCAGCCTTTCTGTGTACTGGGGCAATGGATCCAGGGTTTTCCCAGTTCTTTTTGAGGAGGTCAAGAAGAACTTGATGAATGGGAATAGAAGTGATCACTTTAGGGGCATCCAGGAATTGGAGAAGCTCCATCATCTGGTGCCTATCATCTTGCTCCGTCTGAAGCTGGAAAGGGACTAATTCTGACATTTCTTTCACAAAATTAATGAAAGAGAGGTCCTCCGGAGGAGAATGCGTTCTACTTTCAGTAGGAGAGGGAGGTGAAGGTAAGTCATCGGTGTCTGTGGAAGTATCATCACCCCAGGTGTCATAAAGATCAGTAGGCTGACCTGTAGGACGAGAAGGGGGTTGGATACCTGAAGGACCCGGCTGAGGCTCCGAGAAAATCGAAGGAATCACCAGGGGCATCGGTGCCGGCATCGAAGGCATGAATGAATCGGTGGCATCGATGAATAAATCGGTGGCGAGGGACGACATGGCATCGATGGCTGAGGCAATACCCCCGAAGGAGGAGTGCGAAACTGTGTTTATCCTCCCGATGAAGCCGACATCGGGGAGCGCACCAGAGCCATCGGAGACCCGGGAATTACCGGTGGAAGGGCAGTCATGAGCGCCTCCATCTGGGATAGCAGCGGTGCCAGCGCTGCTGGAATCGGGTCGGTGACCGGTTCCACTCTCGGTGCCGGAGGGCCCTGGAGTCGTTGCATCGTCTTGTCGATGGCCTCCTGGACCAGCCGGTCCAGTTCTTCCCGGAGACCTGGGGCAATCAGTTCTGGCTCCGTGATGGAAGAGGGAGGCCGAGGCACAGTCGGAGGGACCACCTTTACAGGCGGAATCGCGCCTCCCAAACCCCGATCGGGTGAGGGTGGCCTCAATGTCCCGGTCGCAGGAGTGGTCGGTGCCGTTCCTGGACGGGGCTTCTTCGATGGTGGCTCGGACGGTGGCTCGGTCGATGATTTCGCTCCCTCGACGGTCCGAGACTTACGATGCCGATGGCGATGTTTCTCCCTTTGATCACCTCGATCTTGAGGGGGAGAAACGGGAGTCGATGGCCGTGAAGACGTCGATGGCGGGCGGTCACCAGACGGTTGTCGATGGTGGTGCGACTTCGACGGTGCCGGTTCCGATGACGTCGATGCGATGGATGGTGTCGGGGTGTGAGCACGGAAAAGGAGTCCCATCTTCTCCATTCTGGCTTTGCAACCTTTTGGTGTCATGAGGGCACATTTGGTGCAAGTCAGGACATCATGCTCACGGCCTAAACACATTACACAGACTCTATGAGGGTCTGTGATAGACATGGTACGAGTACAGTCTGGGCACTGACGAAAACTCGACGCCATGGCCATAGAAAAAAACAAGCCGCGGTACGGTCGACGGCCAGTAGGCCGCGAGGGCCAAACTCGACAGTAATCGACGAAAAACGGTGAAAAACTTACCGGAGTACCGCGGCCTGAGAATAGTTAGAGGAGGGACCCCTGTGGGGCAAAATAATTTTAAATAAGTCCGTGAGGAAAATTCCTGTCAGGAATGTGTTCAGAGCTCCTAAACTGCGAGGCTACTGTGCGCGGAAAAAAGAAGACTGAAGGGGGACCCCTGCTGGCTGCAGGGTTAGTGCCATGCTGGGCATGCCCAGTAGGGGCCAGTCAAAGTTCTGGAAACTTTGACAGAAGTTTTCCATGCTTGGGCTCCATCTTGATGATGTCACCCATATGTGAGGACTACCATCCTGCGTATCCTGTGAGAAAAGCCAGACCTTTTTTTCTTCAAAACCTTACCAAACTTACAATATCTATTCCCTAGAATGGAACACAGAGCTGCTAGCAGAAACGAAAATCAGCCAAATTTTAAAAGGGACCAACTAAAAGAAATCAGCCGCCCTTAGCCTGTAGCTGCCTCAGCAGCCTCATGAAGAGGAGGGATCTGGACCATAGAAAATCATCTCACAGTGCACAAGGGGGCAGATTCCACCCCCAGATGCTGTACTCTGGTCCGTGGATTCATAATAAGCTGGACTGCAGGAACCACCATAAAAAAAGCACACACATGCATATTTTTACAAAACCCTGGTCTTCTTTTTCTTAGTCATTCAAAGGCAAAGCGGATATATCCGCTTTGCCTTTGAATGTCTAAAAAAAAGCATAACATTTTGGATATTATGTTGTGTGTGTGTGTATGTATGTGTATATATATATATATATACACACACACACACAACATAATATCCAAAATGTAAAGCTCCTTACACCTCAATGTTATGAGCAATAGAAAGAAGTTATATGTCTGTAGAGGCTTGACTCTGAAGCAGACTGTGGTACATTTTATTGGACCAACATAAAATTATAAATGATTTTGGTGTTTCCCTTCTTTAAATGTCAGTTGGGGGAAAATTTGACCCGGCGACTTTTGAGTACTCACTCCCAAGCCACGCTTTTATTTTTTAAATTGCAAAAGAAAAGTGAGTAGAGGCAGCCCAAAAGGAGCAAGTCCCAAGGCACTTTGATTGAGCACTGAAATCTGCTGGAGCATGCTTACTATGTGGTGAAATTAGGAAAACAAATGTGGAAAAAAAAAGTCATCTAAAAACAGTAAAAACCCTTTCAAACCTTGCAGCGCCAGCTGTTTTTATGTTTTTTTCCTTACCCCTTGCTTTGCAAGCTCTACTGAAAGATTGAAGACAGGCCGAGGCCAGTGGCTCACGCAGTACATAAGAGCATCGCGACGCACGCCTGTCTTGAGAGGTCCGCCAGACAGGCAAGGCCGGATGATCTTATCTGTCACGACAAACGTGCAAGCGGCAGCACTCATATAGCAAGAGCTACCGGCTCTGTCACATCTCAGCTTATTATAAGGTAACTACCATGTTCATGTTTGGCTTTTAGAATACATTAGGCTGCTTCATTTGAAACAGTTTAACTGCGGTTCCAGGTGCAGCCGTACTCCACAGGGGTTAAGAGAGTTTGATTGGCCGAGAGCTCCTTGGCGCTCTGAAAATCCATTAATTATCTGGGAACTAAAATCAGGATTCATTGAGCCACGCTTTACAGAGTGGGAAAGCTTGCAAGTACGGTGACTCTCTCAAACATTTTATTTCAATGTTAATAAATACTGAAGTAAAAATTTTAAAAAATGACCTGTTTTTTTGTGCCTTTTGCTGGATTTTAAATGTTATACAACTGGAGTTCTGCTTATCTAAAATGCTCTATTTATCGAGGCTAACCTGTGGTCATATACCCAATAATACTGCAGAGCAGACATGGAAAGTGCCAATTAATAATGTCCTTAGGGCAGCTGAATCTTAAGAGGATTGTCTCAGCGGCTAAATGTGGAAAAGCTGTTAAGTCTCCACTTTTGTTTGGCAAAAAGGAGTCCAATTTTCCCCCCTCCTGAAAGTCCAATCTGATTCCAGGGGCGAGTGGGCTTTTTCACCATTTTCCCAGAAACCCTCTGGTTCAAAAGGCCGACATGAGTTAGTGATGAGTGCATGGCTGTTTCATTATTTTTCTAGGGCACTGCTCAGTTTTAAGGCTCGGGAGGATAAATGGTGGGAAACGCTTCTGATGGAGCTCATCTGCACCTGCCTTTAGGGAGAAAGGGCCAGAAGGGTTACTTTTCTTTCCAGTCTCCATCCTAAAACTTCTCTGACTCTCACCAAGGTTACCGTGGAAGAATCTTCCAGTGCTGGGATGCATGTTTAAAAAGCACAGCACAAGAAGTTCCTACTTTCTGGGATGCATGCGCGCATCCATGCTCCGCACATACGCATGGAATTTATTGGAAAAAAAAAACCCTCACCCCCAGAGTTCTCGTGTTCCCCCCAATATGTCCTGAAAATCCAGTGTGGTCAGGACATCAAACAAGAAAGTTATTAGGGACACGTAGAGAGGCCGTGATCTCATAAGCTGCCTTTTCTTTTGGAAAGTAAGCTAAAAAGCATAGGCCATGGAGACACTTAAAAACAAAGTCTCTGGGATTATCCCCTGCCCCTTTACAGCAGAAGACTGACTTACATCCCCCCTAACGCCAGGATGTCACAATGGACAAAGTTAGGCCATGCTGATCTGTATCTGTAGCGATACTTTGGCTTTGCCAAGGTCGGATCCCGTCCTGCATTGCTCCCCCTCCAGCTGGCTGTGACCATGTCCCTTCCCCAGTGGGAACAGAACAGAACTAAAGCTTCATTCAAACTTCCATGTTTCAGGAAGAGGCACTGAAATTTCTCCCCAGCATTGCCTTAACTTTTCTGTAAGCCTCCTCCGAAGATAAAGCATGGCTTTCTCATAAATTAAGTAAATGAAAAAAAAGGGAGGAGAACTGGAGCAAATAATCACCTGGAGACAAAAATGACGTAAACTGATAGAAGATTTCAGAGTCCTTCTTTTGGCCACTGTATCCCACAATGCTGCCAACATCCAGCGGAAACGGCTTGAGGAGCGCGCCAGTGGCAAGGTCGTGTAGCTGGAGGACGTTCTTCACATCGTGGAGGTAGCACATGACCAGAAAGTTCGACCTGACGCATGCCACCCATTCTGGGGAGGAGGGAGAATGAAACAGCCACGTTATTAAAAGCTCTTGATATAATATGAATAATTTAGCAAAGGGAAATCTGAAGGCTCCGTGTTATGGAGTCCTTCAGCTTTAGGTCACAGACTAGGACTGACAAAGTCATTACCTTACCAGAGCGGCTCTGAAAACCTGCAGGAGAGCAGATGTAGCCCCCACTCCAGGCAACTACAGAAGCAGAAGCTGGATATTGGACTAGTGAAAGCGACCTAGCTGCTTAACCACATGGAAGAGCAGAGAGCCAGAGATAAAGCAACGCAGGGCAGCAGTCAAGCCTGTACAGCTCAGAGCTGAGCAGAGGAAGCAGAGTCTAAGAAATGCCTTGCTCGGTTATACCAAGGTCCATCGAGCCCAGCATCCTGTCTCTGACAGTGGCCAGTCCAGGCTGCAAGTGCCTGGCAGATCTCATAAAGCAGATCTATCTCCTGTTACTCACGCCCAGGAAATAGATTTACTTTATGGTGCCTGTCAACATCTCACATGGAAACATGACAGCATATGGCCCATCTAGTCGGTCCATCCGTCCAATTTACGTAGCCCTTATCATTACCTTCGCTCCCCTCAGATATCCCTGCCTTTACCCCACGCTTTCCTGAATTCAGATACCACTTTTGTCTCCACCACCTCCACTGGGAGGCCGTTCCATGCATCCAGCACCCTCTCTGTAAAGAAATATTTCTCAAGATTACTCCTGAGTCTACCCCCTTTCACCCTCATTCTAGAGCCTCCCCTTTCCATTGAAAGAGGCTTTATAAATAAGTTTATAGCCTTTAACCTAGTTCCAGTGGGCAGATGCACAAAACACAACCCTCCCCACATTTTGACACTAACGACCACAATTGTTACTGTAGTGGACTCAGCAGGCAGGGAGCTCCTGCCCATACTGTACCAGTTCTGTGGATAAAACAGACTGTTAATTGGGCTTCAAAATTCAGTAAAATTGTTAAGTTAAAGTAATTTAACAAGTTGTTTTAAGTTCAATATTTATTATATGAAACATAGCTACTGCAGTTTAAAATATTTTAAGATTCTCAAAAGCAAAAGGAAAAAAATGCAATACTTTTTTAAAATACTTTTTCTCGTACCCTAGTTTTTAATATGCTTTGACTTCCTCTGTTAAAGCAACTTGATTCTTTTCTGCAGGCTGCCCTGTCTGCTTTTGTCCTCAGGGAATTCATGCCACAGAGAACAGGAGGAAGTGCTGAGCGTGTGTGTGAGACAGACACAGAGAGGCAGATGGCAGAATCAGCACCAAACACTGAAAACCAGTTTTACAGAAAAAGCCAAAGACATACGGGAAGCCAGGATACCCCACCAGGCATCTGGGATCCCCCTCGCTCTTAAAAAGACAGGAAAAGGGAGCATTTTACTGGAAAGAATAGGGAGAGGATGATTTTAAAGTCATTAATCCAGAAGGTACGTGCCAATGATGTTTCCCTAGCAACTTGAAGCAGAAGTTCAGAAGCTCTGTGGCACTCTATTGAGGTTTTCCGGGTTTTTTACCACTCCGTCTCCTTTCAATATGCTTTCTTCTGCTTTACTGGTGCTTTCCTGGCATAACTTGATCCCCCAACCCTCACCTTCTCATCCTGGTTTTCTTGCTGACTAGTTACAGTGTCTTTGTCGAGCTCCCAGCACAGGAAACACTGTTACTACATAAGAATGCCCTCATGGTGAGGGGTTCTGGCAATCTGAGAGAACAGAATGGATGAGCAGCATTCTGGCCGAGGGTTGTTTTAAAATTGGCTTGCAATTAGCTTTTGCATATTTAAAAAATAAATCTTTGTAACAGAAGATCCAGCTCTTTTCTGCAGTTCAAACCACTACAGCATATCCCGTCTCTAGGGGGAGCCAGATGTGACATGACTACCCAAGTAAGACATGAACGTGGACAGTCACTCTGTCGAGAATAATCTGCTTTATCGAGCAGAGCAAGATTTATGGAACAGCGCGAAGTGAGAGCGACTGTAGCAGCTTCCATACCGGTCCGCTAAATAGGGCGGGAAAGGACAAACGCCTGGACATTCCTCTTAACATCTTTCATTTTACTCTCAACATCTTTCGTTTTCATTCCTTCCAAAGTCAAGTTTCTAGACCAACTGTTAGATAATTGGGTGTCTTATAGGTTGTTTTGTTTTTTTTTTTAAACATATTATGTTTGCTGTCACACCCTAACAGCTCCCGATACATATTGGTGCAAGTGAGAGCAGCATTCAAAGATGCTGACAGCACCTCCATGGAAGTACCAGGGATGAGCTTTCTGGACCCGTTCTTTCGAACCATGAACTCCAATTGGTCCCATGTTCTCCTGCACTGTAATAAGGCAAATAAATAGGAAAAAAAAGAAAGGAACACAAATAAGTAGGTCCAAGCCTTAGGGTAAGACGAGCTTTACAGATCTTACAGAGGAGTTAGCCAGAGCTCACAGCTCTGATGCAGGAGTTCAGAGAAATCCAGGCATGAGCCAGCATGATGCTACTCTCCCATCCTGTGTACCGTTTTACGTATATGGTTTTGTTCCATTGTAACTCACTTTGAGCACTCGTAATAGAAAAGTATGAACTTAATAAAAGGTGATAATGATGCAAGTCCCCAAGTTCTGCTGCCGACGGGGATAAACTCTGCACTCCAGTTTATGAAATTTGCCATACATTAAATATGTGCAAAAAGCCATCTTTACTGAAAATCCTTAACTGAAAGTTTTCTAACCTTTGTGTGTCCTTTGCTTTTTTGAGTCTCCATTCGTTTTCTCCCTTGTTCTACTTTTCAGTGGGTTTTCCTTCTCCCATTTCCTTTCTTCTCTTCTACACCTTCCTCAGGTTGTTCTCCTTGCCTCCACTTTTCCAGTTTATGCCTTTCCTTCTCTCCCCGCCTGCCCTCCATTAACCCATCTTGCCTTACTTTCCCCCAGTCTCCTTTTCTCCTATTTCTGATTCTTACTCTCACGAATTCTGCTCCTCTTCAACCCTTTCTCCTCTTCCTGCTGCTGCCTGCCACCACCTCTAGCCTTACTTTCCACCCGGTTCCTGCTGCTGCTGTCTCCCAACCCCTCACCCCACCTCTCCAGTCACTGGCTTTACTCTTCTTCCTTCCGGCTGCTGGTGCGTGGCTGGCTTAATACTCTTCTCTCCTAGCTGCTGGCCTTTCCACACCCTCTGAAACAAACTAATCTTTACTGTGCCCTAAAACAAACTGTTTCCTCCTCCTCCTCTCGGGCCCTCCCAAAGCCAATGGCCTTTCTTTCTTTCCCCTACCCCCCCTCCCCTACTTACAACCTATCCACATGCAGGTCTTCTCCTCTTTCCAAGATGCCCTACCCTCAAGCCGCTGGCAGTCTCCTCTCCCCAACCCACTTCCCAGCCATAAGCTGCCTTCTTGTCCACCTCACTGTGGCCAGCGCTATTAGCCACTGTTACTGCTTGGGTCCTTGCCACCCACACCTTCAGGCCGATACTGTAAAAACTGCGGGAGAGCGAGCGCTCCCTGTTAAGTGCCCGCTCTCCCGACGGGCACTCGGGCACTTCTCCTGGGCATGCGATTCTCTATTTAAATGAGGTGGTGCGTTAATAAGGAGGCACTAGGGACAATAGCATGTCCCTAGCGCCGCCTCATTAGTGGCAGAGCTGGCTGTCAGCGGATCCAACAACGGACGCTCTTACTTTACCGGCATCAGTTTTCGAACCTGCTGACAGCCACAGGTTAGGAAAATGGACGCCAGTAAAATTGAGCATGTTTTTCTAACCCGCTGACCGGCGGGCAGATTTTTTTTTACTTTTTTATTTATCTTAGATTTTTTTTGCTTTTCTGTACACTTTTCTGGGTTTTTAGAACTTAATGCCTGCCCTTGGGCAGGTATTAATTTCTGACAATAAAATGTGTAGCTTGGCCGCACATTTTACTTTCAGTATCCTGGGGCGACTAATAGGCTTATCAACATGTATTTGCATGTGATGAGCGCTATTAGTTTTCGGGGGGTTGGCCGTGCATTTTCAACGCACCATTACCCCTTACAGTATAAAGGGTAATAAGAGCGTGTCGAAAACGCATGGCCAAACAGGTGTGAGCGCACCGTACTGTATCAGCCTGCTTGTGTGGCTCTGAGTCCTGTGAGCTGTGTGGTATCAATACTAATTCTCATGAGAAACCAAGAAGCGTGATGCCTGTGAAACAAAGAATGAAACAGTAGCAGTAGCGGGCTCAATTAGGCCAGCCACAGTAAGGTGGCGAGGGTGGTGGCCAGCAGCAGAGTGGAGGTGGGAGGAGCAAGGATCTAGCAGCAGCAGTGGGGAGGAAAGGAAGAGGAGAGCATAGAGAAGAGTTAAGGAGCGACTGGAAGAAGGGAAGAGAGCAGGACAGGTCCAGGTAACAAATGCTGGCAGACATCCATTCCTAAGCTTTGCCAAACATGTATTTCTTATTTATTTCAATTTAGCTCATGCCTTTTCATTGGTAGCTCAAGGTATGTTACATGGCAAATATTTCCCTCCTCCAGAGGGCTCTCAATCTAAGTTTGTACTTGAGGAAATAGAGGGTGAATGACTTGCTCAAAGTCACAAGGAGGGCAGTGGGATTTGAACCCTGGCTTCCCTGGTTCTCAGTCCACGGCTCCAACTATTAGGCCACTTCTCCACTCTAAGGTACTTCACTGTAAAGTCTTTTTTGAGATCCTGTTTGCAAGAAATGCATTATTATTATTATTGAAAAGACAGACAATTATTTTATGTTGCATGTTATGAAATTTAATAAAGCCTTCTCTTACTCCTGATACAGCTTCGCCAAAACAATAGAGTTATGCCAACTCACCCACCTGTGAGGTTCTCCAAACTCACAGGAAGCTGATTTCCATAAAATTAGCATTTCCAATCAAACAGAGAACATGAGCACTGCAAGAAACCAGCAGGGCACATGCACTTCAGGCAGAAGAGTACAAAACTGATATGGAAGTTTAGATAATTTGAGCTATAGGGGATTTAAGTTAGTTATCTAAGAGAAGACAAAGAGGTGACCTGGCAGCAAGCAGTACTCAAATACATAATGGCAAAGGAAGGGGAATAGAGAGGAGAGTGATCACTGGAGATAGGACAAGCCCTAACAGGCTTATATTGTGGAAGGAGAGCTTTGGCTTAGACATTAAGGACTTGCTAACTGTAAATGTCGTTTAGGACTTGAACAAGTAGTGGAATCACCATCGCTGTAGGCTTTGAAAAGCCAATCCGAGATTCCATCTCTTGAAAGCAGGAGCGTAGAAGAGACAAACTCTCCAGGTCCCTTCCGTGCCGTCTCTTTCAGATTTGGGTCCTCTGAGTGGAGATTTTTCACAGTTACCTGTGTGCTTTGCACCAGTTTTCAAAGGGAAAGTATGCGTGTGCTCTCCCTGCGAACACTGCCTGGTAAAAAGCACCCACAGAGATCAGAACCTGCTTTTTCTGTAAATACTTTTTCCCTTGGAAATAACACACACAGCTTTATAAAAATGCCTTCTATACGCCTTCTCTTCCTCCCCTGAACTAAACACGTGCTCAGGAATACTTACATTATACCCGGCTAAAAGTATGCGTGGTTTTTCAGCTCGCGCAATTATCAGATGCTCAGTTTACCAGGGCAACTGATTTCTGAACATTGCCTTTCCCGGGTTTATTTTTTGGTTTTCACATGTTTTTGCAAATTAAAAAAACCCTCAAAAATGGTTGTCAGCAGAGCACAAAAAGTCCCAGGTTCGGCAACTAGGGCCCAATTAGTTTTGATACCAGATAGACACTGGCTTATGGATACTTTCATAAGCAAGGCGCCAGCTACTGAAAGCATGCAAAAATCTGTGGGGCAACTGCAGATTTATTGCTGGTAGCCAAGACACTTCTGTGAGATGTCACAGACTGCCAGGACTCTAAGTGAATTTTACATCATTAGTGAGTATGCCCAAGTTATGCAAAATGAGATGGAAGACTACCAAACTTTTATAAGGTCAGGCTCAGTGCACGCCTTTCAGCACTGAAGGAAAGACAAGCATTGGCCACTATCAGTTTACACTTGTAATAAAAAACACTTTTACTTTATACGGCACCTCTCACAGATTTATCCCAAAAGGGGTTTGGACTCCTTGCGAGGCAAAATAATGCAATAAATGTCAGGAGGAGGATGGAAAGAACGAGAGGAACCCCGTAAGTGGGCCTGGCTGAGAGCCTGAACATCAAGCTGTGAAAAGGTTCTGAACAGGGATAATGGAGGAAAATCAAAGACAACGGAAAAGAGATGACTTTTCACGTTAAATTTGAAAATGGACAAAGAATCAGTCACCTGAAGTGAGAAAGGGGAAGGGTGTTCCAAAGTTTTAGGGGCAGAGGACGAAAAATCTGTTTTGCCATCAGTGCCAAAGTTGAGGAATGGAGTAGTAAGGAGGCAGGAGCTTAAGTAGCAGATGTTCCAAAGAAGAGAAGAGTGAGTGTTGAGATTGAAGGGTACATGTAGGAGCAATCATGTGGAGGATGCTGGGCTATGTATTTAATTGGGGCTGGAAGACTTGTCTTACCTAGTCCTTCATCGAGGGGGGGGGGGGGGGGGAATCAGTTGGACAAGTTTGGAATGGTGCGAATAATTGTTTTGATGATTATTATATTGTATTTAATATTGCATGTTCTATGCTATTTTGTATTTATATAGTTTGTATGATTTTTGCTATTTATTTAATTTCAAAATGTTTTGATTGTTAACTGCTTTGAACAGTCTTGCTAGACAAAGGGGTGGGAATACTAACTGTAAATAGAAATAGAAAAAAAAATGCTGTGTAGATCACTGAATAGGCCAAGCATGCTAATTGTTTTGGGGCAAATAGAGAAGCAGGAAGTGATAATGAAATTATACTGAAGTTGAGAGAGCTGGGACTAGGGAGACCAAACAGCAAGCAAACAGTTTCAGTAGCCGAGATAAGGATACAAAAGCATAGCTGAATATTTCAGCAAAAGGATATCTCATATGCAAGAAAGCATTGCAGACCTGGCAATAGGCAGTCTTTACTTAAGATGTCTGCGGATAAAGACAGCCCAGCATCAAGAAGCAGAGCAAGGAGGGGCTGAGGATGGATATATGTGAGCAAGTTAGCTGTCCACCGTTCAAAAACTGTGAGCAACCAGCACCGTTTAGTGGGAATTTCAAGCCAAACTTTTACGGTTTGCTCTGCCCTCTTGTTAGAAAGGCATAATAAAAATTCAATATAGTATCATAAATAAGGAACAGCAAGTAAACCTGCCATTCTTCATTCAATACAGTACAGCAATCTGTTTCACTCAGAAGAAAACCAGCTCTTGGCTGAAAACTAGTTGCCCATAGTGAACTTTCTTCATGACAAATGATAGTTTCACCGTCCTGTAACAAGCAGAGATATAAATGCCCTTATGCCACAGCCAGGCTAGTTATAAATGACAGCTTCTAGCCACTCATGCGGAAAGCCAATCTGAAGCTGTGTGCGGCAGCTGCAAGCCAAGTCCTTTCCTTCACAGCACACACTTTAGTTGCCACATGCAAAGGGGACAGCCGCAGGCTGGACACAGAGCATGAGGTATCAGAACAGACCTAAAAAACGACTTCCACTCACAAGATTAAAAAAAAAACCAAAAAACAAAACAAATTGATTCAATTGGGGTATTTTACATTTCTCAATTTTCCTCCACATTTTCTGCTTGTTGCTTGCCCATTCCAGGATATTTTGGAGGAACTGTCTATAAAATTTAGGGGTGCGAAGAAAGAGTTGCTTACCTGTAATGGGTGTTCTCCAAGGACAGCAGGATGTCAGTCCTCACACATGGGTGACATCATCAGATGGAGCCTAGCATGGAAAACGTTTGTCAAAGAGTCTAGAACTTTGACTAAGCCTCTCAGAGCAAGCTCAGCATGCATTATACCATGCATCCACGCGAGGTTCCTTCACCTTATAACATAGAATTGAGAAACGAAAAATGAAAATATGAATAAAACCCACAAAGTGGAAACCCAACTCCATGAGGTAGCAGGCAGGTTTCGTCATGAATGACATCCTACTGTGTCCTCAGAGAGCACCTATTACCTCTGCATCAATGGCAGGGGGTGGCAGGAAATTTGAATCAAACAGTTACCAACAAGGGTCCTGAACTTGGTGGTCAGTGAAACAGAAAAGTATGGGAAAATAAATGTGGGAGCTTACAGGGCAGACTGGATGGGCAGATTGGTCTTTTTTTGCTATAATTTCTATGTTTCTATATATTACAGGTAAGCAACTCTGCTTTCTGAGGACAAGCAGGATGGTAGTCCTGACACATGGATGAATCCCTAGCTAAAGGTGGCACCCCCCCCCCCCCCAACAAAAAAAGAGGACCAACAAAACAATAAATCAAGTGCCAACAGGCACAACAACAAGTTTTGTTGATAACAAGGAGGGAGCAGCCTGAACAGAAAGAATGGTCTCTAAGTGAGAACAGATTTTGGTTTAACAAATTCTGAAGGACAGACAGGCTAAACCTACTGTTGCGTTGGCCATCCCTATCTAAACAGTAATGCAAAGTGAATGATTGGATTGAACTCCACATTGCAGCCCTGCAGATCTCCTCCACTGAACTGTTCTCGAGTGGGCCACTGACATTACCATGACTTGAACAGAGTAAGCCTTGACATAGCCCCCAAGAAGCAATCCCGTCTGGGTATAACAGAAGAAGATGCAGTCTGCTAGCCAATTGGAAAGTGTCTGCTTGGCAATGGTATCTTGCTCTGATCAAAAGAAACAAAAAGTTGGGTGGACAATCTATGGGCTTCTGTCTGCTCCAGATAAAAGGCTAAGGCTCGTTTGCAGTCCAAATTGTGAAGGGATCGTTTGCCTTGGTGCTAATGGGGCCTGGGAAAAAATGTTGGCAGGATGATGGCCTAGTTAAGGTGGAAGTCTAACATCTTAGGCAGGAACTTAGGTTGCATGCTCAAGATCACCCTATTGTGTACAAACCTAAACTAAGGTGGATAAGTCACTAAGGCCTGGAGCTCGCTGACCATGCGAGCTGAACTGACTGCCAGGCAGGTCAGGTACTTCAAGTCACAGGAACATAAGAAGCTTGAAGGGAGCTTTCATCAGCTGAGCTTCTAGAAAGCATTCCATTAGAAAGTCCTATATACTGAAGTGGAGGAGGTTTTCCATATGGTATGAGCAAAAGGCCCTTGATTCCCCCCCCTTCTGCTCTACACAAAAACTGCTTGACTATCTTCTATATCTTTTGGAAACTGGTCTGAAGACTAATTCCATTAGGGCTCATCTGAGTGTGATTAGCACCAAGGCAAACGATCCCTAGACAATTTGGAGTGCACTAAGTCCCAGTAGACAGCAGGAAGCCTTAGGGGAAGCCTCAATTGAAACAGACCTTGTATGAACTGCACAACTATGGGCTGTACAGAGTTAGGCTTACCTTCTACACCAATGGAAAGCGAAGGCATCTGAGGCTGGATTGTCGCGTACAGGGAACAGAACTACAGAACTGAGGAACCTTCCTGTTCCAAGATGCAGCGGACAGATCCACCTCTGGGCTTCCCCACAGGTAGAAGATCTGATTCGCTACCCCTTAGTCCAGAGACCATTTATGCAGTCAGAAGGAACGACTCAGCCTGTCCGTTATTTCATTCTCTGTTCTGGCAGATACATCACGCTGAGCACCAGCCCTTGGAAGAGGGCCCATGACCAAATCTAAACTGCTTCCCGATGCAGGAGGTGTGAGCCCATACCTTCCTGCTTGTTGACATACCACACTGCCATCTGGTTGTCAGTTTGTATCAACATAATTTTGTTGGATAGCTGATCTCTAAAAGCCCGCAGAACGTACCTGATCGCCTGGAGTTCCAGGAAGTTGATTTGACAGAACTGCTCCTGAGTTGACCAGAGAACTTGGGTGCTAAGCCCAGGGCAAATGCATACATTGTCAATACAATTTGGACCCAAGGACTTTGGAAGGAGACCCCCCCTCATTCCAGATTGGAATCTTTCTGCCACCAGGACAAAGAGTCCCAGAGGAATGGAGTAACTCAGATGCAGTCTCAAAGCCTCAGAGTGGCCTGACACCACTGGAACTATAACATCCATTTGGCTCTCTGCATGTGTAATCGTGCCCAGGGAATGACATGTACTGTTGCGGCCATGTGGCCAAACTGTTTCAACATGTGCCAGGCTAAGACCTGCTGGCTTGTTTGAATCGCTGCCACGATGGTCAAAGAGATGGTCCTCTCATGCGCCAGGAAGGCCTTGGCCTGAGCCATGGCTAGTAGGGCTCCTATGATGTCCAATTGCAGTGATGGGTTGAGATGGGACTTGGGATAATTGATGCAAACCCTAGTGACTCCTGCACCTGTATGATCAAGCGCATGGACTAATCGGCTCCTGCCTGAGAGGTGCTCTTGATCAGCCAATCGTCCAGGTAAGAGAGAATATGGACTTCCAGTCTGCAAAGATGAACTGCCACCATGGCTAAACATTTTATGAAGGTACACGAGGCTGACACTAACCAAATGGCATAACGCGGTACTGGAAGTGATGGGATCCCAACACAAATCTAAGATATTTCTAGTGAACGTGGAAGATCTCGATGTGAGTATACGCATCAAGGAAGTATAGCCAGTCCCTTTTTTGTAACAAGGGGATCAAGGTGCCCAAGGAAACCATCTTGAACTTTTCTCTTTTGTTAGTAAATTTCTTTTTTCAACAGTGAAATCTCTTACTACTCTGCCAATTGGAAGTGGATGTGAAAATGATCTGATAATGTCAAAATGGTCAGATGATATGTTTGCTGATGTTTTTATGCAGAAAACTAAAGATATTTGTTCCAAATTATCAATAGAAGTTGATATTTTACCGGTTACTGAATCGGTACTTTTCCCCCTTTGGGATAATTTCGAATTGGTTTTGATGTTAGAAGTTCAACAAATTATTTAAAAAATGAATCCATCATATTGCCAGCTTATTCCAATTCAAGTTAATTGTTTTAAGGAAATTCGGATGGAGCTTTCTCCATTTATTGTAAAATTAACTAACTTGTCCCTAAAGGAAGGGATAGTACCTGACCAGTTACAGAAGACAATGGTGAGACAGTTAAAAAATGAGAAATTGGACCTTGTAACTATGACAAATTATCCTATAACTACATTGTCCTTTATTGGCAAAATTTTGGAAAAAGTTGTTCATAAACAGCTTGATGAGTTTTTATAAGATAATCAGTTACTAAATTTGAATCAATATGGATTCAGAAGAAGCATAACATGAAGTTACTATTATTGTCCTTGACTGATTCAATTCTGAGGGGTTTTGATGTTGGGCAATGTTTTGTGTTGGTGCTTCTTGATATATCAGTGGCCTTCAATACAGTAGACCATAAATTGTTGCTGTACCGACTATCTGAATTAGGTATAGCTGGTGTGGTTATGAAATGGTTTTCATCTTTCTTTCACAGAGACGTTAAGTAATTTTTGTTGATACATCAAGATGGATAGAAAGCTCAAGAGGTGTGCCACAGAGTTTGGCCCTGTCTGCCACATTGTTAATATCTATATTGCTCCACTGTGTAATGTTTTGCAAGAGTTAGGAGTAGAGTTTAGGCAATTTGCTGATGGTATTCAATTTTTGTTTCCAATAAAGGGATCATTGGAGGAATCTTTGGATAAACTGAAATCCTATCTTCAGATAATTGAAACCTGGTGAATCAGAATTGTTTATCTTTAAATTTGAGTACAACAAATATTGATCTTAAATAAAAATTAATTGAGGATGGGGGAATGCCTACCTTTTCAATGTGATGGTGTTGAAATTAAGTTACCCGAAGGGGGTGCATTATTTGGGAGTCCAGCTTAATTCTGAACTATTGAAGGAACATGTTTTCAATCTAGCAAAAACCGGGTATTTTAGATTACGGCTACTGCGCAGTTTGAAACCCTATTTGGAAAGTAATGATTTTAGATTAATTTTACAAACAATGAATGCGATTAAGCCTTTACAACTACTCCAAAATTCGGCTGCTAGGGTGTTATGTGGGGTTGGAAGATATGATCATATCATGCCTGTTCTTTGTCATCTTCACTGGCTACCTGTAGAGGCTAGGATTAAGTTTAAAATCCTATACCTATATATATATATATATATATTTATGGGGGTGTAAAGACTGGGTTGGGGGCTAAGTTGCAATGGTACAGACTACAGAGAGAATTATATGCAGCCAACACATTTTTTTTTTTTTTTAACAGTTCCTTCAGTTAAAGATGCTCGTTTAAATGCTACTCATGTTAGGGGTAAATCAGTTGCCAGTCCGCTGATTTGGAATATATTACCAGAAAATATGTGCCTTTTGGGTGATTATAAGGCATTTAAAAAAGCATTGAAAACTTGTTTTTTTAATGAAATATTTCAAGAATATTTGACGGGGTAAATAATGCCTGTTTAATAAACTATGTTTTATGTGCTGAAGGAAGAACACATCAGTCTATCATAATTGGAGTTTTGTTCTTATATTTTGTGCTATGATATATTTGTATGGCATTATGTATGCTGTTGTCTCTTTGCGATTAATATGAATGTTTTAGATTTGTACACTGTTTAGCTTTACTGATAATCTGTATATAAGCACAATAAATAAATAAGTTCAAGGCCATTAGGTCTAGGATGGAACAGAGTCCTCCAATTTCTCTGGAATCAGAAAGTACCAGGAGTAAAATTCCTGCCTTCTTTGCCCTGGTGGAACGGGCTTGACCACCTTGGACATTAAGAGGAAGGAGAACTCCGCTAAGATTACTTGCTGATGTGCTACCGATTGCCAATGCGGACTCGGGGGGGGGGGGGCAACTTGGCTGAGTACTCAAAAGGTAAATGGCACGTCAGCGAGTCACTCCTGCACTTCATGACAGAGATCAGATGCCTGCAGCTAAGTGAGTCTGCAAGCACCAATCCCAGTGGCAGAAAACATTGAAAAAAAAACCATAGGTGGATGGACCCCCATATTATCCACACTCCAGCCCTTATGCACCAGCGACTAAAGAGTGTCCTCCTGCTATTGTTGAGGCAGCTGCTCAGCCATGTCTTGCACCTGCTTCGGGATGACCCGCATATATTAGCTCATATAGAACTGGTAGGCCATTATGCAGGCAATAAGCATAGTGCCCTGAAAGACATTTCTCCCAACAGTATCCATGGCCCTCTGATCCTTCCTCGGGGCACTGAGGAATGAGTCCGAAGTTGCTTGGACTTTTTGAGAGCATATTCATCTACCATAGACTGGTGTGGCATTGAAGCTTGTTGAATCTGAGAGCCTTCTGGCTGAGATAAATCACATCTGCCTTCCTATTCTCTGGAGGATCTAAGACGGGGTGTTCCCACATCCTCATCAGTAACTCCACAAGGATCTTGTGCACTGGGATTGCCACGATCTCCTTGGGAGGCTCCATATACTGGAGGATATCCAGCATCTTGTTTTGGATATCCTTCTCTGTCTGTAACTGAAATGGGATAGCCTCCGCCATCACCCGGACAAAACCTGTAAAGGAGAGGCCTTCCAGAGGACACTTCCTGTCATTGTTGGAAGGATATGGTTCTGAAGAGACACCATTCAACACTTCATCTGCAACACTGGAGCTGTCATACTCCAGGGGTCATATGGGCCCTCATCCTCACTACAAGGAGGAGGAGATGGAGCCCTAGGTGTTTGGCCTCTGGCTAACTGCATAGGTACCGACTTGATTGGCCGTCAGGGCTCGTGCCCTGGTGGTGTCTCAATCCCCAGCTGAGGCTCCTCCTGTTAGGAACCATGGACAAGTACGGATTTGGCTGGTGGTGCCACCAATACCCCGTTGGGTGTCAATGTTGGCCTGGGAACCAACACAAGCTGCATCGTAACACTCCAATGAGAGCATGCAGGGATTACAACAGCGGTTCTGACACCAAAGCTCCGCACTGCCTTCTCCATAGCCAGCTGCACATGCCTCTCCAAATCCTCCTCAAAGAGTGTCAATGCCAAGACTGACCGGATCCACAAGATGTAACCACATTCTCTTCTTAATCAAGGAGGATCAGTGGTGAGTATCACAACCAGAGGAGACCACTTTGTACTTCAGGCTATTGATGGAGAATTGGTTCTCCTTACCATGGGGATTCTTTGGGGGCATCACAGCAAAAGCTGGTGCATCAACGAGGACTAATGCCAATCCTTCTTTGGCTTATCTTGATGTTTGGATCAGTCCTTCCCTGGTGCCAAGGCTGAAGACAAACTAGACGTCTTTGATCAGAGAGAGGCAGACAATGGCCTGTCTCCAGCATCCCTAGCAGCCACTGATGCTGATGGAACTGACAGTCCCACCGATGTTGATAGCTCAATGTCCATCAGTGCGGAGCTGTGGCTCCTCAATGCTGATGCCATTTTTTTCCAGCCTGAAGAGTTGGTCCATGATCAACATACTCCTAGAGCACCGGCTTAAGCCCAATTGTGGATATATCAATTCAAAATAAACAGAATACAAAATCAAACGCAATGGCAGCGACCTATGATGACCGGCGGACACGGAAGGCACTGCTGCTCAGGGGAAACAACTGTGGAAGAAAACTTACCCAAAATGTCGAGAAATCTGGCTAAGATAAGAGAATCTGAAAGGACCCTGCATTAACCGCGATCGGGAAAATACACTGAAAAATAAACTTTCTAAGAAGTTAGAAAAGGAGAGAGACACTCAATGTTGCTACAACACACTACACGCTGCGGGGAAAAAAAAAAAAGTGTGAGGGGACTCCACGTGGATGCGTGATAGGATGCATGCTGAGCATGCTAAATGAGACTCAGTGAAAGCTCTAGAAACTTTGACATAAATTTTCCATGTCAGGTTCCATCCGAGGATGTCAGCCATGTGTGAGTACTGTTGGGAATCCCAGCTGCGGACTGCTGCAGCTGGGCTCTCTTACCTCGGCCGGCAGGCGCTGGTGTTTGCTGCTTTCCCCGGCCGAACGGGGCACACCGCTCCCAGGCTCGACTGCTGCGCACCTCCCATGCGGTCTCAGACACCGCCGACTTCCTCCTCGCGTCTGCCTTCCTGGCACGCACGCACAGCTGCTGCCGCTTCTTAAAGGGGCTGTGGCGGAAAACCTTGGCCCGGCCCCCGAAGATGACATCATCTCTATGGGCTATTTAAGCCCGGCTCCCTGCCCTGTTCCTAGCCATGGCAACAAGTCAGTTCGTGAGAGTAACTAGTTGCTTGTCCTGGATTCCTGCTTCCTTCCAGCAGTCCAGTTCCTGTGTTCCTGCCTCTGTTCCCGGGTCCTGCTTGCTCCTGCCTCTGTTTCTGTGTTCCTGCTCCTGTGGTTCCAACTCCTGATGTCGGTTGTCTCCTCAGTTCTGACCTCGGCTTGGTATCCCGATTCTCCTGTCTTCTGCCCGTCCTGACTTCTGGCGTGTTCTCTGGTTCTTGCCTTCAGCTTGCCCCGACTTCTGGCCTGGTTTACCATACTGCACCGCTGCTGCCTGACTCGACTCCTGGATCATCCCTGTTCCTCCAGATTTCCGCCAATCTTGACTCGGACCCCCACTGGACTCTCTTGGCCAGGAGACCCTTGCCTAAGTCTTGCCGGCCCCAGCACCCAAGGGCTCAACCTGCAGAGAACGAGGACTAGTAAAGGTGAAGCTCCAGTCTGGTCTGGACTTGTACCGCCTCCCAGCTAAGAGTACCATTAGAGGACCTCCCCTCGGTGGATCCATCTGCTCTCAGCCAGCCCAAGGGTCCACTAACACAACAAATCCTCCTCATCCTTCGTGGCCTTGGAGAAAGAAAGATCTCAACAGACGAATTCCAGGCTGACACCTTCTTACTGGACCAAATTGTTTGTTGACCCTTCTTTATATATATCTAAGAAAACTATGTTAAAAGCCATGTTACTTCATTCCCAAACACTTAGGGGCCGATGGGCTCGGGTTGTATAGGCGCTAACTAATCCCCTTATGCAATAAGGGAATTAGTGCCTCTACAACCCGCATCCAATGCGAGTGAATCTAATAGTGCTCATCACATGCAAATGCATGTGAATGAGGCTATTAGGTATTCACTCCCAATGCAAAAAATAAAGTGAATCTAGGACGCACATTTTAGCTATCAAAAATTAACACCTGCCTGGAGCAGGCGTTAATAGCTGAGCGCTCCTAAAAGTAGAAAAAACTGCTTTTCTGTATTGCCTCCTAGGAGGAAAAACTAAAGTAAATTAACAAAAAAAAAAAAAAAGGTAAAAAAAAGCACCAGCAGTCAGGTGCAGGAAACGGACGCACAACTGACAAGTGTTCATTTCCTGAACCCCTGGCTGTGTGGCTTCGGTTTTCCTAAACGGCGGACAGCCGACGCTCTCAGGCTCTCATTAGCAAGGAGGCGCTAACATGACCCCCTAATTTAAATATTGCATGGCACCCCCAGGAGGTGAGAGTGAATGTGTATAGAGAGGGATGTGTGTGAGAGAGGGGAGGAGGAAGGGGTGCAAGAGGGGAGGGATGGGTGAAAGAGAGGAGGGGATGTGAGAGACAGAGCAGGTGGAGGGGTGTGAGAGAGAGAGCAGGGGGTGAGAGAGAAAGGGGGGATAAGAAAGATATAGAGAGCGCAGAGGGGTGCGCAGGAGGGTAAGAGAGCAGGGGACTTGAGAGAGCAGAGGAGGTGGGAGACCAGGGAGGGTAAAAGCAGGGGGGTGTGAGAGAGAGCAGAGGGCGTGAGAGAGTGAGAGTGTGTGTGTGTGTGTGGGGGGTGCTTGAGTATGGGTGCCAGAGAGAGGGAGCCTATATGAGGAGATTGTGAAGGAGTGTTTGTGAGAGAGATTGGGAGCTGGTGTGCATGAAAAAGAGATCGTGTGTATGTGAGGGTGCTAGCCTGTGTGAAGGGATTGTGTTTGTGTGAGACAGAGTCTGTGTGAAGGGGTGCATGAGAGAGAGACATAGAAACAGAAACGTAGGAATGACGGCAGAAGACCAAATGGCCCATTCAGTCTGCCCTGCAAGCTTTCACATTTTTTTTCTCTCATACTTATCTGTTACTCTTGGCCTTTAGTAATGTTTTGGTTCTATTTCCCTTCCACCCCACTATTAATGTAGAGAGCAGTGCTGGAACTGCTTCTAAGTGAAGTATCTAGCTTAATTGGTTAGCGATAGTAACCGCCGCAATAAGCAAGCTACTCCCACGCTTATTTGTTTACCCAGCCTGTGCAATTCAGTCCTTGTTGGTTGTCATCTGAATATAAATCCACTTTTCTTCATCCCCCCCCTGCCGTTGAAGCAGAGAGCTACTCTGGATTTGTATTGAAAGTGAAGTATCAGGCTTAATTGATTCGGGGTAGTAACCACCGTAACAAGCAAGCTACACTCATGCTTGTTTACCTAGACTGTGTAATTCAGTCCTTGTTGGTTGTTGTCTGAATATAAAATCTTCTTTTCTTCATTCCCCCCCTGCTGGTGAAGCAGAGAGCTACACTGGATATGGATATGCATTGAAAGTGAAGTATCAGGCTTGTTTGATTTGGGGAGTAACCGCCGTAACAAGCAAGCTACTGCCCGCTTTTTTGTGAATGCAAAATCCTTTTTTCCACATTTCCTCTTGCCGTTGAAGCATAGAGCACTGTCGGAGTCACATTAACCGTGTGTATGTCTATTGAATAAGGGTATGATCTCCAGGTATTAGCTGTCTTTCCCGCAAGCCACCCTCTCTTCATTCACATCCTCTAGACTTTATGGATCCACGGTGTTTATCCCACGCCCCTTTGAAGTCCTTCACAGTTTTGGTCTTCACCACTTCCTCCAGAAGGGCATTCCAGGCATCCGCCACCCTCTCCGTGAAGAAATACTTCCTGACATTGGTTCTGAGTCTTCCTCCTTGGAGCTTCAAATTGTGACCCCCTGGTTCTGCTGACTTTTTTCCAACGGAAAAGGTTTGTCATCTTTGGATCATTAAAACCTTTCAAGTATCTGAAAGTCTGTATTATATCACCTCTGTTCCTCCTTTCCTTCAGAGTGTACATATTTAGATTCTTCAATCTCTCCTCATAAGTCATTCGATGAAGACCCTCCACCTTTTTGGTCACCCTTCTCTGGACCGCCTCCATTCTGTCTCTGTCCCTTCGGAGATACGGGCTCCAGAACTGAGCACAGTACTCCAGGTGAGGCCTCACCAAGGACTTGTACAAGGGGATAATCACTTCCCTTTTCTTACTCGGTATTCCTCTCTCTATGCAGCCCAGCATTCTTCTGGCTTTAGCTATTGCCTTGTCACATTGTTTCCCCGACTTCAGATCGTTTGACACTATTACCCCAAGGTCTCTCTCCTGCTCCGTGCATATCAGCCCTTCACCTCCCATCAAATACAGTTCTTTCGGATTTCCGCACCCCATATGCATGACTCTGCACTTCTTGGCATTGAATCTCAGCTGCCATATATTTGACCACTCTTCCAGCTTCCTTAAATCTCGTCTCATTCTCTCCACTCCTTCCGGCATGTCCACTCTGTTGCAGATCTTAGTGTCATCCGCAAAAAGACAAACCTTACCTTCTATCTCGTCCGCTATGAAACTCACATAGATATTGAACAGGATCAGTCCCAACACCGATCCTTGCGACACTCCGCTTAACACCGCTCTCTCTTCAGAGTAAGTTCCATTTACCATCACACATTGTCTTCTGTCCGTCAACTAGTTTGCAATCCAGGCCACCACCTCGGCACTCATTCCTAAGCTTCTCATTTTACTCACCAGCCTCCTGTGCGGGACCGTATCAAAAGCTTTGCTGAAATCCAAGTAGACGACATTGAGCGCTCTTCCTCTATCCAATTCCCTAGTCACCCAGTCAAAAAAGTCAATCAGATTTGTCTGACAGGATCTTCCCCTGGTGAATCCATGCTGCCTCTGGTCCAGCAATTCTCCTGACTGTAGATAGTTCACTATTCTTTCTTTCAGTAGCGACTCCATTACTTTTCCCACCACCGAGGTGAGGCTAACCGGTCTGTAGTTACTAGCCTCCTCTCTGCTCCCACTCTTGTGAAGCGGGACCACCACTGCTCTTCTCCAATCTCTTGGCACCACTCCCGTTTCCAGGGATCTATTGAATAGGTAGCTTGTGTGAGGGTGTATGCGCGAGAGAGAACGGGAGCTTGTGTGGGTGTGTATGCAAGAGAGAGGGACCCTGTCTGAGGGGATGTGTGTGTGCAAGAGAGTGAGGGAGCCTGTATGAGGGTGTGTGTATGTGCACTAGAGAGAGGAAGCATGTGTGTGTGAGAGAGAGAGAGAGAGAGGGACAGAGGGAGCCTGTGTGAGGGGCATTACTGAGAACAGGGTCAAACTCAGAGTGGTGATATAGTGGAAGGGTTTGAGTCTAGAGGTAGAGGGGAGAGATACTGGCAGGAGGAGGATTGGGGGGCTTGAGAGGGCAAAGTGGCCAGGGAGTAGGGAAAGAGAGTGGAAGGGACACTCTTACAATGAATTTCTAGGGAAATTCTGCTCAAAGTATTTAAAATTCTGCATCTTTAAGTAATATTTTTCTGTAGTAATTAAAAATGTAATTACTTAAAGACTGTCACATAAATTGTGTTATTTTGACCAATATAAATATGCAGAATTTTAAAATTTTTTGCGCAGAATTCCCCCAGGAATACTGGATGGACCATTTTAGGTCTTTATCTGTTATCATTTGCTATGTTAGAAAACAGTATAAAAACATATCTCCATTACTAGTTTTGCCAAAGAAACTTAGTGGCCCAAAAAGTACTAAGTGGAAATTTAGAGGTCCATATTCATCAGCAAAGGGAGTGGGTAAGTTATCAAGGTATATTCAGTGGAAGGCAGATGATTGTGCATTCCGCTGAATTGACCCAGATAAAAGCTCCCGTTATTGGAATATGTTTAGGACTGCTCTCCAGCAGCATGACTCGAGTTACCCAGAATTCCCTAAGACCAGAGTTATCCAATTATGTTAACCCCGCCTTAGAATGCCTCCAGGGAGATCAGCACATCAGGTCATTCAAATCCTGCAGTTTGTACGGCTAAGTTATAGTTAGCTAGGTTAGGAAAGATGGCATTTTTGAAAACTGGCTCCTAAGTGGAAAGATATGAGGATGGAGGAGAAGATGGGTTTGAGGGAGACATTTATGGTCAGTCTCCAGAAATGTGCATCTTTAGGCAGGACTAAAAAAGGGAATGAGTTTCACATGCGAGTGGAGTGGAGAAGCCTAGTGGTTAGAGCAATGGGCTGAGAATCAGGGAAGCCAGGATCAAATCCCACTTCTTCCACTGACATCCCATGTGACCTCGGGCAAGTCATTTCTTCCTCTATTGCCTCTGGTACAAAGTTAGACTGTAAGCCCTCTGAGGCAGGAGAATACCTACTATACCTGAATATAACTCACCTTGAGCTTTGGAAAGGCGAATAAATTAAATCAAAAAATCCAAAAGCTAAGCAATGGGCATGAAAGGAAAAAGCTTGGGAGTAAGAGCGAACTACACTGTGGTGGAAGGGGGTATAATGAAAAATCAGAGCTGAAACCAGAAGGCACACAGGAGTGTATGGATTTGAAAGAAAAAAGAATCTTAATTTTACTGGAGACATGGATTAGGGGCAAGCAAAGTGATGCAACTGTAGATTACAAAAGTGCATGATATGGTGAGAAGGGAATGGTCTTCCTTAAAGGGTGTCACAAATACAACAGGGGTGATTAGTGAGATACAAAAAAACCCTAAAACCTATTTTTGCAATTGAAGAGAGAAAAAATAGAAACACAGAAACATGATGGCAGAAAGAGACAATATGGCCTATCTAGTCTTATCCACCCAACTAAATATATATTTTATTTAAAAATAATTTATAAACCACTTTCCCAGCTAAAATTATTTGTCCAAAGTGGTGTACAATATTAAGACATGTTTTTGTAGTGCTGCTTCTTTAGCTGAAAGCACTGGAGATGAGGTTCAGTGCTATGACAGTAGTAGTCTGTCACAGTGCATCAGGATACTAGCGAATGATGAGTTAGGAAGAGGCATATCTTAAGAGCTTAGATGGCTGGATGAAGGTTGCAGATCAAGTGGGGAGTTGCCCAGGAGAGAAGAGAGTCCAATGGCGATCCCAGAGGAGCAGCCAAGGCTGGAAAAACCAGGCATTGCTTGGAAGCTTCAAGTGACTGTGGCACTGAAGCAGTCTCAGGATCAGGAAGCCAGGAGAAAGCCATAGAGAGCAGGGAATGCTGAGCTGGACAAGAAGCAGTAACACCAGAGCAAGGACTGCAGAGCAGGATAGAGAGCAGGAACACAGAGAAAGACCTGACAAGCAAAAGCCCCAGAGGACATATCTCAGGAGACTACTGTACCAGCAAAGGTGTCTCTCTATTGTTCTCCTTGTATTTTAGCACCAATCAGGTATGCCCCTATGCTGAACCAATGGGGTCATCAGAGGGCATGTCTGTCTACCTTCCAATCAGAGGATAAAATTCCCTTAATTTTTCCCTGCCTTTGCATCTTCTGTTGTGACTCTGCAGCTTCCTGACCTCTACTTACTAGGGTCACCAGTTTAAACCCTGTTGACCCTGACATAGTGACGAAAAACTAAACCTAAAAACAAATATGAAAAATACTGTACTGTAAGTCAATATATATGTAACTGAGTCTTCTAATGCAAACAAACAGATGTGGTTGCATATGCCAATATTATAAATGTGTCCTAGTATTGTTAACCTACAAATATAGTGATAGTCAATAAGAGAGAAAAGCTGCCACACGGAGCAAAACACCCTTGTTTTCTTTTTTCTAATTATTCAGCTCCAGATCAGAGCTCTAAATTTAGCTGTCTGTGCAAGGTCCCTGCTGAGTTGGTACAGTAAACCCTGACTGCGTTGATTGCTTAGGAAAGGGTGATTCACCAAAATAAGAATGCTAATGAGGCTTTACGCCTCTGATGTGTTTGAAGGAGCGCTACCTGAATAAGTTAGCTTTCATGGGATGTTTCCATAAGACATTATGTTTGCTGAAGTTGGTGAATCCTCAGGATGTCAGGAGCTACGTAAAGCAAATATATTCTACTGCTGCTCTGTAGTTCACTCCAATACGTTTTGGGAGCTGCTCACCTAGACAATAATTCAGCTCAATCTGTTGTCGCAGAATTGGCAGTTTCAGTTCCCCAACTTTCATGTTCATAAAACCTGTCCTTGGTATTTCTCACTTTCATGTAACCACCATCCGAGTTTTTAATATGGTATGCATGTGTATTGCCTTACCCATTTCCTAGATTTTTTTTTAAGGTAGAAACAAACCCGTGGATAAAGCTGAGTCAGTTGATATAGTATATTCGGATTTTCAGAAGTCATCTGACAGTCCCTCAAGAGACTCCTCAAGAAATTGGAAGGTCATAGGATAGGAGTAAGTGTCCTATTGTGGATTGGTAACTGAATAAAATTCAGGAAACAGAGGACAGGACTAAGTGGACAAAGGTCGTAATTGGAGTGCCCCTGGGGTCTGTACTGGGACCTGTGCTATTTAGTGTATTCATAGATGATTTAGAAAAGGGACCAACAAAGTGACCAAATTTGCAGGTAGCACAAAATTGTTTAGTTGGTAAAACAGCAGTGGATTGTGAGGAACCTCAGAAGGACCTTGTGAGACTACAAGACTGGGTTTCTGAATAGTAAAGAAATGTTATGTGGCCAAGTGCAAAATAACACACACAGAGAAAAATCATCCCAACTACAGGTACACGACGCTGGGTTCCATGTTAGGAGTCACCACCCAGGAAAAGGACCTTAGAAACCTTGTGGACAATACCGTGGAATCTTTGGCGCAGTGGACAGCGGCAATCAAAAAGCAAATAAAATGTTAGGAATTGTTTGGAAATAAGACAGAACAAAACTGAGATCCACCATGCGACTGTACCTTGAGTATTGTGCGCAGTTCTGGTCGCCCCATCTTAAGAAAGATAGCGGAACTAGAAAAGGTTCAGTGGAGGGTGACAAAAATGATACAGGCAATGGAACTTCTCTCCTCTGATGAGAGGCTACATAGGCTCGGGCTCTTCAGCATGGAAAAGAGACGGTTGAGAGGGGACAGGATAGCAGTTTATAAAATCATCAGTGGGGTGGAATGGGTGAAGAAAGGAGGGTTATTTCTCTTTCAAATAATACTAAAACAAAGGGACACTCTGTGAAAAACCTGCAGATTCAAAACAAACTGCAGATAGTACTTTTCCACCCAGAGAACAGCCAACCTCTGGAATCTGTTGCCAGAGGACGTGATCAAGGCAACGAGCATAGCAGGGTTTAAAAGCAGTTTGGACAAGATCCTGGAGGAAATGTCCATAACATTATTAGCCATTTAGCCTAAGGAAAGCTATTGCTATCCCTAGAAGTGAGAAGTAGAAGGATCTACTTTATGGGATCTGCCAGGTGCTTGCAATTTGGACTGGCCATTGTGGGAGACAGGATGCTGAGCTTGATGGACCTTGGTGTGGCCCAGCAGAGCATTCCTTATATTCTCCATTTAATTACATTTTGTAGAATTACCACAGTTAAATCTGATTAATGAAGTATCCAACCTCTGCATCCCAGGGTGGGTTGTGGGGTACCTTTCCCTCAGCAGAATAGTTTAAGAATCACCAGCAGTATTCAGCAACATATGTTTACCAAATTTATACAATTCCCACAAAGCTATCTCTGCTAGTCCCTAGAAAGTTCCCAAAGAAATACCATTAGAGAGTTCATGCCATGCCCCACAAAGTTATATAATACACAGGGTAATTTATCAATATATCCCCTCACACCTAAATAATACAATACCCAGAGAATATTTAAACAATACCAAGTAATGTGCAAACTTTATTGAATCATATCACAATCCTCACTCTATCTAGACAATAAAAACTCTCTATATCACACATTCATACACATTCACACCATGCTAAAAACATTTAAAACATATGTCTGATGAACATAGTGACCCCTAATACACTTCACCATCAATTTTATATCAATACACTGTGAACATGAAAATCACATAAATATAACAATAATTTGTTTATTCAATTTTACAAATCTCTCATTATTATTTCCTTAATGCAGTGGATAACCACCACTGCTCGCCTCAATTGGGTCATAGTCCACTATCCATTATTTCTCAGATGTTTCTTTTAAATCGTAGGTTATTTCCTTAACACTGTGAACGCCACCTCTTGCTCGTGTAATCACACTCAGCTGTCCAACAAAAGATCTTTGCTGAAAGCTTTAGTTGTAACGTTACAACATGTGATTTATTTATTTAAAAACTTTTCTATACCGTTGCTAAGTTATGTACCATCGCAACGGTTTACAAATAGGCAAAAAGTAAGATATGTATAGGTAGGTTATCACAAAAAGCAAATCGGAAGCCGATCCAGTTGGCTGTGATACAGTAAAGACAATGAGAATCGGACGATCAGAAGAAGCCCTTTATTTCATTGAAATAAAGGGCTTCTTCTGATCGTCCGATTCTCATTGTCTTTACTGTAGGTAGGTTATCATACATTTTAACAGGTGCCAATTAAGTACGGTTACAAATTCATTAATAAAATCAATGTTTCAATGGTCTAGTCCTGGTGTATTATTGAGTTACTTTTTCTTTTTGGTTTACTTCTTAGTTGTAGGATCATGCACTTTTTGTTGTGTTCATTCTCATCTGCGTTTCTCTGTACTTATTTTCTCTCTACCCTCCAGACTCTTTAGGAAAGGCTTGTTTAAAGAGCCATGTCTTTAAAGTTTTCTTAAAAGATTTGAGATCACTCTGTAACCTGATTTCAGTGGGCATTGTGTTCCATAGACTGGGTCCGGCTAGTGATAAGGCCCTTTTTCTCTTACTTGGGTTAGTTTTGCTGATTTTACTGAAGGAACTGTTAGTAGTGCTTTGTTAGCTGAGCGAAGGTTTCTTTGTGGGACGTGGACTCGAAGTGCTGTGTTTAGCCAGTCTGCTTCTTTATCATATATTAGTTTGTGTATAGTGCATAAGGCTTTGTATTTTATCCTGTATTCGATGGGCAACCAATGTAAGTCTGCTAAAGTTTCAGTTATATGGTCCCTCCTCTTTTTTCCCATCAGTATTCTGGCTGCAGTATTCTGAAGTATTTGGAGTGGTCTTATTGATGTGCTAGGGAGTCCTAGTAAAAGTGCATTGCAGTAATCAGTGCTGGAAAAAACAAGTGTTTGTAATACTGTTCTGAAGTGGACAGGTGTGAGTAATGGTTTCAATCTTCTGAGGATCATAAGTTTTGCGTATCCATCCCTTACTTTTAAGGATATGTGTTGCTTTAGATTGATTTCTGAATCCATAATTACTCCCAGATTTCTTACTTTTTCGACTAGTTCTATTTTCTGGTTATGTCTTAGAGTTAATGGGGTTTGAATAATTTCAGTATGTTTTCTTTCAAGGTGTAGGAATTCAGTTTTCTCAATGTTAATAACCAGTTCCATTTGGGTTAGTAGTAGTTTTATTATGTCTAGGTACATGTTTGCAAGACCTAGTGTTTTTTCGATTGTGTCATCTATTGGTAAAATTAATTGAATGTTGTCTGCGTAGATGTAGTGTATTATCCCTAGGCCTGCCAGTGAGGACATAAGTTCCGCTGAAAGCTTTAGTTGTAACGTTACAACATGTGATTTCCGTTAGTGAGGACGTCAGCACTGGCGTTTTTTACTTTAGAAATTTGTGAAGAACAGTATATTTCGGATTGATGAATTGTTTATTCTGCACGAGTCCCTGAAGAAGCCCCGATTGAGGGGAGAAACAAAGATCTTTTGTTGGACAGCTGAGTGTGATTACACTGTGGCAAGCAAGAGGTGGCGTTCACAGTGTTAAGGAAATAACCAACGATTTAAAAGAAACATCTGAGAAATAATGGATAGTGGACTATGACCAAATTGAGGCGAGCAGTGGTGGTTATCCACTGCATTAAGGAAATAATGAGAGATTTGTAAAATTGAATAAACAAATTGTTATATTTATGTGATTTCATGTTCACAGTGTATTGATATAAAATTGATGGTGAAGTGTATTAGGGGTCACTATGTTGATCAGACATATGTTTTAAATGTTTTTAGCATGGTGTGAATGTGTATGAATGTGTGATACAGAGAGTTTTTATTGTCTAGATAGAGTGAGGATTGTGATATGATTCAATAAAGTTTGCACATTACTTGGTATTGTTTAAATATTCTCTGGGAATGCCCCACAAAGTGGCATTCTTACAGCCACTGAGGTTTAGCTATCTTACACTAAGTGGAAAGGAAAGGGCCTTTCATAAAGGCTGCAATTATTTGTGAGAAATTAGCAGCGTATTTTAGTTGTGCCAAGTGTCCCAACACTGGCACACATAGTGTAGCGACTGTGCAGCTGTCTTTACAAATGGAAGGAAAGCACTCAGAGACAGGACCTTCTGACCATCTCCTTCCTGACAGGATTTCCCAGTTTTTCTGTTTCCAAAATTGAAAGCAATTGGAAACACCCAGCTCCCACTATATTCCATGGAAGGAAACGAAAATATTGGAGAAATTACTTACCTGATAATTTCGTTTTCCTTAGTGTAGGCAGATGGACTCAGGACCAATAGGTATACTGTACTCCTGATAGCAGTTGGACGGATCAGATTTCAATCTGATGTCAGCCCTAGTACATATACCCCTGCAGGAAGTGCAACTCTTCATTATTCTCCTCGAAAAGCAATTGTGGATATATGCATGACTGAATCATTTGAATAACTTGGATAACTTAATTAACTTTATAACTTGGTTAACTTGATTAATTTGAACTGGTTGAATTGATTATAACTGGAGACCGCCAATGCCCTCAACCGAGAAACGTCGACACCCGGTAGGATGGGTGTCCTAGTTGGAGGAAAGCATGGCTTACCCATGAATCACTCGCTCTTGGGGATGTTACTCAAGAATTCCATGAATGACGGCAGCTGTGGGTGGGATGCTGTGTCCATCTGTCTATACTAAGGAAACCGAAATTATCAGGTAAGTAATTTCTCCATTCCCTAGCATATAGCAGATGGACTCAGGACCAATGGGATGTATAAAAGCTACTCCCGAACTGGGTGGGAGGCTGCCCGTGGCCCACTTAGTTCTGCCCTTGCAAATGCAGTGTCCTCTCGAGCCTGAACATCCAGGCGGTAAAACCTGGAGAAGGTGTGCATGGAGGACCATGTCGCCGCCCGACAGATCTCGGCGGGTGACAGCATCTTGGTTTCCGCCCAGGATACTGCCTGGGCTCTAGTGGAATGGGCCTTCACTTGTAAAGGCGGTGGCTTGCCTGTTCTACGAAGGCCAGCTTGATGACTTCTTTGATCCAGCGGGCTATGGTTGCTCGCGAGGCAGCTTCCCCTTGCTTCTTCCCGCTGTGAAGGATGAATAGATTGTCTGTCTTTCATACGGATTCCGACCTTTCCAGGATTCAGATTAGGAGTCCGCCAACGTTGAGATGGCGTAAACTGCAAGACTCTTTTGAATTCTTATGCTCACCTGACGATGGTAGCGAGATGGGTTTGGTTGAGATGGAAGTGAGAAACCACTTTGGGGAGGAAGGACGGGACCGTGCGTAACTGGATGGTTCCCGGGGCAAGTCTGAGGAATGGCTCCCGGCAGGACAGTGCTTGTAGCTTGGAAATACGACGGGCAGAACAGACTGCCACCTGTTCTGTCTTCAATATTAATAGTTGGAGAGACAGGCCGCGAAGAGGTCTGAAGGAGGCTCCTGCTAAGAAATCTAGGACCAGGTTGAGGTACCAAAGAGGCTCCGGCCACTTTAGGAGTGATTGGATTTGCTTGACTCCCTTCAGAAAGCGGGAGACATCCGGGTGAAAGGCTAGGTTGCCACTCTCGCTCTTGGTTCCGTAGCATGACAATGCGGCCACCTGTACCTTGATGGAGTTGAGAGACAATCTTGTCTGTAGTCCGTTCTGCAAGAATTCCAAAATCGCAGGAATTTTGATTGAGCGTGGAATACTCTCCAAATCCTTATGTATGTTAGGGATGTGGAGAACTTGTGTGCTAAGAGCAGGGTGTCAATTACTGCCCCCGAGTGTCAGCTCTTCCTCACCAGCTCTTCCTCAGGCGAGTCCTCTCAATAGCTAGGCCGTAAGAGAGAATTGAGCTGGATCCTCGTGGAGGATCGGTCCTTGTTGGAGCAGATCCCTGTGTGGCGGTAGCGGGAGAGTGCTCCCTGTCAGCGGGCTTCGCATGTCTGCGTACCACGGTGTTCTTGGCTAGTCCAGGGCCACTAGAAGTACTAGTCCCCTGTGGTGTTCTATCTTGTGGATGATTGCGCCCAATAAGGGGCATGGTGGGAAGGCGTATAATAGAGTTTCCTGTGGCCAGGTCTGTACCAGGGCATCGATTCCCTGGGACTGAGGTTCCCGCCTGCGGCTGAAGAAGCTGGGCACTTGGGCGTTGGACCAGTTTGCCAGGAAGTCCATGGTTGGTGTTCCCCAATGGTTTACTATCAATTGGAATGCTGTGGTCGACAGCCTCCATTCTCCTGGGTCTAGACTTTCTCTGCTGAGGTAATCCGCAGCGAAGTTATCTTTCCCCACGATGTGGACAGCCGAGATCTCTTGAAGGTACGCTTCCGCCCATGACATTAGGGGGTCTATTTCCAGAGACACCTGTTGGCTTCTGGTTCCTCCCTGACGGTTGATGTAGGCCACTGCTGTGGCGTTGTCCGACATTACTCTAACTGATTTGTCTCTGAGTCTGTGACCGAACTGTAGGCAGGCTAGTCTGACTGCCCGGACTTCTAGGCGATTGATGTTCCATCCCGACTATTCTTTGTTCCATTGCCCCTGGACGGTTATCTCCTGGCAGTGTGCTCCCCATCCTCATAGGCATATAAAAATAATAAATAAATAAATAAATCCTTGTGTGTCTCGTTTTGGAAGATGCGTCGACCGACCAGCTTCTGAGCCAGAGTTGTCTTCTGGCTGATGACACTCCTCTAGTTATGGTGCGCACCAGATCAGAAGCAGCATCCATGAGGAATGATACTGCTGGTTCCAGGGCTTCCCCAGGAGCGTTGTTCCTGGTCTGTGATAAGCAGGCACATGTCACCACGGCACAGCCGGCCGCAATCTGTAGAGACATAGCAGAGACGTCAAAAGACTGAGGATGGAACCAGAAATTTGTCTTGAGCATCCTTGAGTGCTGCTCCTCCCTCAACTGGGATAGTAGAGCGCTTCGAGACCGTGCAGACCATGGCATACACTTTTGGACATGCCAAGAGATCTTTGGCAGCTGGGTCCAGAGGGTACATGGCTGCCAGGGCACGCCCCCCTTTGAACGTAGTCTCCGGGGCATCCCATTCCAGGTCAATTAGCTGCTGGATGGCTTGTAATAGTGGGAAATGACGGGAGGTCTGACGGAGTCCCTCTAGTAGGGGATTTGTCTTAGGTTCCCCCGAGGCACTTGGGCCTGGGATAGCAAACTCTTTCAAGCTGTGTGTGACCAGGTCTGGAAGGTGTGTGACCAGGTCTGGAAGCTCATCCTTGGTGAAGAAATGCCTCATGGTTCGGTGGGGCTCTGTCCCCGGAGGGAATTCCCCTTCCTCCAGGGGTTCCGATTCCTCATCTGAGTTGTCCATGTCCCGAAGGTGGGGCTTCTGGGCGTTGGAATCGCTTCCCTGGGCATAGAGGGTCCCGGGATGTTGAGGTCCTCTAGCGGAGGTTGTGGCTGTATTATCGGAGGCCCCGGTTGCATGTGGACGAAGGTATGCAGGCCTTTGAAGAATTCCACCTAGGAGATAGATGCTGGATCTAAATTAAGAGGCGCTGTGTCCCTGGGGAGCCACATTTGAGGGAGGGTCCCGCTGGGAGACGCTAGGTCCGGCGTACTGTTCGAGAAGCTGGAACCCGTACTGGCTGGGGATGACCATGGGCTGGATCCCCCAGGGACTTCTCAAACTGTATACACAGGGCCGTGGCCTCCTCATGCAGTGCAGCTCTAATGTGGCATGCTGGGCAAAGGCCCTGAGCCTTGAGCTTCTTTCCCGGTGGTGCCATGGCTTATGCGCATAAAATACAGGGCCCGGGTGGCTTAGTTATGCGCTCCGGTGCGTTGAGGTTGTGCGCATAGGATTGGTACGCACTTAGGGAGATGTACGCGCTGTTGTGCGCACAGATTGAAGTTATGCGCCCGGCACAGTAAGCGCGTGGCTATACTCGTTGCTTGTGCACACGGTACTTGGGTGCGCGGCTCACCTCTGTGCGCACGGGTCGGGCGGCGAAGAGATCAAAATGGTGACGGCGACCATGCGGACAATATGACGACCACCTCGGAGGGTCTCCACGTGGGAGGACCCTCGGATCTGACCGGGGTCTAGCCCTGCTAGGGCAGATCAACCTGGTGGCACTGGTCCCTATTGGCGACCTGTGCAACTCCTCGAGCTTCGGAGACCGGAGGCTTTTAAATAGATTTCTACCTTACTTTGTCTCGGCGCTTCCCGATCTCGTTCCGGGCGGTCTCTGGCTGCGGGGGGAGAGGGAAAATACCTTCACCGCTGTGCTCGAAGTTGCACCCGCTGCCTCTCAGCCTCACCCATTGTCGGGGGCTAGGTTCCCGCCGAGGGTCAGCCGCCGGTCCGAGGCTTACCTCCGAGGGATCACAGAAATCACCTCGGGAATTCTCAACTGGGGGAGGGACCCAATGGGTGTCACTGCAAGAGAGCTGGGCTCGTTTGTAGAGGTAAGATTTCTTGTTTTGGTTTTCTTTGCTAAATTACTCTAACGCTGTGCTAGTGTGCACAGATTCCCGAACTGCTATGGAGACGGAAAATACTGAAGCGCTGCACTTCCTGCAGGGGTATATGTACTAGGACTGACGTCAGATTGAAATCTGATCCGTCACCAACTGCTATCAGGAGTACACTATACCCATTGGTCCTGAGTCTATATGCTACACACTAGTAAATACGTTTTTATCTCCATAGTAAATAATGGGAGCTTAGAGGACACCAAGACTTATTCCTGCTCTGAACAGCAGTAAATGTACTCGGCGTAGAGGCCTCAGGGAAGCAACTCAAAATGGTTTATCGAGTGTAACTAGTGTAATGTAAAAATTTATATCAAGGACACAACAACAACAGAGACTGTAGGTTTCCCAGAATTAAAATTTTTATTCTTATGCACATAAGGAAGTCAGCTCTTAAAGTTGCAGAGTCCGACTTAATCAGAAATCCAATTGACTTCACTTAAATATATTTTTGCCCAGGATGTTGTTAGAAGTTGTTGTGTTCTTGGTATAACTTTTTTTACATTACACTAGCCCTTTGGAAGTGGGGCCAGAGGGAAGGAAAAGCCAGATAATGCAGGCTCCAACTCCGGAGCACTCCAAATATATCTATATATATATATTTTTAGATTGTTCCAAACAGCTGTTTGTGTGTTCAAAAACATACCATATAGCAGCTGAATATCCATTTTATAATGGTAGATATTTGAGAAAACATAATATTTATCTGCTATTCACCAATGACCGTCACTAAAATTATTTCTGGTCATCTGTTCTTTCTAAAAATCCATAGCATGTGTTTGAAATGAACAAAACAATCGGTCCAAAGGGCTCATATTAGAAAATGAAATAACTTATTACTAAAAAAAATTCACTTTACCATTTTGAAAAATAAAACATACAGAAACTATGGACTTAAAACCAAGCCCCTATGCTAATCCATGCCCTCAGGAGGTTTGGTTTATCAACCACCAGCTATTTTGGAAATAAAACTCCACTATATGATTTCAGTAAAAAAAACCCCAAAGAAACAAAACCTAGATTCACACAATGTATTAAAACAAGTGATAATTAAATCTCTCCAAATTTCAAAAGAAAATAGTCCACACTTTGAAAACAGAGACTCTCTGTTAGAAGGGGTTAAGACTATCCCTAAACAATATGAACATACCCTTGGTGTCTCATCAGATGAAAAGTTAAGTATGCACAATCTCATTTCTGTGGTGATGAAGTTGGCTTTCTTCTATCTACGCCTTTTTCACCGGTCGCTACCATTCTATTGGGTATGACACGGCAACTAAACTGCACTGATTACTGCTTGGGGCATCTGTGGCTAACCTGAAATGTTTACAGCTTCTCCAAATCATGGCAGCTCGTTTACTAACTGGTAAGAAACAATCAGGCCGATACAATACAGTGCGCTCCGGCGGAGTGCACTGTTAACCCGCGTTCGGACACGCGTTTTCGACGCGCTAGCTTTACCCCTTATTCAGTTTGTACCTGAGGCAATGGAGGGTATTGTGACTTGCCCAAGGTCACAAGGAGAGGCAGTGGGGTTTGAGCCTTGGTTTTCCACGATCACATTCAGGCCGATACAGTAAAAATCGCGGGAGAGCGCTCACTCTCCTGTGCATGCGATTCAGAAAAAAAATTATTCACATTAGGGCTCTAACAGGAGTGGAGGCTGTCAGCGAGTTTGACAGCTGATGCTCAATTTTGCCGGCATCCGTTCTCAAACCCGCTGACAGCCACGGGTTCAGAAACCGGATGCTGGCAAAATTGAGCGTCCGGTTTTCAAGCTGCGAGCCAATTAAAAATTTATTTTTTTTTTTTGTATTATTTTTTACTTTAGGGACCTCCGACTCGGAGGTCCCTAAAGTAAACAATAAAAAAATGATAGAAACATTCAAATGATAGAAACATTCAAATATTTGACAGGCTTCAGTGAAGTACAAGAAGGAAAGATTTTCCATAGAAAATTCAGTGACAAGGTTGGAAGTCTCAGAGGGTGATAAATGCCTAGAATAATCTGCCAGCTTGAGTGGTGGCTAACCATGACGGAATTTAAACATGTCTAGGACAGGTAGATGGGGGGGGGGGGGGGGGGGGGGGGGGGGGAGAGGGGTATCAGGTAGAAGAAATGAAGGAGGAGTTTGTGTGTTTGCTCAGTCATATGAAGCTTTAGAGGGCCAAAGAGGGGATAGTAAAACCAATGGACAGAGGATTAGTAGTTATGGCTGCATCAGGCTTCCAAGCAGACTGGGACCTGAGCCTTGCCCCAGTCATGTGACAGATAGGAGCCATCTTGAAACTGGCGCAGCCTGGGGCTAGGTGGTGCCTTGGGTCCTTTCCCTTGCAAGATTGCCATTTTTTGAGATAACAGGATGTGGGGGAGGTCAGGGGGCAGTATCAACCCAATGATTGATTTTTGTACTTGGGGTTTTTTTTTTTTTAAACTTGGAGGCTGGGAAAGAAAGAGGTATAGGGAACCCATCATTTAACTTTTTTTATTCAAAGGGAGTGTAGGGAGGGCTACCATTTGGCCAATATTTATTCTGTTTGGATGGGGTTGGGGGAGGGGGGGTTATCGCCTGAACTGTGCTACATATTTTACTATTTTTGTTGACAGAATTGTGAAAGGGGGGGGTGGGTCAAGTTTCACCCCCGATCACTTTTGGGGACTTTTGACAGCAAATTTCTTTTTAGTAGTTGAGCTCTTTAAAGCGATGGTGGCCCCATGTGTTGAGGGCCGCCATCGCATGGTAATGGGCTATGCCGCATTGTTTTCTCAGGGTAGGGGCACAATATTGTGAGTATGCCCTCCCCTGCAATATTGGAGCTCCTCCCATGACAAAATTCAGGCCGATGATTCCTATTTTTGACAGTTTTCTATAATCCTTACTCTAGTAGCAGAACTAATTGTTAAGCAATTATGTTTTCTCCTCGTCAGCCTCTACAAATTCCTCCCCTTCAACTCTGAGTCTCTCAGCTCTACTTTTCAACCTTCCACCTGTCACTAACACATCTAAAAAGACTTTTCTTTTAGTCTCATCACTGTTTACCATCGGGCCGATTCAGTATGGTGCTCTTGGCCGAGTGCACCTTTAGCCGCGGTTTGGCCGCGTGTTTTCGACGCGCTATTTTTACCCCTTATAAAGTAAATGATAATAGCGCGTCGAAAACGCGCGGCCAAACCCCCAAAACTAATAGCGCCCGCAACATGCAAATGCATGTTGATGGGCCTATTAGTTATTCCTGCGCGATACAGAAAGTTAAATGTGCAGCCAAGCCACACATTTTACTTTCAGAAATTAACACTTGCCCAAAGGCAGAAGTTAATTTCGGCCGGCACAGGGAACATATACAGAAAAGCAGAAAAAACTGCTTTTCTGTACACCCTCCGACTTAATATCATAGCAATATTAAGTCGGAGGCCCCCAAAAATAAAAACAGAATTAAAAATCTGCCCGCGGTCCGCGGGTTGGAAGACGGACGCTCAATTTTGCCGGTGTCTGTTTTCTGAACCTGTGTCTGCCAGTGGGTTTGAGAACCGACAAGGGTAAAATTGAGCGTCGGCTGTCAAACCTGCTGACAGCCGCCGCTTCTGTCAAAATGGAGGCGCTAGGGAGGCGCTAGTGTCCCTAGCGTCTCCTTTTACCGCGGGCCCTAATTTGCATATCTTTATTTACTGAATCGCGCGCCTAGGAGAGTGGCCTGAGAGCGTGTCGGGAGAGTGGGCGCTCGCCTGCTCTCCCACGTGTCATACTGTCAGCTCAGTACTGTAAAGTGCGGCCGCGGTTACCCTGCTCCTAACCTGCTTTCTACTCACTTTCCGGCCGCGTTAGCCCTTCCTGTGATACACTATCCCCTTTAACTGATTCTTACCACCTCTTTAAATCCCTGGGTAACCCCTTCCGCACGCGGCATGTATATCAGATGTAAACGAGCGAATTAGCTATTCCCTCCCATACAGTAACGCGCGCCCCGACTATCGCTATTTTACCCTGCCATTTTGCCCCGCGTTTAACCTGCTAAATTACCGCCTACCCCTACCCCTGCGTTAGAGGCAAGGGTTAAGGGTAGACGGCAAACTTTCCCACAAAAGAAAACCTAAAAATGGGTATAAATACTTTAGATGTCACTTTCCGAATCCCCCATCTCCACGCGGGCGGGCGTGCGGTCATCGAGGCGGGAGCCGGCAGGCGTGCGTTTATCCAGGCGGCGGCAGTGGGAGCTGGCAGGCGCGCGTTCATCCGGCGTGCTGTCGAGGTGGGAGCCGGCGGGCGGGTGGGCGCGCGTTTATCCAGGCGGCGGTGGGAGCTGGCAGGCGCGCGTTCATCCAGGCGGCGGCGTCGGGAGCCGGCGGGCGCGCGTTCGTCCAGGCGGCGGTGGCGGGAGCCGGCGGGTGGGCGTTCATCCAGGCGGAGGGAGCCGGTGGCGAAAGCGGCCTCCAGCAACCCCCGCCGGCAGTGAATGAATGCATGCCTGTGTACACCCGTGCAATTTCGGCGCTCAAGGCAGGGCATTAGAGAACGCCGACGCCACGTGCCGAGACGTCAAACATCATGATGTCACGCCTTGAGCGCCAAAATTGCACAGGCGTACACAGGCTTGCATTCATTCACTGCCGGTGGGGGTTGCTGGAAGCTGCTTTCGCCGCCGGCTCCCTCCGCCCGCCGGCTCCTGCCGCCGCAGCATGGATGAATGCGCGCCCGCCGCTTCCCACACAAACGTGCGCCCGCCAGCTCCCACCGCCGCCGCCTGGATAAACGCGCGCCCGCCGGCTCCCACCGCCTGGATAAAGGCGCGCCGCCGGCTACTGCCGCGCCTGCATGAACGCGCGCCCACCCACCCACCCGCCGGCTCCCGCCTTGATGACAGCCCGCCGGCTCCCACCTCGATGAACTCGCTCCCGCCTCGAATGCGTGCCCGCCCGCCGGCTCCCACCAGTAAGTTTACTTTTTTTACACTTTTGTTTTAATTTTCACCTGCGCCTTGCTTCGGGAGGTGGGGGAACCATCCACTTCCTGGTACCTGTCATTTCAAATGTCAGTTGAAATGACATTTGAAATGACAGGTACCAGCGCACCCAGGATACTGTATAGGCGCTGTATTAAGCGCCTATACAGTAAAATGGGTTGCGCGGGCCTAACCCTTCGCCTAACGCTTTGCAGACGCGGCTTGCATTTGCAAGCAATTTAAATAGAGTATCGAGCGGTATGTGAGCAGGACTGTGCGTGCGGGGAACGAGGGTGCGCCCGGCACTGCCGCACTCTAACACGGCCTTACTGTATCGACCTGTGTATCGGCCCGCATATTAGCTATTTTTTTTTCATTTTCAAGTTCAGTCTCTTGATTACTTTCCCAGCTTCTCAGTTTTTTCAGATATTTTTACGTCTTCCTCTTCCCGTGATCTCTTGTAATTTGGGAACGCCAACCTTTTTTCCGTCACCTTTCAACCATTTTCTTAGAAAATCATGGTAGCCCCCTTTTCATCTTACCTTTATTTACTTTCCTAACGGAAAGGTTAATTGCTAGTGCAATACCCTTTTAGTTTTGCCTTCTGCTCTTCTTCCTTAGTTTTACTCAACCAGTTAATGACTCCTTGAGAGAGTTCCCCTTCTTAACCAAATACGTTTTCTTGATGTCCAGATCCCTCGCCTTCATCTTTGGATCGCAGGTGATCACCCACCATAACATCTCAAACACACTCCCCATTTGTAAGCGCCGGATCCTGTATCACCCCCCATTCTGTTATCAGATTAGTTCTCCTTGCAGAGAATCCAGGATCTCTCTGCTTCTAGATGGCAGCCAGGATGTCCCAATCGGCATTCTGCAGATTGAAATTACCAAGAAAAAGCACCTCCCCTTTCATAGCAATTTTATGCACATCCTTAATTAAATCTCTCACCATTTTTCTGCCTGTGAAGGAAGTTCATATATCACACCAGTATAAATGGATGTTCGCCATTCTCTCTTTTCAGATTAAAGCACTATAATGATTCAGTGGAGCTTATGGGTGCTCTAAACAATGGGATCCCCTCGCCTAGGTCCATGCCATCTATCAATTTGTCCCCCCACCTCTTATTCAATCAGGACTATGCTTTTTAAGGTCTCCTAAAATCCTCTCCTCTGAATGATCCCAGGGTTCCCAGTTACTCAAGTCTCATGTCTGGGAGCTCCAAACAAACGCAAGCAGCGCAGCTCCCTCCCACATGTGGCAAATGAGCGTTGCATCAAGCTGCTTCTGATCCTTTCTTCTTGAAAGTTTCAAAGGCTCCAATCCCATTTCTCTCCTGCTTGGGAGCTGCCAATGTGTTCTGTCTGTGCACCTCCATGTGCCAGAAGTTGGTAACTTGCTCATCCTTCCTTGATCTTCTTAAATACATCACCACCTAATGGGCTCATTAAAGACCTGGGCTTTAAACTTTTTTTAATACTTTCTATTTTATTTCAGTAGTTCTAAGCAAAAAAACAAACAAACCAAAAAACAAACAAAGCCAGTGCTTGAGACAACCTGCTTGTCAGTCTGGATTTCAGGCTATCCCTAATGAAATATGCAAGTGATGTATTTGCATGCATCAATGTAGTTTTTTGAATTAAAATCTCAAATTAAATGCTGCTCTCCTCCAAGAAGGACCCAGACTGGCTTATAACATAGAAGTAATAATGCAATCGAGCAAATCATGAGTGCATGTAAAATCTATCCTGAACATTCACTATAGATATACTGAATCCCAAGGACTGGTTTGAGAACCACAAGATCTGTTTATTTTTCTTTATGGAAATGTATTTATTACTACCTCTTGATATCCCACAATTCCATATACATCAAAGTGGGTCACAATAAATTCCAAATGCGCTCAACATACACATAACAACCCACCCTCTACCCACCCAAGAAAAGAATCCCACCGCTAGACAGCTAACGCTACTGGTTCCTTTCTTTAAGCCCATACAACTGAACAGAAGCAAACGCAGAAGTAAACAGCCAAGCCTTTGCCGTTTTTCTACACTTCAAATAATTAGTCTCATCTTGAATTTTGATCAGGGGCTCATTTCAACCTCCTGGGGCATTCCAGTTAAACATAGTCTTGTGTTGCAGAAAGCCTAGCTAATGCCATTGAGAAGACGGTCTTAAAGCTTGTAAGGGGGTCTATGCCAAGGTAAGGCATTCTGCAGATATTGTGGCCCCCAGTCTGTGCAGTCATTTATACACTATTGTCAAAATTCTAACCTTCAGCCTAAAGTGGATTGGCAAGTCTTTTTTTATTCTGCTTTTTGGCACTTCAAAGCAGATTACATTCAGGTACTGTAGGCATTTCCCTATCCCCAGAGGACTTACAATCTAAGTTTGTACCTGAGGCAATTTTTTGGGTTTGTGATGCAGGCCATCTATCATTTCAATAGCCTTTTTCGGACCTGCTTTCATCCTCTCATTGTCCTTACAAAGCTGTGGCTTCCAAAACTGAGCACAAGGGCAATATTACACTTTTTCCTGTTGATGGTAGGACAATACCTCTAACTTATACTGTTAATATTCTCAATTAGTTTATTACATTGCCTGGCTACCTTGAGTTCCATTGAAATGATTACTCTTAGATATCTATCTGGTTAGACAGTTTCCAGTTCTTACTCTTTTAAATAATATGTGGCTAATAGATTTTTGCATCCCAACTGCATGATTTAGGCTTACCTAGCACGTCTTTCTCATGTTCGGGGACAAGCACTTTCCACTTGGATTCATTTGGGTCATTGAAGTCAATGTTGACTAATCGATAGTTGGGTGAATGGAGGTTGGTCTTAAAAGTGAATACGGTGCCTTCATTAGTGATATACTCATACTCAGCATCAAAGTTGTCAATCAACTTCTTCCACAGAAGAATTCCTGCAGATATGAGACAAACAGCATTAATTTCTTTCAGATCACATTACTGTTGCATCAGAGGCATTGAACAATATTTACAAGTTATAAAATAGCACTTGGAGCATTGTGATTAGTCTGAAAACAAAATCACATGACTGCGTGGTAAAATTTCATTTATCTCACAGCCACTTGGGTTCTTTCTGCCCGCTTATAAAAGAAGCAGTGCAAGCTTTTTGTAAATATAAGCATCCGCTCTTGGGTGAACAGTAGAGAGATCTTGTATCACTTCCTGAGTTGTAGCTCCACTTTGTCGCTAACATACTCCAGGGCTTCTATAAAAATCTGTTTTGTACAATGGGTAGTAATGATGTATATACAATATAGAGAACTGAAGCAACTAATCAAGCTATTGACGATTTCATGGCATTTTTACCAGTAACCCCAGTACAGAAGAATCTAACCAAGAAGACTGTTCTATTACACCTGAGAACTGCTTAGGATATATAGACATATGCTGGTATGTTATTTTCTATTAGCAATCTTTAGGTATGAATCTTAAAATGCTGGGCTAATGCAACTCTTTAAAGGTGACATCTCACATCTTTTTCAACAAATATTTTGACATTTAAAAAAGTTCAACCATTCTCTTCTGAGCTTTCATCTTAAGCACATTAAGAACACCACAAAACTTATCATCTTTATCATACTGTTTGACTCTTGGATATACTTACTTATTTATAAGATTTATATTCTATCAGTGCAACAGTGTTGTTCAGGGTGGATAACAGTTAACACACGGACATTAAAAAAACATTTAACCAGTAACAATAACAAACTGGCAAGATATCAGAGTAGAAAAATACTGCATTACAGAAGAAATAAATCTTCATATAGATTAAGGAAAAGCATTAGAGAACAACGTTTTAAGCTTTTTCCTAAAAGGTCCCACGTCAAACTTTTAAAAACCAGAGAGCGCCTGGTAATGGATCTTAAAAGATGGGCTAGCAGCTTCTTCTCTAGTGACCGCAGAGGATGGGTCACAGCACAGTCATGCAACAGGTTTTTTTTTTTGTTTTTTTTTTAAGTAAACACTGGTCCACCTTCACCAAGGGCCTTATATTTTAAGACTAAGACTTTAAATCTTGCTCAGCCAGCCACTGGCAAGCAGTGAAGATCCTTCAATCACGGTATAACGTCAAACTGGTAAGCCCTGGGAATCAACCTGATAGCTGTGTTTTAAAGGAGCTGAAGGACATTATGGTTGGGAAGGTAATCCCAACCATAATGAGGTACGGTAGTCCAAGGAGCTCAATATTGCAGTCCAAACTGTGCAAGGCTCATTCGCCTTGGTGCAAATGGGGCCTGGGGAAAAAATGTTGGCAGGATGATGGACTGGTTAAGATGGAAGACTGACACCACTTTAGGCAGGAACTTAGGGTGCATGCCCAAGACTACCCTATCATGGAAAAACTTAGTGTAAGGTGGATCAATCATGAAGGCCTGGAGCTTACTGACCCCTGCATGCTGAAGTGACTGCTACCAAAAATATGACCATCCAGGTCAGGTACTTCAGGTCACAGGAGCACAGTGGTTCAAAGGGAGCTTTCATCAGCTGAACTAAAACCACACTGAGGCCCCAAGACCTAGCAGGAGGCCATAGGAGAAGCTTCAACTAAAGCAGACATCGCATGAACTGTGAGGCTCCGAAATCCCTTGATGCCGATGCCTCTGATGCAGACATTGATGGAACGGTTTTAGCTAGCCTGAAGAGTTGCTCCATCTTATTGAGCCAGATCTTCTTTCCTTTAGGGGTCATCTAGACGGACTTGCTCCAGCCCCAAATGTTGTGCGATGGTCCCAGGCAGATGACATCTATCACGGGGGTCTGTGATAGACCAAGGTCCTCGTGCACTGAAGGCATTGCTTGAATCCAGACGTGGACATGTTGGCATGAAACAAGAGGGATGCGATATCAAAATTGAAGGCGGTGGCACTCGATGGCCGGTGGACGCTAAAGAGTGCAGCCACCCAGGGTTCAACTGAGAAAGAAAACTTACTACAAAAACATCGAGAAACCTGGCTAATGACAATGAGAGGAGAAGAGAGGAGGACCCCATGCAAATTGTGCGATCCCGCAAAAAATTCAGAAAAAAGAAATAACCGCGATTTGAAAAAGTTTGTAGACAGGCTCTGCAACTTGCCATAACACACAAGGCTCCACAGAAAAGAAGTGACTGAGGGGACGCCGCATGGATGTGTGGTATATCACAAGCATGAGCATGCCCAGAGAGTCTTAGTCAAAGTTCTAGAAACTTTGACATAAGTTTTCCATGCCGAACTCCATTGGATGATGTCACCCATATGTGAGGACTGCCACCCTGCTTGTCATAAGAACATAAGAAATTGCCATACTGGGTCAGACCAAGAGTCCATCAAGCCTAGCATCCTGTTTCCAACAGTGGCCAAACCAGGCTACAAGAACCTGGCAAGTACCCAAATACTAAGATCCCATGCTACTGATGCTAGTAGTAGCAGAGGCCATTCCCTAAGACAACTTGATTAATAGCAGTTAATGGACTTCTCCTCCAAGAACTTATCCAAACCTTTTTTAAACCCAGCTACACTAACTGCACTAACCACATCCTCTGGCAAAAAATTCCAGAGTTTAATTGTGCGTTAAGTGAAAAAGAATTTTTTCTGATTAGTCCTCAGAGAATTTCTTTTCTTTGATACATTTTTTTTGTTTTGCTTGTGGGTTAGTTTTCACAGTATTATTATCTTATATTAAGATCTTGCATAAATACTTGATTTAAGTAATTTTTGGTGTGCCTGTTTTCAAATTCTCTATTATATATGCCTACTGGAACCCAAAGCTATCTAAGTACACTATTAGAAATAGCTCTGCAAACAGAAATAAAAAAGTCAGCACTTAATAATTTGGGTTTTTTGGGGCAATGTTAGTTAAGTAATATTGCAGCAAATATAACAGCAAAGCAGTAGATAAGATACAAACAAATAACTAAACACAAATTTCTTACAACTTAGAGATGCTTTTTTAGTCAATGAGAATATCTACTTACAGTAGAAAACTAGCATTACATATGCATGCTTTCTCCATACAAAACAAGGATTCAAGGGCTGGGAGCTATAGTAAGGGAGCTGTAGCATTGGATCCCCCAATTCTCAAGTCTGGCTGGGCCTAAGCAAACCAAAGAGGTGATTTACTTAAGCCCAGGGAGGAACATGGCTGCTTCTACTGTAGAGGCTCCTGCCAACTGATGACGGTCTAAGGGTGTGCCTCAGCCAAGGAACACGTCTAGAGGCCCCGTGAGCAACCAGGGCATGCCAGATGGGAAAGGGGAAGCAGCAGACACTGATGAGGGATTATGAGGTATAAAGACAGTCTCTCCCCCAAACGATTCCCACCATGATGGACATCCTATAATACCAGCAACACACTTTTCCAGACATGCCTTATGTGAATGGTGTTGAGATACAATTATTGAGAGACATATGTGCTTTAATGCCCCACTTAATGTTGGAGGAAGGAAATTGTTTTTAGAAGAGAGACCATGTAGACCAGCCCAGTGGCTCATTGGGTTTTAATTCCAGGTCAGGTCTTTTGCTCCTTGGGTTGGCTGTGGATGCTGTGGAAGCAGCTTTCACAAACCCTGGGGAAGGTGTCCTCGTCATCACACAATGGCAATCCTGATGATTATATTCAGGATCCCTGACTGCAGGGTTCTGGTACATGGCCTTGGGTGAAGCCTGTCACTGCACTAACAGGCCAATACAGTATAGTGCGCTCCGGCGGAACGCACTGTTAACCCGCGTTTGGACGCGCGTTTTCGACGCGCTAGCTTTACCCTTAATTCAGTAAGGGGTAATAGCGCGTTGAAAACACGCGTCCAATCCCCCCGAAACTAATAGCGCCCGCAACATGTGATGGCCCTAATAGTTATTCCCGCTTGATTCAGTAAGTAAAATGTGCAGCCAAGCCGCACATTTTACTTTCAGAAATTAGCGCCTACCCAAAGGTAGGCATTAATTTCTGCCAGCACCGGGAAAGTGCACAAGCGATATTAAATCGGAGGTCCCAAAAGTTAAAAATAATAAAAAATAAAAAAATAAGAATTTAAAATCGGCCCGTGCCTTGAAAATCGGATGCTCAATTTTGCCAGCTAGTGTCCCTAGTTCCTCTTTTTACCACGGGCCCTAATTTGAATATTTCTTTTAGTGAATCGCCCGCTCTCCCACAAATTTTACTGTATCGGCCTGTTACTGGGCTAAGTGTCTTGAGAGGGGATATAAAACATTATAAGGAAAAACTCTCCAGATAATTGCAAATTAAAGTTCAAGATGCTGGATCCCAGCCCTGGTTCTGTTTGATCTGAAATCCAAAGGTTCAGGAAGAAATTCCTATGATCCCCTTCCCCCAAAATAAGAAGTTGCCATACTGGGTCAGAGCAAGGGTCCATCAAGCCCAGCTTTCTGTTTCCAACAGTGGCCAATTCAGGTTAAAAGTACCTGGGAAGTACCCAAACATTAAACAAATCCCATGCTACTGTCAGTAATAGCAGTGCCTATTCCCTAAGTTAACTTGACTAACAGCAGTTTATAGATTTCTCCTCAGGAGTTTAACCAAACCTTTTTTAAACCCAGCTATGGTAACTGCCCTAACCATATCCTCCAACAACAAATTTCAGAGCTTAATTATGTGTTGAGTGAAAAAGAATTTTCTCTGCTTTGTTTTAAAATGAGCTACTTGCTAACTTCATGGAGTGCCCCCTAGTACTTCTGTTATCTAAAAGAATAAATAACAGATTTATATTTACTGTTCTAGTCCTCTCTTGATTTTATAGACCTCTATCATATCCCCCCCTCAGCCGTCTCTTCTCTAAGCTGAACATCCCTAACCTCTTCAACCTTTCCTCATAGGGGAGCTGTTCCATTCCCTTTATCATTTTGGTTGCCCTTCTCTGTATCTTCTTCAGTGCAATTATATCTTTTTTGAGATGTGGCGACCAGAACTGTGCACAGTACTCAAGGTGCGATCTCACCATGGAGCAATACAGAATCATTAGGACATTCTTGTTTTATTCACCATTCCAAAAAAGGGAAGGGGAGAAGAAAGGGAGCTGCTGAATAGGGAGATCATCATCTGAAGCACATGGGCAGCAGCAGAATAAGAGGGTAAGAATTTTGGGTGGTGAATGCAAATGATAGGGCCAGATCTCTTCTAATTACACTGAAGTTCAGTCAGGGACTGCAAAAAGAAATGTAATCTAATTTCTCCATTTATATTCCACGTCATGTGACCGCCAAGGCACACAAAGACAGATTAAAACACTCCCGCAAAAGGAAAGGGAAATTTTGATATTTTTTTTTAACCTATGTTATGTTTATATACCATCCCTAGAAATCCCTGGACAGTTTACATCATAAAGCACTGATACCAAAATGATCTACATCATAAAATACAATACACAAAAACCTTCTGCAAGTAAAGCTCAAACGTCTGCAGCATTTTCTGAATTCAGGTCTCAAAGAGCATTCAATCTGGCTGAGACAGCACGAGACAGAAGTGACTTGCCCAAGATCACAAGTTGTGCCAGAGAGAGAAATGGAGTTTGAGCCCTGGTTTCCCTGGTGCTCAACCCCACTGCTGCTATTCCTTCTCATGCTCTGGGTGGGAGAAGAAAAATACCCTGATTATTTCCAAACTTTTCAGTATGAGGTCTTCATATTCTACAGGCCAGAGGGATGCCTTTTTGTTTTGGTTTTTTTTTTTTTTTTTTTTTTTACTGTGAAATAGGTTAATTATTGCTGACATATGCTAATAATGTGCAAATGTGCAAGATTAACCTTTCAGCTGTCAGTCTGAGGACTTAATTTCCATCAATCCTACCTATGACAGGAAGTGATTTAATTGCAGCGGGGCAAAAACAGGTTCATCACTGCACTGAACCTGCATTTCTAGAATAAGATATTCCACTTAGCAGTACAGACATCACCAAAATGAAAGGCATGCTAATGTGATGGAGAAGGTAAGATCAGACAAAAAAGCAACCTAAAAATACAGTATGGGTTAATGGAAAGTTTTAGTGAATAATATATGATTCTACTGCGCTATCACTTATATTGAGACTCCAATTCAGAGCAAAGAGTGTGCAGGTACAGCGTCCTCGCAGAAAACCCTTAACACTCTGACATTTGAGTCAGTAAATGTCAGCCTACTTAAATGCTCCACTACCATGAAAATGGCACTGATCTCAAAAGTTTCCTCTTCTCTCTTCCCAAGGAGATCTAAAAGGAAGTATGGAAGGGGAAGCTTTGCTTGCATCACTGAAGGGGGGACACTTGCCATGGCAAAAGTCAGAGTGAGCAAGGCGAGATCAGACAACAGGCACGATGCTGTTTACTTTGCCTGCAAAGTGTTATTAGTAAGAAATGCATGCCTCATATATATATATATATATGCACACACAAAGTAACATAACAGGCAGCGTGAATAATGTGCATATTATCAACTGAATTTTGTAGCTATGAACATTATTCTGTGGATTTATCAATTAATACTCACACTATCCAGTGCTTCTTTACCCATAATACCTAAAACCTGCTAGCTATATTTTTATACTCTATACACACATTTTGTAGCTCTAGCAACACTCACACATAATATACATGATGCCGGCCACATTCGGCAGTGTTCGGAGGCTGCAGCCACCAGTGTCGCAGTTCTCTTCAAGCACAGTAAACCATACCATTTTCTTGACTAGTCTAGAGTCATATGGGCTCTCAGGCTGTGTTTTGAAATGGTTTAGTTCCTTTTTGCATGGGAGAAAGCAGAGAGTACAAACTGGTGAGCTTAGCTTTAGTCTAGCTGGTATAATGTTGATCTGGGGTACCACAAGGCTCAGCCTTGTCATCTACTCTTTTCAATCTTTATCTTCCCCTTTAGCAATGTTGTTAAAAGAGTTGGGTCTAATAAACTTTACCTATGCTGATGATGTGCAGTTCTATACACCTTGTGATAGAGATGTTGGGTTTCCTGTGTCTTTTCTTCAAATATGTATTATAGAGGTAAAGTCCTGGCTAGCACGAAATGGATTAGCTATGAACTTAGGGAAAACAAAATTGTTATGGGTGGGTTCTCCAGCTTTAATGTCTGATGTTCCTCCTATTACAGCTGAGAATATCACAACGCCCTTTTAAACTGAGGTAAAGGATCTGGGGATTATTTTGGATTCCCAGCTTACTCTGCATTCACAGGTTAGACGGATGGCTCAATCTTCTTTTTTTTTAAGTTAAAAATTAAACAAACCATTAAAAAAAGATATTCCCCAAGGAAATGTTTAGGACTGCTTTACAGGCATTAGTTTTGGGTCAGCTGGATTACTGCAGTTCCCCTTTATGTGGGCTTGCCCAACATGCTATTGCACGTGCTACGCCTGATCCAGCATCGTGCTGCCGCATGTGTTTTAAAGGGACGGTGTCGGAGCGATCACATTCAGCCCACACTGAGGGTGAAGCAGAGATCCAAATTCAAGTTGATCACCTTGGTACATAAGCTTATGGTTTCAAATCATGGACAATTATTAAAACATAAATGGGAATGGTATAAACTGAACCATGACTGGCAGTCGGCAAGCAGAGCTTCGTTAAAGGTGCCAGCAAATAACTTGGCTCAGTTACAGAGAACAAAAGCTAGGGCCCTCTTTTTTTGTGTCTCCTGTATTGTGGAACTCTCTTCTTGTTCAACTGAGATCCCTAACGGATGTAAAGGACTTTCCAAGACAGCTAAAATCAATTCTGTTCAGGGAAGCTTTTGAATAATAGGTCATTTTATGTCTAGTAATCATATTTTTTTCATTTTATTGTATTTAATTTACTATTGTGTTTCATAGATTTGTTGTAATCCACACTGAACGTTCTGAGAGTGGAAGGAGCAGAACAGAAGCGTTTGCATAAATAAATAAATACATATAAATTATAAGACACTAAATAACAGCAGATAAAGCCTGAAAATGGCCCATCCAGTCTGCCCAACAAGTTGCTTTGGATTACTGGCAACGCGGGGAAAAGTGATATACTCGCAACCTGCCCACAGCTTATGTTCATTTCCCACTGCTTCTTATGGTCTGAGATATGGTGGCTGTCACTGTCCCTGTCAAACTGGCTTCTCAAACATTTTTCTTGTAGCAGGGGAACTACCATATTAAAAGTCACATTTTCACTTGCTTAGTATTTTCTCCAAAATGATCCCCCTTTGCCTGAATTCTGAGAGAGGGTCAGAGTGCCAGTTCCCTTCCAGACTGTCAAATTTCTCACACCAAAAAGTTCAGGCCTCAAACGTTCCTCTACCATATTTCTGAATAATTCTTATGTTGGTCCAGTACATGGGATAAGAGCCAGCAGAGAATCCAGTTGTTTTCCCAGCTTCAATCCAATGACTAGAAACTTGTATTTAAGCTATTTGTTTTTTTTAGGTAGACAAAAAGACTGCCCTGGATAAGAGATACTTTAACTGATAGGGGGGGATGCATTCTTAGGAGGCGATGTAATAAGACCCGCGGTGAAATCGGTGCTATTTTCAGCGAATGTTTTTAGCGCACGCGTGACAAAAGCAGGTGCCTCTACAAGATGTAATAAGGGGACGGCATGAAAATGAGATTCATGCAGAAAATCCATGCAAAACAAATATCTGTGCAGATATGCGCGCTGAAGGCCTATGTAATGAACTGTGCATAAACCTTCATTAATGTGGTGACCTGTGATTGATTCTCACTTAAAAGCCTTCCCCTTTCATAAGACAGTAGTGAGTTAGTGGTCCAGGAGCAGGACTGAAGGTGGGTAGAGCAATGTCTAACTCCTTCATGATGATAAAGGGGATGGAACAGCTCCCCTATGAGGAAAGGCTGAAGAGGTTAGGGCTGTTCAGCTTGGAGAAGAGACAGCTGAGGGGGGATATGATAGAGGTCTTTAAGATCATGAGAGGTCTTGAATGAGTAGATGTGACTCGGTTATTTACACTTTCGAATAATAGAAGGACTAGGGGGCATTCCATGAAGTTAGCAAGTAACACATTTAAGACTAATCAGAGAAAACTCTTTTTCACTCAACGCACAATAAAGCTCTGGAATTTGTTGCCAGAGAAGGTAGTTAGTGCAGTTAGTGTAGCTGGGTTCAAAAAAGGTTTGGATAAGTTCTTGGAGGAGAAGTCCATTAATGGCTATTAATCAATCATACTTAGGGAATAGCCACTGCTATTAATTGCATCAGTAGCATGGGTTCTTCTTAGTGTTTGGGTAATTGCCAGGTTCTTGTGGCCTGGTTTTTGGCCTCTGTTGGAAACAGGATGCTGGGCTTGATGGACCCTTGGTCTGTCCCAGCATGGCAATTTCTTATGTCTTATGTTCTTATGATCAGTCACCGACCATGTGGGATCTATAATGGCGAATGCCTGTGAGTGGGGGAAATGCGGCAGAGATTTGGAAAGGGCTACAAAAGGACCCAAGGAAGCTTTGAAAGACTGAGCTTACACGGCAAGGCTTGCATCTGCCTCAGAGCCTCCCAGTACCCCACTCAGCTGTGAGACTGTCATCCAGATGCAGCCAGCCACAGGAATTATCAGTTCAAGGGTGCAGCAGGAACTGAACGTTTCACAATTCAGTGACATGCAAGGTAAAAGAGAAGCAGGGGTCAGCATCCAGCATTTCTGACATGTGCCTGCTCCCTCTCCTCTGGCTTCTGCCGCTTAATTCTTCGACTTCCAGACAGGTGCTTAAACTTAACTCCTGCCCTGACCCAGGCACTAAAAAACCCGCACTAACGCCAGCGTGACTCTCTGCATCGCCCGTGAATAGTTAATTGCCTCCTCTGCATGGAATTAGCATGGACTCGTGCTAAATCAGCCTCGGCTTTTTCAGCGTGTTCGTGCGTGCATTTTTTCCTGCACTAACCGTGTTATTACACATATGCATAAGATTCGTGCGGTTTATTTCCTCGGCTCCTTAGTATGGACAGACTGGATGAGCAAGATGGTATTTTTTCTGTTGTTATGATAGAAGTGTTGAGGGTAGAAAGGAGAACTGGGGTTTCCACAAAGCCCTACAGGAGTTGAGAGTTAGACGAAGCAGAGAGCGAGCATGTTTGAGGAGACCAAGGCTAGAGCGGACTGGAGTAAAGAGAGAAGTTGTGCTGGAGTTCTGCAGGACCCAAGGGAGAGCGGGGCCTGTGAGAAGTTCCAGCTGCAGGTGAGGAGATGCATCTGCCTGCTAAAACTGACCACCCAAGCAACGCCGGCTTTGTCTGACCAGGTTTTTTTTAAATAAAGAATCCTCAAAGGCGATTGAATGTTTCTTAAGGGAAATGTCCAATGAAGATTAGTTTTTGGTTTCTACAAACATCCTAACATGTTGGTCTCCAATTACACTCTATAACGAGGGATTCTTAAATCTACACTTTGCTTCAAAAACAACAAGAAATTGCATTAGCTTGCCACCAAGTCCTTTTGTTTTGTATGCTCGCTGCCTTTAGCTCCAGCTCTGTGCCTCACTAGAATTCTTCTCTTTTGTATTATCTTATTGGGGTTTTACTACCTGAAACAGTAGTCTGAGCATCTTTTGCCCACTGGAGGTCACTTTTGAAATCCTAGAGGGCCATATTTTCCTTGAAATGTTCAGTTCATTTATCATTTCTGTCACATCCACAAATATAAACGCTCTCTGTGCACCACCAACTCCTTTTCCTGCTCATCAGGCCTTTCTATTTGCTGTTGCTCGACTCTTCAGAGCTCAAATGCTTTAAGTTTTACTAAGAGACAGTGAGCTTAGGGAGGAGACTGGGGAACAGGAAGAGGGCTGGAGCAAGAGGGGAAGAGACACTGCAGAGATAGTGCAATCAACGTAAAGGAAGAAATAGTGAAGGCATCAAGAAGTCAGGAGCAACAGAATGAGCCGTGGAACAGGCTGGGGAGACGGGGCGAGCAAGATGAGGGGATGGAAACCATTCCTGTTTTCATGCCTGTAGCCCCGAGAAATGTTGCGAGCCTGCTCCAGAGAGAGCTTGTTCAGTTTCAGAGAGACTGGGAGAAGTGGCACGAGAGAGGAGCTGCCTGCATGAGGCTGATTCACAAGCAGCAGCAGCGTGGAAGCCTTCCTCCTAGTGAGGCCTAGCGTACCTGAGAGGAGAATGCATGAGGGTCCAAGCCGGTGAAGAACAAGAAGTAAAAGGGATTCTTTCCCCAACTCTAAGGACACAGGAGACCCCATTTTATGGTGCCATCTAAAAGGGATGCATGTGCAGTAAAGCAGTCAGGGGGGTCACTTCCTTCAGGAAGACTGAAAGAAGCAGCATGCCCTTATATCCTACAGGTTTTCTTTGGGATTTCTATCTAAAAGTGGTGCGGTAAAATATCGGATCTCTGAAATGAAACGGTCTGTTCAGCACAGAGAAAGAAATACATACTGCGTCCACACACACTGCGCCAGTGGAGCAGCATTTCTATATCCTTCCTGTGTAAATAAAAGTCAGACTGTTTGGAACCTTGGCTTCTGCAGTTGTCTACAATTATTTCTGGCACTTGCTCCGGTTATCAGTGCTGCCACAGAGAGGACTCGCTTTAACCTGCAGTCCTCTAAACCGCCTGAACAACCACACTGAAAAACGAGTCCTCACCGTGATCGGGATGTCCCTTGATCTACAGGTCACATGTGCAAAACTGTTTATTTCGGTATTTCTCTATTCAATAGTCAGTTTTCACTTAATTGCTGTCATTACAACAGAAAACTACTCCAGGGATAAATATCAGTTGTGCTTACACTTAATGATGGAGCGGAATCCAAAACTCCACATGCACACATTTAACCTAGGATTAGTCACTCCAGAATTAATTATTTCACCTCTCTTGGAGTGACTTCACTGTGAAAGCCTCCCCCAGTGTTAATCTGATACACACTCAAGACCCTTTCTAAGCTTTGGGAAAGGTTAATGCAAAGAATTGTTTGGCGATAGCCACCACCTGAATGCAACAGTTGAAAACCAACAGACCAATTTTCCCATCCATGGTTCTGACAGATCAAAGCTCGATTGGACCTAAGCCTTAAAGATGAATTTGGCCAAATGCCTAAAGAACAAGTTAGCAGCATCTTCACTGTCTGCACAAATCAGTGCCGCTGGCAGCAGCAATGCAAAAGCACAGAATTAAAAGCTTTTGGGAATTTCACTCAGCAAAACACGTGATCAGCAGCAAGACTGCCGTGCTGATTCACAATCAGATTCCCTCGCTGGCTCGGGTCAAACATGACAAGAAATCTAGGTTAAAAATTGGCTATTGAAATTTACCTGACTGTCTGACCCAACGTTTGAAGTGAGTGTGTGAAATCTGGTTAGCTGCAATCTCAGTTCCACGTGTTGTCTGAACAGGGAGGTCGCTTAGATCTCTGTTATGGCAGCTTAGTCTGGCCCCTAAGCCCCACAGCAAAAAAAAAAAGGCAGAAAATGCTCCTGAGCCCTCTCTCCATCCACCACTTGCTGGTTGTTCATAAGCAGAAATGTTGCCCAATCGCTCCTACCTTGCATTTTGCTGTATTGCTGTATGGATCAGAGTGAAATAGAGCACCATCGGGGCAGAAGCAACTAGGGATCATTCTTGCTCCACAGACATGCCTGGATTTTCCAAGAGATGCACTAGGCCTGTGCCTTGGGCAGCAAAATTCCTGCTCTCTTTCACACAGACCTCTAATTTTACCGCCCCTCTTCCCCCCTTGATCTGACCCGATTCCGTCCAACAGCCCCTCTGCAGAGCTCAGAGTTTCCCCCTCTACTTCTGCTTCCAGGCTGGAGGGGATTTCTAGGCCCCACCAGGAGGAGGCCGGGACCAAAACAGTGAAACTGGGGGGAATCCTCAAGCCCTATCAGCAGCAGAAGTTGGAAAGGCTAGGACCGGAGCTGCAAGGCTGGCAGGGTTTCCAAAGCTCTGCCAGTAGAAAAGGAAGGGCTTGGAACCGAAGCAGCGAGTACGGTATGGATCTCCAAACCCCGGTGGCGGAATTAGTGTGCGTTTGAGTTGGGGGGGGGGGGAGTGGAGGGACAGACCAGACCTTCAAGACTGGTAGGATATCCCAGGCCTCATTGGCAGAAGATGAAGGGGGTGTCTGGAACTGGAGCTGCAAAGTCAGACTTGTTTCCCTGGCCCTGCAGGTGGAAGGGGGCAGACAGAGACCAAAGGGGGGATAAATTGAGGACACAGGGAGATGTCAGAGGCAGAGGGAGAAGGAGGAGGCAAAAATGGGGATGTTGTGAGTGAGGACAAAGGTTGGGGGGGGGGGGGGGGGGTGAGTCAGGAGGGGAGAGATTGAGTCCAAATTGGGAAGGAGGCAGTTGCTGGAAAGGGTGGACTGAGGTGGGAGACAGGATGGGAGCTGGACTGAGGCCAAAGGGAGGTAGTCTGAGGCCAGCGAGGGTGCGACAGCAGGCAACACCAGTGTCTAAGGGCTGCAATTGCAGAAATCCATCTCTGCTTGTGAACAACAACCAGTAAATGAGCTAAGAGACCAGGGAGCGAGTGTTTACTACCCTTGTTTCACAGTGGGGGCAGGGCTTAGGGACCAGACCTCTCATGGAAATGAGGTTACAGCTGCAACCTCGATTCTGAGTCACAGAGATTCCATGTGACATCGGAACCAGGCTACTGGGAACATTTCTCCATGGCTCTCAATACTGCTGCGCATCCATACTAACCTTTAATGAACAGCCATATGACACTTGCTATGCTTACATTTATACTCCAAGAAAAATGGAGAGCAAACGGCACATCGCAACTGTTTAATTCATTCTAATCAGGTTTCATTCTGTTCCCAGACTACTACTTTGAAAGTAATTAATATTAAATGGAATGTGTGTGCACATGTAATTCTGGAGTCAGAGCCATTATTAAGTACGAGCAGGTCAGGAAACAAATGCACACTTGTTCCTGGAATAATCTGTTGATTTGAACAGAACAGAGAGGGAAGCTTCATTAAGCTAATCCAAAGCTGAATTCTGAAGTAGCTATTGTAGAAATAGAAGGGCTTTGCATACGAAAGCAGTACAAAATTTTCCTGCAGTTCCTTAAAATGAGAACATAATGAGCCATTTGGCAGAGAAGTAGCAAATCATGTTTAAAATTAACGAACATCAATTTCATTTAAAGGAAACGTTCCACCATCCAAATCCGGCTCATTACCTATCTTCTCTCTCCCTAGCTCCTCATGAGTTCCGTTCATCAGGCACTCTGAAGCTCCTTGAAATCCTAAGCACTTTACGTGTATATTTGTCATGTATGTTTACCTTGATTAGAATGTAAGCTCCATGGAACAGGGAACTCTCTTGTATCTGTACAGAGCTGCGTATGTCTATTAGCACTTTAGAAGTGATAGGTAGTAGCAGTACTAACAGTAGTTAATTCAGTGTCATTTATGTCTAACCAGTCGATAGTGTACAGCCAGCCTGCTTGCCATGATCGCTACTCCTGGGAGAAGAGAGTCAAGTCAATAAGCTACAGTAAGGAATTCTTGTCTAGGGACAAGGAGGGGCTTCCATAAAGATGCCAAGCCAGAAACATCTTGCATTTTTGGTGCAGACTTTGTCTGCAACGCTGAGAATTTTGTTATATAACCGCAAGTCTCATGCTGTTCTTGGACTACTCCATGATTCTTTCAAAGATGTTCGTTCCAGTGGCCAATAATGTAATCACGCTCTCCTTAGAACAAACTGTAATTGAAATAAATGAGCATCCTGTTCATTTCTAATACAGTAATTGCTACAGCAGTCAAATTCTTCCAGAACGGATCCTCTCCAACATGGGTTTTTTTTTTTTGGGCTCTGCATATTAGGTGGAAGTAGTTTTCAAACTTGGAATATGGTTTGGCACCAGTGCTCACAGACTCAGCAGAAAGGCCACAAAAGTCGGAGCTTTGCTAAGATGCAGTCAGAGAATGATTTTGCTTCTGGCATTCACACTCCCAGTAACACAACCAGAATTTATAGTATGGTGATGACCCTCTTGGATTCCTTACAAGATGCAGCCCCCTAGGTCTTACCCCTTTTGAGCTAGGACAGGAGAGTAGTAGTAGGGAAAGGGGAGGCATCATCCTGAACAGCTCCGCCCCTGGGATTATAAAAGCAGCTTCCAGCAGTGCAAGAGTGGGCAGTGCAGCCCTGATTCAGAAGTTAGTGGAGGCAGGAGGGTTTTGCCTTAAGAGTCTGGGCCTTTTTTTAGGGAGCAAACACTGAAATCCCTGAAAAGATGGGAGGGATTCCCTACCTGTCACTCCGTCTGGCTGGGTATCTTCCATCAAATTGTTTGGACTTCCATTAAGTTTTTGGAGTTTTTTGTGAGACCCTTGGTTTCAGGACTTAGGAGAAGATTATGGGGGACATCATTTTCCTGGGGGGGGAGGCAGGATAAGGAAGATTCTGCCCTTCCATTCCTGAAACTTGAGGGTGGTGGGATGCAGCTGACCCGCTGCAATAAATTCCTGGGTTTGGATTCAGTTGAGAGCTTGTTTGAGAAGGTCTGGGAGAAAGTTTTTTTGCTACCACCCTTCCTGCCCTGAAGGTGGAATATCTGGACAGCTCCTATGTTTCATGTTGGACTTTTCTTAAGAAAAATCCTGTTGATACACCTGAAGAGGAGAATTGTGAGTAAGACCGTTTGAAACATTAAGGACCCTCATCAGGAATCTTCACCCTGGGAGAGATTCTGGGGAGACTGCAAAAACTGAGTTGCAAGTTCTTTAGACCAGATTTTGGAAGTGGTTTTTCTGACCAAGCAAAGATATCCCTACCCACCTGGGAACTCTACTTGTCCAGGACCTGGAGGGTGAAAGGTTTCCCTTGCCCTGGTATCGAGCAACCCTTGTACAGATAGAGAACAGAAAGACCTGAAAATTCCATTTTTATGCCAAGAACTGATATGAACAGTGCCAATTTGCCTTTTAAGAACATTTACAGTAAAGAATGAATGTTGGACACTCAAATTGAGCATCCAGAGTCGTTTAGCACTCACATCCTCTAAAGGTGAAAGAAAGCTGAAGTCTCTCCCAGATTTAGAGATAGCAAATGTTGCTTACCTGTAACAGGTGTTCTCACAGGACAACAGGATGTTAGTCCTCACATATGGGTGACATCACAGGATGGAGCCCAATCACTGAAAACTTCTGTCAAAGTTTCCAGAACTCTGACTGGCCCCTAATGGGCATGCCCAGCATGGCACTAACCCTGTAGCCAGCAGGGGTCCCCCTTCAGTCTTGTTTAAAAGCTACAGGTAGTGCCGAAAAATAAAATAAGAAACGTAACGAACCCAATACTGCGGGGCGGCGGGCGGGTTTCGTGAGGACTAACATCCTGCTGTCCTGTGAGAACACCTGTTACAGGTAAGCAACATTTGCTCTCTCACAGGATAAGCAGATGGTAGTCCTCACATATGGGTGAGTACCGAGCTGAGGATGTCCGAGAAATGCACCAAATGTATCCAAGTGCGCAAGGCACTAGGACTAGAATATAATTTGGTCGAGGGCATCCTGAACCCTAACGAGCAGGCGGAAGGGTGTTGGTACGTCATGTTGGGAACAGGTTACGAAGGACAGACTGGCCGAAGATGGAATCTTGTGTTCCGGCTTTGTCCAAGCAATAGTGGGCTGCAAAGGTGTGGAGAGAACTCCAGGTGGCAGCTCTGCAAATGTCAGGAAGCGGCACCAATCGTAGGTGTGCTACTGAGGTCACCATGGCCCTCACAGAGTGTGCTTTAACACGGTCTTGAAATGGAATGCCTGCTTACTGATAGCAAAAGGATATGCAGTCCGCTAACCAGGAGGAGAGAGTCTGCTTACCCACAGGCTGCCCTAATTTGTTAGGATGGAAAGAGACGAACAATTGAGTACTTTTCCTATAGGTAGCTGTACGGTCTAGGTAGAACGCTAGGGCCCGTTTACAGTCAAGGGTATGCAGAGTCTGCTCTCCTGGGTTGGAATGGGGCCTGGGAAAAAAGGTTGGTAGTATGATGGATTGATTTAGATGAAAATCCGAAACTACCTTGGGGCACTTAGAGAAGATAAGGCCATCGCAGAAAGATTAAATGATTTCTTTGCTTCGGTGTTTACTGAAGAGGATGTTGAGGAGGTACCCGTAATGGAGAAGGTTTTCATGGGTAATGATTAAGATGGACTGAATCAAATCACGGTGAACCTAGAGGATGTGGTAGACCTGATTGACAAACTGAAGAGTAGTAAATCACCTGGACCGGATGGTATACACCCCAGAGTTCTGAAGGAACTAAAAAAATGAAATTTCAGACCTATTAGTAAAAATTTGTAACCTATCATTAAAATCATCCATTGTACCTGAAGACTGGAGGATAGCAAATGTAACCCCAATATTTAAAAAGGGCTCCAGGGTGATCTGGGAAACTATAGACCGGTTAGCCTGACTTCAGTGCCAAGAAAAATAGTGGAAAGTGTTCTAAACATCAAAATCACAGACATATAGAAAGACATGGTTTAATGGAACAAAGTCAGCATGGCTTTACCCAAGGCAAGTCTTGCCTCACAAATCTGCTTCACTTTTTTGAAGGAGTTAATAAACATGTGGATAAAGGTGAACCGGTAGATGTAGCATACTTGGATTTTCAGAAGGCGTTTGACAAAGTTCCTCATGAGAGGCTTCTAGGAAAAGTAAAAAGTCATGGGATAGGTGGCGATGTCCTTTCGTGGATTGCAAACTGGCTAAAAGACAGGAAACAGAGAGTAGGATTAAATGGGCAATTTTCTCAGTGGAAGGGAGTGGACAGTGGAGTGCCTCAGGGATCTGTATTGGGACCCTTACTGTTCAATATATTTATAAATGATTTGGAAAGAAATACGACGAGTGAGATAATCAAATTTGCAGATGACACAAAATTGTTCAGAGTAGTTAAATCACAAGCAGATTGTGATAAATTGCAGGAAGACCTTGTGAGACTGGAAAATTGGGCATCCAAATGGCAGATGAAATTTAATGTGGATAAGTGCAAGGTGATGCATATAGGGAAAAATAACCCATGCTATAATTACACAATGTTGGGTTCCATATTAGGTGCTACAACCCAAGAAAGAGATCTAGGTGTCATAGTGGATAACACACCGAAATCGTCGGTGCAGTGTGCTGCGGCAGTCAAAAAAGCAAACAGAATGTTGGGAATTATTAGAAAAGGAATGGTGAATAAAACGGAAAATGTCATAATGCCTCTGTATCGCTCCATGGTGAGACCGCACCTTGAATACTGTGTACAATTCTGGTCGCCGCATCTCAAAAAAGATATAATTGCGATGGAGAAGGTACAGAGAAGGGCTACCAAAATGATAAGGGGAATGGAACAACTCCCCTATGAAGAAAGACTAAAAAGGTTAGGACTTTTCAGCTTGGAGAAGAGACAACTGAGGGGGGATATGATAGAGGTGTTTAAAATCATGAGAGGTCTAGAACGGGTAGATGTGAATCGGTTATTTACTCTTTCGGTTAGTAGAAAGACTAGGGGGCACTCCATGAAGTTAGCATGGGGCACATTTAAAACTAATCGGAGAAAGTTCTTTTTTACTCAACGCACAAATAAACTCTGGAATTTGTTGCCAGCGAATGTGGTTAGTGCAGTTAGTATAGCTGTGTTTAAAAAAGGATTGGATAAGTTCTTGGAGGAGAAGTCCATTACCTGCTATTAAGTTCACTTAGAGAATAGCCACTGCCATTAGCAATGGTTACATGGAATGGACTTAGTTTTTGGGTATTTGCCAGGTTCTTATGGCCTGGATTGGCCACTGTTGGAAACAGGATGCTGGGCTTGATGGACCCTTGGTCTGACCCAGTATGGCATTTTCTTATGTTCTTATGTTCTTACTTTTTGGGAAATCAACTCCATTTTGCAAGTCAACAACCACCTAGCAAGATTTCCCTACCAAATCAAGTTACAGGGGATTTGGATTGCAAAGAGTACATGATTGTGTTTATAGATGTCAAATCCAATGCAAAATACACAAGTTAACACAAAGAATAAACGCCCTTGAAAACATCATATTATCAAAGAAGCCTTATCTAGTATGGGTAAAACAGAAAAGGACTGTAGTAATAAGTCTTTCTCCTTTAAAGGGCAGTAATTTAGGATGAAAACCAAGGAAAGCAGAGTTGCTTACATATAAGACATTCTCCGAGGATAGCAGGATGCCAGTCCTTGTACATAGGTGACATCATCGGGTGGCGCCCAGCATGGAAAACGTATGTCAAAGTTTCCAGAACTTTGACTGAGTCTCTCTGAGCATACTCGGCATGCATTATACCATGCATCCATGCAAGGTCCCCTCAATCTTATAACATAGAACAGAGGATTAAAATAAAATAAAATAAGTACAAAACCTACGAAGTGCAAAACCAGCTCTGCAGGGTGGTGGCCAGGTTTTCTGAGGACTGACATCCTGCTGTCCTCGGAGAACATCTGTTTCAGGTAAGCAACTTTACTTTCTTTGAGAACAAGCAGGATGGCAGTCCTCACACATGGGTGAATCCCTAGCTAAAGGCTGCTCCGTGACAAAAAAGGGAACCAACAAAAAACCAGAACAAGTGCCAACAGGCACAACATAAGGTTTGTTGGTAACAAGGAGGGGGCAGTCTGAACAGAAATAACGGGCCCAAGGTGGTAACAGATTTGGGCTCTACACCTCAAACAAGTTCCGAAGGACAGATTGGCTAAATCTACTGTCACATCAGCCATCCTTATCCAAACAGTAATACGATGTGAATGAGTGGATGGAACTCCACGTCTCAGCTCTGCAGATCTCCTCCATGGGAACTACTCACAAGTGGGCCACCAAAGCTGCCATGGCTTGAACAGAGTAAGCCTTGACATGGTCCCAAGATGCAATCCTGCCTGGGTATAACATAAGGAGATACAGTCTGCTAGCCAATTGGAAAGTGTCTGCTTGGCAACGGCGATCCCAAACTAGTTCTGATCTGAAAAAGTTGGGTTGGTTGTCTTTGGGCTACTGTCCACTCCAGATAGAAGGCTAAGGATTGTTTGCAGTCCAGCTGTGCAGGATTTGATCACCAGATGTGAATGGGGCCTGTGATGATATAATGGTTAAGATGGAAGACTGACACTATCTTAGGCAGGAACCATTCTATCATGGAAAAGCTTTGTGTAAGATGGATAAGTCACTAAGGCCTTGCACTCACTGACCCTGCATGCTGAAGTGACCGCCACCAAAAATATGATCTTCCAGGTTAGGTCACAGGAGCAAATTGGCTCAAAAGGAGCTTTCATCAGCTGAGCTAAAACCACATTGAGGTCCCAAGACACAGCGGGAGGCTTTAGGAGAAGTTTCAATTGAAGAAGACTTTGCATGAACCATACAACTATCGGCTGTACAGAAATGGGCTAACCTTGTACACCATGGATATATGCGCCAATCACATTCAGGTGAACCCTAACATAGTTAGTCTTCAGACCAGTCTCAGAAAGGTATAGAAGATAGTCAAGCAGTTTTTGTGTGGAGCAGAAGGGATCTAGGACTTTTTGCTCAAACTACACAGAAAACCTCCGCCACTGAAGCCCATAGGACTTTCTAGTGGAAGGCTTTCTGGAATTTACCAGAACTCCAGATTACGAGAAGTTGAGCAGTTGTAAGATCAACCTCTCAACATCCAGGCTGTGAGTGACAAGGCCTGGAGGTTGGGATGCCACAGCCTGCCTCAATCTTGGGGGATGAGATCTGGAGAAGTCACCAGCTTGACTGGTTTCCTGATGGACATCTCCCAGAGGAATGGAAACCAGACCTGTTTTGGTCAATGAGGGGCTATGAGGATCACAGTCCCTTTGTCCTCTCAAAACGTCAATAAAGTCTTAGCTACCAATGGAGCTGGAGAAAATTCATACAGGAGGCCTTCCACCAAATGGCGAGTGAAGGCGTCTGAGGCTGGTTTGTCACATGGTTTGTACAGGGAACAGAATTGAATAACCTTCCTGATCCAAGGCGCAGTGAATAGATCGACCCCCAGGCTTCCCCACAGGTGGAAGATCCAATCTGCTACCCTTTGGTCTAGAGACCATCCATGGGGTTGGAAGAAACGAGACAGCCTGTCTGCTATCGCATTCTCCATTGCAGCCACATACACGGCCCTGAGCACCATCCTTGGAAAGGCCCATAACCAAATCTGAACTACTTTCCAATACAGAAGGTAAGTTCTTGTACCTCCCTGCTTGTTGACATACCATATTGCCACCTGATTTTCAATTTGTATTAACATAATTTTGTTGCACAGCTGAACTCTGAAAGCCCACAGACCATATCTGGTCTGTGGGCTTCCTGAAGCTCCAGGAAGTTGATTTGACACAGCTGTTCCTGGGCGGACCAGATACCTTGGATGCTGAGCCCATCTACATGAGCTCCCCAGACCAGGGTGGACGCATCCACTGTCAGTACAATTTGGACCCAAGGACTTTGGAAGGAGATTTCCACCCCCCCCCCCCCCTTCCAGATTGGAATCTTCTTGCCACCAGGACAAAGAGTCCCAGAGGGACAGAGTGCCTCAGATGTAGTTCCAAAGCCCCTGAGTGGCCTGACACCACTAGGATTGTAACATCCATTGGGATCTTCGCATGTCTAAGCGTGCACAGGGAGTGACATATACTGTTGTGGCCATGTTGCCCAACAGCCTCTAAATGTGCCATGCTGTGAATCTCACTTGCTCACTTGAATCTCTGCCATGATGGTCATCAAAGAGATGGCCCTCTGGTGCAGCAGGAAGTCCTTGGCCTCAGCAGTGTATAGCAGCTTATCCGAAACACCAAAAAACCTGGCTAAGATAAGGGAAGAACCAGGAGGAACCCTGTGTTGATTATGATTGTGAAAAAACACAAAAACATCCTAAGAAGTTATAAAAAGGAGAGATACAGAGAGATATTCAACCATGCCGTGACACATGGCTCTGTGGAAAAAAAGTGATTGAGGCGACCCCGCATGGATATGTGGTATAATGCATGCTAAGCATGCACAGAGAGGCTCAGTCACAGTTCTAGAAACTTTAACATAAGTTTTTTTTTTTATTTTATGTTTTATCATTTCAAACATTACAGCAAGATACTACTTACTTACAGAAAATGGAAATGCAATAAATCAAATACATGTAAACACATTACAAAATCCTAACATTGATCCTCCATTACTGCATTCCCCTGAAAAGAAATTTTCCAAAAGGGACAGAATATAAAGGGAGTATACAAATAACATAATTGCTAGAATCAGGCTTAACATTTCATAAAGACATTCATTTACTTTATGATCCTCTCACTAAGGCTAATTGACGAAGGGAATAACAACCCTCCTAGCATTTAGGAAGGATTTTAACTGCTCGGGGTAAAAAAAAAATAAAACATTCTGTTGGAGATTTTACGACACACTTGCAAGGATATTTTAATACATATGAAAACCCCAAAGCAGCTACTTGTGGCCTTAAAGCAAGAAACTGTCTCCTGTCCTGTGTGACAGGAGCAAAATCAGGAAAAACACGTATCTGTAGGCCTCTGAAAGGTAACTATATTTCTAAAATATCTTTTCATGGTTTCAGCAACATCACTTTCTATTATAAAAGAGACCATTAATATTGTGCATTCATAGAATTCAGCTGATAAATCTTCCAAGAATCTGGTTTAATTCTCTTTATTTTCATTTCCTTGTAATATATCTCTATTCCTAGCTGACCCAGGTAAGTAATATAACTTATTCACTGAGGGACATTCTCCCTCCTGGAATTTCAAAATTTCCATGAAGTATTTTTTTAAAATAAGATAAGAGAGTTCACCAACTATCTTTGGGAAGTTTATGATCCTCAAATTTAAATGTCTTGAATGGTTCTCAAAGTGTTTCCAGTCTCCTCGAAACCACGGTAATATCCTTCACAACTTTAGCATTACATTCTTGGGTTTTCTTTAATCCAGCTTCCACTGTTTCCAGTCTTGGCTTGATTTCTTCTAACTGTGTGTCGTGTGTATCCAACTTATGATTAACTGTTTCAAATCTGTCCTGAAACTCCCCAAGTGACTTCACTAATGCGGCCATAATGTCCCATATCGCTTCCAGCATGATCTTTTCTGGCTTATTGGGCATCTAAAAGCGGGAACGCTGAAAAGACTCACCCGCTTTCACCACAGGAGATATTCCAGCCAGCTGAAGTTCCCCATCGTTGGCAGCCATCACTCCTTCCAGAAACTCAGTCTCCCTCTCCTGTGTTGGAGTCAACATTGGAGGCATAGAAGTTAAAACTTCCACTCCTGATACTCCGGGGCTCTCTTAGGACTGTAACAGAGCTTCGGCGTCCTCTGCTCTCTAACCTTCTCCTGCTGCTATCGCAGCAGCCTGAGAGAAGCTGGGAATCGAAGCAATCTCGGGCAATCGAGGATCCAGGGGGCTTAAGGTGACTTCACTAGGTGAGAGCAGCGCTCCCTTGCTAGCTCCCACAGCTGTTACTTCACCTCCCATTGAGAATGTCCTTACAGGTACGAAGGATTTATTAATTGCCGAGTTGTGATAACTTCCGATTCCGAAGGAATCACTTTGCAGGCATTCTTTTGCTTGTAATAGTGCAAGTAACGAAGCTCAGCGTTTCCGTGCCTGCTCACGCCGCCATCTTGCCCCAATGACGTAACATAAGTTTTCTGATGAAGTCACCCATGTGTGAGGACTGCCATCCTGCTTGGAGAAAAGTGTGTTAGATTGGTACCAGTATACTTAACTGCTATCTTGCTTTTGAAAGACAACTCTATAAATACACAGAATCAAAGAGATACTCGCTGGAAGGAAGGAAGAAAAGAGGAGATATGACACAAATGTCTAACAGGGTAGCTTGCCATGATTTACCATACTGTTTCCTTCCTTGACATCATTAGACACTATCACTATGAGATCTCTTCTCCTGGTTGGTGAACATCAGTATCATACCCTCCATCCCTGGATTTCTGCAGCCCAAATTCATAACTCTGAACTTTATTAGCATTGAATTTTTATCTACTATGCACTCAAGTTTCTTAAATCGCTTCTAATTCTATCTCCTCCCTGGGAGGGTGGGAAGGGGAAGAGGCCCACTCTGTTGCAGATCTTTGGAGTTTATTTATGAGCCTCCTATGCAAAATGGTATCAAAAACAGCTGAAATTCAAGTAAACAATATCCAGTGCATTTCCTTGATCTAATTCTCCAGTCATTCAATCAAATTGAGCAGAATCATTTAACATTATCTTCTGCTGGTAAAAACATGCTGTATTAAATCTTGACACTGCTGGATTCTAGATACATCACTGTCCTTTAGTAGTCTCCATTAATATTCCCACCAGTGAGGTCAGACTAACTAGCCCATAGTTTCCAAACTCTTCTCAGTTACCACTTTTATGAAGGACAAAATCTACTCTTCTCTAGTCCCAAGGGACCACGCCCATCTCCAAAGATCTCCTGAAGAGATACTTTATGGACCGCCAGAATCTCTGAGTTTCTTTAATAAGCTAGGATGTATCTCATTCAGCCCCACAGGTTTATCTACTTTCAGTTCTGCTAGTTCCATAAAGGTTGTGGATTCTTCTCCACTACTATAAGTATTCCTTCACCAATCCAGGGAATATGGAACAAAATTATTTGTTTAATGTTTATGCTTTTTTTGTAACCCTCCATACAGTGTTCCTTTTCTCTTCTTAGTCTTATAATACCACTTCTGCACTTCTTCCTTTCACTATCTTAACTGTGACAGGTGCAACTTGCCTCCCCATTCCCAAAACCCTGTTTTATTGTCCGCCCTCCCCTTCCTGATCTATACCTGTAAAAGAAAGCTCTATATTAGACTACTGCTCAAGAAAAGATATTATTATTGGATATATATGCCATCGCATAGGTCAATTACATACAATTATTCCATCACAGGATATAAACAAATACCCCAATTCTTAAGTGCCCACAGGATGGCCATGCCCTTGTCTACTGCATTACAGATCATAAGTGTTCAATAAGAATCAGGACGCAGTCTAGGACGCAGGTCCGTCAAAGCCTCGCCTCTCACATTATCCTACAATTAAATCAGTGATTACTGTGTAAACGTTGTTTGCAGTGTGATAATGTCCTGGTCTGTAAAAGATAAATAAATAAATAATAAATAAATAAATAGATAATAAATAAATAAATAAATAAATAAATGTGCAATATAATTCTTTTGAGTGGTGAGCAGGCAAGTCCCAGCCGACAAAGCTGCAGATTTGACAAGCAACTCATCGCAGCTTTCCACACCCATGCAACATATGGACAAAAGACCAGTTACCTGGTATTTCTTGCTTAACTAGCTGGTAACACAATACTTGCTGTGAGCTTTTGGACATGGTCAACCCCGCCATGGCAGCAAAATCTCACTTCCCAAGTGCTCCCCACAAATCTAGCAGTGGCCATATCTCTAACACAGCAGCTGTATATAGCCGACACCCTCTGGGCCCAATTCTAAACTCAGTGAAGCACCATAGTGCTATAAACAGACTGTAAATTGCCATACACCTATCAGGTCCATATCTAACACAATATAATGCCTACATTATTCTGGTACGAACATGTCACTGATACCAAACTCAGTTCAGCAGTATAGTGCTATAACTGGACTGTATACTGCCATATACCTATCAAGATCAATATCTGACCCACTGTAGTGTATACAGTATACTGCCACAAGCACGTCAAAGCCATAACTAAAGGCCGACATTACCCCTATTTTTTGGTGTGTTTATTGTAAGTTGTTCTCATATGCGGAGGGAGTGGAGGTGGTATCCTGCAGGATATTTAGCCTGCATAAGATTCGATAGGCATCTGACACAACTATCCCAGGCCACTGCCTAGCCCTTAACTTTGCATTCAGCTATTAGCAGAGACCATTGAGCAATTTAAGGAACAGCCGTATGGAGAGCTGGCATATTAAGCCGACATTGACCTTCGCCTGAAGACAAAGTGAACTAAGTAGACATTAATCACAAAGCAAAAATTTTAAATGCATTCCTGTAATGACCTGACAAATGGTGTGCCACCTTGGGACAAATGCAGAAGATTGAAATGATTGTTTCAACATCGTAACTCACAGAAACATATTACTCACTGCTGGAGATCACAGACAGATTGAAATAGCCTTATACTGACAGTATGACTGTGCTATCTGCACAGCTCATAATGCATATCATACATGCATTGGAGGCTATACCAGACCAGAAACTAGCACTAGTCTGCAGGAAAGAGATACAAAAGTGAATTTCTGTCTGCAAGGATGAGGGATGAAAGAAAGCAAGGAAATCAAACCACAAGTCAGTTTGGTCAAAACTCCAGCTAAGGTTTCCTGCAAGAAGAGATGAGCCGTTTGCAGAAGCACTGCTCAGCCTGGAAAGAACCTGTCATTGGCTAAGGCAATGGAAGCAACTAAATGTGCAGGTAATTCACCGAGAAAAACAGTGAGGTATCCTAGGCACACTACCAAGTGATTCGAAACAACAAGCCCAACTTAACGAGTAATAACGATTTCTTTTTCCAACTGATGAAAGTGTGAAAAGATAACTCCAGCAGAGCAGATGAAAATGCCTTTCTTACGAGAGGAAGGAAAAGGCGTACGCTGGGGAGCGATTCAAATAGGCTACCACAAGTGCACCTGCCCTAAAAGGCGGTGTAGTGTCTGTGCCCAGGACCTGCAGTTCACAGCAGAACAGGTTGCATAAAAGAACTCAGTGCCTAAGGGCCTCATTTTCTAAAGTATTGCAGGCCTGCGATACTTTAGGGAATGAGGGGCGGGGGGCCGAAACGGGGGGGCGGGCCTGCACTAGCCGGCAGCGATTGCACCGTCGCGGTGCGATCGCTGCCGGTTTTGCACCCAATAGCGCCACCATAGAAGGTGTAGCTATTGGGCGCGAACTCGGACGCCCCGATTCCTCCTCTTCCGGGGCCGACTCCGCCCCCATTTTGGTATCGTGTGCGATCCGGATGGAAAATGAGGCCCTAAGTCATGACACCCAGCGTCTGGCTGAACCCAAAGTGAAACGTGGCATATTATATCACCCCAGGCCACCCTGCAAGGCTGCAAAAAACCTGTAATCACGCCGACCCTCGGAAAGCTGCCTGCACAGGTTCAACAAAACACATAACAGGAACATTTGTTTTAAAAACCATATTGATAGCAAGGATGTCCACCGGCTGTACATAAAATCAGGTAGCCCTACGCTAAGCTGGCTGGGAGCTTGCTGCATATACCTTGCATATGTGAGTCCGCTGTTCGCAAGGCACACCAAACACATTTTTCTTTTTAGAAAATGCACTGGAGATCGCACCAGTGCAGGTGACTAATCTGGCCACTGTGTTTTCCAAGCTTATAAATAAGAATCTCACCTTGCTGCTCCATGTTCTTTGTTGTTGTTTTTATATAGACCAATTTCTTATTCCCACTGTAAAGTGCAGATCCTGCCGCACGATGGGCACTGTGCTTTGCCATGCTATTTGACCTCTCCATGATGGCTGCTGCCATACTCAAAGAACTTAACATAGTAACATTGTAAATGACAGCAGAAAAAAGACTTAAGTGACCATCCAGTCTGCCCAGCAAGCTTTATTTATTCTTTTAATTTATTTATTTTTATTCTATTAATGTAGTAACTGCCGTTCTGTGCAAGCTACCCCCAAGGCCCTCTGTCAAGGGCAGCAACCACGGCTCCATGCAGATTACCCTAAATCTTCATTTCCATCCTTTAGCCAAGAGGGATCCTCTGTGTTTATCCCAAGACCTTTTGAATTCCATTATATTTCTCGTCTTAACTACCTTTACTGGGAGGTCATTCCATGCACGCACCACCCTTTCCATGAAGAAATATTTCCTGATGTTGCTCCTGAGTCTACCCATTGGAGCTTCATATTATGACCCCTAGTTCCACTGAGAGCAATAGTTGCAGCCCCTTCCGTAGGTACACACTATTTTTACCTCTCCAAGATGGCCACCCACTAGCGCAAATATTTGACATGAAGAAAATAGCTGCCACCCTTGTGGGTCCTCAAATAAAGACCCTGGTGATCTTCGTAGAAGCCTGAACATTTTCCTGCTTTAAAAAAAATGTATGCGGAATTCCCTATAACAAGGAAGTCATGCAAACCAGACCCTACCTATAGGCCAAACTTTGCCCCAAACCTGGTGTGACACAAACCCTATAGAGGGACAGACATCAGAAGGTTAAAGTGAGCACACGAAGGGATTACAGCAAGATAGACAATACTACTACACATACCTCTTTACAGCCCCAACCAAAGGCTAAAGGCCTCCTGTGCCACAGCAGTTTTGTAACTAGCTCTCACTGATGTAGGACAGCGCCTCCATATTCATCGCCAACATACAATCGCTTGAGCTATCCCCAATATTGACGACAACATGGCAGTCTCAAAAGACCGCAGCCTCATCACCGCTGAAAGCACAGCTTCACCCAAAAAATGAAGTAACCACCCTAGTAGGAGAACTAAAAATTGAAAGCCCAGCCTTTAAATTCCTATACGTCAAGTCACAAATCTGGGACCACAGCCTCTCCTTCTGCACACAACCAGGAGACCAGTCTCTCCTCCCTGGATCATCAGCGCCTGGGAGCCACCCATCCTGCTGCCGAACCCTCTCTGACTTGGACACCCTGCATGCCAGATTGTGGGGGCTGGAAGGCCGTGGTCCTTCTCCATACCGGTACACAGCTGCAAACACTGGATGTGGAGGAGCAAGCCAAAACCAGGTGGGGGATGGGACCATGCAGCACACGACTGCCCCACCAAATCGGAAAAAAATATCCAACCCAGCTTTCCTCCAATGACTGCCCAACCTCGCGCGAATGGGTTGAGGATGGAAGAACCACGCTCGCCACCCCAAACATAACTGCTTCCCTCCCAATTCCTCGGGCACCTTACCTTATTTATTACATATACATTCTTTTTTTGTCGTTTAACTACTCGATAGGTGTCCACCCAGCACAGGATGGAAGCCAGGTACAGGCAACTCAAAGAGGAGTTGCAGAAAAAAAACAAAAACTCTAAAAGAAGAAGCTGGCGCGTGGTCCAGCACACACACAGTCGGGCCGATACAGTAAGGACGCGTAAGAAACAGTGCGGCAGTGCGGGGCGCACCCTCGTTTGCCGCGCGCACATCTTGTTTCACAAGCTGCTCAATTCAGTATTCAAATTAGACGCAAATCCAAGCGGCGTCCAAAGCGTGTCAATGAAGCGGTAGGCGTTCGCAATCCATTTTACTGTATAGAGCAGTATGCAGCGCCTATACAGTATCCAGGGTGCGCTGGTACCTGTCATTTCAAATGTCATTTGAAATGTCATTCCACCAGTTAAGTGGATGGTTCTTTTCTACAGACCCTGCTGCCTTGGATGTCCGGCCGGGCGTCTGATCATGTACGCCTGGACACAGGCACGAAGGTCCATGAACGGATGCCGAGGTCGCGGCTTCCGTTCATGGACCTTCCCGTCTGTAGGCCCCGCTGCCTTGAGCGCCCGGCTGGACGTCCAAGCCGTCCAAGCCATCTCTCCGGCGTCCGTAGAGGTGTCCATGTCTCCGCTGGACCCGGAGCCTCAGGACGCCTCTCCAGCGTCCGTAAAGGCGTCCATGTCCAGAGCCTCAGAGACGCCCAAAGATGGATGGATGGTACAGTTCAATCGAAACATATCACATACCTCCTCCAGTCTTGCTGCTGGGTTCTCCGGTCGGATGGGTTCTCCTTGCTGCTGGGCTCCCCTATTCGCCTCTCCAATCTGATGAGCATTTCGAGCGTTTCTCATTCGAGCATTTCTCATTCTGCTTCTCAACCGAATGAAAAATAGCACCAGAGCAATAATATACATGTTGTCCATGGCGCTGTCCGGTACGAAGCTGACTGAACACCACACTAACGCCAGGGTCAGGGTAGGCGGTAAATATGCAGGTTAAAGACGCGGCAAATAAGCTGGTTAAAAAGGTGATAATCTGGGCGCACATTACTGTATCAGAGGGAATAGCTAAATCGATCATTAACATATCATATACATGCGGCGGGCAGACACGGATACGCTTCCATTTCGGCAAGCGGTAAGGACGCGTAAAACCGGATACTGAATTGCGGGTTAGCCTTACGCGTCCAAAATGTGCGTCCAAAGCGGGTTAAAAACAGGGTAACCGCGGCCACGCTTTACTGTATCGGCCCGACTGTGATCACCAGTCCAGTCCACCACCCAGTTTCCACCCGTCCCCTTGCTCCAATCCCCGTGGTGTCGGGAGATAGTGTACCCCTAATTATAGGGATGGGCCGGCTCCTGAAAACAGTCTATTTTTGTTTCATCTCTCGCCTTCACATTCTACCTTCCCTGCTTCTTTCAGAGATCCCTTCTACTTTTTTTTTTTACTTTCTCTTATTTAGTTTATAACAATTTATAAGTGAAACACACGTACTGAAAAAAAATCATACGATATCAAGAAATAAAGAAAAAAATGAATCCTAGGCACCATAAAGACTACAGAATAAATGGGAAGACAAGACTAACATTACAGGAAAATAATCAGCAGGAAATATGAAAATAAAAGGTCATACACAAAACTAGATGCGATACATAGGTCTAACATCTGCACACTAAATTAATTGCTCGTCTTATTACTCAAAAAATCAATAAACTGGTAAGGAACACAGAAAATGCATCTGATTCTCTGCAACTTTAGCTCTTGCATTAAAAAAAAAAGACTTGGAAGAGATCACGTGACACCTTGACGGAAGAGGATGTGATCCCCCGTCGCGGAGCTCGGGCCCGGGCCTACTACCTCATCCGGAATCATCGGTGCTTCTTTTTGACTCCCCATACCTCAGCAACGTGACCCCAACACGCGATCCTACCGCGGCGATCTGATGGCGACACGATCGGGGAAGAAAGACAAAGCGAAGGAAAAAGACCGCGAGACAACCCGGAAGTGGCAGCGATGTCGGAGCAGAGCGTGCCTGCACAGAATATGACGGCCGAATTAACAGCAGCAGTCTTAGCCGCACTTACCCCGGAGCTTCAAAAGATTTCCGAGCAACTGAGGGACTTAAAAGACGAGATGGCGACGATTGATCGCCGGTTCGTGGCCCTGGAGGCTCGGGTATCCGACAATCAAGATGGCCACCACGTGGCCACTGCAGATATTGCGGCCCTGAAAACGGAGCTGGGAAAACAGGCCCTTAAGATCGAAGACCTTGAGAATCGCTCCCGGAGGGCAAATATAAGGTTAGTTGGCTTGCCAGAACACCTTTTGGAATATCAGCTGCCCAGCTTTCTGGAGGGATGGCTCCCGCAGGCACTGAAGCTGACTGGGATGTCCGGTCCGCTACGAGTGGAGAGGGCACACCGGTTGGGGCCTAGACGGGACGGCCAGGCGAAGCCCCGAGTAATTATTGCAAAAATCTTAAATTACTCGCACAAGGTGGCTATTGTTAAGGCCTTTCAGCAGGGAACTAAACCCACTTATGAAAACCAGCCGGTTTTGATTTTTCAAGACTTTTCTCAAGCGGTCTCGCAGCAACGCAGGGCTCTGGCTCCCTATTGCTCCCAATTATATCAAAGGGGTGTCCGGGCTGTACTAGTATACCCAGCCAAAATGCGGGTCCAAACTGCGCAAGGGGTGCGCTGGTTCACAGATGCGGACTTGGTGAAGCACTACATTCAGGAGCTACCTGCGCCAGATACTCCTGTTACTTGAAGGGGGCCGGGAGAGGGGCTGTGACCCGAAAGCAGAGTTTTCAGCTGCACTGGGGACGCGAGACAATCTAGTTGGATCGTTGGACAGTTTCTTATTGTTGCTCATCCCGGATTTCTGTTAATTGGGGATGGAACTTTACAGAGTTTATCCGGATGTTCAGATGTGGAGATCACGACCGCTCTCCTGCCACCAGCTCTCCTGGGGAGGACGGAGTGGTGGCAGGGCTCAGACCGTCTCTGTATGGGCTGCCTAGGGCTGAGTTGTGCTACATTTCCTGCGGTGAAGCACTCTATTCAAGATCTCAGTGTGCGGGAGCCCTCTGTTACTTGAAGGGGGCCTGGAGAGGGGTCGTGTACTGATAGCAATGTTTTTCCTCTGCACTGGAGAGCGTGCTCATTTCAATTGGAATGTTTTTTCTTGCTACTATCCCCGGCTCCTTGTTATTGGACGGTGGACCTTCACAGCGTTTATCCGGACATCCAGATGGTGAGCTTATATCTGATGTCATACAGCAGTTTCCTTACTGGATGTCCAGAACTGCTCGGGGCAACATTGACAGCAGATATTGTTGACTGAGAAAGTCCGCCGGTGACTGTCAGCCCTTGCTTCAGGTTCCCCGCCTTGGAAGTTGTCTTCCCCCCGCCTTGGAAGTTATTGTCTATCTGTTGGAGAGTTTCTTCAGTTATGAATGTTTAACTTTTGGTGCAGTTTGGTGATGCTGGGTGAGGGTAGGGGGGGCCGAGCGCTGGGTCAGTGTGATCCATTCTCACTATCACTAGGATGGTGAGTCGGGGGATGTTAGACTTGGGGGGGGGAGGGATGGGGGTTTGGGTGGGGTTGGGGGGGGGAGGGGGGAGGGGAATGGAGACCATTTCTGGGTTCCACGGGGGAGCCTACAGTGTTATTTCGTTACTCTCATTTTACGGCTCGAGGGAGACGCTCAGCTGGGAGGCGCCTTCCCTCACCATTTCAGATATGTACTCTATTTTTTCAGCACACATTTACTGAATCTCTGTAACGTCTGGGACTTTTCATTATTTTTCGTGGAACGTAGGGGGCATTAATTCTCCCATTAAGCGTACCAAGATTTTGCAGTTACTGAACAAAAAACAGGCAGATGTGGCTTTCTTGCAGGAAACCCATTTATCAGATGTGGAACATGAGAAATTGAAGCAACGCTGGGTGGGGGCGGTCCATTACGCCTCGGCCAGTTCTCACTCGGCCGGAGTAGCGATTTTGGTTAAGCGGTCCTTCCCTCTTACGATAAGTAAGGAAATTAAAGACCCCAATGGCAGATATATTATTTTGTTGGGAGAATGTAACCAGACGCCGATTCTCTTATGCAATGTATACGCCCCTAATGTGTATAGGGCATCCTTTTTTACTGAGCTGTGTGCACTTCTTCTTCCACATCTTGATGATTTGATTGTCATGGGTGGGGACTTCAATGCTGCGAGAGATCCCTCACTAGATAAATCGACCACAGCTAAAATACATGGGGCCTCTAGCAAAGGTCTAGCGTTCTTGGAAAAATCCCTTCATCTGACAGATGTATGGCGGTTACTGCACCCCCAGGAAAGGGCGTTTACCCATATCTCTAGGGCTCATAATACCCATTCCAGGCTGGATTATTTATTGTTAAGTACTAACCACTTCTCTAGGGTTGTGGGGGCAGGGATCGAAGATATTATCATATCAGACCACGCCCCGATTTGGCTTGAATTGTCCAATCCCCTCATTTCTCAGTCCACTTACACCTGGCGATACCCCTACTTTTTGGCGGAGGATGTCGCGTTCCAAGCTTATTTAAAGGAACGTTGGGCTGTGTTTGAGAGTACGAATGCCCAACACAAAGACGACCCAACTCTCTTTTGGAATACGGCCAAAGTGGTTCTCCGGGGAGACATAATCTCTTATGTAGCCTATCGGAAAAAATCTATAGATAAACGGCTTCTCCATCTTAGTGCTCAGTTATCCAAGGCCCGGAGATGGCTAGCGCAGTGTCACTCACTGGAAAATAGAGAGAACTATTTTTCTCTCCAAACGGCTATCAATTCTCTAATCCACCAACGCACTAAGAAAAGCCTCCTTTACTACCAATTCAAACTGTTCCAATTTGGGCAAAAGTCAGGTAAACTGCTGGCGAGCCTTATCAAATCATCCAGAGGGAGTAGACATATCCCTGCGATTAAGAACGCCAGACAACAGGTGGTTCACGACCCTGAAAATATTCGCAAGGCCTTTCATGCCTATTACTCGCGGTTGTATTGTACTGAAGGATGGGATGCCGAGGGGTGGGAGGCATTTGGTGACTCGATCCAGCTTCCTTCTTTAACGCGTGAATACAGTGGCTATTTAAACGAGCCTATTTCGGAGGAGGAGGTTGGACGTGTTATCTCACAAATGCATAAATTGAAGGCCCCGGGCCTGGACGGATATAGTGCGGAGTTTTATAAGTGCTTGGTAGACCCATTGTCCAAACTGCTCCCTACAGTTTTTCAGTCTTTAATTGCCCAAGGGACCTTTCCTTCAGGGGGAAATCAAGCATATATTACTCTCATCCCAAAGCCGGGTAAAGACCCCCTCTTACCGATGTCCTATCGTCCTATATCTCTGCTGAATGTAGACCACAAGATCCTGGCAAAAGTCCTTGCAAACAGGCTGGGGAATGTTTTGCCATCATTGATTCAGCCGGGACAGGTGGGGTTTATTAAAGGACGGTATGCGGTACGCAACATACGTCAGATAGTCACAGCTATGGCATTATGTCAAAGGGTGGACGAGTCCTACCTAGTGGTCAGCCTAGATGCCGAAAAGGCCTTTGACAGAGTGGAGTGGGGTTACATGTTCCATATCCTCTATTTGATGGGCTTTGGGGGCTTTTTTTCTCAGGCTATTAAACTATTATATGAGGCTCCTGAAGCCCGGATACTGGTTAATGGGGGGCTGTCTGATTCTTTTTCTGTGGGCAGGGGAACTCGGCAGGGCTGTCCCTTGTCCCCTCTGCTCTTTATACTCACTTTGGAACCCTTTTTGTTGGCCATCCAGTCTACCCCAGCCATTCGGGGAATACAATTTTATAGCGAGGGGCAGTCAGAAATTTTTAAATATGCGGCCTTTGCAGATGATGTGCTGCTTTTTCTCACCTCCCCACCTCGGTCTCTTCAGACGCTTCTTGAGTTATTTTCCCGATTTGCAGCTCTATCTGGCATGAAGATCAATTGGGAGAAATCTGAAGTTTTAGCATATCCGGACACTATTACGGGACACTGGGAGGACTCCTTTCCCCTTCAATGGGCAACGGGCTCGCTTAAATACTTGGGGATATATCTCACTACGGATTTACATCAAATATACCATCGCAACATCATGCCGCTGCTTCAAATCACCAAAGACAAACTCCATGCCTGGCATAACCTTCCGGTGTCTTTGGGGGGTAGAATTAATCTTTTTAAAATGGTAATTTTACCCAAATGGTTATATGTTTTCCAAAATTTTCCTTTGGTTTTATTAACACGCGATATTCATCAAGTAGACCGGCTAATTCGTCGGTTTCTATGGAAGGGAGGGAAGGCTCGAATAAAATTGCAATGGCTTAAGTGTTCCTGGCGGCGTGGTGGCATGGGGCTACCCAATCTTTATCGCTATGGGTTGGCAGCTAATCTTCGTTTGATTCGTGGGTGGTTCTTGGGGAAATCTCAGTTTATCAATGTTTTAGCTGAAAACGCCTTTACCAGACCCTTAGCTCTGAGTTTTGTGCTTATGAGCCCCAGCACTAAGCTGCCACCTTTGCTAGCCGCTCACCCCCTGATTGCGCCACTGAGGAAAACATGGATACAACTTACCTGTCACTTGGGGATTTCCCGTCAATGCACGTACCTCACTTCCCTTAGTGGCAACTTGGACTTTACCCCTGGGTCCACAACTGCATACTTTAAGCTATGGCGTCATAAGGACATAACGTACTTAGGTCATGTCATAGATGATGGCGGTACTTTCTTGTCCTTTGACAGGTTACGGGAAATGTACAATCTTCCTGGGTCCCATCTGTTTGGATATTTGCAACTTAGGCATTATTATCAGTCCTTGGGTTCCCCGGATCAACATTTAGCAGCGTTCAAACTATTAAAAGTTTTTTTTCAATTTGACCACCAAAGTGGCCCGTCTCTTTCTCTTTACTATAGGCAGTTGGCCTGGCGTAGCACTCCGGATTCTTACCAAGTTTCCGTTAACCGCTGGAATCGAGAGGGAGCATTTGTGTTAACCCTCCCTATTTTTTCCTCGAGTGTGAGGAGTATCCTTCCTATTACGGGCAATATGTACTTCCGGGAGATGCACATTAAATTTTTGAGTAGGGCGTATCTCTCACCTCATGTAGCTTTTAAAGCTGGCATCACAGATGGTGATCAGTGTGTACGCTGCTGGAAGGGGACGGGGACCCTGTCTCATGTATTTTGGGAATGCTCGGAAATTCAAAAATATTGGCAGCAAATTGTGAGTTATTTAGAACCATTGGTGGGGGTTCGCCTACCGCTTTCCCCTTATCTATGGTTGTTTCACTGTGTTACACGCCACTTGGTGGTGCTGCCGGGTCTACGCAGCCTGCTTAAAAAAGCTGGTTTGGTGGGAAAGAAAGTCTTGCTTCTTCATTGGTGTGATACGGAGCCGCCCACCTTTTGGACGTGGAGAATTCACTTTCACAAACTGATGCAGATGGAGCAGCTTTTCGCCCGTAGTTCGCCTAAACGCCGGAAATGGTTTTTGAACACTTGGGACTCCTACATTCAGGCATTGCCCCATAGGGCAAGAAGTTTGGCTCTTAATGATTGAAACAATTTATTGGAGAGTATACGGACTTTACTCTTTTGGGTTCAATTGGTCTCCATATGTGTTGGGGGGGGGATAAGGGGAAGGTTAACGGGGGGATAGGCTGCTCATGCTTATTATTAAAATGGTGTATTAGTTTCAAGTCCAGCATTATTATATTCCTATTGTACTGTTCACTTCGCATTTTATTTGTTTCCTTGCTGCTTGTTTCTGTACTACTTGTTTTGGTACACCTAATAAAAGATGTTTATACATAAAAAAAAAAAGACTTTAGCTTTAGCAAAAGAAAATGCTTCCTCCTCTTCTGTGTTCCCCTTGAAACATCAAGAAAGATCTGAACACGACAATTCATAAACAATACAAAATGTTTCAAAATCCAATCCTTTTTACTTTTTGAATGCTAATCTTTTTGCCCTCTGTGGTAAAGCATACTGGTCCTCTTATTTCTATTGACTTCCCAAACATGAAGATTTGTCGCGCTTACCCTAGTTCCTGTTCATTAATTCAGCTTCACAGTTCATACACTTGGTACTCCTGTAGGACCCCTTCTTGCTTTATTAGCAGCATGAAACCATGCCATCTGATGAGCACTGAGATTCAGGTAACCGCCAACCTGCACATTACTAACACTGTCTTCATTTCTACATACTAGGTCCAGTAGCGCCTCAACTCTTATGGGTTCTGTTAGCTATTTCCCTGAAGACATCCCCTTGATCAAAACTGCTGAACATTTAGATAGGCACAGTTTAATGGAACAAAGCCAACATGGAGTTAGCCAAGGGAAGTCTTGCCTCACCAATCTGCTACATTTTTTTGAGGGTGTAAATAAACATGTGGATAAAGGAGCGAGTTGACATAAGGCCAGATTTTAAAAGCACGGCGTGCCGCGGCGTGCCTAAAAATTGCCACTTACATGCGTGGCTGGGCCCTACATGCGCCATGCACATTTTCAAAAGGGCCGATACACACACAAGTGCTGGGTTCTAAAAAAAGGAGTGGGTCAGGAGGCATGGTCTGGGCAGGGGGGGACGGGGCAGGATAGAGGCCAGCCGTCCCAGGGAAGCGTGCGCCAGCAGCCGGCCAGTGTGCGTAACGTACCTCTGCTCCTGAGAAGCAGTAAATAAGAAAAAAAAAACTGGTGAAAGGGAGGTTAGGGTTTAGGGGATGGGGAGGAGAGGGGAAGGGGAAGATGAAGGAAGGTCAGGCAGGGGGGGGTTAGGGAACTGAGGAAGGCCCCATTGCATCGCATGAAAATTGCAAAAATTCACCCCTCCCCCCCCCACACATACGCGCGCAGATTATAAAATCCGGTGCACGTGTGCACAGCCAACGAATTTTATAACATGCACGCACCACCGCGCGCATGTTATAAAGTCAGCGTGTATGTTTTAAAATCTACCCCATAGTGTATCTGAATTTGCAGAAGGCATTTGGCAAAGACCCTCTTGAGAGACTTCTTAGGAAATTAAAAAGTTACATGATAGGGGGCAGTGTCCTATTGTGGACTGTCAACTGGTTAAAAGGTAAAAAAAAAAAAAGAGAGAGAGTAAGGCTAAATGGTAAATGTTCCCAGTGGAGAAAGGTGAATAGTGGAGTGCCCCAGGGATCTGTTCTGGGACTAATGCTTTTTAATATATTTATAAATGACCTGGAAATGGGAACAAGTGAGGTGATCAAATTTGCTGATGACACAAAATTATTCAAAGTTGTTAAATCACAAGAGAAATGTGAGAAATTCAAGAGGACATTGCAAAACTGGGAGACTGGGCATGGAAATGCAAATGAAATTTAATGTAGACAAGTGCGAAGTGATGCACTTAGGGAAGAGTAAACCAAATTATAGCTACAAAATACAAGAGTCCACATTAGGAGTTAGCACTCAGGTGAAGAATCTAGGTATCATCATTGATAATACGTTGAAATCATCTGCTGAGTGTGCTGCAGCAGCCAAGGAAGTAAATAGAATGCTAGGGATTATCAGGAAAGGAATGGAGAATAAAACAGGGAATATCATAATGCCTCTGTATCGCTCCATGGTGTGACCTCATCTTGAGTATTGTGTTCAGTTCTGGCCAGCACATCTCAAAAAAGATATAGCAGAATTAGAAAAGGTACAGAGAAGGGTGAACAAAATAATGGAGAAATTACTTACCTGATAATTTTTTCCTTAGTGTAGTGCTCTTAGTATAGTGCTCCTTAGTGTAGTGCTCTTCTGCTAGCAGATGGGAGACGGAGTCAGATTTCAAAGCTGACGTCACCCTAGATATACCCCTGCAGTGACCTCAGTATCCTCCTCGAAAAGCCATTGTGGACATATATCTATTAATAATAGATATATTATTATATATATTATATTACATATATATTATATATATATATATATATATATATTATATATATATATATATATATATATATATATATATAATATTATATATTATATATATATTATTATATCCCCCCAGATCTAAGGCTAGAACCAAGTCGTCAGGAGTTCAAAAAAAAAGCTAAAAACATGGCTTTTCCGTCAAGCCTTCCCAGACATCTAATGCTACCTAATCAAGTCTTTTAACCCATATCATGGGTTATTCTCACTGTTTTATGCTATTAAGATTAAGATTTTGTCAACTGTACCTAAATTTTTGAGCTCTTTCATCTTTTGTATTTACCGTATTCACTTTTCATTTACTCTATCCCTCTTTATTTATTTTCTATATAATATTTAATTACTATATTACTATGTTTAATTGGTTATCTATTCTATTGGTTCCATCATTATTGTTATTGTTCTATTGTTACCTGTTCTATTGTTTCATTGTACCTGTTTTATTGTTCAATTGTTCTATGTAAAGCCCCCTACTCTTTGGGCATTTAAAAGTTGTATGTAAACCGGATTGATTTGTAGTTCCTACAAGAACTTCGGTCTATAAAAATTAAAAATAAATAAATAAATAAATAATGTCAATGTAAAGCCTGTTGCTAAGTTATTGTTAAATGTAAACCGCGGTGTCAATGTAAAGCCTGTTGCTAAGTTATTGTTAAATGTAAACCGCGGTGATGTATTTCTTTACGTACTGCGGTATATAAAAACCCTTAAATAAATAAATAAATAAACAAACAACTTGCTTAAACTGATTTTAACCGAGTTAACACAGACACCAGACTAACTGCGGGTGTCCTGAACTAGGGGTAGGCAACAGCTTACCGTACTTGTTTTAATCTCGAGGTTCGCTTTCCAAGGCCCTCTTTCTCTGGGGGCAGCTGTATCCATCTGTCTACACTAAGGAAAATGAAATTATCAGGTAAGTAATTTCTCTATTTCCTAGCATGTAGCAGATGGACTCAGGACCAGTGGGATGTAAAAAATCTACTCCCGGACAGAGCGGGAGGCTGCCCGTGGCCCACTTAATATTGCCCTTGCAAAGGCTGCGTCTTCTTGGGCCTGGACGTCCAGGTGGTAGAACCTGGAGAAGGTGTGTAGGGAGGACCACGTCGCCACTCGACAGATCTCGGCGGGTGACAGTAATTTGGCTTCTGCCCAAGATACTGCCTGGGCCCTAGTAGAATGAGCCTTAACCTGTAGGGGTAAAGGCTTTCCTGCCTCTGTGTATTTTTTATTTATTTAGCATTTGTTTATATACAGAGGTACAGCTGACAATGCCTTCACTCCGGTTTACATTACAAAGAACCAGTTACATTTGAATTCATATCATTAAAACAGATTGAAACAGAATATTAACTTAGTAAAAGTTAACAAGTACATTGAACATTAGATAAGAATGTATGCAGTGCTTGAAGTTGACGGTTGAAGCTGTTAATGAGAAAGAAGGTTTCTGCAAGTCGGGCGAGAGTCAGAAGGATTGTTGGAATAAAAAGGGGCGAGAGGTGGATATGAAAAAGGTTTTATGCTCTGTTATCATTGGGTGAACAGTCATTGTAAGACTGTGAGAGTAGCCATTCTTTAAGTTCCTTTTTAAAGGATTTAAGATTTTCTTGTGAATTGAGGTGTAGAGGTAAAGAGTTCCATAATTTTGGGGCCGACTATAGAGATGGCTCTATTTCTATGTGTAGGCTGCCTTGATTACTTCCTTGATCCAGTGAGCTATGGTCGATCGTGAGGCAGCTTCGCCTTGATTCTTCCTGCTGTGGAGGACAAACAGGCGATCCGTTTTGCGCACCTGTTCCGATTGTTCCAGTTATCGCATCAGAAATCTGCCAACATTCCGGAGATGGTAGGGAAATGGCTTGGTTCAAATGAAACTCGGAGACCACTTTTGGTAGAAAGGAGGGGACGGTGCGAAGTTGTCTCATTCCCAGGAGTGAACCTAAGGAACAGTTCCTGACAGGATAGTGCTTGTAGCTCGGAGATGCGACGGGCACAACATATTGCCACCAGGAATACCGTCTTCAAGGTTAAGAGGCGTAATGACAGACTGCCCATTAGTCTAAAGGAAGCCCCCGCTAGAAAGTCCAGTACCAGATTGAGGTTCCATAGGGGCACCGGCCACTTTAGGGGTGGTTGAAGTTGTTTCACCTCTTTTAGGAAATGGGCCAAGTCCGGATGAGCTGATAGACTGATTCCGTTCAATTCGGCTCTGAAGCAGGAGAGGGCTGCTACTTGAACCTTGATGGAGTTGAGTGACAACCCTTTCTTCATACCGTCCTGTAGAAATTCCAGAATCATAGGAATCTTGGCCGCCCGCGAGGATATCCCACGGTCCTCACACCAGGCTTCGAATATTCTCCAGATCCATATGTATGCCAGTGATGTTGAGAACTTGTGCAAGTGGAGGAGGGTGTCAATCACGGCCTTTGAGTATCCGGGCTTCTTCAGGCGAGTCCTCTCAAGGGCCAGACTGTAAGAGAGAATCGAGACGGATCTTTGTGAAGCATCGGGCCCTGCTGGAGAAGATCCCTGTGAGGAGGTAGGCACAGAGGATTCCCCGCAAGGAGTCTTTACATGTCTGCGTACTATGGGCATCTTGGCCAATCCAGGGCCACTAGAAGAACTAGTCCCCTGTGGTGTTCTATCTTGCAGATGATCTTGCCCAATAGTGTCCATGGGGGGAAGGCGTACAAGTAAGTCGTCCTCTGGCCAGGTCTGGACGAGGGTGTTAATCCCTTGGGAGTGCGGCTCTCGTCTTCGGCTGAAGAATCTGGGGACTTGGGCACTGAGAGAGGTGGCCAGTAGGTCCATGGCTGGGAGACCCCAGTGATTTACTATCAGTTGAAATGCTCTGTTCGACAGCGCCCATTCCCCTGGGTCCAGGCTCTCTCTGCTGAGGAAGTCCACTGAGAATTTTGTCTTTCCCTATGATGTGGGAGGCCCAGATCCCTTGTAGGTTTTCCTCTGCCCATGCCATGAGAGGGTCTATTTCCAGAAACACCTGCTGGCTTCTGGTTCCTCCCTGGCGGTTGATGTAGGCAACCGTTGTAGCGTTGTCTGACATTACTCTGATTATTTGCCCTTGGAGCCTGTGGCTGAATCGCAGGCACGCTAGTCTGACCGCTCAAGCTTCCAGGCGGTTTATGTTCCATGCCGCCTCTTCCTTGTTCCATTGTCCCTGGGCCATTAGTTCCTAACAGTGGGCTCCCCACCCTCGTAGCCTCGCGTCTGTGGTGAGTACGATCCAGTTCGGTGGGGATAGGCTTACTCCCCGTAGCCACCACTGAAGCTGAGAACGTACCTCTGTTGGTAGTTGAAGGCAAATTGAGTAGTCTTGGGACAGTGGGTTCCAGCGTGACAGTAAGGAGCACTGGAGAGGTTGCATGTGAGCCCTTGACCATGGAACGACCTCCAGGGTTGATGCCATGAGCCTGAGGACTTGAAGATAGTCCCATACCTTGGGATGTGTACTGGTCATTAATCGTCGTAATTGTTCCATCAGCTTCCTTCTCCTCGAGGGAGGGAGGAAGACCTTGTTCTGTTTGGTGTTGAAACAGGCTCCCAGGTTCTCAAGAGACTGGGATGGTTGTCGGCTGCTCTTGGCTGTGTTCACGACCCAACCGAGTTCCTGCAGTAGGTTCTTGACTCTGCTGGTCACCTGTCTGCTTTCTTCCAAAGACTTCGCCCTGATCAGCCAGTCGTCCAAGTAAGGGTGTACCAAGATCCCTTCCTTCCTCAGTGTTGCTGCCACTACCACTATGTTCTTATAATTTTGGAGAATGCTCTGGGGGCGGTTGCTAGTCCGAAGAGTAGCGCTCGGAACTGGTAATGGTGTCCCAGTACCGCAAAGCGTAGAAAACGCTGGTGATCTTGATGGACTGGAATGTGAAGGTAGCGAGAGGTCCAGGGAGGTTAGAAACTCTCCTGGCTGTACTGCCATTATTATGGAACGGAGAGTCTCCATGCAGAAGTGTAGTATCCGCAGATGAAGGTTGACGTTCTTGAGATCCAGGATGGGTCGGAATGATCCTTCTTTCTTGGGGACGATAAAATAGATGAATTAACGCCCCGTATTTTGTTGGGACATAGGAACCGGAGTTATAGCCTTCAGACTGAGTAGTCTTGTCAGAATGGCTTCCACTGCCAGTCTCTTGGTGTGTGAGTGGCAGGGTGATATTATTTTGTCCTGTGGGATGCTGCGGAACTCCAGAGAGTAACCTTCTCAAATGATGTTTAGTACCCATTTGTCCGATGTGATCTCGACCCATCGTTGGTAGAACAGAGAAAGTTGACCCCCTATTTCCTCTTCCTGTGGATGGGTCGGCCCATTCTCATTGGGGAGTACGGCTGGAGCCTGGCCCCGGGCCTGTTCCTCTCTTGGTTTGTCGGTTCCGAAAGGGCTGGCACCTTGCGGAGGGATAAGGTGCCTGGAACGCCGAGATCCTGTAGGGTCGAAAGCGCTGAGAGCCTCTGCCCCTAGTTCTTCTGGGGGAGGTGTGCTGGGATCTTTTACCCCTGTCCTCCGGTAGCCGAGGCACTGGAGATTCGCCCCACTTGCGGGCTAACTTCTCCAATTCACTTCCAAATAAGAGAGACCCTTTAAAAGTATTCTTGTGAAATTCGCTTTATAGGTCACGTCCACAGACCAATTCCACAACCATAACTGTCTTCTGGCCGCAACTACCGAAGCTACTCCTCTGGCTGAGGTACGCACCAGATCTGAGCTTGCGTCCATCAGGAAGGCTGCTGCAGGTTCCACAGTTTCACCGGTATACGTTCCGGAGTTATTTGCCTCTCTCTCGAGGAGCAAGCAGGAACGTGCCACCAGTGCTCCGCAGAAAGCAATCTGCAGTGTCACTGCTATTGTGGCGAAGGCCTGCTTAAGGATGGATTCTAATTGCCTATCCTGAGTATCCTTCAATGCAGCCCCTCCCTCAACGGGAATCGTTGTTCGCTTTGAGACAGCACAGACCATGGCGTCCACTTTCGGGAAACTCAGGCGTTCCTTGGCCTCTGGTTTGAAAGAGTACAAGGCTTCCAAGGCCCGACCTCCTTTAAAGCTGGCCTCCGGAGCATCCCACTCCAGGTCAATCAGTTCCTGGATGGCTTCCATCATTGGGAAGTAGCATGAGGCCTTACAAAGGGACACCAAGATGGGGTTTTTCTTTGGTTCCGCCATAGGGTCCATGCCTGGAAAACCCAGAGTCTTCAGAGTCTGAGAAACAAGGGCTGGTAATTCATCACTGTGAAAGAAGCGAAGCATGGTTCCAGCGCTGGACAGATTTCTCCTTCTTCCAGAGATCCATCATCATCATCATCTGAGATGTCCGGGTGTCAGGGAAATTCTTGGTTAGGCGAGGCATATCTCAAAGCATCTGAGCAGGGCCGGGAGGATCTTGTGCTTCCAGCAAGGGTTGAACCCGGGCTGCAGTCGGGGCTGATTGCACCTGAACGAAAGCTTGCAGCCCCTGGAAAAATTCTAACCAGGAGAAGGTCCCTGGGTCCATGTTAATCCCAGGGGGAGTCGGAATCGGGGCCCCTGAGGTGCCCCTTTTGTGGAGAAGCCATTTTGGAGTTGCACAGCTTCGGGGTGCTACCATATGCAGTAGTTCCGGACCCATCCTCAGACAGTTAGGGACCAGGCTTTGGTCCCCCCCTGGGCTTCTTCGCAATGGTGACACAAGCAAGATTCCAATTCAGGTTGTGCGGCTCTGATGTGGCAGACTGTGCAAAGAGAGGGCCTTCTGGGCTTATTGGATGCCAGTTCATTGCCTCTATGTCTAGGCGCACAGGTAGTGTGTGCGTGAGCACAATGCACGCGTGTAGATTTAAGCGCAGCTGTGCGTGTAGTTATGCATGCGGTTTGCATGCATCTATGCTGAAGGCGCACAAGTTGGGTGCATTGACCGACCGGCCTTCCCCGCGCGTACCACCGGATGAGAAGTGAAGATGGCGCCCCCCGAGGGACTCCACATGTCCAGACCCCTGCACCGGACTGGGGCCTAGCCTAACCAAGGCCGCTCAACTCTATCGGTGCTCCCTTTTACCTCGCCGGGTGAAAATCGAAATGGAACTCCAAGCCCCGGAGACCGGAAACCTTAATTTAAAGTTTTCCGCTTACCTGGTCTTGGCGCTTACCGATCACGTGCCGGGACAGTCCCCAATTGCGGGGAGAGAGGGCTTTACCTTCACTGCTGTGCTCGGATGTGCACCCGCTGCCTTTCAGCTGCTCTAGTGGCTAAGTCCACGCCGGGGTTACCGGCTACCGGACCAAGGCACACCTCTGACGGATATCGAAATCACCTCAGGAATTCTCAACTGGGGGATGGACCCTTAGGTATCACCGTAGAAGAGGAGGGCTCATCTTCTTAAGGTAATTTTTTTGTCTTCTTGCTGTAATTTCCTATAACTGTGCTAGTGTGTGGGATATTGTCCGCATCTGCTAGGAGACGGAGAGATACTGAGGAGCTGAGGTCACTGCAGGAGTATATCTAGGGTGACGTCGGCTTTGAAATCTGACTGTTTCCCATCTGCTAGCAGAAAAGCACATAATCCACTGGTCCTGAGCCATCTGGCTACATGCTAGGAAATAAAGAGGATGGAACAATTCCGCTATGAGGAAAGGCTAAAGAGATTAGGACTCCTCAGCTTGGAGAAGAGACGGCTGAGGGGGGATATGATAGAGGTTTATAAAACAATGAGTGGAATGGAACCAGTAAAAGTTAATCAGTTGTTTACTCTTTCAAAAGGTACAAAGACCAGAGAACACACAAAATCGCAATGATCGTAAATCATTTAAAACAAATGAGAACATATTTTTTTACTCAATGCATAATTAAACTCTGGAATTTGTTGCTAGAGGATGTGGTGAAAGCTTTTAGTATAGCTGCGTTTAAAAATAGATCTGGACAACTTCCAAGAGGAAAAGTCTATTAACCATTCAGACAGCGTTGCAGAAATCCATTGCTTATTCTTGGGATAAGCAGGTTGGAATTTATTTACCCCTTGGGATCCTACCAGGTACTTGTGACCTGGCTTGGCCACTATTGAAAACAGGATACTGGGCTTGATGGACCTTTGGTCTAACTCAGGATGGCAAGTCTTATGTTCTTATGAAGGGGAGTCCAGGATCTCTCTATTTTTGACTTAATTCCACAAATGGGATGATCCAATCAACATCCAGCACATTAAATCACTGCCTAGCTCTCCATCTAACTCTTCTGTCTGTGCCAGAGGTCTACAAATCACGCCAGAGTATCATCTCCTTTTTCCAACAGTGCCTGCTCCTTTCTCCATATCCCCTACACTTCTGTTGCTTCAATATTATTTTTTTATATAAAGCCCTATTCCTCCCCACTTTTCTGCCTACTGGCTTTCTCGAAAAGATTATAGCCCAGTAAGGATTCACTGAGTCATAGATTAATTGAAAAATTTCAAGTGACAGCCATAATATCCGCATCTTTCTCTGCCATTAGGGCTTCCCAGTTTATTTCATTAGCTAGCATGCAAGACAAACAATTCTAGGAGACTACTGTTACTAATGTCACATGAATGGCACAAGCGGCCTCCCACGGGAATGGGTTTGGCAGGCGGGGGTTGACTTCTGCTCTCTAGAAAGGAGTCAAAACCCCGATGCTGGACCAGTCTGTGGAGTTGGTTGGGCTTTTGGGGCTCTGGGCTGTCGAGGGTGGCTTCTTTGGGGAGGTCTTGGTTGCAGAGTACGGGATGGAGGGGAGCGTCTGCATTCTTCTGGGGGTGAAAGCTCTGACAAGAGTTCATCCGAGTTTTGAGTGTCGGAAGAATCATCACCCCAGGGATCATATGGTGCATCCCCAGTACCTTGATGGCATTCAGATCGAGGTATGGGTCTAAATTCAGCCAGATCTGGAAGTGGCACCGATGGGAAGGATGGAGGCATTGAGGACGGTGATGGCATCGATGGAATCGGTGCTTTCAATGGACGTTGGGGTGGCAGTAGACCCGATGGTCCTGGAACCGGCTCCGGCATCGGTAAATTTTGTTCCTCATCTGAGGACAATAGGATAGGTATTGGTGTCGGCGGTCTTGGCGGTGCCGATGGCATAGCAGGAGCAGGCACCGATGGCAATGCACCGATTAAGGTATCCAGGCACTCGAGAAGCGGAGCCAGCATGGTAGGCATCGGGTCGGACACAGGCATGGTGGAGATTGGAATCCCCCGAAGTGCCTGGAGTACTGCCTCTTGGACCATCTGGTCCAATTCCTCCCGGAAGGCTGACGTTGGTAGCACAGCCACCGGGGGTGCAGGCTCGGAGGGTATTGCTGAAGGGTCCACATGTATTAGTGGAGTCTCAGCTCCCAGCACCGGTGGGGAACACCTCGGTGGTCCTGGGTCCAGAGGGGGATGGGGCCCCTTCTCCCCAGGACTTCTTGGCTGCTGGTTACGTTGATGCCAATGTCTTGCCGGTGGCGACACCAGAAGAAGTATCCCGTTGATGGCAGTGATGGTGTTTTTCCTGATACTCGGTCCGGTCCTTCTCCGGCACAGAGGAAGAAGATGTCAATGCCTTGGAACGTGAAGAGGCTGGTGAGGGATGGTCACCGGTGCTTCGATGGCGCTGCGACTTCGATGGTGACTGAGTCGTTGAAGAGGAAGGCTTTTGACTCTGTGTCGCCTTGGCTGGAGTAGATGGAGACACTCGCTTAAAGAGGTGTTCCATCTTTTCCAAGTGGGTCCTGTGGCCTTTTGGTGTCATTTGGGCACAGCTAGTGCACTGCTGGACGTCGTGAGCGGGGCCCAAGCACAGGACACATACTTCGCGAGGGTCCGAAATGGACTTGGTCCTTGGGCACTCGAGGTACTTACAGAACCTGGTTGCCATCTTTTTAGAAAAAATAAAGGCGGCGCACGGTCGGTGGCCGTTGGGCACCGATGGGAAAAAACACCGCTGAGAACCGACCGCGAAGGACGAGGTAAACTTACCAGTGTCAACAAAGATTGGTAGTTGATAGGGGACCCGGGATGGGGGGAAAATTTTAATTTTTGAAATAATTTTCCATGAGGAAAAGTTGTGAGGAATTCTCACAGAGCTTCAGAAATCCGCAAGGCTACTGCTTTGCAGAAAAAAAGAGACTGAAGGGGGACCCATGCTGGATGCAGGGTTGATGGCATCCTGGGCATGCTCAGTGTGCCAGTCAAAGTTCTAGAAACTTTGACAAAAGTGTTCCATGATTGGGCTCCATCCTGATGATGCCACCCACATGTGAGGACTACCATCCTGCTTGTCCTGGGAGAAAGTTTGCTGTTATAAACATTTATGTGACAGTAGAATGTCTCCTAGAATTTTTTGTACTGCATGTAAGCTAGATTCTGGGATCAGTTAAACAGTCTTTTTGCCCATACTGTTTGTAGATAATTTTATTAGTTAAAACCACTTGTTCTTAATCCAGCCCTCAGTAAACACCTAGCCAGTCAGGTTTTCAGGATATCCACAATGAATATGTGTGAGAAGGATATGCATACAATGGAGTCAGTGCATACAAATCTATCTCATCATTTGGAGTATTCTGAAAACCTGACTGGCTGGGTTTGTTCTGAGGACTGGGTTGAGAAGCCATAAGCTAGACCAAGAGCATCTATGCTCATAGCCTCACTGGTGTTCCTCCTCCTTGCCTTCTCTGTTCCCTCAAAACTTTCCCTGTGCCATCCCTATTCCTTACCAGCACAATCTCTCTATTTAGTCCTGTGAAAACTTTGCACTACTGCGGAGTGCAGAATTCCCCTCCTGCGTAGTTGCACAGAATCTGCACAGACTTTGGCAGGCGTCGGCGTGCCATGAGTGGGACAGCCTCCACTTGCGGCATGCCCGGGACGGCTCCATCTTTGCCGCTCACGGCACAGCCTCCGCTTACGGCACACTCCTGGGCCTTCTTCATTTTCGCTGCAAGTGAGACGGCCTCCACTCGTGGCGAAGATGAAACAGACTCCAGTATGCTGTGAACGGAGGCCGTCCTGCTCGCAGTGAAGGAGCAGCCCCCGGCATTACACGAACGGGACAGTCTCCGCTTTTGGCGAAGATGGAGCAGGCCTCGGTGACAGTATGTGTGTGTACGCATGTGTGTGTATAAGACTGCAGCCTGGAGGGTGAGAGCGCGCATGTGTGTGGGTGCCAGAGAGAGGGAGCCTATGTGAGGAGACTGTGAAGAAGTGTGTATGTGTGAAAGAGATTGGAAACTGGTGTGTTTAAAAAAAGGGATTGTGTGTATGTGAAGGTGCCTGCTTGTTTGTGAGAGAGGGAGCCTGTGTGAAGGTGTGTATATGTGTAAGAAAGAGAGCCTGTGTGAAGGTGTGTGTGTGTGTGTTTGTGAGAGAGAGAGAGAGAGAGAGAGAGAAGGAGCCTATGCGGGGGGTGAGCAAGAGATGGAGCCAGTGTGCAGGAGTGTGTGAGAGAGACAGACATAGGTAGCCTGTGTGAAGGTGTATGCATGAGAGAGAAAGGGAGCTATGTGGGTGTGTGTTCAAGAGAGAGAGGGGAGTCTGTATGAGGGAGGGTGTGTGTGTGTGTGTGTGTGTGCACGCATATGAGAGAGAGAGGGAGCCTATATGAGGGGATGTGTATGCGAGAGAGAAGAAGGCTGTATGAAGGTGTGTGTATGTGCACTAGAGAGAGGGAGCATGTGAGTGTGTGTGTGAGAGGGAGAGAGAGAGAGGGACAGAGGGAGCTTGTGTGAGGGGTAGTACTGAGATCAAACTCTGGAGTGAAGATAGAGGGGAAGGGATTGAGCCGAGAGGAGAGATAGTGGCAGGTGGAGGTGTTGGGGCCTGAAAGGGCAAAGTGAAAGGAGACTGTCCAGGGAAGAAGGAAGAGATTGTGGAAGACACTCTTACAGTGAACTTCTAGGGAAATTCTGCTCAAAATATGTATAACTCTGCATCTTTTAGTAATAACATTTTTCTGTATTACATTTTAAATCAATTACTTAAAGACTGTCATGTAAATTGTGTTATGTTGACTAATATAAAGAATGCAGAACTTTGCAGAATTAAACATTTTTTTTGCACAGAATTCCCCAGGAGTACCTATATCAAAGGTTGACTGTAGCCCCTTGTCTCTTAGAAGTGAATTTTATGCTTATGGAAGTTACTAAACTGTCAGCACCTTGTCTTCCATATGAAAAAATCACATGAACTAGGGTCTATGGTACAGTAACAGGAAGTAAAAGAGGCAGACTAGATGGGACTTACAATTCTTATTTGCCATCATAATGTTTCTATATACTTTGATCCAGATAGGACGTTAAATAAAATTGGTAGCCATACAGAGTGGATTACAGGAATCAGAGAAAGAAAAATTCCTTAAAGAGATATTGAACATAAGGCATGACAGCATCATTTAACAAACTTTAACCAATAATTTCCTTTCTACATTTCTTTACATATTTATTGCACCTGCAGCTCTGTCTAAGACCGTTTTGTATACCAGATCCTATGTTGTTTATGGGGTTTCTCACTGCCGTCATGTGTGATTAGTTAGGCCTCTTACTGTTGCTCTTTTAAACAAAATAAAAATGAAACCAAAATTTAAAACAGTGCTAAAAACATTGTTAATCTCGACTTTTTAAGGCAAAACAAGATATTGGCATAAGTCGGTAAGCCGAGACTCGAGGATGTTGCTCTGTTAGAGCTGAGCTTTATCACAGACACTGCTTTTTCGAGGGGTTCTCATTCGTACATTTGGAGATATGAGCAGTTTCTTTTCTAACAATGACTATTGCTTGGGATTTGGGCCTTTATCCTCAGACTTCGGCAGTAATCGGACTTATTGAATTCATCTCATCAGTCACCTAGTAGGAAACAGGGTTTAGTCACCGCCCAACTCAGCCAGGCTTGAAAGGCTGGTTCTCTGCCAATGCACTGAGCCCCTAAGCTTGTTCATTTCTCTTCATTTAACTCTGTTTTCCTCCAATTTAAATCCACTTGTAGCACCTTTTGGGATTTTCTGGAGGGAGGGCAAGGGGATCTGCCCATCTATTTTCTTGCTTTTAAAAATTAAATCTCCTCTCTGCCCCTTATATTTATTTGTATGTTTAATGCTTTTTTTTCAGGCTCATCACACTGATGCAATGTCAAAGGTTTGAGAATGTGGGAGTGGGAGCAAAATGTCAGTTAATAAACTGCTCGTCCAAGCTCTAAAGCGAGGAGACTCAATACAAACATTCAGCGTCTTAGACTGGGCAAGTATCTTGCGAAGCAGCAGGGACTCCTACTCTCTTGCAAAAACAAAATCTGTAGCAAGCAGGAGACCGGGAGGAGAGAGAGGATATGATGGCACCTTTTGGGTCAGCTCTTTAAGAACTTATTATTAGGCAGGCCGGAAAAACTAATCAAGTGCTCTGCCTACAGAATTAATTGGGCTGTGAGGAATGGCTGGTGCCAGCGCAACACACGCTCCGCTCCTTCGGCTTGGGGTGGAATCAAGAGCGGGCAGGAAAGGCCACGGCAATTCTGTCAGACGCAGGTTTAATTCTGCAAACGGAGCTAGAGTTTTAACTTTCCCAGGCTATTTGTTAAAAAAATAAATAAAAAACGGTGGTGGGGGTGGAACGCCACCGTTCAGCAAATAAACTTTCCTACACAGGCAGATAAGCTTTAAGCAATATTAGCTAGAAATAAAAAAGTCTAGAGGATTTGTGGTGAGACCAGCCACGTTATTTGTCCTCATGGAGCCACGTGATGGAACATGCTTTTAATGATCGGGAGTCCAACCCGTGGAAGACAGTGAATCCCAAGGTCATCACCATGCCTTGCACTTGTCCCACTTTCCTTTTTTTTAATAGGTGGATGTAAGGCTAGCAAAAAAGGGAGTGGGTGGTGGGGGTAATCTGATACAGACAATTATAAAAGACATACTCCTTTGAGCCTCTCATTTTAGGTGCAGCTTCTTCTAAGTGCCTTAGAAGCTTCCTGGCTTTCTAAAGGAAGTCGTTAAAAAAAAAAAAAAAAAAAAAAAGCAGTGATTAATGGTTGGCAGGCATTTCATGGACTTTCGCCAAGGGCAGCTGAAGACAATCTGCTGCCTGAGGCGAGGGATGGGATAAGATGGCGCCCCCCCAAGGCAAAGCACAGGAAAATCCTCGAGAGGGTCATGGGAGGCAGAGAGTCCCCTTGGAGTTTGGCCCTTCCGGTGACCGGAAATGCTACAGAAGGGGGAAAGGAAGGGTCAGAATTTCCAAAGAAATGGCAGACAGTGTGACCCTGCTACACTCCCAGGAACCCTACAACCTGCTTCCCACAGCATTTGCCCCCTGGAGAAGTGGGAAATGGGTGAATAGGGGGGGGGGGGGGTTGGTATGTGGCACACTCTCTCCAGGTCGGTGCAAGGATATCAGGCGCACTAGGCAAACTTTACACACTAACCCTCATCACACACAATTAAAAACTGTGCATTTCTAACAGAGTGCACATGAAAAAAGGTATTAATAATATCAAAGCAACATGTATATTATCTTTATATGCACTGCATTGGGGCCAACCAAAAAACTCTGCAAAAAAGACATTTGTTGTTAGAACTATTGTAAAGTACATTTGATGTGGGCTAAGCCCTCAGAAATCCATGAGTAAAACTTAACAATGATCGTATAGTAAACCTATTATGATGTATTTTATGTTTACATTGTAATCTGCTTAGTACAATATGTTTTCTATAAGCAGCCTAGAAATATTTTAAATAAGTAAACCTCCCATACCAAAAGAGCACTAAATGCAAGCATTCAAGCAGTAACAACCCTACCTGTGAAAAGACAACACTGCAAATATGACACAGGTTCTAAAACACCAATACACCTCCATAAGAACATAAGAAATTGCCATGCTGGGTCAGACCAAGGGTCCATCAAGCCCAGCATCCTGTTTCCAACAGAGGCCAAACCAGGCCACAAGAACCTGGCAATTACCCAAACACTAAGAAGATCCCATGCTACTGATGCAATTAATAGCAGTGGCTATTACCTAAGTAAACTTGATTAATAGCCGTTAATGGACTTCTCCAAGAACTTATCCAAACCTTTTTTGAACCCAGCTACACTAACTGCACTAACCACATCCTCTGGCAACAAATTCCAGAGTTTAATTGTGCGTTGAGTGAAAAAGAACTTTCTCAGATTAGTTTTAAATGTGCCACATGCTAACTTCATGGAGTGCCCCCTAGTCCTATTAACCGAAAGAGTAAATAACCGATTCACTTTTAGCCATTCTAGACCTCTTATGATTTTGAACACCTCTATCATATTCCCCCCTCAGCCATCTCTTCTCCAAGCTGAAAAGTCCTAACCTCTTTAGTCTTTCCTCATAGGGGAGCTGTTCCATACCCTTTATCAATTTGATCACCTTTCTTTGTACCTTCTCCATCGCAACTACATCTTTTTTGAGATGCGACAACCAGAATTGTACACAGTATTCAAGGTGAGGTTTCACCATGGAGCGATACAGAGGCATTATGACATTTTACGTTTTATTCACCATTCCCTTCCTACCAATTCCTAACATTGTTTGCTTTTTTGACTGCTGCAGCACACCAAACCGATGATTTCAATGTATTATCCACTATGACGCTTACATCTCTTTCCTGGGTGGTAGCTCCTAATATGGAACTTAACATTGTGTAACTATAGCATGAGTTATTTTTCCCTATATGCAACTCCTTGCACTTATCCACATTAAATTTCATCTGCCATTTGGATGCCCAATTTTCCAATCTCACAAGGTCTTCCTGCAATTTATCACACTCTGCTTGTGATTTAACTACTCTGAATAATTTTGTATCATCTGCAAATTTGATTACCTCACTAGTATTCCTTTCCAGATCATTTATAAATATATTGAAAAGCACGGCAAACCCAGGTTCTCATTCTCACATACTCTCTCGCTTTCATACACACACACACTCTCATGCTTTCTCTCTCACACATACACACACAGGCTCTCTTACTCGCATGCTGTCTCACCGAGCATACAGGCTTCTCTCTCCCACACACAGTCTCTCAACTTACTCTAATACACACACGCAACTCTACAGGGCCTCAGCCTCTCTCTCACCTCTGGGCCTCCTCTTCGCATGTTGTCGCAGAATGGGCTCCGTGGTGGACCTGATCTTCTCAGGCCGCCATGAAGTGGGATCCGTGACGGCCCTACAACTAGCCTCCTCTTCTCGTGCCGCTGAGAGGTGAGATCTGCAACAGCCCTGCTGCCAGGCCTCCTCTTCTTGGGCCGCTGTGAGGTGGGATCTGCGGCAGCCCTGCTTCCGGTCTCTTCTTCTTGGCCTTCATGAGATGGGATCTGCGGCAGCCATGCCAAAAATGAGGATGCAGCTCCTCTTCTGCATGCAGCAGATGCTTCTCCTTTCTGCCCATGCGGCTCTGGAGGAGCATCTGGAGGTGACTTTTTCTTTGGGCCGTGATGGCATCATGACCTCCCCTCTCGGTATGCCACGGAGGCAGTGTAAGATGGATGCCACAGCGGCGTTCTGAGAGGGGCATTTTTTGCTGCCTAAAAATTCTGCCGCCTGAAGTGGCTGCCTCACTCTGCCTCATTATAGAACCATCCCTATCGCACTCCTCCTCAGTGTTATCAGCATTGTCAGAATACAATGAACGGACCAGATGAACACCATCCATGGAAAGATGACTGAATTAACATAAAATCTGTAAGATGAGCGCTGGTGTGGCCATGAAGGCTTTAGCTCTGATTATTCTTCTGCTGTTCAGCTATCCTTTCAAAATGTGTGCTCATCTTACTAGCAAGTGTCCAGCATGTGCAGTGCAACTCACTTAGATGCATTTCAGAGAGGGTTCAGTGTCATAGTGTAAGGCAGCTTAATTAGGAATCCATATTCAGCCATTTAAGGTGCCTTAAAACAAATGAATATAGGCGTGCAGATAAGGCTTTTGAATGAGAACATTTTTCTGGGCGTGTGCTTTAAAAGAGGGCAGGGCCCACAAATTTAGATACTTGGTGCTGATTTCTAGTGCTGGGATCCTAAATAACTCCCTTGGGTTTAGGCACCTCAGGTTCAGACAACTTCAGTCTTTTTAGACACCTTAATTGGGAGCCTTACCTACGCGCCTATATTCATTTGTTTTAAGGCACCTTAAATGGCTGAATATGGATTCCTAATTAAGCTGCCTTATACCGGGGGCAGTGAGCCCTCTCTGAAGTGCATCTAACTGCACCCAAATATTCAGGCCTTAAAGCCGCTTACTGCAGGTTTCTTGGTCTTGAGCTTTTTCTGTGCTCCTCGACATCTTACTTTATCTTAAATTCTCAATCTTCCTTTTTTTTTTTAAGAACTTAGTTCTGTAAGAAGAGTTGCCAAGACAGCAGCAGAAAACTTTTATAGCAATGAGAGACAAATAGGAGCACTACGAACCAAAAAGTAGAGAAATTTCTGAGAGAGACTGGGACATGATCATGCAGTAGCTCAAATAAAGAAAGACTGAGGGGCTCAAAAGGCAGGGTGCAGATGCAGGAACTCCTGAACATGCTCAGTAGAGTCTTTACTGAGCTCTGACAGCTGGGTATGTGTCAGCATTGTTGGATATTCTAGTCATGTAGTTTATTGAACCACGTGTCTGTGATAGCCACAGCATCTAGACCTACCTCTTCCATTTGGGTTTCCAAATTTATAATTTTACTAATGACAAGGGTCTGGTCTTTAACAGCTTGTTTGTGTGCGCGAATGTGTGTGTACATAGGCACACAAAAGCTTACACACTAGCTTGCATATGTCTGCCTGCCCCTGTATGGGAGCATGAGAGACAGGGTTTCACAGACAGAGCATATTAGTGAACATTACCCAGTTTTGCTCGAGTTGTCTGGTCAATAACCGCCTGTGCGTCTGTACTTCTGCCAGTGTGTGTGTCTGGAGGCATATGCCTGTGTATGTGTCCATGTAAGTATGTGTCTGCCTGAGTGTGTCTCTCTCCACCTGTGTGGGTGCCTGTGCATTTGCAGACAAAAGCATGTTGTCTTTGCACACTGCACCTGCCACTGTTCTGGGAGCCACCTGGTGGCCATAGACAAACATAGCAGTGTGACCAACCAACACATACAAACCTTATATATATATATATATATATATATATATATATACACACACATACATATTTATATTACACAGATTAGAAGCATTTGTGTTCATAGACTTCCAGATATTCCTCCTTCCCTTTTTTTCCCTGTGCCTATCATATCTGCCTCGCTTGTCTTCTGTATTCCTTACAGGTAGTCTTCTGTTTTTTTGTCTTAAATAGTCTTGCATTTGTATTTTTCTCCACTAATTTTGTCTGGCGATACAATAACTGATAAAAATAGGAGGCAATAATGCTTTTGGCTGAAGAGACTTCATCTGGAGCATTGTGAGCAATTCAGAAGGCTGTATGTCCAGAAGAATAGAGGCAGTTTAGAAAAGTGTTATGAAAATGGTGCAGGATCTGAACAAAAAAACCCCTAAGAAATGAGATTTAAGGAAATAAATACATATATCCTGGGGACACGTCAGAGAGGAAGGTTGCGCTAGAACCAATTCAAATGTCTCAAAGTTATAAATAATACACAAGAAACAAACATTTTTCAGTGGAAAAAATTGTGGTTGCAGTGTTAGTCCAGTTGCATATCTGAAATTAAGAATTAACCAACAAGTTGAAGGTGATACCTTTTGATTGGTTATGCATCTCCCTATGCAGCCCAGCAGACCAAAGGGATGCTGAGCTGCACAGAGGAAGAGGCATAAGCAACAGGAAAAAGGACAAGATAATGCCCCACGCCGGTCACTGGTGGGGCCTCATTTGGAGTACTGTGTTCAGTTCTGGAGCCCGTATCTCAAAAAGGATAAAGACTGGATGGAAGCGGTCCAGAGAAAGGCAATCAAAATGGTGTGGAGTCTGCACTAAAAGAGTTTTCAGAGGAGATTGAAGGACCTAAATATGTATACACTGGAAGGGAAGAGCGATGGGTGATATGATACAGACTTTTAAATACATGGAAAGTTTTAATAATGCACAGGAATCAAACCTTTTTTGATGGAAAGAAAACTGGAGTAAAACTGATCATAATATGAAGCCCCAAGAGGTTGAGTCAGGACCAACATCAGAAAGTATTTCTTCACGGAAAGGGTGGTTGATGCATGAATGCCCTCCCAGAGGAGATATTGAGGACAAAAACAGTCATGGAATTCATAAAGGCGTGGGATAAGCACAGAGGGTGGCTAAATGATGGAGATAAAGAAAAGGAAAAAATTCGTGTTGACTCAGATAAACACACAGAGCAAAGATTACCCCAAGAATAAAAAAATAATAATTAAAAAAAAAGATTGCTGGGCAGACTACATGTGTCTTTTTCTGCCAACATTTATCATGCACTATATTGGACTAACTTAATACATATAACACAAGCTTTAGAGAGTTATTCTCTCCATCTCTACATGAAGAAGAAAGTGTAACTCTTCAAAGCTCGAAGACGTATTAAGTTAGTCCAATGAAAAGGGATCACCTCCAACTTGTCTACTGATCCTTAATTCCACACATCAGTGGAAAGAAAATTCTAAAACAAGAAGTCATATGAGGCTCAAAGGGGCAAACTCAGGAATAACACTAGAAATTATGTCTTACAGAAAGCATGGGCAGCCTCCTAATATAGTAAGTAGAAGCAAAATCAGCAACAGAATTCAAGATGACCTTTGATAAGCTATGAAGAAGTGAAAATAAAGGTTTGCCAAGCTTATCTCAGGGAGCCCTCTTAGAACAGCCCTCTATTAAATTTGCCCAGTTGTCATGGGCTAGAAAGTGTGGTTTCAGTGTGTGGTTCCTCATTGTTGGAACAAGCTGCCACTGGAGGCTCGCAAATCTGATTATGTGGCGTTCAGGAAACTAGTCAAGACTTTTCTCTCACAGGCTTTTGGCTGAATTTTCTTTTTGGTTTAGGGATGGTGTTCTGTTTTCATTTTATTATATTTTCTTTTTATCACAGTAAAGCAAAGTTGCTTACCTGTAACAGGTGTTCTCCAAGGACAGCAGGATTTTAATTCTCACACATGGATGACATCATCAGATGGAGCCCAGCATGGAAAACTTTGACTGACACACTGAGCATGCCCAGCATGCCACTATCCACGCGGGGTCCCTTTTCAGTCTTATAACAGAGTTCGCAAAAATAAAATATCAAACCGAAAGAAACCCAACTCTGCAGGGTGACAGGCAGGTTTCGTGAGGACTACCATACTGCCTGTCCTTGGAGAAATTTGCTGTCTCTGTTGCATATTAGTACCTCATCTCAAGTGTCTTTTTGACAAAGAGGTATGAGTTAAATTTGACTAAATGATCAACTGAGGTCTAAGGCATTTGCAAAAGAAGCAGACTAGGCAAATTACATGGGTCTTGTGGTCCATATACATCATCATATTCTGTTTCTCTTAAACACAATTTTAGTGCCAGATCTGCATGACTGTAACTACCATATTTCATTCAGCAGTATCACTATGTTACTTCTGAATGATGGGTAATTGCAGGCGTTTGTTCCTTACACATTTTCTTCTGTTTTGTATATTTAGCTTTTTCTTTTGTGAAAACAATATGATAAGATTGCTCAGTGTTGGAGGAGGGAGGAATGATAAACTTTTTTCTTTTGCTTCAAGATGATAGCTTTGTGATGCATGAATATACTTCTGTGAACACTAAATATTAAACCTTACCGGAAAGCAATTAATTTGGTTTAATAATAAGCCATCACAAGGGGAGTGACAGGGAAGATGAGTTCCTATATTAATTATTTTTTTAAAAATTCAATCAGTATAGTGATACTTTACAGATATAAGATACTAACATAAGTACTATGATCTTTTATTTATGATTTTGCTAGGTTTCTCCAGTGCAAAATCAGCAGATTCCAGAAAACACAAACCCAATATATACTGGAGAAATTACTTACCTGATAATTTCGTTTTCCTTAGTGTAGACAGATGGACTCAGGACCAATGGGTATAGTGTGCTCCTGATAGCAGTTGGAGACGGATCAGATTTCAATCTGACGTCAGCCCTAGTACATATACCCCTGCAGGAAATGCAGCTCTTCCATATTCTCTTCGAAAAGCATTGTGGATATATGTATGACTAAATAATTTGAATAACTTGATTAATTTTATAACTTGGGTAACTTAATTAATTTGAACCGGTTGAATTGGTTATAGCTGGAGACCACCAGTGCCCTCAACCGAGAAACGTCAACACCCGGTAGGATGGGTGTACTAGCTGGAGGAAGGCATGGCTTACCCGTGAATCACTCGCTCTCGGGGATGTCACCCGAGAATTCCATGAGTAATGGCAGCCGTGGGTGGGATGCTGAGTCCATCTGTCTACACTAATGAAAACGAAATTATCAGGTAAGTAATTTCTTCATTTCCTAGCATGTAGCAGGACCAATGGGATGTATAAAAGCTACTCCCGAACCAGGTGGGAGGCTGCCCATGACCCACTTAGTACTGCCCTTGCAAATGATGTGTGTCCTCCCGAGCCTGAACGTCCAGGCGGTAAAACCAGGAGAAGGTGTGGATGGAGGACCATGTTGCCGTCCAGCAGATCTCGGCGGGTGACAGCATCTTGGTTTCCGCCCAGCACTGCCTGGGCTCTAGTAGAATGGGCCTTGACTTGTAAAGGTGGTGGCTTGCCTGCTTCTACATAGGCCGCCTTGATGACTTCTTTGATCCAGCAGGCTATGGTTGCTCGTGAGGCCGCTTTCCTTTGCTTCTTCCCGCTGTGAAGGATGAACAGATGGTTCATCTTTCGTACAGATTCCGACCTTGCCGACGTTGAGATGGCGTAGGCTGCGAGACTCTTCCGAATTCTTATGCTCATCTGGCTGTGGTAGCGAGATGGTTTGGTTGAGATGGAAGTGAGATACCACTTTGGGGAGGAAAGACGGGACCGTGCGTAACTGGATGGTTCCCGGGGTGAGTCTGAGGAATGGCTCCCGGTAGGACAGTTCTTGTAGCTCGGATATACGACAGGCTGAACAGACTGCCTCCAGGAAGGCTGTCTTTAATGTTAATAGTCGGAGAGAAAAGCCGCGAAGAGGTCTGAAGGAAGCTCCTGCTAAGAAATCTAGGACCAGGTTGAGGTTCCAAAGAGGCACCGGCCACTTTAGGGGTGGTCGGATCTGCTTGACTCCTTTCAGAAAGCGGGAGACATCCTGGTGAGAGGCTATGCTGCCGCTCTCACTCTTGGTTCCATAGCATGATAATGCGGCCACCTGTACCTTGATGGAGTTGAGACACAATCCCTTCTGTAGACTGTTCTGCAGGAATTCCAAAATCGCAGGAATTTTGACTGAGCATGGAACGATGTCGCAGTCTTCACACCAGGCTTCGAATACTCTCCAAATCCTTATGTATGTTAGGGATGTGGAGAACTTGCATGCTCGGAGCAGGGTGTCAATTACTGCCCCCGAGTATCCGCTCTTCCTCAGGCGAGTCCTCTCAATGGCCAGACTGTAAGAGGAATCGAGCTGGATCCTCGTGGAGGATCGGTCCTTGTTGGAACAGGTCTCTGGGTGGAGGTAGTGGGAGGGGGCTCCCTGTCAGCAGCCTTCGCATGTCTGCATACCACGGTCTTCTTGGCCAGTCCGGGGGCACCAGAAGTACTGGTCCCCTGTGGTGTTCTATCTTGTGGATGATTGCGCCCAATAGGGGCCATGGCGGGAAGACGTATAACAGAGTTTCCTGTGGCCAGGTCTGTACCAGGGTATCAATTCCCTGGGAATGGGGTTCCCGCCTGCTGCTGAAGCTGGGCACTTGGGCATTGGACCGGTTTGCCAGGAGGTCCATGGTTGGTGTTCCCCAAAGGTTTACCATCAATTGGAATGCTGTGGTCGACAGCTGCCATTCTCCTGGGTCTAGACTTCCTCTGCTGAGGTAATCCACAGCAACGTTGTCTTTTCCCGCGATGTGGACGGCAGAGATCTCTTGAAGGTTTGCTTCCGCCCGTGACATTAGGGGGTCTATTTCCAGAGACACCTGTTGGCTTCTGGTTCCTCCCTGATGGTTGATGTAGGCTACTGTTGTGGCGTTGTCTGACATTACTCTGACTGACTTGTCTCGGAGTCTGTGACTGAACCGTAAGCAGGCTAGTCTGACTGCTCGGGTCTCTAGGTGATTGATGTTCCACCCCGACTCTTCGTTGTTCCATTGCCCCTGGGCAGTTAGCTGCTGGCAGTGTGCTCCCCATCCTCATAGGCTGGGGTCCGTGGTGAGCAGGATCCAGGATAGTGAGGATAGTCTCATTCCCTGGCTCAGGTGGCCTTCTTGTAGCCACCATCGTAGTTGGGTCCGAACTTTGTCCGGGAGCTGAAGACATACGGTGTAGTTCTGGGACAGTGGATTCCATCGTGATAGTAGTGAGCGCTGTAGGGGTCTCATGTGAGCGCTTGCCCATGGTACTACTTCCAGTGTGGATGCCATGAGGCCGAGGACCTGTAGGTAGTCCCAAGCTGTGGGGCGAAGTTCGCTCAACAGGGTTCGCAACTGGATCATCAATTTCGATCTCCTTGTCGGTGTCAGGATGACCTTGTCTTCTTTGGTGTTGAACCGGACTCCCAAGTATTCTAGAGACTGGGAGGGCTGCAGACTGCTCTTGTTTGTGTTGACAAACCCACCCGAGGCTCTACAGAAGAGTTTTGACTCTGTTGGTCGCCTGGTGGCTTTCCTCTGGGGATTTCGCCCTCATCAGCCAATCGTATAGATAAGGGTGTATGAGGATTCCTTCCTTCCTCAGTGTTGCTGCCACTACCACCATGATATTGGTGAACGTCCGGGGTGCTGTGGCTAACCCGAATGGTAGTGCCCGGAACTTGTAGTGACGGTCCAGGATCATGAAGCATAGAAAACGCTGTTGCTCTTGATGGATCGAAATGTGTAGGTAGGTTTCCGACAAGTCCAGGGATGTATGGAACTCTCCCGGTTGTATTGCCCTTATTACCGAGCGTAAGGGTTCCAAGCGGAAGCGAGGAATCTTCAGGTGGTGGTTGACCGACTTGAGGTCCAGGATGGGCATGAACGTTCCTTCTTTCTTAGAACGATAAAATAGATGGAATAATGCCCAATATTTATTTGTTGTGCGGAAACCGGTGTTATAGCCTCTAAGGCTAGGAATCTGGTCAGTGTAGCTTCCACTGCCGTCCTCTTGGAAGGGTCATGGCAGGGGGATTCCACAAACGTGTCCGAAGGGAGATGCTGGAAATCCAGGTAATATCACTCTCGAATGATGGCTAGGACCCACTTGTCCGAAGTTATCTCGACCCATCTTTGGTAGAATAGGGCAAGTCTGCCCCCTATAGCTTCTTTCTTTGGACGGGTCGGCTGATTTTCATTGTGGGGTGCGGCTAGGGCCTGGGCCCGAGCTGGCTCCCCTTTTGTTGTGCTTGTTCCGAAAGGACTGGCTCCGGCCTGCGGGGCGGGCCGCTCAATATGTGCTTCTGTATGGGTTGAAGCGCTGTGATCCTCTGCCCCTGGAAGTTCGGGGGAAGGGTCGCTGGTTTCTCTTATTCCTGTCCTCCGGTAGCCGCGGCAGTGGGGATTTGCCCCATTTGTTGGCTAGTTTCTCTAGTTCGCTTCCGAACAGAAGGGTTCCCTTGAAGGGCATCCTTGTGAGTCTCGTTTTGGAAGATGCGTCGGCTACCAGCTTCGGAGCCAGAGTTGTCTTCTGGCTGCCACGGTTGATGACACTCCTCTAGCTGCGGTGCACACCAGGTCAGAAGCGGCATCCATGAGGAATGATACTGCTGTTTCCGGGGCTTCTCCAGGAGTGTTGTTCCTGGTCTGTGATAAGCAGGCGCGTGTCACCACGGCACAGCAGGCCGCGATCTGTAGAGACATAGCGGAGATGTCAAAGGACTGTTTTTGGATGGATTCCAGACGTCTGTCTTAAACATCCTTGAGTGCTGCTCCTCCCTCCACTGGGATAGTAGTGTGCTTTGAAACCGCACAGACCATGGCATCCACTCTCAGACATGCCAGATCATCTTTGGCAGCTGGATCCAGAGGGTACATGGCTGCCAGAGCACGCTCGCCTTTGAACGTAGTCTCCGGGGCATCCCATTCCAGGTCAATTAGCTGCTGGATGGCTTGAAATAGTGTGAAATGAAGGGAGGTCTGGCGGAGTCCCTCTAGTAGGGGATTCGTCTTAGGTTCCCCCGAGGCACTTGTGCCCGGGATAGCAAGCTCCTTCAAGCTGTGTGTGACCAGGTCTAGAAGCTCGTCCTTGGTGAAGAAGTGTCTCATGGTTCAGTGGGGCTCTGTTCCCGGAGAGAGTTCCCCTTCCTCCAGGGGTTCTGAATCCTCATCTGAGTTGTCCATGTCCCCGATGGTGGGGCTTCTGGACGGTGGAATCACTTCCCTGGGCATAGAGGGTCCCGGGATGTTGAGGTCCTCTGGTGGAGCTTGTGGCCATATTATCAGAGTCTCCGGTTGCATGTAGACGAAGGTATGCAGACCTTTGAAGAATTCCACCCAGAAGATAGATGCTGGGTCTAAATTCAGAGGTGCTGTGTCCCTTGGGAGCCCCGTTTGAGGGAGGGTCCCGCTGGGAGATGCTAAGTCCGGCGTACTGTTCGAGAGGCTGGAACCCGGCACCGGCTGGGGAGGGCCATGGGCTGGATCCCCTAGGGCCTCCTCGCACTGTATACACAGGGCTGTGGCCTCCTCATGCTGTGCAGCTCTAATGTGGCATGCTGGACAAAGGCCCTGAGCCTTGAGTTTCTTTTCCGGTGGTGCCATGGCTTGTGCATGTAAAATACAGTTATGCACGCTGGTGCGTCAAAATTGTGCGTGTAGATTTGGTGCGCGCCCAGGAGATGTGCGTGCTGTTGTGCGCACAGATCGAAGTTATGTGCCTGGCACAGTAAGCAAGTGGGTATGCGCGTTGCTTGTGCGCACGACGTTGTGTGCACAAAGTATTTGTGCGAACGGCTCGCCTCTGTGCGCATGGATCGGGACGGCGGACAGGGTGGCGAACAGATCAAAATGGTGGCGGCGACCACGCGGAAAATATGGTGACCACCTCGGAGGGTCTCCATGTGGGAGGACCCTCGGATCTGACCAGGTTCTAGCCCTGCTAGGGCAGATTAACCCGGTGGCACTGGTCCCGGCTGGCGACCTGTGCAACTCCTCGAGCTTCGGAGACCGGAGACTTTTAAATAGATTTCTACCTTACCTTGTCTCGGGGCTTCCCGGTCTCGTTCCAGGTGTTCTCCGGCTGCGGGAGAGGGAAAATACCTTCACCGCTGCGCTCGAAGTTGCACCCGCTGCCTCTCAGCCTCACCCGATGTCAGGGGCTAGGTCCCCGCCGAGGGTCGGCCGCTGGACCGAGGCATTGCGGAAATCACCTCGGGAATTCTCAACTGGGGGAGGGACCCAATGGGTGTCACCTCAGGAGAGCGGGGCTCGTCTGTAGAGGTAAGATTTCTTATTTTGGTTTCTTTGGTAAAATTGCTCTAACACTGTGTGAGTGTGCATAGAGTCCCTAACTGCTATGGAGACGGAAAATACTGAAGAGCTGCACTTCCTGCAGGGGTATATGTACTAGGGCTGATGTCAGATTGAAATCTGATCCGTCTCCAACTGCTATCAGGAGTACGCTATACCCATTGGTCCTGTCCATCTGCTACACGCTAGGAAATGCAGGTTATCTTCAAACCCTTATCCCCCAGAGTAACTCAGCAAAGGCTTAGAAGACAAACAAAATGCTCATTAACTTCCATTTCCATATTACTCAATTAGAATAGCAGAAAGCAGAGTTGCTTACCTGTGTTCTCTGAGGACAGCAGGATCTTAGTCTTCACACATGGGTGACATCATCGGATGGAGTCTGGCATGGAAAACCTATGTCAACGGTTCTAGAACTTTGACTGAGCCTCTCTGAGCATGCTCCAATATGCATTATACCACGTGTCCATGAACAGTCCCCTCAGTCTTATATCATAGAATTAAGAAGAAAATAATAATAAAAAAAAACAACCCACGAAGAGGAGACCCAATTCCATGGGGAGGTAGGTGGGTCTCATGAGGACTTACATCCTGTTGTCCTTGGAGAATACTTATTACAAGTGAGCAACTCTGCTTTCTCTAAGGACAAGCAGGATGGCAGTCCTCACACATGGGTGAATCCTTTAGCTATAGACAGTCCTCCAATAAAAACAGCGACCAACAAAACAGGTGCCAAAGGGTCCAACAAGTTTTGTTGGTAACAGGAAGGGGACAGCCTAAACAGAAATAACGGGCCCTAGATGGGTAACAGAGTTGGGTTCTAAACCTCAAACAAGTTCTGAAGGACAGATTGGCCAGACCTGCTGTTGCATCGGCCATCCCTATCCACCAGTAATGTGATGTGAATGAGTGGATGGAACTCCATGTTAAAGCTCTGCAGATCTCCTCCATGGGGATTGTTCGCAAGTGGGCCACCAACGCTGCCTTGGCTCAAATAGAGTAAGGCTTCACATGATTCCCAAGATGCAATCTGGCCTGGGCATTACAGAAGGAGATGCAGTCTGCTAGCCAACTGGAAAGTGTCTATTTGGCAATGGCAATCCCCAGCCTATTCTAATCAAAACAAACAAAAAAAAGTTGGGTGGACTGTCTATGGGCTTCAGTCCAAACTGTGTAGGGCTTGTTCGCCTTGGTGTGAATGTGGCCTGGTAAAAAATATTGGCAGGATGATGGACTGATTAAGATAGAAGTCTGACACCACCTTAGAGAGGAACTTAGGGGGTGTGCGCAAGACCATCCTATCATGACAAAATTTAGTGTAAGGTGAATAAGCAACTAAGGCCAGGAGCTCACGGACCTGGGCACTGAATTGACTGCCATCAAAATTATGACCTTCCAGGTTGTGTACTTCAGGTCACAGGAGTGCAGTTGCTCAAAAGGAGCTTCCATCAGCTGAGCTAAAACCATGTTAAGTTCCCATGATACAGTAGAAGGCCTTAGGGAAGGCTTCAACTGAAGCAGATCCTGCATGAAACTTACAATTATAGGCTGCACAAAGATGGGCTTGCCCTCTACATCATGGTGATACGTGCCAACTACACTTTGACGAAATCTCAGTTGGTCTTGAGTACAGCATCAGAGAAGTGTATAAGGTAGTCGAGCAGTTTTTGTGTGGGGCAGGAGAATGGATCTTGGGCCTTCTGCTCACATCATATGGAAAACCTCCTCCACTTTAGTCCGTAGGACCTTCCAGTGAAAGGCTTTCTGGAAGCCATCAGGGCCCAAGACACATACTCGGAGATCAAACGGTTGCAAGATTAACCTCTCAACATCCAGGCTATGAGCGACAGGGCCTGGAGGTTGGAATGCCGCAACTTGACTCAATTTTGCATGATGAGATCTGGAGAAGTCCCCGGATGGATAACTCCCATAGACCTGTTTCAGTCAATGAGGGACTATGAGAAACATAGTCCCCTTGTCCTCGCAAAGCTTCAAGAGAGTCTTCACCACTAAGGGAACTGGAGGATACGTGTGCAGGAGACCCTTGCGCCAATGACGGGCTAAGGTGTCAGAGGCTAGTTTGCCGTCTGACCTATAAAGGGAGCAGAGCAGAGGCATCTTCCTGTTGCAAGGGGTTTCGAACAGATCTACGTCCAGACTCTTCCAGAGGCAGAATATCCAATTTGCTATTCCCTGGTCCAGGGACCACTCATAAGGTCTGAAGGCACGACTTAGTCTGTCTGCTACCCTGTTCTCCATTCCAGCCAGGTACATGGCCCTGAGCACCATCCCGTGGAACAGGGCCCATGACCAGATCTGGACCTCTTCCAGACAAGAGATATGATCCCATGCCTCCCTGCTTGTTGACATATCACATGGCTACCTGGTTGTCAGTTTGGATCAGGACAACTTTGTTAGACAGCCGATCTCAAAGCCCAGAGCGCGAATTTGATTGCTTGAAACGCCAGGAAGCTGATTTGTCAAGAATGTTCCTGAGCAAACAAGAGACCCTGGGTGCTGAGCCCATCTACATGAACTCCCCTCCCTAAGGTGGACACATCCATGGTTAGGACAATTTGGATAGGGGGATTTTGAACAGTTCCCCTGTTCCAGATTTCAAAGCACCTGACACCAGGACAATGAGTCTCGGACCAATGGGGTGACTTGGATGCAATCTTGGAGGTTCTGAGTGGCCTAGCACCACTGCAACCTCAGGGTCCACTTTGCTCTTCACATGTGTAAATGTGCCCAGGGAGTGACATGGATGGTTGTAGCCATGTGGCCCAACAGCCTCAACATGTGCCAGGCCAACACCTGCTGGCTCTGATGAATCTCTGCCATGAAAGTCGTCAAGATGTCAGCCCTTTGATGAGGCAGGAAGTCCAATTAAAGTGACAGGCTGAGATGGGATTTTGGGTAGTTGTGAACGAACCCTAGTGACTCCAACAACCGGATGGTCAAGTAAATGGACCTGACAGCCCTTACCTGAGATGTGCTCTTGACCAGCCAATCATCCAGATAAAGGAAAACATGCACTCCCAGCTTCCAGAGCTACGCCGCCATCACACTCAGGCATTTTGTGAAGACTTGAGGGACTGACGCTAGCCCAAACTGCAACACCCAGTACCGGAAGTGCTCTTTTCCCACCACAAATCAGAGATACTTCCTGTGACCAGGGAAGATCTCAATGTGAGTGCATCCATCCTTTAGAATGAGGGAGCATAGCCAGTTCTCTTTTTGTAAAAGAGGGATCAAGGTGCCCAAGGAAATCATCTTAAACTTTTCTTTTTTTTTTAGAAACTTGTTCAAGGTCCTTAGGTCTAGGATGGGACAGAGTCCTCCTGTTCTCTTTGATATCAGGAAGTACCTGGAATAGAATCCCTGCCCTCTTTGCCCTGGGTACAGGCTCAATGCTCTGGCCATTAAGAGGGAGGAGAGCTCTGCTAGCAGCACCTAATGCGCTACCGGCCTCCAAAACAGGCATGGAGGGCAATTTGGCGGACCACCCAATATGTTCAGTTGGTACCCTTGACCGACGATGGAAAGAATCCACTGATCCGAAGTTATACTGGGCTACTGTTTGTAAAGAACCATAGCCTGCCCCCAACTAGAAGGTCCAACGTTCCGTGTATAGGTGACTGGCTTATGCTCCCAGTGACCCAGTCAAAACCCCGTCCCTGGAGTTGACTGTGGTGCTGGCTGGGGCTTGAGGGTTCTCTGCTGCCTGGAACGGCTGCAGGAGCCCTGATGATGTTGACGGGAGAGAGGGGGCAGAGGAAAGTACTTCCCCTGGTGAAACAAAGACTTCCTCTGCCCTAATCTCGTCGACCTTCTAGAAGGCGAGGATAGGTCCAGAGTGCTAGCGGAGAGTTGTTGGAGGGTTTCATGGTGGTCCCTAAATTGGGCAGTGTCCTTCACCCTATCTCCAAAGAGATTCTCCCCAGTACACAGCACATCAGTGAGTCATTCCTGTAACTCTGTTTGGAAATTCAAGGCCCGCAGCCATGTCATTCTGCAGGCTCCGATTCCCGCTGTAGAGACTCGTGATGCCATCTCGAAAACATCATAGGTTGCTCAGACTTTGTGTTTTCCGCAATTCAGGCCATTAAATGCATCAGCGACATGAGGGTGCTCTGCTGCTGTTGAGGCAGCTGCTCGGCCACCTCCTGCACCTGCTTCCAGATGTCCTGCAAGTACCGGCTCAAATAGAGCTGGTAGGCAGCAATGCAGGGAATAAGCATGGTGCCTTGAAACACCTTACTCCCAAAAGCGTACATTGCTCTGTGGTCCTTCCCTGGGGGTGCCAAAGAATGAATTAGAGAATGCTTGGCTCTCTTGACAGCGGATTTGATCACCACCAACTGGTGAGGCAGCTGAAGCTTATCGAATCCAGCAGCCTTCTGGACAAGTTAGACCCTGTCCACCTTCTTATTAATGGGAGGCACTGTGAAGGGGTGTTCCCTTATCCTCAGCAGCAGCTCCTTAAGGATCTCATGCACTGGGACCACCACGATCTCCTTAGGAGGCTACTCAAGCATTTTGTGCCTGGCATCCTCTTCCATTAACAACTGAAATGGGATGGCTTCTGTCATCACTCTCACAAACCCTGTGAAGGTCAAGTCCTCAGACAGAGACTTCCCTTGTTCCTCTGGAGGAGAAGGGTCTGATGGGAGACCCTCAGAGCCCTTGGAGAAGGACTCCGAAGCATCATCCCCCCAGGGGTCATAGGGGTCCTCATCTTCAGTGTAAGGTTCAGGGGATGGGGCCCTAGGTGCTCGGCCTTCTTCCAGAGGTGCAGGCACTGGTAAAACTGGATGGGAGACTACAGGCCTTGGCATCTTTGCCAGTCTCGGTGGAGCTTCCTCCTTGGAGAAACTTGTAACGACCACCATATAAGTAGGGGGAGACTTTGGTGTCCCACAGGGCACTGATGCTGTCCCAGGAACTGACACTAGCTGGGTCTGTAATGCACTGATGAGCATATGGACGAGGACTGGTGGCAGCAGTATAAGGATGGGTGGCACCAGTGGTCCACCCATCCTTGTACTGGTTTTGGTCCTGTGGCACAGTCCAGTGACTGTGCCACAGGACCAAAACTCTGCATCTCCTGATCCACCTCCAGCTGGACTCTGCCTCTAGCTCCTCCTCGAACGTTGCCAATGCCAACACTGACTGGGAGGAAGGAAGAGTGGCCAGATTTTTGGACCCGCAAAGCAGATCAGTGACTGGCATCAGGACGGTGGAGACCATCGTGGACCTCTGGCACTGATGAAGGACTGCCATTCCTCGCCGTGGGGTCACTTCAGGGACATTGTGACATGAGCCGGTGCATCCCTATGCCCAACACTGTGCATCAACAGGCACCAGTGCCGATGCTTCTTCAGCTTCCCTCAATGCTTGGCCCAGTCCTTTCCCAGTGCCGAGGCAAATGACAAGGAACCCTTTGTCCTTGGAATGGAGGAGATTGACGGTGGTCAATCTCCGTTGCCCCTATCCACCAATATCACCAACAGAATAGACGGCCCCGCCTATGTCAATATCGCGGTGTCCAGTGAGGCTTCCAGGTCCATCAATGCCGATGGCTCAAACTTTTCAACCCGAAGAGCTATTCCATCTTGTCAAGTTGAAGCATGTCCATTCGGGGTCATGTGGGTGCATAAGCGGCAACCCGAGACATCATGCGATGCCCCCAGGCAGAGGACACATCTCATGAGTATCAGTGATGGACATGGTCCTCGGGCACTGGGGGCATCACCAAAAATCGGTCATGGCCATGTCGGGATGAAACAAAAGGGCCGCATAAACCAAAATAGATGGCAGCGGGTGTTAAAAGCTAGCGGGCACTGAGGCACCAAGGCCGCGGCGGAATCGACCACAAAAGGAAACTTACCAGAATCACCGAAAACCCTGACTAGGAACACTATGGGACCCAGTGACGGAACATCGAGAAAAACCCACGAAAAACGCGAGAAGAGAGGAAAGTTTTCCACAAGGCCAAAAAACAGCCAAAGTGAGCTCACTCACACCGCGAGGCTTACAGCTCCATGGAAAAAGAGAGACTGGAGAGGGACCCCGCGTGGACACATGATATAAAGCATGCTGGGCATATGTTTTCCGAGTCAGGGCTGCATCTGATGTCACCAATGTGTGAGGACTACCATCCTGCTTGTCCTCAGAGAAGAGGATCTTCCAGGTGCACCTTGATATGCTGCTTATTCATATTACATCTTATGAATTCCAGAAGGATGCTCATTTTGGCAAAATACAAATATTGAGGTAAGCATCAGCAGTACACACGATAGAGACTGAGATCATATTCAACATACCCTGGCTTATGAGTGAGATTCAATCTTAAGGTGTGTGCAAAACAAATTCATATTAAGACATTACCCTTAGTTTACAAACTTTGTTCTATTATTACATAGCACCCCAAACCACAATTAGGCATAGTGTCAATAAGGAACAGCACACTTTGCTTTGCCTTGTAAATTAATCTGATTCTAATCTTTCTTACACTTTAGGCTTTGAAGCAATGAGCTTCAGAATCTCTGCCTTCCCTCTCTTGAGATCCAATAGTGGAATAACTGAACAAAATAGTCTCTACTCAAAGTGCTAATTATTTCATTTTCACTTACAAAAAGCTGAAATGACATCCAGCTGCCAGCTATGATAGACTGGATAAAATGTGCTGAAGCATAACTGGTCCAGCTCCTTCCTTATCCCATCCCCAACAGGCTCTGCCTATCTGTCGTCAAGTAATGCATTCCTTTGCTTACCCCATAGAATTTAACAGGCCCAAACCAAAAGAGCTGAAAAGGATTAGGATTTTTTTCAGGAACTGCACCCATTTGGTTCAGTTGACCCCAACCAAATATCAACTTGTCATGTTTTCCCATTCAGATCAAAACAAATGCACATCTCTATCAAGGAAGTTTATTTTGTAAACCACATTTCTGCAAAAAAATTAAATTAAGATCTCAAAATGTTCACAGTATGTAAAAAAGAGGAAACAATTCTCTAATTATGAATTGTAAATAGATAGATAGATATATCCCTCTTTGGCAGTTCTAGCAACAAAACTTGCTGATTTGCTATGCATCAATTCATTAGAATTGGCAGCATGCATCAGAATACTTTGAAGCATTCAGCAGCAATCTGTCTTTCTCCTAAAAACTAAATATATCAGCTTATCATTATACTAACCATAGTTCAAACATAAAATAGGACCTCCTGGGTTCATAGTGCAAAATCCTGCCACCAAAGCAGCAGGTGAGCTGGGGAGGAAAATAATTTTATTTCTGACATTTAATATTGCATTAAATATCCCATTATAAAATAATCCTTTGCTCTTCCAAGATTTCAAAGGATTTTCTCTGGCAGGCCATCTTCAAAAGTCTCACTTGGGCTTTCAAAATGCAGACTGCGATTTCCCACTTAGACCCCAAATGTATAGAGGATAAGTAAAGGACACAATATATAAGTGGATAGAAATGAGAAGAGGCATACTCAGCTGCCTGACTACCACACACGCCAACTTACAATCAAAACAAAGATGTTCTGTTCTAGCGGCAGGAAGCACTGAATTCTGAATCGTACAGTTCAAAGTTCTAGTAACAGCTTTAGTCCTGCGAAAGACTGGATTATTTTATGGTTATGATGCCTTTAATGGAACAAGTTTTCCAAAGATGTTACTATTGCACGAATTTTCATGACCACATCCGACAAATGGACCAACATAATCTCAAAAAATCATCATCTGTGAATAAGTCTTATGGTGGTTCAACAAAAAATTCTGGAATTTACAAGTGAAATCAGGATTCTCTCTCTCACTTTCTCACTACTTCATTTAATCCATGCCTTAATTTTTCATCAGCATTTGTATAATGAACTGATTTTTTTCTTAATGGATTTTAAGTGTTACTGCAGCTTTTTGATATTTGTAGACCTTAATTTTGATCTTCTTATAATGTTTATAGGGTATGGTGAATTGGAACATCTTACATGCTTGTTTCTGTATGTGGATACTTTTATATTTCCTACCTAGAAAATGAGATAGTAGGGAATATACATGTTTTGACTAGAATAAATAATAAATTATTTATTGTTGTCTTGCTCAGAAAAACGAACTCTTCTCTCAGCCCAGGCAGGGCTCATGCTTTCAATAAGTGAGCAGCAGCAGCATCACCATCTCCCTACTGAGTGGAAAAGTGCACTTAAGCTCATGGGTCCCTGGTATGTCAGCCAACACAACACTTAAGCAAAGATCTTTCTTCTGGGGGCTCAGCAGTTTCCTCTGACTCCTTAAGGCTTCCAGCTTTGTTGGGCCCAACATTATGAGCCTTCATTTTTCCTCTATCATAAATCCCCTTATAAAGTTACTTCGTCCAATCACTGGGAGCCACGCACCAGGGCTCCTTCTGGAACTCTGCCTCCAATGGATCATAAATCTGATTACTATGAATCATTATTGCATGCTGACAGAGCCCCTCCCCCCCCCCCCCCCCACCCACAGAAGCCGTGAACATTGCCTCCACAGCATTCCCCTGCCCCAGCCAGCCCAGGGAGCAGAAGAGCTGCGCTAGAAACAAACTGAGGTGCTCCTTGCAGTGACTGCGCCTGCTCAGAAATACAGATCTTTAAAGAAGTCATACCCTCCTTTGTGGTATGCAGCACTGAAAAAATATATCCAGCAATAATACTTACTCTGCACCATTTAAAAGTGTTACTCTAAGTTCTTTTTAAAGTCTTTAAGCTGTTCCCCTGCAAATTTCCTGACATCATATTGGTAACAGTCACACATCATCTCAAATTCACTGGATATAATTAGGTCATAATGGCTGTGATGTCACAAGCGATATCAAATACTGTATGAACCAATCAGATGTCATTTAATGTAAGGTCATTTGTGACATTGACAAACATAGCTGCTCTCAGGGAGTTCAGAATCATTGGGGAATTATTTTAATTTATTTTTTTTTAAATTGGGCTGACCTGGTGGCAAAAAGTCCCTGGTTTGACCCCAGAGAAGAGTCTTCCGCACCCTGACAGATATCAAAATGGGCAGGGAAACAGGACACAGGAACATTATTTCACCAAGATATCTATACCATAGTCAATAACTCCAACTACAGATTCTAAAGCGCCAATAGACATACACACAGTGCCGTACAGAAACGTATAAGACAAACATACAAGAGAAACAAGAGTCTATGGGAAGTGTATTTAATGTAGAGAAGTATTTAGAATTTAAAAGCAGCTTAAAAAAGGTGAGTTCTTAACTGGACTTAAATACGTCCAGAGCAGGAACAGGATTCATGAACTCAGGAAGTCTATGCCAGGTATACAGCAGAGCAAAGTGAAAGTGCAGAGTTGGGATTTGGTGGTAGAGGAGAAGGGCACAGATAAGAACAACTTGCATGGTGAATGTGTTCATGAGGAATGGCACAGGGAGAGAGAAGAGGAGTGAATGCATCTATAGGGGAGTAAGAGAAGTTTATATTGTAAGCTCTCTGGGGAAAGGGAAACACCTACAATACCTGAATGTAATCCGCTCTGAAATGCTTTAAAAAAAAAAGTGTGAAAAGCGGAATATAAAAATCTAAATAAATAAATAAAATTGTATACAGAAGCAGACAGGGAGCAAGAGTAGCAACTTGAGAAGAGGGCTTACATTACCGTAGTGATGTTAACATTCATGCAGCGGAATTTTTAGTAGACTGCAGTGGAGAAAAACGATTTAGCAGGAAGCCCTGAAACTGCAAGCTGCAATGGTCTAAGCAGGAGATAAGAGAGTGGATGAGCATTTTGGTAGCATACTCCGAAAGGAAGGGACAGATTTTAGCAATGCTATAAAGAAAGCTGGCACATTGTAGCAGTGTTTTTGAATGTTCATGAAGGAGAACGGCATCAAAGTTGACCATAAGGTTACAAAAGCCAAGAGAACCGGGAGGATGAGGGTACCCTCTGCAGAGTGAGAACAAGAGGGAAGAAGAGAAAAGAAGTTTCATCTTGGCTATGTCAAGGCAGCGGCAGAACAATCAGGTGGTGATGTTTTAAAAGCAGGATGAAATTAGGACTGGATTTCTGCTGAAATTTCTGGTGAAGAAAGGCAGACCTGGGAATTATCGTATAAAAGTAGTACCGAAAGTTATGGGAGCAGATCAGAGCACCGAGGGGAGAAACATACAAGCCGATACAGTACAGTGCGCTCCGGCAGAGCGCACTGTTAACCCGCGTTTGGATGCGCGTTTTCAACGAGCTAGCTTTACCCCTTAATTCAGTAAGGGGTAATAGTGCGTCCAACCCCTCCGAAACTAATGGTGCCTGCAACGTGCAAATGCATGTTGATGGCCCTATTAGTTATTCCCACGCGATTCAGAAACTAAAATGTGCAGCCAAGTCACACAATTTACTTTCAGAAATTAGAGCCTACTCAAAGGTAGGCATTAATTTCTCTCGGCACCGGGAAAGTGCACAGAAAAGCAGTAAAAACTGCTTTTCTGTGCCCCCTCTGACGTAATATCATGGAGATATTAAGTCGGAGGTCCCAAAAGTTAAAAATAATTAAAAATTAAAAAAAATAAATTTAAAAATCGGCCCGCAGCTTGAAAACCGGACGCTCAATTTTGCCGGAGTCCGGTTTCCGAACCCATGGCTATCAGCGGGTTTGAGAACCGATGCCGGCAAAATTGAGCGTCGGCTGTCAAACTCGCTGACAGCCGATTTTTACTGTATCAGCCTGTCAGATAGAAAAGATAAGAAAGCTCAAGACAGAGCCCTGAAGCACGCAGACCGATAACCGAAAAGTGGTGGAGTAGGGAATATACATTTTTTAACTAGAATAAATAATAAATTATTTATTGTTGTCTTGCTCAGAATTACCACATAAGGGGAGCGGTTAGAAGAAAATCAAGATAGAGCAGAAACCCAAAATTCAATTGAGTATAGCATGTCAAGGAATAGACTGTGAGCAATTGTGAAAAGCAGCAGGTAGGTCAAGCAGGATGAGGATCAAGTAAAGGCCCTTGGCCTCAAAGAGGTCACTGGAAACTTTGGCGAGAGCAGTTTCTGTGGAATGTAGTCAGGAAAGCCGGACTGCTGCAGATCCAGAACAGACCTAAACAAGTCAAGACATGAACATGAACAGTACGTTCAAGCAGTCTGGATGCGAAGCGAAGGAGGAGAATGGGACAACAGATATCAGGGAAGGCAGGGTACAGTGACATTTCTTGAGGAGCAACATGATCACAGCGTGTTTGAAAGAAGAGGGGACAGTCACAGTGGCAAGTGATCTACTGACAATGTGACAGATGGAAAAGAAGATAGAACTGAGAACAGAGTGGGAATGGGGAGAAAGTAACAAGATGTGAGTTTAGAGGAGGAGGAGAGAAGATGGGCTGTTTCCTCCTTCATGATGTCAAAAAAGAAAAAGTGAGGCAGAGACTAAAGGAAGGGGAAATGAATGAAATGGGGGTGGATGCAACAGACTAGAGGAGAATTTATGATTAATCTGGTCTTTTCATGGAAGTCGTCAAACAGTCTGGAGAGCAAAGGGAGAATGGGAGGCAGAGGTAGTTTGAGGAGGAAGGTTTTAAGAGGTGACAGATTGCAAGAAAGTTTGTGTGTCAGATGGACATCATAATCTTGCTTGGCAACTGTAATAGCAGACCGGAAGGAGGTGAGCATGAACTTAAAATGAAAGTCAGCATGGAAACGGGACTTCAGCAAAATGCTCTGCAGTGTGGGCACAGGAACATAGGAAGTGAATGCGGGAGGTGAGCCAAGGACGGGGTTTGGCACGCCTCACAGGATGAAGGAGGGGTGCAGCAAGAATGCCTAAAGCAGAAGAGATTATACTGCCTCATGGGCAGGATCAAGTGAGGGCAGAGGACGTCATGGTCGGTAGCTAAAGGTGGTGTTGATGACTGGACAAGACTCGGGGGGGGGCAGTGGTTAAGAGTGAAAAAAACAATATGAACATTTCAGCAACACATCAGAATCCTTTTCGATGAACTAGGATACATAAGCTCAAATTACTTTTATTGATTATAGATTTATAATCTGCATGATTGCATTTACCACATTGTCGTCATTCTCCAACCTTGTGGATTATATTATTGAGAGAAAAGGCATGAGTTTCAGAAATCTGCTGCTTGGGGGCTAGCTGTTTGTGCCAGGTGCAGGAAACGTGTCTCTATGTATAAGAGAAGCGGCTGAGGCATATGAGCATTTGCTTATTTAATTATTTTTTTTGAAATTGGGCCTGAAATTGGCTGGAGACTGCAGTCGGCAAAGCTTGCTCAGAATGAGCTTGGACTGCTTGGAGCTAAGTTACTTCCGTTTAATTTGTCTGTCGGGTTAATGTTTGTGTCTGCTTCAGCTGATGGCTGGGGTAATGGTGGATTTACTGGTATTCTTGGCTATAGCTGGCTTCAAAAAACTGCTGCTCAGGGGCTTGATCTCTAGCAGATGCAAGAAGCTGTCCCCTATTATGTAGATTAAGGCAAAGGTCCCTCCTATCCTACTCTTACTACTTTTTATATATAGCCTCCTACAAGTATTATTTATTTACAATAATTTCTATTCTGCATCATTACCAAAAAGTTTTGTTTGAAGCAGATTACAACAATATCAAATACAACAAATATAAATTATACAGTTAAAATTAAACACTAAAAAATAAAAACATAAAATCTCAATTAAAAGCAAGTCTAAACAAGTATGTCTTCAACACTTTCCTAAAGCCTATGTAATCTGTGATTTTATGCAACTCCAGTGGAAGAGCAACCCAGAGCAAAGGGGGTGGCAAAAGTGAAAGCATGTTGCCTGGTTTCTTGCAACTGGGTTCTTTGGCTGAAGGATTCACCTACAATAGCTGGTTCTAATTCCTTACAGCTTCACGCAATTGAATCTGCCTCTCTCTCAATTAACTGACTGTATTTCCAATTTGGTTAAGTTTTTCCTAATCACAGCTTCACTGCTTTAACTCTAAGTCTCTTATTTTTGTTTTGTAATAGATCTTGTCTTTCTGTCTAAACTAGATTGTAAGCTCCTGGGAGAGATGGAGGAACAACTTGTTGCCGTCAGAGGGACTATCCCTCCCTCTCCTTGCAAGTGACTCAGCGCATAAAAGGCAGCTCTCACTGGTGCTGAAGCCACGCACCCCTTTGTACATCTTTTATTTCTCCATTAGTTTCACTGGTATTCTTATGAGAAAGAAGAGAAAGGGGAATATTTGACTGATTCCATCAGCCTCTTCGTCTCAGACATATGCAAGGAATAGGTGAACCTGGGGCAATTAGCCCCGTTCGGGGTGAGATTGCCATCTCTTTGAGCCCTGCAGGGCCCACTCCTCTGAGACCAGCGTTTGGAATGCTTAGTGGACTGGGTTTGGAAGGGACTCCATCTACTACCACTATGGCTGAGTTGGGCCGAGTTCTCAACAACTGATGACCAAACCTGCTGTGATAGATCTAGGAACTGTATGGGCAGCTATTACCAAACTAGATCAGTCAATTTCCACTAGATTTGACTCTTTTTGGAATGGTCTGTGTCTGTGAGTGGACATTCCCAATCTTTATCAGATCAGTCTGAGAAGATAAAATCCTTGGAAAAACAATATGAGAAGTTACCGGAATGGGATGTTTCTTTGATTAAAGACCTTCAGTTGGTTCACCAAAAATTGGAGAATGCAGGCAACCATCCGAGACGACGCAATCTGAGATCTTAACTTGCCTCGTTGCCCAGTAATTTCTCCAAAGGAAATGCTTAAAAAATTCTATCTTGAGTTTCTTAAAGTTTCAAAGGAAATGATCCCAGAATTTACAAAGCTGTATTATTTGTTTCCTAAAAAGTTAGTTTGGGGAATCAAATTCAGGATCTTTCTCTTGGGACTAATTTAACCACTTTCTTGGAACAAAGTTCTACAGAGACTGAGAATGTAGAGAGATCAACTTTGTTGGTTAACTTTTGCTAATGAAGAGGCTAAACGATGGACACTGTTTTTTTGAAAAATATTTCTTTCATGGGTAGCCCTATTTCTATATTTCCTGATGTGGTTAAGGAAACAAGCCAGGAGGAGAGTTTTTCTACTAACAAAGCCTAGAGCCTTGGCCCTAGGTGCTACTTTTGTATTAAGGTTTCCCTGCAAATGTTTTATTGATTACTTGGGAGTTAGATATTCATTTAGATTCCCAATGTAGTTGAAGGCTTTTTTGCAAAATAAATCTGTCTGCTAGTTTGATTAGCTGTATATAAATGTTGAAATAAGATTTAAAAAAACCTAGCTTACCATTCAGGAGGGCCCCCAACATTTTTAATTGGGTGATTTATTGAAATTTCTTTTTCTTCTTTATTCTCGCCCCATGATGTGATCTTATATTGATAGATTACAGTTGTTTCCTTTATTTAAATGGTACCAATTATTATTTTCATATAATCATGTTTTCCTTAAAGCAAGTATAATCTTGTGATGTCATTTGTTTGAAGTATTAAAAATAAATTTTAAAAAGTAAGCTCCCAGAAGCAGGAATTGTCCACCTTTTAACCGGCATGCTTAAAAGGTGAGGTGAAAGAGGCTATTTTAGCCAAAAAAAAAAAAAACCCCCTTCAAAAATTGGAAGGAGGATCTGAAAAAAATAGGAAAAAGAGTAAGCATTGTCAACTGTAAAAAATTGATAAAGAAGGCTAAGAGAGAATTTGAAATGAAATTGGCCATAGAGGCAAAAACTCATAATAAAACCTTTTAAAATATATCCGAAGCAAGAAACCTATGAGGGAGTCAGTTGGACCATTAGATGACTGAGGGGTTAAAGGGGCTCTTAGGGAAGATAAGGCCATTGCAGAAAGACTAAATTAGAATGTATAGCAGTGAATGATGACAGACTTAATTGGCATCTCAGAGACATGGTGGAAGGAGGATAACCAATGGGATAGTGCTATACGGGGTACAAATTATATCGCAATGACAGAAAGGAGCATCTGGCAGGTGGGGTGGTGCTTTATGTCCAGGATGGCATAGAGTCCAACAGGATAAAGATCCTGCATGAGACTAAATGCCCAATTGAATCTTTATGGGTAGAAATACCTTGTGTGTTGGGGAAGACAATAGTGATAGGAGTATACTACCGTCCACCTGGCCAAGATGGTGAGACGGACAGTGAAATGCTTAGAGAAATTAGGGAAGCTAACCAAATTAGTAGTGCAGTAATAATGGGAGATTTCAATTACCACAAACAAACAGAGAGTCAATAGATAACCACAAAAATAATCTAGTACAGAAAATGTGGAAATCGAAACATAATAAATTTTAGCCTAAGAAGGTGTCAGCAAGCCTGACGTTATATGTCCTCATAACAGACACTAACCGGTCTACTCAATCATCCACCTTCATCATTTTTTAATGCTTTAATATTCCAAAATTTTTTTTTTTTTTTTTTTTTTTTTTCTTTGAGTTTTTGTCTTTTAACTAAAAATGTCCTCCATGGAATTCATAGAACAGCAGACTCTTAACCAACGACTATTTCATGTTGCCCTACACGGGCCGGTGTTTCGCTTATGCAGCTTCGTCAGGAGCACATCAAAAAGATGTTTAAGCAAGAGTCAGTTACCTACAATAATCATATGGTAATTACTTCATATATCAAGAAGAGGAGGAAAATAGTACTTATCTTAGTAAAGGCAAGGCTACCGTTCAGAATGGACCTCACGTCTCGACCATCTTGTAAGAAGAAAAATGGAGGAACTGAAACCGAGGTTCAAAGCTCTTTAAATTCACCTGAATTCTGACGTCACAGACCTAATTCACACTTGAATTAGGTCTGTGACGTCAGAATTCAGGTGAATTTAAAGAGCTTTGAACCTCGGTTTCAGTTCCTCCATTTTTCTTCTTACAAGATGGTCGAGACGTGAGGTCCATTCTGAACGGTAGCCTTGCCTTTACTAAGATAAGTACTATTTTCCTCCTCTTCTTGATATATGAAGTAATTACCATATGATTATTGTAGGTAACTGACTCTTGCTTAAACATCTTTTTGATGTGCTCCTGACGAAGCTGCATAAGCGAAACACCGGCCCGTGTAGGGCAACATGAAATAGTCGTTGGTTAAGAGTCTGCTGTTCTATGAATTCCATGGAGGACATTTTTAGTTAAAAGACAAAAACTCAAAAAAAAAAAAAAAAAAAAAAAAAAAAATTTTGGAATATTAAAGCATTAAAAAATGATGAAGGTGGATGATTGAGTAGACCGGTTAGTGTCTGTTATGAGGACATATAACGTCAGGCTTGCTGACACCTTCTTAGGCTAAAATTTATTATGTTTCGATTTCCACATTTTCTGTACTAGATTTCAATTACCCCAATATTGACTGGGTAAATGTAACATCAGGACATGCCAGAGAGATAAAGTTCCTGGATGGAATAAATGACAGTTTTATGGAGTAACTGTTTCAGGAACTGACAAGAGAGGGAGCAATTTTAGACCTAATTCTCAGTGGAGACCAGGATTTGGTGAGAGAGGTAATGGTGGTGGGGCTGCTTGGCAATAGTGATCATACGATCAAATTTGAATTAATGACTGGAAGGGGGACAGTAAGCAAATCCATGGTTCTAGCGCTAAACTTTCAAAAGGGAAACTTTGATAAAATGAGAAAAAAAAAGTTAGAAAAAACTCAAAGGAGCAGCTTCAAAGGTAAAAAGTATGCAAGAGGCATGGACATTGTTAAAAAATACCATCCTAGAAGCACAGACCAGATGTATTCCCACACATTACGAAAGGTGGAAAGAGGCAAAATGATCACCGGCATGGTTAAAAGGTGAGGTGAAAGAGGCTATTTTAGCCAAAAGATCTTCATTCAAAAATTGGAAGAAGGATCCAACAGAAGAAAATAGGATAAAGCATAAGCACTGGCAAGTTAAATGTAAGACATTGATAAGACAGGCTAAAAGAGAATTTGAAAAGTTGTCTGTAGAGGCAAAAACTCATAGTAAAAACTTTTTAAAATATATCCAAAGCAGAAAGCCTGTGAGAGAGTCAGTTGGACCGCTAGATGATCGAGGGATTAAAGGGGCACTTAGAGAAGATAAGGCCATCATGGAAAGATTAAACAATTTCTTTGCTTCAGTGTTTGCTGAAGAGGATGTTCGGGAGATATCGTTTCTGGAGAAGGTTTTCATGGGTAATGATTCAGATGGACTGAACCATTTCACAGTAAACCTAGAAGATGTGGTAGGCCTGATTGACAAACTGAAGAGTAAATCACCTGCATCAAAGAGTATACACCCCAGGGTTCTGAAGGAACTCAAAAATGAAATTTCAGATCTATTAGTTAAAATTTGTAATCTATCATTAAAATAATCCATTGTACCTGGGCTGGAGGGTGGCCAATGTAACCCCAATATTTAAAAAGGGCTCCAGGGCAATCCAGGAAACTACAAACCTGTGAGCTTGACTTCAGTGCTGGGAAAAATAGTGGAAACTATTCTAAAGATCAAAATCACAGAGCATATAGAAAGAATTTGGTTTAATGGAATACAGTCAGCATGGATTTACCCAAAGCAAGACTTGCCTCACAAATCTGCTTCATTTTTTTTAAAGGGTTAATAAACACGTGGATAAAGGTGAGCCAGTAGATGTAGTGTATTTGGATTTTCAGAAGGCTTTTGATAACGTTCCTCATGAGAGGCTTCTAAGGAAAATAAAAGTCATGGGATAGAAGGCAGTGTCCTTTCGTGGATTGCAAACTGGTTGAAAGACAGGAAACAGAGAGCAGAATTAAATGGGCAAATTTCTCAGTGGAAAAGGGTAAACAGTGGAGTGCCTCAGGGATCTGTACTTGGACTAGTGCTTTTCAATATATTTATAAATGATCTGGAAAGGAATTTGATGAGTGATGTAATCAAATTTGCAAATGATACAAAATTATTCAGAGTAGTTAAATCACAAGCGGATTGTGATAAATTGCAGAAGGACCTTGTAAGACTGGAAGACTGGGAAGCCAAATGGCAGATGAAATTTAATGTGGACAAGTGCAAGGTGATGCATACAGGGAAAAATAATCCATGCTGTAGTTACAAAACGGTAGGTTCCATATTAGGAGTTACCACCCAGGAAAAAGATCTAGGTATCATAGTGGATAATACATTGTAATTGTCAGCTCAGTGTGCTGCAACAATCAAAAAAGCAAACAGAATGTTAGGAATTAGGAAGAAAATAGTGAATAAAACAGAAAATATCATAATGCCTCTGTATTGCTCCATGGTGAGACCGGACCTGGAGTACTGTGTACAATTCTGATCACCACATCTCAAAAAAGATATAGTTGCGATGGAGAAAGTACAGAGAAAGGCGGCCAAAATGATAAAGGGGATGGACCGGCTCCCCTAGGAGGAAAGGCTAAAGAGGTTAGGGCTGAGGGGGGATATGACAGAGGTCTTTAAAATCATGAGAGGTCTAGAACGGGTTGAAATGCAAATTGGTTATTTGCTCTTTCGGATAATAGAAGGACTAGAGGGCACTCCATGAAGTTAGCAAGTAGCACATTTAAAACTAATCGGAGAAAATTCTTTTTCACTCAACGCACAATTAAGCTCTGGAATTTGTTGCCAAAGGATGTGGTTAGTGCAGTTAGTATAGCTGTGTTTAAAAAAGGTTTGGATAAGTTGATGGAGAAGTCCATTAACTGCTATTAATCAAGTTGTCTTAGGGAATAGCCACTGCTATTACTGGCATCAGTGGCATGGGATCTACTTAGTGTTTGGGTACGTGCCAGGTACTTGTAGCCTGGATTGTCCACTGTTGGAAACAGGATGCCGGGCTTGATGGACCCTTGGTCTGACCCAGTATGGCAATTTTTTATGTTATGTTCTTATTTTTTGTCTCTGTACAATGCTGCATATATCTGGTAATCGCTAATTAATACTATCTTTACAGCACTGAATTAGGATTCATTAAAGCCCAGGGATTCAAGATCCAGCTTCATCTCTACCAATAATTGTGCATAATTTTTGGCAAGTGACAATATCTGCCTGTGTTTCTGGGACCCGTTAAAAACAAGGTATAGGTCTTAATGTGGTTTTTCAGATCAGAAAGCAAAGTAAAAATCAAGTCAATGTAGAATATGCAATTGCTAAATGTTATTAAATCAGTTTTGTTACAAAAATACACACTACCACCACACAAAAGCAAGCAAGCCTTGACAAAAAATAGGCATCAGATTTTCTGTCACATCATAATTTAATCCAAGAACCACCATGAACAGATGAGTCTTGAAAGCTGCTGTCCAGAAGAGAACATTCTTTACTGTCCTCGTCACGTATATAAAAATATTATTTTTAGCCTTTTCAGTTCAGCTGATGAAAGCATCTTCTGTTTGACATTTACAGCCGGCTGAACGTCAGGAGAAGACAAAAACAAACTAAAGCATTGGACTGTGCTATGGTTTCTAAAACGGCACAAATATGATCATTTGCAAAGTAGTAATGTGGTAGAAAATGAAGAGATGGATTCCCTCACAGCTCTATGACATGAACAATAGCTCACCCCAGAATTCAAAGTGGGTGCAGAGAGGGGTCTGAAGTGCTTCTCTGAACTTGCAAGTCAAGTCACGACACAGGACTATTATCATACTCTGATCAACACAGTGGTGCAGAAGTCAAAAGGCCAATCTTGCAGTTTTTGCAGGAAAACATTCTTTCTAGACAGTGAAGATGGGAGATGGGTGTTTCAAAAGCTCATGTACATCATCATTTCTGGAAACTGCTTACGTTGGCGTAATAAAAAGATATCAAAATCAGCAAAGAATTGGATACGCACACAAACTAATACCAAGCCAGAAGTGTGCAAATCCGATCAACTGCCACAAACAGGTCTGGCTTTCAGGATACTGACAGGGAATATGAATGAGATTAATTTGCTTATATTTGGCCCAAGACAGAGGTTTATTTGCACGTTGTGGATGCCCACTTTTGAATACCCCTAGACCAGAGTTTTCTTAACCAGAATCTCGACTGACATTAAGTATTTGTTTCAGAATGTCCCTTTACTTTAACTCTGCTTCTCACTTTTCCAGTTTTATTCTCGGCTCTCTAAGAGTTAATTGGTTTCAAACTTTATTTTGCTTGTTTTAGCATTACTGCATTTGTTTATAATTAAAATTCCTCTGTCATGGGCCTTGCCACCCAGACTTTAAAACTCCCTCAGCTATTGTCATTTTTTAAAAATTTGTGTGAGATGGATTGTTTGATCGGGTTTCTCTGATGAAGAAGAGCGCACAGCCATGTTCATCCTAGCCCCGCTGGCCATTACAGTGTTCTTCCAAGAGCATTAAGCCCATCATAAAAACTGCTCTCACTAATTTAAGTCAGTCTCCTGGGGCACATCTGGGAGCAGAATGTAACTTATTACACTGAGCATCCAACTTTCTGCCATTCTCTTTTAATATGACGTTATCAACCATCCAGAGATAACGTATCATATATTTATCAACTCCAGGATATTTAAGTGCAATACAAAATTTCAACACAACATTCATGCCTATCGACGCATGCAAGGGCCATGGACTGCTCACCTTTAATTCAAACACTTTGCACTTTAATGCATACACTGGGCAGAGTCTAAATGAGACAAGCTTTATTGGCATCTTAAACTTTATTTCTAGTCTTAAGTCTCCTCTCCAGCCTCTTTAGTTTTCCCAATTAAGAATCAGACAAAGGGAACAGCTAAAAATATATAAATTAAAAAAAACAAAACAACTCCACCCCAAAAGTCTTAATGATTCAAAAACATATGTGCCAAGCACTTAAAAAGAACCACTCCTAGGAGAAAACTTAAAGCACAGGCAATTGCTGGAGTAAATATATTTATTGTCTAATTTAACTTTTTTTATGTGGACTCAGCTACTTTTCATTCTACCCTCCTCTGTGCAGTAGAGAAAAAGGCAATTCTGTTACAGCTCAAGAGATATAAGCATGGTACAGCCCATCTGCTTAACGTGTCATGTTGTTTTACAAAAGGCTGCCACGTACTACACGATATACCATGATCAGAAGTTGCTGGTAAATGATGCTTACAGCTGCAGACAGTAGGAAGGGAAACTTATGGGAGATGCGTAGATTCTGAACCATTTACAGAAGAGACCTTGCATGGAACAAGCAAAACTAAAAAAAAAAAAGACAAAGAATTATAGGGCAGGATGGTGAGGAACTTGGATAGCAGGGGAGCTCAGAGAGGTGCTGGCAGAAGGAAGTGGTTCCACAGGACTGGAGGAAGGCAGATGTCTCTCTTCATAAAAGTGGGAAAAACAGGCCGGGAAATCTCACATGTAACCACAGGACATTTTTAATTACTTACAGGTTGAAATATTGTTTTATGCAGATCATTAGGTCTTATAGCTTTATATTATTTAGCTTAGTTCTGTATACCACTGATATTTTTATTGAATTGTGGTAAATTAAATACACTTCAGTGATGGGTGAATTAAGGGAGAAGGAGAGGACAGTGAAGTATCTCAAATCCAGCAGCAAGGTTTTACCAGAGGAAGATCATTGCAGACAAATTTGATTGCTTTCTTTGGGTGATGAAATAATTAAATCAAGGGTGTGCTCTGCATGTGGTATACTTCCATCTCAACAAAGTTTCTGACATTGTCCTGCACGAGAGGCTAAAAAAAAAAATACTGAGCGGCTGGATTAAGTGACAGATGGCAGAGCGTGCTGGTAACGCAAATTTACTCTACAGAAAGAGGAGTGATTTGTGGAGGGCTTCTGCGACTGGTGCTAGAGTTGGTTTTGTGTTGTGAGCGATATTGCTGAGGAGTTAGAAAAGTTTTCTTCTTTGTAGATGATTAAGATCTGCGACACAATCAACATCCCTGAAGGAGTAAATAGAATGAAGTGTGATCGGAGAAAGCTTGAAGAGCGATTGAGTGCTTGGCAGAAAACATTGCAGAAATCCAAGCAAGTGGTGCACAAAGTTGGATGGAGGTGGTGGGGGAGGGTGATGAGTTACTGATGTGCACTAACCAGGAAGAGACCTCAGGGCAATTGTGGCCTATGATCTCAAAGCAGCAAAACAGTGTGACAAGGCGGTGGCCAGAGTCAAAAGGATGCTAGGACGCACAGGAAGAGGAAAACCAACAGAAGACAAGAGACAATGCTACTGGACAGGTCATTGATGAAACTTCACCTAGAATACTGCATTTGCTTCTGGAGGCCGTACCTCCAAATGGATCAAGACAGAGTGGAGGTAGGTCCAGAGAAAAGCTGCTATTAAATGCATAAGAAGCAAACCTGGCTCAGGGGAAAGATATGAGGCTCCAAACGGGGCAGACTCTGAGCAACATCAAGAAAGATTTCTTCACAGCAAGGGTGGTAGCTGTAATGAATGGCTTTCGGGAGGAGATGGACAATGCAAACAAAGTTGCAGAATTCAAGAAAAAATGGAAGTAGTCACAGAAGATTCCTTGTTACAAAAAGTTCAATTTGGGTCTATGGCACTGCAGCAGGAATGATGGACCTTAAGGTCATATTGTGTGTCTCTAATCTTAAGCCTGTCCAGGCGTCACACTGATAAATGTAACTCTTAAATATAGAATGAACAGGGAGACTAATTATCATTTAGAAAAAAAAAAAAAGCAGCAAAACTATAAACCCCCTCCCCAAAAAATGATCCTGTTTTAAAGAACCCAGCGAGAGCTTGGGCTATAGGTAACTGCCAAGGTTCCATTTATTTCTGTATCCTGAATGGAGGGTTTGTTTGCAGTTTGAGGGGAAAAATCCCCAAGTCAAAACAGAGATGTGAAAATTACTGACTTTTGGACAAGGGGAGGAGTCAAGATGGCTGCATGAGTGGTTACCTCTCCGTTTGCCTCCACCGTTTTTTCTTATTGCTTTTCAATTCAAAAGTTTCCTATGCCATCTAAAAGGAAGGGTTAAGTCCGGGTCTTTCCTCCAGACCCCAGTCTCCCCTTGAGGCAAATGAATATCACGGAGTGTCTCTCTCCTAACCCTGAAGCTGCGTGGGCATGGAACCCCATTGCCGAGGCAGGAGATCCTTCTTCAGCTGGGGAAGAGGCATCATTGAGCCCACTGGATCAGCTGCCCCCCCCCCCCCCCCACGGAGAGCGTGGTCACAGCAGCACTGATGTCTCCAATGCACTCAATGACGACCCCATCGGGAGCGTTTCGATGGAAGAAGCTGCCAGCGTTAGAGATCTTGCTGCGACTGGAGAGAGCTGCGAAGGAGACACCCAGAATCTGGGTTCATTGGAGCAAGCAATCTCCCATTTTGCATACTCCCCAGAGCAGAAAAGTCTCATTATTGAGCCGATTGCTGGTGTTTCTGCGGCTTCTGGTGAGTCAGCTCGGGGTAAGAAGCTTCTCTTACACCCTAAGCCAGCTGTAGTTAGATTGGATGTAATGTGGGACTTGATTGTCAGCCTTTTCTCTTTTTCTTCTGAATGTTATGCTGAGGTGGACTCTTTATCTGAAGAATTGGGGTCCCTTGCTCAAGCTCAGCAGAGAATAACATTGGAACATTCAGAGAAAATTAGAGTTTTAGAAGCTGCTGTTTCTAAATTGGAGTCTGTAAACACTTATGATTCAAGAGCACAGGGCCATATCTCAAAGTGGAACTCTGCAAAAATCATTTGAGATCTCATAATTGGCAATTTACAAATTTTCTTAAGAGTAATGGGTGAATTACCTCAAATGACTCTTAGGAAGATCTTTTTGAACATTTTACATCTCCCAGTTGAGTCTATACCTATAATCAATAGAATATATTTCCTTCCATTTAAGTAAATTCCTAGCCTGGGTGATGCTCCTCAAGCTTCCTTGGATTTGTCCAATTTATCTCAGTTTATTGAATCAACTTCTATTCATGTGGGAGTGTAGCACTTTACATCTGAGAGGGTACAGAGTCCAACAGGATAAAGATCATACAAGAGACTAAATGCTCACTAGAATCTATGTGGGTAGAAATCCCATGCGTGTTGGGTAAAAGTATAGTGATAGGAAATCTAACCAATTTGGCAGTGCAGCAATAATAGGAGATTTCAATTAGCCCAATATTGACTAGGTAAATGTAACATCAGGACATGCTAGAGACATAAAATTCCTGGATGTAATAAATGACTGCTTTATGGAGCAATTGGTTCAGGAACCAACGAGAGAGGGAGCTATTTTAGATTTAATTCTTAGTGGAATGCAGGATTTGGTGAGAGAGGTGACAGTGGTGGGGCCACTTGGCCATAGTGATCATACCATGATCAAATTTGAACTAATGACTGGAAGGGGAACAATATGCAAATCTACAGCTCTAACATTACATTTTCAAAAGGGAAACATTGATAAAATGAGGGAAATAGAAAAAAATTGAAAGGTGCAGCTGCAAAGGTTAAAAGGGTCCAACAGGTGTGGACATTATTTAAAAATACAATCTTAGAAGTGCAGTCCAGATGTATTCCAACCATTAAGAAAGGTGGAAGGAAGGCAAAACGATTACCGGCATGGTTAAAAGGTGAGGTGAAAGAGGCTATTTTAGCCAAAAAATCATCCTTCAAAAATTGAAAGAAGGATCCATCTAAAGAAAATAGGAAAAAGCATAAGCATTATCAAGTTAAGTATAAAACAGACAAGGCAAGCTAAGAGAGAATTTGAAATGAAGCTGGCCCTAGACTTTTTAAAATATATCTGAAGAAAGAAACCTGTGAGGGAACCTGTTGGACCTTTAGATAACCGAGGGGAAGATAAGGCCATTGCAGAAAGCCTAAATTAATTCTTTGCTTCTGTGTTTACTAATGAGGCTGTTGGGGAGATACCAGTTCCGGAGATGGTTTTCAAGGATGATGAGTCAGATGAACTGAACCAAATAACTGTGAACCTGGAAGATGTAGTAGGCCAGATTGACAAACTAAAGAGCAGCAAATCACCTGGACTGGATGGTATGCATCCCAGGGTTCTGAAGGAATGCAGAAATGACATTTCAGATCTATTAATTTACATTTGTAACCTATCATTAAAATCATCCATTGTACCTGAAGACTGGAGGGTGGCCAATGTAACCTCAATATTTTAAAAGGGCTCCAAGGGCGATCCGAGAAACTAGAGACCAGTGTGTCTGACTTCAGTGCCAGGAAAAATAGTGGAAACTACTCTAAAGATCAAAACCACAGAGCATATAGAAAGACATGGTTTAATGGAACATAGTCAACATTGCTTTCCCCAAGGGAAGTCTTGTCTCACAAATCTGCTTCATTTTTTTGAAGGGGTTAATAAACATGTGGATAATGGTGAACCGGTAGATGTAATGTATTTGGATTTTCAGAACGCATTTGACAACATCCCTCATGAGAGGCTTCTAAGAAAACTAAAAACTCATGGAATAGGAGACTATGTCCTTTCGTGGATTAAAACCTGGTTAAAAGACAGGAAAGAGTAGGATTAAATGGTCAATTTTCTCAATGGAAAAGGGTAAACGGTGGAGTGCCTCAAGGATCTGTACTTGGACCGGTACTTTTAAAGATATTTATAAATGATTTGGAAAGGAATACGAGTGAGGTTATCAAATTTGCAGATGATACAAAATTATTCAGAATAGTTAAACCACAAGCCGATTATGATAAATTGCAGGAGGACCTTGCAATACTGGAAGATTTGGCATCCAAATGGCAGAAGAAATTGAATGTGGACAAGTGAAGGGGTTTGCATATAGGGAAAAAAAAACATGTTGAGGTTACACAATGTTAGGTTCCATATTAGCAGTTACCATAGGGGAAAAAGATCTAGGCACCATATTAGATAATACATTGAAATGGTAAGCTCAGTGTGCTGCAGCAGTCAAAAAAGCAAACAATGTTAGGAATTATTAAGAATGGAATGTTGAATAAAATGGAAAATGTAATGTCGTCTCTGTATCACTCCATAGTGGGACCACACCTTGAGTACTGTGTACAATTCTGGTCACTGCATTTCAAAAAAAGATATAGTTGCAGTGGAGAAGGTACAGAGAAGGGTGACCAAATGAAAAAGGGGATGGAACAGCTAACCTATAAGGAAAGGCCAAAGAGGTTAGGGCTGTTCAAGCTTGGAGAAGATAGTGTACTCCTGATAGCAATTGGAGACAGATCAGATTTCAATCTGACGTCAGCCCTAGTTCATATACCCCTGCAGGAAGTGCAGCTCTTCAGTATTCTCCTCAAAAAGCATTGTGGATATATGTATGATTGAATAATTTGAATTACTTGATTAACATAACTTGGATAACTTGATTAAACTTTATAACTTGGCTAACAATTAATTTGAACTGGTTGAATTGGCTATAGCTGGAGACCGCCAGTGCCCTCAACCGAGAAACATTGACACCTGGTAGGATGGGTGTCCTAGATGAAGGAAAGCATGGCTTACCCGTGAATCACTCACTCCCGGGGATGTCCCCCGAGAATTCTATGAGTAACGGCAGGCATGGATGGGATGTTGAGTCCATCTGTCTACACTAAGGAAAACAAAATTATCAGGTAAGTAATTTCTCCATTTCCTAGCATGTAGCACATGGACTCAGGATCAATGGGATGTATAAAAGCTACTCCCGAACCGGGTGGAAAGCTGCCCGTGACCCACTTAGTACTGCCCTTACAAATGCTGTGTCCTCCTGACCCTGAACATCCAGGCAGTAAAATCTGGAGAAGGCGTGGATAGAGGAACATGTCGCCGCCCAGCAGATCTCGGCGGGTGACAGCATCTTGGTTTCCGCCCAGGACACTACCTGGGCTCTAGTAGAATGGGCCTTGACTTGTAAAGGTGGTGGCTTGCCTGCTTCTACGTAAGCCGCCTTGATGACTTCTTTGATCCAGCGGGGCTACGGTTGCTCGCGAGGCCGCTTCCCCTTGCTTCTTCCCGTTGTGAAGGATGAATAGATGGTTCGTCTTTCGTATGGATTCCGACCTTTCCAGGTATTGAACTAGGAGCTTACCGACGTTGAGATGGCATAAACTTCGAGCCTCTTCCGAATTCTTATGCTCATCTGGCGATGGTAGGGAGATGGTTTGGTTGAGATGGAAGTGAGACACCACTTTGGGGAGGAAGGGCAAAACTGTGCATAACTGGATGGTTCCCGGGGTGAGTCTGAGGAACGGCTCTCGGCAGGACAGTGCTTGTAGCTCGGATATACGACGGGCCGAACAGACTGCCAGCAGGAAGGCTGTTTTCAATTTTAATAGTTGGAGAGACAGGCCGCGGAGAGGTCTGAAGGAGGTTCCTGCTAGGAATTCTAGGACCAGGTTGAGGTTCCAAAGAGGCACCGGCCACTTCAGGAGTGGTCGGATCTACTTGACTCCTTTTAGAAAGCGGGAGATATCTGGGTGAGAGGCTATGCTGCCGCTCTCGCTCTTGGTTCCGTAGCATGACAAGGCAGCCACCTGTACCTTGATGGAGCTGAAGGACAATACCTTCGGTAGGCCGTTCTGCAGGAATTCCAAAATCGCAGGAATTTTGACCGAGCGTGTTATGATGTCGCTGTCCTTGCACCAGGCTTCGAATACTCTCCAAATCCTTAAGGATGTTAGGGATGTGGAGAACTTGCATGCTCGGAGTAGGGTGTCAATTACTGCCCCCGAGTATCCGCTCTTCCTTAGGCGAGTCCTCTCAATGGCCAGACCGTAAGAGAGAATCGAGCTGGATCCTCGTGGAGGATCGGTCTCTGTTGGAGCAGGTCTCTGTGTGGAGGTAGCGGCAGGGGGCTCCCTGTCAGCAGTCTTCGGATGTCTACATACCACGGTCTTCTTGGCCAGTCCGGGGCCACTAGAAGTACTGGTCCCCTGAGGTGTTCTATCTTGTGGATGATTGCGCCCAATAGGGGCCACGGCAGGAAGGCGTATAACAGAGTCTCCTGTGGCCAGGTCTGTACCAGGGTATCGATTCCCTGGGACTGGGGTTCCCACCTGCGGCTGAAGAAACTGGGTACTTGGCCATTGGACCGGTTTGCCAGGAGGTACATGGTTGGTGTTCCCCAATGGTTTACTATCAATTGGAATGCTGTGGTCGATAGCCTCCATTCTCCTGGATCTAGACTTTCTCTGCTGAGGTAGTCCGCAGCGATGTTGTCTTTCCCGGCAATGTGGACGGCCGAGATCTCTTGGATTCACTTCCGCCCATGACATTAGGAGGTCTATTTCCAGAGACACCTGTTGGCTTCTGGTTCCTCCCTGATGTTTGATGTAGGCCACTGTTGTGGCGTTGTCCAACATTACTCTGACCGCTTTATCTCAGAGTCTGTGAACGAACCTTAGGCAGGCTAGTCTGACTGCCCGGACTTCTAGGAGATTGATGTTCCATCCCGATTCTTCTTCGTTCCATTGCCCTTGTGCGGTTAGCTCCTGGCAGTGTGCTCCCCATCCTCGTAGGCTGGCATCCGTGGTGAGTAGGATCCAGGTTGGTGAGGATAGTCTCGTTCCCTGGCTCAGATGGGCTTCTTGTAGCCACCATCGTAGTTACGCCCGAACTCTGTCCGGGAGCTGAAGCCGTACGGTGCAGTTCTGGGACAGTGGATTCCATCGTGATAGTAGTGAGCATTGTAGGGGTCTCATGTGAACTCATGCCCATGGCACTACTTCCAGTGTGGATGCCATGAGGCCGAGAACTTGTAGGTAATCCCATGCTGTGGGGCGAAGTTCGCTCAACAGGGTTCGTAACTGGGTCATCAGTTTTGATCTCCTTGTCGGTGTCAGGGTGACCTTGTCTTGTTTGGTGTCGAACCAGACTCCCAAGTATTCTAGAGATTGGGAGGGCTGCAGGCAGCTCTTGTTTGTGGTGACCACCCATCCCGAGGCTCTCCAGTAGAGTTTTGACTCTGTTGGTTGCCTGGTGGCTTTCCTCTGAGGATTTCGCTCTGATCGGCCAATCGTCTAGGTAAGGATGCACGCGGATTCCTTCCTTCCTCAGTGTTGCTGCCACCATCACTATGATCTTGGTGAACGTCCGGGGTGCAGTGGCTAACCTGAAAGGTAGTGCCCGGAACTGGTAGTGACGGTCCAGGATCGAGAAGCGTAGAAAACGCTGTTGTTTTGATGGATCAGAATGTGTAGGTAGGCTTCAGACAGATCCAGGGAAGTAAGGAACTCTCCAGGTTGTATCGCCCTTATTACCGAGCATAGGGTTTCCATGCGGAAGCAAGAAATCTTCAGGTGAAGGTTGACCGCCTTGAGGTCCAGGATGGGTCTGAACGTTCCTTCTTTCTTGGGGACGATAAAATAGATGGAATAATGTCCAGTATTTATTTGTTGTGGAGGCACCGGTGTTATAGCCTCTAAGGCTAGCAATCTGGTTAGTGTAGCTTCCACTGCCGTCCTCTTGGAAGGGTCGTGGCAGGGAGAATCCACAAACTTGTCCGGAGGGAGGTGGTGGAAATCCAGGTAATATCCCTCTCGAATGATGGATAGGACCCACTTGTCAGAAGTTATCTCGACCCATCTTTGGTAGAATAGGGCAAGTCTGCCCCCTATGACTTCTTCCTTTCGATGGGTTGGCTGATTTTCATTGTGGGGTGCAGCTGGGGCCGGAGCCGGCTCCCCTTTTGTTGTGCTTGTTCCGAAAGGACTGGCTCCGGCCTGCGGGGCGGGGCACTTGATATGTGCTTCTATATGGGTTGAAGCGCTGTGATCCTCTGCCCCTGGAGATTCAGGGGAAGGATCACTGGTCTCTCTTATTCCTGTCCTCCAGGAGCCGCAGCAGTGGGGACTCGCCCCATTTGTTGGCTAGTTTCTCTAGTTCGCTTCCGAACAGGAGTGTTCCCTTGAAAGGCATTCTTGTGAGTCTCGTTTTGGAGGATGCATCGGCCAACCAGTTTCAGAGCCAGATTTGTCTTCTGGTTGCCACAGCGAATGACACTCCTCTAGCTGCTGTGCGTACCAGATCCGAAGCGGTGTCCGCGAGGAATTATACAGCTGGTTCCAGGGCCTCCCCAGGAGTGTTGTTCCTGGTCTCTGCTAAGCAGGTGCGTCACCACAGCACAGCAGGCCGCGACCTATAAAGACATAGCGGAGACATCAAAGGACTGTTTGAGGATAGATTCCAGATGTCTGTCTTGAGCATCCTTGGGTGCTGCTCCTCCCTCCACCAGGATAGTAGTGCGCTTCGAGACCGCGCAGACCATGTCATCCACTTTCGAACATGCCAGGAGATCTTTGGCAGCTGGGTCCAGAGGGTACATGGCTGCCAGAGCCCGGCCCCCTTTGAATGTAGTTTCTGGGGCATCCCATTCCAGGTCAATTAGTTGCTGGACGGATTGTAATAGTGGGAAATGGCAGGAGGTCTGACGGAGTCCCTCTAATAGTGGGTTCATCTTAGGTTCCCCCGAGGCACTTGTGCCTGGGATAGCAAGCTCTTTTAAGCTGTGTGAGACCAGGTCTGGAAGCTCGTCCTTGGTGAAGAAGTGTCTCATGGTTCAGTGGGGCTCTGTCCCCGGGAGTTCCCCTTCCTCCAGGGGTTCTGAATCCTCATCTGAGTTGTCCGTGTCCCCAAAGGTGGGGCTTCTGGGCGGTGGGATCACTTCCCTGGGCATAGAGGGTCCAGCATGTGAGGTCCTCTGGTGGAGCCTGTGGCCGTATTATAGGAGGCCCCAGTTGCATGTGGACGAAGGTATGCAGACCTTTGAAGAATTCCACCTAGGAAATAGATACTGGGTCTAGACTAAGGGGTGCAGTGTCCCTGGGGAGCCCCGTTTGAGGGGGGGGGGGTCCGCTGTGCAAAGCTAGGTCCGGCGTTCTGCACGAGAGGCTGGAGCCCGGTACCGGCTGGGGAGGGCCACGAGTTGGATCTCCTAGGGCCTCTTGGCAGTGTATACACAGGGCCGTGGCCTCCTCATGCTGTGCAGCTCTAATGTGGCATGCTGGGCAAAGGCCCTGAGATTGGAGTTAATTTTCCGGTGGTGCCATGGCTTGTGCGCTCCGGTGTGCATCGAAGTTGAGCGCTCAGGGAGATGTGCGCACAGATCGAAGTTATGCACCCGGCACAGTAAGCGCGTGGCTATGCACGTCGCTTCTGCGCCCGGTACTTGGGTGCTTGTGCGCCCGGTACAAGGTATTTGTGCGCATGGCTCGCCTCCATGGGAGGACCCTCGGATCTGACCAGGGTCTAGCCCTGCTAGGGCAGATCAACCCGGTGGCACTGGTCCCGGCTGGTGACCTGTGCGGCTCCTCGAGCTTCGGAGACTGGAGACTTTTAAATAGATTTCTACCTTACCTTGTCTCGGCGCTTCCCTGTCTCGTTCCGGGCGTTCTCCGGCTGTGGGGGGGGGAGGGGGAGAGGGAAAATACCTTCACCGCCGTGCTCAAGGTTGCACCACTGCCTCTCAGCCTCACCCGATGTCGGGGGCTAGGTCCCCGCCGAGGGTCGGCCTCCGGACCGAGGCTTACCTCCGAGGGATTGCGGAAATCACCTCGGGAAATCTCAACTGGGGGAGGGATCCAAAGGGTGTCATCGCAGGAGAGCGGGGCTCGTATGTAGAGGTAAGATTTCTTCTTATTTTGGTTTTCTTTGGTAAAATTACTCTAACGCTGTGCGAGCGTGCATTGAGTTCCTAACTGCTATGGAGACAGAAAATACTGAAGAGCTGCACTTCCTGCAGCGGTATATGTACTGGGGCTGACGTCAGATTGAAATCTGATCCGTCTCCAATTGCTATCAGGAGTACACTATACCCATTGGTCCTGAGTCCATCTGCTACACGCTAGGAAACTTATTTGCTCTTTCGGATAATAGAAGACCTAAGGGGCAATCCATGAAGTTAGCAAGTAGCACATTTAAAACTAATCAGAGAAAATTATTTTTCAGTCAATGCACAATTAAGCTCTGGAATTTGTTGCTAGAGGATGTGGTTAGTGCAGTTAGTGTAGCTGGGTTTAAAATAGGTTTGGATAAGATTTTGGAGAAGTCCATTAACTGCTATCAATCAAGTTGACTTAGGGAATAGCCATTGCTATAACTGGCATCCGTTGCATGGGATCTACTTAGTGTTTGGGTATTTGCCAGGTACTTGCAGCCTGGTTTGGCCACTTTGGAAACAGGATGCTGAGCTTGATGGACCCTTGGTCTGACCCAGTATGGCAATTTCTTATGCTCTTATGAGATAATTGAGAGGGCTATGCTATTAGCTTCCTTTTTTAGTAAGCGTGATGCGTCTTTCATTATGAAAAGTTATTTTAAAATATGTCCGCTTTTTTGGGGAACACCCAGTCAGGATTTATCCTGACCTGACTAGGGAAAAACAAGAAAGGCGTAGAAAGTTCTTGGCTTTACGTTCACAAGTTCATGGTTTGAGGGCTTCTTTTTTACTCTGATATCCCTGTAAGTGTGTCATAAAATTTGGAAACAATTCTTATATATTTTTTGTACCAGAACAGCTTAAATCCTTTATTGATGGGAAGAAAATGGCCATTTCCCCAGTGTTTTCTTGATATAAGTTGTGACTTTCCTATGTAAGATCTAGGGTTGGGTCATGTCAGCCTAATTTCCAATTAGTCTTTTTTTCCTTCTTAGTTTTTTGTTTTTTTTAATCTTCTGTGCTTCTCTCCCCTCCCCCCCCCCCCCCTTTTTGGTTAGAAGGTCTAAATTAAAGAGGGTATTATATTATTAGATTATGCTGTATGATATATTCTCTTATTTTGTTTCCTTGTTAAACTCAATTTCTGTGCAAAGCTTTGTTCTTTGTAAATTATAAAATAAAAAGTTTTTAAAAAATTACTGAGTTTCCTGTCAGTAAAATATTTATAACACAATGCATCTATGTGGAGGAATTCCAACAGTTCTATAATGGCATTTTAATTTTTCACATTTTTGCCAAGAATCACAGCCTCATTAGCGATTCTCTCAACAAGCAATAAAACACAAGCACACAAAATAATCAGTTTAAACATCTTTATTTTATTTATATATAAAGTGGGATAACAACATTTAGGCAGCAGTTTAACTAAGCACTTTTACCAACAATCACAAGGCAGGTGCAGGGTAAAGGAGAAACCAAGGCCAAAACCACAAATGCCACACCCAGAGATTTCTCAGCTAACCCTTGGAGCCTTTAAAATGGTGGGTCTGACCACAGTGCCAGGAAAGATCATATGAGCTATTCTAAAGAACAAAATCACAGAACAAAGATAGACATGATTTAATGGGACACAGCCAGCATGGATTTACCCAAGGGAAGTCTTGCCTTTCAAATCTGCTACATTGTTTTGAAGGGGTTAATCAACATGTGGATAATGGTCAGCGAGTGGATGCAGTGCATTTGGGTTTGCAGAAAGTGTTTGACAAAGCCCCCATGAAAGACTCCTGAGAAAATTAAAAAGTCATGTGATAGCAGGTAATGACCTTTTGTGGATTGCAAACTGGTTAAAAGATCTGAAACAGAGAGTAGGATTCAATGGTCAGTTTTCTCAGTGGAGGGAGGTAAACAGTGGAGTGCCTCAGCGATCTGTACTAGGACCAGTGCTTTTCAATATATTTATAAATGATCTGGAAAGGGAATGACGAGTGAGGTAACCAAATTTGCAGACAACACAAAATATTTCCAAGATCTGAAATCAAAAGCAGATTATGATAAATTGCAGGAGGACCTTGTGAGACTGGAAGATTGGGCATCCAAATGGCAGATGAAATTTAATGTAAATAAGTGCAAAGGGATGCACATAGGGAAAAATAACCCTTGCTGTAGTTATACGATGTTAGGTTCTATATTAGAGTTACCACCCAGAAAAAGAATATCATGGACACTACTTTGAAATCCTCGGCTTGGCGTGCAGCAGCGGTCAAAAAAAAAACCAAACAAGAATCTTTATCTAAAATTTGTATACCGCCATACACCAAGACCCAATGTTGTCCACAACAGAGCACATACATAATAAAATAGTATACCACAACAAAGTAAAACACATAAAAACAGTTAGTAAAACAGTAAGAAATGAAATCAGCAAGGTGTCATTTCACTACAATAAAATACCATCAGAGATATTAAAAGCACGCTCAAATAGCTGAGACACGTGAGGGCGTCTTCAGCACTCCTTTAAAAGTTTTAGTGCAACTTATAAGACACAATGTCAAGGGCAGGGAATTTTGGAGATCTGAAACAGCAACTGAAAACGCCCTCACGTGTCTCAGCTAGTTCAGCCTGACAAACTGAAGGCATACCCAACAACCCTCTCTCGAAGGATCACAGAGCTTGGCAAGGGTTATAGACCCATACAAGTGCATTAACCCACGGAAAGAAATCTTGAGCAAGGAGATTATGGACAAGCAATAAAACTTTGTACATAACAAGCGAGTGAACTGGTAACCAATGTAGCTCCAAAATCAAAGGGAAATATAAGCTCGCATTGAAGGGCCTGAGATCAACCCTGTAGCAATGTTTTCTAACATATACAAAGCTAAGGGATAATGCTGGGAGACCAATGTACAAAGTGTTGCAACAACCTAAAAGGGGCAATATTAAAGCCTGTGCAATGACCCAAAAGTCTGCGAGGAATAATAATGACTTAAGATTACGTAAAACAAGTAATTTGAAGAACCCAGCTTGGACAACATATTTAACTTGACTCTTGCACCTAAAGCACTGTGTGCAATTCTGGTTGCCACATCTCAAAAAAGATAAGAATATAAGAACATAAGATATGCCATGCTGGGTTAGACCAAGGGTCCATCAAGCCCAGTATCCTGTTTCCAACAGTGGCCAATCCAAGTCTCAAGTACCTGGCAAGATCCCAAATATTAAATAAATCACAAGCTACTATTGCTTATTAATTAATAGCAATTTATGGATTTTTTTTCTCTGGGAATTTATCCAAACCTTTTTTAAATCCAGTTACACTAACTGCTGTAACCACATCCTCTGGCAATGAATTCCAGAGCTTAACTATGCACTTAGTGAAAAAGAATTTTCTTCGATTTGTTTTAAATGAGCCACTTGCTAACTTTATGGAATGCCCCCTGGTTCTTCTATTATCTGAGAGAATAACCGATTTACATTAACTTGCTCAAGTCCTTTCATGATTTTGTAGAACTCTTATCATATCCCCCCTCAGTCGTCTCTTCTCCAAACTGAACAGCCCTAACCTTCTTAGCCTTTCCTCATAGGGCAGCTGTTCCATGCCCCTTATTTTGTTCACCCTTCTCTGCACTTTCTCCAGTGCACTAATCACTCAAAGAAATAACCAGAAATATAATGCACCATAATACTGCAGAGATCAGAAAACAATGTCAGCAAAGCTGCCTTTAAAGTGTGCACTGGTGAAGCACTATGGTACTGCAAGGACAGATATTACAAACTTCCAATAGCGATTCTGCCAAAAATAAACTGCAAATCTATGCTTCTCTCTCAAGACAGGACAAAACTGGGTTTCTCTAATTCTAGTAGGAAAGTCAATTTCCAACTGGTAACAAGCTGGCACCACACCACTTTTGGATCCAACAAGGGTATTTGTACATTTTATAATATGGAAACGGAAGATCATTTTAGTAGCTGACACAGCAGCTGTTAATATGCTTCACAACACTAATTATTTTTTTCTCCCAGGGTGGGATCAGGATAACAGCAGCCAAGCTCGCTGTTAATTGGAGTCCTGTCAGTTTCAACAATTTTCCATTCATTAAAAGAACGCCACAAGATAAATCACTCTGCTAAGCTAGAGGCCAAAGAGATAGTGTTTCTCCCTTGAGCATCTGCTGGTAGTTAACTTGTTTCATACGGAGAAAATAAGAATAAATTAATAACTCTTTCTAACAAAAAAAAAACAAAACCCAAAACACAGACAAGGCCAACCAGTAATTAAAGTTTTTTAATGAAAGAACTCTGTGTACTGTGAGGATATCAAAACTAGATATGACAAGTAGCAATGCTCAATCCATTTCAATTCAAAATTTTACAATCAAAATGTAATTTTTTAAGCTACTCACTTGTAATTCTGTAAACCCATGAGTGCACCTACATTAACAACAGTAAAATAGGCTATTTTACAGACCAGATTGGTTTATAAGGGATGCGTTATCAGAAATGTACTCCAGGCAACAAAGTTAATTTGGTCTTCACATTTAATTGGAGGAGAAAGTTTGATGACACCCCAACTAAGTTAACCCAATGATTGTTTCATGATGTCACTTTGTCAAGGAGATCCTGTATATGCTTGCTGACCAGGAATGTCAATCCTCCAGCCAGGAGGTGAGGGACTGAGGAAATATTGCAGAAGTAGGAGCGGGAGGGCAACGGCAGGACGAGCACTAGCAGGGGAGACTGGAAAGATGGAAGGAGAAGAATGGAAAAACAAGTCCAGAAGATTGGCAGGGTGGGAAGGAAAACCAGCAGGAGCAGAGAGGAGATGATAGGGAAGAGACTGCCGTGGAACAAAGTGGAGGGAACTGGAGAGGCAAAGGAGCAGAAGAGGAAGGAAGGGAAGTGCAGAAAGACTAAAAGGTGCTGGGAGAGAAAGAAGAGGAGAGACCACAAAGGCAAGAGGAGGGTGAATGTCTCCTGGTCTAAGGATCCCGGGGGGAGGGGAAGCATTATAGTCATTATTTGAAGGTGGTAGAAATAAAGGTCAACTATCCACAAACTTTTTTTTTTTTGTAAATTTCATTCAAAGTGATGAATTTAATAGTAACCAAGGAAAAAGGCATCCAAAGGCAAGTCACTTTACAGAAATCAATTCAGAAATGCTACACATGTCTACCATCTTCCGCTTTTAAAATAAAAGGCAGGCGTGCAGGAGTGGCCTATGGTACAAACTTAAGATTGTAAGCCCCCTGGGGCAGGTACCTACCAACTGTATCTGAATTTGTAATGTGACTTGAGCTACCAATGTAAAGGAACGAGCTAAACTAAACAAATAAAATCAATACCCAGGAAGGGCACATTTTAAAAATAAGGTCTTAATGCCAGCCTGCTGGGTCTCACAGTAGGGCAGGGATTCGCAGTAGGAGCCTAATGGAAAACTAGCACAAAATGCTTTAGCTCCAACTTGTTTTCCAAAATGAACATCAGAGGGACCCCTAGAACTGATGAAAGGTTTAAAGGGGGGAGGGGGGGAGGGTGTTCAGGGCACATCCTACATCCCCTTCTTTTATTTAAGGTGTTTTAAGGAGGTGAAAAGAACTAACCTGATCAGTGCCTTTATCAAAGGAGCTGTCCAGACCATGGTGCTGAACAGCAGTGCAATGCACTTTAAGAAACATTGGGAATGAGCATTCGTTTTATTTATTACTGTACACACGAACAATCATATTTACAGCAGAAAATTGATTTTATGTGCACAACAAAATGAAATAAAAAAATGCAACAAAAATAAAATTAAACAAAATGAAAGGAAATGAATATAATACTTCCCATACACAGCCCTACTGATCATATGTTTTGGGGGGGGAGGGGGGTTTACCCCAAAGCACAGGTGGTTGACTTAATTCTGTAAATGTGGTCAAGCTGTGGTCTCAATATCCTGCTTTATACATCGGGTTGTTCAGGATGGGGCTTTGTCCTGTGGACGTGATGTAAAATCATGGGCTTAAGCACAACAGAAAACTGCACATGAGAACAGCTAAACCTGTGGAGCTTCTGAGCGCTCAAAGTGCACAGTGTTAGATTGGGAAAACTAGTCAAAGACACAAAGATTTTAAGATAAACCTAAAAGAGCTTTTGTCATCACTTTATTTTAGCAAATTTGTTTTCCTAATAGGAGGAGGATTTTAAAGGGGAAAATTATGTGCATCTGTAGGTTATGAGGAAGAGAGAACAATATAACAGCCCGCCTAAATTAGGCAGCAAAAATGCATGTAAGTTACACCAATTTTCAATGCAGACTCGTGTGAACCAATCCACTTTGGAAATTATCCCTCCAAGTTCACCCATATGCAATTATTCCTGGAATTACGTGTGGGGGAAGTTTACATGTGGAAATGCCTTTAAAAATTGCCTTTAAATGTTAACTGGAAACCGGGCAGTTTTGGTTGTTGCACTATAACTGACCCTGTGAGATTGGCAGGTCCTATTCCACCCATTCTGCCATACTGCTGCAGGCAGGGCTGCCTCCAGGGCTTCAGAGCACGCGTCTGCAAGCCGTTAAAAGACTTTCAAGCAATCACGACTGCGCTGCAGCAGAGATCATTGACCCGGGGCACACATCACTACCTGCCACTATGTACTTTTCAAATATTGCACAGCACACAGAGGTCACAGCTGTCTTTTCAGCACTTCATCCTGAACGCTGGATAGCACAATCCTCCATGAAACCCCGATATAGCTGAATAAGAAATACTTTAACTGTATTGTACACACTTGGGAAAGGCCTCCGGGCTGCAGACTGGTTTCAATCCAGCTTAAAGCACAAGCAATGCCTGCACACACATACAAATCAAATTCAGTCCCTGGCATTTCTTTCATCTTAATATGAATTCTACCCTACATCTTTCACTTCCTTCAGATTTGAATTTAATTGTTTGTCTTTCCAATTTACTACTCAAAGTGATTTACACCTCAAGTACACTATTGCTCTTTCCCATAAAAAATGCAAAATTCTGCATCTTTGAGTAATTTTTTTTTCTGTATTGCATGTTAAACTATTACTCAAAGACAGGTTACGTTGTATTATTTTAACATGCAGAATTTTGCAGAATTTTAAATTATTGGGCCAACCACAAGACAAAGGGCTAAGACAGAAGAAAGGCATTCCAGACTAGTAGACATTCAAGAACATCATAGCGCCCAATAAACAAGATGAAAGTGCTAGTACTGTCATTACTTCTTCACCATTATAACACTCCTCTGGTGCCCCATTAAGTAATGAGCCATTTTATGCTGTGTTCAGTTACAAAATGTATCCATGGTCTTCCTCCACACTTATCTTTCTGTTCATCTACTTACATCACTTACCTCACATGGGAGACCGTCCCTGCTCCATGGAACTCCCAATCTGCTCAGGACATCCAGACAACACAAATAATCCATCATCCTCTCTCTGTTCTGTGCAGCTCGTGTACTAAACAGGATGCCACTCGCATTCGAGATAACACCGTTTCATACAAATTAGCTCCCGCAAGAAGTCCAAACTGAAAACTCATCTCTCTCAACATGCCTATCCCTACAGTTGACTCCCTCAATTCCTTTCTTCTTGGTTCACTATCCTCTTTTGTAGCCTTGGTTCAATAGAACTGAGATGTTTATTAGATGGTAAAATGTCTGTGCGAGTAGGTGTAGATCTCCCCATTACCTTATTACTTTGACGTGGCTAGCCCTAGCTGCACCAAACATTGTGTGGCGTTGGAAGGGAGTGCAACACTGGACTTTTCCACTTTTTGATATTGGTGAGTGATTTTTTTGGGGGGGGAGGGGGGTGGGGGGGGAGTGCAAGAGAATTTTCTCATGAGAAATGTATGCACTTTGTGTGTCCCCACCTTATAACTATAAAATGGATGCATCTAGCTCTTTGAAGCTTTGAGTGAGCTAAGTCCATGGAGGGGACAGACTTTCCCACTTCTCAAAGCTGGTGAGTGATTCAGTGGGGGCAAATCTGGCACCTTTGGAAAAGAAATGCACCAGGGTTTGAACCAAAGCTATCTAGAATGTCCTATTTTTAGCTTGTTCTTTTTTTAAATTATATACTGGATTAAATCATTTTATTTGTTGTTGCAAGACAAAAAAAACTGTAAACTAATTAAAAATAAGGGCTCAAAATTTGTTTTCCATGAGGCTGACATTCATGGTGTAATTTATTCTTGTCACAGAGATGCCAGCATACAGTAACACCAGACTATTTGATAACCACAGTGAGATTTATCTGTCTGCAAGTGGAAAACAGGTTTCAACACAACCAGCTGCTGCTACTTGCATTCCTGAATACTTTTCTCATCTGAAATGGGCCAAGAGGTGTACAAAGTCCTTGCTATACCCTCTTCACATAATATTAATACACCAACAAGGCATGGATACATACAAAATAACTCACAATTATGAAGTCCCCCCCACCCCCCTAAAAAAAATAAAATAAAAATACAAGCTGAGCACAGAGAAGTAAAATTACTTGCTCAAGACCACAGGGTAAGCAGTAGATGGTTTCAGCACATGGACCCCCAGGGTTTACACATTTATGGTAAAACCACTACACCAGGGCTTTTCAAACCCTAATTGAGCCACTCAGATTGTCAAAATATCCATTATAAATATGCATTAGATAAATTTGCATACGCTGGGTCGCTAATGCATGCAGATTTCTCTCATGTACATTCATCGTGGTTACTCTGAAAACCCAAGTGACTGCAAGGTCCCTAGGACAGGTTTGGGAAGCCCTGCACTATACCACATCACTGGTTGGATACATTTTTAGCTGTTAATGGAAGAACCGGTTATGCAGTTTTGATGAGATTCTAGATAGGTGACCCCCGGAGTCACAAAGGGGTTCTTTCTATCTAGGAAGCACGACCTCCTACAGTCGTGCACGGTTCTATGCCTTCTTCTGATCATGGCATGCAAACACGAATATGCATTCTAGGAAAGAGCACCTCTCAACAAACTGCAATTCTGACTACCTAGGAGATTTCCACATTTATTTTGTGCAGGTCTAGAAGATAAATATGGCAATCAGTAATCATCACTTTTGAATATTCAGCAGCAAAGTTCGGCAAATACGCAATATCTCAAAAAACAGCTACCACGTTTTCAGTAATTACTGATTGTTTTTTCCTGCAGCGTTAAATCCTATTCAAATGATTGAGATGCTGGCCCCAATCACTTCAAGTCAAATTTAGCATCATACCAAATACGTCTATTCAAGTCTGTTTGTAGAAATGTGTGCTGTGCGCACTAAAGATGCTCCAAGTGAGACATCATCGTAATATAGTAAATGACAGCAGAAAGAAAGAAGAAAAAAAAAAGACAAAAATGGCCCATGCAGTCCGTCCAGCCAGATTTTTCAGGGCAGTACTGCTGTGCTCTGTGAAAGCTACCCCGTGCCTTTTATTTAGGTTTGTAACTGCCTCCCTGTGCATGTTACTCCAGTGCTTCATCCTCCTCCTCTGGGGTCATCCCCTGCCTTCCTGAATTCTTTTCCCCACCACCCCCACTGGGAAGGCATCCCAAGCATCCACCACCCTTTCCATGAAAAAATATTTTCCGACATTGGTCCCGAGCCTGCTCCCTTGGAGTTTCACATCATGCCAGTGACTTCAGGAAGTCATCATGTTGGTCTGTAATAGTATAAAGTGTACTTCCTGAAATCGCTGGCTTGCTTCAATGACATCTCAGGTTAAAAAAAAAAAAAAGAAAGTGAAGTCAAATGGAAGAAACTGTTGAAAAATTTTGGGAACTTATGAGGAGAAATAATTTGACCATGCCATAAGCGCAGGTTGACAAGGTTCAGAAAAGTAAGCAACCTATTGGGATCATACAGAGGCAACAAAAGGTTAATACAACCTTGCAACTTGACAAAATATCTGACTAAGCACACTACAAGAAAGAGGACCCATATTTGAATTTTAAAAAAAGCTGCAAAAATGTTGTGAGGTTTTAAAAAAACAAAAGAGCAAGAAAAATCCGAGTCACATGATGCTCTTCAGACATACTCAAAAACAGAATTGAGTGGCAGTTGATCAAGCGATCACATGGACACCCTACCTCTCCGCACAAAAACTTTCCTAGACTGCTCTAGATGACACACGTGACTCACTCACATGACCTTTACATGAGTCCATTGAGATCGCAAGCCTACCCTACACTCAATCAGTTGTGTCCCTCAACTAATGAGAAAAATCACATGCTAATGTACTTCAGTCATTTTCCTCATGAGAAACACTACACTGTAATACTAGGTATTGGCCATAAGGCCCATTTGAACCACCAGGTTTAGCCGATTGTCCCCTCCTAAGGAGATCATACAACAGTCAGCTGCACAAGCTTGACCATCTACACTGCTTTAGCTCTGGCCGTCACCCTTCTTTGCTCTTACCTCCACCCAATGCACAAAGGATGTCTCCCGGCTATCAGTCATACAAGATGATCGGTCCTACTTTTTGATCTTTGCTGGGAAGTGTAACCAAGTCTGCCTCCTGCCCATGCTGGGAAAACTTGCCACCTACCCTCCCCACACCCCGGATTATATCTGAGAATGGAACAAAGACCTTGTCACTGCTTCATGCTGACCTTGCCTCATCTTCCTGGGAGCTTGGACCAGCTGTACAGGCACTTCTGTGCAAGCTGGCTTTGTCAATGTCTCTTTCTGGCCCACTACCCTCCTGGCTATATGATCACATAAAATGCCATACCTAGGCCCCTCACCCTTTTTTATACCCTGCTTCTGACCCATTCATGTTCTTACCATTGGCCTTGGTATCTGTTTCTAACATGCCTGAATTCTGCCACGCTCTTGGTTACCACCACCTCTGCACTTAGGCTATTCCCAGCACTTACCACTCTCCCAGAAAAGCAGAATTTCCTGATAATTCCTCTTTGCCGCCTTCACATCATGACTCTTTCTACTTTTTTTTTTTAATATAGAAAATTACACCTGCTTGTACTTTATTGTCGTCTTATAAATACGTGAATGTTTCTATGAAATCACTCCTTCAGAGAACATATATCGATTTCCTTCATCCCTTTTTTACGGAGTTATTCGGGGAAGACCACACCTCACAGTCTAGGATATTTTTAGGTTTTTTGCTCTTTAGAGTCGCTATGAGAAATACGTTAGTGGGAAATGAGTCCAAATCAATTTAAACCTCTTTTTTTACTTGCAACATATCAAACCACCATAAAAAACATAGAAAAAGAATACATAAGATAATAAAAAAAAATGTAAAAAGTAACAAATGGAATTTTCTAGTCTCTGAAAGTCATGCTACATAAAAACAAACTAAAAAAAATCTATTTTCAAGTACTCCTCAAATATGCTTCTATATAATAAACAAACATACATGTATGAAATAAATATGCACCGCAAAGCAGTGCATATATGACCTATAAATCTGTCACTCACGTTCCTGATATTTGTAGCTCACTAGTGCATCACAGTAGTAAAAACATAGGGATATTCTGTCCCACTCTCCCACATATATTGCTTCTTTTTTTTCACCTGCCCCCCAGGCTCTGCATTCTCTCGAGGGATTGTGTTCATGTGAAATAGGCAAGATATTAGGAGAGTGGGTTTCGATCAGTCTCAATGCTGTATCGCCACTGCCTTCTGAGAGGCCGCCTCGCATGGCATCATGGAGAAAAAACAGTTTTCACATGATTCTACCTGGACCAAAAGCCCCTTCCCCTTGGGCGGGAAGGGTCTGCACTGTTTCACAGCACGGGTGCTTTTACCTGTGACTCAAAGGAGCAGAGGCAGGGATGGGATGGGGCCGGGATTTCATTTCACTCTTAAATCTCTGCGCGTGCTCCTTGACGCTGACTTATCTGCGGATATGGAAGTGCCTATGGCCATGCAACGATTTTAAAAACTGCCTCCTCTGTGACTTCATGGGCAAAAGTCGGAAATCTAGAAAAGTTCATTTTGGGTCTGGAAGCATTATTTTTATAGGTAACAGTTAAATTGAACATAGCATCCATAGCATCCCAAAGATCTGCAGTCCCTCTAACTCCCCTCTGCTGGCCCAAGAAGCACTTTTCACCAGTTTAGAACACCTGATTGCTCATCAGGAACTTTTTCCAAATGCTGCTGTGATGGCAAGTGCAGGCTAACTCGGCTGGGATGCAAGTGTTAGTGGGGAAGTCAGACTGCAGCCATTCCCCTCGTTCTCCTGCCACTACATTCATGGGGATATTGACCAACCCTCCCCCTACACGAGCTCTGTGATCCCCAGCGATGGAGGAAAAGGAGAACTCCCTGCAAAGTACATCTAAGGTCTCTGCTCTCCACCTCCCTCTTTTATCTTGGGTTATCTAGCAGCCCATCTTCCCATTGCAGCCTTCCAGTGTAACATGCTGTACTAGCAGGCAGGACGTGGAGGGGAATGGTTGCAGATCTGAAGTCTCTGTAACCTCCCGTGACCTCAGACATACAGCCCATGCTTTCCAGCAGAGTTATGTTCAAACCTTCATTTCTATTGTTAGGAAATACATGGCAACAGCATGTAGTCCCGTGCTGTAGGATGAGATGTGCCCTAATACTTTTAAGGACACTTGCTGGATGTAGTAATAAAGAGTCCCGGTGAATCAGCATTTGGATGTCTACATGCCATGAGCCCTTGCATAACATCTTATGGGACCCCCTTGTATGTAGAAGCCCCTGCAAACAAGGTCAAGAGAGAAACCCTGTTTCCAGCCTCTGGTGCTGGAACTGTAGAGAGTGTGCCAGCAGTTCCAGAGAGCAAAGCAAAATGTGACCACCTCGCCAGGCTAGCTCCAGAACCAGCATGGCACATTCCAGCAAATCACCTAACTCCTACGCAGGCCAATGCAGTGCTATCAGCACAACCTCCCATTTCTAGAAGCCCCCTTCAGATATCAGCATCTGAGTGCTGAGAATAATAAGCTTTGCTATACGGAATGCTGAGGGGGATTTAGGACCCCAAAGCTGGAATACCTTAATATTCCTGGGATTCCCAATTAATTTGGTGAAAAAAAATACACTAGCTGATGTCCCTTCCTTCATGAGCTCATGTATCTACCCTGAAAGTGTGCTTTTATACAGTACTGATTTGTTGCTTTACAACTCTCTCAAAGCATGGAGTACTTAATTCCTATGGACTGGCCCATATGACTATTTCTCATCTGTAAATAGTCGGACCAGGTGGAACTGCAAGGTTTTGCTTGAAATCCTTTCAGATCTGCCCCACAGAGTTGAAAGCCATGCCTAGAGAGAATTGGTCATCCCTTTCTATCCACTGATTACAACCCTTAACCCAGTCAGGAAGGACCTCCTGAGAAGCTTGCTGGAAGATGGACTGGAAATAACTGTTACAGGGTCTGTGAACTGCGTTCCAGCCGTAATGAAGCCTTCTTTGAATAACTGTATCTGAATCAGGGTGAAAAGCAAGGCTTTCTGTGAACTCTGAGAAAGGAAGAGAGATGTGAGGGAAGCTATAATCCTATCTGATGGCTGCCAACAGAGTGAACCAAATCGCTGCCTTCTTACCCAATCGTTGCCAAGGTTACAAAACTTTTCCTACTGATGCCTAAGTGACTTTCTAATGCAGCTTCTCTGCGCATCCACCATAGTGCACATAATACAAAGGTACGGTATACACAGAACAGTAACAGAACAGAACAATGTGTATAAAAAACACCTCCCTCTTACAGACATCAGGCAAATCTTTACACAGCATCACTAACAGAGATTTGAAACAATACTGATAAAGCAAGCTTTGACACAGAGAAGCAAAAAACGAAAGTATCTGCTTAACCTCTTTTTCTATCCCAGGGTAGTTTCAACAATAAGTTACCCTGAGATTCTTAAGACGTGCCATTGCACGCCTTGCAATGAACATTTTGTTATTTTGCTGAGGCCTCTCAGTGTGGCAAATTGCTTACATCACTAGAAATAATTAAAATCTGGGCTCGGCTGAAGAGTAAGGCCCGAAGAAGAACATTCAGTTCAGCACGGCGGGACCAGCCACCAATTTTTGTGACACCAGGTTAAACACTGCCAAACCACAACCTTTGCATTTTTTCAGCTGCTAGGAAGAACTTACCAGTAATCCCATTTGCCTCCTGCTGTAGATCACAGTACCATAACCTGTTCACTGGATCACACCCTTCCCGTATAGACAGCAAAACATATCTTCCATCGTCAGACACCTGTAAGAGGAGAGCACACATAAGCAAGTCGGGCAGTCCAAATGTCAAAAGCTGCCATTTATAGTCTTTCGTTCAAAGCAAGCGCCAATTTAATACTTCAGGGGTGGAATGGCCTTGCAGCACATAAAATCTTCCAAAAGGTGAGAGAGGGAAATGAATACATTATTACTATTGCGTTAACTGTGCAATTCCATTTGGGTAAGCTGAATGGCAAGGACATATAGCGAGGGATTGCAGCACAGATTCCTCCCCACTTGTTATAGTGATTTTCCAGGATCTAAGCACCAGATAATATCCGCTCCACCTGCAGCGGCAGGAAGAGAATTCACGGTCAAGTGATAGCACAAGGAAGAATAAAATAACATTACAAAAAACAGAAAAGATACAGCATGGATATCACACCAGAGCACAACACAGTACAGCGGTATCCGAAAAAGAAAATAGTCAACTACCTATTTTATGATACTGCAGTGTAAAGTAATTTTCTGAGTAAAGAATTACACAGTATAACAAAAAAATCCACAATAAAAACAAAAAAATATCATACTGGCATAAAAAAAGTCTTATTGAAAATCTGCATTAAAAAAAAACCTTACTAAATGGGCTTTGGAAAGATACTAATAGGATTCCATCCTGTCATTACCAAAACACCACACAGACATGTGTTCAGTCTTGTAGTCATCATACCACTCACAGAAGGCATTTGCCAGGCAAGTTGGTAAAGATGTCAATGGTCATTGAGTTTGCTTTTTCTATCAGTTGTGAAACTTTTAATGGAAAAAGATTTTCTCTGATGATTATGAACAGATACAAGTCACCCAACTATCTGCCTTAACTGGGGTCAGCAATTTGCTGTTGAACAAAAGCCTCCTCTACCAATGTGTCAAGCCTCATCAATTGTAAGACGCATGAAAAATGCTACACTAGGGGAGCAGGTCATGCATTCAGATCCCAAACAAATCTACAGATCCAAAATAGCATACCACATATGAAAAATTAGACCATTCCATCCAGGCCCTCAAAGCACAATTAAGCTCTGGAATTCACTGCCAGAGGATGTGGTTAAGGCAGTTGGCGTAGCCTGGTTTTAAAAAACCCATAAATGGAGAAATTACTTACCTGATAATTTCATTTTCCTTAGTGTAGACAGATGGACTCGGGACCAATGGGTATAGTGTACTCCTGATAGCAGTTGGAGACGGATCAGATTTCAATCTGATGTCAGCCCTAGTACATACATATATCCCTGCAGGAAGTGCAGCTCTTCAGTATTCTCCTCGAAAAGCATTGTGGATATATGTATGACTGAATAATTTGAATAACTTGATTAACTTTATAACTTGGTTAACTTGATTAATTTGAACTGGTTGAATTGGCTATAGCTGGAGACCGCCAGTGCCCTCAACCGAGAAACGTCGACACCCGGTAGGATGAGTGTCCTAGATGAAGGAAAGCACGGCTTACCCTTGAATCACTTGCTCCCGGGAATGTCCCCGAGAATTCCATGAGTAACGGCAGCCGTGGGTGGGATGCTGAGTCCATCTGTCTTCACTAAGGCAAACGAAATTATCAGTAAGTAATTTCTCCATTTCCTAGCGTGTAGCAAATTGACTCAGGACCAATGGGATGTATAAAAACTACTCCCGAACTGGGTGGGAGGCTGCCCGTGACCCATTTAGTACTCCCTTTGCAAATGCTGTGTCCTCCCAAGCCCGAACATCAGGTAGTAAAACCTGAAGAAGGTGTGGATGGAGGACCATGTCGCTGCCCTGCAGATCTCGGCGGGTGACAGCATCTTGGTTTCCGCCCAGGACATTGCCTGGGCTCTAGTAGAATGGGCCTTGACTTGTAAAAGCGGTGGATTGCCTGCTTCTATGTAGGCAGCCTCGATGACTTCTTTGATCCAGCAGGCTATGGTTGCTCGCAAGGTCGCTTCCCCTTGCTTCTTCCCGCTGTGAAGGACGAATAGATGGTCCGTCTTTCGTACGGATTCCGACCTTTCCAGGTATCGGACTAGGAGTCTGCCAACGTTGAGATGGCGTAGACTTCGAGCCTCTTCCAAATTCTTTTGCTCATCTGGTGATGGTAGCAAGACACCACTTTGGGGAGGAACGACGGAACTGTGGGTAACTGGATGGTTCCTGGGGTGAGTCTGAGGAATGGCTCTTGGCAGGACAGTGCTTGTAGCTCGGATATACGACGGGCTGAACAGACTGCCAGCAGGAAGGCTGTTTTCACTGTTAATGTTAAATGAGAGACAGGCCGCGGAGAGGTCTGAAGGAGGTTCCTGCTAGGAAATCTAGGACTAGGTTGAGGTTCCAAAGAGGCACCGGCCACTTTAGGGGTGGTCGGATGTGCTTGACTTGAAGTGTGTGCAGCTCCCCCCACTCCACAAAAATCTCAAGGTGACTGGAAATCGAGAGTTCCCAGGTACAGACACAAGCAGGGGCTTTTTTTTTATCCTTATTAGTTTTAATTATTGGGTGTTATTTGATATATGTGCTGTTTTGAAATATTTTATTGGTGCTTATGAAATTAAAAAATATATATGATTTTAATTAATAGAAGTTATTCTATTTATCAGCAGTTTTATTAGCATGGTTCTACTATTATAATTGATGCTTTATTTTTCTTGATTTTATTGTTTGTTTTATGAGGAATGGTGGTTCTGTTTTTCCATTGTTACACAGAGTCTGGCTTCTTGAGGTTTCCATTTCAGTTCTTGTCTAATTGTGATCCTTTATTCTGTATTTGGTGAGGATGTCTCTGCTCTGCACGTGTGACCATGATGAGAGATTCTGCTAGCATGTAGTGTCTGGGTAGGGATCTATAGCAATTGGGTTTGTTTTGTTTTCCCCGGTAGATGGTGTATTGTAGTATAACATTTACACTGGGCAGGCAGGGGGCGCAGCGCTCCATCTCATCCCTCGCCTCAGGCAGTAGACTGCCTTGAGCCGCCCCTGCATGCTTCTAATGTATAACACTATTGATTCAATACTGTAGATGTATGATGTATTCTTTATAATGTGCGTTCAAAATAACATCATATATTGCTGATACCATGTAGTCTCATAAAGAATGACCAGAGAAACCTCATACAATATGGCGGGCTTGGACTTTAATAGCCCAAACAGCCACTGCTTATACGTGTGCGGTAACCAATAAATACCAGACCGTCACGGTACTATAATCATTGGTTTATCCGGTAATGTTTTTATGTTATTTTTTTGAGTTTTTTCAAACTTTTGAAACTTTTAAGGCAGTAAGTTAGTTTTCACTTATCGTAGCGGTAGGTGCAGCGGGGATATCCGGTTGGCTTTGGCCCGACACGGCTCGTGTTTCTGTTAACTTCCTCAGGGGCCGCGAAATGCCAATACTGTGGTAAAGAAAGATACTTTAATCCAACATTATTATATGTAAAACCGTAGTTATAGCTGCTAAACTGTGATATACGTACGATTCCCAAGTCTGCCCGAAAAAATACTGCTACTCGGCTGCAGCTTTATCTTGACAGCTGGATCCGCCATGTCTTAGGAAGAAATCAATTGTTAGAGCAATTACCCAAGCAATTACCCAAGCAATTACCCAAACAATGAGCCCTTAACCCGCTAAATAAGCGAGGACCATTCAACTGAGTCATTGAGACCCTGTGGAGATTGTGTATCCAGGGTATAGATCCACCATTGTTCGCGGTAATTCAGAGTTTGATTCAAGTCTCCCCTGCGGGGGTTCGGGGATACCTGTTCCAGAATAGTCCATTGTAATTGGTCGAATGAATGACCTACCTCAATGCAATGGCTTACTATGGGTGCCTCTAAATTTGCTGTATTGAGGCGACTGCGGTGCTCCCGGAGGCACGTTCTAATTTTTCTGCTGGTTCTGCCCACATATAGAGATGGACAGGGGCATTGTATTAAATATACCACCCATGATGAGTCGCATGTTGTCGATGATCTTTTTTTATATACGTGACCTGTTCTGGGGTGTTGCCACAACTGTCCAGCGATGGTGATTGCACACATATCACAGGTGCCACATTGATTGTGACAACCTTGCAGCCTATTGTGATCTTGCTGTCTAGTGGTTGCTCGGACAGACTTGGGAATCGTATGTATATCACAGTTTAGCAGCTATAACTACGGTTTTACATATAATAATGTTGGATTAAAGTATCTTTCTTTACCACAGTATTGGCATTTCGCGGCCCCTGAGGAAGTTGACAGAAACACGAGCCGTGTCGGGCCAAAGCCAACCGGATATCCCCGCTGCACCTACCGCTACGATAAGTGAAAACTAACTTACTGCCTTAAAAGTTTCAAAAGTTTGAAAAAACTCAAAAAAATAACGTAAAAACATTACCGGAGAAAGCAATGATTATAGTACCGTGACGGTCTGGTATTTATTGGTTACCGCACATGTATAAGCAGTGGCTGTTAGGGCTATTAAAGTCCAAGCCCGCCATATTGTATGAGGTTTCTCTGGTCATTCTTTATGAGACTACATGGTATCAGCAATATATGATGTTATTTTGAATGCTTCTAAAGTATGACATGTCTGCTATGTACGTGCTAAGTGTTCTTTTTTTCAGGTTTTGTATTATTCTACAATGCAGCTGGTAGTAGAGGAGGGTGATGTTGCTGTTAACTGAGATGATACCAGAATCAGAATCTCTTCTTTGTATGGTGAGTTTACAGGGAAATGTTCAAGTTCGGCTATGCATCCATTGTTGGAGGGGGGGGGGGGGGGCAGGAGATTCCTGTGGATGCAGCGTATGTTTACATTTAACCCCATGATGGTCATCTGTCCAGTGTCCCGAAAGAAAAAAGGTTAAGAGTGACACCAGATTCTAGATAGTTGGGGCCCCTTGGAGAGTAGGGAGAAGTTCAATATCACATATAAAGGCTCCATGATGCCTCAGTTTTGAATTGTCTGTCATAAATGGTAGTGACAGAGAGTGTGATGGATGCATGGGACTGCATCTCAGTTTAAGTAGTAGGGGGTAGATATAATAAGAATTCAAGAAAACATAGGCTGAGCACAAAAGATCCTTCGCAATGCAGAAGTGAAAGGAAAACCTGACAAAGCAAATGTTGCTTACCTGATGTAACAGGTGTTCTCACAGGACAGCAGGATGTTAGTCCTCACAAATGGGTGACATCGAGGATGGAGCCCACCACGGAAAACTTCTGTCAAAGTTTAAACAGAACTTTGACTGGCCCCTACTGGGCATGCCCAGCAAGGCACTGACCCTGCAGCCAGCAGGGGTCTCCCTTCAGTCTGATTTTCAAAGCTACAGGCAGTGCCTAGAAAGTAAAAACAAAACAAACCCAACACCGCGGGGGTGGCGGGCGGGTTTCGTGAGGACTAACATCCTGCTGTCCTGTGAGAACACCTGTTACATCAGGTAAGCAACATTTGCTTTCTCACAGGACAAGCAGGATGGTTGTCCTCACAAATGGGTGAGTACCGAGCTGAGGATGTCCTGACTTGCACCAAATGCACCCAATGACGTGCAACAGGCACTACAACTGGGATGGAGTTTGGTAAAGGGCATCCGCACCCTACCGGGAAGGTGGAAGGGTGTTGGTACATCACGTTGGAAAAAGGTTACGCAAGACAGATTGGCCGAAGATGGAGTCCTGTCTTCCAGCTTTGTCCAAACAATAGTGGGCTGCAAAGGTATGGAGAGAACTCCAGGTTGCAGCTTTGCAGATGTCAGGAAGCGGCACCGATCGAAGGTGTGCCACTGACGTCGCCATGGCCCTCACAGAGTGTGCTTTAACACGGTCTTGAAAAGGAATGCCAGCTTGCTCATAGCAAAAAGAAATGCAGTCCGCCAACCAGGAGGAAAGAGCCTGCTTACCCACAGGATGTCCTAACTTGTTAGGATGAAAAGAGACAAATAATTGAGTGCTCTTCCTGTGAGAAACTGTACGGTCTAGATAAAAAGCTAGAGCTCGTTTGCAGTCTAGGGTATGCAGAGTCTGTTCCCCGGAGTTGGAGTGGGGCCTGGGAAAAAAGATAGGTAGAATGATGGATTGATTAATACGAAACTCAGAAACTACCTTAGGTAAAAATTTAGGGTGAGTGCGGAGTACCGCCCGGTCCTGCAGGAGCTTAGTGTAAGGCGGATAGGTAACTAGGGCCTGCAATTCACTAACCCTGCGAGCTGAAGTGATAGCCAAAAGGAATAACACTTTCCATGTGAGATACTTTAACTCACAGGAGTGCAGAGGTTCGAAAGGAGGTTTCATTAGACGACCAAGAACCAGGTTAAGGTCCCAAGATGGGGCCGGAGGACGGAAGGGTGGCTTCAGATGGAGCAAGCCTTTAAGAAAACGTGTTACTAGGGGTTGTACTGAAATAGGGACACCCTGTACACCTTTATGGAAGGCGGCTACCGCATTGACATGCATTCTGATAGAAGAGGTTTTAAGACCTGATTCAGAGAGATGCCATAAATAGTCCAAGAATTTGGAGATTGGACAGGAAAGGGGATCAAGGGACTGAGAAGTGCACCATGATGTGTACCTTTTCCATTTGTATGAGTAAGACTTTCTTGTGGAAGGCTTTCGTGAAGCTATCAGGACCCGAGAAACGGAATCTGAAAGGTTGAAAGGCTGAAGGACTAACCTTTCAACATCCATGCCGTCAGGGACAAGGCTTGGAGGTTGGGATGGAGGAGGCATCCGTCGTTTTGAGTGAGCAGATGTGGGTCCTTTCCCAGAGGAATGTGCCTGCGGATGGAGAGATCCTGGAGTATTGGAAACCATACTTGGCGTGGCCAGTAAGGTGCTATCAGGATCATGGTTCCCCCGTCCTGGCGTAGCTTCACGAGAGTCTTTGACACAAGAGGAAGTGGAGGGAATGCATAGAGCAGACCGGTTGTCCACTTGAGGGAGAATGCATCCCTCGGCCGAGAGTGCTGGCTCCGAATGAGAGAGCAGTAATCGTCCACTTTGTGGTTCTGAGGGGACGCAAAGAGGTCTATGCGGGGAGAACCCCACTTGTGAAACAGAGAGGTCGCTACCAGAGGATCGAGTGACCACTCGTGCGGTTGGAAGACACGGCTCAGCTGGTCTGCCAATACATTGTCTACTCCCGGCAGGTAAGTGGCCCTGAGGTACATGGAGTGGGAGAGGGCTTCCGCCCAGATCTGCGCAGCTTCCTGACACAGAAGGAAGGAGCCGGTGCCTCCTTGCTTGTTTATGTACCACATGGCCACTTGGTTGTCCGTCTGGATTAAGATTATCTGATGAAAGAGATGATCTTTGAAAGTGCGGAGCGCATAGCGGATTGCTCGAAGTTCCAGGAAATTGATCTGGTGTTCGGCTTCCTCTTTGGACCATAACCCTTGGGTTTGAAAGTCGTCCACATGGGCTCCCCAACCAATGTGAGAAGCGTCGGTGGTTAGGATTACTTGCGGATCCGGTGGAAGAAAGGGTAAGCCCTGAAGGAGGTTGACCTGAGTCGTCCACCAGGTTAAGGATAGGCGCAGCGCTTGTGTGACTGTGACTATGGAGGACAGAGGCTGAAAAGCTTGAATCCATTGGTGTCGTAGAGTCCATTGTGTTACTCTCATGGCTAGTCGGGTCATGGGAGTGACTTGAACCGAGGATGCCATGTGCCCTAGGAGAATGAGGAACTGGCGAGCCGTGGCAGTGTTCTGAGACTGGAGCTGGCGAGCCAGGGACATTAGGGTGTGGACCCTCTGAAGAGGAAGGTAAGCCTTTGTCTGTAAGGTGTCCAAGTCTGCCCCAATGAAGGATAAGGTTTGAGATGGGACTAAGCAAGATTTCTCGTAATTGACGAGAAACCCTAAGGAAAGGAGTGTTTGAATTGTCAATTTTAGGGAGGATTGAGCTATCTGTTGGGTGGAGGCCCTGATTAGCCAATCGTCCAGGTATGGGTAGACGTGGACACCTTCCTTCCTGAGGAATGCTGCTACCACTACGAGACATTTGGTAAAGACTCGTGGGGCAGAAGCTAGACCGAAAGGGAGGACACGGTATTGATAATGGTCGTGGCCAACTAGAAACCGCAGATATTTGCGATGGGATTGTGTGATCGCAATGTGGGTATAAGCGTCCTTGAGGTCGAGAGAGCACAGCCAATCCCCTCTTTGTAGCAGAGGGAGCAGCGCGCCTAGGGTTACCATTTTGAACTTCTCTTTTTGAAGGTATTTGTTGAGGGCTCGAAGGTCCAAAATGGGACGTAGTCCCCCCGATTTCTTTGGTATTAGGAAGTATCTGGAATAGAATCCCTTGCCTCGTTGAGAGGGAGGAACGGGTTCTATAGCATTTGATTGCAGAAGAAGGGATACTTCCTGTTGTAATTGAGCCAAATGGGTGGATAGACTCCACGCTTGAAGAGGCGGGGAGTCTGCCGGAAGAGTTATGAAATTGAGGTGGTAACCCTGTGCGATAATTGTTAGCACCCACTGATCTGAGGTGATCTGCAACCAAGGTTGTAGAAAATGGTACAGTCGACCTCCTACAGGGATGTCCGGAAGAGGGGTTTGGCATGTGTTCCCTACAGGGGAGTCAAAGGCCAGCCGCAGGCCCAGGAGGAGGGGCTACAGTAGGCCTTTGTTTCCTAGGCTGACGCGGCTGAGGCCTAGTAGAGGATCGAGCTGGACGAGGCCTGGCCGATGGAGGGTAATAACGGCGTGGTCGAAAGAATGACTTCTTAGAGTCTTTCTTTTGCGGTTGCTTGGAGGTCAGCTCAGGTGGGACAGATGAGAGTTGTTTCAACGTCTCATGGTGGTCTTTCAACTCCGCCACAATCTGCTGAATTTGCTCTCCAAACAAATTATCGCCTAAGCAGGGTAAATCAGCAAGATGATCCTGAACCTCTGGGCGAAGGTTGGATGATTTTAACCAAGCCCAACGTCTGGCTGAGATGGCTGTGGCTGAAACTTTTGTGGAAGCATCGAATATGTCGTAGGCAGTCCTAATCTCGTGCTTCCCTGCCTCAAATCCCTTGTGAAGAAGGGCTTGAAGCTGCGGTTGGTATTGGTCTGGTAACGTGTCAGCATAGTCTTGCATCTGCTTAAGGATGGCTCTGTTGTACTGAGTCATATAAAGTTGATATGAAGCTATGCGTGAAATCAACATAGCTCCATGATAGACTTTCCGTCCAACACTATCTAGGAACTTGTTGTCCCTGGTAGGTGGGGTAGAAGAGTGTGGCTTAAGGCGCTTGGCCTTCTTCTGTGCGGACTCAACCACAACAGAGCGATGATCCAGTTGAGGTTTTTGGAAACCTGGTGCTGACTGGACAAGGTAGGTGGAGTCAGCTTTTTTGTTAACTGGGGACACTGATGAAGGAGATTCCCAGTTTTTCTTGAGCAGATCCAAAAACACCTGGTGTATAGGGATGGAAGCGATGATTTTTGGAGCATCCAGAAATTGAAGGAGTTCCATCATCTGGTGTCTGTCATCAGCTTCAGATTGTAGTTGAAAAGGTACAACTTCTGACATCTCTTTCACAAAATTAATGAAAGATAGATCCTCAGGAGGAGATCTTTTTCTACTCTCTGTAGGAGATGGAGGTGAAGGCAAATCCGTGTCAGAAGATGTATCATCATCATCACCCCAGGTATCGTAGGGATCAAGTGGGGTTTGTAACCCTGATGGACCTGGCTGAGGCTCTAAAGGCATCGATGGAAACCGAGGTGGAATCGGTGCCGTAGGTGGAACCAGAAATGGCATCGATGGCTTCGGTGCTGTCGATGGAATCGGTGCCTGGCGTGGAATGGATGGAACCGAAGGATATATCGGTGGAGATATACCAGAAGGCACCGATGGAACCACCCCGGAAGGGGGAATCCGGAACGGTGTTTCTCCTGCCGATGAAAATCCAGTCGGAGACGGTGGTGTTGTCGATGGCACTGGAATTACCGATGGAAGGGCCGTCATGAGCGCCTCCATGCGGCTCAGTAGCGGTGCTAGCGCTTGTATCAACGGCTCGGTGGTCGGTTCCCTCCTCGGTGGCGAAGCCGGTGCCGGTGCCGGGGGCGGCACTGGAACCGGTGCCGGAGACGGTGCCGATGGAGGTTGCAATTTCTTCATCGCTTTCTCGATGGCCTCCTGGACCAGCCGGTCCAGTTCTGCCCGGAGACCAGGGGTAACCATACCCGGCTCGACGGGAGAGGGAGGCTGAGGCAGGGCCGGAGGGACCACCGTAACCGGTGGGATCACGGCCCCCGCACCCCGGGAGGGTGAGGGTTTCCTCGATGCCTGCGAACGAGACGTGGAGGGTGTCCGGTCTGTTCGCGGCTTCTTTGTCGGTGGCTCGGCTTGAGCAGAGGTCGATGGCTGTGGATCCTCGACAGGCCGAGATTTGTGCCGTCGATAGCGGTGCTTTTCCTTCCGATCCCCTCGCCCGTCCAGGGAAGGGACGGGAGTCGACGGCCGAGAAGCGATCGATGGCGGACGGTCACCGGAGGGTTGACGATGATGGTACAACTTCGACGGTGCCGGTTCCGATGACGTCGATGCTATCGATGGCGTTGGGGTGGGTGCATGGAAGAGGAGCCCCATCTTCTCCATCCTGGCTTTGCGACCCTTGGGTGTCATTAAGGCACATTTGGTGCAAGTCAGGACATCATGCTCACTACCCAAACACATCACACAAACCCTGTGGGGGTCTGTGATGGACATAGTCCGGGTACAATCCGGACAACGGCGGAACCCCGTTGCCATGGCCTGAAGCCAAAATTTAGGCTGGGGATCGGTAAGTGCCAACAGGCCTCAAGGGCCAAATTCGACGGTAGTCGATGGAAAAAGGCAAAAAACTTACCGGGTTCCGTAAGATGACTAAAAATTTGTCGAAGGGAGACCCCTGAGGGGCAAATTTTCTTAGGAAATTAACTTCCAAATTCCTGTCAGGAACGTGGTTAGAGAGCTCCTTTCACCGCGTGGCAACTGCTGCGCGGAAAAAAGAAGACTGAAGGGAGACCCCTGCTGGCTGCAGGGTCAGTGCCTTGCTGGGCATGCCCAGTAGGGGCCAGTCAAAGTTCTGTTTAAACTTTGACAGAAGTTTTCCGTGGTGGGCTCCATCCTCGATGTCACCCATTTGTGAGGACAACCATCCTGCTTGTCCTGTGAGAACAGCATCAACAAGGGCACTGTAACAGGAGGTGAAATGGACAGGCCAGATGGGCTTTAGGGTCCTTAACTGCCATCATATTTTTTATACCAAAACATGACAAAATGTTCACTATTGAGGGCTTAACTAACTATAATCAACTCCAAATATGCTACCACAACCATCTATTCTCTTTTAACAACTTCAAAAAAATCCTTAATTAAAGAAACACAAACTGTGCTATGTTGATGAATCACAAACGATATGAAACCTTCCCCTCCACCTTTAAAAAATTTTTTCCAGAGTTTTTTTTATTTTATAGTGGTGATTCATCAATATAGCACAGTTTGTGTATTTCTTTAATTAAGGATTTTTTTTTTAAGTAGTTAAAAGAGAATAGATGGTTAAGGTAGCATATTTGGAGTTGACCATATTTTTATAAGCAGGTTTGAAGCAAGGTCCATCTGGGCTTCCAGAACTCAGAGGCAGCAACTTGAATGGGGGGGAAAAAAAAAAACAGACAAGTGTATACAATCTCCACGGATCTTGCACAAAAGAGCATATAGGCATGCATTTCACCATTTGGTTGAAACTATGCTATCCTCCCTTCCCTATCACTTTTTAGTTGGATGGGTGGCTACATTTTTACATTATCTTTTTCTGTGGTAGCTAGTGGACATGTCATCTGTTTTCACTAGAGCCTTCAGATAAACAAGGAGTACAACATGCAGTCAAGCTCCTTTCCAGAGCAAGATGGACATAGCTGCTTTTCAGACAATGTGCTTTCTTCCAGAACAATCCTTCGGCCAACGAATGGACAGTTGAAGATCTACTTCAGAACTATGGATTAACTTTCCTCCACAAAGACTGCCCAGTGCACAGAGCGAGGAGGATGAATCTTGCCATTCAACTTCCACCCTTTGAGGAAAGATGCTGAAATGTTTACGATTTTATTCCAATACTCATTGTCATTCAGATCAGAGATCATACTCCCTCCCCTCTCTCTCTTTGCTAAGCTCCATCGCATCCCATCTCAACACACACTAATTCCCAAATGTCTACTAGAAACTGAGTCCACAACTTCCTCCATGCTGCCACTATCACAATCCACTACTTGTTTTGCATCCTAATGTCGGTAACCATGAAACCTCATCTGAGTCATAAATCCTTTTGGCTGGAAACCTGCTAGCATTTGGATCAATTTGTTCCTTGTGTAATTTTGTCTACTTTATTTTATAAAGTGATGTGGACGGTGACGGCATGGTAAATAATAGGATACTGAGCATCCAGATGTGCATTCGATTTCAGTTTCACCCTTTGCACAGCCATCTCCTTTAAACATCACCCCCTTGAATCTATGAAGGCAGATGAAACAAAATGCCTGGATCTTCTCTATTTGTGCATCTACTGATAGTTGCTAAGTAGACTAGATAAAAACATTCTATTCCCTCTTTTCAAGGTTCTCCCTTTTTTCTTTACATTATTTAGGGCTTTGTTTCTTATATTTTTTCCACCAGCATCAAGCAACTGGCTGTCCTCAGCTCAATGCTGAGTCCATCAGAGATCCACTGTCTACTGGGAGAATATCTGGCAAGTATATAAGAGCATGAGAACCACCAGAAGAAGGAACAAATGTCCTCATGCTAAGCCCATGAATAACAAATACCACGAGGTCCACATTCAAAAACATTTAGCTGGCTAACTCAGAAGTTACCTCTAGATTCATCAAAATGCGATAATGCATGGATAATGCCCACGCTAAAAAAAAGGGGCATGTTTATGGAAATTTTAGAATTACCACACCACACGATAACATCACCGCTTCGCATTGGTAGTATCGAACGGTGAAGTAACTTTTCATGCCCCATGATAATTACTATTTCGCATCAGAGAGAGGGAGAGAGAGGCAGATTTCGGGCACCTACGTGGACCATAGTGAGGCACACACACAGCTTTACTTATATTCTACGCCTAATAAGTTGTGCGCGTATGTATATGTATGGCAATATGCGCACAACGTGTGCGCAGAGCCGAAACGCACTGCGTGTACCAATGCTCTATGGCGGGCAAAATAGCACGCGCAAGATGGCGCCGTCGCAGCCTACTACACACAGTGTGCCGACCAAGCCTGAAGTGGGGCCTAGTCCACCGGGGGGGGGGCTGCTCAACCCGCTCGGAAGCTGACTTCAGCTTACCCCACCGGGATCGGGAAGAACGTCTGTACAGTGCGCTGAGCAAGGAGACTTACCAAAACCCCTCCAAAATATCCCTGAATTGGGAGGTAAATCCTTTTTTTTTTAACATACTTGGGCTCAATACTTACCGGCTGAGTACAGAGACAGTCTCTGGTTGCGAGGGGAGAGGGCTTTGGCCGTCACCGCCGCACTCGGCTTCCTGCACCTGCTGCCTTTCAGCTGCTTAAGCAGCAAAGTCTATGTCGGGAACTGGCTACCGGACCAAGGCACACCTCTGAGGGATCTTGGAAATCACCTCAGGAATTCTCAACTGGTATAACCGTAAGGGAACAGGGCTCAATCTTTTCTCCAATTTAAAAGTAAATTTCTTCCAAAAAATACAGCGATCTCCACAGGGAAAGCACGTCCTCTATCTGCTGCAGACGGAAAAATACTGAAGGACTGAGGTCACTGCAGGGGTGTATCTAGGGTGAAGTCAGCTTTGAAACCTGACTCCATCTCCATTTGCTGGCAGGGAAGCATAAACCCACTGGTCCTGAGTCTATCTGGCTACACGCTAGGAAATAATGTTTATGGACTTTTCCGCCAGGATCTTATTGAAACCTCTTTTAAACCCTGCTATGCTAATTGCCTTAATAACATTCCTCTGACAACAGAGTTCAGAGCTTGATTTTTATTGCGTGACAAGTATTCCCTCAATTTTAAATCTGTTGGTTGTTACTTTAATGGAATATCCCCTTGTTTTAGTATTAGTTGAAATAACTCTCCTTTAGAGTCCTAGCCTGTGTAGCCTCTCATCATAAGGAAGTCATGCCATCCCTTTTATCCTTTTTGTTGTCCATCTCTGTAGTACCTTTTCTAGTTCTGCTTGTGCTTCTTGAGGTGGGGTGACCAGAACTGTACACAATACTCAAGGTGCAGTTTGCACCATGACTTGACACAAAAGCATGAGATTCTCTGTTTTATTCTCTGTTCCTTTTTGGATCACTCCTAACATTCCATTTGCTTTTTTTCACCACCACTGCACACTGAGCTGAAGATTTCAACATATTGTCCACAAGGACTCCAGTCCTTTTCCTGAGTCACTCCCAATACAGAACCTAGCATCTTGTACCCATAGTTGGGATTATTTTTCCCCATGTGCATCTCTTTATACTTTTCCACATTTAATTTCATCTGCCAGTCTCCTTATTTTCACAAGATCTTTCTGCAGTAACTTCCAATCCACCGCTGTTTAAACAACTTTGAATAATTTTGTGAATTCTGCAAATGTTTCCTTTTCTATATCATTTATGAATATGTTAAACAGCATAGTCCCAGTATTGATCCCTGTAATACTCCACTAACGACCTTTCTCCATTTGGAGAACTGACCATTTAGTCTTACCCTCTGTTTCCTGTCTTAACCAGGTACCAATCCACAATAAGTCATTGCCTTCTATTCTATGACAATTTCCTGAGGAGTCTCTCAAATGCCTTCTAAAATTCCAAATACATTATATCAACCGGCTCACCTTTGTTTACATGTGTATGTAGGAACCTTCTAGGTCCCCACATCTACTTTTTGTCGATAGCTCAGGCCATGGGTTAGGATTTAAGCAGCAGTAGTTGGCAGATCATCCCTTGTGGGCACCTCCTGTGAAGCTGCATGGACAAATGCAGCGTGCGCTTCAGGTATGGCATTTTTGGTTGAGTTTTGGAGAAACAGGAAAGGATTGGAGGGTTTTGCCATTTTTTAGACCACACGGCCTGATAAATTTGAATAATTGTGTGTCATCTGCAAATCTGATTACCTCACTCATCATTCCCTTTTCCAGACCATTTACACAGCACAGGTCCCAGGACTGATCCCTGTGGTACTCCACTAATAACCTTTCTCCATTTGGAAAACTGACCATGTTTCCTATCTTTTAATCAGTTATCAGTTCACAACAGGACACTGCCTCCTATCCATGACTCTGTAATTTCCTGAGGATTCTTGCTCATAGATGAACTTTTTCAAATGCTTTCTGAAAACCCAAATAAACTACATCAACTGGCTCACCTTCATTTACATGTTTATTTCCACCTTCAAAAAATCTAAAAGATTTACAAAACTTCCCTTTGCTAAATAAATAAAATAAAACCATGTTTGACTCTTCCCCATCTATATAGCCATTAAGTTTGTTTTTAAGAATAGCTTCTATCACTGAAGTGAATCTCACCAATCTATAATTTCCGAGATTACTCTGGAAGCCCTTTTTAAAAATCAGCTTTACATTTTCTACACTCCAATCCTCAACTATTGTGGTTGTTTTAAATGACAGGTTACAGATTACTAGTAAGAAGTTGGCAATTTCATGTTTGAAGGTTGTTTTTTTTTCAGGACTCTTGAGGTGGATCCATCCAGTCCTGGTGATTTGTTACTCTTTATTTTGTCAATTTGATCTATTGCATCTTCAATTATCAAACAGATTTGCTTTAAATAAAACAGAACCACCACTATCAAAGGATGTAACCAACCTCGAGCTACCAAAGAAAAAGAGAAATATAAAATAATAAAACTAAAAAAAAGTGCCTTCTAGAAAAGGATATGAAGAGTACACAAAACCTAAAGCAAATTCAATGTCTAAGATACAAGTTCTACAACAGAGTGCAACGCTTAACTAAAACAATAGAACAGATGATAACTGAACTGAAACTACTAGCAAAAGACTACAAGTTCATTGAAACAGATGAAACAATCAGACAAAGAATGATTTTTCATACACATGTCCAAACATAAGATGAGAATGCAGAAAGTACCATAGCTAGAACTTAGATAAAGACAGTAAGCAGGTCCTGACAACAGTATCTAGGTGACTACTCAGAAACACCCAACCAGATGCAGTCACAAAGATCTATAGCAACTGAATATACAAAATCTGCCTGCAATCAGAGAAGCCTACAGAAGTTATGCAAAGATGTGGGAAGGCACATAAAGTGAATGCCTGCCATGCTACAGGGAAGCTCTGCGCTAAATACAGCAAAAGGAATCACTTTGCTTTAGTATGCATGACAAAAGCATTACTTAAGGTCAGTGAAAAAGAATGTAATAGGGCAGGAAAGCTGTTTGTAGAAACAATCAGCAAGTTTAAACCATCTGACTACAGAATCACAGCAAAAGGCATGCAACAAGTTCAACTTTTCACAGAAACAGTAGCAGAGGGAGACATCCAGCAAAATTTATTTATTTTTAAAACTTTTATATAACGGCGTTAGTGGGGACATCACACCGGTTCACATTTTAACAGCAGATCAGAAATTACATTATAACAAGGCGAGGGAACTTGGTAGGGGAGAACAATAGTGAAGCATAGAAGGATAGTGAACAAGCCGATAAAACATTAAACAAGCATTTACAGCATTAGTAACATTAGATACATCAGTAACCTAGGATGATAACCATGGAGTATCGCAGACTGAAATTAGGGGATCATGAGTTAGGTGCATAGCTAGGGGCATTTGGTAACATGGTCGATTCTGGGTAGGCTCGTTTGAATAGCCAAGTTTTCAATTTCTTTTTAAATTTGATAAGACAGGGTTCGAGGCGCAGGGTGAGGGGCATGGAGTTCCAGAGGGAAGGGCCGGCAATTGAGAGGGCACGGTCACGGGCAAAGGAAAGGCGGGCTGTCCTTAGGGAGGGTACACGTAGTGTGCTACTATTGGTGGATCTGGAGGGGCGGGAGGAGTGGTAGGGGGTGAAGGGGATATCTAGCCAGTTGGAGTTGTGTGAGTGAATGGATTTGTGTACAATGATGAGGGCTTTACAGTGGATACGGGAGAGGATAGGAAGCCAATGGAGATTTTTGAGAATCTGGGTGATATGTTCGTATTTGCGTGTGTTTGAGATGATTCTTGCTGTTGCATTTTGCAACATTTGCAGGGGTTTAATTGTGGCGTAGGGGAGACCTAGGAGGAGAGCACTGCAGTAGTCCAGTTTGGTAGCGATGGTGGCCTGGATCACTGTACGAAGATCTTGGGGGTAAAGCAGGGGTTTCAGTTTTTTTAGGACATTAAGTTTAAACAAGACTTCTTTGAGTATGGAGTTGATGTATTTCTTCATGTTTAAGTGTTGATCAAGGAGAACACCAAGATCCCTTACAAATGGTTGGGCAGTGGCGATGTTAATGTTGGGATCGTTGGCAAAAGGTAGGGGGAGGGTGGCGTAGGGGGAGATAAGTAGGGTCTCAGTCTTGGTGGCATTGAGAGCTAGATGGAGGTTGGTAAGGAGATAGTTGATGGCATCAAGGCATTTCTCCCAGTGCTTTAGGGCATCAGAGATGGAACTTTGAATGGGGATGACGATCTGGACATCGTCGGCATAAAGATAGAATTTAAGGTTAAGTTCGGAAAGGAGTTGACATAGGGGTACAAGATAATTGTTAAAGAGGGTGGAGGATAGTGATGAATCTTGGGGGACTCCCTGTTGCAGGGGGCGTGGGTTGGATATAGTTTCACCGATTTTAACAGCGAAATTCCTATTTGAGAGGTAGGATTTAAACCAGGCAAGAGCAAGGCCTGAGATGCCGATGCTTTCTAGTCAGGTAATGAGATGATTGTGGCTGATGGTGTCAAAAGCCGCGGAGATATCAAGGAGGGCAAGTAGGTAGCTGCGGCCTTGGCCCAGGCCCCTGAGGAGGTGGTCAGTTAGAGTGAGGAGGAGCGACTCAGTATTGAAGTGTTTCCGGAAACCAAACTGGGAGGTATGGAGGATTGCGTGATTTTCAATGTAATCCATGAGTTGTGCATTGGCAACTCTTTCCATTAGCTTGGCAATAAAAGGGAGGTTGGAGATTGGGCGGAAGTTGGAGGGATCTGTTGGGTCTAAGGAGGGTTTCTTTAAGAGAGGCTTAACAACAGCGTGTTTGAGAGAGTCAGGGACAGTTCCGTGGGCGAGTGAGCAGTTGATAATATCTGCAATTGCTCGGGCAATGGTGGTAGGGACTGCCAATAGTGCTTTGGGTGGAATGGTGTCGCTGGGGTGGGAGGCAGGTTTGATTTTTTTAAGGATGTTTTCAACTTCTTTAGAGGAGGTGAGGTCGAGGACAGTCAAGTTGGGGTGAGAGGGAGAAGGAAGTGTAGGAACAGGTGACGTGGGGAATCTTGAGAGGAGGTTGGTGATTTTACTCTGGAAGAAGGTGGCGAGTTCTTCGCATTTGGAGGCTGCGTCTGAGTCAGAGATAGTAAGGGGGATGGATTTGGTGAGACTTGAAACGTATGAGAAGAGTACTTTGGGGTTAAATCTGTAGTCATGAATTTTCTTGGCACAGAAGTCTCTTTTTTGTTTTAGAGTGGCAATTCTGTAGTTGTGTAAAGCTGATTTGAAGATGGAAGAGAGCTGGGGGGACGGATCCTTTCGCCATTTTCTCTCTTTTTGTCTGAGATCGGTTTTAAGAGCTTTAAGCTCGGAAGTGTACCATGGTTTTCCTGGTTTGGCTGTGGTACTTAATATTCATTTAGAGGGTGGACAAAGTTTGTTCGCTATGTCACCTGTGAGGCTATACCATGAAGCTAGAGCTGAGTCGGAGTCGTTGCAGACTAGGTTAGGTAGGGAGGAGGATAGAGTCGCTGCAAGTTCATCACTGGGGCAGGATTTTCTGGCGATTATTGTAGAGTTGTGGGCGTGGTTTGCGGGGGGGGGGGGGGCATTGGTGGAAAAGAGGCCTTCTATTAGGTAGTGGTCAGACCAGGGTACCGGGGTACAAGAAGGGGTGGTGTTAGTGTGGACGTCAGAGTTAATGAACATCAGGTCCAGAGTGTGACCAGCTTTGTGTGTGGGAGATGTTATGATTTGATGGAATCCTAGGGCTTGGAGAGATTTGATGGTTTGGCATGATAGGGAGGGAGGAGAAAAATGTTGTTTACACCAAATGCAAAGGCACACCGCTGCAATTGTTTGAGCAAGAAATGTTTAGTGAACCTGTCTGGATATAGTGGAAAATCACCTGATGTAATAGATATGTGTACCAACCATCGACTGCAAATACAAGTCCTAGCAAGCAGACTGGCATTCTGATGCGACCCTAATATTAGGACCCTGTATATGCTTGGATCTCCAACCGATTCAACCAATATTATCTGTGGAAAAGGCCTAGGAAACAATTCTACCAGAGGCTGCAAATCTTATGCTAAATTCCCTGGCAAACAGAAAAGGACAGCAGGCAATGTTGAAGACCCTAATATGCACATACCACACAAATCTTCGGTAGCAGTCAAACAAGAAAAAAATATAAAAATGCTGAGCTCTGGGAAAGCTGAGATCAGACAACAGTTCAGCATACAACATAGCAGAATACGAACACCCTGCACAAGGTTACCGAGGGTTACAAACCATCACGGCCCACATTAGAGAAGCAGCTCAAACTCCAGTCATCAGGAGGCTCCAGATAAGAATGGAGAAAAGCAGAGACCCCCCATGTACAGAAAGGCACCCATTAAGGGCAAGGGATCACCCGCACCAGCACCAAGTCATCAAAGAACCAAACCATTAATGACCTTACAAAAGGATGACAGAGTGTTGACACAGAGATGGATTCAGAGATCGGATGAAAAATAACCACTTGGTTCCAGTACTGCTAAGTTACCATCTCCATGATCATATCTAATGTGTAGAGCAGGGCTTTTCAAACCTGTCCTGGGGACCCCACAGCCAGTCAGGTTTTCAGGATATCTGCAATGAATATGCATGAGATAATTTATATACCAAGGAGACTCAGAATATGCAAATTATCTCATGCATAATCATTGCTGATATCCTGAAAACCTGACTGGCTGTGGGGTCCCCAGGACAGGTTTGGGAAGCCCTGGTATAGAGAAAACATGACCTGATACTAAAAAAAGGGGAAGTAGATTATGAAGAAACTATCTGCTCTCCAGAGAATGTAACAGTTATACTTACTGCACTCTGTATTCCACTACCATGGACATCCAAAGCTCTTACAGAGCATACTATAATAGAAGAGTGGAGAGTTACTAAGGAAATAAGAAGGAAGACAAGGAGGGAAAAAGGAAAGCAGAATTGCTTACCTGTAACAGGTGTTCTCAGAGGACAGCAGGATGTCTGTCTTCACAAAAGTGACATCATGCTATGGAACCCTGCACAGAAAACTTATGTCAAAGTTTCTAGAGCTTTGACTGTACCTTACTGAGCATGCCCAAGTGAAATGGGACAGCTACAACTTCCTTAGGGGACTTCACAAACTAGAGGATGCTCAGCATTTTATTCTGGACTCATCCTCAGTCTGTACAATCTATCTTAAATTCAACAGAGTGACTTATCTTTCACCAAAGTCACTACACTCACAAACCCCTCTTCTAAAGCTATTACATTGGCTCTCTATCCAGTCCCACATACAGTTCAAGCGTCTTTGTCACCTACAAATTCCTTCACTCTGCAGCACCTCACTACATCTCCTCTTATCTCTCTCTACATCCCTGTTTCATCATTTTTATGATGAAAGGAAATATCGTACAGTATTTCCTTTTTCATCACGTATCGGGGGTCCCCGAAAATGATAGGAAAACCCCACGAAATTTCATGTGGTTTTATCATGGGGGGGGGGGGAGGAGAAGGGCACACAGAAAAAACCCCCCAAAAACCTCAAACCCACCCCAATCCTTCAGATCAAATTATTTACAAACCCCCACCCTCCCAAACCCCCCCAAAACTTGCCTAAAGTCCCTGGTGGTCCAGCGGGGGTCCCGGGAGCAATCTCCCGCTCTCGGGTTGTCGGCTGCCAGTAAACAAAATGGCGCCATGGCCCTTTGCCCTTACCATGTGACAGGGCTATCGGTGCCATTGGCTGGCCCCTGTCACATGGTAAGGGCAAAGGGCCACCGGCGCCATTTTGTTTACTGGCAGCCGATGGCCCAAGAGCGGAAGATCGCTCCCGGGACCCCCAGGGACTTTAGGCAAGTTTTTTTTTTGGGGGGGGGGGGATTGTAAATAATTTGATCTGAAGGGTTGGGTGGGTTTGGGTTTTTTTTTGTAAATAATTAAATGTGAAGGCTCAGGGTGCGCTCTAATGGGTTTGTGTTAGCACGCACTAATGGGAGCTAGTGCGCGTTAAACCAGAAACGATTTTATACGGAAAATAAAATGCCGATCCGCGGGAATACGAACTTTTCCCGCAGCTACACAAAACCGAAAAGAATCGGGCACCCGATGCACATCTCTACTATCTATGCCATTCTCCTCTACCATTGTTTCCCATCTCAATGCTCTCCAGCTGGCTGTGCCATGTGCTTGGAATAGACTTCCTGAGCTACTGTTTCATGCTCCCTCTCTTGCCGAATTTAAATCCCATCTAAACACCCAACTTTTTTCGGCCGCTTTTAAATATTAGCCCTGATTGTCTACTTTTAACCTCTTTAACTTTCTGTTTTAACCATTGTCTTACTTAATGAAATGCCCTGAGTTTTTTGTCCTGTATGTTTGTCTTATTAGATTAAGCTCTATTGAGAAGGGACTGTCTTTATGTGTTTTTAACGTATGTCATGTACTGCTATAGAAATGTTTAGTAGTAGTAGCCTCAGCCATTTTCCTAACAAAGCCTGTGACTACAGGTCACTGAGGGGGGAGAATGACTTCCTTCTCTCAGGTGGAAGATAGGGGTCAGAAGGGAGCCCCAACTGCTTCCCATCTTTAGAGGTATCTGCAGAGTTATAGCCACAACCCAAGAATATTCAGAGTCTGACTCATCCTAGTCTGCCAGTGATGAGGACACCCTCAGTGCTCCATCCACAGACAAAGACTCAAGGCACTTGGCTGTTTTGGACTGCATCCCAAGTTCTTTGAAAGCACAGAAAAACTTCATCCCCCGAGCTGCTGGACCCCGATTTCCATATGGGCATCAGATCCAGCATCTTAAGAATATAAGAAATTGCCATGCTGGGTCAGACCAAGGGTCCATCAATCCCAGCATCCTGTTTCCAACAGAGGCCAAACCAGGCCAGTACCCAAACACCAAGAAGATCCCATGCTACTGATGCAATTAATAGCAGTGGCTATTCCTTAAGTCAACTTGATTAATAGCAGTTAATGGACTTCTCCTCCAAGAACTTATCCAAACCTTTTTTGAACCCAGCTACACTAACCGCACTAACCACATCCTCTGGCAAAAAATTCCAGAGCTTAATTGTGCGTTGAGTGAAAAAGAATTTTCTCAGATTAGTCTTAAATGTGCTACTTGCTAACTTCATGGAGTGACTGCTAGTCCTTCTATAATCCAAAAGTGTAAATAACCGATTCACATCTACTCGTTCAAGACTTCTCATGATTTTAAAGACCTTTATCATATCTCCTCTCAGCTATCTCTTCTCCAAGCTGAACAGCCCTAACCTCTTCAGCCTTTCCTCATAGGGGAGCTGTTCCATCCCCTTTATCATTTTGCTTGCCCTTCTCTGTAACTTCTCCATCGTAACTATATCTTTTTTGAGATGCAGCGACCAGAATTGTACACAGTATTCAAGGTGCGGTCTCACCATGGAGCGATACAGAGACATGACATTTTCTGTTTTCCATTTCCTTCCTAATAATTCCTAACATTGTTTGCTTTTTTGACTGCTGCAGCACACTGAGCCAATGATTTCAAAGTATTATCCACTCTGATGCCTAGATCTTTTTACTGGGTGGTAGCTCCTAATATGGAACCTAACATCGTGTAACTACAGCATGGATTATTTTTCCCTATATGCAACACCTTGCGCTTATCCACATTAAATTTCATCTGCCATTTGGATGCCCGATCTTCCAGTCTTGCAATGTAACATATCACAATCCACTTGTGATTTAACTACTCTGAATAATTTTGTATCATCTGCAAATTTGATAACCTCACTTGTCGTATTCCTTTCCAGATCATTTATAAATTGAAAAGCACCGGTCCAAGAACAGGTCCCTGAGGCACTCCACTGTTTACCCATATTTCCTTTGATCCTTGCAACTTCATATTATGATCCCTTGTCCTTTATTTTCCTTTTCTATACAAAAATTCACATTTTTGTAGTTGACTGAGAATGCCACTTTCTCAATAAGATACTGGAGCACTGTTCATCTTCTGAGAGAAGAATCCAGCAAGAGGTCAAGGGCGGCAAAAGACAGGTTGTGGAAGGAGATGGCCAAAGTCATCACCTATTTGGGGGTATCCTCTGCCTATAGTTCCATGTATGTCGTGATTCTTATCACTATTTTATCAACTAGTTGTTACTTTATACATGTTACTTTATGTATCCATGCTATATGAGATTTGGCTTTACTCATATTGTTGAATCACCTAATAATTTCTTCTATTAGTTCATTACTATATTATGTGTGTTCTTAATGTACTATAAATCATACATATGAAATGAGCGTACAAACTTTGTCAAAATTTACATAACTTTTACCATAAAATATATCCAAACATCACTAACACTCGCCTTTATGCCCATACACACTTACACATTCTTCAATATTAAAACAATGTTACAATATTCAGTCATAACACACCCTGTTATACAAGCTTGTTCAAATGTGTTATTTTATCAGTTACAATCTATATGGACCCTTATGGCTTTTATGCCATTTACAACTCTAAATACAAAAAATATAAATAGGGGAACATTTAATCGCTACCATGTTAATGGTTATATTATACACCTTATAGTTATACTGTCAAACTTCTCTCAATGATTGTTGAATCTTCAATATGTAGATGACAAACGATTACTCCGATTCTTGTGTGTCATTTACTGCCACCATCAGTGCTGAAATCCACACTTTCAACTAGCAACGATTCTAACCTGTATATAGTTCACCAATCAACCTTCGATGTTAAACTCTTTTCTCACACATCTTGAATGACGACGATTCTCCCTTCATCTGATCATCAATCTCCCTACAAGTGGCCCTTGTTTCTCCTATACAGCTTCATCAGGGGACATACAGCATCTGTGATGAAATCCAACACATGTTTTTTCAATAAAACCCATGACACCACATCTTAAAATCATGAAACCATCCGCAAAACACTCACACATCCATTCTCACTGAATAAGCTTTCACAAAAGATTATAATTACTGAACCAGCTGCAACTATAGAGAACAATTTGGACACCGACCAACATTTCAATTCACATTTCAACTTTTCGGATTATAAACCACGTCTTTACCACCTAATAAAAGCACAAACAAATCACAACCTATTTAAAAGGCTGTCTCGTTTAAACCTTCAAACATTATATATGCATACTCAGCCCTAAGACATCTTTTTATATCAAACAAACCCTTTTTGCCATATGACCCACCCCGTGCACGCTATGCCGAACACTCCTTAAATAATTTTACATAATACGGTCACGTTCAAAAACTTACCCGACAATATTTCTAACCGGGTACCTGCTTATTCTCAATATATCGAGCATGAAGTCGATTCTTTCACCTTCAAAGAACACCAAAGTCCTTTTCCTGCAACGATTCCTTTTTATACAAAATATACTCGCCATTAAGCCCTCCTACAACACGACGTGCGGTGAGTTTCCACACGGACTGACGTTCATGACGTCACGCTCCGTTTCTTTGATAAACAAAGCAAAACTGGGGTTTTAAAAGTGTTCACAAAAAAGCCCAGAAACCCTCCACTTCATGACCACAATGGAACCACAAATTGATTATATCCTCATGTCAATATCTACTCAAAGTCCATGCAAAAATATATATATCACTGCACAAGAACAGTCACATCAAAATTCTATATGATCACCTCCTCTTCAAAAACATTCCTATTTCATAGCAGCCAACAAAAACAGGAATAAACCACCACACCACTTATCCAAGACAGTATGGCTATGTAAATGCAATCCATTTAATTTAATTTCACTATTTAAACCCTTTGGGGCTAAAGTTTGCCACTAAAAAATACTTCTCTGTTCCCATTGTCTCAATAACCGTGAGGTATCTCCATCTGCACAGTGACACTGATGATAAAAAATTTTATGTCATCAATACTATGACCTGCCTGATTCCAATGGGACACCAAAGGAGCATTTTCCTTATTGGTTCTGACACAACTTGTGTGTACCGTGATTCGTTGTCTTATGAATCTATTAGTTTGACCTATATACACAAGGGTACACGGGCATACCATTGCATATACTACTCTGACTGGCACAAGTAAACCGACCTGGTAAAATGTAGGGATATTTCAACATAGAATGTAATTACTGACGAATCACTAATACATGTGGACACACTGCACACAACTCCACTGGCCCTCCTCTATCTCCTCATTTGAATTATCCCTATGTTTTGTTAACCTATTCTTAAGATTTTTCCCTTTCTTAGTGGCAAAAATAGGGCCCTCCTGGAAACACGGCAAAGATTTCAGCACTGCCCAGTGACGTATTATTCTCTGTTTGATTCGTATCATCTTGGTGGAATATGGCAAAGTGCAAACAATCCTAGACACAGGTTCCTTATGTTGTACCCTCAACAAATTCTCACGATTAGCATAAAGGCCCCATTTTGTAGGCCCTTCTCACCATTTTGTAACTATAACCCCTGTCCATGAACCTTCGACACAACTCTTGTGCTGACAATTTATACTTCTCCAATGAGGAAAAAAAGTCTGCGATATCTCAGGAATTGACCATATGGAATATTTTCCTTAAATTTTCTGGGATAAAAACTTTGGGCATGTAACAATGTATTTCTATCGGTTGGTTTTCTGTAAACAGTAGCTTCAATACCTTGTGTGCCTCGTTATATCCAAAAATATGACTTCCAACAAGTGTGTGTGGAAATTGAATTCCAAGTTACTATCACATGCATTCATGTACTTCATAAATTCTGTAAGAGTTTCAAAATCACTCATCCACAAGAAAAATAGGTCGTCAATGTACCTTTTCCACATATAGAACCATTGGAAATGTCTGGCTGAATAAATGTACTGGGATTCATATCTTGCCGCGTATAATCCCGCAACCGAAGGAGCTAATGGTGACCCCATTGGGATGCCCTGAATCTGTTTGTAAAATACGTTTTCAAATTTGAAATAACTACTTTTAATCACCAGCTCAGCTAATTTGACCAACAACTCATATTTCCTGTCAGGCAATAATAAACTTTGTAATGCTTCCTGAATAATTATGAGGGCTTGATCCTGCGGTTTACAAGTATAAAGCGAGGTAATGTCTGCTGTAACAAACCACTTCACTAGCTTCTGCTCTACTCCTGATATGGACACCATAAAATCTGTTGAATCTCTAACATATGACAATACACTAACAACTATAGATTGTAATAAATTGTCAACAATCTTAGCAATGGGTTAAAAAATCGAACCAATTCCCGAAACAATTGGACGTCCCGGAGGAGAACTGAGCGATTTCTGTATTTTAGGGACGGTATAAAAATATGGCCTAGTTGGAAAAGGTTGATATAAAAATCGATGTTCTTTACGATTGATGATGGACAACTCTAGAGCTTCATCTAGCATTATTTTGATATCTTTCTGTAAATCAGTGGGGTCTTTGTCTAATATAACATATGTAGAGTTGTCTCCAAACTGTCTTAAGATCTCCTGCGTGTATTGAGTGGTCAAGCACCACTACCGCTCCCCCTTTATCGGCAGCCCGAATAACTATTGACGTATCTTCTCTCAACCTTTTGATTGCAATGAACTCCTCATGTGTCAAATTGGACCTGATCCTCTCTATGTCTCGTTCAAATTCTTGTATATCCTGCATCACTAACGACTTGAATGCAATAATCAAGGGATGGGGAGGGTTCGGTGGCATCCAATTAGAGGGTTTGAACAACTTTTTCTGTTGTCCTTCCGAAGTTAATGGTACACCAAAAAACTCTCTTAATTTGATCCATCTAAAGAACTTATTTAACTCTATAGGAGAAACAAGGGCCTCTTGTAGGGAGATTGATGATCAGATGAAGGGAGAATCATCATCATTCAAGATGTGTGAGAAAAGAGTTTATCATCGAAGGTTGATTGGTGAACTATATACAGGGAGAATCATTGCTAGTTGAAAGTGTGGAAAGATTTCAGCACTGATGGTGGCAGTAAATGACAAGAATTGAGGAGTAATCGTTTGTCATCTACATACTGAAGATTCAACAATCATTGAGAGACGTTTGACAGTATAACTATAAGGTGTATAATATAACCATTAACATGGTAGCGATTAAATGTTCCCACATTTATATTTTTTGTATTTAGAGCTGTAAATGGCATAAAAGCCATTAGGATCCATATAGATTGTAACTGATGAAACAACACATTTGAACAAGTTTGTATAACAGGGTGTGTTATGATTGAATATTGTAACACTGTTTTAATACTGAAGAATGAATGTGTAAGTGTGTATGGGCATAAGGTTGAGTGTAGTGATATTATTTGGATATATTTTATGGTAAAAGTTATGTAAATTTTGACAAAGTTTGTACGCTCTCATTTCATATGTATGATTTATAGTAAGTGCATTTGAGAGTGTGGATAATTTCACCCACATTGTTTACCTGTTCTTAATGTACCCCACTCTGAATGTAAGCAGGGCGAGTAATAAATATCATTAAATAAATAAATAAATACAACAGACCACTCCTAGAAGAGGTATAGGCATTGCAAGCAATTACTCTGGAAGAAGAATTTGCAAAGATACAAGCGCATAAATCCATGACTGGAAGGAGGAGGGCATCTTCCATTCAGCTCTGTGCAGTGCCAGAAAAGCTGAAAAAGGTTCTGGGCTTTAGGACATCCCCACTACATGCTGCCTGCCTGGCCTTCTTTTCTGCCAAGGATCTTGCTTAAGGCCATATTCCTAGATCAGAAGGTAGGCCTTTGTCAGGTCAAAGGAGCACAGGAACTCTCCCTGATGAACCACGGCAAGGATGGACTTCAGCATTTCCATGCAAAAACGCAGGACTCTCAGGCAGCGATTCACCCCCTTGAGGACCAAGATAGGGCAAAAAGACATGTCCTATTTGGACACTACAAAATAAATGAAGTAATGGCCCTGACCCTATTCGGAATGAGGTACCAGGATGACGGACCACAGAAGTTGAAGCCTCAAAGTCTTGCAGACAGCCTGCTGCTTGGCTGGATCGAAACATGGTGACACCAGAAAGACATCTCAAATGGGGCAAGAAAGATCTAACATACCCCAAGCGAACAATCGCCAACACCCACTGGTCGGATGTTATCTGGGCCCATGCCCTGTAAAACTCAAGCAGACATTCTCCCATGGGAACCACCTGGGAACAGACCTGCAGGACCTCAAGATGCAGCTCTGCCAGCCCCTGTAGCCATGCTGGTTTCAGTTCTCCTCCTTCTAGCTTCACAAAAGGGTTGACCACAACTTCTTGGCCCAGAAAATGCTAGGGAACTAGACCCAAAAAACTGTTGATCCAGACAGTATCTTCGAGGTGTCCAAAATTGCCCGCAACATCCGCTCTCCCTATAGAAAGAGTGACCCTTATCCTCAGGCAGTCACTGGGACTTCAGAATTCCAAGGTTTTTCATCAGCTGATCCTGGTCCTCCCCAACAGGAGCTTGCCCTCAAAAGGCAGCTTCCCCAGTCGGGTCTCAGACCAAGAGTCCGCCGCCCAATTCTGAAGCCATAACAGACAGACCTCCACCGAAAGGGCCACCAACCAGGACAAACTATTGCAGTAAGTCATACAACTCATCCGCCAAGGTGGCTGACTCCATCCGGGCAACTTCCTTGCTCTTTGGCTGCTGCTGAATCCAGCAAAGGAGCGCCCGCACTACCAAAATCAAACAGATTGAGACTTGTACAGTTGTCGACAATGATATGAACAGATTCCACAACAGTGGCTCCATTTTCCTGTCCTGCAGATTTTTCAGGGATGCACCCCCTTCCTCCAGAATAATGGTATGCTCTGGTGACAGTCGTCACCAAGGCATCAACCACCAGAACCTGAAAAAACGTTTGTACCACAGCTGGAGAAGCGGATACAAATATTGCAGGAGCCCCATGCTCCAAAGACACGACTCTTTGGACTTCCACTCAGCCAACATCATCTCCTCCACCTCCGGGTGGAGAGGAAAAGCTGTAGTGGTCTTTCATTTGCCCTTAATAATGGAGTCCCACCTCTGGGTCTTCTGCAACTCCTCCAGGTAAAGACAAGTGATCACTTGACCTATCAAAAGTAGATATCCCATCTCTATGAAAGAGACTGATAATAGAATCAATCTCCGGGACAAGGGTGAGATCCCCTTCCTCCTCCGGATCTGTGGTGTCCCCATCCATGGGACGTCCAGGTCCCCCCTGGGACCTTCCAAGATGGTCCAGGGGCCTCAAAGGCTGTCTGAGCTCACTTAGGGAAAATTCACCTTCAGCCCTCAGAGCCAGGGCAGACTCCATATCTGGAAGCAGTTCCTCTGCTACCCTGCTGGCACAGTAAACTGGCAGTGCATCCGACTCCCCCACAGGCAAGCCACCTCAGCAGTCTCCAGGCCACAGCATGTGGCCAAATCTAAAATGGCTGTCACCTCTGGATCCTGTGCACCTGGCCGCGTGCCTAGGCCTGCAACCTTGCCTCTAGCTAACATACCAAAAAAATGTACCAGGGGGACGAGAAGGAACAAGCCCAGCAGTAGAACATACCCCTAGGAGCTGCCCCATGCAACAGCATGCCAGGCAGAGCATTCCTTTCTCCCCGGCAGCATGCAGAAACCCGGAGGCCTCAACAGCACATCGCACTGCACATCTCTCCCCCCACCACGAGGCAATGAACAAGAACACCCCGACCATGCCATGCCAGAGGTTACTGCAACCCTGCCCAAATAAACACTGACTTCCCACCTGCCCTCTCCACACCCTACTTCCACAGATATTTGTTTGCTCTTTTTTCAACAAGAGGAGAGAGAGAGAGAGTGGTGACAAGAAAGGAAAGGGGGGGGGGGGCAAAAGGCAGAGGAAGAACAGGGAGGGGGGGAACCCACTCTCCACAGGCCCGGGAGTAGGGAAAGCTCGAAGAAAGGGAGAGCCAGTGAGAAAAACCCCACACTCCGATATTTTGTTTTGGTTTTTTTTACCATCTGCTGGAAGAAGAAAAGACTTGCTTCCTGCTGCTGGCACACCACCTAAGTAGTGCTGTGATATCACAAAGGAAAACAGTGTTGCTGCCTCCATCTGCTCTGCTGGTAGGTGAAAATAACCCATTTGTAATGGCTGGATTGGTGTAGCAGGATAAGATGGAATAAGTGTTTTAAGATACAGACAATACACTGCAAGTGAAACTGAAGTTCTTTACATAGAGAACAGGGCATACTGTGAATTCACTGCACTTCATTTACACACTCGCTAAAAAGTATTAAAAAGAAAATACAAAACTGTTAAAATGCTGTGTTGAAAAAGTACTAAACAGGTGCTAGGCTGCACAATTTATAGCTGTGACTAAGGATCAAAGAAGCTGTGAATTATTCATTGTTTAAATAAAAGGAATATTATTTAAGTTTCATACTGATTAGCTAACAGCTGGAAGATGTTTTCATGTTGGGTAACATGACAAATCTTTGCACCACATGCCTGCCCCACCCATCTCCCACATGGTGTCCCTAACCCTCCTGCTGTGGGTTTCTTCTACTCCTCAAGCCACAAAGGTTCATCCACTTTCTGAACGTCTGCTCAGTTTCACCCACCACCAGGCATTCCAAACCCCCAGGTCCTCAGGGGGGCTTTACTGAAAGGTTGATGTGCAGGCACAACACGGCTACATGTACACGTGCTGCCAACCTGCGTAAGAAGTGGGGAGGGGAAGCGGTAATAGCAGCTGCATTTTCAAATCACCGCATGCACTTTCAGGCAGGGGCAAAGTTCACGGGTACAAACGTAGCTGCAGGTTCGCACACTGCCCACATTTTCAAGAGGGAAAACCCCACGGACGTGCCTCAACGCAGAGGAGAATTCTTTTCATTAGGAACGCATGGCCACTTGTTGACTTTTCTCGGGCAGGATTCTTGCAGCTCTGAACTTGCAAATTTCACATGTAGTTGGCACCTCTCCAAAATGAGTTTAGCACCTTTATAGGGTGTCTGTTAATTCTTGTAACAGACATCTAAATCCATCCCAGTTCATAATCTGTCTTCTTTTCTCCTGTATGGGAAAACAGTCATCCAGACAGTTCACATCTTCAAACATATGTTAGCTTAATAAAATCATCTAACTATGATGTTGACCTCAAAAGCTTATGCATCAATACATTTGTTAGTCTATAAAGTGCCACCAGCCTCGGTGACATTTTTGCTACTATAGTGCTCTTTATGAGGTATCCTGCAAGTCCTGCCTATTGATATGGTGTTATATTTTTATGGATTTAACAGTTTTGCCTGTTAAAGAAAATACTGTATTTTAACCACACTTACAAATCTGAAAGCACAGTAATATACAGGGACCTTATCTTTGCTTACAAAAACCTCTGCATCATCATAAGCAACATCTTTTGAATTTTATAACTGACATCTCCTCTTTCATCTGTGAGATCTGAATGCCATTACCACTTGTTCTGTGACAAGGGCAATCTGGAATACCGTGACAATATTTCTCCCTAGGACATCTAATCAGGGTTCCTCTGAATTCCTGGACTGAAACTAGAGACAAGCTGATAAAGCTCGACATTTCATCTGAAGCGGGAATTCCCAGCACAGAGAGAACTGGCAGAATGCCAGCTGAGATTCATCTTAGTCACTATAAGGAGTTCATGGCGTCATGACAAATTGTGGTACCTTGGAATAAACGCTCCTTGACCCACGATCCACAACTGCAGCTCGGCTTCAGGATTCCAGGCCTGCATGCGTGCAGCTCTCTGATTTAACATCAGGGATCTCATAGCCTGGTCACAAATCCACTAATGCATGTACTTTGTAGCGTAAGCATTATGCAATTTACATAAACATCTTCCTCACCTAATGTATCGCTACCCAATAGACTCATGGGATATGACGACAGGATTCGGTTTCATGGATACTTCTCTACTGCTTTTGAAATTAGAATACTAAAACTGTTTTAACGCACAGAGAAGGACAATAACCAAAGCCGTGTCCACGGGTAAACCGTCCAAAGAGGTTTTTTTACCCACTTTTGGAGATGTTTCTGTGGAGGGGATTGGTCAGTAGTTCTGAATAATCAAAACTGCCCACGTATTTTTGAATTGAAAAAGTGCATGCACACAAAAAGATCACAAATTTGTATGGTACTTCTCCATGGGGCAATAATCAAAGTAAAACTCCCCATGGGATTAGCAGAAACGAGGAGTTTGAATATTGCTTCTTTAACAGGCATAAGGAGAACAAAATAAGGATTCCTTTACTTGCACAGTGACAAAAGAAAAATTAATTTGTTGCCCAAGGGACACATTTCCTGCTACTCTAGAAAAGCATGGAAAAAGTACTGAGAGACTGGCCAAAGGTTTCACCTTGCTTTATGCAGATGATGTAGCTTGTACAATTTTTTTTTTTTTTTTTACAGAAGTCATTCTCTTCCAGAAATTGCAAGAAATTACATTCCTGGATATAATATTGTGTTATTTCCAAATCAAACAAGAAAAATGACTTGCACTTACTCTGCACTATTTTTGCCCAAAATATAAAACTAGCTCCACATAAAGGGCTTTCCAAATACCTGAAACTGTATTATAAAGCCTCATGCTCCTTTACAAAAAAAATAATAAGGTTTAGCATATGAAAGCCAAGATTACACTTGCACCATCCCATAGCAAAAGATTCAAACCCTGACCTCCTATTGGCTGCAGATTTCACGGTACTCAACAAGCAAAAAATGTCATTGGGCTTTCATTTAAAGATTCAAAATGGGACTGAATTATCAAAGTTTGAAACTTGGGAGAGTAGATAAGGTAGAAGCCTCAGTAATTCTCATTATTGCTCACAGGTTTCAGGCAGCTTATGCTAATCGGCTCTTCTTTGCTTTTCTTACTATGTGTTCAGTATATGCACACATACACCCCTTTTAAAGGGAGTTCAAACCAGATTGCTAGCAAAATTGAAATGCATCCCACCAACCATGCTTAGTGTTAAACGGCCATGTGAAAGACCCAAGGGTTCCTATGCAGGGAACGTAGGATGATGGATGACCAGGAAATGGCCACACTGATACTGCTGGTTATTTAGATTGTTTCAGCATTTTGCGGTTAGTCATGGGAAAAGTGGGTGCCAGGATAAGAAGAGATAGCTTACAAGCAGTCATATTCTGTGGCTGGCAGCTTGGATGCATCCTTAGTGGACAGAATAACTGGATTACTAGTTAATAACATGAAAAGACTGTGGTTGACAATGCTATCCCACCTTAGTTAAATGCTGGGCCTAGCTGCAAGGATACCTAGGAAAATAAAACACTCCAACTGTGAGAGCTCTGGAAGAAATTACAGAGGAGGAAATGGTGGCACCTCCACTAGTGGAAGGTTTTCAGAGCATGTCAGAAAAGCATGCCTGGGATAGTTCAGGAACAGGAGGAGCTGCCTTGAGCTGGAAAGCGGCGGAGGGATGGACAAGACAACCTCCCAAGTCGCCTTCTACGATTCTGTTAGCATAAGTTACCCTGGCTCATGGGATGCTGACCCAAATAAAGACTGATGCGATCAATTAGCTCCAAGGGAACTAGAGTCCGCAGTGCACGTGGACGTGGCTGTGGGGGTGCCACGTCATCCCGACAGAAGAGAACGCTGGTAGCAGAGTTCTCTTCCTTATGACTGGAAACCAAAGCATGTGTGTCAGCGCTCAGAAAAACAGCATGCTGACTCATCCGATCAAAATGTCTCTTTACAACCAGGTTTTTTTGCCAAAGCTATTGGAACATAAAAGCCATAGGTATTTTAAGTAACAATTCCAGAGTGTGTTTATACAATAATCCTTCAGCAGAAGTACAATTATTAATCATCTGTAAAAACAACAGATTGCTAAAAAGAACAAAAAAACAAAAAAAAAAAAGCCATCCTTCCTAGGACAGCATTTGTTATTTACACTCAATGTCCATTTCTAAGGAGGGCAAAGGGCTTTATTCTTGCTCTGCTACAGCAGAGGGCCGGGCTCATTATGAATTTTTCATGACGATTATGCGAAAGCCGATAGAATGTAAGGTTATTTAACATGACATGAAGATACTGCCCCGCCTTGCATCCAACAAGAGGGTCCACAGTGCTACTTATGGAGCATTTTAGTCTCCAGAAAAATATATTTCATAACCTCTATCACGATTCGGAAATCTCTTAAAGAGCCAGCTCAGTTCCGACCAGCAGCTTACTCACCAACACCTTCTTTAACAGAAGGACAGGCAAGATAAGAATATCTCAACACAGGCACGGAAGCAGGGCACAGGACCCACAATTTCGCCTTCTGATGACATCAAAATGTTCCTGTCACCGGCACGGCCAGCTGGCGACAGGAGGCGGTTTCTGAACAGCAGCACATGACAGCCCAGCACTGTTTATCCCAGCAAGACAAAGCTCAGTACAGATCTGTTCTCAATACCTTCACAGTACGGCAGCAGCTCAGAGAGACAAACACTTCAGCCATGAGTGAAAGCAGAGGATTGAGCCACCACTTAAGGAAGGGGGGGGGGGGGGAGACTGGCTGAGTGGAAGTTACGGAAAATATTTCTAACAATGCAAAGATGTGTATATTTTTAATAACGCAATGCATTTCAAAGCCGGCGCTGAGATAAACAAATGTGTCATGCCAGGCACTAGGCAGCGAAGTAAAGCAGTCACAGCAATCAAGTCATTCACTGGTGTGGGCGATGTGCATCTGATCTGCTTGCAGCAAGGAGAGACACAAACATACAGGCCGATACAGAAAAAAGTGCGGGAGAACTGGCGAGCGCCCGCTCTCCCGACGCGCGCACAGGCCACTCTCCTGTGAATGCGATTCAGGGGTGAAGAATATGCAAATGAGGGCCCACGGTAAAAAGATGTGCTAGGGACACTAGCGCGTCCCTAGCGCCTCCTTTTTGACAGGAGTGGCGGCTGTCAGCGGGTTTGACAGCCGACTCAATTTTACCGGCGTCGGTTCTCAAACCTGTTGACAGCCACGGGTTCAGAAAACGGACGCCGGCATAATTGAGCGTCCATCTTTCAACCCGCAGGCCGGCAGCCGATAAACTTTTTTTTTTTGATTTTTGATTTTTTTTTATTTTTGGAAGTCGGAGGGTGTACAGAAATGGAGAAATTACTTACCTGATAATTTTGTTTTCCTTAGAGTAGACAGATGGACTCAGGACCAGTGGGTATAGTGTACTCCTGATAGCAGTTGGAGATGGATCAGATTTCAATCTGACGTTAGCCCTAGTATATATACCCCTGCAGGAAGTGCTGCTCTTCAGTATTCTCCTCAAAAAGCAATTGTGGATATATGTGTGACTGAATAACTTGGATAACTTGATTAATTTGAACTGGTTGAGTTGGTTACAGCTGGAGACCACCAGTGCCCTCAACCAAGAAACATCGATACCCGGTAGGATGAGTGTCCTAATTGGAGGAAAGCTAGGTTTACCTGTGATTATCTTGCTCTCGGGAATGTTACCAGAGAATTCCATTATTGACTGCAGCCGTGGGTGGGATGCTGAGTCCATCTGTCTACACTAAGGAAAACGAAATAATCAGGAAAGTAATTTCTCCATTTCCTAGCGTGTAGCAGATGGAATCAGGACCAATGGGATGTACAAAAGCTACTCCCGAAGCGGGTGGGAGGCTGTCCATGGCCCACTTAGTACTGTCCTTGCGAACGCTGTGTCCACTCGAGCCTGAGCATCCAGGCGGTAGAACCTAGAGAAGGTGTGAATGGAAGACCATGTCGCCGCCCAACAGATCTCGGCGGGTGACAGTATCTTGGTTTCTGCCCAGGACACTGCCTGGGCTCTAGTAGAATGGGCCTTGACTTGTTAAGGTGGTGGCTTGCCTGCTTCTACGTAGGCTGCCTTGATAACTACTTTGATCCCGCAGGCTATGGTTGCCCGCGAGGCCGCTTCACCTTGCTTCTTCCCGCTGCGAAGGACGAACAGACGGTCTATCTTTTATACGGATTCCGACCTTTCCTGGTATCGGACTAGGACTCTGCTGACGTTGAGGTGGCGCAGATGGCAAGATTCATCCGAGTTCTTATGCTCATCTGGTGATGGTAGCGAGATGGTTTGGTTGAGATGGAAGTGAGAAACCACTTTGGGGAGGAAAGACGGGACCGTGCGTAACTGAATGGCTCCCGGAATGAGCCTGAAGAACGGCTCCCGACAGGACAGTGCTTGGAGCTCGGAGATACGACGGGCCGAACAGACTGCCACCAGGAAGGCCATCTTCAATGTTAGTAGTCGCAGGGACAGGCCACGGAGAGATCTGAAGGAGGCTCCTGCTAAGAAGTCTAGGACAAGGTTGAGGTTCCATAGAGGCACCGGCCACTTAAGGGGTGGTCGGATCTGCTTGACTCCTTTCAGAAAGCAGGAGATGTCCGGGTGAGAGGCTAGGCTGCCGCCCTCACTCTTGGTTCAGTAGCATGACAATGCGGGCACCTGAACCTTGATGGAGTTGAGAGACAACCCCTTCTGCAGGAATTCCAAAATCGTGGGAATTTTGATTGACCGTGGGATGATGTCGCGTTCCTCACACCAGGCTTTGAATACTCTCCAAATCCTTATGTATGTTAGAGATGTGGAGAACTTGCGTGCTCGGAGCAGGGTGTCAATTACAGCCCCCGAGTATCCACTCTTCCTCAGGTGAGTCCTCTCAATGGCCAGACCGTAAGAGAGAATCGAGTTGGGTCTTCGTGGAGAATCGGCCCTTGTTGGAGCAGATCCCTGTGTGGAGGTAGAGGGAGAGGGCTCTCTGTCAGTAGCCTTCGCATGTCTGCGTACCACGGCGTTCTTGGCCAGTCCGGGGCCACTAGAAGTACTGGTCCCCTTGTGGTGTTCTATCTTGCGGATGATTCCGCCCAATAGGGGCCACGGCGGAAAGGCGTATATTAGGGTTTCCTGTGACCAGGCCTGTACCCGGGCATCGGTCCCCTGGGACTGAGGTTCCCGTCTTCGGCTGAAGAAGTTGGGCAGTTGGGCATTGGACCGGTTTGCCAGGAGGTCCATGGTTGGTGTTCCCCAACGGTTTACTATCAACTGGAAGGCTGTGGTCGACAGTCTCCATTCTCCTGGGTCTAGACTTTCTCTACTGAGGTAATCCGCAGCGACGTTGTCTTTCCCCACGATGTGGGTGGCCGAGATCTCTCGAAAGTTTGCTTCCACCCATGTCATTAGGGGGTCTATTTCCAGAGACACCTGTTGGCTCCTAGTTCCTCCCTGACGGTTGATGTAGGCCATTGTCGTGGCGATGTCAGACATGACTGACTGATTTGTCCCGGAGTCTGTGACTGAACCGTAGGCAGGCTAGTCTGACTGCCCGTGCTGCTAGTCGGTTGGATGTTCCATCCCGTCTCTTCTTTGTTCCATTGTCCCTGGGTGGTCAGCTCCTAGCAGTGTGTTCCCCATCCTTGTAGGCTGGCGTCCGTGGTGAGCAGGATCCAGGTTGGTGAGGATAGCCTCACTCCCTTACTCAGATGGCCTTCTTGTAGCCACCATCGTAGCTGGGTTTGAACACTGTCTGGGAGCTGGAGACGAACGGTGTAGTTCTGGGACAGCGGGCTCCATCATGACAGTAGAGAGCGCTGTAGGGGTCTCATGTGAGCTCTTGACCATGGCACTACTTCCATGTGGATGCCATGAGGCCGAGGACTTGGAGGTAGTCCCATGCTGTGGGGTGAAGCTCGCTCAACAGGGTTCGCAACTGGGTCATCAGTTTTGATCTCCTTGTCGGTTTCAGGATGACTTTGTCTTGTTTGGTGTCAACCGAACTCACAGGTATTCTAAGGATTGGGAGGGCTGCAAACAGCTCGTTTGTGTTGACCACCCACCCGAGGCTTTCCAGTAGAGTTTTGACTCTGTTGGTCGCCGGGTGACTTTCCTCTAGGGACTTTGCCCTGATCAGCCAATTGTCCAGATATGGGTGTACGAGGATTCCTTCCTTCCTTGGTGTCGCCGCCACTACCACCATGATTTTGGTGAACGTCCGGGGCGCTGTGGCTAACCCGAATGGTAGTGGCCCAGAACTGGTAGTGATGGTCCAGGATCATGAAGCGTAGAAAACGTTGATGCTCTTGATGGACCAGAATGTGCAGGTAGGCTTCCGACAGATCCAGGGATGTAAGGAATTCTCCCGGTTGTATCGCCCTTATGACTGAGCGTAGGGTTTCCATGCAGAAGCGAGGGATCGTCAGGTGGCGTTTGACAGACATGAGATCCAGGATGGGCTGGAATGTACCCTCTTTCTTGGGAACGATAAAATAGATGGAATAGTGCCCAGTATTTATTTATTGTGAGGGCACCGGTGTTATAGCCTCTAAGGCGAGTAATTTGATCAGTGTAGCTTCCAGATAATATCCCTCTAGAATGATGGCTAGGACCCATTTGTCCGAAGTTATCTCGACCCATCTTTGGTAGTCTGCCCCCTATGGCTTCTTCCCTTGGACGGGTCAGCTGATTTTCATTGAGTGGTGCGGCTGGGACCTGGACCCAAGCCGGCTCCCTTTTTGTTGTGCTTGTTCCGAAAGGACTGGCCCTTGCCTGTGGGACAAGACGCTTGATATGTGCTTCTGTATGGACTGAAGTGCTGTGATCCTCTGCCCCTAGATGTTCGGGGGAAGGGTCGCTGGTTTCTCTTATTCCTGTCCTCCGGTAGCCGTGGTAGTGGGGAATCGCCCCATTTGTTGGCTAGCTTCTCCAGTTCGCTTCCAAACAGGAGAGTTCCCTTGAAGGGGCATCCTCGTGAGTCTTGTTTTGGACGACGCGTCGGCCAACCAGCTTCAGAGCCAGAGTTGTCTTCTGTCCACCACGGCAGATGACACGCCTCTAGCCACAGTGTGCACCAGATCAGAGGTGGCATCCGTGAGGAATGATACTGCTGGTTCCAGGGCTTCACCGGGGGTGTTGTTCCTGGTCTGTGATAAGCAGGCACGTGTCACCATGGCACAGCAGGCCGTGATCTGTAGAGACATAGCGGAGACGTCAAAAGTATGTTTGAGGATGGATTCCAGACATCTATCTTGGGCATTCTCGAGTGCTGCTCCTCCCTCGACTGGGATGGTAGTGCGCTTCGAGATCGAGCAGACCATGGCATCCACTGTCGGGCATGCCAGGAGATCTCTGGCAATGGGGTCCAGGGAGTACATGGCTGCCAAGGCCCGCCCCCCTTTGAACGTGGTCTCCAGGGCTTCTCATTCCAGATCAATTAGCTGCTGGACGGCTTGTAACAGCGGAAAACGGTGGGAGATCTGACGGAGTCCCTCTAGGAGGGGGTTCGTCTTAGGTTCCCCCGAGGCACTTGTGCCGGGACAGCGAGCTCTTTCAAGCTGTGTGTGACCAGGGCTGAAAGCTCATCCTTGGAGAAGAAACGTCTCATGGTTTGGTGGGGTTCGGTCCCTGGGGGGAATTCTCCTTCCTCCAGGGGTTCTGAATCCTCGTCAGAGTTGTCCATGTCCCTGAAGGTGGAGCTTCTGAGCGGAGGAAGCACTTCTCTGGGCCTAGAGCGTCCTAGGATGTTGGGGTTCTCTGGGGAAGGCTGTGGCCGTGTTATCTGGGGCACCGGCTGCATGTGGACAAATGCATGCAGGCCCTTGAAGAATTCCACCCAGGAGATAGATACTGGGTCTAAATTGAGAGGCGCTGTGTCCCTGGGGAGCCCCGTTTGAGGGAGGCTCCCGCTGGGAGTTGCGAGGTCCGGCGTACTATCCGAGGAGCTGGATCCCGGTATCGACTGGGGAGGGCCTTGGGCTGAATCTCCCAGGGCCTCCTCGCACTGTATACACAGGGCTGTGGCCTCTTCATGTTGTGCAGCTCTAATGTGGCATGCTGGGCAGAGGCCTTCAGCTTCTTCTCCGGTGGTGCCATGGCTTGTGTGCGTAAAAATTACAGGCACCGGGCGACTTAGTTATGCGCTCCGGTGTGTCGAGGTTGTCCTCAATAAGATGCATGCGCCACTGTATGCACAGGCCAAACTTATGCGCCCGGCACAGTAAGCATGTGATTTTGGGCGTCGCTATGCGCACGGTATTTATGTCCATCGATGTGCAGACAAAAGATTTGTGTGCACGGCTTGCATCTGTGCGTACGGGTCGGGATGGTGGACAGGGCGGCGAACAGGTCAATATGACGGCAGCGACCACGCGGCCAGTATGGCGACCACCTCAGAGGGTCTCCACTTGGGAGGACCCTCGAATCTGACTGGGGCCTAGCCCTGCTAGGGCTGATCAACCCGGTGGCACTGGCACCGGTTGGCGACCTGTGCGACTCTTCGAACTTCGGAGACTTTAAAGAAGTTTTCTACCTTACCTTGTCTCGGCGTTTCCTGGTCTCGTTCCAGGTGGTCTCCGACTGTGGGGGGAGAGGGAAAATACCTTCACCGCCGCGCTCGAAGTTGCACCCGCTGCCTCTCAGCCTCACCCGTTGCCGGGGGCTAAGTCCACACCGAGGGTCGGCTGCCGGACCGAGGCTTACCTCTGAGGGATTGCGGAAATCACCTCGGGAATTCTCAACTGGGGAGGGACCCAAAAGGTGTCACCACAGGAGAGCGGGGCTCGTTTGTAGAGGTAAGATTTCTTCTTGTTTTGGGTTTCTTTGGTAAATTACTCTAACGCTGTGCGAGTGTGCATAGAGTCCTGAACTGCTATGGAGACGGAAAATACTGAAGAGCACCACTTCTTGCAGGGGTATATGTACTAAGGACTGACGTCAGATTGAAATCTGATCCGTCTCCAACTGCTATCAGGAGTACACTATTCCCATTGGTCCTGAGTCCATCTGCTACATGCTAGGAAACGCGTTTTTTTCTGCTTTTCTGTATACTTTCCCAGTGCTGGCAGGCGTTAATTTCTGAAAGTAAAATGTGCGGCTTGGCTGCACATTTTACTTTCTGTATCGCGCGGGAATAACTAATAGGGCCATCAACATGCATCTGCATGTTGCGGGCGCTATTAGTTTCGGGGGGGGGGGGGGGGTGTTAGACGTGCGTTTTTGACGTGCTATTACCCCTTACTGTATAATAAGGGGTTAAGCGTACTGTATAAGGGGGTAGCGCTTCGAAAATGCGCGTCCAAACCTGAGCGCACTGTACTGTATCTGCCCAATAGAAAGCAACTAAATATCTCACAGGAGAAGCACATTTGTATGTTGGCTACCTATTTCCCTTTCTAAAGCAAAGAACAAATAAAATAAGGCAGTATTTTTTTACTGGACTAACCTACCATATTTCTTGCCTAGCTTGCGAGAGCTGGCACTCCCCTCCTTACGTCCCAAATCAGCTAGTCAAGAAATATGTAAAGTTAATCCAATAAAACAATACTATGCTTGGCTTTTACCCTTTATTTCTGTACATCTAAATTCCATTGCAGGGCAGCCGCATGACTTTATGTTTAAGCAGCAAATAATCATGTTGTGATACTAAGTCTGTTTCCTTAGGACAATATAGCAGGTTAATTATAAATTGGATTTTAATCCTTGAATGATTGCCTGCTTTGCTGTTGAACCAGCCCAACTTGAGGCCAAACATAACTCTACAGAAACTGAAGTTACACACACACACACATACACTAGTTTGGCTGGACTCAAGGAATTAGCAAGCAAGGCTGAATTTCCCTTTCCTCTTCATCCAGCCAGTCCAGTCGAGACCCTTAGACTGGGTAGGAAACTGCCAGCCCTGCTCTCAAAACACCCGAGCCAAATGTTGGATTCTCCCTGGCTTGAACATTCAAACAGTAATGTTTTGTAAAGGAATGCAAGGAAACCAAAGTAGCGACCTGACAAATCTCCACTGAGGACACCAAACTAAGCTCTGCCCACAATGGGGCCTGTGCCCTTGTTGAATGCGCCTGAGAACTCCTGGGCAATGGCAAATGCTTAGCAACATATGCTGAACCAATCGCCTCCTTAATCAAACAGGCTATGGAAGTCTTAGAGGCCATCTTGCCATTATCCCTGAAACAAAAAGATGATCCAGACTACTAAAGGGATTGGTCACCTTCAAATAACACAGGAGAACACTTAACCGGGGAGTGCCTCATAGCCCTCAGAGACAGATTCCCTCTTGAAGGAAGAAAGGAAGGACACCATCCAATTAAGATGAAAATTGCAATATCATCTTTAGAAGGAAGGAAGAAAATGTGAATTGACACCACCTACTCAGAGAACCTCAAAAAAATGTTCTCTACAGGAAAGGGCCTACAGCTCAGAAATTTACCTCCCCAAACAGACCACTACAAGAAAGAGTGCCTTAAGAGTCGCATCTTAAAGCCCTTTTAAAAGGCTCAAATGGAGGAAATGGCCATGGATCTTAAGACCAAACTGAGGTTCAGAGAGGCAACTGCTTCCCTCCTGGGAGAAAGTATATGTTTTGACTCTCCTTAGGAAACGTAGCATGGCCATGTGAGCTGCCAGGGACTTGCCCTAAAGATGACCCCTAAAGCAGGCAAGAGCACAAACTGAACCTGAGAGAATTTAATGTCAGACCTTTCTCCAGGCCCTCTTACATAAAGATCAAAATTGTACCAATCAACACTTTAGCAGAAGAAATCTCTCTCTCAACCCACCACGCCTCAAAATCCTCCACAACCTAACATAAGCCAGGTTTGTAAAGGAGTGGGCACCACACTATCAGGATAGCCTCTCTTAGTCAAGCACGCATTCTCAAGGGCCAAACAATAAGACAAAATGGAGATGGATCCTCGAGAACCACTGTTCCCCCCATGACAACAGACCCCTGACTTTAGACGGCTGTAGAGATCCCTCTCTCTGAAACCTTCATCAGATCCACATTTGGTTCCAACAATAGTCACCCATTCCCAAAGCCCTACTATTCTCTGCAGACCCACCAAGGACCATGGAGGGAAACCATACAGGACACCAAGACAAGGCAGAGACTGCATCAGCACATCCAGACCCACCAAGTTCTTCTTCCTGCAACCGAAAAATTATTTCACCTCGGAATTGTCCCCCATATGCATACAAATAGAGATAAGGTCACTTCTGATAATGCCCACTCTCCTGAATCTAGAATGCCACTTGAACATGTTCCACACCTACAATATGAACCCCCGAGTGTAATTGCAAGTGCTTTTCCATCCACCTTATGAGCAGGCTTATGTCTCTGGCTCCCGGATTTCAACCAGAACTGCTCTTGCCGACCACATTTCCTCTTTTTCCCTTCCTTAATTTTTTTCTCCAGACTTGTTGGCTAAGGGAGGAGAAGGTTGAGGAGGAAGGAGAAGGCCAGAAGAGACAAGGATAGAAAGAAAGGCATAAAGGCAGTCAAGCCCCAGTCCAGGAACACCATCTGATGCCACCTGGAAGGCCCCGGAATCAGGCTATGCTCAACTGAGGGACGGACACTCCCACAGGCCTGAGGCCCCAGAGCAGCTAATGTCCTCCTTCAGATTTCTCTTCATTTGGCTACACCGGAATCAAGAACTGCAAGGGAAGTTTGCCTACCATCTGCTGAAGACAGAGAACACTGGCAAGGTGATGTCAGAAAACTAGTTATTCTCTGTCTCCATCTGCTGGTAGATGAGCAGAAACCCAGGTGTTTGTCTGGTATGGCAGGCTGGCTGACTAGGAAGATGCTTCTAACAGTTCTTATGTTGATCAATTAAAGATCTCACAAAGAACCATTTTCTCCTGGAATGCTGGCTCCAGGTCAGAAAAGCACCTTAGTCCATCCTGTTTTATTGTACTGCTATTTTGAAGTCTACCAGGAATTTATGAAAATGAAATACTTGGAAAGAAATGAACACTACTTGTGGAGTCAGGTGTTCAGCCTCTTTCCACTGTAAACATGGAAACAGGCATTACTAGAGCAGAAGTGCTAATGGGTATTCAGACTCTCTCACTGGGACGTGCAGCAAATGCCTGCCTAACTGATCTGATGGCATTTTACCAGTTTCTACAGCTATTTATTAATCTAAGATGGAATTCCATCCCATTATTTACTTGTTCTTGCCCCTTCTTCCTTCTAGTCGGTGCATTCATTTTAATGGTGTTAAAGAGACCGTGATGGCAGATAACTGCAAGGCCCACCTAGTGTGCCCATTCCCCCAACCTAGGGCAATATCGCAGCTCCTATCTGATCTCTGGCTTTGACCAGGGATCGCATAGGAGCTCCTGTTACTCTACAACTACGGTTCCTGTGTGCTTATCCCAGGCTTTCTTGAATTCTGTTACTGTTTTTGTCTCCACTACCTCCTCTGAAAGGCCATTCTGTGTACCACCACCCTTCCATAAAGAAATCTTTCCTTATGCTACTCTTGAGAATGTTCCACTGGATTCTCATCCCACGACCACTCATTCTAGAACTTCCTTTCCATGGAGAAATACTTGCCTCTTGCACATTAAACTGGAACAGCGTACAACCAGGATTCAAAGCAAACGTGCCCCATATTTAATCAACAATCCAAAGAACAACTCAGAATATACTTTTTTTTAAATACACAGTTCCTCAAACAATTGCACCACAATTGCCAGGGACTCTGCAGGGAAGCCCTATCATCATGGGAAACTGTGTATCAATGTCCACTGTTTTGTTTTTTTCAAAGATTTTTTTACTATATGCACTTAAAAATAGTCCAAACAAAAACTTTCATATGAATATACTTAGCTTTTTTTAGGGTGAGAAATCCAGACTGGTCACCCAACGCTTTTCTGTACTTTTTTTCAGTGTGCTCAGCTATTAACGCTCCAGCAGGCATTAATATCGGAGCAATAAATGTGCGTCTGAGACGCACATTTATTTTTTTGCATTTGGAGTGAATGAGTAATAGCCTTATTCATATGCATTTGCATGTGATGAGCGCTAACTCATTCACTCCGCGGACGTGCATTAAATAGGCACTAATCCCCCTATTGCATTAGGGGTGGATTAGCACCTATTTAACCCACGTCCGACAGAGGGTTAAACAGTGCGCTCGGCTGAGTGCACTGCATTGCATCGGCCCCTAATTTTGTAACCGAGGCAAGGTAAGGTAAACTGGTCACAAGCAGAGGCAGGATTTGAATCCTGAACCCTGGCTTTCCTGCTTCACAGCCCGCTGCTCTGACCACTAGGCTACTACTTTCAGCGGAGGTAGTGGAGACAAAAAAAAAAGTAACAGAATTCAAGAAAGCCTGGGATAAGCAGACAGAAGCCGTAGTAATGATGGCAGAAAAATACCAATTGGCCCATTCAGTAGCCCAGTGAGTGAGGCATCTGATAATCTCCTACCTCTTCTAGCTAAGTTGACCAATTCGTTCATATCAATGTTTCTCAAAATTCGTAGGAAAAATAATTTTAGGAATAATGTGTGTTCTGATATTGGCTGATCAGCAGTGAGGAGGACAGAGGCCTAGGGAGTACTGAGAAACAGAGAACGGAGCATGGCAGCCTCAGACCTTGGTGGGACAGACCTACACAAGGAATATACTAAAAACTTGAAAAAGAGTGAAGAAGAAATATAGAAAACTTGGGATGAAGGAAGGAAAATATCGGGACTGGCCTACAGGAGACACCACTGCATTAAACAGTAAAGAAATGAGAAGTCGGAGAACCACCCAATATTTAGCATTGCTTAAATGGCAGAAAGGTGATCCCCAAGGCCTGCCAAGGTTAAGAGCTTGCACAAGTTTTGTTTTTTTTATTTCTGCCTTTCAGCCACTTCAGAGTGGATTAGATTCAGGTACTGAGGGTTATTTTCCTTACCTCCAAAGGGCTCACAGTCTAAGGCCCTGATTTATAAGGTTTAGTGAACTGGGCCCAAGGTTTGAACCTGAAGCAATGGAGGGTGAAGTGACTTGCCAAAGTTCACAAGGAGCCGCAGTGGGATCTGAACCTTGGTTTCCCTGGTTTGTAGCCTGCAACTCTAACCACTAAGCTACTCCTCCACTCAAAGGTTCTTGAATACAATTTATTTTTTGGATGGGGGGCACAGCAATGCAATACTGCAAGGATCGCCAACTGGGATTTCACAAGCTGCATGCGGTCACCAACGCTGAAAATGCGGCTCTTTCAATGCCGCCAGCACCAACAGCTGTAGCGGCAGTGGAGTGATCAGGCCGCACTGTTAAAGGGAAATGGGGTGATATCATTGTGTGCGTGTGCCAAGAGGAAGAGGAGGTAATATGTTAGTGGTCTATATGGCTGAAGGGAAGCCGGTAGCCTGGCAGGAGCCCTGTCTCTCCACTGGTTTATTACTAGCAAGATTACGGTGATCGCAATCCCGGACCAGCTCCCCTCTCTGCCACTGGCCTTTTCTCCATGGCCTATCTCCTGTCACCACTGCAGACTTTCCTCTCCTGTCAAAAATCAGAGGTCCTCGAACCTCACAGGCCACCAGGGAAAGGATTATACAAATAGCTCCGCAGGCTCCAGAGAGTCTCCTCCCAAAAACTACAATGGAGGGCTGCTGCTTACTCCAGACCCCTTAAAGGGGCAGCATACTACTTTTTAACCTCTCCTTGCATGGAGGCCAGAGTGGCAGCAGGCTAGCTGAGGAGGAAGGGTGGCAGATTCAAGCTGGCTGGGGGGTGACTGACGGTAACTTCACTGGCTTGTCGAGGTGATGTGGCTGGCTAGTTGGTTTGTGGGTGGGGGGCACTGACTTGCCAGCTGAGAGGGTGGAAGAGGTGGGAAAGGGGTCTGGCTGAGTGGGGGTTGATATTCGTGGGAGAGAGAGACACACACACACACAAAGACTGGTGGGTGATTTTGAGAGGGAGAGAGACTGGTGAAGACCAGGAAGAGGGTTAGAAAGTTGGTCTTTTCTTTTGGGCAGAGCAGGGCAGGGCAGCTTCTACACACACACACACACCCTCATCTCCCCAGTTCTCTGCCACTGTGAATTTTGGTTTTGAGGCTCTTGATGTGTGAAAGGTTGGCCACCACTGTGTAACTGTAATGAGTTTCTGAGGCAAAGTCAATATCCAGTCTTCTGAAAGTCACTGTCAAGCAGCAAGATCACAGGATCTGAAACAGTCTGACATTTGTCGGTTTCAAAGGAAGGAAGGAACATTTGTGACACTACCCTAAGCCCATTCCCTATCCCTCAAAGTAATCGATGAAACTGTAAATCAGAAATAATTTCAGGACAATTTCCCCTATTTCCCTAGGCAAGTATGAGTTTTTAATTATTTCCAACTTGTGTAAACTACAGTATATTTTCTGTATTCTTTTTGAAAATGTGTCGATGAAAAATGCAATAGTTAAAAATGTGGGCCCTAAACCATTAAGTACCAGCAGCTGCAGACTGTTGTGAGAAACTGCTAATGGTGTTTGAAGTTCATTTTTACCACAGTGGCTTCCGAGTTTTTGCTACAGCTGGAAATTCAGTCTCAAATGGTCAAATTTGAGCCTCAGTGATTAAACCTTGCTCTCTCTATCCGCATCCCACAATGCCCTCTACTGACAAGAAAAGAGAAAGCTGAAGGAACCATTTATTCTTCTACCTCAGGATACTTCGGACAAATTCTGGACGAAGCATGCTCACTGCATTTTGTCTATGCCCCTTCTCTTTACATTTCAACGCAGACATGAAAATTGGTTCTTACCTGCTAATTTTCATTCCTGTAATACCACAGATCAGTCCAGAAAAGTGGGTTGTGTATCCCTACCAGCAGGTGGAGTCAGAGGACAATTAGAACTTTGGGCACTGCTACATAATGAGAGTGCCACCTGCAGTCCCTCAGTTTTGGTCTGTACCCAAGCCCACACTAACAGAACTAACTAGCGGCAGAGGTTGAAACCCAAACTAAAAAACAACAACTTGCGGCCTCAACAACAGACTCAAACTGCTCCATCAAGTAACTCTGTCAACACGGAGCTCCGTAATAAATAAAAAAAACCCCAGCAAATTGTAAGGCAATGCAGTCTTTCGGTATCTGAAGAAAGGGGTGGGGGCCTCTGGACTGATCTGTGGTATTACAGGAACGGAAATTAGCAGGAAAGAACCAATTTTCATTTCCTGAACATACCCAGATCAGTTCAGAAAAGTGGGATGTACCCAAGCCACCCTACACTAGGCGGGAACCCGAAAGACCCTCACGCAATACACTCTCACCAAAGGACGATTCATCATCAGCTTTAACATCCAAGCGATAATGTTTAGTGATAATGCCGCCCTACAAATCTCCTGAGGAGACAGGAGTTGACATTCCGCCCAAGAGGTCGCTTGTGCCCTGGTTGAGTGTGCTCTGAGACCCAATGGCACTTGACTCCCTCGGGAAATGTAGGCGGAGCAGATGGCTTCCTTAATCCAACGAGAGATGGTCGCCTTAGACGCCTTGTCACCCTGTTTGTGCCCCCCAAACAGGAGAAACAAGTGATCCGAACATTGGAAATTATTAGTAACCTCCAGGTAGCGCAGCAAAACACGCCGGACATCCAATAGATGAAGGTCCCTGCCCTGAGAGGAATCCCGAGTCCAGTGCGGAAACCTGGGAAGATCCACCGCCTGATTGACATGGAAGGCCGAAACCACTTTGGGAAGGAACGAGGGAACCATGCGCAGGGAAATTCTATCGTCATAAATCCGAAGAAAGGGATCACGGCACAACAATGCCTGCAATTCCAAAATCCGGCGGGCCGAGCAAATAGCCACCAAAAACACTGTTTTTAAAGTCAGATCCTTCAATGAAGCCCTGCGCAGAGGCTCAAAGGGGGCTTCGCACAGCGCCCGGAGAACTAGATTCAAACTCCAATCGGGACATAAAGGCCGGACAGGCGGACACAGATGTTTAACCCCTTTGAGAAAGCGAGCAATATCCGGATGGACAGCTAGAGACACACCATTCAACCGACCCCGCAAGGCGCCCAACGCTGCCACCTGAACCCGAAGGGAATTAAACGCTAACCCCCTAGCGAGTCCTTGCTGCAAAAATTCAAGCACCCGGATGACGCCCACCGTCAACAGATTGCAGGAGCGTTGGAGACACCATGCCTCAAACAGTTTCCAAACACGAACATAAGCCATAGACGTGGCTGGACAGCGAGCCTGTAGGAGCGTGGAAATAACCTGCTCGGAATAACCCTGCAAGTTTAAACGTCGCCTCTCAAAAGCCAGGCCGCGAGCGAGAAGTGATCTTCCCATCCGAAATTATGGGCCCCTGATGGAGAAGATGCGGTAGATGAGCGAGTTGCAACGGACCCTCTAGGGCCAGGCAAATCAGATCCGCAAACCACGGGCGATGCGGCCACTCCGGAACCACCAGAACCACCCTGCCGGGATGGAGTTCGATGCGACGAAGAAGTCGACCGATGAGGGCCCATGGAGGAAAGGCGTACAGAAGAATTCCCGTGGGCCAGGAACACACCAGTGCGTCGAGACCCACTGAACCCTGCTCTCGCTGACGGCTGAAAAATCTGTCCGTCTTCACGTTCGCCCTGGTTGCCATCAGATCCAACTGCGGCACACCCCACCAGGCGCAAATGAGGTTCTACACGTCGTGAGACAGTTCCCATTCCCCGGGATCGAGCTGTTGTCTGCTGAGAAAATCGGCCTGCTCGTTCTCCACTCCTGCGACGTGAGAAGCTGCAATTCCCTGGAGATGGCGCTCCACCCAGGCGAACAGGAGGCGCGCCTCGAGCGCAACCGAGGAACTTCTTGTGCCCCCTTGGTGGTTGATGTAAGCTACCGTCGTCGCATTGTCTGAGAACACACGAACCATGCTGTTCCGTATCCAGGGGAGAAACGTCTGTAAGGCCAGCCGTATGGCTCTCGTCTCGAGCCGATTGATGGACCAAGACCCCTCCGTCGGAGACCAGAGCCTTTGGGCGGTTCTGTCTGCACACACTGCTCCCCAGCTGGACAGACTGGCATCGGTGGAGATTATTATCCAAGTCCACTCCCCGTTCCAGATTGTCGAGCAACAGCCACCACGACAGACTGAGTCTGGACTCGGTAAGTAGCGGCATTGGGAGATGGAACTGTTCCGACACCGGACTCCAGCGCGACAAGAGCACACGTTTTAACGGCCGCAAATGAGCGAACGCCCAGGGCACCAAATCCAAGGTGGAAGCCATGGAGCCCAGGACTTGCAGATGATGCCACACTGTGGGCTGCTCGCTCCGTAGGAGAACATGAATCTGTTCTTGCAACTTCTGCAGACGATCCTCCGCCAGAAACACCTTGCCTTGTAATGTATCGAATCGCGCTCCCAAGTAAATCAGCTTCTGGATGGGTTCCAAATGACTTTTCTGCACATTGATGACCCACCCGAGTGACTGTAAGGTGACCATCACTGTGTGGACGGACTGTATGCAATCCTCCCCAGACTTGGCGCGAATCAACCAGTCGTCCAGGTAAGGATGGACCAGAATACCCTTCTTGCGAAGGAAAGCCGCTACCACCACCATAACCTTAGTGAAAGTCCGAGGAGCTGTGGCAAGGCCAAACGGAAGGGCTCGAAACTGGAAGTGCTGACCCAAGACCTTGAAGCGCAGGAACCGCTGATGATGCATCCAGATCAGAATATAAAGATACGCCTCCGTGAGATCCAGGGACGCTAGAAATTCTCCCTTTCGAACCGCCGCCAATACAGTCCGTAGGGTTTCCATACGAAAACGAGGGACCCTGCGACAATGGTTCAGTTTCTGCAGATCGAGGATGGGACGAAAAGTGCCCTCCTTTTTTTGGACCAAGAAGTAAATTGAGTACTGTTCCCGTCCTTGCTGCGCTTCTGACACCGGGACAATGGCTCTGAGGTCGAGCAGCCGCTGCAGGGTATCCCATACTGCCTCGCGTTTGGCGTGAGAGAGCACACGGGACTCCACGAACACTTCCCGGACTGGAAGCGCAAACTCCAGGGCGTAACCGTCCCTGATCACCTCCAAGACCCAGCGATGCGAGGTTATTCTTGCCCATTCCGCGTAAAAGCTTCCGACAGCTTTTATGATGGAATGGGTGCTCATGACTTCATTGGGCAGGTTTACTGCTACCGCCCCGAGGTGTCCAGAGTCCCTCCCAGAGTGGCGGCCACTGCAAAAGGACTGTTGGCGACCCGGTGTCGACTTAGGATCCGCTGGAGCGGAATATCTGCCAGATCGAAAACGGTGAGTGTCCCAAAAACAAGCCTGAGGGGGAAAAACTTTCTTGGTCACTCTTCTGTCCTCTGGCAACCTATGGCCTTTGGACTCCCTGAGGAGCTTGACCAACTGATCCAACTCCTCCCAAAAGAGAAGCTTGCCCTTGAAGGGAAGGTTACAAAGTTGGGATTTTGAGGAGAGGTCCGCTGCCCAATTCCGTAACCAGAGAAGGCAACGAGCTGCCATCACGGACACCATGGACCGAGCTGAGGTCCGAACGAGGTCATATAGCGCATCTGCTCCATACGCAATTCCAGCTTCCAAATGGGCCAGCTGCAACGCTCCGTCGGCGTCCGCCGCATTAGTACTTGCCTCTTGGACCCAGCACAGGCACGCTCGTTGCATAAGACTCACGCAGACTGCCGCTCGAAGGCTCAAAGCGGCCACTTCAAAAGGATCTCCAGCTTTCAGTCCTGCATGACCTGCCACGGGTATCGTGGTCTTCTTTGTGACCGCCGAGACGGCCGCATCCACTTTCGGAATCTTCAGCAGGTCCAGCACTTCTGACGACAGCGGGTAGGGCTTTCCTATCACCCTACCCACCTTTAAGCACGCATCCGGAGTATCCCACTCGTGGGTCACCAGCTTTCGGCCTTTCTTAGGCAGTGGAAAAGCTGTTGATGGTCCCCAAATATCATCCAGAACCGGATTAACCCCTTCATTATCGGAATCCTCTTGAGTAACCTTAAGACCGAGGGCATCCAGTACCTGGGGAATAAGCGGACGAAACTCATCTCGCTTAAACAGGCGGACAACAGTAGGATCATCACCCTCCACCGGAGGGAGATCATCCCCATCAGGATCATCCGTATCCGTGTCCACCGGATCAGGATTCTAGTCCGGATCCGCAACCGGTAGCTGCGCAGATCCGACCCCCAGAATCGGAACCGGCGCCGCCCTTGCCCCAAAACCTGAGTAATGGGGATCCCCGCGACCATCCTCTCCAGACCGAGAGCGGACCACTGGGCGATGCTGGGTGGCTGCAGGACGTCCCTGCTTCAGAGGGGGCTCAGCGGGATCCCCAGCGCACCCGGGTCTCTTTAAGGAAGTCTGTCTCCATGCCAAAAAGGCCTGATGCATCAACAAGATAAACTCTGGGGAAAAATGTCCCGCGTCTACCTCCCCATCTGAAGGGTTCTGCGGGGCCGATTCCCCAGTCCCCAACATCGGATCTACTGCCATGGGGACCAAAGCAAGAGGGGGGGAATCCTCTTCTTGCTCAGTGTCGCGAGTCACCCCCCCCCCCCAACGGACCTTCCAAACCCGAGCAGCTGGGCAGAACGATGCAGCGTTCAAATTCTGCCCGCGCGCCCCACAGGAGTGGTAGACCGCCGATTTTCGCGGTGCCATGCCGGGCCGCATAGCCACGCGGTCAGAGCAGCCGAGGGAAGAAAAAAATAGGCCCGAGACCTAGAGCCGCGCGAGTGCCGCCGGCAGCGCGGGGAAAAAAAAAAAAGAAAGAAAGAAAAAAACAAGGCCTCCGCGAGGAACTGCACTGTTCAACCACCTGGGTGCTGAAAACGCGGCCTGGACCCGGTACACACACTGCCTACCTTCACTATTAACCAGGAGCCCGGGAGAAGAAGGAAACGAAACTGCGAAGGCTCAAACCTGTCCCCACAGCCTGCTGCACAGCAGACTCCCCCGGTGCCGACTCCTTACCTCAGACTGAAGAGACTTTTTTTTTTAAAACTAACTTTAAACAATTTAACTACTGAAGCCTGCATTAACAGGGGTCGAGGAAGCAGCTTCGGGGTTAGGAAGACCAGGAGCCCCCGGCCTGTACACCTCGGGACAGAGCAGGCGAAACACAGCCAGGGGTGTCTAACCCCCCGGATGCCCGGTTTCCACTGAGGGATGGCTCACAAAGGTGCCTAACACCTCAGGAAGCAAATGAGAAGGAAAAATAAAATAAATTTCCTAACTACCCTGAAAAAAACAGACTGCAGGAGATGCACCGTACCACCTGCTGGAGTCAGAGAAATACTGAAGGACTGCAGGTGGCACTCTCGTTATGTAGAAGTGCCCAAAGTTCTATTTGTTCTCTGACTCCACCTGCTGGTAGAGATACACAACCCACTTTTCTGGACTGATCTGGGTATGTTCAGGAAACCAAGATACAAAAGCAAACTGATGTGCAGCTATGTATTCATTCAAACCATACGCAGAGAGAGAAAGAGTGAGGTAGGAAGATGTACGGAGCAAAATCATGCATGTTTAGCAGATTTACTTTATGCACAGTACAAAAAAAAAAGACATTGGCTGAGGTGTCAAACAAACATCAAGATAAAGAATCCGGTTTTAACATTTAGGAAGATGGAGGTGTGAGCCCCAGGCAGGACGCCATTATAAAAACATGAAATTAAAACACTAAACAGCGAGCTCCCCCTCCCCCACTGTGAGTGTCACAAGTACCAGGTACTGAAAAAAAACCATGGCCTGAACCCTGGGCTTCTGGAGCAAGTCACAGTCCATGTCCCACAGACCCAAGTGTGTGCTTGCCAGGATGGATGAGAGAGATGGGGGGGAGGATTGACTAACAGGGAAAAAAAATCAGTGCTATGAAGACTCAAAGCACCACAGCAAACCAGGGAACTAAAGCAGATTCCAAGTGGGTTTGACACTCAGGAGTCACTGAGCAGGCTGCCTTCTGCTGAGTCACTTGGCATTTTCAGCTTGGGAGATTCACGGATGTCAGGTGGACACAGCTCCAGGAATGAGACTCGCTGCCAATCCAAGCCATAAAGCTGCACTGATGTGTTTTTTCAATCAAGCGTGGATGACAGATCAGGAGCATGGCTCTCCAGATCTGAAGATGGGAGAGGTTTCCTTTCTCCTGCCCCAAAAGGTTATGAACCTTGACAATATCTCAGGAACACATAGACTCACAGAGATCAGCCCCATTTATCGCTGGAGGAATCTAGCCCAGACTATTTCATAGTCCTAGAGAGCGGGCAAGCAGATGTGGCAGATGTCCTAAGTGTAAGTCTCTGGGGAAATGTGTTTCCATCAGATTGCCCAGCAATAGAAGAATCTACACATTGCCCCATGCTTCCAAAACTCACCTCTACGCCACCCATCCATTTGGGATGGTCAGGAAACTCGGCACACAGAACGTCTTTGGCTTGGTCAGTCCCCAGAACATGGTAGAAAAGCTTCTGATGCAGGTTTGTGGATGTCTCAGTACCTACAATGGATTACAAATTTGTTTCAACATATAAACTACATTAAATAGGCAGAGTTAGATTTCTAACACAGAGCCCTGAGCAATCTCCTCAGAGACGAAATGAGAAAAGGTACGGCCCCAGCCTCTGTAAATCTGATTTACAACAACTGAGCAAGTTCTACTTTCAAAGAAGTCAAAGACTAGCCCAGTTTTTGGAAAATTTTTCTATTTGCTTAGCTTCAAAAAACAACAGAGAATCCAGGTAAAAGTGGGATGTTCTAAGAGCAGCAAGGCATCCTGGGTATATTGTGATATCATAGGGCCTGAGAGCAGCAGGGGTCTTGGGTATATTTGACATCACAGGGCCCGAGAGCAGCAAGGAGTTCTGGGTATATTGTGACATCACAGGGCCCGAGAGCAGCAAGGAGTTCTGGGTATATTGTGACATCACAGGGCCCGAGAGCAGCAAGGAGTTCTGGGTATATTGTGACATCACAGGGCCCGAGAGCAGCAAGGAGTTCTGGGTATAGTGTGACATCACAGGGCCCGAGAGCAGCAAGGAGTTCTGGGTATAGTGTGACATCACAGGGCCTGAGAGCAGCAAGGAGTTCTGGGTATATTGTGACATCACAGGGCCCGAGAGCAGCAGGATTCCTGGGTATATTGTGACATCACAGGGCCCGAGAGCAGCAGGATTCCTGGGTATATTGTGACATCACAGGGCCCGAGAGCAGCAGGATTCCTGGGTATATTGTGACATCACAAGCCTGAGAGCAGTAGGGAATCCTGGATATATTGTGACATCACAGGGCCCAAGAGCAGCAAGGTGTCCTGGGTATACTGTGACATCAGCAGGGAGTCCTGGGTATATTGTGACATCACAGGGCCTGAGAGCAGCAGGTGCCTGGGCATAATATGAACTTAGAAAACCTAGAGAAGCAGCCTGCGAGGGCTGAAAAGGCACTGCCTGGGCCAGCTAAATAATCCACAGATTTTATTAAAAGAGTCTCCATGCCAGACTATCAAGACAGTGGCCTTTCCAAAAGGTTCACCATAAAATGTGGACTGTCTTAAAGGAGGCTTCCATGGATTTTTAAGAACATTATTTGAAATGAACATTATCATTTACCATAGGAAGTTGTGAATTTGGAAACAGCATTCGTTTTAAAAAGGAGTTCTTTGTAAAAATATTTTAATGTAGTATCATAGTAATGAGAACCCAGCTTCTAAGGATGCTGTAGGGAAGAAATCTCTACAGCGACATCAAAGCAATATCTCTTACGGGAAGTGATAACAATGTTCATTTACAATAGTGATCTTCAAATACACCAGCTGTCCTTCACATGTGCAAAGCCAACTGTGCCGGAAGCAGGCAGGTAGGCGGGCTTTGCAAAGCACTTAGCTAAAACTTGACGTGCCCTGATGGAGCAACTCTTCAGAAAACGTACGCAAAAAGCCGAAAAGGAGCAACTACAAGTTTCCTCTCTCTGCATAAAAACAGGGAAATTCATTGTACAAAGGAACGCACGGTAACTGGGAGAGCATTTCTGGGCTGAGCCAAGGCAAAGCTTTGTACTTAAAAGTGGAGCTTCAAAACAAAGTCCAGTTTCCAGAGCAAGCCAGATCCAAGTCCTTCGGCACACTGATTGGTATCCTTATTGCGGGGAAGATTCAGTGTTGGGGTAGGGATGGGGGAAGAGGTTCAGCTTTTTTCACCTTCCCTCTCCACAAAAGGCAGGGTAGCTAAGGCAGCAGGCAAAAGAGTCTTTTTAAATTAAAAAGTCAAGTTCAGGGTTTTTCACTAGTTTTCAAAGGTAACTGATACTTGAAGTACTAGAGAAAGGGAGGGGCAGGAGGCACATAAATGCCGGTAACAGTTGTTGGCAGGTAAGGATCTCTTGCCCCAGCCCTTCTGCCCATTGTATCACCACACACCCTAAACAATCTGAGCAACTCCCTCCCTACGCCTTACCAACAGGGAGGGGAAAAGAAAATTATTCCTTACCTGCTAATTTTCGTTCCTGTAGTACAAGGATCAGTCCCGGACAGTGGGTTATCTCCCCCTTCCAGCAGATGGAGTCAAATAGAACTTTGAAGGATGCTTCCTTATAAGGTAGTGCACCCTCTACTAATCCTCAGTATGGAGTATATCAAAGCAAAGAGGAAAATCAGGATGGATCAAGAACAACAGAATTAAGTAACAAATAACAGTGTGCAAAAGGCACAAAACAGTGTCAAACAACAAACTTGCAGAATAAACCATTAACCAGCCAAAGGAAAAAAGGCACTAAGAACAATTTGAGCAGAGAGGCAATCCCAAACCCAATAAAACAGTCAGGGAGGGCGTCTGGACTGATCCTTGGTACTACAGGAATGAAAATTAGTAGGTAAGGAATAATTTTCTTTTCCCTGTACGTACCAGGATCAGTCCAGACAGTGGGATGTACCAAAGCTTCCCTACGTAGGGTGGGCCCCGGAAAGCCCTGCTCGAATGACCCTAGAGCAAAAGGAGCCAAAAGTAGGTGACTGTATGTGTAGACGATAATGACGAGCAAAGGTATGTAACGATTTCCAAGTTGCGGCTCGACAAATCTCCTGGAATGAGACCAATTGCATCTCCGCCCAGGAAGCAGTCTGAGTTCAAAGAGAATGAGCCTTGACACCCGCTGGAGGCTGTCGACCCACTCCAATGTAGGCCACCGAGATCGCCTTCTTCAGCCAGCGAGCAATGGTAGTTTGACGCCTTGGCCCCCTTCCTCGGACCATGCCAGAGAACAAAAAGATGGTCCGACAAGCGAAAATCATTAGTAACTTCCAGATAGCGAATGAGGATACGCTTGACATCTAGCTTGAGTAGATCCGCCGATGCGTACACTGAAAAGGACGGAAGCTCTACCGTCTGATTCAAGTGGAACTCGGAAACCATCTTGGGCAGAAATGCAGGCACAGTGCGCAAGGAAACTCCCGAATCCGTAAAACGTAGGTAGGGCTCTCTGCACGAGAGTGCTTGAAGCTCCGAGATTCTGCAGGCAGAACAGATAGCTATCAGGAAAACCATCTTTGAGAGTGATATCCTTGAGGGTCGCGGAACGTATGGGTTCAAAGGGTGGACCGACCAAGATTCGGAGAACGAGATTGAGACTCCACGAAGGATAAAGAGCGTGGACCGGGGGTTTCACGTGCTTCACCCCCCTGAGGAATCGGAAGTTCCCTCTCGTTGATGAAGTAGAGAGCCTAGGGCAAAGACTTGCACTCTCAGCAAGTTGTAGGCTAGACCTTTGTCCAGTCCCTGTTGAAGAAAAGATAGGATCTGAGCCACCGAGGCGGTCCGTGGCGACACAGGTATGGAGTCACACAAGTTCTCAAAAACTTTCCATACCCTGATATAGGAGATGGAGGTAGACGTCTTTCTAGCCTTGATGAGGGTCGAGATAATGGCCTCTGGGTATCCACGCCTTCTCAGCCGGCACCTCTCAAAAGCCAGGCCCAAGCAGAAGCGATTGGCCTGGGCAAAAGATACTGGACCCTGATGCAGCAAGCGTGGAAGGTGACCCAGAAGAAGAGGTCCATCCACTGCGAGGTTGATCAAGTCTGCAAACCATGGACGACGGGGCCATTCCGGCGCCACCAGCATTACCGGACCCTGGTGAGACTCTATTCTCCGGAGCACCTTGCCCACCAGAGGCCAAGGGGGAAACACGTAGAGGAGAACGTGACAGGGCCAGGGGAGGACTAAAGCATCCACTCCCTCTGCGCCATACTCTCTTCTGCGACTGAAGAACCGAGCTGTCTTGGCATTCCGGGAGGTTGCCATTAGATCCAGATGGGGTCCCCCATCTGTGGAACAGGAGATTCACCGCCTCCTCTGAGAGCTCCCACTCTCTGGGATCTAGATGTTGACGACTGAGAAAGTTGGCTTGAACGTTGTCTACGCCTGCGATGTGGGAAGCCACTAGGTGGGAGAGATGAGTCTCCGCCCACGCCATCAACCTGTTTGTCTCCCGAGAGACATGCCGGCTCCTCGTGCCCCCTTGGCGATTGATGTAGGCCACAGCGGTCGCATTTATTTATTTTATTTATTTATTTATAGGTTCTTCTATACCGCGGTACGTATAGCAATACATCACCTCGGTTTACAGTGAAACATTAATTTAGCAACAGGCTTTACATGTAACAGTATAAAATAAACAGTAAAACAATTAATAGCAACAGGCTTTACAGAAAAACATGGGTTTCAAATAATATGCATTGTCAGAATATTCGGACTGCACGATGATGGACGAGAGGTAGGAAGCGTTTCAATGCCAGACGCACTGCTCTGGTCTCCAAGCGATTGACTGGCCCAAGTTGCTTGGGACGGCGTCCACTTCCCTTGCGCAGAACTCATCTGACACACCACTCCCCAGCCAGAGAGACTGACGTCCATCGTGACTATTACCCATTCTGGGATGTCCAAAGGAACACCCTGGAGAAGATGAGACAGGTTGAACCACCACGAGAGACTGTCCTTGGCTCCCTGCAGGAGAGGAAGGATGGCTTGGAAGTCCCGAGACACCGGCTTCCAGCGGGAGAGCAAGGCGCACTGTAAGGGACGCATATGTGCAAACGCCAGGGGACCAGATCGATGGTGGAAGCCATGGATCCCAGGACCTGGAGGTAATCCCACGCCACTGGAAGCGAGAGACCGATGAATCGCTGTATCTGAGCTATGAGTGTATGGGGGGCAGAGACAACTTGCCCAGCGCTGTGTCGAAATGCACCCCCAGGAAGTCCAGAGACTGAGATGGAGAAAGGCTGCTCTTGGCGAAGTTGACCACCCAACCGAGGGAGTGAAGAAGCGTCAACACCTTGTCGACCGCCCGGTGGCACTGGGCTGAGGACTTTGCCTGAATGAGCCAGTCGTCCAGGTATGGGTGCACCAAGACTCCCTCCCTCCGGAGAGCGGCGGCTACTACTATCATCACTTTCGTGAAGGTTCGAGGAGTGGTCGCAAGACCAAAGGGTAGAGCCTGGAACTGGAAATGCTGTCCCAGAATCTTGAATCGCAGAAAACGCTGATGCACTTGGAGGATGGGAATGTGTAGATAAGCTTCCATCAGATCCAGGAAGGCCAAAAATTCTCCGGAGTGTACCGCCGCTATCACGGAGCACAAGGTTTCCATCCGAAAGTGGGGAATCTTGAGGGCCCTGTTGACCATCTTGAGATCCAAGATCGGGTGGAAGGAACCTTTCTAATTGGGGACTACGAAGTATACCAAATAATGTCCCCGGCCTACTTCCAGGGGGGGGACCGGACGAATCGCTCCGAGAGCCAGAAGCATGTCGAGTGTCTGCCGGACTATGAGTTGTTTCTGGACTGGGCCACATGGAGAGACGAGGAACCTGTCTCTTAGCGGTCGAGAAAATTCTAACGCATAGCAGTGTTTTAGAATATCCAGGACCCACAGATCTGACGTGATGTTGACCCACTCCTCGTAGAAAAGGGAGAGATGTCCCCCTATCCTGGGGATCGGGGAGTGGGCTGACATAGCTTCATTGTGAAGACTTGGATGTCCCTTGGGCCAGACCAGAGCAGGGCTGTCTTCGGGCACGAAAGGACTGAGTTCAGGATTGAAATCGAGAGGACGGCTGACGAGGAGCTGCAGTCCTTGCCTGGAGGAAACTATGTTGATTCCTGAATCGGCTTCTAGTGGAATTAAAAGACCTAGAAGAACGGGGGCGATCCTCTGGCAGTTTGTGTACCATATTCTCTCCGAGGGACTTGATAATCTGGTCCAGATCCTCCCCAAATAATAGCTTGCTCTTGAAGGATAGGGATCCCAGCTGTGACTTGGAAGAAGAATCCGCTGACCAGTTGCGAAGCCAGATGAGGTGTCTAGCCGAGACTGCAGAAACCATAGATCTGGCCAATACTCTCAGAATGTCATATAGAGCATCTGCTCCATATGATATGACGGCCTCCAGGTGGTCTGTCTGAAGTGCTTCCTCAGGAGGCAACTCCTGGGAGCTGAGCAGCTGTTGAAGCCAGCAGAGACCTGCACGTTGAGTGAAGGAACTACAAATGGCCGCCCGGAACCCCAGGGCAGACACCTCGAAAACTCTCTTAAGATAAACTTCCAGCTTTCGATCTTTAAGATCTTGCAAGGCTGCACCTCCTGTTACTGGAATGGTAGTTCTTTTCGTCACCGCTGAGACTGCAGAATCTACTTTGGGAACCTTAAGAAGCTCCAGAAAATCATCCAGGAGAGGATATGGCTTATCCATGGCTCTGCCGACCTTGAGGGAGGTCTCCAGAGAATCCCATTCCCTGGATAACAGTTGAAGGAACGTGGGATGGGAAGGAAAGGACCTACACGGCGGACGTAGACCAGCCAGAAGGGGGTCCCCTTTCTTCGCTGGTGGATTAGGCTCAGGTGGGTCCAGAGGGACCTCAATGTCCAATTCCTGTAGGATATGTGGAAAGAGGGGGGTTCAGCTCATCCCTCTGGAAGATCCACAGGACTCTAGGATCATTCCCTTCCAATTGAGCCATAGTTGAAGGTTCATCCGGATGCGGGTCCTGCTGAGGAACAGACACCCCCCCCCCCCCCCCCCCCCGCAGAGGGGCGTACCAAACAGACCCTCGGAGCGCTTAAGGTAGTCGGAGGTACCTATGGTCCCGGGACCGCTGACCCTTGGGCACTCCCCACAGTCTGGGCATTTCCCAAGACCTCAGTGGAATCAGCCATTCTGGGTACCTTAGGAGGAGGAGGTCCCGCCAAAAATTCCTGGTGCTGGCCCATTCTGGCCAGGTAAGCATTGAAGCAGGAGAACAAAATCCGTAGAAAACGGAGGTGGCCCTGATGGAGGAAGAGTGGGAAGATCCCCTGACGGAAGAAAAGGCTCCAGAGGTGGAACGGGTGCCAAAACTGGTGGCTGAGATGAAAAAGGAGCGTCCTGCTCTTCTCCTGTTAGCGCTGGAACAGCCGAGTCTGGAGACAAAATGGCCACCGTTCCCGTGGTCAGCGGGAACCGGGGCTGGCCCCTGAGCGTCGAGGCACACCAGAAGACTAGAACCAGAGCGGCCCAGCGGTTGAGAGGGTCCCTCCCCACCAGGGAGGCAAGCTGTGCAAATACCCTCATGGGAGAGCCTCAACCCTGGCTCTCCACAAGCACAGCACCTGGACGAACGAGGCATGGGGGAACCTCGACGGAGCTGCGAGGGAACCAGCTGTTCTTAACGTGAGAAACAGGCAAGATTTAAAGCTGCGAGAAGCGGGAAAAACCTCCACTTCAGCCTGTTCTTCCTCACGCTCACCAGGTTCGTGGCTGTAAGAAGCGGGTAATAGCCTCCACTTCAGTCCTGCTCTCTCTCTATCCCTCAGCGACCCACGGCACGGAGAGGAATAAAGCCTCTCCGTGCCGGCTGCCCCGAGGAAAATGGCGTCTCAGGGGTTGCGGGTCGGATAGCAGCCACAGGGGGAGAGGTCGGCACCACCGACTTGCACCCCGGAGAGAGGAAGAGAAGAAATAACCTGTCAAAAGGAAATAAAAACAAACTTACCCCGACAACAGAGAAGGGAGGGGTGGGGAGAGCTGCAAATAGTACTGCCTGCAAGCAATAGAATGCTCCCACTAAAACAGGAGCGGAGGCTACAGGAAAGCTCTCCAAATAATTCCCTCAGAAAATTCAAAATTCAAAGATTTTTTTTTTTAATTGATCCATCCAAAAGAAAAGAAAGCTGAGGAAAATAGAGAAAATTCCTAAAATAGATTTCTAGTCATCTCAGTGGGGAACGAAAGCCACCACTGTCATCTGCTGGAGTCAAGAGAATACTGAGGATTAGTAGAGGGTGCACTACCTTATAAGGAAGCATCCTTCAAAGTTCTATTTGACTCCATCTGCTAGAAGGGGGAGAGATAACCCACTGCCTGGACTGATCCTGGTACGTACAGGAAATTCCCTCTTTTAGTTCTCTAAGGTTTTACACTGTGAATCTTATTTATGATGTAGCTGAGGTAATCTGAAATTAGATTTATATTCCTGCAGAATTAAAATGTGAAACAATGGAGAGAGAGAGACACTCTCCCTCATAAAAAGCCAGGCACTAGCTCACCATCACTCTTTCCGTCCTGCTTGGGGTAGGAGTTATAGAACATTCCTTTCCCGTCGTGGGTCCAGGCCATGCAGCTGAACTTCACCCTTTCCAGCACATCCGGAAGCTGAGTCCCCTTCTCCACCTTCATGAACTGGATCGTCACCCAGTCTGAGCCACTAGTGCTCAAACCGTAAGCAAAATATTCTCCATCTTCGCTGAAGGCATAGCCTAGAAACAATGCCAGAGACAACATGAGCTCCCCAAGCACAGGACTGTCACCGGGCTAAACGGCATCCCCTCCTGTCAACGCATAGGAGTGGCCACAGCCACCGTCCTGTCACTCCCCCAGCCTGGTGCCCATCTCGCCTGTTCCCCTTCCGACAGCCCTGCCCAATCAGCTTTCCTTTCATTCAGCACCAGCTCCCTAGGCTACCTACAAAGAGTTGTGGACGTCCCTCGCAACCTTGGTGGCCCTCTCGGCTGCCTGCTGAACAAAAGCTGCAGCAAAATTATAATCGCTGTTGCATTTCTGTCACTGAATCTCATACGCTTGGAGGTCAATGAAAACTCGTAATCAAATTATCAGAATTTAGGAAGTGTGGCAGGCTTTTCACCCCCTCTCTTGTTTATGATGTCAATGCACCTTTCATTCTAGCAATTCTTTTCCAACCAGCATGAATGGAAGCAAAGGGAAAATTGGTTCTTACCAAATTTTCGTTCCTCTAATACCAAAGATCAGTCCAGACAAGTGGGTTTTGCATCCCTACCAGCAGATGGAGGCAGAGAACAAAACTTTGAGGCACTGCTACATAACCGACAGCACCACCTGCAGTCCCTCAGTATTGACCTGTACCCAAGCCAAAGATAAACATAAATCCCCCTCTAGGGCGAACAGATAAAGCAGGGCTGGAACCCCCTGCACTGGAGCCTCTGTCCCCTCCAGACACCAAAAAACATATGTACAAACTACAATCAATTCTTTGAAAAAATTTACATCAATTATCAGGAAACAGTCTTTCAGCAGCAACGGGGAGGGTCTCTGGAACAATCTGTGGTATTATAGGAACGAAAATTCCTTTCCTGTTCATACTCAGATCAGTCCAGACAAATGGGATGTACCCAAGCACCCCTAAACTGGGTGGGAACCCAAAAGACCCTCACCAAAGGACGCATCCTCCTGTGCCCTCATGTCCAAATACTAATGTCTGATGAAAGTGTGAAGCGAAGACCACACTGCCGCTCTCAAATATCCTGAGGAGATAGCAACTGATACTCTGCCAAAGAGGCAGCCTGCGCTCTTGTAGAATGCGCTTTCAGCCCCACTGGAATCTTGCAACCCTTACACAATATACGCAAAGCAACTGGCCTCCTTCCGCCACTATGAAATTGTGGCCTTTGAAGCGTTATCACCCTTCTTCGCGCCCCCAAACACAAAAAGGTGATCAGATTGCTGAAAAGAATTAGTGACCTCCAGATAACACAACAGAATCCGATACACATCAAAAAGATTCAGTTCTCTTTCCTGAGGTGAATCCTTAGACCAAATAGGCCAGAAGATCCACCGTCTGATTAACATGAAAAGAGGACACCACGTTCGTCAAGCAAGAGGGGACCACCTACAATGTGACCCCGTCCTTAGAAATATGCAAAAAAGGATCTCTGCATGACAGAGCCTACAACTCCAAAATTCGCCTGGCAAAACATATGGCCACCAGAAACACCAACTTCAACGTCAGGTCCTTCAGCATCACCTGTCTCAAAGGCTCAAAAGGTGCACCACAGAGCACTCACAGAACTAGATTGAGGTTCTAATCCGGGCTCAACTTTCGAACTGGTGGCCGCAAATGCTTGACCCTCTTCAGGAAACAAAACAGATCAGGCAGACCTCCCCCACAACTTGCCCGTAAGGCAACCCAAGGCAGATACTTCAACGCGGAGGGAATTATAGGCCAAACCCTTAGGCAATCCCTCCTGCAAAAAGGCTAAAATCTGAGGAATGTCCACAGCTAGGGGTTCCAAACACCTCTGAAGGCACCACGACTCAAAGACCTTCCAGACCCTGACTTACACTAGAGACATAGTGGACCCCTGAGACTGGAGGAGGGTAGAAATAACCGGTTCCGAATAGCCTTTCAGCTGCAACTGCCGCCTCTCAAAAGCCAAGCCACAAAACAGAAGTGATCCTCCTGATTGGAACTTTTTGAGCCCCTGACATAGCAAGAATGGAAGATGGGCCAACCTGAGAGGTCCCTCTACCGCGAGCTGTACAAGATCCGCGAACCACAGGCGCTGCAGCCATGCTGATGCCACCACCACCACCAACCTCGGATGCGACACTATGCACCGCACAACTCGTCCAACTAGTGGCCACGGGAGAAACACGTACAGAAGTGTCCCTGTCAGCCAAGGGCACACCAGAGCATCCAGCCCCACCGCACCGACCTCTCTTCTGCAACTGAAAAACCTCACCGACTTTGCGTTGGCCCACGTCACCATGAGATCCAACTGGGGAAGCCCCCACCTGGCACAGATGCGATCCCAAGCCTCCGGGGACAACTCCCACTCCCCCGGATCCAATTGCTGCCTGCTGAGGAAATCTGCCTGCACATTGTCCGCACCCGCAACATGGCCGGTCACTATTCCCTCAAGATGGAGCTCCACCTAGACAAACAACTACCAAGCTTCCAGAGCCACTGCTTGACTCTTTGTCCCTTCTTGCCTGTTAATGTATGCCACTGTCATTGCATTGTCCGAGAAGACCCGAACCATCCTGCCTGTGACCCAGGGAATGAAGGCCTCTAGTGCTGGTGAACCACCCCTGTTTCCAGACAATTGAATGGCCAGGTGCTCTCCTCTGCTGACCAAAGTGCTTGGGTAGTCCTACCCAGGCACACCGCTCCCCAACCCTTGAGGCTGGCATCCATGGTCACCTCCACCCAGTCTGGTGTTTCCAGATTCATTCCCATTTTCAGACTGTGACGCAACAGCCACCATGAAAGACTGGACCTGGATTCTTGTTGAAGAGGCAAAGACAGATGATACTCTTCCGACACAGGATTTCACCTGGACAAATTGCGTTCTGCAGCGGTCTTTTGTGCGTAAAGGCCCATGGAACCAAATTCAATGTGGAAGCCATGGACACCAGGACGTGCAAATAATCCCAGGCCGATGGCACCGACAGCCGTAACAGATGCGTCACCTGCGCCTATAACTTTGCCAGCCTGGGGTCAAACACCCTGCCCTTTTGGGTGTCGAAAAGCACCCCCAAATACTCCAACGACTGGGTCAGAAATGTGAAGAGTCACCTAGTCATCACCCAACCCAACGACCGCAAGGTGACCATGACTTGCTGAAGCGACCGCACACAGTCATCTTCTGTCTTCGCACAAACGAGCCAATCGTCCAGGTACAGATGTACCAAAATTCCTTCTCGTCGAAGGGCTGCTGACTCCACTACCATCACCTTCGTGAAGGTCCGTGGCACCATGGCCAAGCCGAAGGAAAGAGCTTGAAAATGGAAGTGCTGTCCCAACACAATGAACCGAAGAAACTTCTGATGGTCCTTTCAAATGAGAATATGGAGGTACGCTTCCATCAGATCTAACGATGCCAAGAACTCTACTCTGTGGACTGCTGCAATCACAGTTCGCAACATCTCCATTCAAAAATGCGGAACCCTCAAGGCCCTGTTCACATTCCACAAGTCAAGGATAGGCCTAAAATTTCCTTCCTTCTTGGGACCTCAAAATAAACGGAATACTTTCCCCATCCCTGCTCCTCCCGTGGGATGGGGACTATTGCGTTTAACCTTAACAGCCTCTGCAGAGTTCCCCACACTACCTCCCACTTGCTTCAAAAAGCAACGCGAGACTCTTGAAAGGCTTCCCTGACAGGGTGCAAAAATTCTATAGCGCAACCTTCTCGCACCACCTCCAGAACCCAATGATCCGATGTAATCTTTGGCCCACTCCTTGGAGAAGTTGGAAAATCTGCCCCCTATCGCTTCTACGGAGGAATGGGCGATGCTGGCTTCATTGAGATGACTTTCCATCATTGGTCCCTTGACCGGCAATATCCCTGGAAGATCTGCGGGGGCCTCGAAAGGACTGATGTCCAACAGACTGCTTTGCTCCCACACAAGAGGAGAAGTTGTCTGCCTGGAACCTACACGACTCCCAAAAACGGGACCACAATGGAAAAACCTTTCAGGTGGCCTTCTTATCCTCTGGCAACCTGTTCCCTTTGGACTCTCCCAAAGTCTTCATCAGTTGATCCAAATCCTCCCCAAAGAGGAGTTTTCCTTTGAATGGAAGATTACACAACTGCGCTTTGGACCACATATTAGCCGACAAATTTCGCAACTACAAAAGCCTGCAAGCCGCTACTGCAAAGACCATGGCCCTGGCTGAAGTGTGCACGAAGTCATAAAGCGCATCTGTGACATAAGCCACTCCAGCCTCCAAGCGCACTGACTGTAGAGAACTAGCATCTCCTGAGGAAGTTTGCTCCTGAGCCTTCTGCACCCAGCACAAACAAGCCCTCTGCATCATACTGCCACAAATCACGGCTCAGAGACTCAAAGCGGAAACTTCAAACATCCGCTTCAACTGAATCTCCAACTTGTGGTCCTGAACATCCTTCAGAACGGCTGCCCCCACTACCGGGATGGTTGTAGTCTTAGTCACCGCTGAAACCACCGCATCCACCTTCGGCACCTGCAGGAGAGGTCTCCTCCATCAGAGGGAAAAACTTAGCCATGGCCCTGCCAACCTTTAGACCCGTTTCCGGAAAATTCCACTCCCAGTTCACCAACTTGTGAATCTTCTTAGGCAAAGGAAATTCACTAGGAGGGCCCCACTCCATCCAGAACAGGATTCATGCCCTGATTATCTGACTCCTGGGTCACTTTAGCCCCCAATTCCTGCAGCACCTGAGGAATAAGGGGACGCAATTCCCCCTTCTTAAAAAAGTGGACCACCCTAGGGTCATGTCCTCCTGACATCGGAAACTCGTCCTGATCCAGATCATCCTTATTTGCTTCCTGGTCCACATTCAGAGCTGCGACAGCGTCCACATCCGGATCTGCCCCATGCAAGTCTAGAGGGTCCTCCTGCATATCAACCGAATCACCCAGATCCATGAGAACAGCCTCCGAACCTCTGCGACCCTGACACAGGCATCGCAGCAGATCCCTGGACTTCCCAGAAGGCACCACTTTAGAAGCCTGACGGGAAGGCCTCTTCTTCGGACGCTTAGCTCCCAATCCTTGCCAGGAAGGCCTTATAGAGGAGTAAAACAAACTCCGGCAAGAAATCTTCATGATCCATAGTCCCCTGCTCCAGAAGACGTCCCTCCTGTACCATAGACCACAGGTTTGCACTTCTGCCACCTGCTGGAGACAGAGAAAATACTGAGGTCCTGCAGGTGGCACTCTTGGTTATGTAGCAATGTCTCAAAGTTGTGTTCTCTGCCTCCATTTGCTGGTAGGGATGTCTGGACTGATCTGGTTATGAACAGGAATGTTAACTAGCCCAGAGGAATTGCACGTACATGCCATTACAAATGAATGCTCACTGTCTTTAGCCACTAGAAAATTAAGATCAGAACGTGAGTTCTGGATGAGATGGAATTTGTCAACAGTCCTGTCTACAGTGGAATACCTCATTTCACCCTGAGGAAAGCCCTGGGATTTCTGCTTCATTTATTCAGTAACTGTGTTACGTCTCCTGCACAAATTAGTTCTACAATGCTGGTAAGCTGTGGAGAGGACAAGTCAAAAGTGCGGGGAGCTTGATGGGTGGATAGAGGAGTTGCACTTAATTATGGTCAAACCACAGCAAAAGTCTAAGAGGCAAAAGACTCCCGAGGGTGCAGTCAAATACAATACAGCACTGGCTTTTCCTCAAAAAGAAACACAGAACTTTCAAATTAAAAGTATTTACAAGGTTACAGAGCTGATTTAGGGCATCTAAGCCAAGTTCTTATGACTGCCTAACAGATTTCTCCCAAAATAACAAACCACAGGGAATACAAACACAGACTGCATGCATTTCCTCCAAGAAGTGGTTTTGCTTCATGGTGCCTTGCACCCGGCTGCCCTCCCTCCCCCACTGAACTGAACACTCAAATGCTCTTAACACCGAGTACAGAGATCCCCTTAAGGGGTTTCCCTGCTGCCATCCAGCATTATCCAGAATTATTTCTAGCAATCCCAAGACCACCGACCTCGCAGGGCCACAGTGCCGTCCTCAGAAAGCTTATTTGGATCCAGAAATACTCTGGGTTCGCCGCTCAAGGAATCCTGTACATACAGCACTCGCTGGTTCTGCAGCCCGGAATTGTAGAAATGGAAATACCTGGGGAGCCAGAACAGCTCTAGTTTAGTGAAAAAAGGAAAAAGAAAAAAATGTGTTCTTAAAGGGAGGAGCAGAATGGGGAGAGGCCCCCTGGTGACAAGAGTCACTTACTTTGGTGACATGATCCAAATGCGCTAACCTTAGGATGACTCTTTCAAGTGTTGCGATAACGCCCTGCACCTGACTGAGGTCACAGCTCCTGAAAGAGTCCTCCAAAGCACCACGCTCCATCGTAGTAACATGGTACAACAGCAGCCCATCTGCCCCTGCCAACGGTATCACAAATACTTCGGATCTTATTAAACGTTAGTTTCCTGCCAGCATGAAAGCGCAGCTCGTTTTTCTGCATTCAGATTTCACTATAACAAACGCACATGAGCTGAAAACATAACAGCAGTCATCTTCAAACTACTTCCCTTGATGCAAAGCCCATGGCTCATTTTTCCCCGAAGGGCTTTGTGCCACTTCGCCAAGGGAAAGCACACACAATCTTCTGAAAACTGTCCTGGGGGGAAAAGGCACCTGCAGATGTTTGCATCTGCTTTTTGGTACGGGGGACTTTTTACCACAGAAGGTAATGCACGGAGACTCTGAAATGCAATCTACGTGCATCGTTTTCCACCCCCAGCCCCTCAGGAATGCCCTCTCCATGCGGGTAAAGCATGCCTGCTGCCAAACAACGTGTGTGCTTTGAGCTTGGTAAAAGGCTGGGTAATTTTTCAGACGGCCCCTGTTACCCGGTCAACTGACTTTTGAAAGACGGGTAAGAAATAAAAATGATTGACCACCGCATGGTGGGATGCAGTTCCTGCTTTACTTAGGAGCTGCGATCACCACAGGGTATGAAAGTGCAGCTCAGCTGCTTTGAAATCTGCATGGCACGCAGTACCTTGTCCCTTTCTTAAAATGGCAGCTGTACTTGGGGTAGTCATATAACTCAGTCATTCGCTCTTTAAATAATCCTCGGACAGGACACTGCTCCAGAAAGGGCACCGTAACTTTGTTCTGTGCTTCCACGAATGCCTGAAGTGATAAAATTAGAAGAAAAAAAAAAATAAGAGATGCCATGTGAGTTACAGGACACACACATCATTAGGAGCGATGCTTATCCGCAGTTTGCCTGTGTATTTAAAAGTCAGCAAGTTTTCGTTCTTATCACATTTCTACAATGAGTACTTATAAACAGGCTTTTATTGGGAGTTAATGCCCTGGCAGAGAAACTCAAACTCACGGGCCGATTCAGTAAAAACGCGGGAGAGCGGACAAACGCCCGCTCTCCCGGCGCGCGCACCGGCCACTCGCCGGTGCACGCGATGCAGTATTTAAATGAGGTGGTGCGGTAGAAACGGGTAAAAGGAGGCGCTAGGGACACTAGCGCGTCCCTAGCGCCTCCTTTTGACCCAGAGCGGCAGCTGTCAGCGGGTTTGACAGCCAACGCTCAATTTTGCCGGCGTCAGTTCTTGAGCCCGCTGACAGCCACAGGCTCGGAAACCGGCAAAATTGAGCTTCCGGTTTTCGGCCCAACAGCCGCCGGCCCAATTTAAATTTTTTTTTCTTAGTTTTTACTGCTTTTCTGTGCACTTTCCCGGTGCTGCTTGGCTGCACATTTTACTTACTGTATCCCGCGCGCATACCTAATAGGGCCATCAACATGCATTTGCATTTTGAGGGTTTAATTAGGTGTCGCGGGTTGGACGCTCATTTTCCGCCCCTTACTGAATAAGGGGTAAGGGAAAACGCGCGTCCAAGAGCAGGTATTGTACCAAGAGCAGGTACTGTATCGGCCTGTCACTAAGGTTTTAGTGAACAAGAAATGCCTATCCTTTCATATCCCTTTATCCATACAAATACAAATTCATAGAAAACCCTCTTCCATGGTTTATTGGGCGAGACAGGGAGATGTACCACCACGATAGTACGACTTTAATACCATGCCCAGCTGTAATATCATGGAAAGGAACGTTCTCCTGACAATAAAGCTGGAGATTGGATAGCCTGTCATATTTCTGGAGACAGCAGGCTGGATTTCTCTAGCTTTTTCAAAGAAAGGTTAGTCTGGTTTTTTCTGGGTGCAGGCAGGATTTGTCTTTCATGTACCTAGCTTAAAACATGAGTAATGATGAAATAACTATTTTACAACAGCTGTCTTCAAAACCCCTTCAGAGATCATACATGCAAGGGACACAGGGTCCACTTTAGGATAATTCAGTGAAGGAAGATTTTAAAATTGCAGGTGGAGTGAAGCAGAATTTACTATGAGCTTAACAAGCCGCACATGAACAGCTACAGCACCACAAGCCAGCTCTAGACCTGAAGGGCCGCAAATGGCTTTCATTTTCAAGTAAACAATGTAAACTACCTTGGTTCTTAGCTGATGAATATTTATGCTGCAGAAAACCAGGAGGTGCCCAACTCTAATCTATGCCTTTGGCTAAACAAACTCCTCATGCTCTGCACTGGGAGACAAAGTATTCCCTGATCCTACACCTAAGAAGTAAGTTCTGTTTCTTTCGAGAAAAAAAAAAAATATATTAAAAAAAATTCCCTCACAACTAACAAACAGCAGGCCGGAAGCCTACACTATTCATCTTATAGGCAGTCCACCCTTCACTGAAACCTACTCCTAACTACCCCCTCCTACCTATACCCGCACAGCAACCTGAAAAAATCAACATGATACAAACTTTCCCTATCCCCATCATCCCTCATTCACCCTTCAATAGAGGTAACACACACATACTCAATCTCCAACGACCTAAAAGGTCATTGATTCCCATCATGATTTCCCCCCTAACTCAATTCCTGGGCCTATCTTTAATCACCCTAACCCTACTCAACGCACAATCCTTATCAAAAAAATCCCACATGCTCAACGACTATCTCTTAGACACCCAACCGGAACTGTGTGCTATCACTGAATCTTGGTTGAAAAACACAGACACACCACTAATCAACCAATTACAGACACAAATATATGACCTTTTCTCTATTCCCAGAGAGAAAAAAAAGAGGGGGTGGACTACTGCTAGCCACTAAAAAAGATCTGAAACTAGCCCAACACCCAATTAAATCTGCGACTAAACTTGAAATCGGACTATTCAAATCCTCCCAGCTCCAAATCTGTCTGATCTACGCCCCGCCTGGGCTACTAGAATCCGACCCTTCGCCTCTCATAGAATTGGTAGCCAAACACATCAACACCAACGCACCAGCCATACTGCTAGGAGACTTCAACATTCATGTTGACTCCCCTTCCCCATCCGCCAATTGTGAAGCCTTACTCTCTTCCCTACTAGCTATGGGATTCAAACAAATTAACAGCAAAGCAACCACTCCTTGCTGATCGACTCTTCTATACGTTTAGAATAGAAATTGTTAATCTATCCTTTTCTTCTAACAGCCATGTTCGATCTCCCTGTTTTAATTTAACTTTTTTTCGCTTCCTATGTTAACTGGTTTCCCCCTTGTTTACTGTAAACCGGTAAGATAAGACCTAGTCTTGAGCATAGTTATATTAAAAGAACTTAAATAAAAAAATAAATAAATAAATCCTGCTGCACAGGTAACCTTTAAACTCCATCAGTAATCTTCGGGCAATGTTGATCAGGGTGTGCCAGAAACAGAAAGACAGACCTTGAACGGAACCGTTAATTCCGTTCCTGTTCTTTTCTTGCTATTTAATCAATTCCATACCACCCTGTTTTCAATTGAGCAATTAAAGGAAAAAGTCAGCCAAGGTGGTGGGAAGTAATAGGAGAAACCAGTCTGAAATGAGAGACACGCCCACAGCCCAGCCTCCTAACAGAGCTGCTTCCCTTACCTTTGTCTGCTCACTATCAGGATCTTCAAGCCACTTATAAGGATCACAGATTTTGCACCCATGATAGTCTTCTATCTGCAAACCACAAGAAACACACGGATTCCATAACAGACAAGTGACACCTTATTAGAAGTCTGGGCAAAGTGATGCCTCTCCATGCACTGCACTGCACTTATTCTAGCAAAAACCTCTGTAGCACATGAGTCTTTGGGGGGAGTAATGTAGCACATAATCTGTCCATTCGACCATCTGTCAGAGAATATGTCCCAGCTGAGAGCAGACTGCATGACCATCTAGTCTAGAGACAGCAGCAGAGGCTCCAGTGAACGGTCGGACACTGGACTGCCTCATGGCTCAGAACCGCAGCTGCTGGCTCTACACCAGAGGAAGGCAGTGTGGAATTCCAGATGGGACATGTGCCCTCGCCGCAGTGTCTGCTCATAGGTCTGAATACCTTAAGCTTCAGGGATGCTCTTGTGCTCAGTATCTGTTGAGCATTTGTTATTCAGAGGTCTATGTATAGGATGACGACCATACAGCTCCATGGCTGGGGTTTTACCCCACTGCATGCACAGTAGACCTAGTCCTGCTTTTCTTAAGGTACTCAAAAACTCCATTTCCCTGCATTCAGTGGGCTAAAACCAGGAGTGGCTCAACTCGTTGCCCTGGATATGAAATTGGACAGTCACCCCATGTATGTACATAATGAGTCTCATCTAGTGTGATTAGCAGAAATTGAAACTGTAATAGCCTCAAGGCAAAGACTATGGATGCAAGTGATGACACAGATCTCTTGGTTCTACAGGGCTGTAATCACTCATTTTGCCCTCTCCACTAGTCCATCAATTGATTTGCATTAATGCAGTATTATGTGGCGTTGTACCAAGCTGCAATATGTCTGTGAGTTCTATTTTTCAAACTGTATTAAAATGGATGATTGAAAACTGTGTGTCAATTTTACCAACATACGAGTGCACTGGAACCTGGCAGATCTAGAAAGATCAAAGACCAGAAATGGAAGCGGCAGAAATAATATAGACGGCAAAAGAGAAGGAGAGGAAGAAGAGAAAATTAAATGAGAAAGTCCAGTCCCGGGGCTCAGACCACCACCATCTCTATGAGCATGGATCAGAGATGCTAATTTTATCTTCTTCGAGGCTAGCTCATCGGTCTTTTGTTTCATGGCACAAAACAACTAATTTTAAAACCTCCCTTATTTTAATACTCAACTCTTCAAAAATCCATCCACTTTAATGTAATTAAATTGAGCATTGCTCATTACAAAGAACATCTTTTAAGAAAGGTGGAGGGTCTTCATCGAATGACTTGAGGAGAGATTGAAGAATCTAAATATGTACACCCTGGAGGAAAGGAGGAGCAGAGGTGATATGATACAGACTTTCAGATACTTGAAAGGTTTTAATGATCTAAAGACAATGACAAACCTTTTCCATTGGAAAATAATCAGCAGAACCAGGGCTCATGATTTGAAACTCCAGGGAGGAAGACTCAGAACCAATTTCAGGAAGTATTTCTTCACGGAGAAGTTGGTGGATGCCTGGAATGCCCTTCCGGAGGAAGTGGTGAAGACTAAAACTGTGAAGGACTTCAAAGGGGCATGGGATAAATACTGTGGATCCATAAAGTCTAGAGGATGTGAATGAAGAGAAGAGGCATGGGGGTAGCTTGCGGGAATGACAGCTACTACCTGGAGATTAATGGAGAAATTACTTACCTGATCATTTCGTTTTCCTTAATGTAGACAGACTCAGGACCAATGGGTATAGTATACTCCTGATAGCAGTTGGAGACGGAGTCAGATTTCAATCTGACGTCACTACTGGTACATATACCCCTGCAGGAAGTGCTGCTCTTCAGTATTCTCCTCGAAAAGCAATAGTGGATATATGTGTGACTGAATACCTTGAATAACTTGGATAACTTGATTAATTTGAACTGGTTGAGTTGGTTATAGCTGGAGACCACCAGTGCCCTCAACCAAGAAACGTCGACACCCGGCAGGATGGGTGTCCTAACTGGAGGGAAAGCTAGGCTTACCCGTGATTATCTCGCTTTCGGGGATGTCTCCCGAGAATTCCACGATAGACGGCAGCCGTGGGTGGGATTCTGAGTCCATCTGTCTACACTATGGAAAACGAAATTATCAGGTAAGTAATTTCTCCATTTCCTAGCGCGTAGCAGATGGACTCAGGACCAATGGGATGTATAAAAGCTACACCCGAACTGGGTGGGAGGCTGCCCGTGGCCCTCTTAGTACTGCCCTTGCGAATGCTGAGTCCTCCCGGGCCTGAACATCCAGGCGGTAGAACCTAGAGAAGGTGTGGATGGAGGACCATGTCACCGCACGACAGATCTCGGCAGGTGACAGCATCTTGGTTTCCGCCCAGGACACTGCCTGGGCTCTTGTGGAATGGGCCTTGACTTGTAAAGGTGGTGGCTTGCCTGCTTCTACGTAGGCTGCCTTGATAACTTCTTTGATCCAGTGAGCTATGGTTGCCCGTGAGGCCGCTTCCCCTTGCTTCTTCCCGTTGTGAAGGATGAATAGACGGTCCGTCTTTCGTAAGGACTCCGACCTTTCCAGGTATCGGACTAGGAGTCTGCCGACGTTGAGGTGGCGCAGACGGCGAGATTCATCCGAGTCCTTATGCTCATCTGGCAATGGTAGCGAGATGGTTTGGTTGAGATGGAAGCGAGAGACCACTTTGGGGAGGAAAGACGGGACCATGCGTAACTGAATGGCTCCCAGAGTGAGCCTGAGGAATGGCTCCCGACAGGACAGTGTTTGGAGATTGGAGATACGACGGGCCGAACAGACTACCACCAGGAAGGCCGTCTTCAACGTTAGTAGCCACAGGGACAGGCCGTGGAGATGTCTTAAGGAGGCTCCTGTTAAGAAGTCTAAGACTAGGTTGAGGTTCCATAGGGACACCGGCCACTTAAGGGGTGGTCGGATCTGCTTGACTCCTTTCAGAAAGCGGGAGATGTCTGGGTGAGAGGCTAGGCTGCCGCCCTCACTCTTGGTTCTGTAGCATGACAATGCGGGCACCTGAACCTTGATGGAGTTGAGAGACAACCTCTTCTGTAAGCCGTTCTGCAGGAATTCCATAATCGTGGGAATTTTGACTGACCGTGGGATGATGTCGCGTTCCTCACACCAGGCTTCAAATACTCTCCAAATCCTTATGTATGTTAGAGATGTGGATAACGTGCGTGCTCGGAGAAGGGTGTCAATTACAGCCCCCGAGTATCCACTCTTCTTCAGGCGCGTCCTCTCAATGGCCAGACCATAAGAAAGAATCGAGCTGGGTCTTCTTGGAGGATCGGCCATTGTTGGAGCAGATCCCTGTGTGGAGGTAGAGGGAGAGGGCTCCCTGTCAGTAGCCTTCGCATGTCTGCATACCATGGCCTTCTTGCCCAGTCTGGGGCCACTAGCAATACTGGTCCCTTGTGGTGTTCTATCTTGCGGATGATTCCGCCCAATAGGGGCCACGGCGGAAAGGCGTATAGTAGGGTTTCCTGTGGCCAAGTCTGTACCAGGGCATCGATCCCCTGGGACTGAGGTTCCCATCTGCGGCTGAAGAAGCTGGGCACTTGGGCGTTGGACCGGTTTGCCAGGAGATCCATGGTTGGTGTTCCCCAACGGTTTACTATCAACTGGAAGGCTGTAGTCAACAGTCTCCATTCTCCTGGGTCTAGACTTTCTCTGCTGAGGTAATCCGCAGCGACATTGTCTTTCCCCGCGATGTGGACGGCCGAGATCTCTCGAAGATTCGCTTCCGCCCACGTCATTAGGGGGCCTATCTCCAGGAACACCTGTTGGCTTCTGGTTCCTCCCTGACAGTTGATGTAGGCCACTGTCGTGGCATTGTCCGACATGACTGACTGATTTGTCCCGGAGTCTGTGACTGAACCATAGGCAGGCTAGTCTGACTGCCCGTGCTTCTAGTCGGTTGATGTTCCATCTCGACTCTTCTTTGCTCCATTGCCCCATGGCTGTCAGCTCCTGGCAGTGTGCTCCCCATCCTCATAGGATGGCATCCATGGTGAGCAGGATCCAGGTCGGTGAGGATAGCCTCACTCCCTTGCTCAGATGGCCTTCTTGTAGCCACCATCATATCTGGGTTTCAACTTTTTCCGGGAGCTGGAGGTGAATGCTGTAGTTCTGGGACAGCGGGCTCCATCGTGACGATAGAGAGCGCTGTAGAGGTCTCATGTGAGCTCTTGCCCAACGCACTACTTTCAGTGTGGATGCCATGAGGCCGAGAACTTGGAGGTAGTCCCAATGCTGTGGGGCGAAGCTCCTTGTCGGTGTCATAATGACCTTGTCTTGTTTGGTGTCGAACCAAACTCCCAGGTACTCTAGAGATTGTGAGGGCTGCAAACAGCTCTTGTTTGTGTTGACCACCCACACGAGGCTCTCCAACAGAGCTTTGACTCTGTTGGTCGCCTGGTGACTTTCCTCTGGGGACTTTGCCCTGATCAGCCTTCCTTCCACAGTGTCACTGCCACTTCCACCATGATTTTGGTGAACGTCTGGGGTGCTGTGGCTAACCTGAATGGTAGTGCCCGGAACTGGTAGTGATGGTCCAAGATCGTGAAGCGTCGAAAACGCTGATGCTCTGGTGGACCGGAATGTGCAGGTAGGCTTCCGACAGATCCAGGGATTTAAGGAATTCTCCCGGGTGTATCGCCCTTATGACCGAGTGTAGGATTTCCATGCGGAAGCGAGGAATCTTCAGGTGTCGGTTGACAGACTTGAGATCTAGGATGGGCTGGAACGTACCCTCTTTCTTGGGAACGATAAAATAGAGGGAATAGTGCCCAGTATTTATTTGTTGCGAGGGCACCGGTGTTATAGCCTCTAAGGCAAGTAATTTGGTCAGTGTAGCTTCCACTGCCGTCCTCTTCTGTAGGGGTCGAGGCAGGGGGACTTCACAAACTTGTCCGGAGGGATGTGATGGAAGTCCAGATAATATCCCTCTCAAATGATGGCTAGGACCCACTTGTCCGAAGTTATCTCGACCCATCTTTGGTAGAATAGGGCACGTCTGCCCCCTATGGCTTCTTCCCTTGGACGGGTCAGCTGATTTTCATTCTGGGGTGTGGCTCCTGCCTGCGGGGCGAACCGCTTGATATGCGCTTCTGTATGGATTAAAGCGCTGTGAGATCCTCTGCCCCTAGAGGTTTGGGGGAAGGGTCACTGGTTTCTCTTACTCCTGTCCTCCAGTAGCCGCGGTAGTGGGGATTCGCCCCATTCGTTGGCTAGCCTCTCCTGTTCGCTTCCGAACAGGAGGGTTCCCTTGAAGGGCATTCCCATGAGTCTCGTTTTGGACGATGCATCGGCCGACCAGCTTCGGAGCCAGAGTTGTCTTCTGGCCACCACGGCAGATGACATGTTCTAGCCGCGGTACGCACCAGATCAAAGGTGGCATCCGTGAGGAATGATACAGTTAGTTCCAGGGCTTCACCGGGGGTGTTGTTCCTGGTCTGGGATAAGCAGGCGCATGTCACCACGGCACAGCAGGCTGCGATCTGTAGAGACATAGCGGAGACGTCAAAGGATCTTTTGAAGATGGATTCCAGATGTCTGTCTTGGGCATCCTTGAGTGCTGCTCTTCCTTCAACTGGAATGGTAGTGAGCTTCGAGATCGCGCAAACCATGGCATCCACTCTCGGACATGCCAGAAGATCTTTGGCAGCAGGGTCAGGGGGTACATGGCTGCCAGGGCCTGCCCCCTTTTGAGCGTGGTCTCCGGGGCTTCCCATTCCAGGTCAATTAGCTGCTGGACAGCTTGTAACCGCGGAAAATGGTGGGAGGTCTGACGGAGTCCCTCCAGGAGAGGATTCGTCTTAGGTTCCCCCGAGGCATTTGTGCCTGGGATAGCGAGCTCTTCCAAGCTGTGTGTGACCAGGTCTGGAAGCTCATCCTTGGAGAAGAAATGCCTCATGGTTCAGTGGGGTTCCATCCCTGGGGGGAGTACCCCTTCCTCCAGGGGTTCTGAATCCTCGTCCGAGTTGTCCGTGTCCCCGAAGGTGGAGGAGGCACTTCTCTGGGCCTAGAGGGTCCCGGGATGTTGAGGTCCTCTGGGGGAGGCTGTGGCCGTGTTATCTGAGGCGCCGACTGCATATGGATAAATGTATGCAGGCCTTTGAAGAATTCCACCCAGAAGATAGATACTGGGTCTAAATTGAGAGGCACTGTGTCCCTGGGGAGCTCCGTCTGAGAGACCCCCACTGGGGGTCACGAGGTCCGGCATACTGTCTGAGGAGCTGGATCCCGGTATGGCTGAGGGCCTTCGGCTGAATCACCCAGGGCCCTGTATGCACAGGGCCGTGGCCTCTTCATGCCGTGCAGCTCTAATGTGGCATGCTGGGCAGAGGCCCTGCGCCTTGAGCTTCTTCTGCGGTGGTGCCATGGCTTGTGCGCATAAAAAATATAGAGACCGGGCGGCTTAGTTATGCACGTGCTCAAGATGCGCGCGCCACTGTGCACACAGATCAATTTTATGTGCCCGGTACAGTAAGCTTGTGGCTATGCACTTTGCTATGCGCACGGCACTTAAGTGCGTGTCGATGTGCATATAAGGGATTTGTGCGCACGGCTCGCCTCTGTGCGCACAGGTCGAGACGGCGGACAGGGCGGCAAACAGGTCAATATGGCGACGGCAACACGTGGCCAATATGGCGACCACCTCGGAGGGTCTCCACGTGGGAGGACCCGCGATTCTGACCGGGGCCTAGGCCTGCTAGGGCTGATCAACCTGGTGGCACTGGCACCAGCTGGCGACCTGTGCGACTCTTCGAACTTCGGAGACCGGAGACTTTAAAGAAGTTTTCTACCTTACCTTGTCTCGGCCTTTCCCGGTCTCGTTCTGGGCAGTCTCCGGCTGCGGGGGGAAGAAGGAAAATACCTTCACCACCGAGCTCAAAGTTGCACCCACTGCCTCTCAGCCTCACCCGTTGCCGGGGGCTAAGTCCACACCGAGGATCGACTGCCAGACTGAGACTTACCTCGGAGGGATTGCGGAAATCACCTCGGGAATTCTCAAATGGGGGAGGGACCCAAGGGGTGTCACCGTAGGAGAGCGGGGCTCGTCTGTAGAGGTAAGATTTCTTCTTGTTTTGGGTTTCTTTGGTAAATTACTCTAACGTTGTGCGAGCGTGCATTGAGTCCCGAACTGCTATGGAGACGGAAAATACTGAAGAGCAGCACTTCCTGCAGGGGTATATGTACTAGGACTGACGTCAGATTGAAATCTGATCCGTCTCTAACTGCTATCAGGAGTACACTATACCCATTGGTCCTGAGTCCATCTGCTACACGCAAGGAAATACCCTTATTCAATAAACATACTCACAGTCAATGCGACTCCAGCATTGCTCTATGCTTCAACGGCAAGAGGAAATGTGGTAAAAAGGATTTGTATTCACAAAAAAACCAGGGAGTAGCTTGCTTGTTGCGGCGGTTACTACCTCGAATCAATTAAGCCTGATACTTCACTTGGAATACATATCCAGCGCAACTCACTGCTTCAACGGCAGGGGGAATAAAGAAAAGAGGAATTATATTCAGACAACAACCAACAAGGACTGAATGGCACAGACTGGGTAAACAAATAAGCGTGGGAGTAGCTTGCTTATTGCAGCAACTCCTACCCCTAACCAATTAAGCTAGAGACTTCACTTAGATGCACTGCTCTCTACATCAATGGCAGGGGTGGAAGGTAACTAGAACCAAAAAATTACTAATAAGGGCAAAAGAAACAGATACGTATGAGAAAAAAAAAGAAAAAAAGTGTGAAAACTTGTTGGGCAGACTGGATGGGCTGTTTGGTCTTCTTTGCCGTCATTTCTATGAATTAAAAAACCCTTCTTTATACATAAATCCAAATCTGCGATAAATCTGAATAGGAGCTCCCACGGACCATAAAGTCTAATGCGGGGATAGTGTACAAGCTCAAATCAATAAATTATTTTTATTGTATTCTGTTTACTGTTGTACACCACTCTGAGCCGGTTTAAAGAAAAGCAGCTAGGAAATGTAAAAAGAGTAAAATTCTAGCGCTCAGGTTCCCTCCACATTGTGCAGGACTGTCAGATATAACACTGCCTTGTCTACTGTACATCCTTTACCGATGCAGTGACATGACAGAAAACGGAACAGCTGCGGCACAACACTGCAATCCGTACACCAAAGGCAGTCTTCCACAGGGGCTGAAAGGTGCACAGCTTTTGCCAATGGCCAGAAGAGCCTCACTGAAATGGCGCAAGAGCGATTGGGCATCGCTCCTGCCCACGAGCACTGCCACTTGCCGTGGGGTAATGGGGAGCCGGAGCGGAATGGGGGGGGGGGGGGGGGGAAAGGATGATCAGAGGCTTTTGCAGGTCGGCTGGGGGGGGGGGGGGTGGAGTGGGAGAGTAGCACAGGCTTTCCCTTGGGAAAGTGGAGGGAGAGAGCACAAGAAGAGTAAAGTTGTTCTCTCCCATTATTTTTTATGGGCTTTTCTACCAGTTAAACCACAGTTCTGGTTACCCATAATCCCTTTAGATCTAATCAACTTGCACTTTGACTCAGATGCATCTTTGTAGTGTAATGCCTCTTTTTTGCCAAAAGACAGCCTCCATCAGTGGAGGCAAGAACGGTATCTGAATTCAAGAAAGCCACCTCTTATGACCTCACTCTGTGCTGTAAAGGAGGTGTGGTCCTGGTCCACTGCCAGCAGCCTACTGCCAAATCACTGTGACCGTCAGAGATCCCCTTAATGCCACATTCTCGATAAGCAAAATATCAGGTATCTAATACGGTGCTGACTGAATCAAGAGGTAAGACAAGAGAAGAAAGCATGAAGAATAACGACATGCCTTATGCAACACTGTTGTTCCTTATCGCCCCTGTATTCTCGGAAGTGTTCTGGATTGGTCTAGCAGGACTCTAGGAAAGAAAATTATCAGGTAAGAATAATTTAACCTTCTTTATCTTCCTGCTAGACCAGTCTTCACGTATGGGAGATATTTAAACTTCTCCTTGTTGGGGGCGGGAGGAAAAGGCTGTCTTAATGATCCCTGCCCCAACTGTGATGGCAGAAAAAGACCATATGACTTTATCTAGTCTGCCCTTCTATCCAATTTATCGAGTCTTATAATTTCTATCACTCCCTCAGAGATCGCATGTATTTATCCGCTACTTTCTTGAATTCAGATACTGTTTTTGTCTCCACCACCTTCACTAGGAGGTCATTCCATGCAGCTACTACCTTTTCTGTAAAGAAATATTTCCTTAGATTACTCTGTCTATCACCCTTACCCTATATGCCCTCCTTAATTCTAGAGCACAGATTCCCCAGCTGGTCAGGCTTTCAGAATATCCAAGGTGAATATACATGAGACAAACTTGCATGCGCTGCCTCCCTTAACTGAGGGTGCTCCAGGCCAGGTTTGGGAACCAGTGTCCTAGAGCCTCTTTTCTGTTGATTATTACTAAATTCCTTATTGGTATATTTTACCCTTTCAGAAAGCTGTGATTTCAGAATTCTGAAAGGGGATTGGTCCTTTCACTGACAGCTGACAATAGGGATACCAACAGGCTGCAAGTGATGGAGGGGATAAGGTCTTCTCTGGCTAGGGTTGCTGAGGGGGGGGGGAGGGTGGAACTTAAAGGGCTCTGACCAGTTTACAGGGGGATTTGGGAGGGTGGGAACGGGTTCTGCTCTAGCCTAGCTAATTTTTTTAAGGTAAGAGAGAGGATAATTCGGGCCTGGCCACATCAGGCCAAGAAGTTCCACTTGGGAGTTCAGGGCTAGCACAGATTTACAGATGACGACATGCAAAGTAGCCACTGAGTTTTAAAAAAAAAAGGGCTATTTAGCGTACTTTCCTTTTTTACTCCTGGCTATTTATATGTCATTAGTTTCTTACATATGTGTGGGAAAAGCATGTAAGGTGTGCGAAAAATAAAACCCACACTAAAATCTAACTGATTTTAGCAAGGGTTTTATTACATCGGCCTCGATAGAGAGGATAGTGGTGGAAACAGAGTAGAGGGGTGAGTGAAAGGAGAAACAATTGGGAGTGGGAAACAGCAGTGTCCATGTTCTACATTTATTTAGACATGTTATAAACCCTCGTTCCATTTATAGATAACGGTTTACAAAGTGACATTCATAACTGTAACTCAACGAATAGACAGTGGTGGTACACAGGGGCAGGCATTTATCAAGTCTGAAATTTCTAGTCCACATTAACATTGATCTAGTCCTTCTTGTTTTTGTGGTTCTTTATATTCTGATGTTTTTAAGTTAAATGATTTGCATTTTTGAATAGCCATGTTTTTAATTCACATTTAAATCTTTTTCTATCTGGTAAAATCCGACATTTCAGGCAGAGCATTCCAGAGCTTTAGACCCGCTATGGAAAACACTCGATCTCTTATTTGCATCAGATGTGTGATCTGTAGTGTGGGAATAATCAGTAGTCCTTTATTTTGAGATCTTAGTGTTTGCTGAGGATTGTAAGGTTGTAGTGTCATTTCTAACAAGCCAGTGTTATTGGAATGAATGATGTTGAATATTAGTGTTATTACTTTATTGTACATTCTTGACTGTACTGTTAACTAATGCAGTGGTATCAGCGATGGTGTAATACTATCATATTTCCTAGATCATAGTAATAGTCTTGCTGCAGCATTTTGCAAAAGCTGCAGTGGTTTTAGATGACTTGCTGGAAGACCTAGTAGTAGGGAGTTGCAGTAGTCAAGGTTTGAGAAGATAAGCCTTCACAATGTAAGAGTTAATAGTGGTTTTAATCGATGTAGAATACTCCCCACTTGGCCTTACCATTCTTAATTAATTTACTGTTGTACATTTTCATTGTGAGGTTCTCATCTAAATCCGGGACATACCATATTGGGTTTATTGTTGTACCTCTGCACTTAATGTTTGTGAAGTATTGGCAACCATGTATGCTATATTTTGTACTTGCATCTTGTTTAATAAAAATTAATTTTCAGAAATTAAAAAAACCCCCAAGGACATGGGGTGAGATGGTGTTTCTTTTAAAGTCTGAGAATTTAAATGCTCCTCTACGCAAAGCTATAGAGCTGTGCTTCCCAACCCAGACCAGGAAGACAACTGGGAAGAGGTGGCCGGGCCTTCTGGGTCTTTCTGTGCCCCCATTCACGGAGTTATGGCGTGGGGTGGGAGGGCCACAGTTTCGGACCGCCGCACTTGCCAGAGGCACAAGAGCTGCACCCTGGAGACGAGCCAGGGACAGCGCTCCCGGAGTGAGGAGCTTCACCTCGGGAAGGTGCCTGCGGGTAAGCCCTCGTCATGCCGGCATCTGTGCTGAAAGATCATCTGCAGGCGCTACCGGGCAACGTCCTGAGCCACCCCCCCAGACAGAGGGCACTTTGGAAGGAAGACGTTTTCATTTCGCTTTCGCACAGGGGCCCCGGCGATGGGAGGGCGGTCGCCGGACAGAAAGCGGTGCCCAGTCTGAAGAGCTTAAGGCCCGCACGTCTGAAACCAGCGGGGACGCCCCCCTCACTCACCGCCGTGTCGTCGCGGAAGGCCTGCGGGTAGTGGAAGGGCTGCATGGCCGCCAGGAGGAGAAGAAGGAAGCCGGGAGGGAGCCTTCACTACAACTGCCGGGAGGGAACCGACGAGAGAGAGAGCGAGAGAGAACCGAGAGACCTGCCGAGGGAGGAGGTGGAAGATCACAGCGGCCCCTGCCGTGCACCGCCGGTACTGCACGAGCAAGACGCACGTGTCCCCGCCTCCCTCCGTCGCAAGAACCAAAGAGATAGCAGGCTCCATCCAGCCCAGCATCCTCTCTGCCATAGCCCGGATCAGGCAGAAATACCCAGCAGCTCCCAAAGAGTACATCCATCTCTCGTTCCTCACGCCCAAGTCCCAAATCAAACCTTTTCCAATGGAAAGGAATTGGCCATACTGCATCAGACCAAAAGACTAGTATCCGGTGTCCAATCCAGGTCACGAGTACATGGCAGGAACCCAAAGAGTTAATTCTGCTCATCCCAGGGATTTCCCCAAGTCCATCTTAATAATACTTTATGGACTTTTATTTTGATGTTTCACTTTACACAACAGATTACATGCAGGTATTTCCCTATCCCCAGAGGGTTTATAATCCAAGTTTGTACCAGAGGCAATGGAGAGTAAAGCAACAGTTGGACTCAAACATTGGTTTCCTGGTTTATAAGCCCACTGCTTTAACCACTAGCCTATTCCTCTTATTCCAGAAACATCTCCAAATCTTCTTTAAACCTAGCTACACTAACAGCTTTCACCACATCCTCTGGCAACAAATACCAGAACTTAATTATGTATTCAGTAATAAAATATTTCGCCTATTTGTGTTAAATATATCATCTAGTAACTTCATTGAATGCCCCCTAGACTTTGAACTTTTTGAAAGGATAAGCCACCGATTCATGCTTACCCATTCCAAGCCACTCATTATTTTATACACCTCTATTATATCTCCCCTCAGCCATCTCTTCTCCAAACTGAAGCGCCCTGACCTTTTTATCCTTTCCGCATAGAGAACTTTTTCCACCCACTTTATCATTCTGGTCTCCCTTCTATGTAACTTTTCTAATTTCACTATATCTTTTTTGAGATGCGATGACTAGAACTGCACACAATACTCAAGATGAGGTCGCACCAATGAGCGCAATACAGAGGCATTATGATATTCTCTGTTTTATTCTCCATTCCTTTCCTAATAATTCTTAACATTTTATTTGAAGTTTCTAGCATTCTGTAGAACTAGGGTTCATGATTTGAAACTTCAGGGGTAAACTCAGAAACAATGTCAGGAAATATTTAAGAAAGGGTGATGGATGCATGGAATACCTTCCTGGAAAAAATGGTGAAAACAGAATGGTAATGGAATTTAAAAGGATGTCGCATAAACACAGAGGATTTCTAGCAGCAAGAGGAAGGAAATGAAGAAATGGTATAATGAAATATACAAAGATAACAACTTTCCACTTGATTGCATGATTAAACTACACAAACCACCACGGTCAACAAGAATCTCTAATAAATTGCAACTAATCATACCCCCTCTCTCAGATGCAAGATTATCTAGCACCAGGAATCGAGCTTTCTCTATAGCTGGCCCTATAGAATGGAACTCCTTACCATCTTATCTAAGCTCAATAAGGGATACCAAATCCTTCAAAAAAGAACTTTAAACCTGGCTATTTAAGCAAGCATTCACAGCCTAAAATTGATGTCCACCCTCAGTCTTTGATTTTTCGCCTTGTAAGAACCCTTACCCTCTCATACTATCTCTACTTCCTTCCACTTAACTCTTCCCATTCTGTCCACCATCTCTTTTTTTCTCCCCTTTATCACCTTGAACCTTATCGCTTTAATTCCACAACCCTTACACTTTTAATTCTCTATTTTCATCCCTCTTCACCTCCATTCTGACTTCTCTTTATTCTTAAACTAATATTTCACTTTTCTTAAGAAAACCCAATTATATGATACTTACTATAGTTATGATATCTAATGATGTTCCTTATCACTCTGCTTTTGCTGAGATGTTAATTATAACACCAATGTTTTTATGTTTATATTCTCTGATATTAAATGTTTTCATGTATGAAGTTGTTCAATGTACACCGGAGTGAAGGCTTCTCGCTATACTTCGGTATAAAAAAGAATCTAAATAAATAAATAAATAAATAAATAAATAAAGTATAATGGGGTAATGGGGTAACCTCTGTTAACTTTAGGTATAACATTTCATCATGGGAATAACCTGCACAGCAGGGGCATTGCTAGGTACTTCAAAGATCTGGGGCATGAGTCTATAGGTCCTTTTCTCCCCTGCCACCCCACACCATGTTGTCAAAGTTTCCACAGGCGAGGACTGGTCATTTGAGGACCAGGGAGAGGAAAGACACCTGACCCGACCTTCATTTGCATAAATTTGCATGAATGTGCCACCACTGCCCCTGAACCTGCCTCTGTCTCTCTTCATTCCTCTGTGCCTTCTAGTCTAGCATCCCCAAGATAGTGGCCATGGATTTACCAATGGATCAACAGAACCAACAGAGCTATCAATGACAAGTGATGCGTTCATAAATCTATCTAAAACACCAAAAGAATGGCAGAGCACAACCTACATAGATGAATGCATTCCATTAATTGTATATGCATATGTGTATTATGGGTGCACTGATCATTTTCCCCAATGTTATGGAAATATGAGTGAAGCAATCATCCAAACCCTTCACTGATCTCTTTTCAAGGTGCACTTACAGCTGGTGAAGGGGCCCACAGCACATCACACAGCCACTTGCACTCAGTATTGTAAAGATTTAAAAATGGTGCTGTCTTTAATTCGATGTGGACAATAAATTGGCAATGAATCCTCTGAAAAAAAGTGAATTACAATTACAATATTACAATATTGTAAACTTTCCATAGCAATATAGCACTAACTGCTAGCACTCAAATAGTAACAACCCTACCTAAGAAAAGGCAACACAGCAAATATTACACTAGACCCTAGAACATCAGTACACCTTTATTTATTTATTATTTATTTATTTTGTTTTATATACCAGCAACCGTTTGCACATCGTGCCGGTTTACAGATAACTTACAACCAAAGGATATATAGGCAAGGCCTTTACAAGGAACAGTGTGTAACATAAACGCAGTAACATAGCAATTAACTAGAAAAATAAGATAAATAAGGTAAATAAGGGAGGGAGGGGTAGGGGTAGACGAGGGAGGGGTAGGGGTAGACGAGACAAAGGAAGGGGAGGGGGAGGGTGAGAGTGGAAACATAAGGAGAAGCTATGTACAGGGGTACGAGGAACAATTGATATGTACACTGGTTATATACAAGATTGTATAAGCGCAGAACAACAATAATTGAGGTGGGAAAATGTGTGCGGTTGTACTAAGTAACATTTTTTAGGTTTGTAGTTCCTTAGAGGGGGGTGGGTGTTGGGTGTTTGTCCTGTGGGGGGGTGTTGGTGAGAGATAGAGGTTGGGTTAGGGCAGGGGTCAGGAACCTTTTTGGCTGAGAGAGCCATAAATGCCACATATTTTAAAATGTAATTCCATGAGAGCCATACAATATGTTTAAAACTAAATACAAGTAAATGTGTGCATTTTATGTAAGATCACACTTTTAAAGTACAATAAGTCTCTGAAAATATTACACCAGGCCTTAAGACACCAATACATCTCCTATTAGGAAAACGGACCAAGTCAGGCTGCTATAGAGTCCTACACAGAAACTACACGCCAGCAGAAAACCTCACCTGAATCACGTGCTGTCCCTCACCTAACATAGAATAAAGAGACCAAAACGCATAACAAGAAGCATGCAGAAAAAACTGAATTGGAAACTGCAACAAGCCAGAGTCTCTGTATGCAGTGTAACAAAGGAAAAAAGAAACATCACCCATCCTTATAAAACAAATCAAGAAATATAAAATCATCAGCAGTAAAACTGTACTAACAAAAAGAACATATTTCAAAACAGCTGATGAGTGGAATATCCAATAATTAAAAACTCATATAAAACATTTCCAGATACCAACAAAATATTTCAAAATAGCAGACACAAAGACCCAGTAATGAAAAATAATAAGGATACAAATATTTTTTTGCTCTGCATACCTGGGAACGTTTGATATCCAGGTCTCCTGAGATTGTTCTGAATTAGCAGGAGGAGGGGTGGTTTGCTTGGAGCTTTCTCCTCTCTCAGTCACATACCAGCGCTCTCTCTCACACTGGCTCTCAATGACACACCTATACACACATGCTCTCAGTACTCACATATACCCATGTTTTTTCTCTCTCACTTATATAGGCTCCTGATTACACATTTACACACATGCTGTCTATCTTTTCACGCTTACACACACACAGGCTTTCAATCACATAAATACATGCTGTCTTTTTCTCTCACACACAGACTCTCATTCACATGCTTACAAACATGTCCTCTCTTTCTCTCATTTACACACAGGCTCTCAATCACATACTCACATGCTCCATCACCTAAACCAGCTCTCAATCAGACACAGACACACATGATCTCTCTTACTTATACACACAGGCTCTTAATCATACATACACATGATCTCTCTCACACACAAAGGATCTCAATCATACACACATACTCTTTCACACAAACAGGTTTTCAATTACAAACTTACACATACAGGTTCCCAATGGTAAACTTACATACAGGCTCTCAATCATTCACATACATGCAATCTCTCACACTCACACAGCCGCGCCGCCCCCCCCCCCCCCCCCGGAAGAGGAAGTGGAGAGTATCGGGTGCCTGCGCGGCAAGAAGAGGCCACGCTAGTGCGCTCGGCATCGGTCCGAAGAAAAGAAGACTGCAGCGCGGCTCGGAGGAAAATGAAGAGGTTCAGCCGCGGCCGATGGGACTCCACCTCCGCGAGGGCTGAAGATGAAGGAGGTTAGTGTTGGGAGGAGGCTGCTGCTCCGCGAGTTCCCGGGGTGGGGGAGAGAGAGAGTGAATGAGCGAGCAAGCTGTGTTTGCTGCTCATTCACTCTCTCTCACGCCCACCCCCACCGCGGGAACTCGCGGAGCAGCAGCCTCCTCCCAACACTAACCTCCTTCATCTTCAGCCCTCGCGGAAGCGGAGTCCCATCGGCCGCGGCTGAACCTCTTCATTTTCCTCCGAGCCGCGCTGCAGTCTTCTTTTCTTCGGACCGATGCCGAGCGCACTAGCGTGGCCTCTTCCTGCCGCGCATGCACCCGATACTCTCCACTTCCTCTTCCGGGCCGCGGATGGGGGGGGCGGGAAGAAGAAAGCACGCCGGTGCCGCTGATTCCAGCTGTCCTGCCGCGTTCCGCCCGGGCTGACAGCATTTTAAGCCCGGGCGGAGGAGGACCGGGGAGCAGCTGGGTCAGCGGGAAAGTGTGGGGACACTTGTCTGCGAGCCAGATGCAGCCCTCAAAAGAGCCATATCTGGCTCGCGAGCCATGGGTTCCCGACCCCTGGGTTAGGGTGTTAGTGGAAGATGATGATGATTGGGGGTATGCTTGGAAGAAGAGCCAGGTTTTGAGTTTCTTTTTGAAGGTGGGTGTGGAGGTTTCTGTGCGTAGGTCAAGGGGCATGGAGTTCCAAAGGGAAGGGCCTGCGAGGGAGAGGGCCCTATTGGTGGTGGAGATGAGTCTTGTGGATTTTATGGAAGGGGGAATGAGGGTTCCACGGAGAGAGGAGCGGGTGGGTCTTGTGGAGGTACGAGGGAGGAAAGGTGGGTTTAGCCAGTTGTATTGTTCGTTAGTTATACTTTTGTGGATGAGGATAAGGGTTTTGTAAATAATTCGTGAATGGATGGGGAGCCAGTGGAGGTTAATGAAAACTAGAACAAACCAAGTTGCTTTAGATCTCTACATAGAAACTGCATGCTAACAAAATATTTTGCCTTGGTCACACAGATAAATCCTCACCAAGCACATACTAAAAGGACCATAAAATATAAAGAGAAACTCAGCTTGAACCCACAACAAGGAAAATTCTGTATAAAGAGCAACAATGGGATAACACAAACATCATCATTCTACATAAAATATAAAATAAAATAAAATCAATAAATATAAAACATCATAATAATAAAATTATACTCAGAGAAAGAATAAACATTCCAAAACAGCTGGCAAAAAGAACATGTCTTTCTTTATTTTATTTTGTAAGAATTATCACCCACTCTCTACTGTTTATACGTGAGGTGGCTTACAATATTAAAACATTCATAGTAAAAATAGACCAACATCAGTTTGTATACATACAATAAAACATCAGATCAGACCTCTTAACAATAATTAACTCATACCATACAATAGTGTGTTATACATTTAATGCCTTGGAAGTGAATAGAGAATGTCAAAAGCCTTGGTAAAGAGGCATGAGTTTAAAGCCTTTTTGAACATTTTATGGCAGGAGATGCTGCATAAATGATCTGGGATAGAGTTCCATAGTTGTGGACCTGCTACTGAGAAGGCTCTTTTCCAAGTATTATCCAAGCGAGCCAGCCTAAGTACTGGAACTTCAAGAAGGTTTTTTTGTATATGTTGCGTTCGTGCCTGTTCTCGCCCTCGCTCCACCCTCTCTACCTTAGAGGTGACTCCCTTTGGGTCTGACGGACAGATGCTGCCGCGGCTTCTCCTCGCCATACTTCCTGGAATCCCTGGGCTGGCCTGACGCTGTGGATCCGCTATGTTCCTGATGACGTAAGGGCGCACGTGCGCGCGCGCTCCAGAGTTTGTACCAGCAAGGGTGCGAATCTCGGGGGCGTCCCCCCGTAGTGACGTCATCCGCTTCCAGCTTAAAAGGTCTTTGTTTGCAATTATGAATCGAGTTAGCAAGGGGTTTGATTGCGGGGATCATTCCGACCCGCTTCATCCTCCGCTGCTCTGCCTCCACCACCTTACCTAGTGGTACCCGCTCCTCGGGGGCCCCGCTTTCTCTTCTTGATTTCAGATTGCTAAGACGGTTCTTTCCACCCTTGTTATATGTAACTGCTCTCTTCCGCACCATAGCTTCAGTTTGAAGTTTATTATGCACCCCTGTTACACTGTGAACCAGCATGATGTGATTGCTGTCATGAATGCCGGTACATAAAAAAACTTAAATAAAAAAATAATAAAAAGACGGGATCCGGTACTCGCTCCATGAGGACCTACGTCCCTGAATGCTCAGAAGATTCCTTACTACCTGGAAGCAATCGCAGACGTGAACACAGTGAGTTCTATTACAGGTAGGAACCGGTACTCGCTCCACAAGGGCCTATGTTCCTAATCTCCGAAGACTCCCTTCTGTCTAAGACTTTATCGCAGATACGGAGATCGTGAATCATTATTATAGATTGCAGATAGGAACTGGTACTCGCTCCACGAGGGCCCATGTTCCTAAATCCTTTCTCAACTCTCTTCTATATCAGAAGCTATCATATACCTATATCTTGTGCACTACTATTTCAGATTGCAGATAGGAACCGGTACTCGCTCCACGAGGCCTATGTTCCTAAAACCCTCCAAGACTCTCTTCTATTCCATAAGTCATCTCATACACAGAATAGATATTGTGAGTTCTCATTCCAGACTTTATATAGGAACCAGAACTCGACTACGGCTCCTGTTCCTGAATATACTAAAGACTCTGTTGCATAGAAGCCATTACAGATATCTACAATTGTGAGTGTATTATCTACTACTGGTTATGTATCCAGCATACCCTGTCTACTCACTACCTAATGTCTCTCTCTACAGCTCAGCAATCCAGAGATCACAATTCCAGTATCAGAGGGACTTCAGCCCTGCCGGGCACATCAGCCACCTCTAGTGGTTCTACTTCCTTTCTAATAAAGAATTGTCTGTGTTTGTCTCCATACTCCAGCCTAGCTGGTGGTCCCTCTCAGAATGTCCTCCTGGGAGCGCTGTCATCTGCCATGGGCCCAGGGATTCACCAATTCACCTCAAGTGTCATTCCTTACACTACTAGAGCAGTATTGTACGACTGCCACTCTATGGGAAGCCAATCCACCACAGATCATTAACTCCGCCTACGGAGTATTACAATTGTTAGTTCTTCCCCTTGGCAGGGTGACCTATAACAGATTGCTAACTCCCTGGCGGACTCATAACAGATTGCCACTCCTAGCAGCAATGATTGATAAACAGATTGTTAACTCCTCCCTCTCCAGGAGGAGATCCATAACAGACTACTAACTCCTCCCTCTACAGGAGGAGCTCGATAACAGATTGCTATCTCTGAGCAGCAGAATTATAACAGATCTCTACTCCTCCCCTCTGGAGGAGCAGATCTACCACAGGTTGCTAACTCCTCCCCTCTGGAGGAGCAGATCGATGACAGTATATGACCGTAGTTGTCTAGTGGGTTTGTAAAGTTAGAGTGATGAATTAAGTCATAGCATGTAAAACTTTAAAAAAAAATTCCCAAGCACCAATAAAATATTTTAAAATAGCAGACACAACAAATATCACCCAATAATAAAAACAAATAAGGATAAAAAATCCCTTGCTCTCCATGCCTGATTTCTAGTCACTCTGAGATTGTCATGGATTAGTGAGGGAAGGGGGCACACAAACCTTCTTCTCTCTCTCTCACAGATACACACTTTTTAAATATTAGGGTTACATTAGCCAACCTCCAATCTTCCGGTACAATGGATGATTTTAATGATAGGTTACAAATTTTTACTAATAGATCTGAAATTTCATTTTTGAGTTCCTTCAGAACCCTGGAGTATATAACTGTTATGTTTGTGAGGTGTTTGTGGATTCTTGGTCGCAGTGGAGATGACTCCTCCCATGGGGAGGGGCCCCGTGGGGAACCACAGCGATAGGATAGACTCCAATGAAGTGGACACGGTGGTAATATTCTTTATTATACAGCTGTAGAGGCTGTCCATGAAGCAGGCAGTAGATGTTGTAGACTATCATCATTGATTCAGTCCAGTAGTCCTCAGACAGAAGATGTCTGGTAGCTCTCACCTTCGCTGGGTATAGGTCCGGTAGTGCTCCGCCAGGCGGGATAATCCATGAACCCGGTCCCAGGATGTAGTTGCTATGCAGATCCGGTAGTGGTCTGAACTCAGAGTACGCCGTGAATCTGTAGGTGAGGCAAATAGAGGAGAACGGCCAAGAGATGGTACTCACTGAAGTAGATAGCTGTATGCAGAGTCATGAACCACCAACGAGCAGGCTGGCGGTTGATGTCCGAGATGCAGGTACCAAGGAGCAGGATCGATAGGCCCTCGAGGAGCGAGTACCCAATGTTCCCACAGATAGGCACCTGAAAGAGAAAGCAGAAGGGCCCCCGAGGAGTGGGTACCCAAAACTAGGAGATAGCAATACCCCAAAGGACCAAAGGAAGTTCCAAGCAGCAGCTTAGAAGCGGTCAGAGTAGCTAGACGGGAGTCTTTGCTAACTCGTAGCAGTAGTGGTGAGAGGAGGCTAAATATCCGGAAGTACTGATGTCATGCGGTGGGGCCGCCCCCGAGGTTCCTGCCATCACATGGATTATAGCGTGGGTGGCATGCGTGCACGCACCCTAGGAGGCCCTCAGGAAGTAACATGGTGATCGCCATCCTCCATGCCGGTCTGGGGATGCTGGGGAGTTCGGCAAGCAGCAGCGGAGGCAGCCATCTTCCCAAGGAGAGAGGAGAGGTGAGGCAGAGGGGTCGCAGCCATCTGTGACCGATGGATGCGACAGTACCCCCCTTTAAAGGGCCCCCTCCAGACCCCCTACCTGGTGGTCTTGGTTTCCGAGGATGTGACTGGTGAAAGTGTCGGAGCATCTCTTTGTCCATGATGTTAGCCAGCGGCTCCCATGAGTTTTCTTCTGGTTCATACCCCTCCCAGGAGATGAGGTACTCCCAAGTCTTTCCTCTTTTCCTCACATCAAGGATGGCATTGTTGCGACCGTTGCTACCCGACGTCTCCACTCCGCCCTCCTTACCTCTTTGGCGACTCCTCCTGCGGTTGACGGACGTTTGGCTGCCACAGCATCTGCCTGCCATCCTCTCCGGCATCCCCGGACCGGCTTGGGCGCTGCCTCCCGCCATGCTGTTCAGCATGGGGAAGAAGGACGGTACCCTAAGTCCTTGTATCGATTACCGAGGTCTGAACGAGATTACGATTAAAGACCGCTACCCCCTGCCTTTAATCTTGGAGCTGTTTGACTGGCTTCAAGGGGCCAAAATATTTTCAAAACCCGACCTGAAGGGGGCCTACAACTTAGTTCACATTCGTAGTGGTGACGAATGGAGAACAGCCTTCAACACTCGAGATGGCCACTTCGAGTACTTAGTGATGCCTTTCGGCCTGTGCAATGCACCCACCATATTTCAGAACATGATGAACGACATCTTGCGGGACCTACTGTACAAGAGTGGTGTGGTATACATGGATGATTTCCTGATCTTTTCCCAGGATCTGCCCACTCACATTGAAGATGTCAAACAAGTACTCCGCCGACTCCGTGAACACCGGCTCTTCGCCAAACTCTCTAAGTGCAAATTTCACAAAGGCTCAGTGCCTTTCCTTGGCTATATTGTGTCTAAAGATGGCTTCCAGATGGACCCTCACAAACTCAAGAGTATCAAAAATTGGTCCCAACCTACCAGCCTGAAGGCCCTGAGACGATTCCTGGGGTTCACCAACTATTACAGAAGCTTCATTAAGAACTACTCTTCTTTAACAGTACCCTTGACCGCAATGATCCGCAAGGGTGCTAACACTTCCAAATGGTCTGCGAAGGCCATTTCCGCGTTTGAGAATCTGAAGACTGCCTTTTCCACGGAACCATGCTTGCGGCATCCTGATCCCAACAAGCCCTTTATCGTTGAAGTTGATGCTTCAGATGTCGGCGTGGGGGCCTTATTGAGCCAGACAGGAGTCTCTAAAGCCTTACGTCCCTGTTCCTTCTTCTCACGATGATTCTCCCCAGCCGAGAAGAACTATGGGATCAGCAATAAAGCTTGCTTTCGAGGAATGGCGGCTTTGGCTTGAAGGCGCTCAACATCAAATAACCATATTCATGGACCACAAAAATCTAGAGTATCTCCGCCATGTGCAACGTCTTAACCACAGACAAGCCAGAAGGTCCTTATTTTTTAATTGTTTCGACTTTGTGCTCAAGTATCGCCCCGGAGACAGAAATACCAGAGCCGACGCCTTGTCACGCTCCTTTCTCTCGGAGGATGTGCCTGAAGAACCTCAGCACATAATTGACCCGAAGTAAGTCATCTTGGCGACTACCCATTCTGTGCCTGCTGATAAGACCATCGTACCAAAGCACTTCAGGAAGAAGGTGCTCTTTTGGGCGCACGATTCCAAGTTGGCTGGCCATCCTGGTCAACGCTGTACCCTGCTCAAAATCTAGAAGTTATATTGGTGGCCTATGATCAAGAAGGATACCTATTCCTATGTGGCATCCTGACCCAACTATGCCAAGAACAAACCTGCTTCTGGCCAACCGTGGGGTTTGCTGCAACCTCTGCCAGTTCCGGGACAGCCCTGGTCACATATCACTACTGATTTTGTATTTATTTATTTATTTAACAGTTTTTCTATACCGACATTAAAATACACATCATGTCGGTTTACATGATAACAAAAAGGTGGAAATTACAAATAACAGGGGGGGGGGGGGGGGGTAGATGGGAAGCTGAGAATAACTGGGGGTCAGAAAGGGACCCCAACAAGTAGTAGGAGAGAAACAAGAGGAACAGTAACATCTAAGTAACAAAGGTTAACTATGGTTCAAGTGAAAAATATATTGATAAATAAGGTGTAGGAGTGTAAATATACAAGGGGTACATGAGTACAGGGAATAGATGAGAAAATAAATGGTGAGGGAGGGTGAAGGGGTACAAGGATATAAAGAGGGTACAGGAAACAGAGTAGAGAAGAGTAGGGGGGTAGGTGAGGAAGAATGCAAGGGAAAAAGAAGCATACCGGGGGTAAAGAAGCTGGGGAGTCAAAGGAGGTTAATCCGGGAAGGCTTGATGAAAGAGCCACGTTTTTAGAAGTTTTCTAAATTTGAGAGGGCAGGGTTCCATGTGAAGATTGGGTGGTAGGTCATTCCAGCGCGTGGGGCCGGCAATAGAGAAAGCACAACTTCTTGTGACTGAGAGGTGGGCTTTTTTAAGGGGGGGGGGACGAGCAGGGTACATTTGTGGATTGTTCTGGTAGGGCGGGAGGATTGTGTGGGTTGGAGGGGTTCATTGAGCCAGGAGGAGTTGTGGTTGTAGACAGCTTTGTGTAAGATGGTGAAGGTTTTGAACAGGATGCGGAAGCAGATGGGGAGCCAGTGTAGGCTTTTAAGGACAGAGGTAATGTGCTCAGATTTACGTGTGTTACTAATGATCCTTGCTGTGGCATTTTGCAGGATCTGGAGAGGTCTGATGGTGGAGGAAGGAAGGCCAAGATAGAGGGAATTGCAGTAATCGAGCTTAGATGTTAATGTGGCATGAATGACAGTTTTGAAATCGTGGGTGTGGAGGAGTGGCTTGAGCTTTTTTAAGACCGAGAGCTTGTAGAAACCTCCCTTAATAACGGAGGTGATGTGGTTTTTGAGGTTCAGATGAGGATCAATAAGGACCCCTAAATTTCGAACTGAGGGTTGCGAGAGGAGGGATGTGGTCAGAGGGTCAGTGGGAGTGGCCAGTTTAAATGTGTGGTGGTTATGTATAAGGAGTAGTTCAGTTTTGGCAGAGTTGAGGGCAAGTTGCATTGAGGTGAGTAAGTTGTTGATGGCAGAAAGGCAGTTTTCCCAGAAACATAGAGTGGCAGCAAGAGAGTCGCGGGTGGGAATGACGATCTGGACGTCGTCAGCGTAAATATAGAATTTGAGTCCAAGTTCAGTTAGAAGATGACAGAGGGGGAGGAGGTAAATGTTAAATAGTGTAGAGGACAGGGAGGAGCCCTGGGGTACACCATGTGAGAGAGTGAAGCGTGAGGATTCAGAGGAGCCAAGTTTAACAGAGAAGCATCTGTTAGATAGATAGGATTTAAACCATAGGAGTGCAGTACCAGAAATGCCAATGTCGGTTAGGCGGGCAATGAGGAGATCGTGGCTTATGGTGTCGAAGACAGCGGATATGTCGAGGAAGGCAATGAGGAAGTTGTGTCCGTGGTCGAGGCCGGTGAGGAGGAAGTCTGTAAGGGATAAGAGGAGGGTTTCGGTACTCAAATTTTTGCGAAAACCAAACTGTGCTGTGTGGAGTATGTTGTAGTCCTCAAGGAATGTTGTGAGCTGTGTATTGACTACCTTCTCCATGATTTTCGAAATGAAAGGAAGATTGGAGATGGGACGGTAGTTGGTGGGGTCTTTGGGGTCTAGAGAGGGCTTCTTGAGCAGGGGTTTGACTATCGCATGTTTAAGGGGGTCAGGGATGGAACCTGTGGAGAGGGAGCAGTTGATTAGGTCAGCTAAGGGAGACGCAATGGTATTGGGGATGGAAATGAGATTTTTAGTGGGTATAGTGTCAGAGGGGTGGGATGTGGGCTTGGATTTTTTAATGATAGCCTCAATTTCCTTGGGTGTGGTGAGTTCTAAGGAGTCGAGGGGGGAGGGATTATGGTGGGTTGTGAGGGGGTGGAGGGTTTGGGGGGTTGTGGGGGGAAATTGGAGGAGTATGTTGGCGATTTTGTTGTGGAAGAAAAGAGCAAGTTCTTCGCATTTCGTGTTGGTGTCTTCAGTAACTTTAGGGGTGAGGGGGTTGGAGAGGGTTGCTACATAGGAGAAAAGGGCTTTGGGGTTGAAGGTGTACTGGTGGATTTTGGAGGAGTAGTAGTCACGTTTGGTGTTTTGTATGGCTAAGCGATATGTGTGTAGGAGAGATTTATAGGAGATGGAGCGCTGTGGGGTGGGGTCTTTACGCCAAGCTCTTTCTTTCTTTCTAAGGTCGTGTTTTAGGTTGTGTAGTTCTGTAGTGTACCAGGGTTTATGACTGGAGTGGGGGGTGCGTTGTTGTCGAGGGATAAGGGGACAGATTTTGTCAGCTATGTCTTGGGTGGTCTTGACCCAGGAGGTGAGGGCAGTGTCAGGTGAAGAGAGGTCAAGATTAGACAGGGAGTCGGAGAGGGCTGTGGAGAGCTCATCCGATGAGCATGCTTTGCGGTATGAGAATGAGGTGTTGGTGAGAGGGGGGTTGCAGGAGAGGGATGTGTCAAAGGTGAGGCAGGTCTCAATGAGGGCATGGTCGGACCATGGTATAGAGGTGCAGGTAGGGGGAGAAGGGACGTGAATATAGGAATTGGTGAAAATGAGATCAAGGGTGTGTCCCATTTTGTGTGTGGAGGTTGAGATGGTTTGAGAGAAGCCTAGGGCTTGGAGGGCCGTAAGGATGGTCTCATAGGAGGGAGAGAGGGGGGAGGAGTCTACATGGAGATTGAAGTCTCCCAGAAGTATGGCGGGCTTTTCACAGTTTATGTTCTTGGAAACAAGTTCAATCAGTGGGGAGGGGTTTTGTTCTAGTAGGCCAGGGGGGGCGTAGATGAGGCAGACTTGGAGGTTGGAGGTTTTGAAAATGCCAGCTTCCAGTTTGGATGGAGGGTTAATGTTCAGGGATCTAAGATTGAGGGTTTTTTTGGCAATAAGGAGGATACCACCTCCTTTCTTTTTGGGTCTGGGGAGGGAGAAGATGTCGTGGGAGGAGGTGGGGAGCTGGTTCAAGATGACGGTGTCAGTGCACTTGAGCCAGGTCTCAGTGACTGCACAGATGTCTGGTTGGTGGTCTTGAAGGAGGTCGTCAAGGATATGGGTTTTTTTGGTGAGGGAGTGAGCATTGAAAAGCATGAGGGATAAGGTGACGAGGCCGATAAGTTGTGTCAAGGGGGAGACAAGGATGGGTAAGAGGGATTTACATTGGGCTGGAGGGTGGTAGAGGGTGAGGGTTGTAGTCTGCACAAGGGGAGGTGAATACGGGGAATGGGTAGTCGATTTGTAGTCGATTTACCCCCTTCTGGAGGAATGAATACCATCTGGGTAACAGTTGATCGCTTCAGCAAGATGGCACACTTCGTGGTGCTTCCTGGCTTGCCCTCAGCATTGGAGCTTGCGAAGCTCTTTATATGGCACATATTTCGCCTTCATGGCCTACCTAGTCACATTGTCTCTGACCGAGGATCTCAATTCACATCAAGATTCTGGAGGGCCTTGTGCAAGTTATTTGACATCTCACTAGACTACACTTCAGCCTATCATCCGCAATCAAATGGCCAAACAGAACGGATGAACTTTGAAGCAGTTCATTCGTGCCTACGTCAGTTCCTGTCAGAATAACTGGGCCAAACTGCTACCATGGGCTGAATTCGCCATCAACTCTCATCCAGCAACATCAACTGGATCAACACCTTTTGAAGTGGTATATGGACGCTCTCCAACACCACCACTTCCACTTAAGCTCTCAGTGATGTCCCCAGCAGCTCAAGCTACTGCTGATGAAATCCATAACCTGTGGATTCAGACAAAGGACATGCTGAACAAAGCGAGTGATTGCGCTAAGAAGTACTATGATGCTCACCATTCTCAAGCGCCAGTCTTCAAACCTGGAGATAAAGTCTGGTTATCTACCAAACACCTCAGACTGAAGCTACCCTCCACTCGGTTCATTCCTCGCTACGTTGGACCATTTCCAATCCTTCGACATCTTGGCAACATCACCACCTGGACAGCTACCACCTGGACTCAACATCCATAATGCTTTTCACGTTTCACTCTTAAAACCGCTCATTCTCAGCGAATTCTCTTCCAAGACTCAGAAACCACCTGTTATCAGTGCAGATGATGACTTTGAATTCAAGGTTGAAGAGATTCTTGATGTCCGAAGACGAGGCAAAACACTTGAATACCTTCTTTCATGGGAAGGTTTTGGCCCCGAAGAAAACTCTTGGGAGCCTCAGCTAACATCCTTGATAAAGAGATGCTCCGTCAATTTCACCTTGCGCATCCTTCTAAACCAAAACTTGGCCTCCAACAATGAGGTGGGGGAGAGCTCACTATTCGGAACCCTGGTCTCAACAAAAGATCCGCCATGTCCTCACTGTATGTGCAACAATGTAATTGGATCTAAGAGCTCGTTGAAGTAGTGGAGAAATGGGAAGCATCATAAACAGAGAGGTCAGATCAACTCCTTCCAACACTCCGGCCTCTAAAGAAAGGTGAGCCATTCCTTAGTTGTGGTTCATCCAGTCTTTAAGTCAAGCTAGTCTGGATACCCAGTAATAAGCTAAGAGATGAGGCAGTGCCATACTACCATTAAGTGTGGTCCGCCAAAGGGAACTCAGTTTAACCCTACCAAATAAAATGTGACATGTCTCTGTTAAAGTTAGGAAGAAAAAAGTCATAGGCAATGAATTTGGGATGTGCAGAAAAAGAGAAATTAATCTAGGGTCTTCACATTGAGGATAGCAATTGTCCCAGCCCAAGACACAAACATAACCTGCCAATCTCTCATAGTCTCTTGAATCTTTGGAACCACTGGCACATAATTCTTCTGGTAAAGGTCAGCCCATTCGCTTTGGATGAACAAAGAGCACACAGTGTGCAACTTAATGACAGAACATGGGAAAGGAGGAGATTTGAGCTAAGTTCTCTTCCCTGGATGAATGGATTTTTCATGGCATAGCTAAGTCTGGTTATTCAGTTGGATTTGGGTTTATTCACTGTTTCTATCAGCTTTTCCCACATACCATTTTCACATAAAAAGGAGAGTTTTAGAATGATTATGCAAGTGAATATCATTTCAAGAGCCAATTGGCTTTACGAATGAGGATGATCTTAAGACCGGATGAGCTCATGATTTGACATCTGAAGACCTGTTCTTCCATATATATATACACACACACACACACACACATATATATATATATATATATAAAATATGTTTAAAAATATAAAACATAATAAATGTATTTTATTTCGAATGTGCTACTGGAGTTGTTTTTGCAGGATATCTCATTTGTGTTTAATATACAAACCCTTGCCACCATCTTAGGGTGTGGATTTTAGTTGGATTTGCATTGTGGATTTCTGTCGTGGAGTTTAGTTCTGGTTTTTTGAGTTGAGCTCTTAATTTTAATCTCCTCAGTTGCCCTTTTGTGGCTCAGCCTTTTTTGTCTGACCTATTTTGGCACAGTTATTATTTTTGGCTCCACTTTTCGCACAGTTTAGTCTGTGAGAGCCTTGGTGCCCTTGCAGAGGATTGGGACATCCCTGTGTAAGGTTAGATCGGGGGTAGGGAAGATTGTGCTGCTTTCTATCTCATCTCCAATGGAAAGATCGGCAAGTGACCCGATGCAGAGGAGGTCCTCTTTAGTGACAAGGAACATTTTCCACCCTTCCTGTCTCTCTGTTTTGAGTCAAAGTCCATTTTTGTTCTTTTTTGGAACTGAGTGCTCTTAGTACCAGGAGCTTGGTCTCCAATCCATCAGGAGGAAGAGGTGCCTTTAACCTAGGAAGAACCTGGGGAGTGGAGGTTTCATCTGTGAGGAATGGGTTCTCATCCTTTGCCAGCGGGAAGGAATTGAAGGGATTGTTCAAGAGATTTTTTTCTATCGATCTAAGTGTCCTACACTTGGAAGTAAAGTGCCAACTCAGTGCTTCCAGAGGGAGATCTAAGATATTTATGAAGACTACAAGAGAAAGATGAGACCTTGGACATGCTGTATTCTGATAATTAATTGGGACTGAATTCTACACAGTGGAAGGAAGCTTAAATTAAATTGGGAGCTGGAAGAAAGATTACACTTCAAAGGAGAAGGCAATGAATTACTCTGAAACTGGCTTTATCAAATTCAGACTTTTACTAGAGAAGTAAGGTCACAAATTATTAATTTTATTTTTTGTACATCAATTGGAATTAATATCAAAGAGCTGTAAACAACATTTTGCAACCATTTGATCAACTATCAGTAAAATAAGTTGGAAATCACACAGCTTCTAAGTGTTTATTTGTTATGGTCCAGGGCCGTGGTCCGGTCCTTCCACTCACCTCGGGCCTCCCTGCTCAAGATTTAAAGGGGCCAGTGCGGGAAGAAGCAGGACAGCCCTCGGATTGTAACCGTCTGTTTTTAATCAGTAAGGAGGTCCAGACAACTGATCCGCAAAGATAGACTTTTATTGCTAGCAAGATGCAGCTAAGACAAAGGCTCAGTACAACTGCATGCCACGCCCCCTTAGGAGCAAACTTTTATGCACTTTACAATTCTTATCTTTTGCACATGCGTTCTGGTTTTGCTGAACAATCATTTTACAAACTGCTGAACAAGCAATAGCTAGCGTGGTCTCTAGTAGGTGTAGCTTATGATCAGACTATTGTTTCGTCATTTAATTGATGGGTTAGACATTTGCGACGGCGTTCGTATTAATACAATACAAAATATGAATCCAAAATGGAGTCACGTTCACTAAACGTTAGTGCGTAAGTACGTCATTACGTGTTAGGGTTCGTTTGCGTTGCAAATGTTAGTAAATCAAGATGGCTGTGCGTTTCACTGCAGCATGATTAGACATAGTTCTTCAGATCTTCTCGTACAGCGATAGTCCATAAAATTGAACTCCTTCATTCCCCCCTTTGATACTTCAACTTCGGTAAGAAGGCGTAAGTATCACCGTCATATGTGAAGTAACTGAAATGACAAGAAAATAATTAGTACCATAATACTGAGTAAGGCCCTAAATTGTTAGCCAGGTCGATGGTGTCTTCACCGGTTTGAGACGGATGGGCCCTATTGGCTCCACCCCCCTTTGTAGCCGGACTTCACCTGAGCAAACAAGGTGGCCGTATGTTTTCAATTAAAAATTAGTGTCATAGTAAACTGAAGATTCATCTTCTGAGTCCGAAGAATCACTGAAAGGTAATGAAGAAATTGAAGCGTACTGGTTCAGCATCATAATTTGGGCTGCTGCTCGTCGATCAGCGATCTTCTCCATCATAGACGAAAGGCTCCTGAGGAAAAGAGGGAAACACATAGGGAGGAGTGCACAGGATAGTAAGAAAAATAATAAAGGGAATAAAAGTTCCCTGAACCCAGGAATAGATGTAAGCCAGGAAGGTAATGAAGCTGTCCAATCCAAGGCTCCGGACCAGGATTGTACCGGAACATGAGCCAACCGCACCATGCGGTCTGTGATTTCTTCGATGACTTTACTCTTATCATCGATCTGCAAACAACAATTGGAAAGGTTAAATTTCCCACATACACCACCTTCCTGAGCAAGGAGGTAATCCAGGGCTAATCGATTCTGGTATACAGCAGTAATTAATTTGGTATTCTGTTTGGCAAGAATGTTAAGGGCTAGAGCGGAATCATTGGTGAGGAACTCGAGAACAGCTTGAAGTCTGATGATACGGTTGTTCATGTATACAGGCGTTCTGTATCCAAAAGAACCATCCTCTGCCCAGGTTCCTGGACCATAATATTCGATAATCCGTTCGGGTGGCCATTCTTGATCGGACCAGTCTCCGATAGAGACCTTATGTCTTCGTCGCCTACTGGGCTTCATTGGACTATAGACAGGCACCCCTAGCGTTTCTCCTGCTGTGACTGGTAGCAAGAAGAAGCTAGGGCGGATAGTAGCTAGGAAGCAGGTACCGTACCATTGAGGAGGTAGTTGTTCATAAGCACGTCGTCCACATACGAAGTAATAGCCGTCTGGGGCTATGAACGACGTGGTTAATTGGCCAGCTTCTTTCCACGTAGCGTTTAAGGTAGGCTCAGTCCAGAATGGTGTGGGTATGGTCTGGTTTTCTGTTTGCCACCATGATTGAGTGTTGCTGGCAACTGTGAGAACTCCTGTGCATGGTGAGTTGCCGACGGGCACTTTGTACGACTTGGAGAAGTGCCGTGACAAACATTGTCTTCCGATGACATCCGTCTGTAGAGCCCATTCATAAGGATTGTGATTTCGATTATACGTGGTGGATGTGTTCATAGTGTTCAAATCAGCTTGAAAAATTTCCCTGGCCTCCCATGGCCATTGTTCTCCAATATTGGTGCCACCACAGACAAAGCAATTTTGTATTTTCAGAGATAAAGCTATGTTCTCAGCTAAATTGATGAACATATTTTTTGCTTGGTTGGAGATAGCATGCTTTTTCAACTCCTCATTGATTTGGGAAATTTCATCGAAGAAGGACTGATAGCCCACCACAGTGGTTTGATGAATGATAGGGAGCGGCTTTTCTCGTCGCTGAGTGATGGTAAGGTATGTCATGGGATCTCCTCCTGTGCCATCAATTCCAAAACCCCAAGTATCTTGCCATGGGGATCCCTCAGACCGGACTGGCCATTCTAGAGTAATTAGGTTTCCCGCTCCCTTACTTAGTCGACCCATTCCAGGGCATCCTGAATATCCTCCTCCAGTATAGTCACAGACCAGTTTCCATCCGGAAAGTTCTTTATCCCCGGCACACGGTAGCCACCGGGAGGGATTAGTGGAACGGTCATAAGGGCAGAGATATTTGTGATTGAAAGTGTAGGCTCTCTTCCATGCTGGAGAACCACAATGTACTGCACTTGGATGTTTGTCGATGGCATCACAGGCATTAAAGTCAATGGAGACAATGGGTGGTCCCCCAATTAGGACCTTTGTTGAATTGATGTAGTATAGAATTCCTTTTCCAGCTGGTACGATGTCAGAAGTATAAGCTTTTGGCAATCCGGTGGTGAGCGTTATATTGTAGTACTTGGGTGTGGTAGGCGAATGACAGATGAGCTTGCCGTTAAGGATACATCGATGGAAAGACTGTTGTCCTTGAGTGGTGTTTAAGGCACAAGCAGGCTTTTTTATACATAATGGTGGTGGCTGAGATTGATGAATGATTGTGAATACCAACTGGTACCCATCTTCAGTTGTAGTGCGGACTTGCTTGATGCATTCTGTACAGTTTTGGCTGAGCGAAGATGGAACTGATGTTGGTACTATAACTATTAGGATCATTAGTAGCCATAGGATTCTCGGATTATGGCAAAGATGAGCCATAGTTGAGCAGAAATGATGATATAGATGATGCTGATGAACCATTTCCAATCGCTGCTAGAAGGGCATATGATAGTTAGAGCGGTTACCAGGATGGTACTGATAACCCACTTCCAGAGCATTGAGATCATATGCTTTTGATGCCTGCGAGAAAAGAAAGAAACAAACAGATTATTAGTATTTCTGTGACTGCATTAGTTTCTATAGTAGGTTGACCTTTGCTGTATTTCTAGTAAAGCGCAGGGTGCTGTCACCGGTCTTGGAGACCTGCCAAGTTTCGGTGGCTGGTTTGACTCGTGTCCAGTGGATCCAGGTGGGACAACCGGATACTTTGAGAGCGGTGGGTGTGGTTAACAACACAGTGAATGGTCCCTTCCATCGAGGTTTAAGGAAGTCTGATTCGTCCCATTCCTTGATCCACACAGAGTCGTCCACCTGGAATTTATGGATAGGATTGATTAAGATTAATGGCTCTGTCTCACAGGTATATTTGCGAATTGCTTCCACAGTATTGTAGAGTCCTTTCATTTGGTTGCTGAGTGACATTTCCCCTTGGACTTGTAAGGATTCGGGGAAAGAGGGCAACGGTGGCGGTCTTGCGTACATCATTTCATAAGGGGTTAGTCCTGATTGTCGTGGAGTGCATCTGATGTTAAGCAATGCCAATGGTAGCATTTTGGGCCATTTGGTTCTTGTTTCTTGACATAGCTTAGCTAATTGACTTTTTAAAGTTCTGTTAGCTCGTTCAACAGTCCCACTACTTTGAGGTCTCCATGTGCAATGGAGATGCCATTTGAGGCCCAAAATTTTGGTGAGGTGTTGAGTTGCTTCGCTGGTAAAAGCTGGGCCGTTGTCTGAGTTGATCTGCCTTGGTAAGCCATATCGTGGTAAGATTTGGTTCAATAATAGGGAAACGACTTCCTTTGCAGTTTCTGTTCGTGTAGGCACAGCTTCAATCCATCCGGTGTAGGTGCATACTGCTACCAACATGGCTTTGTAACCTTGTGCAGGGGTCATGTGGGTGAAATCAATTTGACAGACTTGAAATGGTATAGTTCCCCTTAGAACGTGTCCCGGTGCAGGACCAGGTCCATTACGAGGATTATTTCTTGCACACGTAACACATTGATTAATTGCATGTTTAGTCAATTGTGTGATTCGGTTTATATAGTATGTTTTTGCCAGTAGTTTTGCCAATGAATCACGTCCCAGGTGTGTATGACAGTGTGCTTCTCTTACTATTGTCCACGCAATAGTATCAGGTATCCATATCCGTCCGTCTGATATGATCCACCACCCATTCTGTTGATGGAAATTTTCAGCTTTTGCCCAGTCGTTTTCTTCGGCTGAGTAGGTGGGTACTTCAGTTGGAAACTGCAAGAGGGGACATATGGTCATTTTTGTTTGATAAGGGTCTTGGGCTCCTGCTTTGGCGGCAGAATCAGCTTTCTGGTTTCCCCTTGCGATAGGATCAGATTTTCCAGTGTGTGCTTTGCAATGCATTACGGCCACTTTGTGTGGTAGCCATACGGACTTTAACAGTTCATGGATCTCTGGCGCATTTGCCAATTGTTTTCCTTCGGCATTGAGAAACCCTCGTTCCTTGTACAATGCTCCGTGTACTTGGATGGTTAAGAAGGCATATTTAGAGTCTGTATAAATATTTACAGTTTTCCCCTCTGCCAACTGAAGAGCTCGAGTAAGGGCAATTAATTCAGCTTTTTGTGCAGACGTTCCTGAAGGCAAGGGTCCAGCTTCAATGATATCATCTTCAGTTACTACTGCATAGCCAGCCACTCGTACTCCATCCTTTACCTGACTACTTCCATCTGTAAATAAGGTCCATGCGCCTTGCCAAGGCTGATCTCTTAAGTCAGGTCGACTGGAGTGTACTGTGGCCATGACTTCTTCACAATCATGGCTTACTGGTTCAGGTGCTGGCATTAGAGTGGCTGGGTTTAAGTTTTTACTGTCTTGTATTTGAATTTCAGGAGTTTCACATAGTAAGGCTTGGTACTTTACAAGACGTGAGTTGGTCATCCACTTTGGTCCATGTGTTTCGAGCAGTCCCTGAATAGTATGAGGAGTTGTTACTTGCAAAGTTTGTCCAAATGTCAACTTGACTGCTTCTGGAATTAGTATGCATGCAGCCGCGATGCTTCGAAGACAACCCGGCCATCCTTTGGCAACATTGTCCATTCCTTTTGACAGATAGGCAACAGGTCTTTCCCATGATCCGAAGATTTGAGTTAGGACTCCAATGGCCATTCCTTTTTTCTCATCTACAAACAGATGAAATGGTTTAGTTACGTCAGGTAGCCCCAGGGCAGGGGGTGAGATCAGGGCTTCTTTTAGTTGCTGTAAGTGTACCAGTTCATGTCCTTCCCACTGGAAGGGTTGAGATTCTGCTTCTTTACCCCGCAGCTTGTCGTATAGGGGTTGGGCAATAACTGCATAGTTAGCTATCCAAAGCCGGCAGTATCCAGTAGCTCCCAGAAATGCTCGCAGTTCCTTTTTGCAGGTTGGTGTAGGCTGATGTCTTATCGAATTTGTACGAGAGATTCCAAGGCATCGAGTGCCTTCACGGATTCGGAAACCCAAGTACTCTACTTCTAATTCACAGATTTGGGCTTTCTTTTTGCTTGCCCGGTACCCTTTTGAATACAATGTCTGTAACAGGTGAAGGGTAGCTTTCGCACAGTCAAGATATGTGTCTCTGAACAACAGTAAGTCATCAACGTATTGTATTACTGGCCCATATTTTTTCTGGTAAGTTTTCAAATCTTTTGCCAGCTGTTCCCCGAAAAGCGTGGGAGAATGTTTGAATCCTTGAGGCAACCGAGTCCAGGTGTACTGTTGTTTTATTCCAGTGTGTGCATTTTCCCATGTGAAGGCAAAGATCTTCTGACATTCTTCTGCTACCGGAACGGAGAAGAAAGCATCTTTGAGATCAATTACACTGTACCACTTTGATGTGGGGTTGACTTGAGCTAGAATGGAGTAAGGGTTGGGTACCAGGGCCACCAAGTCCGCCACTTGGCTATTTACCTTTCGTAGATCTTGTACAGGTCGATAGTCATTAGTACCAGGTTTCTTTACTGGTAGCAAGGGAGTGTTCCAGGCAGACCGGACTTGTCGCAGGATACCCAAGTCAAATAGTCTTTGTAGATGTACTTGTATTCCCTGCCTGGCCACGTAGGGAATAGGATATTGGGCTTGGTTAATGACTTGTGCATTCTCTTTCAGTTCTATCCAGACTGGGTCAGCCTCGGTTGCCAGTCCTCCTGGATTGTTTTCAGACCATACTGAAGGTACGCTATCCATCAGGTACCTTCGTTTTACATTGAGAGGGGTATCTTCCTCATATCGGTGCTCGATGGTTCGTTCGACTATGGGAAGATGTAGTCTCCATTCCTCCTGAAGAGGGCAAATAAGGGAAACAGGGTTGTCTGCAAAGGAAGCTTTGATTTCACCATTTGATTCAAACTGTAGAGTGGCCCTTAATTTGCAAAGGAGATCTCTACCAATTAATGGGACTGGACATCCAGGGACATAGAGGAATCGGTGGGATACTAATTGTCCTCCCACTCGAACCTGTCGATTCTGAAGAATAGGGGCTGCCAGTGGTTTCCCGGAGGCCCCTACAATGGAGATGCTTTGTGCTGTGGGAATAGCGATTGCAGTAGTCATGACAGATCGTTGTGCTCCAGAATCTAGTAATCCTTTGAAGGTTTTAGACCCAACCTTTATTTCCACCAACGGATCGGAGGGCAGGGCTTCCTTGTTTAGTCATGAGTTTCGCCCGATATCGTCACTAGACTCATCTGACAATTCGTCCAACGCCATTTGCCATTCAGTTTCTTGAGATTTTGAGGGTTTTGAACCGTTCCCTCCTTCGTCCTCCCGTGGTTTCTCAGGGCAATCAGCCTTCCAATGTCCTTCTTGTTTACAATATGCACATTGATTGACCCCTATAGGCGTTCTTCCTCCTCTGAACGATCCGCCCCTTCCTGATCTTCCTCTCTGCCATGCCTTCTGTGGCGGGTTGCCTCTTCCTCTCTGCCCAGGGTATCCTCGATACTTCCTGGCTTGCTCTCCGAAATTAGTTTCTTCCATTGCTGCCGCTAACAAGTTAACACTTTCTCTCATCCTTCTGCTACTTTCTTTTTTCTCCTTTTTCTCATCTTCCAGCTCTCTATTTCCATAGACTTTGTCTGCCATAATTTTTAGCTGGCTGATGTTCATTCCTTCAAATCCCTCTGTTTTCTGGATTTTTCGGCGTATATCGGGGCATGACTGTCCTACGAAACTCATGACTATTATGGGGTGGTTCTTTTGATCTTCTGGATCAAAAGGGCTGTATCTGCGATACGCATCCATTAATCGTTCAAGGAAGTCTCCCGGAGTTTCGTCCCTTTTTTGTACTATATCCTGGATTTTAGTCATGTTCATAATTTTCCTTTTTCCCTTCCTTAAGGCTTCTAGGAAGGCTCTCTGATAAGCCGCGATGCGGTCTCGTCCACTGGAGGTTTGGTAGTCCCAGTGAGGGTCTGTTGTCGGAGCAAGTTCCCTTGCGGCGGCATCAGGATCACCGTCTGACCCGGCTCCACTTCTGGCTGCTTCGTCCATGTTTTGTTGTATTTGTCTCCGTTGCTCAGTGGTGAACAGGAAAGAAGCCAGATGGCGGATGTCAGCCCAGTTGGGATTATGTGAGGAGAAAATTCCGTTTAAAAAATCAATCATTTGATCTGGTTTTTCAGCGTAGGAAGGGCCGAGCTGTTTCCAGTTAAAAAGATCGCTTGATGAAAAAGGGACATAGGTATATAGTCTAATAGTCTGTGCAGTTTGGAAAGCATTTTCCTCACTTGGGACTGCAGGTACGACAGTTGCAGTTTCTCTGATTGGGAGTTGGAGACTGGCAGCCGCTTGTGTTCTCCGACGAGTGTGGGCTGAGACAGGAGGTTCCGGTTCGTCCTCTGCCCTTACCGATTCTAACTCTCTTTTCGTTTCCTGTGAAGTACTAGGCAAGGGCTCAGCTTGTTCATAAGAAGGAATCGGTGGCAGATTAAGTAGCGGTGGGTAAAGTGGGATGTAAGGCGGCGGTGCTAGAACTTCTGGTTCATCAATTAATATGGTCTCCGCTGCCGGCAGTGGTTTAATTTTTTTTTCTGTAGTTTCTTCGTCCTTCTGGACTACCAATATGGCCGCCTCCGGTGACGTCATGCCGTCTGCGTCCAATATGGCCGACTTCTCCTTTCTTTTCCGGTTTGGTGACTTCCGGTGGCCCGCCTTCTGCATCTGCGCCACCATGATGAGGGCAGCTCCCTCTACTAACTTTTGTGCCCAGGACGGGGGATTGAGAATAACTTCGATCCAGGCATTAATATATGGGATATCTTCAGGAAAACCTGGCTGATCTTCTTTTGTGACTACTATTCGGACTCTAGAGGCCGTAACAAAATCGAAAGTTCCTTTCGGGGGCCAGTTGACGCACAAGCTCGGCCACCGATAGGCACAGCGTTGGATCATACCAGGTTTAGTACAGGTATGTTTGTCAAACACTTCGCTAAAGTGCTCAGTCATAACTTTTAACGGGGTAGACCCTCCCCCACCCATTTAGGATAGAGGCACAGACAAAGAGGGGAAGGGATAGCAGATAGGTAAGGGGTCCGTATCTGCCAGACACAAAAGGGTCACACTTGCCCCGACTAGAACGCGGTCGCCCGGTCTAGAACTGCGAGGCCATTCACTCTCTTTCACACAACAAGAAACCTATTCCCAAGATTTCTTTCTGATTCCCAAAATTCAAAAATTTCCGAAATTCCAATTCAGGTTTTCAGTAACGAGGTCTTCGGAGGGGAAGCTCCTACTAACCACGCTGTGGGGTTTGATCAACGCCCCCTCGATCCATTTTTCAGGATCGGCTGGTAATTTAGCTGTATCTGGTTTCTAATTCAGGTTCCCACTTCTTATTCCCGTGCAGATAAAAGTATACTTGCCTGAAACGTTCTCTCGATCGCGAAGAAAGCCTTCTTTTCGAATCACCAGCCCAGAGGTCTCAAGAAGTTCCCTGTGGAACGGTCCCTTCAGAAACCTGATCGCTGAACTCAGCGGTGGCCACTCACCAAGTAAGTCTGGGGGATCGCTCCGCCACCAAACCACCGGACCAGCTGGGGGGCTAAAATAGCGTCCCCGGCACCTCCTGGCTGAAGCTCGCCAAATGTAACCGTCTGTTTTTAATCAGTAAGGAGGTCCAGACAACTGATCCGCAAAGATAGACTTTTATTGCTAGCAAGATGCAGCTAAGACAAAGGCTCAGTACAACTGCATGCCACGCCCCCTTAGGAGCAAACTTTTATGCACTTTACAATTCTTATCTTTTGCACATGCGTTCTGGTTTTGCTGAACAATCATTTTACAAACTGCTGAACAAGCAATAGCTAGCGTGGTCTCTAGTAGGTGTAGCTTATGATCAGACTATTGTTTCGTCATTTAATTGATGGGTTAGACATTTGCGACGGCGTTCGTATTAATACAATACAAAATATGAATCCAAAATGGAGTCACGTTCACTAAACGTTAGTGCGTAAGTACGTCATTACGTGTTAGGGTTCGTTTGTGTTGCAAATGTTAGTAAATCAAGATGGCTGTGCGTTTCACTGCAGCATGATTAGACATAGTTCTTCAGATCTTCTCGTACAGCGATAGTCCATAAAATTGAACTCCTTCAGGATGACATCAGACGTTGCAAGGGTATTTAAACGTTGCAGTTAGGCCTATACGTTGCCTTGCAACGAGGTTCACTCTCTTACGGGCCGATTCAGTAAAGTCCGCGGGAGAGCGGGCGAATGCCCACTCTCCCAGCGCGCGCACAGGCCACTCGCCTGTGTGCGCGATTCTGTATTTAAATGAGGCCCGGCGGTAGAAACAGGCAAAAGGAAACTTTTATTTAAAGTTTCCCTGCCGATGTTTTGTCAATTACCAGGGGAAAAAGTTTATCTTTACATTACCTGCACATATGGAGATTTTTTTGAGGGATAAAGAATCAGAGAAGTTGAATCAGGTTCAAATAATGGAAGTGGGTTAGAAATTAAATAGAATCCTCCTCTTTCTTTGAATTATTTTGTTTTGAATGATTATTGTTTAAAGCGGCTCTCTTTATAGGGTAAAATGTGCTAATCGAATTGAATGTTATTGTTTTATTGTGAAGATATTATGTGGCACAGTTTTATTTACTTGTTTAAAGTTTGAAAAAATCTTGTATACACAGGATGTGTGATTGAAAATCAATAAAAATATAGATTACAAAAAAGAAACAGGCAAAAGGAGGCACTAGGGATACTAGCGCGTCCCTAGCACCTCCTTTTGGCCCGGAGCGGCGGCTGTCAGCGGGTTTGACAGCCGACGCTCAATTTTGCTGGCATCGGTTCTCGAGCCCGCTGACAGCCACAGGTTCGGAAACCGGACGCCGGCAAAATTGAGCATCTGGGCCGACTTCAAATCCACGGGCCGACTTCAAATTTTTTTTTCTTTTTTTCTTACATTTTTTACAGTTTGGGAGCTCCGACTTAATATCACCATGATATTACGTCGCAGGGTACACAGAAAAGCATTTTTTACTGCTTTTCTGTGCACTTTCCCGGTGCCCGAAGAAATTAGCGCCTACCTTTGGGTAGGCGCTAATTTCTGAAAGCAAAATGTGTGGCTTGGCTGCACATTTTGTTTTCTGAATCATGCAGGAATACCTAATAGGGCCATCAACATGCATTTGCATGTTGAGGGCGCTATTAGGTTCAGCGGGTTGGACGCGCATTTTCGGCCCCTTACTGAATAAGGGGTAAGGGAAAACGCATGTCCAATGGCGGGTTAACAGTGCGCTCCGTCAGAGCGCACTGTACTGTATCGACCCGTTTGAGAGCTACTAGTTGCTGCTTCCGACTACTGGCTTCTGACTTCGGCTTCCGACTACTGGCTTCAGACTTCAGCTCGTCCACTGGTTCTTCACTTTAGCTGTTTTCCAGGAGGCCCCTCTTAAGTCCAAGCGGGTTCTCACAATCTCCTCTCGGGGGGACCACGGGCTTCCAATGGTAAAGTTCCAGTTGGCCTCCTGGCTTCAGCTCTACTCTCCTCGATCCTCTGGTATTCCTCTTCAGTCACCGGCCCTCAGGAGACCGCACATAAGTCCAAGCAGCTTGGGTCCTCACGGGCTCCTCCTGGGGGGATCTCGGGCTTCCAGTTGTGAAGATCCCTCTGGTCTCCTGCTCAGTGCCGCCTCCCGGCTTTGACATCCACTGTGGGCCTCCCCACAGTGAGTCTTCATCTGTACCAGGCAGCTCAAGGGTCCACGAATCCAACAGGTTGCAAGGCTATGGACCCGGCGGACGTGGCCAGCTTAAAGGCCATCCACGAAATTGCCCAACGTCTGCAGCAACAGGAAATCTGTCTGGATGCCATGATGAAGACCGTAGAGAGACTGGCCAATCGGATTGATCACACACCCGAACCGGTACCTCCTATGCCAGTTGCCGCGGCCAATTCCATACAGGCAATGCCCACCCAGCTTCCAGCACCTTCACGGTACTCGGGTGAAGCGAAGTACTGCTGTGGATTCCTCAGTCAGTGTTGCATCCGATTCAACCTCCTGCCTTTCCAGTTTTCGACGGACCAGATTAAGACCAGTTATATCATTTCTTTGTTGGACGGGAAGCCTCTGGCCTGGGCTTCTCTGCTATGGGAGTGTAAAGATCCCTTTCCAGGGAATCTGGAACAGTTTGTCTCTGCCTTGCGACATATATTCGATGAACCTTCTTGCAGGCCCACTGCCGCCTCTGAGTTGCTTCAGCTATGCCAGGGCAACCGGCCCCTTGCCGAATATGTGGTGGAATTCCGTACTCTGGCAGCCGAGCTAAATTGGGGGGGTGACAGCCTCCACGGCATATTCCTGGAGGGTCTCTCCTCAAGACTCCAAGATGAGCTGGCAGCGATGGACCTCCGGATGACCTGAACAGCCTGATTGATCTAGATGGACGGGTGGACCGTCGTATCCAACGCTGTTTCCGGGAAGGGAGGCCCGGTCGCAAACCTAGTAACTCTGGGACTATATTTCCCTGACCGGTACCCTCCTCCTCTGCCTCTCCTGGGAATCAAGATGTTGAGCCTATGCAGTTGGGCCAGGGTCCAATCTCGCAGGAGGAGAGAAGAAGACGCCGTGGTCAAGGACTGTGCCTGTATTGCGGTGGCAAGGGGCACTTCCTAGCCCGATGTGGTGAAGGGCCGGGAAATGCCAGAACCTAGGGATCAATGGGGAGCTGACCCTGGGTAATATTTGTTCCGCCTCCTCATGTACTGTACCTGTTACCCTCGTCTACCCAGGGGACATGTTCGATACGCTAGCTTTGGTCGACTCCGGAGCCGGGGGGAATTTCATACACACAGACCTCGTCCAGCAGTTGCAGATTGGGGTCCGACCCCGAACCCTTCCTATCCAGGTATCCTCTATTCATGGTACTCTCCTTCCGGGGAGCATTACTACCTGCACCAAACCTTTGGTCCTTCGTACCAGTCTCCTGCACGTGGAAGAGATCTCCTTCCTTATACTGGAGAAATCCATGCACCCCATTATCTTGGGCTTACCCTGGTTACAGAAACATTCCCCAGTCATACAATGGGATACCCTTCAGATCACAGCTTTGGGCCTGTCTTATTTTGACTCCTGCCTGATGAATATTCCTCGTCCCAGTGTGCCTTTCTTGACCACGCCCATGGCACTCCTACCACAGTACCAAGACTTTAAAGATGTCTTCTCTAAGGAGAAGGCTGAACTTGTCCTGTAACACCGACCCTTTGACTGTGTCATTAACCTTGGCTCAGGCAACCTGCCCCCCAGGGGGTGGGTTTACCCCTTGTCGCTTCCAGAAACTCAGGCCATGTCTTCCTATATTCAAGAGAATCTGGACAGAGGTTTCATTTGGCCCTCTAACTCCCCTGCCAGAGCCGGGTTCTTCTTTGTGCCAAGAAGGATGGGTCACTCCGACCCTGCATCAATTACCGCGGCTCAACGCCATCACGTGATGGGACAGGTACCCTTTGCCTCTGATTCCAGAGTTACTAGACCGGCTGCAAGGAGCGAAGGTCTTTACCAAGTTGGACCTCTGGGGTGCCTATAATTTGGTACGGATATGACCCGGCGACGAATGGAAGACTGCCATCAATACCAGAGACGGGCACTATGAATATTTAGTCATGCCCTTTGGCTTGTGCAATGCCCCTGCAGTCTATCAGAACCTCATGAATGAGGTCTTGAGGGATATGTTGCATACCTTGGTTATAATGTACCTCGACGACGTGTTGATATACTCTAAGGATTTGTCCACGCACCAAGTACAAGTGCGGCAAGTACTACAGAAACTCTGGGACAATCGTCTGCCAAGTTAGAGAAGTGCCAGTTCGAACAGGAGTCCTTGCCATTCCTCGGATACACAGTTTCATCCACGGGCTTCCATATGGACCCTGATAAAGTGGCGGCCATTCGGGATTGGCCGCAGCCGGTAGGGGTCAAGGCTCTACAATGCTTCCTGGGCTTTGCCAATTTCTATCGCCAGTTCATATACCATTACTCTCGGATAGTGGCACCACTACGGCCCTTACCAGGAAGGGTGCCGATGCGAAGACTTGGTTCCAGATGGCAATGGATGCTTTCCAGAGGCTGAAGGAAGCCTTTCTCCTTGATGTCTGTCTCCACCATCCAAATCTGCAGCATCAGTTCATTGTGGAGGAAGACGCATCTGATGTTGCGGTAGGGGCTATCCTGAGCCAGTTATCCACGAAACGCAAATCCCTACCATGCTTCTATTATTCCCGAAAATTCTCTCCGGTGGAGAGAAATTATAGTATCGGCGATAAGGAGCTCCTGGCCATCAAGCTCACGCTGGAGGAGTTGCGACAATGGCTGGAGGGGGCCCAATACCCCGTGATCGTCTATACGGATCACAAGAACCTGGAATCCTTGTGCCAAGCCCAATGCCTTAATTTTCGACAAGCCCGATGGTTGCTCTTCTTTAGCCAGTTCAATTTCCTCCTCTGGTACAGGCCAGCCTCCAAGAACATTAGAGCGGACGCTCTCTCACGCACGGCTGAAACAGAGGATAACCCGGATCTGCCCCGTTATATCCTCGACCCAGTCAAAGTCCTTCTTGCAGCTTCAGAGGTGGTTCCTATGGGTAAGACGGTAGGACCCGTTCGCCTGCGCAAGAAGGTGTTGTCTTGGGCTCATGACTCCTTGACCACAGGGCATTCGGGAGTCGCCCGTACTTTGGATCTACTGACCAAATATTAGTGGTGGCCTCAGGTAAGGAGAGATGTTCGTCTCTACATCAGCTCCTGCCCGACCTGTGCTCGGCAAAAGACACCAACTGGTCGCCTGTGGTGGCTCCTCCAACCGTTACCTATCCCCACCGAGCCATGGACCCACATTCAGAAGGGAAAACAGTTATATGGGTCACAATTGACAGGTTCTCGAAGATGGCCCACTTCGTCCCCCTCATTAAGTTACCAAGGCACCTGAGCTCGCTAGCCTTTTCGCCCAGCATATCTTTCGCCTACAAGGTCTTCCTCTCCATATTGCCTCCGACCGGGGCTCACAGTTCATGGCTAAATATTGGAGAGCACTCTGCAAGAAATTTGGGGTCCAGTTGGACCTCACGACTGCCTTTCATCCCCAAGGCAATGGCCAAGCGGAGCGCACAAACCGGACCTTGAAAGCCTTCCTCCGAGCCTTCGTGGGAGACCTACAAGATGATTGGGTGGCTCTACTCCTGTGGGCAGAATTCTCCTACAACTACCATAGGCATTTGGCCACCGGTAGGCCTCCCTTTCAGGTAGTCTATGGGAGATGTCTCCGACCTCCCTTGTCTTTGCCATTGGCTGTTCTGTCACTAGCCGTGCAACTCACAGCTCAACAGCTATGTAGCCTCTGGGGCTCTACTCGGGAGAAACTTCAACGCACGGCAGTCACGGCAAAGAAGTACGTGGATCGTCTGCGACGTCCAGCTCCAACGTTCCATCCCGGGAACAAGGTATGGTTAAGTACCAAACACCTTCGCCTATGGGTTCCTTCGATGCGCTTGGCTCTGAGGTACATTGGTCCATTCCCAGTCACAGAACGAGTAGGTGCTGTCTCCTACTGGCTCCGCCTGCCCTCTAAACTCAGGGTTCATAACATGTTTCACGTCTCCTTGCTCAAGCCACTGGTCTTGTCTGTCTTTCATAACAGAATCCCTGCACCTGCTGCTTCCGCGGCCCAGGAGGATACGGTCTACAAAGTAAAGGATATCTTGGATGTCTGGTTCTACCATGTTGTGCTCCGCGGCCTTGGCGCCCCACGACCATGTCCCCCTACCTGACTCTCAGCACCATGAAAGCCCCGGGGGAGGGCTCCGACTCGGGCCCGTGCTGCCCGCTGCAGGGGAAGCCATCCTGCTTCCCCCAGTGGCGTCTCCTCCACCGGGGAGATCCAAGATGGCCGCCGCCATGGGATCCAAGATGGCCGCCGTCAACTCATTTGCATTTAAAGGGACCTGGTCCCTTTAACTAGACTCACCTGCTTCCAATGATCCAGAGCAGAGGAAGTATATAGGGAGGCTTCCTCTGCTCATTCCTTGACTTGGCAACGTCTCTTGCTAGTGTTGTTTGAGTCTGCTTGCCTCGGTGAGTTCCTGCTTCTTGCTCCTGTTACGTCTTGGTGTTCCTGGTTCCTGACTTCGGATTGGCTTACGGTGATTTTCTGGTTCCTGACTTCGGATTGGCTTACGGTGATTCTCTGGTTCCTGACTTCGGATTGGCTGACGGTGATTCTCTGGTTCCTGACCTTGGCTTGGCAAGCGGTGATTCTCTGGCACTCGACTTTGGACTGGTGAGTGTTGACCCTCTGGTATTCGACCTAGGACTTCTTTAAGACTCTGTCTCCAAGGGCCCACCTAAGTCCCAGCGGCCCGGGTCCCTACGGGCTCCTCCTGGGGGGACCGCGGGCTTCCAGGGCGAAGCTCCAGTTGGCCTTTGCACCGTTGCCTGACCTTCTAGGTCCACCTAAGTCCCAGCGGTCAGGTCCCTACGGGCTCCTTCTGGGGGGACCGCAGACCACGAGTGGTGAAGACACAGCACCTTGTCCCGACTCCTCATCACCTCCGTGTTCACCTCAGCCTCCAGTGCCAAGGGTCTACTGGTCCTACCTCCTGTCCTGCCTCGCCACCCGATGAGAGAGCCTACGGACCGTCCGGAAGGTATACCATCCTCTCGTCGGCCAAGGGTCCACAAGCCCGAACATAACATACCATCACAGATGGGAGTACCTCCTTTCCTGGGAGGGCTACGGCCCTGAGGAGAATACGTGGGAACTACCCTCTATCATCCTGGACAAGGGTCTTCTCCGCCAGTACCTCTTGGATCATCCTGCAAAGCCCAGGCCCCCGGGAAGGGAGCGTAGGAGAGGGGGTACTGTTATGGTCGCGGGCCGTGCTCCTGTCCCTCCACTCACCTCGGGCCGGCCCGGGCCGCTGAAGTACCTCCCCGTTCGACTAGGTCTGATCCTGGCCTCTGCCACGGCGCTCCCTCTGCGAGGGAGACGCTGCCGATCTGACACGTCTGGCCCTGCCTCTTAAGCATGCGTGCGAGCTCAAGATTTAAAGGGGCCAGCGTGGGAAGAAGCAGGACATCCCTCGGGGCCAGATTTAAAGATTTAAAGGGGCCAGCGTGGGAAGAAGCAGTATTTAAACCCTGCAGCTAGGCCTATATGTTACATTACAACGAGGTTCTCTCTCTTTGAGAGCTACTAGTTGCTGCTTCCGACTACTGGTTTCTGACTACTGGCTTCTGACTTCGGCTTCCGACTTCTGGCTTCAGACTTCGACTTGTCCACTGGTTCTTGACTCTGGCTGTCTTCCAGGAGGCCCCTCCTAAGTCCAAGGTCCCCCCGTGGTCCCCCCGAGAGGAACTCGGGTCCTCACGAGCTCCTCTCGGGGGGACAATGGGCTTCCAGTGGTGAAGTTCCAGTTGGCCTCCTGGCATCAGCTCTACTCTCCTCGATCCTCTGGTACTCCTCTTCAGTCACCGGCCCTCAGGAGACCACACATGTCCAAGCGGCTCGGGTCCTCACGGGCTCCTCCTGGGGAGACCTCGGGCTTCCAGTGGTGAAGATCCCTTCAGCCTCCTGCTCATTGCTGCCTCCCGGCTTCGACATCCACTGTAGGCCTCCCCACGGTGAGTCTTCATCTGTCCCAGCTGGCTCAAGGGTCCACGAATCCAACATTATTGCTATCATAGACTTGAGAGATTATCAGTTCTGTTTACCAGGGACTTATGGCAGCCATATAATGGTGGTGCATATAAAAGGCCCTTGAAGCTAAGTTTTCCACCACAGGATGCTCTGGACTACTCAGAAGAATAAGCTATCCATGGAGAACTGGGCAAATAGGCTCTGTTTAATTATTGTGTGCCCTTGGGGACAGTCATCAGGGTTTTATCCCACCCAGGGGTTACATATGAAATTACTGCAGTACCTGAATCGTAACTCAGCCTGAGCTCAGATTTGGAGAAGGCGAGTAATTTAATTCCAGAATACTCTAGCTCGTCAGCAAGTGTCGGCTCACAGACACCCTACTCCACGACTTCTGCCACCGCCATCAGTACCGCTGTAGATGGCAGCGTAGTCATTTTTCAAACAGGGTGGCTCCATTGGGAACCATTGTACTAGACGGACCAGGTTAGGTCTGCATAGACTGTAAGAGGCAGAAAGACCCAGCTGCAAAGCCAAACATAATGAGCTTGTGTAATGCAGGGTTTCCCAGACCTGTCCTGGTGAGCCCACAGCTCGTCAGGTTCTCAGTTTAGCCACAGTGATAAATACAGGAAATAAATGTGCATATACCAAGTCTCTAATATATGCAAATTAATCTAAGGCTGGTGGAAGGGTATCCTGCGCCCTAGATAAACCTTTAAACTTGCACCCCCCCCTCCGGCCCTGACTGCTGAGACCGCAGTGCTGGCTGCGATCGATCGCTAGCTGTCTGAGACCTGACACAGCAGTGAGGAGGAGGAGGAGGGCAGGGAGAGACTGAGCTGGTGGCAGCAGCAACCATCCAATCAAAAGAGAAGAGAGATCTGGCAGAAGAGAGTCAGTGGGATAATTTTGGCGCAGCTGCCACTGTTGGTTAGCAGAAAGGCAGATATAGAAGTAACTGGTCCTTCCTTAAAAGTGGGTAAGCGGCACCCATAGGTTACTGAGATTTTGCTGCCTCTCCACCAAAATTGTGGTGCGATAAGTCAGGGGTGGGGCCACATTATGAGAGCTGAGGGGGCAGTCCCATCCCCTTGAAGCTCCAGGTGGGGGGTGGTCCTCCTTGAAGCTCCTCGACACGAAAATTCATCCCCCAGCACTTCCTGCAGGCAAATCAGTACCCAGCAGGCTTAAGTGCCATCATTTTGAGCACCCAAGGAGCCCCTTCGGTCATGGATCCCAACCTCTACAAGAGATGCAAGCCGCTTTCCTAGCTGACAGACCACCTCACCTCAGTCACAAATGCAGAACACAGGCAGACCCTCACCAAATAAGAATAAAAGTCCATAAAGTATAAATAGAAAGGGGCAGAAAAAAAACACTAAACTGTAAACCATTGCAAGCAAGTGTAATAATGCAAAAACAGAACTATCACCATTCCTCATAAAACAAAATCAAGAAATATAAAATCAAATCATGATATGCTAATAAAAATATTTCAAAACCAATGAACAACAGAACATATAATAATTAAGAAGAATAAGTATTAAAAAAGGTTAAACATTTCCCCAAATCAATTTCAAAAGAGCAGATATATCTAACACCCAATTATTAAAACTAATAAGGATAAAAATTCCCTCCTCTCCATACCTGGGAACGTTTGATTTCCAATCACCTTGAGATTGTAGTGGATTAATGGAAGTGGGGGGATGACACACTTTCTCCTCTCTCTCTCATTCACACACACACACACACACACACACTCACAAAGCCTTCTACCCTCTCTTATTCCAATCTTCCACTTCCTCCCTCCCTCTCACTCATCTTTCAATCATTCATCCTCTCCCCATCACTCACCCCCTCAGTCATTTACCCTCTTTCTCTTTCCTCTCATTCAGTCACTCGACTTCCCACTCAATCCCCTCACTCCCATTCACCCTCTTCCCCTCTGTCAATCACCCCTCACTCCCTTATCTTTGTGCCCTTCATCCCTCACTTCCATTCACTCCTTTTTCTTCTTTGTCACTCACACACTCACACACTCACTCACTCACTCAATCCCCTTCCGTTTCCTCATTCTTCTTACCCCCTTCCCTCTGTCAGGCTCCCTCACCCTCACTCACTTGCTGCTTTCTCTCTCAGTCTTGCTCCCTCCCTTCCCACTCAATCCTTTCCCTCTCAGACAAGCTCCCCCTTTCCTCAATTCATTCCTTTCCCTCTCAGTCAGGCTCCCTCCCTACTCGCTCTCTTCCCTCTCACTGAAGGCTATCTCACTCACTTTCTTCCTTCCCTCTGTCACTCTCCCTCCCTCCACTCCCTCCCTTCCTTCTCAGTCACTCTCCCTCCCTCCACTCCCCTTCCTTCTCAGTCATGCCCCCTCTCCCCTTTCACTCCCTTCCCTTCTTTCCTCTAAGTTACCCCCCCCCCCCACCACCACCTTTGTTCCATTCCATTCCCTTCCTTTCTTCATATTCCTTCCCTTCCCATCATGTGTCTCACCCTTCCTACTGGCATCATTGTGATCCCCATACCTGATAACTTTTGATTTCTGGTCTCCCTAAGATTGCTGTGGATTAGTATGGGGGAGGCAGGAACTTTCTCCTTCATACAAGTGCTCACATACACATAGATACTCTCATACATGCTTTCTCATACATACATGTTCTCACCCCATACACCCGCTCTCACACTTGCTCTTTCACACACATACACAACACATGCTTTCCCATACACACATTTTCTCAGATACACACACAGGTGCTCTCTCATACATATACATATACTTGCTTTCACCCACACACATAGATGCTCTCACAAATGCTCACACATGCATATGCTTTCATACACACATGCACACACACACACCCAACATATGCCCTCTCATACATACACATGCTCTCAGGCACATGCATAGATGGTCTCTCTCATTCATACACAGATGCTCTCACATACACAGATGCCCTCTCATACATATATATACACTCGCTGTTGCGTCCGTCGGTGCTAGACGGCTTCGCCCCATTTGCCTCACCTCATTCACGGCTCCTCCTGCTTACCTGGGCAAGATGGCTACTACAGCGTCTACAGGCCAACCTCTCTGGCGTCCCCAGAATGGCTATGGTGGAGCCTTCCGCCATTGTTCCTCCCAGGTACCTACTAGGCTGCACGCACGCTCGCAACCCATGTCTTTGAACCACCCTTGGCGAGAATCTCGAGGGCGTTCCCCCTTGCTGACGTCACGTCATCTGGGTATATTACCACCATTCATTTGCTAGCTCATTGAGTTAGCAAAGACTCAAATTGGTTCCTGTCTATGCTACTTTGCTGCTTCCGTGCTGCTGCAGGAAGCTCTCTCTCTGCCCTTTGGGGTAATCTCTCACCTGGGTGCCTGCTCCTCGGGGGCCCTCTGCTTTCTTTCAGGTGCCTTACAGGAAACAGGTACTCGCTCCTTGAGGGCCTGCTCTCCCTGCCTTGGTGCCTGTATCTTCAACAACATACCTGGTGGAATCACTATCTACAGCTTACTAGTGAGTACTAACATCAGACATTCTCATTACAGAGTCACCTCGCTAGAACACCTACAGTGGAACCTCCTGACGTCATCTAGGAGAGAAGGGCTCCCTCTGCCGAGGTCCCTGAGACTGCCTCACTACTGCCACCTCTGGTGGAGACTATAGCTGTACAATAAAAGAATTGCCTGTGTTTGTGTGATACGAGTCTAGCCCAGTGCTGTGGCTCCTCACGGGGCTCCTCCCCGTGGGCATGGTCATCTCTGCAGCACCCAAGGGTTCACAAAACATACACAACCATAACAGATTGCTAACTCCATGGATCCGGCTCAGCTCACCGCATTGCAGGCCATTCCAGGCCTGGCTCAGTGGATCTCTGTACAGCAGACTACACTGGAAGGACTGACCTCTGCATTAAGTCTACTACATACACAGATGAACTCGCCTTCCATCTCAGGTAAAGAGACTATACCGTCTGAGGTGACTGTCAAGACCAAAGTGCCTTTAGCAGCACCCACCCGCTTCTCGGGAGAAGTCTGGAGATGCAGAGACTTCATTAACCAGTGGTGCATGCACTTTGCATTACAACCTGGCTACTTTCCCACAGTTTATGCCAAGACTACATACATCCTGTCGTATCTTGACGGACGAGCATTGTCTTGGGCTTCCTCGCTGTGGGAGCGCGAGGATCCAATCCTTCATGACATTGGAGGATTTCTTGACTTGACTCAGTTGTAGGATCTTCTTTGGTTCACCTGAAGCAAGGGAACAAACCACTAGCTGACTTCATTATCGCGTTCAAGACACTGGAGTCTGAACTATCTTGGGACCCGAGATGCCTGAAAACCCTCTTCTTTGAAGGACTGAATTCTCGTCTGAAAGACGAGCTCGCTGCTCAGGAAATGCCTGAGACCTTGGCTGAACTAGTGAAGTTGGCTACAAGAATCGATCGCCGACTCCGCGACAAGGTTCATGAGACCAAGACTTTCAGGAGACCCTTCTTGGATGAGGTTCGAGCCAAGTCCACTCCCAGGCCGGTCCCTCCGGTTCCAGCAGCCACTAAACAAGAACCTATGCAGTTAGGCCGCAGTCATCTAACTTCAAAAGAGAGAAGAACGCGGAAAAAATTAGGGCTATGTATGTACTGTGGACAAGCCGGCCATGCTGTCCAGAATTGCCCCATATGTCCGGGAAACTGGCAGACCTAAGTCCTGCAGGAGGACTCTTCTAAGGTTTTACCACTCCTTCTCCTCCGCTCTCTCTTCCTGTATCCTTGATCTGCGGACCCCTCGAGTATCAGACTCTTGCCCTTGTGGACTCCGGGGCAGGAGGCAATTTTATTCTACATCGATTAGTGGAGCATCTGCGGATTCCCACTTCCACTATGAAGCCTCCACTACTACTTTCATCCATCCATGGAGAGCCCTTACTGGGTGAAGTAACGTTATGTAAAGAACCAGTGTGTCTGCAGACTGGTGCCCTCCATTCGGAAACCATCTCCTTCTTTGTGTTAGAGAAGGCAATGCACCCCATAGTACTGGGATTACCTTGGCTACAGCAGCATATGCCTCAATTTAATTGGGCTACACTGGAACTATCAAGATAGGGTCCAGACTGCCATAATAAATGCCTGAAGGAGGTAGCTCCATTACCTTGTATGCCTACTACCCCAGTGATGTCAGGTTTGCCGCCCCAATAAGCATCTTTTCAAGATGTCTTCTCAAAAGAAGCTGCAGATGTGCTTCCACCTCACAGACCCTATGACTGCGCTATTAACCTGAAGCCGAATACGGTGCCACCCAAAGGTAGAGAGTACCCCCTGTCCGTGGCAGAAAACAAAGCCATGTCCGAATATATTCAGGAGAATCTCCAAAAGGGCTTCATACGACCATCCAAGTCCCCTACTGGCGCAGGCTTCTTCTTTGTGGGCAAAAAGGATGGTACGTTACGTCCATGTATCGATTACAGGGGCCTCAATGAAATAACAATAAAGGACCGCTATCCCCTGCCTCTGATTTCAGAGCTATTTGACAGACTACAAGGAGCTCAAATATTTTCCAAATTGGATTTGAAAGGAGCCTACAATTTGCTTCGCTTTCGAGCTGGCGATGAGTGGAAGACGGCCTTCAACACGCGGGACGGCCATTTCGAATATCTAGTGATGCCATTCAGCCTGTGCAACACCCTGGCCGTCTTTCAAAATCTAATGAACGACATCTTCCGGGACCTTCTCTACAAGTGTGTTGTCATTTACCTGTTGACATATTAATATTCTCGCAAGACATGACCACTCAACAGGAGGATGTTAAGAGGGTATTACAGAGACTCAGAGAAAATCATCTCTATGCCAAGCTATCCAAATGTGAATTTCACAAAGAGTCAGTGCCTTTCCTAGGCTACATCGTCTCCAAACAGGGTTTTCAAATGGAACCACAGAAGCTGGAGAGTATCAAGAAATGGGAGCAACCCACCGGGTTAAAAGCTCTCAGACGCTTCTTAGGGTTCACCAACTATTACAGGACATTCATCAAGAATTACTCCTCACTTACAGTGCCGCTTACCTCTATGACAAAGAAAGGTGCCAATGCCACAAATTGGTCTCCAGAGGGTATTGCCACATTCCAGAAACTGAAGGAAGCAATCCCAAGCAAGCCGTGTCTTCAACAACCAGACCCCTCCAAGCCTTTCATCGTGGAGGTTGATGCATCCGACGTCTGAGTAGGGGCCGTATTCAGCCAGACGGGTGATTCCAAGGTGCCTCAATCCTGCTCATTCTTCTCCAGTTGATTCTCTCCGGCAGAGAAAAACTATGGAGTAGGAGATAAGGAACTCCTAGCGATAAAGATGGCATTCGAAGAATGGCGCCCTTGGCTTGAGGGAATGCAACATCAAATAACAGTCTTCACAGATCATAAGAACCTGGTGTACCTCCACCAATGCCAGCACCTGAATCATAGACAAGCAAGATGGTTGCTGTTTTTCAACAGATTCAACTTTGTCCTCAAGTACCGCCCTGGAAATAAAAATATCAGAGCTGACACTCTATCTTGCTCATTCCTCTCCGAGGATTTATCGGAAGAACCACAATACATCATCGACCCTGAGAAGGTCATTTTGGCCTCTACCCACTCAGTGCCTGCTGGAAAGACTATTGTACCCAAGAACCTCTGAAAAAAATTATTGGATTGGGCACACGACTCTAAACTTTCAGGACATCCTGGACAATGTAGGACCCTGTCTAAATGTCAAACCTATTACTGGTGTTGTAAGTGAGCTGTTTAGTGGACCCTTGGGTTGACCTGTGAGAGACTGGGGAGAGGTGTACTATAGTCTCTAGTGAGTGACAGGTCGGGAGGCGGATACCAGGCAGGAGCTGGACGTGAGCTTCACCCTGGAAGCCGGTACTCCCTCGGGAGGAGCCCGTGGGAGCCCAGCCGCTGGGACTTAGGTGATTCACCCTGGAAGCCAGTACTCCCCCAGGAGGAGCGCGTAGGAGCCCGGCCGCTGGGACTTAGGAGATCACGGAAGCTGGAGCTGGAGCGGGCAGGCAGGGATGAGCGGTCAGGCAGGAACTGAAGCAGACTGGCTACTAGAACCAGACAGGAGCTGAAACAGGACTGGCTACTGGAACCACACAGGAGCTGAAGCAGGACTGGCTACTGGAACCAGACAGGAGCTGAAGCAGGCCTGGCTACTGGAGCCAGACAGGTGCTGAAGCAGGACTGGCTACTGGAGCCAGACAGGAGCTGAAGCAGGACTGGCTACTGGAACCAAGCTGGAACTGAAGCAGAACAGGTTACTGCAAGCAAGCCAGACAGAAGCAAGACTTGGGCACGGAGTGAAACAAGTCTCAGGCAGGAAAGGAGTTGCTAACGCAATAGCACACTCCGGGGCACGGTGCAAACAGAGAACAGCAAGGAACCCCGTTGCAAGGCAAAGTCCTGGGCTCCGCGGCGGCCTTACATAGGCCGTGGCGTCTGACGTCACGGATAGGGCGGAGCCTTCAGTGGCGGGAAACGGCCTTCATAAGCGCGGCTTGCACACGAGCGTGCGCCTAGGGAGAAGGCATCCAGGCAGGGCTTCTCGGCGGCGTCTCCCCCGCGGGGATGCCGTGAAACAGGCCGCAGACCCTCAGAGACGGGCCGGGACCAAGGAGGTAAAGGCCTAGTTGCGGCTGCCGCGACTGGGACCTCAACAACTGGTTGCCTATAATGAAGGAGGACACATTCGCCTACGTTGCTTCTTGCGCTAACTGCGCTAAACAGAAGCCACCACCGGGTCGTCCATGAGGTCTATTGCAACCCTTGCCAGTGCCAGAAGTACCATGGACACATATTGCCACAGATTTAGTGGTAGATTTACCATCATCTGGAAGGAACAACACCATATGGGTAACCGTAGATCGGTTCTCGAAGATGGCGCACTTTGTGGCTCTCCCAGGCTTACCCACTGCCATGGAACTCACCAAACTATTCATAAATCACCTAAACCTGAAAGCTAACATCAACAAAAACACCAGAGACTGCTTTTATAAGCTCCAAGTGCTGAAAAGAATACGACCCTCTCTTCCACACACATGACTTTAGAACGATTCTACAATCAATCATTTTCGCAAAGCTGGACTATTGTAACACCATTCATGCTTGGTCTCCCCTTCATCACACACCAAACCATTGCAAAAGGTCCAAAATGCCTCCGCCCGTATACTCACTAACACCAGGAGAAGAGAACACATAACCCCTATCCTGATGGGCCTCCACTGGCTGCCCATCCACTTCAGAATAATCTACAAGGCCATTCTCACCATTTTCAAAAACATCCATCAATTAGCCCCAATCGATCTCCATATCCCCCTCCGATTACACTACTCAACAAGACCGACAAGAGATGCTTACAAAGGATCACTTCAAGTACCTCCAGCCAAAACTACCAGACACATCACGCTTAGAGATCGGGCCTTCTCCACAGCCGGTCCAACTTTATGGAACTCCATTCCCCCGGATCTTAGAATGGTACCCAGCATCTCAACATTCAAGAAAAGACTCAAGACGTGGCTGTTCACGCAGGCCTTTCCTAACTCCAACATTATTTAACTCCCATCAATCAACACACTTCACTAGTAATAGCATTAATAGCCACCTCTTACAATGTTATTATATATATATATAATTATCTGATCTTCATTTTCCTTCTTACTCCAAGTTATTTATTTCCTTGTTACATGTAACTGCTTTTCTGCACTATTGTTCAAATTGTAAAGTTTATTATAATTGCACCCCTGTTTCTTGTGAACCAGCATGATGGGACTACCGTCTTGAATGTTGGTATATAAAAAACTTAAATAAATAAATAAAATAAAGCACATCTTCCGTTTGCATGGTCTGCCTCAGCACATAGTCTCCGAATGTGGAGCTCAATTCACAGCCAACTTCTGGAAGGCACTCTGCAAAAACTTCAACATCTCTCTTGATTTCACCTCCGCATATCATCCACAGTCCAACGGACAAACGGAGAGAATGAACAGGACTCTCAAGCAGTTCATTCGTGCCTATGTGAACACTCGCCAGAATGACTGGAGCGACCTACTACTAGAGATGTGAATCGAAACCGGAATCTGATCGGTTCCGGTTCCGATTCAAATCTTAAAATTTTTATTGTCCGGTCCAATTGGGCGCCAGCCATCCAGTGCTCCTACCATGTGACAGGGGCCGGCCAATGGCACGGATACCCTGTCACATGGTAAGGGCAAAGGGCCATCGGCGCCATTTTTATTAGTGGCAGTCGATGGCCTGAGAGCGGGAGATCGCTCCCCACGCCCCCATTGGACCACCAGGTAATTTTAAAATGTTTTTGGGGGGGTTGGGAGGGTGGGGGAAGCTAAGGGGTCGATTTTTAAAGGGTCGGTGGGTTTTTTTTTTTATCGGGCCATTGGCGCCATTTTTATTAGTGGCATCAAAATGGCACCAATGGCCCGAGAGCGGGAGATCGGTCCCGGGGATTCCACTAGACCACCAGGTACTCGTAAAAAGTTTTGGGGGGGTTCGGGAGGGTGGGGGAAGGAAGGTTTAGTTTTAAAGGGCCGGGGTGGGTTTAGGGGTTGTTTTGGGTGTGGCCGGTTTTCCCGCCCTCCCCCCTCCCCCGATTTACGATTTTTCACGATAAATCGGGGGAATTTCTATTGTATCGCGCACTCTAACGATTTTTGACGATTTAAAAAATATCGGACGATTTTTTAAATCGTCAAAAATGATTCACATCCCTACCTACTACCATGGGCAGAATTTGCAATAAATTCCCATCCAGCAACATCCATGGGAGTATCACCTTTCGAAGTGATCTACAGACGACTACCTATGCCACCTTTGCCACTTCTGATATCAGTGTTGTCCCCGGCAGCTCAATCAACTGCCAAAGACATCCAACAACTGTGGACTCAGTGTTGCGACCGTTGCTGCTCGACGTCCTCACTCCGCCCTCTTTACGTCTGTGGCGACTCCCCTCCGGGTCTGATGGCTGGCTGGCTGCCGCAGCATCTCCATGCCGTTTCTCTCTGGTGTCCCCGGACTGGCACGACGTTGCAGTTCCACCATGTTGCCTGAAGACCTAGGGCGCGCGCGCGCTCTGAAGTACCAGCAAGAGCGCGAACCTCAGGGGCGTCCCCCTGAGATGACGTCATCCGCTTCCAATATTTAAAGGTCTCTATTTCACTATCTAACTGAGTTAGCAAGGAAGGGGATTGCTTCGGCTACACCTCCCAAGCTATTCTGCCTCCTCGGACTTACCAGAGGTACCCGCTCCTCGGGGGCCTCGCTCTTTTTCTTTACTTTTAGATTACAGATAGGAACCGGTACTCGCTCCTCGAGGGCCCATGTTCCTGGACACTCTGAAGATTCTCTACTGCTTGGAAGCTATCGCTGCTACAAACAATTGTGAGTTACCATCGCTCTCTCAGAGCTTTCCCTGGAACCAGGTACTCGCTCCTCGAGGGCCTAAACCTTTCCAGCACCTGAGCTTCCTTGAGACCTTATGTGAGTTTTGTCATCTAGTTCTGTTCATGAACTCTGCCTACTCTGCCTACTCACTTTCTACAGTTTCTCAACAGCTCAGCCATCCTGGATCGCTGTTCCAGTACCTGAGGGACTACAGCCCTGCCGGGCATATCAGCTCACTACTGCCACTTCTGTTGGCTTAAAAAACCTATTTAATAAAAGAACTAATGTTTGTCTGTCTCCATACTCAAGCCTAGCCAGTGGTCCCTCTCGGGATATCCTCCAGGGGGCATGGTCATCTGCCACTGCCCCAGGGATCCACCCACAACTATAACAGATTGCTAACTCCTATCTGATTACTCCTCCCATCAGATAGCGGAACACACCAGATTGCTAACTCCCAGCTCCAACACAGAGCTTTCCTAACAGATTCCTAATACTCAGACAAAAGAGATGCTTACTAAAGCAGGACTCTGACCAAAGAAAGGATACGATGCTCATCACTGTAAGGCTCCAGACTTCAAGCCTGGTGACAAAGTCTGGCTTTCCACGAAGCACTTAAGACTTAAACTTCCTTCAGCTCACTTCGCTCCTCACTTCGTTGGACCATTTCCCATTCTCCACGACTGGGCAATCTCACTTATAGTCTGAAGCTACCATCTACTTTAAAGATCTACAATGCATTCCACGTCTCACTACTGAAGCCTTTGATACTTAGTGAGTTCTCCAACAAGGGTACCAGATGCTACACCTATAGATGCTGAAGAAGACATTGAATATAAGGTAGAAGCAGTTCTTGATGTGAGAAGACGAGACAGAGTATGGGAATACCTCCTGTCTTGGGAAGGGTATGGCCCTGAAAAAATCTCTTGGACACCAAGTCAAATATCCTGGATAAAGAGATGCTACAGTACTTTCATCACTTGCATACTCAGAAAAGAAGACCTGGTAGGAAACAGCGTGGACGCCCTTTGAAGGGGGATACTGTTGCGTCCGTCGGTGCTAGACGGCTTCGCCCCATTTGCCTCACCTCATTCATGGCTCCTCCCGCTTACCTGGGCAAGATGGCTACTACAGCGTCTACAAGCCAACCTCTCTGCCGTCGCCAGAACGGCTATGGTGCAGCCTTCCGCCATTGTTCCTCCCAGGTACCTTCAGGGTGAGCGCGCACGCACAACCCACATCTTTGAACCACCCTTGGCGCGAACCTCGAGGGTGTTCCCCCTTGCTGACATCACGCCATCGGGTATATAACCACCATTCATTTGCTGTCTCATTGAGTTAGCAAGGACTCGAATCGGTTCCTGTCTACGCTACTCTGCCACTTCCGTGCTGCCGCAGGAAGCTCTCTCTCTGCCCTTTGGGGTAATCTCTCACCTGGGTACCCGCTCCTCAGAGGCCCTCTGCTTTCTTTCAGGTGCCTTACAGGGAACAGGTACTCGCTCCTCGAGGGCCTGCTCTCCCTGCCTCGGTGCCTGTATCTTCGACAACATACCTGGTGGAATCGCTATCTACAGCTTACTAGTGAGTACTAACATCAGCCATTCTCATTACAGAGTCTCCTCGCTAGAACACCTACAGTGGAACCTCCTGACATCATCTAGGAGAGAAGGGCTCCCTCTGCCGAGATCCCTGAGACTGCCTCACTATTGCCATCTCTGGTGGAGACTATAGCTGTACAATAAAATAATTGCCTGTGTTTGTATGATACGAGTGTAGCCCAGTGCTGTGGCTCCTCCCCGTGGGCGTGGTCATCTCCACAGCACCCAAGGATCCACAAAACACACACAACCATAACACTCGCTTTCACCCACACACATTGATGCTCTCAAACACGCTCACACATGCATATGCTTTCATACACACATGCACATATACAAACACAACACATGCCCTCTCATACATACACATGCTCTCAGGCACATGCATAGATGGTCTCTCTCACTCATACACAGATGCTCTCACAATCACAGATGCTCTCTCCTACATATATATACACTCGCTTTCACCCACACACATTGATGCTCTCATACATGCTCACACATGCACATGCTCTAATACACACATGTATATGTACACACACACAGATGCTCTCACATACATACACATACAGATGCTCTCGCTCACGCAAACCTTTGCTCTATCACATACACACCCATCAGGCTCAGTCTTCCCTTTCTCTTGTGGCAGTGAAAAGGTTGAGTTCAGCAGGCAGTTCTTATTTTCTTCTGCTGCTGCTAGGCCTCTTCTTTCCTCCTGTTGCCTGCGGGCTGTGCTCCATTGGCGGCCATGAAGCTTTTTCTCTTCCTCCTACCCAGGCCTTGTGCTCACAGATGTGCAAATTATGTAAATGCACGGGGCAACACACGTGGGGAGGGGGCGGGTCCACAAAAAAGAAAGAAGAGGGCCGCCTGTTGACCCCATCCCATCGGTGGTGAAGACAAGTCAAGGCCTGTGCATGATCCACCCTAGAACAGGAGGGATCTACAGCTGCTGATCTTTCTCCTGTGCTGGCCCCATGGTATTCAAAAATCGCGGGGCTAGCTGATCTCATGATGCATGAGATCAGCCTAAAGGAAGTGCTAGCTCCAAGAATTTTGAATACCGCAGGGCCTGCACAGAAGGAGGAGCAGCAGCTGAATGGGTTCCCTTCTGCTCCAATTGTGTTATGCATGGGCCTCTTCTTGCTTTTGCCGCCAGTGGGATGGGGTCTGTAAGCAAGTTTAGGGGTGCAGGGACATGTCTGCTACAGGACACTTTCTGTTACCCTCTCACCTTACTTCACGATCCTAAGCTCAGGAAAAAAACAACATGTATTTTCCTCAGAAACAGACTTTTATTTATCAGATTTGGCATGATATAGCATTTAAAAAATAACAACAATTCCTGTCTCTAACATTCTGGCCACTAAGCACCAGTTTTCCCTAAAGAGAGTTCTGTACCATGGGAGGTTACAACATGGCATAAACCTGAGCCTGCTTAATATATTAATATTTATGGCTAAGTTACTTACCCCTGGTCCAGACTTCAGGTGATCTCCCCTGTTTACCTCTGAAGCAGGCTCCAGCTAGAGAGCGTGGGCAGGTGAGGAGTCTTGACTCTGTCACGGGTTCTGGCAGACCTACCGGCTGTCTGGGGGCTTACTTCTGGTCCCTTCCCTTACAGGCAGAGATGTTGGGCTGCTCTCAGCTCCCCATCGCCTCAGACTGCTCACCACCATCTCTCGTCAGGGCGTCTCCTCTCTCCGGTCTCCTGGCCACACCTAGTCTTCTCCCTCTTCGATAGCAGGGGGTGCTGGTCTGCTTAGGCTCCCCTTCCACTCTCAAGGTTCACTTTCAGGATTTTTCTTTCTCAGCCTCCAGGGGGTCCTTTGCTTCCAGGGTCACTCCTTTCCCTTATTTGCCCCCCTGTCTTATACTTTCCAGCTGATAAATATGCATAATCACGTGGTGGATGAAGGGTCTTTGCCGCATTGCAGATCTTTTCCCTCCCCATTTCTTTGGGGGGGGGGGGGGAGAACTGCCATGTCTGTATGCCAAGTTGTATGCCAGAGTGTTTTTCTCTATCTCCAAGTGCCTCCCAAGGGTGGGGGATTTTCTGACCTATGAACTCGCCTTGGCTGTCCCTGACTCCCAGCTTATGAGCTTAAGTTGTACTGTCCTTCTGACTGCTTTTTTATTATGCAAACAGACACATCTTGATAAGGTATTTTCAGTGTATCAGGGCAAAAGTTTTCTTTTTTCCACTGAGCTGTGATAGTGCTTTTGGGGCCTGTCAGTATTTGGCCTGTACATTTCTTGGCTAAAATGATCCATATTTGGTGATTCAGTGGTAAAACATGAGATATCTCCCTTTAGGTCTACCAGCAATGCTCGATGTCTGCTTTCTTCTCCCTACCGCCATCGCCCATTAAGTCTCTTCTCTTCCTCCTGCTTCTAGCAGAATGCAGAGGTCTTCTCCTATTTCATTCGCTGGTCTGGAGTGAAAGGGGAGAGGGGGCATGACTGAGAAAGAAGGGAGTGGAGGGAGGGATAGTGACTGAGAAAGAAGGGAGTGGGGAGAGAGAGTGACAGAGGGAAGGAAGAAAGTGGGTGAGAAGCCTTCAGTGAGAGGAAAGAGAGCAAGTAGGGGAGAGGGAGCCTGACTGAGAGGGAAAAGAATGAATTGGTGGAAGGGGGAGCTTGTCTGAGAGGGAAAGGATTGAGTGGAAGGAGAGGAGCCAGACTGAGAGAGAAAGCAGTGAGTGAGTGAGTGAGGGTGAGGGAGCCTGACAGAGGGAAGGAGGTAAGAATGAAGGAAGGGAAGGGGATTGAGTGGGTGGGTGAGTGAGTGAGTGACAAAGAAGAAAAAGGATTGAATGGGAGTGAGGGATGAAGGACACAAAGATAAGGGAGTGAAGGGTGAATGACAGAGGGGAGGGAAGAGGGTAAATGGGAGTGAGGGCATTGAGTGGGAAAGAGTGTGACTGAATGAGAGGAAAGAGAAAGAGGGTAAATGACTGAGAGGGTGAGTGATGGGGAAAGGATGAATGACTGAAAGATGAGTGAGAGGTAAGGGGGAGGGAGAAAGTGGAAGAAGGGAATAAGAGAGGGTAGAAGGGTTTGTGAGTGTATATGTGTGAATGTGTGTATGAGAGAGAGAGGAGAAAATGTGTCATCCCTCCACTAATTCACTACAATCTCAGGGTGATTGGAAATCAAAAGTCCCCTGGTATGGAGAGGAGGGAATTTTTTCCTTATTAGTTTTAATAATCGGGTGTTTGATATACCTGCTCTTTTGAAATTGATTTGGGGGTCATGTTTAACCTTTTTTAATCCTTATTCTTCTTAATTATTATATGTTCTGTTGTTCATCTGTTTTGAAACATTTTTATTAGCATATCATGATTTGATTTTATATTTTTTGATTTTGTTTTATGAGGAATTTTGATAGTTCTGTTTTTGCATTATTGCACTTGCTTGTAGTGGTTTCCAGTTTATTTTTTTTGTCTGCCTCTTTCTATTTATACTTTATGGACTTTTTATTCTTATTTGGTGAGGGTCTGCCTGTGTTCTGCATTTATGACAGAGGTGAGGCGGTCTATCAGCCAGGAAAGCGGCTTGCATTTCTAGATAGAGGTTGGGATCCATGACTGAAGGGACTCCTTGGGTGCTAAAAATGATGGCGCTTAATCCTGCTGGGAATTGATTTGCCTGCAGGAAGTGCTGGGGGATGAGTTGTCATGTCGAGGAGTTCCAAGGAGGAACACCCCCCACCTGGAGCTTCAAGGGGGTGGAACTCCCCCCTCAGCTCTTATAATGTGGCCCCATCCCTGACCTATAGCACCAAAATTTGGAGGGAGAGGCAGCAAAATCTCAGTAACCTATGGGTGCCATCCACCCACTTTTAAGGAAGGACCAGTTACTTCTGTATTTGCCTTTCTGCTCACCAACAGTGGCAGCTGTGCCGAAATTATCCCACTGACTCTCTTCTGCCAGATCTCTCTTCTCTTTTGATTGGATGGTTGCTGCTGCCACCAGCTCAGTCTCTCCCTGCCCTCCTCCTCCTCCTCACTGCTGCGTCAGGTCTCAGACAGCTAGGGATCACAGCCTGCACTACTGTCTCAGCAGTCAGGGCCGGAGAGGGGTGCAAGTCTGAAAGTTTATCTAGGGCGCTGGATAGCCTTCCACCAGCCTTAGATTAATTTGCATATATTAGAGACTTGGTATATGCACATTTATTTCCTGTATTTATCACTGTGGATAAACTGAGAACCTGACGAGCTGTGGGCTCACCAGGACAGGTCTGGGAAACCCTGCATTACACAATCTCATTATGTTTGGCTTTGCAGCTGGGTCTTTCTGCCTCTTACAGTCTATGCAGACCTAACCTGGTCCGTCTAGTACAATGGTTCCCAATGGAGCCACCCTGTTTGAAAAATGACTGCACTGCCACCTATAGCGGTAGTGGTGGCGGCGGCAGAAGTCATGGAGTAGGGTACCTGTAAGCCGACATGTGCTGATGAGCTAAAGGATTATGGAGTTAATTACTCACCTTCTCCAAATCTGAGCTCAGGCTGAATTACAATTCAGGTATTGCAGTAATTTCATACGTAACCCCTGGGAGGGATAAAACCCTTTTGACTGTACCCAAGGGCCCACAATATTTAAATAGAGCCTATTTGCCCAGATCTCCATGGATAGCTTATTCTTCTGAGTAGTCCAGGGCGTCTTGTATTGGAAAGCTTAACGTCAAGGGCCTTTTGTATGCACCACCATTATATGGCCACCATAAGTCCCTGGTAAACAGAACTGTTAATCTCTCAAGTCTATGATAGCAATAAAAACTTAGAAGCTGTGTGATTTCAAACTTATTTTACTGATAGTTGATCAAATGGTTGCAAAATGTTGTTTACAGAAATCCACAATGCAAATCCAACTAAAATCCACACCCTAAGATGGTGGCAAGGGTTTGTGTATTAAACACAAACCCTTGCCACCATCCTGGAAAACAACTCCAGGAGCACATTCGAAATAAAATATATTTATTATGTTTTATATTTTAAACTTATTATATATATATATATATATATATATATATATATGTGTGTGTGTGTGTGTGTGTGTGTATAAGGAGGAAAAGGACTTCAGATTTCAAATCATGAGCTCATACGGTCTTAAGATGATCCTCATTCGTAAAGCCAATTGGCTCTTGAAATGATTCTCACTTGCATAATCATTCTAAAACTCTCCTTTTTATGTGAAAATGGTATGTGGGAAAAGCTGATAGAAACAGTGAATAAACCCAAATCCAATTGAATAACCAGACTTAGCTATGCCTTGAAAAATCCATTCATCCAGGTAAGAGAACTTAGCTCAAATCTCCTCCTTTCCCATGTTCTGTCATTAAGTTGCACACTGTGTACTCTTTGTTCATCCAAAGCGAATGGGCTGACCTTTATCAGAAGAATTATGTGCCAGTGGTTCCAAAGAGTCAAGAGACTATGAGAGATTGGCAGGTTATGTTTGTGTCTTGTGCTGGGACAATTACTACCCTCAACGTGAAGACCCTTGATTAATTTCTTTTTCTGCACATCCCAAATTAATTGCCTATGATGTTTTTCTTGCTAACTTTAACAGAGACATGTCACGTTTTATTTGGCAGGGTTAAACTGAGTTCCCTTTGGCGGACCACACTTAACGGTGGTATGGCATTGCCTCATCTCTTAGCTTATTACTGGGCATCTAGACTAGCTTGACCTAAAGACTGGATGAACCACAACTAAGGAATAGCTCGCCTTTCTTTAGAGGCCGGAGTGGTGGAAGGAGTTGATCTGACCTCTCTGTTTATGATGCCTCCCCTTTCTCCACTACTTCAACGCGCTCTTAGATCCAATTACATTGTTGCACATACAGTGAGGACATGGCGGATCTTTTGTTGAGAGACCAGGGTACCGAATAGTGAGCTCTCCCCCACCTCATTGTTGAAGGCCAACCCTAACATTTCTGTGTTTACTTTCTAGGCTGATATGGAATACTGGTGGAAGGTGGCTCTCAGGTTCCTGGGTCAGTTGTGGGATGATAAGGGATGGATATCATTTGAGTCTCCAAAATATGATTTGGAGACTCAAATGACTAAGGTCAAAGTCATCTTTATGTAGAAACATAGAAATGACAGCAGAAAAAGACCAAACAGCCCATCCAGTCTGCCCAGCAAGCTCCTACACTATTTCCCCATACTTATCTGCTTCACCGACCACCAAGTTCAGGGCCCTTGTTGGTAACTGTTTGATTCGAATTTCCTGCCACCTCCTGCCATTGATGCAGAGAATAATGTTGGAGTTGCATCAGAGGTGAATCATAAGGCTTAATGGATATGGGTAGTAACCGCCACATCAAGCAAGTTACCCCGATGCTTGTTACTCAGACTGCACAGGTCAATGCCTAGTTGGATGTTGTCTGACTGTAAATCCTCTTTTCCACTTTCCCCCCTGCCGTTGAAGCAGAGAGCAATGCTGTATGTGCATTCAAAGTGAAGTATCAGGCTTAATTGGTTTACGGTAATAACCGCCGCAATAAGCAAGCTACCCCCACGCTTATTTGTTTACCCAAACTGTGTAATTCAGTCCTTGTTGGTTGTTGTTTGAATGCAAATCCTCTTTTCACATTTCCCCTTGCCGTTGAAGCAGAGAGCAATGTTGGAGTTGCGTGAAGGCTTATTGCGAAAGGGTAGTAATCACCAGGTAGTAGCCACCATTCCAGCAAGCCACCCAATGGCTCTTCTCTTCATTCCCATCCTCTAGCCTTTATAGATCCACAGTGTTTATCCCATGCCCCTTTGAAATCCTTCACAGTTTTAGTCTTCACCACATCCTCTGGAAAGGCATACCAGGCATCTATCACCCTCTCCATGAAGAAATACTTCCTGACATTGGTTCTGAGTCTTCCTCCCAGGAGTTTCAAATCGTGATCTCTAGTTCTACTGATTTTTTTCCAATGGAAAAGGTTTGTTGTTTTTCATGGATCATTAAAACTTTTCAAGTATCTGAAAGTCTGTATCATATCACTCCTGCTCCTCCAGGGTATACATATTTAGGTTCTTCAATCTCTCCTCATAAGTCATTTTATGTTGACCATCCACCTTTTTGGTCGCCTTTCACTGGACCGCCTCCATCCTGTCTCTGTCCCTTTGGAGATAGTCTCCAGAACTGAACACAGTACTCCAGGTGAAGCCTCACCAAGGCCCTGTACAAGGGGATCATCACTTCCTTTCTCTTACTAGATATTCCTCTCTCTATGCAGCCCAACATTCTTCTGGCTTTAGCTGTCGCCTTGTCACATTGTTTTGCCGACTTCAGATCGTTAGACACTATCACCCCAAGGATTCTCTCCTGCTCCGTGCACATCAGTCCTTCACCCCCCCATCAAATACAGTTCTTTCAGATTTCAACACCCCATATGCATGACTCTGCACCTCTTGGCATTGAATCTCAGCTGCCATATCTTCGACCACTCTTCCAGCTTCCTTAAATCTTGTCTCATTCTCTCCACTCCTTCCGGTGTGTCCACTCTGTTGCATATCTTAGTATCATCTGCAAAAAGACAAGCCTTACCTTCTATCCCGTCCGCAATATCGCTCACAAAAATATTGAACAGGACCATTCCCAACACCGATCCTTGCGGCACTCCACTTAACACCACTGTCTCTTCAGAATAAGTTCCATTTACCATCACACATTGTCTTCTGTCACTCCTATGCTTCTCATTTTATTCACAAGCCTCCTGTGTGGGACTGTATCAAAAGCTTTGCTGAGATAGTTCACTATTCTTTCTTTCAGCAAGGACTCCATTACTTTTCCCTCCACCGAAGTGAGGCTAACCGGCCTGTAGTTTCCAGCCTCCTTTCTGCTCCCACTCTTGTGAAACGGGTCCACCACCACTCTTCTCCAATCATTCGGCACCACTCCCATTTCTAGGGACATATTGAACAGGTCACGCAGCAGACCTGTCAGCACATCTCTGAGCTCCCTCAGTATCCTAGGATGAACCTCATCAGGCCCCATGGCTTTGTCCACTTTCAGTTTTCCTAGCTCTTCCCATACATTCTCTTCTGTAAACCGAGTTTCATCTACTCCACTCCCCTCTAGTATCTTGTTAACTAGCAACGGTCCTTCTCCAGGGTCCTCTTTAGTGAACACCAAACTGAAGTATTCGTTTAATATTTCTGCCATTTCTTCATCCCTCTCCATACATTGATCCTTTTCACCTTTCAATTTCACTATACCACTTTGGACTTTTCTCCTTTCTCTAATATATCCGAAAAATGTTTTGTCACCTTGCTTTATCTCTTGGGAAATCCTTTCTTCCGCTTGACTTTTTGCTTTCTTGATTACTTTCTTCATCTCCCTCAGTTCCACCAGATATTCTTCCTTATGATTCTCCCTTTGGGATCCTTTATTTTTCTTAAATGCTGTTCTTTTAGCTTTTATTTTATCAGCCACCTCCTTTTGAGAACCAAATAGATTTCATTTTTCTCTTGCTTTTTCTTTACTTTTCTAACATATAGATTAGTTGCCTTGGTAATTGCTGCTTGCAGTTTGGCTCACTGTTGTGCCACATCTCTCATTTTCTCCCAGCCTTCTAGTTCTTCCTCCAGGTACTTCCCCATTTTGACAAAGTCCATGTTTTTGAATTGCAAAACTCGGGTGATCCTGTGATTTCTCCGTATCCTGTTTGTGAGATGAAACCATACCGTTTGATGATCACTGGTGCTGAGGTGGGCTCCCACCCGGACATTAGAGACATTATCTTTGTTAGTGAGCACTAAATCGTGTATAGCTCCCTCCCTCATGGGTTCCATTACCATTTGTTTGAACAGAGCCCCTTGCAGGGCATTCACTATCTCTCTACTACTGTTAGATTCTGCAGAAGGGATTCTTCAGTCTACATCCAGAACATAAGAACATAAGAACATAAGAAAATGCCATACTGGGTCAGACCAAGGGTCCATCAAGCCCAGCATCCTGTTTCCAACAGTGGCCAATCCAGGCCATAAGAACCTGGCAAGTACCCAAAAACTAAGTCTATTCCATGTAACCATTGCTAATGGCAGTGGCTATTCTCTAAGTGAACCTAATAGCAGGTAATGGACTTCTCCTCCAAGAACTTATCCAATCCTTTTTTAAACACAGCTATACTACCTGCACGAACCACATTCTCTGGCAACAAATTCCAGAGTTTAATTGTGCGTTGAGTAAAAAAGAACTTTCTCCGATTAGTTTTAAATGTGCCCCATGCTAACTTCATGGAGTGTCCCCTAGTCCTTCTACTATCTGAAAGAGTAAATAACCGATTCACATCTACCCGTTCTAGACCTCTCATGATTTTAAACACCTCTATCATATCCCCCCCTCAGTCGTCTCTTCTCCAAGCTGAAAAGTCCTAATCTCTTTAGTCTTTCCTCATAGGGGAGTTGTTCCATTCCCCTTATCATTTTGGTAGCCCTTCTCTGTACCTTCTCCATCGCAATTATATCTTTTTTGAGATGCGGCGACCAGAATTGTACACAGTATTCAAGGTGCGGTCTCACCATGGAGCGATACAGAGGCATTATGACATTTTCCGTTTTATTCATCATTCCTTTTCTAATAATTCCCAACATTCTGTTTGCTTTTTTGACTGCTGCAGCACACTGAACCGACGATTTCAATGTGTTATCCACTATGACACCTAGATCTCTTTCTTGGGTTGTAGCACCTAATATAGAACCCAACATCGTGTAATTATAGCATGGGTTATTTTTCCCTATATGCATCACCTTGCACTTTTCCACATTAAATTTCATCTGCCATTTGGATGCCCAATTTTCCAGTCTCACAAGGTCTTCCTGCAATTTATCACAATCTGCTTGTGATTTTTTGAATTAAAATCTCCAACAATCACCACTTCTCCCTTCTTTCCCATTTTTTGGATGTCTTCAACCAGATCTCTGTCAAGTTCTTCCATTTTATTTGGGGACTTGTAAACCACTCCAATAAAAATGGATGCCCCCATCATCTTTTTTTAGGACGGCCCAAAATGCTTCTTCTTTGCCCCATCTTCCTTGCAGCTCAGATGCTTGGATATTGTTTTTGACATAAAGAGACACTCCTCCCCCTTTTCTGTCCTCTCTGTCCTTCCTTAACAAGTTATAGCCCGGTATGGCCGTATCCCAATCGTGAGATTCCGTGAACCACGTCTCCATGACAGCAACAACGTCCAAGTCCACCTCCACCATTAGGGCTTGCATATATCGGATTTTATTGCCCAAACTGCCAGCATTTGTGCTCATATCTTTCCAGCTTTTCTCGTTCGGGTTACTGCTTTTCTTGGACTCCTTTTGTGACTTATTTAGCTGACATTTGTTATCCACTTCACCCTTTTCCATTGCATTTGTATTTGGGGGGGTGAAATTCTAATTTCCTTCTGCCACCTCCGGCATCTAGTTTAAATGCCTTATGACATAGGATTTGAATTTATCACTTAGGATCCTTTTTCCTTAATTCTGGGCTTTTTAAAGATTTTAATTCTTCAATAAAGGATTGGAATTTGGACATTTTGGCTTCTAATCCTCATTCTGTTGCCTTCACAGACAGATATAAGCCATCTTTGACAAAGAGCTTTTTACTGTTCCATACATGGCCCCAGCCCCCAATATATCCAAAACTTTGTTCTTTACACCAGGATTTGAGCCATATATTAAAGTTATCAATATGATATAGCCTCTCCTTCCCCTTGCCATGAACAGGTAACACTTCTGAAAAGGCAATGGTTGTCGCCATGTGACTAATCTGCTTTGCTAGAGAATGGAAATCTCTCTGTACCGCTTGGATGCTGTTACTAGCAAGGTCGTTTGTTCCCAGATGGATGATAATATCAACTTTAGAGTCTTTGCTTTCTTCTTTGATTGCTTTGGCTATCTGAATAGCATTCCTGCCAGCCGATGATCCTGGAAGGCTTTTAACTGTAGTGTTTCCCTCAAAAAGAGTTCCCAAATTAGTGCTGATAAAGGCGGTAGAAGTAGCCCTTTGTTGTGTAAGGCGATTATCCAGACCTTGGAAGTTAGAGCTCCTTTGACTGTTTTGTTCAATCAGTGGAATACAGATCATTTATTTTATTTTTATTTATTAAGCTCTTATATACCGTCGTTCAGAGTGGCCATCACAATGGTTTCCATATATAAAACATAAATAACAACAATAGATAAAGAGCAATTATTCATAAGATATAACAGAGTAAAACAAAAAATAAAATGCAATCGATGAAAATACAAAAAATAAATCATACATATTTAAAACATTTCATTAATATCTTAAAAAGGTTTTCTCTCTCTCTGATGTTAAAAAGTTAAAATTAAGCGCCTCAAGGTTGAGTTTGCAGGAAGGGGATTAGAAAAAGATGGCTCATGCTATGTCTCTCTGTGGTCGCAGGGTGGAATTGTCCCCCTCTTCTTCGAGACTCTGTTGGAGAAGGTATGGTGAGGAAGGGACATCCATGCACATGTAAATCTGAGGACATTCTAGGGACTGCTTTAACCCTGTTTTATGCTTGTGGCAGTGGGGGGGGAGGGCATTTAGGTTTATTGAATTTGTATTTGTGCAAATTAAGTAGACTATTGTTGTTGGCAGGATTCACAATAGTCACATTCTGGAAAACAACCGTCTTACTTGCACTTTGGAAGAAACAGGTACACAAGGGGGCCCTATTTGAAAAAATGACATATGAGCTGGGGAATAACAGTGCCATGCATGAAAAGACATGGGAAATGTAATAGGAATTTGTTCTAAAATGAATCAATGTTTTGATATTGATTTGCTCTTAATTGGTCTCTGTATTATTTGGGAGACTCCTGTTATGTACTTTCTCCTGTACATGGTAACTGTACCATTGTGTTTTCTGTATTCTTATGATTTGTGTTTGATCTGTAGGTTTCAGTACATAAGAACATAAGAACATAAGAAAATGCCATACTGGGTCAGACCAAGGGTCCATCAAGCCCAGCATCCTGTTTCCAACAGTGGCCAATCCAGGCCATAAGAACCTGGCAAATACCCAAAAACTAAGTCTATTCCATGTAACCATTGCTAATGGCAGTGGCTATTCTCTAAGTGAACTTAATAGCAGGTAATGGACTTCTCCTCCAAGAACTTATCCAATCCTTTTTTAAACACAGCTATACTAACTGCACGAACCACATTCTCTGGCAACAAATTCCAGAGTTTAATTGTGCGTTGAGTAAAAAAGAACTTTCTCCGATTAGTTTTAAATGTGCCCCATGCTGACTTCATGGAGTGTCCCCTAGTCCTTCTACTATCCGAAAGAGTAAATAACCGATTCACATCTACCCGTTCTAGACCTCTCATGATTTTAAACACCTCTATCATATCCCCCCTCAGTCGTCTCTTCTCCAAGCTGAAAAGTCCTAACCTCTTTAGTCTTTCCTCATAGGGGAGTTGTTCCATTCCCCTTATCATTTTGGTAGCCCTTCTCTGTACCTTCTCCATCGCAATTATATCTTTTTTGAGATGCGGCGACCAGAATTGTACACAGTATTCAAGGTGCGGTCTCACCATGGAGCGATACAGAGGCATTATGACATTTTCCGTTTTATTCATCATTCCTTTTCTAATAATTCCCAACATTCTGTTTGCTTTTTTGACTGCCGCAGCACACTGAACCGACGATTTCAATGTGTTATCCACTATGACACCTAGATCTCTTTCTTGGGTTGTAGCACCTAATATGGAACCCAACATCGTGTAATTATAGCATGGGTTATTTTTCCCTATATGCATCACCTTGCACTTATCCACATTAAATTTCATCTGCCATTTGGATGCCCAATTTTCCAGTCTCACAAGGTCTTCCTGCAATTTATCACAATCTGCTTGTGATTTAACTACTCTGCACAATTTTGTGTCATCTGCAAATTTGATTATCTCACTCGTCGTATTTCTTTCCAGATCATTTATAAATATATTGAACAGTAAGGGTCCCAATACAGATCCCTGAGGCACTCCACTGTCCACTCCCTTCCACTGAGAAAATTGCCCATTCAATCCTACTCTCTGTTTCCTGTCTTTTAGACAGTTTGCAATCCACGAAAGGACATCGCCACCTATCCCATGACTTCTTACTTTTCCTAGAAGCCTCTCATGAGGAACTTTGTCAAACGCCTTCTGAAAATCCAAGTATACTATATCTACCGGTTCACCTTTATCCACATGTTTATTAACTCCTTCAAAAAAGTGAAGCAGATTTGTGAGGCAAGACTTGCCCTGGGTAAAGCCATGCTGACTTTGTTCCATTAAACCATGTCTTTCTATATGTTCTGTGATTTTGATGTTTAGAACACTTTCCACTATTTTTCCTGGCACTGAAGTCAGGCTAACCGGTCTGTAGTTTCCCGGATCGCCCCTGGAGCCCTTTTTAAATATTGGGGTTACATTTGCTATCCTCCAGTCTTCAGGTACAATGGATGATTTTAATGATAAGTTACAAATTTTAATAATAGGTCTGAAATTTCATTTTTTAGTTCCTTCAGAACTCTGGGGTGTATACCATCCGGTCCAGGTGATTTACTACTCTTCAGTTTGTCAATCAGGCCTACCACATCTTCTAGGTTCACCGTGATTTGATTCAGTCCATCTGAATCATTACCCATGAAAACCTTCTCCATTACGGGTACCTCCCCAACATCCTCTTCAGTAAACACCGAAGCAAAGAAATCATTTAATCTTTCCGCGATGGCCTTATCTTCTCTAAGTGCCCCTTTAACCCCTCGATCATCTAACGGTCCAACTGACTCCCTCACAGGCTTTCTGCTTCGGATATATTTAAAAAAGTTTTTACTGTGAGTTTTTGCCTCTACAGCCAACTTCTTTTCAAATTCTCTCTTAGCCTGTCTTATCAATGTCTTACATTTAACTTGCCAATGTTTATGCTTTATCCTATTTTCTTCTGTTGGATCCTTCTTCCAATTTTTGAATGAAGATCTTTTGGCTAAAATAGCTTCTTTCACCTCCCCTTTTAACCATGCCGGTAATCGTTTTGCCTTCTTTCCACCTTTCTTAATGTGTGGAATACATCTGGACTGTGCTTCTAGAATGGTATTTTTTAACAATGACCACGCCTCTTGGACATTTTTTACTTTTGTAGCTGCTCCTTTCAGTTTTTTTCTAACAATTTTTCTCATTTTATCAAAGTTTCCCTTTTGAAAGTTTAGCACGAGAGCCTTGGATTTGCACACTGTTCCTTTTCCAGTCATTAAATCAAATTTGATCATATTATGATTACTATTGCCAAGCGGCCCCACCACCGTTACCTCTCTCACCAAGTCCTGTGCTCCACTGAGAATTAGATCTAAAATTGCTCCCTCCCTCGTCGGTTCCTGAACCAATTGCTCCATAAAGCTATCATTTATTCCATCCAGGAACGTTATCTCTCTAGCGTGACCCGATGATACATTTACCCAGTCTATATTGGGGTAATTGAAGTCTCCCATTATTACTGCACTTGGTTAGCATTTGGTTAGCTTCCCTAATTTCTCTTAGCATTTCACTGTCCATCTCACCATCTTGACCAGGTGGACGGTAGTATACCCCTATCACTGTAGTCTTCCCTGATACACAAGGGATTTCTACCCATAAAGATTCAATTTTGTATTTAGTCTCATGCAGGATGTTTATCCTGTTGGACTCTATGCCATCCCGGACATAAAGCGCCACACCTCCTCCCGACTGCTCCTCTCTGTCATTGCGATATAATTTGTACCCCGGTATAGCACTGTCCCATTGGTTATCCTCTTTCCACCATGTCTCTGAGATGCCAATTAAGTCTATGTCATCATTTACTGCTATACATTCTAATTCTCCCATCTTACTTCTTAGACTTCTGGCATTAGCATACAAACATTTCAAAGTTTGTTTTTTGATTGTATTTTTATTCTGCTTTTTAATTGATAGGGATAAGTTAGAATTTTTTAGCTCAGGTGAGTTTTTAGTTACAGGCACTTGGACTACTTTTCTAATTATTGGAACCTCACTGTCGGGATGCCCTAATTCTAATGCATCATTAGTATCCTTTAAAGATACATCTCTCCGAACCATGCGCTGCTGAGCGACTGTCGGCTTTCCCCTTTGTTCTAGTTTAAAAGCTGCTCTATCTCCTTTTTAAAGGTTAGCGCCAGCAGTCTGGTTCCACGCTGGTTAAGGTGGAGCCCATCCCTTCGGAAGAGACTCCCCCTTCCCCAAAAGGTTCCCCAGTTCCTAACAAAACTGAATCCCTCTTCCTTGCACCATCGTCTCATCCACGCATTGAGACTCCGGAGCTCTGCCTGCCTCTGGTGACCTGCGCGTGGAACAGGGAGCATTTCAGAAAATGCTACCCTGGAGGTTCTGGATTTAATCTTTCTACCTAAGAGCCTAAATTTGGCTTCCAGAACCTCCCTCCCACATTTTCCTATGTCGTTGGTGCCCACGTGTACCACGACAGCCGGCTCCTCCCCAGCACTGTCTAAAATCCTATCTAGGTGACGCGTGAGGTCCGCCACCTTCGCACCAGGTAGGCATGTTACCAGGCGATCCTGACGCCCACCCGCCACCCAGCTATCTACATTCCTAATAATCGAATCACCAACTATGACGGCCGACCTAACCCTTCCCTCCTGGGCAGTAGGCCTTGGGGAGATATCCTCAGTGCGAAAGGACAATGCATCACCTAGAGAGCAGGTCCTTGCTACAGGATCCTTTCCTGCTACATCTGGTTGGTGCTCTCCCATTATGAGACCTTCTTCCTCCAAGGCAGCACCAGGGCTGCCAGTCTGAAGTTGGGACTGGACTACTATGTCCCTGAAGGTCTCATCTATATACCTCTCTGTCTCCCTCAGCTCCTCCAGGTCTGCCACTCTAGCCTCCAGAGATCGGACTCGTTCTCTGAGAGCCAGGAGCTCTTTGCATCGCATGCACATGTACAACTTCTCACCGGTGGGTAAAAAATCATACATGTGACACTCGATGCAAAAGACTGGGAAGCCCCCCTCTTGCTGCTGGACTGCTGCCTTCATCTCAATTTTGATCAGTTCCTAGTTAAGTTTTAGGTTGCTAGGGAAGTAGGAATGTGTCTAAGTTCCTTTAAATGTATTAGTGAATTCACTATATGTCTGGTAGTGGCCTACTGGGGTCTGATCGAATTCTCAATAAAGTTTTTGTTGATGGGGTTTGTTTTTTTTTTGTTTTTTTTTGTGCAAGTGGTACCTGCCTATAAATTAAGGGATGAGCTTGGGGTGGGTGGGTTGGGAATTACAAACAGTCTAACTTTAGTTAGTCAGCCTGAGTGACTCACAGCTCCCTTGATTAACAAATGTTGTTCCCTATTCAAACCTAATCACACTACCTCAACACCTTTCCAAGGTGAGTAACTGAGCTGAACTATTCAACTTTTTTACTTTGGTATATACTGCTCCTAGCTTATTTCTAGCTTCTGGCTACTTTTTTGTGGGGGGGGGGGTTTTTGTGTGTTTTTTTTTGTTTTTCAATACAATGCACTCAGTTATTTATTAAATAAAACACTTAGCTCTTTAAAAGTCTGGAGGACACTTTAATAGTCAGGCAGACTTTTAAAAAATAAACACACTACCTACTGCTACCTTATTGACTGACTAAATACAAACAGTCTAACTTGTTTATTTATTCACTGCCAACCTACTGCTACCTTATTGACTGACTAAAAATACAGCAACGGAAAGTTTAAAAAAAAAGGCCCAAATGGTCTTCCCAGTAAGTTGTTTAGGGTAGTAGCTACCACTCCATGCAGCAGGGGCATCGTTAGCACTAGGCATATGGGGCCCATACCCTGAGTACTCCACGGCTCAGCCTTATCTCCCACTAAGAAGGAGGCTGCAGCACTGCTGTGTTAGCTGGGCACGTGCGGCTCGAGGAGGATGAGATGACTGCTGTGTCAGCCGGCCTGCAGGGCTCAAGAAAGAAGGCTGCTCCTGACTGCACCCTGCTCGCTGATGAAGAGAGGCAGCATTTGTTCATATTTGTGACAGCATGAATGCCTGGGTGTAAGACATAGACTGAGAGCATGAATATGCATGTGTGTGAGTGAAACGGAGCATATGTATACGTGAGTGAGACACAGCATGAATGTGCATGTGTGCATGTGAGACAGAGAGAATACTTGTGTATGTTGGTGTGTGTGAAAGAGATCATGAGTGTGTGTGAGAGACAGAGCATATGTGTGAATATACAATCTTGTAAAAGCAAAGCTCAGTTTACTAAATATAATGAATAATTGGTAGAAAATTGTATATGCAGCAAAGACAATATCAAAAGTAAATATCAGTAGTAAGCACACAGCATCGTCATAAGCATTACATAGGTTAATCAAGATAGATATTGCAATAACAAATAAATAAAGAAAAAGAATCTGTACAGGAATTACTTTCCTCATAGGCCTTCCAGTCTACGAGATAGCAACTTCACAAAAAATGGAAGGCTTACAACGTCGGGAACTCCATCAAACCAACTGCTCGCTCTCTGTCCGTGTTTCATTCCAAGAAAACACTGTCACTGTAGTTCCTTATAGTATCATTCTCCTGGCTTTTTTCCAGGGTCTGCAAGTTAGATGTTTTGATTTGCACCCAGAGCTCTGACATTAGTCATCTGGAGCTGTTAAACTATGACAATTAAAGATCCTAATACTGCCTGAATGGCAATGCCTGACTCCCAAAAGGTTCAAACACAGGCCTTCAGCAGGTTTATCTCTTAGAACAACAAATGAGTATCCTGGCTCTTATGCTAAGCTATGTGTAATGTACATATATTGATCCACATTTATCATTTATTGGGGATAGTTTTGATTCATAACTAACCCCACTTCCATGTACAATGCCTTCCGGGGAATCTAAAAATAACTCCCTAAAATAATCTTAACACAGTGAGACAGAGAGCATAAGAGTATGTGAGTGAGACAACATAAGTGTGTATATCTGCATGTGTGTGTGAGAAAGAACATGAGTATGTATTTGTGAGACAGAGCATGAGTGTGCACGTGTGTGTGTATGTGTGAGAGACAAAGCATGAGCGTGTATGTGTGAGAAAGCATATGTATATATGTGAAAGAGAGCATGTGTGTGGCCGAAGCACGCAACACCCACTCCATGCCAGCAAATGAAATAGGAGTTTCTGGAAGCCAAATTTAGGCTCTTAGGTAGAAAGCTGAAATCCAGAACCTCCAGGGTAGCATTCTCTGAAATGCTCCCTATTCCACGCGCAGGTCCCCAGAGGCAGGCAGAGCTCCGGAGTCTCAATGCATGGATGAGACGATGGTGCAAGGAAGAGGGATTCCATTTTTAAGGAATTGGGGAACCTTTTGGGGAATGGGGAGTCTCTTCCGAAGGGATGGGGTCCACCTTAAGCAGGGTGGATCCAAGTTGTTAGTGTTAACCTTTAAAAAGGAGATAGAGCAGCTTTTTAACTAGAACAAAGGGGAAAGCCGACAGTCGCTCAGCAGCACATGGTTCGGAGGGAGGTATCTTCAAAGGATACTAATGACGCATTAGAATTAGGGCATCCCGACAGTGAGGTTCCAATAATAAGAAAAATGTCTGTAACTAAAAATTCACCTGAGCTAAAAAATTCTAATTTATCCCTATCAATTAAAAATCAGAATGGAAATACAAACAAAAAACACACTTTGAAATGTTTGTATGCTAATGCCAGAAGTCTAAGAAGTAAGATGGGAGAATTAGAATGCATGCAAACCTTCTTGCTTTTGCCGCCAGTGGGATGGGGGTCTGTAAGCAAGTTTAGGGGTGCAGGGACTTGTCTGCTACAGGATACTTTCAGTTGCCCTCTCACCTTACTTCACGATCCTAAGCTCAGGAAAAGGGCAACGTGTATTCTCTCAGAAACAGACTTTTATTTCTCAGATTTGGCATGATATAGCATTTAGAAAATAACAACAATTCTTGTCTCTAACATTCTGGCCACTAAGCACCAGTTTTCCCTAAAGAGAGTTCTGTACCATAGGTGGTTACAACAAGGCATAAACCTGAGCCTGCTTAAATTATAAATACTTATGGCTAACTTACTTACCCCTGGTCCAGACTTCAGGCGATCTCCCTTGTTTACCTCTGAAGCAGGCTCCAGCTGGAGAGCTAGAGAATGTGGGCAGGTGAGGAGTCTTGACTCTGTCACGGGTTCTGATAGAGCTACCAGCTGTCTGGGGGCTTACTTCTGGGTCCCTTCCCATACTGGCAGAGTTGTTGGGCTGCTCTCAGCTCTCCATCGCCTCAGACTGCTCACCACCATCTCTCGTCAGGGCGTCTCCTCTCTCCAGTCTCCTGGCCACACCTAGTCTTCTCCCTCTTCGATAGCAGGGGGTGCTGGTCTGCTTAGGCTCCCCTTCCACTCTCAGGGTTCACTTTCAGGATTTTTCTTTCTCAGCCTCCAGGTGGTTCTTTGCTTTCAGGGTTGCTCCTTTCCCTTATTTGCCCCCCTGTCTTATACTTTCCAGCTGATAAATATGCATAATCACGTGGTGGATGAAGGGTCTTTGGCGCATTGCAGGTCTTTTCCCCTCCCCATTTCTTTGGGGGGGGGGGGGGGAGAACTGCCATGTCTGTATGCCAAGTTGTATGCCAGAGTGTTTTTCTCTGTTTCCAACTGCCTCCCAAGGGAGGGGGATTTTCTGACCTATGAACTCGCCATGGCTGATTCCTGACTCCCGGCTTATGAGCTTAAGTTGTATTGTCTTTCTGTCTGGTTTTTTTATTTGCAAACAGACACATCTTGATAAGGTATCTTTTAGTGTATCAGGGCAAAAGTTTTCTTTTTTCTCCTGAGCTGTGACAGTGCTTTTGGGGCCTGTCAGTATTTGGCATGTACATTTCTTGGTTAATATGATCCATATTTGGTGATTCAGTGGTAAAACATGAGATATCTCCCTACAGGTCCACCGGTGGTGCTCGAGGTCTGCTTTCTTCTCCCTATCGCCATCGGCCATTAAGTCTCTTCTCTTCCTCCTGCTTCTGGTAGCGTGCAGAGGTCTTCTCTTATTTCATTTGCTGGCACGGAGTGGGTGTTGCATGCCCCGGCCACGGCAAGCCCCTGACAGGGCCTACTCAGCTCCGGCACCTGGCTCCCGGACCTGGCCTGTCTTCATTGGCGGCGGTGGGCTTCCGTAACCCGCTGCCTCCTCGGGCACTCCCAGTTGCTCCGTGGACCTCTCCGGCTCCTGGCGGGTCTCCCCATGTGTGCCATGGGGAGACACCACCGTCCAGTGTTCTGCCTCATCCAAGGCGTGCGCGCGTCCTGTCAGCCTTAAAATGGGCCACAGAGGGAAACTAACCCACGGCCCCGGATGATGACAGCATCGGGCCCTGCTATTTAAGGCAGGGCCAGCTACTCACTCCTTGCCTTGGCAACAGATCTCCATGCTAGTCGTGTGCTACGTTGACCGTTCCTGTTCCTGACTTCGTTCCTGGTTCCTGTTACTGAGTCCGTTCCTGGTTCCTGTTTCTGACTTGTTCCTGGTTACTGTTCCTGATTTGGTTCCTGGTTCGTGTTCCTATCTAGACTATGCCTTGGATTGATTACTGGCTTTGACCCTTCCTTCATTGAACTATGCTCAGGACTGATTACTGGCTTGACCCTTGCTTCGTTGGACTACGCTCAGGACTGATTTCTGCCTTTGACCCTTGCTCCAATGTAACTTGCCTAGCACTGCCACCTGCCCCGACTTCAGCCTGTTCCTGACCTCACCTCTGGTATCTCTTTGGACTTGGCCTTGTTAGGCTTCAACCTACTAATGCCTGGGCATCACCTATCCCTGCACTCTGGTTTGTCTTTGCCGCCCGGGCCTCTGGACTCCTGCCTCATCCGGACCTGTCTAGGTCCCTCCGATACCTCTGCTGGTCCTTGGCTGCCTACTTCGAACATCCACTGGGATTCATTTGACAGAAGCCCGACTAAGACCAGCCAGCCTCGGCACCCAAGGGCTCAACCTCAGGGAACGAGGGCTGGTATTGGCGAAGCTCCAGTCGGCCTCTGTCTCCCGGTCTACTCCGCCTCCCGACGGCGGGGTAGCATCAACCCTACCTCGGGCCAAGGGTCTATCACAAGCGCAACAGATTGCCAAGGCCATGGACCTTGGCAATCTGTTGGCCCTCCAGGCCATTCTGGGCCTGGCTCCGAAGATCCAGGAACAGCAGCAGTTCTTAGAGGCACTGGCTTCCTCCGTCAGGTGCCTCCATGTTCGCCTAGATACTCACGCTGGGTCTGCAACACTAATGTCTGTACCGCCTAACCTTCAGCCGTCACCTTTGCCCTCCAGGGACCTGCTGGCCCTACCCACTCCATCCCATTTTAATGGGGACCCCAGGCTCTGCAGAGGGTTTCTATAACCAGTGTTATATGCAATTCGCTCTGCAGCCCTCCATCTTTCAGGATGGGCTTACGAAGGTTACCTTCATTCTTTCATGTCTAGAGGGCAAGGCACTGGCATGGGCGTTCGGACTCTCTCCTCCAAGAGCTGCCATGTTTCATGGCCGTCTTTTGTCAGATGGCCTAGGAAGGCAGGCTGTAGCTAGTTCCAGTCTCCTACATTTGTGTCAAGGCAAACGAGCACTCAATGAGTATACAATTGAGTTCCAAATTCTTGCCACTGAATTGGCTTGGCAGGAGGATTGCCTCCGAGCCATTTAACCAGACTGTCTGTTGTCTGAACTCAAGGAGGAGCTTGCAGCCCGTGAGCTACCTTCCTCTCTCGAGGATCTTATCAACCTTCCAGGCCGCATCGAATATCGCCTCCAGGAGGGTCAGCGAGAAGTTTGGACACCCCGACGTCCCACTGCGGAATGTTCCTTCTCTCCACCTGCGGCGGGGTCCACCCCCAATGGAATATCACTGTACTCCAAAGTGGAAGAACCCATGCAGCTAGGCCGAGGACGTCTGACTCTGGAGGAATGCCTCAGATGGAGGCATTCGGGTCTGTGCCTGTACTGCGGGGCTGTGGTTCACCACTTATCATTTTGTTCCATCCATCCAGGAAACTCCCTGGCCTCAGTTCAGTTGGGGTCCTGAACTTGGGCGCTATTGCTCCGGCCGCTCAGTTGACACTACCTGTCACCCTGACTTGGGACTCTCGTTCCTTTCCTACCTTGGCTTTGATTAACTCAAGAGCAGGTGGGAATTTCATCGTCAATGACCTGGTTCACCTCCTAGGCATCTCCACTCGTGCTATCGCAAAACCACTAATCATCGCCTCCATCCATGGCGACCCGCTACCCAGAAGGATCTCCCAGGTGACGAAACCTATCCATCTCTTCACTGGAGCCCTGCACGAAGAGGAGGTCGAGTTCTTCATCATAGAGAAATCCATCCAACCAGTGGTCTTAGGGTTACCGTGGCTCCAGCACCACTCCCCCCAGTTTGACTGGGAAACCTTACAACTTGCTCAGTAGAGCCCAGCCTGTCATCAGACGTGTCTCGGAAGGATGGGACCACCCTCCACGATTCCCATCACTGTGGCTAATTCCAGTCTCTCCCCTCCATATGCCAAATTCGAGGATGTGTTCTCCAAGCAAAAGGTGGATATACTTCCGCCCCTGTGCAAATTTGATTGCCCCATTGAGTTGCTGCCCGGCACTATGCCCCCTAGGGGCAGAACCTATCCTCTGTCTGTACCAGAAACCTGAGCAATGTTGGAGTATATCCAAGAGAACCTGGCTAAAGGTTTCATTTATCCTTCCACTTCGTCCGCAAGCGCGGTCTTTTTCTTCTCACGAAGAAGGATGGTCTCTAAGATCATTACCCACAAGGAAATGTACCCTATACCTTTAATCACAGAGCTGTTTGACTGCCTCTAAGGCACCACCATTTTCACTAAGCTAGACCTGCGAGGTGCTTACAACTTGGTCTGCTTACGTCCTGAAGACGTCTGGAAAATAGCATTCAATACCAGGGATGGATATTACGAATACCTCGTAATGCCATTTGGACTTTGTAATGCCCCTGCGGTATTCCAATGCATGATAAATGAAATCTTCTGCGACCTTCTGTACACCAAGGTCGTCGCTTACTTAGATGACATCCTCATCTTTTCAAAAGATCTGATCACTCGCCGTGCTGATGTCCACACGGTGCTTCAGCGCTTGCGGGAGAATCGCTTGTTTGCCAAGCTCGACAAATGCCTATTTGAAAGGTCAAGCTTGCCTTTCCTAGGCTACTACATCTCCCAACGTGGCATCACAATGGATCTCAGCAAGTTAAAAGGCATTCAGGAATGGCCTAGGCCTCTGGGCCTTCGAGCTCTCCAAAGGTTCCTATGGTTCAACAACTACTATCGCCATTTCATAGCAAATTACTCCCTATTGGTTGCTCCTCTTGCGGCCTTGACCCGCAAGGGTGGCGATATCAAGAACTAGTCTCCCGAGGCCCTCACTGCCTTCCACAGCCTGAAGGACACCTTCATCTCGGGCCCTAGTCTGAGTCACCCGGATCCGAACTGCCCCTTCATCGTGGAAGTAGATGCCTCTGCCATAGGGGCTGGGGCAGTCCTGAGTCAGCACTTGACCAAAGGACTCCTCCATCCATGCTCCTTTTACTCTTGTAGGTTCTCCCCCGCCAAGCAAAATTATAGCATAAGGGATCGGGAACTACTCGCTATCAAGCTCGCCCTCAAAGAGTGGTGTCCCTGGTTGGAGGGCGCCCAGTTCAAGTTTATAATCTTCACCAATCATAAAAACCTTGAGTATCTCCGACATGCCCAGTGTCTCAACGCTCACCCGGCCTGCTGGGCATTGTTCTTTTCCCGATTCAAGTTCGATCTCTGCTATAGTCCTGCGGAGAAAATCCTCCGAGCGGACATCTTATCCCGCTCCTTCAAGCCTGAAAACACCCAAGACGAACCATGCCATGTCATAGATCCTTCTCGCATTGTCTGTCTGCTTCCATGACCGTTCCAGCGGGAAAGACGGTGGTACCTCGCCGGCTCCAGGAGAGGGTGTTGCGCTGGGTGCACAACTCAAAGTTAGCTGGCCATCCGGGATGTGCCCGGACTCTGTCACTCCTCTAGCGCTACTACTGGTGGCCACCATGTCCTCCGATACCCGTGCCTACGTGGACTCCTGTCCAACATTTGCCCAACAGAACCACCAGTAGGTCGACCTTGGGGATTACTCCAACCCCTGCCAGCAGCAGAAGAGCCCTGGACTCACTTGTCCACGGATTTTGTGGTGGATCTTCCAGCATCAAAGGGGAATACGGTCATCTGGGTCATCATGGACTGATTCTCCAAAATGGCTCATTTTGTCCCTTTACCTGTCTTACTGTTGGCCCCGGAGTTGGTACGCCTCTTTATCCTGCATGTGTTTCGCCTGCACGGCCTGCCCATGGACATTGTCTCCAACAGAGGCCCTCAGTTTGTCACCCTCTACTGGCGCTCCTTATGTAAAAATTTGGGATCTTCATCAGCCTGACTATCGTGTACCACCCTCAAGCCAACAGCCAAGCTGAGAAGAAGAACCGCTCCCTCAAATGCTTTCTCCACGCCTATTCTAATGTCCAACAAGACAACTGGGTGGAACTGCTTCCCTGGGCTGAATTCTCCCATAAATCCCACATTGCAGCAGCCACCAGAGTCTCTCCCTTCTCGCTTGTGTATGGCAGACAACCTCTGCTCCCTTTGCCAATCCCTCTCTCGGTATCCTCGTCTGCAGCCCAGGCCACGGCAGGTGCCCTCCAGGCCCTATGGACTCGCACCAACCACCGTCTGCACCAGGCCATTGCATGAGCTAAAAGGTCCACTGATGCTCTCCGCCGACCGGCTCCAGAATTCCAGCCGGGCCAGAAGGTTTGGCTGAACACCCGCTACATCTGGCTCAAACTCCCTTCACAACGGTTCGCTCCCAGATACATTGGGCCCTTTCCGGTCACCCGATACATTGGACCTGTGACGTACCAGCTTAGTCTACTACCGACCTTGGGGATACATAACTCGTTCCATGATTCACTACTCAAACCACTGGTACTTTCTTGGCCTTCACATAAAATTCCCGAACCTTCCCAGGTTACTTCAGAGGCCAATACCGTCTACCAAGTTCGTGAGGTTCTCGACGTCCGGCGAAAAGGTCGCCGTTGGGAGTACCTTCTCTCATGGGAAGGCTACTGTCCCAAGGAGAACTCCTGGGAGCCAGCAAGCAACATCCTAGACAAATGACTCCTCCTTCAGTTCCATCAAGCCCATCCGGGCAAACCCAGGCCTCCAAGAGGGGGGTGTAAAGGGCGGGGTACTGTTGCATGCCCCGGCCATGGCAGGCCCGCAACCAGGCATACTCACCTCTGACGCCCGGCTCCTGGACCTGGCCCATCCTCACTGGCGGCAGTGGGCAAGCGCCAGCGCTCCTGCACGCCCGCTGCCTCTTTGGGCGCTCCCAGTTGCTCCGCGGACCCCTCCGGCTCCCGGCAGGTCTCTCCACATGTGCCGCGGGGAGACGCCGCCGTCCAGCATCCTGCCTCCTCCTAGGCGCGCATGCATTTTTTTTTTTTTTTAGCATTTTTTTTTTTTTGTATACCGTCGCTCAGGATCCATCGAAACGGTTCACAACAGATTAAAAAACATTTTCCTAATACCTAAAAAATACATTATTGGCTTCTTAAAATACATAATAAATTATTAAAATTTCCTAATTAAGATTATAACATACCTAAAAACACCTACAGTTCAGTATATAGAATCCTACAAGTAGAACATTTAGCGATCCTATCCTACTTAAAATTAATTAAAACACATATTAATACAATCTCAACTAAAACTAAAAGCAGTTTCATCTACAGTTGCTTTCCATATAAAACTAAGCGAGAGACCAGAGCTAATGGCTTAAACTCATTACAGGCGATCTGAGATTTCTTAAATTTAGCTCGCATAAGCCTTACTAAAAAACCAGGTCTTAAGCGCGCATCTCCTTGGCCTTTAAAGGGGCCGCGGCGGGAAACTAACCCAAGGCCCCGGATGATGACATCATCTGGCCCCGCTATTTAAGGCAGGACCTGCTACTCACTCCTTGCCTTGGCAACAGGTCTCCACGCTAGTCGTGTTCTCCGTTGCCCATAACTGTTCCTGAATTCATTCCTGGTTCCTGTTCCTGAGTCCGTTCCTGGTTCCTACCTAGCCTATGCCTTGGATTGAATACTGGCTTTGACCCTTGCTTCATTGGACTATGCTCAGGACTTATTACTGGCTTGACCCTTACTTCGTTGGACTACGCTCAGGACTGATTTCTGGCTTTGACCTTTGCTCCGCTGTACTTTGCCTAGCACTGCCACCTGCCCCAACGACAGCCTGTTCCTGACCTCGCCTCTGGTATCTCTTCAGACTTGGCCTTGTTAGGCTTCAGCCTTCTACTGCCCAGGCGTCAGCTATCCCTGCACTCTAGTCCGTCTTTGCCGCCCGGGCCTCTGTATTCCTGTCTCGTCTGGAGCAGTCTAGTTCCCTCCGATACCTCTGCTGCTCCCTGGCTGCCTACTTCGAACATCCACTGGGATTCATTTGATGGAAGCCCGCCTAAGACCAGCTGGCCTCGGCATCCAAGGGCTCAACCTGCGGGGAACGAGGGCTAGTATTGGTGAAGCTCCAGTCAGCCTCCATCTCCCCGTTTACTCGCCTCCCGATGGTGGGGACCTGTGGGGCTTGCCCTATGGGTAGCATCAACCCCACCTCGGGCCAAGGGTCCACCACCATCGCAACAGTGGGAACCCTGCCAATATTTAGCTAAATATGTATCAGGGGGAGAAAGCCACCAGGCATTTTGGAGGGCACTTTTTGCCGCTCCAAAATTTTGCTGCCATCCATTTAATGTGGATAAGTGCAAGGTGATGCATATAGGGAAAAATAACCCATGCTATAATTACATAATGTTGGGTTCCATATTAGGTGTTCCAACCCAAGAAAGAGATCTAGGCGTCATAGTGGATAACACATTGAAATCGTCGGTTCAGTGTGCTGCGGCAGTCAAAAAAGCAAACAGAATGTTGGGAATTATTAGAAAGGGAATGGTGAATAAAACGGAAAATGTCATAATGCCTCTGTATCGCTCCATGGTGAGATCGCACCTTGAATACTGTGTACAATTCTGGTCGCCGCATCTCAAAAAAGATATAATTGCGATGGAGAAGGTACAGAGAAGGGCTACCAAAATGATAAGGGGAATGGAACAGCTCCCCTATGAGGAAAGACTAAAGAGGTTAGGACTTTTCAGCTTGGAGAAGAGACGGCTGAGGGGGGATATGATAAAGATGTTTAAAATTATGAGAGGTCTAGAACGGGTAGATGTGAATCGGTTATTTACTCTTTTGGATAATAGAAAGACTAGGGGGCACTCCATGAAGTTGTTAGCATGGGGCACATTTAAAACTAATCGGAGAAAGTTCTTTTTTACTCAACGCACAATTAAACTCTGGAATTTGTTGCCAGAGGATGTGGTTAGTGCAGTTAGTATAGCTGTGTTTAAAAAAGGATTGGATAAGTTCTTGGAGGAGAAGTCCATTACCTGCTATTAAGTTCACTTAGAGAATAGCCACTGCCATTAGCAATGGTAACATGGAATAGACTTAGTTTTTGGGTACTTTCCAGGTTCTTATGGCCTGGATTGGCCACTGTTGGAAACAGGATGCTGGGCTTGATGGACCCTTGGTCTGACCTAGTATGGCATTTTCTTATGTTCTTATGCCCCGGGCATACGGAGTTTCCGGGTGTTGACCCGGAGACCTGACAATTTGTTCAGAATTCCAGAGACTCTGGACAAATCCGGAGAGTTCCCAGGTATGGTGATCTGCTTCCTGCTGTCTGGGTGCTGGAAGCCTAGCCAGTATATCAACTTCAGGCCCACACCATGATGGCTTCTTCTTGCTGGTGAGGGTGGGAACCCTGCTAGCATGTCTCTCCAGCATGCTGCTCTTCTTCTTGCTGGCGAGGCATTGGTAACCCCACCAGTGTGTCTCTCCACTGTGCCACTTTTCTTCTTGCTGGTAGGGGTTGGGAAACCTGCCAGCACATCTCTCTACTACGCTGCTCTTCTTGCTGGTGTGGGGCTGGGAACCCTGCCAGCACATCACTGCACAGGGCTTTAGTACAGGACAGACCCTCTTTTTGCTTGACACATGGCTCAGGCCGCAGATAAAGTTAATTTTTAACAGATAGGTGAGCTGGACGAAATTTACTGATGGGCTGGATTTGGCCTGCAGGTTGTAGTTTGCCAACTCCTGCTTTTAGTGACTTCCTAGTTCATCTAATGGAGGAACTGGCCCTGTATTCATCTCATGCATATTCATTTTGTGATATCCTGAAAATGCAAATGGACAGGTCTGGAAAACTCAACAAATGGCTGTAGTGGGCAAACCTTGAAAACTTGCTAGAGTAAGACTGTCTGGAGAACGGGTGTGAGGGAGAATACAGAAAACTTCCTCAGACTACCTTAAAGGGCAGGCATAGCTGTTTCGCTCCGATCTCCTTAAGATCCAAACCCACAGGGAATCCTGGGTGAAGGAAGTAGCTCCTCACCAGAGTTTAAGAACTCAGGGCCTGGAAGGATTAAACGGGTCCCGGAGAGCAGGCAGAGACCCACCATATGCTAAGAACTTTTATCTTTAAGAACTGGGTATTACCTGAAGCTAAGGTGAGCTGCATTGTTTGTTTTGAGTTTACTTTTTCATTGTAAATAAAGTGCACTCAAGGAACAGCTAGAATCTGCCTCCTTATTTCTCTGGCTTTCCCGAACCGCTATCGTCCAAGTTACCACTGAGGGGTTTAGTTTTATGAATGTTTCTAGTGGTGAAATAGCTAGTGCCCAATTATGAATGTCAAAAATGCTACAGTATATTGACCTCCTGATTGAGAGGTACCGAGACTAGGAAGGCTCCTGATGAACCCTTGCGCTAAGTCAGAGGACATGACTTGTCACTAGAGAGACCCAGTGTCTGGCTTTAAGCATGACTGACCTGTTTTTAAGACATGTCCAATGTCCACTTAAGCCAGCAGAATATATCATTGTCTTGCTTTATAGTCTGGTTTTACACCTGATTTTGAAAAATATGATTGAATTCCATGCATGACTCATGTGGGCAGATCTAGGACTTGAAAAGGGGGGTGGGGATGATGTGGGGCATCCCTCTCCCTCTCTTCCTTTAAGTTCACCTCTACCTCTCCTCTGATCCTCCCACCATGTTCGTCTCCATCTCTTCTTCATTCCCAAACCTTCCCCCCCTCCACCCCCGCAGGTTCTTCTCCCTCTCCCTCCTCCCTTCATGACCTGTATTCTGGGAATTCATCAGTGGTCATCCCTCATCCTTATAGGTAGCAAAACCTTTAAGAGATGAACAAAAAATATGTTGTAGTGCATCTTTGCTCGAGACCATTTGACAACAAGACCTGTGAGATCTTGAAAGCTCTTATCCCACAACATCTTTTTTTATGTTCATTGTATAAAATTTGTCACAGCCTACAATGTAGAATAGGTCAGGAATGGACAGTTGGCTTGCTGGCCTTTAATTCTTTCTGGTTCATTAGAAATGTTGTACTCTGCTTTTTTATTTTTAGCCCCCAACAGGTGGCAGCAAAGCCTTGCGGACACGGCCAGTGGTATTGCATTCCCCAAAAATGTCAGTCTGCTATCCAAGGGTTTCTCTCAGAGACTGGAAATAAAACAAGCGAAACCACGGGATAATTTGCCATCTCTCTTGGAACCACATTCTGATCCTCCAAGGGGCATGATGGCAGCACTGTCTTGGTCATCTTTTCGGAACTGCTTCCCCAAATATCTGCTTTCTGAGTTGGACACTTTCAAATAGGCTGGCTGGACTCCCAGGAATGGAAGATGTGACCTGAAAATTCCTGTTAATGCGCTGGACAAGTCCAGACACCTGGCCACTGATCCAATGTGGAACAGATTCAGCTGTGCCAGTAATTATCCATTGACAGAAAACTGGATGGCCGACATAGAACGTCAACTTTAGTTAGTTATTTTATTTGATATACCGCCTTATAGCAGCAGGATTTGAACCCTGGTTTGCAGCCCACTGCTCTAACCACTAGGCTACCACTCTTCCACTCCACCTTCAAATATACAGCAAAGTGTTTTTTTTAAGCATTGCAAAGCTTTGCAGACCATTGAGTTTACAGGAATCTGGCTCTATATTTATACCTACTGTAGTTACAGGACCCATGTTACAATGATATATAATAGTATATATATATATATGAGCGAGAATACAGAAAACTGACTCCTTCATTATATATTCCCAAGGTAAGTATGAGCAATAACAACTGCTGTCATTACTCCCTGCACATTCAAAATTTGAGCCTGCACAGGCAGCCCAAGTTTGGGCAATTGACTTTAGGAAGTTATGTTTGAGGGAGGAAGAATTCAAAAAGTTCCATCTCCCCATCTTTCACCTCCCTCCAGTCTCCATCACCCCTCCTTTGTTGCTCATTCCCTCTCAGCCTCCATTTCTGCCTTTTTATTTAATCCTCTCCCAACCTTCATCTCCTCACACCCGTGAACCCCTTCCTAACCTCCATCTCCCCCTTATTGTCTTTTCACCCCCTTGTCAGCCTCCATCTCCCCTCTCACCTTCTTCTCAACATTCATCTTCCAACTTAACATCTTTTTTTGCCAGCTCCTAGCCTCTGTCTCCATCCTCAGTCTTTCACCCTTCCCAGTTTCCATTTCCTCCTGTTTATCTCACTGTCCTACCAGTCTCCATCTCCTCTCTCTCGCTTACCTCCTCCCAGCATCTTATCTCATTCACGCTACGGCTTCCACTTTCATGCTTTCTGCCACTCCTCCCATTTTCTACTCACCCCTTTGCTCCATCTCTCCCTTTTCATCCCCTTCTCATCCCTCTTTAGCTTCTATGTCTCCCTCATCCTCTGCTACCTTCTTCTTTCCCCTCCCCCCTCCCCCCTTCCATCTTTCTCGTACACCTCCCACTCAGCCTTTCTATCTCCCTCTCAACTCAGCACTGGAGCAGAAGTAGTAACAGCACCCCTGATTAGGAAGAGGAGGCGGAGTTCGGAAACGCTGAGTGTGCTCTCAGTGCCCCCTGTAGAACACACTGCCTCTGGCTGCAGTTCTGGGGTCCTGCAAGGAGGAGAAGCAGGAGCACTGCTACTTCTTGGGGGGGGGGGGGGGGAAACTCATGGATTCAGTGTCTAAGCTGGGCAAGCCAGTGAGGGATCCAAGAGGGCAGGGTAGCCTGCGGGACCTCCGGATGATCCAAGATGTATTGTGAGACACAAGACCAGAAACTGAAAGACTTCCATGTCAAATCATGTGCATCAGAATCCTTCGAGGCACACCCTGCAATATAAGTTTCCAGGAGGTTAGCCGTGTTCGCCTGTAGCAGCAAAAACAACCAAGCAGCCAGTGGCTCCATATAGACTAACCAATTTATTGAGGCATCAACTTTCAAAGAACAAGAGTCTGCTTTGTCAGATGGATGAAGTGTGGTTATTTATTTATTTATTTAAAGGCTTTTATATACTGAAGATCATGTACTGGTACATATTGCTTCGGTTTACAGAGAACCAAAAATTGGAAATTACAGCAAACAAAATGAATGAATACATTGAACATGGAATACATAATAAGGATTAAAGAGAACCTCAAGAAAGGCAAAACATCCAAACATAATAACAAGTATAGTATGAACTCAAACACAGAGTATAAAGAGTATCATCTGGAACACGTAGATATTTGGGCCTTTGCCACAGACGTTCTAACCTGTGACCTTAGATCTGGGGGTGATCTAGTCCAATGAAGTAATAAGAGCATAAATACGGATAACAGTCAATGCTGTAGTATTAGGTAGTAAAGACTTTAAGTAAAGGCTCTTGTGAAGAGCCAAGTCTTCAGCTTTTTCTTGAATGTTCGCAGACAGGCTTGTGGAGTAAGTACACGTGAAGGGGTGTCCAATTCTGCTCCTACCAGAAGTGGCTGCCCATTAGTGTTATGGCATTAGAAACATAACATTGAAACACAGAAATATAGAAATGATGGCTGAAAAGGACCAACGGTCCATCCAGTCTGCCCAGCAAGCTTATAGTGCTATCTGCCGCGCCGTACAAGTCACCCCATACTTTTCAATTTCCCAGACCATCAAAGTCAGGGCCCTTGTTGGTTGAACCTTGAATCCAATTCACCGTTACCTCCTGCCGTTGAAGCAAAGAGCAATGTTGGAGTTGCATGAAGAGTATCAAGCGTTTTTGGTTAAGGGTAGTAACAGCCGCATCAGCAAGTTACCCCTATGCTTAATTGTTTTCCCAGACCAAAAAATTCAATGTCCTTGTTGTTTGCTGTCTGAATCGAATTCCCCTTTTCATCATTTCGCCCTGTGGTTTAAGCAGAGAGCAATGATGGAGTTGCTTCACAGTATGAAGACTTATTGGTTAAGGGTAGTACCACCGCTCAGCAAGTTACCCTCATGCACTCATTTCTTCAATTCCATCCTCTAGCCTTTAGGAATTCACAGTGTTTATCCCATGCCCTTTTGAAATCTTTCACTGGTTTTGTTTTCAACACCTCCTCCAGAAGGGCATTCCAGGCATCCACCACCCTCTCCATGAAGAAATATTTCCTGACGTTGGTTTCATTACGTTGGTCACGTAATGAAACTCCTCCCTGGACTTTCATTACATGACCCCTAGTTCTACTGATTTCTTTCCAACGGAAAAGGTTTGTTGTTGATTGTGCATCAGTAAAACCTTTAACGTATCTGAAAGTCTGTATCATATCTCCCCTGCACCTCCTCTCCTCCAGGGTATACATATTAAGGGCCTTCAACCTCTCCTCATAAGTCATTTGATGGAGACCCCCACCTTTTTTTTCACCCTTCTCTGGACCGCCTCCTTCCTGTCTCTGTCCCTTTTGAGATATGGTTTCCAGAACTGAACACAGTACTCCAAGTGAGGCCTCACCAAGGACTTGTACAAGGGCATCATCACCTCCTTTTTCTTACTGGTTATTCCTCTCTCTCTATGTAGCCCAGCATTATTGTGGCTTTAGCTATCGCTTTGTCACATTGCTTCACCGTCTTCAGATCGCTAGACACTATCACCCCAAGGTCCACTCTCTCGCTCCATGCACAACAGCCCTTCACCCTCCATCACATACAGCTCTTTTGGATTACCACACCCCAGATGCATGACTCTGCACTTCTTGGCATTGAATCCCAGCTATCATATCTTTGACAAACCCTGGGGTGGGTGGGTAGAGGGGTTTGGTGGGAGGGAATTAAATAGTTGGTATTAGCTACTATATGTATTTTGCTTACATTAGGCTATAGGGATTTTAATTCTCTCTTCCCCTTTGCACTGCTAAGATTCAATCTCAATAGTCCAGGCAGCAGGCTGAGCAATCCCCTGTAAATCACCCCAGACACCCCAACATTGCAAACACACAAAACGTTTGGCTAAATATTTCAAGATATCAGGCAGTAATAATATCCTCTACTTAACTTCTGTAGCTTGGAGCTCTTGTGGACAGAAACTAGCCAGTGAGCAGTCTGGCATTTGATCTTGTAATTAACTAGACGTTTTGTTCACTGGCTAGGCTTGACAGGTCATCCTGCCAGCAGTGAAAGTCAGAGGTCCCGTCCAGACCCTGCTCCTAGTGTGAGTTCAGTGTAGTGTATCATCCCCCCATTGGGAGGGGTTGTAAGTGTGTATAAAACTCCTGAGCCCATGTGATATGGTAGGAGGCCTGAGGAGATCAGAATCAGCTTTAGAACAGGTCTGAGGGTGCAGGTGTCTCTCCTTATGCAGGACACTCAGAGGGCTTATTCTCTCCACAGGAAAAGTGCCTGGAAAAAAAGAGGAAATTCATGTTTGGCGAAGGTAGTTGGGACCAAGGGAGAGGTTGGTCACGTCTTATTGGGAGAAAAGATTCCAGAAGGGGTGAAGTCCTGGGACTCCAGACTGTGCCAAAGGAAAGGTTTCTGGAAAAGAAGAGAATCTGAGGAGTGAATCTGTGTCATTGAGTGAGAGTGCCAGGAAGGTGTCAGTGGAGAGATGAGCTGCCTGGGAAAAATCCACAGAGCTAGAGATTGATCAAGCACATCTGTCAGAGGCTTGAGAGAGAAGCAGAAGTATGGGACTGAGGAACACAGAAGATTCCACCACTGAAAAGATACTGGGAGCTACCTGTTTGGGAAACTGTGCAAGGGATCTTCTTGGTGTTTGGGTAATTGCCAGGTTCTTGTGGCCTGGTTTGGCCTCTGTTGGAAACAGGATGCTGGGCTTGATGGACCCTTGGTCTGACCCAGCATGGCAATTTCTTATATTCTTATTCGATTTTGTAATATTTTTGGACTTGCATTGCTGGAGTGCATTACTGTCTGATGCATTGTTTTGGACATTGTTTTCTTGCATTGGCTTGCAGTAAAGGCTTTTATTTTGAATAGGAGTGTTGGCAAGGAAGAATGATTCTTATGTGTGACTGATCAGCCCCCATGATTGAGATATGGCCATCCCAGGTTACAACTTGCTAAGAAAGGGCAGAGAAGACAGAAAAGGCGAGGCGTAGCTCTTTATGCCAAAACCAAATCCAAGCAACTGAATTGCATGGGACATGAGGAAGAGATGAAGCATGGTGCACCATCCTAAATAAAGAAGACAGTACTTCCATTTCTACTGGGGTGATCTGCAGGCCACCAATTCAAACAGAAGAACTGGACAGAGAACTCATAGAAGACATCCAAAAGGTGGGAAAGAAGGACAAAGTGTTGCTCATTGGAGATTTTAATCTTCCTGATATGGATTGGAGCATCCTTTCTGCGGAATCTACAAGAAGTAGAAAGATAGTGGATAATCTTCAAGGGGCTCTGCTCAAATAAATGGTAATGGAGCCCACAAGGCAGGATGTGATACTCAACCTGGTGCTCACAAATGGGGATAATGTTTCTAATGGATGTATAGGTGCCCACCTGAGCATCAGTGATCATCAGACGGTATGGTTCAATTTTGCGAATAGGACACAGAAAAATCACTTGAAGACCTGAGTTTTGAATTTCAAAAATACAGACTTTGTCAAAATGGGGCTGTACCTGGAAGATGGGAGAAAATGGGTGAGGTGGAACAACAGTGGGCCAAGTTAAAAGGAGCTATTACAAAGGCAACAAATATTTATGTTAGAAAAGTAAACAAGAGTAAGAGGAAAAAGAAACTGATCTGATTCTCTAATAAAGTGGCTGAAAAAATAAAGGCAAAAAGAATAGCATTCAAGAAGTATAAAGGATTCCAAAAAAAGGAACATAAGGATGAATTCCTGGTGAATCTGAGGGAGATGAAGAAAGAAATAAGGAAAGCAGAAGGTCAAGCAGAAGAAAGGATGGCCAAAGAGATAAAGTGAGGAGACAAAACATTTTTTCAGATATATCAGTGAAAGAAGGAAGGTCAGAAGTGGTATAGTGAAACTGAAAGGGGACAAGGAGCAATGTGTAGAGAGTAACAAAGAAATGGCAGAAATATTAAACAAATACTTCAGTTCGGTATTCATTAAACAAGACACTGGAGAAGTACTGTTGCTGGTTAACAGACCGTAGATGGGGATGGAGATGATAAAACTCCATTTATAGAAGAGAATTATGGGAGGAGCTAGGCAAACAAAATAGGAAGGCCATGAGGCTACATAAGATACACCCCAGGATACTGAGAGAGCTTAGAGATGTTCTGGCGGGTCCGCTGAAGGACCTTTCAATAGATCCCTGGCAATATGAGTAGTGCCGCAGGATTGGAGAAGATCAGTAGTGGTCCTGCTTCACAAGAGTTGTAGCAGAGAGGAGATTGAGAACTACAGGATGGTTAGCCTCATCTCAGTGGAGGGGGAAAATTAATGAAGACTCTGCTGAAGGAAAGGATAGGGAACTATCTACAATCCAGTGGGTTGCTGGACCTGAGGCAGCATGGAATCAACATGGGAAGATCTTGACAGACAAATCTACTTGATTTTTTTTTTTGATTGGGTGACTAGAGAATTGGATCGAGGATGAGCAGTCGATGTTATCTACTTGGATTTCAGCAAAGCTTTTGATATGGTCCCACACAGGAGGCTTGTGAATAAAATGAGAAGCTTGGGAGTAAGCACCAAGGTAATAGTGTGGATTATAAGCTGGTTGATGGATAGAAGATGGCGTGTAATGGTAAATGGAATCTATTCTGAAAAGAGAACGATGTTAAGCAGAGTGCCACAGGTTTCAGTTTTGGGACTGGTTCTGTTCAATATCTTTGTGAGCGACATTGCAGAAGGGATGGAAGATAAAATTTATTTACAGATGATACTAATATCTGCAATAGATTAGACACGCCAAAGGAGTAGAGAGAATGAAAAGAAGTTTAAGAAAGCTGGAAGAGTGGTCAAGGATTTGGCATCTGGGATTCAATGCCAAGAAGTGCAGGTCATGCTTCTGGGGTGTGGTAATCCAAAAGAGCTGTATGTGATGGAGGGTGAAAGACTGATGTGCACAAACCAAGAGAGGAATCAAGGTAGTAGTGTCTGGTGATCTGAAGATGGCAAAACAATGTGACAAGGCGATAGCTAAAGCCAGAAGAATGCTGGGCTGCACAGAGAGAGAAATAACCAATAAGAAAAAGGAGGTACTAATGCCCTTCTACAGGTCCTTGGTGAGGCCTCACTTGGAGTACTGTGTTCAGTTCTGGAGTCCATATCTCAAAAGGGACAAAGACAGGATGGAGGCGGTCCAGAGAAGAGTGAAAAAATGTTGTGGAGTCTGTATGAGAAGACCCATGAGGAGAGACTGAATACATATACCCTTGGAAGAGAGAAGGTGTAGGGGAGATATTATACAGAACTTCAGATACCTGAAAGGTTTTAATGATATACAAATATCAAACCTTTTCCATTGGAAAGAAATCAGAAGAACTAGGGGTCACCAAATGAAACTCCAGGGAGGATGTCTCAGAACCAATGTCAGGAAATATTTCTTTATGGAGAGGGTGGTGGTTGCCTGGAATGCCCTTCCAAAGGAGGTGGTGAAGATGAAAACCGTGAAAGAATTCAAAGGGGCATGGGATAAACACTGTGGATCCCTAAAGGCTAGAGGATGGAAATGAAGAAAAAAGTGCATGGGGGTAACTTGCTGGTGTGGCGGTTACTACCCTTAACCAATAAACCTTCATACTGTTGATGCAACTCCATCTTGGCTCTTTGCTTCAACGAAGGGGAAAAAGGGAGAATTGGATTCAAACAGCAACCAATGAGGGCCCCAACTTTTACAGTCTGGGGAAACAAATAAGCACTGGGTAACTTGCTGATTTAGCGGTTACTATTCATAACCAATAAGCCTGATACTTTGATGCAACTCCAACATTGCTCTCTGCTTCAATGGGAAGGGGTAATGGGAATTTGAGTTCAAAAGGGCCCTGACTTTTATAGTCAAACATGGGGGGTAACAGGGAATTGGATTCAAACCGCAACCAATGAGATCCCTGATGTTTACAATCTGGGAAACTGATAAGAATGGGGATAACCTGCACAGCAGAGCAGATACTACCATAAGCTTGCTGGGCAGACTGGACGGAACATCTGATCCTTTTCTGCCATCATTTCTATGTTTCCATAGAATTAGCAAATACACCATGCAAGTCTAAAGCATTACTTCTTTCTTTGCCTTACACAGTAACATATTAGTGACGGCAGAAAAAGATGAAATGGCCCATCCAGTCTGCCCAGCAAGCTTCTTATGGTAGTAACTGCTGCTCCATGCGGGTTACCCCCATGATTCTGTTAAGGGTAGTAATTGCTGCTCCATGTACATTACCTCCATGATCTTCTCATTTTGGTTGGATCTGATATAAGGGAGTATAACTTAGTTATAATTTATTAATTTATTCCAGTGAAAATGTTTTGCATTGATGTGCCCAGTTTTGAAAATTGACCCTATCTGATGGTTGTAAATTGTGCTTTGAAAATCAAACTGTGAGGGAGAGGATTCTGCATGTAAACGTAGGCACAAAACCCAAATGATTTACACGCATGCTTTCAGTTTTTGAAAATAGGGGGCATAAATCTATATGGATAACATTGATCAGGAAGCAGGCGTAACTTGGTGGGTGTCTGTCCAGGTGAGCGCAGGTCAGCTTTGAAAATTCAGGCTACAGTTCATGAGTAAAACGTATAAAATTATCCTCCCAATGACTTCACATCAAGGGATACCCAGAGTAGGAACAAATTAGATCCATGCAGTGAAGGAAGTTGTCCTCTTTAATTAAGCAAATACTATGTCTGGACTTTAATTCAGCTTTTTATTCAGTCTTAGCTCCTATTGAGAAAATTGACTGCTGTTGGGCGTTTAACGGTAGATCAGTAAATGAAAACAGATTTGCTTACTGGAAAAAAATGTAGAGTGTAAAAAATTACCCAACAGGCTGGACATTTACTGGAAAGCAATAGTGAACTGGAGGTGCCCTTTCTGGTGCTGAGGGCCAAGCAGAGCCAGATCTCATCATTGACACGTTGCGTGCATGGAAAGAGGAGGTGGACTTACATTTCACAAGTTCTAACTTGCTGGCAAATGAGTCAAGGTTCAGCTGGGAAATAGCTGTCTGGAAGGAATATGGTATCCCCTTTAATTTTTTGCTTTTGTTAACAGCATTTTAGCTGTCAGCTAGAACTCTGTGGAACATCTAACATTACAGGTCAGACCTGCTCCTTTGTAATATGGCCCCCTTCCCTGCAGAAGAAGATTCAGTTATGATGGCTAGAAAACTTTCACATCCTCATAACGGCTGTTTTTCAGGGAAAAGATTTAGAGGTCCATGTTTAGATGGCTTTTCTAATGAAGTTTGTGGCTTAGCTGGAAAAACCGTGTTTATTAAAATAAGCAACGCAGTCACCAGCTCTGACATATTCAGTTAAGTTGTTATCCAGGTACCCTGGGAATGCCTCCAGATTAAGTTTGCATTTCAGGGCAGGGCTAATTTAGCTGGATAACTTAGCAAGAAACTTCTACCATTCAGAGTTATCCAAGTAAGCTATCTTGCTACATCTGATTGCGTTGCAAGGCAGCCCTAAAGCTATCTGGATAAACTTATCCTGACATTTTTTACATTCTGCTCTCTGCCATTGAACATCCTGCCTATGTGTATCCAGATAACTTACCCAAACTACCAGCGGCTAAATAGTGACCTCCCAGCTTCTGTTCTCAGTGACCGTGGTTGATGGGAGGTGGTTCTGGATTCATGAGTGATAAAAGTCACAAGTTAGTTAAGAAACCTTTTCTCTCACGTGATGTGTAAAGAGAAGCCCAGCATCTAATGGCCAACCCTTCGGGGGTCAATGCTTGACAATCTAATGGTTCCTTAGCAAGTGGTCAAAAAGGTGCTTATGGCCTGGATTGGCCACTGTTGGAAACAGGATGCTGGGCTTGATGGACCCTTGGTCTGACCCAGTGTCAGCTTTGTGGACCCTTGGGCCGATCAAGGCGGATATGGAGAGCTGTGCAGGGACACAGCAGGCGTCTTGACCGGGAGGCGGCCAGATGGACTAGGATACGGCTTGGAGAGCGTGGGTCCGGATGGAGCCCTATGCGACCAAGAGCTCTGCGGTGAGACGAAGAGAAGTGGAGGCAGGACCCAGGAGTTGGAGACCTTCACCCTGGAAGCCGGTACCCCCCCGAGAGGAGCTCGTAGGGGTCCAACCGCTGGGACTTTTGGAGGTTTCGCCCTGGAAGCCGGAGCCCCCCAGGAGGAGCCCATAGGGGCCCGGCTGCTGGGACTTAGGAGAATCTTCGGGTCCGCAGAGGAGAGAGCCCAGGAACAGCGAAGGTCCGAGACGGGATCCAGTAGCCAAGCCAAGTCGAAGAGCCGGGAGACAGATTAAGAAGCCAAAGCCGAAGGAGCAGGAGAAAGCGTGGTCAGGTACAAGCCAAGATCAGAGAAGATGCCAAAGCCAAGGGAGCAGACGGAAGCGTGGTCGAGATACAAGCCGGGTCGGAGCCAAGGACAGTCGGATCAGGAACAGAGGGATGCAGCAACTAGAGACAAGGAATACCTTGGAAACCTCGTTGCAAGGCAGGGAGATCCGGGACTGCAGGGCTTAAGTAGCCCTGCAGCGTCTGACGTCATCCCAGGGGAGGATCCGGGCTTTCCTGCGCTGGTCCCTTTAAATAGAAGGCAGAGACGCGCGCGCGCGTCTAGGGGGCGGAGCCAGCCGCGGAGGAACGCCGGCAAGGTGGGGGAAGCCGGAGCGTGGCGTCCGAGGGCCCTGCAGGCCCGAACGAGGTGGGCACGCGACGGGGACACAGCGACCGAGGTCCCTGCAGCCCCGGAAGAGGAGAGACCGAGGCAGAGCCGTGGCGGGGTGAGCGCCGATCCCGGGGCCGCCCCGGGATCGCAACACCCAGTATGGCATGTTCTTATGTTCTTATATTCTTAACAAGTGGCAGCACTGACAGCTGGAGCTAAGTACTAGAATTATTTGTAGACAACTCCAAAGTTGTGGTTCCAACAGATCTGGCTTTTATTTACATAGGGAAATATTTACAATGTAGCTCCACAGGAACAATTTGAGTGCATTTTATTTATTTATTATTCATATTTACTTAGTTAGCATAAATGCCCATAGCAATGCACAACACATAAAAATATATATTCAAATAAATATAATGAAAACATAAAAACTAATAGGATGGTATACTAAATTGTTTAAATTGTAATCTATATCAATTATATAATTCTTATTGTGCCTTTAGATAAACCGTTGTGATGGTGAATTAACGACGGTATAGAAGAGTTTTTAAATACATAAATAAATAAATAATCTAATAAAACAACACATTACAGATTTTCTATTAATAACAGTAACCAGCATAAGAAAAAGCTCTGTTTCCTGCAGACACCAATTTTGCTGCTGTGGCCGCAGGAATGCATAATAAGATTTAATCTGAGGACTGCAATTGAATACAGTTCTAGGTGTTTCTCTGCTAAGGAACTGGATTCAATTCACAATCTCACTTCAGTGATCAAATATTTGACATTGCTTCCTTTCTAGGTAGGATTCTCAGGGAAATAGTTAAGTATATAAAAATGTGTTGCTTTTCTAAGCCTTCCTGGGGTGATCCATCTTCTGATTTGCTACAGAATGCTTCCTTTTTAGGCAGGTGTCATAAGAAAGGGTCTAGCGTATCCTTAGAATGTGCATGTTGGGAGGATTCCCTTTTTCTCATTGCCCCAGGTCCTTATTGCTTAGAAACTCATACAGGTAGGACAGCATTCTCCTCCCAGGAGCTCTAGGCTTCACTAGAGATCCACACTACTGCGGACAATGTCATGAAGCTAGGTAGTCACAAGATAGAAGAGCTCTAGCTGGGCCTAATCTTTTTTTCATATTTTATGCACCCTCCTGTTCCCTCTTTGAGTGGAAGAGACAATATGTCTACGATTCACTACTGGATGTAACATGATGACCACAAAAATGCCTAGAGGAACCAGAGAAAAAGGGAAACTTGGAGACATCAAGATGGCATCAGAATTTGAGCAAGCGATGCAAGAGATGAAGGCTGAACTTATAAAAGAAATTTCTAAAAATGGCTCAGCAACTCTTGAAGACCAAATAAATAATGGCAAGCATCTACTAATGACTTGAAAAATGGGATGGAGTCCCATATGAATCGAGTGGATGGTTTGGAAAATAGAGTCTTGACTCAGGAAATGGCAACGGAACACTTAGAGTCTGAAATTTCAGCCATAAAAAAAGAGAACGCACTTTTGTTTGAGAGACGGAAGGTCCGGGAAAACAGAAATTGCTGCAATAATCCTCATTTAATTGGAATTCCAGAGTCAGTTAAAGACCCAGACTTAAGACACTAGGCTTGGGTATGGCTTCTGGAGGCCCCTGGCCTATCTTTAGAAACAGAGTCAATTGTAATCGAACACATTCACAGAGTGGGATGCCCGGAACAAGTAGAAAATAAGCCAAGACATGTCATAGCAAAGATATTGAACTTTGCGCACAAAGGGGCAGATTTTCAAAGGCTACGCGCATAAGATACGCGCGTAACCCGAGAAAATCTGCCCCTGCGTGCGCCGAGCCTATTTTGCATAGGCTCGGTGGCGCGTGCAAGCCCCGGGATGCGCGTATGTCCCAGGGCTTTCCAAAATGGGTGGTTTGGGGGCAGGGCCAGGGCGAGGCGCCAGCCCGGGGGCGTGACGGTGGCGTGACAGCGGTCCGGGGGCAGGGCCAAGTGCTCCAGTCAGGGCGGCGTAATTTTTGGAACAGAGGTAGGGGGGATTTAGTTAGGACTGGGGGGTGGTTTAGATAGGAGAAGGGAGAGGAAGGTGGGGGGGGGGGCAAAAAAAAAGTTCCCTCCAAGGCCGCTCCGATTTCAGAGCGGCCTTGGAGGGAACGGGGAAAACCATCAGGGCTCCCCTCGGGCTTGACGTGCGCAAGGTGCACAAGTGTGCACCCCCTTGTGCATGCTGATGCCAGATTTTATAACATGCGCGCGGCCCTCGCGCAGATTTTAAAATCCGGCCCAAACTGAGAATATTTACAGCGTATTAAAAAAGTGCAACACAGAGCCTCGACAATATGCAGGAGTGCGGGTATTGCTTTTTAATGATTACTCAGCCAGAATGTCTGAGAGCTATTTCTCAAAGGTGTTAAATTTGCATTGCAATATCTTGCCAAGCTTCATATTTATCATGATGGCAAGATCTTTACTGTGTTAACTGAGCAGGCGACTAAAATTATGGCTGACCTGTTTGGCCGACAGGAATGAAGCAGTAAGTAATGAGAAGCATTGAGACCTTAGACGTGGACAGATAAGCAGTGGCTTAGTTGTTTTATCTTTTTTTTTATCTGCGCATAACAATGCCTGCTTTTAGTGTTATGGGGGCTATCTTCCTTCCTTTTGTTTGCTGGCAATGGGACAGTGAATGATAAGATACTTTGTTCTCCAAGAACCTTTACAAGAGAAAATTTTCCTTTCTTTTCCCAATGTGCTAAGCGGCTTGATAGATTTCCTCTTCTTCAACTGTCTTGATGACAAAATGATGAAGTCACGTTTTCTCTGATGTGCCACCTATGTTTAGCATTTTTTGTTATTTTCATGATGGTTTTGCTCTGTTGGCTAAGAGCAAATATTTTTGACTGTATTTGTAATATAACCTATATCAGATATCCTTCATTTATTTTGCAATAATGTGATACAGCAATTACCAGGAAGAACATTGACTAGCTTGGACAAACCGAGTGGTAACAAGCCATTCTATGCTCCTTTGAATCCGGATGGATTATTTTCTTTACTTATTTGGACGACCTGTTTGCAAAAATGTGGCAGATGTTTTTCTCTGACTTACGTTTCAATATGTTGATTAAGCTCCAGAAGAGGATGGGAGGTGCCTTTCTTTCATTAATGGGTCCGGCAGACATATTTTCAGCCAAAGAAGAAACACAGGAAGCATGAAGATACGGCCCCTTGGAGCTGATTGTTCTTTTTTCCTGTTTTGGCTGCGGTATTGGGTGGGATTTTGTATGTTAGGGAATGGTGTGAGTGAGTGTTATGGATGTGTGCTGATTGTGTGGTATGGGGGAAACATGAGAAGCAGAGGTGGTGTACCATACGTTTGACTGTTGATTTGTATGATTGGATGAGAAGGATAATTCCTGAATGTATCTTACTACAATTTCGAGAATCTGCTTGGGTGTTCTATTATTGCATTGACAAAAATGAAGGAAACATAACAGTGCAGCAAGAGTTAATAAAAGAAAACCAAATTTTGCACTCTAGAGTTGAAAATTTGGATAACCAATTACGAGTAAAAAATTTGAGATGTTTAAATTTTCCAAAGCTTCCTTATATTGCACTGAAAGACCAGTGGTGAAGATATATGCTGGAAATATTAAAAATCCCAGAAGAAACATTGCCAATAATAGCAAAAGCTTATTATATTTCACCTATGAAGAAGGGACAAACTGATATTAATAACTTCCAAGTGATACGTATCTCCGGAGAAGGTCCAAGATGGCGGATTGGTAAGACGTGTGTGAGTGTCGCTCTCCAACTTACCTCGGAATTAGAAATTCTTATGCCTCACTCAGGTTGCAAGAAGAGGGTGAGGGAGCGCCTAGCCCTGGAGACCCCCTCGACTCAAGCGGTAATTGACCCTATGGACGCCCACCTGCGTCGGGGATCAGAAGCTCCGGTATTGAGCTCGCTGGCTGGTAATCGGAGGGAAGAGGAGTCCGAAACCGGCCCTGAGCTAACATCCTTTTCGCCGGAGGATAGACAACCACCCGTGAATCCAGCGCTGAGATGTGCCAGTCAGCTGCAGGGGGAATCAGAGGCACTGGAGCTGAGTGCCGTTCGAGATTCCTCTCCGGAGCCTGCGTTGCCGGGGGAAAGTTCATCAGTGTTACACCATCTGGATCCGGCCATTGAAGGAGTTATACCAGAAGCTGAACAGCAGTCACAGAGAAGGGAGACTGTGGAACAAATTTCCCAGGACCTAGAGAATGTCGGACAAATCAGAGAGCTGGTAAGACCACAAATTTTCTCCCTAGAGACTATCTGGGAGGCAATAAAAGAAACAAAAATATTTCTCGGCAGATTGCACAGACTGCTAGGAATGTGGAAAAACTGGAAGAACTTTTGGGTATTGTAGAGAAAGACCAATTTGAGATTAAACAGAAAATACAGACATCTGAGGTAAAAATTGAGAGCATAAATAATTCACAATACGAAATGCTTAAATAAAATCAAAATTTGCAGCAAAAATATGAAAATTTGGATAACCAAGCATGATCAAGAAACCTTAGATGCATTAATTTTCCCAAGTTATCATATATGACACCTAAGGAGCTTTGGAGAAAATATAAGCTGGAGGGATTAAAAATTCCAGAAGAAACATTACCTATTATCTCAAAGGTTTACTATATACCTCTGAGGAAGAAATCACAGATAGACATAGACAATTTTCAAGTACTAACACCTAGGGAAACACCAGTTTAGAACATTTCTGCAGTCCTTTAACAATCAGATGAACACACAGCGGTACCATCAACTTTAATAGTAGTATTCTTACTTGAATCCGACAGAGAGTGGGTATTGAAAAAGTATTTCTCACACCGAACTGAGCCTGTTCTTGGTCTTAAAGTTCAGATTTTGCCCGACCTCTCTCGAGAAGAGACGCCAGCAATTCTTAATGCTGAAACCTCAAGTTTTGGAGTTGGGGTGTTTACTTTTAATAAAATTTCCGTGTAAGTGCTTGATAAAGCACCAAGGCAACTCCTATATATTTTTCCAGCCATCCCAGTTTATCTCTTTCATATCAAGTAAAAAGAATGTTGTAGTCTCTTCTTCTCCAGTGACCTGATTGTCAGCCTCATAAGATGTAACTTCTGTTCTATCTTAAAGTTAAAATTGCACCCCGTGTTATCATATTTGTTGTTTAAGAATATTTTCTTTAGGTTGAGTAAATTTTGGACCTTATATTGAGGGCTAAGGTATGCGTTTGGTAGCTTTTTTTTTTTTTTAAATGGTGTATTTCTTATTTCTTATAGAAAAATGTTTTTTGGGTTTAAAATTTCTGATTGATTAATTAAGATGGGATTACACCTTTTCTTTTTGAATATTTGAAACACATATTATAAGTTCTACCAAACATGTATTTCTGTTCAAGTACATGCTTGAATTTATTTGTAAACTGATAAATAGAAAATAAAAAAAAAAATAATAATAACTTCCAAGTATTGATTCCTAGGAATCCCCTAAATTGAATATATCAGCAGTACTTGAACAATCTGATGAAAATGTTGTGACAACTTTAACTTTGTTGGTTACTTTTCTTCTTGAAGCGGATAAAGAGTGGATTTTTAAACGCTGTTTCTTGCATAGGAATGAGTCCTTCCTAAATCACAGAATACAAATTTTCCCTGATTTGAGTAAGCAAACTCAGAAAAGAAGACAGCAATTCCTCTTGTTAAAACCACAAGTTCTTGAGTTGGGTTCTATGTTTATATTATATTAAAATACCCATGTAAATGCCTGATTAAACATCAAGGGCTTTATTTTTTTATTTTACCAGCAGTCCCAGTTAGTTTCTTTTCTATCTAATAAAAGGAAAACTCCAATTAGTTCATCTCTAGCTGAAAGCCCAGTTATTCCATAAGCTGTAATTGTAGACCTTCTTATGGTATTGTTTCCTAAATTGTTGCCAGAATATTCCTTAAATATTTATTTTGGGTATGTGAATTCTTGGATCCATATCGTGGGCTAGTGCTTGTCTTTAGCTTTATATAATGATGTTTTTTCTAAGATAGAGGATATTGTTGAATGTATATTTGTTTAATTATTTTTCCTTTTTGAACTTTGTAACTATTGGATAAATGCATTTCCATTTCAAGTATGATACTTGGAAATTTATGTAAAATGAATAAATAGAAAAAAACCCCAAACCTCTGGCCATGACTCATAGCAGCATCCATCCTAGATTGAGCTTCGGGGACCAGGCGAGATCGGCGCAGGACAATCTGAAGAAGCGACGGCTTCAGACCCAGTGCAGAAGACACATCCGAAGGTCATCCAAAGATGAAGAAGACAGTCCACTAGGAGGTAGAATCCGAAACCAGGATATCCAAGAGGAAGGCTACCCTGACGAGGAGACAAAGAGTCTGAAGGCTCCTTGACATAGGAGTTAAAAGGTTCCGAATGCTTGACAGCGAAAAGGACTGAAGACGAGGACGTCAAAAGGATTCTGAAGACGAAGACAACTTGACACGAAGACATTTGGCACATCAGTACATCTGGACTTCAACCCCCAGGACACTCAGTCAAGAGCATCAAGGAGGTGTGAAGTGAACTGGAGAATGAGACATCTGAGACATCTGGACCTCGGACTCCCAGGTCACCCAACCAAGAGCAGCGAGGAGGCTCTGAGAGGAAGAACAACAGGATGACGAACTTCAGGAAAGACAGGACACCAGAAGATGAGGACTTCAGGAAGATCTGAAGGTGAAGACATCAGGAGGATCGGACGATGAAGACATCTGAAGACAAGGACTTAGGATCCGGCGAGAGACCAAATATGGAACGAAGATGAGATGAAGGATCAGGAACCACAAAGGAAGACAAAGGAATTCCCACGAAGAACAGAGTGCCTTGAAGAAGCGGAACTGGACATCAGGAACTTGTTGCGACCGTCGCTGCCTGATGTCTCCACTACGCCCACTTCACCTCTTTGGCGACTCCCTGGACCAGCTGGACACTGCACACCGCCATGTTTCCCAGCAGCCTAAGGGCGCGCGCACGGCGCGGCCCTGACTCAAGTACCAACAGTGGCGCGAACCTCAGGGGCATCCCCCTGAGGTGACGTCATCCTCACCAGATATTTAAGGTCTCTGAAATCGCTAATGAATTGAGTTAGCAAGGGCTTTCCTCCAGGTATTGGCGGATGGGATTCTGTCTCCGCATCCCTTGCTACTCTGCCTCCTCGGACTTACCAGGGGTACCCGCTCCTCGGGGGCCTCGCTTTCTCTTTGCTTTTCAGATCGCAGTCTGGAATCTGTACTCGCTCCTCGAGAGCCCTCATTCTCGGACTTGCTACTGAATACCACTTCTGCCAGGAAGTCATCGCTGCCTACAACACCAGTAAGTTACCATCGTTCTCTCAGAGTGTTCCCTGGAACAAGGTACTCGCTCCTCGAGGGTCTACTTCATTCCAGCTCCTGGGCTGCTTCTAAGAGAATATTGTGTGAGTGTTACCATCAAGGTTCTGTTCCTGAACTCTGCATACTCTGCCTACTCACTATATTCAGTTTCTCTACAGCTCAGTTATCCAGGATCGCCGTTCCAGTATCTGAGGGACTACTGCCCAACTGGGCACTTCCAGCTCACTACTGCCACCTCTGGTGGTTCCATATACTGTATAATAAAAGAACTAGTGTGTGTTTGTCTCCATACACTGAGCCTGACCGGTGGTCCCTCTTGGGATCTTCCCCCCCGGGGGCATGGTCATCTGCCACTGGCCCAAGGATCCACCCACAACTACCACGAACACTAACAGATTGCTAACTCCATGGATCCAGCACAACTTAATGCCTTGCAGGCCATACCGGGCCTGGCCCAGCGCATTGTGGGGCAGCAAGGTGCCTTGGAGAAAATCATCTGTATGTGTAGCTGATTCATCAGCTACACACACAGAAGGTTCAAGGCACAGCTTCCAGCCATGAAGGTCAATTACAGGAGGTAACTTTAAAAACTGCTGTACCACTGGCGGCTCCAATCCACTTTTCCGGTGAAATTCAGAAGGCCCTGGGCTTCTTAAAGCAGTGCTGCATGCATTTTGCCTTACAGCCATCTTTATTTCCTACAGCTCTTTCCAAGATTACCTACATCCTTTCATACCTGGATGGTAGGACCTTGTCTTGGGCATCTACCTTGTGGGAGCACAAGGACCCCATTTTGCAGGACATAGAAGGATTTATGGACTTGTTTAAATCCGTTTTCAATGTCCCTGCTCGAACTGCTGTAGCCGGTTCTGCTTTGGTGGAATTGAAGCAAGGCAGCAGATCATTGGCTGAATTTGCCATCGAGTTCAAAATTCTTGCAGCAGAACTCCACTGGGACCCCAAATGTCTCAAGAACTCTTTTGCAGAGGCCTAGCTTGAGGTTGAGAGAACCTTGCCCAAATCTCATCTTGGAGTGAGTTTCCTCACTCTGAAGGCCAGCAAATCTTCACAAGAGACCACTGTTCTGTTCGTAGGTGTCACGTAGAATGTCAAAGTGGTCCCTAACCCCCTACACTCTTACCTAATCCCCACCTCGAGTTACTAGGTGGGCCTACCATAGGGATACAAATACCTGCCTATGGGCCATGATATTATGGCCAGGCTCACTCTCTCTCTCTCTCTCTCTCTCTCTCTCTCTTTCTCTCTCTCTCTCTCTCTCTCTCACATTAAAAATGGTCCCACAGTGGTTGAATGCTGGAAATACAACAGCTCTGGCACTTATTGCAGAATCTGAAATGGTATTGCAATTTGTGGTAATTTAGCTCTTCACACAGGTAATTAGCACAAATTATGATAAATACTATATTAGCATAAAACACACACCTTTTGCTATCGCATGCATTACTTACCGCATTTTGATAAATCCACCCCTAAAGAGGATTGGGTGGGTCAATAATACCACTATGCTTCATATTCCCATAGGCAACATGGAATTGCAATTCTTATCCATAAGCAATGCCCTTTAGTTCTGGAAAAAAAAATAGTTGACAAAGAAAGGCGATACATCAATTTAAGTGCTTCCATAGCACAATCAAAACTGGTCCTTTGAAATGTTTATGCCTCTAATATATTTTTACAATCTTTTTTTTCTAAGTTAGTTATTGAACTAGGTCAATTCCTGCAACACACTATTGCCATCTATTTTAGAAGTCTCTGTCTCAGCCACATGTAGGCAGCTGCTCTCTTACATGGTTTCACACATCAAACATCAGCTTCAGTCTCACTGAACCGAATGCATCTAAACATGCCTCGTTTTAACCAACAGTATTTACTATACATAATGTGCTATTGGTTCAACTTTAACATGTGTAAGTAAATGATCCCAGGGAGGATATCTTTAAAATATGCATGTGCAATTATATGGATGTGCGGAAATCTACTCCAGTATTTTATAGTCTGCACATAAATGATGTACACACTGGTTATAAAATACATGTAAATTTATCCAGGAACAAGTACACGCATGTAAAAGAACACACAATTACTTTTATACCTCTCCGGATAAGTTTCTACTTATCCAGTTAAGTAGTGGCACTTATCCGGATAAGTTCAGATTATCCAGCTAAGTATCGGCTTTGCCGAATAAGTCTGAAAAGCATTATTTGTCCATCTAAGTAGTGTTTTTCTGATTTATTCAGTTAAATGACATAGTCGGATAAGTCTGAAAAGCGCTATTTATGTGAATAGCGCTTTTCTGACTTATTCGTTTACTTAGCTGGATAATTCTTAAAATGCCACTTATTCAGCTAAACCAGATGGCTGGTTAAGAGGTGCTTTTCAGATTTATCCAGTTATCCAACTTAGCCGGATAAGTGGCATTTTAAGATTTATCTGGATAAGTAGTGTTTTAAGACATTTAGATAATAGTGAATTTGCTGCTACTTAGCCAGATTACTCAGAACTTGTCCGGGTAAGTGTTGATTTCAAGATTTACCCAGATAAATTGGAATTTATCTGGATAAATAGTGTGCAACTGCTATCCTCTCATATTTTTGCAAATATAGCAGTTGTGTGCTATTTAAAAATATGACAGGAGTTTTCTGACGAAGCGGTCTCTGTCCTCGAAAGCTCCTGCTTCAATAAATTGGTTAGTCTATAAGGTTCTACCCGCCTCCTGTCATTTTCGCCTCACCAGACTAACACAGCTATCCCTCTGAAGATATTCAAAAATCTGTGTATGAAGATTTTACCTGCATAATGTACACATATTTACCCCCCTATAATTTGGCTTTTACACATTTGTCAGATTTATAAACATGCACGCAGCAATAAAATTACCAGTTTTACCAATTGGTCTACCAGTTCGCCCAGTCCATGGGCAGGTCATCAATTTTTCAACAGTCCCCCACCCAGACAGTACTTCAGATTTGCAATCACTTACTCCAGTTACAGCGCAAGAGTGCATATAGGCAAATAAACTGCCAAATCTACATTCATAAATTGCTTATAAAATAGCCTTACATGCATAAATGTTGGCTTCTGCCTGGTAGGCCCCTGGCCCACCCCCTTTTTTACACATGCAAATTTCTTTACGTGTGGAAGTTGAGGTTATACATAACTATATACTGTTTTACGTGCATTTCTGCTGATTGTTACATGCACAACTTTTGAAAATTGTTGTAGGTGAGGACCCGGCTAGGCTGGGGAACCCCATAGGTACAATACAGGGCTACAGGGCAAGACAGAACTAAGCTAGGGAATCTTCAGTCTATACCAGCCATCTTCCCCGTAGGTTGAGCCTTGGGTTCTGGTGGCCGGCAGGACTTAGACAGGGGCTTGGACTGAGGCTAGTGCTGGACTGGAGACTGGAACCGAGGCAAGACTGGAACCAAAGGCAGGTGTGGAACTGGAGTCTGGAACCAGATGCAGGGAGGCGAGGCACACTGAAGCAGGCTGGGATACTGGAACTGGATCTGCTTAGTGTTTTGGTACTTGCCAGATACTTGTAGCCTGGATTGGCCACTGTTGGAAACAGGATACTGGGCTTGATGGACCCTTGGTCTGACACAGTATGGCAATTTCTTATGTTCTTATGTTCTTAACACTGGAGTAGGCTGGGACACTGGAGTGGGACAGGATAGACAAGACAAAGACTAGATCAGACAGGTAACACAAAAGGCCTAGAAAGGCCACTGAGCCAAGATAGAGCAGGGGCTTGGGAAAGCCACAGAGCCAAAGCTGGGAAAAAAAGCTTAGAAAAGCCATAGAGTAAACTTGGAACAGAAGGCATAGGAAAGCCACAGAGCAAACTTGGAACAGAAGGCTTAGGAAATCCAGAAAGCATTCAGAGATGGGGGCCAAGCAGGGAGTCAAGAAGACAATGACAAAGCCCTGAGCATAACCAGGAGCAAGGTTAAATAGTCTGGACCCTGCTGAATCATGGGACCATAGTGACTATGAATGAAGAGAGGGTAAGAGCAGCTCCCCGAGGGCCTCTGGTGGTTGGGAGGCTGCATAACAGACAGAATCACAACAAAAATTAACCTTTTAGATACTAAACCCTGTGGGGAATTCTATTCCATGCATACGGTGCAGCCAGATGGGAGTTGGAGGTAGAGGAGAAAGTGACTTGCTTAATGAGCGAGTTCAAGAGGCGGGATACAGGGAGAGGAAAGAGAGAGGAGAGGTAGTGTCGAGTTGCAGAGTGAAGGCACTTGTATGTGAGTAAGAAGAGCTTGAACTGCATGCAGGAACGGATAGGGAGCTAAAGTAGTAACTTAATAAGAGGGGTTATAAGCATGTAGTGACTTTGTAATGGAGAGAGAGGGTTCACTGGGAGATGATGGGAGAGTGGATAAGGGCTCTGGTAGTGTGCTCAGAAAGTAAGGGGCAGATTTTGGTGATGTTATAGAGGAAGAAATGACACCTTAGTGTTTTGCATATGTGTAGAGAGAGAGCAGTCAAGATGACCCCAAGATTAAGGGCTAAGGGACTTGGAGGATGACTTCACTTTCTATTTTGTAAGGCCTTTTGCACAAACAAGCTATATCTAGTATAGACTGTACACATAATGCATCATGAAGTATAAAGTACAGAACTGCCATGAAGAGAGCAATTAGATACCAACTTTTATGACCCCGCAGTCCATATAGACCATGTGCCAATGCAGAGGTAGAACAGGTGCTGCAGCAGACTCCATACCTGTAAACACTAGAGATGTTACACATGACGGTATTTCATAAAACAAGAAATACTCATCACCACACAGAAATACTTCACATGACAAATATTGTAATAAAGGAGAATGAACGTAATGCCTACCACATCTCTCTGAATCATGTTCTAGTGCATGCTGATATGTATCAAATTTATTTTATTATTTATTTTATTTATATACCGACATTCATCTCAATTGAGATATCACACCAGTTTACATTCAGGTACCATAGGTATTTCCCTATCCCCAGAGGGCTTACAATCTAAGTTTGTACCTGAGGCAATGTAGGGTAAAGTGACTTGCCCAAGGTCACAAGGAGCGATAGCGGGACTTGAACCTTGGTCTCCTGGTCCATAGTCCAGGCTATTCCTCCCCTACAAATAAGAACTGAGGTAACTTATGAATACAGAGGCCTGTAATCACATCAATACACTGCCAAAAAGTGAATCAATAAAACTCATCCTCTCAAGATCTTATCTGTTAGTCTTATTTCATATTGTTCTACAAACTGTACTCAAAGCCTATTACACCAAATAATAATAATGCATCTTACAAATCAAATATAAAACAAAACACAAAAGCATCAAATACAATAATAAAATATCATTCATTAAACAATCAAAACACAATCCGCCCACCTCACCCACCCAATAATCCACAACAATAATGCAGAGGTTCAATCCTTCTAATTCCCACCCACACATCTATTATATCACTCCTAATCTCTCCTGTTCGCTCCTGAAGGAGCTCCCAAATGAGTGACCCTTGTGGTTTGCTCCTTTGATGGCAACTCACTGGAGGGGCTACCTCCAGAGGCAGGCTTCAGCTTCTAATCAGACAAAGATGATGGCTATTCATGGGGGAGAATTACCAGCAATGGCAAAGTCAGTCTGAAGCAGGAACAAAGTACATGGGTACAAAATGACTGCATTCCCCCACTGGACCAAATTTTCAAGGGAAACTTGGTGTGCAGTTAATGATAGTGGGGATGTTATGATTGTATTCTCAGGACTTCACTTTAACAACAGCCCAGGCCTAGAAAACATAAGATCACTCCATCCTCCAACCTGAAGGAAGTGAAAAACACATTTTTCATTGCTCTCTCAAATGTACTGCAATCTTATTGCCACCCCGTTTGTATCCTTATTAAAAAGGGCTTCTCTTAAATTGAAACTCCAACTTGACAGTGGAGTAGATTAAAATGCAGTCATGTAGATAAAATATGGGGGTACAAAAGTGAGAGCTGCATCCATTCTTTCAGTAGAGAGAAACTGACACAAAAACCCCATTTACATCCAAAAATACTTCTTATCTTTTAAAAAAAATAAAGCAATATCGTATCACAGAGAGGTGAGGAAGGAATCTATTGCAATTTTGACTTACAAAATACTCAAAAATGGGGCCAAAGCTGTACAAGTTTCAATTTGTGCCAATTCAAGCCATTTTTATGTCCATTACCATGTGTCTAAATATGGACCGAAAGGAACGGAAGGTCATCTGCATACTGCTCATACTGCATACTGCTCCCAGCATCCCCCGGGAGAGGAATCCAGAGGTCACAGCAAGCGATCCAGGGATTGAATTCTACAGCCCCAGCTTCCTGAGGCCCCATACACTTTGCAGTAGAAGAGGACTGGAAGGCTCATCTGCATGCTCTTCCCAACATCGACCGGGAGAGGAGTCCAGAGATCACCGCAAGCGATCCAGGGATTGAATTCCACAGGCCCAGCTTCCAGAGGCCCCGCACCCTTTGCAGTAGAAGAGGACCAGAAGGCTCATCTGCATACTTCTCCCAGCATCCCCCGGGAGAGGAGTCCAGAGGTCACTGCAAGCGATCCAGGGATTGAATTCTGCAGCCCCAGCTTCCAAGACCACCACACCCTTTGCAGTAGAAGAGAACCAGAAGCACACACCAGAATCTCAAACCCTTCAATTCTTTGAGTGAAGATTAATTTAATGGTGGTTAAAGAGGATTGGTAAGTATAGCTTTGGGAAATCTTTGGACTCACAAAAGTTTGGAGAAAGGTGAAATAGTGGGATATATTCTTTAGAGTTTGTGTGTGTCTGAGGTAATAAGCAAGCCAGAGATAGTTAATTCTAGAGTCTGTCTTTCCCACCCACTCAACCCTTGATTTTTAGGCAAGAGACACTTTCTCATTAAAAATCAATCAGGCTCTTATCTAAATTATACTATTGTACCAGCCCTTATTGAATGTTTAATCATCTCCTTGTAGGACACTAGCTATTTAATTAGTAAATTCACCTGTAAATGTGAAGTACTCTAATTTAGGGATGTGAATCATTTTTCTGACAATTGAAAATATCGTGTGATATTTTCAAACTCGTCAAGTATCGGGGGGTCTCCGAAAGCTGAAATCCAGAACCTCCAGGGTGGCATTCTCTGAAATGCTTCCTGTTCCATGTGCAGGTCCCCAGAGGCAGGCAGAGCTCCAGAGTTTCAATGCGTGGATGAGACGATGGTGCAGGAAAGAGGAATTCAGTTTTGTAATTAACTGGGGAAACTTTTGGGGAAAGGGGAGACTTTTCGGAAAGGATGGGCTCCACCTTAACCAGAGTGGAACCAAGCTGCTGGCACTAACTTTTAAAAAGGAGATAGATCAGCTTTTAAACTAGAACAAGGGGGGAAAGCCGACAGTCTCTCAGCAGTGCATGGTTTGGAGGAATGTATCCTTGAAGGATACTAATGAAACAGGAGAGTTAGGGCATCCCAACAGAGAGGTTCCAATAAAAGCAAATGTAGTCCATGTGCCTATATGTAAAAAATCACCTGAGCTAAAGATTTTCAAATTATCCCTAACAACTGAAAAGCAGGTTGTTAATTCAAACAAAAAACACACTTTGATATGTCTGTATGCCAATGCTAGAAGTATAAGTAAGACGGGAGAGTTAGAGTGTATAGCAGTAAATGATGAGATTGACATAATTGGCATCACAGAGACTTGGTGGAATGAGGATAACCAAAGGGACAGTGCTATATCAGGGTACAAATTATATTGCAATGATAGGGAGGATCAACTTGGTGGGGGTGTGGCACTTTATGTCCGGAAGGGTATAGAGTCCAACAGGATAAAGATCATACAAGCGACTAAATGCTCACTAGAATCTATATGGGTAGAAATCCCATGTATGTTGGGGAAGAGTATAGTGATAGGAGTATATTACCATCCACCTGGACAAAATGGTCAGACAGATGATGAAATGCTAAGAGAAATTAGGGAAGCTAACCAATTTGGCAGTGCAATAATAATGGGAGATTTCAATTACCCCAATATTGACTAGGTAAATGTAACATCAGGACTTGCCAGAGACATAAAGTTCTGGGATGTAATAAATGACTGCTTCATGGAACAACTGGTTCAGAAACCAACGAGAGAGGGGAGCTATTTAATTCTTAGTGGAACGCAGGATTTAGTGAGAGAGGTAACGGTGGTGGAGCCACTTGGCAATAGTGATCATAACATGATCAAATTTAAACTAATAACTGGAAGGGGGACAATAAGTAAATCTACAGCTCTAACACTAAATTTTCAAAACGGAAACTTTGATAAAATGAGGAAAATAGAAAAAAACGGAAGCGTGCAGCTGCAAAGGCTAAAAGCATTCAACAGGCATGGACATTGTTTAAAAATACAATCCTAGACGTGCAGTCCAGATGTATTCCACACATTAAAGAAGGTGGAAGGAAGGCAAAACGATTACCATCATGGTAAAAAGGTGAGATGAAAGAAGCTATTTTAGGCAAAAAGACATCCTTCAAAATTGGAAGAAGGATCCATCTGAAGAAAACAGGATAAAGCATAAGCATTGTCAAGTTAAGTGTAAAACATTGATAAGACAGGCGAAGAGAGAATTTGAAAGGAATTTGGCTGTAGAGGCAAGAACTCATAATAAAATTTTTAAAAAATATATCTGAAGCAAGAAACCTGTGAGGGAGTTGGTTGGACTGTTAGATGACTGAGGGGTTAAAGGGGCTCTTAGGGAAGATAAGACCATTGCAGAAAGTCTAAATTAATTCTTTGCTTCCATGTTTACGAATGAGGATGTTGGGGAGATACCAGTTCCGGAGATGATTTTCAAGGGTGATAAGTCAGAGAAACTAAACCAAATCACTGTGAATCTGGTAGATGTAGTAGGCCAGATTGACAAACTAAAGAGTAGCAAATCACGTGAACTGGATGGTATGAATCCTAGGGTACTGAAGGAACTAAAAAATTAAATTTCTGATCTATTAGTTAAAATTTGTAAGCTATCATTAAAATAATCCATTGTACCTAAAGACTGGAGGTTGGACAATGTTGCGATGGAGAAGGTACAGAGAAGGGCAACCAAAATGATAAGAGGGATGGAACTACTCCCTTTGAGGAAAGGCTGAAGAGGTTAGGGTTGTTCAGCGGGGAGAAGAGATGGCTGCAAGGGGAATTTATAGAGGTCTTTAAAATCATGAGAGGTCCTGAATAAGTAGATGTGAATCAGTTATTTACACTTTCGGATAATAGAAGGACTAGGGGGCAAACTATGAAATAAGCAGGTAGCACATTTAAGACTAACCGGAGTAAATTATTTTTCACTCAATGCAGAATTAAGCTCTGGAATTTGTTGCCAGAGGATATGGTTAGTGCAGTTAGTGTAGCTGGGTTCAAAAAAGGTTTGGATAAGTTCTTGGAGGAGAAGTCCAATAACTGCTATTAATCAAGTTGACTTAGGGAATGGCCTCTGCTATTACTGGCATCAGTAGCATGGGATCTTCTTGGTGTTTGGGTACTTGCCAGGTTCTTGTGGCCTAGTTTGGCCTCTGTTGGAAACAGGATGCTGGGCTTGATGGACCCTTGGTCTGACCCAGCATGGCAATTTCTTATGTTCTTATATCCAATAGATAGATAGATATTTTATTTTCTTTATTAAGGAACGATGTGCAATATTCTTGTGTGGACCTTATTTCAGGGCATCAGAAGAGGTGACTGACTTGCTCTGCTCCCACAGTTATATTTCACAGTGAAAGTGACTTTTCCAAAAACTTACCTCATGGCCCCCGGGTGAGTGACAGATCAAGCACAGGTGGAAACCACATGTTTATGCACAAAATCGACGGTCTTGCCTCTGGCTACAAGATGTAGAAAGGTGCATGAATCACAAAGACATTTACAGGAAAGTATTAAGAAACACACCCTCCCCCTATAATTCCCCAGTGCATATTTGTGTATGTGTGCTTCGCCTTCCAAACCTCAGGAATGACTTCAGGGGCATTGGAGTGGACATGCTTCCGAGTCTCCATGTTGCGGTTGACCTTGCTCTCCGAGAATTAGAAAAATATGGAGTAATGTTAATATAATTCAGCTACAAATTCAGGAGAATTCTAGTCAATAAAAGATCATCTTTTCTTTCAATGTTTTCTCCATATCATGTACCATTTTTCACCTAACCAGAATCTGTCCCAACCCCATTCTCCAAGTTTAAAGGAGGGATGGGAAGTATCTAGTTAAGGACAGTTATAAGTCCAGCAGAAATTTTAGGACTTTTCCCAATATCCCCCCTCCCTAATTTTTCCCTGGTTATGGGTTGAGGAATGGAAAAGCAGGAAATCTTAGCCAAAATGAACCCCCATTCTTCCAAACAAACAATGCTTGAAGACATCATTAGGATCCCTTGATGAATCTAAAAAGAAGTGACCAATAGACATAAACTAGAGGAATGACAATCACAAGATTCTTGGGACTATGTGCTGTGCCAGTCAGCCCAAGAGTCAAGTACATTAACACCACCATGGAGCACTAGGTTTGGCCCCTACAAAGATCCAGATTTAATGGGAGAACCAACAATGGCAGAAACCAGCATCAACAAAATGTGCTTTTATGACCAAATTTCCTAGAAATTTATAATCTATAAAAGTAGAAAATAAACTGAAAAACATTGGCTTATACATCTGCCAAACTTAGAGGACTATGGTGATATCAGGAGTAGACAACTCCAGTCCTAGATTATCACAGAAAGGTCCAGTACCTCCTGCATATTCACTGTGGATGTCCTGAACACCAAACCTGTTTGTGGCACTCCAGGACTGGAATTGCCTAGCCCTGGGTTATACCCAACCCAGTGGTTCTAAAAAAGCATCTCTATCATCAAGCTACAATGAAAACCAGTCCCCAAGAAGTGTATTGCAGTTTTTGTTAAATGAACTGCTGTGAGAAAGTGGAAGAAAACAAACTTTTTTTTTGTTTACATCAGGGGTGGCCAACACTCGCTTCTACTGCATAAGTAGGGGGATTTTAAAAGACAGGTGTGCCGACACCATTACCAGTTTGCCAAGGTAAGAAATAGGGCATCCAAATCCCCTAGTTTAATAGCCTCCCTTCTCCCCTGTTAGCCCTGTCCCTTAAAACCCCGCCAATCTGTTTATTTATCTTTATTTTGTAACTTGCACGTCTTCCATATCAGAAATAAAGTTATGCAGCAGGGGACCCCGGTGCGCGCCTGTGCACATAAGTATTTGTGCGCTAATTTCAAGTTGAAATCCAAGAACATCCATGCCCTGCCCAGACCAAGCCCACGCCACATCCCTTTTTTTGAACTTTTCATTCGTGTACGTAAAGGCAAGTACGCATGTATCCAGGCCGTTTAAAAAATCTGCTCAGTGCATGCCAGCTGACATGTGCGCATATCTCCCGGTTTCAGTGTGCGACAGGCTTTTAAAATTCATCTTTTAGAATGTAGTCCCTCGATTCCTTGGTTGGAAAAGCATGAAACCAATAAACCATGATGGTGTTGATGGACCAGCTCTGTTAGCTGCTTAAACTTCAAGACTGAGACCATTTAATTTCAGAGGGGGTTGGCTGAGCTGGTAAAGAAGCATGCTGAGGAAATACTGATGTATTCTACAATAACCTCCTCCTTTTACTTACCCGCCAGTGAGTATGAAATGCATTCTGTTTAGTTGACTTTATTCTGATTACATATACATTATGTTAAATAAAATCACAACAGTTAACAATTATAATAAAAGTAAATGTCATAAGTATACAAAATTACATAAAATCTAAAAGAAACGCTACACACAGAATACATACAATAAAATAATAATACAGTAATATACAATGGAAACAGCAGCTATCCTAACCTAAGAAAAAACAGTGGGCACATTGAGATGAGAGGATCACCTTGCTGGTGGCTGAAATGAATCAGTAAGTTTTGCTTGGGAATTTTTTTTTTTTAAGTATTGGGGAGAAATAAGCTATTGGGGTATATTATTTAGTATGTTTGTGTGTTTGTGCTTTTAATAGTCAGTAAGGCAGCTAATAAACAGAAGTTAGAGTGTTTATTTTTAAATAGTCTGTCAGTAAGGCAGCTAATAAGCAGAAGTTAGTGTTTCTGTATTTCCCACCCCTCCCACTCCTCTCCCACCCACCCCTAGCTCATCCTTTAATTTATAGGCAAGTGCCACTTTCACACACAAAAAAAAAAAAATTCAATGTTTTCTCCATATCATGTACCATTTTTCACCTAACTGGAATCTGTCCCAACCCCATTCTCCAAGTTTAAAGCAGGGATGGGAAGTATCTAGTTAAGGACAGTTATAAGTCCAGCAGAAACTTTAGGACTTTTCCCAATATCCCCCTTCCCTAATTTTTCCCTGGTTATGGGTTGAGGAATGGAAATAGCAGGAAATCTTAGCCAAAATGAACCCCCATTCTCCCAAACAAACAATGCTTGAAGACATCATTAGGATCCCTTGATGAATCTAAAAAGAAGTGACCAATAGACATAAACTTCACTTCATGAATTCTCCACACTTCACTTCACGAATTCTCCACACCTTACTGAGAATTTGATCATTTCCCCTATAGGCCACTACCAGACATATAATGAATACACTAATACATTTAAAGGATGCTAATTAGACACATTCCTACTACCACAGCAACCTAAAACTTAACTAGGAACTGTATAAATTTGAAATGAAGGCAGCAGTCCAGCAGCAAGAGAGGGGCCTCCCAGTCTTTTACATCGAGTGTCACATGTATGATTTTTTACCCACTGATGAGAAGTTGTACATGTGCATGCGATGCAAAGAGCTCCTGGCTCTCAGGGAACGAGTCCGATCTCTGGAGGCTAGAGTGGCAGACCTGTAGGAGCTAAGGCAGACAGAGAGGTATATAAATGAGACCTTCAGGGACATAATAGCCAAGTCCCAACTTCAGACTGGCAGCCATGGTGCTACCTTGGAGGAAGAAGGTCTCATGATCGGAGAGCATCAACCTGGTACACAGGAAAGGATCCTGTAGCAAGGACCTGCTTTCCAGGTGGTACATTATCCTTTCACACCGAGGATGTGTCTCCAACGGCAATTGCCCAGGAGGGAAGGATTAGACAGTACTGGGGAGGAGCCGGCTGTCGTGGTACATGTGGGCAACAACAATATAGGAAAAGGTGGTAGGGAGGTTCTGGAAGCCAAATTTAGGATCTTAGATAGAAAGCTTAAATCCAAAACCTCCAGGGTAGCATTCTCTGAAATGCTTGCTGTTCCATGCACAGGTCCCCAGGGCCGCCATCAGGGCAGTATTCTTGGGCCTGCAGTATGGGGCCCCAGGATCTACTGCCACATATGGGGGCCCGCAGCCGCCAGGCGGCAGGTGCACTTGGGGGATGTATTAGTTCATGGCAAAGAGGCCCACTGAGGCTCTCTCCGACAGTCTGTCGCCCAGGGGCCTACTGAAACCTGGAGCCGGCCCTGGGTGCGGGCCCCAGAGAAGGGAGAGAATCAATGCTATGCGTGTCTTTTAGACACACATAGCATTGATTTACAGAGCACCGCAGACAGAGACTCGTCCGCGCGCTCTGTCCTGCCAGCGTTCACTGTCTGACGCGGCTGTGACGTCACCGCCGCGTCAGACAGTATGGGGCCTCAAAATTCCTGATGGCGGCCCTGCAGGTCCCTAGAGGCAGGCAGAGCTCCAGAATCTCAATACATGGCTGAGACGATGGTGGAAGGAAGAGGGATTCAGTTTTGTAAGGAACTGGGGAAACCTTTGGGGAAGGGGGAGTCTTTTCCGAAGGGATGGGCTCCACTTTAACCAGGGTGGAACCAGACTGCTGGTTCTAACGTTTAAAAAGGAGATGGAGCAGCTTTAAAACTAGAACAAAGGGGAAAGTCAGCAGTTGCTCAAAAGCGCATGGTTCAGAGGGAGGTATCTTCAAAGGATACTAATGATGCATTAAAATTAGGGCATCCTGACAGTAAGGTTCCAATAATAAGAAAAGTAGTCCAAGTGCCTGTAACTAAAAACTCACCTGAGCTAAAAAAAATTCTAATTTATCCCTATCAATTAAAAAGCAGAATGAAAATACAAACAATAAACACACTTTGAAATGTTTATATGCTAATGCCAGAGTGAATGATGACATAGACTTAATTGGCATCTCAAAGACATGGTGGAAGGAGGATAACCAATGGGACAGTGCTATACCGGGCTACAAATTATATTGAATGCCAGAGAGGAGCATCCGGGAGGCGGTGTGGCACTTTATGTCTGGGATGGCATAGAGTCCAACAGGATAAACGTCCTGCATGAGACTAAATGCACAATTGAATCTTTATGGGTAGAAATCCCTTGTGTGTTGGGGAAGACTATAGTGATAGGAGTATACTACCGTCCACCTGGTCAAGATGGTGAGATGGACAGTGAAATGCTAAGAGAAATTAGGGAAGCTAACCAAATTGGTAATGTAGTAATAATGGGAGATTTCAATTACCAAAAAATTATAATCAGGGAGAGTCAATACAGTAACCCGTCTGGTAAACTGTAAACAATGGGGGAAACCAAATTTGTTTTAAATATAGCCTGATGGTGTCAGCAAGCCTGACGTTGTGACTGAAAAAGAACACAACCGTTCTTTAATCATTCACCATCACTATCAAAAATCTTTTTATTAGTAAATCAAAAAGTTTTTTTGTCTTAATTTTTATCATTTTCATTAAAAGTCTTAATAGACATTAAATTCCAATGCAAATCCATGAAGAAGATTTAGGCAGCAATCTCTTTATTGTAAATAATAAACAGATTTTTGATAGTGATGGTGAATGATTAAAAGACCGATTGGGTTCTTTTTGAGAAATCACAACGTCAGGCTTGCTGGCACCATCACTTAGGGTATATTTAAAATAAATTTGGTTTCCCCCATTGTTTACGGATTTCAATTACCCCAATATTGACTGGGTAAATGTATCATCGGGACATGCCAGAGAGATAAAGTTCCTGGATGGAATAAATGACAGTTTTATGGAACAATTGGTTCAGGAACTGATGACAGAGGGAGCAATTTTAGATCTAATTCTCAGAGGAGCACAGGATTGGTGAGAGAGGGTAACGGTGGTGGGCCACTTGGCAATAGTGATCATAATATGATCAAATTTGAATTAATGACTGGAAGGGGGACAGTAAGCAAATCCATGGCTCTAGTGCTAAACTTTTAAAAGGGAAAGTTTGATAAAATGAGAAAAATAGTTAGAAAAAAACTGAAAGGAGCAGCTACAAAGGTAAAAAGTGTGCAAGAGCCCTGGACATTGTTAAAAAATACCATCCTAGAAGCATAGTCCACATGTATTCCACACATTAAGAAAAGTGGAAGGAAAGCAAAATGATTACCGGCATGGTTAAATGGTGAGATAAAAGAGGCTATTTTAGCCAAAAGATCTTCATTCAAAAATTGGAAGAAGGATCCAACAGAAGAAAATAGGATAAAGCATAAGTGTTGGCAAGTAATGTAAGACATTGATAAGACAGGTTAAGAGAGAATTTGAAAAGAAGTTGGCCGTAGAGGCAAAATCTCACAGTAAAAACTTTAAAAAATGTATTCGAAGCAGAAAGCCTTCAAGGGAGTCAGTTGGACTGTTAGATGATCAAGGGGTTAAAGGGGCATATAGAGAAAATAAGGCCATTGCGGAAAGATTAAATAATTTCATTGCTTTGGTGTTTTAATGAAGAGGATGTTGGAGAGTAATCCATTTCAGAGAAGGGTTTTCATGGGTAATGATTCAGATGGACTGAACCAAATCATGGTGAACCTAGAAGATGTGGCAGGCCTGATTGACAAACTGAAGAGTAGTAAATCACCTGGACCAGATGGTATACACCCCAGAGTTCTGAAGGAACAAAAAAAAATGAAATTTCAAATCTATAGTACAAATTTGTAACCTATCATTTAAAATCATCCATTGTACCAGAAGACTGGAGGGTGGCTAATGGTAACCCCAATATTTAAAAAAGGGCTCCAGGGGCTATCCGGGAAACTACAGTTCAGTTAGCCTGACTTCAGTGCCAGGAAAATAGTGAAAAGTGTTTCAAATATTAAAATCACAGAACATATAGAAAGACATGGTTTAATGGAACAAAGTCAGCATGGCTTTACCCAAGGCAAGTCTTGCCTTACAAATTTGCTTCACTTTTTTGAAGGGGTTAATAAACATGTAGATAAAGATGAACTGGTAGATGTAGTGTATTTGGATTTTCAGAAGGAATTTGACAAAGTTCCTCATGAAAGGCTTCTAAGAAAAATAAAATGTCATGGGATAGGTGGCAATGTCCTTTCGTGGATTACAAACTGGTTAAAAGACAGGAAACAGAGTAGGATTAAATGGACAATTTTCTCAGTGGAGGGGAGAGGGCAGTGGAGTGCCTCAGGGATTGTATGGGAACCATGCTTTTCAATATATTTATAAATGATCTGGAAAGGAATAAGATGTACCCCCTCCTGGGGGCGCCATGCAATATTTAAATTAGGGGTCACATTATCAAGGAGGCACTAGGGTTGTATAACGCTCTCCTAGCGCCTCCTTGATAACGGGAGCCCATGAGCGTCGGTCATCCGCCGGTAAGGGGAAACCGACGCCGAATTTATCGGCATAAGGGGATTAATTAGCACCTATACAACCCGCATCCAACTGCAGGTTAAACAGTGCAACTCGGCTGATCGCACTGTATTGCATCGGCCCCTGTTAGTTAAAAGCTTGTGTAAAAACCCATCCCTTCTCTGCCTTCCAAAATTTAAGGTTGAAACACATTTACTACGAATGTAGAAATAAAGATCAGCAAATTAGTCCAATAAAAAAAAGGATCAGTTACAACTTGATTGCCAAACTTTCTCTATGTATCCCAAGCAGAGTAACATATGGTGGCCACACAACTTTATGCAAAAACATTTGATGCTCAAAGTGATTGAGGACTGGTCGGTACATGTGGGCAGCACATGTCATGTCTATGATGCTGTGCTCTCACATGCCATGACATAGACTTCACTGCATATTAAATTATAGTATAGAAACAGAACATGATGCTCAATAACAGAGAGTAGATGACAGCAGGAAAAGATTGAGTAGCCCATCCAGTCTACCCTACAATTCCTGTCCACACTGGTAAGGATATAGTTGGGATATATCCTCAATCACTTTGAGCATCAAATGTGTTTGCATAAAGTTGTGCGGTGAACATATGTTACTCTGCTTGGGATACATAGAGAAAGTTTGGCAAACAAGTTGTAACTGATCCTTTTTTTATTGGACTAATTGTGTGTAATTTTCTGATCTTTATTTCTACATACGTAATAAATGTGTTTCAGCCTTAAAAGCTTGACCACTTCTAGGATATCGCTCCTTATCCAAGTCAGCTTTTGTTTCTTTCTCCCTGGATCACTTCTCTCCCATCTTGGATAGATGAGAGAATACAAGATCGCATACTTAAGCCAACAAACTGCCCCTCCCCTTTTCCCCCATGTCTTACTCCTGAGTCTAACCCCCCCCCCCCCCCTACTGGCCTCCAGTCATGACCTCTTCTTCTAATATTTACTTTCCATTGAAAAATGTTTGCATCTTGTGCATTATTTTTTGTGTAATAGTGTTGAAGAAGCCCTATTAGGAATCAAGGATTTAAGGGGTACGAAAGAGCTGAGGAAAGCAATAATAGAGGGGCCAGGGCATTGGAAGATAACATATCTCTGGTAAAAGCAGGTTGTCAAAGGGGAAAAAGAAATGAAAATAGTTCTCCAAGGCGGTAACATTCAGAAAACACAAAGATGAAAAGCAGTGTTTGAATCTTGTGAACAGTAAACGTCAATGCTCAAGGCCGCAGCCCTAGTCTTCTTCTCACAACATTTAGGAGCCTGTGGCATGCGCCTAATGCATGCGCATCTATTTTTCTGAGGAAAGTACAACAAAGCATAGGCAAAGAAGGAAAGCAGAATTATCAGGAAAAACAAAGACAGAAAGGGAAGGCAGATGAACAAAGACCCAAAGAAAGGAGATTGCCCTCGCAATTAAAGGAGATAAAAACTTCATTAAAAACATAGGAACATAAGAATTGCCAGGCTGAGTCAGACCTGACGCAAAATAACACGAGCATATATGCTTGTGATATGATCACTAGCTCATTTACGGTTAAGGGTAGTAATTGCCATTCTGTGCAAGTTACCCCCTGCCTTCTTTTAAGGATAGTAACTGCCACTCTGTGCAGGTTACCCCATGCCTTCTATTAAGAGTAAAAATGTAAATATTGCTCTGTTCTTTCTCTCCCCTCTTCCAGTTCCAAGTTAATTTTTCCCTGTTTTATTGTAACTTTTCTCACATCCTTTTTCTGATTCCCTGTATTTAAAAGTTCAAGGTTCTTATTGAGAATATTGTTTAATACGCTACGTTATGCTTTTCACACTTTGTTAATTGTAAACCGGGTTGATGTGATGCCTGTCATGAAACTCGGTATAACAAAAACAATAAATAAATAAATAAATAAGAGTAGTAACTGCCAGTCTGTGCAAGTTACCCCCATGCTTTCTGTTAAAGGTAGTAACTGCTGCTCTGTGCAGTTTACCCCCATGCTTTCTTTTTAAGTTTAGTAACTGCAACTCCCCTGCAAGTTATCCCCATTCATTCTGTTAAGAGTAGTAACTGTTGCTCTGTGCAGGTTACCCCCATGCCTTCTGTTAAGGGTAATGTTACGATCCTGCCTGCGGACCCCATCCTGCGGACAGGCTCTCACCTCCTCTCCTGTGTTGGCTCGATGCTGCTGTCTTCATTGCAGCCCGGTTCACCGCTGAGCCGTGCCTCCCTTCATCTTCGCGGCCTTGCTGCTGCTTCCTCCTGCGCGGCTGGAGCCACGCCGCTGACTCCTCCTAAAAGGGAAGTCCCCACCGGGATTCCCTTCTCCTCCGCAGCCGAGTGCCACCGTCGGAGCTCCTCTTCAGCGGCACGGAGCCGCCGCCATCTTCCCTCCTCTTTGGGGCGGGAAGTCGCCCCCAGTGTGGCTCCTCTTCGCGGCAAGAGCCGCCTCAGGCCTGCTCCTTCTTCCACTATGCGGCAGGACACCACTGCAGGCCTTAGCTCCGCCTACCTTACTCCGGGGCTCCCTCTAGGCACGGGAACGCGCCTCTCTTCCTCCTTTAAAGGGCCAGAAGCAGGAAGCACCCTTCGGCCCCTCCGGATGACATCCTCAGGGCACTTCCTGGACTTGCCATATAGAAAGGCCCTGCTTCAGTTCCTCGGGGCCTTTGGATGGAGTTACACACACACCCCTTGGAGCCCTTTCCATCTCCCATGGAGTTCCCACCTGTTCCATCGTGGTCCATCTAGCTGCTCCTGTCCGGATGTCTTCATGTTCCATGTCTTCTTATTCTCAATGTCTGTGTCTGATGCTCCGAGTCTTGTTCCTCGTCGGATTGTCCTCGTGGCATGTTCCAGCCCTCGGCTTCCCTTCCTGAAAGCCTTGGGGTGCCTCGTCTGTACCTAGATGTCCCAGACATTCCAGATGTCTGGATGTCTACTCGTCCGGATGTCCACTCGTCCTGATGCCCTGATGTCTTCTCATCCAGATATCCTCTCATCCAGATGCCCAGATGTCCAGATGTCCACTTGTTCAGAGATCCAGATGTCCAGATATCCAGATGTCCCCCTCATCCAGATGTCCGCTCGTCTGCTTGTTCAGATTTCCGGATGTCCACTCTTCTTGATGTCCATCTGTCCAGATGTCCACTCATTCAGAGATCCAGGTGTCCAGATGTCCTTGCGTCCAGAGGTACCATTCTCGTCTGTACCGATTTCCTTTACTCCTTTCTCGATCCTGAAGAATCTGCTAGCAGCCTTGCTGTCCACCGGACTTCGTCTCCAGCTGACCTTCTTAGGAGTAAGTCCGTCTCATCCGGTGTCTGTCTTCAGATGACTGGAATCCCCTTCCAGCTGGTCGTCTCTCAAGCGCTGCCCAGATCCTCTTCTACGCGCTGTGCATGTTCCGCTCTCCACGTGGTCCACAACCAGCCCCCCAGGATGTGTAGGGGGCGCAGCGAGACAGGGTGGTCCATGACCAGTCCACATTGGGCTGTGTAGGGTGGTCTGAGGGACAGCATCTTCCAAGTCTAAAGAGTATCTTCTCTTCCAAGTTCCAAGAGCCTCGTCTCTTCTCCATCTCCAAGAGTCTCATTTCTTCCTCGTCTTCAAGAGTCTCGTCTCTTCCTCATCTCCAAGAGTCGCATCTCTTCCTTGTCTTCAGAGTCTCATCTCATCTCGTCCAAGTCTTCAGGAGTCTTCGTCTCGTCCAAGTTCCAGGAGTTCTCGTCTCTTCTTTGTAATCTGACTCTGGTTCCTTGTCTCTTAACTCCAGCACTCTGCCTCCATCTGACCTCTTGTTACGATTCTGCTTGTGGGACAAGACCACAAGCAGCCTCTCACCTCTTTCTTGGCCAGCCAGCTTTCTGACGCCATCTCCACCCGGCTGAGACTGCCGCTGCCAAGCTTCACGGCGGGCCCACCTCTGTCGCAGCCTGGAACCACTGTTGCTGCCTCCTCTCCTTCGCAGCAGGAGCCACCATCGTCTCTTTTTCATCTCATGGCCAGGAGGCCGCAGATGCCGTTCCCATGTGGCCCGGAGGCCGCCGATGTCCTCTGCATCCCAGCGCGGTATTGAACCACTCTCGTTTGGGCCCTCCCGCTGCAGGGAGTGCCGCCTCCAGCATCCTCTTTGCGGCTAGGCCGCCACCAGTGTTTCCTCAGCAGCTGGAGCTGCCCCCAGCTTCTCTTCTGCGACAGGAGCTGCCTCCGACACCTCAGGCCTGCTTCCTCTTCTCAGTATGGCTGCTGACCCTGGTCCTGCCGCCTTAGGCGCAGGGCCATGCCTCTCCTCAGCATTTAAAGGGCCAAACCTCCTGGCTCCTCCTCGTGATATCATCCTGGCTGATCCTTTTCAGCCTTACAAAAGGGCTCAGCCTTCAGTTCCTCTTCGCCTTCGCAAGGAGTCAGTCATGGAGTCGGACTGCTTAACTTATTAACATTTTTATTTTTGGCATGTTAACTAAACCCCCCCCCGAGTAATAAAACCCATAAATGTGATACCAATATACCTTAACATGCCAAAAATAAAAATATTAATAAGTTAAACATATTTACAAGCCAGAGTATATTAACAGGCTATCACATATAGAATCGGGTCTCTAATGAATATGCATTTATTCTATTTTATTTCATTTCATTATACATTGATATACATTGATCATGTTTTGTGATTATGATTATTAAATTTATGATTTATAGTTTACATATGAAAGCAAACTTTTTTTGCATAATATGTAGAAATATGTCACTATGCAAGATTTAGTTTGAATTTTCTCCAGTTAAAGTAAAATTGTTCCATGTGCATAATAAGATTCTGAATGGTTGGATATTTAAAGTTAATAATTTTAGTTCTTTTATAGAATGATGTCCATTATAATATAGTCTTAATATTATTTATTATTTTTTTAAAAAATATATTTCTCTGGCTTGCATGTATATTATATGCTCCTTAAATCTGTTTGGATCCTTTGCAATGAGTCCTTCCCTGTCAAAAAATCTTTTCTTTTATTATAGTTGAAGAATTCTGTTGTAAAATTACGTCCCTCCCCGATGCAGCCGTGTGTGGCGAAACACGGGTCCGTGTCAGGGTCCCTGTTAAATTTCTGTCTCTGTAAAGCAATGGAGTTGCCGTCATTAAAAATTTAAAATACTTCAACATCAAAGTTGTTGCGATCCCGGGACGGCCCCGGAACCGGCACTCACCCCGCCGCGGTCCCGTTTCTGTTTCCCGCGCCCCGGGGCTGCAGGGACCCCGGCCGCAGCGTCCCCCGCGCGTGGCCAGCTCTCCCGGGCCTGCAGGGCCCTCAGGCACCGCGCCTCGGCCTCTCTCTCGCTGTCGGCGTTCCCCGCGGTTGGCTCCGCCCCCCTAGGCACGCGCCCCTGCCCTACATTTAAAGGGCCCAGCGCGGGAAAGGCTAAAATCAGCCCTGGATGACGTCAGACGCTGCAGGGCTACTTAAGCCCTGCAGCTGCAGCCATTCCCTGCCTTGCAACGAGGTTCCCAGGTGTTCCTGTCTTCAGTTGCTGCGTTCCCGTGTTCTCTTAGTCTTCTTGCTTCCTGATCCTGGACTGGCTTACGGTGTTCCCTGGCTTCTGACCCCGGACTGGCTTACGACGACTCTCTGGCTTCTGACCTCGGTTTGGCTTACGGCGTTCCCTTGGTTTCTGATCCCGGACTGGCAAGCGACCTTCCTCTGGCACACGACCCCGGACTGGCAAGCGACCTTCCTCTGGTACACGACTCTGGACTGGTGAGCAGCGACCCTCTGGCACTCGACCTTGGACTCCGTCTGACTCAGCCCCCGCGGGCCCTCCTAAGTCCCAGCGGCCGGGTTCCTATGGGCTCCTCCTGGGGGACTCCGGCTTCCAGGGTGAATCTCCTAAGTCCCAGCGGCCGAACTCCTACGAGCTCCTCTCGGGGGAGGCTCGGCTTCCAGGGCGAAGATCTTCTCACCACTGTGCCAGTTCCACCGTTTCCGTCTTCCTTGCCAAAGCCCTTGGTCGCATAGGGTTTCCTAGGGTCCTCCTTCGGCCATCCACAACTCCGTCCTTGCCGCCTCCCGGTCGGAACCTCTGCTGCCACCTCGCTCAGCAGTTCACCTTCTGGTTTCGACCGGCCCAAGGGTCCACGAATCTAACAAAAGTTGTCATTGGGACTCATTATAAAATTACTGCACTTCCTCCTTTTTTGTCTAATGTATATTTGAAGTGCAGCACTCTGCTCCCTAATTTGTTTGAACTTTGGCATAGCCATGATTGAACTTTGACATAGCCATGTCTGAACCCTAACATACCCTTGCCTTGACCTTGATGTAACCATGCCTCGTAACCATGCCTTGATCTTGACGTAACCATGCCTTGACCGTGATGTAACGTGCCTTGACCCTGATGTAACCATCACCTAGCCTTGCTTTCTTGCCTGATATTTCGCCCAACCATGTCTCCAAGTACCTTAATCCGACCATGTCTTCAAGTATCGTCTGATCGTGTTTTCAAGCATCCTCGTCTAACCATGTCTTCAGTGTCCTCATCTGACCATGTCTTGAGTCTTCGTCTTGTTCCAGCATCATCGCCTGTCCTCTACCTCTCTCGACCTGGCGCATTTGCCGTTCCTGTATGGCAGGTCCAAAAGAGCTATCGAGTGGCCTGAGAGCTACCCCAGAGACCAGCATTGTGTTGTTGGGTCTCTACTGATGCGTCATGTTCGGCGGAGGTCCAAGTCCCTGGTCTTCTGCCTGTCCGCCTGTGCTTGGACACGACTCACCTGCCTCAGAGTTTCCACGGAGCTCCTCTCTGCAGTCATGTCATGGTCCAAGGGCACACCACTCTCCCCGGAAGCGGGGTCGCTCCCTAGTGCTCCTGCAACACCTCTCAGGTGCCTGTTGGCTCAGCGGGGGGGGCTGACCCTGTTTCGTCCTACTTCAGTGTTCTTGCTTCGCTCATGCCTGTACATACTCATCTCCCTAAGGGTGTGTCTTGCAGCTCCTCTCTGAGTCGCCTCGTGGGCCAAGGGCTCACTCTCTCTCAGGAGCAAGCGATCATGCCTCCGCGTCCCTTCCTAGGGCTCGCTGGGCGCGTTCGTAACAGGTAGTAACTGTCGCTCCCTACAGGTTACCCTAGCTTTCTGTTATGGGTAGTAACTGTTGCTCTGTGCAGTTTACACCCTCATCTTTTGTTTAGAGTTGTAACTGCCGCTCTATGCAGGTTACCCCCATGCCTTCTGATAAGGGTAGTAACTGCTGCTTCGTGCTTTCTTTTAGGGTAGAAACTGCTGATCTGTGTAAATTACCCCCATGCTTTCTGTTAAGGGTAGGAGCACCCCATGCTTTCTTTTAAGTGTAGTAACTGCCGCTCTGTGCAGGTTACCCCTATGCCTTCTGTTAAGGGTAGTAACTGCTGCTCCATGCAGGTTACTCCCATGCCTTCTGATAAGGGTAGTAACTAACTCTCCATGCAGGTTACCCCCATGCCTTCTGTTAAGGGTAGTAACTAACTCTCCATGCAGGTTACCCCCATGCCTTCTGTTAATGGTAGTAATTGCTGCTCCCTGCAGGTTACCACCATGCTTTATGTTAAATTTAGTAACTGCAACTCCCTGCAAGTTATCCCCATTCATTCTGTTAAGGGTAGTAACTGTTGCTCTGTGCATGCAGGTTACCCCCATGCCTTCTGTTAAGGGTAGTAAATGCTGCTCTGTGCAGGTTACCCCCATGCTTTCTATTAAGGGTAGTAACTGCCGCTCCTTGCAGGTTACCCCATGGCTTCTGTTAAGTTTAGTAACTGCCACTTCCTGTAAGTTATCCCCATTCATTCTGTTAAGGGTAGTAACTGCCACTCCGTGCAGGATACCCCCCATGTTTTCTACTAAGGATAGTAACTGCCGCTCCTTGCAAGTTACCCCCTGCATTCTGTTATAGGTAGTAACTTCCGCTCCATGCAGGTTACCCCCATGTTTCTGTTAAGGGTAGTAATTACGCCTCTGTGCAGGTTACCCCCCTCACCTTTTGTTTAGAGTTGTAACTGCCGCTCTGTGAAGGTTACCCCCATTCATTCTGTTAAGTGTAGTAACTGCTGCTCCGTGCAGGTTACCCCCATGTTTCTGTTAAGGGTAGTAACTGCCACTCCATGCAGGTTACCCCCATTCATTCTGTTAAGGGTAGTAACTGCCGCTCTATGCAAGTTACCGTATGCATTCTATTATGGTTGTAACTGTCGCTATGTGCAGCTTACCCCCTCACCTTTTGTTTAGAGTCGTAGCTGCTGCTCCATGCAGCTTACACCATGCCTTTCTTGGACACACAATATACTCATTTCAAAGTGGTTTTAGGATGAACCATTGCTCCGTGAAGGTTACCACAATGTTTTGTTTCCGTCTTCTTGCCAATAAGGAATCCTCTACGTTTATCCTGATATGAAAGTGGACCCTTGTTTCGAGGTAGATGGCTACCGTCGAAGGGCGAGGCCTCTTGGGCTGCAGAGACTTGCTAGAAGACTTCACCCTGGAAGCACGCGACCCCCCCAGGAGGAGCCCGTAGGGGTCCGGCCGCTGGGACTTAGGCGACTCCTCTGAAGACTGTAGAAGGTCTGGATGCAGGCGCCTCCTGCAGGTCGTGGGTTCCAGACGGCTGGCGCCTCCAGCAGGTCGAGACAGTCTGAGGACGGAGTCGAGGAAGAGTCCAAAGCCGGTCCAAGAATCAATATACCAGCGGGGTCTGAGACCAGTCCAGGGTCAAAGCAGGAGAAGGGTTCAGAGCCGTACCGGGGTCAAGCCAGGAGAAGGGTCCAACGCCGTACCAGGATCAAGCCAGGAGAAGACACGTCCACCAGTCCAGAGGTCAGAAGCCAAGAATCAATCCACGGAGCAGGGAAGAAGAGCGGGTCGTAGAACCAAGAATCAGGAGCCAGGCACACACTAAGGCAGGAACCTCAATACCAAGGCAAGGTCTGAGAGGCAGACCTTGCCTTTATACACCTGGAAGAGGAAGCAGCATCAGAAGGGAGCCACGACATTTCCTGTCGTGGCCCCTTTAAATCTATTCTTCAGTTGCGCGCGCGGCTCTAAGAAGCCAAGAAGGGGGAGGAGTCATCGCAGCCCCGCTGGGCTCCGCGGCTGGCCCGGACAGTGGCCAAGGTCGCGAGAAGAACGTTGGAGGAGGCTCCCTGCTCCTGCAGGTGCCTCCGGGTTCCCCCGATGTCTCGGGTGAGTTGCTGATCCCGACCGCGGTCCGCCGCGGCCATGACGGTCGGCCCCGGTCGCGGCTTGCCGTGGCCAGCGGCCATAACATATCCCATGTGTTTCTGAATTCTGCTTCTGTCTTTGTCTGCACTTCCTGCAGGAGGGGCATTCCAAGCACACCTTTTCTGTAAAAAAAATATTTTCTGACACTGTTCCTGATTCTACCTCCTTGTTGCGTCGTAGTGTGACCTCAAGTTCTACAGCTTCCTTTCCACTGGAAAAAATGTGTTTGTTCATAAATCTCTTTCAGATATTTAAATGGCTGCATCATAGTCCCCCCCACCCCTCCCCAATCTCTCCACTCCTCTAGGGTACGCAAGTTGAGGTCCTCATGTCCAATCTCCTATCCTTTTTGTGGTCAATTTCTATCTTTTTTGAGATACAGTCTGCAGAACTGAACACAGCACACAAGATGAAGCCTCACCGTGACCTGTGCCGAGGCATTATCACCTTTATATTTTTTACCTTTATGGTCCTCTGTATGCAGTCTAGCATCCCTCTGGGTGTGGCCACCACCATGTCACACTGAGATCATCGGACACTAGTACCCCAAGGGCTCTGCCTTGATCAGTGCACATCAGCATCTCCTACACCCCCTTCCACCCCACTCATCATGCACATCTCCTTTGGTCTTTTGAACCCCAAGTTCATGAGTGCACTTTTCCCCACTGAAAACATTTGCATTCTGTTTTCTCCTTCAGACAGATGCATCCACTCTGTGGCAGATCTTAGTTTTGTTCACAAAAAGACAAAATTCTTCCTTCTAAGCCTTCTATAATATTGCTCAGAAAGATACTGAATAGAATCAGCCCTGAGGCACTTTACTAATCAGCTTCCCTTCCTCAGGATGAATTGTGTTTACTACCACCCTCTGTCACCCATCAATCAACTGATTTGTAATCCGTTCTGGCACCTTGGGACCCACTCCCTGGTTGCTCGGTCGATTCATGAGTCTCCTGGGTGGGACAGGCAATGGAGCCCGGTGAAGTACACGCCAGGATACTGAAAGAGCTCATCTGATATCTGCACCCCTCACAGCTCGATTTAATGCATCTTTTGGAGAACAGAGGTGATTCTGAAGAACTTACGGAGAACAAATGTAGCTTCACTTTACAAAAATGGTAAAAAGGAAGAGGTAGGTAAATAGAAATGCAGACCTGTCAGTCTAACTCGTAGAGAAAATTATTAAAGAAAAAGATAATGCAGCACCTTGAAAGAGATGGATTACGGGACCCCTGACAGCATGATTTCACAAAGGGAAGGTCCAGTCAGACACATTTAATTGAGTTCTTTTGATGAAGTGACAGAAGCAGTGGATCAAGGAGAAGCAGTAGGAGCTGTCTATCGGGATGTTGTTCCACATAGCAGACTGTTAAGCAAAAGAGCCAGTATGGCGATAGGCCAGAAAGCCGTTAACTGGGTGAGAAACCATGCTCAGAGGGTAGTAGTCATTCTGGTGAAGTAAAGTGACCTGTAAGTTGACTCAGAGCTCAATGCTGTTGCCAGTTCTTTTCAATGCCTTTATTAGCGACATTCTGAGAGACTTGAGGGAAAAATTTGTTTGTGTGTAGACGATACAAAAATCCATAACAGTGCTCTCGGAAGAATGGAAAAAATGAAAGAAAGATTTGAAAAAGTATCAGAAGACTGGTCAAGAGTTTGGAAGCAGCATTTCGTTGCAAGAAAGTATAAACTTGGGCATCCAGGGCACAAACATTCATTATCTGTTGCACTCGGAGGTGGACCCTTGTCCTGGGACAGTGGATGGACACCTCCTGAAAGGGAACAGGAGGTAACTGCCCCCAGGGGGAGGAGCACTGGAGGAGACAGAAGCTGGGAAGAGCTTCATCACTGGAAGCCCGAGGTCCCCCCGGGAGGAACCCATAGGGACCCGGGCCGCTTGGACTTAGGTGGGCCTCGAAGGGTCTCCTGGGAGAATTGAAGTGCAGCGTGCCCACAGACACAGGGAGAGCGTGATCAGGTTCGAGACTGGAGGTTGGTTGGTTGGTTGGAGCAGAGAGAACCAGAGCAGTGTAGGTGACAACAAGGCGAGGAACAGAGCCAGACTCTAGGGATGAGGTCAGGCAGGCAAAGTCCAGAGGTCAGTCCACGGGATGGTCAGCAAAGCAGAGGTCAGGTACCGGAGGTCAGTTGAGGTCACAGGCAGGCTGAGGTCTAGAGGCAGGCGGCAGGCAGGCAGGTAGGTCAAGGAACAAGCTGAGGTCTTGAGGCAGGTGGCAGGCAGACAGGCAGGTCAAGGAACAAGCTGAGGTCAGAAGGCAGGCGGCAGGCAGGCAGGCAGGTCAAGGAACAAGCCAAGGTCAGTACCAGTGAGTCAGTCCGGAGATACTATCTGGGAAGACAGACAGATGAATGCAGGAATAGCAGGATACAGGAAGTAGGATGCAGGAACAAGGCAGGAACAGAACTGGAACAGAAGGATCCTGGAATGAGATTTGGAACAGATAGCATGGGGCACATTTAAAACTAGTCGGAGAAAGTTTTTTTTTACTCAACGCACAATTAAACTCTGGAATTTGTTGCCAGAGGATGTGGTTAGTGCAGTTAGTATAACTGTGTTTAAAAAAGTTCTTGGAGGAGAAGTCCATTACCTGCTATTAAGTTCACTTAGAGAATAGCCACTGCCATTAGCAATGGGAACATGGAATAGACTTAGTTTTTAGGTACTTGCCAGGTTCTAATGGCCTGGATTGGCCACTGTTGGAAACAGGATGCTGGGCTTGATGGACCCTTGGTCTGACCCAGTATGGCATTTTCTTATGTTCTTAACAGACAAGAGCAGGAACAAAAGCAGAAGCAATCTTAGAGAACACACCGACCCGATTGCCAAGGCAAGGAAGCATAGACAGGAACTTCCATATATCGGGGACTCAATCAGGGTGCACCGTGGAGCTAAGACCCACCCTTGGCCCTACAAGAGGCCGGGCGGTCCGCCCGCATGCGTAGGGGCATGGCCAATACCGCTGAGGACGCCGAGCCTTGGCGTCAGGCCTGGTGCGCCGTGGAAGGCCCGGCGACCACCGTCACGGGACGCCGGGGCCTAGCAAAGCTGGCAACTACCGCGAAGGAGGCCGACCCGGGATCTGCCGTGGAACCATGGAGGTGAGCAGGCCCATGCCTGGGACAGCCACGGGTGGGGCACGTAACATTATCTATTATACAAGTCAAGAACTCACAACTGTTAACCAGGAGAGAAATTGAGGATTAATTGTCTCTGTGATCCTGGACTGAGCCACTGATGAACGGATCTTCTCAGCAATGATATTTTCTTTATGTGAATGCAGACCAATTCTTGAACTATGGGTTCCACAGAGATTGCATTCCAGCGAGGGACCAGATGGCAAAAACCACTGTTTTATGGCACTGACATTTCAAATTTAAACTAATAACTGGAAGGGGGACAATAAGTAAATCTACAGCTCTAACACTAAACTTTCAAAAGGGAAACTTTGATAAAATGAGGAAAATAGAAAAAAAACTGAAAGGTGCAGCTGCAAAGGTTAAAAGTGTTTAACAGGCAAGGATATTGTTTAAAAATACAATCCTAGAGGCGCAGTCCATATGTATTCCACACATTAAGAAAGGTGGAAGGAAGGCAAAACGATTACCGTCATGGTTAAAAGGTGAGGTGAAAGAGGATATTTTAGCCAAAAAAAAACATCCTTCAAAAATTGGAAGAAGGATCCATCTGAAGAAAATAGGATAAAACATAAGCATTGTCAAGTTAAGTGTAAAACATTAATAAGACAGGCGAAGAGAGAATTTGAAATGAAGTTGGCCACAGAGGCAAAAACTCATAATAAAAACATTTTTAAATATATCCGAAGCAAGAAACCTGTGAGGGAGTCGGTTGGACCATTAGATGACCGAGGGGTTAAAGGGGCTCTTAGGGAAGATAAGGCAATTGCAGAAAGACTAAATGAATTATTTGCTTCCAATGAGGATGTTGGGGAGATACCAGTTCTGGAGATAATTTTCAGGGGTGATGAGTCAGACAAACTGAACGAAATCACTGTGAACCTGGAAGATGTAGTAGGCCAGATTGACAAACCTCAAATCACCTGGACCGGATGGTATGCATCCTAGAGTACTGAAGGAACTAAAAAATGAAACTTCTGATCTATTAGTTAAAATTTGTAACCTATCATTAAAATCATCCATTGTACCTGAAGACTGGAGGGTGGCCAATGTAACCCCAATATTTAAAAAAGGCTCCAAGGGCAATCCGGGTAACTATAGACCAGTGAGCCAGACTTCAGTGCCAGGAAAAATAGTGGAAACTATTCTCAAGATCAAAATCGTAGAGCATATAGAAAGACATGGTCTAATGGAACTCAGTCAACATGGATTTACCCAAGGGAAGACTTGCCTAACAAATCTGCTTCATTTTTTTGAAGGGGTTAATAAACATGTGGATAAAGGTGAACCGGTAGATGTAGTGAATTTGGATTTTCAGAAGGCATTTGACAAAGTCCCTCATGAGAGGCTTCTAAGAAAACTAAAAAGTCATGGAATAGGAGGTGATGTCCTTTTGTGGATTACAAACTGGTTAAAAGACAGGAAACAGAGAGTAGGATTAAATGGTCAATTTTCTCAGTGGAGGGTACACAGTGGAGTGCCTCAGGGATCTGTACTTGGACTGGTGCTTTTCAATATGATCTGGAAAGGAATACGACGAGTGAGGTTATCAAATTTGCTGATGATACAAAATTATTCAGAGTAGTTAAATCACAAGCGGATTGTGATACATTACAGGAGGACCTTTCAAGACTGGAAGATTAGGCATCCAAATGGCAGATGAAATTTAATGTGGACAAGTGCAAGGTGTTGCATATAGGGAAAAATAACCCTTGCTGTAGTTACACGATGTTAGGTTCCATATTAGGAGCTACCACCCAGGAAAAAGATCTAGGCAACATAGTGGATAATACTTTAAAATCTTCGGCTCAGTGTGCTGTAGCAGTCAAAAAAGCAAACAGAATGGAAAATGGAATGGAAAATGTCATAATGCCTCTATATTGCTCCATGGTGAGACCGCACCTTGAATACTGTGTACAATTCTGGTCCTCGCATCTCAAAAAAGATATAGTTGAGATGGAGAAGGTACAGAGAAGGGCAACCAAATGATAAAGGGGATGGAACAGCTCCTTTATGAGGAAAGGCTGAAGAGTTTAGGGCTGTTCAGCTTGGAGAAGAGACGGCTGAGGGGAGATATGATAGAGGTTTTTAAGATCATGGGAGGTCTTGAATGAGTAGATGTGAATCGGTTATTTACACTTTCGAATAATAGAAGGACTAGGGGGCATTCCATGAAGTAAGCAAGTAGCACATTTAAGACTAATCGGAGAAAATTCTTTTTCACTCAATGCACAATAAAGCTCTGGAATTTGTTGCCAGAGAATTTGGTTAGTGCAGTTAGTATAGCTGGGTTCAAAAAAGGTTTGGATAAGTTCTTGGAGGAGAAGTCCATTAAATCAAGTTTACTTAGGGAATAGCCATTGCTATTAATTGCATCAGTAGCATGGGATCTTCTTAGTGTTTGGGTAATTGCCAGGTTCTTGTGGCCTGGTTTGTCCTCTGTTGGAAACAGGATGCTGGGCTTGATGGACCCTTAGTCTGACCCAGCATAGCAATTTCTTATGTTCTTATATTCTTATGTTCTTTATCAGCAACAAGATGCGATTCTGTTCAAACTGGCATCCGTCCGTGTGGCAAATCTTGTGCCAAAAGTTCCATTCTGTCTTCTGTCATTGAGCAGAAGTCAGAGTTTTCCGGGCTGCAAACTGTCTTTAGACTTTTTAAACTGTCCTCACTTTTTGCTGTCTATTTTCCAGCTGGCAAAAGAAAACTTGGGAATACATGCGTTGCCCATCCACACAGCATGCCCAGTCAGTGATGCTACATCTGTGAAGCACCTTGGTGTTGGGATCTCTTTCTTCCTGTCTGATATCAGCTCTTCTGGAGCGGCAGAGTAGATGGAACTGATCAAGCTTCAGGATTTGCATCCATAAAGCAGAGTGATGAGGACAACTGCACGGTAGACCGCCAGCTTTGCCATCATCTGCACATGGTGCTCATTCCATAGGCACTGCCCCAAGCGTGCAAAGGCAAAGCTTGCCTTGGCCCACCTACATTTTGTACAGGTAAAATTCCACGCATTGTTCATCCCTGTATATACCTTCTGCTGGTGGAAAGTCTGCGCAATTTTTAGACAACCAATTTATTTTTCAATGGCTTTTGAAAACTGATCTCCAAGTGCCGAACCTTCATGTGTTTAGAGCAAATGCCACTCGCACATCTGTAGCCAAAGGAACAGAATGCAGCTCTCTTTATGGCTGCTCTTTGGAAAATCAGTAGGTGACACTGTAAGACCAATACTTTGCATTCCTTCCCCCCAACCACCCAGGGCCGTAAAGATTAATTACCTCTATTGTGTACTGTGGAATTGAAGGTTGTCTTCTGGAGGGCTCAGCAATAATATTATATTCTTCTTGGGCAATCATACCTGCTACCATCCGAAATGAAAGGATTAACAGGAAATGCACAAAATAAGAGCCATTCTGTTGTATAGGTCCATTATGACAAAATCTTGCAATGTCTACCAGGCCCCCTGTGCATAATCCTCTGTAACCATTCTGCCTTGGGGTGGTGATAAGCTCTGGGAAGGGTTCTACTTGAAAGAGAGAGGTGCATCTGCTCACAGAATGATTTGTTTTTTCACGATGTGCTTCACTCTGAGATATTGTGGCGCTGTTTCTGAGTGTCGTACCTGGTGTGGTTGGGTACACAATGCCTGTGGTGAGTCATTTTTGCTCAGGAAACAGCTCACTGCCCAGGGGCTCAGCCGTAAATGCAAATTCTAGCAGGTACACAGGCAAGCAGCAGTTGCAACATTTCTTCTGAATCGGACAAGAATGCGAGCCATCTGTTTTATCCCGGATGAAATAAGAAACACATGTGATGGTCGGCAGTGAAAGAAGGAGATGAAATGAACTTGTTAACTTGTTTTTCTCTCTGAGGAAGTTTAGCAGTCACTGAGTGGGCACGCACTAAGTTTAGTACTTTTACAGGCCAAGAGGTGGCCGGGCCAGAACCTGCAAATACAAAGTCTATTCTGCATGGAAAAAAAAACCTTGCAAAGGGGAGAGAGAAGTTGACATGCGCTCGCATGTACGAAAAGCACAAAACACTCAACGGCTTTGCTGGTTTTCTTTATAATAAAAAACAGTATGGGGGTAATTTTCAAAAGGAGTTACATGCATAAATGTAGCTACTATTGTAGCAATTTTCAAAAGCCATTTACTCAAGTAAAGTGCACTTATTTGAGTAAATCCTATAGACAATTCAATGGCATATATTGTAGCAATTTTCAAAAACCCACTTACTCAAGTAAAGTGAATTTACTCCAGTAAACCTGGTTTTTACTCAAGTAAATGCACTTTACTTGAGTAAGTGGGCTTTTGAAAATTGCTATAATATATGCCATTGAATTGTCCATAGGATTTACTTGTGTAAGTGCACTTTACTCCAGTAAATGGCTTTTGAAAATTGCTACAATAGTAGTTACATTTACATGTGTAACTCCTTTTGAAAATTACCCCCTATGTGTATATATTCCTTTTCAGAAGCTAACATGGTACTCCCCTTTCACTTTCCATTAAATTTTATCAGAAAACGTGAAGAAGAAACTAAAAGCATTAAAAAAGGGACCAAGCAGGGATCATGTCTGCGCGTTCACCCCTAAGTGGGCATATTGATTTGCACAATTTGGGGTTTACATTGCTAGGAAGGTGCTCAACAATCCCTAGTATTTTTTTGCTTGGCTAGGCTCTTTGTTGCAGCAAAGCTCAGCATAATATTGTCATCCAGAGTGAGTGAGAAGAGGCGGAAGGCATGACAACAGTTTTTTTTTCAGGACCTAAGGCTGGCACGTGTTGCTTCCACTGATTGAGAAAAACATCATCACATAAAGAGAGAGAAAGACATTGGGTGTGGTCTCAGAATGCACTTGGCTGTCCCCTAGTAAGTGAAATATTTACCTACTCAGCTGAATAGATACCATCTCTTCCCACAAGTAACATACGGGCCGATACAATAAAAATCGCAGGAGAACGGGCGAGTGCCCGCTTTCCCAGTGCGCGCACAGGCCACTCTCCTTTACGCGGGATTCAGTAAATTAATCTATTTAAATTAGGGCCCATGGTAAAAAGAGGCATTAGGGACACTAGCGCATCCCTAGCGCCTCTTTTTGGACAGGAGCGGCAGCTGTTAGCGGGTTTGACAGCCGACACTCAATTTTGCTGGTGTTGGTTCTCGAGCCCGCTGACAGCCACGGGTTCGGAAACCAGATGCCGGCAAAATTGAGGTACGGTTTTCAACCCGCGAGCTGATTTTAAATTTTTTTATTTTTAACTTTTTTAAACTTTTGGGACCTCCGACTTAATATCGCCATGATATTAAGTCGGAGGGTGCACAGAAAAGCAGTTTTTACTGCTTTACTGTGCACGTCCCCGGTGTCGGCAGAAATTAACGCCTACCTTTGGGTAGGCGCTAATTTCTTAAAGTAAAATGTGCGGCTTGGCTGCACATTTTACTTATTGTATCGCGCGGGAATGACTAATAGGGCCATCAACATGCATTTGCATGTTGCAGGCGCTATTTGTCTCGGGGAGGTTGGACGCACGTTTTCGATGCGCTATTACCCCTTACTGAATAAGGGGTAAAGCTAGCGCATCAAAAACGCACGTCCAAATGCACTGTACTGTATCGGTCTGTTAGTTTGGCAGCCATCGGGGTTGAACTCACATACACCTTGGCCTGGTGGTATGTTTCAATGGTTGCACAATGACTAGTGTCAGTAATGAGAACACTGCAGTTTTAGGCCCACAAGAGGCATGTTTATTGATAGGTGTGCCACCTGATGATGGTTTTGTGGGGTCAGACATTTCTGAAAGACGTGGTTGTACATTTACTACGCTGAAAGAAGAAATTTATACAGGAACAGAAACTACAGGTTGTTTGGATGAAGTCTCTGGCTCATGGTTGTGGAGTTGATAAATGTGGCAATGCTAGATCAGTCCAACAGGCACTTCTGTGGTATCTGAAACAGATTTGGTTTGATGACGGTAGCTAGAATCCACTTTGGTCCAGTAGCTTTATGCAAATACAGGATCATGCTTCTCAAACTTTTGTTGTGCCTTGAATAAATTCACTGGCCTCTATAGTAAAATCTTGCTTCTCTTTAAGATGTGTAGCCCAGTTTAGGTGAAAGTGTTCTAAATAAGTCCTCCAATAACAATTCATGAGCATTTCTGACAAACTTCTTTTCCTTGCAGTACATGATACGACATGTTGTGCAATTATGAAAAGAGGAAGTTGTATCAATTAATTTCCTTCAGTGATCTTCTTCAGCCATTCGCTCAACTTGACCTTTTGATGCAGGATGAAATGGTACAATAGTGGGGGGACTATTCTGCAAACAAGACTGTGACACCATTATCCAACATGATAACATCTGAAATCCAGGTATTCAGACTGCAACCAATTAGGGCTCTGACTTTTACAGTCTGGGGTACTGATAAGGATGGGGGTAACCTGCATGGAGCTGCAGTTACTACTCTTATTGGAAGACATGAGATTGCTACCCTTAACCATTAAGCCTTGATGTTTTTGATGTAACTGCAACATCACTCTCTGCTTCGACAGGTGGTGGAGTGGAAAGAAAGAAGAATTGGATTCAGAGAGAGCCATCACGAGCAATAACGTATTTATAGTCTGGGGTACTGATGTGCAGACATAAGAGAAAAAACACAGGACTGCGTCTATGGCCAAGTCCATAAGCAAAGCACATCAAGCAGCATTGTCTGAATTTTCAAGAAGGCTCATCATCCAGTAAAACCCTTAAGAGAAACATGGTGGTAACTTGCACAGCACGGCAGATACTACCATAAAAAGCTTGATGGGCAGGCTGAATGGACCATTTGGTCCTTTTCTGCCATCATTTCTATGTTATTATGTTACAATGTATGTGTAGTTTTAATCACAGATTTGTTGTGACTTCCCTTGGGTGTTACATTATGTAATATTTGACCAGGGCCAATGCAAGAATATTTGGCACCCTAGGCGAACCTTTGGACATCTATCTCCCTCTTCCAACTTACCTTCAGCATAGCACTTCCTCTTATCGGTGGCAGTAGTTTCAGCACAGCAGTTCCTTCTTTGGCAATATTGGCTCTGGCATAGCACTCCCTTTGGGTCTTGTGCTAGTTGGATTTTCCCACCCCCAAATTTTGCCAATCTATGGGACCACCTAGTTTGCCTAATGGAAGCACCGGCCCTGCGTTTAACACTTGAATTTCTTCAAGGTGTGTTGAATTTCAGCTTCTATTCCTTGCCACTAGATGCAACATTCAAGATACACAGCCTTTGCTCTTTCAGGATGATGACTTCACTTCCCAGCAGAAGATATTCTTTGTATACTGACAATTTGTCTGCACAGTCAAGAACAATGCTCCACCAGTTTCTTTTTGGGGCATCATTTTCACAGACATTTGAGGACTTGATGTCATTCTTGCAATATCATGCGCATGTAGGTATAGCTTTGGTATTGTTTCTAGCATTAGAACGTCTAACCTGCCCTTCCTATCCAAAATTATGGAAAAGATTGTAAACATCCAACTTACAGAATATCTAGAAAGCAACAACATTCTGCATCCAGCCCAATACGGCTTCCGTAAATACCTCAATACAGAAACCCTCCTGCTCTCCCTCACGGACCACTTACTCATAGGCATGGACCGAGGCAACTGTTACCTCCTCGCCCTACTCGACATCTCAGCTGCCTTTGATACCATCAACCATAACCTCCTCATCAACCGGCTATCCGAAATAGGCATCTCAGGCCTAGCCCTACTATGGTTTAAATCCTACTTATCTAACAGAAAGTTCTCCGTCAAGATAGGAAACGCCAACTCCACACTCTATCCCTTGTCCCAAGGTGTCCCACAAGGCTCCTCCCTCTCCTCCACCCTTTTCAACATTTATCTCACACCTCTATGTCAGCTCCTCACAGACCTCGGCCTCAAATTCTACCTCTATGCAGATGACGTTCAAATCGTCATTCCCATTCACAACTCTCTCTCAGATGCCCTTGCCTTCTGGAACACATGTCTTGCCAACATCAATGACTTCCTCACCAACATCCACCTCGCTCTAAACTCCTCCAAAACAGAGCTGCTCCTTATCTCTCCTCACCTCCCTCCCAAACCACCGATCTCCAACGATCCAGCTTTCAACGTCATAACACCCCAACCCACAGTAAGAGACCTTGGGGTTATCATAGATCAACAACTCAATCTCAAAAACAGATCAACTCCATCCTCAAAGAAGGTTTCTTCAAGCTTCACATCCTGAAGAAACTCAGACCCCTCCTCCACTATCATGACTTCCGCACCGTCGTCCAAGCCACCCTTTCCTCAAAGCTGGACTACTGTAATGCCCTCTTCCTTGGCCTACCCTCCTCCACCACCAAGCCCTTACAAATGCTCCAGAATGCCATCGCCAGGGTCATCACCAACTCAAGGAAAGCTGATCACATTACCCCAATACTCAAAGAACTCCACTGGCTCCCCATCGCATCCCGAATTCTCTTCAAAATTCTAACCATAGTGCACAAGTCCATCCACTCGCACAATTCCAATTGGTTGGATGAACCCTTTCGTCCTATACGCACTGAACGACCCACTCGCACTGTCAACAAAGGCACCCTCTCCATTCCCCCTTTGAAAAAAGCCCACCTCTCCTCTACTAGGGACCGTGCACTATCCATTGCAGGCCCTAAACAATGGAACACCCTCCCTACCACTCTCAGGCTAGAGCCATGTTACGCCAAGTTCAGAAAAAAACTTAAAACATGGCTCTTCCGACAAGCCTACCCTGATTAAGTACACCGACTTCTGCAAGTATCTTGCCTACGCCTTGTATATTCCTGTAAATAGTCCGTTGCAGTTTTTATTTATTGCTTTAATTCCTCCACCTCCTGCTCTTTGTATACTCCTCCTTGTTCGCCCTCCCTGTTCATTGTAATTTCTACCTTTAAAGTTACATTGTAAACCGGTATGATGTATGCATACTAATACCGGTATATAAAAGTTTTTAAATAAATAAATAAATAAATAAAATACCAAGCTTCTGATACTTCAGCAGTGATCATCTCAGAGCATCTCCATTTGTGAATGATTCTCCAAGATGGTAGACTAAGTTGAAGTCTTATAGATATAAAATCTCCAACAAAGCATTTGGGGAGATGTTGCTTGTAGAGGTGGGCTGGTTCTTAGCCAGCAAACCTTATAGCAGCTTGTGATCTGTGTGAATCTATAAAAATAATCATGGAATTTCTTGAATCTTCAGTATCAAACAAAAACCTGATGATCCAATCAAACCAATAAGAAACCCACCAACTAGAAAGGGCCTGAAATCAAAAACCATTTTTGAACCTGCTGGTATCATAAACAGTGCAGGCAGCCCATTAGATTAGGCAAAGGCGCCAAGAATTTAATCATGTACCAGACTAATGCCCAATGACTTTTGCTTTTTTATAAATATTTTTTTGGGAGTGAATATTGTGAAACTGTTAAACAATTTGATTGGCTCCTGAGGCAGACAATTTTATATTGCCAAAACACTGCAGTGTTGGGCTTGTTGCGCTGGAGGTGGACCCTTGGCCTGGTGCAGGATTGGTACAGCCCTCAGGTCAGACCCAGAGAGCGCCTGCCACCAGGAGGCAGAGCACAGGAAGAGACAGAGGTTAGCTGGAGCTTCGCCAATAGCAACCCGGGGTTCCCTCAGGTTGAGCCCTTGGTTACCCGGGCCGCCTGGTCTTAGGTGGGCCTCGCAGGGTCTCCTAGAGAGGAAGTGCAGGGGAGTGCCCACCACGAACAAGGGTGCATGGTCAATGTCCAAGCAAGAATGTCCAGAGGTCACAGGAGGCCAGAAGAGAGTGTCCAAGTGGATAGCGAGGATTAGGGCCAGGGTATCAGTCCAGAATGGTCAGCCGAAGCAGGGGTCAGTACCTGTAGTCAATCCGGGAGTAGTCAGTCAGGCAAAGGTCAAGTTCCAGGCAGCGGTCAGACATGGTCAATGAACAGGCAGAGGTCGGATCCAGGCAACATTCAGACGAGGTCAAGAGCAAGCAAAGGTCAGTACCATGAGATCAGTTCGAAGGGTACTACCAGGAATGGAGAGACGAAGGAACAGGAGACGCTGGAACAGGCAAACTAGAGAACACCGGAGTGTACAACCCGATTGCCAAGGCAATGAGTTAGTGTCTGAGCCCTGCATTGGGCATCGCCCGAGGGTTTCCCACACTTGGCCCTTTAAGTTCACCAGAGTTCCACGAGCACGTGCACTAGGGGGTGGGGCCAATGCCAAGGAGGACACCGAGCCCTGGCGCGAGGAGCGTTGTGAGGTGGAAGGCTCCGTTGGGCCTGTGGACGCTTGTGGATGCCACGGTCGAGCAGAGCTGGGATTGAGAGAGGAGCTGGTAGATGGTCACGCCAGGTGAGCAGGCCCGGTCACGGCACCAGTGCGGCTGGGAAGCGCAACAGGGCCGTTGATCCCCCGAGACAATATGATGGTGATACCAGCAACTATCTGAAGGTCACCAGTTCATTTGAAGCTAAGTTCTGCTTGCTAATTATAAGATAAAAAGCAATATACAATGAAAGTTCTCTGGAGGCAAAAATCATATGGAATTAAATACTGGCGGCATTAAGAAAGAGCTGCTTATGGATATTATAAGTAATGATACTGATCACAGTGATTTTAGCTGCAACAAAAAATATATATATTAAAAAAGCAAAATTCATCGGGCAATAGTATGGTAACTGATTAAATTCTCTGTGCCTTTGCCTAATCTAATGGGCTGCCTGCACTGTTTATGATACCAGCAAGTTCAAACATTTTTTGGATTCAGACCCTTTCTAGATGGTGGATTTCTTGAATCCTCGCAACAAACAAAACATTTCTTACTCATAGAAACATAGAAATGACGGCAGAAGAAGACCGAATGGCCCATCCAGTCTGCCCAGCTGCCTTTTTTTTTTTTTTTTTAATTTTATCTTTTTCTCTCTCCCACCTGTGACTATTGGCTTCCAGTACCCTGCAGTCCTAATTCCCCTCCACCCCACCACCAATGTAGAGAGCAGCACCGGATCTGCATCCAAGTGAACATCCAGCTCAATTAGGGGTAGCAACCGCTGCAACAAGCAGGCCACACCCCTGCCCCATACTCTTACCCACCCCTGTTTTTTTGGTTTTTTATTTTTTGGAGATAGCAGCCCTCCATCCTTCCGCTCCATGAAGGTGGAACACCAACCACTGGCATCCCGCTCCGTGAATGCCTCTGTGGCTACTGCCGCTCCGTGCAGTGTTTTGCTGCCTCCTCTTTATTCACGTCCTCTAGACTTGATTGATGGATCCACAGTGTTTATCCCACGCCCCTTTGAAGTCCTTCACAGTTTTAGACTTCACCACGTCCTCCAGAAGGGCATTCCAGGCATCCACCACCCTTTCCGTGAAGAAATACTTCCTGACATTGGTTCTTAGTCTTCCTCCCTCGAGTCTCAGCTCGTGCCCTCTGGTTCTGCTGATTTTTTTCTGATGGAAAAGCTTTGTCGTAGTCTTTGGATCATTAAAGTTTTTCAAGTATCTGAAAGTCTGAATCATATCACCCCTGCTCCTCCTTTCCTCCAGGAAGTACATATTTAGATTGTTCAACCTCTCCTCGTATGTCATCCGATGAAGACCCTCCACCTTCCTGGTCGCCCTTCTCTGTACCGCTTCCATCTTGTCTTTGTCTCTTTGTAGATACGGTCTCCAGAACTGAACACAGTACTCCAGGTGAGGCCTCACCAAGGACCTGTACAAGGGGATAATCACTTCCCTTTTCTTACTCGATATTCCTCTCTCTATGCAGCCCAGCATTCTTCTGGCTTTTGCTATCGCCTTGTCACATTGTTTAGCCGACTTCATATCATTAGACACTATCACCCCAAGGTCGCTCTCCTGCTCCGTGCACATCAGCCTTCCCCCCCCCCCCCCCCCCCCCCCCCCCCCCATCGAATACAGTTCATTCGGATTTCCACTCCCCATATGCATGACTTTGCACTTCTTGGCATTGAATCTCAGCTGCCATATCTTCGATCACTCTTCCAGTTTCCTTAAATCTTGTCTCATTCTCTCCACTCCTTCCGGCGTGTCCACTCTGTTGCAGATCTTAGTGTCATCCGCAAAAAGACAAACCTTACCTTCTATCCCGTCCGCAATGTCGCTCACAAAGATATTGAACAGGACCGGTCCCAACACAGATCCTTGCGGTACACCACTTAAAACCGCTCTCTCTTTAGAGAAAGTTCCATTTATTTTATTTATTTATTTATTTCGTAGTTTTTTATATACCGCGGCACGTTAATAACATCACCTTGGTTTACAGTAAACGATAAACCAGCAACAAGCTTTACAGTCAAAATGAAATAATGTGTACATAATAAATCTATTAACAATAAATTAAGAACAACATTAAGTACAAATATTAAGTATATCTAACAATTAAACTAATGATAATCATATTCCATAGTTAATGGTAATCTTAATAAAAGGGGGGTAAGAGTATTTACCATCACACATTGTCTTCTGTCCGTCAACCAGTTTGCAATCCAGTTCACCACCTCGGCACTCACTCCTAAGCTTCTCGTTGTATTCACCAGTCTCCTGTGCGGAACCGTATCAAAGGCTTTGCTGAAATCCAAGTAGATGACATCGAGCGCTCTTCCTTGATCCAATTCCTTGGTTACCCAGTCAAAAAAGTCAATCAGATTTGTCTGACAGGATCTTCACCTGGTGAATCCATGCTGCCTCTGGTCCATCAGTTCTTCCGACTGTAGATAGTTCACTATTCTCTCTTTCAACAGTGACTCCATTACTTTTCCCACCACCGAAGTGAGGCTAACAGGTCTGTCGTTACCAGCCTCCTCTCTGTTCCCACTCTTGTGAAGCGGGACCACCACCGCTCTTCTCCAATCACTCGGCACCACTCCCGTTTCTAGGGATCTATTGAACAGGTCACACAGCGGACCCGCCAGCACATCTCTGAGCTCCATCAGTATCCTTGGATGAATCCCATCAGGCCCCATGGCTTTGTCCACTTTCAGATTCTTTAGCTCTTCCCATACATTTTCTACTGTAAAAGGATTTTCATCTATACCACTTCCCTCCAGTTTCTTGTTGTGTAGAGATGGTCCTTCTCCAGGGTCTTCTTTAGTGAACACAGAGCTGAAGTATTCGTTTAATATTTCTGCCATTTCTTCGTCTCTCTCCACACATCGATCATTTCCACCTTTCAATTTCACTATACCACTTTGGACTTTTCTCTTTTCGCTGATGTATCTGAAAAATGTTTTGTCACCATTTTTTATCTGCTTGGTAATCCTCTCTTCCGCTTGACTTTTTGCCGACTTGTTTAATTTCTTTGTCTCCCTCAGTTGAATCAAATATTCTTCTTTGTGCTCCTCCCTTTGGGATCTTTTATATTTCTTGAATGCTGTTCTTTTAGCTTTAATTTTGTCAGCCACCTCCTTTGAGAACCAGTTAGGTTTCAATTTTCTTTTGCTTTTCTTTACATTTCTATCATATAGAATAGTTGCCTTTGTGATTGCTCCTTTTAGATTGGTCCACTGCTGATCCACATCTCTCTCGTTCTCCCATCCTTTTAGTTCTTCCTCTAGGTACTTCCCCATTTCCTCAAAGTCCGTGTTTTTGAACTGTAAAACTCGGGTCTTTGTGCTTCTTTTCCATATTCTTTTAGTGATATTGAACCATACCGTTTGATGATCACTGGTGCTGAGGTGGGTGCCCAGCTGGACATCGGAGACATTATCTCCATTAGTGAGCACTAAGTCGAGTATAGTTCCTTCTCTCGTGGGTTCCATTACCATTTGTTTGAACAAAGTTACTTGCATGGCATCCACTATCGCTCTACTATTTTTAGATTCTGCAGATGGGATTTTCCAGTCTACATCTGGCATATTAAAGTCACCAACAATCACCACTTCTCCCTTCTTACCTATCTTATGGATGTCTTCAACCAGATCTCTGTCCGGCTCTTCCTTTTGGTTTGGAGGCCTGTAAACCACTCCAATATAAATGGACGCTCCGTCATCTTTTTTTAGGTCGACCCATAGTGCTTCTTCCTTGCCCCAACTTCCTTGCAGCTCAGATGCTTGGATATTGTTTCTGACATAAAGAGCCACACCTCCCCCTTTTCTATCCACTCTGTCCTTCCTTAACAAGTATTGCTGTATCCCAATCATGAGATTCTGTGAACCATGTCTCTGTGATAGCAACAATGTCCAATTTTGCCTCCGTCATTAGGGCCTGCAGATCTGGGATTTTATTTCCCAAACTATGAGCATTTGTGGTCATAGCTTTCCAGGTTCTCTCTTTAAGGTTATTGCTTTTCCTGGACTCCTTATGAGACTTTAGTTGAGATTTGTTATTCACTTCACTCTTTCCTTTTGCAGTTGTGCCACTGAGGACAGAGTTATCCATCTCAATTAGCTTTTTCTTTTGGTTATGGATCTTGAAATTCTGCATGCATTGGGTTTTTTCTCTCTTTTCTGGTAACACTTCAATGTTTTTCTCAAGAACTTCTTCAGTTTTTAATATAGCGAAGACTTTTTGTTCATTTTGCATTTGGTACAATGTGTGTCTCCTCATCACAGATCTAATTCTACCAGGGCCCATTGTAATCCTGGTTTTTAATGAATTCCTTAATGACCTGTTTGAGTGGGGGGGTATACTTGTTGGCTGCCCATCTGTCAAGATTGGGTGACTGTGGGTCACATGTGTTATCCTACCTGAGCCTATTGTATCTCTATTTCTTGACTCCTGGTTTTTCTGTGGTATTGGGGAATTATTTTCTGAGTAATGCAATGTGGGTGTAATTATTGTAATTGAAGCTAATTGAGCTTCAATTACAAGAATTACTCAGACTCAAAGATCCAGCTCAGTGTATTGGGAGGAAAACAACGACAGTGTAGAGCAATGAAACTCAAGCGCAGTACTGCCCTATCATTCATCGGTCTGAAAATTTCCTCTAAAACAGCGATGCCATCACCCAGTAATCCAGGAGTCCAAGAGGAGAGAGTGAGGTACAGGATTCAAACATTTGGAAAATCCAGTGCCACCTAGAGTCCTTGGGAGGCAGGGAGCCCAGCATCCATCCAAGGAGGCCTGAATCTTGAAGATGAGGAGTGAGAAGATCCCAGGAGGGTATTACAGCAAAGGTCAGCAAACCCCCTTATTACTTCTAAGACTGTTCCTCCTGAAATATTTATTTGAACTGTTTCAGTAAAGACTTTTTTGCTTTGGACCCCCTTGCCTTGTGTCAAGTGTCTCCTTGGTGTTAGACCATCAAAATGCCTTAGCAGCTGAAGGATCCATGCCAGGGCTGAATCAGGAGTAAGCCCTGGTACTGAGAGTACCCTCCCCCCCAGCTGAATGCTGTATTGAGTGGAGGTGTGCTACATTACCTTATGACATAAACAAGCCGATGCAACATAGTGCTTTACATGCGTGTCCAAAACTCCTCATGTAATAAGGGGATTAGCGCAGCCAAAACATGCTTCCAAACCAGCGGGTAGCTAATAGCGCTTATCACATGTAAATTCATGTTGAAGAGGCTATTAGCAATTACCCCCATGCAAAAAAAAAAGACGTATGCATGACATGCACATTTTTACTCTCAAAAATTAACGTCTGCCCCATAGCATAACATTCTTGAGGAGCCCCAAAAGTTAACAGAAAAGCAGGAAATAGAAATACTGCTTAATATTATGGTGATATTAGGTCAGAGGAACCAAAAAAAGGTGGATGGGAAAAAAAAATGTCACTGGCAGTCAGGTTAGTAAAACGGATGCTCATTAAATTGAGCGTCCGTTTTCCTAACCCGCTGACAGCCACCTCTCCCGGGCACCCGATACTGAGGTGGCGCTAGGGATGCACAATTTCCCCTAGCACCTCCTTTATACTGCGGCAGCCCATTTAAATATTAAATCGGGCGCCTGCGAGAGGTGGATCGGCATGCGTTAAGAGAGCCGATATTGCATCTGCCTGAATGTGAGATTATGGTTATCCAAATGCTACCAAGGGACAAAAAATAAGGGCATAGCGAATCCAGATGTTAGTATGGACCCTCAAAAAAGTATGGCAAGTTCAGATTTAATATAGGATGCAAGTGAAAGCTTGGGTACTCAGATATTACTGTAGGATCTGAGTGAGGGCATGGCTAATACAGAGGTTAGCAGAGGTCGGCAGGGAGAGCATCACTCGTGTTCAAATTCTGTTGAAACCGCTGGAACTTTTATTCAATGGATCAGTACTAAGGTGGCATGAGTCATTTTTATTTAGATGTTTTTCAGCTGAAGCAGTGGAGCAATCTCTTTAGCTATGCTTGCAATGCATAAAGAACATTTTTATACTTTAAATTCCAATAGCCAAGGAGCTCATTAAAGATGTTGATTGTTTTTTTTGGAGGGAGGAGGGGAGAGAGGGGTGGAAGCAAAAGGATGTGTAAGCTTGGTACAAAAATAAACTCTCAGCCAAGGGAACTGTGTTTGTTTATAGTAAATCTTGGTGTGATTCAGCTTGTCAGACATCTTTTTACATATTTTGGTGATAATGAACCCTGCTGTCAGGCCTGGACTGACACAAGATATGGGCCATGCGTGTTGGGCACCTTCCACCCAAACATGGAAGAGCAGCAGAGACTGTTGCACGCCCCGTCCGCGTCCGACCCGCGCACAGGCCTGCTCACCTCTCTGGTTCCTTGGCAGGTCCCGGGTCGGCCTCCCCAGTGGCAGCCGCAAGCTCTTCCAGGCCCCAGCATCCTGCGGTGGCAGTCCCTGGGCCTTCCACTGCGCACCAGGCCTCACGCTGGAGTTTGGCGTCATCTTTAGCATTGGCCACACCCCTACGCGCATGCACGCGCGGAATGCCCGGCCTCTTGTAGGGCCAGGGGCGGGTCCTAGCTCCGTGGCGCGCCCTGATTGAAGGAATTACTTAAGGAAGTTCCTGCCTGCACTTCCTTGCCTTGGCAATCGGGTCGGCATTGTATTGTGTACTAGATTGTCACTGCGTTCTAAGCCTTGTTCCAGTCTCGTTCCAGTCTTGTTCCAGCCTTGTTCCTGTAGCCTACTGTTCCAGTGTACTTCTGTTCCAGTGTTCGTCTGTCCGTCTCTCCAGGTAGTACCCCCGGACTGTCTCTCCGGTACTGACCTCGGCTTCTCCCTTGACCACTCTCCCTGCTGTCTGCCTTCTGATCTCAGCCTACCTGTGACCTCGTCTGACATCCGGAACCTGACCTCTGCTTGTTGACTGCTTGTGAGGCTCCTAACAAAAATTTCAAAAATCCCTAAACTTAGACTCAGAAGGAACTCAACCAGACAGGTTGTGTACTAGAACCTGGGTTAGCCTGCCTTTACTGACTGGGCCTTTAAAACAACAAAAGGTAAACTCCTAACACCTCAATGGACTGCCTCCCAAGCTGTAGCAAGGACACAGTTATTTACTGTTTCAAGTTTATTTATTTATTTTTATATACTGACATTTGATCTAAGATATCACATCAGTTTACATTCAGGTACTGTATTTCCTGATCCCCAGAGGGCTTACAACCTAAGTTTGTATGTGAGGCAATGTGGGGTAAAGTGACTTGCCCAAGGTCACAAGGAGTGATAGTGGGACTTGAACCCTGCTCTCCTGGTTCATAGCCCACTGCTCTAACCACTAGGCATTCCAGATCCTGCTGGAGGAGGAGCTGTATTTGAATGGATCCTCCCTTCACTCTAACCTATTCTCTCTCTCTCTCTCTCTCTCTCTCTCTCTCTCTCTCTCTCTCTCTCTCTCTCTCTCTCTCTCTCTCTCTCTCTCTCTCTCTAGCTGAACAAAGGGCTCAGCCAGGTCCTACTGGTGATGCAACCAGAGGTCCATCACAATACAAAGAAACAATAAAAAGAAAAAAACAATAGGGCATGAGAACATCTTTGCAATAACTTAAGAAGGCCTTTTTCAGTTGGAATTACCAAGTAGGCTGCATGCTATCAGGACAGGCTGACCTACCCCTGTTGCCACCCCAGTTAGGATTGCCAACTGGCTCCAGATTTTCAGGACAGGTTGATCCAGTCCTGACTTGACCCTGTTGTATGCTGGGACTTTTTCTGATTTCTCTATTGCATTCCCTAAGATCAGAGTGTACCTAATTCTAATAATTTCTAATAATGCTCGACCTATCGGCAGCCTTCGACACAGTTAACCACAAAATACTACTAACTAGACTAGAAGAAATCGGACTACAAGGCAAAACATTAAACTGGTTCAGCTCATATCTAAAAAACAGGTTTTTCCAAGTTCAGATCAATAACACATTATCAGAAAAAATCAACCTCAAAACAGGGGTTCCGCAGGGATCAGCCCTGTCTGTGACCCTTTTTAACATATACATGCTGCCATTATGCCACTTACTGGCAGGACTAGGAATTATACATTACATTTATGCTGACGATATCCAACTAATTCTACCTATAGATGACACAATAGAGAAAACATTAAATCTAGCTAACATGTACCTAAGCATTATAAAACAACTACTGACACAAATGGAACTTGTTATTAATATTGATAAAACAGAATTTCTACACCTAGAATGGAAAAATACTGAAATCAGCCAAACCTCAATAATCCTCAAAGACAACCAGAAAATTGAACTAGCTGGAAAAGTACGTAACCTTGGAATAATAATGGACCCTGAAATCAATCTAAAACAGCCCATATCACTAAAAGTAAAGGAAGGATACGCAAAACTCATGGTACTCAGAAAACTAAGACCACTACTAACTCAAAATGATTTCCGAACAATTCTACAGGCACTAATTTTCTCCAGCACGGATTACTGTAATGCCCTGCTGCTAGGACTACCAAATACTACGTTAAGACACCTTCAAATACTTCAGAACACAGCAGCTAGAATACTAACCGGAAAAAGGAGGAGGGACCACATAACTGAAACCCTAGCGGAACTACATTGGTTACCGATTGAACACAGAATTAAATACAAAACCCTATGTACCATCCATAAACTAATTCATGATGAGAAATCAGACTGGCTAAACACAGCATTACGGGTACCCGTCCCACACAGAAATCTTCGATCAGCAAATAAAGCACTCCTAACCATCCCTTCAGTTAAAACAGCAAGACTAACCCAAGTGAGGGAAAGGGCCTTATCATTAGCAGGACCCACAATTTGGAACACAATGCCTCCAGAGATCAGATTACAAAGTGATCTCAAGGCATTTAAGAAAAGTTTAAAAACATGGCTTTTTAAACAGGCATTTTACAAGGAGACGAGAGAATAGAAATTATTCAGGAATAAGCAGATAAACACCGACACACAGTACTTATGACAATACAGTAGAGTAGTCTATGAACCCCACATCACAACTAGCATATTGATAACACTATGTATAATAAATTTACCCGTAAAAGTACTTTCAGTACACTCGGTCATGACCCACTTCTCTAAAAATTATTTTGTCTAATGATATATTGTAACCGAACCTTTGACGGCACCTGTTAGAATGTACTATAGTACACTTTTACTTACATTAAATATGTGCCTACATGTAAACCGTTGCGATGGTATATAACTTAGCGACGGTATAGAAAAGATTTTAAATAAATAAATAAATAAATAAATAGAATTCCTGACGGCCATGGTAGTTTATCCTTCCCCACCTCAACAGTGGACCTGCATCAGGGTTGTGCAAGAGTGAGCCCCTCTACCTAAAGAATAGCCCAGGTCAGGGTTACATAGAGACCTGTGATATCGATTTCTCTCAGGAAGCTTGGGCTACAAGTCCCTAGATGCACTGGGGGCTAGGGTTGCCAGCTGGCTCCAGATTTTCAGGACAGGTTGATCCAGTCCTGGTTTTACTCCTCTTTACAGGTAAACTTTCTTCCATACAAACTCTTAAAAGAGAGAAATAGCTAACGAGCCACTGGGTGTGAACTAGCAGCAAATCTCTCTTCTAATGTACGGGTTTCTCACCAGGGGCTACGGGCCTGGAAGAATCGGGTGCAACCCCCACTCTGGGAAAGGGCCTGTTCTCCCAGCCCTGGAAACCATTGGCCCGCTCACCCAGGGTGGACGGAAAGACTCGGGCAGGAATACTCAAACAGGGCCACTGAGAGAAGGACACTACAGTGCATGCCAGAGAATGTGTGCCAAACCAGAAAGAGTTTATGTGAAGAGTTGACTAGGTTAAAGCTGATACAACCCCCAAGGTGCAGCAGATACAACATGCAGAATAATGCAGATTCCAAAGAATCTCCAGCTTAGTTCTGCAGATACAGGTCTTCTTGTTCAGTTTACGTGCAGGAGCACTGGATGGCTGGCGCCATCTTTAAAGATGGCGCCGGCCATCCAGTGTTCCTGCCATGTGACAGGGGCCGGCCAATGGCACGGATACCCTGTCACATGGTAAGGGCAAAGGGGCATCGGCGCCATTTTTTTTTAGCGCAGCTGATGCCTGGGAACGGGAAATCATCCCCCAAGGCCTCCCTGGACCACCAGGTAATGTTAAAAAGTTTTGGGGGGGTCAGGAGGGTGGGGGAGGCTAAGGGGGGTCGATTTAAAGGGTCGGGTGGGCGTAGGCCTCCCTAAAAGGGTCGGGTGGGCATGGGCCTCCCTAAAAAAAAAATTAGCGATGTGAATTGGAATCGGAAACGATTCCAATTCACATATCTTAACGATCAGATTTCCCCCCCCCCCCCCCCCCCAGCCAAACCTGATCGTTAAGACGATCTGGCACATGATTCACATCTCTAGAAGACACTATGCAAGAAGTTTGATCTCTCTCTCGACTTCACCTCTGCATACTATCCTCAGTCAAATGGGCAAATGGAGAGAATGAATAGGACCCTGAAACAGTTCATTTGCGTCTATGTAGGCACTCATCACAATGATTGGGCTGAACTGTTGCCCTGGGCTGAATTCACCATCAACTCTTATCCAGCAACATCCACTGGATCATCACCATTTGAAGTGGACTATGGACGACTACCAGCACCACCCTTACCACTTCCACTTTCAGTGTCGTCCCCAGCAGCTCAATTCACTGCTGCTAATATCCAACAACTTTGGACTAAAACTAAAGAGATGCTACTCAAGGCAGGACAATGATCTAAGAAAAGCTATGATATTCATCATGACAAGGCTCCAGAATTCCAGCCTGGTGATAAAGTCTGGCTGTCTACAAAACACTTAAAACTCAAGCTACCTTCAGCTCGCTTTGCTCCTCTCTTCATCAGACCATTCCCTATTCTCCGACAACTAGGTACTCTTACCTACAGTCTAAAACTACCATCTGCATTGAAGATCCACAATGTGTTCCATGTCTCACTATTGAAACATTGATCCTTAGTGAGTTCTCAACTAAGACACCAGAACTAACACCTATTGATGCAGAAGAAGACATTGAATACAAGGTAGACGCTATCCTTGATGTCAGGAAATGAGGCAGAGTATGGGAATACTTCCTGTCATGGAGGGTTATGGACCTGAAAATAACTCGTGGGAACCTATGGCAAATATCATGGATAAAGAGATGCTTCATCAGTTCCACAGAATGCATCCCCGGAAACCAAGACCAGGTAGGAGGCCTGGAGGGGGCCCTTTGAAGGGGGGTACTGTTGCATCTGTCAGTTTCAGACAGCTTCGACCTCTGTGCCTCACCTTTTTCTCTGCTCTCCCCGCCAGCCTTGGAAAGATAGCCACCACCGCATCTGCAAGCCGCTCTCTCCGGTGTCCCTGGAATGGCTATGGCATTGCCTCCCACTATGTTTCCTCCCTTGGACCTCCTAGGGTGTGTGCGAGCAACCCAAGTCTTTATTCCAGCATTGGAGCGAACCTCGAGGGCGTCCCCCTCGAGTGACGTCACAAGATCCGGGTATTTAGCCTTTGCTTGTTTGCTAGCTCTTTGAGTTAGTAAGGATTGGATTCGTCCGGTCTAACGCAACTCTGCCGCTTCCGTGCTGCCGCTGGAAGCTCCCTCTCTGCCCTTTGGGGTAACTACTAACCTGGGTACCTGCTCCTCGGGGGCCCTCTCTTCTTTTACAGGTGCCTTACTGGGAACAGGTACTCGCTCCTCGAGGGCCTGCGCTCCCTGCTGTGGTGCCTGGAACCATCTACTTCTGCCTGATGGGAACTTACTACATTACAGCTACCATCTAGTGAGTAACCTAATCTCAGTCTGTCTCATCTACAGCTTTGCCGTGCTGAGGAACTTTACATCGGAATCCCCCTTATCACCTTGGGGAGACGGGTTCCCTCTGCCGAGGGTCCCGGGACTGTTACCACAAGATCTACTCACTACCGCCACCTCTGGTGGCCAACTTCTGCTGTACAATAAAAGACAAATTCAATGTTTGTGCATCTTGATTCTAGCCCAGTACTGTGGCTCCCTGCAGGACTCCTCCCTGTGGGTGTGGTCATCTGCCACAGTACCCAAAGTATCCACTCAAACACCTCAAAACCATAACACTCTTGTATTGATCACAACTCAGGAGGTGACCTGGAAACCACTGGGCACTGGAAACTAGGGGCAAGGTGAATGGAATGATGATGGTCTTGCTGCTGTTGTAGCTGGTGAGCTAACCTGGCAATGGCAGAGACCTGGGATGAGTCTTCCAAGCTCATGGACTCAGCATACTGTGATGACTGGCATGGGTGTGAGCCCTTTATGGTTTGGTGTAATTGACGCAGCCTCACAGGTGCGTCTCATGAGACCTACGCTGACAGCTGGTGAACACACCCTGATGCAGGAAAGGCTGGAGCTTCACCTGAACTAGCCACCTCTCCCACAGGTTGAACCCTTGGGTTCTGAAGGCCAGCAGGACTTAAGTGTGTTCCAAGGGTGGTATAGAGAGCAAGAATCCAAGGGCACACCGGGGTCAGGATAGGCAGCAGGCTGGAGATACTGGGACAGGCCAAGGATGGGGCAGGTGGCAAGCAAGTATAGTCAAGTGCAAGGGAAGAGGTCAGGTCCACGCAGCAGGCAAACATGGTCAGGTCCAAAGCAAGAGATCAGGTCCAGGTGGCAGGCAGTTGTGGTCAGGTCCAAGCAAGAGTTCAGTATCAGGAAGTCAGGCCAAGGATGAACGAAGACATACAAGAGACACTGGATGAGACAGGCTGGAGAAAGCAAGGCGGGACAAGACAGGCTGGGCAGGGCAAGGCCCAACAAGGCAGGCTAGAGGACAGGAATTCAGGAACAAGCAACCAGGAATGCAGGAGCAAACAGGAATTCAGAAGCAACATGCACTGCTCTAGGCAGGAGATCCGTTGCTGAGGTGAGACAATGCTGCGGGGCCCTTGCTTAAATAAGGGCTGATAGGGCTGATGTCATCAGGAGGCACTGCTCACAGTTTTCCTCCACTGGGCCTATATTATGAGTGCACACGTGAGCCTAAGGAGAGGTGGTGGCCTGGCCAGGATGGCTGCATTAGTGGCGGTCGGTGGCGTGCAGTGATGGCGGAATCCTGCCATGACAGGAGGCCTCCGGCAGCATCAGGCAGCAGCTGGGGTGAGTGTGGTGGCTCGTGGGGCAGGTCCTTGAGCCATCAAATGTAACATTTATTGTTTGATGCTCTTGAATAATTTTAGTGATAGTTTTACTAGATGGTTGAAACTGGCTAGGGTTTTTGTTGTTGCATAGAAAGTCCTTCTGCCTAGAGATGCTACTGACATACATACCCAGCACTTTGCGACAATGTTTCAAAATGCTTGCAGCTGTGTCTGCTGCTATATGAGCAAAGGTATCCTGTCTCTGTATGGATGGAAGTAAGAGGTGGGTGTGGAGAGAACCAAGGGACTCCCGTCGGTATCAATCTAACTGGATGATTCCTTGATAACAGCTGCATGGGAATGTAGAAAAGAGATAATTTTAAAACTGAATATTTAAAAGTGTGATGTCTAATTAGGTGTTTTTACAGGATTTTTCTGGGGAAGGGGGAAGCTGTTCATTATGATGAAGAGAAAACTTATGGGCCTGTGCCCTGAATCTTTTAGGTACCTAGCAACGCCTCGTTACTGTGTAATTACATTTTTTGTGAAATCGTTTCTTTAAATTATATAATGGCACTTTGGGTAAAGGGCCACATGACTTATTGTACAGATGGGCCCTAGTTTTTGCAACCATCAGTTTTCTTGTGCTTTTGAGCGCTCATACAATGCAACGACCCGGTCTCGCCTACGCTGGCATCACTATAGTTCATTTAGTTTCTTAACCAGGTAAACATTTCAAGCAAACAGGCCCCTTTCTCTTCTCCTGGACGCTAGGCATAATATTATTAATGACTATCTACCTGCGATAAGAATTGTAGTCTCATCTTACATGACTTGAAAGGGTCATCCATATCGTCAAGCCTAATTAACTTGTCTTACTCTCACAAAACAAGGGGTTAGGGAGAGGCCACATCTCTCTGCATACCATTGGCACGCTGTTCCGGTGCTGCAGGCTGATCAAAGGATGTGAAAGGTACCAGGGGCTGGAAACAACAAATAGAATGCACACGTTAGATTGTGTCGGGGGAGTTTTCATCATTGTATTTTATTTTATTTTATTTTTTAAGGGAGCACTGTAGCCAGTGGAACCGTATGTTGGCACAAGGAAAAGACCCACGCTTCTCATTCCCATGCAGGCTGTCCCAGCAGATCTTAATGGGAAGCCAGCCAATGCACTTTGATCTTGATTTGACGTATACCCCAACGCTTGAAAACACTACTACTACTTTATCAGTTCTACACCACTGCTAGATGTACGCAGAGCTGCACCAATGCACATAAGAGACAGTCCCTGCTTCATAGAGCTTACAATCCGTCAAAATGAGCACACATAAGAACATAAGAACATAAGAAAATGCCATACTGGGTCAGACCAAGGGTCCATCAAGCCCAGCATCCTGTTTCCAACAGTGGCCAATCCAGGCCATAAGAACCTGGCAAGTACCCAAAAACTAAGTCTATTCCATGTAACCATTGCTAATGGCAGTGGCTATTCTAAGTGAACTTAATAGCAGGTAATGGACTTCTCCTCCAAGAACTTATCCAATCCTTTTTAAACACAGCTATACTAACTGCACGAACCACATTCTCTGGCAACAAATTCCAGAGTTTAATTGTGCGTTGAGTAAAAAAGAACTTTCTCCGATTAGTTTTAAATGTGCCCCATGCTAACTTCATGGAGTGTCCCCTAGTCCTTCTACTATCCGAAAGAGTAAATAACCGATTCACATCTACCCGTTCTAGACCTCTCATGATTTTAAACACCTCTATCATATCCCCCCTCAGTCGTCTCTTCTCCAAGCTGAAAAGTCCTAACCTCTTTAGTCTTTCCTCATAGGGGAGTTGTTCCATTCCCCTTATCATTTTGGTAGCCCTTCTCTGTACCTTCTCCAGCGCAATTATATCTTTTTTGAGATGCGGCGACCAGAATTGTACACAGTATTCAAGGTGCAGTCTCACCATGGAGCGATACAGAGGCATTATGACATTTTCAGTTTTATTCACCATTCCTTTTCTAATAATTCCCAACATTCTGTTTGCTTTTTTGACTGCCGCAGCACACTGTACCGACGATTTCAATGTGTTATCCACTATGACACCTAGATCTCTTTCTTGGGTTGTAGCACCTAATATGGAACCCAACATTGTGTAATTATAGCATGGGTTATTTTTCCCTATATGCATCACCTTGCACTTATCCACATTAAATTTCATCTGCCATTTGGATGCCCAATTTTCCAGTCTCACAAGGTCTTCCTGCAATTTATCACAATCTGCTTGTGATTTAACTACTCTGCACAATTTTGTGTCATCTGCAAATTTGATTATCTCACTCGTCGTATTTCTTTCCAGATCATTTATAAATATATTGAACAGTAAGGGTCCCAATACAGATCCCTGAGGCACTCCACTGTCCACTCCCTTCCACTGAGAAAATTGCCCATTTAATCCTACTCTCTGTTTCCTGTCTTTTAGCCAGTTTGCAATCCACGAAAGGACATCGCCACCTATCCCATGACTTTTTACTTTTCCTAGAAGCCTCTCATGAGGAACTTTGTCAAACGCCTTCTGAAAATCCAAGTATACTATATCTACCGGTTCACCTTTATCCACATGTTTATTAACTCCTTCAAAAAAGTGAAGCAGATTTGTGAGGCAAGACTTGCCCTGGGTAAAGCCATGCTGACTTTGTTCCATTAAACCATGTCTTTCTATATGTTCTGTGATTTTGATGTTTAGAACACTTTCCACTATTTTTCCTGGCACTGAAGTCAGGCTAACCGGTCTGTAGTTTCCCGGATCGCCCCTGGAGCCCTTTTTAAATATTGGGGTTACATTTGCTATCCTCCAGTCTTCAGGTACAATGGATGATTTTAATGATAAGTTACAAATTTTTACTAATAGGTCTGAAATTTCATTTTTTAGTTCCTTCAGAACTCTGGGGTGTATACCATCCGGTCCAGGTGATTTACTACTCTTCCGTTTGTCAATCAGGCCTACCACATCTTCTAGGTTCACCGTGATTTGATTCAGTCCATCTGAATCATTACCCATGAAAACCTTCTCCATTACGGGTACCTCCCCAACATCCTCTTCAGTAAACACCGAAGCAAAGAAATCATTTAATCTTTCCGCGATGGCCTTATCTTCTCTAAGTGCCCCTTTAACCCCTCGATCATCTAACGGTCCAACTGACTCCCTCACAGGCTTTCTGCTTCGGATATATTTAAAAAAGTTTTTACTGTGAGTTTTTGCCTCTACAGCCAACTTCTTTTCAAATTCTCTCTTAGCCTGTCTTATCAATGTCTTACATTTAACTTGCCAATGTTTATGCTTTATCCTATTTTCTTCTGTTGGATCCTTCTTCCAATTTTTGAATGAAGATCGTTTGGCTAAAATAGCTTCTTTCACCTCCCCTTTTAACCATGCCGGTAATCGTTTTGCCTTCTTTCCACCTTTCTTAATGTGTGGAATACATCTGGACTGTGCTTCTAGAATGGTATTTTTTAACAATGACCACGCCTCTTGGACATTTTTTACTTTTGTAGCTGCTCCTTTCAGTTTTTTTCTAACAATTTTTCTCATTTTATCAAAGTTTCCCTTTTGAAAGTTTAGCACGAGAGCCTTGGATTTGCACACTGTTCCTTTTCCAGTCATTAAATCAAATTTGATCATATTATGATCACTATTGCCAAGCGGCCCCACCACGTTACCTCTCTCACCAAGTCCTGTGCTCCACTGAGAATTAGATCTAAAATTGCTCCCTCTCTCGTCGGTTCCTGAACCAATTGCTCCATAAAGCTATCATTTATTCCATCCAGGAACGTTATCTCTCTAGCGTGACCCGATGATACATTTACCCAGTCTATATTGGGGTAATTGAAGTCTCCCATTATTACTGCACTACCAATTTGGTTAGCTTCCCTAATTTGACAAAAGAGACTTCGGGAGTCTCATGTATTAATTGCTTTCTCGTTGACATGCATTGCAGTCACAGAATTGTTTAGAAAGAAATAATATGACAGAAGATATGGACTATAAGTCTCACCTGGTCCACCCAATATCCCTCCAGTTCCAATACCATAGCGAAGCAATGATCTCCAGCTTTATTTTCATTTACTCACACCCAAGGATCCTCTTGTGCTGATCTCAGGCTATCTTGAATTCTGCTACTTTTTTTTTTTTTTTACTTCTCTTGTACCTAGCACATGCATCAACTACCCTTTCTGCAAAAAACGTTTTCCTTATTTCACTACCGAGTCTTTCCAATTTGAGCCTCATATTGTATGATATTATTATGTTATTCTGTGCCAGGATCTAATCTGGAAAAAGTGGCCTAAAAATTGAATAAATGAATATGAATAAATAAATACATGGTTATCAGGATTTCTGGTTCTATAACTTCCTCTCCATTGAAAAGTGCTTGATTCTTGTGCATTATGTATTCCTTCGATGTATTTGAATGTCTCTATCTTAATCTCTCTCCGTCTGCATCTCTAACTTATTCTCATTTTAGAAGCTCTAAGCTACAGACTCTGCACCATTTTGGTAGCTCTTCCCTGTCTGTTTCCTTTTGGAGGTCTGTCTCATAGTCTCCAGATTTGGGCACAATACTCCAGCAGGAAGACTGAAAACATTGGTTACATATTTGGGAAGTCTCTTCGGTGTTCATTGGCACTGCCTGTGGGATAGGGCACAAAAGCAGAAGCTCAGAGTTATATAGGGTCTGCATCAATTCTACATAATGAAAAACAGGCTGACCACATCCTGGTTTTACCCAATGGCATATATGATGATGTAGTGCTGTTTTTCTTAAGGAAATCAGAGCTAAAATCTCATGTGTGTAGTGGGATAAAACCAGGACTGGATCAGCCTGTAAATGTTGACAGCCATAGTCATGGAGGACCTCCCAGCAAGGTGCAGGACACTTGCATATGGCTCACACGATGGAGCCCCAGTCAGGAAAACAAGGGTAAATCATGGGAGAGCTTGGCTGCTGTTGATATTTTCTAAACATTTAATGTATTTCTGTGCTTCCAGCTTCCTGTAGCCCCTCCAATTTCTATGAATGAATAGGCAAAGGAGCCCCCAACGAGCAAAGAGCCCAAAATCTGTTATATTTTTTTCACAGGTTTAATTTTAACCAGGGGCTATCTCCACACTGCTCCTGGCGAATGGCTTCCAAACCCTAAGAGGAACTCTAATGCATACAAGAGTAGAACCAGCCACAATTGCCACTGGGCTGAAGAATTGGAGATCTTCCAGAGGTTTGTACATAATCCATTGGCTGCGACATGGAAGAAGACCTAAATTATTATTTAAAAAAAATAAACTCACGGATACGTTTTTGCAGAACTCCTTATCAAGGCCAAACTGATAAGGAGTCCTGCAATCATGCTGGACTCTGGAAACAGAACACAAATTCATGGAAGGCAGGAAAATAGGTGACATTGCTTAACAATGGTCAATCGTAAGGCATTTTACCTATTTTCCAGTCTTCCATGGATTCAAAAACCCTGGTTATCCTTTGTGTTCAGTTCTCGACAAACTGTCTCCTTCTGATTAAACTTGATTTACCTCTAGTTTAGTCCTCACTGTCCACCTTCTTCCTCAGATTAAAATTATTCAGATGCTGCACCTACAAGTCTTTGAATGTATATTACCACTCTAATATGTTGTACCCCCCACCTTGGGTGAATATCTGATTCACAAAGGTGAGTAAAAAATCCAAATAAATAAATAATGTCCAGATAGGTGCCTACCTTAGTACCAGTAAGCATGGTAGACCATTCACTTTGAGGAGGAAGATGGTGATTAGTGGAGTGCTTCATGGATTGACGCAGTGGCCACTTCTGTGAGTGTATTGCAGAGGAGTTAGAGGGAAAAGTATATCTGCAATGATCTGCAACAGAGTGGACACTCTTGAGGGAGTAGACAGAATGAGAACTGAGCTAAGAACATTCAAAGAGTGGGCAAATACTTGGCAGTTAAGATTCATGCACTTAGCCTGCAGAAATTTCAAGGTAGCAAACACTGCGACAAGGCAGTGGCCAGAGCCTGAGGGATACGGGAATGCACAGGGCGAGGCATAACCAGTAGAAAGGAAGAGGCTTACAGGCTGTTGGTGAGGCCTTGCACAGAGTGTTATGTTCAGTTCTGGAGGCCATGTGGAGATCTTTACTATTTTCTCTAATTTTTTAAAGGCCTGGCAATTCTTTCCACAATTTTAAAATAGACAAAAATGAATCTGTTGCAGTACAAATCTACCAAGTTTAATTGACATGTAATATTTACAAGGGAAAATATCACATGGGAGAAAACCACACTTCGAACAGGTTCTGAGAAATCCAGTAATTACAATCAGTCTTATACAATGTTTCTAAATACAAGGTCATCATGATAAAGCAAAAACATTAAAAGAATTTTATCTTGACCAATTACAGTTACATTTCGGCATTTTATTTAAATACCATAGGTTTTATGTCCTGACTAATCATCAGGTCAGCTTGACTTAGGTTCTGTTTGCAATTACCTACAAGCACAACACATTTTATTACTAATATGAAAAGGTCACACATCATTATATCTCTTTTCTACCAATTATAATTATCTTTTATCTTGTCCATGGAGCCAAAAAGTCTACTGATGTACAATCATGTGCTAATTGCTTACATATCTTTCATACTTATTATAATCTAAACAGTAGCTTCTATCTTTGTTCATAACAAGCATAGCAAAAATCAGGAAAGAACATTATAAGCGAAATTAGGAGTAGCCTACTGGTTAGAGCAGCAGGCCTTGAAACAGGGAAATCTAATTGCTGTTTCTTGTGACCTTGAGCAAGTCATTTAATTGCCTCAGGTACAAACTTACCCCCTCATTTATCAAAATGCTATAAGGCGTTTTCGCATGCATTAAGGCCTTATCGCATGCGAAAAGCGCCGTGCGAAAGCACCATATCGTATGGTGTGATGCAAATTTGAAAAAGAGGAGGAGTTAGGGGTGGGCTTTGCCATTCTGATTTTAGATACAACTTTTTCAGTAGTGTTAAGCTGTGTGATACAGCTGTATCACCAGTTGCGATGTTTTTCGTGAATGCTGGTTTTGGTACTTTGAAGCTCCCAGAGAGCCAACCTAGCTATCAGGAACCTTGGATGAGAGAGAGAGAGAGAGAGAGAGAGAGACTGACTAGCCCTAATGCCCTCACACTAGATAGGTATTTAGATCCCTATGGGAGGCCCACTTATTAACTCGAGGTGAGGTTTAGGTATTAGTGTAGGGGTTAGGGGCCACTTTGACATTCAAAGTGAGACGTACGAACAGAACAGTGCTTCTACTGAAGATTTGATGACCCTCGGAGTGAGGACACTCACTCAAAGATGAGATTTGTGCAATGTTCTCTCATCTTTGAGTGACCCTCCTGACCCCCATAAGACTTGCCAAAAGTCCCTGGTGGTCCAGCGGGGGTCCGGGAGCGACCTCCTGCACTCGGGCCGTCGGCTGCCAGTATTCAAAATGGCGCCGATAGCCTTTGCCCTCACTATGTCTCAGGGGCCGACCAATGGCCCTCGTGGAGCGAGTACCGGTTCCTATCTGTAATAGAACTCACAGTGTTCACGTCTGCGATCGCTTCCAGGCAGTAAGGAGTCTTCTGAGCATTCAGGGATGTAGGCCCTCGAGGAGCGAGTACCGGATCCCGTCTTAGCAATCTGAAATCAAGAAGAGAGAGAGCTTGGCCCCCAAGGAGCGGGTACCCCTAGGTAAGTTTGTGGAGGCAGAGCAGCAGAGAAAGAATTCCCCTTGCTAACTCGATTCGTAGTTGCAAGCAAAGACCTTTTAAGTTGGAAGTGGATGACATCAGTACGGGGGACGCCCCTAAGGTTCACGCCCTTGCTGGTACAAAGTCTAGAGCGCGCGCGCCCTTATGTCATCAGGTACATGGCGGATCCGCAGCATCAAGCCAGCCCGGGGATTCTGGGGTGAAGGGGTGAGGAGAAGCCGCTGCAGCATCTGTCCGTCAGACCCCAAGGGAGTCACCACAAAGGTAGAGAGAGTGGAGCGAGGGCGAGAACAGGCATGAACGCAACACTGTGTTCACTCGCAGTCCATCTTCATTCCGACGTGGAGCCCATGCTCCTCCTCCTCCTCACGCATATAGCTCAACGGGTCTCTTCCTTCCAGTGTGGGGGCTAACATTCCTCCTCCTTCCAGGTTGTGCAGCCCCGATAGATCTCACTTCAGCCGCATGCCCGGTGACTTTTTTTTTCCAGGGTCTGCTTCTGCAGCAAGTACCCGGAGTTTTCTGATGTTGGCCCGAAGACCCGGCAATTCCTTTAGAATTCTGGAGTCTCTGGAGAGTTTCCAGGTATGAACACCAGGTAATATTTTTTCACAGGTATGGTGGTGGATACCTGGGATGCTCTCCCGGAGGTGGCAGTGGAGACAAAAATGGTAACAAACTTCAAAAAATATTGGAATAAACCCAGAGGATCCCTAGTGGCGAGAATGGTAATGAAGCACTGGGGTAACTTGCACGGAGGGGAAGTTGCAGCCCAGTCAGCAGTGATTATGACCATGCAAACACACAGTATGGGACAGAGGGAGCAGGCACTTTGAAAAAGTTGACCCAAATAACACACACAAACAAGACAGAAGAATACAGCAGGTGCTGGATCGGCATGCTACACAGAGATAGACACAAAGGGGCAATTTTCAAATTATCTGAATTAGGTATTTTAGGGAGTAATCTTCAAAAGGATTTTGGCTGAAATTTAAAATGGCCACGGGTGTAAAAATCAGCACTTACACGTGTGGCCGGGCCCTGTGCACGCCGCGTGCATTTTCAAAAGGGCCCGGCCACGCGAGTAAGTGCTGATAAGCGCACAAGCGCCGGGCCCTGAGAAAGGGGGGGCCAGGGGTGTGTGTTCTGGGCAGGGAGGGGGCAGGACAGAGGCTGGCCGGGACCGGGAAGCACGCACCGGCAGTTGGCTGGCGTGCGCAAGTTGCTTCTGCTCCAATGGAACAGTAAGTAAAAAAATTTTAAAAATTCTTTTACTTAGGTAGGGGTTAGGCGTCGGGGAGGAGAGGGGAAAGGGAAGGAAGGTTAGTCAGGAGGGTAGGGAAGTTCCCTCCAATCCACTCCTTAATTGGAGCGGACTGGGAGGGAACTGGGGAAGGCCTGATTGCGTCGCTGCACATAATTTGGTAAAATCCCCCCCCCCCCCCTCGTGCGAGCTGCCCGCACATGCACGAGGGGATTATAAAACCTGGCGTGCATGTGTGCGAGGCCCACAAATTTTATAACATGCATGCGCCAGCACGTGCATGTTATAAAATCCACGCGTCCATGTGCAAGTAAACCATCTTCTGAAAATCAATTGGAGATTGAGTTGGGAAAAACTAAGCTTGAAACATGATTTTGTATGTACTGGCAGGAGACATTCCAGGGGGAGAGTTGTGGTGGAAAAAGTATTTACGCACATACTTTTGATTTTCGAAAGTATACGTGAAAATATCCATGCAGAAAGTGACAACTGCTCGGGCGGAAGTATAACTTCCTGTGCATAAGTCCATGTGCATACCATCAGATCCCCTCCCTGGTCTCCTCTATCAAATTTTTCAAGATTTTATGGGAATTATTGTTATGAATCCTGCTGCCCGCGGGTCCCCCCGCGAGCAGGCTTACTCACCATGCTGCTTTCTTCACCAAACGCGGCATGGACGCCGCCATCGGGCCTGCCCACGCGGCTGGAGCCGCGGACTTTCCATCTCTCCTGTGGCCCGGAGGCCGCCCTGGGGCCTTGTCTTCGCCGCGGCAGGAGCCGCGGACTTTGCTTGACCTTCTTCGCGGCTGGGTGCCGCTGCCAGTGTCCCTGTGATCTTCGGGCCTGGAGGCCACACCCCCGGGCTGGAATAGCGGCTGGAGCCGCTGCCGTCTTCGGGCCTGCTCCTCAGGCCCAGCCCTGCGATTCTAACACTGTACACGATGACGCTGTGCAGGCCGCTGTCCACGGTCCTGCACAGCCCTGCTTCCTGCTCCTTAGGCACCGGCGCTGCCTCTCTGCAAGATTTAAAGGGCCAGGCACAGGAAGTGTGCTGGCCCCACCTAGGGAGTGGACTTCCTGCTTCAGCCCTATAAAGGGCTGCTCCGTCAGTACGTCTTTGCCTTGCTTCACTCTGGAGGCTCCTGCCTGCCAGAGCTCACATTCCGGAAAAGGTTTTCATGGGTAATGATTCAGATGGACTGATTCAAATCACGGTGAACCTAGAAGATGTGGTAGGCCTGATTGATAAACTTAAGAGTAGTAAATCACCTGGACCGGATGGTATACACCCCAGGGTTCTAAAGGAACTAAAAAAATGAAATTTCAGACCTATTAGTAAAAATTTATAATCTATCATTAAAATCATCCATTGTACCTGTTTTGTGTCCGTCGGTGCCCTCTCTCCGCCCTCCTTACTTCTCTGGCGCCTCCCTCTCCATCCGCTGGAAGACTGGCTACCGCGGCGTTCTCCTGCCATTTGTCCTCGGGCATTCCCGGACCGGCTCGATGCTGCAATCATCATGTTTTCTGGAGGCCTAGGGGCGCACGCACGGCGCGGCCCTGATTGAAGTACTGGCATTGGCGCGAACGTCAGGGGCGCCCCCGAAGATGACGTCACCTGCGACGGATATTTAAAGTCTTGGAATTTGCTAACACATCGAGTTAGCAAGGGTTTCGCTACCTAAGCTACTCTGCCTCCTTGGACTTACCAGAGGAACCCGCTCCTCAGGGGCCTCAGTCTCTCCTTGTTTTTTTCAGGTGACAGTCTGGAACCGGTACTCACTCCTCGAGGACCCTGATCCCAGACTTGCTTCGTATACACCTCTGCCTGGAAGTCTTCACTACCAATTATATCAGCTACATCAGTGAGTTACCATCATTCTCTCTGAGCTTTCCCTGGAACCAGGTACTCGCTCCTCGAGGGCCTATACTTTCCAGCTCATGGGCTTCATTGGGGCATTGTGTGAGTGTTACCATCTGCATACCCTGCTTACTCACTATATCTCAGTCTCTCTTCAGCTCAAACTCCAGGGATCACTGTTCCAGTATCTGAGGGACTACCGCCCAGCCGGGCTTACCAGCTCATTACTGCCATCTCTGGTGGTTCAGTATACTGTCTAATAAAGAACTAGTATGTGTTTGTCTCCTAACTCTGAGCCTGACCGATGGTCCCTCTCGGGATCATTACCCGTGGGCGTGGTCATCTGCCACTGGTCCAAGGATCCACCCTCAACTCTCATATATAACTACAAATCCCGAACGGATTGCTAACTACTATCTGATTGCTCCTCCCATCAAGCATCAGATTCAGAACAGATTGCTAACTCCCTAACAAATTCGGAACAACCTGAAGACTGGAGGATAGCTTATGTAACTCCAATATTTAAAAAGGGCTCCAGGGGCGATCCGGGAAACTACAGACCAGTTAGCCTGACTTCAGTGCCAGGAAAAATAGTGGAAAGTGTTCTAAGCATCAAAATCACAGAACATATAGAAAGACATGGTTTAATGGAACAGAGTCAGCATGGCTTTACCCAAGGCAAGTCTTGCCTCACAAATCTGCCTCATTTTTTTGAAGGAGTTAATAAACATGTGGATAAAGGTGAACCAGTAGATGTAGTGTACTTGGATTTTCAGAAGGCGTTTGATAAAGTTCCTCACGAGAGGCTTATAGGAAAAGTAAAAATTCATGGTATACGTGGCGATGTCCTTTCGTGGATTACAAACTGGCTAAAAGACAGGAAACAGAGAGTAGAATTAAATGGACAATTTTCTCAGTGGAAGGGAGTGGGCAGTGGAGTGCTTCAGGGATCTGTATTGGGACTCATACTTTTCAATATATTTATAAATGATCTGGAAAGAAATACGACGAGTGAGATAATCAAATTTGCAGATGACACAAAATTGTTCAGAGTAGTTAAATCACAAGCAGATTGTCATAAATTGCAGGAAGAACTTGTGAGACTGGAAAATTGGGCATCGAAATGGCAGATGAAATTTAATGTGGATAAGTGCAAGGTGATGCATATAGGGAAAAATAACCCATGCTATAGTTATACAATGTTAGGTTCCATATTAGGTGCTACCACCCAAGAAAGAGATCTAGGCGTCATAGTGGATAACACATTGAAATCGTCGGTTCAGTGTGCTGCGGCAATCAAAAAAGCAAACAGAATGTTGAGAATTATTAGGAAAGGAATGGTGAATAAAACGGAAAATGTCATAATGCCTCTGAATTGCTCCATGGTGAGACCCCACCTTGAATACTGTGTACAATTCTGGTCGCCGCATCTCAAAAAAGATATAATTGCGATGGAGAAGGTACAGAGAAGGCGACCAAAATGATAAGGGTAATGGAACAGCTCCCCTATGAGGAAAGACTAAAGAGGTTAGGACTTTTCAGCTTGGAGAAGAGATGGCTGAGGGGGGATATGATAGAGGTGTTTAAAATCATGAGAGGTCAAGATGTGAATCGGTTATTTAGTCTTTCAGATAATAGAAAGACTAGGGGGCACTCCATGAAGTTAGCATGTGGCACATTTAAATCCAATCGGAGAAAGTTCTTTTTCACTCAACGCACAATTAAACTCTGGAATTTGTTGCCAGAGGACGTGGTTAGTTCAGTTAGTATAGTTAAGTTTAAAAAAGGATTGGATAAGTTCTTGCAGGAGAAGTCCATTACCTGCTATTAATTAAGTTGACTTAGAAAATAGCCACTGCTATTACTAGCAACGGTAACATGAAATAGACTTAGTTTTTGGGTACTTGCCAGGTTCTTATGACCTGCATTGGTGACTGTTGGAAACAGGATGCTGGGCTTGATGGATTCTTGGTCTGACCCAGTATGGCATGTTCTTATGCTCTTATGTTCTTAACTGAGTCTATTGCACGTTACTGATGCTTGTAATAGCAGTGGCTATTTTCTAAGTCAACTTAATTAATAGCAGGTAATGGACTTCTCCTCCAAGAACTTATCCAATCCTTTTTTAAACCCAGCTACATTAACTGCACTAACCATTTGTTGAACTCGACCGCCAGCACTTTTTTTAAACTTTTTTTTTTTTAATTGGCTTTAAGATTTTGTTCCTCCTTCTTAATATCGCAGTGATATTATGTAGGAGGATGTACAGAAAAGCAGTATTTTCTGCTTTTCTGTCCAACTTTTGAGCGTAAAAATATACGTCTTAGACGCACTTTTTTTTTTTTTGTATTGCTGGTGATTGCTAATAGCATCATCAGCAAACGTTTGCATGTGATGAGCGCTATTAGTTTCTCCATGTGTTGGAAGTAACTGAGCATGTTTAGAAGGGGAACGGCTGAAAATGAGCAAGGCAAACTCACCATAAGACTGCACTTTGTGCAGATGTCTGGATGCTATGGTGCTGCGCCTCGGCACTGGGGCGTAGCACAGGAGGAAATCACTGCTTCAGTATGTAACTATTTATTGATTTGTATTTGTATTCCGCTTACAGCGGGGATGTGCTAAGCGGAAAAGCCTCTGCCAAGCTGCCGTTTGAATAAGAAGTGGCCCTGTTCTCAGCTTTTCCTGGGGTTCTCATGCCGGCGTCAACATATATGGGCCAAGGCTGGGCCACATAAGGGGAGGGTCCTGGAAACCCAGCTGCTTGTTTTCTCCTGGGGGCCGACACAGAGGAACTGGCTGCCTGGTCAGGTAGGGTTCGTCCTAACTGCTGGATGAGTTATTGCAGCTTGGTCTGGGACTCGTTACTCTCTGCTCCCTTTGTCTCCCCAGCGCTTTCTCGTTTCCGACGGTGACGCCCTGGTCAGCCTTAGCCCCTTGAAGTCCTTTGCTTGGCTCCCTGCCTCCTTACCTTCTAATCCTCTCTGTAGGGCTTTCTACTATACCCTCTGTCCATGCCTTCCTTTACATCTCTGTCCCATCATTGTCAGGCTCCATCTATGCTGTATACGGACCTGTTGTTTGTGTGGCTTCCTGTCATATCTTTGTCTACTGCGGTGTTTCTCAGACCTGTCCTATTAACCTCACAGCTTGTCAGGTTTCCAGGATATTCACAATAAATATGCACAAGACGTAATTTTATGCACCGGAGACCCAGTATACATAAATCTATCTCATGCATATTCGTTATGACTATCCTGAAAACTTGACTGGTGGTGGGGACACAAACAGCCGATTCAGTATGGTGTGCTCAGGCCGAGCGCACTGTTAGCCCTTGTTTGGCTGCGCGGTTTCCACGCGCTATTATTACCCCTTATACAGTAAGGGGTAATAACACGTGGAAAACACGCAGCCAACCCCCCCCCCCCCCCCCCCAAAACTAATAGTGTGCTCAACATGCAAATGCATGTTGATGAGCCTATTAGTTAGTCACTCTCAATACAGAAAGTAAAATGTGCAGCCAAGCCGCACATTTTACTCTCAGAAATTAACTCCTGCCAAAGGCAGGAGTTAATTTCAGCCGGCACCGGGCAAGTATACAGAAAAGCAGAAAAAAACTGCTTTTAATGTGTTTGAGTGCTTGGCTATCCTCAGTTATAAAGTGATTTCCAATCATCTTCACTATGAAAGTTGGCAGCTGTAGAGTGCCAGTTCTCTGTGCCTAACTTTCCTCCATGTTTTATTCGGATCACCCCAGGCTTCTATCTGCTTTATCCTATCTCCTTGGCCCTCTCTTATGCCCTGGAGTAAGAATGAGCTTAATTTGCTGGCAGTACATGAGCAGCAAATCTCATTTTCCCTTTGACCTGGTGTTGTACCAGGGATCATCCACCTTCCATTATATCATGCACTCTTTCATTTGAGATCGGGTCCTTCCAGTGAATCTTCAGAATTCTCCTACAGCACCGTATTTCAAAAGGCATTTTCTGCATGGGGATCTCCTCACTCTTGAGTCTGTGACTAAGGTGCAACCGAAACTTCTCTGGTTTAAAAGCCTTTTCAGATTGTACGGCTGCTGCCCTGGTGTGAGTTACTGAGGTTGGTAGGTAGCAGCGCTCCCGCCCTGTTAGGATTGACAGCCGCTGTAAGGTGATCCTGGCCTGTTGGGCCAGAAAGGTCACTGGCCAGCCCTCCCTGTCCTACTTATGTGACACTATCAGGGCCATCTCTTGAAACAACAGTCACTTCCAGGGCTCCTTCATCTTCTTCAGTACCGGGCTGTCCCTCCGCCCTGCCTGCCCTCTGCTTCTCCCTTGGCATGCGTCCTTCAGCAGCCCCTTTCTCCTCTCCTGACCTCTTCCGGCTGTCATCGCCGAGATCTGCACTTCCTTCGTCCAGGCCTGCTCAAAGGGCACCCCTGTCTAGGGTGAAAATCTATCATTTCCAAGGCTTCTCTTTTCAGTTGGATCCTGCGACTTTTGTTTAAACAAGAAGAAAAGAGCCTTTAAAGCAAATTGAATGAAAACACTCCGAAGAAAATCTTCAACAGAAACTTTCATTGTTTGCTGTCCATCAGGATTCGGGGGAGATTTAAGATTTATAACTCTTGTTGTACGTTGTACAAAGTGGGGGCGTGCTTGGGTTTTCGTTTTGTTTCGCCTGATTAATTAATTACATATGTTTTTTAATATGTTAACCTTTTGCTTTATAGTTATTTACCAGTGGTACATCGAATCCAATAAACATAAGCACTGGTGTTTCGATTGCTCCCTTTATTCATGGACTTGTCCTGAATAACAATAAAAACGTGATTACATGTGCTTCAGTGTTCCCCCTGGAGCGCACTGTGCCCAGTTCTGAAGGCTGCTGAGAGAGGGGTGGATATAGAGGAGAGAAAGTTACAGTCACAGACACCATAAAATAGGGGTGGAGGGGTCAGGTCCAAGCCCATATCTAGGGCTGCCAGATTTCGCTGGAGGTTGCATCACATGCTATAACAATATTAAGGACTGGACCCTATTCAGCTCATTTGCTAAGGCAAAAGCAGTTTTCACCAGCTGAAAATACGCAAAGTTCAATGGTATTACAGAAACAAAACATCATTGAATAATCAGTGCTAATGCTGTGAATCTTATTTTTTTTTAAAGGGTGAGGGGATTTACTTTACTTTTCAATGCTTTTTTTACTGGTATAGGCTAATTCCCTTCAGTTTGTTAAAAACAGAAGTAAAAGAAAATAGTATACTACTACAAAGTGACTGATACATCCAAAATGCACTTGAGTTAAAAAAAAAAAAAGCCCTGAAAATGCAGCTTTTTCAGCAGGCATTTGGGGAAACAGGCCAGTGACGTCCATGTCTTTTTTACATCTTGGACGAATCGTGACCGAGCATGGTTATCGTGAACCTTTTGACAGGCCAAATTGTATGTCCCTGTTGTGTTTTTTACTGTTGTTATACTTCACATATGTAACGAGCTTATAGGTCTCTTTTTTTTTTTTTTAATTTGTTTTTATATGTAATGAACTTGTAAGCCACCATTTATCATAGGCCTGTGCAGCAGATCAGAGTTTCCCAAACTTTTCCAGCCCAAGGCACGCCTACCTTACAAAAATGTTGTGTGTCACACCGAGCTCCACGGAGCAGGCAGCGCAGGCACACGGGGCTGTCAGAACTCCTTCGCCGCTGCTGCTGCTCCCAGCAATCGGGGAAAATCACATCCAGCGCTCAGTGCACACTGTTCCCATCTCCCTCGGTCTGCGGATAGGACAAGAGGATGGAGGGACTCAAAGGAAGAGGCCCAGGAGAGGGAAAATGAGAAGATGCTGTGTGCTTGTGCTGCACAGAGCAGATCCCAGATAACCGCACCCTGCCTGCTGCCCATTAATTACCCACACTGCGGGTCTCAAGCTGTACCTAGGAAGAGGAGGCACGCGTCATTGCACATGTTCTCAGGAAGGAGCTCCTACACGTTTACGAGCCGCTGCTGGCGTATCTTGCTGCTGTGAGGTGCTGAGAGCAGAGCCCGGGTTCTGGGCTGGATCCAAGCACCGGGCAGTGGTGACTTTTCCGTGGCACAACCTGATCAGGTCTGAAGGCGCACAGCTTGGGAAACGCTGATATAGATAGATAACCCAGGAGCCATAAAAGACTGAAGAATAAATGTCAACAAATTAGATAGGGTGCACTTGAGCAGCAGGGTGGGTTAGGTTGGGAGAAGAGGTTAGAAGAGCACCAATGGAGAACACAATAGTCCAAAGCAAGAGACTAAAAGAAAGGGGGGGGGAAAAAAGGAGGCATCAACTTTCTATAGAGAAAATGTTTAATAATTATAACAGTAGAATTTAGACTAAAAATAGAGCTATGATCTGGAAATTATTTTTTACTTTATTTATATGAGGAAATCTTCCCATTGCTACAGCAATCATCATGCTTTCCAAGGAAATGTAGTGATGGGATACCCTTAGTTCAGTAAAACTACTCCAAGCCACTGGAATAAAGAGCACACAAGACAAGATAAACAAAACACAAAGGCGCAGATTTTAAAAGCCCTACTGGCATCCTGGCCTGTGTATATCTGTACTATTGCATAGGATGTGATTACTAATCACTGTGAATCTTTATCCATAATATTAGCAGATGCATTGCTGTATCGTGGACTCGTTTGAGCTTAAAACTGATCAGAACATTTGCAGATTCATTGCAGTAAGAGACAGCAGTCTTGCATTTTGACTCCAGCATTCTCCTTCGGTGGTGAGAACGTGATCAACCACCTCGAGTACTTAAGAACATAAGAACATAAGAAATTGCCATGCTGGGTCAGACCAAGGGTCCATCAAGCCCAGCATCCTGTTTCCAACAGAGGCCAAAAACCAGAACACAAGAACCTGGCAATTACCCAAACACTAAGAAGATCCCATGCTACTGATGCAATTAATATCAGTGGCTATTCCCTAAGTAAAATTGATTAATAGCCATTAATGGACTTCTCCTCCAAGAACTTATCCAAACCTTTTTTAAACACAGCTATACTAACTGCACTAACCACATCCTCTGGCAACAAATTCCAGAGCTTTATTGTGCGTTGAGTAAAAAAGAATTTCTCCGATTAGTCTTAAATGAAATGTGTTACTTGCTAACTTCATGGAACGCTCCCTAGTCCTTCTATTATTCGAAAGTAAAAATAACCGAGTCACATCTACTCGTTCAAGACCTCTCATGATCTTACTTCCCGTTGAGGTGCATCTCGACCCATCCCCTCCCATCTGAAATGTGAAACAAATGTCCTGGGGCTTGCAGTTAGGCTCCCCCTTTCCCCTGTTCTTGTCATAAAGAAAAATCTGGCTGGCGCGCATGTTATAAAATCAGTGCATCCATGTGTGCGTGCGCGCACTTTATAAAATCATGAGAGGTCTTGAACGAGGAGACGTGAATCGGTTATTTACACTTTTGGATAATAGAAGGACTAGGGGGCACTCAATGAAGTTAGCAAGTAGCACATTTAAGACTAATCGGAGAAAATTCTTTATCACTCAACGCACAATTAAGCTGTGGAATTTGTTGCCAGCGGATGTGGTTAGTGCAGTTAGTGTAGCTGGGTTTAAAAAAGGTTTGGATAAGTTCTTGGAGGAGAAGTCCATTATCTGCTATTAATCAAGTTGACTTAGGGAATGGCCTCTGCTATTACTGGCATCATAGAAACATAGAAACATAGAAATGACGGCAGAAGAAGACCAAACGGCCCATCCAGTCTGCCCAGCAAGCTTCACACACTTTTTTCTCTCATACTTATCTGTTTCTCTTAGCTCTTGGTTCTATTTCCCTTCCACCCCACCATTAATGTAGAAAGCAGTGATGGAGCTGCATCCAAGGGAAATATCTAGCTTGATAAGTTAGGGGTAGTAGGGGTAGTAACCGCCGCAATAAGCAAGCTACACCCATGCTTATTTGTTTTACTCAGACTATGTTATACAGCCCTTATTGGTTGTTTTTCTTCTCCCCTGCCGTTGAAGCAGGGAGCTATGCTGGATATGCTTGAAGTATCAGATCAGTAGCATGGGATGATCTTGGTGTTTGGGTACTTGCCAGGTTCTTGTGGCCTGGTTTGGCCTCTGTTGGAAACAGGATGCTGGACTTGATGGACCCTTGGTCTGACCCAGCATGGCAATTTCTTATGTTCTTACCCCTGCATTTTCCGAGCAAAGTGAACTGTAGGCAAGTGATGTGACCTGCAGGAAGTGAGGCGCTGCTAATTTTTATCAAGGAATTTTGCGAGCTCTCTGTAAGTCCGTTTTCATAGAATAAATTAGCAAGAAACTCCTGAAAATCTCTAGTAATCTCTTCCAAGCGCGTCACTGCTTGAAGGGTTTTTGCACTTTTCTGCCCAGTCCGTAAATCTGGCTCCTAACTTTCTCTTCTTAGCAGCGTGTGTACAGTTGACGTTGATGTAAATGAATGTTCAAGTTGAGTTAATTGACATGTACCTACATTACCTAAATGCAATCCACTTTGAAGAGCCGAAAAGCTGAATATAAAATATAAATAATGATAATAATAATAAGATACAGTTGTGGTTCCTTAAAGTTGAACTTTCTTTCTGCACTAATCACCTCTTATAATGACAGGATGAACCTTCAGGCAGAAATCTGGTGGTATAAATTTACCAGCTTCAAAACGGAAGTGAGATTTTGAAGTCACAAGGAGCTGGTAAGATGCCAGAAATAGAGTAGATCCTCAGACAAAACCAGCTCATGAGTTCATCGCTCAAGCTTATTTGCTTAAAGCTAGATTTTAAAAGGGCCGCACCGATTTTACAACATGCGCATGGTATAAAATACAGTTCCCGCGCACACATGCCCACCCGATTTTCATGTCCACGTGTGCATGTGCAGGCGGGTGGCCTCCTTTGCATGCGGGGGTGGGGGGGTGGGGGGGGATTTTTTCAATTATGCGTGGCAATGCGATCGGGATTTTCCCAGTTTACTCCCAGTCTGCTCAATTAAGGAGTGAACTGGGAAGGAACTTCCCTACCCCCTACCTAGCCTTCCTCCCTTTTCCCCTCTCCACCCTGACCCCTAAATCTACCCTACCTAACCCTTTTTTTTGTTTGTTTTTTAACTTACCTGCTCTGATGAGCAGAAGAAACTTAAGTGCGCTGGCCGGCTTCCCCGAGACAAACCCCACCCCGAGACTGACTCCCTTGCTCCTTGTGACCTGGGCCAGATTTAAGATTATGACACCCATAGGCAGAGAGGCATGGTGGTGCCCCTTTGAAGCTATCCCAGTACACGACTATATCAAGCAGAGGCAGGCTCTTCTTTGGCCTGGACATGTGGCACCCTCAGAAATTGGCACCCTAGGCACTTGTCTATGTTTCCTGTGTGTAAATCCGGGCCTGCCACTCCCTATCGGCAACAGGCCTTTCACCAGAAGAAGAAAACATTAAGCAGGTGAACCCAAAATGCCACAGAAAATCACTTGTGATGGTGATACATTTAGCTGGGCTTTTCATCAGTCTTGTGCTGGTAATTAGTGGTACCGGTTTTATAGCGCCCCATCTACCTCAGATGCCTGTTTTCTTTGCTCCTGCCTCCAGAATGCTGTCAACATAATAAACATAGTAATGATAGTAGAAAAGGACCAGTTGGCCCATCCAGTCTGCTCAGCAAGCTTCTTATGGTAGGACCTGCCGCTCCGTGCAGGTTACCCCCATTCACCCTCTTTTTCATCACAATGTTTATCCCATGCCCCTTTGAATTCTTTGACTGTTTTCTTCTTCACCACCAACTCCAGAAGGGCATTCCAGGCCTCCACCACCCTCTCCATGAAGAAATATTTCCTGACCTTGGCTCTGAGTCTTCCCCCCTGAAGTTTCATTTTGTGACCCCTAGTTCTACTGTTTCCTTTCCAATGGAAAAGATTTGAAGTTTGTGTATCATTAAAACCTTTCAGGTGTCTTTCACCTTCAGATACCTTTCAGGTACCTGAAGGTCTGTATCATATCTCCCCTGCACCTCCTCGCTTCCAAGGTGTACATATTCAGATCCTTCAGCCGCTCCTTATATTTCTTCTGATAGTGACCCCACACCATTTTGGTCGCCCAAAATGTGTTAAGTGACCCTGTAATTGATCCCCCGCCACAGGTGAGATAAATGTCTTCATCTCAGCTAATTTGCACTTTGATATTTTTGCCATTGTCTTATATGCATTATCCTTCTTGGCAGCTGAATGTGTCAAACATGCCTTGACCGACATGCACGTGCACACCCACAAGCACGCACACTCAGGTGCAGCATGTAGAGAGACTGGGCCACAAAGGGATTGGCTCGCATCCTGTGCCTACGTTTCTGCTGCACCTCGCGGGCCATTCTAGGCCTGGGACACACTCTTGGTTACAGGAAGAAAAGGCACAATTCTGATTTCTTTCTAATCTTAGCAGCCATTTTTTTTATTGTAGTATTTAGCCCCTGTGTTTTCCCCTGCTCCTTTGGGCTTCTAGCTCATGAGCCTTTTCCCATAACTACCCCAGGGTAGTTCTCCTATTTACATAACCACCCCTTGCCCAGCCATTCCAGCGATGGTTTGGGGTCGGGACCCGCACACCATGATTCCCTCTGGAATTCGGTATGCTTGCGCCCAAGTTCCAGCCAGCAGTGGCATCTCTAGATAGAAGTATTTTGGGGTGACAGGGAAGCAAATTAGGTATGCAGGGGTGGTTGCAGGCCAAAGTGACATTTACTCCCATATCATGTCCACTCCCATGGCACGGTCCCTGCCTTTAAACTGGCTATAAAAGACGCCAGAAGAGAAAAAGCCCAGTGGCCTTCTATACAATATGAAATAGCATCATTCAGCCAGTTCTTGAACATGGGAGTGACGTCTGGCGCGTCTACAGGATGGGACAGAACCCCAATATAAACCCTGCACCTCGAGATCTATAAACATTTCCTGAAGTCACAGAATCCGCCCCAACAGTGGGTGCAGAAGAGACTTGGAACTTTTCCCCGGCGACTCACCACACAAAAAGGATGTTCAGATTACGAAGGCATCTCATTAGCAGCATCACAAATTCCCTCCCCTTACCAGGACCATTGCGATGCGACACAAAACCCTGCCACAAAGAGCAAGCTGGCCTGCAACAGCTCCCTTTGCAGAAACTAAATAAAATACTAGCACGTAACCCTGCTCAGGGCTCCTAAAATAAAACCACAGGCTTGGCACATGCTTGCGCATGGGTGCAAATCTTTCGGTTGGGTAAAATGTTAGACTGAACCAAGCTCAGAGGAAAGTGGTGAGTATTTCTCTGTAGGACGGGGAATAAGAAGAATAAAGAGTTTTTGCCCCCTCCGTGACCATCTAACTGCCCTTCCCCCCAGCAGAACTCTTTCCTTCATTTTCAGACCTTCCCTTGGTAGCTGCTGATGCTTAAGAATCCAGAAACCTCAACCCTGGGTTGCAACAAAGGAAAACTCACAACAGGGCTTAAAGGTTTCACATTTTAAACTTCCATTTACTTCTTCGGGGGTACCAGCCGTAATCAAAGATAAAATGGAAGAGTCACAGGATCCTGACTGTAGAAATACTAACAGACAGCCTTAAACACACAGGGCCCAATATTCAAAGCGCTTTCAGTGCTATTTATCCAGGTAAACTGGACTCTTGCAGTTAAATAGCGATCGCTGAATATATACCTACTTTCAGTGGCCGCCATTTAGCCATATAAGTCCCTTATATGGCTAAAATTTACATGTACAAAATTAGGCATGTACTGATTGGATCGGAGGTGGAGCGAGTTAACCATATAACTTCATATAATTTAAATGGCAGGGGGTTAGTCATATAACTTTATATAACTTCAATGGCAGGGGGAATGAAGAAAATATGATTTATATTCAGACAGCAACCAACAAGGACTGAATTACATAGTCTGGGTAAACAAATAAGCATGGGTGTAGCTTGCTTGTTACAGCGGTTACTACCCCCAATCAATTAAGCCTGATACTTTACTTTCAATGCATATCTAGCGTAACTCTCTGCTTCGACGGCAGGGGGAGTGAAGAAAAGTGGATTTATATTCAGACAACAACCAACAATGACTGAATTACACAGGCTGGGTAAACAAGTAAGCGTGGGAGTAGCTTGCTTATTGAGGCAGTTACTACCCCTAACCAATCAAGCTAGATAATTCACTTAGATGCAGTTCCAGCATTGCTCTCTACATTAATGGTGGGGGTGGAAGGGAATTGGAACCAAAAGGTTACTAAGGGTCAAGAGTAACAGATGAGTATGAGAAAAAAACAAGTGTGAAAGCTTGCTGGGCAGACTGGATGGGCTGTTTGGTCTTCTTCTGCCGTCATTTCTATGTTTCTATATGTTAACTTATAACTACCGACATTTGAAGTTAGCTGCACAAGTTTACGTCAAAGTTTATTTATTTATTTATTTATTTTTATATATCGACATTAGATCAGAGATGTCACATCGGTTTACAGGGAACGGAGAATGAAATAAGTGAAGAAGTTCTTATTTCTTACAATGAAACGAGTTAACCACATAGAACATGTATATAACATATAACCTTATAGAGCAGGTTTAAACTTAGCCGGGCAGACGTATCCGGCTAAGTGCGTACACATACTTGTATATTCAGCAGCTTAGCCGTGCCGCTGAAAATACATCGTAACTTAGCCGTATTATTTCTAACCAGCTAAATAATTACATGGCCATCTGTGGGAATATCTATCAAACAGATTCCAATTCTTGATAGCAGCAAAAAAACAATTTGAATTCCCTCTGCTCCAATAAAACATTGAAAATCTTCCAGTTTGATCCCATTGATAATCCAGGTATTAGTCACACATGAGCCCTAAATACCTCAGCATGGAAATTGGTCTAGCAGCTAGTGGTAAGCATCTTCCTAGGGCTCTTGATAAGAGACTAGGCATCCGTACCTAGGAGTGGTCCTGTTGCCCCCTAACATCCATTGTGACAGATGGGACCTCTCCTCTACAGTTCCCCTCTACAGACTCTTGGATATCCCAGAATCTAATGTCCTCCCACTTAGAAACACAAATTTATATATTTAGTAGGAACATGTATTCGTTTTAAATGGATTTGGAACTGAACCAAAAATACCTATTTCAAATGAACCAAAAGCCAAAAAAGGTTATTGTGATAGTCCATTAACTGCTATTAATCAAGTTTACTTAGGGAATAGCCACTGCTTTTAATTGCATCAGTAGCATGGGATCTTCTTAGTGTTTGGGTAATTGCCAGGTTCTTGTGGCCTGGATTGGCCACTGTTGGAAACAGGATGCTGGGCTTGATGGACCCTTGGTCTGACCCAGCATGGCAATTTCTTATGTTCTTATGTTCTTAATGTATTGTTTTGACAAATAGTGTGTGCTGTTAGCAGATAGCTTGCACAGTTTTCTGAGAAATTTTTAAAAGCATGGTTCCCTCTCCTCCTACCCCTTGCCTCTTCCACAGGGGTGATGCAAGGTGGAAAGGGGCAGAAGCAATTCCCAGTTCCTCCTGCCCCTCCAGGTCCTCTTTAAAAATTATGGCCATAAATTATTGTGCCAAAATGTCCCGTCACCGCTGTATTATACAAATGTTTATTTTAAACCAATTTCAACTTTTTTTCCATGCTAGAAAACTCCCCCTCAGGGGGTGTTAATCTGCATGAATATTTAGCGAGTCCTCTCCGTAATCCTTGTTCCTCAGAGCGTCCTCTCTTGCCACGCCATGGTGTTCTGAAAAAACATGATTCGAAATCAGCTGATCCCTAGCGTATAACGTATTTTATGCATCATCTGGGCTTGTCAAGTCAACCAATGCGCTATCACAAAGCTGCTCTTGACCAATGGGAGACACTCCATCTGCTATACCTAGCCACTACTCCTCCTTGAGGAAGGACGGTTTGTTTGAAACGTGGTCACGTTGGGATTGTTTACATCTATTTGGGACTTCAAAGCAGGGTTCATTTATATTTTAGGTTAAAGTGTGTGGAATAATACATATATAAAAAAAAACCAATACAATAAGAAAATATATATAAAAAATGGATGCCATTCGATTGAAGGAATTTGGGACTTTAGCAATTTAAGAAAAATATGGAGGTGGTTGGAAGTGGATGATTATATCACAAACTTATAAAAAAAAATTTTCAAAAAGTTTTCTTTAAAATTTTAGAGAATATTAAGGCCAGAGTTTTCTGGCATGGTAAAAATGTTGAAATTGGTTTAAAATAAACATTTGTATAATACAGCAGTGACGGGACACTTTGGTCCAATTGATTGATATAACGTGAAGATCACCGCAAGTGGTGGAGTAAATTAGGTGTGTCAAAGTATTGTGGACATAAAGCAATATGGCTCTGACTGGTTCCATCTTTAAGGAGGACCCTGCGGGGCAGCAGCTCCTGCCTCTATCAGCCTTGCAGCACTATGGAAGGGGTAAAGGGTGGTAGGGAGTGGCTGGAGCTGCAAGGGGAGGGGGTTGGCATTTTTGTCTGTATTTTTCTTTTATTTAATGCTTATTTCAGTTTGGCAAACTGAAACAAACAAAACAAAACCGCGACTCAAATGAAAATCTTGCATCTGTTCATCCCTAATATAGAGGGTTATTCTTCTTCTAGAGATTAACTTTCCCAACATACTCACTTAAAGAAACAGAAACCACAAGTGCTATCCTGTGCTGCAATGAGGTGAAGTGAAATTAAAGGACATCTGCTCTCCAAATTTGGACCAGGGCTACACCTAAAACAGCTCACTCCTGTCACATGGAAGACCATCACCAAATACAGAATAAGGGACAACAAATTGGAAACGTGCAGACAAAAACTGAACTGGAAAGCTCAAGAAGCCAGACTCTGCAAGCAGTGCAGCACCAGAGAAACAGAAACAGCAATGTATATACAGAGCAAAATGCAAAGGCATAAGTATGCTTCCAAAGCCGAGATTTTCCAGTTACTAAACTATACGCATTTCCTTTCTACTATTGCTGTCTGGAAATCTCCTTTGTCTAATTGTATTGGTCCCAGTCTCTCTTTTCCACTTTCCTCTTGTCTTTTCCTGACTCCTTTTCCAGGCTCTCCCTTCCATTTATTTCTTTCTGTTTCCCCAGTCTACTTTTCTCCCACCACCTCGTCTCATTTGCATTTTCTGTACTCATCCCCTCTCCAGTCCTCAACTACTTTCCTCTGCCTCTAATTTCTCATCTGCCCTAGCTTCTCCCCTGTTGTCAATCCCCTCCCTTGCCTCCAGCCCCCTTTCTATTGTCTCCTAACCCTTACCCAGCCTATTACCCTTCTTTCACCACCTCCCCAGCCCCATTCCTCCACTCTGTCACCCACTTCACAAACCCATTCCTTTCCTCTTTCTCACCACTCTCACAGCACCCTCACCCCTTTCCACTGCTTCTTACCCTCTCTCTAGTCCTCCAGGTCAATCACATCACCTATAAACTCCTTTCCTCTCTTCATCTCCCTTCTCTTGCCCCCATCTTGCACTTTCACTCATATACCCCAGCCCACCTAACACCCCCCACTCATACCCACCCAATTGTCAAGTATTCCCCACAAATCCCTGCTCAATCGGAGTCCCCACTCCCCATCCTCAAAATCCTGCTCTGCCCCCAACTCTATCTTCAAGTCCCCACCGTCCCACCCAATCTCAGTATCCCTGCTCTCCTCCCAATTTCCTCCTGCTCCCACAATCTTGAAGTGTCAGCTCTCCCAAGTCCCTACTCTCCTGAAAATCCCCAAACCCAGAATACCTGGTCTTCACCAGTTCTTCCTCCCTGCCTCCTACAATTCCCAAGTATCCCTGCTTTCCCACACAACCTTTATTCTTCCCCACCTCTGAGTCCCTAATCTCCACAAAATCCCCATCCTTGAGTCCTTGCTCTCTGTCTCTTGCTTGCTCTCTCTCTCCACCCTTCCCCCTCTCCTCCTTAGAATGTTATGGACACAGCGTTCACAGCTCCCCCCCCCCCCCCACCCCCCAGAAGTGAGGGGAAGAGTTTAAGGGCAGGGCCACTTTAACCACGTAAGATGTCCTAGATAAACTGCTCTGGAGGGATCTCCTTTCATTTTTTACATATTGATCAACACACTCCCTCTCCTCCCCAACCCTAGCATTATCCTCTCCCCCCCCCCCCCTCCCAATTAATCTGATGCTGCTAACCCACTACTGCATTTTTTTTCTTCTCTGTGCTGGCTGATGGGAGGGCAACTACATGCCGCCTCCTCCTTCCAGCCAATACAGGTTGACACAAGCATGCCTCTGTCTTCTTCCAGCTTGTACAGGCCTACAGAACAGTGGTGTAAACATCTTCCTCTTTCCAGTCACTGCTGCTTGGTGCATGTTCCATCCCCTTTATCATCTTGGTCGCCCTTCTCTGTACCTTTTCTAATTCTCCTATATCTCTTTTGAGATGTGCTGACCAGAACTGCACACAATACTCAAGATGAGGTCGCACCAATGAGCGATACAGAGGCATTATGATACTCTCTGTCTTATTCTCCATCCTAGGATTCTATTTGCTTTCTTGGCTGCTGCTGCACACTGAGCATAAGATTTCAACTTCTTATCAACGATGACACCTAGATTCTTTTCCTGATTGGCGACTCCTTTATTTTGTGTGTGCATATACAGTATATATGAAAGAAGAAATGCACTAAACTCTGTTACACCTAAAGTTTACATTTCTGCATGGGGTTAGCCTGCTTGGAGAGGCAGTTACTAGCCCATAAAACACTGAATTTAAAAACACCTAAAATGGTGGACATGATTTAAGGTTTTGTTTTCTAGACTGACAGCTTCAGGATAGGTATGGGGATGATACGTTCAAGAAGTTGCTTCAAAAAGAACCGTTATGAGGTCATAGTTTCAACACTCTAAGGCCATATGCTCTTAAATCTGACCAAGATTTTTCGGTGTTTTTGTGAGAGCAGTCTTTAAAGTTTGTTTTGTTCTTTCTTTAGTTTGCCTCGTTTGATTTGCTCATGTCAGGTAGTCCGCAATTTTAGGTATTTTTAAATTCAGCGCTTTTCGGACCAACGTTTTATGTGGACTTGTCCTAGAACTTAGCGAGGCTGTTTTGCATCCAAACATGAGTATATCATTCAGATAAGTTTTCTTTCCATTTGTTCCCACAGATGCAGAACTGCCAAAACATTAGCTAATGTCGAGCTTTTATTTGCATAAGAAAATGTAAACGTTACCATGGACCGGGTTTATTTATTTATTTATTTAGACATATATTTATATTCCGCCTGAGTCAATCCTGTTGTCAATCCAGGTTGTCTTTGTAGGTCTAAAATAATTCTTTTATGCCTAATACCCTTGCGTCGGCTCTGTCCATAGCACAAGGTCTTGCTGACCCTCTATTATATTTATGAAATGTTATACATTGCTTTGTGTTTCCTTAGGGAACATTGTAGTTTCACCAGCTTTGGGCTGGCCTGGCATGCAGCTTTAAGAGGGTCATTTACAAACAGCCCACACTGCAGTAAATTCTGCGTGTGCATTGTGCACGCAGCCTTTACCGAGTATTTCCAAAGCAAACTTGCGCGCATAAGACCACTTTCAAAATTACTCACGTAACTGGCTACACAATCACTTGCGTACAGTTAACTCTTCGGAGGGTGTAACTTATGCACACACACACATAGGTAAGGTATATCCTTTGTAAAATCAGAAGGCATGTGTGCAAGTGCCACCTCCATACCCTGGAGCGAATGCCTCTGCTCGGAGCTCGTAGCTGGGTTACTCACGTGCTTTTACACAGGCTCAACCCTGGACTATTTTAGTGCAGCCATTTACGAGTGCAAAACTGGATTTAAATGTGTGGGTATAGCTTTGAAAGTTGCCCCATCCCCTCAAAAGCTGCAGCATAAGCTTCACATCAGTTTGTGAGTAATATATATAAGCTCACCTGGGTCTTGAAGCCTTTCTGAACTGGCCTGGGAGTACAGGGGGACATGGTGGTGCTGCAAGGATTGGGGTCGATATGAATAGCTGTCTGGGGAAAAGCTGGAGCTGGGGAAAAGGAAGACCCTGAATGAAATGAGGTGAACAAAGAAGGAGATAGATCAAAGGTCTTTAAAAGAAGATACTTTATTGAAATGTCTCCTTCTTTGTTCAAATTATGGCTACGATAGATCATTTTCCTTGTTGCTTTTTGGGTCCAGAATGAAACGAGGCCTAGCTGTGAGCCACTGAGAAAGGAAGCCAAGAAACTGTGAAAGGGGGCCCGTGGCAGCAGTGCTAGCAGGGAGAGGTAGGCCCGGTTGGCTGACTGTGGAGGAAAGCTGAAATGGCTGTCAGCCGAGTGAGAGCCGGGAGCTGTGCTTTGCAGAGGAAGAGAAGAAATTGCCCTAGTGGGAGTCAATGGCAGTGGCTATAAGCAGCCGTGAAGAGGCAGAGAGCAGCAGTTGAAGAGGAAGCCAGAAGGGGAGGAGCTGAAGCGAGCCTCCCCCCCCCCCGGACCCCTGACCACAGTGGTGAAAGTTATTGGAGTGGCGGCTGAGGCCCGCGGGGGAGCAAAGGGACAGAGTTGAAGGAGTAGCTGATGGGGAGAGGAGGAGCAGCTGGGAATCATATCGCTGCTGCTGCTGCCAGCTCCCCCAGTGACATCCAGGACCCAGATATGAGTCTCCTGACTTTGCACCGCTGCAGTTAAATTGGAAAACGAGCGATTGGCATTGGGGGCCCTTGGGGAGGCTGTGGCACGGTGAGTCTAGCTAGGCTACAATCCTCCTGATGTCAGCAAAGAAGACAGCAGGAACCATGGCTCCAAAGGGGGGGGGGGGGGGGGAGCTAAAAAAAATAGTTTACAAAAAAGAAATTAAATGAAAACCAAACAAAGCAAGTGCAGTGGGCAGGAGGGGAGACCCAGGACTCGAGGGTGACACCACCTCCCGGACCCAAAGGCATCTTTTAGAACCAGAATTTGCTCCATTAAAACCCCCTAAAAATTCTAGAAAACTGGGAAAATTTGGTGGTGGTCAACGGAGAGGAACCCACGCACCCTGGCACAGTTGTGGTTAGGGCTGTTGGAGCAGCAGATTTTAAATGGTGTTTATTAACGCGGAAAGAACAGCTTGGGGTTTATTTGAGTTTTGTGGTGACATGGGCTCTAAGAAAACTTTTATTGTTCAGGAAAACACTTTTTAATACAGAACATTTTGATATTGCCATACCATGGTAGCTTCCACTTCATCTATTTTGATGGTTTAACTCACCACTTGCTTAGCAAAACTAGGACCATCATGGTAACCAGGTAAGATTCTAAAGCCATAACCAAGGCGACATGATGATGGCTTCCCTGGTTTCCTGCGTCGTAATAAACCTTATCGTCAAAGCTCTGGAAAGTACAGAAAAACAGAGGCAGGGCAAAGAAATGTTAAAAGCCACAAAAGATTTCTAGCATAGATGGCAGAAACATCAGACAGGAAAGACACCCATAGAATATCATTTAATAGGAAAACCAACTAACCCTGAGAACTATTTGCTATCATGATGTCAACGAGAGCAGTAATTTTAGATCATTAGAAGACAAGTGGCAATTTAGAATACGTGCCAGTAACCCAGAGAATTTTGGTCAGAGCAGGAACTGTTTGCTATTGCAATGCTCCACCCTGAGACCAAAACTTTTACAAAAACACTTAATAACTGATAAGGGCAGAATGCGGATAGAGTATGAATGAGTGTGCGAATGTAACAGAATAAATTAGAATTAGGAATCTGGCCAAGGTAAGGTGTAGAAAAGGAAAAAGAGTAACTGTAAACTTCATCTGACTTGCGGGAGCTAGGGTCAGCATTTGACAGGTTTTAGGATGAGTGAGGTTTATGGCTGTCCCAGAGTTATGCAAGTGAGAGTGGCAATATTTGTAAAAGGGAAAGAAAGAAAAAATAAATTTACCATTGACACAAAGTGTCCTTTACTTATAACACACCTACAAAGACAACTGCCTTAAAAGAGATTTTACCTGTAAAGACAATCTTGAATCTTGTGAGTTTGCCCCTTCGGCGAAAAGTGAAAGCTTCCTATATGGGTGAGAGCCTTTGCTGCCTCCTAAGTCCATGTAAGAGAACTTATCAGGGACTAGCCAAGGAAGTAATCTACCGATATAATGACACCACAGTGTACAGCACTACAGGCAGTTGTTCTTTGATATATAACCTCCTCTAATAAGGAAGTGGTTGTCACTCCTGTCTCCAAAGTCACCCTGAATAGATGAGGGTAAAGACAGGTGTGAAAGGATAGGGCTGATAAAGTGATCCTCTGTCTTTGTCCTAAAGTAGGGGAATAGGAGTATCCTTTGTTTTCATTAGATAGCTGCACAGTTTCACTTAGTCATTAGAGACATATTCTATTAGGGAACCCGTTGATTAGCTGGCAGAAGATCACCGGTGCAGGGAGTTAGATTCTTATGTTACTTTGTTAAAGCAAAGGCTAGCAGGGAGAAAAGAGAAGATGTTGTCAAGCAAGACCTCCTGCCAGTGCTCCCTAACTTCCAACACCAGCAGCGACAGCCAGCCCCAGAAAATACTAGAGCTAAGTGTGTGTGCCCACATCACCATGATTACAATTTGACCGAACAAAAGAGAGTGCACTCAAAGTGACAAATACACACAAAAGAACGTCAACAGAGAGAATAAGAGGAGGAGAAAGAGAGGTCAAGAAAGAGAATACAGACACAATACAGACAAAGACAAAACAAAACATAAAAAGTAAAGAGAAAAGTAAAAATAAACCCTTAAAACCAGCAGCATCTGTACGTAACCTATAGGAACTCCTCTGTAAGAGATAAATAGAACACAAAGATTCATTTTCTAAGAAAAATAGTAGCATACACTGTAGTTAGGAAAGGTAGAAAATAGAAAATTACTTATCTGAACATTTCACTTGTTTTCTTGAACCAGTTCTTTATTTTTCCTTTAGGATAAGCTAAAAAGAAATAGAACAGTATACTGTTGGCAACAGTTTTTTGTTTTTTTTTAAAGTAGAATGAAATTGTTGACGTTATCACCCTGAAGGGACAGTACATTCCTTTATCCTATCCTTGCCTCCCCTCCATTCCCTGGGAGGCAGTGCTGGGTAGGTTATGTGCCCCCTATCCCCTTGGGAGATCTGGTTGGGAGGAGGGCATTGGACTGTCTGCTCTGTGGGACAACACCATAGGACCCGCTGCCGTAGAAGAGATGACTACAACAAACAACATCATCATACTCGGCCATGACGGAGATCCCCCTCGAAGGTAGTGGTCTACATTGGCAGCCCCTGCAATAGGATGATTACATCTCCTGGGTTGAGGGGCAGTATACGTGCAGTAGGAGGTGCTCTAGTTGTATGGAATGTTCAGGTTCTGTGCTCTGTGCTAGATACTCTCTTGGTTCCTGTTCCTGTCTTTTATCTTTTCTGTCTGTGCAGCTCGCACTTTAGTGGTGCTGGTGCACACATTAAAATTTGATTAATGTCTGCTGGCTTCACCAAATATTCTGCATCCCCGCTAAACACTTGTCCACTATTCTCTGATGACTTCCTTTTCTCTCTGTCTCTAGCCCAAACATTCACTAACTATCCACTCTGTCACTACCTTACACATGTGCCACCCCCTCTTACCCCCCCCCCAAACCCGTCCCTCTGCCCCAAGGCCCACTCTTCATGCTTTCCCAAGCAAAGTCTCCTCTTCAGTGCTCAGCCCCTTCTCTGTGCCATCTACCAGCTTTGCTCCTCAAAGGTATTCGCAGGGAGCCCATAAACAGGTGACTTGCCCAGGGTTCAAATCCTGCTGCTCCTCCTTGTGACCTTGGGCAAGTCACCTCACCCTCCATTGCCTCGGGTACAGAAATTAGACTGTTAAGTCTTCCGGGGACTGGGAAATACCTCCAGTACCTGAATATAATCCACTATGAAGTGTCTAAAATGTGGAATAAAAATAAATAAACACACAAGCAAATACATAGGCACAGTTAATACATTTTTTATGAAGAATGAAAGAGAGCTTTATTTTTCATAGGCTTTTTCTTAGTTTACTTTTTTCCTTAGGCAGGGAGATAATAGCCCGATTCTTCTTCTGGGCTCTCGCTGCCTACGTGCTGGACAGGGGACCACCACAGGAGAGGAAGGACTTTAATAACCCAAGAATGTTTTGAACCCAGCCTTTGGCGCACATCTTCCTGCTACAATAATAATGCTGGAAGTTTATCCTTTTCTGTGAAACAATTTGGAACTAATTAAGCTTCTGTCCAACCAGTGTAGTAATGGAAAAACTGCGTAATCCCAGAGCAGTCTGGCCAGGTTTTCAGATTTTTGCACCTGGCATGTTTCAGTGCATTTTCATTTTATGTGCCAATGAATTACTGGCTAAAGCAAACCAAAAAAAAAAAAACACAAACAAACAAGAAAGTTGTTTGCTGGCACAGTTAATACTCTTATGGCTACCAAATGTTTAAAGATGTAAAACTTCCCTGGGCATTTGCCTTGGTACTCCCAAATCCTCTGGCAGCTCTAATTATGTCAGCCCTAGGGATTTGTGCTCTGGATAACTGTGATGTTTGGGAAGTATATTGAGAGTTTTAACATGCATGTTAAGCAGGGCCTGCTTTACTGAGGTCTGAAACTGGCTGTTTGTAAGCCATATGTAGCTGTGTTAAATGTTACTGCATCCTTTTTATTTTTGGTGGGGAGATGGTGGGTGGTCCCAAGATGGCATCAAGGAGAGACACTGCCTAAGAAGCTCTCTAATGTTGCTGTGGAATGTTAGAATGGCCTCCCAGTGGAGGTGGTGGAAACAAAGACAGTATCTGAATTCAGGAAAGCATGGGATAAATTCAGGAGATCTCCAAGGAAGGGATAGGAATTATAATGCTAAATTAATTTGGCGGAGGGGCAGACCAGTTGTTTCTAAGGTATTTTCCTGGCCATCAGAAGGATGGCTTAGTTCAAGGAACCACTGTTGGACGGGTATTGTATGCTGCTTTGTATTATGTGCTAGAGGGTTTTCTCTTCTCTTAATAATTTTGCCTTTTTTTTTTTTTTCTTGTAATTTTGATCCTAAGTTTTCTAGAAACAAATTCCCCCCCCCCCCTCCAGCTTTCTTTTTGTGGATACCACATAGCAGGTGCTGATATTTAAATATCTCTTTTGTATTTTCTTTTTTCTCTTTTTGATCAGGGTTATGCCATCACCCGTGCAGTTTCTTGTATTCCCTTGTTTTATTGTAACTTTTGCTCCTTCTGGTTATGGTTCACTGTTATTGTTAATTTATTGTTACTGTACCCTGTAAACCGATTTGATTTGATTTGTATCATGAAAGTCGGTATAGAAAAGCTTTAAATAAATAAATTAAATAAAACACATAATAAAATTAAATGAAAACATAATGCATCTGCATATGCAAAGCATGTTAATAGGATGGTAAAGACTTCATATATTATTACCAAGCTTATGTACCACAAGCCTGGACAGGAGCTAAATGTAGTGCAACCTCTTATCATGATAAATTTAGTTCCTGGTCTGGGGCTGTACTTAAACATAGAAACATAGAAATGACAGCAGAAAAAGGCCAATTGGCCCATCCAGTCTGCCCAGCAAGCTCCCACACTTATTTTCCCATACTTATCTGTTTCATTATTTTCCCACACCTATCTGTTTCATCAACCACCAAGTTCAGGGCCTTTGTTGGTAACTGATTCAAATTTCCTGCCATCCCCTGGCATTGATGCAGAGAGTAATGTTGGACTTGCATAAGGCTTAATGGTTAAGGGTAGTAACCGCCACATCAAGCAAGTTACCCCAATGCTTGGTTATCCAGACTGCATAGATCAATGCCTTGTTGGATGTTGTCTGAATGTAAAACCTGTTTTCCACATTTCTCCCCACCGTTGAAGCAAAGAGCAGTGCTGTATATGTATTCAAAGTGATGTATCAGGCTTGATTGGTTTAGGGTATATCTGCCATAAGAAGCAAGCTACCCCCACGCTTATTTGTTTACCCAGATTGTGAAGTTCAATCCTTGTTGGTGGTTGTCTGAATGCAGATCCTGTTTTCCACATTTCCCCCTGCCGTAGAAGCAGAGAGCGACTCTGTATATGCATTCAAAGTCCATATTTATTCCATGCATTAAGAAAGGTGGAATGGAGGTCAGGCGATTGCCAGCATGGCTAAAAGGTGAGGTGAAAGAGGCTATTTTAGCCAAAAGATCTTCATTCAAAAATTGGAAGAAGGATCCATCAGAAGAAAATAGGATAATGCATAAGCTTGAAAAGAAGCTGGCCATAGAGGCAAAAAGAAAAAACTAACAATAAGAACTTTAAAAAATATATCCGAAGCAGAAAGCCTGTGAGGGAGTCAGTTGGACTGTTAGATAATTGAGGGGTTAAAGGGGCACTTAGGGAAGATAAGGCCATCGAGGAAAGATTGTTCTGGTGTTTACTGAAGAGGATATTGGGGAGATACCAGTTCCGAGATGGTTTTCAAGGGTACTCCTTCAGATGAACTGAACAAAATCATGGCTAACCTGGAAGATGTGGAAGGCCAGATTGACAAATTGAAGAGCAGTAAACCATTTTTTTTGAAGGGGTAAATAAACATGTGGATAAAGGTGAACCGGTAGATGTAATGTATTTGGATTTTCAGAATGCATTTGACAAAGTCCCTCATGAGAGGCTTCTAAGAAAACTAAAAAGTCATGGGATAGGAGTTAATGTCCTTTTGTGGATTGCAAGCTGGTTAAAAGATAGGAAACAGAGAGTAGGATTAAATGGTCAATTTTCACAGAGGAAAAAGGTAAACAGTGGAGTGCTTTCAGTTATTCCCAGGAACATCTGTCCAATCTTAAAAGAACCGTCATTATTTTCAAATACTATATTAAAAACTACCTCTAGCTCTTGGTCAGAATTGTTAATGTTATCTAAAAGGATTGCAAGAAGTGAGTTATAAAGAATAACTTTAGTAGAATATTGTAATCTAGAAAGGATTCTGAGGGGTTTGAGGATCCATAAAGAATCTAAATTTTTTTTACTGAAGATCAAACTTTCCTGGAGAGGTGGAATGTGATACTCAACAAATGCTCATTGGATTTGATGATTTTAATCATTGAATCAACACAAAATTTGTGTAATAAATTAAGAACAGATTTGGATGAAAAATTAGTAGTGATAAAAACAGAGGTTGATCATGAGACTTTTGAGAACAATTTTCCTGATTTACAAAAATCTATTGATAGATTTAAAAAGGAATTAAGGGATTACAAACTTTCTAAATTTAATAGAGATGAAATGGATTGCAAGAGGGGCAGCATATACTCATGGACGCAACCAAAAAGATAAGAAACGTTACTTTTAACAACTCTTCTGAGCAGGAAAGAACACAATCACAAAGTGATTTTTGTGAGAAACCGGCTTACATGCAAAGAAAAGGAAGAGCAGGGTGGAAGGATCACAAGAATGTACCTCCCAATATTACAACGAGGTCACGAGGCCAAACGAGAAGAAAGAAGATGCAGTAATTAATTTATCAAATCGACAATTAACAGAGGAAGAGGAAAAAGTTTTGTATTTAGGATTATCATTCGTGCCGACAGAGAAACATGATCCTTTTCAGTTCCATGCAGATTCTCAACAGTTCATCAGAAAATTATCACTTAAAATTTATTTTCAAGAGACCACATTTATATTATGGGGATACAAGCGTAGTTATAAATCATTCGACATAGATTCCACCTGGGCCAATACATCCATTAATTGACACATTTCAACAATTAGTATTAAGGGATGTTAAAGCTTTAGAACAATGGTCACCAACCCTGTCCTGAAGGCCCACCAGCAAGTCGGGTTTTCAGGATATCCACAATGAATATGCATGAGAGAAAATTTGCATGCAGTGCCTCCATAACATGCAACTTTTCTCTCATGCACATTTGTTGTGGATATCCTGAAAACCCAACTGACTGGTGGGCCCCCAGGACAGGATTGGGGACCACTGCTTTAGAGCATAAAGATGAGAAGTTTCATAATAATTTAGATCAAACATCACAAAAGGCACTTTCTTCATTGGTCAAGAATCAATATGTGGTAATCAAACCAGCCGATAAGGGTGGGTCAGTTGTGTTGATGAATAGGGAAGATTACATCAATGAAATCATACAAAAAATTAAAAGAAGATCCGACTAAAAAGTTACAACAAATAATTAAAAAAATTACAGATAATGGGAAGGAACAAGGTTTCTTGAATGTAAAAGAACATACATTTTTGAACCCTAAACATCCACGAGTTCTGCTGATATATGTGTTACCTATGATTCATTAAACTTTACAAAAAAAGGTAAACAGTGGAATGCATCAGGGATCTGTACTTGGACTGTGCTTTTCAATATATTTATAAATGATCTAGAAAGGGGTACAATGAGTGATGTGATCACATTTGCGGCTGACACAAAATTATGCAGAGTAGTTAAATCTCAAGCGGATTATGATAAATTGCAAGAGGGCCTTGTGAGACTGGAAGACTGGGCTTCCAAATGAGAGATGAAATTTAACGTGGACAAGTGCAAAGTGATGCATATAGGGAAAAATAACCCTTGCTGTAGTTACACGATGTTAGGTTCCATATTAGGAGCTACCACCCAGGAAAAAGATCTAGGTATCATAGTGGATAATAATACATTGAAATCATCGGCTCAGTGTGCTGCAGCAGTCAAAAAAGCAAACAGGAAATATTAGGAAGGGAATGGCGAATAAAATAGTGGATGCATCTTGAATACTGTGTGCAATTCTGGTCACCACATCTCAAAAAAGATATAATTGCACTGGAGAAAGTGCAGAGAAGGGCGACCAAAGTGATAAAGGGCATGGAACGGCTCCCCTAGGAAGAAAAGCTAAAGAGGTTAGGGCTGTTCAGCTTGGAGAAGAGACAACTGAGGGGGGATATGATAGAGGTTTACAAAATCATGAAAGGACTTGAACAGGTTAATGTAAATTAGTTATTTATTCTCTCAGATAATAGAAGGACCAGGGAGCATTCCATGAAGTTAGCAAGTAGCTCATTTTAAACAAATTGAAGAAAATTCTTTTTCACTAAGCGCATAGATAAGCTCTGGAATTCATTACCAGAGGATGTGGTTATGGCAGTTAGTGTAACTATTTTAATTAAAAAGGTTTGGATATGTTCCTAGAGGAAAAATCCATAAACTGCTATTAATCAGTAAAGATCAGTAGCTTGAGATCTAGTTAATGTTTGGGTACTTGCCAGGTACTTGTGACTTGGACTGGCTACTGTTGGAAACAGCATAGAAATGAAATGAAATGACAGCAGAAGAAGACCAAACGGCCCATCCAGTCTGCCCAGCAAGCTTTCACACTTTTTTTTTCTTTTTTTTTCTCATACTTATCTGTTACTCTTGGCCCTTATTAGTAACTTTTTGGTTCTAGTTACCTTCCACCTCCACCATTGAAGTATAGAGCAGTGCTGGAACTGCATCTAAGTGAAATATCTAGCTTAATTGATATGGGGTAGTAACTGCTGCAATAAGCAAGCTACTCCCACGCTTATTTGTTTACCCATCCTGTGCCATTCCGTCCTTGTTGTCTGAATATAATTCCTCTTTTCTTTATTCTCCCTGCCGTTGAAGCAGTGAGTTGCGCTGGATATGTATTCCAAGTGAAGTATCAGGCTTAATTGATTCAGGGTAGTAACCGCCGTAACAAGCAAACTACACCAATAACTATTTGTTTACCCAGACTATGTAATTTAGTCCTTGTTGGTTGCTGCCTGAATATAAATCCTCTTTTCCTCTTCCCCCCCTGCTGTTGAAGCAGAGAGCTATGCTGGATATGCATTGAAAGTGAAGTATCAGTCTTTCCCCCCTGCCGTTGAAGCAGAGAGCTATGCTGGATATGCATTGAAAGTGATTTGGGGTAGTAACCGCCGCAACAAGCAAGCTACTCCCTGTTTTTTTTGTTAATGAAAATCCTTTTTACCACATTTCCTCTTGCCGTTGAAGCATAGAGCAATGCTGAAGTTGCATTGACAGTGTGTATGTTTATTGAATAAGGGTATTAATTTCCAGGTAGTAGCTGTCATTCCCGCAAGTTACCCCCATGCCTCTTCTCTTCATTCACATCCTGTAGACTTTATGGATCCACAGTGTTTATCCCACGCCCCAGTTTTGGTCTTCACCACTTCCTCCGGAAGGGCGTTCCAGGCATCCACCACCCTCTCCGTGAAGAAATACTTCCTGACATTGGTTCTGAGTCTTCCTCCCTGGAGTTTCAAATTGTGACCCCTGGTTCTGCTGATTTTTTTCCAATGGAAAAGGTTTGTCATTGTCTTTAGATCATTAAAACCTTTCAAGTATCTGAAAGTCTGTATCATATCACCTCTGCTCCTCCTTTCCTCCAGGGTGTACATATTTAGATTCTTCAATCATGCTGGGCTTGATGGACCCTTAGTCTGACTCAGTATGGCATATCTTATGTTCTTATGTAACATGGTTTTAAATAATTCAGGTGACTGATAAAAGAAATGTGATAATTAATGTTCTTCTTTTCCATTATTTAATGATGTATTTGATTATGGTTATGATTTATTTGATTATTGTACTATGTTGTTTCTTATAAAGCTTGGTTACATGAAGGCAGTCTATAAGTGTAACATAACATAATATTATACTGTTTATTTAATTCCTGAGAAGATAATAGCATAATAGTGTACATAGTAACTGCGGTTGTTGGGGCCATGTCCTGTGAATGTCTCTGTGTTTGTACTACCCCACTCTTCTAATCCAGCGTCAGCCCTCCTGCATAAAGTGTCAATTCTCATGCTGCTCTGTTAATGTGTAGTAGCATATTGCATTTTACTGTTTCCATTGTGCATGCAACTGTAAAATATTTGAAAGATGAAATTATAGTAATCTAGTAAATGATGGAAGATAAAGGCCAAAATTGTTGCGTGTGCCGTCTGTGGCAGGCCCACGGCCAGGCCCTCTTACCCCCATTCGCCTGCTCCAGTGCCTGGTTCTGCCTCTCTTTCAGCCATGGGCCGCCGCCTCTGACTCCGGGCCGCTCCCCATGTTCCCAGCTCCACAGCGGATGTCTCAGCTCCGTGGCGGGCCTCCCTGTGTGGTCCACGGGGAGATGCCATCATCTTGCACCTCACCCCTCCCTAGGCGCGCGCGCATCAGTTCTCCTTTTAAAGGGGCCACAGCGGGAATCCATCCCACGGCCCCGATGTTGACGTCACTGGGTCCCGGTACATAAGGCCGGGCGCAGCCAGTGCTTCCTTACCTTGGCAAAAGGTCTCCATGCTAGTCATGTGCTTAGTTGCTTCTTCCTGTGATTCCTCTATGTTCCTGGTTCCTGATTCGTCTGCGTTCCTGTTCCTCATCCTGGTACCTGTTCCTGCTCCTGAGTTCCGTGTCTACCCTGCTTGTTGCTACTGACTGACTCCTGGCTCTGACCACTGCTTTATCTGACCATGCTTCTGATTGTCTCCTGGCTTTGACCTCTGCTTCGTCTGACTATGATCCTGCCCATCTCCTGGTTTGACCTTTGCCTTGCCTGACTATTCTCTAGCTGACTTCTGGTTTTGACCCACACTTGTCTTGCCACTCTTCCTTGCCTGCTGCCTGCCCTGACTTCAGCCTGCTCAACGACGCTCCTCTTGTATTCACTCTGGACTTGGCCTCTCAGGCTTTGGCCTGTTCTTACTCGGGCGCCCTATGTCTGCCTTCTGTTCTCATTGGCGCCCGGGTCTCCAGGACTCCGCCTCGTCCAGATCAGACCACCGACTCCTACTGCTGTTGACCCCTAGCTGACCTCCTTGTCGTCCCTGAGAAGACCTTGGACGGAGGCCCACCTAAGTCCAGCCGGCCCCGTTACCCAAGTGCTCAACATGCGGGGAACAAGGGCTGGTATTGGCGAAGCTCCAGCCAGCCTCCGTCAGTCAGCCATCTCCGCCTGCCGACGGTGGGGACCTGTGGGGCAGGCGGTGGGGACCTGTGGGGACCTGTGGGGCTTGCCATGCGGGTAGTGTCAACCCCACCTCGGCCCGAGGGTCCACCTCCTGTGCAACAAAAATGTTCCAATCAGTTTACCTACCAAGGTGTTTAGGGATGTAACTGCCGCTCCGTGCATGTGACCCCCATGTTACTCCCAAACAGGCTGATACAGTAAAGTGTGGCCACGGTTATCCTGCTTCTAACCCGCTTTCTACTCACAATTTGGCCGCGTTAGTCCAACCCGTGATTCACTATCCCTTTTAACCCATCCTTACTGCCTCTTTAAATCAACGGGTAACCCTTTCCGCCCGCGGCATGTATATGATATGTAAACAATCGGATTAGCTATTCCCTCCCATACAGTAAAGCGCACCCCAATTATCGCTTTTTTAACCTGCAGTTTTGCCGCATGTTTAACCTGCTAATTTACCGCCTACCCTTACCCCTGCATTAGTGTGGAGCGTCAGGCAAGCCGAGATGAAATTTCACGGGCAAACTTTCCCCCAGCCCCAGCTCACCTGCCCTGGCCGCGTCTATGGGTGCCGGTCTCCCGCGCTGACAGCTCCGCAGCAGCCCCAGCCAGCCCCGCTTCACTGCCTGACCCCCTCACTCCCCGGGACAAGACCAAAGTGAATCGGGCAAACTTTCTGCCAGCCCCCGCTCACCTGCCCTGGCCACGTCCATCTCCCGCGCTGACAGCTCCAGAGCAGCCCCAGTCCTCTCTCCCCTCCTCCCAGGGACAGCCGGCGGCGAGAGTGGCTTCAGCAGCCTGGGTCAGATCGGGTGCTCCCCATTGCTCCCAGGATTCCTAATCTCTAAAAGGTAATGAGCGCCCAGCTGGGCGTCCGAGGTCACGGCGTGTGCTCATTACCTCATTACCTCATTACCGCGCTTTGGACGCGGCTGGCATTTGCATGCCATTTAAATACTGTATTGAGCGGTATGTCATCCGAACTGTGCGTGCGGCAAACGCGGATGCGCCCGGCACTGCCGCACTCTTTCTACTGCGTCTGTACTGTATCGGCCTGAAAGTTAGCACAGGTTACTCCATTTATTTCCATCCTTTAGCCATTAGAGATCCTTTATGTACTGTTTATCCCACGCTCTTTTGAATTCCGTTAACGTTCTTGTCTTCGCTACCCCTTCCATGCATCCACCACCCTTTCCCTGAAGAAATATTTCCTGACCTTGTTCCTGAGTCGTCTTCCTTACAGTTTCATATCATGATCCCTAGTTCTACAACTTCCTTTCCATCAGATTTAGGGTCCATATTTGATTCTTGTGCATCATTAATTTCTTTCAGAGTTAAAGGTCTCTGTCATATCGCCCCTATCTCTCCTCCAGTGTATGCATATTTAGGTCCTCCAGCCTCATCTCATGTCTTTCGGTGCAGATTCCACTCCGTTTTGGTCGCTGTTCTCGGGAGTGCCTCCATTCTGTCCTTATCTTTTCTGGGATGAGGTCTCCAGAGCTGAACACAATACTCCATCCAGGTGAGGCCTCACCAAGGATCTCATCATGACCTCCATTTTCTGCCGGTGATGCCTTTCTCTCTGCAGCCCTTCATCCCTCTGGCCTTAGCCACCTCATTGTCAAAGTGCTTTGCTACATTCAGATCATCAGACACCATCACCCCCGACGTCTCTCTCATTAACAGTTTGTATACAGAATGTACAAATACTTGTGCAAAGTTAAAGGCTCATTTTTGAAGTAAAATAGAACATTTTTGTGAAGCTATTACTGTTACCTTCTTGGTTTTTTATTTCAAAGAAGATTTTGGAAGTTAACAATGTTGAAATACAAGGGAACTGACAATTTTGCATGATCACCACTAGTTAGAGCTGTAGGCAAAGGAAAGGAAAAAGCCCAGGGAGGAACTGGGTGTTGAAAGGGAGGAGGAGGCAGCAGTGGCCAGCAGTCTGCTCTCTTAGGCTACCCTGCACAGGGCTGGTCCTCTTCAGCAAGTTCGCTGGAGACTCAGGCGCATTGACTAGACTTCCTGGCTGATAAAAGTGCGCAGATCCCGGTGGCCAGAGATGCCAGATAAATGAGAATTGACAGGGACTGAAAATGCCCAGGAGGTGTGGGCTCTGGTGGAATGAAGAATGCAGAAGGCTCTGAGGTGAAACGACTCTGAACATGACAAGGCTGGGGGGAGGTGGCAGAGGCTTTTGTTCTGCATTTGTCACATACCGTACTCTCCTTCAGACACAATTAGCCTGCAGTATCTCTTGCTTGCCATTTTGCACTTTTGTCTCTTCTAGTGAAAGCAGATTTTGCTTTTGAAAATATTTCCCCATTCTTTAGGTTTTGTAACAGGCAGAATAAGGGGCTGGCCCTGCGACGTGTGGCAAGAGCCATATAGCCTTCACTCGAAAGACCTGGGTAAGGGTCTCAGGCCAGGCCTCTCCTCCCAGGGAGGCCGGGACTGGGGGAATGCTGTGGAGGTGAGGTTCAAACCCCCTGGGGAGGAGGGGAAGGATTCACAGCCATTGCAGAACAGTGACACCTAGTGGCCAGACTTAGGGTCCCTATTAGCCAGGTTACAGAGGGAGCTGAAGTTGGTGGCCCTAGAATAAAGACTGGCACTACAATGGCGGGCTTGAGTTGGGAGGGGGATAAAAATAAGGAACCCGCCCCGCCCCCAGGTAGGGAGAGTGAACTCCAAAGAGGCACACGTAACCTTTATTTAAAAATGCAAATCCATTTACAAAGCAAGGCTATGAAACATGTAATGTATTTTTATTTTGAATGTTTATGATTTAGCACTTACATTTATTTAAAATCTCCACATTTTGAAATAATCTTTGTCACAAAATCCTGTTGGCTGCAGATGTCTATATCAGGCAGACATCGCCTCCTGTATGGGCTGAAATGAAGTGAAGAATGGCCGGTTCTGGATCTTGATAAGCTGCGCCCAGCCCATTCAGATAGATGGCAAGCTGCCCCCTAACTGCCTGCGCTGCCGGTGCCATCTGCCGTAAGATCACGCAGCGACACAATTCTTTCAGTTTGCTCCGAATGGGGCGAGAAATTTCCAATTGCAAACATTGCTGCACCAGGCCAGAAGTTATGGGCAACAGCTGGCAAAGGCACAGAGACATGGAACATCCTGTATCGACTCCCCCGTGGGCAAGGAAGGACTTCAGCAATTACTTTCCATTGTTCAGGGGGCTTTGTCTGCAGCTATCCCGCCTTCCGCTGGGAAGGACCTGGCAGAGGGCACTCATACATTTCCAGTTCTGGACATTTTTCCAACAGACGCCTTGCATCACTTCACATGCCTCGACAGAAATCAATTCCCTTTTCATTGGTTGATTCTTTTGAACTCCGCTTGTCAGTTCTTTGTATATCTTTCCTCTGTGATTATAATTCTGGTGGGGGGAGGGAGTGGTTTGTCTCCATTTTGATCAGGTGTTCCCCGTGGCTGCCGACGAGGTGCATAGACCCCTCTTGTTTTGCAACAGCAGTGGCTGAAGACTGCTTGACCAAAAGGACTTGATAACAAGACATTTTGCAGCAGCTGGTGGAATTTCTGGGTGTTTCCTTTTGGGCAGTTATGTCGGAATTTGGCGTTGTGCACCATGCAAACAGAGCCTATAAGGCAAGGCCCGGTTTACAGTGTCTCCCTCCTGCCTCATGGACCTCTGTCTCCTCTCTGTCGTGAGGACAAGCAAAGTGGACACAGGGCGCTCTCCCCTTCAGTCAGTCTTCCCTGGCCCTGTTGGCCTGTTTGGAAGTGCTGGGCCAAGACATGGCTAGATTCTTGAAGGCCTTCCAGCTGGAGAGGAGAAGGGAATGGATGGAAGAAGATGAGCGAGGAGACAGGATGGCAGATGAGGAAAAGTCAGGTGAGGGGGGACCCTGCAGCCACTGCATACATCTGCCTCCTATTCAAGCTCTGAGCGACGGCGATCAAAAAAGAGAACATGTTTAAAGCGTCCCTCTGTTGTGAACAGCAATCACTTGGATGTAAGGCTTTTTTTCAGGGGCTGCAACATTAGCAGCAGGGGTGAAGTTAGCAAAGGACAGAGCAGGCAGGTGCTTGTGGGCAGCCACCCTGTTTTGTTGTGCGTCACTGGTTTTGCATCAGTGGTTCTTGACGCGGTCCTTGGGACTGCCCAGCCGGTCTGGCTTTCGGGATGTCCATCATGATAATGCACAGAGACATTTGCATACAGTCGGTGCATATTTATTGCGGGTATCCGGAAAACTCAACCAGCTGGATCGGTCCCCCGAGGACCGGGTCGATGACCATTGTTTTCCATTATATCGGCTGTGGCTCTTCAGTGCTGCGGTAGGCTCTTGCTCCTCCTTGTCACTTTCTAAATTGTAAGGGGCCTGATGAGCTGCAGCAGCATCTAGGAGCTAGTTTTATCCAATTGTATTCACTGGCAGCCCCCTCACCGTAGTCAGACAGGCCAATACAGTAAAACATGCAGGAGAGTGGGTGCTCCGTGTTAAGTGCCCACCCTCCTGATGCGCACCCAGGCACCTCTCCTGGGCACGCCATTCTGTATTTAAATTAGGTGGTGCGCTAATAAGGCGGCACTAGGGACAATAGGGCGTCTCTAGCACCTCATTAGCGGAAGAGGCGGCTGTCAGTGGGTCCGACAACCGACGGTCTATTTTACCAGCGTCGTTTCTCGAACCCGCTGACAGCCACGGGTTAGGAAAATGGATGCCAGTACAACTGAGCGTCCATTTTTCTAACCCGTTGACCAGTGGGCAGATTTTTTAAAACTTTTTTTTTTAAGCTTTGGTTCCTCCGACTTAATATCGCTAGGATATGCCTCCCCTTGGGTAGGCGTTAATTTCTGAACGTAAAATGTGCGGGGATTAACTAATAGCCTCATCAACATGTATTTGCATGTGATGAGTGCTATTAATTTTCGGGGGAGTGCAGAGTTGGCGGTGGGGAGGGGGAGGGGGAGGAAGGGGATAGCTGGCTGTCAATATGCATAAGGGGAGCAGAGGGTATAAATTCACCACTGCCCAGTGCTGTCACAGCTTAAGTTCTCCTTATCACCTCTTTTCTGTGCAACAGCTGGATGTGCTAGAGAAAGTGATTTTCTTCCCCATTAGGCACGCGGGTGTGAGCTGTAGGTCATGGAACAGCCTCACAAGATCTCGCTTTTCCAAAGTACGTTTTTTATTTCCGGAAGTCTGATCCCATGTCCTGTCCACTCCCTATTACGGCAAGAAAACCTAAAGAAGGCGTCCAAAGAGCCCTCTTCCTTTCCACCTTGTCTTTCTGCTCCACTCTTTCCTCTCTTCTCCTTCCCCCGCCCCCCCCCAAAAAAAAAATGACTTCTTGTAGGAACAAGCCAAGCATCTGCTGGGACTCGCTAAGATACAGCTTCGTGGACTTCATTGTGTTAAAAAAAAAAGGGGGGTGGGGAGAGGAAAGTGTTCCTTCTGTACAGCTGAGAAACGGTGGCTGTGCATTGTTTCAGGATGAGCCCCTCATACAATGCGCAGGGGAAGAAGCAGGATTTGGCTGTTGCCTTTGGCGTGCAGGTGTTAGCGTCTCAGCCAGATGTGGAATGAGCTGCGGCACCTGCTTCCCTCCTCTGCCGTAAACTGGACCAGCGGATGCAGGATTTTAATCGAACCCTGATGCGCTTCGGCAGAAGTGCAGCGATGATGCCTTCTTACCCACGTGCAATGTTTGTAGGTGTACTGTGTGTGTGCGGCGGGCGTGCACAAAAGTGTGCCTGCGGTGATGCACCTACAGTAGTCCATATACCACTGTAATTGCAGCTGTTACTACTGTACCTCCCAGCATGAAGTGGAAGTGTAGCCCAATATTTAGAATAACAGGCTGAGGATCAGGGTTTCAAATCCCGCTTCCTCCCACTAATGCTCCTAGTCACCTTGGACAAGTCGTCACGCTCCACAGCTTCCCATACAAACATAAATTTTAAGCTCTCTGGGGAAGGAACCTACCTCCTGTGTCTGAATGTAGCTTAGATCTGGGAAGGAGAGTAATTAAATCAGTCCCTCCTCCTCTTGTCATCAGGGTAAATAACATCATTGTCTTCCTCACATGCTGTTGCCGTTTGAAACTGTGGTGACGTTCATCATCCTCCTGCAACTCATCCAGTGCAAACTCAACTCGCGCCGTGCTCTTCTGTTGGGAGTCATTTGGGTGGAATATAATCTAGAGGGAAGCGGTGGTAATTTTCTAAAAAAAAAAAAAAACCCAAAACCCAAAACCCCAAAACAAAACAGTGTACCAGCCAGCAGTGCCTTCCAGCTGCAAGGGTGAAAAACAAAGCAAGTTCAAACAAGCTCCAGGTCGGCCACGAAAGGCTCCAGGTTGGCGACCTGGCAGGAATTCACCACTGGAGGGCGGCGCAGTGCTGGAATTAATCGCAGGGCTGCAAGCAGACAGCTAGTGCTAAGTTTAGTGCTGCATGCGCCCAGGAAAAGCTCTTCAGTGCATCTGTCCTTTAACAGCTTGCTTGCATGGAGAATGTACCATTCTCAGAGAGATGAGAACGAATTTCCCCGTGGGATATTGCTGCTATATGTTATGCAGCATCAAGAAAAGAAGACACAGCCAGCGATCAGTGCAATATACTAGCAGGTGAGGGGCACTATCAGCATCCCCACAGCAGAAATTCACAAATGCCATAACCCCACAAACAGGGCACATACAATGCGAGAGGATCGGTGAGGATCAGTTTCTCTAATTTATTTTGTGGGTTCACCAGTTTGGGTCATGCGGATGAAATGGCCCCTGTTGGAAGCAGTGGGGCAGAATACTTTTTTTCCTGGCTGCTACAGGGAAAGCATTGCCTATTCATGGCCCTAAGCGAACTAGGCAGTCGCCTAGGGCACCAACCATTAGGGGGCGCTGAAGAGCAGCCATGTGGGGCCACAAGCAGAGCCTGCCCAGCTCACGGCAGAGGAGTAGAGACTCGGTGGGCTGTGAGCGGCGCCCATCCTGCTCGCGGCCCAGAGAAGCGCACACTTGGCGGGCCACGAACGGCATCGCAGTGAATGGGGGTGGGATTGGGCTCAGGGGGGGGGCGCTAGGCAGAAGTTTCCCCTAGGGCGCCTCATACTCTTACACCGGCCCTGTGCCTTATCCTCCCTCCGTGAACCTGGTTCCCCTATTTGTCCATTAGTGCTGGCATACGTAAAGTTTTCCCAACAAAATCGCACCACTCACAGGCTTAACCAAACTTCTACCTTTATTTCTCTGGATTTTCCAGCCAGCAGTGCTGTACATTTTAGCAGAGGGTAAACAGTCTAAATTCTCAGAGTTACTGGGGCATGTAGACACAATAAAACATCTATCTGATACCCCCAAGGTTTGGAATGCCATCCTCCCAGTTCACATTGGAACATAATCTGGATCTTTCAGTCCCAGAATCCCCTTCTTTATATCCTCCATGTTTCTCTCTCTCCCTTTGGGGAGCCTGGAGCTCAAATCCAGGTGGTCACCCACACCCAACCCCATGAGCTATTCACAACCTTTCCCATCTCAAGCACCTCTCTCTCACCGTCCTGGGCCTCTCCCTCTGACAATGTGCAGGCTTCCCCAGTTTCCTCCACACTCCGGGCCTCCTTGTGCTCTCCTGCTTGATGGTCACCCCCTTCAGCTCCTCAGGGGGAGGAACTGCCTGCTCTCCAGTTCTCACCTTTGGGCTAGTGTGGAGGAGTAGCCTAATGATTAGAGCAGCAAGCCCTAAACTCAGCCAAACCAGTGTTCATTCAAATCCTACTGCTGCTCCTTGTGACTGTGGGCGAAGTCACTTTACCCTCAGGTGCAAACGTAGGTAATGAGCCCTCTGGGAACAGAGACATAACTACAGTACCTGACTATAATCTGCTTTGAACTGCTGAAAAGTGAAATATATATAAATAAATCTCCCTTAGGGGCAAAAGGCCCTGTAGTTCCCACTCTATCCTGGAAGGGGTCCCCAGCCCACAAAGTGGCTCTGGGGGACCCTGAAATCCCTCTCTTCCAAAGCTTCAACCTAGAAAGGGCAACTCCTGCCAATCTGACCCAAAATTTATACCTTCCGTGGCCATGTCCCCGCCAATCATGTGCTCCCGTTACTCTTAAGGGTACAACCTCATCAAAAACCCTTCACTTACATTGCCTTAAAATATCCCAGAACTCACATCCCATGGATTCCGTATCACACAAACAGGCCGATGCAATATCCGTGCGGGAAAAATGTGAGCGAATGAATGAACGCACGCCCATCCACCTCTCCCGGGCATGCAATGCAATGGGAAAATGAGCCGCTGCCTTAAAAAGGAGGTGCTAGAGGAAATTGTGTGTTGCTAGTACCTCCTAGGAGAAGTGGCTGTGCATGGGTTAGGAAACCAGGCACTCAATTTTATGGGTTAGGAAAATGGATGCTAACCTGACTGCTGTCAAGACATTTAAAAAAAATTTTTTTTCGTGTTGTTGTTGCTTTCTGTGGTTCCTCTGACTTCATATCGTCACAATATTGAGTTGGAGGAACCACAGAAAAGCAGTATTTTCTGCTTTTCTGTTCAACTTTTAGGGCTCCTCAAAACTTAACGCCAGCTCTGGGGCTGGCGTAAATTTTTCAGGGTTACAGTGTGCGCATCGGGTGTGCGGTTATTTTTATACATCGGTGGGTATTAGCTCATAGCCTCATCAACATGGCATTTACTTGTGATGAGCGCTATTAGCTGCGCCCTGGTTTGGAGGCGTTGTTTGGACGCGCCAATCCCCTTATTGCCATCAGGGTTTATAGTCGAGCGTCCAAAACGTGGGTTAACCTGAGCACTAGCCTGAGCGCAGGGTGTTGCATTGGCCTGAAAGTGCAATCCAGGGGACATTAGGCAAGAGCTGCGGGTTCAAACATTCAAACATTTTCCATAACATTTCAAACAATGACATATCCTGGGGTCTCCCCCACCCAAAATATCTGGTCCTACTAAATGGGAGTGGGGCACAGCTGGGGGTTCAGCCCCACACTGATTTGTTGTGGATGAAGAAGGGAAGAGGGACTCAGATGAGCTGCAGGTAGGAGGGGAGCCCCTGACCATGATATATTTGCCGGGTATTCAGCACAGCAGCCGCCAGCTCATTGTCAAATTCCCTGCGACTCTCCTGCTCTCTAAAATTTCCAATCTGCCATCGCGCTCAAGGAAGCCCCCACCCGGATGATCGGCAGCGTTTTAGAGTGCAATCACAGGCCCTGATAGTTTTGCCCCTGAATGTAACCTTTCTAGCTAATGATGTTCTGCCAGGTCACGCCAGGTCACCCAACCCAGAACCTTTCTGGAAAGGTGGAGGCTGCCGCTGGGCCCGACCCGGTACCTTTGCTGCCACTGGTGTCCATAAGCAGAGGAACGGGTCCGAGCGCCCGCCGAGCCCGGGCGTGCAACCCCTGCCGCCGCGTTATCAGCATCCTGCATCCCTCACTCCCTCTCCGTTTCTGGAAGACAAAAGGAGCCCAGCTGAACCCTGAACAAAGGAGAATGTGTGGAAAAAGGAACGGAAGACGGCAGGCAAGAATAGCTTGGAAAGTGCCAGATGTGGAAAAGGAAATCTAAATCTGTCTTGCTGCAGAGCTGGGGGGGGGGGGCGGGGGGAAGGAGAAAACATTTTGGAGAAATGTAAACAATTCAGGAAACCCTGGCACTTACTCCAGTTCCGATCTGGCCCAGCACAAAGCCCTTTCCGTGTGCGAGCAGCTGTTTATGAATGAAGTCCAGATTAAACGTGCGCTCGGCTTCTCCCCGCAATTTTAAGATTTCCTTTTTGCCTTTGGCAAATCTTTTCTTCCCCCCCCTCCCCCTTAGACCAAAATACATATGCATGTTATTAACTGCCCATATTTAAATGGGCGTACAGTGCTATCATAAATCTGTCCCTTTTTTATATGTACATCCATATAACAATTCCTTTCTTCCGCAGGAGGCTGCAGGAAAAGCATTGTCCCTCAGCCATCTCGACATGAAAGGGAGCTTTCAGAAAACAGTTATGATAGGGGGAAGCGTGGGCCCTGGCAAGCCAAGATTAAAGTTAAGTCGTAAAAGGAGCAGGAGATGGGGGGGGGAGAGCGAGGATGATGGCTTGGTTCAAGAAATGATTAGACACAGGACATCAAGGGCAAATTAAGGGACGCAGAAAGAGCAATTTCCACCAGATAACTAGAAACAGTTCCAATAGTATTAAACACAAAACGTTCTATGTACTTCAGGCTTTAAATTCTGTCTTCCTGCCTCACACCACATGCACTTTTATGCTGTGCTATAATTACACATGCAAATGTTTATGGAATTGTACACACACAGATGCCCCACACACAAACACCACACACACAAACACCACACACACACACACACAAACACCACACACACACACACAAACACACGTATCTTGCATGCTGTGCACATACCAGCATACTCTGCATTTCAAGCATAGGATGAAGAGCTGGCAGGTTTTCCTCCTGCAACCTATTGCCTGAGGAAAGCGGACTAGACTGGGGGGGAGGAGGCCTCCTGGGTTGGGAGGGAGGGTCTAGAATGGAGGGGGTGCCTCATGGAAGGGTGGGGACTGGGTTCTCTAAAGGAGGTAAGACTTCATGGGGAGGAACACCAGAAGGGGCTGCAGCCCCCTGGGAGATTGTTGGGGGAGGAAGGGGGCAGAAAGGTTGTGAGAAGATGTTTGGGAGAAGGGAGAGGAAGGCCTGGACATTACCTCCCCGCCCTCAGGCCCAGTACATCTCTTTTGAAGGAGGCAGGTTTATCTGGGCTCGTTACCATGCTATTTACATCATTTGCATATGCTAAAAATAGCACAGTTTAGTACACAGGTCCTCACATCACTCCAAAGTATGCTTAAATTCTGCTATCAGTTACTCGGCAGTCACTATCCTCTCAGTACAGAAATATTTCCTCCTGAGTCATGTGTTGCACATCCATAAGTAAGTACTATACTTGTGCACATTCTACACTGTATATGCACACACACACACAAACACATATATATATATATATATATATATATATATATAAACATACTGTACATAGAAATACAGATATAAACACACCTTGGATTTGTATGCATATAATGCATATGTCTTTGCACATGTTCACATCTTAGCATTCATAATAAATATACACATACACTATGGTATATCTATATACTGATATACACATATTTAACATACATACACACACACACACACATCAATGTACATTTACAGCTATGTGCGTAGTACATGTATAATAGTGCACCTGTGTACTTACAAACATGCGTACAAATGAACCAATTCTGAAATTATGGAGGGGAATTTTGTGGCTTTTCAACTAGAATTTCTAAAACTCATAACAGATTCTGACAGAGGTAAATTTCCAAAGGCCCAGGAGTCTTTTCCACTGGTAAAAATAGAGTGTAACCCACCTAAATTGGCCATATCTGGGTAAGACAAACAGTACCTGAATGTAATCCACTTTGAAGTGGCTGAAAAGGCAGAATCTAAATCAAGTAAATAAATAAATAGGTGGATTTTTAGCTAGGAGTGTAGGGATTATAAATGTACACTGCTGTCTGGATTCTGCCTTCCACCCTCCTCCCTAGGGAAACTAACAGATTGTAAGCCCTCTGGGGATAGGGAAATACCTACAGTACCTGAATGTAAACCATTTTGAAGCGCTGAAAAAAGTGTGAAAAGTGGAATATAAATCTAAATAAATAAATAACAGTGCATAGAAATTAATAGGGATGCATCATCATTTTAAATAAAATAGACAATTGTAATGAAATTGTCTATTTCATCTCGCTTTGGGAACACCACGAAATGAAATTAAGTTAGTAAACACTAACTGAAAATGTTACTGATAAGTTAAAGTGTGTCACCGGGGAGCAATTCATTAGGTAGAGGTATGATTCAGTACTTCCACTGACTGCCTCCTTAGTTACTTGTTTGTGTTGCCAAGATTGACAGAGAGACTGATTAGGGTGTGTTGGGTTTATGGCATATTGTGGACTCTTGGTCGAAGTGGCGATGACTCCTCCCACGGGGAGGGGCCCCGTGGGGAACCACAACGATTGGCTAGACTCTAGTAAGCAGACACTGAGGAAAGAAAGCTTTATTATACTGCTGTTGATGAGCTGAATCTTGCCTAAGGAACGGACAGTACTGTAGTCCAGCGATAACACAGTAAGCTCAGACAGTATCTGTAGTTGAAGGTCTCACCCAGATGTAGCAAAGGTGCAGCAGTGTTCCGCAGCATGGGATAAGCCGAGCACCTGAAGGGTGAAATGAAGAGATCCAGAGCGTAATGATACGCACAGAGTAGCAGTGCTGATAACTTCCTTCGGTAGTTGAATGAAGAGAGGGACCCAAGGTCTGAGATGCAGGATACCCAGAGTATTTTATTTATTTAAAAGGTTTTATATATCGCACATATAGGCATTTACATGTCCGTCTAGGCCAGAGCTTTCCAAACTTTTCATGTTGGTGACACACTTTTTAGACAAACATAATTTTGTGACACAATAATTCAGTCTACCAGCAAACCAGAAGTTAAAGGTTAAACGAACAAAATGTATTTCAACAATTTATGTATGTTTCCTTAAATATATACATAAATAAAATGTTTCACAACACAACCTATCTCATAATAAATATTTGCAGGCTTCCACTTCCTCCATGCTGATCTCGTACATTGTGAGGTCGGCATAGAGAAAGTGCTACTCTTGCACATTCCCAAAGATTACATGTGCCAATCACTAAAAAGTAATTTTTTTTTTTACCTTTGCTGTCTGATCTTAGTTTTCTAATCGGTTGGTCACAGGCTTTTTTTTCCACCTTTCCTTTCTTGTTTTTTTGCCAATTCCTTTTACAGGGTCTTTTTTTCTATTTCTTTTCTCTCCATCTGTCTTCCCTCAAACACACAATCAGGTTCTCATTCTCACACGCTATCTCACACATTCTCACACACACAGGCTCTCACTCACATGCAATCTCACACATCCACAGCTCTCACTCTCACATGCCTCTCTCTCATACATACATACATACTGTCTCTCTCGTGCACATGCTGTCTCACTCTCACACACACAGGCTCTCTCACTCCTACATGCTCTGTTGCTCAAGCACAGGCTCTCACTGGCACATGCTGTCCCTCTGCACGGGTTGCCGAAGGATGGGCTCTTCAGAGGCCCTGATCTTCCCTGGCCATGACATGGGATCTGCAGCGGCCCTGCTATCGGGTTTTCTCCTCTTCTCGGGCTGCCGCAACGTGGGATCCGCAGTGGCCCTGCTATCGGGTTTCCTCCTCTTCTCGGGCCGTCGCGACGTGGGATCCGCAACGGCCCATTAATGCTGCTCTTCTTCTGTACGCAGCAGATGCTCCTCCTCCTTCCTGCCCACGCGGCTCCGGCAACGTTTTTCTTCCAGGGCTGCACAGGCAGGAAGGAGGAGGAGTGAACGTGACCCTTTTCTTCGGGCCGTGGTGATGTAAGCTCCACCACTGCCCGCCGATCTTCCTGCTATAGTTCCCTGCTTCCGCCGGCCCTGTGGACCGGGCGACACACCTCCACACTACAGGCGACACACTAATGTGTCCCGACACACACTTTGGAAAGCTCTGGTCTAGGCGGTTTACAATCAAACAAGCACAATTTAAAACAAACTTAGCAAGACAAATAGAACAAATTTTATAAAAGGTTTAACTTCATAATGGTACAGCCAGAGTAAAATATTGATTATTGTACTCGGTAGGCATCATTAAACAGATACGTTTTTAACAATTTTTTGAATTCTTTACGGTTAGGTATCATTCGGATAAATTCAGGAATAGAGTTCCACAGTGTCAGGCCTGCTATCGAAAAGGCCCTTTTCCTTGTTAGAGCTAGTCTGGCTATTCTGACTGATGGGATTTCTAATAAACATTTGTCCATGGATCAGAGCTGTCTTGGAGGTTTGTATATGTGTAACATGGAACAAAGTCATACAGAACTGGGATTGTAGAGTAGATTATGGATGGTAGTCAAGATTTTGTATCTGATGCGGTGAGTTATAGGAAGCCAATGGAGATGTTGCAGTATGGGAGTGATATGTTCTTTTCGCGGTAAGTTAAAGATCATTCTCACAGTTGCATTTTGGACTAGTTGTAATGGATGTAATGTGGATAGAGGTAGACCTATATATAGTGCATTACAGTAATCCAGACTTGATAATACTAAAGCTTGTGTAACTGTTCGAAAATAAGATGATAGTAATAATGGTTTAAGTTTTTTGAGCATATGTATTTTAAAGAAAGATTTTTTGACAGTTTCTTAAATGTGTTTGGATAGTGTTAGTTTTGAATCAATAGTTATACCTAAGTTTCTTGCATGGTGCTTTATAGATATAAATTGTCTGTCGAATGTAAACGTTTTAGGAGGTTGATGATCAGAGTCTGGTACTGTCAATAAGTAAATTAGTTCAGTTTTTGCTGTATTTAATTTCAATCTGTTGTGAGATAGTCAAGTTCTTATTGTTGTTAAGTAGATTTGGAGTAATGAAAACGTGTTAGTCCAGGAGTTGGTAAAAGGTAAGATGAATTGTATATCATCAGCGTATATTCTGAAATTTAAATTCAGACCATCAAGAAGATGACACAGAGTAGAGTAGGCCCTCGAGGAGCGAGGAGCGAGTACCTAGGAGCGTTGAGGTTCCTGAAAGAAAGCAGACAGGACCCTTGAGGAGCGAATGTCCTTAAGGTTAGGCAGCTTAAGCCCGGATGGTGAGTAGAAGTGAGAAGCCCCCGAGGAGCGGGTACCCAGAGCTAAGGTAGGAGCAAGATACCCGGAAGATAATGAGGAATCCAAGAGAGTAGCTTAGAAGCGGTCAGAGTAGCAAAACCGAAGTCCTTGCTAACTCGTTCAATTAGAGCGGAGCGGAGGTTTAAATACCCGAAGGTACTGACGTCATGCGATGGGGCCACCCCAAGGTTCCCACCATGACGTATTCAAAAACGTAGGCAGCATGCGTGCGCGTGCCCTAGGAGGCCTCAGGAAGAAGCATGGCGGACGGGGACGCCCATACTGGCTCGGAGACGCCGAGGGTTTCGGCAAACAGCAGCGGAGGCAGCCATTCTTCCAATGAATGAGGAAAAGGGTAAAAGAGAGGTAAGGCAGAACGGTTGCAGCCGTCTGCAACTGACAGACACAACAGTACCCCCCCTTCAAAGGGCCCCCTCCAGGACCTCTTCCTGGTGGGCTGAGTTTTCTTTCAGTTTGTCCATTAGACTGAGGGTGGTAAGCGGAGGTCAAGTCCAATGAGATGTCAAACTTTTGACATAGGTTTATAAAACAAGGCGGAAGGCGATCTAAAAAAGCCATGGGGGCAACACAGAGGATAGATTCCAAGATAATGTCCGTCACAGTGCTTTATTAGGAGACTTGTCAATTCATAAAAAAGACGCCCGACTCAGGCCGGGTTTCGCCCCCACACGGGGGCAGCCTCAGGGGTGATGATGGTAAACAACTGAGTTGACACGATTCCTGCAGTGTTGTAGTGGAGAAAATAGGATGTAAGTATCAGTATTGCACGCAGAGGCTAACCAGCACTCAGACTGCGAGAATGATATTGAAATCTATAATAGTTGGTTACCATCATCACCCCTGAGGCAGCCCCCATGTGGGGGCGAAACTCGGCCTGAGGCGGGCGTCTTTTTTATGAATTGACAAGTCTCCTAATAAAGCACTGCGATGGACATTATCTTGGCATCCAAACTTTTGACATAGGGCTCTCCAGAACTTAGCAGTGAATTGTACTCCTCTGTCAGACAGAATATGCTTAGGCATTCCATGAAGGCGGAAGATATGTTTAATGAAGAGTCTTGCTAACTCCATGGCTGAAGGTAATCCTGGTAAGGCTACAAAATGTGCCATCTTGGAGAAACGATCAACGGTGACCCAAATGGTATTGTTCCTATTGGAGAGTGGTAAGTCTACCACAAAATCAGTTGCTATATGTGTCCAGGGTTCATCCGGTGCTGGCAGGGGTTGAAGCAGACCCCAAGGATGACCAGCTGGTGGCATTTGCTTGGCGCAGACAGCGCAAGAACCCACATAAGCTTGTACATCCTTTTTCATGGTTGGCCACCAGTAATACCACTGTAACATGGCCAAAGTACAACTCTGTCCAGGATGGCCGGCCAAGTGGGAATCATGCGCCCACTTCAACAGTTTCTTCCTTTGATTTCTAGCCACAACCGTCTTCCCCGCGGGTACAACACGAGTGGCTGCAAGAACCACTTTCCCAGGATCAATAATGTGACGGGGTTCATCTGGCACATCCTGAGGTGAGATGGATCGTGCAGGGCATCAGCCCTGATGTTCTTCTCTCCCAGATGGTATTTCAAAAGGAAATTGAATCTGTTAAAGAACAGTGACCATCTTGCTTAATGGTGGTTGAGTCATTGTGCATGTCTGAGGTATTCCAAGTTCTTGTTATTGGTGTATACTACTATCTGATGTTGTGCGCCCTCCAGCCAAGGACCCCACTCCTCAAAGGCCAGCTTAATTGCGAGTAACTCTTTGTTTCTGATTCCGTAATTTCTTTCGGCAGGCGAGAACCGCCTTGAGAAGAAAGATGGATGGAGCACATTGGATTTACTGTACTGGCTCAAAACCACTCCCATGCCGACGTCCGATGCGTCGACCTTGATGATGAATGGGCGATGCGAATCTGGATGGCGGAGGCATGGCTTCTTTTGAAAAGCCTCTTTGAGAGACAGGAAGGCTGATATAGCTTCAGGAGACCAGTTGGCAGGGTTGGCTCCCTTTCTGGTCAGTTCAGTGAGAGGGATCTTCAATGATGAATAGTTCTTGATAAAGGAATGGTAGTAGCTCATGAAGCTCAAGAAACCTCGCAGTGCCTTCAGGCCTGTAGGTTGGGGCCAATCTTGGATGCTTTCTAATTTCTTGAGGTCCATCTGAAACCCATTTTTTGAAACAATGTATCCCAGGAAGGGTACAGATTCCTTGTGGAACTCACACTTCTCGAGTTTCGCATTTGTGGTACTCCTGTAGGCGTCTTAAAATCTTTTTGACATCCTTTTGATGTGTGTGTAGATCCTGGGAGAAGATCAGGATGTCATCAAGATATACTACTACACATTGATATAGTAAGTCCCGTTGTTCATCATATTTTGAAAGACTGCAGGTGCGTTACTTAGTCCGAAGGGCATGATGAGATATTCGAAGTGTCTATCGCGGGTGTTAAAGGCCGTCTTCCATTTGTCACCTTCACGAATGCGCACCAACTTGTATGCTCCTTTGAGGTCCAGTTTAGAAAATATCTTGGCTGGAGTCAAATAGTTTGGAAATTAAGGGCAGGGGATACCGGTCCTTGATGGTAATTTCATTCAGACCCCTATAGTCAATGCAGGGACGTAAGGTGCCATCTTTTTTCCCCACAAAAAACAATCCTGCACCAGCCGGGGATTTGGAGGGTTTGATAAAACCTTTTTGAAAGTTCTCTTGTATATAGGCAGACATGGCCTTAGTCTCACCTGCAGAAAGAGGGTAAACTCTCCCTTTAGAAGGCTTCGTGATTGGGTTTCATGTTTATAGCACAGTTGAAAACTCAGTGAGGTGTATATCTGCTGCTTGTTTAGAGACCACCAAGGCAATATTGGGGAGTACTACTGGGGAGTAGTACTGAGCAGTATTTAAATGAATCACATTGTGGCAGTGATTAATGGAGGAAAGCCGTGGAGATGAGAACTACGGGAATCTGCACTGAAAAGCACTTTAATGAAATACATTGTGACAATAGATAATGAGATACATTTGAACCATATTGTGCTAGTAACATTGGGGCGGATTTTCAGAGCCCTGCTCGCGTAAATCCGCCCAAAACCGGGCGGATTTATGCGAGCATGGCCCTGCGCGCCGGGAAGCCTATTTTACATAGGCCTACCGGCGCGCGCAGAGCCCCGGGACTCGCGTAAGTCCCGGGGTTTTCGGAGGGGGCGTGTCAGGGGGCGGGCCCGAACCGCGTGGCGTTTTCGGGGCGTGTCGGGAGCGTTCCGGGGGCGTGGCTACGGCCCGGGGTGGCCCGGGGGCGTGGCCGCGCCCTCCGGACCCGCCCCCAGGTCGCGTCCCGGCGCGCAGGAGGCCCGCTGACGTGCGGGGATTTACGCCTCCCTCCGGGAGGCGTAAATCCCCCAACAAAGGTAAGGGGGGGGGTTTAGACAGGGCCGGGCGGGTGGGTTAGGTAGGGGAAGGGAGGGGAAGGTGAGGGGAGGGCAAAGGAAAGTTCCCTCCGAGGCCGCTCCGATTTCGGAACGGCCTTGGAGGGAACGGGGGTAGGCTGCGCGGCTCGGCGCGCGCCGGCTATACGAAATCAATAGCCTTGCGCGCGCCGATCCAGGATTTTAGCGGATACGCGCGGCTCCGCGCGTATCTACTAAAATCCAGCGTACTTTTGTTTGCGCCTGGAGCGCAAACAAAAGTAGGCTATTCGCGCTCGTTTTAAAATCCGCCCCATTGTGAATAAGGCGTTTGCACACAGGTTTTAAAACAACTGATGAATGTATTCATACTTGTTACTGCCTATATGTTATCCATTATGTGATGTTTTTTAATGTGTGATTGGTTAGTCAGCATTACATGTGTTTAGTTGGGTTGTATTAGGATGTATTATTCTTAATAAATGTGTTTTTAAAATTATATATGTGATAATATTCAAGGTTCTCATTACTTGTGGGGCTTGTTTAGAGACGACATCCTGGAAGGAGGCGTATTGTGGAGGCAAACCTGATAAAGATGATGCATATTAGTGGCGAGACTTCCGCGAGACACCGGCCATGACAGCCAGGTCCCCACCGGGATAGTTCCAAAGTTGCCCAGTTAAACTGTGGCATATGATCCTGTAGCCAGGGCAGTCCAAGTACCACCGGATGCATGGCCTTTTCCAATACGAGAAAGGAGATGGTTTCAGAGTGTAAAGCTCCGGTACGCAGGCCGATGGCCTGGATAATCAACGAAACCTCTCCAGGCAATGGTTCTCCATGGATTGAAGATAATAGCAATGGCTTAGCTATTGGTGTGGTAGGAATCCATAGACATTCGACTAAGTGTTTTAAGAGAACTATATAGATCTTCTCTAGAAATCACATGATCTTTGGCAGTCTATTATCAAAACCCAACCTCTAGCCTATATTAGGCTCCGTACATGTTAATTATGTTATTACCCCCATATATCTTAATCCAAGTTAATTCGACCTGTTCATTGTAAGACATTTACTTGTCATTGTTGTTATTGTTTAAAATGTAAACCGAATTGATCAGTAATTTTGTTATTGGAAAGTCGGTATAGAAAAATGCTAAATAAATAAAAATAAATAAGATGAAATTTCCTCCGGCACCGGAGTCTATGAGGGCAAGTGTCTGAAACTCCAGGCTTCTGCAGAGGAGTAAGACTGGTAGAGACAATGGAGGAATTGGAGCGGTGAGGCCTAGGAGGAGTCCTCCTGTAGATGCTAGGCCAGTCAGTTTCTCGGACAGATGGGACAGGTTTGGATGGCGTGGCCTGATTGGCCACAGTACATGTATAACCCCATGCATTTGCGGAAACGTCTTTCCTTAGAAGTTAAATGACTTCTTCCTAATTGCATAGGCTCGTCTTCTTCTTCTAAGGGTGCAGATGGTAGGCTTGAGGCAATTGGCACAGGTTTAGAATGGTTAGCTCCAGGGATGGGCTTCCGAGGACTCTTAGTCTCTTGAGTTCGGTCTCGAATCCGGTGGTCTATTTTCCCAGCCAGTTCCATGAGGGATTCAAGGGTATCAGGCAAGTCGCGAGCCACTAGTTCATCCTTTAAGCGAGAGTTGAGACCCTCCATGAAGATAGCACGTAAACATCCTATGTCCCAGTGTAGTTCGGGTGCTAAAGTCTTGAATTTGATCGCGTAGTCTGCTAATGGCTTATTACCTTGCTGGAGATTGAGCAGAGTGGATCCAGCGACGGTGTGGTGAGCCGGGTCATCGAAGACAGACTTGAAAAGTTTCAGAAATCCTGATAGGTCATTCAGGATAGGATCTTCACGTTCCCATAATGGTGAAACCCAAGCCAAGGCTGAAAAAATTTTAAAAAGACCTAAAAACATTTTTATTCCGCAAACTCTATTCTAACTATCTGACACCTGATCATCCCAGCCCTCAACAGAACTCGCAAGCATAATCCTCCTCTTCATGCTCTCCTGATGTACCCTCCTTTTTCACCCCTCCCTGCTCTCTCACTTGATTCATTAAGTTCATTGAAAATGTTCTCCTCACTATGGGGCGGATTTTAAGAGCCCTGCTCGCCTAAATCCGCCCAAAACCGGGCGGATTTAGGCGAGCAGGGCCCTGCGCGCCGGTGAGCCTATTTTACATAGGCCTACCGGTGCGCGCAGAGCCCCGGGACTCGCGTAAGTCCCGGGGTTTTCGGAGGGGGGGGGGGCCGGGGGCAGGCCCGAATCGCGCGGCGTTTTCGGGGCGTGTCGGGAGCGTTCCGGGGGCGGGCCCATGGGCGTGGCTACGGCCCGGGGTGGTCCGGGGGCGTGGCCGCGCCCTCCGGACCCGCCCCCAGGTCGCGTCCCGGCGCGCTAGCGGCCCGCTGGCGCGCGGGGATTTACGCCTCCCTCCGGGAGGCGTAAATCCCCCAACAAAGGCAAGGGGGGGGTTTAGACAGGGCCGGGCGGGTGGGTTAGGTAGGGGAAGGGAGGGGAAGGTGAGGGGAGGGCAAAAGAAAGTTCCCTCCGAGGCCGCTCCGATTTCGGAGCGGCCTTGGAGGGAACGGGGGTAGGCTGCGCGGCTCGGTGCGCGCCGGCTATACGGAATTGATAGCCTTGTGCGCGCCGATCCAGGATTTTAGCGGATACGCGCGTATCTACTAAAATCCCGCGTACTTTTGCTTGCACCTGATGCGCCAGCAAAAGTACGCCAAATCGTGCGGTTTGAAAATCTACCCCTATTCTATTATTCAACTACTAAGAAAAAAATGTTTACTGTTCACAATACTCTATTGTTCCCAACTACCATGTTAACTCCATTTGATTGTATGCTAATTGCATATTTTGTATGCTAATTGCATATTTTGTAAACCGTTATGATGGCTCTACCGAATAACGGTATATAAAACTCTACAAATAAATAAACAAATAAATAGAGATAGGATATAGGTGGTCTTGGAAGCTTCTGTGGGAAAGAGGGTAGGTTGCAAAGAAAAATGCATATTGCATTGGTTAACAAACCCTCTATACATCCTTGCTTCACCTGTGAAGCGGGTAGGCATGGATGGTGGTACAGTGGTCTTGACAGTCACCATTGGAGACAGCAATTCTTTCACTGGAGTTGCCGAAGTATTCAGTTGTGCATGTAACTGACTGAAGGCAGCAGCCAGGCTTTCCAGAGACTTTTGTTGCTCAGTGATCTGCTGGGCTAGCCCAGGAATGGCCTGCAAGGCTGCGAGCTGAGCCGAGTCCATGGAGTTAGCAATCTGTTGGGTTTGTGGCATATTGTGGACTCTTGGGCGAAGTGGTGATGACTCCTCCCATGGGGAGGGGCCCCGTGGGGAACCATAATGATTGGCTAGACTCTAGTAAGCAGACACTGAGGAAAGAATGCTTTATTATACTGCTGTTGAAGAGTTGAATCTTGCCCAAGGAACGGACAGTACTGTAGTCCAGCGATAACACAGTAAGCTCAGACAGTCTCTGTAGTTGAAGGTCTCACCCAGATGTAGCAAAGGTGTGGCAGTGTTCCGCAGTGCGGGACAAGCTGAGCACCTGAAGGGTGGAATGAAGAGAGCTGGAGCGTAGTGATACTCACAGAGTAGCAGTGCTGATAACTTCTTTCGGTAGTTGAATGATGAAAGGGACCTGAGGTCCGAGATGCAGGATACCCAGAGTAGAGTAGGCCCTCGAGGGGCGAGTACCTAGGAGCGTTGAGGGTTCCTGAAAGAAAGCAGACAGGACCCTTGAGGAGCGAGTGTCCTTAAGGTTAGGCAGCTTAACCCCGGAGGGTGAGTAGAAGTGAGAGGCCCCAAGGAGCGGGTACCCAGAGCTATTGTAGGAGCGAGATACCCCGGAGGGTAATGAGGAATCCAAGCGAGCAGCTTAGAAGTAGTCAGAGAGTGTGCGCATGCCCTTGGAGGCCTCAGGAAGAAGCATGGCAGACGGGGATGTCCATGCTGGCTCGGGGATTCCGAGGGTTTTGGCAAACAGCAGCGGAGGCAGCCATTCTTCCAATGGAGGAGGAAAAGGGTAAAAGAGAGGTAAGACAGAGCGGTTGCAGCCGTCTGCGACCGATGGACGCAACAGGGTGGTGACTGTATGGGGTGACAGGTGGAAGAAACACTGGTTGGGGTAGGGACTGGTAAGAGAAAGGCAGTCTGGTGTGTGTGGGATGTGACTTGTTAATGTCATCCCATATAGTTACCCCAGTCATTCACCAGTTCCCCCACACACATACACACCAGGCTGCCTCTCTCTTACCAGTCACCACCCCAAGCAGTCTCTCTCCCACCTATTACCCCATACAGTCATCCCAGTCACACCCTCTTTCACCAGTCACCTCCACATACAGTAGGAGAATTCAAAGTATGCATATATCCAAATGCCAGGGCCCCTTTCTTAAAATACAAAGGGATTGGAGAATTGAAAATACGCATTTTCATTACATGCTTTGTTTTTGCTGACTAGAACTTGAGCTATTATTTATTACACTTGTTTGTGTAATGCCCCCTTGACTGTTTACCCCACGGGGCATCCCTGGGTCCCAGGAACAACCTGGTGGGAGCTCCCCCTAGGGAAGACTGTCAGTCTTCACGTTCTTGGTGCCTGGGGCCTCCACCTGGGGAAGAAGGTGTTAGTGGGTGGGATTTCCCTCCCTTTACCCCAGGAAACACATGGGACTGTGAACAAGGCTGTCAGTATGTAAAAATACCTGGATTGCCAGGTACTTCTGAGCCTTGCTGAAGCTTAAGGTCTGTCTTCTCTCAATACACTCAGCAGGCCAGCATTGTCTTTTCCATCCTCTGATTGCTGAGAGATTTCATTGTTTAACAGAGGCTTAGACATTGGCTTGGCACAGGAGATAAGTCTGTCACGTACTGCACCTTTACAAGAAGTTCAGTATCTTTGTATTTCTGAGATATAGGCCAGGGTACAAACGTGAAGTAAAAGTTTATTTTTGTGTATGGACAATGGTGAAACTTATAGTTTTTATTCCTGCAGGAGAAACTATGCACATACTTTAGGATACACAAATAAGAAGAGGCATTGGTGAAATCCATGCATGTACATTGCTCTAAGAAACTGTCCGTATGTAGTCGGAGTGCTGCTAACGTGTACTGTACATGTATGCAGCATACTTTTAGCCATAAAGCAAGCTGGGGGTGTGTGGGTGTATACTGCTGCTGGCTGCATAATTTCAGCCAGAAGCTGCAGATTGAGGAGTGGGGACTCCTCCTATTTGCCCTCTCTCAGTATTCCCTTTAATTTTTCATGGGGGTGTGTGTGGGTGTGAGAACCACTGTTGTGCACATGACTTTGTAAACATGTGAGGGGGAGAGGGGCCATTGGGTGTTGTTTCTAACCCCATCCCCACAGTGTGCTCTTTCTACTGGAGCACCATCACCCACCACTGTTGCAAACAGGGACCCAAGCTTTGTCCTTCTCCTCCTTTCTTTCTCACCATGTTTTTCTTCTAGGGATGTGCAGTCCCAAATTATTTAGTTCAGTTCATTTTGTTTTTTTGTTCTTATTTTTTATTTTTATTTGTTTTGTTTCATTTTTGTTTTCAGTTTGGTTCATTTGTCAAACCGAACCCCCCCTATAAAACAAAAAGAAAAATTCCGAAACAAAAAAAAAACCCCATGAATTGATAAAGAAACCACCAAGCCTCTGGCAGCTGTGGTTGAACTTGGATTGGCCACTGTTGGAGACAAGATACTGGGCTAGATGGACCTTTGGTCTGATGCAGTATGGCAAATCTGAGTCATTAAGGTTAAAACACCGTCTAAGTTTTTAATTTGTACTTTCTATGGTAAAATTTCTTTTACCGGCCTATCTTCCTTCCAGCTTGTTGCAAGCTTCCAAGTTCTCTCCCCTTGTTGATTGTAATTTTTGACTTATTCCTACTTATTGTTATCTTTCGTTTACGTGGATTTGTTACTCTTGTTGTTTTTCCCTTTTGTTAATCTGTAAACCGATCCGATATGGTAATTTACTATGAAGGTCGGTATAAAAAACTGTTAAATAAATAAATAAATAAAATAAATAAATCTTATGTTCTTATGTTCCCTGGCCAAAAATCTTCTGGGGCCTGGCACTGAGGCCTAGGCTTTGGCCTGAGTTGAGCCCAGCGATGAGACCTAATCTGGGGCTGGGGCCCTCTACTTGTGTAAAAGTGCCAGGGCTAGGGAATTTCCACTCCAGCTTCCACTTTTCCCCCTTCCTGGAACCTGCTTGGAAAAGGGCAGGAGTGATGCCCAATCTCTCCTGCCTAGGTGTTGGCATTATAAAAATGGCACTGTCAGCATGGAGGATAGTGCTGAAGTAACATCACTTGGTGTCTTCCATCAGAGTGACCAGTGCCATTTTGAGGTACGGCTGTAGAAATGTACAGCTATACATCAAAAATGGCACTGGCAGCACTGATGGAAGGGGCCGAGGTCATGTCACTTCATGCTATTTTTAAAGCGCCTGCACCAGAACAGGAGCAAAGGGACACCACATCTGCCCTTTTTCAAGCAGGGGCCAAGGAGGGAGCTTCCTGGCTCTGGAACGTTTACAGGAGGGGGAGGGCCTCAGGCCCTGCTCCAGCTCGAGGCTAGGCCTTGGCACTGGACCCGGCCCAGGGCTAGGCCTCAGGGCCAGGCCTGGGCAGATTTTTGGTCTGTGAAGGCATAGCCGGGGCTGCCGGAGGCCCTTTTTTATTTTGTGTGTATTGTGCAATTGTGCATATCACAATAAAAAAATGGCAGAAATATAAAAATACTGAAAGATTTTCAGGTATTTTCGATGGAAGCTATTTTCAGTTTATTCCTTTTGGAACAAACCGAAAATGGTCTAATTCATTGCATTTTTGGCATTCGTTAGATGAATGCACATCCCTATTCTCTTCCCTTCTCATGCCTCCTTACCTTTTCTCACATCTTTCAGCTCCTTCACCTACCCTAGACATCTCCCATCAGCTCCGTCTCTTACTCCATCTTGATATCATTCTTCCTTTCCCATTCCTTACACCTTGCCTCTACCATTTTCTCCCTCTCTATTGCATCCGCTTCTCCCCCCCTTCCTCAGCGTCTGCTCCCTGTCTCTTTTCCCCCTTCCCCAGTATTCATCATTCCCCCTTCCTTTTAGCACACAGCTTCATGCCACGTTCACCTAGAAGGCACTCAAACTAAGGCTTATACCATCATCGGACTACCATTTTGGAACTCATTCCCTGTTGATATTAAAACCAGCATAGACACACAGCTTTTTAGGAAAAAAATGAAAAGGTTTTTCATTTAACAGGGCAAATGATTTTGAGTCAGGTAGGTCTTTGGTGTTATCAGACTTGTTTAGCTGGCATGATGAAAGCATGGTCGATGACTGTGGAATTGCACTGAGATGGCAGTGTGAGCATTATTTGTTACGCATTGTTTAATTTTATTGCATATTGCCTAGAATTAATGTAGATAGTGTGGCAAAAGAAATGTTCTGAAATAAAATAAATGAAATACCCCCCCTCCCTCCCCATCCTCTCCCCTGAACCTGGAGGAAAGAAGCATTCGGACCACATTCCAGCAGCAGGCTCGGCTCTGCTCGTTCTGCCCCTCGCCCTGGAGACAGACCACAGGAGTATAAGGACTCAACAGATTGCTGGCAGGCAGGAGCAGGAAAGAGGGCAAGCTTTGATTCTACTCCGCCCTCCTCCGCCTCTCACTGCAGGAGGCAGAGATGAAGCCCTCAGGAGGCAGATGGGCGGAAGGAGTCCCACAGTTTCAGCCGATAGGAAGTGAAACTGGAAGGCAGCCAAGTCCCGGCCTGCTCAGAGAGAAGAGCAGATCAAAGCCATGCGCAGCTGCACAGTGCACAATTTAGAGGGAGCATTGCCATAAGGGTCTCTCTTCAGGCGCTATGCGACCTTGCAAACAAACTCTAGTGTGACATCATCTTCGGATAAATTTTAGGTGTGTCCAGGAGGATGAGGCATTGAGACACTGCAACTTTCAAGAAATCGAGCTTTCTCCAGGATCCATGCTGCTACTGGAACTTGGTACTTCAGTCAGGGCAGAGATAGACGAGTCGGGATTTGTTTACTGTTTTTTGGCAAGACACACACTGTGTCCACAAGGGATGGTGCCAGCCCCCTGTCGTGTGCTTTGTGATTCCATCAAAGCTGGCACCCAACATGTAATTGTAAGGGCACCAAGAAGTTGCACCAACCAAGCCCCCAGCCCTCTTCCTTCTCCCCCCCCCCCCCCCCCCCCCCGAAGGCAGCTATTTAGAATATAAATCAAACATCTGCACTATTCCAGACGATGACTTATAAAGACAGCTGCAACCAAGAACAACAGACGCATCCCTGTTCATGCAGCCCAAGTTGGTGTCTACCCATCATTCTCTGCTAATCTCTGGATTGATTTTACAATGATGCATTGATGATTTAATTTGGTTTCTGTGTGATTATTATTATCATTTAAAAAAATTGGATCACAGGATGAACTGTGACCTGTGCCATAAAATGGGTGGGGGAGAGAGAGACAGCAGGAGAATGAGACTTAATCCATAAAATGGAAAGAAAGAAACTGCAGAGCATCAGTGACAGGATGTCATATGCTCCCTAGATGCTTCCATTTGCATTTTCACAGTTATGGTATGAAAACAGATGTGTGCAGAGGTGGAAATCTTTCCCTGTCAGAAGAATGACTAATACACAGCATGCCACAATCATAGGATGCCTAGCACAATGCCGAATTGTGTGTAACGTGTCTGGAGAGCACGATTAAAGACTGCCAGTTTCTTCCCGCTGGAAGTCCTCGAGCTGTGTTGGGACAGAGGAGGGAAACGCCTCCGTTTCTGGAACTTTCCAGCCATCTTCCTGTTTTGCTGCAATTGCTCTGGTAAACAAAATGCTGCTGATGTTAAAATCTTGGATGCATGCTTTCTGCATCCAGGGAAAACTGTCGCTTTTAATCATGTTAAGTGCCGTCTCTACCAAATGACCTGGCCAGGAAACCAGCTCAGCAGAAAGAATGAGCTTCTCTGCTCCATCCATGAGGGATTCACTCACAGGAAGACACTTCCCACAGTGCCGACTTTTTGCTGATCTCTTAGATAGGTTCATTTTTTTTAACCTAGGCTGAAATGGCCACATATTGGCAGGGAAGGAGAGAAGCAAGCAGGAGGAGCAGCTACAGTCAAAAGAGTCTTGACAAATGAACTCTTTCTGTGGAAAACGCTAATCATTTCCATGTTCATGTTAGATCCACGTCATGAAGGGACCCTCGGGGGCGTCTCCTCCTGATGACATCAGGATCTGTGGATATTTAAACCTGCTGGCCCTCTCCAAAGACAATTTGGCAGAGTCCCATCCTTGCTATTTCCGCCTCGCTTCCTGAGGACCTGCGTTCCAGATTCCAGTTCCGACATGGACGTCTCAGGTACCCGCTCCTCAGGGGCCTCTTTCTGGTCCTGGCTATCCGCTCCTCGGAGGGCCTTACGCCTGGAACTACGTCTGCTCCATTTCCCGGGGCTTCTTAGAACCAACTTGCTCTTTGTGAGTACTCCGCTCTGTGGACCACTTCCTTCCTACCAAGTGCCTATCGGGTGTACCCCGCGCTGCGGGCTATTACCATTGCTACAGAGAGCTCCGTCAGAGGTGCCTGCTCTACTACTCTACCAAAGACCTCACAGGTGCTTCCCGCCTTGCGTACCGCTACTAGACTGACCAAGGACCCTCACCAGTATACCCCGCGCTGCGGGCTATTACCACTTCCACCTTGGGCCTTGACTGTGCTGTTCTCTCTGTGAGTCACTGTCGCCTCTTCTGGAGACTTCACCTGCATATCCTATTCTGCAGGCTTTTACCATCCCTACCGAGGACATCATTGGTGTACCTCGCTCCGCGGGCCACTACCATCTCCATCAAGGCTTATTTATTTTATTTATTTAACTTCTTTTACTATACCGATACTCAAGACCAGGTCTTATTGTACCGGTTTACAATGGAACAGGGGCTTCTTCGATGTACCCCACTTCACGGACTACTACCAGTGCTATGGAGGTAATCCCTCGGGGCACTGCCTATCCCATTGACCCTGTGTCTCAGGGCCTGTGTGACCATCTCTCTCTGGCACCTCCCGCTCCATGGGTAGTGCTTCTATCTCTATTAATAAAGACTATATTCATTCTGTGCATTCCTTAGCTGAGACCTAGCCTCCCAACAGTGAGGCTCACGGGGCTCCTCCCTGTGGGTGGGAACACCTCTCACTTCGGCCCAGGGGTTCACACACCATCTGATACCTCAGAATCCTAACAGATTGCCAAATCATGGACCCGGCACAGGTTTCAGCAATTCAGGCCATTCCTGGCCTGGCCCAGCGAATCACGGAGCAATAGAAGATTCTAGAGACTTTGGCTAACACCATCAATCAACTGAATAGCCAGGTGGATTCCATATCTACTCCTGCCAAGCCTGATCTGGCTACACAAGCTCTGCCCTTCCGGCCTCCAGTACCTTTGCCAGCTCTTCCTCATTTTGCAGGTGACCCCTCCTTATGCAGAGGCTTCTTGAACTAGTGCAACATGCACTTTTCCTTACAACCTGCATATTTTCCGGATGTAGTCTCCAAAACTACATATATTTTATCCCTTCTGTAAGGTAAAGCATTGGCTTGGGCATCGTCTTTTTGGGAATGTACAGATCCCATTCTGAATGATCTACTAGGTTTCCTCACTCTCTTCTGAACTGTGTTTGATGACCCAGGGCGAAGGACCATCTCCGGATCCACCCTTTTTCATTTGCAGCAAGTTTCCCAAGGGTAGGACACCACTTTCTCCGCTACCAGTGGAACATAGTAGGATTTATCTAATAGCCAATCGCGGATTACTCTCAGATTACAGGCCACATTATAAAGGGCTATATCTGGGATCCCCAAACCCCCTCCCCCCATCACATCTTCTACCAAGAAAAAGGCAGTCTAGATTTCCCACCTCTCAGACAAAGCGGCGAATAACACAATCCAGTTTTACCAAGTCTCGCCGCTTCAGCCATATGGGTATATTTTGCAAGAGGTAAAGCCATTTTGGAAGGATGGCCATTTTAAAAAGATTTATTTGGCCACCCATTGAAAGGGGTAGGTTACCCCAATTAGTCAACATCTCCAGAGTCTTGCTAAGCAATCCTGGTATATTGGCCTTATAGATCTGCTCCGGGTCGGAAGGGAGAAAGACACCAAGGTAGCGAATGCTATCACCAGCCCATTGCAAGGGAAAAGTACCGGGCCATTGCTCTCTTTCAAGGCCTCCGGGAATGCCAAGGTCGAGGACTTAGGCTCATTTAATCGGAACCCGGAAAAGGCCCCAAAACTCCATATTAATTTCAACAAAATAGGCAACGAGGCCTGCGGATCAGTTATAAAAACCAACAAATCGTCCGTGAAAGCCACACATTTGAAGATGTTAGGCCCAATGCGCATGCCTCGAATTGCAGGCTCGAGCTGTAGCGCTAGCAAAAGGGGTTCTAGTTGTAAAATAAACAATAACGGTGACAGAGGGCATCCTTGTCGAGTTCCCCTAGTCAAGGAAAATAAGTCAGATTGTGCCCCATTTTCTGCGACGAAGGCCTGTGGTGCCTGATAAAACAGTTGGAGAGCTTTAGGAAAAAAACCCTCAAAGCCCATCCTTTGCAATAGGTAAAATAAATATGGCCATTCCACCCAATCAAAGGCCTTTTCGGCATCAAAACTAATGGCCAAATAGGGTGTGGACATTTGCTGGCAGATGGTCATTGCTGTCAACACTCTGCCTATGTTAGCCAAAGCATAACACTGGCACACAAACCCTACTTGATGTTCGCCAATGAGAGTGGGAAGGATAATGGCTAGGCGGTCAGCCAACATCTTAGCTAACAGTTTCTGATCATAATTAAGAAGTGATATAGGGCGGGCTCTAATCTGTTTAGTTTTTTCCATAAGGGAGCTTTTCCATCTGCTCTTTCATTTTTGTTGCCCTTCTCTGCACCTTTTCTAAGTGCACTTGCCTTTTTTTGAGATGCAATGACCAGAACTGCAGACAATACTCAAGGTGAGCTATGAAATTCTCAGTTTTGTGCTCTGTTCCTTTCCAAAGAATTTCTAAATTTCTATTTGCCTTTTTGACCACCCTTGCACCCCGAGCCAAAGATTTTAAGGTATGGTCTACAAGGACTCCAAGGTCTTTAACATAAGAACATAAGAACATAAGAACATGCCATACTGGGTCAGACCAAGGGTCCATCAAGCCCAGCATCCTGTTTCCAACAGAGGCCAAACCAGGCCACAAGAACCTGGCAAGTCCCAAACACTAAGTAGATTTCATGCTACTGATGCCAGTAATAGCAGTGGCTATTTTCTAAGTCAACTTAATTAATAGCAGGTAATGGACTTCTCCAAGAACGTATCCAATCCTTTTTTAAACACAGCTATACTAACTGCACTAACCACATCCTCTGGCAACAAATTCCAGAGTTTAATTGTGAGTTGAGTAAAAAAGAATTTTCTCCGATTAGTTTTAAATGTGCCACATGCTAACTTCATGGAGTGCCCCCTAGTCCTTATATTGTCCGAAAGAGTAAATAACCGATTCACATCTACCCCTTCTAGACCTCGCATGATTTTAAACACCTCTATCATATCCCCTCAGCCGTCTCTTCTCCAAGCTGAAAAGTCCTAACCTCTTTAGTCTTTCCTCATAGGGGAGCTGTTCCATTCTCCTTATCATTTTGGTTGCCCTTCTCTGTACCTTCTCCATTGCAACTATATCTTTTTTGAGATGCTGCGACCAGAATTATACACAGTACTCAAGATGTGGTCTCACCATGGAGCAATACAGAGGCAATATGATATTTTCGTTTTATTCACCATTCCCTTCCTAATAATTCCTAACACTCTGTTTGCTTTTTTGACTGCTGTAGCAAACTGAGCTGATGATTTCAATCTATTATCTACTATGATGCCTAGATCTTTTTCCTGGGTGGTAGCTCCTAATATGGAACCTAACATCATGAAACTACAGTATGGGTTACTTTTCCCTATATGCATCTCCTTGCACTTGTCCACATTAAATTTCATCTGCCATTTGGATCCCAATCTTCCAGTCTCACAAGGTCCTCCTGCAATTTATCACAATCCGCTTGTGATTTAACTACTCTGAATAAGCTTTAGCCCATATTCGTTAGTGTATTATATTACAATTACTTCATACCTTTACTTTCTTCCAGCTATCTTAGCTTCCAAGTTTGTTACTCCCTGTTAAATGTAACTTTGACTTATTCACCGCTATTGTTAATTTCTCCAGTTATTGCTTCAGTTATTCCTATGTTCTATGTAAACCGATCCGATATGGATATTACTATGAAGGTCGGTATAAAAAAAAGTGTTAAATAAATAAATAAATCTGTAAATTTGATCACCTCACTCGTCGTATTCCTTTCCAGATCATTTATAAATATATTGAAAAGCACCGGTCCAAGTACAGATCCCTGAGGCACTCCACTGTTTACCCTTTTCCACTGAGAAAATTCACCATTTAATCCTACTCTCAGTTTCCTGTCTTTCAACCAATTTGTAATCCATGAAATGACACCACCTCCTATCCCATGACTTTTAGTTTTCTTAGAAGCCTTTCATGAGGAACTGTGTCAAATGCCTTCTGAAAATCCAAAAATACTACATCTACCGGTTCACCTTTATCCATATATTTATTAACCCCTTCAAAAAAATGAAGCAGATTTGTGAGGCAAGACTTCCCTTGGGTAAAGCCATGCTGACTGTATTCCATTAAACCATGTCTTTCTATATGCTCTGTGATTTTGATCTTTAGAAAAGTTTCCACTATTTTTCCTGGCACTGAACTCAGGCTCACTGGTCTATAGTTTCCTGGATTGCCCTGGAGCCCTTTTTAAATATTGGGGTTACATTGGCCACTCTCCAGTCTTCAGATACAATGGATGATTTTAGTGATAGGTTACAAATTTTAAGTAATAGTTCTGAAATTTCATTTTTTATTTCCTTCAAGACCCTGGTGTTACAAATCCAGGCTGCGGTCAGCCACTGGCAGCCCCCCTCTCACCTCGCAGCGGGTCCTCCCGCCGGCGGCTCACTCCGCTTCGCGCTGGGTGCATCGGGGCTTTCTCTCGGCGTCCTCACTTCGAGGAGGACGCTGGCTGCTCTCCCTGCCTGGCTCCGCCCCTTAGACGCACGGGTCTCTCTTCAGGATTTAAAGGGGCCATGGCGGGAAACCTCAGCCCGGCCCCTAAAGGCTCGTCATCAGCTGGGGACTATATAAGGAAGTCCCAGCTCACTGCTGCTTTGCCTTGCAACGAGGTTTGCTCCCTGGAGTTGTCTAGTTGCTGTTCCTGATCCTGCTTGTTCCTGTTCCAGCGTGTTTCTGATTCCTGGTCCTGCTTGTTCCTGTTCCAGCTTGTTCTTGACTCCTGCTCCATTCCAGCCTGTTCCTGTTTCCAGCTCCGTCCTCGCCTGCTCCTGTTCCTGCTCCCCTTGGCTCGTCTTCCTGGATCCTGACTTCGGTACCTCCTCTGGTAACCTGCTTCACTGCCCATCTTGACCCCTGGCTTGTCTCCGGTTTCTGCTGTCTGCCACCTGCCCTGACATTTGGTCCGTCTCCACGTTTTTGCTCCATTGCTGCCTGCCTTGACTGACATCTCTTTGAACTCTCTTCTCCAGGAGACCCCACCTAAGTCTAAGTGGCCCGGGTCCCCAAGGGCTCCTCCCAGGGGGACCTCAGGCTTCCAGTGGTGAAGTTCCTGTTGGTCTCCTGGCTTCAACCCGCTTCCCAGCTCATGACCTCTGGAGTTCTCCTCGGACTCTTGTCCCCAGGTGACCACCCCTAAGTCCAAGCGGCTTGGGTCCCCAAGGACTCCTCCCAAGGGGATTTCGGGCTTCCAGTGGTGAAGTTCCTGTTGGTCTCCTGGCTCCGATCCGCCTCCTGTCTACAACTTCCACTGTGGGCCTCCCCTCAGCGCATCATCATCATCATCTTCTAGCCGGCTCAAGGGTCCACGTTCATATTACCTGGGTTGGATACCATCTGGTCCAGGTTATTTGCTACTCTTTAGTTTGTCAATCTGGCCTACTACTACGTCTTTTTCCTGGGTGGTGAATCCTAACATGGAGCTCCAAGTTTTAGTATTGATTTTTAAGGTTCTGAAGATGGATGGCACCTTATATTTGTCAAATATATTGAATTATTATGTCCCCAGTCATATATTACTGTCAAAGGATAAAAACTCCTGGTAATTCTGACAGTTAAGGTAGCAGAAGACATGCCTAAGGGCCTTTTCTGAAATAGAGCCAAAGCTCTGGAGCACCCTGCCAGATAGCTTGCATGCTGTCCACGAGGTTAGCAGTTTCAGAAAGCAGCTGAAAGCTCACTTGTTTAGGAAAGCTGTAATGGGCGTAGTGGCTGAATGTAATGGGCAGGTCACTGATACTGTGGGGAAAAAGATGACACAGGAGATCAGTAGAAAAGTTTACTTTATAAAACAGCAGCATAATGCAAAAGGGTTTTGGTAAAAATATAATAAATAAAACAACACTATCGCTAGCAACATGCTTATGCACAGAACAGTAGAGAGACAAAAAGATAAGATTTTGTAAAAAGTGAATAAGGAACTAGTATTTACAAGTTAATTCCACATCTACACACATCCCTGAATATACTCCATGGGTATCCAGCAGTTGCAGCCCTGTTACACATCTTGGGAGCTTGATATCGAGGATCAGATATATTGTTAAGCATTTGCTTCCCTCTGTACCGGCAGGGAACGAGAATGTAAAATGTGCAGAACACAGGCATGCGCAGTAAGGATTTCTTTGTTCTAGCACTCCTAAACTAGACATGTGTGACTCACATTTTTTTGTGCCAATCAGTGTTAGGCTATCAGAGTTCAATGTTTCACTTTCCTGTGGAACTATTCTTACACGTACATCTAGAAATCTTCCGATCCACTGTTCCTAATCTCCATTCTTGTCTTCTACAGAAAGTGGAATACTGACTATCAGATTACACAAGGCAAGCATAAGCAAAAGCTTGAGGATTGCAATCTTAAATGACAAAATATAGTGTAACATACCTCTAGGAACTGGGCAGAGAAATGTTGAATCATCATTGTGACATGAAAAGACTGACAATAGAGTGCTGTCTCTTTAAGAGCTGGGGGGGGGGGGGAAGGAGATTCAAAATTGAATTGTATTGAGCATGTGCAAACAGATCACTGCTACATTCTGCACAGAGTTTCTGCCCTGCTCTGAACTAATAAATATTATCTGTGCTGATTAAGGTGAGCAGCCCTCTATAATTGTATTCATGTGTAATGTAATTATGTTAGTTAACATTGTTTTGAGATGTATTGAAGTTGTTTTTTTACTTTACCTAAAGAGATTCAAAAATTGAATTGTATTGAGCATGTGCAAACCAGTGGCGTAGCCAGAATTGATTTTTTGGGTGGGCACAAGGTTAACATGGGTGGGCTGTAGGCATGCAGGTCTACTAGTTGTTTTTTTTACTGATAAATAATGCCAAATTATGCAGCATAGCATTCACATCTACGCCTAAGTATGAGGTTTACTTAATGATACAAACATAATTCACGGTGATTTGTGGTACTTTAGCCTTCTTATTATTATGATTTTATACACGGCTCCTACCTGTCCATAAATTTTGAGAGAGCGGTTGTGTTGCTTATATTTAAATTGCTAACATCTCAAAATATAGATATATATTTTTACCTTTGTTGTCTGATCTTTGTATTTTTCTAATCAGTTGGTCCTGGTCTCTTTTTCCCATTTTTTCCCTTATAGCTCATTTCCTAATTCCTTTTCAGTGTCTTTCTTCTATTACTGTCTTCTTCCCTTCCACACACACACACACATACACGCTTTCTCTCACAGACTCCCTCTCACACACTCAAACTGTCACTCTCATATGCTCTCCCCCCCCCCAGCTCACATTCAAGTTCTCACTTTCTCACCCCTCCCCAGGCTTATATTCTTATGCACACACAGACGCACATCCAGGCACCCATTCTCACCCACACACATAAACCCAGACTCCCAGTCTCACCCACACATATTCAAGCTCCCATTCTCATCCATACATATACACATTTAAGGTACTATTCTCACCCACACATACACACATTCAAGCACCCATTCTTATCCACATATTCAAGCTTCCATTCTCACCCACCCACACAAACCCAGGCTCTCATTCTCACCCATATATACACACATTCAAGCTCCCATTCTCACCCACCCACAAACCCAGGCTCCCATTCTCAACCACACATACACACATTCGAGCTCCCATTCACCCACATATTCAAGCTTCCATTCTCACCCACATACACACCCAGGCTCCAGTTTTCACCCACACACACTCATTCAAGCACGTGCACAGCTTCCGCTTTCTCCCCCAGAGCAGGAAGATCAGCTGCCTCTCCTGCTGCCACCGGCCTCCTGCTATCTTCGGGCGTCGGGCCGTACTGCCCGCCGAACCTCCTGTCGGGGGGGGGGGGGGGGGAGGGAAGCGGAAGCGCAGCGCACAACGTCCGCTTCCTCCCCCCCCCCCCCCCCAAGCAGGAAGATCGGCGGGCAGTACGGCCCGACGCCCGAAGATAGCAGGAGGCCGGTGGCAGCAGGAGAGGCAGCTGATCTTCCTGCTTTGGGGGAGAAAGCGGAAGCTGTGTGCGGCGCTTCCGCTCCCCCAAACAGGAAGTTCGGCGGGCCGTTTGGTCCGAAGATAGCAGAACGGGTGGCAGCAGGAGAGGCAGCTGATTTTCCTGCATTGGGGGGAGGAAGCGGAAGCTGTGCGCGGCGCTTCCGCTCCCCACCCCCAAACAGGAAGTTCGGCGGGCCCGAAGATAGCCGGAGAACGGGTGGCAGCAGGAGAGGCAGCTGATCTTCCTGCTTTGGGGGGAGGAAGCGGAAGCTGCCCGCGGCGCTTCCGCTCCCCCCCCTCAACAGGAAGACCGGTTGGCCATACGGCCGCAGCAGCGCTTCCCCATGTGTGCAGTGATGGCGCGCGAGGCGTGGGTTCTCTTCTTCGCTGTCGCGGGGATGGGATCCCGCGACAGCCTTGCAGTTCCGGTGCCAGTTGGGTGGGCCTGGGTCTAAGTTGGGTGGGCACCTGCCCACCCAGGCCCACCCGTGGCTACGCCACTGGTGCAAACAGATCACTGCTACAGTCTGCACAGAGTTTCTGCCCTGCTCTGAACTAATAAATATTATCTGTGCTGATTAAGGTTCTCTTTTCTGGAACCCTGCTGTGGACAACTTGGGAGTAATTGAACTGTGCCCTGTCAGGATTTGAAGCTTTTCTTTCGGATAGAGGCTGCTGTATTGTGGATTTGACAGTTGAAGCAAAGAGCAGTACTGACGCCATCTTCAGCTCTAAATTCAAATGGACACACAGTAGGGTACAATCTGGGACTTTGCTTGTTCAGAGACTGCTTAAAGTTGGGTGCTATTATCACATGCTGATTCTGGTTGAAATACTTAACATGAGTTTATGACAAAGTTAAGTTTTCTCTTGTTCTATATACATGTGTTTATATGAAAAATGCAAATGCTTAAGAAGTGAACAGATTTATTTCAGTCATTCATCCCAGTAAAGATAAAACTGTTACTCACTAAAGAGCGTGTGGATTCATTTCTGATACTGGGCTGGGAATCAAAGTGCAGGTTTCAGACACAAGGAGTCATAAAGAAATTTGAACTTCAAGGGTTACAATAGCAAAAGCGAGCAAGAGAAAGCAAGGAAAATACAGAAACCAGATAAACAACAATGTCCATCTAATTTCATCCAGTAGTGTGTATGGTCATCACTAGCATTGGATATGTCTCTACAGAGGCAAGTGTGTGGTCAACAGAAGTGATGGGAAGGCCACCAATACGAATTACTTTATCCGATTGCGAAAACGTCAGCAGGTAATAGGGGGACTGTCAGTTGTGGGTAAGGCAAACTTTCAAGTCTAAGAAAGGCAAATAGATAGGAGAAGCAATGTCAAACAGGTTAGTGTCACATTTTGAAAAAACATCAGTACCACTGTTATCTAAAACATTTGAGGCACACAGTAAGAGGTGGAGAGGGTGAAAGCTTCTGCTCCACCACTCTCAGACTGAAAACTATTTCATATGTAACTTGAATTAGGTACTATCATCATTGAGCAAATGAATTCCCTCCCACCCCAGGGTCAGCCAAAGCGGGCAAGGCATAGTGTTTGACATGCTGGCACAGCGAACAACAGGGCACTACTTCCCTTAGGGAATTATTGTTGCCATTTCATTTCATTTTCATTTATTAAAACTTAATATCCTGCTTGATAAAACATGTTATCTAAGTGGTAATACAAAATATAGAATACAATTATAGGGGTAGATTTAAAGAGAAGCACGCACGAGGTACATTTGTGTGTGCTACCAGACACACAAATGCGCGCGCTGTGCCCTAGGGAAGGCCCAATGGCTTACCCCGTTCCCTCCAAGGCCGCTCCGAAATCGGAGCGGCCTCGGAGGGAACTTTTCTTCCACTCCCCCCCACCTTCCCTTCCCTTATTTAACCCACCCCCCCAGCCCTACCTAAATCCCCCCCCCCCCCCACCTTGTTTAACTTTTTACACCTGCCTCTGTCAGGCATATCTTGCGTGCGCTGGCCGGCTGCCGGCATGCCAACCCCCGGCACAGCCGCTGTGCCGGAGGCCTCAGACCCACCCCCGGACCGCTTCCAGACCGCCCCTGGATCGGCGCCACGGCCACGACTCTGCCCCTTCTTCAAAGCCCCGGGACATACACACGTCCCGGGGCTTGCGCGTGCCGCTGAGCCTATGCAAAATAGGCTCGATGCGCACAGGGACAGGTTTTCGGAGTTACGCGCGTAACCCTTTGAAAATCTACCCCATAGGGCCTCATTTTCCAAGCCACTTGCACACGATAAGGGACCTTTCACACGCGAAAAGTCCCTTATTGCGTGCGATACCAGGATGGGGGAGGAATCGGGGCGGAGTCGGCCTTGGAAGAGGAGGAGTCGGGGCGTCACCAGGGCCGACTCTGCACCGACGCCGCGGACAGCGAAAAAGGTAGGTGCCTTTTCGCTGCCTATTTCGCTCCCAATAGCTACACCTCCTATGGTGGCGCTATTGGGTGCGAAACCGGCAGCGATCGCACCGCGATGGTGCGATCGCTGCCGGCTAGCGCAGGCCCGCCCCCCGTTTCGGCCCCCTGCCCCTCATCTTCTAAAGTATCGCAGGCCTGCAATACTTTAGAAAATGAGGCCCATAATTTGTAAAACTTAACAAAAAATAAAAATAACAATACAATCAAACTTATAAAGCAAACACAAACAATAAAATATATTTAACACAGTATAAAACATAAACAATTATTAATCCACATAACTTTATAGGTCATATTATCAGAGACACAGCAGATATCAGGTTTAGATTTTCTCAAAAGCCTTAATAACAAAACAAGACTTCACAGCTTTTCTAAACATCAAATAATCCCAAATAGAGGGAATATCAGATGTTAAAGTATTCCATAGTGAAGGGGCTTGAAAACTAAAGGACGATTCTCTGGTGGACTCTAATCACTTAACAGATAGAGAGGGAACATGAAGTAATCCAGCTTGAGATGAACGCAAGGCCCGTGATGGAGAGTAGAGATGTGAATCGTGTGATTGATCGTCTTAACGATCGATTTTGGCTGGGGGGGGAGGGAATCTGATCGTCGCGGTTTTGTTTTTTTAAAAATCGTTTAAATCGTAAATCAGGGGAGGGCGGGAAAACCGGCACACTAAAACAACCCTAAAACCCACCTCGACCCTTTAAAATAAATCCCCCACCCTCCCGAACCCCCCCCCCCCAAATGTTTTAAATTACCTGGGGTCCAGTGGGGGGGGTCCCGGTGTGATCTTCCACTCTCGGGCCACGGCTGCGTTAATAGAAATGGCGCCGGCGCTACCTTTGCCCTGTCATATGACAGGGCAAAGGTAGCGCTGTATTGCAATACGACCCGAGTGCAGGAGGTCGCTCCCGGACCCCCGCTGGACCCCCAGGGACTTTTGGCCAGCTTGGGGTGGCCTCCTGACCCCCACAAGACAATACAGCCATACGGCCGGCACCATTTTGCAATACGGCCCGAGTGCAGGAGGTCGCTCCCGGACCCCCGCTGGACTTTTGGCAAGTCTTGTGGGGGTCAGGAGGCCCCCCCAAGCTGGCCAAAAGTTCCTGGGGGTCCAGCAGGGGTCTGGGAGCGATCGCCTGCGCTCGTGACGTCAGGGGACAGGAACCAAAATGGCGCCGGCACTACCTTTGCCCTGTCATATGACAGGGCAAAGGTAGCGCCGGCGCCATTTCTATTAACGCAGCCGTGGCCCGAGAGTGGAAGATCACACCGGGACCCCCCCACTGGACCCCAGGTAATTTAAAACATTTTGGGGGGGTTCAGGAGGGTGGGGGATTTATTTTAAAGGGTCGGGTGGGTTTTAGGGTTGTTTTAGTGTGCCGGTTTTCCCGCCCTCCCCCTTCCCCTCCCCCTCCCCCGATTCACGATTTTTGACGATAAATCGGGGGAATTCCTATTGTATCGTGCCTCTAATGATTTTTGACGATTTAAAATATATCGGACGATTTTTTAAATCGTCAAAAAACGATTCACATCCCTAATGGAGAGTAAGGAATCAGCAATTTCGAAAAATAGAGTATAAGACCAGATGAAAGTATCCGAAAAACAATTCAGAGCAACTTAAATCGAATTCTATAGGAAACTGGTAACTGATGTAATTGTTTTAAAGCCAGAGAAATATGATCAACTTTATGATGGCCTAAAGCTAGCCTAACAGCTGTATTCTGGACTAATTGAAGGCGCTTTAACTGAATATTCGAAACACCCAACAGCAGGGAATTACAATAATTGATCTTTGATATTACAAAAGTATGAACAATAGCTTTTAAGTCCTTTGCTTCCAAAACCAGACGACGTTTCCTAATATATCTTAATGACAAAAAAGATTTTTGAAACTTGGAAGAAATAAAACTAGTCATAGAAAGACCAGAGTCCAAATGAATCCCGAAGGAAACCACTGATGACTTTAAAGGAATAAGTATTCCTAAATTCACAGGCTCTGCATCTGAAGAAAAAATTTAGAACTGAACCAATCTGCTTCAGATGTTGATTAGTAGGCATCATTGCCAAGCCCAGTTCTGACATTTCTCATCCCCGAAATGCCCCAAGGTGTCCCAGAATGGGGTAGTGTGAGCCCTTGGGCTGCTATTAAATTTATTTAGCCTTTCTTGAGTGAGCACAAGATAGGCCTTTACAGGTGGCAGCTGATACACCATGAGACTAGATCTTCTACCTAACCAGCCATCTCCCTTTTGGGTTGAGCCCGCAGGTTCTGGCGGCTGGCAGGGCTTTCCAGGCCTAGTACAAGGAAGGTAGAAGTAAGCAAAGTCAGTGGCCGAGCTGAGGTTGGGGCAGGCAGAGATCAAAGTGGAGTCGAGGTCCAGGTTGAAGTCAAGGTAACGAGAAGTCAGGCCAGGCAGAGAAACAGAACAGAACAGACAGGAGCAGGCAAGGTTGAAACACACAGGAACTCACTGAAGCAACTAGTACTGCAAAACGATATAAGAACAAAAGAACATAAGAATTGCCATACCTGGTCACATTTCTTTTATCAGCCAACTGGATTATTTAAAACCATGTTACATAAGAACATAAGATATGCCATACTGGGTCAGAGCAAGGGTCCATCAAGCCCAGTATCCTGTTTCCAACAGTAGCCAATCCAAGTCACAAGTATCTGGCAAGTATCCAAACATTAGATAGATCACAAGCTACGATTACTTATTAATTAATAGCAGTTTATGGATTTTTCCTCTAGGAACTTATTTAAACCTTTTTTAAACCCAGCTACACTAACTGCTGTAACCACATCCTCTGGCAATGAATTCCAAAGCTTAACTATGCACTGAGTGAAAAAGAATTTTCTTTGATTTATTTATTTATTTTTATTTTTTTATATATAGACTAGGGATGTGAATCGTTTTAGGACGATTAAAATTATCGTCCGATAATTTTAATATCGTCTTAAACCGTTATGGAACACAATACAATAGAGATTCTAACGATTTATCGTTATAAATCGTTAGAATCGTGAGCCGGCACACTAAAACCCCCTAAAACCCACCCCCGACCCTTTAAATTAAATCCCCCACCCTCCCGAACCCCCCCAAATGACTTAAATAACCTGCGGGTCCAGCGGCGGTCCGGAACGGCAGCGGTCCGGAACGGGCTCCTGCTCCTGAATCTTGTTGTCTTCAGCCGGCGCCATTTTCCAAAATGGCGCCGAAAAATGGCGGCGGCCATAGACGAACACGATTGGACGGCAGGAGGTCCTTCCGGACCCCCGCTGGACTTTTGGCAAGTCTCGTGGGGGTCAGGAGGCCTCCCACAAGCTGGCCAAAAGTTCCTGGAGGTCCAGCGGGGGTCAGGGAGCGATTTCCCGCCGCGAATCGTTTTCGTACGGAAAATGGCGCCGGCAGATCGACTGCAGGAGGTTGTTCAGCGAGGCGCCGGAACCCTCGCTGAACGACCTCCTGCAGTCGATCTCCTGCCGGCGCCATTTTCGGTACGAAAACGATTCGCGGCGGGAAATCGCTCCCTGACCCCCGCTGGACCTCCAGGAACTTTTGGCCAGCTTGTGGGGGGCCTCCTGACCCCCACGAGACTTGCCAAAAGTCCAGCGGGGGTCCGGAAGGACCTCCTGCCGTCCAATCGTGTTCGTCTATGGCCGCCGCCATTTTTCGGCGCCATTTCTGAAGACAACAAGATTCAGGAGCAGGAGCCCGTTCCGGACCGCTGCCGTTCCGGACCGCCGCTGGACCCGCAGGTTATTTAAGTCATTTGGGGGGGGTTCAGGAGGGTGGGGGATTTAATTTAAAGGGTCGGGGGTGGGTTTTAGGGGGTTTTAATGTGCCGGTTTTGCGATTTTTCGATTTTTCACGATATTTTACCCCCCCAAACGGCAACAATACGATTCCCTCCCCCTCCCAGCCGAAATCGATCGTTAAGACGATCGAGGACACGATTCACATCCCTAATATAGACATTCGATCTGAGATATCACATCGGTTTACATTCAGGTATTGTATGTGTATGAGCTCCTTGCTAAATTCATGAAGTGCCCCCTAGTCTTTCTATTATCTGAGAGAGTAAATAACCAATTTACATTAACTTGTTCAAGTCCTTTAATGATTTTGTTGACCTCTATCATATCCGCCCTCTCCATCTCTTCTCCAAACTGAACAATCCCAATCTCTTTAGCCTATCCTTATAGGGGAGCCATTCCATGCCTTTTATCTGTAATGAGCACATTTTCTGTGAGCCCTTGGTGCTGTGCCATGGTTGGCGCAGCCTAGTAGGCAAACCTACTAGGTCCACGCCGACAGGTGGTAAACATGACCTACGATGAGACAGACTGGAGCTTCATCTATACAAGCTACCTCCCCTGCAGGTTGAGGCATTGGGTTCTGACGGTTGACAGGGCTTAGGTGGGTCTCAAGGGTGAACAGTGAAATGAGACCCCAAGGCCAGGTGGTGGTTAGGGCAAGCAGCAGATGATGGATACCAGAAGACAAGCTGGAGGCAGCAGACGGCGGATACCGGAAGACAGGCCAGAAGTTGGGGCAGGCAGCAAACAAGGCAAGGTCAGGTCCAAAGCAGAAAATCAAGTTCAGGCAGCAATCAAGGAATGATTGAAGTCCAAGCAGAGGTCAGGATTTGAAAATCAAGCCAACGAAGACAAGACAAAGACAAGGACCAGGACAAGGCAAAGACAATGACTGGGGTATGGCTGGACAAAGCAGACAAAGATGGAGCAAGGCAAGGTGAGCAGGAACTCAGGGACAAGACAGGAAGGCAAAAGCAAGGCAGGAACGCAGGAACACATAAACGCAGGAAAACAGGAACAAGATAGGAACACTGGAATGCAGGAACAATGGCAACTCGCACTAAAGACCAAAAGCATACTAAGTGTCCTTTTGCTGAGGCATCAGATACTTCTGAGGAGGGGAGTTTTAAGGAACGGCCCCAGTGATATCATCAAGGGGAGCAGTGACTGGGTTCCTTCCGCAGGCCCTTTAAGAGGAACAGCATTGGGCATGCACACATCTAAGGAGAGGTGGAGGAGTGGTGGCATCCTGCTGCGCTTAGCAGCATTGTTCTCTGGCGGCGTTCCAGCTGCATGAGGTTGCTGGTGATGTCATGGGTAAGTGAGACATCTTGCAGGGCTGTCCTGCAAACCACTGACTATAACATTACATGTTGGTAAAAATAGAAACATAGAAACCCCTTACCTCCACTTATCCGATCCAGTGGAGATCTGCTGGCGAGGACTTGGCCCCAATACCAGGAGGCTGGGTTCTAACACTGGGGCCTCAGCCCAGACTTAAGCCCAACATTGAGGCTTGGCATGGAGGCCGGGTCCTGACGCTGGGCCTCAGCCTAGTCTTAAGCCCAGACCAGATGTGACACCATGGTCCGGCCTTGGCCCTATGGTCAGGCCCAGACCCAGGCCTCTGAGCAGGTCTGATGTCCTCTTCTTTTCTTCTTCAACTGACACCATCCGCTGGTGTCACACCGGAGTTAATTAACTCCAGCACATTCACCACAGCAGACAGTGCCATTTTGATGTACAGTGTCATTTGAAGAAGAAAAGAAGAGGTTGTCAGACCTGCTCTGGGGCCTGGGATCCAGGCCTGGGTCTGACCCTAGACCGAGGCCCAGGCATTGGTGCCTGGCCTCCAGGCCAGGCCCCAACATTGGGCCTGCTTCAGGTTCCAGCCTCTGTATCAGGCTGCAGTGTCAGGCCTGGGTTCAGGCTCCAACTTAGGCTGAGGCCCAGGCGTTGGGACCCAACCTTCCAGCTAGGCCACAGTATGGGGCCTGGGTCTGGGCTTTGGCCTTGGCCGAGGTACAAGTGTCGAGACCCAGCCTGGCCACTTCTGCAAATATCCAACAAATTAGGTAATTTTTTTCGGGGGGAGTTGGCCAAGGCCCCGGCATCAGCCCAGGTCTAGGCTGCAGCCCCTGCTTTGGGTCTCAGCCTATGCATAGGAGAGGCAATTAAAATGAATGTAATGAATAAGGTTTGTTTCATTCGGGATGGCCCTGATTTGTTTTGGGGCCCCCCAAATGAAACAAATCAGCTTTATTTGTCACATTTCATGCATTTTTTAAATGAATGCACATCCCTTCTAATTTCATCAGGGCAATTCATAGGAGCCTCCGGGAAATTTCTCTAGATGTCAACTACTCTTATATACAATTTTCTTATTATATGAATACCTGCCTTTTTGTCTATTTTCTGCTGTATCCATTGACCTTGGAACATGAACTTGGAACCATGCATGTACATAACTAATCATAATAAAATCACACTAATGTGAGGCTCACCAGTTTATAGTTTTCCAGTTCATTCCCAGAGCCCATGACTGCTTTAAATGACAGGTTGCAGATCATCAGAAACAGGCCTACAATTTCATGTTTGAGTTCCTTCAGAACTCTAGGGCAAATACCATCCAGTCCCAGTGATTTGTTATTCTTTAATCTCATTTATTACATTCTCCAGAGTCACAGTGATTTCATTCAGTCGCTCAGAGCCATCACAATCAAAAAATGTTTCTGGAATGCATATGATCCCAAAATTCTCCTTAGTAAAGACAGAGGCAAAATTTAATTCAGTTTTGCTACTTTTTCCTCATAGTCTTTTTGCTTTGAATGCATTTGAAAAAAAATGTATTATTTGTTTTTACCTCTATGGAAAGCTTCTTTCCAAATTCTCTCTTAGCATCCCTAATTACTTTTTATATCTAACTTGCCAATGCTTTTGTTCTTCCATATTTTCCTCATTTGGGTCTGCTTTCCAATTTTTGAAAGATGCCCTTTGTGCTTTAATTGTCTCTTTCCCCTCATTATTAAACCATGCCAGCAACAGTCTGGGTTTCCTTCTACCTTTTTTAATGCATAGCATACATTTTATCTGATCCTCAAGGATGGCAATTTTAAACAGTGTCTATGTCTTCTGCAAGTTTTTAACTTTGTGAATTGCACCTTTTAGATTATTTCTAACAAATTTCCTAATTTTATCATAGTCTCCCTGTTTTATAGTTAAATGCTACTGCAGTAGTTTTCCTTGGTATTCGCCCTCCAGTGATTATGTCAAAGTTAATTACATTATGATCACTTTTGCTACTTTTATTTCTTGCACCAGATCCTGTGTTTCACTGGAATTAGATCCAATGTAGTTCCCTCTCTCATTGGTTCCATGACCAGCTTCTGCATGAAGGTGTCATTGATGGCATCTAGGAACTTTGCCTCTATTGCATGTTCTGATGCAACATTTACATAATCAATATTTGGGTAATTGAAGTTTTCCATTATAATTTTGTTGTCCATTTTACCAGTCAGTCAAATCTCTGTTTCCTCATCCTGACTAGGTGGACGGTAGTATATCCCCACTACTATACTCTGCCCTTTTATATCATCTAGTAACTCATTCAGTTCGGCTACTGTAGCAAGAATTCTCACCCAGAGAACGTAGACCATGGTCCCCTCCAGTACCCAGCTAATGTGGACATTAAATCCAGCCACTAGGTGTCACTGTTGTATGTTCCTTCCCCATGGAGCTGTGAATACTACCTCTGCAGCATCACCAGTAAGAATGTAAAATATTAAACACTTAAATATCACTTCATTAATATTCTGCATTCACCAAATGAATACAAAATTATTGAAGGGGCATGAAAGCCCTCAAAATCCTTACTGTGAATTGGAATTTCAAACCAGGGGAGATGTAAAACCAAGGCTCTGAGAAACAGGTATGAGGAAAGTTACTTCCAATATTCATTTATTCACATCACTTTGAAAGAAGGGACCAATCCATGTTCAGAAGTAGGGGACCAATAACATTCAGAACCGTGACTGGTTGCCTAATTCTTAATGATTGATCACCTAACTCTGAAGTTTGTTTGGTCTAGCTCTGAACAGGGATTGGTCCCTTCTTTCAATCAGGCCTATCCTGTAAAGTGCGGCCGCGTTTACCCTGCTCCTAAGCCGCTTTTAACTCACGTTCCGGCCGCGTTAGCCCTTCCTGCGATCCCGAATCCCCTTTAACCTACTCCTACCGCGTCCTAAATTCCCCGGGTAACCCCTTCCGCCCGCGGCATGTATATTGCATGCAAACGAGCGAATTAGCTCGATATTGCATGCAAACGAGCCAATTAGCTATTCCCCTAGCATCCCGTAACCCGCGCCCCGACTAACGCTACCTTTCCCTGCCGTTTTGTCGCGCGTTTAACCTGCAAACTTACCGCCTACCCTGACCCAGGTGGTAGAGGCATGGGTAAGGGTAGGTGGCAAGCTTTCCCCCAGCCCCCACTCACCTGCCCCGGCCGCGATCATGGGTGCCGGTCTCCGTGGCAGCCCCAGTCCTCTCCCCTCCTCCCAAAGCCAAAAGCTTCGGGAGGAGCGGCCAATTGCACGCTTTCCCCGTGCAGGCGGCCATCTTGTCGGGAGGAGCTAAGGCAGGCCAGATCGTGTTCCTGCTCATGGCTGGCTGCAAAAAAGTAAGTTTTTTGCCGGCGTCCGGGCTGGGGGAAAGCTTCACCGTTGCTAGTGTCCCCCCTCCTCCCGGAGCAAGGTGGCTTTTCCGCCCTGCTCCGAGAGGAGGGGGGACACTGAAAAGTCTTTTCGCCGCTGTCTTCGCCGTTGCTTCGCCGCTGTCTTCGCCGCTGTCAGTGTCCCTCCTCCCGGAGCAAGGCGGCTTTTCGCGCCCTGCTCCGAGAGGAGGGGGGACACTGACAAGTCGTTTCGCCGTTGTTTCTGCGCTGTCGCCGCCGTTGCTTCCTGGTATCTGTCATTTCAAATGACATTTGAAATGACAGATACCAGCGTGGCGTGAAGCCTTAGGCCCGCGCACCCAGGATCCTGTATAGGCGCTCTATCCAGTATCCTGGGTTGCGCGGGCCTAAGGCTTTTCAGACGCGGCTTACATTTACATATAATTAGGCTTCAGGATCGAGCGGTAGGTGAGTTGCACTGTGCGGGCGGTAACCGCGGGTGCCGTAGGCACTAACGCAGCTCTTCCTACCGCTCGGTACTGGATAGGCCTGAATGTGAAGTGAATAAATGAATATGGAAATAACTATCCTCACCCTTTTCCCTCAGAGCTCTGCACTTACATTCACCCCATTCCCCCTCTCCCCCCAGCTTTCATTCCAAGTCAGGCAATTTTGTGTACACATTTAAAACCATGGGATGTTTAAACACAGATGTCTGATGAATGCAAGTATAATTTTAAAACTATTTTAGATTGCTAACAGTTAGCTAATATAATTTTAATAATTTAAATAATATTTGCATCCCTAATCCTCAGCCCCAGCCCCTTGGGAGGCAGATTTCTGGTGCATAAACTGAACCCAGGTTCTCCATATGGCAATAAACAGCATTTGACATGGAAACCTTGGGCCGGTCCATGGAGCCTTTTTTAAAAGAACAGAAGGGTCAGATCTGCTAAAGAGCTTTTCCCATCAGGCCCATAGTAATAGGGTAGACAGAGCAGACATCTGAGATGTGTATCACATCCTGCATGATCCTGTGGCAGGGAAAGCATTATGGGCTGGAATCAAAAGTAAACAATGCTATTTCAGTTAGGCTATACTGAAGTGAAAGGGTGCGTCTCTCCTTTGAAATCACTGTCAGAACAATGCTTCACCTCATGTCTGAGGAAGTGAAAAATCATGAATCTAAGTAACTAATACTTATAGTGGCCATTATTTTAAACTATATATATATTATTCTAGATAGTTCCCCGTTTAAAGTAAAACATTTATTGAACACGTGGTAGCTACATATTGCCCCTCACATGCACTTTTTATAGGCTGTTTAATGCTTGGTAAATAGATTTTCCCATTTTAAGTCCAGAATCCACATTCGGCATCCTTGCAGGACTATTCATGCCTTTAAAATTTAAAAGGCAACCTGCTTGCTATTTTTTACTCGATACAAAAATATTTATCAACGGTGACATTCTGAATAGTAAGACTGACCACATGGACACCAGGAAAAGTGGGCAGAGCACAGCACTTGGGTTCACAGGATCATCTCATCCCTCCGGAAAAAAATGAGAGCAGAATTGGTTTATACTTTGAGTCTTCCTTGCACGGTCTGTTGAGTTCCACCTGCCATGCGATGTGATTCTGAAATTTATACTTTTAAATCTCATGCACCAAATTTGGGAGTGTCGCTTATGTAGCTGTCTCCATCAACACTCTTGTGCAGATTACAAGGATGCATCTAAATTCATACTTTACTATTGCCAGCAGCATTTTTAATAAAATAACATTTATACTTCAAGCTATATTGTAGCCTGGCTCCTCTTTTCTCTTGGTGCAGTTTGGGTACTCCGTTTGCTGCAAGAAGATTGCCACATCACTCTGTACCTATTGCCTGGGGAGAGAATATCGTTATATAGGCAGGTAAGTGGAGAGGCTGAAGGCATTTAATGATATATTAACTGTGAAATTATGGATCTAGGAGAGGACCCATGGTAGTGAACCTCTGTTGCTTAAGCAACTTTAGCTGCAGTTGGTATGTAGGGGGCTGAATTTCAGCAATATTATGCATTAGTGTGCCTAAGCACATGTATATAAGATTAGGCAGAAAGAAAGCAGGAGGCGTTTTGGATCAATACTAGGCATCTAAAATCCCATCTGAAAATGGCGTTGATGCCTTCTCATGTGCTTAAACACCTGGGAGTCCATTTTCAGCCACTGCTTGGTTTAAACTTATCCAACTAGCTTTGGCAGGATATTCAGTGGTGCAGCTGCACCATTGACTATATCCGATTATATTAAAGGCATCTGTGATAAGTTTATTGAGCTAACTTTAGAACTGTTCTATGGCGTGATCAGAGTTATTTGGTGAACTGAATATTGGAGATAGACAGATAATTTTGGCTGGGTAATGTGATATAGCCAGGACAGGAAAACTTACATTTCTTTCAGTTCTATTGAATTGATTAAAGGTAATAGACCTGGAATATCTTCTGTGCAGATGTGGTGAGTGTGCACACCAGTAAGGACCTGATCCCTTATGCCACAGACCTCTTAGAATGTGGATAGGCAATAGATCCTGTGCCTTTTCCAAACTGAGGACTTCCCAATTCTTTTTCCCTTTGATTTGGAGTTGTGCACTGTAAGTGAGACCAAATGCAGAAGCTGAGGATCTGGAATGCCTCTGTCCTCACTGGGGGAGTGAGGGAGGGCTCTCCTGACCCCCCCCCCCCCCCCCCCGTACTCTTAGCCATCTGAGTTCCCAAACACCACGCAGCACTGGCAAGTGACTTGCACACGCAGAGCATTTAGCAGGAGTCAGGCTGGAACGTCAAGCTTCTTATTCATACGTTACAAACACTCATGCGCTCACATGATGGGGTAACATACATTTTACCTCTTGCTTTTTGGTTTTCCACAGTTTATCCCGATCCCAAGATTTCCAGGACTCTCATCTTCCTCTTCCCCTTTTTCTGACTCAGCGCAGTGAGCATTTGTCTGGCGATCCCTCTCCCCTTCTGAGGCAGTGACTCAGGCAAATGTCAATTATTACAATAATCCGAGTTTTCCCAGTACAAGCTGATGCCAAGGTTACTTAACAACTTGATGCATTATTCTTCTCTATAGATGCTGTTTTGCCTTTCAAAAACCAAACAGGAGAAACGGAGGTTCACAGCATAGATAGGGTCAACTAAAAACAATCCTTTCATACTTATTGTAATAATATTCCTGCACTAGATGGACATAAAATTTGCAGTTTGGTTAACAACCGAGTCCTTCGGCAGACTGCCCCGTTTCCTTAACCCCTGCTCCATTCTCCATTCACACAATGGATTTGTTCAGTTTACACGTGAATTGCACTAGTGCTTATCAAATGAATAACTTCTGATACCTGGGTCATCCAGCCCAGCCCTTCATCCAGTCCAACCTCATCTGACACCAGGTAAGAGTTAAAAATAAGTAACCTGAGCCCTCATGCAAGAATTGGAAAAGCTAGGGCAAAACAAGATTAAAACAATGATGAACGGCAGGCAGACTATCCTCTAGATGTAGGAGAGGGAGCAAGTCTGAAGCCAGAACTCAGGGCAAAGGAAGCACAGATACCAGGTGCATCTCTGCAAGGGCAGGAGGAGGAGAATCATAGCATGGGTAGACTGCTCTGGGAGCCGCGAGCAACGACTGAGTTTCAGAAAGAATCAGTAGCAGGGCTGCCTTGAGGCAGGAGCAGGGCCTGGCTTTCAATGAGACCCACGTTCACTAACAGGCTTAAGCTACATTTTTCCCACACGGTACATTAGCCCCAGATTCTCCAGGTTTTCCCATGGGGGGGTGGGGAAAGAATACTCTCACAGGCCCTGGGCATTTATCCTCCACAGTGTCTATGGTAAATATAGTAACAATAACACTGGACTCTGTTGAATAGGTTGCAGCATAACTTTACTGATAGGTGATTTTTAAGGTTGAATATAGTTCTCATTACAAGTGCAATCTTTGTATAGTCCATAATAAACATTATGGACGGTAAAATCTGTGACTCTGCAGTCTCTTACTCAGTGCACATTCCCAGCAGATTCCCTGCCAATTTCCTCCTTGGGGTGGCTACTCTGATGGGGTGATGGATCGCATTCATTTCTCCATTTACAACACGTCTCATCAGATGCTCCTCTGCTTTCTCTCCCAGTCCTTGTTTTACCTATAAGGTACTTATGCAACTCCTTCTCCTGACTATCTGGTAGATATCTGTGCTGGATCTCCGCCGGTGGGGTGACACTCTTCTCTTTTACTCCTTAAAGCTTATCTTTCACCCAGGACAACTGGTTGCTTGTTCTATCCTCCTCCTAAAATTCTGAATGGGTGCACTGACCCTCTCAGATGGAGAGCTCAGAAAAAAAAGACATGAAAGAAACAAGATTGTAGAAAACGTCCTCTAAAAGAAATGTAAGAAAATAGGAAATAATATTCCTTAAAAAGAGGGAAGAAGAACACCTTTTCCACTCTTTCCGAACACAGACCTGGAGACATAAGGAGGTCAATACTCAAAGTGATGAAGATGGATTACTCATAAGTTACCCGAAAAACAATTATTAAACATATGAGGGAAACTGAAACATACAGTAATAAATTATTAATTAATTTTTTAAAATCCCGGGATTTGGTATCAGAGTATTCAGTGCTTCAATCTCCTGGGCTCTTGCCCACAAAGGACTACAACCCCTCTCATTTATTTGCACTTTTGTAACGTCATTTACTTCATCCCGTTCATTGTTTTACCTTTATACCATAAGTGAAATCTACTCTTTCCCTTTTAAAATACCCTTCAGTGAATGTCTTAATAATCTAAAACAGCTTATCTCCTTTCTACTACTTCATATCTTGAAAAAACATCTCATTTTTTTTGGGGTTTTTTTTTACTGCTGCTGTCGCCGTCTCTATTGCTGTTCCTTGCCTGCCCGACATTGACAATGTTTCGGCGTGAAACTCACGCCTGCTTCAGGGGACTTAACGTTGTTCGTTATAGCTGATCCCAGCTCAACCCAGCAGCTCACACAGGTAAAAAGATGGCCTGGCCTGGTTTCCGTATCTGCCCCGACCTTTCCCTGGAGTAGGATTCTTGCTACTGGAAAGTTCTAGGGAGCCACCTAAGTCCTGCCAGCCGCCAGAACCCAAGGGCTCAACCTGCGGGGAAGGCGGCTGATATAAGTGGAGCTCCAGCTGGTCCCACCCCAAGAGCTTCTCTGCCAGCTGTCGGTGTGGGCCAGCACTAAGTGTCCACTATTCCTGCAAGTATCACACTTGGTTAGTGCACATCATTTTCTGCCCCTCCCCTCCCCCTGCAGTTGTGTACTGCTCCCTTGGATATCTGCATCTCAAATGAACTACTGTGAGCATTTTTGGAACGAATCTTGTCAAGCACGTGAACACTCCTCGAGCTTTCTTAGATCACTTCTCATTCCCTCCGGGCAGTCTACCTTGTTGCAGATCTTACTGTTATCTACTGTATGTAAAGGTGTTCATATTAGAATTCATATTTACCCCAAACCATGGCATCATACCAACAATTCTACACAGGTACAATGAGTCCCTTCCCTAAAGAGCTTACTGTTAAGTGGGTCTGTGAGACAACTGCTTTTGCCTAAGGCCATTGAGAGTATCGGTGGCAGTTGCAGGACTCGGACATAGATCTGGTGGCTCAGAGTGTTATAGGAATACAATTCAAGCGTCCCTAATTTAAACAGTAATTTTCATGCTTTACTTTTACCATTGCTTTCCATCCAGGAGAAATTTGTTTTTTTTTTGTTTTGTTTTTTTGCCAAAATTCACTGGTAGGATCTGCCTGACTTTGTTCCCCAAGATTTGGGTTCTGTGCTTTGCTCTGGTATTGCTGATTTTCCTCCACAGGTTACACGTTCACAACTGCAGCCAGAGTAAATACCACTTTCTCTCTCTCTCACACACACACACACACATACTTAATACGTCAATGGGGAATATGCCCAGGACACAACAATGAAAAAGGAAACTCTACTGAGCGATACCCTATATGGGAAGCTCAAAGGTTATTTAGAGGCCTGCTTATTAAAAAAAATACTTTTCCTTTTCTTCTTCTTTTTTTTTTTTTTTACACATACACATCCTGCCATATGACTGCTTTCATGCTGCCAAGGAGTAAACACGTAGGAATGCCATTATCAAAACGGAGCCGAAGTTGACAAAAATAAAACTAGAGACATGACGGAGGAAGTCGTACCGGAAGATGAGCTAAATCTGCTCCGACTGCACGCTTTCCAAACGGCTGTGCTCCGATGGGCCCCCGAAATGTGCGCCAAACAGAGGCACGCATCGCCTGCCCCGCACGTGTAGGCTTGTTACTGCCAAATCCCGGGAGCCCGATTACTTTTAAGGGGGGGTGGCAACCCAGGGGGTGGATTGGGCTCATGGTCACTCTGGGCAGTGATGCAAACTGTGCAGGCTGGAGACAGCAGGAAAACCAGTTTGTATCCCCCTCAGAAGTAAACTTTTCCCAGAGCCTTTTGCTGCTGTGTGTTGCCTCTCCTCTTTGCGACGGGAGGTTGTTGTGTAAAGGACGACAAGAGACAAGGAAAAAGGTTCGACCCATAGAAGAATAAGCCAGCCAGGTGGTGCTTATCTAAGACGGGGAAAAAGGAATCCAGCCCTTATGTTAGTTTGCCACAGATAATTATCAGAAAAAAACTTGAGTCCATCAATGCCAATTGCGTGACAGGGAAAAGGATGCCAGTCCGTTTCTCAGCCTCTTCTGCGTTCATTTCCTCTGTTATGTCTGCAGAAGGCGCTCAGAGACAAGAGCTTCCTTTTTAGCAAGAATAATATCTCCCGCAGTCTTGTTTTTGCCAGGACTTTTTTCTGCAGGTTCAGCTTTTAGATCTGCTCTAGATGAATATCTGCTAATGGAACCTGCAAATGCTTTGATTGGCTTTGACAGAGGGATATAATTGTTCTATGGTTTTACTTTCAAAAAGGTTCAACGACCCTTCCTGGGACCTAACCTGAAAAGAAAGCTTTTGTCTTAATCTGACTTTCCAGGTCAGCAAATTGAAATAATTACATGGGAGAGAGAAGACTTCTTGGAGTGCCCTTTGAAAATATGGGCTGGTGGTGTCGTAAATTTCTGGAATCCAGGCTTGGATCCCCTTGTTAGTTACGTTAGGCTGACATCTGTCTGAAAGATCTGAGACTGCCTTGTAGATTTAGGAGAAGATGGCTGCCGGAAACTGCTGAAGGCCGGAGAGCCAGAGATGACATATGGCTACTATGAAATGCTAGGGTTTAATTAAAGACATATTTCTTTAGAGGCTAAAGTATTACCTTGTAAAGTAGTAAGTAAAAGGTTTACTGGTTAAACTGTCCGTTAGTAAAATTTCTAGGCCTCGTTGCTGATTGGTTGAAAATTCATTAACAATGTTTCTGGATCATATTTTAAAGTGTCAGTTTCATCTGCGACACCCAGAACGTCCCAGGTATGGTCAACGACTGTAACCATTTATTACTTTGAATGCAACTTGATAAGAACAGTGAAAGAGGCACTTAAACTGGCCTCAGCTGATTGCAAGGTGTATTACAAAGTTTTCTTTCAGTTTTTAACATAGACTTCAGCTGAGGTGAGAGGCCTCCGGGGGATCCCCTGAGGGCCTTTCCCTTGGGATTTTCTGCAGCAGACAGACTTCAAGCTTCGAGTTCCCTTCCGACATGCTTCTGCTAAACTGCTGGCCCTGAGAAGGGAGGTGTGAGTCTCCTCAGGGCAGCCTTCACCTGACTTCACACTACTTTACTAACTTCACAGAGAAAAATTCCCAGAAGAAAGAAAAGTGTCATCAGTGGACAGAGAGTCTGGGTTTTCCTCCCCCAACATCTCCTGGCATTATAAAAAAAAAAAAAAGTGAAAAATACTTCATTTATTGATAGAGAATTAGGAACTTGGCCTCACAGAAAAGCAATAAGGCACACGGTGTTATGCCTTGCTTTAAAAATTATGCTTTGCTCGTGATTGAAGGCATTTCAGCAGGGGTGCAGCTAGAACTGAATTATTTGGGGTTGACAAGGGTGGGCACTGTGGCCAGCCCCCTGCCCCCATCTCTTACTCCTTTTCATGGTAGTGGCTACAAAACCTTTTTAATTTCCCACAACTCTCCTGCCTCTTCGCTGTCTCCCTAGTTTGTCTCTGCTGTTTCTCGCTCTCCCTCTGAGTTTAAGGAAACTACTTTATACAAGTGTTCATCTCTCAGGCTGCTAAATAGTAATTGTGCAAATAGGCTTCCACCCAGCCCAGACATTCCTAACTTTCGGGCCACTCTCCTGTGCTAATCTCTGAAAGCAAAATGTGCGGCTTGGCTGCACATTTTGCTTTCTGAATCGCGCGGGAATACCTAATAGGGCCATCAACATGCATTTGCATGTTGCGGGCGCTATTAGGTTCGGGGAGGGGGAGGGGGTTGGACGCGCATTTTGGACGCGCTATTACCCTTTACTGAATAAGGGGTAAAGCTAGCACGTCCAAAACACGTGTCCAAATGCCGGCTATCAGTGCGCTCCGTCGGAGTGCTCCGTCGGAGCGCACTGTACTGTATCAGCCTGTTTGAATGGGGTTAGAGGAAGGGGGATATAATTATCCACCAAAAGTAAACAAAGGCTTTGATGGCCCCAAACCTTTACATGTCTGGCCCAAGGACAGAAGTGTTTGCCATTCAAGTTATCTCCTCAAAGGTGCAGGGGATCACAGACAGGCAGTGATTCCAAAGCATCCATACCCTCTAACTCAGGGGTAGGCATCTCCGGTCTTCGAGTGCCACAAGTCAGTCCGGTTTTCAGGACCCAAACTTTGGAACATATTACCAACAAATGTGAAGCTAGAAACAGATTTTAGAAAGTTTAAGTGAAAACTAAAAACCTGGCTTTTCAACAAAGCATATACAGAGTGAATTAGAGATTTTATTCTTTTACTTTTATGCTTTTTAGTCCCTTTTAATTTCAGCATTAATGCATATTTTAGTGATTATGTCATTGATGTTCATAATATTTTATTTTCAGTATTTTCAGTATTTTTATGGATTAAGTTTTTTCTATACCGGCATTCGCGATGGAATCGCATCATGCCAGTTTACAAATAACAAGGTGTGCCAAAAGGAAAAATAAAATAATAACATTAATAGATGCTAAAAGAAAAAGTAGCAGTTACAATAAAACAGGGACATAATACAATTTGGAACGGTGAAGAGGTGATAGTAATTTAACAGAGAAAAAGAAAAAATGCCAAAAATGCCAAACCTGGCAAAGTTTTTGATTACCCTGTTGGGTGGTCAGAGTTGATTAAGGTGAATTAAGGTTCAGTTGGAGTCTGGAAAGGCTTTCATAAATAACCAGGTTTTAAGTCTTTTTCTGAATGTTGGAAGACAGGGTTCCTGTCTCAGTTCTGGTGGGATGGAGTTCCACAGAGTAGGTCCTGCTGTGGAGATAGCCCTGTCTCTGAGAGTTATGTGCTGAAATGTTTTGGAAGGAGGAACCTGTTCTTATTTTTATTTTAGTTACTATTTATAATTTACTGTTATTTTATGCACAGGAGTTTTTTATGATTGTATTTGCTTTTATAATTTGTAAACTGTTGCGATGGCTCATCTTAGTGATGGTATAGAAAAGTTGATAAATAAATAAATAAAATATGCACGAGATGGATTTGCATGCAGTGGAGGCAGAGCATGCAAATACCCTAGCAGCAGGGTCATGTCCTATCTTAGCCCCTTTAAGGGGCTAAGATAGGACATGACCCTGCTGCTAGGGGTGGGAATGGGAGCCAAATGTGAGGGGGCCAGAGGACTCCAAGTCCCAGCTGTGGCTAAGCCTCTGCATTCAGGCATTGACAGCATGCCATTTATTGTTTTATTTAAAAGGATTTTTATACCATCTGATTGGTAGATAGATTCAAGGCAGTTTGACAGTCACCATAGTAAATCAGAACCTAAAAATACTTAAGCTAGGGTTTCCTAAACCTGTCCTGGTGAACCACAGCCACTTGGATTTACAGGATGTCTACAATGAATATGCATGTGATATATTTGCATGTGTTAGAACAGTATATGCTAATTTATTTAATGCATATTCATGGTGGATATCTTGAAAACCTGACTGGTTATGGGGGTCACCTGGACAGGTTTGTGGAGTCCTGACTCAAGCACTATGAATGACACACGGGAGTGTGGGAGTAGTGTAAATGCCATAGATGTGGTAAAGGGAAGCACCCCATACCCAAGCTTATTAGAGTGGTCTCTATAAAACCAGCCTGGCTATAACGAATTGTATATCTAAAACAAATTTCCCCCATTGCCACAGGTAAAACGTAGATTGTGAGCCCTCAGGGGACAGGGAAATACCTACAGTACCTGTAGGGGAGTGGGGTGACTGCTGAAGTTGATGGTGCACCAGAAACATTGCTGCTGCCAGGTGCCCTAGAACACAGTCCACCCTCCCTACATCATCCTGTGAGCACTACTTTCTTTGATGCAAAAGGTCTATCAATTTTATGCTCACAGCAACCCAATCCTTAGAGGGAAAATTAGCTAAATCCATCCCTTATAATAATCGCCTAATCTACTAATAGCAGTTATAGCAATAAAATATGTGAATGAAAAATTATTTTCTGCAAGAACATTCAAAACCACTTTCTGCAAGCAAATGAAATTAATAAAGAGCAAACATCTGTTTAAAATAGAAATGAGGAAGAGAGGAGCATAATGCCGTAAAAACCAGTGATAAGTACACAAGAACTGGACCTTTAAAATACAGACAAACCCTGGCCAAATACAAAATAGAAATATGGCAACAAAAAACTGTACTGGAAACCAGAAGCCCGACTATTATTGTTCTTCGCAAAACATCACGCAATAAAATCAAGAGATATAAAACAAAATTCATAATACTAAAACCAAGAAAATAAAGAATAAATGTCAACACAGCTGACGAACATCCAATAACTTTATAAAATCTTGCAGAAATTTGTTCTGTTTTCCAAACATCAATAAAATATTTCAAAACATCTGTGCTATTGTGATAGCAGGGTATATAATTTTAAGGATATACATTATTATTATAGGTTCTACTGGGAATGTGTATGAAAAGCAGCTAAGTTGAGTACACTTTGAGATTCAGTTGGTGACGGTTACATATATTAAGTAAATGAATATTATGGAGTGGGTAAACTCTGGGACAATGTGGAAGGTCCGTTGAAAGTGAACTTTTTGAATACAAGTTTGATAAGAGTTTTTTTTTTAATTGTTTGGATGTGTGTCTTTATACACCCGGTATTATAAGTTCTTAAGGTGTGCCTTTGTGGGTTGTTTTCCCAGATGGTCAGTACCCCCCTGATGAAGCTGGTAACAGAGAAACAAGGGCCTCTTGTAGGGGTTGTGCCGTGGTGAAAGATGAAGCACTGTCTCTAACTTTTGATGAAGTAAGCAGCATACAGTGAAGAGCACCAGATGAAGACAAATTCAATCTTTTATACATCTTTAAATACAGATGCACACATGTATTGATTATATCCAACTACATAATTCATTAAGAATAGCGAATAGTCAGACAATCGTGTCATTGGGTTAAAACAGTTATAGAGTTGTAAGTGGTGTTATGTAACCACAGGATGTAAAAATACATGTGTTTTTGTTACATTCTGAAACAACTTGCATTTTGAATAAGCTATATTTTTGTAAAATCTGGTTGGCAACTTCACGTTGCTCTAATTGTGATTTTAATTGAGTGAATGTGTGAATGAGTGAGTGAGTTTTATGACACACTTTCTATGTGATTTTGATAATAAAGATTTGCTCTCTCTTATGATTCATTGTATAGTAGTCAAGGGAATGCCAGGAACCAGCAGAGGTATCTGAAGGCCGAGGACGGTCCAGACAAGGCCAGGTCCCAGAGTTCTGGATCCTAAACAGGAACAGAGTAAAGCAGGGGTGTCCAGATAAAGATAGGCCGAAGCCTGAGAGGCCAGGTCTGTAGGATACTGATGGAGGGTCCAAGGCAAGCTGGAGTCAGGGCAGGTGGCAGGGAGGCAAGGTACCAGGAAGCAGAGCCAAGGTCAGAGCCAGGAGATCAAATCAAGCATAGTCCAGACGAGCAGGGGTCAAAACCAGAGAATCAGTCCAAGCCTAGTCCAAGCGAAGCAGGGGTCAAAACCAGAGAATCAGTCCAAGCCTAGTCCAAGCGAAGCAGGGGTCAATACCGGAGAATCAGTCTAAGCGTAGAGGGAGGAGGCGAAGGAATAGGAACCAGGATCAATGACAGGAACAGGAGTTAGGAACGATGACAGGAACAGGAATCAGGAACAAGCAACGAGCACACAAGCAATCGTGGAGACCTGTTGCCAAGGTAGGGAACAAGTGGCTGGGCACTGCCTTTTATGCAGAGGCCCAGTGATGTCATCATCCAGGGCAGCGGGCTACTTTCCTGCCGCGGTTCCTTTAAGAGTGAGCGAGTTCCGCGTGTGCGCGCCTAAGCCAGGGCCCGGAGGAAGCAGGATGGCAGTGTCACTCCGCGGCCCACTGGGCACAGGAAGGAACCGTGCAGGAGTCAGAAGAGGTAGAGGCAGCTGTAGACGCTTGGAGACGGAGGCGGCTGCCCACCGCCGCGAGCGAAGGTGAACCGGAGCTGGCAGCTGGATTCCTGGGTGATTAGGCCCGGGCATGGGCCTACCATGGCCGGGATACGTAACAGAAATATGCAGGCAAAACCAGACTCTGTGGAATACTGAAGAAACAGCAAAATACAAATATATAAGAAATGCACATTTCCAAAGATGACATATTCCAATAGCTGAAAGGCAAAATAATTTTTTTTTTACCTTTTTTATCTGATCTTATTTTTCTAATCAGTTGGTCCCAGTCTCTTTTTCCCCTTGTCTGTCTTTTTCTTATTCCTTTTTACAGGTTTCTTTTATTCTTTCTGTTTCTTCTCTCTCCTCTTGTCTTCTTTCCTTCCTCCATACGTACACATAGTCTGTCTCTCACATGCGTGCTCTCACACACAAGCTTTCTCTCACACAAGATCCCACTCTTGCATGTTCTGTCTTACATACACACAGGCTCCACTCTCATATGCTCTCTCTCTCTCACATTAAGGCTCTTGCTCTCACATGCTCTCTTTTTTATAAGCAAGCTCCCATTCCCACACACACATGCAAGCTTTCACTTTTACATGATTTCATTCACACACAGGCTTCCACTCGCACATACACACACACACACCTACACACATAGGTTCTCACATGCTCTTACATGCATGTTTCCATTCTCACAAATACATACACAAGTTCTCACTCTCACATGCTGTCTCACATACAGGATCCCATCCCCCCTCAGACACATACAGGCTCTCACCCTTACATGTTCTCTCACACACAGACACATAGGCTCTCACATGCAGGTTCCCACTCCCATACATATGTACATGCACAGGCTCTCACTTTCACATTCTGTCTCTCATATGCAAGCTCCCCTCCCTCCCCCATAGATACATACATTCTCTCTCACACAGTTTAATTTTGCCACACAAACAGACAAGTTCTCAAATGCTCTTTCTCACAAGCAGGCTCCCTCTTCCGTACATATGTACACACACAGGTTCTCATTCTCATGCTCATGCTCAGGCTCCCACTCCCAAACACCCATACACTCCCTCACACCCCCACACAGGCTGTCACTCCCAATTGCTGTCTCTCACATACACATACAGGCTCTCACACCCACATATTCTCTTTCTCTCTCAAACACACACACACACACATACAAAACTCAGGCAGGCTTCCATTCACATCCCCCCCAAGCAAGCCCTCATTCACACACACTCACTCCCAGGCATGGTCCCTTTCTCTCTCTCACACACACACACACACACTCAGGCAGGTTATCATTCACAAACACCCAGGCAGCTTACCATTCATACATACGTACATATTCAAACACAGGCAGCCTCCCCATTGGGTCTGGAAGGCTGCCAGTGGCCGAGAAGAAGAACAGGCCTGAGAGGCCACTGGTGGCTGAGAAGAGGAAGGAACTCGTTCTCCCAAGATGCACAAGATCAGCATAGAGTACATACTGGCCGCACATGGTTTGAAGGCTGGCACATAGTGAATGGGAGAGTGGGCTTATTCCTCAACCACCAGCGGCCACCTGGACCTGCTACTCTTCTTGGCTGCCGGCAGCCTCTCAGACCTCTTCTTTCTTCATCTGCCTGCAAATTGGGGTCCATTGGCAGCCTACTGGGCTTCTTCCTGTTCTCAGACACAGGCAAGATGGGATCTGCCAGTGGCATCCAGGGCCTCTTCCTCCACCGGTGAGATGGGGGGGTCCACTGCTGGCCTCGCAGGCCTTTTCCTCTTCTCGGCCACTGCTCTCCTGGATGTGAATGCAGTTGGTGGTGCACGCCACACACCGTTTCAAAGTTGGTAGTGCCTGCGCACCACTGTGCACTATGGGCGCAACGCCCTTGAGTAACTAAATGTAATCTGCTTTGAAGTGGCTGAAAGGCGGAATATAAATTAAATCAAATAAATAAAATCTCTATTATTTTAAACATTAAAAACTGTTTTCTTCTTTTGTTGTTATAAAATATAGAGATAGGGATGGTTTGTTTTGGGCATTATCATCATCAGCCCTCCCGATTTAGGACCTTTTGTTATTTAGGTATAATGAACGGACCCCACAATAAAATCATAACATGACAGATTAGCATTTTATATAAGGGTGGAACAACAGGGGGACAAATGAACTCCCTTCCACCCTGCTAAACCTGAGGCTCAGAATATCTTCCTTTTTTACCTCTTATGATCCATATTTATCATGTATGATACTGTTGTGACTTCATATTTGGCAAGAAAATGCTATTGCTGTAATTTCAATTTATTGTGTTAGTTATTTTGAAAACAAAAAGCGATATCATGACTAATGTGCATAGTATATGAGGCTGTAGAAGATTAAATATTGAAGGATTTGCTGAATGTTGCAGCGTTCAATCAGTTGGTGCTCAGAGGCCGGAGGTGCTGCAATGAATTTCTCAAGCTGATTTAGTTTAAGGAGAAGGCATCCTAATTCTTTATTTTTGTTGCAAAGACTGCAGTAGTGCCTGGAAATTTGGAGGGAAATTCTGCAAGCAGAAGTAGCCACTCTAGATTTTGACATCCTTTTGAGATTTTTACTGATTGAGGTCTTCGGAGGTAGAACACTGGCTTGGTTGAGCTCTTTTTTTTTTCCCCCAACAAGTGATAATTGATACCTTTTCATCCTCTCACCATGGGGGGAATTGTGGAGTCCTCGTAGGGGTCTTCATTATCCTCAGGTTTATTTAACAATTATCTGAAGCCACTGACTGAGTTAATCAATCAACCGAAACTACAGTGTTATGTTTATGCAGATGACGCACAGCTACATGTAGTGCTAGGAGCTGACACAGATATATATGCAGATTTAATAAATTCTGGGCTGAAAGAGATACAAAGGTGGATGACTCAAAATAAACTAACTCAGAAATCCTCCATAATCCACAATACTGAACGCAGAAGACAGATCGAGGATAATCAGTAGGGAATCTTTCAGGTCTGCTCGCGTCCTAACATTACGAATCATGCGCAATAACATAGTTTCAGCTCCATGGTCTACAGGAAATCCCAATTATCTAGGATAAAGGATTTTCTTGTCATCTATATAACACAAAACCTGAGTATAACAAGTTTTTCAATTACTTTGCACATGAGTGGGAGGTTAGACACAAGGTGGTAATGTTCAATCTGCCCCAATGCCAACCCCTCCCTTTTAAGTACTGGTCTAGTAACAACTCTCTTGAGAGATTTTGGTAATTCACCCTGTTGTAATAGTAGATTAACAATCTGGTCCAGCAACTTGATAAACTTTGATGGTGCCAGGTCAACCTTACATGAGGGGAATCTCATAAGCCCCAAGACTTTCTCCATTACAATGGATGTAACCCTAGTAAAATCAGTAAGGATCTCTGCTGGTAGCTCTACCTGGTGTATACCGCATCCAACTGCAAGGAGTTATGCATCAGCAGCAGTCTTATCTCTTCTCCATTTCTTCTTTAGTTGGTGAGCTTCATTACCCGAAGGCCATGGATATCAAGCATTATTCTTACGAAGATCCCCTAAATAATACTTAGGAATGTGAAAGATGATTTTGTTATTTGATGTTGGGTAGAAGAGCCTTTATATGATTTTTAGAAAGTTTATTATGTGTTAGGATTTCACCTGTTATACAGCCTTATCCTACCCTCATGACGCCTCCCCACCAGCAGAGGCCCTTAGTGTGCCTCATCACTAGTCTTGTCAAGTTCCTCCTCACTGCTGTTGCACGCCCAAATCCCAGCCCTATGTAATCCTGCCTTGCCAGAAGCTCCTTGTCTTCTTATGATGTCATTTCTGGCTCTGTGACCTGACCTTTGTTCTTGCCTTGCCTTGTGGCCTATGACCTTCTGCCTTGCCTTGAGGTCCTTAGGCCTATGCTGCCTTGTTTCCTGTCTTGAGGCCGTCTGGCCTATTTTCTCTTGTATCCTGCCTTGGGCCTTCGGGCCTATTCTGCCTGTTCTAAGCCTTGCCCTCAGGCTTCTGTGTTCGTTGTTCGGTGTTTCCCTTGTTAAATCTTGCCCTAATCTGCCTTGTTGGTCTTCTCCTGTCTGTTCCAGTATCCTGTCCAGTCTTACTTGTACCAGAGTCATGACCTGTTTGTTCCAGTATCCCGTCCAGTCCTGCCTGTACCAGAGTCTTGTCCTTGCCTTGCCTTAAATGTGCCTTGTCTAGTTCCAGGTCTTGCCCAGTACCAAGCCTTTCCTGCCTGCCTTGTCTGCCATATCTGTCTGCCTGCCAAGCCTGTCTGCCTTGGCCTGCTTGCCTTCGTCCAAGCCTTGTCTCCAGCCTGCCTTGTCCAAGCCTTGCCTGTGTGGACTCAACCCTATGATGTACTGCTGATGAAGAGACCTACTGGCCCCCAGAACCCAAGGACTCAACCTGCGGGGGAGGGGGCTGGGTAGGCGGAAGACCGGCCCTTGTCTTGTCCCAAATCCTGCCTTGCAGTCCTGTGCTGCTCATCCAGGTGGGTTTTCCGAACTCTGGGGCCTGTAACAGAATGTTATAATTGTTGTACTATGCTCTGAACACTTAGTGGTAAAATGTATAACAAATAAATATTAATATTATTTTCAAGCCTATGCTTCTTATTTTCCTTACAAAATCCAGCTGCACTAAGCATGTTCAAAAGTCCATGTTTCAATGGCTGCAAGTTTATAAGGGAAAGCATGCATGTTATTTTCTCTTTGAGATTTGGTGCCAAATTTGTGGGTATAAAGTAAATACCTGTGGACTTTCTCCAATGTGGACTGGGTGATTTGCTAGTTTGTTTGCCTTATTACATCTTCCAGCTGTTTTGTAGGGAAACACTGAGCGAAGTTGCCTATGGAAAGGGTTGTTGTTGTTGTTTGTTCTTTTTTTTTTAAGGAGGTCAGGCAGATAATATCCGTCTGGGAGTACTTTAGGTATAGTGGATCTTTGGAGCCGCAGAGAGATGGATGATATCCTTGGAGACTATCCAGCTAGTCAGGTTTTATTCCAGCTGAGATTATACCTCATGCGTATGCGTGGTGGACATCCTGAAAACTCAGAGGTCTGCAAGAAACAGAAAGAGAACCGCTGGACTGGGTAACCTCTTGAGGTCTCTTCTAGCCCTGGTCATTCTGTGACTTTTTTCTTCTTTCCTGTAAACTTCTCTTCCAGCTGGCTGTGACTGAATGAGCAGCTATAGACAAACCCCAAGATCTCCTGCTCCATTTTCCTTTAGATTTTCACTTTTTTTCTGGCCAAAATCCGCCCACTTCTCAAGAAAAGCAATCTAGATCTTACCAATCCCAGTAACTACAGACTTATATCTGCTTTGCCATTTGTCTCTAAAATTCTTGAAACCGCTGTTTTGTGCCAGTTAACTTATCCCCTTGAGAAATTTGACTTGCTAGATCCCCACCAATATGGTTTCAGGCGTTCCTTAAGTACTGAACTCTTACTACTTTCCCTCACAGATACTTTAAGGGGAAGCATTGATTCAGGCCAACAATTTCTTCTCATCTCATTAGACATTTCTTCTGCTTTTGACACCATTGATCATGATATTCTTCTTTTCTGTCTTCAAGAGTGTGACTTCTCAGGTAAAGTTCTCACTTGGTTCCATTCAGACCTTTCTAATCAGTCTCAATCTGTCAAATTCAAAAATGAATTCTCAGCTCTCTATTTCTTAGTAAAACTGTGTCCTTCAGGGATCTGCACTCTCCTCTGTTCTTTTTAACATTTACTTAGCTCCTACCGGCAAAATTCTCTCCAATTTGACTTACTGCTATAAACTATACACCAATTACATTTAGTTCATTCTTCGCATCCGTTCATCCTGGCAAGATACTATTGATCAACTCAACATTTGCTTTTTCACAATAAAAAACTGGATAAAGCATAACAAACTCTCATTGAACTTGTCTAAGACAGAGTTTTTAGTGATTCATAGCCCATACTCTTCTGCCAATGAAGAGATCATCCCTCTAGACAATTCCTCTTTTCCAATCAAAAGTCATAGTAAACGTTTTGGAGCAATCTTAGTCAATGCTCTCTCTATTCATCCCCAAATCAAACAGGTCATTTCTCATGGATTTTACAGACTTTGTGTCCTTGCAGGCCTTAGGAATCTCTTACACTTGCCTGAATTTCGTACAGTCCTACAAGTATCAATTGTTCCTATTGTTGATTATTGTAACTGTAATAGTCTATATACAAGTGTTTCTTTCACAACACTTCGGCCATTACAACTGTTGCTGAACTCCACTGCTTGTTATCAGGATTAAAGCGAAGGGACCATATTACCCCTACTTTGAGTTTCATTGGCTTCCCATAAATGAGAGAGTCAAATACAAAATAGGAATGTTAATTCTTAAATTACTTAACGACCAAACCTGTCCCTGGGCCAGTGCTGTATTAAAATTTTATCAACCTACTAGAGCTCTGCGCTCGTCACAGCGTGGATTGCTTGAGATTCCATCACCTAGAATCACACAGTTACATATGGCTTGTGAGGGCGCCTTCTCCATTGCTGGTCCCACTCTCTGGAATTCTTTTCCAATAGAAATTAGACAGTGTGACTCAGTAAAGAATTTCAGAACAAGTCAAGACCTTTTTATTCAAATTTGCCTATTTTTAAATTTTAAGCTTTATTTTTATTTCTTCTATTTTACTATTTATGCTTGTTTATATTTTATTTGTATCAGATTATGGGAGGTCAACCGGACCTAGTGTCCGGTCGGCCAAGGTAATGTGGGCCCGGGCACGCTCGAGGAGCAGGCCCAGGTTTTCGGCGGTTGGTGGGGGGGGGGGGGGTTAGACAAAGGGTCATTCTTAGGGCAGGGAGAGCAGTTAGGGGTCGAGAGGGTGGGGGAAGGAGGGAGCACGGTGAAAAGAAGGAGTTGTTAGGCTCCGGGCTGAAAGGCCTGGGATTGGGCAGTTTCAGGGGGCTGCTGTGGTGCTGGCTGGTCATGATAGGCCAGTCAGTATGAGATCAGCAGAGGTAGGAGGGGTTCATGTGCTGTGCGGCGCCAGCTCAGCCACTGTTTGGTGTCTCGGCAGCTGGCTGGTCGCTTGCTTCGGAGAGAGCTGAACACGCGTTGGGAAGAAGCAGTGGGTTTGTTCTTGCGCGCGAGGAGAGAGAGTGTGAAGGGATTTCATTTTGATTTGGTGATCGGGGAGCGGGCGTTGAGGACTGGGCTGTCATACGCCTGTCTCCGCTCAGATCTGGGGCTTGGTTTTGATCGGAGGAGGCTAGAAGCTGCAGTAGACGGTCTTGCTGGCAGAGGAGTTCCAGGTGTTCGTGTGGCAGTGGCGCGGCGGTCAGTCGGCGAGATTTCGGAGCAGGCCCGGATGGAGTCAGAGGAAGTGGCTTTCGTGCCCAGGGAAATGGAGGCGGCAGGAATAGAACTGATCCTGGAGAGTGGTGCAACGGAGAGGGAGACTGATCCGGTGAGTGCGGCCTGTACTACTCCCAGTACTGGCGCTTTAATTGGGAGGTCCTTGCCCTCTGCGGTGCCGGCCACATTGTGTGCGGGTGCGAGGGCCGAGGGGGTGGCTGCGCCGGGTCCTGCCATGCCTGCACATGGTGTGGGGAGGGGTGGGGTCCCATGGGTCTCCCATTCTCGGTTGCGTGCTCACGGAGGTGGTGGGGTAGAGGAGATGTGATTGGTGCTACTGTGCAGGGACGGAGGGGGGCAGGGGAGCGGGGCTTGGGGCTGCGGGGTCTGTGGGGGAGACGGGCAGGTGCAGGGTGGGTAGTGTTGCTGTGACCCTTGGGGTGGGTTTGGCAGAACTTCCTGGTTTCTCGGCAGCTGGCCCGGGGGGTGCTGTTGGTCCCCATGGCATCTTCCCCTATTGTACCATCGCTGGGCCGCGGGAGACAGGGCTGACCCTCAGCATGGTTTGGGTGAGCTGGGGTGGTCAGGTGTCGGCGGGCAGTGGGTTGACTGGGTGGGCCCGGACAGATGGTCCCCGTCACTGTGGCGGGAGGAGAGGCAATCTGTGGCACTTGAGGCATTTTCCTCAGCATGAGGGAGGTCATGGGAGGGAGGGAGGGTGTGGATGGCTGGAGGCCGCTCGGCCTTCGTGGGTTTCGGTGGGGGACAGCCTGGTCCATGCTGCTCCGGGAAGGTTGCCTTCTGCAGGCAGGGGCCTTTCTGAGGGCTCGTTCTGGGTGGGGCCACAGGGCCTGGAGAATTGTGATCAGGTTGCGGGGGGGGGGGTGTCTGCTGCAGGGGACTGGAGAGAGACTAGTGGGGAGAACTTGGCTTGGGGTACGTCTGCATTTCCTCATACGGGGATGGACAGAGAGTGGGGCCTAACGCCGGGTATGGTGCCTCCTTCTGCGCCTGCCTTTGTTTTTCCACAGGCGGCGGCGTGGGCCGGGGAGGAGCCGAGCACATCACAGCATGAGGACTGGCGGAATGCGGCAGCCATGGCGGATCGGCAGATGCAGGAGGCTTGAGTCGGTGTTCCAGGTCTGGCAGCGATGGAGCCACCCCCGCAGGGTGAGTTTGTCTTCTTTCCTAGAGATGGTTCAAGGGAAGATTTGGGGATGCCAGACTTGCTCGTTGATGAGGGTCGAGCTGGCATGGGAGGATGGTGCTTGACCGAGAGGTCAGGGTAGCGATGTGCAAGGATACCTCGGACGGCAAGGCCAAGAAAGCAGCAAACAAGAAGTCCAAGTCAAAGAGGAAGCGGGCACGGTCCAGTTCGTTGGAGTCTTCTTCTTCGTTGTCATCTTCATCTTCTACTTTGTCTGACTCAGTGGTGTCATCGGTAGCTGGATCCAAGGTCAAGGAGGCCGATAGGTGTACCCCGGCATTGGTTGCCTTTTCGGAACTATGGGAGGAGGTACCAAGATCCCTTCGAAAGAAGATACGACACCGGAAATTCATCAATATCTTTCAGCTGTTGGAGGGTCGACGTGGGAAAAGGAAGGAGAAGAAAAAGCGTGGGAGAAGTGATCACTTCCCTGTAACCCAGAAGAAGGTGGCGCGGAATGTTCATAACTGGATGCGGTCCTTCCCGCATTTAGCAAGCGTGATCGGGCACCAGGACCCGGCTCAACACGGTCCATAGTTATCGTACGCCGACACGATCCTGGCCGTGAGCAAGACGTATGAAGGGTGGTCGTGGTTGAACTACGACAAGCGTTTCAGGACCGTATGGAGGAAAATAAGTTCATGTCTTGGGGCACTCAGGATATGGGACTGTGGTTGACACAGATGACCTCCAAAGTGTATTCGGGTGGTTTCAAGGCAGGGGCGTCTCAAGGTGCTGGTCTCAACTGGCCTTTTTGGCAGGGGCTCCCCGCGAGTGGCGCGGGCAAGTTGGGTCAAGGTATTAGCGACGTCTGTTGGCGGTTCAATCGATCCACGTGCATCTTCCTGGACTGCAAGTTTTGGCATGCGTGCGCCAATTGTGGCGCAGGACACCCTGCCTCTCAATGTGTCAAGTGGCAGGGTAATGGACCCGGTTCCACCCCTGGTCCCAAAGGTCTGGGTAAGTGAGGTAGCTAGTAGGGCAGCCACTCCCATCAGGATCGCAGCATTGCTTCCATGGCTGAAGATTTACCCGGTGGGAGGGACAGCTTTACTGTTGATGCAGGGTTTTACTGAGGGTTTTTGTATCCCGTGTTCGGGGCGGGGTCCGGTGGAGGGTGGGGTAAATTGTCCATCGGTTAAACGGATGCTTAAGGTGGTGGGAGACAAGTTACGGAACGAGATTGACTTGGGTCAGATTGCCGGTCCTTTTGAGTCTCCTCCGTTTCCGGATTTGGTGCTGTCACCATTGGCGGTAGTCCCGAAAAGGGAGGCGGGGAAGTACAGGTTGATCCCAGGGAGTTGTGCATTGTTCGGTATGCCTCATTTGATTCAGCAGTGTGTGTGGTTAAGGGATGTGGTCCGGGCGCTTTGATGGCCAAGTTGCCAGTGCATCCGGAGAGCTTTGATGTTGCCAGTGCATCCGGAGAGTTTCCACATGTTTGGTTTTCGATTCAACAAGGCATTTTATTTTGATAAATGATTGCCGATGGGTTGTTCAATCGCGTGCGCTTATTTTGAGGTATTCAGTTCCTTTATTCACTGGGTAGTGGGGAGGCTTTCCGGGTCGCCAAATATCGTGCATTACCTGAATGATTTTTTGTTTGTCGGTAAGGCAGGCTCGTGTGATTGCGGCAATCTGTTGCGCTGTTTTCAGGAGGTCTCCGGCAATTTTGGGATCCCTCTGGCGTCCGGCAAGACGGAAGGTCTGTGCACAAAGTTGTTTTTTGGGGGGATCGAAGTAGATTCTGTTGCAATGGTGTCTCGTTTGCCAGTAGACAAAGTTGATTGGATGCGGTCCTTGGTGAGCAGGGCATTGCATCGGTCAAAGTTGTCCCTTCTGGAGTTACAATCATTGGTTGGCAGTCATAATTTTGCATGCCGGGTGATCCCTATGGGCTGGGCATTTTTACGGAGGTTATCATGTGCCATGTCCGGCGTTAAGAAGCGCCATCATCGTGTTCACGTGACTGCGATGCTACGTGAGGATCTGCGCATCTGGGACAGGTTTTTAGTTGATTTTATTGGGTCGGCATTTTGGCAATCTGATCCCATGTTGAATCAGGATTTGGATCTGTTCACAGACGCTGCTGGTTCAGTGGGTTTTGGAGCTTATTTTCAGGGTTCATGGTGCGCGGCTGGTTGGACGGAGGCGTGGGTGGTATCCGGCATCACAAAAAAATCACATTTTTGAAATTGTTTCCGATCGTGGTGGCGCTACACATCTGGGGTCCATGTTTGCACGGCAAGAGGGTCATTTTCTGGTGCGACAACATGGGCGAGGTGGACGTTATCAATAAGAGGGCAGCAAAGTGCCTTTTGGTATCTGAACTGTTAAGAGAACTGATAATTCACTGTATGTCTTAAATGTGACCATATGGGCCTGTCACGTTCCAGGTGTCGCTAATGGTATGGCTGTCTCTCTTTCTCGGTTCAAGTGGGAGTTGTTTCGAGAGCTCGCCCCGGATGCAGAACCATGTGGAGCTTCGGTGCCATCTTTCCTCTGGAAATTGCTGCAAGCATCATTAGCTCCCTCCATGTGGTCAAGTTACGTAGGCAGCGCCCGTAAAGTCATGGCGTTTTTGTCTTCTGTGGGTTGGGCGGGGGGACCCATTTCAGATGTCTTGCTGTTGCATTTTCTTGAGCATGCCCGGTTGGAGGGTCGCTCCAAGGCAGTCGTGAGTAGGCAGCTCTCCAGGTTTTCTTTTTTCATGCGGGCCCACAGGTGGGGTTTTCCGATGGGTCGCTTAGTTGTTAGGCGGCTGTTGGTTGGTTGGGCCAAAGAGACGAGGCGGAGCATTGACAAGTGCCTGCCGATCACGCATGACATTCTGTTGCAGTTATGAGACACCCTGCCGGGTATTTTCTCATCGCAGTATGAAACAGTCCTCTATCGGGTGGCATTTGTCTTCGCCTTCTTCGGGACCTTCAGGGTCTACATGGACTGGGCTACAAGTTGACCTTCAGGGTCAACTTGTAGCCCAGTCCACTACTAGTTCAGAATATCCCAGGATACTGGCAAAGCATGTGGTGGTTACTAGCAAGTTGGTTGTATTGTGCATTCCCAAGTCTAAGACTGACCAAGGGGGCAAGGGGCTGTCAGTCGTGCTGCAGGCGGTTCCTGGTTTGCGTTCTTGTCCAGTGGCTAACACGGTGCGGTATTGTCATTGCTGGGTTTCGGGGTCTGTGCAATTTCTGGTACATATGGACCTGTGTCCCTTAACAAAATACCAGTTTGAGATGGTGCTTCGTTCGGCGTTAGCAGCTATTGGCCTGAATGTTCGTTGCCTCGGGACTCACGCCTTTCGGTTTGGGGTGGCGGCTTCAGTGGCATCTGCTGGGTTGCCTAGAGTGTGATCCGGAGGATTGGTAGGTGGAGGTCTGATGCGTATGAGGGATACGTCTGTCCTGGGCCTTGGCAATTATGAGCAGTATCTAATTCTTGTTTCTTTCCAGGTGTGGAACCTGCTGAGAAGTCTGTTTGGATTATTGGGCGTTCGTATACCTTTTGGGCTCATAGGCAGGTCTGTGGATGACCTTAAGGGCCCCATTTGGACTTACACCGCATTGGCTGGGGCATTGGGGGATGGTGTGGGACGAGCTGCTCCCGTCCCTGCTTGCAGCAGGGACGGGAGCAGCTTGGCCAGCTGCAGGCACTGGTGATTCATCTTGGGGGCGACGATTGGGGAAAAATGTCTGGACGACAGTTCATCAGCAAGGTCCGTAAGAACCTGATGCTGGTGTCTATACTGTTGCCCTCAACTGTCATATGTTGGTCAGATATAATAGCAAGGCCTGCTGAATTGGAGAAGGTGATCTGGTGCCGGAGTAGGGCGAAGGCTAACCAGCAAATTGGCTCATGGCTGGTGCTGTTGGGGGGCCACCACATTCGGTACGAATGGTTCTGGGGGGAGGTCAAGGGGCTGTTCGGTAAGGATGGGGTTCATCTTTCCTTCATCAGTATGGATCTTTTCCTCAATTCAATTCAGGAGGCCTTGGAGAAACTGTTTCCTCAGTAACTAGGGCTGCATCTTTGGGAGGGGGGGGGGGGGGTGTCACAGGATATTTCATATCCGTGTCTATGGCGGATGGCCCGAACCACTACAGCTCATGTTTGTTATCTGTTAAGATTGATTCCTGCTACAATTTTGTATTTGTTGACAACTGGGGGCAGTTGTCGGGTACGGGCTCCTTGCTGGGAGGCGGTGGGGGTCCATTGGCCTGGCTCTTTGCTGGTTAGTGGCGGGGGTCCACTGGGTTGGCTCTTTGCTGGGAGGTGGTGGGGGTCTGAACTCGGTGCAAGGGCTGGGATGACGAGCCGCATGGCTGGTGCTAACCATCTTGCTGGGGGAGCGGCGGATGGTTATGGGATTTTGTTGAATGGAAATTGTGAATGTTGTTTGCGGGGCTTGGGCCTCCCTGGTGTTTATTAAAGCTGTGGCCCTGTTAAACCCAAACTGTTGTCTATTTATTATTGGAAATGTAAAAGGGCGGATGTGAGTGAGTGATGTCCTGGCTGCCCATATTATGTATTATGATTATTTTATATTTTAATGATTTTTATTATGTATTTACTTTTATTTTGTATCAGCATTATATTTGTATATTTATGATTATATTCTTGTTCATTGCTTAGACCTATTTTTTTGGTGTTAAGCGATTCATATATTCCAATAAATGTAAATGTATTGTCTCCTCTTAGCACATTTTGCCAGTTTCTCTCCCTCATAAATCACATTTTTCTCATGCTTACTGCAGCCAAGAAGGCCAGTGAAATCAGGTAATTAACTAAGGCAACATCCCAGTAATTGATACATTATTGTTACGCTAGGCTTTTAACAACTTATGCTTCATTTTTCCCTAAGAGGAGGATTAAAAAGCAGCAGTTCTGTTTCTGATTTCATGCTGACACATCCATGGCACAGAGCCTGGCCCATGGAGGGCTGCGGGGAGGGGGTGGGGGAGAGAAGCACTTAACAGCACTTTTGCTTTTGCAGTATAACAAACAGCTGGCAGTGGAGCAGAGCAGTTAGAGCAGGAACCTCAACAATAGCTTTCATCCCCCTAAGCCTCACACTGTGTGACCTTAAAGCTAGAGTTAGTGACTTTCAGGGCAATTTTCAAAGCTGTTTCCGCAGGTAAGAAAAACAATTTACCCATGGAAATGGATGCTTTGAAATTTGCCTGCCCTTGTCGTGGGCAAATTTATCCACGTTATTTGGAGGGGTTCATGGAGCAGAAGAGAACAAGGTGGGGACCAGCAGCCTAAGCAACAGCATGAGGAGTTTTGTATAACCAAATCTATGTGCATGTTTAGGAACTTTAGAACATAAGAATTTGCCAAACTGGGTCAGACACAGGGTCCATGAAGCCCGGTATCCTGTTTCCAAGAGTCACAAGTGCCTGGCAAGATCCCAAACAGTAAATAGATCCCATGCAGCTGTCGTGCAGTGGGATTTAGTGGCTATTTCCTAAGTATACTTGGTTAATAACAGTTTATGGACTTCTCCAGGAATTTGTCCAAAACTTTTTTAAACCCAGCTATGCTAACTGCCTTAGCCACATCCTCCAGCAATGAATTCCAGAGCTTAATTGTGTGTTGAGTGAAATAGAATTTTCTCCAATTTGTTTTGAATCTGCTACTTGCTATCTTTATAACGAGATATCTAATGGGCAGGCAATGGGTGCATCGGGCAGGAGATTCTTATCCATCTATCATAGCTAGATACATGCCAATATTCGGATAAATCTGCCTATGGTAGCAACGAGAACTGCACACAATACTCAAGATGAGATTGCACCATGGAGCAATTCAGAGGCATTATGATATTCTCTGTTTTATTCTCCATTCCTTTTCTAATAATTCCTACATTCTGTTTGCTTTTTTGACCACCTCAACACTGTTCTGGATTTGCTAGGGAGTTAGCAATCTGTTCTGAATCTGATGCTTGATGGGAGGAGGAATCAGATAGTAGTTAGCAGTCCGTTCGGGATTTGTAGTTATATATGAGAGTTGAGGGTGGATCCTTGGACCAGTGGCAGATGACCACGCCCCTGGGGAATGATCCCGAGAGGGACCACCGGTCAGGCTCAGAGTTAGGAAACAAACACACACTAGTTCTTTATTAGACAGTATACTGAACCACCAGAGATGGCAGTAGTGAGCATGGTACTAGTCCCTCAGATACTAGAACAGCAATGCTTGGAGGCTGAGCTGAAGAGAGACTGAGATATAGTGAGTAGGCAGGGTATGCAGATGGGAACACTCACGCAATGTCCCAATGAAGCCCATGAGCTGGAAAGGATAGGCCCTCGAGGAGCGAGTACCTGGTTCCAGGGAAAGCTCAGAGAGAATGATGGTAACTCACTGATGTAGCTTATATATTTGGTAATGAAGACTTCCAGACAGAGGATTATACGAAGCAAGACTGGGATCAGGGCCCTCAAGGAGCGAGTACCGGTTCCAGACTGTCACCTGAAAAAACAAGGAGAGAGTGAGGCCCCCGAGGAGTGGGTACCTCTGGTAAGTCCGAGGAGGCAGAATAGCTTAGGTAACTCGATGTGTTAGCAAATTCCAAGATCTTAAATATCCGTTGCGGGTGACGTCATCTTCGGGGGATGCCCCTGAGGCTCACGCCAATGCCTGTACTTCAATCAGGGCTGCGCCATGCGCGCGCCCCTAGGCCTCCAGGAAACATGGTGATTGCAGCATCGGGCCAGTCTGGGAGCACCCAAGGGTCCTCGACAAATGGACGCCGCGGCAGCCAATCTTCCCACGGACGGAGAGGGAGGCGCCAAGGAGGTAAGGAGGGCGGAGAGAGGGCGTCGGGCACCGACGAACACAACAAACACACTGAGCCGATGATTTCAATGTATTATCCACTATGATGCCTAAATCTTTTTCCCGGGTGGTAGCTCCTAATATAGAACCTAACATCGTGTAACTATAGCATGGGTTATTTTTCCCTATATGCATCCCCTTGCACTTGTCCACATTAAATTTAATTTGCCGTTTGGATGCTCAGTCTCCCAGTCTTCAAGGTCTTCCTGCAATTTTTCACAATTCACTTGTGATTTAACAAGTCAGAATAATTTAGTGTCGTCTGTAAATTTGATCACCTCACTTTTCGTTCCCCTTTCCACATCATTTATAAATATATTAAAAGTCACTTTTCCCAGTTCAGATCCCCGAGGCACCCCACTCTTTATCTTTTTCCACTTCTTCCCCTCTCTTCCCCTATCTAACCCACCCCTCAGCTCTAACTAACCCCCCCCCCCAACCTTTATCGAAGAAGTTACGCCTGCCTCTGGGCAGGCGTAACTTGCTTGTGCCGGCTCTCCATCCCCCGGCCTGGTGGCTGTTCTGGAGGCCTCAGTCTTGCCCCCAGAACTGACCATTTAGTCCTACTCTGTTTCCTATCATTTAACCAGTTTGCAATCCACACTAGGACATTGCCTCCTACCCCGTGACTTTTTAATTTGCTCAGGAGTCTCTCATAGGGCACTTTGTCAAATGCCTTCTGAAAATCCATATATACTGAATTCATCAGCTTACCATTATCCTCATGTTTATTAACCCCTTCAAAAAAATGTAGCAGGTTGGTGAGGCAAGACTTCCCTTCTGTATATCCATGCTGTCTGTGTCTCATTAAACCATGTCTTTATATATGTTCTGTGAGTTTGTCTTTAGAATAGCTTTCTTGATTTTAACTTGGACTAAATTCAAACTCATTGGTCTATAATCACCCCTGGATCCTTGTTTATTTATTTATTTATTTTATTTATTGGTTTTTATATACCGCCGCTTATCAAAGATATCGCGTCGGTGTACAGAGAACAAGAACAAACGCCAAGGCGTTATACATTAAACAATATAAAATATATGGAGGTAACAAAATAACATGTAAAAATAAGGAAGATAACATGGGAGAACTAATGACAACTTTAAATAACCTTTGGAGGAGGGGTTAGAGAGAGGCAGGGTAATTTATGTGAAACATGTGAGAAGAAAGGAAAATAGAATGGGAAGGTAAAGCATATAAAGGGTTACAATTGCACCTTCCAATCTTCAGGAAGGACGGACAATGCTAACAATAGGTTACAAATTACTAGTAAGAGATCTGCAATTTAAGTTTTGAGTTTTTTCAGAACTCTGGGATGTATACCATCTGGTCTGGTTGATTTGCTGGTTTGTTTGCCTTATTACATCTTCCAGCTTCACTGTGATTTGTATGAATTTTTCTGAATTATCACCATTGAATACAGTTTTTGGCACATGTATGTCTCCAATATCATCTTCAGTAAACAGCAAAGAAAATAATTAATTCAGTCTTTCCACGATGGCCCTACCTTCCCTAAGTGCCCCTTTAACTCCTTGATCATGTTGCATTCGCCGGCCGCAGAGCTCCGCGGCTGGCTTCACTTACCCTCCAACACCTCCCTGACATGGCGCCGGCTGCCGGGTCCCTGGCTGCAGCGGGTTGGTCTTCCTCTCCAGCTCCGTCCACTCCCCTCGCCGCTGGGGCCTCCCCTGCTTCACCGGCGCGTGGAATGCTGCCGGTTTCCTGCTCTGACTGGGATTCCCCTACGCATGCTCGCTCGGCTCCTGCCGCAATTTAAGGGCCAACAGCGGGAAACTGATGCTGGCTCCAGGGGATGACATCATCGGTCCTGGCCTATTTAAGGCCTTTCTGACTCCCCCACAGATGACTTGACAACGAGTCACCTTGTGCTGTACTCTTCGTGGGATCCTGCGTGCCACCGTTGAAGTACCTGCTCCTGTGACCTGGTTCCTGATTCCTTCTCCAGCCCCCGGTGACCTCTCCGTCCTTCCTGCTCTTTCTTCATCTCCCTGTGCCTTATCCCTTCAGACAGATCTCCCTGGCTTCTGACTTTTGGACTGAACTCCACATTTCTTGCTTGCTGCCTGCCTCTGACCATCGGACCGGACTCCAGGTTTCCTGATTGCCGCCTGCCTCTGATCTTCAGACCGGATTCCACCTTGCCTGCTCAACACCAGCCTTCCGACCCTCGGCTTCGCCTGGCCGTACCAAGTCATCTCCGCAGGGGCCCACCTAAGACTAGCCGCCCCGGTACCCAAGGGCTCAACCTGCAGGAAACGAGGGCTGGTAGTGGAGAAACTCCAGCTGGCCCCTGCTCACCTCCGGCCTCGCCTTCTGACGTGGTGACCCGAGGAGGCCACTCCCCTCGGGTAGTGACAACACCAGCTCAGACCAAGGGTCCACAGTCTACCTCTCGGTCAGCAACAGATCATCTAACAGTTCAACCAAGGACAGCTTCTTTCCAAATTCTCTTTTAACCTGCCTTATCAATGTTTTACATCTAACTTGCCAATGCTTATGCTTTTTCCTGTTTTTCTCAGATGGATCCTTTTTCCAATTTTTGAATGAAGTTCTTTTGGCTAAAATAGCCTCTTTCACCTCTTTTAACCATGCTGGCAGTTTGGCCTTCCTTCCACTTTTTTTTTAATGTGTGGAATATATCTGGACTGAGCTTCCAAGATGATATTTTTAAACAATGACTATGCCTGATGTAAACTCTTAACCTTTGTAGGTGCACCGTTCAGGTTTTTTTAAACTATTTTCCTCGTTTTATCAAAGCTAGAGCTGTAAATTTCTTAATGTCCTCCTAGTCATTAAATCAAATTTGATCGCACTGATTACTGTTGCCAAGTGGTTCCACTACCATTACCTCTTGCACCAAATTCTGCATTCCACTAAGAATTAGGTCTAAAATGGCTCCCCCTCTCATCAGTTCCCAGACCAACTGCTTCATGTAGCAGTCATTTATTTCATCTAGAAAATTTACCTTCATGGCATGGCCTGATGTGACATTTACCTAGTCAATATTAGGGTAATTGAAATCTAATATCTTCAAGGAGAGTCTATACAGTAACATTAGTGAATTATAACACAGAAAAGAGGGAACCACAAAATATATTCATAGGTTAAAGCCTAAGGGACAGATTTTCAAAGGGGTACGCGCATAAGATATGTGCATGCCCCCCGAAAACCTGCCCCAAGCTCCCCCTGCACGCGCCGAGCCTATGTTGTATAGGCTGCCGGTGCACGCAAAGCCCTGGGACGTGCGTACGTCCCAGGGCTTTGCTTGGGGGGTGTGTCGGGGGGCATGCCGGGGGCATGGCCGAGGCCTCCGAAACTGCTCCCGGGCCGGGGAATGGTGCGACGGCAGCCGGCCCGCGCACGCGAGTTACGCCTACCTCGGGCAGGCGTACCTTTTAAAATAAAGGTAGGGGGCGATTTAGTTAGGGCTGGGGGGTGGGTTAAGTAGGGTAAGGGAGGGAAAGGTGGGGGGAACAAAAAAGAATTCCCTCCAAGGCCGCTCCGATTTTGGAGCGGCCTTGGAGGGAACAGGCAGCGCGCGCAGGGCTCGGCGCGCGCGAGGTGCACAAATGTTCACCCATTTCCGCGCGCTGACCCTGGATTTTAAAAGATACGTGCGGCTATGCGCGTATCTTTTAAAATCCGGCGTACTCTTGTTTGCGCAGGGTTGTACGAACAAAAGTACGCCCGCGTGCTTCTTATAAAATCTACCCCTAAGTGAACAGAGGATCTCTGTTCCTGTGAAGAAGACAGTTGAGACATCGAGTCCATTTTGAGACGGCAAAGACTCTTCGGCTGTTTCACTACAAACGTTAAAGAGACTGCTGTTCACATATTCTCTATGGATCGTGGATATATTATATTATCAAATTGAAATTGAAAAATGATCATATTTTTATCAAAATACAAAAAATGACAAAAAAATCTTTTTCTATACATATTTTTGGATTCGATCAATAAAAATTAAGTTTTTTTGTGAAGGTGAATGATTAGAAGACCGGTTGGTTTCTTTTTGAAACATACAATGTCAGGCTTGCTGACACCTTCACTTAGGCTTTAACTTATGAATATATTTTGTGGTTCCCTCTTTTCTGTGCGGTAATTGAAATCTCCTATTATTACTGTGCTGCCAAATTTGTTAGCTTCCCTAATCTCTGTTAGCATTTCATCGACTGTCTGTTTATTTTGGCCAAGCGGACCCCCTACTGCTATACTCTTCCCCATCACACATGGAATTTTCACCCTTAAGGATTCTACTGTGTATTAATCTCCTGCAGGATTGTTATCCTGTTGGACACTATGCCATCTCTAACATAAAGCGCCACCCTACATCAAGTTGATCCAGCGTATCATTACAGTACAATTTGTATCCTGGAATAGCCCTTTCCCCTTGGTTATCTTCTTTCCACCAGATCTCTGAGTTGCCAATTAAGTATTCTTCTTCATTCAGTGCTATACATTCAAGCTCTCCCATCTTACTTTTTAGCTTTCTGACATTAGTAGAATGTTGGTATTAACACTCTGCTATCACTTGATAGGGGTTTTTTGGAATTTTTTAACTCAGGTGTTTCTTTACTTATAGACACATGAGTTACTATTTCTTTTATTGGAACCTCTCTATCAGGATGCCCTAACTCCTCAGTTATTTTAGTATCCTTCGAAGATACCTCCCTCTGAACTATATGATGTTGAGCTTTCCCCCATGATCTTGTTTAAAAACTGCTCTAGCTCCTTTTTGAAGGTTAGTGACAGCAGCCTGGTTCCACCATGGTTAAGGTGGGACCTATCTCTTCAGAAAAGGCTTCCCCTTCCCCAAAATGTTACCCAGTTTCTAACAAAACTAAAGCCCTCTTCCTTACACCATCGACTCATCCACGCATTGAGACTCTGGGGACCTGTGCATGGAACAGGGAATATTTCTGAGAACGCTACCCTGGAGGTTCTGGATTTCAGCTTTCTACCTAAAATCCTAAGTTTGGCTTCCAGACCTTCCCTCCCATGCTTTCCTGTGCTCCCATCACTATCTAAAATCTTATCAAGGTGATGTGTGAGGTCTGCCACCTTCGCACCAGGCAGGCAAGGTACAAAGCGATCCTCATGCCCACCAGCCACGCAGCTATCAACCTTCCTGATGATCAAATCACCAACTATGATGACTGAGCTAATCCTTCCCTCCTGGGCACTAGCCCTTGGAGACTCATCCAGTGCGTTCTCAGTGTTTACTTTTTCTTGTTAGAACAATTACCCACAGAGAAAGCAGATGCAGATGTCTACAGGTAATTATTCTTGAGGGGTGGGGGGCAATAAATAAAAGCAAATCTACCCATGTAGTTTAGCTTTCATTATTGATTCAACCTCCCCTCCTTCTCCAGGGTTAAAAGTACCTGCAGTGTTTGTACCAGTGTTGGCAGTTTGATTATTGCTGTTATGATTAGCGTGTAATGTGGACCCTTGGCCCGAGGTGCGAGTTGTTACAGCCTGTGAGGAGGAGCCCCACAGGTCCGCACCGTTAGGAGGCGAGGTGTTGGAGAAAACAGGAACCTCTGTGCACGGTCGAGGGGAGAGCCCAGAGACCAGGAGATGACCCCCGTAGGGTAGCAGACTGTAGATGGTGCTTGGACAGGCTGAGGAGGGAGGGCGCCGGCAGATCACGGGATGATGGGCACCCGAACAGCCAAGCAGGATATTCTCCGATGGTGCAGCCTGTTATGAGACGGTGTCGTCCTGCTTTAAGAGAAAAATTATGAGATGGTGTTGTCCTGTTTTAAGAGAAAGATTGCTTCTTCTTTCCTTTTTTTGACAAAGAATTCTACACTTTAGCTCCTGATGAAGCAGCACACACTGCGAAACTTCGGCCGGTTGTTAAAAAAGAATATCAAGGACTGCCGCAGATGATTAGAGGTCCGGGCGGCTCTCGTTTGAAAATCATAAGAGAACACGCCGTCAGGCTTGATGATGCGGTTAGATATTACTATTAAAAACCTAAAAAATTAAAAATTAAAAATTCTAGTGGGAAGCGGCATATTTGTTAGAATATTGCTGGAAGATTGACATTTCCTTTTTTATATTGAATATGAGATATATTGTATACATATCCTTCCATATTTATGGTTGATTTTAGGGAATGAATGAGGTGTGAATGTGCGTTTTTTATGTGGAATATTGTTGGTTAATAAATTAAGATTTATATTGTGCAAATTATATAAAAGACTCATTCAATTGATTTGATATCACATAACATTTTAATACAGAGATAAAAGGAACATAAACAATCCATTGTAGCAGCCCAGGCACAAGACATCTCTTGCACTCCTCCATGCATACCACATTCATCCATATCATCAGAACTCAGGTAGCATATCTGTGAAATACATCAAAGCCAATGAACAGAATAACCCATCAATAACAACTTATCTTTTGTTCCTGATCAGTTTTCTATTAGGGAGTGGTCTATGGGTGGAACCACCGATCTTAAAGGCAGAAATCCTCTCTTTCACTACCAGGCAAATGCTGTTACAAATCCTGAAACAAATGCAGATGTACTCAGCTGGAATGGTTCCCAAACTGGTATGACTTTATTTTCAATAGAAATGAATTCATAAGGCTGTGATTACACAGGAAGCAGTGAACTTTAACAGTTCTCAGTTTTTGTATAGAGTAGTTGACCTTTGAAATATAGTTTTCAGCAAAATCTCCTTATGAGCTGTATTATTTACCACTCAACTCATTGGCTCCAATAGTAAATTTAGAGCAATCTCTTGGGGGCAAGCTGTGCTAGTAGCTTTCTTTACTTCTGTGCTTTTGCATAGGTAGTATTTGACTTGTCTCATTTGCTGTACTGAAGGAAATCCTATGGTACTCATAATTCTTAGCCTAGGATTCAAAATTGATCTTCTAGCTTGGAAAGGTCAGAAGATTGTGCTGTAAACACCTATAAGAACTCTAATTTTCAAAAGGGAAACTTTGATAAAATGAGGAAAATAGAAAAAAACGAAAGGTGCAGCTGCAAAGGTTAAAAGTGTGCAACAGGCATGGACATTGTTTAAAAATACAATCCTAGATGTGCACTCCAGTTGTATTTGACGCATTAAAGGTGGAAGGAAGGCAAAACGATTAATGGCATGGCTAAAGGTGAGGTGAAAGAGGCTATTTTAGCCAAAAAAAAAAATCCTTCAAAAATTGGAAGAAGGATCCATCTGAAGAAAATAGGAAAAAGCATAAGCATTGTCGTTAAGTGTAAAACATTGATAAGCCAGGTGAAGAGAGAATTTGAAATGAAGTTGGCTGTAGAGGCAAAAATTCATAATAAAACATTTTTTAAATATATCCGAAGCATGAAACCTGTGAGGGAGTCGGTTGGACCATTAGATGACCGAGGGGTTAAAGTGGCTCTTAGGGAAGATAAGGCCATTGCAGAAAGACTAAATGAATTCTTTGCTTCTGTGTTTCCTAATGAGAATGTTGGGGAGATACCAGTTCCGGAGATGGTTTTCAAGGGCGAGGAGTCAGACGAACTGAATCAAATCACTGTGAACCGGGAAGATGTAGTAGGTCAGATAGACAAACTGAAGAGTAGCAAATCACCTGGACCAGATGGTATGCATCCTAGGGTACTGAAGGAACTAAAAAATGAAATTTCTGATCTATTAGTTAAAATTTGTAACCTATCATTAAACTTTTCCATTGTACCTAAAGACTGGAGGGTGGCCAAAGTAACCTCAATATATTTAAAAAGGGCTCCAGGGGTGATCTGGGAAACTATAGACCAGTGAGCCTGACTTCAGTGCTGGGAAAAATAGTGGAAACTATTCTAAAGATCAAAATCATGGAGCATATAGAAAGACATGGTTTAATGGAACACAGTCAACATGGATTTACCCAAGGGAAGTCTTTCCTAACAAACCTGCTTCATGTGTTTGAAGGAGTTAATAAACATGTGGATAAAGGTGAACCGGTAGATGTAGTGTATTTGGATTTTCAGATGGCATTTGACAAAGTCCCTCATGAGAGGCTTCTAAGAAAACTAAAATGTCATGGGAAAGGAGATGATGTCCTTTCATGGAATACAAACTGGTTAAAAGACAGGAAACAGAGAGTAGGATTAAATGGTCAATTTTCTCAGTGGAAAAGGGTGGAGTGCCTCAGGCATCTGTACTTGGACAGGTGCTTTTCAATATATTTATAAATGATCTGGAAAGGAATACGACTAGTAAGGTTATCAAATTTGCGGACGATACAAAAGTATTCAGAGTAGTTAAATCACAAGCGGATTGTGTTACATTACAGGAGGACCTTGCAAGACTGGAAGATTGGGCATCCAAATGGCAGATGAATTCTAATGTGGACAAGTGCAAGACATTGCATATAGGGAAAAATAACCCTTGCTGTAGTTACAGGATGTTAGCTTCCATATCAGGAAAAAGATCTAGGCATCATAGTGGATAATACTTTGAAATCATTGGCTCAGTGTGCTGCAGCAGTCAAAAAAGCAAACAGAATGTTAGGAATTATTAGGAAGGGAATGGTTAATAAAACAGAAAATGTCATAATGCCTCTGTATCGCTCCATGTTGAGACCGCACCTTGAAAACTGTGTACAATTCTGTTCGCCGCATCTCAAAAATGATATAGTTGTGATGGAGAAGGTACAGAGAAGGGCAACCAAAATGATAAAGGGGATGGAACTGTTCCCCTATGAGGAAAGGCTTAAGAGGTTAGGGCTAGAGATGTGAATCGTGTCCTCGATCGTCTTAACGATCGATTTCGGCTGGGAGGGGGAGGGAATCGTATTGTTGCCGTTTGGGTGTTTAAAGTATCGTGAAAATCGTGAAAATCGTGAGCCGGCACACTAAAACCCCCTAAAACCCACCCCCGACCCTTTAAATTAAATCCCCCACCCTCCCGAACCCCCCCCAAATGCCTTAAATTACCTGGGGGTCCAGCGGCGGTCCGGAACGGCAGCGGTCCGGAACGGCCTCCTGCAATTGAATCGTGTTGTCTTCAGCCGGCGCCATTTTTCAAAATGGTGGCGCAAAATGGCGGCGGCCATAGACCAACACGATTCGACTACAGGAGGTCGTTCCGGACCCCCGCTGGACTTTTGGCAAGTCTTGTGGGGGTCAGGAGGCCCCCCCAAGCTGGCCAAAAGTCCCTGGGGGTCCAGCGGGGGTCCGGAAAACAATCTCCTGCCGCGAATCGTTTTCCGTACGGAAAATGGCGCCGGCAGGAGATCGACTGCAGGAGGTCGTTCAGCGGGGGTTCCGGACCCCCGCTGAACGACCTCCTGCAGTCGATCTCCTGCTCTGGACCCCCGCTGAACGACCTCCTGCAGTCGATCTCCTGCCGGCGCCATTTTCTGTACGGAAAACGATTCGCGGCAGGAGATCGTTTTCCGGACCCCCGCTGGACCCCCAGGGACTTTTGGCCAGCTTGGGGGGGCCTCCTGACCCCCACAAGACTTGCCAAAAGTCCAGCGGGGGTCCGGAACGACCTCCTGCAGTCGAATCGTGTTGGTCCATGGCCGCCGCCATTTTGTGCCGCCATTTTGAAAAATGGCGCCGGCTGAAGACAACACGATTCAATTGCAGGAGGCCGTTCCGGACCGCTGCCGTTCCGGACCGCCGCTGGACCCCCAGGTAATTTAAGGCATTTGGGGGGGGGTTCGGGAGGGTGGGGGATTTAATTTAAAGGGTCGGGGGTGGGTTTTAGGGGGTTTTAGTGTGCCGGTTTTCCTGCCCTCCCCCTTTCCCCGATTTACGATTTTTTGACGATAAATCGGGGGAATTGGTATTGTATCGTGGCCCTAACGATTTTTGACGATTTAAAATATATCGGACGATATTTTAAATCGTCAAAAAACGATTCACATCCCTAGTTAGGGCTGTTCAGCTTGGAGAAGAGACAGCTGATGGTGGATATGATAGAGGTCTTTAAGATCATGAGAAGCCTTGTGAATCGGTTATTTACACTTTTGGATAATAGAAGGACTAGGGGGCATTCCATGAAATTAGCAAGTAGAACATTTAAGACTAATCGGAGAAAATTATTTTTCACTCAAAGCACAATTAAGCTCTAGAATTTGTGAGGATGTGGTTAGTGCAGTTAGTGTAGCTGGGTTCAAAAAAGGTTTGGATAAGTTCTTTGAGGAAAAGTCCATTAACTGCTATTAATCAAGTTTACTTAGGGGTGGATTTTAAAAGGGTATATACGCGTAACCCTTTTAAACCCGCTCCTGCGCGCGCCGAATCTATTTTGCATAGACCCGGCAACGTGCGCAAGCCCCAGGACGAGCGTATGTCCTGGTGCTTGAATAAAGGGGCAGGGAATGGGCGGGGCAGGGCGGTCTGGAGGCGGGATGGGGGCGGGACCGAGGCCTCCGGCCCAAAGGCAGGCGCAACTTATAAAATAAAGGTAGGTGGGGTGATTTAGGTAGGGCTGGGGGTGGGTTAGGTAGGGGAAGGGAGGGGAAAGTGGGAGAGGCGGAGGGAATGGGGAAAGTCATCGGGGCTCCCTTAGGGCTTGGCGCGCGCAAAGTGCACAAGTGTGCACCCCCTTGCGCTCGCTGGCCCCGGATTTTATAACATGCGCGCAGCTGCGCACGCATGTTATAAAATCAGGCGTAGATTTGTGTGTGCCAGGTTGCGCACACTAATCTATGCCCGTGCGTAGATATTAAAATCTGGCCCTTAGGGAATAGCCACTGCTATTAATTGCATCGTCGCATGGGCTCTTCTTGGTGTTTGGGTTCTTGCCAGGTTCTTGTGGCCTGGTTTGGCCTCTGTTGGAAACAGGATGCTGGGCTTGATGGACCCTTGGTCTGACCCAGCATGGCAATTTCTTATGTTCTTATATTCTTAATTTGTCCTGTCTGGGAGCTAGGTAGGGTTCTCTGGCTCCAAGCTGATTGGATCCAGAGATTAGCATGCCCTCACCACAGATCCTCTCAACAACTCCTGCTCCTTTGCCCTCTGGAGTGGTTCTGCCTCTCACCTATTCAGGACATGCCCAGATAGACCCTGGAATCTACCACTAGGGATTTACCAACCATACTCCTGGGGCCATGTATACCACTAAATCATGAATTAAGTAAACAAAAAAAGCTTGAAAAATGAGTCTTTCAACTGGATTTAAATGTAATCAGAGAGATGGACTGCAGGATGTAAGTGAGATGAGGTACGAGGAAAGTCAGGAAGGAGAGCGAGGATTCGCTTGGAGAACTTGTGTGTATTATTTTTTTTTCTTGAAGTACATTCTGACTACGACTTGCTAGTCAGGCAATTGCTCTTGGAGGCAATTTTCTGCCTCGCTCCCTCACCCCTGAGATATTTCACCTAGAAGTTAGTAACATGCATGAATTTCCATGAACAGCTCGAGGGGGAGGGGCATCTTGGAAGCATGGTCGTACATGTGATATTTCCAAAATGCTGTATGTAAATGTCATTGCATGTACATGCATAAATCTGTGCCCTTCTATTTCAACAGCTAAATTATGGAGCAGAATTTCTCGGGGCCCTTTGCGGTGGTTTGACTGTGCTACTTAATGAGCTTTTACCAGTTGTTTCCTAGGATTTCCTGAGTGTTAACGTGAACAGCCTTTTCTATCTTGAACCATTCAAGAAGCTTATGGTGACAGAACCAGGACCCACCGACAATATCAAAACCTTGCCAATCACGATTTAACAGTGTACTCGTGTACTCCGCAATTCTAAAGATTATCCTGATATAATTTTCACCTTTTTACCTATCTTCAAGTCTCCTAGAGTCCTCTTTTGGGTCCCTGTCCTCATGTTAAGGAGCAGATATATATTTATAAACTCTCCAGTGTTTTCTCTTCTACTCCCTTTTTTGGCCAGAAGTGACATAACATTTGCTCTTATTTTCCATGAATATGTAAGGTTATTTTGGATGTAGACTGTATATAAAATTTTTTATGATTCTCGGACACAAAGCTCCAGATGTCAGACTCCCTACAACCAGAACAAGATGTCAGAATCCTGCAGCTCTTGCTTAAACCAACCTGGTTTTGGGGGTGGGAAGGGTTGTTCAAGATTCCTACCACAGAGAACCACAGTCAGATTTTAAAAAATAACAAAAGAAACCCAGGAAACATCAATTCAAAAGAGTAGGGCATAGTAATGGTTTACCAGATGTGGTATTATGTATAAACAGAAAAGCTCAGGATATAATTTTAGGTTGCTAGTTCATTGGACTACCCTGGCTCCCATCCTCCTTCCTCACACCTTCTATCCATCCCTTTCCTGTTTGGTTGCATTGGGCCACCCCTACCATTGAAGTTTATCCAGGTGGGTAGAGTTGGCAAAGTTAACCCAGTAAAATTCAAACTTAAAAAAGGACCAATTTTATTTTTTTTCAAAAGCATGCACTCTCTTTTATTATTTCAATTGCTTGCAAATCTCCCTGCATCTGATTTCTTGATTCTGCCTTCAGTCTCAGAAGCTGCATCTATAACAGTATGACAACCTTCCATCCTTGGCTTTCGATCATTTGCAAAAAATGTGCTTCCGCTCGAATATGCAATACCTAGAAGCATAGTACAAGCAGGGCCTGTGCAAGACCCAGGCATTGCACAGGCTGCCTGTGGAGTCTAATATTCCTGGAGAGCTCACAAAATTCACATCTGCTCATCTGCCTACAGAGTTTACAGGCTCACCGGTCTCTTCAGCCACTGCCTTAAAAAAACACCTTTTGCCCTGTCACCACCTTGCACTGTCCCACGGTTCAACAGGCAGGAAACTGCACTCCCTGTTGCCTTCTTTGCTAGTGGGACTGGGTGTGTTGCCTTCTTATTTTGACAAGGTCTCAAAAAACCTTTCCATTTTTTTCTCCCCTTCTCCTTTGCTATAGCCTTTTTTTTTTTTAATCAACTGCCTAAACCCCTTAGAAGCCTCTCTCCATATTGTTTGAATGCTTTATCCATTATAATCCTTTCACAGCTGTGCAGGACCTGAATGTTTCTGACAGTTTAAATTTATGTTGGCGCAACATAGGGGGACTATGTTGTGAAGACGCACCGTCTATGAGTTTGGTTTTGATCGTGTAGCAATTAAGAATGTAGGATCAATTTGTATGTTCTGTCGCTGTTGCATATGTTTGGACAGATCACCCAGCCTATGTGGCTGGAATAGTCGAAACACATTCCATATTTCTGGGAAGCATCATCCAGATGGCTTTAAGGTAATGATGAGAGAGTCTTTTCCTTCTTCTGGTCTGTTACAGAATGTGAATTAAAGGGGTGATGGACAAAATCCATTTTTTTAAATTATTTCCTTCAGAATTATAGTTAGGGCTCAAGTTTCCTAATGGCCATTTTTTAGCCTTTTCCACTTGTACTTAAGATTTATTTATACTTTTAGACTTAAAACTGAAAAATTGAGTCAAAACTTGTATCTTTAATAATTGTATGGGGTTTTTTCAACATTTATCGGTGCACATAACAGGTGATGATGTGGCACCTTATGGTGTCCTGGCAGCATGATAAGTGTACAAAACTTTCCTTTGCTTACCAGGAATAAGCACAGAGGATCATTAGTTCTGAAAACATGAGGGGAATGACAAACTTCCCATGGGGTCTAAATCTATGCAACAGGAAGTCAGCTGGACTGACTAGATGGGTCTTACGGTCCTTATCTGCTGGTATCTTCTGTTTCTGGGTTTATTTTAACTTCCTTACTTTTATTTTTATTTGTGACTACTGATTTTCCCTTATCTCTGTTTTGGTCACTTACCCCATATTTAAACCATTCATATTAACACTAGTAAGGGTGCAAAGCATGTTATGCAATAGAAAACAGAGAATATGATGGCAGATAAAAACCTGCTCAGCTGACTTCCTGTTGCAATGTCATAGATCTCAGTTGGTGTCTGGCTTTCCTTTCAGCCCTCTAGTATTTATAAAACTTGGACCAGTTCTTTTTAATATATTTATAAATGATCTGGAACGGGGTACGATGAGTGAGGTGATCAAATTTGCAGATGACACAAATTATGTAGAGTAGTTAAATCTCAAGTAGATTGTGATGAATTGGAGGAGGACCTTGTGAGACTGGAAGATTGGGCTTCCAAATGGCAGATGAAATTTAATGTGGACAAGTGCAAAGGCATGCATATAGGGAAAAATAACCCATGCTGTTATAGTTACACAATGGTAGGTTCTATCATAGGAGTTACCACCCAGGAAAGAGATCTAGGTGTCATAGTGGATAATACATTGAAATCGTTGGCTCAGTGTGCTGCGACGGTCAAAAAAGCAAACAGAATGTTAGGAATTATTAGAAAGGGAATGGTGAATAAAACAGAAATATCATAATGCCTCTGTATCGCTCCATGGTGAGACCACATCTTGAATATTGTCTGCAATTTCTGATCACCGCATCTAAAAAAATATATAGTTGCTCTGGAGAAAGTGCAGAGAAGGGCAACCAAAATAATAAGGGGCATAGAATGTCTCCCTTATGAGGAAAGGTTAAAGAAGTTAGGGCTGTTCAGTTTGGAGAAGAGAGGGAATATGATAGAGGTCTACAAAATCATGAAAGGACTTGAACAAGTTATTTATTTATTTATTTATTTATTTGCTTTTCTATACCGACATTCATTGAGGTATATCACATTGGTTTACATGTTAACGCGGAGAATAGTGTCTTATTATTTTTACATTGTAACAGACGTAACTCAACAATTAATATAATTAAATTGTAACAGTGGGTAATATTGTAACAGTAGCAACTCAACAACTAATATAATTACATTTTAACCGTAGGCAACTCAGGAATTAATACATTGTATAAATAAGTACATAGGAAAGTTAATATAAATCGGTTATTTACTCTCTCAGATAATAGAAGGACCAAGGGGCACTCCATGAAGTTATCAAGTAACTCATTTAAAACAAATCGAAGAAAATTCTTTTCTACTCAGTGTATAGTGTAACTGGGTTTAAAAAAGGTTTGGATAAGTTCCTAGAGGAAAAATTCATTAACTGCTATCAATTAATAAGCAATAGTAGCTTGAGATTTATTTAATGTTTGGGTATTTGCCAGGTACTTGTGACTTGGATTGGCCACTGTTGGAAACAGGATGCTGGGCTTGATGGACCCTTGGTCTGACCCAGTATGGCATGTTCTTATGTTTTTAAACATAAGGACATAAGAAGCGGAAGAACCCAGAAGATCTTAATAGGAACGATTTCTTTCCTGTTGCTTATTCCCAGATGTAGAAGGTGACAAACCTCACTCCTGGTCTGGCTAATAACTGTTAATGGACCTGTCCTCCAGAAACTTGTCCAACCCTTTTTTTAAGTCCAGCTATGCTGTTAACCTTGACCACATCCTCTGGCGACAAATTCCACAGCTTAATTGGGTGTTGACTGAAAAAATACTCTATTGAATTTATTTTAAATCTGCTCCCAGTTAGTTTCATGGCAAGTCCCCTACTCTTAGGACTTCTGAAAAGGTTAAATAACTGTTTCCTATTAACTTGTTCCACCCCACTCATGATTTTATAAACCTCTATCACAGATGTTCCCAAACCTGTCCTGGGGGACCTCCAGTCAGTCAGGTTTTCAGAATATCCCCAATGAATATGCATGAGATAAAAATTGCCTGCTACAAATAAAATAAAATATAAAATAATATAAAAAATACCGTGGACAAATATCACTTATGATGTCTGCAGAATAACAAGTACATCATATGTTACTTTATAACACTCAAATTAAAATTAAATAGAAGTATTCATCTGTATGAGAGGTAAATCATTAGAGCTACATGGCACTTCTAAAATCCCCTATCACTTATATTATGAATATCACCGCCCATCTTCTCTTCTACTGATGAATCAGTCTAAAGGTTCAGTACAAGAGAAGATGGCGACGATATCTGGTTAACTGATAGTATAGACGTGTCCAGAGGCAGGTGATATAATGGCGGGTAAAATGGTATCAACATCCTTTTGAAAAGAAAGGCCCCAGGCGCAAGCGATAGCACCCCAAAACACAGCTGCGTGAATATATTCTATGTTTTTTACATTTTTGGGATCTATTGACCATCTTGAAGATAAGTATTTTTTGAACTGTTTTCGAGACAGACTGTTTAAATCATTTAAACAGAAATAGAAATGCAACGTATTGATGATCTTCTAGAACAATTGCTGTCTTGCTAAAAAAAACAAAACAAAACAAAACTGGGATACGAAGTATAAATGAACACACTGTACACTTTTTTGTTGTGAACACTTTATATTTCACAAAAAATTATATAAATAGAGGCCATGATTATAATATAAGTGATGGGGATTTTGTAGCTCTAGTGATTTCTCTCACATAGATGAATGCGCTTATTCATTTGAATTTGAGTGATGTAAAGTAACATGTGATATACTTTTTATTCTGCAGACATTATAAGTGATATTTTTCCAAGTATTTTTGATACAACATAAACTGTACCATATAGCAGTCAGTATCGGCTAAAACAAATAAATAAATCTAACTTACTGAGGTTAAAATATGTCATTAGATATTTCAAAGTACATATATAAAAAACTGAACCTTTCCAAACTAAAATATATCCATAATACTGCAAATTGATAATTCAACTGATAATGCATTAAGAAAGAAGAGCAATGATGTAAAAACTCAATTTATCCTCACTAATGTGTAAATTAAATTACTGAATATATTAAATGTACTAAACTAGTACATAGAGGAATATCAAACTAATATATAAACTATTTTAACCTATATAAGCTAAGATGCATTCTTTGAGTCTGTGGTTGCTTATGTTAAGGTTTGTTTCTGCTACTGTGTCAAGGGTAGCATTTTAGGTTGAGGTGTTTCCTTTGATGTTTTATTTTCTGTTTTTTGTTTTGTATGGTGGTGTCTTAGTTTTAACATTATTTATTTATTTGTGAATGATTTTTTTTTAAATTCTGCCCTGAACTGTGGAAATACATGGATTAGAAATTTTTTAAATAAAGAAATAAAATATAATAATAGATCAAGACTTAGAATCTCATAATAAACTATAAAATTAATACATCAACAACAAAAAATGTAATAAAATTACAAACAATAATCCCAAACTTCTTCAATAATGAAATAGTCCTAATAAACCCTCTATTGCGTTCGGTGGCCTGCTGGCTCCTCCGTGAGATGTCATGCTTACCTGGGCCACCGGGACTCCACTACCCCTCTCCGAAGCTGGCCATCTCTTCCTGGATACAGCGGGAGGCTGTGTCTTGACGTGGCAGGATGCCACACTCAACACAGATGGCAGGACTCCGCTGCTGCTGCTGGGCACTGCTTTCGTGAGGGCGTGTGCCAACCTCCCTGAATTTAAAGGGCCAGTGGCAGGAATTATCTGGAGGCGCCTCCTCCTGACATCATCTCTTCAGTCTTATAAAAGGCCTCCATGGATGCCTCTCTAGTGCCTTGGCAATAGATCAACTACGCTGATAGAAGTGCTTTGCTTCAGCGTGTTCCTGCTGCCTTGACTGTGATTCCTGTATCCCTGATCCTAGTTCCTGACTTTCTGCCATCTTCGTCTTGTTTCCTGGTTCTTCTGTTGGCAGTCTGGTCCATGTTTCCGAGTTCTTGTCCTTGTCTTCTTCATGGTCAGTCTTCAGCTCCTTGTCACCTCTGTGGTCAGTCCTTTGTTTTTCGTCTTCATTGCGTTGTCCGCCTGTGCTGTCCTTGCCTCCCTGCCTTCCTCTCTGTTCCTTCCTGCCCTTGAATGGATCTCTGGCTTGACCCTGGCTTGGACCCTGAATCTGATTGGACTCCGCCTGCCAATCACCAGTGCCTGAACCTAGACCTTGATTGATTGCTGCCTGTCCGGATCGCTGTCTGTCTCTGCGTCCACTTGTATTCTGTCTGCTCTAGACTCTGGCCTGCAACTCTACCTTCTCAATGGATCTACACCTTATCAGTAGAAGCCTGTGCCTAAGCCTGCCAGCCCCGGCACCCAAGGGCTCAACCTAAGGGGAACATGGGCTGGTTATAGGTGAAGCTCCAGCTGGGCCTCTACCACAGCCAACTCTGCCAGCTGACATTGGAGATCTGCAGGGCTCCTCCCTGCAGGCTGCACCAATTTCATCTCTGTCCAAGGGTCCACACCTGCCACGCCCTCATTCTGCACATGAAATAATTTATTAATCTTGTTACAGTGGGTACAAATGTACCCCAGATAGGCTTTTGGCCCTAGAGAACCCAACATCCACAGTATCTGGCTGTTGTGTGAGGGATGTGCTGTTACTTAGCTCTTTCTCCCTGTGATTTTATTTTGGAAGGACATTTTTGTCCACCTTTTCCTCTGAGGAGAGAGGCCTCCCAGGCCTCGGTCCTCTGGGATTCGGATCCCTTAAGAGACAAGAGTCTGGGAAGTATTTTGGTTAATTAGGAGTTTTATTTTGTGGCCGGAAGCTGTATTTTTACAGAGACTCGGTTGCGCATCTGGCAGATCTTGGAAGAAGGAGTGGAAACTCATCCAGTACGGCCTGGGGTGGAGAACTGAAGAAGAGCCACCAATCTGGTGCTTGCCCAGCAGAGACAGAAAGGAGAGTGCCAGCCTGGTACAAAGAGGAGAGAAGAGCGAGGGCTAAGTAAGATCGAGCAGTGGACCCACCCAGGTATGGAAGGGGAATTCTTAGAGGATTAGGAGACATCTATTGACCGTACCCAGTAAGAGCCCTAAGACCTGGAAAGGAATAAAGGGGAGACCAGTGATGAATTCAAGGGACCACAGACACAGATCTAAAGACATGTATGTATGTAAAATGAATGTGACAAATTTATCATTTAATAAGTGATTCAGTAAAGCTTTATATCAGAGCCCCAGTCTGGCATCCTGACTGTTGTGGGCACTTAAAAGACTGGAGGATACATAATGCCTTGGGCCTTGGAGGATTATCTTTCTCCCTAATGGAGGACCTGCATTTGGGGCAGATGAGAAAGACACCAGGACTTAGACTTGGTACTGAGTGTGAGCCTGGGTTGGAGTGACATAGACAATATTATTAAAAGTTCCCTGTAGTCCACTATTGCATGTAAAAGTTTGCCTTGGTTTTTGGAAACAAAATTAAACATCTGGAAGACTTAAACCGAGCTCTTTTTTTTTTTCCTCTCCAGTATGTCATACCTGCGCTTTGCCTTTCCCTTTTTCTCCGTCCCCCTCGGAGGGGCAAAGTTGGGATACGGAGCAGGGAGCCGTGAGAAACATGTTGTGCCGTACACATCTGGCTTCCGGAGAATGTCTCAGGCTGGGATCTATGTTGCAGGTCTCGTCTGCAGTGCGGTTAAGAAGCCAAAGGTCTGTCTGTGCTGCCTGGCTCTCAGGGATTCCACTTTTTCTTGACTCATAAAACCCATACACATTCTCTGTTTGGTGGCTGAAGAGCAGTGGTGCCGCTCGCAGGCTGTAAATGTTATTGAAGGGAAGGGAAAAATGTCTCCTGGCTTCAGAGCTCCCCTTCGCTGGTGCGTGGTTTTGCTTTGCATATCAAGTGTGACAGCCAGAGTCCTCCTCATGCACGGTGAAATCATGCGTTCCTCGTCTCTGCCTACTGCATGCGAATCTTTTCATCATGAACGAATGGGAAACTTGTGCTTCTCATTCTGACTCTTTTGAAGCTAAAGTATATCATACAAAGAGAATATGATGGCATCAGGCTCATCCAGTCTGTCCAGTTTCCTTCCTTTTGCAATGTGCAATTTCATATATCCCCAGTTGATCTTCATCTTTCCTGTCACCTTTCTGCAAGGAAATATCCTCTGTGCTTGCCTCATACGTTCTTGACTTCTGTTACCTGTTTTGCCTCCCCTCCATCACCCTTTCCTTTCCATCACTCCATTCCATGCCTCCTCCAGCCTTTTCTGCCAATAAATATTTCCTAATGTTTCTCCTGAGTCTGGCCCTGTGAGCGCCGTACTGTAACCCCCTGTTCTAGCGCTACCTTTCCACTGAAATTGCTTGCTTGCTTGTTTATTATGTATACCTTTGGTAAATGTCTGTCAAATGATTCTCACCATAGGGAATATGTGTTCTGCAGACTGTCGGTACTGAACTGTGCATACGTCACATTAATGAGACACGGCAAGAGAGTCGATTGCTTAGAGGGGTAAAAAGGCATGATACAGTTCCTAAGTTATATTTAATTTAAAACATCGCTGGACTGCCTCTCCAGACTAGTTAATCCATCAATGCTCGCTTCACCCGAATTCTTCTGAAGGCTGAACAGCGGCAAAGGAAATGATTAGCAACACTTTTAAAATAAAGAAGATATTCGGGAGGTATTTGGCAAAAACAAATGTGTCGCAGCCCAAGAAAAAACAATTGGAGCACATGAAGGAGGAGCCACCATAGATGGTCCATTAATTCCCTCTGTTAAACCCACAGACATGGCCACAAACTCTGATTCAGTTAATTACATATACACCTTAACGTATACCTCCAATAACCCCTCAGCCCTTGCTGAAGGCCGGTATAAATCCGAGCTTGGGTGCTGTCACTGTCACACAAATCCCAGTACTTCCTATAGGAAGGATAGGCGGAAGGTAAAGCAGTATAGATAAGAAACAGGACTTGACCCTCGGGTGCTCTCTGCGGACAGACCTGCACGCCACACAACCCTAAATCCTACAAGGGATGGGAGAATACGCTTTGTGAAGACATTGTTTTGTGTCCCAGAATATTTTGAAAGGCAGAGACACACGTTTTATGAGAACGATGGCCTCAAGGCTATCTAAGTCCTCAGTACAAGGTAAAGGCAAAATCCTGCTGAAAAGTTTTCATTTAGAATTCCTTACCGGGGGTGCTAGAGAGCTTTCTGCTGGTTGAGTATGTGAGATCTGCTGTCTGAGGAACAAGCCAAAAATTTGGAAATGCTGCAAGTAAAACTGCTGCCTCTCTCTCCACCCCTGGTCCCTGCTCCCACTCTAAATTTAAAATTCTGCACTTCAGGCCCCTCTCTTCCTGTTGCCTGAACTCATCCTGCCGCCCCCCCCAGTTTTGGTGATATACTTGAACCTGGGCATGGGCACAATTCCAGTTGTTTCTGTGGGGGTGGTGCAACCTGCTCCCGTCTAACTGTTGCTGCTGCTTTGTCATTGCTATACGCCTTGGAAGAACTCGGCGAGCATCACTTGCAGGCCTGCTACTTCCGCCCCACACAACAGCCAGCCACCGACCTCCTGCAGCTTGCAGTTCACAGCAACAGCACCAAATCCAACTTGAGCGGCAACAGCACTAAGGGACTCTCCAAAGCTATGGTGTACCTCCTCCTCCTCCTGCGGTGGTTTGGCCTCTTCTCTCTCTCCTAATCCCCAGACCACAGACACGAGGACTGGAACCTGCAGCTACACCAGCCCCTTGTATCCAACACATAGCTTGGGTTCTTCGAGGTTCAGCCAGGCATACACTTCGGGCAGTGCTTGGTTCTTGTTTCCTCCTAGCTTTGGCTAGCTGTGGTCCATGCTGAGGCTCCTTTTGTTTTTTTGCCTCTTTCCTGTGTTTCTGAGTGGAGGAGGGCTAAGGCAGCTGCCAAAGAATGTCTGAGACCTCCGGTGCGCCATATCAGCGAGTCAGTGCACAAATGTTAAGCATACTCGTGTAAGTTAGCAGGCCAAGACAGACTTTGGCATCAGCGGGAACAGAGGCGTAGGGTGACTGCTTAAACTGGGGGTGCACCAGAAAGCTTGCTGCCGCCCTATGAACATAAGATATCCTATGCTCTTTTCAGCTCTTGCTAAGAGCATTTTTGTTTTTCCTCTGAGGCGCATATGCTAACTGCGCTCATACCTGGAATTTAAATGTTGCGTGTCCCGTCTGCGGTAGGCCCATGACCGGGCCTACTCACCCTTGCAGCTCAGCTCCCGGACCAGGACCATCCTCACTCATGGCTGTGGGCAGCCGCCTACGCCCTCGAGCACCTCCTGCCGCCTCGGCTGTTCCTGACTCCTCCGCGGGCCTCCTCAGCTCCCGGTGGGTCTCCCCGCGTGGGCCGCGGGGAGACGCTGTCATCCGGCCTCCTGTGGGCCTTGGCTTAGGTGCGTGCATACACGCCTCTCATACCTTTAAAAGGCCGCGGCGGGAAACTAGCCCATGGCCCCGGATGATGACATCATCGGGCCCTGCTATTTAAGGCAGGGCTCTACCACTAGTTCCTTGCCTTGGCAACAGGTCTCCATGTTTGTTCATGTGCTCGATGCCCATCGTTCCTGGTTCCTGATCTTGACTTTGTTCCTGATTCCTGATCCGGACATTATTCCTGGTTCCCGATCCCGACTTTATTCCTGGTTCCTGATCCTGACTCCGTTCCTGGTTCATGTTCCTGACCTGTACTTCAGTAACTTCCTGGTCTCACTGGATTGACTCTCTGGCTTGACCATTGCTACCTCGGACAATGCTCAGGACTGACTCTCTGTCTTTGACCCTTGCTATGTTGGACCATGCTCTGGACTGACTCTGGCTTTGACTCTGCTCTGCTCTGACTCAGTACCTTGTCTTGCTCAGCCGCCTGCCCTGACACCAGCTTGCCTTGACTATGTCTTTGGTTTCCACCTGGACTTGGCCTTTGCCTTCGGCCTTTAGTACCTGGCCACCCTTGTCTCCGCTCTGTTCCTATTGGCACCCAGATCTCTGAATCCCTGCCTTGTCTGGACCTACATCAGTCCCTTGATATCTCTGCTGGTTCCTGGCAACCCTTGCATCTCATCTACTGGGAGTCATCACACGGAGGCCTGCCTAAGACCACTCGTCCCTGGCACCCAAGGGCTCAACCTGCGGGAAACGAGGGCTGGTACTGGCGAAGCTCCTGTTGGCCTCTGTCTCCTAGTCAGCTCCGCCTCCCAAATTGGGGACCCCTACAGGTAGCGTCAACCCCACCTCAGGCCAAGGGTCCACCACCAGTGCACCATTAAAGATCTGAAGAAGATGGTCCATTCCATGGTGACAAACTGCAATTTCCTTTAACAGTGTTGCTCAGTGGCTACAGTTAAAATAAATCAGCTACTTCACAATACAGTAGCAAGGCCAAGAAAACAGACCATGTTCCTCCATTATTGCACTGGCTTCCAGCACAGTGGAGAATCAAACTTAAAATCTTGTCTGTGACTGTGATGGGGTGACCCTATTTCCCCTCTTTAACCTGTGCAGGACCAGGCATTTTGCCTGGTCCACCTTAAATCCTACTGAGAGAGAGAGAGAGAGAGAGAGAGAGAGAGAGTTCGATAGGCGGGACCCTGCTGGGAGGGGAATAAGATTGTGAGCCTAGCTGGGATCAGGAGACCCCATGTCTGACCCTCTCTGAGAAGTTGTGTTGGAAATATACTCCAAAGGTAGGCAGTTAATGTTAGCATTATTTTCTGTTTATGTTAATAAAAGTTGAAATTGCATGAGAAAAGGCTGGGGTCAGCGTGATTCTTGCTCCAGCCCACAAAGAATTGCTGACTCATCCTCACAGCGACATTTAAATGTTTACAAAAAGGCCTTCCTAGATAACTGTCCCATTTGCTGATTTCTTGCAAACCTTAAAGTTTTTCAGTGGTGGGGCTAGCCCTCTGGAGTGAGCTACCGTTGGAGCTTCGCACAATAGCAGATTATAAATTATTTAGAAAAAAGGTAAAACTCATTACTTTCAAGTGGCATTTTCTTGAGTTTACATTTCTGTATTATGTTGTGCTACATTTGACAGTATGATTTTATTCTTTGTTATTATTATAATATGCATGAAATTGGTAAACCGTTTAGCATGAGTGGGGGATGAGACAGGGTCCCAGTCACCCCGATAGCACAATTCTGTGCCCTTCCCAAACAACCTCTCATTTGTGGCACCACAGACCAGATAAAATCATCACACCAGAATAAAACAGTAATTAACCCTTTTTACTAAGTAGACAGTAGATCCAACCAGAATATTAAATGAGAAAAATACAGTAGTGAAGTATAATATAAACTTGCAATTTTTTTTATTTTAAATCAAGCAATGCAAAAATAACATTGGCTATGGCCTATTAGCCAGGGCACCAAACATATTCATATGGATAGTAAAAAAAATATATATATAAGGAACGGTAATAGAGAAAGGTTGGGGGAAAAGAAGTGAAGTACACAATTTTCAAAAATTGTCTATAGCCCTCAGTACAAAAAAAAAGAGGGGCGGAGAACAGATCCATCCCAGTGTCACCAGTTTGTAAAGGGTGCAACCCTGTCCCAAACACAAAAAAATGTGAAAAAAGAAAAACAATCAAGAAAATGAAGAAGTCCCTCTTGATGGTGGAGGTGGCTAGATGACAAACCAAATAGATGAGCACTGCAGTGTGTGGAAGGTCTCTCTCTCCTGCGGAGCATCCCCAAATGGTTTACATTGTACAAAACAGAAAGCGGGCCTGGTTTCAGTCTCCTACAAAAAGACCACAGTTCATCAGCTTCTCTTTCCCTGCCCAATCTTGTGTGGCTGTGGAAAGGGTTTATGCTTGACATTGGCTGAAAGGCAGAAGTAGTTAAGATGAGATACTGAATTTGTGACAAAAGCCAAGGAAATAAACCTTGTCTCTCCTCTGCTTAGTTACTCTCTGTGAAAGGTTTAGATTACTTAACTCAGTCTCTTGGGAGGGTGATCCAGTCATGTGCTCCTGAGCCTAGATATCTCTGGAAAGGAAGTCTCTCAGTCTCTTAGCTACTTGCTCCTGTATCCCTTCTTTGGATTTTACATGTAGCTCATCTATGAAGCAAGAACAGCTTATCTGTCTCTCTATTTCCTTAGAGCACAGATGTCTGTCTCTCCCTCTCGATAGTTAGCTCTTCAGATAAAGAAATGATTGTAGAGCTACCAGATGCACTCCTCTCTTCCTAGCTACAACTTCTGGTGACAGAGCCAGCCAAATTGCGCCTTTTCTATCTCAAATAGTCTCCCAGCATTCCTTTGCTTCCTCCTCTGCTGGCTATGTAGTGCTGTTCTCTGGACAGCCTAACAGAACAGCCCTTTTCCCAACTTGTTAACACTGTGAGTGCTGGATGCTAGTTCTTGTAGAACATTTGTAATTCACAGGAGAGCACACAGGGGTTTTCAATGTATTTTTATATTCTTTTACTTTGGCTGCAGTGGTTTGCAGTCTCTTCAGGGTTGAAAACCCCTTTTTGACAGGACCAAAACACATCATTCAGATCCAGATGCAACTCAGTTCACATTGTAAGGCTCCAACACATGATAAGCTCATGGGGCAGAAACTTGGTTTATAGAAGCTTGCTTACATGTTATTTATATTGCTATTGATTTTATATTTTTGAATACTGTAATTTTAAAATTTTAAATGGAAATTATTTTATTGTTGATTGCTTTGATGTGACCAGAAACTGCAGCATATGAAATAATAAAACAAACAAACTAATGTGAGTCAGATCAAAGGCTCATCAAGCTCCTTCTCCAATCCAGGTCCCAAATACCTGACAGATCCTAAACAGTAGAATAATTTCTTATTTTTCACTCCCCAGGGATAAGTGGTGGCTTTCCTGTCTAACTCACTAATCATGATTTGTGTGTTTATTTAATTAAGAGTTCTAAATCGCCTTTCTGATCCCAAAAGATCACCCGAGGTAATGTACAACAAACATATAAAAGAAATTTAAAATAAAAAATAAACACACAAAATTACAAATCTGAGCCCAGCACAATCATCAACCACCCTCCAAAGAAATTACTCCATATTTACATATCAATACAAGGATACCCCTACAGAGGAAACCAAGACCACCACCCTTTTCAATGCTACTCCTTAGCAATAGGAAAAAGCCATGCCTTAACCTAGCAGAATGACAGATAGTTCAACTCCTGCCAAGAGGAAGACAAGTTTCATAATTAAGGGTGTGAGGGAGTGTACAGAAAACAGGAGCAGGAACAACTGTCTTGCCTGGTCCTCCTTAAGGCTGAGACCCACAGGGAATCCTGGGTGAAAGGAGGAACCCTTCACTAGAGTATAAGACCTCAAGACCTAGAAGGTTTAGACAGGTCCCGGGGAGCTGATGGAGTCTCAGCCTATGCAAACACTTGCTACATTTAAGGTTAGAGAAATGCATGAATTTCAAGACCTGATATATGTTGAAGGTTAGAGGCTTATTATATTTAAAGACTGTGTGTTCCTTTTCTTCTAGGAACTTGTCCAAACCATTTTTAAATGCAGCTACACTAATAGCTTTCACCACATCCTCTGGCAACAAATTCCAGAGCTTAATTATGCATTGAGTAATAAAATATTTTCTCTTATTAGTTTTAGTCAAAATTCTCAGGTCTATATTTATGAGCGAGATGCTCTTATTAGTTTTAAATGTATTACTTAGTAACTTCATTGTGTGTCCCCTGGTCTTTGTACTTTTCGAAAGAGTAAACAACTGATTAACGTTTACTCATTCCATTCTACTCATTATTTTATAAACCTCTGTCATTTCTCCCCTCCGCCAACTCTTCTCCAAGCTGAAGAGTCCTAACCTCTTTAGCCTTTCCTCATACGGGAATTGTTCCATCCCCTTTAGCATTTTGGTCATCCTTCTCTGTACTTTTTCTGATTCTGCTATATCTTTCTTGAGATGTGCTGACCAGAACTGCACACAATACTCAAGATGAGGTCACACCATGGAGCGATACAGAGGCATTATGATGTTTATTCTCCATTCCTTTCTTGATAATCCCTAACATTCTATTTGCTTTCTTGGCTGCTGCTGCACACCGAGCAGAATACTTCAACGTATTTTCAATGATGACACCTAGATCTTTTCCTGAATGGTGACTTCTAATGTGAAACATTGCATTATGTAGTTATAATTTGGATTACTCTTCATTAAGTGCATCACTTTACTTTTGTCCACATTAAATTTCATTTGCATTTCCATTCCCAGTCTCCCAGTTTTGCAAGGTCCTCTTGCAATTTCTCACAATCCTCTTACAATTTAACAACTTTGAATAATTTTGTGTCATCAGCAAATTTGATCACCTCATTCGCTGTTCCCATTTCCAGGTCATTTATAAATATATTAAAAAGCATTGGTCGCAGAACAGATCCTTTGGGCACTCCACTATTTACCTTTCTCCATTGAAAAAATTTACCATTTAGCCCTACTCTCCACCAGTTGGCAATCCACAACAGGACACTGCCCCCTATCCCATGACTTTTTAATGTCCTAAGAAGTCTCTTGTGAGGGACTTTGTCAAATGCCTCCTGGAAATCCAGATATACTATGTCAACTGGCTCACCCATATCCACATGTTTATTTATGCCTTCAAAAAAATGTAGCAAATTTGTGAGCAAGACTTCCCTTGGCTAAATCCATGTTGGCTTTGTCTCATTAAACAATGCCTAATCTATATATTCAGTAATTTTGTTTTTTATGATACTTTCTACCATTTTGCCTGGCACAGACATCAGATTTGCTGGTCTGTAGATTCCTGGATCACCGTTTGTTCTCTTTTTTAAAAACTGGCATTACATTTTTGTTACCTCTTGCACCAAATCCTGTGTTCCACTAAGGACTTGGTCTAAAATAGTCTCTCCTCTCGTTGGTTCTTGTACCAGCTGCTCCATGAAGCAGTCATTTATTTCATCTAGGAACTTTACTTCTCTAGAAGGTCCTGATGTGACATTCACTCAGTCAATACTTATTTATTTATTTATTTATTTAGAATTTTTCTATACCGACATTCTCGATACAAAATGTCAAATCAAATCGGTTTCCATAATAACAAAACAGTCGCGGTTGAGGCGTTACATAAAACAAGTGTCTAAACATTAGAACCAAAGAATTGCATAGAAATAAAACAAGTGTCTGAACATTAGAACAAAAGTATTGCATAGAAATAAATGAATCCTGAACAACGTTAAAAGAACCAAATGAGTAGGATAAATAAGTGGGATACAATAGGGTGAAACGTGAGATTCGTTAAAGTTAATTAAGATTAAAATTAAGTAAAAAATAAAATAAAATTAAAATTTGTACATGGGGATAATTGAAATCACTCATTATTACTGGGCTGCTGATTTTGTTAGCTTCCCTAATTTCTTTTAGCATTTCATTGTCTGTTAGTTTATTCTGGCCAGGTGGAAGGTAATACTCACCCATTACTATTTTATTCCCTTTTTCTCCTAGAATTTCTATCCATAAAGATTCAACATTGCATTTTATTTCCTGCAGAGCTTTTATCCTGTTTGACTCAATGCTCTTTCTAACATATAGTGCCATCCCTCCACCAATTTGATCCATCCTATCATTTTGATATAGTTTGTCCCCTGGTATCATCGTGTCCCATTGGTTATCCTCCTTCCACCAGGTCTCTGAGATGTCAATTATATCTACATCTTCATCCAGTGCTAAACACTCTAACTCTCCCATCTTATTGTTTAGACTTCTAGCATTCATATAAAGACATTTCAAAGTATGTTTTTTGTTTGTGTTAACAATCTGCTTGTCAGTTTACAGGGGTAATTTGGCATCATTGTACTCTGTCTGCTCTTTACTTAAAGGCACATGGACTGTTTTAGCATTTATTGCAACCTCTCTATCAAGATGTTTTAACATTCCTGTTTGTTAGTATCCTTCAACAATAAATCATTTTGAACTATGCACTTCTGACCTACTGTTGGCTTAGCCCCCATCATCTAGTTTAAAAGCTGTGCTATCTCCTTTTTAAAGGTTAGTACTAGCAGCCTGGTTCCACTCTGATTAAATTGGAGCCCATCCTTTTCGAAACACCCCCACCCCCACCCCGCTCCCCAAAATGATGCCCAGTTCCTAACAAACCTAAAATCCTATTCCCTGCACCATCAGCTCATCCACATATTGAGACTCTGGAGCTCTGCCTGCTTCTGGGGTCCTGCACGTGGAACAGGGAGCATTTCAGAGAATGCCATCCTAGAGGTTCTGGATTTCAGTTTTCTACTTAAAACCCTAAATTTGTGTTCCAGAACCTCCCTCCTTCGTGTTCCTATTTCTTTGGTACCCACATGTACCAAGTCAGTTGGCTCCTTCCCAGCACTGTCTAAAATCCTATCTATGTGATGTTTGAGATCTGTCACCTTTGCACCAGGCAGGCAAGTTACCAAGCAATCCTCACGCCCACCCGCCACCCAGCTATCAGCCTTCCTAATAATTGAATCACCAACTATAACGGCCGTGCTAACCCTTCCCTCCTGGGCAAGTGCCCCTGGAAACCTATCCTCGGTGCAAGAGGATACTACATCTTCTTGAGGTCAAGTCCTAGCTACAGGATTGCATCCTGCCTCATCAAGCTGATGCTTTCCTTCCAGGTGACGTTTCTCCTCCAAAGCAGCTCAGAAGCCACCAGATTGGAGATAGGACTGCTCTACTATGTCCCTGAAGTTCTTCTCTATATACCTCTCTGTCTCCCTTAGCTCCTTCAGGTCTGTCACTCTGGCCTCCAGAGATCGGACTTGTTCTCTGAGGACTTGGAGCTCTTTGCACTTAGTACACACATATAACCTCTCACCAGCTGGGAGATAATCATACATGTGTACATGTGCCACTAAGTGCAAAAGACTGGAAAGCCTCCCTTTTGCTGCTGAACTACCAACTGCTTCATAATTTTGTTGATTTATCAAGTTAAATTTTCTAAGGAAGCATGGATGTAAAGCTAACCTAAAGTACTTTTAGTCTATCGATTTATTGTATATATGTCTGGCAATGACCCTTAAACACTGCAAGTAATCTACCTACATCTTCCTAGTTACCTACCTTATTGACTTTTTTTTTTAATTAAATTACTTCTGTATAAAATCAGTAGCAAATTACTCCTACCAAACACAATTATCATATAAAACCAAAACATCTAAAACCAAATAAAAACAGATAAGTTCTAGTAAACAGATAAGATATAGCAAGGAAATCTGAGGTACAGCACACGCTTCCAGTCCCCTTCTGCTGCAAGAGATGTGGGGCCTCCGGAAGCTGGGGCTGTGGAGTTCGAAGCCTGGATTGCTAGTTGTGATCTCTGGAATCTTCTCCTGAGGGCTGCTAGGTAGAGTATGCAGATGAGCCTTCCAGGCTCATACTGCTTACTGCTTTCTGCAACTGTTTGTAATATGTCCTTTTGGGCCATTGGTTATGGTGCCTCTGGATGGTGGGACTGTAGAGTCGAACCCTGGATCACTCGCTGTGATCTCTGGAGTCCTCTCTTGAGGGCTGCTGGGATTTGTATGCAGATGAGCCTTCTAGTTCACTTCTGCTGCAAGGGGTGCAGGACCTCTGGAAGCTGGGGCTGTGGAATTCAAAGCTTGGATCGCTCGCTGTGACCTCTGGAGTCCTCTCCCATGGGCTGCTGGGAACATTATGCAGATGATCCATATGGTCTTCTTCTGCCACCTGTAGAAGCTTGAACACGAGTAGGATATCTTTCCATAACCAAGTTTATTTATTTATTTATTAGGTTTTATATACTGTCACTAAGACAAGCCGTTGTAACGGTTCACAACACAATAAAAAATAAGAACAATCTATAATACAATGACAAAGTTGTTTTTTGTTTCTCTGGCATCCTGGGAAGATGAGCACACAAATTCCAGTAATTAAAGCACTATCCAGCAACCCCTTTCATGTCTTAATACCAAGAAAGTTTAGCGGATTTTAGGATTTATTGTGCACTCTGTATTATTAGTTATGTTTTATGTTTTTAGGTTTCTTTTATAAGTTTTAAAATTTGATTTTATTTTTAAGTAATTATTCGATGTATTTTATTATTTTATTATTAATATTTATTATGTTATTATGTTACAGTATTTGAAATGTAAACTGTTGTGATGGTGCTACTTAACGACGGTATAGAAAAGCTATTAAATAAATAAATACATACATTAAATAAATAAATAAATACAAAAAATGTCAAGACCATGAGGATAAGTTTAAGAGGAATGCAAGAAAAGGAACCTATAATGCCTTTCTTCTAAGACCTTTCCAAAGCCACCTCCAGTCACACCCTGTGGTGCCACCCCTGCAACATCGCCTCTGCAACTCTCTAGGAGGTCACTAGATTAAACACAGAAATGAACCGCTGTGGCATGTCCCATGAGCGAATGCTTGGCAAATGGTTCAGTCCACTCCACATTCCTACTCTCCTACTACTCATATGTCCTTCCTATAAGAGACAGATATGTAAGGATCCTATGGGTTACTGGACTAGAAATGTAACAAGAATAAAAGGATAGTTCTATCACAGAAGAAAATCTCCATGTAGTTGCATTCTCATCTGCTTTCTGGAAAGGTAAGTGGACGGTGAAGGGGCGAAGTGCGACTGAACCCCTCCCTGCATCCACAGTCACTCCTGTTATCGAGGGTGGGGGGATTTGTCATTCTTTACTCTATAGCGTTTCATGTCTTTGTGTAGTTATTCTAAGATGAAAAGTACTTAAATAATCCTTCCTGAAGCCCTACCTAACCAGCTACAATGCAATGCAGATAGGAAGAGAAAAGAACATAAAAACATAAGAAATTGCCATACTGGATCAGACCAAGGGTCCTTCAAGCCCAGCATCCTGTGTCCAACAGAGGCCAAACCAGGCTACAAGAACCTGACAAGTACCCAAACACTAAGAAGAACCCAGGTGTACAAACAGAGCAACCACATAAATTTATTCAACCATGAAAGCTAATGGAAATGGAAATCTAGAAGAGCAGGGTTCAAAGAGACTTGTAATGTGCTACTTCAAGTCCTGCTTCTGACCCATGCCACTTTTTTTCTTGGACACACATATTTTAAATACATGCTGACACAAGTGACCGAAGAGAGACCACCTGGACAAAATGGTCAGACAGATGATGAAATGCTAAGAGAAATCAGGGAAGCTAACCAATTTGGCAGTGCAGTAATGGGAGATTTCAATTACCCCAATATTGACTGGGTAAATGTAACATCAGGACTTGCTAGCGACATAAAGTTCCTGGATGTAATAAATGACTGCTTCATGAAGCAATTGGTTCAGGAACCAAGAAGAGAGGGAGCTATTTTAGATCTAATTCTTAGTGGAACGCAGGATTTGGTGAGAGAGGTAACGGTGGTGGGGCCACTTGGCAATAGTGATCATAACATGATCAAATTTAAACTAATAACTGGAAGGGGGACAATAAGTAAATCTACAGCTCTAACACTAAACTTTCAAAAGAGAAACTTTGATAAAATGAGGAAAATAGAAAAAACCTGAAAGGTGCAGCTACAAAGGTTAAAAGTGTTCAACAGGCATGGACTAGTCTTCTAAATTGAAAATAGGACTTTGTCAGAGGTGCCTCTATCGGCAGCTGATTCCAGAGTCTGGGAACATAACCTTGAAAAGGCACAAGCATAAGTCTTACATAGCTTAATTTTCTTTACCATGAGAAGTTTTAAGAGTCCTTCTTTTGTAGAAATCTGGTCTCTAAGGTAACTGGGGCCCTTTCTACTTAAATCTTTAAAAGCCCACATCAAAGCTCTGAACTGCCATCTATAAACATCTGGGAGCCAGTGCAGCCCCTTTAAAACTGGGGAGATGTGAACGGACCACACTTTTTAGTTGGGTAACAGCCTTGCAGCAGCATTTTGTACGGATCTATATGACATTGACGTAGACGTGAATGAAAAGGAAGATTAAAATAATGGCTAATGTCACGTAATGGATGCATAAAGATGTCAAACAACACCCAAAGAGAGAAGAGCCATGAGAGAATCTGCACCCCACAGAGCGAGAGGCCGACTCTCACCTAGAATATTCTACCATTCAGGAAAGATAAAAAAGCCAATGCTTACGGTTGCCAACTATACCCAGTTCAGTAATCTGTTCTAACAAGATTGTGTGGTCAACCAAATCAAAAGCAAAAGGTAAATGTAATAAAATTAATTGGGCCAACCATCCATGAGTTAAGATTTCATCCACATAGTCAATGAGGGCAATCAGTAGGTCTCGGTGCTGAAGCCTTCCCTGAAGCTTGATTGGAGCTGGTCTTAATCTCCTGAACAGTCAAAAAAGGACAGAACTTGGAACGCCACAGCACATTTGATGGTTTTAGCCAGAAATGGGAGGTTGCACACAGTTCTATAGATCTTGCAGTCTGACAGCCCCAGGCAAAGCTTCTTCAAAATGGGAAAATATGTGTCAGCTTAAGACTAGAAGGCAAAGTACCCTCTTCCAAGAAAGCACGATAATAGGGGAAAGGCAACTCATCAGGTATTCATCCCCTTGCTTTACTATCCAAGAAGGACAAGAGTCTAAAGGGCAGTAAAAAAAATAATAATTTCATGCACTTGAAAATTAAAGTTATAAGACCCCCAACATTTAAAGGAAAAATAGAATGCTTTCTGAAATGCACTTCCACTTTCTGATATTTGGGGATTTCTACATATTTTTGGAAGAAATATATTTCCAAATACATGTTACAATCTCTTCAACTCAGTCTTTCATATCCAGATCCTTCCTCCCATGTAGCTCCAGCACCTCCTTTCCAAGTCCTTTCCTTTCTGATGGTGACATTTCCAGTTAAGGAATGTACAAGCATATGTATTTTGTTTTATTTATTTGTAAGATTTATAAATCACCTATCATGTTATTCCCAGGTGACACACATAAGGAGCATTCATAATCTTCACATTTAAAATCAATCACATTAAAAATTCAGTCATGCAAAAATAACAGCACAATTTATAATCAAGAAACACACAACAAATCACAAATGCCAGCATAGCACAATCACACCTACTTATATTTGAAAGAAGCGTATTCTACTACATTGGAAACTCAAATAAAAATAAACTAGACACTGGTGGTTGACTTCCATAAGAAGCCCACCAAAATTGGTTAGTCAAAAATATAGAGGTAGGACTGGGGGGGAAATCTGATATAAAAATCAATCTTAAAAACATGGTTTCAAATTCAGCAACTACCCTCAATGTAACCTGCCCTCAGAAAATACGTCACTCGAATAGTCCAAAGTGTCAAAAATATTACTGAACAGAGTTCAGTTATGTTAAAGGCTAGCTTAAACAGACAACCTTTCACCTTTTTCCATTCTCAGCAATTTTTGAACACATCACAAGGTTAAAAATAATCATCCAGAGGCCAGTGCTATGACTTAGGCTGCTGTGCCAGGCACTGAGGCTTAAGAGATTCCAATTCAAGCCTTCTATACGAGAAGGACAACAGCAGAGGAGCACGCCATGGGGGCAGCACGCTGAATCTTGTAGAAAGCTGCAGGATGACTGCCACTACCGTGGCAATGCCTTCCAGCTGAAGGAGCAGTGCTGAAGGATAACTTCTAGAATTTAAAAAAAAAAAAAAATCAATCGATTTTGTTGGTCAGTTACCATGAGACTGGTTCAGATCATTTCTGACCACTTGTATCCCTAACACAGAGGACTCTGCCCACTGTAAACAACCAAACTGGACAATCTGGCTGGGCAGCTTAGCCTTTTCCTATATGGAAAGATTCCACCCCATGGCACGGCCGGAAAAAACTTGGATCAGACTGTTAATATATTCCACGAGTTGAATCAAGGCAGCACGAGAAGAAGAAAAAGCAGGCTAGTTCTGGGAAGTTTCCAGCAATCGCTCGCTTGAAAAAAGGATTAAGAAGATGGAGATAATTATACTTTCTGAGTGAAAACACTGGTGATGCAGTACTGAATTTACATTCTTTTGGTGGTGCGTAGATGGCTTGCCATCCCAAAGGGATGCGGATTTTTTCTCTTGAGAGCAATATGATGAGTCAAGGCAGTGGCCTAGACTTTGCATATTGGCCCTGCCACCATGCAGAGAGACAGTCAGAGAAACCACATCACTTGGGTTGCATCATCGCCCTTGTCTTGATGATCAGATGAAACTCTATGTGTGTTTCGCCCACAACACAAACAAGTGCTCTGGAACACCTGGGGGTGGTTGCCTCTCTTAGAAGCTTGGATTCTTAGAAAAGAAGGGGGGAGGGGGGAAGGGTATAGGGTCGGGTTTGTATGCTGCTCACTGACACGGGGGGAGCAGTTCCCTTACAGTAAGTGATCAAATGGTGTTACTGCAAGCTCTGTGCTTCTATTTTCATCTGCCTCAGCCCCTGACTTGCAGGCATGTCCATCCTTCTTCTAACCTTCTGCTATTGTGAACGGATGTGTTTCCAGCTCTAATGAGGCCAGGACTTAAGGCCTCCCCCCCCCACCCCTCCCCCTCCCACATTAAATGCACTACCAGGGGAAGAAGGGGCTCTTTGAAAGGAGCATCCAAAATAAAAGATATATTACTTAGTATTATGCAAAGTTTTTGGGGCTGATTAGAAGTAAACTAGATTTTTCTTCTGAGTGAGTGTCAGACTCGTCCACAAGAGGCTGCAGCACTCTATTTTCATTAACCTTGTTGGACTGGTCCACAAGGCTGGAAGGAAAATCTCCGTTCTCACCTTTTACTACAGTACATTGCTTCAGTGGTTCTTGGTTCGAGTCCTTGGGTCCTGCCAAGATATCTGGTTTTCAGGATAATCAAGACAAACAAATGAGCCCAGTTCCTAATGTAAAGACATGCAAATATATCAAATGAATATTCATTGTGGCAATCTGGAAAACCAGACCTGTTGGAGAGACCTCATGGACGGAGCTGGTCCACTCTTCCACTCACAGACAAATTTAAAATGTTTGGGCCCATAGACACTATGGTGTCTATGTGTGTGTGTGTGTGTGTGTGTGTGGGGGGGGGGGGGTCACTCCAGGAAACTGGAGAGTGTGTGGGGGGTGACTGGGTCAGGGCTTGGAGTTTCTCTGCTTAGATCCTCCCCTCCCTCTATGCCCTCCACCCAGGTCCCTCCTCCTCATCTCAGATAGGAACACATAGCAGCAGCGACAGGAGAAAAAAAGTTAGCAGGTCAGCCTGCAGAGGTCCCATCATCCACTCTCCTGCATGGGCTTCCTATTACCTGGGAAATCCGTGTACACTGGCCCTGCCCCTTGCACGGATTTCCCAGGTGACAGGCCCCTTTCTTCTCATGCTCTGTGGACACTGGTTGAATATCGCTTCCAGCAGCAGGCCCAGATAGTGACATAGCATGGCAGTGCCCTCAGAATTTGATACCAGTTGTCAGCATCGCCTGTATGAAAGTCTGGGCCTGCTTCTACATCACTAGTAAGGCCCACTGAAGTGAACAAGTTGTGTAGCATAATGGCTTTAGAATGGCTTTTAAATGAAAATAATTATTTTTATTAATTTAAATTTACAGTGGAGAGTTTATAACAGTGATAAAGTCACCTCATTTCCCCCCATGGTCTGCTGTTTTCTGATGTCAATGGGTTAAAGGCTCAGGTCCTATGATCCTCCTACAGGAGAAGTTTTTTCCTTTTCTGTTATTACTTAAAGAAAATCATTTACACACCACATAATATGCTGTGCCACATTTCAGAAGTGCACGAGGCTGATGGACCACGAACGCTATCTCTGTGTAGACAGGTGTATGTGTGTGTGCAACATTTCATGACCTACAGTCAGGAACCCCACCCATATTCCACGTGGGGATTACTGGATTATATGAGCATGGAGTAAACCACTAAGAAACCAAGCCAAGCAAAAACCGGACATCTTTTTTCAAGTTACTTCTTTGGTTCTACATGAAATAGATGAATACCATTTTTGTTGTTTTGTTGTTTTTTTTTTTTAATGGACTATTTATGCATTTATTGCAGAATGATAAAGTGTTTATTTTTTGAATATGTGCATTCGTTTGCTCATTTGAGAAATGAGGACATCCATTTTTTGCAAGTTTTACTGTTATGTGGACACAAAAGTTTGATTTGAAAATCACATGTATCACAAAATAAAAGCACAATTTTGAGACCTATGATTATAATCTTGGAACATTGTTCATTCTGCAGTTTTTGCTGCAATGTTTTAAGGTCCTTTTTATGAAGATCTACATAACACATATGAGTTAGGAGGGCAACACATAATTGAGCATCATAGTTTTACCTATTAAACTTTGTTTCGTATACTGTTTATACTTATATAGGTAGCCCTCTTCTAGGTGTAGCTATGAGGCAAATGAATGTTTATTGAAACCTAGTATTCAACATATACTTAACAATTTTCTAGGCTGCATGGAGTTTTTGGGGTCAATGTAAGCAAGAAATCTGATTCCTCCCTGAATTCAGGGGTTTCAAGCATTCACAGACCAGCTATCACTTGGTCTGAAAGTCAACCACAGGGATAGTCCCTAGGCCTAGTAGCCAAGCAGTTCTTTCTTCTTTCCACTGGGGAAGAGAGGAGAGCATTATTTTGGGTACATGGTGCAGAAAAGAGTGACTTTTCAGGCGACTTTGAAAAGATTCAAGGTCAATTGTATTGTCCATTTTGAACATAGTGTGTGCCATACTGCGTCAGAGCATTCTGTTTCTGACAACCTGGGTCACTAGGAAATATCCGGTACATCCCAAAGCAAAGATTCATTCCTTGTTGCTCACTCCCAGACATAAGCGGTGACTTTCCCAAGTCTACCTGGCTAATAATCGTACTTTATGGATTTGTCTTCTAGGAGCTTGTCCAAGCCTCTTTTAAACCTAGCTATGCTAATATTTTAGATGCCTTGACCACATCTTCTGGCAACAAAGTCTACAGCTTGACTGAATGTTGAGAGTTAAAAATACTTTCTCCAATTTATTTTAAATTTGCTGCCTATTGTTTTACACATTAATAGAAAGTCAGGAATCTGCATTAAACATAGTGCCAAACTTTGAAGTTTTCTATGTGAATCAAATCCCGTAAAGAAGCCACTAATTAAAGTTGATTTTGATTAAAAGAGACCTGGGACCACCGCAAAAATGAATTAACTACTTAGTCACCATTGTAGTGAAGTTTATTATTTTTCAGTATGCATAAAATCCTCACTCTTACTGCTTTTGTTTTGGAATGAAATGAAGTTTACAGTCTTCTGACTAAAATACTTTTAGAACTTGCTTCCAGAAAAAAAGGGGGTTATTTTTTTAAGACTAATGAATTCCATGCCACGTGGAAGAAACAAGTTTGTTTTTTTTCTGTTTGAGTACTGTTATGCCCATCAGTTACAGACGGCTGCGACCAATTCTGCTCACCTCTTTCTTCACATCTCTGACTCCATGGGGTGGATTGACAGCCTCTGCTAGCTACCTATGACCTACCTACCGCTTCCAGGCCTCCTGGGTCGGCACGGACGCCGCCAACCGCCATCTTGCATCAGATCCCTCTAGGCACGTGCGCTCGCACACAGGCCGGCCTTATCCATGTCATGGTGGGAACCTCGGGGGCGTTCCCTCCAGATGACATCAGGATCTCTGGATATTTAAACCTGTTAGCCCTCTCCGAAGATGATTTGGCAAAGAGTCTCATCCTTGCTATTTCTGCCTCGCTTCCTGAGGACAACCAGAAGTGGGATAAAAACAGATGCTCGTATTGAGCGCCATTGCAATTGTGGGCACCTGATGCATTTGAATGCTAGGGACGCACAATTCTCCCCTAGCTTGCCTTTTTTTTATGCAGCCCCTCATTTAAATACTGCAACGGGTGCTCAAGGGAAGTGGTGCTGTGTGCATTGCAAAAATGTGCACCCATTTTGGGTGCCTGTTTTTACACACGTTTTATTGCATTGTCCCCTCTGTATGTAAGGCTGAAACTATAAAAGAATTTAACAAAAGGTCACCTTTCTTTTTTCATCCCATATATAATTGGCTACATAGGGGATTTTATTCCTCTCTCATTTTGTGTCTGAAACTCCCTTTTTCTCAGGGCACTCCCTGCAAAAGGAAAGAGGCCACCTTTAGATGCTGCAGAGCGATGAAAAATTGGCTGCAACTCTGGATCCAGATTCCCAAAGAGAGGACAGATAAAACTGTAAGACCTAAAGGGATCTCACTCACACAGTTTCTAATTAGAAAGTCCATGCACGAAGGGTGTTGTTAAAAAAACAAAAATATAATTTACTGAAGACAAAATCAAGTGAAGCACTACAAAAGAGAAGAAAAATAAAGTCTGTGGCTCTTCTACAATTTGTATAACAAAAGTACAGATTCTCGAGTACTTTGAGTAGATGTTGCAGGAAAACTTGGACTTTCCTGGTTCCAAGAGACCTCTGTTTCCTTTAGAACCCAAATAAGAACTGTTGAAATCCTCCTCTCCCACTTAGATAGTACAGAGGTACCTGAATGGTTATTCTCAGCTTTCTAGATGAGTCTCCTTCTCTCTCTGGACTATGGAAAGAAACCCTCCTGAGCATTGCTTGCTGAGCTCCTCCTGAAACTCACTCCAGCTGATATGAAAAAGCAAATTACATGCATAGCACAGTTTCTCCACTGCTTCTCTCCAGCTTCCAATTTGACAACTCCCTTTATTGAACCATGGAGTCACTTTAATAGAATTGGACAATTGATTGACACTGGAGGAGATGGACCCTGACTATCACTTGATAAATGACTACACACTCCTGGAATATCCCATTGCTGTAAGTTTCCACATTCTAAGAATATGGTGAGGCCTAGTCAGTCTTTCATGTCTATGGAAAAAATGCTTATTGTATCTAATGTGATGTGAAAGAAACCAGTCCTAATCAATAAGAGGAAAAAAATCTGTTGCATTAGAAGGAAATCTTCTCTCCTCTTCAGAAAAGTCATATGGCTCCTGAGGTATTATACCTGTTCCTCATCCCAATGCACATATCTCAGAGGGTGACTTTCTGTCTTTTAGAGAATGTTGACACTGGCTGAGGACTGTTAAAAAAATAACAGAGTAATTTTCAACTCACACTCAGTGATTGATAAATTAACTCTGACAGAATCTTAATTCACTTCTTAAGTGAATTTTTTGTTTGGGAAGAAGTATTTATCCACCCTTCCTATCCACCAAAAAGGAATAAACAGAGAAGATTTTAGCCATAGAATGGCAGGGTAGGAAGGCAGCTCAAGGCAGAAGCAATTGAAATTTGGATAGCATATGTCACTGCCACCTGCTTCTCACCCTCTTGTTTTGGGAAAAGGTGGGAGAGCTATCCATGGTTGTCATTAGCAAGGCAAGGGCAGCAGAAGTACAACTCACAAAATCAGCAGTGCCCTCCTCTATGGTTACTGATTCTGAGGCAGTGGAGGCAGTATTTCACCAAATGATTCAGAGGAAGAATCATGTCTGGGATTCTCTGAATCAGAACTTGAAGAGCTAGTAGCTGAAGAAAATTTGGATGGATTAGTCAATAGCTTCTGAGCCTCCAGTGTGGTGATGGGGGAAATAGATAATACTGACAGTGTTGAGAGCCTCCCTCAGGAACAGCAGACAGTGCAGGTAGAAAGCATGAGTAATGTTCATAGTATTTTTCCTCAGGGTCCACTCTCAACTGCAACTCCAGTACCAGCATCAGCCCCCAAAGATGTACAGAAGAGATCATGGAAAACATCCCTGATCTGCAGGCACATTAAAGAGCGGGAGGACCCACATTTTACTTAGTGTATTCACTGCAATAAGGTTTTCAGTTAAGGGAAGCAAATGAAGCATCTGATAAATTCTGGCACTGGCATTAGGAGAAGGTGGCAGTAGAAGTCTGGTGGTCCTCCTTTCACTCAAAGTTAAATGAAAAGGGGACAACTTTTCTCCAAGCTGATCCCACAGCCCCTTCCAGTAGTCAGGTGACAAGCCAGCAGTCTCTGCCATGAGTCTACAGTGGCAACCCACCATAGAAAAATGGGATGGTATTCCGTACCACCGTCCTGGGGCAAGAGAAAGGCAGTATCAAAAATAGTAGCGAGGAGCACTGGGGAAATGATTGCCCTGGATGACCAGCCCCTGCAGTTGGAGAACATGGGCTTTTAAGTGTCTGCTGCATGTGTTAGCCTCCAATTTCAAATTTTCTTCCAGGACTACATTAATAGGAAGGTTATCCCCACCCTGAACAACAAGTGCTGAAAGTGCATGCAGGCACAGCTGGCTAAGGCAGAAAACCAGTGTGAATGCTATGCATGGCTTCTCCTGACAGCACACTAATGGGACTTGGCTGAGGTAGGACAGGCAGCAGCTCTCGCGGGGACAGAGCATCAGGGTTCAGGTGATGGATAGCTGCAATACCTCATGCAATATCTTAGTTATATAAATATGCCGGAGGGTTGGCAGCTAGACCAGAGAGGCTGGAGTCTTCAAGAAGGTTTCTTTAAGACAGACAGGAGGGAAAATATGTTAAGAGCAATTGAAGATGGGGGCTTACTGGGTATCTTGCAGTGAGGTATCTTGCAGAAGGCATCTTGCAGTGAGGGATTCCCTGGTGCTGGGGCCCAAGACCACAGGAATCTATTCCTAAAGGACCTGATAGAGAGGTGCAGGAAAACAGTGGTGCATTTCTATAGAAGCATGAAGGGTGGCAGCTTCTCCGAGACAAATAGGAAGAATTTGGGCTGCCTCATAACCATCTGATTCAAGATGTTGGCACTGCTGGAACTCCACCCATATGATGAAGCAGAGGTTAGTGGAGCATCAAGTACGCCATCATGATCTTTGTCTGGAAACAAAAATCGGTGTAAATTGCCCTCTGGAGCATCATGATTGCGTAGTGATGAGGCAGTTTATACAAATGCTGAAGCCCTTCAAGGATGCCATGGAAGATCTGAGTTCCAGATGTGCCATTTGTGATCTATGGCCAGCTTAATGTGAACACCTTTTGGTCCCTCTGATGCAGCCTTGAAACGAAACAAGGCCATGTCGTTGCTTCCTTGGATAACAATTGTATATTCTAATATTAAGTGCTCTCCTTTGTTTGCTTTGAAATAAATAACCCCATGGACAAGTACTGAACAGTATTGTACTTTGTTGCCATACATTCTTTTTGTTTGGTTCCTCTGTAAGGAAAGGCTAAAGGTCTTAGGACTCTTCAGCTTGGAGAAGAGACGGCTGAGGGGAGATATGATAGAGGCCTATAAAATAATGAGTGGAATGGAATGAGTAAATGTTAATCAGCTGTTTACTCTTTCGAAATCTCAAAGACCAGGGGACACACAATGAAGTTACTGAGTAATACATATCAAACTAATAAGGAAAATATTTTTTTACTCAACTCATAATTAAGCTCTGGAATTTGTTGTCAGAGGTTGTGGTGAAAGCTATTAGTATAGCTGTGTTTAAAAAAGGTTTGGACAAGTTCCTGGAGGAAATATCCATTAACTCTTATTGTAGTTGCAGAAATCCACTGCTTACCCCTGGGATAAGCAGCATGAAATCTGTCCACCCTTTGGGATCCTGCAAGGTACTTTTGTCCTGGATTGGCCATTGTTGGAAATAGGAAACTGGGATTTTTGGACCTTTGGTCTGACCCAATATGGCAAGTCATGTTCAGTGTGCCCAGTGAAGGTGTCTTCTCAACAGCAGGGTCTTGCTGTTACTCTGCCTTGTTGGCCTACCCCAGACTCTACACCTTGGGTGTTCTTGCCACTGTGGAGGGCTGCTTTGCACTTCTCATAGTGCCTTGGTATATTGATGCCAGTCTGAGATGCTTTGTGTCTTTATCAGTGCCTTGGGGGTGGGGGGAGGGGTCTGTCATCCTTTCTGATTCATTCTCCCTTCTTGTTGCCTTAGGATGTTGGTTCCATTCTTGATGCCAGTTTGCCTCTTGTGCTGCCTTCAAGAGTTGATGCCACTGTGGTTGGTGCTCTCTTTTGAAGCCTTAATGTGTTTTTCTCTGCTCCTCTCATGGTGTCTTGGAGAACTCCTGCCACTGTGAGTACCCCTTTGCCCCTTTACGGTGCCTTAGATTATGCCTGCTACTTTCGGTGCCACTTTGTCACAGTACAGGTGCATTGGAGCTCTTTTCCCCTATTGATGATGTCTCCTCACAAGTTTCATTAGAATTGATGAGAAAACCCCAATTTTGGAGCCCAAAGTAGGCTGCAGTGCTTCCCATATTGATGCTAATGATATCAAATGAACACATAAAATGAATAGACTTGTTTTTTGTTTGACCTACAAAATGAATTAGCAAACTGAATCAAAAATTGTCCCTGCTGTTAAGTCCATCCTGTCTTCTGAGACGGGAGAGAAATGATACTGAGGGGGTTGCTTTCTCTTCTTTCTTAAGTGGTGGGATGTAAAAAGCTTTTGCCCCAGAGGGAGTGATAGCTCTGGAACTTTTAATACTTCTCCTAGATATCTTTTAAACATATCAACCAGCAAAGTCAAAGGGAAATCAATAAAACATATATTCTTCCATCTTCCAACATTTTCCAGATTCTCCATGTTAGTGGGCAAAATTGCATTGTCCTTATCGACTGCTTTCTCAGTTTGTACAACTTGGATAACTTTACTTTCAATAGCTCTCACCCGTATCTTTATATCTTGCTTAATGTTCTCAGGAACACAAATTATGGTTCTCCAAACCATCATTCTTTTCCATCACCCAAGATATCTGTGCAGTCACAGCCTTGTGAAGTCCCTCTATAGCTTTCCAGATCTCTTCCAATGTGAAAACTGAGGACCTTTCCAGGCTAAATTTGCCCCATCCTCTCTGCATAGTTATTAGAGGGGAGACAGATACCTGGCTCCAGTTAGATCTGCTTCAGTGCCAGCTTTGGATAGTTCTATCCTGCCCGATCCCCCTTCGAGGTCCTCCGGCACTGTAACTGCCAGCACTCACTGCTCCTGCTGCCGCCTCAGCTTTTCCCAAACTCACAGCCGCTCCACTGATTTCCTTCTTCAGCGATGGTGCAGTTTGGTCTTGTATGGCTCTAACAGGGGCAGGGTGCTCTGGAGAGTTTCTGGCTTCAGGGCTGAGTGAAAAGCTTGGGCCTGGAGAGGATGAGGGCTCATTTTCCCTCCCACTGAACTCCTCAACAGCCCACCTCCCGATGCAGTTACTAGGCACACCACAAACGAGTCCATCGGGCTGACAGGGTACAAATCAAGTCTCTGACATCCCTTTCCTCTTGCAAACCATACTGGAGGAAAAAACAGTTCAAGGAAAATAATTATAAACCGTAATCTCAGGATCTCTGAGGTGTACAACTGTTAAGCAGATGCCATCTTGGATCTGCAAGCTGTGGAATTTGTTGTCAGAGCATGTGTCCAGGCTAACAGCACAGATGGGTTTGAAATGAATATTAACAAGTTTCTGCAGGACAAGCCCCTTAACAATTTACTCAGCTGGAAGTGGGGACTGTCACCTCTTCTGGAGTGAGCAGCAGGGACTGGATTTTCTGAGTACTTCCAAGCGTCCTGAATGAGCCATTGCTGGAGACAGGATGCAGGCCTGGATGGCTCACTGGTATGACCCAGCACAACACTTCTTATGTTTTTATCTTACAGGCTGGATTTATAGGGATGCATCCTAGGTTCTTCATCATACTCATGCAGCCTTTTTTTTTTTTCACTTGTAGCTGAACAGTTTCACTTTGTAAACTAACTTTAAATTGCAAAATGAGCTGGCCTTAACCCTTATAGATGTCACTGAAAACAGATTGAATCTGATTTCAAATGCAATTTTTAAAAACAATGTTAACTGAAGACTACACTATACTACAGTTTCTAAAAAAGAAAAAAATATTCATAAACTATAGTTAGTTTTTTGCTGTTTTTTGTTTTTAAATAAAAATAGCCCAAGCTTTATCTACCCCTGTTTTTAGTTCAATGTAAATAATTGACATTGTGACCCATGGTGTATGCACTGCCATTGGGCTATATCACCAGCACTAGTTGCTGTACTAATAAACAAACACATAATAATGATAATACAATTAATAATTTGCCTAAATCATCCACCATCTTAAATCACACTCCAAAACAGCTCAGGATTTTATAAATCTCTATTAGATTCCCTCTCAGTTGTCTCTTCTCCAGTTTCATGGAAACAGTTGTGTTATCACCTCATCTGATGAAGCAAGGACCACAAAATGTGTAGGCCACTTCTCAGCATCAATCCTAAGCGCTTGTGGATGCCAGAAGCAGCCTTTTCACTTGAACAAAAGGTTACTTGCATGCCTGTTTTTTTTGTGTATAAACCTGAATGTTACTTTTTTAGTAGTCAACACCTTCAGGGTTAGTTTCCGTAATGAAGATCCAGGTAATGATAACATCAGGTAAGACCCTTGAACACAGTCCCAAGATTTGCTCAAGCTTATGGCATCATCTGTGATTCCAAGGTCATGTGTCACCCACCGGTAAAGGCATAGCTGAGAGCTGACTGCATTAACGAGTCCCATAAATTAAACCTCACTTTGCAGAAATTTTCCATTGCACAATATAGACAAAAGCTCCCCTAATGCCACAGGCTCACGCTAACAGAATCCACTGGCTACAGTCCATAGTTTTACTAGTAAGGGCCTTAAACCCTCGGATAGCAAAACAGATTTTACTACATACGGACAAAGGAGGTGTGGTCCATATTTTCATAAACGTTTTTGGTAAAAAGTCACAGAGTGATAGAGAGGAAAACCTTTTTGTATACAAATCTAATCTTGATTTAAAAAAAACAAAAACCAAAAAAACAACAACCTTGTCTATAGGCTTTTATTTCAGAAAAAGAAAGTTTAAAAAAACTTGTCCTCTCTTTTTCTATCTCTGGTTTCTCTCTCTTTCCACAGGACTAGTCATTGAGGTCAGGCTCAGGCCCGGCACGCCCAGGTGTGCATACCATGCATTTGCACAGGGTGGCACACCGAGGGGGGCGGCGGGCTAGCAGCAGCAGGAGAGACCATGGGGCCACAGGCAGAGCTGAACCCGCCAGCGGCTGAAGAAGGAGAGAGGCCACAGGCTGCTGGCAGAGCACCCCCCCCCCCCCCAAGCAGGAAGGCCAGTGGGCCATGGTGGAGTTTATCAAACCATGGCCCAAACACAACAGGAGGCATGTAGGGACAAGGTGGAGCTCATCCCACCATGGCCCGATGACAACAGGAGGCTCATGGAGCCATGGTGGAGTTCATCTAACTAAGGACCGATGACAATAGGAGGCCCTGTATGCATGTGTATGAGCTCATATGTGTCAGTGAGTGAGAACATGTGTGTATGTTTCTGTGTGTGTCTATATGACAGCCTATGTGTCTGTGTCTGTGTAAGAGTCTATGTGTGTCTGTGTGAGACCCTATGTGTGCGTATGCCTGTGTGACAGCCTATGTGTCTGTGTGAACACATATGCATGTCTGTGTAAGAGCCTATGTGTGGAAAAGGGTATACAGTGGAGTGCCTCAAGGATCTGTACTGGGACCTGTGATTTTCAATATATTTATAAATGATCTGGAAAGGAATACGACAAGTGAGGTAATCAAATTTGCAGATGATACAAAATTATTCAGAGTGGTTAAATCACATGCGGATTGTGATAAATTGTAGGAGGACCTTGTGAGACTGGAAAATTAGGCATGAAATTTAAGGTGATGCATATAGGGAAAAATAACCCAAGCTGTTGTTACACAATGTTAGGTTCCATATTAGGTGCTACAACCCAAGAAAGAGATCTAGGCGTCACATTGCAATCATCGGCTCAGTGTGTTGCAGCAGTCAAAAAAGCAAACAGAATGTTAGGAATTTAAGAAGGAATGGTTAATAAAATGAAGGATATTCTAATGCCTCTGTGTTGCTCCATGGTGAAACCACACCTTGAATACTGTGTACAATTCTGGTCACTGCATCTCAAGAAAGATATAGTTGCAATGGAGAAAGTACAGAGAAGGGCAACCAAAATGATAAAGAGGATGACACTGTTCCCTATGAGGGAAGACTAAAGAGGTTAGGGCTGTTCAGCTTGGAGAAGAGACGGCTGAGGGGGGATATGATAGAGGTGTTTAAAATCATGAGAGGTCTAGAATGGGTAAATGTGAATTGGTTATTTACTCTTTTGGATAATAGAAGGACTAGGGGGCAATCCATGAAGTTAGCATGTAGCACATTTAAAACTAATCAGAGAAAATTCTTTTTCACTCAACGCACAATTAAACTCTGAATTTGTTGCCAGGGGATGTGGTTAGTGCAGTTAGTGTAGCTGGGTTTAAAAAAGGTTTGGATAAATTCTTGCAGGAGAAGTCCATTACCTGCTATTAATTAAGTTGACTTAGAAAATAGCCACTGCTATTACTAGCATCAGTAGCATGGGATAGATTTAGTTTTTTGGTATTTGCCAAGTACTTGTAGCCTGGATTGGTCACTGTTGGAAACAGGAGGCTGGGCTTGATTGGACCCTTGGTCTGACCCAGTATGGCAATTCTTTATGCTCTTAATTTCTTATGTGTGTCTATGTGAGAGCCTATGTACCTGAGAATGTGTCTGTGAGAGCCTGTGTGCTTGTATGTATGTTTGTGAATGTTTGTGTGCCTGTGAGAGCCTATGTGTTACATAGAGGCTTTCACAGGCACATAAGAACATAAGAAATTGCCATGCTGGGTCAGTCCAAGGGTCCATCAAGCCCAGCATCCTGTTTCCAACAGAGGCCAAACCAGGTCACAAGAACCTGGCAATTACCCAAACACTAAGAAGATCCCATGCTACTGATGCCAGTAGTAGCAGAGGTCATTCCCTAAGTCAACTTGATTGATAGCAGTTAATGGACTTCTCCAAGAACTTATCCAAACCTTTTTTAAACCCAGCTACACTAACTGCACTAACCACATCTTCTGGCAACAAATTCCACAGCTTAATTGTGCATTGAGTGAAAAAGATTTTTCTCCAGTTAGTCTTAAATGTGCTACTTGCTAACTTCATGGAGTGCCCCCTAGTCCTTCTATTATCCGAAAGTGTAAATAACCAATTCATATTACTTGATCAAGACCTCTCATGATTTTAAATAGGGATGTGAATCGTTTTCCATATCGTCTTAACGATAGAAATCGTGTGGCAGGGCAAGAAAATCGTCTTAGGCACGATTTTTTAGTTAAAAAATCGTTAAAAATCGTTTTTTCCGATTAGTGCGCACTAACTGGGAGTTAGTGCGCACTAACTGAAAATGATACAATTTGACACTTTTCAGGTCAGTTAAGGTCAGTTTAGGAATGAATATGTATTCCTATTGGCTGCCCTCTTATTTATTCATGTTACCAAGTTTCCTACTGACAGTATATGGGGGATGGGAAATGGAAACAGTTGGTAGCTTGACAAAACAAGTAATGTGATCAGTCAATGTGACTAGAACTTGTGCCCTAACCCTGATACCAGGGGTATTGTGATCTTCCTGCACACAGTGCCCTATCCCTATTAATACCAGGAGTGTTGTGATCTTCCTGCACACAGTGCCCTATCCCTAATACCAGGGGTGTTGTGATCTTCCTGCACACAGTGCCCTATTCCTGATACTGGGGGTGTTGTGATCTTCCTGCACGCAGTGCCCTATTCCTGATACCGGGGGTGTTGTGATCTTCTTGCACACATCCCGGTATCAGGGATAGGGCACTGCATGCAGGAAGATCACAACACTCCTGGTATTAATAGGGATAGGGCACTGCATGCAGGAAGATCACAACACTCCTTGTATTAATAGGGATAGGGCACTGCATGCAGGAAGATCACAACACCCCTGGTATCAGGGATAGGGCACTGTGTGCAGGAAGATCACAATACCCCGGAGGAGTGAGGGTCAGGCAGCTCCCCCCTGTCTGTGAAGCCAGCCTCTCACTAGTAATGCAGGGAGGGAGCTGTCTCAGACTTCACCATCCTCCCCCCCCCCTCACCCACACACCATTCACTAGCTGGGACATGGGGGAAGTCAGGAGTGAGGGTCAGGCAGCTCCCCCCTGTCTGTGAAGCCAGCCTCTCACTAGTAATGCAGGGAGGGAGCTGTCTCAGACTTCACCATCCTCCCCCCCCCCTCACCCACACACCATTCACTAGCTGGGACATGGGGGAAGTCAGGAGTGAGGGTCAGGCAGCTCCCCCCTGTCTGTGAAGCCAGCCTCTCACTAGTAATGCAGGGAGGGAGCTGTCTCAGACTTCACCATCCTCCCCCCCCCCCTCACCCACACACCATTCACTAGCTGGGACATGGGGGAAGTCAGGAGTGAGGGTCAGGCAGCTCCCCCCTGTCTGTGAAGCCAGCCTCTCACTAGTAATGCAGGGAGGGAGCTGTCTCAGACTGGTATCAGGGTTAGGGCACTGTGTGCAGGAAGATCACAACACTCCTGGTATTAATAGGGATAGGGCACTGTAAGAGATGACTGTAGTAGATTGAATAAAGATCTGATGTTTCTGCTCTCCTCACACCAAACAAAAACAACACACAAGCAGAGAAGCCCTTCTTACAAAGCTGAGCTAGTGAGTTAAGTAGGAGGAAAAGTAAACATACTTGTGCCAGTGTGGCTACTTAAAAAATACACTTACCAACAATCAATTACATATATTTGAACTGTGTACAGTTCCAGCCAGGACCACCTTTCTAAAATGCACAGTGATTGGCAAATTCAACATGCACTAGCATTTCAGGTGCCTGCTAACAAAAATAATAAACAAACAAGTTCTAGTCACGTGAGTGCTGATCATTACATTACTTTTTTTGTCAAGCTTCCAACTGTTTCCATTTCACATCCCCCCAACCATTACCTCAGTATTAGCCTTGGTAACATCAATAGATAAGAGCACAGCCAGCCAATAGGAATACATACATACATATTCATTCCTAAGTGACCTTTACTGACCTGGGAAGTGTGAACACTTTGTTTCATTTTCTGTTGGTGTTCGTTAGTTTCCAGTTCCATTTCCCATCCCCCCAACCATCACCTCAGTGGTAACCTTGGTAACATCAATAGATAAGAGGGCAGCCAGCCAATAGGAACACATATTCATTCCTAACTGACCTTCAGTGACCTGGAAAGTGTTTATTTGTATCATTTTCAGTTAGTGCGCACTAACACGATTTAACGATTTTTAACGATAAATCGTTAGAATTTCTATTGTATCGTGTTCTATAACGATTTAAGACGATATAAACATTATCTGACGATAATTTTAATCGTTGAAAAACGATTCACATCCCTAATTTTAAACACCTCTATCATATCCCCCCTCAGCTGTCTCTTCTCCAAGCTGAACAGCCCGAACCTCTTCAGCTTTTTCTCATAGGGGATCTGTTCCATCCCCTTTATCATTTTGGTTGCCCTTCTCTGTACCTTCTCCATCGCAACTATATCTTTTTTGAGATGTGATGACCAGATTAGTACAGTATTCAAGGTGTGGTTTCACCATGGAGCAATACAGAGGCATTATGACATTTTCCATTTTATTAACCATTCCCTTCCTAATAATTCCTAACATTCTGTTTGCTTTTTTGCCTGCTGCAGCACACTGAGCTGACGATTTCAAATTATTATCCACTATGATGCCTAGATCGTTTTCCTGGGTGGTAGCTCCCAATATGGACCCTAACATCGTGTAACTACAGCAAGGGTTATTTTTCCCTATATGCAACACCTTGCACTTGTCCACATTAAATTTCATCTGCCATTTGGATGCCCAATCTTCCAATCTCGCAAGGTCCTCCTGTAATGTAACACAGTCTGCTTGTGATTTAACTACTCTGAATAATTTTGTATCATTCTCAAATTTGATAACACACACATACATAATGTATCTGTGAGGAAGAAGGAGCCTATATATGTGATCCCAGGTATGGAGAGCAGGAGATTTTTAAATCCTTATTAGTTTTAATTATTGGAAGTAATTTGATGTTTCTGATCTTTTGAAATATTTAATTTTGGGGGCGGGAAATAGAACATTTTTTTTTATTCATCAGATGTTTTGAAATATTTTATTGGTGTTTGGGAGATTTTGGATATTGTTATTCATTAACTGGTTTGAAATATTTATTCTTTTTACGAATATGATTTTACTATTATGATTGTTTTATATTTCTTGATTTTATTTAATGTTTTATGAGGAATGGTAATGTTTCTGTTTTTCCATTGTTGCTCTGCATGTAGAGGCTGGCTTGTTGTGGGTTCCAGTTCACTTCTTCTCAGCAGGTTTCTGTTTATACTTTCTGATCTCTTCATTCTGTATTTGGTCAGGGTCTATCTGTGTTCTGCATATGTGACCGAGGTTGGGAGGGGGCCCCCCCCCCCTCCCAACCTCGGTCACATATGCCCCGAGTGAGGGCATGTCAGTTTTTAAAAATATAGATTGCAGGAGGGAGCTGGGCTTTATTTGATGGGCCCAGGATAGAGACTGAATGAAGTTTTTTTTTGTTTTTTTTTGGGGGGGAGGCAGCACAGTAATTGTTCGCACAGGGCAGCAAAAAAAGCCTAGCCCGGGCCCTGGTCAGGCTGATCCATTTACTGCTGCTCTCCAATCAGCTCTGCTGGGGCTGCAAACGGGAAATGTGGATCTCCAGTTTGCTCGGAGCAAGGTACTTCTCTGAATTATTTCCTTCCCCCAGAGGGAAGCAAAGTTTAACATAACCACGATGAATTTCAGCTATGCCAAACGACTGCTTTAAATCTGCGACTGCAATTTTCCTGCAAATAACAAATTAGATCTGTTTACTGTACGCTGTCACTTCCAATGAAAGACATCCTTCTTTAGAAGGTATTTACGCGAGTTAATATGCTCACTGTGCCTCGCATAATTTAGAAATCCTAGATTTATTGCTATGGCCAGGGCTGTCTTGCAAATAAAAACGCTGACATTTTGCGTGTGGGCATACTTTTTTGGGGGGGGGGCTGGGTGGGGTTGGGATCGTTCGCCTTCAATAACCGAGAGGTCCATGTCATGTTATTAATTTCTTTCTGCCGGCTGTGTTCAGAGGGCCTTCGCTGCCTGGGTGGGCTTGGCAGGGCTTCCACACTCACTTCTGTTCCGACAGCACTTCCACGGCTGGAAAGAGTCTCTTGCAGCTGGCTGAGCCTCTCTGCTGTGCAGGCTTTTCGTGAGGTTGCCTTATTGCTTAACACAAAACAAAACTAAAAAGTAACAAGCGAAACAAAGAGCAAAATCCGCGTTTCAGCCGCCGTCTCTGCCCGTTCAGTGCTGCTAAATAATGAGGCCCGTACCCGTAGGAGTTTGTTTCCACACTAAGGGCCTGACTTTAAACACTGGAATAAAACTGGGATTTACTCCAGTAAAAAAATGGCTTTTGAAAATTGCTACAAAGTAGTTATATTTACGTGCGTAACTCCTTTTGAAAATGACCCCTTAAGTAAACAATAGCCCTCATTTTGCACAAGGAGCAAACTGTCTGTTTTAGCAGAAAAATTGCCTCTTTGGTTCCTCTTGGTTGCAGTTTTCTTTTCCTGCTTCTCCCATGCTCTACAAGGACTAAGACGTTCAAAGACATGATTTTTAGCCATGATTCCTTCAGAAACGCAGTGTTTGTATACGCATATTTAGGATTTGCAAATAACGGATATTAAAACATAAAATAATTACGGGGAATTCAAGATGGTGCCTCAAGGTTAGGCATGCGTGCTATGCTCCTCTGTTTACCTTTGTAAATTACCTTGGACTTCCCTTGTTTGTTGCTCATGGGGAAGAGGGAAGAGTCTGCGAGGAGATTTTCCTCCATTCCCTGTACTCAGCATGCTAGAGCACACTCAAATTTGATCTCGGGTGGCTTTGGATGCTGACTTGGCTGGCTTTGGAGGGTCAGCCAGCCCGCTGGCTGCTGAAGTTTCACGTAGCCCCAAAGACTGACTCACCCCTTGGCCTCCCGGTTTTGCTGTGATCATGGTTGAGGAAACACCGGAGCAGGCAGAGAGCGCTGGTGTGCCAAGTGCATCATCAGACTGCGTCTCCCTGCTGCATACCATGGGGATTACCTCAGTCTGGCGATGTGGAGTCTCTTCCACCTTTCCGGGGACCTGAAAGAAACGTTGAGACAACGGTAGTTGAGGCAACTGAGGATGCTACTTTGACTGCTGGTAATGCCATCTTTTGTTCTTCAGAGATTCAGGACGCCATTTCCACTCTTAAAGTGAGACCTAAATTGATTAAACCTCCGTCGGTGCCTATGGAGAATCTCTTTTCTGTTTTAGCAGTTACTGAAAAGACTGTATGGGCTCTTGCTATACTTACCATGGATATACATTCAAAGAATCAAGTGCATGAACAGCATTTGGAAAATTTGGATAAGAGACTGAAACAAGTAGAAAGATCTTTGGAGCAAGTTAATGAAGTACAGGTTAATATTGTTAAAGATTTAACTGTTTCCTCAGGAGAAGGAGAAAATTTGGAGAATTTTTCTAAATCTGTAAATCTTCGGGTGTTACATTTTCTTCACACCAAGTTAATTTCTCCAAACTGAATTGTTTAAAATTTACTTGTAAGAGATATTGCAAATCCCTGAAGAAGTAACATCACTTTTTTCAAAGATCTACTATCTGCCTGTTTCAAGGAAATCTCCAAATGGGACGGAACAAACTTCTTTAGATTTGAGAGATTCTTTGGAAAATACCCAAGACATCATCTCTTCCAGAGCTACTTTATTACTGACTTTTCTTTTTCCACAAGACCATGATAATATTCATCTTTTTTTTTTGCAACTGTTTAAATATCAGAAGTTGTGGATATTTTCTGACCTAGCCAAGGCTATGCAGGATCATAGAAAGACGTTTTTGGTGATGAGACCAGAAGTTTTGTCTTCAGGGGGCAACTTGTATTATTTGCCATGTTTGTAAATGCATCGTGAATTCAAATGATTCTAAATATTTGTTTCATGATCCTATGCACATTTCAATAGCACGTCATGACACATGCACATTTCTATAGCACTACATGACATACGCAGCGCTGTACAAACATGCAAAAAGACAGTTCCTGCTCTGTAGAGCTTTATTAGCATACAGACAGGTGATCCAAAACCAGTGGGGTATGCACCTCTACCAGCAGATGGAGACGGAGCAAAGCTGACATCACAGTATATATATACTCCTGCCGTGACATCAGCCCACCAGTATTCTCTGACTCCAGCAGATGGTGGATGTGCATCTTCCTACTGACGATTGTTTTAAAGTTTTGAAGGAGAAAAGAAGAGAAAAATTAATTTGCCCCACTCTCCTGTGGTGAAAGCGTATGGTCCCTCCCTCAGTTGAGACTTCTTGAGGTGATTTCCTTGGTCCCTCAGATGAGTTCCTTGGTCTGGTAGCTGATTTTTCAATTGGCAAGGACTAAGCTGTAAAAAAAACAAACAAACAGCTGAAAGGCAAGTGGATGCATGAAGCCAAGCGTGCCGGTGAAGGTCTATGCCCTCACTTCCAGAAGCCAGAGACCAACCTTGTTCAGAGCTGGGACAGGCTGAATTCAGGTAAAGGGTATTGTAAAAAAAAAAATTTTTTTTAAAGAATGGATCAGAGAAGGGTAATTGAGTAGGGATTCCTCCCCCCTCCCCGGTCTCCATGCTCAGCCCGAATTTCGACGGTCGTTCCCACCTCCACTGGAATTCTAGGCCCCGCTCCAAGAATCTGCTGGTTTGCCACGTGGTAGGTGGCAATGGCATTTTTGCACTTCTTTTCTGTGCCACAGACTGTCCTCTTCAGTTCGGTTGGATCATGCTAGCTCACCCGACTGTGCAGCCCGTTGTGCTTTTAGTTGAAAGACTAGTTAGGTTTATAGGAGCGCCTACCAGGGCACCCATTTGTGCACGCATGCACATGCCTTTTTCACGCGCACGCACTTTTTTACATGCACATTGTTTGAGTGTCCTGAGGGAGCTCAGATTGTGCACTTATATAGGCACAGTGTGGTCAGGCACCTGTATGCATATTGACCGACTACAGCGCCCATAAGGAAGAAACCTAAAGGCCTTGCCCTATGTGTTGTTTGTCATATTCGGGCATCTCAAACTGGCATTCCCTCAAATTTGTGTCAGCGCTGTTTGGAGGCTCAGGGAAAATTATCTCCTGATTTTACAAAGCCTGGTTCTTCCCAGCCTAGTGCGGGAATGGAAAAAGAGCTGCCTGAAGGGTCCCCTGATTTTGGTGCTCCCCTAACTGGTTCTTTAGTGGAGAAAGGTAGTTCAGTGGACGCAGGTCTGTTGGCCCCTGGTTTTGGCATAGATCCTTCTGCCTTTCCTTGGGTAGAATTTTTTCAAGGACTGTACTCCTTCATTCAGGCACAGTCCCCGGCTCCAGCAATCTTAACAACTCAGGATTGCAAGTGGTGAAATCCCGCAAGCCTAGTACTGCAGGTAAACGCCGGGGTACGTCTGGATCTCGCCTTCCCGATAGGGACCCAGATAACACGGATGATGAGACTGATCCTTACTTCCTGGAGGACTGGGAAATTCCTCCAGGACTGGAGCCGTATAGGACTATGTTGAGATTCTTTCATAGAGATGAGTTACCGGCTCTAATTTCCCACATATTGAAGATGCTGGGAGTACCTGGGACTGACTCCATGTCTGAGCCAAAGAAAGATACTATTTTGATTTCCTTGCATAAAGCTTCATACTTCTTCCCTATTATGGGGTCATTCAAGAATTAATTGATCTTGAATGGGGCACCTCAGAAGCTAATTTTAAAGGGGGAAGAGTCTTGGATGGACTGTACCCCCTGGATCCAGCTGCGAGAGAGCGCTTACATTTTACAAAGGTGGATGTGCTTAAGTGTGCTCTTGCCAAGCAGACAACTATTCCTGTAGAAGGGGCAGTGGCCTTGATGCTCAGGATAGGAGAATTGAGACTATCCTTAAGAAGCCCTTTGAAGCAATGGCAATGAATTTGCAGATAGCTTCCTGTTGTTCCCTGGTGACTCGCTCTTGTTTACTGCTCTCAGGAGGTCAATCAATCTGGTGTGAATTCCAGGGCAGTGATGAAACCAGCAGCTGCCTGTTTGGCAGATGCGGGCTGCGATTTGATCTGCACTTTGATCAGAGGGGTGGCTTCGGTAATAGCGGCTAGGAATCGGCTATGGCTGAGAAATTGATCGGCCAATACAACCTTGAAGTTTAACCTTATGAAGTTGCCCTTTAAAAGCTAGCTCTTATTTGGGAGAGAGTGAGAAAATGGCCAATAAAGGGGGGGGGGGGGGGGGGGTGAGTCCCCAGTTCCTTATTTGCCAGAGGATAAGCAACAGGTGCTGCGATCCTTCAGCACGAGAGCTCGTACTAGAGGGTTCAGGTGTTTTTGACCCTACAGAGGAGTGACTTATCAGAGGATTCGACCTTCGGCTAGATCTTAGTCCTTTCATCCCAGGTAGCCCAGATGGGGCACAGGCTTAGGTGGTGGAACAACCTGAGCTTCACAGTGAAGGTGTGCCTATCCCCCTCCAGGATATGGAGATAGGAGATCATCTATCTCTTTTTTTTATCAGAGGTGGGTCGAGATCACAACAGACCAGTGGGTGCTGAATGTGATAAGAGATGGCTATGTGCTGGAGTTTTGCAGTGTTGCTCAGGACATGTTCATGTTCATGATGTCTCCCTGCAACTCTCCTCAGAAGAGACAGGCTGTCAAGGTTATGTTGTCAAGACTCCTCAGCCTGCGGGCTGTGTTTCCAGTGCCCATGTCTCAAGTAAATATGGGCCAATACTCCATTTATTTCATGGTGCCCAAGAAGGAGGCCTCCTTTCATCCCATCCTGGATCTCAAAGGAGTCAACCGCCATTTGTGTGTGACTCGTTTTTACATGGAAGCCTTGTGTTCAGTGATAATGGTGGTATAGTAGAGGGAGTTTCTGACATCTCTGGATCTCTCTGAGGTGTCCCTGCATATTCCCATCCAGTGCAGCCCTCGAACCTTGCTGCGCAGCCCGTGGGACCCTATTCTGTCTCCTTGGCAGTGGTAGGCTGCTGGCTCCGACTACGGACGGCCGTCAGCGCCTCTGACACTGCACCTCGTCCCGGGCCCTCTGCCCGGGACACTCTCGCCAGCACCTCGGGCCTTGCATCACGTCCCGGGCCCCCCAGCCAGGACGCCTCCATCAGCCAAGCCTCCAGCAGCGTGGTGCCTCCCTCTAGGCACGTGCGCATGACACGCTGAGACCTTTAAAGGGCCCGCGGCAGGAATCAGGCCGCGGACCCCGGATGTTGACGTCATGTCCTGCTCAGTATAAATTCCCTGGTTTTCTCTGAAGACTTTGCCTTTGCAACAGGTTTCCTTGGTTTGCCTATCCTTGGTTCCAAGTACTCGTTGCCTCGTTGTGTCTTCGTTCCTTGTTCCAGTGACTCCAGGTTCCCAGTTACTGTGTTCATGTGTTTCCTTGTATTGACTGACTTCTGGTGCTGACCTCTGCCTACCTGACCACGTTGCCTCTCTCCATGCCTGACCGCTGCCTGCCTGACCACGTTTCCTCTCTCCAAGCCTGACCTCTGCCTGCCTATGTTGCCTCTCTCCAAGTTTGACTACTGCCTGCCTGACCTCGCCTGCCTTCTCCTTGCCTTGACCACTGTTACGCCTGACCACACCTGCCTTCTCCGTGCCTTGACCATTGCTACGCCTGACCATGTCTGCCTTCTCTGTGCATTGACCATTGCTATGCCTGACCATGCCTGCCTTCTCCATGCCTTGACCATTGCTTTGCCTGACCACATCTGCCTTCTCCATGCACTGACCATTTCTACGCCTGACTACGCTTGCCTTCTCTGTGCCCAGACCAACGCTACGTACGACATTGCTATAGACTCTGATACGTTCCAAGTTTCATGTTGCCTGCTACAGTTTACTTTCACTGCCAACCTCAGCTTAAGTTCTTCAGTGACTCTCTCGACTCTATCCTTGGGACGTGGACTCTTAGGGCTTCAGCCCCTCTGTGCTCAAGCACCATCAGTCTGCTCCAGTTCCTCGGTGCTTGGGTTTCTGTTTCACAACCCATCCTGGATAGAACTACGCCATCTGCTGGCTGCTGTCTCTGGGCTGAACTACCTGCTAGTATTGTTCTATCTCAAGGCCCACCTAAGTCCTGCTGGCCCCGGCACCCAAAGGCTCAACCTGAGGGGAATGTGGGCTGGTATAGGTGAAGCTCCAGTGGCCTCTAGCTTCAGCCCACTCCACCTGCTGACGGTGGGGATCCGTGGGCTCTTGCCTATGGGTTGTGGCAACTCTGGCTCAGCCCAAGAATCCACCTCCAACACAACAAGAAGGAGCTTTGGGCTAGCTTGGAGTCCTAGCAGAAGAGTGACCTTTTGGGAAATATGGTGGCAAACTGGGCCTTTCTGTTAGAAAGGCCAAGGACTTTGTTAGCCAAAAAACAGGCTGCAGGTAGGAGTCTTACTGTAGAGGAGACTTTTGTGATGGCAGCAAAAGGGATGCACGTGCTCCAATGATGCAATTTACTCCTCTCTGCATCTTTTCAGGTTCAATAGCTTTGCAGAGTGTACCCCCAACCTCCCGAACACACAGGATGCGTGCCGTTGTATACCACATCTGCCACTGAGGGAAAATAATTATAGTAGTTAGGCAATGATTTCATTTCATTTCATTTATTAATATTTATCAATCACTTTCCAGAAAAAAAAATCACCTAAAGTGATGTACAGCAAAATATAACAATCACATAAAATTCGTAAAACAAAGAAGCAAAAACAATAAAATGATAAAAAGAAAATCCCTTACCCCATATACAATATCGCCCTTTCAACCAGCACCTGACATCAGTCACGTCTTCAAGCCTTTTCTAAACCTCAACAAATTAGTATCCTCCCTAAACTGAAGTGGGGAAGAGCTGCACGATGGTTAACATCCTAGAGGCTGTAAGGAATCTGCCAATCCTGCCTTTGCAGGGCACGGGCATCTTACCATCCACCTCTAACAAGTACCTGGTAGTGTTAGGGCAACGGCCCTGGTTGTGATGGCAACTGCAGGAAGAAGGCAGTCCAGGATGGTCATAAGGCTCTCAGAATAATGCTCTGGAGTCCTTCAAAGGGCTGGTGGACCTCAGGTAAGAAAAGCTTTCCCAAACCGCTGTTCCAGATAAAGCCCCAGAAGACCTGCAGAACTCTTTGGACTGATAAAGCACTTGTACAGCATTGCTCGAAGACCAGTTGTCATATATTATCGTTTTGTGTACAAAGACACTTTTGGTGGAATTAATAAATGTGGATTTGTGTAGGGAGTTTTGAAAAAGTGTGTGACGGCACATTTTCTTCTTTTCCAAAGAGAAGTGTGGGGAGATGTGTTATAGCTGAAGGGCCAGTGGGTAAACGTTTACAATGCCATCCCTTGTACATCACCTTCATCTTTCGCCACAATGCCTGCAGCAAGCTGAACCCTGAAAGTAGCTTGCACGCTAACAAGTTAGCACCTGGTCTAAGGCAAATATTAAATGTTCGGCCTTAGCATGCTTATGCTTGGTGATAGAGTGTACCATGATATGTCCATGCTCTTGCTTAATCCTAATTTGCATGTGAAGGTCCTTCATTTACATGGGGGAATGCACTAAAGCTAGTGCACACTCACATCTTCTAGCCACGGTTTAATGTGCACACAAGGCTCTTAGTGCCCTAGTATGCTACTTTTTATTCAGGCTAAATGGTCTTAGCGCGCATGCAAAGCTTTAGTGTGTAGGCCTCCACTATGTGTCAGGCCGATACAGTACAGTATGCTCCGGCGGAGCGCACTGTTAACCCGCGATGGGACGCGAGTTTTCAACGCGCTAGCGTTACCCCTTATTCATTAAGGGGTCGAAAATGCGCGTCCAACCCCCCCCCCCCCCCCCAACCTAATAGCGCCCGCAACATGCAAATGCATGTTGATTGCCCTATTAGGAATTCCCACGTGATTCAGAAAGGAAAATGTGCAGCCAAGCCGCACATTTTACTTTCAGAAATTAGCGCCTACCCAAAGATAGGTGCTAATTTCTCCGGGCACCAGGAAAGTGCACAGAAAAGCAGTAAAGACTGCTTTTCTGTGCATCCTCCGACTTAATATCATGGCAATATTAAGTCGGAGGTCCCGAAAGTTACAAAAAGTTAAAAAAAAAAATAAAAAAAAAATTTGAAGTCATCCCGCGGGTTGAAAACCAGACGCTCAATTTTGCCAGCGTCCGGTTTCCAAACCCGTGGCTGTGAGCAGGTTTGAGACCCGACGCCGGCAAAATTGAGCGTCGGCTGTCAAACCCGCTGACAGCTGCCACTCCTGTCCAAAAAGAGGCGCCAGGGACGCGCTAGTGTCTCTAGCGCCTCTTTTTACCTCTTTTTACCTCTTTTTACTGCCGGCCCTAATCTGAATACTGAATCGCACACACAGGAAAGTGGCCTGTGCGCGCTCACACTTTACTGCATCGGCCCGTGTGTAACTGCTGGAGACTTATTTTTTTGTATCAATGACCTTGTATCTGCTTCATTTTCCAGCGGGTCAAATGTAGCTGGAAATGTGGACTGTAACCACGTACTCTGCCATCAGATAATTAGTAGCAACAGTCACATGTTTTGCTTTTTTTTTTTGCAACACTGGTTTACAATTTTAACTAATGGCTCTTAGTAAGTTGCTTCCACCGCTGGTGTGACCTCTTCTCTCCATGAACATTATTTAAAAAAAATTTCTTCCATAGACACAAGATAGGAAAAAAGTCCTTTTTGATAAGGCCCTATGTCTGTCTTTTTGGCAGCAGTGGTAGACCACCCTTTGAAACCTAGAACAGGAAAAACCCTCCCCTCTCCCCCACACCCCAATGAGCCCCATTACCTACCGTTCTCTGGCATTAGGACATTCATTCAGTAAACCCAGGCAGCATGAACCGTGCAGTCTATAAATGCCGTAATGTTTTCTGAGCAGCTAAAAAGGGATTTCAGGATTAGTCTAACTCAGTCTGCTGTGCTGCTGGCCAGGCGTACATGAGGCATTCGTGTAACCGGCTGGAGGTAGAAAACAGGGCCTGCAAGTGGGAAGTGAAAGCCGAGCGCAGAAACCACGAGGCGTCTGCACCAATGGAAAGGTTCTCTGTGGTCGCCACGAGAAACCTAAATAAAGCCAATTCAAAGTGAAAACCAGCAAACGAGTCCTTTGACATTAGGAAGAGGGCTGCCCTAATTTCAGCTCGCTCTCTTTCCGTCTGCGGAGGCGGTAGTAGCAAGCACCACGTATCTAGAAGGCATAAAAAAAAAAAAGAGTCCAGGAACACAAGCAGGGGTCAATGACCAGCAATGGGCACTAAAGCAGAATATTCAGTGCGTGCACCTTTCTAAATAGGTTAGTCGCCAAAAAGAGTAACAAGCCAACAAGACAGACAAGGCGGCCTACCGTATGTCTTATATTAGTTATAATTGTTTGATGTTACATTGTTTTTAGGGATGTGAATCGTTTTAGGACGATTAAAATTATCGTCCGATAATTTTAATATCGTCTTAAACCGTTATGGAACACAATACAATACAGATTCTAACGATTTATCGTTATAAATCGTTAGAATCGTGAGCCGGCACACTAAAACCCACCCCCGACCCTTTAAATTAAATCCCCCACCCTCCCGAACCCCCCCCCAATAACTTAAATAACCTGCGGGTCCAGCGGCGGTCCGGAACGGCAGCGGTCCGGAACGGGCTCCTGCTCCTGAATCTTGTCGTCTTCAGCCGGCGCCATTTTCCAAAATGGCGCCGAAAAATGGCGGCGGCCATAGACGAAAAAGATTGGACGGCAGGAGGTCCTTCCGGACCCCCGCTGGACTTTTGGCAAGTCTCGTGGGGGTCAGGAGGCCCCCCACAAGCTGGCCAAAAGTTCCTGGAGGTCCAGCGGGGGTCAGGGAGCGATTTCCCGCCGCGAATCGTTTTCGTACGGAAAATGGCGCCGGCAGGAGATCGACTGCAGGAGGTCGTTCAGCGAGGGTTCCGGCGCCTCGCTGAACGACCTCCTGCAGTCGATCTCCTGCCGGCGCCATTTTCCATACGGAAAATGGCGCCGGCCATACGCGTATGGCCGGCGCCATTTTCCGTACGAAAACGATTCGCGGCGGGAAATCGCTCCCTGACCCCCGCTGGACCTCCAGGAACTTTTGGCCAGCTTGTGGGGGGCCTCCTGACCCCCACGAGACTTGCCAAAAGTCCAGCGGGGGTCCGGAAGGACCTCCTGCCGTCCAATCTTTTTCGTCTATGGCCGCCGCCATTTTTCGGCGCCATTTTGGAAAATGGCGCCGGCTGAAGACGACAAGATTCAGGAGCAGGAGCCCGTTCCGGACCGCTGCCGTTCCGGACCGCCGCTGGACCCGCAGGTTATTTAAGTTATTTGGGGGGGGGGTTCGGGAGGGTGGGGGATTTAATTTAAAGGGTCGGGGGTGGGTTTTAGGGGGTTTTAATGTGCCGGTTTTTCGATTTTTCGATTTTTAACGATTTTTAACGATTTTTCACGATATTTTACCCCCCCAAACGGCAACAATACGATTCCCTCCCCCTCCCAGCCGAAATCGATCGTTAAGACGATCGAGGACACGATTCACATCCCTAATTGTTTTTAAGATATTATGTATGCTGAAGTGTAAACTACCTAGTTCATTGGACAGTGCATTTCATACATTTTTTATTAAATTAATTAAATTAAAAATTAAATTGCTTTAATAACAATTTCTATCTGTTCTCACTGTGAGGGGAGAAAAGCCTCTAACACAGAGGCTGACGTGGTGATGGTTGTAGTAGACAAGATGCCCACTGGTCCACATGGCAAGGAGAGATGATGTAAAAGAAATGAAAAAGTAAAATCCCCCTTGATATTGGAGAGGCCACGCATTGCTAGGACCTCTGTGGATTCTGCCTTCACCCCTAACTACTCTCATACTCTTCCGCGCCGCTACATAGTACTAGCCGGCGCTATCTTTCTGGAAAAGAAAAGGTGGTGGGCACTCACAGGCAGGATCATGGTTGTTTGTTTAAGAACATAAGAACATAAGAAAATGCCATACTGGGTCAGACCAAGGGTCCATCAAGCCCAGCATCCTGTTTCCAACAGTGGCCAATCCAGGCCATAAGAACCTGGCAAGTACCCAAAAACTAAGTCTATTCCATGTTACCATTGCTAATGGCAGTGGCTATTCTCTAAGTGAACTTAATAGCAGGTAATGGACTTCTCCTCCAAGAACTTATCCAATCCTTTTTTAAGGGACCCGGTGGAAGAAAAAGATGTCGGTACTCAGTACCAGCAGGTACCCCCCCAAAAGAGTGCCCTGTTAACCACAGATCAGTTCTATAGCGCTACCAGTGCTGGACGGGCACGCGTAAGAGACAGACATCTGGTCTGTCAAGAGACTGCAGACAAAGAAGCGCTTTCAGCAAATGCATTTATTACAGCAAAGGGGCTTAAACCCCACAAGGCCGTGGCCAGCCAGCGCCTCTCTCTCTCACGCCTTTGCAGTACAATTATCATTTTTTTTGCTTTAGATTCCTTTTGTGGCACTTCAGAGTGGATTGCATTCAGGGATTTCCCTGTCCCCCAGAAGGTTTGCAATCTCCGGGCTTCATTTACCAAGCATTTTTTCTCCCCATGCACACAGAATGGGAGGGAAAACCTTGGCAAACAAAGCCTCCAGGTTTGTACCTGAGACCGCGGAGGGTGAGGTGACTTGCCCAAGGTCATGAGGAGCAGCAGCAGGATTTGAACCCTGGCTTCCCACCTGCTGCTCTAACCACTAGGCTAGTGCTCCCAAGCAGTCTGTATAGTAGCCCGAGTGGCTACCAGCAGATATGAACCATTTTTGGCCCACTTGCTCTGCCCCCTTGCCAGCTTTCCTTTATTTTATGGCCACCATAATTGGCTGTTGTTTATTTTTAATATGGTTCTCCCGCATCCCAGGGTCGCCACCTCAGTTTCCATGCTGTGTTCATATTTTAGGTGTCTCAGCTTTCCGCCTCTAACAATGGTCAGTTCTGAATTATTTTGATTCTTAGAGGGTGGGGGTGATTAAGACTCAGGAGTTTTTGAAATGCCCGAGACTTATGTTTCTATAGGAAAGAAGTGAGATTTAAAAAAAAAAACCAAAAAAAAAAAACAACTTTCTTTTATTTACTCACAACTGAATTGTCTAACACAGAATCTGCCAACATAAGCCTGGGAAAATGTGGTATAAAGCAAAGGTTCCCAACCTGCTCCTCTGGCCTCACCTATCATATCTGCTTTCCAGGATAACCACAACCAATATACAGGAGACGGAGAGTGACCGCGGGAGCAGTACAATCCTATGCGCCCCTCTGGATTTGCAGTAGGTAATTCCTGCCAGCAGGGGTTGTATAAGGACCCATGTGTGAAGTTTCTAGTCTTGAGCCAGGGGAGAGAGCTGAGTTAGAGAGAGAGCTCATTGGTGGGAAATCATACTAGAGGAGTCTGAGGACACTTCTGCTCTTAGCCAGCCTACACATTAGGTTGGTTGTGGAGATTCTGTCAGCTTTGCCCTGGGACCAGTTGCTAAGGCATCGGTGAGTCCAGTCCATTTGGGAAATGCTATCCCTATGGCTCTAGAGTCAGATGTACCCAACCTAAGCTGAATCTGTGTGGAGAAGCTGCCTCTTATATACTGAAGAGGAAAAAAAGAAATGCATAGCATCCCTTTACAGGGGGTGTAAATAAACTGCTCATTCTTATGTCAATAGATGCAGCCTATCCTTGAGAAGAACAGTTGTGTGGCACCTTCAAGTGTGAGACACACAGACTTATTGCAGATGTGGACCCTTAGTCCAAGGCCTTGGCGCTACCTGCAGGTAGCAGCCCTTCAGGTCCCCACCATCAGCAGGTGTAGCTGGCTGGAGCAGATGCTCAAATGGAGCTTTGCCAATACCAGCTCATGTTACCCTTAGGTTGAGCCTTCGTGTGCCGGGGTCGGTTGGTCTTAGATGCGAGCCTCTGCGAAGTTGAAGATCCATCACAATGAAGACATGGCAGGCCAGCATAGAGAAGAAAACACAGGGCAAGCAGCGAGCAGGCAGGCAGCAGTCAGACATGGCCAGGTTCTGGCTGAGGTCAGAGGCAGGCAGAGCTCTCTCGGAATCATGGTTCAGGTAGTGATCAGGACATGCAGTGTTCAATCGAAAACGAGAAGCAGGCAGAGGTCAGCGGCAGGCGGAGGTCAAGCAGTGTCAGGTTCAATCCGAGGTCAAGCCAGAAATCCATCCAAAGTCAATCCAGAAGTCTGATCTGAGGTCAAAGCCAGAAGTCCAAGCCAAGAAAATGAGGAACGAGGAGGAGGGCGAGGAAGATGAAAGGCCACAGAAGCAAGACGGGATGCTGAAGACAGATGAAGGAAAGACTGACCACGAAGGCAAGAACTCAGGAAAGAAACCAAACTGCCGGGCAACCAGGAACAAGAACTCAGAAGCAATGCACAGCAGAACCAGGAACCAGGAAGCAAGGATCAGGTAACAGGAACCAGGAACGAAGAGCCAATGCATTTCTCCAACAGAGTCGGCCTATTGCCAAGGTGAAGAACTCTTCCATCAGTGGTCCTTAAGTAGTCCCCAGGCAGTGATATCATCCAAGCACGTCCTTCCTTCTTTCCCACTATTGGCCCTTTAAGAGTGGCATGTTTGGGCACACACGCGCCTAGGGAGGACCGTGAGCAGCTGCGGCGTTGGAGGCACAGGGAGCACGGTGGTCTTCCATGAGAGCAAGGAGACCACTTCGGCGTTGGGCAGGGCAGCAGGAGCAGGAGAGGTACAGCAGTCTGCTGCGTCCATCTTTAAGGCCTTACCCTGGCATCGGGCTGCATCAGCCTGGCCTTGGGTCCGGCGGTAAGAGCGGTGGTTCGCGGGAGGGGCCTGCGGACCGCCGGTTGCATCAAGACTTAAGGTCTATTGCCCTTCCACTGATGATAAACCTTCCCTCCTAGGGTAAAGAACCCCTGAGGAGTCAGAACATGCAAGGGTACAAACACATTTTTGTGGTGAGGTTAGAGGACGGGCTTGGCAACCCCCCCACTTACGGCTACTCAACTGATCAAGTCATCTTGTGGCAGAAAAACAATTTTGTCTGGATTTTTTTTTTTTTTATTGCTTCTGCAAAATTTGCACCCTTTGGAGAAAACTGCCTCTTCCTGTAATCTATAAAAGTGCTTTGCCAGGGCCTTCATGATTATGCAGTTCAGACACTGGGATATGTTTGGCTGCCGTCCAGATGGCTGTGTTTTGGAGCACAAATCAAGGAAAACTGGCTACCGTGCCAAGCTGTGCAAGTGCTTAAATAAACTGTACAGAGTGCTATCAGGAACAGGGGATTTAAGTGTTGCTTTACAAGAATGTTTAAATATGTCAGAAGAGTATTTGTACAATAACCGCTCCATACTGTAAATGTGACTGCAGTTGATCTACTTTCCCCAACAAACGATAAATGTGACTTTCTTTGTCACCATTCTCAGGCAATGAATAAGTCCAGGTCATAACTTTCTCCTTTTGGCAGTGTATAAGCAAAACCCCCTAGTTTCCTGTGGCAGAGTTTTCAGGATTCTGCAGCAAGAGTTAGCAAATTCTGTGGCAGGTTTTTCAAAGGTAGCAAATGTGCATAAAGAGTCACATCTCTGACTATGCAAGAAGAGTCCATTTTTAATTGAAAACCTTTCACATTATTTGTTTTTAAGCAACATTTAAACTATATGCAAATATATTTACCAAGTGCAAAAATCGACTATTTATTGAATAAAGACATATGTTTCAAATTTTCAATTGTGAAATGTCACTTTTGCTTTGAACTGAAACAGTGCAAACATCTTTTTCTATCTTCTTGAGAAAGTCCTGGTTGGCTTTCTGATTGTACAAGCTTGTGTATGCTGAAAACGCCCTCAGCATCAGCAGTATGTCCTGCTGTTAATTACGCAGAAAAATATGTGCATATATATTGGACACATGGTAACAGATACTAAAAGGGACGGATAAGTCTGAAACTTATCAGCAATAGTGCCAGTCATCAAGGCTTATATGAACTGAATCATAAGCCTATAAGGCTTGCCATACTGGGTCAGACCAAAGGTCCATCAAGCCCAGTATCCTGTTTCCAACAGTGGCCAAGCCAGGTCACAAGTACCTGGCAGGACCCCAAGGGGTAGATGGATTCCAAGCTGCTTATACCAGGAATAAGAAATGGATTTAATGCCCTCTCTGCCAGCTGTGGGGCACCAGCAGTTGCAGACTTTCAAAAACACATCCAGGACTTTATCGATGATGTATGGTTGGCAACAAATGCAGGTGAAGAATCTTTGTATAAAGATGGAATTCTTCCATAGGGACATCACTTCATCCAGGAATTATATAAAAATCATCTTTGGTTTGAGTTAAGAGGTCTTCAAGGGATCAAACACTCTGAATGTTGTCTCACTGTCCATTCCAACCTCACCAGACAGTCAGCACAGTCTGAAGAAGGAGACTTGTAGCCCGCAGGGGGAGAAGCCACCTCTCCGATCATGCAGACACAGTTAGAAAGCCTTATTCACCCAAATAAATGCATGCTTTTAACTCTCCTTGGGAAGCTCTCAGAACCAAATATATTTATTTCTGCTCAGAGATTTAGTAGCTTTAGCAGGAGCACAACCTGTAGCTGTATAGATCCCCTTATTTCCTGCGAGGGTGAATGTGACACTGTTAAAACCGTTTATGTGTTAACCCCCTCTTTGGAGACCTCCCGGAATGCAGGGGCACACTGTTGTCCCCGGGGCCACTTTTCTCTCAATGCATTTTCTTTCTCCTTTTTCGCACCACACTGTCCACTGAAGGCCTGGAGTGCCGGGGTTCAACCTCTGGAGCCCTAGGCTCACAGGGGTGGGGACCAACACACAGTCTCACAGTCTCTCTCTGGTTGCTCTCTCGGCTGTGCTCTCTGGTCAATCTCTGACTCTTTATGGAGACGCTGGGCACTCTGGTGGGGTGTTCGGCACAAATGTACTGCAACCCAAAATACCTGAAGTCCAATTCACGATGAAATTCTTCAATCTATCTCCTCATAAAAATCATCCGCTCAAAGGTACCTCTTTCCTCAGTTCTAACAGCTGAGTCAACGTCCCACGGTGGCAAATTCTAGGCAAAACCCAACCTCCAGATGTTAGAAAGTGGGGACTTAGATATCCTTATCTCCCTCTCTCTGATGGTATGTTTTTTACTTCTGGTGACAGAAAGTCCCAAAACGTGTTCAAAATCCAAAATCTCTCCTCATCCTCTGCGGGCAGGAATTGGTGGCAAAAGAATTCCTCCCCAAAACACAAGAAAACACCTCTCTGCAAAAATACGTCTTTCTTCCTCTCTGTCCCGTCACTGCTGCCCCTCCTTGGCTGAGCGGCAGGGAGTCCCAGCACCTTATCCTGACCTCCCAAGGAAGGGGTGACAATCCTCCTTAGGCAGGAGCAAGGCTCCAAAAAAAACCCAAACCGCTCCTCTTCCACTCTCACCAAGACAGTCCCTTCCATACCTGGGGAGGGGGGTACTGGCCAGGGCAGAGTCCCTTCCCCTGGGTCAGGGTGGGATGTTGGGGCCCAAAATAGGGAACAAAATCCACAACTCCTCCTTGCCAAAAACTTCAACTCAAAATCCAAATGAGAAAACCCCCCCACCCCCACCCCCACACACACACTTTTCTCCTTTTGAGGAGCGGGCTGACCAATCCAGGCAAGCCTCTTGTTATAATCTGGTATGGTTGTGGACCTTGGATCGTAGTGAGAGCTGACTCCACCTACAGGGAGGAGCCCTGTGGGGACTCACAACGATAGGCGTGGCCTCAGCTGAGACAGACACAGAAAGTAACGAGACTTTATTAGACTGGAACATGGGGAAGACACAGTCCAGAGTAGTAAGGTTGCTCAATAGGGATGTGAATCATTTTTGAACGATTAAAATTATCGTCAGATAATTTTAAAATCGTTCTAAATCGTTAGAGTGCACGATACAGTGTCGTTCCCCGCAGCTCAATTCACTGCCAAAGATATTCAACAACTATGGACTCAGACCAAAGATATGCTTCTCAAAGAAGGACTATGAATGTCAACAGCCGCCTTTCAAAAATACCTTCTGGTGTATCCTACATACATAGTAGAATATTATCTACCACATGTATTACATCTCTCTTCTCTTAATCCAAACCAACTGAGTCATTCATTAAGCTGTTTCTCAGGTCGATAGACCCGCAGCTTTCAATTAATCTTTTTGGGGGGTTGAGGGAAGGGGGATTTCAGGCACTATGTTCTACATTAGTTTTACTTTATTAGTGGGTGGGGGATCTGGCTTGCAGGCCTGCAAGGATTCATTTTTGTTTTCTTTTATTGCCACCTAACAGGATAGGTTTCAATACATCTGGTTAAGCTAAACGTTACCCGAATACATGTACCCAGATGACTTTAAGCCTAACTGGGTACATTCAAAAATAGCTAGTTAATCTGAAAGTTATCCCACTGAATATTCCTAACAACTTATCTAGCTAACTTTAACCAGAGACGTTGTCTTCTTGCCGCTTTTCTGAATATTGACCTCATAGATTTTGAGAGATAAGGACAATTTGTCCCACTCTGTCTGCCCTGTTGACCTCGCTTTAGCTACTTTAGGTCTGATCATCAATTTTCCATTCCATCCCACTGCTGAAGCCTGGCCCATAGTCCGGGTACTGATGCTGGGGCCTTGACCCAGACCCAGGCCCAATGCCAGGGCCCAGTCTGGAGAATGGGTTCCAATTCCTGGGCCTCAGCTTAGTCCAAGGCCCAGACCCAAGCCTAATGCTGCAGCCTGGCCTAGAGACTGAGTCCCGACACCAGGACCTCGGCCCAGGATTAAGGCCAGATCCAGAGCCCAGGCCTCCAGTTAAGTAGAGATCTGTAAAATGAAAAAGAAAACATATGTAAAGGGGCCTTTAACCCGTTTCTTTTGATTCCTTGTCCAAATTATAGATGAGGCACTGTTGGCCTTGCATCTGCCACCTCTCAAACCCAATAAAGTATGTTTAAATGTCCCAGGCCTGCCAACCCCATTAGCGATTTCAACAAATAGTAAATCTTCCACACTCAGCCATCCATGCCTTAAGATGTGGCCAGTCCACACTACCCTCCCTCCCCATCTGAACTCCCTCAGACCCCTCCTCCATCCCCCTGAGTCCTCATAGCCTGTGCTGGGAGCAGGGTAATCCCTTAAACGCTCCCGGTGCTCCAGCTCCGAGTCTGTCAGATTCAGCGCTTTCTATCTAATGGGGGGGCTGGGCTGCAGTGTTGGGCCTGGATCCAGGGCCTTGGACTAAGCTGAGGCCCAAGCATTGGAACCCAACCTTCAGACTGGGCCCTGGCATTGGGCCTGGATCCAGGCCAGGGCCCCAGCATCAGGACCCGGCCTCTGGGCCAGGCTGCAGCATTGGGCCGGGACTAGGCTGAGGTCCTGGTATTGGGACCAGATGAAGATGCAGCATCAGATTTGGTAAGTATTGGGGGTTTTGTCAGGAAATTTCCTGGGCCTGGACCTTTGCTTGGGTCTTGGCCTAGGTCCTAGCATTGGGCCAAGGCCTAGGTCGAAATTCCGGCATCAAGCTTGGGCGTAGGCCGCGGCCCCTTCATTGGGTCGTGTCCTATGCCTAGTGAGGCCCAGGCTTCGGACCTAGGCCTAGGCCAAGGCACCAGAGTCATGCTTGGGCATAGGCCAGGACCCCTCCTTTGGGTCTCGGATTACTCTCTAGGCCTGACCGGCAATTTTGTTTTAAAATAGGATTTCAAAATAAAACGAGATTCTGACGAAATTTAACTCGCTTCGTTTTGAAAGGGATCCCATTTCCTAATTTGTTTCTCCCAAATGTCCATCCCTATTATTTAGATAAATAAAGATCCTTTTCTTAAAGAAATCTCCTCTGGCACAAAGCAGAAACTGACCCACAGTAACCTCAGTAAAAGGCTCCAACAGTACCCAAGTCTATATCTTGTATTTTTTCATTTCTATTTATTACACCCTCTGTTATTTTATACTGCTTCTTGTTTTCTACCTTTCATTTGTATTATATGTACTAACCCAGTTTGTTCCTACAAGATAAATATTGGGGCGTGATAAATCATGCACATGGTTCTTCGGGGTTAAGGCATCAAAAGCCACCTGCAGCCAAAAATTCTAAGCAAGGAGACATTTGGCCTCTTGTCCAAGAAACCGGGACTCCTTTGAAACAGTAAGAATCTCTGCAAAGCAAGAGGAAAGAGAAAAAGATCTGTCCAGTAAAGCAGGAAAGCAGGGGGGGGGGGGGGGGGGGAACGGGGAATAATTCACAACCTCTCTTCACCCACAGACCTACTAACTAGAAAAAAAAAACACAAACCAACAGCTAATCATCAGTACGCAAGGATGGATTCCTCTGCTTAAAAAAAAACAAAACACCAAACGAAACAAGCTGCTGGAAACTGCTTCTTCACGGCTTCATAAAACCACAAAGACATTTCAAAGGCCCCCCTACTGCCTCATAGACTTCTGGGAATGGCTGTACCTTACAGCACTTTCCATAATGGAGCAAAGTCCCAGTCAGACACCAGTCACTCCAGAGGCCATGACCATTACCATGACTAAAAGGGTCCCGGAAAACAAACTCTCTCCGAGTCTCTCAGACACTCACATGCACATAGGGATACTCGTTTTATTTTTTTTTTTTTTTGTCTCTTTTTTTTCATTGATGTGCATTTCGGTAAACAAACCCCTGACTGTAGCGTACATTAGCGTACATACATATGGAGTGAATAATGCACCCGGTCGCTGATTTATGCAATAAAATAATGCCGTGACTGCTTTTTACCAAACAAGGACACGGGGGCCCGTGTTTATTATTCCCTGACTCAGCAGTCTCTTGGATTGCACACAGCATTTCCTTTAATCTGTCCTCCCCTGCTGTGAGCGTACCAATGCGATAATCTCTGCCTGTAGGAAGAAGAGATTTTGATTTGCCTCCGTTCTGATGCAACCAGGTTAGATATGGATCCCGGCCAGACCCCAAACACATCAACATCAAATATTTGGGTCACTGCAAATTGGGAAAGAATACATGACCATTTCCGGTTCACAGGCTTCTTGGCGTCATGGCATATTTTTGGAAGTCTGTCTGGCTTCCTGATTTTAAGAGCCTTAATTTAAACATCAAGGACCAGGACTAGACAATAATTAGCAAACAGCAAACATAAAATCGGAATTGCTGTGAAACAGCATGTGATGTAGGCCAAGTTTTTTTTTGTTGTTTTTTTTTTTCTGGAAATCCCAATGCTGAAACGCTGCTTTGAAATGAAAAGTGCACAAAGGCAAAGTGACTTGCAGTGGAAACATCATGCCATGTCCTGTTGGTGGTGATGTGGATCACCTCAACTAGACTTCAATCTATTTATGGCAATATCACCACTTGAACAAAGGGGTGTCTTAATTATAACTCTTTTTTTTGCTTTGCAGGCCATCACTGGCCCAGCTTGCACAGTGACTAGAGAGGAAGAGAACTAGGCAGACTGGGTGGGCCATTTGGTCTTTATCTGTCATTCTTACTAATCACTCTGTGGAAATTGGTTTTGTCATCTCTCTTTTATGGCCCTCTGCTGATCCATGTGATCGAGCACATGGGTTTGCATAAATAGTCCAACACCAGGTCCTGCCTCTCTTCCCACCTGCTCCTAGAACTGTCCTCTGTATCTGTCTCAAGCATGCTTAAAATATGTTTTATGAGGCGAATCTGTAAAATAATAACTAAGAAGAAAGCTTTAAGACCCGCGCGCGTGAGCAGATGTGCGTGCGTTTGCCAGCCCACACACATGGGCGCCAGTTTTATAACATGAGAGTGCATATGCGCATATATGCGCATATGTTATAAAATGCCACCTCGTGCGCGGAAGTGAGGGGAATTTTAGTAGGTATGCATAGCGATCCAACAGGCCTTTTTCCCTGTTCTCTCTCAGTTCGCCCCAGTAAAGGAGAGGACTTCCTAAACCCCCTAGCTAACTTGCCTCCCTTTTATCCTATTAGCCCTGAGCCTTAAAACCCCGCTGACTAGCCTCATTTTTGTCACACTTCTTACATGCCATCTGTAGCAGAAGTAAAGTTATGCAGTAGGGGACACCGGCACGCGCTTGTGCACGTAACTACTTACGCGCTGACTTCATGGTGCAGTTTCGGCCTGCCCATGTCCTGTCTACTACCTGCCCAGACCATGCCCATGCCCTGTCCCTTTTTTGGAAATTTTTTTTGTGCATGTACTGGGAGAAATGTGTGTGGCCACGGGCCTTTAAAAACCCGCTGTGTGCGCGACTCAGAGTCACACACATATCTCCCGGTTTTGCTGCACACAAGCCTTTGAAAATTGACCACTAAGTGTTGAAATCTGACTGGAAACTGCTAATTCAACCAGGCACCAAGCTTTTTAAGTTTGCCTCCTCATGGCTAGAAGACTTCTGACAATGTTATTACTTGTCTTGTGGGAGGCTTTCCTATTTGTTTTAATATGTGTTCCAAAAGCATTCTGCAGAATTCACATGTTCACAAATCTATTTGCCAATGGTCAGGCCTGTTAGTTCCAGGGCCGCTGATTTTCTTTCTGTCTCTGCCCACTGTACCTGCTATATCCTTAGACTTCTCTCCTCTTCCTGAACCCTTTCTCAAGAGGAACTCACAGACTGTAATACAGAGGGGGACGTAAGGTTTCAAATATGGACAACTTTGAGGAGGTCATTGTTGGCCATCTTTAATTTGGATTGCAACAAAATTTGGATGCATCAATTAATTACCCCATCCCTGAATATATAATAAATGTAGCCCATTCAGGGCCCCACTTTTCATCTCTCCTCGGAGCTGTAGAATGGGAAAAGCTTCATATTCATAGCAACATAGTAAATGACGGCAGGAAAGACCCAAGTGCTCCATCCAGTCTGCCCAGCAATCTTTATTTGTTTCTTTCTTTCTTTACTCTTTTAGTGTATTTATTTTTATTCCGTTAATGTAGAAACTGCCGCTCCGTGCAGGTTACCCCCAAGCTTTCTGTCAAGGGTAATAACCGCTGCTCTGTGCAGGTTACCCCTTATCTTAATTTCCATCCTTTAGGCACCAGGGATGCTCTTGTGTTTATCCCAAGCTCTTTTTTTTATTCCATTACAGTTCTCGTCTTAACTACCTCCTTTGAGAAGGCGTTCCAGGCATCCTCCACCCTTTCCATGAAGAAATATTTCCTGGCGTTGCTCCCGAGTCTACTCCCTTGGAGCTTCATATTATGACCCTTAGTTCTTATAGCTTTTTTTTCCCCCCCTGGAAAAGGCTTGACTCTCAAGCATCATTTTTACCCTTCAAGTGTTTAAATTTCTGTATCATATCCCTCCTATCCTTTCTCTCCTCCAGGGTATGTCTATCTAAGGCCTTCGGTCTCTTTTGATGCGGCCATGTTCACCTTGAGCGCTACAGGATTTGGAAAGGTGAAGGGCCCGGCGGTGATGGCAGCAATGGCCACGAAAGGACTATGGGGAACGAAGAAACAGCAGCAGCAACCGTGATTGCAGGTAACTCTTCCCACAGTGAGGGGAGCAGAGTTAGGAGAGCAGGGGCTGCGTAGGCTGGAACGGACTAGTGTAGCATTGAGAGGCAAGACAAAGAGCACGAGTAACAAAGGGTGGAAGCAGAAGAGAGGTCCTCCAGTCCCCCTTATACCCATCCAGTGGTGGAAGGGACCATGCGGGAAGAAGAAAAGGGTCTCTAGAGCCTGAATGGCCTGTAAGGGCCCAACAAGTATCTGCCCTCAGAACTTCCTGAAGAGGTCTTCACAGTCATTTTGGTCTCCTGAGTTATAAGAATATTAATAGCATGCTTTAACATTTGATTTTTACCTATAGTAGTTACTAGGAGTAGTGACGTCATTGCTTTCCTATGTTGATACTGTAGCATAGATCATGGGATGAGTTGGCGACCTTGGTATCCCTTGTAGTTATGCAGGCTGTGTAAATGGCATTGGTGTCGGATCTGGGATAACTGGTACTTACTCACCACCTATTCACTTTTTATTAAGGTCTTGCTAAGAAATAAAACCTGATTTTGGACTAGTCCAGTGGCTCAGCAGTGGTGCCGTGCACTGCCATGTGAAAGACCCCGGCTTGTCATGCGGATGATTCAGGGGCCACTCCCCTGGCAGGCCAGGGCTGGGAATGCTGTAGAGGTAGCACTCACTGGTCCTGGGGGGGAAGGGAAATCCAGGTTGTTGCCCAGTGGGTGAAACCCACTGACCAGAATCAAGTTCCAGAGGGAATCCGCCTGTCACCGAGGTGGCTGGGCAAGGGGGACACCCCTCCCCACCACAAGGTAGTTACAAATGGAGGCTCACGGTGCTTTAGCCCATCAGAGACTGGTTCTGATCAAGCTGGACGTCATAGGAGCAGGAGAAAACTGCCAGGCCAAAAAATACAGTGAAGAAGGTCCGATTTAATTTCTCCTCTTGACTCACTCGAATGTACGTGGCTGCAGAATGACCGAGGATCAGAATGCAGATGATTGCAGAGGAATTTAAGCCCAGGTCTGCATTTTGGTACAGACTGGCTTTCTATGTTTGTTTTATTTTAAATAAATTGTTTGCACAGTGCCTAAGAAGCTTTACTTTACATCGTTTGAAGAAGGTAACAACATTCCATTCCATCAGTGTCATAGTTGTACTGGCGATGTTGTTCCAAACATTGCAAACAGCTCTCCCTTTTTTTTTTATTTTTTATTTGTCCTGTCATTTACAAATATTTTTAACATTGGAATGACAGGAGAAAAGGACCAAATGGTCCATCCAGTCTGCCTAGCAAGCTTCATTAGGGTAGAATCTGCCGCACCGTGCAGGTTACCCCCATGTTTCTCTTAAGGGTATTCCCTGCAGTTACCCCCAGTCCTCATGTTAAAGATAGAAATATTTGCAATCAAAACCAAGCAGCAGTCAAACCCATAAAAATGTACTGCTAGCAACATTTTTACGGGGTGAGCAGCCTTCCTGATAATTCAGACAAAGCTGCTTGACGTGCATTGCTTTTAGGCTTGGCCGTAGAAGCCATCCTGTGCTTTTTCCCTTTTTTCTGTCTAACTCCCATTCCTCGCAGGCTCACCTTCCCAGCCTTGGGGAGCAGGGGAGGGAAACGATCTCCAGGGCCTTGAGCTGGGGGCAGGATAACCTGCAGGGCCAGTGCTGGGCCAAGGATGCTCCAGAAGCAAAAAAAAAACAAAAACCAAACCAATGTCCTGTCAAAAGCCGTGCTCCAACATAGAAAGAGTTTACTGAAGAATCTTCAGATTAAAGCACCAAACAGTAAAATAGATCAATCAAAATTCACAGTTCTTAATCAGCTCTTCAACTCTTAACATAAAAAAATACTTCTTGTTCCTCACTCTGCACTTCTCTTCCTTACTTCCGCGGATTTAAACAGTTACCCACACAGTCCTGTTCAGCTCAAGAAAGAAAGCCCTCTGGGGCAGGATCAGGATCCCCCCGACCCCTGTGCGGGAGGACAAACTCTCGCACAGTTTGTCCTCCCGGTCCAGAAGAGTTCTTACCCCAGTTAAGCATAGGTTTGCTCAGATCTTCAAAACAGTATTGCAACTCTTCAGTTCCTTCCTTCAGGCGTCCTGAGATTTTGGGAGGAAATCTCTGCCCCTACTCCTGCTAATCTCTCTCCTGTGTAACCCTGAGGGAGGATCACAGATGCAACCGATATCTGTCCCTTCCCATCTGGAGCAGCCCCAGACTCAGGAGAGTCAGGGCTTATAACACTCTTCCTATTGACCAAGCCCGTGGGGCTGTACCCCACTGTCAGTCAAGAAGGCATGCAAACCCTCTGACTCAGGATAACCTTGAGAGAAGAATGGGGATCCTGCATGGAGCGGCAGATTCTACCATAAGAAGCTTGCTGGGCAGATGATGGGCATCCTGTCCTTTTCTGCTGTCTTTACTATATGTATGACCTACCAGCAGGAGAACATTCTCACTCTGGTTCTAATGCAACCTTTTGTCCCTAAAGTTTCCTGTGCCCTTTAACAGTTTTTTTCAGACCTTCCAGACTTCTCATAAGGGGACAATCTCCACTTTACCATAAACCTTTTTAGTAGAATGAAATCCTATACTTTGAGGAATTGGGGCCACATTTGCATATCAGTACCTTGTACTGTGAAAGTCGGAGCCCGTGTTAGTTGTCGTCTGAATCCAATTCCCCTTTTTTCCCCCACCTCTGTCAAAGCAGAGAGAGATGTTGCAATTGCATCAAAAGCATCAAAGCTTATTGGTTATGGGTAGTAATCCTCCATGTTTTCTGTTAAGGGTAGGAACCACTGCACCAAACGAATTACTCCATGCATTATTTTCTTCATTTTCATCCTCTACCCTTTAGGGATCCACAGTGTTTATCCCATTCCCCTTTAAATTCTTGGACTGTTTTCATCTTCTTCGCCTCCTTCAGAAGGGCATTCCAGGCATCCACCACCCTCTCCAGGAAGGAATATTTCCTGATGTTGGTTCTGAGTTTCATTTTGTGACCTCCAGTTATATAGTTTCCTTTCCAACAGAAAAGGTTTGATGTTTGAGCATCATTAAAACCTTTCAGGTATCTGAAGGTCCGTATCATATCTCACCTGCATCTCCTCTTTTCCAGGGTGTACATATTTAGATCCTTCAGCCTCTCCTCATAGGTCTTCTGATACAGATCCCACACTATTTTGGTCGCCCTTCTCTGGACTGCCTCCATCCTTTCTCTATCAGTACTACAGGTGAGGTGAGGCCTCACCAAGGACCTGTACAAGGGCATCATCACCTCCTTTTTCTTACTGGTTATTCTCTCTTTATGCAGCCCAGCATTCTTCTGGCTTTAACTATCACCTTGTCACATTGCTTCACTGTCTTCAGATCACCAGATTGCCGTCTTCAGATCACCAGATCACCCCAAGATCCCTCTCCCATTTTGTTTACAATAGATTTTCACCCGTCATCACATACAGCTCTTTTGGATTACTGCACCCCAGATGCATGACTCTGCACTTCTTGGTGTTGAATCTCAAGAACCAAACCTTTTGACCACCCTTCAAACTTTCTTAAATCACTTTTCATTATCTCTACTCCTTCATGTGTGCCCACTCAGTTGCAGATCTTAGTATCATCCGCAAAAAGTCAACCTTTACCTTCTATCCTTTCCGCAATGTCACTCACAAAGATCTTGAATGGAACCGAATCCCACACCAATCCCTGTGGCACTCCATTTAACATCACTCGCTCTTCAGAGGAAATATAATGAAGACACACAAAGTCCAGCCACTCCAACCTTTGCAAAAGTTCCTAGTTGTGTTGCGTATTCCAGCCATGGCAGGCCTGCAACTGGCTCTACTCACCCCCGACGCCTGAATCCCGGACCTGGCCCTTCCTCTTTAGCAGCAGTAGGCAGTTGTCTACGCGCCTGCTCTCCTGCTATGTTCCCAGGTTCCTCTGGCAGCTCCACAGCCTCCTCCGGTCCGGTCAGGGTGGCTAGAGACAAGGTCAGGTACAAGCTGAGGTCAGGGCAGGCGGCTGGAGACGAGGTCAGGTCCAAGCTGAAGTCAGAGCCAGGGAATCCATCCAAGGCGTGATCAGGAACAAGCGAGGTTCAAAGCCAGAGAATGCGTCCAAAGCGTGGTCAGGAACAAGCGAGGGTCAAGCCAGAGAATCCGTCCAAAGGGTAATCAGGAACTGGAACTGAAGCAGAAGGACTGGAACTAGGTCAGGTACAGGAACAGGAACAGGAACGCGAATGAGCAGCAACTAAAGACACGACTGGAAGTGTGGAGACCTGTTGCCTAGGCAAAGACCGGATGGCAGAGCCTGCCTTAAGTAGTAAGGCCTGGAGACGTGTGTCAAGGGGAGACACCACCAACACATAGTTTCAGTCTGTTTGCCCTAGGCACGCCTTCCCCGACTTTAAAGGGGCCGCAGCGTGAAACCTTCCTGTGGTCCCGGATGGCGACGTCTTCGGGCCTTGCTACTTAAGGCAGGCTCCGCCATCCGGTCTTTGCCTGGGCAACAGGTCTCCACACTTCCAGTCATGTGCTTAGTTGCTGCTCGTTCGTGTTCCTGTTCCTGTACCTGCCTGTTCCAGTCCTGCGTTCTTGTTCCAGACCTTGAACTTCAGTTCCAGCTTCCTATTTCCTGATTACCTTTTGGACAGATTCTCTGGCTTGACCCTCGCTTATTCCTGACGATGCTTTGGACGCATTCTCTGGCTTTGACCCTCACTTGATCCTGACCATGCCTTGGATGGATTCCCTGGCTCTGACTTCAGCTTGGACCTGACGTCTTCTCCAGCCGCCTGCCCTGACCTCAGCTTGTACCTGACCTTGTCTCTAGCCGCCCCGACCAAGAAAATGTGGCACAAAGATACAGGAATAGTCGCAGCTGTATTGGGTACCCCTGGCTTGATTATAAAGAATTTCCTGGAGCACCTAGACCTGTTGCCTGTGCATGTAACACCTTATGAATTCCAGAAAGAAGACCTCTTTGGTACAGAGTAAGTACTAAGAAAGGACCACACCAGACTAAGAATTAATGGCAAGAGGCCTCATTTCTCAGATTTGGGATCCAAACTCCTCACTCACTGGCACAATCCAGCTCTTCAATATTACGGAATGGAAATGCACTATCACAATTTTGGCTATAGAGATTTACATGAGAAAATAAGGCTTGCCATACTGGGTCAGTCCAAGGGTCCATCAAGCCTGGTATACTGTTTCCAACAGTAGTGGCCAAGCCAGATCACAAGTGCCTGGTAGGATCTCAAGTGGTAGATAGATTCCAAGCTGCTTATCCTAGTGATATGCACCTTAATAATTGTTTCCTCTAGGAACTTGTTCAATCCTTTTTTAAACATATCTATACTAATACCTTTCACCACATCCTCTGGCAATGAATTCCAGAACTTACTTATGCGCTGAGAAAAAGAATATTTTCTCTTATTAATTTTAAATGTATTACCCAGTAACTTCATTGTGTGTCCCCTGCTCTTTGTACTTTTTGGAAGAGTAAACAACTAATTAACATTTACTTGTTCCATTCCACTTATTTTATAAACCTTTATCAAATCTCCTCTCAGCCGTCTCTTCCCCAGGCTGAAGAGTCCTAACCTCTTTAGCCTTTCTTCATAGGGGAATTGTTCCATCCCCTTCATCATCTTGGTTGCCCTTCTCTGTACCTTTTCTAATTCTGCTATATCTTTTTTGGGATGTGGTGACCAGAACTGCACACAATACTCAAGATGAGATTGCACCATGGAGCGATACAGAGGCATTATGATAATTTCTGTCTTATTCTCCATCCTAGGATTCTAGTTGCTTTCTTGGCTGCTGCTGCACACTGAGCAGAAGATTTCAGTGTATTGACACCTGGATCCTTTTCCTGGGTGGTGACTCCTAATGTGGAACCTTGCATTTTGTAGCTATAATTTGGGTTTCTCTTTCCCAAGTGCATAACTTTGCACTAACTTGTCTACATTAAATTTCATTTTCCATTTGCATGCCCAGTCTCCCAGTTTTGCAATGTACTCTTGCAATTTCTCACAATCCTCTTGTGACTTGACAACTTTGAATAATTTTGTGTTATCGGCAAACTTGATCACCTCACTTGTTGTTCCTATTTCCAGGTCATTTATAAATATATTAAAAAGCATCGGTCCCAGAACAGATCCCAGGGGCACTCCACGATTAACCTTTCTCCATTGGGAAAATTTACCATTTAGCCCTATTCTCGGTTTTCTATCTTTTAATCATTTCCCAGTCCACAACAGGACACTGCCCCCCTACCCCATGACTTTCTAATTTCCTAAGAAGTCTCTCATGAGGGACTTTGTCAAATGCTTTCTGGAAATTCAGATACTCTATATCAATCTCTAAAGCAGGTCTCCTACAAAGCTGTTTCAAGGTCAGCATTACAGCGCCCCCATCTTCATCTTTCTGACTCATCAGATTGATCAGCCTTGGGTAAAAATACTTTTAGTCACAGCCAACCCAGTGCCCTATATAGGCCAGTTTCATTAGCCTACAGAACATTCTGTATTTTGTAGACTGGAAATGAGCTTGTTTTGCTTGAAAAGGAGGGAGCAAAATCTTTACCACTTGCTAGTGAGGTCAAGAAGCCTAGCATTTCACCATCTCATACTTTTGTGTGCTAGACCAAAAGAGTCTTGTTAAAGCCGTGCCTGCAGGAAACTGACTCATTTAACTATTTCCTGCTTTGATGCACAAGTGTTTGGTGGCTGTTGAGAGGAGGAGGAGAAGGCTTAACGTTCACATCCTTGTAATATCTCAGTGCCTTCACTATACATGATGGTGTGAAATCAAACTAGCAACCCATTTTTTTTTAAATTTAGTACTCCCATAAACCCTTATTTTTAGTTCCTCAGATAAATGATACATAAAATAAACGTATTGCTTGAATCTGTGAATTCTGTTGTCGCCTAAATGGCAGAACAGTCATGTGTTCCTTTTCTCTGCTCTTAAAGGGGAGCACAATAATTCTGCTGAATGGTGTCCCCTTGAGGTTATTATGGAGTACGGACATGTGAAGGATGGTTGGAAGAGGGAAAGAAGAGTAGAAGGAAAAGGATGAAGAGAAAGAGAGAGATTTCTTAATTATTTATGCCAGAGCTTAATATGAGTCATTCAGTATCTCTTTGGGCTGAATTAACACAAGTTTGAAGTCTATGGAAGGTGATACCATTGCCAAGGCTCTGAAACATAGAACATGATGGCAGATGATGGCAGATGATGGCCTGGCCATATGGGATTGTGGCCCATTCAGTTTGCCCATCAACATCTTCTACTCAGCTTTCTAGTTCCTTCTTCTCCTTCAGAGACCCTCTGTTCTTGTCCAGTGCTCTCTTGCATTTTGATAGTGTCCCCATCTTCACCACATCAACAGGGAGGCTGTTCCATGCATCCCCCACATGTTATGTGAAGAAATATACCATATATATATATATATATATATATATATATATATATATATAAATATATATAATGCATTTAGAAGGAAGTAGTGTCTGTCTGCAGCAGAGGACTGGAAGGCTCATCTGCATACTTCACCCAGCAGCCTCAGCAGAGGACTCCAGAGGACACCATGAGCTGTCTAAACTTCATCTTCCACAGGCCCCTACACTGTTTCCAGCAGCAGGGAACTAGAAGGCCCATTTCATGCTTTTCCCAGTAGAGGACTCCAGAGGACACCTTGAGACATCTAGGCTTCAGCTTTCACAGCCCTTACATGCTTTCTATCACTCAAGAATCTAAAGGCTCCTTTACATACTTTTCCCAATAGCCCTAGCAGAGGACTGTAGAGAAATCATGATCTCTCTAGGCTTCAGATTCCACAGCTATTTATTTATTTATTTATTTAACAGCTTTTTTTTATACCGGTATTCGTGGGCACATTATATCGGTTTACATGGAACTAAATTGAAATACATAATTTCCAGCAGCAGAGAACTGGAAGGCTAATTTGCATACATCTCCTAGCAGAGGACACTGTGATCCCTTCTGGTTTGAGCTTTCACAGTCCCTTCAATCTTTCTAGCAGCAGAGGACCAGAAAGCTCATGTGCAATATTAGGGATGTGAATCGTGTCCTCGATCGCCTTAACGATCGATTTCGGCTGGGAGGGGGAGGGAATCGTATTGTTGCCGTTTGGGGGGGTAAAATATCGTGAAAAATCGTGAAAAATCGTGAAAAATCTAAAAATCGCAAAACCGGCACATTAAAACCCCCTAAAACCCACCCCCGACCCTTTAAATTAAATCCCCCACCCTCCCGAACCCCCCCCAAATGAGTTAAATAACCTGCGGGTCCAGCGGCGGTCCGGAACGGCAGCGGTCCGGAACGGGCTCCTGCTCCTGAATCTTGTTGTCTTCAGCCGGCGCCATTTTCCAAAATGGCGCCGAAAAATGGCGGCGGCCATAGACGAACACGATTGGACGGCAGGAGGTCCTTCCGGACCCCCGCTGGACTTTTGGCAAGTCTCGTGGGGGTCAGGAGGCCCCCCACAAGCTGGCCAAAAGTTCCTGGAGGTCCAGCGGGGGTCAGGGAGCGATTTCCCGCCGCGAATCGTTTTCGTACGGAAAATGGCGCCGGCAGGAGATCGACTGCAGGAGGTCGTTCAGCGAGGGTTCCGGCGCCTCGCTGAACAACCTCCTGCAGTCGATCTCCTGCCGGCGCCATTTTCCGTACGAAAACGATTCGCGGCGGGAAATCGCTCCCTGACCCCCGCTGGACCTCCAGGAACTTTTGGCCAGCTTGTGGGGGGCCTCCTGACCCCCACGAGACTTGCCAAAAGTCCAGCGGGGGTCCGGAAGGACCTCCTGCCGTCCAATCGTGTTCGTCTATGGCCGCCGCCATTTTTCGGCGCCATTTTGGAAAATGGCGCCGGCTGAAGACAACAAGATTCAGGAGCAGGAGCCCGTTCCGGACCGCTGCCGTTCCGGACCGCTGCTGGACCCGCAGGTTATTTAACTCATTTGGGGGGGGGTTCGGGAGGGTGGGGGATTTAATTTAAAGGGTCGGGGGTGGGTTTTAGGGGGTTTTAGTGTGCCGGCTCACGATTCTAACGATTTATAACGATAAATCGTTAGAATCTCTATTGTATTGTGTTCCATAACGGTTTAAGACGATATTAAAATTATCGGACGATAATTTTAATCGTCCTAAAACGATTCACATCCCTAATGTGCATACCTCTCTCAGCAGCCCCAGCAGAGGGCTCTGGAGGACACTGTGAGCTATCTAGGTTTCAGCTCCCATAGCTCAGCTTCCACATCCCCCATTATTTCCAGCAGCAGACATTTGGAGGGCATATGCCAAAACACCTCTTCCTATAAATTTTCAACAACAGATTTATTTATTTGATTCAATAACAGGGAATTAGTTCAAAACAAGGGTCAATAAGTTATATAACTAGGTAGTTATAAGTAGATTAATTGTACTCTTTGGAGGATTATTGACAAACAAACACAGAAACATAGAAATGACAGCAAAAAAGGTCCGATGGTCCATCCAGTCTGCCCAGCAAGCTTCCCACTTTAGTATCTGCCATGCAGGTTACTCCCATGTATCAGTCAGTGCTGCTTGATGCGCTTTGCTAATGGACTTGGCTGTAGAAGCAGTCCTGAGTTTTTTTTCCTTAATGTCTGTGGATCAGTACTTCAGACTGTAAAAAAAGTCATGGCTCATGTTGGTTGTCCCTGAATCCAAATTCCTCTTTCCCTCCAATCACCACGCCCTCCTTTGAAGCAGAGAGCGATGTTGCAGTTACATCAAAAGCATCAAGGCTTATTTGTTAAGGGTAGAAATCCATGTTTTCTGGTAAGGGTAATAATCGTTGCACTGTGCTGATTACCCCCATGTTCATCAGTTCCGCAAACTGTAAAAGTCGGGACCCTCATTGGTTGCTGTCTAAATCCAATGCCCCTTTTCCCATGCCGTTGAAGCAGAGAGCAATGTTGGAGATGCATTAAAAGTATCAAGACTTATCGGTTAAGGGTAGTAACCACCGCACCAGCAAGTTACCCCCGTGCATGCTTTCTTCATAGAAGCAGTTTTTTTCCCTTATGTCTGCATATCAGTATCCCCGACCATGGAAGTTGGAGTCCTCAATTGTCTTCTGAATCCAATTCCTCTTTTCCCCCACCATCTAAGTAGGGAGCAAGTCTATATATAACGCACACCAATCAATCAGAAATAAAAATACCCAAAATTTACTGGATATTTTCATGCAAGGCCATTTTTGGATTGTTTCATTCTGAGCAAGCTGAAAATGGCCTCATTTGTCCCATTTTCCATCTTTGTTTTAAACAAATGCACATCCCTATTCTTCCCTTTGCTGCTGTTGCCTGCCTGCAAGTTTCACTAAACCTGGCTAGAAACCACAATTATAGAGCTCAAAATAGGATGCATTGCATCCCCCATTAACTTTATTGGAAAACGAATGAATGAGTGAATGAAATAAAAGAATGAAATTCTGGGACCTGAACTGCACATAATGAATCACAGAGCCAAACAAACTGGACGAAAGAACCGCAAATTTTTTTTCCACACACATCCCTGTTCCATGCATCCATCCCCTTTTCTTTAATAAAACATTTCCTTAGATTACTCCTGATTCTGTCCCGTTTCACCATCATCCCATGACCCCTCATTCTAGAGCCTCCTTTCCATTGGAATAGGCCCATCTCCTGTGCATTTATTCCCTGAATGCATTTAAATGTCTCTATCATATTTCCCCTTTCTCTGCTTTCCTCCAGGTCTGGAGCCATGATGATAGGGATATTGTCCATACGTTTCAAGCCTGTGTTACTTCAACCATTTTCCTGTGTGCTACCACGTATCCACTACATTCCACCTACGTCCTTCGAGCATATTGTCTGAACTAGTACTTTCTAGGCTGGTTTGCCTAAAACATCTCCTGTTGTCACTGCTCTGAACAGGGATACATTTCACTTCTTATGGATGTAGCCATGCCATGTACAAACAAATGGATATAATCTGGCGGCCAAAGAGTGACTTGCCACTGTCTTTTCATGCCCTTTCGCCAACACTTGTGCTTTGAAATCACCAAAGAGCACAGGATTCCTTTCTGCTGTGCATGCAAAGCACAAACAGACCCAAGGCCCTTTACATGCTGGCGGTACACTGTCCAAGCAGTGATGTCAACATCTGCAATTCTTTTTTTCATGTGGTGTCTCTCTCTGTCTGCTATGCTGATGCAGCACATACTGAGTTATCTTATCTTGTTTGTATGACCTTTGGTCCAGATTTAAAACTGTGCTGGCTGCCTCCTTTTGTTGCTTTCTGTTGTGCCTTTGTATGTAATGTTGCTTGTGTGTGTGTGTGTGTGTGTGTGTGAGCATGCACTTTGGCATTGTTTCCTTTCTGTGCTTTGGGTGTGGTCATCTGTTGCATGCAGTGGAAAGTCATGTGATATCAAAGCCGGAATTAAACTCAAAGGGAGGCAATGCTAAAACTAAGGTGTGGGCCAAGCCAGTGTCAGATGCCCTTAAGTTCTGCCGAAGTGACATCACTCAGCTTCATCAAGGGAGCCCCTTGTGGTGCTGGGTCTTCATTTAACTAAGAATTTTGACCTTAAGAGAGGGGATAGGATTCCATAAGAGACAAAAGGCATTGTGATGAGCATCAAACCAGGGGACTGACTGACCTGGAGGGGGCCTGGGGAGGCCTGGGGGGAGCCATGAGCAGGTGCTGAAGAGTTTAGCAGTCAGGACTAAAAAGAGTATATTAAACCTGCTGATTAAGGGAGGACCCACCCCCTTAGAATCGGATTGGTCTTCAAGACTATAAAGGGGTTTCTGGGAGTTAGAGAATTGTTCTCAGCAACCAGATGGCTCGGAGACAAGAGGAAGAGGTACCTGGACTTTAAGACCTGTTAGCCTCCAGAGGAAAGAAAGACCCTTAAAGACAAGCTAAAGATACAGGTGATGTACTTACAGCCTGTTTCATCTGATATGCATTCATAAAGCTTTGTCTGGTACCCAAGTGAAAAAGATGTGCATTCTTTAAGGCTAACTAGTAAAATTTCTCTGAAACATTGCTAGGTAAGGTTCATAAGGCATTTTTTTCAGAAAAGTGGTCAAATTTCTTTTTCCAAAGATTTGGCTTTGTTGAAACCAAACGTATACCCCCCTCTTTGGGGTTCTCCCGGAATGTAACAGCTCACAACAACCCCCGGGGCCACTCTTATTCTTGGCTCTCCTTATCCACACATTCACACAGTCCACTAGCCACCAGGGTGCCAGGGTTCTTCTGGTGGGGAGGAGGTCTAGCCTCCAGGACCCTAGGCTTACAGGGTGAGGACCCTCTCTCAGTCTCACCATTTGCTCACAAGTAGTGATCAGTGTGCTGTGGCAACCAAGAAAACAAACAGAATGTTAGGAATTATTAGGAAGGGAATGGCAAATAAAATGCAGATGCCATAAAATGGAGGATGTATTGCTCCATGGTTAGACTACACCTTGAATACTATGTACAATTCTGGTTGCTGCATCTCAAAAAAGATATAGTTGCACTGGAGAAGGTGCAGAGAAGGGTGACAAAAATGATAAAGGACAAGAAACAGATCCCCTATGAGGAAAGGCTAAAGAGGTTACGGCTGTTCAGCTTGAAGAAGAGATGGCTGAGGGAGGATATGATAGAGGTATACAAAATCCTGAAAGGACTTGAATGGGTTAATGTGAAATGCTTATTTGTTATTTCAGATAATATAAGGACTAGGGGGCATGCCATGAAGTTAGTATGTAGCACAATTAAAACAAATTAGAGAAATTTCTTTTTCACTCAATGTACAATTAAAGATCTGGAATTCATTCTCAGATGATGTGGTTAAGGCAGCTAGTGCAGCTGGGTTTAAAAAAAAGGTTTGGATACGTTCCTGGAGAAGTCCATAAACTGCTATTAATCAATAGGGAACAGCCACTACTTGTTGCCAGCATTAGTAGCATGGGATCTATTTAATGTTTGGGTACTTGCCAGGTTCTTGTGGCCTGGATTGGCCACTGTTGGAAACAGGATGCTGGGCTTGATGGACCCTTGGTCTGACCCAGCATGGCATGTTCTTATGTTCTTATGTTCTGTCCAATGGCTCAGCTTAAGGGTTCTGTTCCTTGTAAGAATAGGCAGGACAGCTTGAGGTAGTGTTCAAAATAAACTTTTATTGCAATAAAAAAATAACCTAGAAAGTCCAAGTCATAAAAAAAATCAATGTTGATGAATCTTCAAAAAGCAAGCACAATAGTCCATAGTGGCTTTTCTCAATTTGATGCGTTCTAAGACAGTATCCCTATTATTAGGAACATAGGGATTACCCACACTCCTGGGTGGCCAAGCAGTGGGCTTCTGGTGGATGGCCAGGTCTTAGACTTGGATGGAATACAAAAATGTTTCCTTCCCTGTAAAAATGGGAAAATTCTTCTCTTCTTCCCTCACTTCTCTCTTCCAGGGCAAAGTAAATCCCCCACTTCTGCAGTTGGCAGCAGGGGCAGAGTAGCACCCTCTGTCACTTCCTCTCAGGCCTGAGGTGACTTCCTTCCTGAAAGGGAGCTGGTCCAATTAAAACTCTCCAATAAGAGTCAGAACCTTTCCAGTTCTTCTTCTCTTGCAGAGGCCACCTGGAAACTGATCTCCTCCTCTCACTCCAACACCAAAGCAGCAGCTCCTCTGCACATGTTTAGCCAAGGTTTTATAGCGCAGAGCTGACCAATCCAAATCTTGGGCAAGGAACTTTTAGGGAGCGTCTATTAAAAAAAAAAAAAAAATAGCTAATTGCCATCCCTAGTATTAACCAAGGGCAAGTTTATGGGTGAGGAATCGAAGCTTCCTTTACACAACTATTGTGTTTGCTGAGCTGAATGTTGAAGTTTTGAGGTCAAAATTGTCAAAGAGCAGGATGGTCACTGTCCAGGACTTCTGATGGCCATGGTTTCTGAATAGAGAATGATGGCAATGCAGTTTTTGCATCTATCCCTGTGTTTTTGCATTCCTATTGACTCACAGGGCAGCTTTATGTCCAATGTATTTGAGCTGAAATTATTTTTATGGACACATTAGTTACAAACAGTTCTAAGGGTGTGCAGGCCACAACTTTCATTTCATTTTGTGTCAGCAAAGAAGGTTTTGGCTGAATTTGATGGGGGGTGCTTTTTTCATTTTGAGAAATAATGTGCACTATTCAGATATAGTGCATACTGTCTGGATATAACCTGTGTTACTTGCAAATAGTGCACGCTATTTCCTAAAACAAAATCCCAACTTCAGTGGGATTATTTTCTTCATTCTATTAGCAAATGAAAGAAAATGAATCAAGGGTCTTTTGCTGTGATTTTTCATTTCACTTACAAACTGAAGGGTTCTGGAAAGCTATCTAGAATATATTCACAAACTAGCTGACATCCGTGGAAATTCCCCAGTGGTCCCTGTGAATTGCCCCCACCCACACCCCCCTCCCCAGTCCCAGCATATCCTCCCCTCCTGCTCTGATCCCCAATAAAATCTACTCATCCCCATCACAGGCCCTTCCCTCCCCCAGCCCTAGCAACAGCAATAGAGCTCGCCCCCCCCCCCCCCCCCCGGCTACCCCTCTCAGTCCCAATCCCAGTGCCAGCTTCAGCACAGGCACCTGTGAAAATTTCCCAGAGGCTCAAATTTATTTCCCTCTTCCCACCCCAGCAGTCTGCCCTCACCCCTCCAGCCCCAGCAAAGCCAGCTCCCCCCCCCCCCAGAATAGCCTGCTCCCAGGCTGAGCGCCTCCTCCAGCCACAGCGCAGCCTTACCCTCTACACCAGCCCGAGCCTCAGCCACGATAGCCTCCAGATAGTGGACTCATGCTCTGAGGGCAAGGAGCTCTTTGCACCAAGTGCACAAAAATAACCTCTTACCAAATGGTAGATAATCTTACAGGTGGCACTCTGTGCAAAAAAACTGGATAGCCCTCCCCCCCATTTCATACTAGACTACTGACTGCATCTTAATGTTGTTCAGTTGTTAGCAATTTAACATTTCTAAGGGAGTACGGTTGTTCAAACCAATCTAAAGTACTTTTAATCTATTGGTTATTTTATATTTGTCTGTCAGTGATCCTACAGAGACTACAATTAATCTACTTATAGCTACTCAGTTATACACCTTATTGACTTAATTTCTATTATTATATCAAATAAATATTCTGTTGTTAAGAATGTATAAGAAATGGAATTTTTGCACATACCTTCTGAACCTCTGCTGCTGGAAAGAAGAGGGGATGTAGAAGGTGGGTTGTGGAAACTGAGACATAGAAAGCTCATGGTTTCCTCTAGGTCCTTCTGCTGGGGCTGCTGAGAGAAGTATGCAGATAAGCCTTCTGGTCCTCTGCTATTGGAAAGTATGTGGGGGCTGTGAAAGCTCAAACCTAGATATTTCACAGTGTCCTTCGCTGGGAGAAATAAGAAAAAGAACCTTCCAGTTCTCTGCAGTTAGAAACAGCGGGAAGGCTGAAGCTTAGACAGCTCACAGTGTTCTCAGAAGTCCTCTACTGGAACTTCTAGTACAGTGGTTCTCAACCCTGCCTGGCGACCCCCCCAGCCAGTTGGGTTTTCAGGATATCCACAATGAACATGCATGAGAGAAAATTTGTATGTTATGGAGGCAGTGAAAGTTGTACATAGATTTCCATCTGCTGCTTTATTTGGACTTTCATTTGTCGATCTCATTTGCATTTCTAAGTCTCCTGTTCATGACATTACTTTTGTATCCTGCACTAAAAAAAAGATATGGAGCATCTGTTGATATAGTGCAAGATAAATACTCTGAATTTTTTTGACTTATTTAAATAGATGAGCACTTGGGTTTTTGTTTGCTTGAGTTTGAGTTGCTTGCTTTATTAAACAGAGTATAATTATATTTGTGGGTGTGGATTCACCAAAGCTTGTATATGGTGTTTTCACCCAGCTTATATGACACCTAAAAAACCTTTTTGATAAATAGCTATTTCTTACCACATTTATTTTGTTTTATGGGAATTTATTTTACAATTGCTGGCCCTATTTTTGTTTATAGTGCTGAAACCTAGACAGCCGGCTTTGTCTTCTGAAGGGGCTGCTTGGAGAAGTATGCAAATGAGCCCCTTGGTTCTCTGGTGTTAGAAAGAGCACAAGGGCGGTGAAAGCTTTAACTTAGATGGTTCATAGTGTCCTCTGCTAGGAAATGTATGCAAATGAACCTTCCAGTTTTCTGCACCTGGAAACAATAAAAAAGGAAGGAGTAGTGAAAGCTAAAACCTAGATTACTTATAGTATCCTCTACTAGGTAAAGTATGTCACTAAACCTTTGCACCCTCCACTATTAGAAAAAAAACAGGGGCTATGAAAACTGAACTTAGATAGCTCATAGTCCTTTGGAGTCTTCTGCAGAGGATTGCTAGGATATGTATGCAAATGAGCTTTCCAGATTTCTACTGCTGGCAACAGTGTCAGAGCTGTAGAGGTTGAAGCCTATATAGACTATGGTATCCTCTGCTGGGGCTGCTGGGAGAAGTATGCAGATGAGCCTTCCAGTTCTCTGCTGCAGACAGAAATCACGTCTTCCTAAGAGCATGGTATATATCTATCTATATCTATCTGTCTATCTATATTTATATGTAAGAAGGTATTTGATTTAATGTCATCATTTCTACAGATTATTTTGTATAGATAGTAAGCTAGCATTTTCTTCTGGATCCAGCTGCTCCTGCTGAGGCATTCTGTTCTGATTTTCTGGTCCCATGCTGGCCCCTCTCTCTCCCCCATTAATGTCTTCTGGGAGAACCTTTTAGGCCACCTCTGCAATGTCAGTGGTCCATCCTTAAATGGATTAATCTCAAAGGGATGAACCTAAAGATGTTGCCCCTTTGGGAGTGACCTGGTCACTGGGAGTTTGAGACTTGCTGTTAGTTTGTTTATTTATTTATTTAAATATTTTTAACTCACACATCTCTAAACCTAGGTAGGTTACAACAAAAGCTACATAAAATAGTTATTAAGGATGGGTTCCAGGTGGGGATAGTCGGTTGGGATTTTAGGATGTGGAATGTTGAGGATTTTAATTCATTATATTTATTTTATCAATGTGTGGGTGTTGGGAGGGAGCATAATTTGGATGATATTCTAGTTTTGCTATACAGTCTGTTCCAGCTTCCTAGTGAGAGTGGAGGGAAGATAGTAGTTGGGTTTTTTATACTGAAATATTTTTAATTTATATTTTTATGAACTTGCATTTGATAATTTTAATTGTTATATATGTATGCTATTTGGTCTATTGTATAACATGAGAGCATCTGTAATGGTTTGATAGTATTGGCATGTAATCAAACAGCACCCAGACATCTTTCCCACCGAAGGGCCTTCAAATGGCAGGAAGGGGCGTGCAACGCGCACCTAAGTGATATCCCGAAAAGCAGCATCCATGGAAGCAGGCTGGACCCGGCGCAAGGCAAGGGAGGTGCCGGACAAGACATCGCGAAGGTGGCTGCATTGGGAAGAGTATCCAGATGTGGAGGACGTCCAGGCCGTGAAGGCGCACGGTTCAGGGAACCCCAGAGGTGTGAATGCAGCAGTCCGTGGCCCTGGTGCGGTTCAAGATGCTTCATTAAGTGTTTTCAGCCACCCACTAAAGCTGAGATATAACAACTCCCTGCATGCAAAGTTACAAGAAAAAATGCCCCATAAATAAACGACCATGAATATTTAGCATGGAAAAAACAAATGAAAGAAAAAAAAGGCAAACTCATTTACAGATGCTTCTTGAATTTGAAACCAGTCTTAAAAAATTAAAATGTTAATGCTTAGCAAGCATTAACCTGTTTTTTTTTTTTAATACGTTGCCATTGTAAGAAAAACGGATATCAGGAAAAACAATTCTAAAATTAGAAATATAGCACTGTTAACCCCTATGAAAAATAGAATTAGTTGAAAGCTCCCCTCTTACCCCCCTCCTCAGCAAAGAGCTGTTTAGAGATGTCACCATGCTAAGTTGAAGACAGCCTGAGGAAGGGACCCCAGGAGCCCTGAAAGTCTGCATCTTTCAGCAGCAAAGTATTGTTCCCGTCCAAAGAAACTGTTGTCTTTGAACTAAATTATAAATTATTAGGGATGTGCATTTGTTTTAAATGAATTTGAAAAATGGGCAACTTGTTTCATTTGGGGCACCCCAAAATGAATTGAGGGCCCCGCCGAATCAAACGAACCATACTCGTGTAATTAATTTAAAATGTCTGATTGGGCCTAGGCCTAAGGCCGGGGCCTCACCTAGGTCAAAGGCCGAGGCCCAAAGCAGGAGCCATGGCCTAGGCCCGAGCACAATGCTGGGATTTCTGCCAAGGCCTGGGCCAGTGCTGGGGCATTGGCCCAGATCCAAGCCCCCAAACACTTACCTGAACTGTCGGGTATCCGAGGAAGTAGCCAGGCCAGGTCCCGATAACCTAGGCCTTGGCCCGGGCCTGGCCCAAAGGCTGGGTCCCGATGCCTAAGCCAGAGCCTGACCCCAGCCTCAAAGCCATGACCCAGCCTGGAGGCTATAGGTCCCGACACTGGGGCCTTGTCCAGACGCACGGCGCAGCCCAGAGGTTGGGTCCCAATGCCAGGGCCTTGTCCTGGGTTGGAGCCCGAGTCCAGGCCTGATGCCACAGCCAGGCCCAGAGACTGGGTCTAGATGTCAGGGCCTTGATCTGGACCCAGGCCTGGCACCAGTGCCTGACCTGAAGGCCAGGTCCTGACATCTGATCCTAGGCCTAGGGTCAGGCCCAGGCCTTGGAGCTCTGATGAACGCATCCTCTTCTTTCTTCCTAAATTGACGCAGTCTCTACAGCAAAATGTCACCCTCCATTGAGGAGAATATATCAGAGTTAATTAACTCCAGCAAGACCCCTGCAGATGGAGTCAGTTTAAAAAGCTTGACAGAAGCTGAACTGGATCTCGCTGGGAGTGGGTAAGTTCAGACTTTGTTCCTGGCGGGGATTTTTAGGCATCGGGAAGTGTGGGGAGTGACTGGGGGGGGGGGGGGGGAATGCGGAGAGATGATGGGATGGGAAGGCCTGGCCTCAAGTTCTTTATGGAAGTGGTTTATCAGGAGAGGGGTTGGAGGGCTAGGATGGCTACCGTGATCCCACCACATTATTGCTTTTAGGAGCTGTGGGGGGTGGGGATGCAAGGCCCAATTGGGCATCTTTATTCTTAGGTGGGGGGAGAAAGGAAATCAACCTTAGGCCGCTTGAAATCTTTTTTATTTTTAGCAAGAACGCTACTTACTCAGATATCTTTTCAAGATATCCAGATAAGTCGCAAGTTATCCAGCCACACAAGTTAGGCGGATAACTCAACCCCTCCCAGGAACGTCCCTGTGACTATGCATCCAATTATAATTTAGCCAGGTAAATGACTTGAACAAGCCTATTTTGGTATTAAGACAGATAACTTTTGAGCTATCCATCTAAATGACTTTGGAATATGGACCTTATTATTTATTATTATTTTCAGTGGGAAGATTTGAGGGGATTTCCGGATTATAAAATAATCCTTCCTGATGTGCATTGAACATAATAGAAAAGAAAAAAAGCAAATAATGTTTCTCTTTCTTTCTCTCTCTTGCTCTTTCTGTCTATCTGTCTCCCTGCCTCTCTCGTTCCATCTCACACTATCTTCTTCACTCTTCCACTTTCCCTCTGTCTCACACTGAATCTTCTCTCCCTCTCTTTTTCTTATTCACTCTGGCTTGGTCATTCCTGCCCTCGCTCCTTTTCTCTCTCTGCTTTCTGACTCCCTGTGTTCATACCTTCTCTCTTCTTTTCTCTTCCCCCTCCTCCACACACACACAAATTTACAACACTCACTCGAGTCAGAATCACTAGCCACAGACTCCTTCCGTCCCTGTGAGATTATTCACAGATTGCATCTGGACGGTGTTGCCCAGCCCTGGCATTAATCTACTCAAAGCTCTTGTTTTGATTGCAGATTCCCCATGGCATCATAAGCTGCTGTTTTTCTTTTGGAAGGCAATTCAGACAAAGTTGTCAGGATGCCCTGCCTTCGGCACTTTGGGCTGTGATATATTGAGCTTACCATAGATACCTTGCCCACACTAGAAAACCCCCCTGATATTAAACCCAAAGCTCTGGAAGAACTTGTAGTAATCCCAGATGTAACTCATGTCTTTGGCACTCATGAGCCTAAATTGCCAGGGAGTAACAGAGACAGCCCTAGGGATAGTTTACAGTAGCTTTACTATATGGTACCCTAAGGTCTTACAGATCAGAATTTGCTTCCTACCTCAGTGTTTGGGGTTTCTAATATGCATTGTTCTAGTCCTGTGACATTAATAAGATGATGAAATTACCTCTCCTTTTATGGTGTCACCTTGTAGTAAAAAATATGCTAAAAAGATGGAAATAAATTTGTGTTTTCAATTATGATTATCTGTTTCTGATTTTACTGTCTATTTGCATGGGAAAAGAATATCTGGTTAGATACCAATGCACAAATGGTAAACTTTCGGCTTTTGTCCTGAAGCAACACCAGCCTGCCTCCCATTGTACTAGACAGACATGTGGTTGAGGTGTCTCTTCAAAATAGGAAATACACAGTTTTCCATGAAGTTAGCAAGTAGCATATTTAAGACTAATTGGCGAAAAATCTTTTTCACTCAATGCACAATAAAACTCTGGAATTTGTTGCCAGAGGATGTGGTTAGTGAAGTTAGTGTAGCTGGGTTCAAAAAAGGTTTGGATAAGTTCTTGGAGGAGAAGTCCATTAACGGCTATTAATCAAGTTTACTTAGGGAATAGTCACTGCTATTAATTGCATCAGTAGCATGGGATCTTCTTAGTGTTTGGGCAATTGCCAGGTTCTTGTGGCCTGGTTTGGCCTCTGTTGGAAACAGGATGCTGGGCTTGATGCTGGTCTGACCCAGCATGGCAATTTCTTATGTTCATATGTTGCATGGACAAAAAAATGTAATTTGCAGTAAGTATGTATCACATACTCTACAAATGGCTCAATAAATAGTGGCTGTTTGCAATGCTGGCTGTTTATAGAGCCAAGTGTGAAAGCAGCTCCTACTCAGGTGTTCTCCAGGCTACATTCAACAGCCCCTGATGTAATCACTCGCTTTCCTCAAATCTCTCAGAAGAAATCAGTGACTCACTCTTCACTACTCTCTGAAACCTGTTTCACTAATAGCTTTGTCTCTGATCATTCACTCTCTACAATTCTTCACAACACATTGACTCACTGCTTTCAGGCTGATAGCTATGAATAGAGTAAGATGGCAGCCATTAAAATCACAGCAGAAGCAAGAACATTTAGACCCATTTAGTGGAAACAGTGCTTTGCACTAGGGTTATGTCTATTTTTTGGATCACAACATTGCCATTTAATAAAGATCAACCTGATCTGGATGTGCATTGTTTTCAGGGTCAGGAGAGTCATTTTCAACTTGGCTAAACCGAGTTCAAAATTATGTAATCAGAGATTAAAATGTAAACATGTTTTAAAAAAGAAAACTGTTCTATTTTATGTTCATACACTAGTGAAAGTAGTTGATTCTATCTCTTAAAGGGGAGTTTGAAGCTGCCAAAAAAAAAAAAAAAAAAGCCAATGACCGTGTCTGATATCATCAGAGAAAGAACACAAGGCAGGCAATCTGGCTGCCAGGAGGGACAGAGAGTAATACGGGCATCCAGGACATCACTCTCTCACATCCACCCTTTACATTCCTCAATAATCACAGACAATGGGGGTTTGGGTTTAACAAGGCCGCAGCTTTAATAATAACCTGGAGGCCCGAGCCCCAATAACATTACAAAATCAACAGTAACAATCTTCCAGCCGTCCGCCACTCCTCTAGCAAGACGACTCTCCACCAGCCACTCAGCTTGCCTTTTGGCCTCCTCACCAGATTCAGACTCCAACCACCTTCCAGCAAGGAGCCAACCCAGTGTGCCACCGCCGCCTTCTAGCAAGTAGCCAGGCCTGCCGAATGACTCCCGCCGCCTTCTAGCAAGGAGTCCGCCGCCCAAGCGTTCCTCAGTAGTACATCACATTGAAATCGTCCCCTGAATCCAACATCTCATCAATATATAAACAGTGTACCGCCAGCATTGGCTCGGGCCATCCGCTGCGACAGCCATCACAATTCAAAATAACAGACAACAATAATAATAATGAGGGTGGGCGGGAGGGAAAACGGCCTCTGCCTCTTGGAGCAGCCACGCCGCAGAGAAGGACTGTGCCGCGTTGCTCCGAGGCAGCCCCTACCCTAAATTCAAACACGGCTTGCTGGCCAATCAGGATTGGCCAGCATCACCTCAGCTCCTCCTTCTGCCCCTAGCCTTACCTCACTGATAACAGCCTCACCTTCTCCTGACCCCGACCCCCCCCCCCCCCTCCGCTGCCTGTCCCTCAGGTGACCCCTGCCTTCCTGGGCCCTTCCTCGTCCTGTGGCACCCTACCCCTAGGGACCTGCCCCTTCCCGAGCATGCCTGGGCCCGCATTACCTTGGCCTGCCAGTCAATTCGACTGTCAGGCCCTCCAAGACAGAAGTGAATTTTGCAGAAATTAGAAGCTGCTGCCCAGAAGGATATCACAGCTAGAGTTTAGCACGAGAATTGGAGAAGCAGAGGGGCTGTTGACTGAATTGTCTGGAGACAAGGTAAAACAGACTTTTATTGCTTTAATAGCAGAGAAGCTGAGGGATCTGGGAGACAAATCCTGAGAAAGAAAAGTCAAAATGGGGTTTATTAAGCTTCTTTTGTAAGGACTGTAAGTTGTGGGAGTGAGTGCATGAAGGGCCTTGAATGGTTTACCCTGAATCACTCTTACAACAGACAAAACCTGAAAGGAACATCAAGAGAGGCATGGAGCGCACTGTTAGCCCAGGTTTGGACACGCGTTTTGGAAGCGATAGCTTTAACCCTTATTCAGTAAGGGGTAATAGCGCATCCAAAACACACGTCCAACCCCCCCCCCCCCCCCCGAAACTATTAGCGCCCGCAACATGTAAATGCATGTGGTTGGCTCTATTAGTTATTCCCACGCGATACAGAAAGTAAAATGTGCAGCCAAGCCGCACGTTTTACTTTCAGAAATTAGCGCCTGCCCAAAGGCTGGCGTTAATTTCTGCCGGTGCCAGGGAAGTGTACAGAAAAGCAGAAAAAACTGGTTTTCTGTACACCCTCTGACTTAATATCATAGCGATATTAAGTCGGAGGCCCCCAAAGTAAAAAAAAAAGTAAAAATTAAAAAAAAAAAAATCGGCCTGCGGGTCGGAGACAGACGCTCAATTATGCTGGTGTCCATTTTCCGAACCTGTGGCTGTCAGCAGGTTTGAGAACCGATGCCGGCAAAATTGAGCGTTGGCTGTCAAACCCGCTGACAGCCACTGCTCCTGTCAAAAAGGAGGCGCTAAGGACGCGCTAGTGTCCCTAGCACCTCCTTTTACCACAGGCCCTAATTTGCATAGGCCACCCTCCTGAATCATGCGCCCTCCTGAATCTCCCTCCCTCCTGAATCACCCTCCTGAATCGCGCGCCCAGGAGAGTGGCCTGTGCGCGCGCCGGGAGAGCGGGCACTCGCCAGCTCTCCCGCGTGTTTTTCTGAATCAGCCTGTAAGTGTCTGCTGTAGGAAAGATACAGAAACTGCAACAGATTTTGTGAAAGTGAAGCTTGCTGGAGTTGTTACTGAAAGCAGACCTACAGAGAATAGTTTGTTTTGTGAGAATAACTACAAGGAGGGTGAAAGAAAACCAGAAGAGCCATTAAGAGCATTTCCCCTCACACAGCCAGTGAGAATTATTCCTGTGCACACTACAAACTGTTGTGATAAAAAATGAATAGAGATACCTGTGAGTTCTGTTTTTTTCTTTTTGTTGTACCTAGTTAAAGTCCAGTAATCCCAGGCATTTGGCAAAGTGAGGGAGAATCCTGCGTCAGTCTGGGCGAAAGTGTGAGCAGGTTTTGTTTATTGATTTGTTTAAAGTTAGGGAGACAGGTATCTTCTGGAGAGCAGAGCAATGGGTTCAATAGGTGCTGAGACAGCCTGCATGGAGGGACCAGCTTAACTGTAACTGGTCCTGACTGGGATCGGATGGCAGCAGCTCTGTAGACCATTGTCGACTGGGCCCCATCCAAATATAATTGTGAGCTCACAACTATTGCACAAACACACCTACATGAGTCCAGAAATCCTGATCAGAATTTTATAAATTTAAATGATTCATATAGAGCTCTAACAGAAACTGGATTATAAAGGTCTCACTGAATAAATCAGCCTAACATGCCTGATGGAAGCTGAATCTTTATATGAGTGTCTTCAAGACCACAGCATTTATCTGTATTTTATAACCTGTAAAATAAAAATAAACAGGGATTAAAGGGAGAAGGTGAAACACAGTTGCTATTTCCCTGGAAAAATATGCAAATCTGTGCAAAAGAAGTAATGGGAGTTATTAATGAGAGAGGGAAGCCTGGCTCTGGCACAAAAGACAGGAAGGGAAAAATGAATATCTAAAAGGAACTCTCCTGCCTGAAGTTGGGTTTGCAAAGAGACTGAAGTGAACTGGTTATCAAGAAAGAAAGATCTATTTTAGAGCACGCATAAAAACTGTTATATTTGCATCTGAAAATGTCATTGACTCACCTTTTAGGTGACAAATTTCACTCTTCTGCTAATAGCCAGTCTTTTTCATAACAGAAGAAGATAAATAAATGCTTTTGCATTGATCAAAAGTCTGGCTCTTGGGACAATTTTACCCTCCAACCTAGCTGGAGTGGAGTTACTTTTGTTTCTCAGCCTCTCTCGATCTGCACTGACTGTGTGGGTTTTCCATTATTCGAGTGTACACAGTGGAGAGATGAGATTGCGGGGGTAAGTAGGAGCCCCTCTTCATGTAAGGCAGCCTTCATGGGAAGGCAGCGAGATCCCCAGATTCCATCCAGTAACACCAGGAGTCCCATTGCATTACTATGACTCAGACAAGGTGGGGGGAGGGGGACCTAGACATGCATACACTTGCCCCACCAGCCGGTTTATATTAGATAACTAAACTCCTGATTTGAGCACTAGAGTACTGGGAGGCTGCAATCCAGAAAAACCCTCCTGGCCATGCCCACAGAAATATCAGATGGGGTTATGATAAAAAAAAAACCCCAACTCAAAACAGCCTTGACTAATCTAGAAATGGATTTGGCTGAGATTTTAGAAATAATAGGTAGAACTGAGGAAGCGGGTTTGAGTGTTGCTCAGCCACATGAATCTTTAGAGAGGAGAATAAAAACTAATGTGCAGTGTGAAAAAATGTGCATTCATCAGGATTCCAAGAAGGGCTGCAGTAACCAATATGGAGACATCATGGCTACAACCTAACATCAAATATCAGGGGGGGGGGGGGGGCGCAACTGGATGTTCAGACAACAGCCTCAGTAGTTTTGTGTGGATTAGACTGGGAGGGAGCCTGGGTGCTGGAATAAAGGCTGAAGTGATAATGGTCAGCGCTCTAAAGGAATTTAAACATGCGTGGGACAGGTGTAGAGGGCAGTATAGGAACAGGGACAAGAGGCTGGGAGTGAAGAAGTGGGAGGAGCTAATGGTGGCTTAAACATGGGGATTTGCATGCCCATCTACCCAAAATAATATGGAATCACAAAATAGAAATCTAATAATGCTGCAAACGAAGTAATAGATGAGATACAAAAATGTATTGCAAAACAAAAATATTCAATAATACCAAAAATTCAATGACTTGTTAAAGAAGGACCATCATACCACCCTTTGGTTTTTGAAAAGCCAGGTTTTCAGGATGCAAGACAGCATGTTTTGTTTTTTTTTTACCAGAAGGAGATCATGTCAAATGAATTTCATTGATTTGTTTTTATTGGGTGACCAGAGAATTAGATCAAGGGAGTGTGCTGGATATGGTTTACTTGGATTTCAGGAAAGCATTTGATATTGTCCCACATAGGAGGCTAATAAATAAACTGAGTAACCCGGGTCTGGGCCCAAAGGTGGCAGACTGGATAATAAACTGGTTGAATGACAGATGACAGGGGGTAGTAGTAAATGGAATTTACTCTGTGGATAAAAAGGCAATTAGTGGGCTGGCACAGATTTTTGTCCTGGGACCAATTCTGTTCAATATCTTTGTGAGGGATATTGTGGAAGGGTTAGAAGAAAAGTTTGCCATTTTCCAGTTGACACAAAGATCTGTAAAAAGAGTGTACATCCCTGATGGAACAGACAGAATAAGAAGTAATCTAACAAAGTTTAGCAAGCTACTGTAAACCAATTTCCTGCTGCTACGAGCTTATCATCTATTGAAGTCTTACAATGTGGATAGAGCTGTGTCTGGATCTGAGTGATGTCTTTTGGATTTGTCAAAAAAGGGTTTTTAACCCTTCAGAGACTGCAAGCTCCTGCAGCCAAGGTGAAGAAATATGAAAATATGTTAAAACCCCTGTGAATGACAAATGTTCTGCAAAAACCAGCATCCAGTACTCACAGTGTTAACAAGTTGGAAAAAAGGCTATACTTTTTTAACCTACCCAGAGAAAAGCATTACATAGCCAGCAAAGGAAGAAGCCAGAGGAATGCTGGGAGAGCATTTAGGGGAGAAAAGCGCAAATTGCCTGGCTCTGTCTGTGTCTGAGAGGTGGGGATAGTCAGGAGTTGGAGCCAGAAGCCAGGAAGAGAGGAGTATATCTGGTAGTCCTGTAATCATTTCTTCTCCTGAAAAGCTAATTATCAAAAGGAAAAGACAGAAGTCTGTGCTCTGAGGAAATAGAGAGACAGTCAGCTGTTCTTGCTTTATAGCTGAGCTGCATGTAAAATCCCAACAAGGGACAGAGAAGCCAGGAGCTGAGAGACTGAGAGACTTCCTATCCAGAGGTATCCAGGCCCAGGAGCACATGGCTGAATCACCCTCCTAAGAGTCTGATTAAGTAATCCAAACTTTACACAGAGAGTATCTTAGCAAAGGAAGGAGAAAGTGTATTTCCTTGCTTTTTGCCACAAATTCAGTATTTGAATTGCTTTAAGTCAAGTATAAACCCTTGCTGGCAGGCACAGACACAAGATAGGACTGGGACAGAGAAGATAATGGACCATGGTCTTTCTGTAAGAGACTGAAACCAAGCCTGATTTCTGTTTAGCACCGAGTAAACCATTTGGGGAAGATCCCCAGGAGAGAGAGAGAGAGTGTGTGATAAGGCAGTGGCCAGAGCCAGGAGGATACTTGGGTGTATAGGGATATAATTAGCAGGAATAAGGAGGTTAGGGGCAGCTCAAGGCAATCTGCTGCCTGAGGTGAGGGATGAAATAGCGCCCCCCCAAGGCACAGTACAGGTCAAATCATCAAGAGGTATAAGGGGGCCCACCTTAGAGTCTGACCCTTTTGGTGATTTCAAATGCTGCAGAAGGGGGAAAGCCATACCTCTAGGAACCCTAAGACCTACCTCCCACCTTTTCCCCCAGCATTTTCCCCCGGAGAAGGGGGAGATGAGTGAATGGTGGGAGTCTTTGTATGGAGCACTCCCCCTGGGTCAGTGCAAGGGCATTAAGTACCCTAGGTGATCTTTACAGCCTTGTACCTATTGTCCCCCCTGCCCTCACCACATACAATTACAAATTCTGCATTTATAATAATAATCAATTCTACACCATTGGTGGAGGTTGGAGCATGGCAGGCTGAAGCAGGATGTGTCTGGCCCCAGTGGTAGTGGTGAGAGGGAGGATGGCAGGAGGAAGCACAATGTGTCAGATCCCAGGGGTGGTGGTTGGAGCATGACAAGTTGAATCAGGTTATCTCTGGCCCCAGTGGTGGTGGTTGGAGCATGGCAGGCAGTTGTAGTCAGTCAGTGCATGTAGGCCCCAGTGGTGGTGGTTGGAGCATGGCAGGCAGTTGTAGTCAGTCAGTGCTTGTAGGCCCCAGTGGTGGTGGTTGGAGCATGGCAGGCAGTTGTAGTCAGTCAGTGCTTGTAGGCCCCAGTGGTGGTGATTGGAGCATGGCAGGTTAAAGCAGGGTATGTCTGGAATTGGTGGTGGTGGTGGTAGCATGGTAGGCTGATTTAATGTGTCAGGCCCCAGTGGTGGTAGTTGGAGCATGGCAGGCTGAAGCAGGTGTAAAGCTTATTCTATGCTTATAGCCAGGGACACAAGAACACTTAGACTCAGTAAAAGTATAATGTATTTTTATTAATCAATATAAGTGTTCTTGGGAGATGCTGGGTACTGGGTGCCCTTAGTCTTACAAACTGACATAAGCATAGAGTAAGCTTTACATTTTTGGCACCTGAACAGGGACTTGATAGCTGTGGCTATCTTTGAAATTTTGAATTTTTATTTTTTTTTGCTTTACATGTGGCTATCTATTGTGGGGTCTTGCATCTGATTCTGCGGGCAGGCTCAGATCCAACACTAATACTCGGACCAATCTTGTCCGAAGGCTGTTCCCAGATAAAGATTTCTGGATGTTTGATGTGTATCCCAGATAAAGATTTCTGGATGAAGTTTTGTTTATTGCATAGTGATTCCTAGGAACAAAGGTTTCTGATTTCTGGATGACTGGTTAGTGAAACAGTAGTACCTGGAAGAAAACAAAAGTAGTACCCGGAAGATGTGAGTACCCCCCATGGGAAGACAGATCTGTAAGTAGTTAATCATGCCTATATAATTAATTTGCAATTTTCTAGGTAAGTAAAAGATTTCTTTTTGGCCAATTGCAAACAACAGTGCACTATTTTTATTTTTTTTTTATCTACTTTGGGGATGCCTATTGTAGACCATTCTATTTAAGGAGTACTTATTAAGAGTGATTGTGAATTATTTGTCTGTATATTTGTTAATAAAATGTGTACTGGAAAAATAACAATAGTATAAGCTGTAAGTCGAAGTGTTGGGAAAGTATAATTTGCACTCTGGTTTTTTATTTTATGTCTGATTGTTATAGCAGTTTCAGCATTTGAAAGGGCACTGGGAGCTGGAGAGTTAACTGGGTTGACAGGTAAAGAGAAAGTGGGAGGATGTAAAGCTCCAGGCAATTCATATGGGTAATAGGACACAGGATGTGTCAAACCCCACTGGAGATGTTTGGGGCAAAGGAGGCAGAGAAACTCAGTGGAGTCATGATCCTAGGGTGGTTTTTGGGGCAAAGCAGGCAGTGGAGTCATAACCCTGGGAGCCGACAGGGGCAAAGCAAGCAGAGAAACACTGTAGAGTCATGCCCCAGGGGTGGTGATTGGGACAAAGCAGGCAGGGGAACTCAGTGGGGTCATGACCCTGGGATGCTGATTGGGGAAAAGCAGGCAGAGGAACTCAGTGAAGTCATGATCCTGGGGTGGTGATTGGGTCAAAGTAGGCAGAGGGGATTTAAATACTAGAGATGTTTTAATCTTTATTAATTTGAATGAGTGACTGTAGTACTGACAATGATAATACCACTGACTCACTGACTGAAGAAATCACTCTCGAGCCGCTTCAGTAAAAACGTGGAAGAGCGGACAAACGCCCGCTCTCCCGGCGCGCGCACCAGCCTCTTGCCGGTGCGCGTGATTCAGTATGTAAATTAGGTGGTGCGGTAACAATAACAATAGTATAAGCTGTAAGTCGGCTGTCAGCGGGTTTGACAGTCGACGCTCAATTTTGCCGGCGTCGGTTCTCGAGCCCGCTGACAGCCACGGGCTCGGAAACCATTCTCCGGCAAAATTGAGCATCCGGTTTTCGGCCCGACAGCTGCCGGCCCAATTTAAATTTTTTTTTCTTTTACTTTTTACACCCTTCGGGATCTCCGACTTAATATCACTATGATATTAAGTCGGAGGGTGCACAGAAAAGCAGTTTTTACTGCTTTCTGTGCACCTTCCCGGTGCCGGCAGAAACTAGCGCCTACCCAAAGGTAGGCGCTAATTTATTAGAGTAAAATGTGTGGCTTGGCTGCACATTTTACTTACTGTATCCTGCGCACATTCCTAATAGGGCCATCAACATGCATTTGCATGTTGAGGGCGCTATTAGGTGCCGCGGGTTGGACGCGCGTTTTCCGCCCCTTACTGAATAAGGGGTAAGGGAAAATGCGCGTCCAAGGGCAGGTTAACAGTGCGCTCCAATGGCCTGTCTGTGTGTAACAGTGCACTGAAGTATTTTCCTCTTCACAGTACTGCACAAGTGCACACACAGCACAGATGGCAGATACTGCTCTGCTCTGTGTGCACTAGTACAGTCACAGGATCCACAAAGTGGCAACCTGCCTGCCTGCTTTGTAGATGCACTGTCTCTAGTGCACTACAGACCCAGACAGAGAAACACACTCTGGGGTAGATATTCAAAGTGTGTTCAGCGCTATTTAGCCAGATAAGTAGGACTTATGAGGCTGTGAAAAAAAAAACACAAGCTTTCCTTTTCACTGGGAGCAACGGTAAGATATACTGTAAAAATAAAAATCTGCGCAAATGAACACAGTAGCCTAAAGGATTTTAAGTGTTTCTAGTCTTCAACCAGAAAGGACAAGAGCACTGTTGTGTTGAACACTATGGGAAAGAGCTCAACAGAAGCATGTTCTCCTCAGAATGCAAAGGAGCAAATGCACCTTCCGAGTCCTCACATGCTCAGAAGTAAGGATCAGCATCACTGGATCCACAGAGCAGCGACTGGCTGATTTGGGAAAATGCTTCACTCTGATACATTGAACTGCATTCCGATTTTCGTGCTGTTGCCTCCTGTTAGTTCTGTGACATCACACATGAGTCACCGGCAAGGGCTGGTTGATATGGAGGCTCCCACATGACCAGCCAGAGACAGCTCCATAGAGCTGAATGGCTCTATTCACTTTAAAGGAGCCATTCAAATCTATGGGAATGAAACAAATAAAACACATGTCATATGTTTCATTTGAATGAAATGCCTCATTTGTTTTTGGGGGACCTATGAATGAAATGAAAGGGGCTTTTTTTGTTTCGGATTTAACATTCATTTTAAACGAATGCACATTCCTAAAAGCTGTTCCTGAAAGAATGTAAAGACATTTTACTTGTTAACCAAACACGTTTCCTCAGTTTCTGTTCCTTTAAAAATAAATTCTATTTCATTTGAGCACCTGAGTAATTATTACTATGAATTAATATCTATTGTATTTCAGAATTTTATCTTTGATTATTTTTCTAAACCAATCTTATGGCACTTTCTTCTCTCCCCTACCTCCAGGGAAATCTCTTGTATTGTGAATACTTACAATACAAGAAGAGGCATTCTTTTATGTGAGATTGCCATTGGAGGAAAAGCAAGGAGGAGATTATCCATTTTAGCCCCATGACAGTTCAAAAGCTCTCCCTTTCCTGTTTCACCCTTGGAGGTTACATCTCGCACATCTTCCAAAAGTGGATGAATTGCACTTGGGCAAAACGAATGGGCCATTTTGGTCTTTACCTTCCATCATTTGCCATTTTGCTATTTTTTCCTAGTCCTTAAATCAGGCCCATGCCAAGTTCAGATTTTTTCTCTAGACAATCCTAAGGCCCTAATCCACTCCCATTCTGTATATATGGGGGAAGAAAAGCTTAGTAAATCAGGTCCTAAGACGTGCATGTGTTGGGATCAGCTGTTAGAACAGATGATAAACCCATGAGTTGAGGTAACTTCATCAAAAACATTTGAGAAGCAGCAGAAGCAGTATAGCCTTAGTTGTTTACAAGAAAACAGGCATGAGTCAGTCACCAAACTAGGTGGAGGATTAGAATTGGGATCATTTTTGAATTAGTCAGATGATTATAGCATGAGTTTGTACACTGCCACTAATAGCATAGTAGCTTTTCACATCCAGATCTTCTGGGAAACCAAAAGTTGTAGTAACAGATGTCAGGGAGGCTAGACAAATGTGTGCAATCCAGGAGAATTCCAGATACTGGAATTGTGAGAGCACTTATCTGAAGCGGTGCAATACCAGTGATTTCATAGTTTAACTCTGGCTTATGAGTGAGGTATGTGCAAAATGTACCCACTTGGAGACATTACGCCATGAGATGCTATGAAGGGTTCTCAGAACAACTCATGACAAAAGAGAGATATGATGACAGACGTAGGAGGGGAGATCCTCCCTTTTCTTGAAGAGTTACACACATATGGTGCAGACACACACACGCAATTTATAAGCACACAATGCTTCAGTGTGGTAGATTGCTAAGTGTGAAAGCATTGCTTTATTATTAACTGTAGTCTTTGCCAGCAGGGATACCTTTTATTGAATCCACCCATGAGCTATCCAAGTGTGATGATACCTATCTTTGAGGTTTAATCAAAGACATATGTAATGCTCTAATGAAGGGGGAAATGTTCCTGTTGGGAGGTTTTGACCTGCCGGATGTTGGATGGAGCACTTTATCTGCAGAAAAGGAAGTGGGAAGATTCTGAATTCCTTTCAAGGGCCTCTCCTCAGAAAAATGGAAATGGAACCCACGAGGGAGAGGGTGGCACTGGACCTGATACACTCGAATGGGGTTGGTATCCCTAATATTCATGTCTCATTTGAGCTCAAGTGATCAGGGAGGGGTTACACAAAGGTCAGGAGCCTAGGCTTTAATAGCACCAATTTTATTAAGATAAGGGAGTACCTTAAGGAGACACTGGTAGGATTTGGAGCGCTCAGTGAAGTAGAACAGTGGGCTAAGCTAAAAAAAAAGGACCATTTTAAAACCGATAAATGTTTATGTTAGGAAAATAAATAAAAATAAGAGGATAAAAAGACCAGTATAGTTTTCAAAACAAGTGGCTGATAAAGCAAGGGTAAAAAGATTAGCATTCAAAGGGTACTGTTATGCACTATTCTGGGTGGAGTGTGGGGAACACCACACCTAGAGTGGTGCGGGAGCAGCAGGTGAGGCTGGAGCAAGGACTGGACAGCCTTGTACAGCTGAAACAAGGCTTGGACATGTTGATGAGGCTGGTGCAAGGCTTGGACTGGAACAAACTAAGTCAAGACAGGGCGAGACAAGGACAACATGGAATATAAAACCCAAAGGCAGCGATACAGGAAGGCCCCAAGGGGTAGGACAAGCAGAGGCCTAGATGGACCACAGAGCAAGGATAGGCCTCTACAGGCCAGAAAGCAGGGCAAGAGGCAAAAAGGCCCGGAGGCCACAAAGCAAGGCAAGGCAAGGCTGAGGTCAGAAGTCCTGGAGGCCACAAAGCAAGGCAAGGATTGACCTGGGGAGGTCACAAGGCAAGATTGGGTAGGGCAGGGAGCAAATGGTGACTTGATGCAGAAGCATCTTGGAACTGACAAGGTAGGGTTATGTAGGGCGCGAGTCTGGGTGGAGTGCAGGCAGGAGGGAGGAGCTTGGCCAGCCTGGAGAGTATTGTCTCTGAGGTCCTCTGGTGGAGGGGATGCTCTATAGCAACTGAAACTGTAACAGGTACAAGGGATCTCAGAAAGAGAAAGACAAGAAAAAATATCTGGAAAATCTGAGGAAAGCATGGAAGGTAGTCAGGACAGAAAAAGCATGAATGAAGTAAAAACAGCAAAATATAGACAAAAGTTAACAAGACTTGTTTCAGATATGTCAGTGAAAGGAGAAAAGGCAGAATTGGGATTTTAAGATTGAGAGAAGAAAACGAGGAATCTATAGAGAGAACAAAAGAACTGCCATGCTGGGTCAGACCATGGTCCATAAAGCCCAGCATCTTATCTTCAACAGTGGCCAGTCCAGATCACAAATACCTGGCAGATCCCAAAAAGTAGATATATTTCTTGTTACTCATTCCCAGGGATAGCAATGACTTTCCCTAGTCTACCTGGCTAATAACTATTTATGGACTTTCCCTCCAGGAGCGTGACCAAATCTCTTTTAAACCCTGCTATGCTAATTACCTTCACCATGTCTTTGGGCAACTGACTCGATAGCTTGATTGTGCGTTGAGTGAAAAAATAAAAAAACATACTTTTTATGATTTGTTTTTCCATTTTTTTTGGGTTGTTAGTTTCATGGCGGGCCCCCTTGTTTTAGGTTTATTTAAAAGGGTAAATAACCACCCTTTATTTGCCCGTTCCACCCCACTCCTGATTTTATAAACTTCTATCCTGTCTCCTCTCAGCTGCCTCTTCTTCAAGCTGAACAGCCCTCACCTGTGTAGCCTCTCTTCCTAGAGGAGTCATTCCATCCCCTTTTATCATTTTTGTTGACGTTCTCTGTACCTTTCTTAGTTCTGCAATGGCTTTTATGAGATGGGCGACCAGAACTTCACACAATACTCAAGGTATGGTCGCTGTATGGATTAATAAAAAGGCATGATTACCGTATAGTCTCCGTTTTGTTCTCCATTCCTTTTTCAGATCATTCCTAACAATTTATTTTCTGTTTTGTAAATGCCACCTCACCCTGAGCTGAGGATTTCAATGTCCACAAGGTCCCTTTCATGGGTGATGACTCCCAATACAGAACCCAGCATCCCGTTCCTGTAATTGGGATTATTTTTCCTTATGTGCATCACTTTGCACTTTTCCACAGTAAATTTGAAATTATTTCATCTGTCATTCATATGCCCAGTCTCCCAGTTTCATAAGGTCCTTCTGCAGTTCCTCACAATCTGCTGCTGTTTTAACAACTTTGAATAATTTGTATCATCTGCAAATTTGATCACCTCACTCGTTCTGTTTTCCAGATCATTTATGAATATATTGAACAGTCCAAGTCCCAGTACTGATCCCTGTGGTACTAGAATGAACCTTTCTCAATTTGGAAATGTGATCATTTAGACCTACTCCGTTTCCTGTCTTTTAACCAGTTACCAGTCCAAAATAGGACACTGCTTCATAGCCCATGATTTTATTTATTTCCTGAGAAGTCTCCTGTGGACTTTGTGAAAAGCCTTCTGAAAATCCAAAAACACATAGATAACCTGCACACCTTTATCTACATGTTTATTTATACCATGGTTTTGCAAACTCACTCCTTGATGGCCACAACCCAGTTCTGTTTTCAGGATTGCTGCAATGAATATGCATGAATATGCATTGCCTCCAATGTATGCAACTCTACCCTGAAAACTTGGTGTTTGTGGCTCTCGAAGGCTGGAGTTGACTTCCCTGGTGTAATAAAATTGACAAATTCAAGAGTAACAAACAAATCACCAGTACCAGATGAAAGAATTCAAATATGAAATTGCAGACTTTTCATTAGTAATCTGTACCCTATCATTTAAAACAGTCACAGTTCCCATAGACTTGATGGCCATTGGTCAATGCAACACCAATTTTTAAAAAGGGTTCTGGGGTGATCTGGGAAACTATAGACCAATGAGCTTGATGCTGATGCTGGGCAAAATGGTAGAAGCTGTTCTTAAAAGCAAGATTACTGGCCATATAGATATACATGAAAGGCGAATGACAGCATGGTTTTCTTTACAAATCTATTACATTTTTTTGAAGGTGTAAATCAGGGGTCCCCAAACTCAGTCCTCGAGGACCGCAACCCAGTTGGGTTTTTTTCAGCATTTCCACAATGAACATGCACAAAATCTACTCGCACACAACAGAGGCAGTCTATGCATATCCAGCTAACTCTGGTAATGCCGTAGAGCAGTCCTAAAGTTAGCCAGATAAGCTTCTTTAAGATAGCCATCTATATTCAGTACTGTGGCCACACTTCTGAATATCCCTCCAAAGTTAGCCGAATAAGTTTACTGGCTATCTTTGCAATCTGACCAGTAACTAAATATGGATCTGTCTAGAGAAGTTATCATTGCATTGAAATTCTTCACCTGTGAAGAAGAATGAGGCCTTGTGGCTCCATATGTGTGCCTGGAGTTTTTAGATGTAAGAGGACTTCTATGGTATAGTTGGAGGGTATATAGATGCCAGGAGAGCTGGAAAGAAGAGAAGCCTAATGCCATGCTAGCTAAGCAACCTGTAGTGCATTCGTCATAAGACAGCATTAAGTATAAAGACCAGAGTCGCGATGCAACCTCAGTTACTGCAGGAAGACTCTTGGGCTGGTCCTTGTTTTTGAACTTTCATCCCTAGGCAGAGTAAAGCTTTGCAAGTTAGGTAGCTTTCATTTGCTGTGAGCACTGCAGGCAAATGCCACAGTGCACCAGGAAAAAAACAGTGCAGGAAGGACCAAATGCCAGGACTGGCTTAAAGGTCTTTCTCCTCAAACTGTCCTACAACACATTCCCGCGGCATGCAGCTGTTTCTGTTCTTGCCCTGTTTTTTCTCTGGAAAACGGTATCATTACAATACAAAAGTAACACCTGCTACTTTTTCACTGAGCACGGTGGGTGTTGGCTACGTCTGCTGAATCCTTGACAGACAAACTCAACAGTCAATAGGTGGAGAGGAAAGGGACTTCCCCCTTCCCTCATAGCTATACTGACTTAGCAAAAGCTATAGCATGCTCTGAAGATCCCTCTGAAGTAGTGAAACCGTTTCCTCCTAGCAGGAGAACTTTCTAATTTACAATGAGTGCGCCTTCCTTCACCCACAAGTCAGGGTAAACTTTATTTCCAGAAATAGTTTCAAAGTTATAGCTTTCAACCCCTAGCCCACGTCAATGGCTGGAAATTGCACTTAAAATGGTTAGTTCTCTTTACTTCCCATCATTTCGTACATTAAAAAAAAATCTATTATATATTTCTACAGTTTTCACTTTTCTCTCATGCTACAGTTACAGATTTGAAGGTTCCCTAGGAAATATAGAGGCAGACTCAAATCATCTACACATTAGCCAGCTGGGACATTGGAGGGGGTAGCCCAGAGGTGAGAGGACTGAATTGAGTTGGAAAAAATACCTGGGATGTGAGTCAGCGTCTCTTTTCTCCCTGTGCCTCCGTTCTCATCCCAGCTCTTCCATGAACTCAAAAGATTCAAGAAACTTTATTGTTAAAGCAATCAGTACATATGAAGCCAGGGTAATACAAAAAGGGGTAAAAGGATAAAATTTAAAATGTACAGAAAATAAAGAACAAGCAATTATAAGGTTGTGCTAATGTTCGTTACAGTCTCTGCTCATTTCAAGCTTCTGTCCAGGATTCAACAAATTTGCTGTTTTGCTGCTATAGGTGCTGTCCCTTCTGTTTCTCTGTCATTGTCACAGTTTCTCTCTCTCATACACACGCAGTTTCTCTGTGTGACTGGGAACATTACATTTATCTCTCAGTGCAGTGCCTTATTTCTAATCCCATCTCTGACACCAACTCTGTGGCTCTAAGAAAACCACTTTTTCTCCTGTCCTAGCCCATCCATTTTCATGCTGGCTGTTTCTGAAGTGTTTCAGCACTAGAATAATGTCTGAACAAAGGGTGCAGTATAAATCAATCTGATAAATATATAACTCAGGCACTTTTGTCCCTCCAGACTATGACCCTTTAAAATGCAGTATAGAATAACACAATATCTTACATGGTTCATACTTATTAAATGGTTGGGCTGCATGAATATCACATGACCAATTTGTTTTTGTTATTTTTTTTGCAAGGAAGTTTGCTTGTGGGACTACCTAATTGAATAGTGAATCCTCAATAACTTGGTTTCAGCCAGGAATATGCAAATCCACACAAAGCGACCCACAAGTCAAAAATTGCTGTGGCCTGGAGCAGCCCTACAAAATGGGGAGCCACATTTATCAGAGGCATTGATGTGTTCCTGATGGTGATTAAAATAAAGCCCAGACCTCCAGCTTGCTTGTGGGTGTGGAGGAAGCCTGCATCTGCTCTGTTTACTCGGCTATTGAAAACCAGATCTGTAGAGCCTAGCAAGGGCCCTTTGGGTAGCTAATAACTTTAGCACATGAGCTGATATCTTAGTTATAATGACTGTACTTATTGTAACCATTACTGACCGACAAAACAGGAAAGGGAGAGCTTTGATATTATCATAGAACCAAAAGTGGCTAATCTTTCTCCCTCACTTTTCCCTCCAGTGGCAGTCTCACATGAAAAGTACACATCTTCTCTGAATTGTGAACATTACCAAGACAGAGGTATGGGAGAGATGCACGTGCATAAGATTTGTTCTGAAGGATAACTTAATGATAACATTTTAAGGAATGAAATGTTAACTTACAGTAATAAATATCATGACTCAAATTCTCAAATTCAACAAAATTTATTTTTCAAAGAACATGAATGGAAAAATCCTCTTTTGTTAACAAGTAAAACGTCTACCTTTCAGGAGCACCTTTAATAACTGCAAGTGAATTTTTCAGTTGGTAAGTATAGTTCTTTTAACTGTTTGTCTTTCACTATGAATTACTTTATTTTCTCTTTTCAGGTTTTTCAAACAACTTCAGATATTAACTTTTCATTTTCTATTATCTTGTAGGTACAAGGATCAGATGCATGTGAATTTTTTTCTTTTACATGTAAACCGCATTGATCTGTTATGGATTTGCAGTATATCAAGAAGAAAATGTAACTAAATTCACCAACAGGAAAAAAAACCTATTTCAGTTCAAAAGGTTAACAGAAACTGTTATTACCAATTACTTTAAACCAAGAGTATGATTCTTTTCTCAAAATATTTTCACTTTGGCGTCTTGCAAATTTCACTTCTTTTCTGAAGAGAAAAATCACCCAGAAAAGTATAAATGAATGCTGAGAAAGTGAGAGCAGTATATTCTGTCAGCCTTTTCTTGTATCTCGTTGTGTGCACCAATTTCTGCGTGTTTTTCTGAGGCAGGCGTGCAGAATGTCACTCAAAGCTTTGCAGTCTTTGCTCATGATGTTGTAGTGCGTAGGCAGGCTTCCTTCTACGGGAGTTCTTTGGTCCTCTGGTCCTGGGCACAGCTCCAGCACAGCACCTACTATCTTAAGCTTTGCAAAATCGAAAAGAGAAGCTGCCTACACTTTTGCAAGTTATCTTCCTGCAGAATCTATGTATGCATGTGCCTCATTCGCTGGAACTGATGAACCGATTTATGTACTAGTTATTAAAAATAAACCATAAAATATGTACATCTTAGTTAATTTCTTTTGTCAGTAACTCAAATTTACTTTTCTTTCATTCAATCCTTAAATTACAGCAGATTACTATTTGTTTATACCTCTCTGCTGAGAACTTTAACTTTAAATTTCCTTCCACATAAATTTCTGCTTTTTTGCATACCCTCTCTTAAATATTCTCTTTTTCTTGGAGAGCTGGGAAAGGGTGTGGTGCCGAGTGACTGGAGAAGAATGGTGGTGGTTCTGCTTCACAAGATTGGGAGCAGAGAAGAGGCTGGAAACTACAGACTGGTTAGCATCACCTCGGTGGCGGGAAAATTAATGGAGACTCTGCTGAAGGAAAGGATAGTGAACTATCTACAATCCAGTGGGTTGCTCGATCAGAGGTAGCATGGATTTTCTTTCCAGGGGAAGGTGCTGTCAGATGAATCTGATTTATTTCTTTGATTGGGTGACTAGAGAACTGGATCAGGGAAGAGCACACAATGTGGTTTACTTGGATTTTAGTAAAGCTTTTGATATGTTCCCACATAGAAGATTCATCAACAAAATGAGAAGCTTGGGATGAGCGCCAACGTGGTGGCATGGATTACAAACTGGTTGACGGACATGTGATGGTAAATGGAACCTCCTCTGAAGAGAGAATGGAGTTAAGTGGATTGCCACAGGGATCGGCATTGGGACCGGTTCTGTTCAACATCTTTGTGAGTGATATCGTGGAAGGGAAAGAAGGGAAAGTTTGTCTATTTGCGGATGATACTAAGATCTGCAACAGAGTGGACATGCCAGAAGAAGTAGAGAGAATGAGATGGGATTTAAAGAAGCTAGAAGAATGGTCGAAGATATGGCAGCTGGGATTCAATGCCAAGAAGTGCAGTCATGCATCTGGGGTGTAATAATCTGAAAGAACTGTATGTATACAGGGTAAAGGGCCGATGTGCACGGAGCAGGAGAGAAACCTTGGGGTGATAGTGTCTAACAATCTGAAGTTGACAAAGCAATGCAACAAGGCGATAGCTAAAGCCAGAAGAATGCTGGGCTGCAGAGAGAGGAATATCTAGTAAGAAAAAGAAAGTGATAATCCCCATGTACAGGTACTTGATGAGGCCTCGCCTGGAGTACTGTGTTCAGTTCTGGAGACTGTGTCTCAAAAGGGACAGAGACAGGGTGGAGGCGGTCCAAAGAAGGGTGACCAAAATGGTTGGAGGTCTCCATCAAATGACTTATGAGGAGAGGTTGAAGAACCTAAATATGTATACCCTGGGGAGGAGAGAAGGTGCAGGGGAGAAATGATACAGACCTTCAGATATCTGAAAGATTTTAACGATCCATGGTCAACAACAAACCTTTCCCATTGAAAAAAATCAGTAGAACTAAGGGTCACAATTTGAAACTCCAGGGAGGAAAACTTAGAGCCAATGTCAGGAAATATTTCTTCACGGAGAGGGTGGTGGATGCCTTGAATGCTCTTCTGGAGGAAGTGGTGAAGGCTAAAACTGTGAAGGATTTCAAAAGAGCATGGGATAAACACTGTGGATCCCTAAAGGCTAGAGAATGGGAATGAATGAATGAAAAGAAGCACGAAGTAGCTTGCTGGAATGGTGGTTACTACCCTTATCCATTAGCCTTCATACGGGTAATGCAACTCCAACATTGCTCTCTGCTTCATCAGCAAGGGGAAATGTGGAAAAGAGGATTTACATTCAGACAACAACCAGCAAGGACATTGAACTGTATTTGCTGGATAAACAAGCATGGGGGTAACTTGCTTGATGCGGTGGTTACTACCCTTAGCCAATAAGCCTAATACTTCACTTTTGATGCAACTCCATCATTGCTCTCTGCATGGCAGGAAATTGTACTGAAACAGTAACCAACAAGGGCCCTGACCTTGGCAGTCTGTGAAACTGATAAGTATGGGAGCTTGCTGGGCAGACAGGATGGGCCGTTTGGTCTTTTTCTGCCGTCAGTTCTATGTGTCCGTGTTTCAAAAAAGTTAGAATGCAACCCAGATCAGCCAAAAGTAAGGGTTTTTCTCTTTCAAACAATTTCTTCTGACCAAAAAACCCCCCCAAAATCCTTTTTTTCTGACTAATTGCCACAGTGGTGTGCTTCTTTTTCTCTCTAAATTTTCTCAGTCTGCCCCAAACTGCTTCTTTTTCCATGTGCCAGAGTTTTTCTGGGATCACTACAGCTTCTAGTACCATAAAATAATCCCAATCCTCTTCACGTAATTGCTTTAACTTACCCCACATGCATTTCTGGATGCAGGTGCAGCCTCTGGGTTGCCTTTATATCATTAAAAGGGAATGCAGTGTCTCCATTTTACCTCCGGGCGTCAGCCTTGTCCCTCACCTGGTGAACTTCCACCCTTTTTTTTCTACTGGCATCACCTCCACCTGCAGAGTCTCCTAGCAGGGGTCACTGATTAGCCCTGGCCTGGTTCTTTGTTTCAGGTTTCACAGCTTAAGGTGTCACCCTGGTTCCCTGCTGGGTGCTAGCAGTGTGGTTGGGTGCTGGTGAGACACTTTCTGATTTGAGAGCTTTAAAATTGCTCCCCCCTGGCCTTTATTTTTAATTCTCTAAAATTTTCCAGCATTTATTTGTGAAGTGGGAGCCTCCCCGGGAGGTCTGGCCACTGATTATTGTATCCACAACCCCCACCCCCACCCCCCTTTTTTTTCCCCTTTAGGGAAAGTTGGCTGCACCGCCGGTATAGGAGGCGGGCGGCACTCTGGCGCTGGTGCCTTCTAGCCAGACAGCCGTGGTGGCTTCCCTGATAGGCGGACGCTCCCTGGTCCCCTTGCCGGTAGGTGGCTTGTACAAGAGGTCTCTCAGTTCGACGGACTTGAGGTAGGTGGAATGTAAGGGTGCTTTGGGCCACATACCCCATCTAGTGGCCTTTTATTTTTGTCAAACCTCCCTCCCCTCCCTCCCCTCCCTTCCTCTGTCCTATTATTACTAGTCTCCAGCGCCCTCACTAGGGGGCGCTGGAGTACTGAGCCTTCCCCACCTTTTTCTTTTGTTGTCCTCTTTCTCCTATTTCTTTAAGGGGGCGGGGGCGGCCTTTGGACGCCCCTGCCTCCTTCCCCATCCTAAATAGGACCCCCCCCCCTCCTTCCGGATCTTTATCCTGTCAGCAGGTCTCAGAGCTGCAAATTTACTTCCGGGTTCACCTGGGCTCTCCGGTGACGTCAGCGACCCTGGACAGCAGGAGCAGCAGTAGCAACGGAAGCTTTCAAAATACCTCCCTGCTGCCTCCCCCCTGCAACCTCCAGCTTGTAGCAACAGCACCAGAGACGTGGAGCAGCCATCTGCCGTTTTCTGACTCTTTCTGCCCCACACACTCTCTCTCTCCTTTTATTTCCATGGTGGTGGGGTGGGGAGGAAGGGGGTTGCAGACCTCCTGCTGCAGTGCTTCATCTCTACTTTCCCTGGGATAGCTGCAGGTAATCCTTGGATTATTATTTTTTTTTGTACTATTTTTTACACTATTGCCTAAATACATCAGCTATAGAATGACCACATCCTGAACTTTGCAGTCTGTTCCTACTGTGCAATTACAACCCTAAATATTTTGCTGGGTAAACTGGCTGGATTATTTGGGTATTTAACTGCCATTATTTGTTATTCTGGAAAGGCTAGTGTCTCTGGAGCTGTGGTTTCAGGGCCCACTATCACCAGTGTCCTGAGTTGTTAGGATTTTTTAATTGCAGTGCTAAAGATTTAGGTTTGAAACTGCACCAGGGCTGACCCTAGAGGGTGTTGGGCCAGGGTGAATCACCTGGACTGGGTTCCCCTGAGAACCCTAGGGGTGGTGGGGGGGGGGGGGGGGTGGAAATGGCCTCTCAACATTGCAGCTGCACCAGCTCCTTGCTTGCCGGCAATCCTAATGAATGGGAAATGAGGTCAGATGTCAGAGGCGGGGCTACAAGGTCATGCAAGGCTGTCAAAGGGCCAATTCTCCCCACCATTCCCCAAAGGATGATTCTGCATTGCACTGATCTTAAAAGCTGGCCACAAACATATTAAGTTACTCCAATAAGAGGATGTAATCTACAATTTATTGGCTAGACAAAGAGTTTCCTAACTGAGGGTGTGGTTTATGGTTTCTAGTGTAATATAAATTATCATAAATTATCATAAATTACACATAAATTATCTAACACATAACCATCATAGATTATGCAAGAACAATTTCAAGACTATGGCAGAGAACGTTTAAGCTTGATAGTTCACCACCAAGAACGATACTATAGACCCACTCACAATCTTCTATTATATTTCTCATAGACACATCTAGCGTTGATTTCCACTTCTTTCCTATAAAAAAAATATTTCTCCCTTCGGGAATAACATAATCCAATTTATGTAAATGATCCATCCACTATTGAAGGTATAAATACCATAAGTTTAATCAAGTCCTGTGGATCTTTATCCAGTTTGAATTTCAGTTATCCCTGTTTATATCAATCGTTGCCAAAATGTATTAGTTGTTGACCATTATCCGGTCTGATTACAGTTATACCATGTTTGTATCAGTTTTTTTTGTCAAAATGTTTTAAGTTGTTGTATCTGTAAACCGGAATGAAAGCAGATAGCTAAACTTTGGTATAGAAAAACATTCAAATAAATAAATAAATAAATAAAATATATGTAGGCGATGGTCATCTCAATATTTCCAAATGAACATCCACCACTGAGAGGGTGGTGATGCCTGGAATGCCCTTCTGGAGGAAGTGTTGAAGACTAAAACTGTGAAGGATTTCAAAGGGGCATGGGATAAACACTGTGGATCCCTAAAGGCTAGAGGATGGGAATAAATTAAAAAGCTTAACCGACACAGAGTGGCGGTTACTACCCTTAACAGAAACGTGAGGGTAACCTGCATGGAGCAGCAGTAACTACCTTGGGAAGCTTGCTGGGCAGACTAGATGTCCATTTTGGTCTTTTTCTGCCGTCATTACTATGTTACTATGTTGCTATATTGGATTTATGAGTTAGAAGACAGCCTGATAGATACTGTGAAGTAACATTTAAGACCCATGTGCAGGCGCACATATGCATGTGTTTGCTGCCATGTGCACATGGACGTAGTGATTTTATAACTTATGCACATATATGCATGTATATGTGCGCATATTATAAAATTGGCTATATGCGTGTACATGTGCACATGATTTTATATAGACACATGCATCTGCATGCATATAGTGACTCGAGCAACTAAGTGGGGGGAATTTTAGTAGCTGTACACTGTTGGGGAGCGCTAGGAGAGTGGTCCCACTTACCAAGAGATGTGTGTTCTTGGGCCACGGCTCGACCCCAGAGGAACTCCGGCTCCCCGGGAGAGTTGCAGCACATTGGGGGAGAGCCAGAGCGGCAGCGGAGGTTCCAGCCGCACTGGAGAACTCCCGGCGGCCCGACCCTGCCGCGCAGGACCGGAGGCAGCCGGGGAGGAGCCCGGCGATGGCGGCAAGCCCGCCGTGAAGGAGATAGCGTCAGTGGCCCGACTGGCCGCGAGAACGGGCAGGATCGCAACACACACGCTGACACAATTACCTGTTTCTCCAGTTTGTTCCCAGTTTATCCCAGTAAAGGAGAGGACTTCCTAAACCTCCTAGCTAACTTGCCTCCCTTTTACCCTATTAGCACCGAGCCTTAAAGTCCCGCTGACTAGCCTATTTTTTTTTTGTTACACGACTTACACGCCGTCCATAGCAGAAGTAAAGTTACATGGTAGGGGACTCCGGCACGCTTTTACGCATAAACACTTATGCACAGACTTCATGGCGCAGTTTTGATTCACCTGTGCCCTGCCCAGACCACGCCCAATCCCCACCCCTTTTAGTGAAAAAAATGTTTATGCGCGTGCCGGGAGATATGCGCGTACCCACGTGAGTTTTAAAATCCACACAGCACATGCCAGGCCGAGTCATGCGTGTATTTCCCGGCTTTGGCGTGCATAGGGCTTTTAAAATCGACCGAGGGAGCACTGGATGGCCGGTGCCATCTTTAAAAATGGCACGGGCCATCCAGTGCTTCTACCATGTGACAGGGGCCGGCCAATGGCACGGATACCCTGTCACATGGTAAGGGCAAAGGGCCTTCGGCGCCATTTTTATTAGTGGCAGCCAACGGCCCGAGAGTGAGAGATCGCTCCCCGGACCCCCACTGGACCACCAGGTACCTGTAAAATGTTTTTGGGGGGGTCGGGAGGGTGGGGGAAGCTAAGGGATTAGTTTTAAAGGGTTGGGGTGGGTTTTTTGTTTATCGGCTTGGGCGCAGCTGATAAACAAAACCGCGATCGGGCCAGACGAAAAAAAAAACACGATGTGAATCCGAACCGGAATCCGAACCGATTCCGGTTCCGATTCACATCTCTAATATTTTCTATCTCCAGAGAAGTTTATGAATGTTTCTTTGTAATCCACAACCATCAGTCAGGAACTGGATATAGCAGAATATAAGTACAATAAAGAAATATGTGATTTTATGAATGCAAAGCAGCCAGTTTTAATAGGGGCAGCTTTTATACCAATACAGCCCATGATAGGGCTAAATTGCACAATACATGCTGATAATTACACATTATATCTCTATCATAGCTTGATAAACCTCCCTATAAGTTTGTACCTCAGGCAATGGAGGGGAAAGTGACTTCGCCGAGGTTACAAGGAGCAGTAATGGGATTTAAAAACAGACTCCCTGATTCACAGCCCACTGCTCTAACCATAGGGCTACTCCATCACTCCTCTACAGGCTGTAGAGCTGGCGTTCTGGCAGAGTTTGGAGTTTGAAGTTGTTGAAGCTGGTGTTTCCCATGAGCACTGCCAAAAAGGAGTTGGTTGTGAGTTCCATTTGTAAGGAACTGGTATGTAGGGAAATTTTGGTTTCCCTCACTAAAAGGAATATACATTTTAACTGGGGAGGTTCAGTGTAGGAATTAGTGAAGAAAGGTTTGGGTTTTATACCCCCATGTGGGAGCTACAGATGGTGTGACCTAACTGCTTATCATCCTCGAGCACCATCAATCCTCATGGATTGTTAGTTGGATTTTCTTGGATAAAGGAGCTTGTTGCTCCTGCTGTACAGTTTTCCCCTTATCTATTGAAAAGGCATGGGAATTTTCCCTTTTGGTGGTCAGCCTCCTGTCTGACCTGATTTGCTTGTATTGACTCTTTTAATCCAGTTTTTGGAGAATTCCCTGTAAAAGCCTGGTCCTCCTTGTTGCAGTGGATTGGGGAGACCCTGTGTTCAGGGATGGATCATGGGTTAGGGAAGACCTGCAGTGTGCTATCTATCCCTCAGAGGACAGACCTGACAGTGACCCGATTGCAAGAGAGTTTCAGCTTTAAATTAGCTGTTTTTTTTGGACTATGTCCTCTGCTTGGAGACAAAGGAAGTTTATTCTACCCTTTCTGTCTCTTACTTGATGTTTCCCCTTTTGGGTTTAGAGACTGTTTTTGTTCCACTGGGAGCTGATGGTTCTTGGTACCTGGGACTCCATAACCAAACCTTTGGAAGAATGGTGTCTTTTACCTTGAAATAAAATGGAAGTGAGGAGGAGGATTTCATCTGGAGGAGAGGATCATTGCCATTGGTGTAAAGGGAAGGACAGAAAGTGATGATGAACTGAAGGTAACAAGAACTTTGTTGCTGCTACTCGGATAGAATATAAGTGAGAGGAAAGTGCCCATAAGGATCTCAAGGATTTAAGAAGATTTTAGGTAGTGTATTAAAACTGGGACTAAAGTCTAACCACCTACATTGGTAAGAAATTTGAAAATAAAATTGAGAATGGAAACTATCTTCAACCTGAGAAAATCTGAATAATTTGAGCTGATTGAAGCAATTGGGAAGAGATAGAATTCAAGTGTTGAAAAGTGTGCTTTCAAGGAATTAAGAGACTTTGCTAAAGAAGTAAGGTCACAAGTTTATTACTGGCTCCACCGGCAGCCCACCGGGCCTCTCTTTTAACATTCATCGAACACCGATGGAATGAGCTCCACTGGCAGTCCCTCCAGAGCCTTTCCTTCTCTTTTAACCCCCCCCCCCCCCAAGCACATGTGTGGCCCTGTGCAATTACATACAGGCCGATACAGTACAGTGCGCTCCACCGGAGCGCACTGTACTATATCCACCGGAGTTAACACTGTACTGTTAACCCGCAATTGGACGCCCGTTTCGACGCGCTAGCTTTACCCCTTATTCAGTAAGGGGTAATACCCCCTGAACCTAATAGCTCCCGCAACATACAAATGCACGTTGATGGCCCTATTAGGTATTCCCGCGTGATACAGTAAGTAAAATGTGCATCCAAGCCGCACATTTTACTTTAAGAAATTAGCACCTACCCAAAGGTAGGCGTTAATTTCTGCTGGCGCCGGGGAAGTGCATAGAAAAACAGTAAAAACTGCTTTTCTGTGCACCCTCCGACTAAATATCATGGCGATATTAAGTTGGAGGCCCCAAAAGTTAAAAAAAAGTAAAAAATAAAAAAATAAAAAAAAAATTAAAATGGGCCCGCGGCTTGAAAACCGGATGCTCAATTTTGCCGGCGTCCAGTTTCCGAACCCGTGGCTGTCAGCGGGCTCGAGAACCGACGCAGGCAAAATTGAGCGTCAGCTGTCAAACCCGCTGACAGCCGCTGCTCCTGACCAAAAAGAGGCGCTAGGGACGCGCTAGTGTCCCTAGCGCCTCTTTTTGCCGCGGACCCTAATTTAAATTTATTTACTGTATCGCGCACACAGGAGAGTGTCCTGTGCGCGCACCGGGAGAGCAGGCGCTTGCCTGCTCTCCCGCGATTTTTACTGTATTGGCCCGATAGCACACCCAATAGAGCTGGGCCTGTCTGCTGTCCCTCAAGGCTGTACAAAATGGATAGGAGCAACTTGGAACCTTCTTCCAGTCTGGTTGCGTCTAAAGATTATTATTCAGATTAGACTGTTTTCAGTGAACTGAGTTTTCAGCACAAGAGTTTCCCATCCTTGCTTGTTTTTTTTTGTTTTGTTTTGTTTTTTTAATCTTTCCACCACTGATCTTTCTTCAGCAGTCCTCTTGGTCATGGTTACTTCTTGAAGATCCACTCTTCCAGGGCCTGATGGCTTACCGTTTTTCACTTACATTAGACATTTGCACAATAAATTAAAGAGTCTCCCTGACAAAAGCCTTGGGATGCCCTTCATTTGCACAACTCAGCTGAAATAACTAACTCCTTCAAGAAGATCATAACAAATCCGGACAACGTGAGTCACAGCTCAAGTGAAAAAGGGAACATCGGACGTACAAGTTCTGGTCAGATTTCTTGCAGAGCTTAAGCAACATCTGAAGCGGCTCTCAAAGTAAGTAAAGAACTTAAAAAAAAAAAAAATCCACAAAGTGAAGACATGAAAAGTGCTGTGTATGTAAGTGAAACTGCTTTCTGCAGACTGTTCCTTTGATTCATACAGAAAACCCAGCTTAGAAGTGACCTATCTCACAGGATGTGGGGTCCCGGAGCAGATGGGTAAGGCTCATAACTGACAGAAAAATCTCTTTCACTGATGGGAAAACACCCAGTGTCACTGCCACAAGAGGTAGAAAACAAGCTGTCGAGTGAGACATGAACTTTGCTCCCCGTGTACATCGAGCTCGTACACAGGCTGTCTTCATGGTCAGTGCTGGAGCTCAAAGCTTAAAGCAGATCTAGAGAGAGTACTGCTTGTGCCTCACCACGGCACTTTACATTATTTTGCTGATGAGTTTTACAGTTTTCCAAGCTGCCTACACTTGACGTCAGGTTTCAGGGTTGGTTTAGTGGAGATGAAGGAGCTTAATTCTGACATATATTTCCAGCTCCATCTGACAAGAATCAGGCTGTGCATGGTGTGCACGCCTTTATGTCTATATCAATTCTCTGCATGTGGCTCAGTGGTGCAACAAATGTGAACCAACCCAAGAGTTGCTCAGAAATGAACACTTACCTGGTTTCCCAATATTGAATGACTGCTGCCATAAGTCATCGGTTAGCTTGGTGCGCTCCTTAGGTGGGGTTGGGTAACTCTGGTCTTTGAGGCTCCATAACCAGTTGGGTTTTCAGGATAGCCCTAATGAATAAATGAAATAGTGTGCATGCAAACATTTTGTAGATGCATTGGATTTACTGCAACTTTTTAGTTTGTTTATTTTTATGGTTTTATCCATTGTATTTATTGTTACATAGAAACATAGAAATGATGGCAAAAAAGGATCAAATGGCCCATCCAGTCTGCCCAGCAACCTTATGGTAGTACCTGCTGGACTGTACAGGTCACCCCCCATACTTATCAGTTTCCCAGACCGTAAGTCAGAGCTCTTTTTGGTTACCGTCTGAGCCTATTCCCTGTTATCTCTTGCCATTGAAGCAGAGAGCAATGTTGGAGTTGCATCAAAAGTATCAGGCTTATTGGTTAAGGGTAGTAACAGCCGCATCAGCAAGTTACCCCCATGCTTATTTGTTTTCCCAGACCGTAAAAGTCAGGGTCCTTGTTGGTTGCTGTCTGAATCCAATTCCCCTTTTTCTCCTTTCTCCTTTTCCCCCCTGCCATTGAAGTAGAGAGCAATGATGGAGTTGCATCAACAGTATGAAGGCTTATTGGTTAAGGGTAATAACTGCACACCAGCAAGTTACCCCCATGCACTTTTTTCTTCATTCCCATCCTTTAGCTTTTAGGGATCCACAGTGTTTATCCCATGCCACTTTGAAATCTTTCACTGTTTTTGTCTTCACCACTTCCTCTGGAAGGGCATTTCAGGCATTCACCATCCTCTCTGTGAACAGGGTGGTGGATGCCTGGAATGGTGCCTTTCTGTGCACTGTGCAATTGTGTACAGAAAGGCAGTATATAAATGTTGATAAATAATCAAATCTCATGTATATTCATTATTAATATCCTGAAAACCCAACTAGTTGGGGGCCCTCAAGGATCAGAATTGGGCATGCTCGCCTTAGAATTAGATGAAGATAATTTTGCTTAACCCAGCCCCCTACTGGGTGATCCAGGGGAATTGGGGAGTAGAAATTTAATGAGAGCTCCCTTTAAAAGAAACGAAGTAAGACAGACAAATTCTAATCAGCCCAGAAAAATTTTTAGATTTTAGTTCCAGCTGAGTTATAACCAACTGAGAAATGCAACCAGTAATCCAGACTGGTGCAAGATCTTCCAAGCCAAGAGCAGAACCTAGTTTGAGTCACTTCAGCCATCCCTAATCCTTACTAAGCAGGGCTGGAAAATGGCTGCTTTAAGTTACTAATGGGCCGATACAGTAAAAATTGCGGGAGAGCGGGTGAGCGCCCGCTCTCCCGGCGCGCGCACAGGCCACTCTCCTGTGCACGCGATTCAGTAAGTTAATTTATTTAAATTATGGCCCGCGGTAAAAAGAGGCGCTAGGGACACTAGCACGTCCCTAGTGCCTCTTTTTGGACAGGAGCGGCGGCTGTCAGCGAGTTTGACAGCTGACGCTCAATTTTGCCGGCGTCGGTTCTCAAACACGTTGACAGCCACGGGTTCGGAAACTGGATGCCGGCAAAATTGAGCGTCCGGTTTTCAAGCCGCGAGCCGCAGGCCCATTTTAATTTTTTAATTTTTAAATTTTTAACTTTTTTTAACTTTTGGGACCTCCGACTTAATATCGCCATGATATTAAGTCGGAGGGTGCACAGAAAAGCAGTTTTTACTGCTTTTCTGAGCACTTCCCCGGCGCCAGCAGAAATTAACGCCTACCTTTGAGTAGGCGCTAATTTCTTAAAGTAAAATGTGCGGCTTGGCTGCACATTTTGCTTACTGTATCGCGCGGGAATGGCTAATAGGGCCATCAACATGCATTTGCATGTTGCGGGCGCTATTAGTCTCAGGGGGTTGGACGCACGTTTTCAACGTGCTATTACCGCTCCACCGGAGCGCACTGTACTGTATCGGCCTGTAAGTAATTTAACTGATTGCCTGTCTGCTGAAGCAACCGTGTGAATAGTTCCTTTCTATTGTAAAATATATCCAGATGTATTTTATTAAAAAAAACACTCTTGTAAGTTTTTTTAGTGTTATTAAATCCAAAATCAGCCAATGAATGATGTTTTCACTAATTTCTGTTTATTTCTTTGGAAATAAATCAACAAACAAGTTGCAGGTGAGACTTTTTTGTTGGACTAACCTAATACATTTTGAGAGCTCTACTGCCTTCATAAAATCAGAGCAAAAGGAACTTAAGAATGCAGCTGTCCAGTAATAACTTGTAAAGTATTCTCAGACTGGTATTGGTGATTAAATACAAGTCAATAGGAAATGCACTTTTAAGCAGCTTCTCTGCAAGCTCCTTTGAGAGCAGTCATGCTTAGTAGTGACCCAAATCACCTCACAACACACCAGACCTGATTGGTCCATGTTGAATTGTCTAATTATTATTAATACCCATCATTTGAATAGTGCATACCAGATAAATGCAGCATTGTACAGCGGCATATTAAGGAACAGTCCTTACTCTTTGGAGCTTACAATCTAGTCAAAACAGATAGACATGGCATTTAACAGAAAACAAATAAGAGGCTCTGGATTGAGAGAGCAAGGCCAAGATTGGGAAGATCTGAAGTAGGTGGGTTATTGATGTGCATGAGGAAGAGACAAGTTTTCATTGATCAATAAGGGACCTTAAGAGTTAATTTAAGAAAACAGCCAGTGGGTGAGTGATGGGGGGGGGGTGGTTTTGCTTTTTATTAAGACATTCTGCATCTGACAAGCAGCTTCCAGTCTCCAGCTAAGCATTTTCCCTGCTATGGCTCTGTCATAGTGAGTATGACAGAGCCATAGCTGCCCTAAAGCCAATATAGCCTTCGCTATGGGTGCCACTACCAGAAGGGTGTCATGACTGCTACTGCTTCTGCAGCCCAGAGTTGGGAAAGCAACAGGAAGGGAGGGGCTAAATTAAAGACCATGGTGGCTTGGTGGCTCTTCTTTAGTCTGTTCTGCTCTGTCAATCCCAATTTCTCCCCCTTACCCTCTTGTTCCCTTGCAAGACAAGTGGGAAGGGGCTGGATTAGGAAACAGAGCTCTGTCTGCTCCAACCTCTGTCTCACCCAGCCCCCTTTCCCTCCCCTCCTCTGCAGGCTGCTTGGTAGGGGAAGGGGCTAGAGCAGGAGGCCTGGGGCTGTTCTTTGCTGAGTGAGATTCTTTGTACAAGTTGTGTATGCCTAAGGCTAGGCAGTATGGGGGGAGTCCTGGGGTAGGGCATGAGAATAAAGGGGAGAGTACTGGGATGGGGTGGAAAAAGAATGTTTGTAAGACAGTGTGGGGTGCGTGTAAGAGAGAAAGGTCACACTGGCACTCCACCCTAATCTCAGGGTGAGCACAACTCAAAGGTCCCAAGGGATGGCATTGGGCTGAGAATGCCCAATGAGGGAGGGCTTACATTTCAGACTTCATACAAATACCGTGCTCTGGAACTGTAACTGGGCCTCGTAATGAATATGGGTGGGCATTCGTTTCCAACAAAATAGGAAAGACTGGTGATGTTTCCTATTTCGTTGCATTTCGTGGGTTAAAAAAAAACGAAAGAAATAAACCATGGGGTAGATATTGAGAAGCATTTAGATGGATAGCTCACAAGCTATCCATCTGAAAGGGTTATATGGCATATTGAGCCTCCCAGCCGGCTAAATTATAGCCGGATATGTTGTTATCCGGCTATAATTTAGTCGGATATAAAAGGGGCATTTTGAGGGCATTCCAGGGAAGGGTCCCGTTATCTGGCTAACTTAGCGAATATCGGGTATATCCGGCTAAGTTAGCCACAATAATTTAAGCCTGCTCAGAAGTTAACTTTAGACTTAACTGGATATATCCAAAAGAGAATATATCCAGTTGTTAGGTTTCCCTGAAAAAAATAAATAAATAAAACAAACATTGCAGCCTGTCCCCCGCCTCCCTCCCTCCCTCCCCAGTTGCAAAGGCCCTATGGGGCCGAACCTGCCACCCCCCTGAAAAATGGCCTATTTATTGTTAAAGAAAAATGTATTGCATCTGGAGTCCCCCCCCCCCCCCCCCCCCCGTCACCATCCCCTGTTCTTACTTCCCCTTAGAATTAAAAAATTACATATCGCGGGCTCCAGGCTCCCCCCGCCCCGTACCTTTATCTGACGTTGATCTCCTGAATTGTGGTAGCCTCGTACTGTGATGGGGGGGGGGGGGGCACCATTTCTGATTACGCTCCTGCCGTTGCTAGGTTACTACGATGGGCAGGTGGCAAGTTTGGCCCCATAGGGCCTTTGCAACTGGGGTGGGAGGGAGGTGGGGGACAGGCCATGATTTGAGGGTTTGTTTGGATTTTTTTGATGGGAGCTAACAAAACCGTATTTTATCTTTTTTGAATATATCCAATGAAGTCTAAAGTTATATGGCTAACCGTAACTGAAAGACTTAATACATAACTGGCAATTTTCAAAATAATATCAGGTAATGTTTAAAGTTATATGGACTATGGTTAGTCAGATAACTTTTAGCAAGTATATTCAGCGGGACTAAAAATGACCCACTGAATATTGGCCTCCACAAAATCTTGTTTTTTTTTCTATCGTTTTTATTTAAACTGCAATATTAAATTAAAAAAACAAACAAACACATGCAGAACCCACCCCAACCCTTTCCCTTAATTAAAATAGTCAACGCCCACCAGCTGGCCCCCCCCTCGAGCCCACTCTGTCGACCCCCCCCCCCTCCCCTGGACTCGCCATAATGTCCCTGGTAGTCTAGTGGGGACCTGGAAATTACCTCCTGCTCCTGGACCCACCGGCTGCCATTATTTAAAATGACATGGGCTGCATTTGCCTTATCATGTGATAGGGGCTACCAGTGCCATTGGGCAGCCCCTGTCACATGATAGGGGCAAATGGCGGCCCATGTCATTTTGAATAATGGCAGCCACTGGGCCTGAGAGTGGGAGATCATTCTTGTGCCCCCCCCCCCCCCCACTAGATCACCAGGGACATTATGGTGAGTCCAGAAGGTCTCGGGTGCACCAGCTGGTCGGGGTTGTTTCCATAATGAAACACATGGTTTGTTTCCATAATGAAACAAAACAAAACAAAAAAAAACAATGATGGGGGGGGGGAATCAAAATTGGGCCCCCTCCCCCGAAACCATAGGGAGAATGACATAAACATTTTTTGGTGTACCACCCCTAGTGATGACTTCAGAAGTGGGGTAAATGGTGATCCCATTCATAAGAAGAAGATAAAATTAGAAAACTAACTAGCTGTGAGGAGAAGCATTCTGCTGACCAACACATGTTGGACTTGGAGCAAACAGAGAAATGGGGTGAGAAAGGAAGCAGTGAAAAAAAGAGCACCAAGAAGTCAGTCAGGTGTTTGGGGAGAGGAGCCTGTTGAGCCAAAATAGGAGTGCAGGCCCTGCAGTGAGGCGGCTGCTGTGTGAGTCCTGGGAGTTAGGGCAAGTTTGCTATAAGTTCCTGAGTGTGTTTTTGGCAGGGTTTTGTGGTGCCTCACAGTGTGCCTGGTAGTGGAGGGAGTTTGCTCTGCTGTCAATGAGATCTAGAATATAATTTATTTAATATAATAAAAAGTCATATAATTCATTAGGATCAAAAAGGATGTGCCGTCATCAGGGCTTAAATGTACACCCCTGCCTTTTCAACCCCTGCTGCTTTACAAAGTAGAGATTACTAATTAGTTGAGCAGAGGTTAAGGGTAATTTCTGACAGAGGATAATGATCACATTCATATAGACTTAAGGGTTATATTTTTGGGACCAGTGGCACACTTTTGTCTCCTTATAGGTAGGGACCTTGTTTTTTCAGTTTATTTTATTTTTCCTGTGAATTTATCAGTGTTTATTATCTATCTATATAAATAAAAATGTAAATGTTCGATTGTTCAAATTCTTAAATCTCCGAAAGTTCTTCACCATTTGCTTTGAAATTGTGACACAACGTTGCATTCGAATACGCGCATGTTTTTATATACCTATATTATATAGATGTCACACCTGTGACAGGTAAAAACATGCTTTTTTGGAAAAACAGCACCATCTGTTGGACGTAAAAGCAACACACGCTATCTACAATATAAATGGGCTCTGACCGACAGACCACAAATGCGCAGTAGAGAGCAGCTCTACCGCATTTGTGCGGACCATAGAGCTCTATGCTACGTGCTGGGTGTCACAGAGGGGAGGAGGAAAGGGCAGACGAGTCGCCACTCCGAGAAAAGGCTCAGCCTGTTCCTCCGCCGCTGGGGAAGGGGGGAGGGAGTAGGGACTGCCGGGCAGTTACACACAGGAGGAGGAAAGGGTAGAAGAGTCGCCAAGCCAGTCCATCCACCGCCGGGGAAGGGGGGGAGGGAGTTGAGATGGCCAGAGCAGAGCAAATGCAGTAGAAAGCGGCTGTGAAGAGATCACAAGCAGCTGCAGCCTGCAGCAGCCAAAGCGCAAAGAGCTGAACAGAGAACAGCTTGCCCTCCTCCCCGCCCCCTGAGTCTCGCAGATAAGGAAAAGCCAAGTAAGTATCCTGCAACTGCGGAGGGAGGGGGAAGGCAGTGCTGTCAACCCGCCCGTGGGTCATGACATTGCGTTGGGATTCAGCTGTGTCATTTACCATACCGTTCATTTAGTGAGTATAGTTTGTTTTTTCTTTTTTCATTCTTTTTTATTTCTAGAATTATGCGGTTTACATCTTGCTTCTCACATGGACAATTATATATTGCGTGTTCTAGAGTTGGCAAACCAGACAATCTCTATATCTGCACAGACAATGGAACAACAAAAAATATTGTTTACCCACAAGCATTGTGAAATTAACCATATTAGAAACGTGTGCTTTCTCTTTTCTTTCTTTTCCATTTAACCAGACTGAGCCACAGCAGCGCGTGGCCGGGTACAGCTATAAAGAATAAAAATAGATCAGTGAAAAAAAATGACACGGATTCCCTTGAATTTCTCACTTTTTTGTTTATTATAATAAACATTGATAAGTTCCCTCAAAAAATAAAATAAAAACTGAAAATTAAAGGTCAGAAATAATAACCATATTATGTTTTAAATTTTAAAAAAAACCCAAACATTTAAGAGAATCTCCCAGCTCGTAGTGTTGTGTGTTGCGAACAGGGTGAAGGTGCACTTTTTCACTTGCCAGCAGGTGCCCTATTAGCTGGTTTCAGCTCTGGATTGTGAGAGATCAGACAGCAAGAAATGCTTGTGTAGCAAAGTTTCTCACAGGACAAGCAGGATGGTTGTCCTCACAAATGGGTGACATCGAGGATGGAGCCCACCACGGAAAACTTCTGTCAAAGTTTAATAGAACTTTGACTGGCCCCTACTGGTCATGCCCAGCAAGGCACTGACCCTGCAGCCAGCAGGGGTCTCCCTTCAGTCTTCTTTTTTCCGCGCAGCAGTTGCCACGCGGTGAAAGGAGCTCTCTAACCACGTTCCTGACAGGAATTTGGAAATTAATTTCCTAAGAAAATTTGCCCCTCAGGGGTCTCCCTTCGACAAATTTTTTAGTCATCTTACGGAACCCGGTAAGTTTTTGCCTTCTTCCATCGACTGCCGTTGAATTTGGCCCTCGAGGCCTGTTGGCACTTACCGATCCCCAGCCTAAATTTTGGCTTCCAGCCATGGCAACGGGGTTCCGTCGTTGTCCGGATTGTACCCGGACTATGTCCATCACAGACCCCACAGGGTTTGTGTAATGTGTTGGGTAGTGAGCATGATGTCCTGACTTGCACCAAATGTGCCTTAATGACACCCAAGGGTCGCAAAGCCAGGATGGAGAAGATGGGGCTCCTCTTCCATGCACCCACCCCAATGCCATCGATAGCATCGACGTCATCGGAACCGGCACCGTCGAAGTTGTACCATCATCGTCAACCCTCCGGTGACCATCCGCCATCGATCGCTTCTCGGCCGTCGACTCCCGTCCCTTCCCCGGATGGGCGAGGGGATCGGAAGGAAAAGCACCGCCATCGACGGCACAAGTCTCGGCCTGTCGAGGATCCACAGCCATCGACCTCTGCTCAAGCCGAGCCACCGACGAAGAAGCCGCGAACAGACCGGACGCCCTCCACGTCTCGTTCGCCGGCATCGAGGAAACCCTCACCCTCTCGGGGTGTGGGGGCCGTGATCCCACCGGTTACGGTGGTCCCTCCGGCCCTGCCTCAGCCTCCCTCTCCCGTCGAGCCGGGTATGGTTACCCCTGGTCTCCGGGCAGAACTGGACCGGCTGGTCCAGGAGGCCATCGAGAAAGCGATGAAGAAATTACAACCTCCATCGGTACCGTCTCCGGCACCGGTTCCAGTGCCACCCCCGGCACCGACGCTGGCACCGGCTTCGCCACCGAGGAGAGAACCGACCACCGAGCCGTTGATACAAGCGCTAGCACCACTACTGAGCCGCATGGAGGCACTCATGACGGCCCTTCCATCGGTGATTCCAGTGCCATCGACAACACCACCGTCTCCGACTGGTTTCTCATCGGCAGGAGAAACACCGTTTCGAATTCCCCCTTCCGGGGTAGTTCCATCGGTACCTTCTGGTATATCTCCACCGATTTATCCTTCGGCTCCATCGATTCCGCGCCAGGCACCGATTCCATCGGCAGCACCGAAGCCATCGATGCCATTTCTGGTTCCACCTACCGCACCGATTCCACCTCGGTTTCCATCGATGCCTTCAGAGCCTCAGCCAGGTCCATCAGGGCTACAAGCCCCACATGATCCCTACGATACCTGGGGTGATGATGATGATACCTCTTCTGACACAGATTTGCCTTCGCCACCATCTCCTACAGAGAGTAGAAAAAGATCTCCTCCTGAGGATCTATCTTTCATTAATTTTGTGAAAGAGATGTCAGAAGTTGTACCTTTTCAACTACAATCTGAAGCTGATGACAGACACCAGATGATGGAACTACTTCAATTTCTGGATGCTCCAAAAATCATCGCTTCCATCCCTATACACCAGGTGTTTTTGGATCTGCTCAAGAAAAACTGGGAATCTCCTTCATCGGTGTCACCAGTTAACAAGAAAGCTGACTCCACATACCTTGTCCAGTCAGCACCAGGTTTCCAAAAACCTCAACTGGATCATCGCTCTGTTGTGGTTGAGTCCGCGCAGAAGAAGGCCAAGCGTCTTAAGCCGCACTCTTCTACCCCACCTACCAGGGACAACAAGTTCCTGGATAGTGTGGGACGGAAAGTGTATCATGGAGCTATGTTGATTTCACGCATAGCTTCATATCAACTTTACATGACTCAATACAACAGAGCCATCCTTAAGCAGATGCAAGACTATGCTGACACGTTGCCGGACCAATACCAACCGCAGCTTCAAGCCCTTCTTTACAAGGGATTTGAGGCAGGGAGGCACGAGATTAGGACTGCCTACGACATTTTCGATGCTTCCACGAAGGTTTCAGCCACAGCCATCTCAGCCAGACGTTGGGCTTGGTTAAAGTCATCCAACCTTCGCCCAGAGGTCCAAGATCGTCTTGCTGATTTGCCCTGCTTAGGCGACAATTTGTTTGGAGAGCAAATTCAACAGATTGTGGCGGAGTTAAAAGACCACCATGAGACGTTGAAACAACTCTCATCTGTCCCACCTGAGGTGACCTCCAAGCAACCGCAAAAGAAGGACTCTAAGAAGTCGTTCTTTCGACCACGCCGCTACTACCCTCCGTCAACTAGGGCTCGTCCTGCACGGTCCTCTAACAGGCCTCAGCCTCGTCAGCCGAGAAAGCAAAGACCTACTGTAGCCCCACCTCCTGGGCCTGCGGCGGGCCTTTGACTTCCCTGTATTGAGCACATGCCAACTCCCTCTTCCACACATCCCTGTGGGAGGTCGGCTGTACCACTTCTTACCCCGTTGGAAACAGATTACCTCAGATCAGTGGGTGCTAGCAATTATCGCACAGGGTTACCACCTCAACTTCATAACACTTCCGCCAGACTCCCCGCCCCTTCAGGCATGGAGTCTAACCAGCCATTTGACTCAATTACATCAAGAAGTATCCCTTCTTCTACAATCAAATGCTATAGAACCCGTCCCTCCTTGTCAACAAGGGAAAGGATTCTATTCCAGATACTTCCTAATACCAAAGAAATCAGGGGGGTTACGTCCAATTCTGGACCTTCGGGCCCTCAACAAGTATCTGCAAAAAGAGAAGTTCAAGATGGTAACCCTGGGCGCCTTGCTCCCTCTGTTGCAAAAGGGGGATTGGCTGTGCTCTCTCGACCTCAAGGACGCTTATACCCACATTGCGATAACACAATCTCATCGCAAGTATCTGCGTTTTCTGATAGGCCACGACCATTATCAATACCGGGTACTACCTTTCGGGCTGGCCTCTGCTCCACGAGTCTTTACCAAATGTCTCGTAGTAGTAGCAGCATTTCTCAGGAAGGAAGGTGTCCACGTCTACCCCTATCTGGACGATTGGCTAATCAGGGCCTCCACCCCTCAAATTGCGCAATCCTCCCTAAAGTTGACAATTCACACACTCCTCTCCTTAGGGTTTCTTGTCAATTACGAGAAATCTTGCTTGGTCCCATCTCAGACCTTATCCTTCATTGGAGCAGACTTGGACACCTTACAGGCAAAAGCCTACCTTCCACTTCAACGAGTCCAAACTCTCATGTCTCTAGCTCGCCAGCTCCAGTCTCAACACACTGCCACAGCTCGCCAATTCCTCATCCTCCTAGGACACATGGCATCCTCGGTTCAAGTTACGCCCTTGACCCGACTAGCCATGAGAGTAATGCAATGGACTCTGCGACACCAATGGCTTCAAGCTTTCCAGCCTCTGTCCTACATCGTCACAGTTACACAAGCGCTACGCCTGTCTTTAACCTGGTGGACGACTCAAGTCAATCTCCTTCAGGGCTTACCCTTTCTCCTCCCAGATCCACAGGTAATCCTAACCACCGATGCTTCCCACATCGGTTGGGGGGCCCATGTGGACGAATTACAAACCCAAGGGTTGTGGTCGCCAGAGGAAGCCGAACACCAGATAAATTTCTTGGAACTTCGTGCAATTCGCTACGCGCTCAGAACTTTCAAAGATCATCTATCAGATCAGATAATCTTAATCCAGACAGACAACCAAGTGGCCATGTGGTACATAAACAAGCAGGGAGGCACAGGCTCCTTCCTTCTGTGTCAGGAAGCTGCGCAGATTTGGGCAGAAGCCCTCTCCCATTCCATGTACCTCAAGGCCACTTACTTGCCGGGAGTAGACAATGTATTGGCAGACCAGCTGAGCCGTGTCTTCAAGCCACACGAGTGGTCACTCGATCCTCTGATAGTGACCTCTCTGTTTCACGTGGGGTTTTCCCCGCATAGACCTCTTTGCGTCCCCTCAGAACCACAAAGTGGACAATTATTGCTCTCTCATTCGGAGCCAACACTCTCAGCCGAGGGATGCCTTCTCCCTCAAGTGGACGACAGGTCTGCTTTATGCATTCCCTCCACTTCCTCTTCTGTCAAGGACTCTCGTGAAGCTACGCCAGGACAGGGGAACCATGATCCTGATAGCTCCCCACTGGCCACGCCAAGTGTGGTTTCCCATACTCCAGGATCTCTCCATCCGCAGGCACATCCCTCTGGGAACGGATCCGCATCTGCTCACTCAAAACGACGGATGCCTCCTCCATCCCAACCTCCAAGCCTTGTCCCTGACGGCATGGATGTTGAAAGGTTAGTCCTTCAGCCTTTTAACCTTTCGGATTCGGTTTCTCGTGTCCTGATAGCTTCACGAAAGCCCTCCACCAGAAGATCCTATTCGTATAAATGGAAAAGGTACACATCATGGTGCACTTCTCAGTCCCTTGATCCCCTTTCCTGTCCAATCTCTAAGTTCTTGGACTATTTATGGCACCTATCAGAATCCGGTCTAAAGACCTCTTCCATTAGGATGCATGTCAGTGCGGTAGCCGCCTTCCATAAAGGTATAGCAGGTGTCCCTATTTCAGTACAACCCCTGGTGACACGCTTTCTTAAAGGCTTGCTCCATCTGAAGCCACCCTTACGTCCTCCGGCCCCATCTTGGGACCTTAATCTGGTTCTTGGTCGTCTAATGAAACCACCTTTCGAACCTCTGCACTCCTGTGAATTGAAGTATCTCACATGGAAAGTATTATTCCTATTGGCTATCACTTCAGCTCGCAGGGTTAGTGAGTTACAGGCCTTAGTCACCTATCCGCCTTACACTAAACTCCTGCAAGACAGGGCGGTGCTCCGCACTCACCCTAAATTTTTACCTAAGGTAGTTTCGGAGTTTCATATCAATCAATCCATCATACTACCTATCTTTTTTCCCAGGCCCCATTCCAACTCTGGGGAACAGACTCTGCATACCCTAGACTGTAAACGAGCTCTAGCGTTTTATCTAGACCGTACAGTTGCTCACAGGAAGAGCACTCAATTGTTTGTCTCCTTCCATTCTAACAAGTTGGGACAACCTGTGGGTAAGCAGGCTCTTTCCTCCTGGTTGGCGGACTGCATTTCTTTTTGCTATCAGCAAGCTGGCATTCCTTTTCAAGACCGTGTAAAAGCACACTCTGTGAGGGCCATGGCGACTTCAGTAGCACACCTTCGATCGGTGCCGCTTCCTGACATCTGCAGGGCTGCAACCTGGAGTTCTCTCCATACCTTTGCAGCCCACTATTGTTTGGACAAAGCTGGAAGACAGGACTCCATCTTCGGCCAATCTGTCTTGCGTAACCTTTTTCCAACATGATGTACCAACACCCTTCCACCTTCCCAGTAGGGTGCGAATGCCCTTTCCCAAATTCCACCCCAGTTGTTGTGCCTGTTGCACGTCGTTGGGTGCATTTGGTGCAAGCCAGGACATCCTCAGCTCGGTACTCACCCATTTGTGAGGACAACCATCCTGCTTGTCCTGTGAGAAAGCAAATGTTGCTTACCTGATGTAACAGGTGTTCTCACAGGACAGCAGGATGTTAGTCCTCACGAAACCCGCCCGCCACCCCGCGGTGTTGGGTTCGTTTTAGTTTTTATTTTTTTAGGCACTGCCTGTAGCTTTGAAAATCAGACTGAAGGGAGACCCCTGCTGGCTGCAGGGTCAGTGCCTTGCTGGGCAAGCCCAGTAGGGGCCAGTCAAAGTTCTATTAAACTTTGACAGAAGTTTTCCGTGGTGGGCTCCATCCTCGATGTCACCCATTTGTGAGGACTAACATCCTGCTGTCCTGTGAGAACACCTGTTACATCAGGTAAGCAACATTTGCTAAATTAAGGGAATTAACCTGAAAACAAGTACTAGGTCATCCAATTTGGTAAAAATTAGCAAAAGTTAAACTTTCAGCCGGAAACGGTCCCTTCTGAAGATAGCGAAATATCTAAAGCTCCTGAATGTAATCCGCTTTGAAGTGGCTGAGAGGCAGAAAATAAATATCAGAAAAGCAGAGGAAGAGACCTAGTAACTGAGAAGGGTTACCTAGGAAAAGACCTAAATCGGAATTTGGAGTCAGTACCGATATCAAGCTCCCTGAGCATTAGCAGCCAGCATTTATCTGCTAATTGAGATCCTTCCAGGGACTCGTGACCTGGATTAGCCACTGCTGGAAACAGGACGCTGGGCTTGATGGACTCTCAGTCTGACTCCGTATGGCAAGCCTTTAGTTCTTATCTAACAGCAGTACAGTTTCAGAAACAAATATCTTTTTCTTACAAAAACCAGAGGGTTAGATCATAAAACACAAACTCCAGCATTAAACTCATTGCCCCCAGTCGCCCTGAAGTCTGTTAGAGGCCTCCAGAAAAACAGCATAATTAGTCTGTTGTCAAATAATATAACCACAATTAACAAACCTGAAAGTCCCCCACTGTAAAGCAGTGATCTGAAGAGAGTTATATTGTGCCTACAGGGCTCCTGGCCCTTCTGTCTGGCTTTCTGCTTCCTGCTCCAGCCCTCCTCCCCTCCCAGGTAGCATGCAGGGAAGAGGAGAGGAGGGGAAGGGGGTGAGGCTGAGGCTGAGGCTTGCCCAGACAAAACAAAGAAAAGAAGAGCCTCCCTGCTCTCAAATCCAGCCCCTCTCTACCTGTTGTCCCTCCTATCCTGAATCAACATGAGGGGAGGGGTGAAATTGGAGTGGACACAGAGCAAGCAGACAAAGTTTGATCCCTCAACAATCCCTTAAGTCAAACCAAATCTGATTTAGAGATATAGTAAATGACAATGGCATATAAAGAACAAGATGGTCCATCTAGTCTGCCCAGCAAGAATTTTTTAGGCTAGTATCAACTGCCACTGAATGAAGGCTACCCCAAGCCTTCTGTTAAGAGTAGTAGCAAATGCTGATCTGTTCAGCCTACCCCAAAACCTCTGTAATAGCAACAGTCATGCCATACAGACTGCCCCTAAGTCTTATGTTAAGAATAGTGCAAGCTACTCCAAGCAATAAATTTATGTATTTATTGAGAAATTACTACTAACCTGATAATTTCCTTTTCCTTAGACCAGTCAGATGAATTCAGAACCAGTGGGTTATGCACCTCTACCAGCAGATGGAGACAGAGTAAAACTGATGTCAGTATAAATACTCCAAAATATAAAGTCCAGTGATGCTAAACACTTCAAATATCAATAATATGCAATAAAGTTTAGCTCAAATATGAAATGATTGTATATGGTCAAACTGGGGAACCTCATATGGTGCCTCAGTTAGGCTAAAGAATGCCTAATGGGCTACTTGTTGCAATCTCTAACACCAACCTTGTGGTTGTTAGAATATTTGTGTAATCATCGGAGACCCCAGCACAACAAGATGCCAAAACAATTGCTTAATTTAGCTATCTTGACAGTTCAGTACTTAAATCCACTGTTGTGGGAGTTGATGATGGTATACTGGAAATGGGTACAAAGTTATACCAATCACAACTCACTGTTATATTGCCAAGGTGTTGTATATGAAACTTCATGCGGCGCCTACCCAAGTGCTGCACTCTTCTCAGTGCAAGGGAGATACAGGCAATGGTGAATGACTTGCTCCCACAGAGGATGATACGGCCATTTCTACAGGACTGTGGCTGGACCATCAACAAAGGCAAGGTGCAGGGCCCATTGCAGGAGCTGAACTTCCTTGATATCTGCCAACTACCAGACCAGGTGAAGGATCGCATCTGCTTTGTCACCGAGCCCCAGTGCAAAAAGAAAGTCCAGCAGTTTTGTTGTCTTCTTAATTGTGCACTATCTACAATTTTTACCACAAATGATCGATGTTCATCTGGAGTCCTGAATGTGAACAGACTTTCCAAGGTGCCAAGGCTGTGATACTAGCCTCACTTTTACTGTATGCTGTGGACCCAGCTCTTTCCTTTTGAGCAGAAGGTTTTCTATGCCTCTGGTTCAGCTGAATGCAGTCTCTGGCAGCATGGCCGAGGTTGTCATTATCCTATTGGGTTTTGGAGGCACAAACGGTCTGCAGCAATTGGCTCCTATACCCTATTTAAACGGCAGCTTTTTGCAGCGTATTGGGCACTAGTAGAGACTAATTAGATCACAGGAGACTAACCTGTCCTGCTCTGAACCCATATATCCATCATGACTTGGGTCAACAGTGAGGCTGCTGCAGCTCAGAGTGCACTCCGATCTTCCATCTTGAGGTGGAGGTGGTACATCGCTTCGCATGCACTTTCGGTTTTCAGAACACCTGCCCGACTCTATGAATTGGTGAAGGAGAGCCTGATAGCCGAGGGTGTTCCAACAGGATCAGTGGAGCCCCTCGAAATGCCCTGAGCTCCCACCTCCAGCAAGTTGCCTGGTTTGCAGATGGATCTTGCTGCTGTATCAACAGACAGCGGGGATGGAAGATGTAATGGAATTGAAAATAACTGTGCAGAGTCGCTGAATTATTACAACCCTCTCCTTGAGGCACGGCTAACCAGTCAGGTTTTCAGGATAGCCATCATAAATATGCATTATGCAAATCTATCTCATGCGTACTCCTGATTGGTTAGGTGTGCCTCCAGGAGAGGGTTGGAAACCACTGACTTGCCGTGTATCAGATGTTAATTCTGGGGATGTAACTTGGAGGAATGGTGCATTTCTGTATTTTATCATCTGGCCTGGTTACTGTTTTTCTGTGGACTTTACAAATTCTTTCTGTTTGCAGAGCAATACTGGTGTGAGTGTTGCTTTATTTTCTCCTTGCAGGAGTTTTGCCCATTCCATGGGACCCAGAGAGATTGTTCCCTCACCCTGTTTGTGCGGATCCAGGGCTGGGAAGGTGACCCCTGACTGAGAGGGTGATTTACACAAGAAATTGCACATATTTAAATTACTCCTCTCACTTTTTTGCAGGGTTAATACCCCACATTTCTTTTAATCTCAAGGTGTGCAAAATACAAAAGTACCCATCTGGATGTGAGTATGTAAAGGGGATTTTTCTGACCTCCCCACCCACCCTGGCAGCTCTGGGACAGATTAATGTTGTTATGGTGATAGAGTGCTATATAAACACATCTGTTCTGGTAAAATGCTTAGAAATGATTTCCAGGGCCTTATGGCCCCAAATTAAACATATTTCAAGTTTGTTCCTTGGTGAGGGGAACCTTTACATGCCCAAAAGGTCTGAAATGGCTGATTGTTTCCCCCCCTTTCATCTGGGGTGAAAAAGTGCCTTTCTATAGGGGAAATGTTTAAATCTGGCCCCTGAGAATGCAACATGAGTTCTTCAGTGCTGCTGTCAGTGCAGCCCAGTCGTTAAGCGTACAACAGAGCTGTGAACAGGGAAGGCCTAGTAGTTCCATCCTCCAGGTCAAGCTGAGCGGCTGATCCAGTCCTGATTTTGCACTGTTCCATGCACAGATTTGTAGATCAGATTTTTTTCTATTGATTTGCTTAAGAAAATCAGAACTACAAATCCATGATTGTAATCAAAGCAAAACCAGGACTGGATCATCCTGTTCAGCTGATCTGGGGTGAACTCACAACCCTAGCCCTGACTCCTCTTCAGCATGGCTTCCATACTGTGCATTCCATTTGCATATTGGCCCGTCATCTTGGAGATAATTGCCTGAAATGAATGAATTGGGCAATCTGATTTTCTCACTTGGGATGACTCCGCCATTTTTGGTGGATGCACTCATGTGTGATTTGGCTCCAATGTGACCTTCCTTGCCCAAGTCACTTAATTCTCCTGTTGCTCCATTTTAAGATGTTAAGCATCTTTGGAGCAGGAAAACATAAAAATTCCTTGGAGCATGAGAACATCGTATCTTGCAGAGCACTACATGCACTGATTGCAGTATGTGAATAATATATATTTTGATTCTCATTTCTTGAATCTTTTTATCAGTGCTTTTTCTCTCTCTCTAGCCTCCATTTATGAAGTGACTGAATGATGAGTCCTTGAGAACAACCAGCAGGACTGATCGAGATGAGCGTAATGTGGGCAAACTGCTGTCCTTTTCCCATGACACCAGCTATTCCTCCCCGGGCCACACCGCACGGGTTGCTTATCTGGGGAGTCACTCTCAGGAATCTGTAGTCTGAAGCTCTCCTTCATCTCCCGGCTTCCTCATGCCGACACCAGGGACACGAGCGGCCATAAAAAGCTGAGGCAATAGAGTGAAATCAGAAAAATTAGGCTAATAAAGATAGCGAAAAAATTCTGTGTACATTAGTCCGGCATGTCTTGGCAGGCGGCCCTGCTTTTAGGCCTCCTGCCTCTAGGTCTCCGAGCTCCTCTCGGTTTGCTGGAGGACATTCTTAGCAAGGAAGAAGAGAAGAGGGGCAATTCATCGGCCAGAGTACACAGCTTGCAGATAAACAGCTGCTCATGCTATCCACATTGTTTCTGATTGCTTTCTAACGAGGGAAATTTCAGATCCAAAAGCGAGGAGGCACATTGAAATCAAGGGCCTTCAACAAGTACAGTGATTATGTGCCCTGTACTGATCGAGACCCAGGATATGGGAACACCTCTCTTCATATTTATAAATCCTGTGTATAAGACAGTGCATATGAATATGGTAATACAAGATTAGGGAATCATAAGTAGGGTACAGACCCTCAAGAGGAGAAAGGGGAAAAATGAATGGCCAAAAGTGTAAACTGTGGAAGGCACATAATATAATTGCTGCAGTATTTAATTTTGTAGATATTAATAGCTGTGGTCTATATCTAGGCTCTTGCATGGCACAGGGAAACCTGCACCTGTGCCTGTATCAGCCGGAAACTGACTGGGGTGGCAAAAAGCTCTGAAGCCTGTTTGCAGGTGAGCCCCCTGGAGACAGGGAAATACCTACTTTGCCTGAGTGTAATCCACTTTGAAGGGTCTGAAAAAGCAGAATATATAAAAGAAATGAATAAGCTGCCATTCTGTCGCTTCCTTTTGTGTGTGGAATACTTACCTGGCTCCATGGAAGTTTCGTGGCTGCCAGCTGGGTCTGCAAAGTTGGAAAGCATCGGAGGGAAGGAGCCCAAGGCAACGAGGAGGCTTGGCAATGGCGTCCCAGCAGGCCCCGAACTCTTGCAGATGCAGGAGTCTGCAATGACCTTTATGGAGAGGTAAAACAAGAACTCAGTTCAGATAAGGCCTAAAGGGGACGTTTGCAGCTGGGTGCAGCGAGGATGTTTTGCCTTTTGAAACTGCTACAAAGATGTGTCAAACCACTGCTGTTTTACAAAGTAAAGTGATACTGCAGCTGCCCTAATCAAGGGCACATCCTTCAGAGTTAAACTGAAAGTGCTGGCAGCTGGAAGCCTCGGTGCAGATGAAGCTTGTAGCAGCCACAGGTGATTTTCTGTGCTACTTGCACAGTTCTGCGAGGGGTTTGTAACCGTTCTTGGAGATTCCTTCTGTCTGCACCCGGGGCTCGCCCCTTGCTTTTTCTAACCTAAAGTGAAAGGGACGATCTGTTTGATTAGTTTTACCCGGCAGTTCTCTCCCGCCTCCGTTGGGCTATCAGCTCACTTGGATCCTCCCTATGGCTCCCTGAGCTTTCATTTGCAGCCTGGTGGAGGGGGGCCTCCCTCCCGATCTATTTTTGTACCCTTTTCCCAACTCTCTCCTAGCCATGGCGGTGATAGTGCTCAGTTTTAGGCCACAGACTACCGCTCCCTCCGGAACCCAAGTAAGCAGACCCAGAGACTGCTCACTTGCAGGCCGAATCAATAAAATCAGTCAGCCCGGCACACAGCTTGCCGCACAGTTGGAAGCGCGTTTTGGACGTGCTAGAATAACTCCCAATGCAATAATGGGATTAGCGCATTCAAAACGCATGTCCAAACCAGCGTGTAGCTAAAAGTGCTCATCACATGTAAATGCCATGTAGATGAGGCTATTACCTGTTAACCTTGATGCAAAAAATCACCGTGCTCCCGACGCGCATGTTTTGACATGCAAAACAAAGAAGAGATGAAGATCGGTGTGTATATAATAAAGGGCATTGTATATACACCGATCTTCATCTCTTCTTTGCTATACAGCCAACTGGATCGGCTTCCAATTTGTTTTCTTTGACATGCAAAACAACACCAGCCCCGGAGCTGGCATTAAGTCTTCATGCGCTCCAAGCCACCATGAAAAAGGCCAAAATACTGCTTTTCCTGATACTAAGTAGGAGGAACCACAGGAAGCAGCATGAAAAAAGAAAATCTTGACGGCGGTTAGGTTAGGATAATGGACACTCAGTTTACGAGTGTCCGTTTTCCTAACCTGCGGCTGTGTGCCACAGTGAATTGCAGTGCCAATGCCGAGGAGGACCGGGCCTACCATCACTGCTGCAACTCGGAATGCTTCTTCAGCCTTCCAGCCACCGACTGCCCCATTGCTCCGGGAAAGGGAGGGAGCCTGCCACGCCTCATAGGATCGCCCTGCCAACTGTTGATGTCATCAGCGGCCGCAGTCACAGTAAATCATGGCGCCAACACTGAAGGCCCTGTGTGCTTGCCTCGTGCATGCCTCCAGACCGCACACTACCATTAAGATCATGGACAACGGTGAGTACAATGTTCCATCTACTTAACCTCAGTTCTCTATTCCTGTAATCACCGGCCAGGGATGCTATGGTGCAGGAGTTATTTAACACAGTTCCATACTCTGCACACTAGAACCCTCACCAACATTGAGCTAAGCACCATGTCACCTATCATTGCAACCACTGCCCTGTTCCTCGTACTTATCAATGCACAATCTATCACAAAAAGGTTTTGTCATTTATGCCATTTTTGCCTCTGGAATTTATGATTGTCTATGTGTTACTGAAACCTGGTTGAAAGACTATGACATTCCGATTCTCAATCACTACTGCCCACCTAACTTCTCATACTTCCAAAAACCAAGTCTAGGGCGAAGAGGGGAGGTTTGGCTATGTTCTTTAAATCCCACTTGAAATTTACTATGTTAGACGTCTCCCATTCCTGCTCCTTATGAGCTATTATGTCTGAAATCCCAACAGATTAATCTTTGTTTGACCTACAGCCCTCCTGGGCTACTTGCCAAGAACACATTCCCCCTATGCGTGTCAATCCTTAATCTCAATCTGAATCCCACTACTACAATAATTCTAGGTGATTTTAACCTCCAACCTCATTAATAGCATCCCCTACCAATATCTTGTTTGATACCCTCCTTTCTTGTAGCTGGAAGCAAATCATCTCCTCTCCCACTCAAAAGAATAGCAACTGCCTAGACTTGGTATTTGTTAACCCCTCTGGTTTCCACATAAATGAAATGATTTTAGCCATAACTGAAATTCCTTGGAGTGACCACTTCCTCGTCTTCTTCATTCTCAGATCCAAATCTCTTGAGTGAATCTCACATAGAAATAATACCACTGCCATGAAACGAGGGCATTTAGATCCTGACACCCTTGCACCCAACTTCAAACCGATTCTGGATAATAACTCCTGTAACTGGCCCGAAGAATTTTTAGAATTATGGAACTCCTCCCTTACTTCTACTCTCGATAAGCTTGTCTCCTTGAAACCATTCTCAACTCTTCACAGTGGTATAGTACCATGCTCCAAAACAAAAAATATGAGCTGAGAAAATACGAGAGAAAATGGCGGAAAGACCCTACCCACACAAATAAAACACTATGGGCCAAATCTTAAAATCTACGCCCGATTTTATAACATGCGCGCGCTGCCGCGCTCATGTTATATTTTCCATAGGAAATAATGGAAATACCCATAATGCGTTCCAAACCTCCCAAAAGCACTCCTTACCTAACCATTTCTATAATAAAAAATGGTTGTATAATGTCTGTAATTACCAGAAACACCAATAATTTCCTAGTGTACTCACCAAAAAGTTATAAAATGTGCCTAGCCTACCAGAAACAACAATTTCACCTCCTCTACCAGTTCCTTTACGATATTGCATATGGACTCTCTACCTGGATAACAACAAGCTAGGTTGAGAGAACATTGCACAAATCTCATCTTTGGGTGAGTTTCCTCACTCCAAAGGTCTTCAAATCTTCACAAGAGTGCACTGTTCTGTTTGTACGCCACACTCTGCATGTCAAAGTGGCCCCTAACCCCTACACTAATACCTACACCTCACCTCAAATAACTAGGTGGGCCTCATATAGGGGTATAAATATCTACCTAGTACACTCCCAGAGATGAACATCGTGGAGACATTCACCTCTCACTCTACTAATAAGACAGCAACTGTTAATAGCACCTTTAATAATTCCCATACTGAAGAATCTGATGAATTGACCTTGGATGGCCCAATCTGGGAATGTTTGGACCACATTACAGCATCTGAAACTACCCAGATTATTAATAACTTGAAACCATCATCTAATCCACTTAACCAGTGCCATACTACACTGATTAAACTGAATATTGCTCATTTTATCACTAAGTTCATTAATTCATCACATCAATGTGGTGTCGTCCCTGACCCACTAAAACAAACTTCAATCCGGCCCATAATCAAAAGACCTTCAGCTGACCCATACTCTCATCTCCAATTACCGCCCGATCTCCTCTCTTTTATGGCCAAAGGCTTGGAAACAGCAGCTCTTCACCAACTCTGCAACTTTATTGACTCTAATAATATCCTTAACCAATATCAGTTCACATTCAGGAAGCACCACAGCACTGAATTACTGTTGCTCTCCAGCTTTGACATGGTGAGATGGGGTTTTGACCAAGGCTCAGCATTCCTTCTGTGTCTCCTTTACATTTCCGCTGCATTTGACACTGTTAATCATTCCATCTTATTTTAAAGATTGAGCTCTATTGGTATAACTGGTTCTGTTCTGACTGGATTCTCTTCCTACCTCAACAACAGGACCTAACAAGTCCAAATTGACTTTACTTCCTCCATGGTGCCTCTGAGTTCTGGAATACCCCAAGGATCTGCTCTTTCTGCTGCCTTGTTTAACCTTGATGCTGCACCCTTTCTAACCTTGGAGTTCAATATAAAATTTATGCTGATGATATTCAATTCTTTTTTCATCTGAAAGAAACATGGGCCCTTACAGAATCTTTCCTCACCTACTGTCTTACTGTTGGATTCGTGGACCCTTGAGCCGGCAGGGACAGATGAAGACTCACCGTGGGAAGGCCCACAGTGGATGTCGAAGCCGGGAGGCGACACTGAACAGGAGACCAGAAGGATCTTCACCACTGGAAGCCCGAGGTCCCCCCAGGAGGAGCCCATGAGGATCCGAGCTGCTTGGACTTAGGAGGGGCCTCCTGGAAGTAAGCTGGAGTCTGAAGCCAGTAGTCTGAAGCCAGTAGTCTGAAGCCGGGGTCGGAAGCCAGTAGACGAAACAGCAACTAGTAGCTCTCACCAGAGAGTGAACCTTGTTGTAAGGCAAGGGAGAAGGGCGTCCAGCAAGGTTATATAGCTTCAGTGCCTGATTTCATCCTGAGAGGTGGAGGCTTCCTTTCCTGTGCTGGGGCCTTTAAATGTCAGGGCCTTGTGTGCGCGCGCGCGCGCCTAGGGGGCGGGGTTTGAACAGACGTAGGCAGCATCTCCCCTGCAGAGGGGACGCCGCGCCGGAGGCTGCAGGCCTGACCAGGCCTCAACCACGCTGCCGCTGCCACCAGATACCTGGAGATAGGTGGGGGGCCAGCCTGCGGACCTCCATGGGTCGGGCACGCAACAGTACCCCCCCCTTCTACGCCCCCTTCTTGTGGGCTTCGGTTTGGCAGGATGACATAGATGGAACTGTTGAAAAAGAGCTTTATCCAAAATGTTGGGGGCAGGCTCCCAGGAATTTTCCTCAGGGCCATAACCCTCCCAGGAGAGGAGGTACTCCCATTGTCTGAGGTGGACTCGCACATCTAAAACCTCTTTCACTTGGTAGACAGTGTCCTCCTGAGCCTCAGGCGTGTTCGGCTCTGGGATCTTTTTATGGAAGTCAGATAAGACCAAGGGCTTGAGCAAAGACACGAGGAACACATTGGGTATCCTAATCATTGATGGAAGACAGAGGCGGTAGGTGACAGCGCCCACCCGGTCCAAAATTGCGAATGGGCCGATGTACCATGGAGCCAGCTGCATCGAAGGAAGCTGCAGGCGAAGATGTTTACTACTCAGCCATACCTTTTCCCCAGGAAGAAATGAGGGGGCTGGACATCATAGGCGGTCGGCATACTTCTTCGCCGTGACAGCCACGTGGAGAAGGTTCTCCCAAGTAGCACCCCAGAGGCGTGCTACCTGGGAGAATCTGTTTGGCTGAGAGTTGTACGGCTGGGGACGGTACCATCAAAGGCAAAGGCAAGGGTGGTTATAGACGTTTCCCATAAACTATATGGAAGGGAGACCTGCCAGTAGCAGAGTGTCTATGGTGATTGTAGGAGAATTTTGCCCATGGAAGTAAGGCCACCCAATCATTCTGTAGGTCTCCCATGAAGACTCGGAGGAAGGTCTTCAAGGTTCGATTTGTGCGTTCCACTTGGCCATTACCTTGAGGGTGAAAGGCAGCCGTGAAATCCAGTTGAACCCCGAATTTCCTGCAGAGTGCCTTCCAATACTTTGCCGTGAATTGTGATCCCTGGTCAGAAGCAATATGAAGAGGGAATCCGTGAAGGCGAAAGATTGTGGTGTGTGAAGAGGTTCGCGAGCTCAGGTGCTGTGGGCAACTTGGCGAGAGGGACGAAGTGGGCCATCTTCGAGAATCTATTGATCATGACCCATATTACCGTTTTTTCTTCTGAAGCGGGTAAGTCCACGATGAAGTTGGTGGACAAATGAGTCCATGGTTCGGTGGGGATAGGTAACGGTTGAAGGAGCCCCCACGGGCGACCAGTCGGTGTCTTTTGTAGAGCACAGGTCAGGCAGGAGCTTAAGTAGAGGCGAACATCTCTCTTTACCTGAGGCCACCAGTAATGTTCGGTGAGCCGATCCAAAGTTCGTGCGACCCCCGAATGCCCTGCGGTCAAGAAGTCACGAACCCAAGACAACACCTTCTTGTGCAGGTGCACGGGTATGACCATTTTACCCATAGGAACCACCTCTGAAGCTGCAAGAAGGACCTTGGATGGATCGAGGATATAATGTGGTAGATCTGGGTTATCCTCTGTTTCAGCTGTGCGAGAGAGGGCGTCCGCCCTAATGTTCTTGGAGGCTGGCCTGTACCGGAGGAGAAAATTGAACCGGCTAAAGAAGAGCGACCATCGGACTTGCCGAAAGTTGAGGCGTTGGGCTCGGCACAAGGATTCCAGATTCTTGTGATCCGTATAGACGATCACGGGGTATTGGGCCCCCTCCAGCCATTGTTGCCACTCCTCTAGTGTGAGTTTAATGGCCAGGAGCTCCTTATTGCCGATACTATAATTTCTCCCCGCCAGAGAGAATTTTCGGGAATAATAGGAACATGGTAGGGATTTGCCTTTCGTGGATAATAGGCTCAAAACAGCCCCTACCACCACATCAAAGGTATCTACTTCCACGATGAACTGATGCTGCAGATTCGGATGGTGGAGACAGACATCAAGGAGAAAGGCTTCCTTCAGCTTCTGGAAAGCATCTATTGCCATCTGGGACCAATTCTTTGCATCGGCACTCTTCCTGGTAAGGGCCGTAAGTGATGCTACCATCCAGGAGTAATGGGGTATGAACTGGCGATAGAAATTGGCAAAGCCCAGGAAGCGTTGTAGGGCTTTGACCCCTACCGGCTGTGGCCAATCTCGAATGGCCACCACTTTATAAGGGTCCATATGGAAGCCTGTGGATGAAACTATATATCCGAGGAATGGCAAGGACTTCTCTAGCTTAGCAAAGAGACGATTGTCCCGAAGTTTCTGTAGTACTTGCCGCACTTGTACTCGGTGCATGGGCAAATCCTTAGAGTATATCAACACGTCGTCGAGGTACACTATAACCGAGGTATTTATTTATTTATGCAACATATCCCTCAAAACCTCATTCATGAGATTTTGAAAGACCGCAGGGGCATTGCACAAGCCAAAGGGCATGACTAAATATTCATAATGGCCATCTCTCGTACTGAAGGCAGTCTTCCATTCGTCGCCGGGTCGCCGGAGTCACCGTAGATCCAACTTGGTAAAGACCTTCGCTCCTTGCAGCCGGTCTAGTAACTCTGGAATCAAAGGCAAAGGGTACCTGTCCCGTCGCGTGATGGCGTTGAGGCTGCAGTAATTGATGCAAGGACACTGTGACCCATCCTTCTTGGCCACAAAGAAGAAGCTGGCCCCGGCAGGGGACTTAGAGGGCCGAATGAAACTTCTGTCCAAATTCTCTTGAATATATGAAGACATGGCCCGAGTTTCCGAAAGCGACAAGGGGTAAATCTGCCCCCTGGGAGGCGTCATGCCTGGGACCAGATTAATGGTACAGTCAAAGGGCCAGTGTTCCGGGAGAAGTTCAGCCTTCTCCTTAGAGAAGACATCTTCAAAGACTTGGTACTGTGACAGGAGAGCCATGGGCGTGGTCAAGAGCGGTACACTGGGATGAGGAATACTCGTCAGACAGGAGCCAAAACAAGATGGACCCCAAGCTGCGATCTGAAGGGTATCCCATTGTATGACTGGGGAATGTTTCTGTAGCCAGGGTAAACCCAAGATGATAGGATGCATGGACTTCTCCAGATAAGAAAGGAGATCTCTTCCATGTGCAGGAGACCGGTATGGAGGTACAAGGAGGACCAGAATAGCGTAGGTGCAGGTAGTAATGCTCCCCGGCAGGAGAGTACCATGAATCGAGGATACCCAGATAGGAGGAATTCGGGTTGGACCCCAATGTGCAACTGCTGAACGAAGTCTGTGAGAATGAAATTCCCTCCGGCTCCGAAGTCGACCAAAACCAACGTATCAAACGTACCCCAAGGGTAGATGAGGGTAACCGTTACAGTACATGAGGAGGCGGAACATGTATTACCTAAGGTCAGCTCCCCATTGATCCCTTGGTCCTGGCGTTTCCCGGCCGCTCACCACATCGGGCTAGGAAGTGCCCCTTGCCACCGGAATATAGGCACAGACCTTGAGCACGGCGTCTTCTTCTCTCTTCCTGTGAGATTGGACCCTGGCCCAACTGCATAGGCTCTATGTCTTGATTCCCTGGAGAGGCAGAAGAGGAGAGTACCGGTTGGGAAAATGTAGTTCCAGAGTTACTGGGTTTACAACCGGACCTCCCTTCCCGGAACCAGCATTGGATACGGCGGTCCACCCGACCAGCCAAATCAATGAGGCTGTTCAGTTCATCCGGGAGGTCCCTTGCCGCCAGCTCATCTTGGAATTTTGAGGAGAGACCCTCCAGGAATATGCCGTGGAGACTGTCATCCCCCCAGTTCAGCTTGGCTGCTAGAGTTCGGAATTCCACTGCATACTTGGCCAGGAGCCAGTTGCCCTGGCATAGCTGAAGTAACTCAGAGGTGGCAGTGGCCCTGCGAGAGGGCTCATCGAAGATATGTCGAAAGGCAGAGACAAACTGTTCTAGATTCCCTAGGAGGGGATCTTTACGCTCACATAGTGGAGAAGCCCAGGCCAGAGGCTTCCCGTCCAACAAAGAAATTATATAACTGGTCTTAATCCGGTCCGTCGAAAACTGGGAAGGCAGGAGGTTAAATCGGATGAAACACTGATTAAGGAATCCGCGGCAATACTTCGCTTCCCCCCGAGTACCGTGACAGTGCCGGGAGCTGGATGGGCGTTGCCGGTCCGGAATTGGCAATGGCAACTGGCATAGGAGGTACGGGTTCGGGTGTATGATCAATCCGATTGGCCAGTCTCTCTACGGTCTTTATCACGGAATCCAGACAGATTTGCTGTTGCTGCAGACGCTGGGCAATTCAGGGGATGGCTTTCAAGCTGGCTGTGTCCGCTGGGTCCATGGCCTTGCAAACTGTTGGATTTGTGGACCCTTGAGCCAGCAGGGACACATGAAGACTCACCGTGGGAAGGCTCACAGTGGATGTCGAAGCCGGGAGGCGGCACTGAACAGGAGACCAGAGGGATCTTCACCACTGGAAGCCCGAGGTCCTCCCGGGAGGAGCCTGTAGGGACCCGGGCCGCTTGGACTTAGGTGGGCCTTGCAGGATCTCCTGGGAGAATAGAAGTCCAGTGTGCCCACAGACAGAGGGGGAGCATGGTCAGGTTCGGAACTGGAGGTCAGGTGGAACAAGGAGGACCAGAATAGCGTAGGTGATGACAAGGCTAGGAACAGAGCCAGTATCTAGAGACGTGGTCAAGCAGGCAGAGGTCAGAGTCCAGGAGTCAGTCCGAGAAGTAGTCAGCAAAGCAGAGGTCAGACGAGATCAAAGGCAGGCCGAGGTCTTGAGGCAGGCGGCAGGTAGGCGGGCAGGTCAGGAGCAAGCTGAGGTCTTTGAGGCAAGTGGCAGGCAGGCAGAAAGGTCAGGAGCAAGCTGAGGTCAATACCAGTAAGACAGCCTGAGGGTACTACCTGGGTAGACAGACAGATGAACACAGGAACAAGCAGGATGCAGGAACTAGGATGCAGGAACAAGTCAGGAACAGAACTGGAACAGAAGAATCCTGGAATGAGACTAGGAACAGGCAAGAGCAGGAACAAATGCAGAGGCAATCTTAGAACAAACTGATCCGATTGCCAAGGCAAGGAAGCATAGACAGGAACTTCCTTATATTGAGGGATCAATCAGGGTGTGCCGCGGAACCATGAAGGTGAGCAGGCCCGTGTGCGGGACGGCCGTGGGCGGGGTGCGTAACAAATGATAGGTTACAAACTTTTACTAATGGGATCTGAAATTTCATTTTTTAGATCTTTCAGAACCCTGGGGTGTATACCATCCAGTACAGGTGATTTACTACTCTTCAGTTTGTCAATCTGGCCTACTACATCTTCCAGGTTCACCTAATTTGGATCAGTTCATCTGAATCATCTCCCTTGAAAACCATCTCTGAATGGGTATCTCCCCAACATCCTCTTCAGTAAACACCTAAGCAAAGAATTTGTTTAGTCTTTCTGTGTTGGCCTTATCTTCTCTAAATGCCCCTTTAATCCCTTGATCACTTTTTAACCATGCTGGCAATCATTTAGCCTTCCTTCTATCTTTCTTAATGCATGGAAGTAATCTGGACTGCCCTTCTAAGATGGTATTTTTAAACAATGTCCACACCTGTTGCACAAGATTTACCTTTGTAGCTGCACCTTTCAGTTTTTTTTAAACTATTTTCCTAATTTTGTCAAAGTTTCCCTTTTGAAAGTTTAGTGCTAGAGCCATGGATTTACTTACTGTCTCCCTTCCTGTCATTAATTCAAATTTGATCATGTTATGATCACTATTGCCACAGTGGCTCCACCACTGTTACCTCTCTCACCAGGTAGGTGGGGTTGGATAGGAAAAAGATAGCATGCAGGGATGGGAGAGAGAAAGAAACATAACACCAAAGGAGGAGGGTCATGTTATTGTTTTTTAAAGATTTTGCCTTTTGTAAGTCAGATCTAATCTAAAAGCAAAAAAAAAAAATTTAAAAGTTTGCATCACCAGAAACACCCCCCCCCCCACCCCCCATCTGCGAAAGCAGGAGAAAGTTCAGCGTGAGCAGAGAGCAGAATTAAAAAGTTCTCAGGTTTGGTAACAAGTTCCGTTGGGGAGCGTCCCTTCCCTGTTCCCCCTACCCCTTTAATGCCAGTATTTCCTCTTTTGATGATGATGAGAACCATGTGAGGAGTGAGGGGAAGCAATAGATTTAAGGTTTAGCTCAGGTACTGGAATTTTTTACTGTGGCCCTGAGGCAAACCCTTTTGGAAGATCCTTCCTGGACAGAGAGAGAGAGAGAGAGAGAGAGAGCGCATAGAAAGGAAGCATTATTGCTGATGGTGAATTTGCTAACATTAGCCTGTGACTAGGGCAGATTAAACTTCTTATATTGATTTGTATGTTTATTAAAATATTATTTCTTGCCTTTGGGCATCTTTCAATATAATAAATCCAAATACCAGATCTATAAGTAAGCTCAAAGTGGGAATATATATTCCAGGTGAACCCATCTGTCATGGCTCAGGTCCTGGCTGGATGTAGGGAACATCACCCTTGGAGTGGCGCAGAACTGCAGGGCAAGGCTAGAGCTGGTCTTCCGCCTAACCAGCCCCCTGCCCTGCAGGTTGAGTCCTTGAGTGCTGGAGGCCAGCAGGTCTCTGCAGCGGCAGGCCATCATGGTGAGTCTGGAGCAAGGCTTGGACATGAACAGAGTGCAGCTAAGGGCAGGAACTGGAGCTTGAGTGCAGGCAAGGACTGGAATTGGAGCTTGAGTGCAGGCAAGGACTGGAACTGGAGCATGAGTGCAGGCAAGGACTGGAATGAGTGCAGGCAAGGACTGGAACTGGAGCTTGACTAAGACAGGACAGCATTGAACGTGGAATATAAAGGCCTGAAGGCAGCATTAGGCAAGGAATGCCCTGAGGGGCAAGACAATGGAAAGGCCAATATAGGCCATAGAGCAAGAGAAGGCCTAGATAGGCTGCAAGGCAGGGAAAAAGTACCAGGCCCTTAGGCCACAAGGTAGGGCAAGGAGCAGGAAGACCCTTAGGCCACAAGGCAAGACTAGGAACGAGAAGACCCAGAGACCATAAGGCAAAGCAAGGAGTAGAAGGCCCGGAAACCACAAGGCAAAACAAGGGTAGGCTTGGTTAGGCCACAAGACAACTGTGGCTAGGGCAAGGAGCCAAGGGCAACTTGAGGCAAAAGTGAGTAGGGTTTGGCTAGGCTGGGTTATGTAGGGCTGAGGCTTGGGTGTGGTACAGGCAAGGAGGAGGAGCTTGGCAAGGCTGGAGACATGGTTCACTGAGGACTCCTGGTGGCTAGGAGGCTGCACCACATGCTGAGTTTGATAAGCTGTGAGGAGCTCATGGGGATAGCATGGAACAGAGTTCCGAGGAGACCTCTGCTGGTAGGGAGGCATCATATGGTACAATGAGGCTGCATAGCAGGTGAAATCATAACGCCATCTTACTACTACTACTACTACTACTACTATTTATCACTTCTAAAATGCTACCAGACATATGCAGCACTGTACAGATACAAATAAGAGACAGTCCCTGTTCCATGGAGCTTACAATCTCATCAGGGCAAACATTCAGGACAAACAAGAAGCTAGAAGAGCATTTATTTTAGAGGAGTTTTTGGATTTAAAAGCAGGTTCAAAAAGGTGAGATTTTAAACTGGATTTGAATATGGTCAGAGAGAGAGCATGACGCATGGTCTCAGGAAATCTATTTAAGGCACAAAGTGGAAAGCATGGAGTCGGGCCTTGGTGGTGGAGGAGAAAAGCACATATAAAGGTGATCTCATGAATGAATGGCGTGCATGAGGAAGGGTAAATAGAGAGAGAAGAGAAGCTAGATAATCAGGTGCTGCAGAGCGAATGCATTTATAGCCGAGGAAGAGAAGCTTAAACTATGCAGAAGCGGACAGGGATCCAGTGTAGCAATTTGAGGAGAGGGGTTGCGTGGCTAATACAGTGACGTTGAAGACAGTTGACTTGTGCAGTTGAACTTTGGATAGATTGCTGTGGATACAGACAGTTCAGCAGGAGGCCTGCAAAGACCCAAGTTGCAGTGGTCTCAGCGGGAGGTGATAAGAGAGTGGACAAGTGTTTTGGTGGCATACTCAGAAAGGAAGAGAGGGATTTTAGCAATGTTGTAGAAGAAGAGCTGACACACTTTAGCATTGTTTTGAATGTGCATAGAGAAGTAGAGAGAGGCATCAAAGATGACCCTCAAGGTTACAGATTGAAAGAACTGAGAGGATGAGACCGCCATCCACAGAGACAAACGAGGAGAAGAAGAGGGTTTGGGGGGTTGAAAACAAGAAATTCTGTCTTGGTCATGTCAAGTTTATGGTGATGGCGGGACATCCAGGTGGCGATGCCAGACAGATTTGGGACTGGATTTATGGTGACATTTCTGGTGTAGAGAAGCAGATTTAGGAGCCATCACCAGCATAAAATTGGTACTGAAAGCTATGGGAGAAGCTCAGAGCATCAGGGGAAGAAGTGTAGAGCAGCGGTGGAGGAAGGACCAGCAGAGGATTCGGTAAAAGTACGAGGGGAGAGGTAAGAAGAAAAATAGGATAGAGCACAGTCCCCAAATCCAATCGCGTACAGCCTGCCAGGGAGTAGATGGCAATCAATGGTATCAAAAGCAGCTGACGGATCAAGTAGGATAAGAAGCATCCTTAGCCTTGGAACTAAAAATCACTGGAAACTCTCACGGTGTGGGGAAGGAGCAGTCGCAGTGTCTTTCAGGGGTGGCAGGAAGACGCTCACCTGAACAAAAGAGCTATCTGGTGAGAATTTTAGAGATTAATGGATCTTTGCTGGAGAGCCTTGAAAGGTTGCCAGTGAGCGCAGTCTGCATCCTCATGCAGGAGAGTGGAGCAGGGAGATGAACCCATCCTTGAAGCCCATTGCTTGTCTAACCTTCAATGTGCTGGAGGCTTGGCTCGGTGGACTGGGAGAACCTCATTTAGCAAAGAGGCGTCCTTGTGCTTATTGTCTGCTGCTGATCACTGCATGTGCGCCAGTGTGGACTATGCAGAAGCGGACAGGGATCCAGTGTAGCAATTTGAGGAGAGTGGTTGCGTGGCTAATACAGTGATGCTGAAGACAGTTGACTTGTGCAGTTGAACTTTGAATAGATTGCCTTGGATACAGACGGTTCAGCAGGAGGCCTGCAAAGACCCAAGTTGCAGCGGTCTCAGCGGGAGGTGATAAGAGAGTGGAAGCGCGGAGCAGCGAAGCGCGGAGGAGCGGAGTAGCAGAAGATGAGTCAATCCTAGGAAACACCGTTGAATTGCTTCTTTTGAAAATATCGTCCTACCTCTTTGAATCGAGTTGGTGTGTGCCGGATCCGTTTTCCATGTTTGTCCGAGTGTACTCCCTCCTCCTCCCCTTACAGTCTCATGAAGTTGCTTTTCCACTGAAAAATGTTGCCTCCTCATGCATTACTTCTACCTTTCAAGTATTTGAATGTCTGTCTCATATCCCTGTCCCCCTTTGCTCCCTTGCCTCCCCCAGCTCATGAACGCTTTTAATAAGTCCCACTAAAATCCTTACGCAACATTGAAAAGTCCTCTTTCATCCCTGCTTTGTGCAGAATGATCCTCCGTGGTCTTTTAAAAACGTAAACAGACTGGTTGAGAAAGAGCAGTAAATGTGTTTGCTAACATCCTTTGGCAGTGTGGGTTCCTCAGCTTGGGAAAAGACAAACAAACCATGATCACCTTTGAACATTTCCCTGTGCAAAGCAATTGATGATAAGCAGCTGATTCACTACATTTTTATAGGCTGTTTCTTTATGGGGGGGAAACTAATTCCTCTGACTGTTCATTATTTTTTCGCCTCCCTGTCACGGCTCTGATTCAGAAAACTCTGGTAACTGAGCCCTGCTAAGGAAGGGATAACTGCTTCTCTAGTTTTATTTTTATTTATTTATTTAACTCTTTTCTATACCTACATTCATGATAAGAATCATATCACATCGGTTTACATGGAACAATGGGTGATAACTGTAAAACAAACCATTTAACAAGAAGCAAAAGTTACATTAAAACAAGGAGAGAAGAACTTGGGGGGGCTGAGGTAGCCAGAAAACAAAGGATAGAGGGTAAAAAAAAAAATAACTGGCAGTGGAGGTCAAACTGCTTAAGTAGCTGGGATGACTAGGTGGCATCTTGTAGGTTTCTGAAGGTTAAGGGAAGGCTTGAAGGAATAGCCAGGTCTTGAGTTTTTTTCGAAATGTTAGGAGGCAGGGTTCTAGACTGAGGTCCGGGGGCAGGGCATTCCAAATGGCAGGTCAGGCTGTCGAGAAGGCCCGCTCTTTAGTGGCTGCATGAAGTGTGGCTTTCGTTGAGGGGACTTGCAGGGTTCCCTTGTATGCTTCTCTGATGGGTCTTGTGGAGGTGTGAAGTTTGAGAGGGGTCTGAAGGTCGAGCTGTAGCTGTTTGTGGATGGTTTTATGGATCATGGTGAGGGACTTGTGTAGAATTCTGTAGTTAATTGGAAGCCAGTGAAGGTTCCGGAGGATGGGAGCGATATGAGCTACGCGGCTGGAGTTGGTCAGGATTCTGGCAGCCGCGTTCTGGAGCATCTGTAGCGGTCTGGTTGTGGAGGTTGGGAGACCAAGGAGGAGAGCGTTGCAGTAGTCTATCTTGGCAAAGAGCGTGGTTTGGAGTACCGTTCTGAAGTCATGGAAGTGGAGGTTTTGTCAGGTACCCCAGAGTGTCTTGGGCCCATGGGCTACTTCCAGCCTGATCTGGTGTCTGTGGACAGAGGTTGTCAGATCAGTCACCCACAAGATGTGGTCAGTACCACTGGGATTTGCCATACCACTCCCCAGTGTAGTGTTATGAAGATTTCCCATTTTATTGAAACTGGGGCAAGCCCACGGCCTTCTGTTCAGACCTCCTCCTCCAGCAGAAACAATTGCCCCCAGAGGTTGCCTTTCTGTTGTGTGTTTTTCGCTTGTCCAGACAGATTTTACTGTTGTTCCGGCCCTCGGCCTTGCATGAGAAAGGAGCTGAAGAGCCAGTGCCAGGGATCTCTGAACTGGAGCCTCAAGGTCACAGGGTGGCCTGATTTTTCAGTGGGCAAATTTGCCTGATTTCCTGGCCCAAATGCATGCAAACACATCTCAGGAATATTCATTGCAAGTATCCTGAATAACAGACCCTTGCGCAGCCCTGGAAGAGCAGAATTAGGGGCCTTTAATCCGGTGGCCACAGCACGTAACTTCAGAACTCTCCCCAGCCATTCGCTCTCTGCAGGTTTTCTCTCTCTGCAGCTTAGTAAACTTATTACTAATAGCTATGTCCCTTCTCCCCTGTCCTCTTCAGAAGCTTACCTGCAATTTAGGTATCAAAAATGTCCTAACTTCCTAGCCACACAGAGAAGGCTGCATAAGTAATAATATGTTTCTGAAGTACTTCCTTGTAGGGATATTTGCATAAAGGTGCTTGTCAAGTGGGGGCTTTTTTTCCTGCAAGACTGGGATATGGGGGAGAGAGGAAAAGGAGGAGGAGGAGGATCCTTCCCCTCCCTCACTCCCACCTTCCCACTGCTCACTTGCAAAAATATATGCACCCTGGCACACACCCTGAAAGAAATTAGAGGGAAGGTTGCTTCAGACCCCAAATAAGTTAGAAAGAAACCTAGGAGCAGAAGGAAAACCCAGCTTAAAATGTCTTGTTCCCAGCTGGGCTCTAGAGGCAAAGGAAAGGGAGAGCAACTTGCCCCAAGGTCACCCCAGGGAGTTGGGGGGGCAGAGGAGAGGATTGAACGCGGGTCCCGAGAGTTCTGTTGGTTCGTGGGCCTGGAGAATTAGCCGGTAGGGTCATGCCACCTCCTCCCTCATGGTGGGAATGGCTCAGTAGGATCTGCTTTTAAAAACTCTAAGCATTTATTTCTCTTTTAAAAAAAAAAAAAAGAAAGAAACATTTTTTAAAAGGGGATCGTAATGATTTTTACCTACTATGCTATTTCAAGTAGCACCCAAACAAACAAAAAAATTGGTCAGGAGCTGCTGAACCGGTGGATGTAAGGAAAAGGCAAGATGATTCTCTGCATGATACGCAACTGGGGGCTGGCGAGCAGAAACCATAAAAGAAAGCAAGAAAGCCTCATCTGATTCTGCAGGCATAAAATAAATCCCCCCCCCCCCCCCTTCTTGTTGATCAAAACCTTAAAATGGACCTCTGGCATTTCCCTGCTTGGGCTGCATATCAGATCGGTGCTCAGCACCTTGAGATAAAAGTCAAGGAAACAATAGGAAAGTTGTGTGTTTACCAGCTCTGCAAGTCTAGACAGGACAGGAGGCAGCCGTGATTTCATCCTGCAGTGGCTACTGGGCTACCTAGGACCCTAGGACCTTTCCTTTTTATGGCCCAGAGAAATCAGTTTTTACTTAAACTGGCAAAAGCAAATAGGCTCTCCAGCAATGATTTACCACAAATCTTGTGATAATAGAACAAGCAGTAAAACTTGGGTTGTTAGTGGGATTTATGAAATGCTTGGTATGCAGAGGCCTTGTCCTTGGCCTTGTCCGTTTTCTTATGGGGCCGGTCCAAGGCTCCCACCAGTGAGGATTAACTATTCTGCCGCTATGGCACCCAAAATGCTAAAACATGCAATTTTTTTTTTTTGGTCTGCTTAAATTGCTTAAGCAAATTTAGATAACGAAGCAGAAAATGTTCTCCCTTATCAAGTGCTGAGAGCCTTCCTGGCCATTTATCAAAGTCTAGCTTTCCACTTAGGCCTCTGGTGCTTGTGTTTTTCAGGATGGAAGAAGGTCTAGGAATGCACCTGAAATTCAGTTTTGACAATATTATTGATTTCATTGTTTCATGCTTTCCCCCCAAAGACCATTGGGCCTACGTGTCTTCTTGTTCGTTACCTTATTGACGTTCTTGCCATAGATCAATCAGTCTCGAACTAGCCTGGTTTGGAAGAGAACAGTAGATCATCTTTAAAAAGGAATCTTAATTTAGAAAAGCAGCTGGGAATTCTTCAACCATTGTGATTGGTCGGATGGCATCATTTGAACTTTCTCAAAATCCGTATCACCAGAAACATGGAAATGATGGGGCTGCTTTAATCATGCCTGATGACAACACATTTACTCAACTGTCCTGTTAGCAGCTAGCTCCATTTTTTTTTCAGGACAGGTTGATCCAGTCCTGGTTATATGCACTATGTGAATGAACTTCTAGTTCAGGTTTTCCTAAGAAAAACAGATTACACCAGCATACAGTTCAAGCTCCTCTTACCCACCTACAAGAGCATTCACTCTGCAGCTCTGCACTACGTCTCCTCTCTTACCTCCCCCTACACGCCACTCATCAGGCAGGTACCTCCTATCTGTGCCCTTCTTCTCTACTGCCTCCGTGCTTTCCACCTGCCTGCACTGTGTGCTTGGAAGAGACTTCCTGAACTGGTGTGCCATGCTCCCTCTCTGGCCTTATTTAAATCCTGCCTAAAAAGCCACCTTTTTGAGGCTGTTTTCAAATCTTAGCCTGATTGTCCCACTAACAGCCTTATTAATTTTTAACCAATATCTTAAATGAAATTCCTAAAGTCTCTTTTGCCCTGCATGTTTGTCTTGATTAGATTGTAAGCTCTACTGGGCAGGGACTCTGTCTTGCGTTTTTATTGTACAGTGCTGCCTACGTCACGTAGTGCTAAAGAAGTGGTAAGTAGTAGTAGTATCTTAAAAAAACAGATTAAACCAACTGGTGAATCTGCTGACACTAAGCCCCAGATAATGTCAACAAGGAGAAATGCTTTCAAAGCTACAACTGAAATATTATGCAACTAGGGCTTTTTTGCAGATGCGCCTATACTATGTAACGCGCCACCTGTGCAGACCCAAGCAGAGTTAAATCTTTTAAAGTTCTGTAAGCAAGTTAAGACCCTTCTATTCCCAAATTAGATGTAAAAGGGTTCAGAACAGCAATTTGTGAAGCAGCCATCTAATGTCTTCTTGTGTTGTAATGTATTTATTGTTTTTCTGTGTTCATGTTGCGCATGAAGTGGACCCTTGGTCTGGGGCAGGGTTGGTCGGATCCGGAGGGCGCCTGCCACCAGAAGGCGGAGTACAGAAGGAGATGATCTCAGGTGGGCCTCGTAGGATCTCAGATAAGATAGTTCAGGTTAGGCCCTCCACCACAAGGGTGCATGGTCGTTGTCCACGGAGGAAGGCCGGAGGCCACAGAAGGCCAGCAAGAAGAGTCCAATGGAAAGCTAGGGTCAGTACCAAGAGATCAGTCCAGAGTAGTTAGCCAAGGCAAGGTCGGGTTCCAGAAGGCAGTCAGCGTAGAAAGGTCACAGGCAAAGGTCTGGGCAGGTGGCAGGCGAGGATGGTCAAGGAACAGGCAAAAGGTCAGTACCGAGAAGACAGTCCGGGAATACTACCTTGGAAGGCAAGATGAGGGAACCGGAGACATGGAAGACACTGAAGACACAAGGACGTTGGAACAGAAGGACGCTGGAATGGAAGGCACTTGGATCAGTAGCCATCAGAGTGGCAACCTGGCGAGGAATCAACCAGAGCAAATGTTCTTCCAGACCTGGGTCCCAGCCACCACAGAAGCGGACACCGAACAGAACGGAAGTCCCAGGAAGCAGTCAACCAGGACATGGGATCCGGAGCAAACACTGAACCAGGAGCAGTGGAACAACCCAATTCCAAGGCGAAGACTGAATGTCCACGAAGCCCTTTTGTAGGGCTAGGAGTTAACTCCCTGGGAGGATCTTACAGGTGGGGTTCAAGGGACCGCGCCCTCACAGTCCCTTTAAATAGGGAAGAGAACCGCGAGCCTGCCCCTTAGGAGGAGCTGTAGCAGGAAGCAGGACCCTGGACAGCGGCCATGCTGCTGCTGTTGTTCAGGAGGAGCCGAGGGAGGGCCGAGGACAGGCCCAGAGGTAAGCGACAGCATCAAAGCCACTGAAGAGGAACTGAGGGTGGCTCCAGCCACAGGAGAGGTCCCGGCTTCGGGAGCCTCCAGGCCGCGAGGCGCACAGATTCACCAGCGGCTTCCTACCGCATTAGGGAAGGCCCGACACGGCTCCTGCTGTGCCGGCAAGATGGCGGCCAGGCTGTGGGGATCTACGGCGTCGGTGGCTCCAGGATGGCTGTGGGAGCGGCGAAGATAGCGGCCTCTGGGCTGCGAGGAAAATCAAGCTGCAGGGGAAATCAAGCTGCAGGGGAGGTGAAAGAAGCTATTTTAGCCAAAAGATCTTCATTCAAAAATTGGAAGAAGGATCCAACAGAAGAAAATAGGATAAAGCATAAACGTTGGCAAGTTAAATGTAAGACATTGATAAGACAGGCTAAGAAAGAATTTGAAAAGAAGTTGGCTGTAGAGGCAAAAACTCACAGTAAAAACTTTTTAAAATATATCCGAAGCAGAAAGCCTGTGAGGGAGTCAGTTGGACCATTAGATGATCGAGGGGTTAAAGGGGCACTTAGAGAAGATAAGGCCATTGCAGAAAGATTAAATGATTTCTTTGCTTCGGTGTTTACTGAAGAAGATGTTGGGGAGGTACCCGTAATGGAGAAGGTTTCATGGGTAATGATTCAGATGAACTGAATCAAATCACGGTGAACCTAGACGATGTGGTAGACAGGGCCGGTCGCGCTAGTCACGTGGTCTGCCGAGCGTGGCCGTGACAGAGCCAAGCTCGGCAGACCACGTGATATCTCCTGGGCCGGCCTGGGCGGCGAACCCCCGGGCCAGTCTTCATCGGGAATCCGCCGCTGGTGGTAGACCTGATTGACAAACTGAAGAGTAGTAAATCACCTGGACTGAATGGTATACACCCCAGAGTTCTGAAGGAACTAAAAAATGAAATTTCAGACCTATTAGTAAAAATTTGTAACCTATCATTAAAATCATCCATTGTACCTGAAGACTGGAGGATAGCAAATGTAACCCCAATATTTAAAAAGGGCTCCAGGGGCGATCCGGGAAACTACAGACCAGTTAGCCTGACTTCAGTGCCAGGAAAAATAGTGGCAAGTGTTCTAAACATCAAAATCACAGAACATATAGAAAGGCATGGTTTAATGGAACAAAGTCAGCATGGCTTTACCCAAGGCAAGTCTTGCCTCAAAAATCTGCTTCACTTTTTTGAAGGAGTTAATAAACATGTGGATAAAGGTGAACCGGTAGATGTAGTATACTTGGACTTTCAGAAGGCGTTTGACAAAGTTCCTCATGAGAGGCTTCTAGGAAAAGTAAAAAGTCATGGGATAGGTGGCGATGTCCTTTCATGGATTGCAAACTGGCTAAAAGACAGGAAACAGAGAGTAGGATTAAATGGACAATTTTCTCAGTGGAAGGGAGTGGGCAGTGGAGTGCCTCAGGGATCTGTATTGGGACCCTTATTTTTCAATATATTTATAAATGATCTAGAAAGAAATACGACGCGTGAGATATTCAAATTTGCAGATGACACAAAATTGTTCAGAGTAGTTAAATCACAAGCAGATTGTGATAAATTGAAGGAAGAGCTTTGAGACTGGAAAATTGGGCATCCAAATGGCAGATGAAATTTAATGTGGATAAGTGCAAGGTGATGCATATAGGGAAAAATAACCCATGCTATAATTACACAATGTTGGGTTCCATATTAGGTGCTACAACCCAAGAAGAGATCTAGGCGTCATAGTGAATAACACATTGAAATTGTCGGTTCAGTGTGCTGCGGCAGTCAAAAAAGCAAACAGAATGTTGGGAATTATTAGAAAAGAAATGGTGAATAAAACGGAAAATATCATAATGCCTCTGTATCACTCCATGGATACTTGAATACTGTGTACAATTCTGGTCGCCGCATCTCAAAAAAGATATAGTTGCGATGGAGAAGGTACAGAGAAGGGCTACCAAAATGATAAGGGGAATGGAACAGCTCTCCTATGAGGAAAGACTAAAGAGGTTAGGACTTTTCAGCTTGGAGAAGAGACGGCTGAGGGGGGATATGATAGAGATGTTTAAAATCATGAGAGGTCTAGAACGGGTAGATGTGAATTGGTTAATTACTCTTTCGGATAATAGAAAGACTAGAGGGCACTCCATGAAGTTAGCATGGGGCACATTTAAAACTAACTGGAGAAAGTTCTTTTTTACTCAATGCACAATTAAACTCTGGAATTTGTTGCCAGAGGATGTGGTTAGTGCAGTTAGTATAGCTGTGTTTAAAAAAGGATTGGATAAGATCTTGGAGGAGAAGTCCATTACCTGCTATTAAGTTCACTTAGGGGCGGATTTGAAATGCCCTGCGCGTGCCGGCATGTGCAGAGCCACGAGATGCGCGTAAGTCCCGGGGCTTTGTAAAAGGGGCGGGGAGGGGGCATGTTGGGGGCGTTCCCGAAATGACGCGGAGTTTCGGGGGCGGGTCCCGGCATTTCGGGGCGGGCCCGGAGGCGTGGCGCCGGCCCGGGGGTGTGGTCGAGGCCTCCGGACCAGCTCCCGGGTTGGGTGACGGCGCGCCAGCAGCTTGCTGGCGCGCGCAGATTTACGCCTGCTTTTAGCAGGCGTAAATCTGCCAACAAAGGTAAGGGGGGGTTTAGATAGGGCCGGGGAGGTGGGTTAGGTAGGGGAAGGGAGGGGAAGTGGGGGGAGGGCGAAGGAAAGTTCCCTCCGAGACTGCTCCGAAATCGGAGCGGCCTCGGAGGGAACAGGCAGCGCGCGCTGGGCTCGGCGCGCGCAGGTTGCACAAATGTGCACCCCCTTGAGCGCCGACCCCGGATTTTATAAGATACGCGCGGCTACGCACGTATCTTATAAAATCCAGCGTACTTTTGTTCGCGCCTGGTGCCCAAACAAAAGTACGCGATCGCGCAATTTTTTAAAATCTACCCCTTAGAGAATAGCCACTGCCATTAGCAATGGTAACATGGAATAGACTTAGTTTTTGGGTACTTGCCAGGTTCTTATGGCCTGGATTGGCCACTGTTGGAAACAGGATGCTGGACTTAATGGACCCTTGGTCTGACCCAGTATGGCATGCTTTTATGTTCTTATATTCTTGCCAGGCCACAGGGCAGCGGCAGTGGAGGTAAGAGTTGGCTCGTGGCTCCAATCACGGGCCGCATCACAACAGTTTGTTATGTTGGATGGTTTTAATTGGCTTTTATTGATTCACGTTTTATTTTGTTTGCCTTGTTTCTATGACAGGAATATGTACATTATGATGTAAACCACTGCTATAATTAATTACTGGCAGGTAAGTGGTATATAAATTTATTTAAAAAAAAATTCAGTTAGGAAAAGGTTGAAGATGGCAGAGCTTACACTTGGATATCCTAAAAACTTAACTTGCTGTGAGGGGATTAGCAGGACAGGTTTGGGAAGCCCCTGAAGACAGTGTAGAACCTTCCAGGTACTGAATAAGACCATGCCCACAAAAGAATGCAAACCACCTATCCTCCTTCTTCTGTGCAGCATCACTGCATTCCTAGGTGTGAATTTTAGTCTTGTTAGCCGCATTATCTTCTGCTGTGAGCAGGCAGCCTCCCAGCTATGCAGGAATTCCTGTACTGTGCAGGGAAAAGTTTCCCCATTAATGGTGCAGGAGAAAAGAAAAATATTCCTAAACAATTTAATCAAAGGGACAAATAAGTAAATGGTTAAACTAATGTGCAATTTCACTACTGGTTAGGTGTGACCTAAACGCCAGATGATGAAATGGAGATGGGAAAAACCTGGAGGGATGAGTGCTACATTTTTACAATGCCCGGTTGGCTCCAGGTCCATCAGGGGCAGGCAGAGCCAGCCCTCGTCTTATTTCCTTGCATCTATGGCTGCTGACCTCCCTAGACATACAGGGCCAGGTCTGTCTAAGCTCAGGCCACCTAAAATCCATCTCCCGCCATCCACATGCCCAGGCTGCTTAGACACTGCTGCGGACAGAAGATGGTCTTGCCATCAGCAGCTAAGGGGATCCCCATTCAAAGTGCCACTTGAAAATGCCACACGGAAGTACCCTAGTGTTGCGCTCGGAGGTGAACCCTTGTCCTGGAGCAGTGGAGAACGGCTCCCTGGTAGGAACCAGGAAGCACCTGCCCCCAGGGGGTGGAGCACTAGAGGAAACAGAGGCTAGGATGAGCTTCACCACTGGAAGCCCGTGGTCCCTCCGGGTGGAGCCCGTAGGGACCCAGGTGGGCCTCACAGGATCTCCTGGAGAGGTAGTAGACAGGCCTGCCCACGGACAGCAAGGGAGCGCGGTCGGACTCAAGGCTGAAGGTCTGATGGAGCAAGGAAGACCAGAACAGCGTAGGCGATGACAAGGCAAGGGACAGAGCCAGAATCAGGAAAAATGGTCAATGGCAGCCGTGGTCAGCATCCGAGGATCAGTCCGAGGAGTAGTCAACGAGGCAGGTGTCAGGTTCCGGAGGTCAGACGAGGTCACAAGGCAGGCAGAGGTCAGGATCCAGGCAGCAGAAATAATGGTCAAAGAACAGGCCGAGGTCAGTACCAGAGAGACAGTCCGAGGGTACTACCTGGGGAGTCGAGACAGACGGACACTGGAACAGAAGGACGCTGGAACAGAAGGACACTGGAACAAGACTGGAACAGAAGAATGCTGGAACAAGGCTGGAACAAGACTGGAATGAGATTGGAACAAGGCTGGAACAAGACTGTGAACGCGGAAACAAACTAGTACACTTACAGTGCTGACCCGATTGCCAAAGCAAAGAAGTGCAGGCAGGAACTTCCTTATATTGAACATTCAATCAAGGCGTGCCGCGGAGCTAGGACCCGCCCCTGGCCCTACAAGAGACCAGGCGGCACACGCGCACGTAGGGGCATGGCCAACACCACTGGAGACGCCGAACTCTGGCGTGAGGCCTGATGCTTAGTGGAAGGCCCGGCGACCGCCGCTGCGGGACGCTGAGGCCTGGAGGAGCTCGCAGCTGCTGCTGGGAGGGCCGACCCGTGACCTGCAGAGGAGCTAATGAGGTGAGCAGGCCCGTGCACGGGCGGGGTGCGGACCGGATGCGTAACACCTAGCTCCTGGATGAATTTGCCAAGATAGGTTTTCATCTTTTGCTTCTATTTCTGCTGTTGCTGCTCCCTATTTTGTTTTTTACTCGCATCTAGGATTTGTTTGTATGTATCCATTCGAGCTGGGCCTATCCTATGCTATTACTTTTTTCTTAATATTTTAGTCTCAGTGTATATTTGATTATCTCTTGCATATTTTCTTGGCTCCCGCCACTGTTAGCTTAGTATCTGCAGGAAATATCTCACCTAAGGCATTTAACTTTTTAACTTTTGAGAGGAGTGGTCACTAGGACAAGATGTTTCTAGAGAATTTGAGAAGGATACAACATCAGGAACTGAGAGAGAGAAGGGTTGTGACAGATACAGGCATATATATTATCTTTTTTTTCTAACTCAGTGCTCCCCAGCCAGTGTGCCATGGTAACCTGGTGTGTCCTCAGGCCTGATCATGCATGCCATGGAGAAATCACCACTGTCTGATACTCAGATCCCCACCAGCACCTGGGCTCTACTCTCAGCACTTTGCAGCTACAAGAGATGCCAGCCTTGGCCCTTAAACATGTAGGAGCTCCTTTCTGAGAACCCGTGTAATCATGCATGCCTCCTCTTCCTAGCTACAGCATGAGCCCTGGAGTGTGCATTCAGGATAGAGATAGCCGGGCCCCGTTTTGTGCAGCACATACAGGGGCCGACGCAATAAGACAGCCTCTGAAAATGTATAGCCACATTCCCTGTGCGCCCGATGCACTATTTAAATGAGAGGAAAATCAGAGCAGAACTGTGCTTCTCTGGCACTGAAATGCCAGAGATCTTGTAGGATCCCAGATGAGATAGTTCAGGTTAGGCCCATCACCACAAGGGTGCACGGTCGTTGTCCATGGAGGAAGGCCGGAGGTCACGGGAGGCCAGCAAGAAGCGTCCAATGGAAAGCAAGGGACGGTACCAAGAGATCAGTCCAGAATAGTTAGCCAAGGCAAGGTCGGGTTCCAGAAGGCAATCAGCATAGTCAGGTCACAGGCAAAGATGCCCAACAACTGCAACAGGTGCTCAATATGAGCATCCGTTTTGATCGTGCTTTTTGATTATTTTGCTGAGGTGCTAATTTAAATGCTGAAGTTTATTATATCAGGCGCCCATTGCTAAGGTGTCTAAATTGTGCGGTCATAAGAAAGATGCGCTTCCTTTTGATCAAATCAATATACATATATTTTTTTCACTGCAATCAGTAAATTTAAGAGTCAGGATGATACTAAGGAGGATGACACATTTATCGCAACACAGAGGACCATATTTTTTAATGTTTCTCATGAGCTCTTGAGTGCAAACTAACTTTATTCCATCTCCAGAGCTGGAGTTAAATTCCCCATGCAACAGATGCCCAACCTTTGGGCGCGCTTTTCTGCATTGGAGCCTAATAGTCAATGCCTTCATCGACATGGAATTTACAGACATTGAGCGTTATCGGGTACCCGTTTGTTAGGACATGCATTTTGGGAGTGCTAATCTCCTTGCTGCAATGGATGCTATTCTTGCACGCCCAAAACACGTGCCCAACCGCAAGTAAACCCGTGCACCAGGCTGGGCGCACCTTATTGCATCAGCCCCTCATTGCACACAGTACATCTTTAGCTTTCCTCTGAGTCCTTCCAGTTTCTGTCTTATCCCCAGGCTGAGTGAGATGGGAAGAACATGCACTGAGTGCAGGCCCTGACTCATTCTGAGTGATGGGAGCAGCAGCCATGGAGGAGCTGAGGTAATTAGCTGAGCTGGCTGCCCACCTACTTCTCCCTTCTTTTGCACTTGTATAGAGAGGGAATTGGTCCATTATGATAAGTTAATGTATGTTGCCCCCTCACCCTTTCCTTTTGTTTCAAAATTTGAAAGAGAAGACTGGTGGGGCTTTCAGTGTTTCCCTAGCTCTTCTTTTGGCCATACAAGTCCTTTCCATGTCCACACTGCCTGCTGCATGGAGGTTGGTGTGTCACTCAACATTTTTGTTTACATAGATGTACCTTGGATTTGAAAGGTTGGGAAACACTGGCCTAACTGCACTAATATCAATGGGAGGAACTGTCTTAGTAAACATTCCCTTAATTTCTGAGGGCACTCGGAAACCATCACTGCCCTCATAAACCCTCTCATAAAATCTCAGGCTTTTTAATGCTCATTCAATAAGAAATAAAATTCCTACTCTTTATCACCTGTTAATTGATGACTGTTGATATTGCCTTATCACAGAGATCTGGCTAAGGGATACTGATGTTCCTATTATTGCACAAATCTGCCTCTCAGGTTTCTCATATATTACACAATGAAGATTAGCCTCCTCACTAGCCTTGGGGTACACTAGATTATACACAGATGATATCCAGTTCTTCTTTCCTGTGAACTCATTTTGGGATGAAACTCAAAAACTTGCTTCACTTTGCATTTCCTGGCATTCTGTTCTAATAAGCTTTCACTTAACCTTGATTAAATTGAAGTTCTCATTCTCTCTCTACGTTTCTGTCTTCCTCTTTTCCATCATCAATCACACTTAATGACTGTCAAATACTTATCTCTGACACAGTGCACAATCTTGATGTTTTGATAGATCCTTCACTTTCAATGCATGCCCATGTCAACTCATTGTCTCGCTCTCTTCATTTCAAACTCCAATTACACAGTCACTTAAAATCTCTTTTAGAACCCTCTAATTAGCTTCATTCTTTCATGTTTTCAAGTCTTGTTTACTGTAATTTGCTATTAACTGGTGTTCCATTTCAAGTCATACAAAATTCTGCTGCTTGTCTCTTAACTAGCACACCCATCGAGAACATATTACACCTGTTTTGCAATCCCTTCATTGACTCCTAGTTTCCTATCGTATTCAATATAAACTAGTAATCATTGTACACACGCTAATGAATAATGTTGCCTCTTCATGGATCTCCTCGACTTCAAAGCTCTACACACCCTCCCGCTCATTGCGCTCCTCCGATCGTACTGTTGCGATGTGGACCCTTGGGCCAAGGCGGGGTTGACACTACCTACAGGGGGCGAACCACACTGTAGGTCCCCACCGTTGGCAGGCAGCCCAAGGTGTTGCAGAGACCCTACTGAACCTTCACCATTACCAGCCCTTGTTCCCCACAGGTTGAGCTCTTGGGTGCCGGGGCCAGCTGGACTTAGGTGCAGGTCTCTGTACGAAGGTTCCAGGTGGACGTTGGGCTAAGGCAGAGTCATACGGGCCAGAGTCAGGGTAGGGAGCGAGCAGATGAATCCAAGGGACAAGCTGAGGTCAAGACAGGCAGCAAGTGGTCAAATCCAGAAGACAGGCCGAGGTCAGGGTAGGCAGCGAGCAGGCGAATCCAGGAGACAGGCCGAGGTCAGGGCAGGCAGTGAGCAGAGGAATCCAAGAGACGTACCAGGGTCAAATCCAGAAGAGCAGTCCCGGGAGCTGGAGCGGGAACTGGAGCTGGAGCAGGATCAGGAACTGGAGCAGGAGCTGGAGCAACACACTACCCACGTGGAGCTGAGCCGTTGCTGAGGCGATTCTGGGAGGGGAGGGCAGAGCTGCCCTTATATAGACCTTCCTGCTGATGTCATCAGATAGGGCTGTGGGTGAGTTTTCCGCCGTGGCCCCTTTAAAGGTCAGGATGAGCCATGTGCACGCACGCGCCTAAGGAGCCCTATGGGGGAAGGCGCGCTAACGTTGGCATCAGGTTGCTGCAGAGGAGGGCGGCGAAGGCGGCTTCCTCGGGCTGCATCCATGGGGCAAGGTGAAGGGCCTTGGCAGGGAGTGAGTAGAGCTGGCCGCGGAGCGCGGCAGCCAGCCACCGCAACACACACCCTCTGCGAAGCTTGCCTACCTTGATGAAACTACGGAAGGCCTTTTCCACTGTTGCTCCAACTCACTTGAACTACCTTCCAGCTCATTTAAGGAGCCTAAAAGATATTAAATCTTTTAAAAGAACCCTCAAAACTTATTTTTTCAGATTGGCATTTGATACCACCTAGCCAAGATGATCTGTGAAACTTTTGATGTCTTTCTTTTGTCTGACTATCTGTCAAGTAAGATGATTTTATGATTTTTAAATGTATGTTTTCTTTGTACTCCACCTTGAACTATGGAAGTGTGGGTAATAATCAATATTTTAAATAAATACATTTACTTTGGGGAGAGGGGTGGCTATTGGTTTTTTTATTCTGACATTATTATCACTCATGTTCAGCCTACCCAAGCACATTTGTAAACATTGAGTCTAGCAATAAAATACTGTAATTTTATTATTGCTATATCAAGGCCCAAGAAATAATAATGTTTCTCTACAAGCTTACGAGAATTAATAACCAAACTATTTTTATCAACTAAGAAGCTTACTGTGTTAGGTGACTTCAGTGTCCTTTGTAATGATATTTCTGATAACTATGCAGGTGTTAGGTTTTTTTCATGTAATAGATGGTCCTACTCACATGGCAGACCACACAATACTTGCAGTATTTTAAAATGAGCTATTTGAGGATCAGAGAATATGTCTCAGATTACTTTAGAACATTACTTTCAACCTTTTATTAGCCAAAAGGGCAGCCCTAGATTGTCAATAGGTATTATACCTGTACCTAGGGCAGCAAACATTTAGGGTCAGCAGGCTGTCTAAATTTGCAGCCTTCCAACTCTGCTAAATCTCATTCAGCAGAGAACAGCCTTCTACTGTCCTGTAACAGATTCTTATAGGAGGTGGGAATTAAAAGCACCAAAAGTGCCTAAGGGACAGCAAAATCCTAAACCCGTCCCTGCAGAAGATGCAAAAAGAAAAATTCAGGCCAAAGGCCAGGTCAACCATCAGTAACTTGCAACAGGAATTAATAAGTATCCTAAATAAATTAATAGACCTTCTTGTAATTATGGTGGGCTCCTGGAATCTGGAAACGGAGAAAGTGAGAGATCATGTTGCTCCCATTTAAGGCTTATTTGGTTAAGCGAACTAGAAATGCCCCCAATGTATACCTACCTTCAGAGAGCTGAAAAACCACAGCAAGGAGGCTGCAAAAGAAGTGGAGGAATTCCCTATTAGCAGAGGATAAAGAGAGTTGCAGGTTAATTTAGAAGATGTACAACTCTGAGATCATAGCTGCCAAGAAAGCCACCTTTCTGAGTCTCCGTTTTCATTGAATAACAGACCCAAAATATTGTGTAGGGTGGTATCTGACCTGCTGAATAGCAGCTGTAGATGTATACTGTAAAAGATTTGCTGAATCTGCTCAGAAAATGTTAAGAAAAGGAAGAACTTAGATTTTAACACATTGTCATCTTCTCCATCTTGTTTAGTCTCTACATCAAACATCTGCTCAGTTCTTTGGAGGCCATTGACTTAGAGAAGACAATAGACCAGATCCTGAGTAAGAATAGACCAATCACCTGCCAACTAAACCCCTATAGTTCTTGGTGGTCAAATTGGCCAGGCACAATTATTAATATAATCTATGCATCCCTGATAGAAGGTTGTAGAAACTAACATGTTATCTGTTGCCGTGTTTGCAATATTAGTAAATTGATCGAAAGAGATGTTGCGACACAGTACAACTAATTTGTGGAAGGTCATCAAATTCTAGTTATTGTGTAATTCAGACTAAATTATTGACTTTGTTAGATTCTCTCCATAGATTCATGGATAACGGGATTAACATAGAACATAAGCTTTGCCATACTGGGTCAGACCAACATCCACCAAGCCCTGTTTCTAACAGTGGCCAGTCCAGGTCATAAGTGCCTATCAGGATCCCAAAAGATAAATAAATTCCATGCTTCTTATCTCAGGGATAAGCAATGGATTTCCTCAAGTCCACTTTGATAATGGTTTATGGACCTTTCCTCCAGGATCTTGTCTAAACCTGTTTAAATGCTGCTACATTAGCATCTTTCATCACATCCCATCACGGATCATTTTCAAAACACTCACTATTTTGCATAAAGCCATCTACAAAGATAACTTCTCCTGGCTGTCTGAACCGATCCGTTTCACACAATCAACCCGCCCCACCAGAGCAAACTACACTTGTACTCTGCAAATCCCTCCCATCAAGAGAGCCCGACTAACCTCCACCAGGGTTCGTGCCTTCTCCATTGCAGCCCCAACCCAATGGAATGCTCTCCCCTTAAATCTACGTCTGGAGTCATGCCCCACCAAGTTCAGAAAAATGCTAAAAACCTGGCTCTTCCTGGGATTCCACCAAGCCTTCCCGGACTAAATCTGCCTTACACTTCTCCCACCTACTGCTGTGTAAATATTCATCCCCCTTCTCCTTCCTAAGCCCAGAAAATAGTTCTCTTTCTCCCTCATACATACCCCTCCCCTATCGTTCAGTTTTATTTCTTCGGGCTCTCGGTTAGAGCCCCTCTAATTCTTGCTTGATATTTGTCCACTCCCCCATCCCTGTTTGATGTACTTTCCACCTGCTGTTACACTGTAAACCGATATGATGTGTATTTTAATGTCGGTATAGAAAAGCTGTTAAATAAATAAATAAATAAATAAATAAACATCCTTCAGCAACGAATTCCAGAGCTTAATTATGTGTTGAGTTAAAAATTATTTTCTCCTATTGTTTTAAATGTATAACTTAGTACTTTCATTGCATGTCCCCTAGTCTTTGTACTCTTTGAAAGAATAAACAACCAATTTGCATTTATTCGTTCCATTCCACTATGATTTTATAGACCTCTATCATATCTCCCCATCAGCCATCCCTTCTTCAAGCTGAAGAGCCTTAGCTTTTCCTCATAAGGGAATTGTTCCATCCCCTGTATCATTTTGGTTGCCCTACTCTGAACCTTTTTAATTCTGCTGTATCTTTTTTGAGATACAGTGACCAGAATTGTACACAATCCTCAAAATGGAGTCACACCATGGAGGCACTATAGTATTGTTTTATTCTCCATTCCTTTCATAATAATCCTTAGCATACTATTTGCTTTCTTGGCTGCCGCCACACACTGAGCAGAGCATTTCAACATATTATCCATGATGAAGCCAAAATCTTTCTCCTGAGTGGGAACTCCTAATTTGGAACCTTGCATTGTGTGGCTATAATTTAAATTGCTCATCCTTAAATCCATCACTTTGCACTTGTCCACATTAAATATCATCTGCCATTTGCATGCCCAATCTCACAGCCTAGCAAGGTTCTCTTGCATTTTCTCACAATCCTCTTGTGATTTAACAACTTTGAATAATTTTGTGTCATCTGCAAATTTGATCACCTCACTCATTGTTCCCAATTCTAGGTTGTTTATAAATATGTTAAAAAGCACTAGTCCCAGAAAAGATTCCTGGGGTACTCTACTATTCACCTGTCTCCATTGAGAAAATTGACAGTTTGTCATGATTTTACCTGCTATGCAGCCTCTCTGGGCCATGGTTTTGCCTGCTGTGCAACCTCCTCTCCACTAGGAGTCCTCAGTGAGCCTCGCTCTCAGCTGTACAAGTCACCACTTCACTGATCACCTGATGCTTAATCCCCTTATAGAATAAGGGGTTGTGGATGCATGTCCAAAACCTGCGTCCACCCACAGGTTATTAAACAGTGCGCTCTGCTGAGTGTACTGTATTGCATCGGCCCCATGCTAGTTTCAACCATTTTACCCAGCACTGAAATCAGGCTCAATGATCTATAATTTTTTGGATCATCCCAGAACCCTTTTTAAGAATTTGATGAAGCAAAGCCACATACTCCTAATTAAGTTGTTGCCCAAATGACGGACTTGATTCCTGTTCTAATTTTCATAATAGCAATGATTGTGAATGTTTTTATGTGACCCATCCCAACCTCTGAAGGGTGCAGGATATAAGTGTTTTTAAAGAAAGAAAGAAATTGGTGTTATAATGGCAACCCTTCAATCTTCAGTACCGTAAATAATTCTAAAGTTAGTTTACAAATTGCTAATAGTATGTCTGAAATTTCATTTTTCAGTTCTTTGAGCACTGTGGGATGTATACCATCTGGTCCAGATAATTTGCTACTTTTTAGTTGGTCAATTTACCTTATTACATCTTCTAGGTTCACTGAGATTTGTTTCAGTTCCTCTAAATCATCATTTTTAAATATATTTTCTTTAGTGTTCGGGTGGGTCACTCCCAATGAGTGGGTTATGCACCTCTGCCAGCAGATGGCGATGGACAATGTACCTAAAAAGTTTTTATTATGAATTTTTGCTTCCATAGCAAGCTTATTTTCAAATACACTCTTTGCCTTTCTTTTCAGTGCTTTGCATCTAACGTGCAAGTGCTTTTGCTGTTTCCTCTTTTTTTTTCATTTGGATCCCTTTTCCAATTTTGTGAAAGATGTTCTTTTAGCTATAATAGCCTCTGTCTTCTCACCTTTTAACCAAGCCAGTAGTTGTTTAGCTTTCTTTCTGCCTTTGTAATGTGTGGATTATATCTGGTCCAGACTTCCAAGATGGTATATTTTTAACAAGATCAATGCCTGCTGTAAACTCTTGCAAGTGAATTTTCAAAGAAGTTATTTATGTAAATTTAACATACTATCATAGCAATTTTCAAAAGCCATTTACTCATGTAGTACACTTCCCAGTTTTAAGTGTATAAATGCTTTTGAAAATCAGGACCTTAACCTTGGTAGCTACTTAATTTCAGTTTTTTCCTCACCATTTTCTTCATTTTATTATAGTCTGCCATTTGAAAGTTAAATATCATCACAGCATCCAAGGTGCCCCAAAACTATTACTTCTCCCACCAAATCCTGTGTTCCACTAAGGACTCGGTCTAAAATAGTTTCCCCCTCTTGTTGGTTCTTGTACCAGCTGCTCCATGAAGCAGTCAAATAATTGATACAGTTATCAAGTTACTGTCTGCTTTATCTTCCTCTTCCCAGTTCTGGCACCCCTGTTCATTGTAACTTTTGTCTTCTCTATACCATGTTAATAGTTAGTTAGGTTACGACCCTTGTTATTTGTAAACCGACATGATATGATCTGTATCATGAATGCCGGTATAAAAAAGCACTAAATAAATAAAATAAATAAAATCTAGGAACTTTACCTCTCTAGAATGTCCTGATGTGACATTCACCCAATCAATACTGGGGTAATTGAAATCACTCATTATTACTGTGCTGCTGATTTTGTTAGCTTCCCTAATTTCTTTTAGCATTTCATTGTCTGTCTGTTCATTCTGACCAAATGGATGGTAATACACCCCACTGCTATTTTATTCCCTTTTTCATCGGAAATTTCTATCCATAAAGATTCAACATTGCATTTTGTTTCCTGTAGAACTTTTATCCTGTTTGACTCAATGCTCTCTTTAACATATAGTCCCATCCCTTCATTAATTTGATCCATCCTATCATTTTGATATAAATGGTACCCTGGTATCCCAGTGGCCCATTGGTTATCCTCCTTCGACCAGGTCTCTGAGATGCCAATTATTAGAGATGTGAATCGTGTGCCAGATCATCTTAACGATCAGATTAGGCTGGGGGGGGGGGGGAATCTGATCGTTAAGATATGTGAATTGGAATCGTTTCCGATTCCAATTCACATCGCTAATTTTTTTTTTTAGGGAGGCCCGCGCCGCTAAAAAAAAAACAATCCACCCGACCCTTTAAATCGACCCCACCCTCCCGACCCCCCCAAAACCTTTTAAAATTACCTGGTGGTTCAGGGGGGCCTCGGGGAGAGATCCAGGGGGGCCTCAGGGAGAGGAGAGATCCAGGGGGGCCTCGGGGAGAGATTTCCCGTTCCCAGGCATCAGCTGTTCTAAAAAAAAAATGGCGCCGATGCACCTTTGCCCTTACCATGTGACAGGGTATCCGTGCCATTGGCCGGCCCCTGTCACATGGTAGGAGCACTGGATGGCCGGTGCCATCTTGGCGCGGCCATCCAATGCTCCTACCATGTAACAGGGGCCGGCCAATGGCACGGATACCCTGTCACATGGTAAGGGCAAAGGGGCATCGGCACCATTTCTTTTTAGAACAGCTGATGCCTGGGAATGGGAAATCTCTCCCCGAGGCCCCCCTGGACCACCAGGTAATTTTAAAAGGTTTTGGGGGGGGGGGGTCGATTTAAAGGGTCGGGTGGGTTTTTTTTTTAGTGGCGAGGGCCTCCCTAAAATAAAAGGGTCAGGAGGGTGGGGGAGGCTAAGGGGGGTCGATTTAAAGGGTCGGGTGGGTTTTTTTTTTTATCGGGCCATCGGCGCCATTTTAATTAGTGGCAGCCAAAATGGCGCCAATGGCCCGGAGCGGGAGATCGCACCAGGACACCCCCCCCCCCCACTGGACCACCAGGTAATTTAACATTTTGGGGGGGTTCGGGAGGGTGGGGGAGGGTAAGGAATTGGTTTTAAAGGGTCAGGGTGGGTTTAGGGGTTGTTTTGGTGTGCCGGTTTTCCCGCCCTCCCCCAAATGATTCCCGTGCCCTATTTAATGATACAATACAAATGCCCCTGACGATAAATCGGGGGCATTTGTATTGTATTGTGCACTCTAATGATTTAGGACGATTTTAAAATTATCTGACGATAATTTTAATCGTTCAAAAACGATTCACATCTCTACCAGTTATATCTACCTCTTCATCCATAGCTATACACTCTAACTCTCCCATCTTATTTTTTAGACTTCTAGCATTTGTATACAGCAAGTGCAAACAGTAAAACTGAGACAGAAAATCTAAGCATGCAGCCCTCACTCACGCTTGACCACAGACTCTGCTTTGATGTGTGAGAATTGTATAATGCATTGCATGCTTCTTCATGCCTACAGCTACCATTGAGGCAGCAGAGAGAGCTGCCACAAGAAAAAAGCATTACCAACATGAAATAAGATAAAAGATCAGATACTTATCTTCCCTCAGTAAAGTTCACTTCCTGCTGAGCCTCTATTGTTTCACTCATACTCAGCATATCAGTTTGTCAATGTCACAAGATACAGAAGCGAGAAAGGAAAACGCTTTGTTTAGTTTCCATATATTCCTTTCACTGTCCACACCTTTCACAGTCCCACTTACTATTTCCATGTTAAATTATAAGAGAGCATAAGCCAAGAATCATATACATCCCAAGGCATGGGTCAGGTGAGCTCGACAAATATGGCACCTCCCAGGGAGAAGTGAGTTGATGACTTGTAGAAGGCTTACTAGAAACTTTAATAAACAGCCACAAAGTCACATTGCAGTCACATTACGTTTCAATCTGAGTAGTCTGCATGATAAAGAGATGCTATATTTAACCAGTATGTGGAAAACCATGACTGGGATATGGTTATGCTGGGATAAATCTATTCGGGAAGGACTGGGTAGGAAGAAAGAGAGGAGGAGTAGCACTTTATAGAAAAAATAATAGGGATGTGCACTCATTTAAAATGAAATAGACAATGTCAATGACATTTCATTGGAACCGTGAAACAAAAGAAAAAACACCAACATTTTTCTTTCTTTTTAGTTTCGTATTAGTGTTCACTGACCTCAAAATTAGAGAAAATATAAAAAAAAAACCCAAAAATTAACCATTTTAAAAATGAAATCAAGCATAAAACAACATGAAACAGAAATGACACAAAAACCCCCACTGCACACTACTAAAAAATATTAAAGCAACAGAATTGTAGGGTTTATTAGGTAAGGAGGAGACTCCATGGATTAATCTGGGAAGTGGGAACAGAGCATCTGTTTATATTACTGCAAATACAGACTTCCACCACAGGCAGAGGAAACAGAGATTTAATAGAGGATATTCACAAAATTGCCATAAAACGAGAGGTGCTATTGGTAACCTTAAGATAGCGCAGCAAAACCCTTTTTTACATGCGAAAGCCTCAACTCACTCGCGTGAGGTGCAAATGGATCCAGATTCGGAAAAGCCGGTAGCATTACTAGTTGACAGAACAGTTTTCCCTGCAGATAATCCAAAATCTTCCTGCTTTGGTAAGACACTGCAGCTTGTTCTCTTTCTTTTTTTTTTAACTCTCTGAGAACAAATAAAGATACGTAGAAACCAATACTTTCGTTTGGTGCAGAGGTTCAGGTTCCAGGAGTGCAGGCCGTATGGCAGATCAGAAAAGAGCCAGGCCGCTGGCTCTATCCGTCTCCTTTCCCAAAACTTTAGCGACCCAGCCCAGGGCAAACCGTATAAAAAGGATCTCTGAAAGATTGGTAGGGATTGTACACCTGAGCAGTTGGTATGGCCTTTTTCTGCTGTCATTCTTCTACGTTTCTGTTTCAGTAGGTATGGGAAATTAATACGCCCAGTTCCATTGAGCACAGGCGTCCAGATCTGTTATTGTCCTGAATCGGCGCTTTAAGCATAGATTTTGCTTTCAGTGCAGGACACTTGGTTGAACCATGCCATACTGCCATGTCATGAATATATCACTGCGCATATTCGTGCAGTTTTCAAACCATAACCCTTTAATGCTCCTTTGCATGTAATTGTAACCCACAGGATATTTTAGAAATCAACAAAACTGTCATTGCAAACAATTCCAATATTGATATAATTCAAATTATTATTATCATCGGGAGATGCATTTTCTATATTTAAATTTGAGAGGGGGAGGGGTTCATGGAAAGTGTGCCAAGAACTCATGAGGGACTAGGTAGGCAAAGCATGGTAGGGACCAAGCTAATAATTCATTGAAAGCATTCCAATAACAGATAGGAGAGCAAGCCAATCGCTTATTTGTGGCAATGCTTAGTCAATAACTTAAGAGGGAACAAGCCAAAAGCTCAGTGAGGAAAGCTTAGGCAATAACTGATAAGCTCAAACCAGTAATTCATGAAACAATAAGCTAATAACGTTTGGACATCAAGGTAGCAATTCATGAGGAGTGGGGGAGCTAATATTTCCTGACTTGTAAATCTTTTCTGATTTCACTGTCCCCCACACTGGGATCATGAGCAGGGAGGGCCTGAGGAGTAGTATCTGCAATATTCATTCTTTCCTGTCCTCACTGCATGTCTCACTGTGTAGTCAGACAGATATGCTAAGCTCTGCTTTCAACTTCAGAGATGGAGATTGACCCGCTTCTTAAGAACATAAGAACATAAGAAAATGCCATACTGGGTCAGACCAAGGGTCCATCAAGCCCAGCATCCTGTTTCCAACAGTGGCCAATCCAGGCCATAAGAACCTGGCAAGTATCCAAAAACTAAGTCTATTCCATGTAACCATTGCTGATGGCAGTGGCTATTCTCTAAGTGAACTTAATAGCAGGTAATGGACTTCTCCTCCAAGAACTTATCCAATCCAAACTTCGACACATTTCTTACAGAGCGACAATCAAATAAACAGAGAATTTACTGTAAGATGAAAAAGAACTAAAATAATTATACAGAGTCTCTGACTTATTACAGCTGTCATGAGTCTTTCTCAGAATACTGAAGCCCTCTCCTGGACGCACCCCTAACCATCTGGGTTTTCAGGATATCGTAATGAATAGGTACGAGATTGGTTTGCATACCTGGGAGACCTAGCGGCGCAAATCTCTCTCGTGCATTTTCATTATGGTAATCCTGGAACCCGACTGGATAGGTGCACGTCCAGCATGGGGTTGGGAAACCCTGTTTGAGCTGAATACAGAGGTAATAGACAATGCTTCTTCAGGGGCCTGAGAGAAAGACAACTGCAAGCTGAGCCCAGATCTGGTGCCTGAAATGAGACTTTTCACTTCCTGTAGGTAAACAGGTTCCCCATGTTGCCCTGCTTTTAGGATAAAGATTGGACTAAAGGTTACACCCTGAATTAGGCAATGGGAAGCAGGGAAAAAAAGGGGAATCCAGCACAATGAAACATAGAAACATAGAAACATAGAAATGACTGCAGAAGAAGACCAAACGACCCTTCCAGTCTGCCCAGCAAGCTTCACACATTTTTTTTTCTCATACTTATCTGTTTCTCTTAGCTCTTGATTCTATTTCCCTTCCACCCCCACCATTAATGTAGAGAGCAGTGATGGAGCTGCATCCAAGTGAAATATCAAGCTTGATTAGTTAGGGGTAGTAACCACCGCAATAAGCAAGCTACACCCATGCTTATTTGTTTTACCCAGACTATGTTATTCAGCCCTTATTGGTTGTTTTTCTTCTCCCCTGCCGTTGAAGCAGAGAGCTATGCTGGAAATGCATTGAAAGTGAAGTATCAGGCTTATTTGGTTTGGGGTAGTAACCCTAATGAATGCAACACTAATGAACTATTGGATCAATGTTTTTAGTGCCCTTACAGTGTAATTGAGTTAATCAATGTGACCACAGGTCATAGGATGGCAGCGTAACAAAAAAAATATGATATATATAATAAAACAGATTCTATGAACTCTTCAAATAATTTGCATATATATATGTGCACAATGTTATGAGAAATAGAAAAAACATATTGTGAAGTACAGTGTAAATTTTAGAGAAGGAACATGTTGTTTCTGTTGAAAACAGTAAGTATTTCATACAGCATGATATGGCACCCAGATCTAATAGTCAAAAACGTCCTGGGAAAAAAAAAAATTGGATTCTTCATAGGCTGTGATACCTTGGCCTGACATAACAGTCATGTAAAGGACACGAGAGAGAGAAATACCGCAAGCATAAGTGGAACAAGAAGAGAGCGGCACAAAAGGCAACAGAAGACAATCAATAAATAAATGTATAAATGATTAATAAGCAAAAAAAATCAGTAAAAGAATTTTATTATAAGCACATAAAACATGAAACTCACACAAAACCACTTATTTATTTATTTATAGTCTTACTTTGATCTTTGGTACTGCTTTCTTGTTTTTCCAAAATAACAATTATCCAAAGATTTATGAGAACATTTGAGAACAAATTAGGGGATATGTGACACTAAATAGACCTGTTCCTATATTTAAGAGGCAATAAACAGTCTTTAGGAAATTTGATTTCCAAAACTGTGTAGCCAGTGAATTTATTTAAGCAATCTTCATAGATGGTATAGTCCCATAATATGGCCGCATTTCACCAATGAGGCTGCTTCAGGAGGGACACACAGTACAGGATCTGTACAGAAAGCAAATTCAGTGTAAGAACAGATGCAAATACATTAAGGAGAGGAGACTGCAATAAGAAAAACATACCAGAATACCATGTTTACAGTTAGGCTTATGGAAGGAACCTCAAAAAAACAGAACTTCTGTAAATTTATACAAAGCTGAGAGTTAAAAACTGACACAATACATATACTATAGAAAGGCAAATGGACCACAATGCCGCATACAATAAATTGACCTGATACGCACTCCGTTTTGAGGTGCATAGAAATTTTGAGGTCACATCTGAAGAAAGGGCCTATGAGGTGTTGAAAGCTCATGTGCATCATCCTTTATTTATTTATTTATTTTAGGAACATTTTGTGTACCGTCATTTGTAAAAATACATCATAATGGTTAACAGAAAGGTCACATAGAACACAAGGTATACATTAAAAATTATAAATACAATAAAACTCTTACATTAAAAAGGAAGGGAGACAATTTTTTTAAAAAATAGAATAGGCATAAAGACAAGCTTTAGATCTTAATATGGTATTATTATTAGTCTTGTCCTAGGTAGGCTGAGTAAGCTTGTTCGAAAAGCCAGGTCTTCAAAGCTTTTTTAAACTTTTTAAGCTCATTTTTGAGTCTTAGTTCGGCTGGCAAGGTGTTCCAGCGCGTGGGTCCTGCAATGGAGATAATTTTTTCACGTACTAATGTAAGATGGGCAGTATTTACGGATGGAATCTGGAGTAGTCCTTTATTCGCAGATCTTAAAGTTCTGTAATCGAATAGTAAAATTCAGCCAGTCACTTTTCTGGCCGTAAATTGCTTTATGGAGCAAACAGCAAGTTTTATAATATATTCTTGTGTGATTGGGAGCCAGTGCAAATTTATCAGAATGGGCGTAATATGGTCACATTTTCTGCAGTTTGTCATCTTTGGATAAAGTCTTAGGTAGATCTAATGAGTGGTACCATAATCCACAAAGAATCCCAACTGATGAAAAATATTTATCTGTAAACAATTCCTAGTCACATTTTTTTGTTTGTTTAGCCTAGATGTTGAATATTCAGTCAAGGCAGAGCTAATATTTCTTGATCTAATTACCGTGTGCAATTTTAAGATTGTGATATTAGCTTATAAAAATCTGAATGATAAGGGTCCATTCTTACTGAAAGAAGGCCTAATCTGCTGTACCTCTACAAGAATGTGAGGCTATGTATACCTGCTCTCTTTGTAGTGAGACTAATAACAACCCAATTACAGGCATTCTCAAGCATTGCCCCATAGTTATCGACCTCAATTCTGTCTCAGATGTGAGACTAAAACAGATTTTCTAGCTTTCAGATGTTATCAAGACCTTCCTGTTTCTTCTGCTTTTTCTGACTGAGTTTATGATGTAGCACTCTCTAGATAAGATCTCTTTGATTTTGTTATGCAATATAATTAATGTGGTTTTCTTGTTATGATAGATGCTATTATGTTTTGTAAAAGCTTCTAGTATTTAATTCTATATTATTCTTGTTTTGATTGCTATTATTTGTTTTTACTGTACAATAGCTTCTTAAGTTTTCAAAGTTTATTGTGCACTATTCTGTTTGGCATTTATTATTATATTGTCATTTCAGGATACTTTACAAAAGTATTTGCGCACAATAGTTTATGAGTATAAATCGTCTTTTGAAAATTTTTGGGGTGGGAGAGGGTGTGCAGGTAAAAGAACACACGTAATTTGAATACATGCGTGCTTTTCCCTGCAATCCTGTAGGCATTGCAGGGGGCAGAGATGGAGCGGGGGAAAATATTTACAATCATACGATCCATTTTTCAAAGGTATTTTTATTTATTTATTTATTTAAATAAAATATTGAATTAAAATTTAACCTTAAAAATGATCAAAAGCGTGCAAGCAAGCGCACATGCAGAAAGTTACACCTGCTCTGGAGAGTACGTGTATGCGTGATACTGGCACAATCCAGGAATTTTCTCAACAGGCTTTTGTGCATAAATTTGCTTTGCTAATTTGGGCTGAAGTCTGAGAGTGCATTTTACTGTTGATCTTTTAGAAGACATCTTCAGTTGTTAACTGCTTGTGCTTTTCTTATTTATTGTGCTTTTTGTAATGTTTTGGTTTTTAAGTTTTGTGATTATATCTCGCTTTGCTCGATGTGTTTTTTAAAAAGGTGGATACAAGTATTCGTACATACATATTTGCACAACCCTGGCTACTAAATATCCTAACAGATAATCTTTGAAGACGTCATTGTAGTTAGTGTCAAGTGAGCCATCAACTGAATGGGAGCTACGACCAGTGCCAGGGAGGGGAAGGTTTGCTAGAGTTTCTGCCTGTGAAAGTGACAGATTGTTGGAAGAAGGAGTATCTATAACGCAACCACTTATTCTGGCTTTTAGGGTCTTAAATCCTATATCCTTATAATGCATATTTAGAATAAGCTTTCTCATACTGATATCTTTGAATGCTACTTTTAAACATTTTAAAAAATATAATTAAAAAAAAAATCATAGAGCAGTAAAATACTTTTTATCTTAAGAATATAGGGCCCAATATTCAGTTAGCCGGAGATTGGACAAGTTATCTGGCTAAAGTTGTCCCGGATATTCAGTGGAATAAACGTCCCGCTGAATATGCTCACCCAAAGTTATCTGGTGATTAAACAATCTAACCGGCTGTGTTTGAATATAGCCAGTGAGATGTTTTAGTTATGCAGCCTTGTGCGGATAACTCACGCTTTCAGAGTCGATTCTTACAGAAGCAGTGTCGGGGTGCCGGGAGCAGGTAAGTTTATACCTCGCTTCCAGCAGGGATTATTAGATATTGGGGGTGATGGGGGACAGATCTGAGTTGGTTGTGTATGGCTCGGGACTTGCATTTTGAGTGGGTGGGGTTGCCAGGGGGGTCCTTAATTTTATATCTATTTACAGAGCTGGGAAAGGGATTGGGGGGCCTGACCTGTGGACCCCGCGACATGAGAGGCCATGTTTGGGGGGGGGGGGGGTTAGGAGGTAGGGGTGCATGAGAGGGGGAAGAGGGAGGAAGAGAATTGGGCTGCAGACCTGTTTACAGGGGTTTTGGTTTTTTTTTGTATTATGATAGCGCTAATTAACCCAATAGCTTTGAAGATATCAGATTACATAACTTGTTATCTGGCCATACAAGGATAAGTGGCTCAATATTCCAAACTTTGCCATTTAGCTAGATAACTTGTAAGTCATTTGCCTAAATGGCTTTGTATAATGATCTCATAAGAACATAACGTCAGACCAAGGTCCATCGCGCCCAGCATCATGTCTCCAACAGTGGCCAGCTCGGGTCACAAGTACCCGGCAGATCCCCGGCAGATCTATTTCTTGTATTTCACTCCCAGGGATAAGCGTTGGCTTTCTCAAGTCTACCTGGCTAATAACTATTTATGGACTTTTCCGTCAGGAAACTTATCCAACCCTCTTTTCAGTCTTGCTATGTGAGTTGCCTCGACCACGTCCTCCGGCAACAGATTCCATAGCTTGATCGTGCGCCACGTGAAAAAATGCTTCCTAGGATTTTGTTTTAAAGCTGCTGATTGCTAGTTTCATGGAGCATCCCCTAGTCCTAGCATTATTTGAAAGGGTAAATATCCGTTCCACTTATGATTTTATAAATTTCAATCCCATCCCCTCTCGGTCGTTATTTTTCCAAGCTAAAGTGCCCTAATCTGTTTAGCCTTTCTCTGTAAGGGAGCTTTTCCATACCCTTTACCAGTTTTGTCGCCCTGCTCTGCCCCTTTTTCAATGTCCGCTATATCTTTGAGATGGGGGTGACCAGAACCGCACACAATAATCAGGGTGCGGTCGCACCATGGATCTATACGAAGGCCCGAGGATATTCTCAGTGTTGTTCTCTCTTCTGTTCCAAATAATTCCTAACATTCTGTTTGGCCAAGGAAGATGGCAACTCTGAAGGAAAAGCACAATTACCAGTCGCGTCTTTTATCTTTCCACGTCTTTATTACAGAGGGGACATAACTGCTTCTCAGACAACATTGCCAAATCTTAACGCCGTGCACAGTGTTTAATCAGAGGGAGGGCAATTCAAAGCCCAGGTCCGCGGGTAAAATGGCCACTTACTCCTGGGAAGAGGGGCGCTGGAACATTTCCCGCCCTGCGCGGCGAAGGAGAGGCATTCCCGGAGGCCGGGCTGGGGAGCAGTTTGTGCTTCCACATGCATTTTTGGATTGTCCCTCACAAGCAAAGCTGTGCACAGACGTTTACTTAGGAAACTTTCAAAGGGAAAGGGGTTTTTTCCCCCCCCCCTTGAGAACTGGTGAGAGGTCCGTGGGTAAAAAGCAGCCAGGGACTTTGCACTTCTGCAAGCAGTTTGACAACTGAAGTAACATAATAATCTTAACTTTGTTTTCTATATAAACGTTTTATCCAGCTAAGAACCCAATCTGCTCTAGCAATTGTTCCCTACTTCTGGAAAGTACCTCCTGTAGCCCCATTCACAGCGTGACTTGGTGCACTGCACTGGTATCCCACTCCCAGCTCTGGAGGGCCTCCAACAGGGCAGGTTCCCAGGATAATCCCTGTGAGATGGATTTGCCCACAGTGGAGGCAGCGTGCGTGCACGTCTATGTTGCATCCTGTGAGTCAGTAAGAGAATCCAGCAGCAGAAGCCAAGTGATTTCCATTGGCAGCAAGGAGACTTGTTGAAGTTCATCGTCTCCGTGTTTGGGCTCATCCTTGCCCCTAGGAGAAAGAATGCAGCACAGCTCGACTGAATCATCTCCTTCCCAGGAGGAAACTTAGGGTTCAACTTTAAAACTGTGAATAACCATGTGCGGGCTATGAACCTTGGAGTCAGGGAGTGGATTCCCCTCAACAAGGAGGCAGTGCCAGCTTGGGCTGATTAGGGCTTCAATCTGAGGGTCCAAGGTTCAACCAGAATCCAATATGTGATTCTGAAACTGTGAATTTCTGCTACTGCCACGTGTTCTACTATGTCAAAAAGCATGTAACCCCTGTGTAACCCCAGAACAATTATTAAGGTGGAGTTACAGAAATCCACTTCTTATTCCTGGGATAAGCAGCTTGGAATCTATCTACTCCTTGGGATCCTGCCAGGTGTTTGTGACCAGGGTGTTTGTGACCAGGGAAACAGGATGCTGGGCTTGATGAGATGGGCTTGGTCTGACCCAGTATGGCAAACCTTACGTTCTTAAGTGCCTCTGGATGTGGACTTGTAAATGTATCTCTTTATCTGACCTGTAAATAAATCAGACTTGCAGTGGTATCTGGTCTCTGCATGATGAGGAAAGTGCCATATTGTCACAGATTCTGGAGGAATTCCAACAGCGTACAAGGAAGAAAATAATTTTCCATCTCCAGAGAGGTCTGGTCAACGTTTCCACAGCGAAGTTTCAACCCAAAGTCCGCTGCAGCATCTGCTTGACCACAGCTAATTAAGAATGCTGACCTGTAATTGGGACCTACTCCAAACTTCAGGCTACAATGCGCTAGCGCTGTGGCAATGCCATGCCCAGTCTGGCTTGGGTCATAGGCGCCTGTGCCAGAAAGGTGACTGTGACCCTGCTACTTCTGCAGCCCAGGGAGAAAAACAACAGGAAGAAAAGGGCTGGAGAAGGAAGCAGAATAGCTCTTCTCTAGTTTGTTCTGCTCGGTCCACTCTAAATTCTCCTCCTCCCCAAGGCCAGGGCTTCTATTAGGCAAACTAGGCAGTTGCCTAGAGAGCACCAAAATGTCAAGGGCAGCCCTGGTCCTCCCCTCCTGGTTCCTGCAAGACAGTAGGAGAGGGGCTGGAGTAGGTTGCAGACTAGCTCTTCTCTGCTCTGTAAGCTCCAGCCTCCGCCACCCTTACCCTGCAGGAAGGCTGTACACTGCTGAGTGAGATTCAACACATAAAACCCTGGGTGGCTATGGCTAGAGAAGGGGAGAATGCCGGGGTAGGGCATGGGGATAGAGGGAAGAGTTCTGGTGGTCATCCCTGGAGGTGGGGAAGACAGAGACAGAATATGTGTATGAGAGCATGGTGGGGGGAGGGCAGGATTGGAAGAGAGAAAGTTGATGCATGCATCCCTCCCCCCAATCCACGCTGAATCTAAGGGTGACTTCCACTCAAAGGTCACTGGGTATGGCATTTCCAGAGAGGTGACTAAGTGAGGAAAAAGGCTGGAAGAAGGCTTTGCAGTTTCATATAAATCTCATGCACTGGATGTGTGACAGAGCCTGGCAGTGTCATCAGAAGTGGGGTAAGTGCTGATCCCATCCACAAATAGTACAAAAAAAAAAAAGAGACTGTGTTAGAAAACTAACCAGCTGACAAGACAAGTTGGATTTGTTTCAAACAGAGAAATGTGGTGCGAGATGAAGCAGTGAAAAGTGTTTAGTGGAAAAGTAGGTCATCCAGGTGTGCAAAAGGCTTTAGCTAACAGGAGCCGCAGGCCCTGCAGTGAGGCTGCTGCTGTGTGAGTCCTGGGTGTTAGGGCAAGTTTGCTATAAGTTCCTGAGTGTGTTTTTGGCAGGGTTTGTGGTGCCTCACAGTGTGCCTGGTAGTGGAGGGAGTTTGCTCTGCTGTCAATGAAATCTAGAATATAATTCATTTAATATAATAAAAAGTAATATAATTCATTAGGATCAAAAAGGACGTGCCGTCATCAGGGCTTAAAGGTACACCCTGCCTTTTCAACCCCTACTGCTTAACAAAGTAGAGGTTAAGAGTCAGTTTTTACAGAGGTTAAGGACTGCATCTGTCAAGACCTAAGGGTCACATTCTTGAGGCAAGAGTCACATTTGTATCTACTTATAAGTTATAAATCATAATATCCTTATGTTTTATATATTTGTTTTAATTCCGAACATTTAACAGAGTCTCCCAGCTCGTGGCATCATGTGTTATGTACAGGGTGGGGGGGAACACTTTTTCACTTGCCCATAAGTGCCAAATTGCCTGGCTATGGCTCTGCTTGTCACTCTGAAGCAGGGTTCCGAATAACTACACGAAAGCTCCTTTCGAGGATGCTTTAAATTTGTATTTCCATAGTAACATATATAGTAACATAGAAATGACGGCAGATAAGGATCAAATGGTCCACCCAGTCTGCCTGGCAAGCTTCTTATGGTAGTATCTGCCGCGCCATGCACGTTACCTCCATGTTTCTCCTTAATTTCTGGCTTGTTTCACTGATGCAGCATAGCATCCACAGAAACATAGAAATGATGGCAGAAAAGGACCAAATGGTCCATCCAGTCTACCCAGCAAGCTTCTTATGGCAGTATCTGCCGTGCAGGCTACCCCCATGTTTCTCTTAAGGGTGGCAACTGCTGCTCTGTGCTGTTATCCCCAAGCTTTATGATAACCATAAAAAAAGTTACTGCTAGCAACATTTTTACTGGTGATGAGTCTTCTTGAAAATTCAGACAGTGCTGATGTGTTTTGCTTATGGACTTGGCCGTAGAGGCAGTCCTGTGCTTTTCCCTTATGTCTGCATATCATTACCCTGGACTGGAAATGTCAAGGCCCTCATTGGTTGCTGTCTGAATCCAATTCTCCTTTACCCCCTGCAGTTGAAGCAAAGAGCAATCTTGCAGTTGCATGAAAAGTATCGGGCTTATTGGTTAAGGGTAGTAACAGCCGCATCAGCAAACTACCCCTAAGCTTATCGGTTCCCCAGACCACAAAATTTGTTGGTTGTTGTCTGAATCTAATTCCCCTTTTACCCCTGCCCTTCCCCTATGCCACCCCCCCCCCCCCCCCCCCCCCCCATCCTATCTGATTTCCTGAACGTTCCTCTTACAAATCTTTCCTCTGAACTGCAATTCTAGCATAAGACATCACCTCACTGAGCTGACAGGGAGGGAAGGCACATGTGCGGTAAGGCCCCTCGCACTAAATTATGGGTTTCCTTTTCATATACACTGGAAGAGGCGGAGCACTGCAATTAACTACAGCTGGTTACCGAAACAAAAGGTGCGTCCCCGGATGGATCAGACAAGAGGGAACCAGCTTCCCGTTTTCTAGCATTCATCACTGGAGGAATGAAAGCAAAGAGCAGCAATTTTCATTTTTGGGTTACAAACAAAGTTCAGCGACCTTTCACGTCCCTCCTCCCCTCCCTCCCCTTCTCTGATGATCCTGCTTCATTCCAGAGCCATCTAAAGGAGAAACTTTAGAGACCCTTCTGTTAATCTTGGCAGCAACGTTACACTATCGGGGCCTGCGTACTAACCAGCATTTAACGTGTATGAAAATGGACGTTACCAATCACCCACGTGGAACAATGTTTTATTTGCATGCGTTGACGTTGCCATGCAGTAACGTAATGCGCATGCAAATGAGCAGATTACGTGAAAGAATTGTCATTAACAACAGATAATACATGCAGCATTAATGCATAAGCAGGTTAACATGGGCCACTTAACTTTCCTGTCAACAGTCCACATTAGTGTGCAGTGCACCATCGGAACCCCCGGCTCCCCTGCCAAAGCAGAAGCAATCCATCGCAACACCTCCCAGATCCCTAAATTCTTCAAAGCAAATGTGGTCTTCACTGCCTCATCCTCTGGAAGAGATGATTGCCTCTACTCCCCAGCGCCCCCATCCAGAAAAGAAGGTAACCTTTCTGACAGTCACATGCCCTTCAAAGCCTAGGGCTTCATTACAGGACTGGTTTCTTTTCAAATATGTTTATTAGCGAAATTGCTGAGGAATTTCAGGGAAAAAATATGCTTGTTTGCAAATGATAGAAAAGTCTGTCACAGAGTAGACACACCAGTAGAGGTTAAAGGAATGGAAAAGGATGTTGATAAAAGCTGGAAGAATGGTCACAGTTTTGGGAAGTGAGCTTCAGTCCTGAGCCACAGGACTGGCACAAGTGGAGGTTCTCTGTAAACCAATGGGCAGGCCTTACCAGTACGACGGTATCTACATCCATGGGATTTGTAAGTAAATAGCATCAGAGTTGCTAGCAATCTTGACCTGCCCCTCATCATGTTGACATGAGAAGGAGTGACAAACCCACATTTTTTTGCATGGTGGCCAGACAATATCATACTGCTGAATGCTACTGAAGCTAACCACAAGGGCTGGACATCGATGGAATCTTTTCTGCCTCAAACAAAATCGTTTTGCCTGTGTCCTACAGACCTGAAGCCCAAAGCTTTAACTCAATCCATTGGAAAGTTTGTATCTCTAGCACAGAGGAGCAGGAGGAGAGTAGAATATACCTGTTCAGCACTAATAGGAAAACTGACTATAAATAACTATGTTTTTCATTCTACTGTAAATATTTATAAAGCCTAGCTCAAATAAATGCAAACTATTGGGAACACCAACCTGGTATGTGGAGTCACTGTTTGCAGCAACTCTGGGTTCCTGGGCATTGTGGCTCCAATCCAACGCCTTTATGAGCCTTACAGTGGAACCTACTAGGGTGGAGATGGCTACCCCTATGTCAATTAGAAGGACAAGAACTGAAAACTGCCAAGAAAGAGATCTAGGATTAATCATCTCAGATGACCTCAAAGTAGCCGGTCAATGTAATAAAGCAACTGGAGAAAATAATGGTATGCTGGGTTGCATAAGTAGTGGCATCCTCTAGGGATGAGCATTCCTTCCGAAACAACATGAAAAACGCAAAAAAACCACACTCTTTTATTACCTGTCATTTCAAAACGTAACATAAGAGAAACACTCAACATAATGTATTGGGCTTTCCTTTTCATTTTAGCATGCAGCCTACTGCCTGCTGCCAAAACGAAAGCCTCCCCATCCACCACTACCACCACCACCACACCAAGCGCTACCACAATAAAAAAAATGATCCCTCCCCCAAGCCTTCTCCATCTCCCCAATTTTCCTGTACGTAAATTGCCCCATTCATGAGGGTCATAGAAGTCCAAATGAGGCAGGAACCACCACCGAGTTCCATTTTCATAATGGCACCAACCAACCCTGAGGCCGGCATACAATAATAATAAATAAATGATACACAAGAAATAGATTAAAACCAAACAGGAAGACAAAAAGACCTGAAATAGCCTAGCAGCGGAGGTGACAGAGGCCGGCCCTGTAACAGAACTTAAACATGCTTGGGACATGTGGAGAGAGGGCAGTGGCAGGATCAGGGCAAAGAGGGCAGACTGGACAGAGAGGAAGACGAAGGGGCAGACTGGATCCTTATCTGCCGTCATCACCTCTGTTACTGAGTTAGGCGGGCCTGACCTATAACTCGTTTAAAAGCTCTGCTCCGCTGTTTCCCTTCCTGTTCACAGCCACCGGCATTCTTTTGATTCCAAATCAAAACAAAGAAAAAAGGGACTCGTTCCTGTGTGTGACGCACCTTGCCTTCCTAAAAAAAAAAACACAGCAGCAGTCGTGCGTGCTCAGGAGGAGGAGGAATGGAGCCAGGGCATGTGCCCAGTCGACTAATTTCTGTAATCCCCAGGCCTGTAATTTACTTCTGCCTCCAAGAAGGCCAGCAAAAGCCAGCCAAAAGAAGGCGTTTACTCAGGTGTGAAACCATGCAGAGGAAAGCAAAAGTAAAGCAGTGCAAAGGGAGCAGGGAAGGGAAAATACGGGAGCAGCAAACCAACAAGGACACCTCAGCCGGGCCTGCTCCCCCCAGGCAGCAGTGAAAGACGTCGGGCCTGGCACTCCACGCCAGACGAGGGCCGGCCCTGAGGCGTCCCTGCTCGGGAGAAAAAGAACCGCAAATGGCGCATTCAGATGTTAATTTTGATGGCCGACAGCAGCCGGAGTTCATTTTAAACTTTAAATTTGGATGTTGCAGAATATAAGTGTTTTTAAGTAGATAAATACATTTGCTTCGATCGGACCTGCCCCTATGTATACTAAAAGGTCAGCGAGGTATGCGCCTACCCACCGAAACGGATGTGACGAATGCACATCCCTAAATTAAATTGCTCATTTTTCTACGTGGTACATTTTTTTTATCAGTATGTAGTTTAAGTGCTTTTAAAAAAACAAAAAAAAATGAATGGTTTTTAATACAAAACTGACTTTTTTGTATAGTCAGAGGTGTGAATCTTTATGCAAAATTATGCAAACTTGCCGCAGAATTGAAGCAGAAATTTCTAACTCTTGCTGCAGCATCTTGAAAGATGTGCCACAGGAAACCAGTAACTCAGCTCTTGCCTATCAAGGTTTCAGCAAAGACTTTGATTCAGTTCTACACAGAAGACTAGGAAAGCAAACATACAGTTAGGAACTAGGGCAGAAAGTCGTTAACTTGGGCTCTGCTTTAATAACATGCAAAATATGTGCCCTGAACTTCAGCACACATTTTCTTTACTCATATGCTTAAAAACATGAGTTAACTCCTGATGCAATGAACTAATGGTATATAATGTATCAGGAACTTTACAAAGCGCGCTAACCCAAAAATGCACCCACAAAGACAAGTTTACCACATATAATACATGACTTATATACATAAGCAATGTTTCCAACACAGAAAAAATGTTTTATGTGCACCAGTCATAAACATGATTTCTGTACGTAAATCATGTTTTATGAGCAAAAATCCCAAGTAGAGGATCTGTGCCTTATGAATTTCAGACTAACACTAGCCCCAAACTTTACGCCACCTCTAGAAACATAACATAAGAATATAAGTACTGCCATACTGGGTCAGAGCAAGGGTCCATCAAGCCCAGTATCCTGTTTCCTACATGGGATTGCCAACTGGCTCCAGATTTTCAAGACAGGTTGATCCAGTCTTGGTTTTACTCCCTTGCATGTAGATACTTATAGTCTTGCTTTTCTTAGGGAATGCAATAAGGAAATCAGAATAAGTCCCACCATGCAATGGGGTAAAACCAGGATTAGATCAACCTGTCCTGAAAATCTGGAGCAGATTGGCAACCCTATTCCAAGTCACAAGTTCTTGCGAAGATCTCAAATAATGGACTGATTTCATGCTGCTTATCCCAGGAATAAGTATTGGATTCCCCCAAGTCCACATGTTTAATAACAGTTTATGGATTTTCCACCAGGAACTTATCCAAACCTTTTTTAAACCCAGCTAAACTAACTGCATTTACCAATTCCTCCAGCAATGAATTCCAGAGCTTAACTGTGCATTGAGTGAAAACCTATTTCCTCTGCTTTGTTTTAAATATGCTACTTTGTAACTTCATTAGTTTCACCTAATCTTTATATTTTTTGAAAGCTTATACAACCAATTCACGTTTACGTGTTACATTCTACTCATTATTTTATAGACTTCTATCCTATCTCTCCTCAGCCATCTCTTCTCCAAGCTGAACAGCCCTAACCTCTTTAGCCTTTCCTCATAGAGAACCCGTTCCACCTTCTATCATTTTCATCGCCCTTGTCTGTACCTTTTCTAGTTCCACTATATCTTTTTTCAGATACGGTGACCAGAATTGCACACAGTACTCTAGATTCGGTCACACCATGGAGCAATACAGATGTATTATGATAATCTCTGTTTTATTCTTGCCATGGTTTCTCTGCTCAGGGTCTGAGTACATCACCCCAGGAGCAGTACAGGACTGCAAGGCTGGTTGCTGAGCAGGACAAGGGCCGGTCTGCTGCCTAGCCAGCCCCTCCCTCCCCCCACAGATTGAGCCCTTGGTTTCTGGGGGCCAGTAAGTCTTTGCGGTGGCAATACATCATGGTGATTCCAAGGCAAGACAGGCTAGGCGAAGCTGACAGACTGGAGCAAGGGTGGGCAGTCTGAAGTAAGGCTGACCACTATGAGGTAACGCTAAATACAGGTACAGGTTAGGCTTGGACACAGAATGCAAGCTGGACTTGGACATGGAGTGCAGGCTGGGCCTGGACACAGTTTGGTAGAGGCTGGACGAGGTAAGACTTGGTTCAGGATTGGACTGGACACTGGAGCTGAACAAAGACTGGGGCTGCATATAGACAAGAAAAAAGCAAGGTAGTAAGCATGATTGGTGATAAGACACAATCAAGGCAGTATACAAGACAAGAACAAGAACTAAACACAGGCTGGGGCAAGACAAGGTACTGATAAGACAGAGAATGAATACCAGGAACAAGGTTTAGCCTGGGTATGGCAAGGACAAACGGAGACAGGACTGGACAATAAGGGTGTGCATTCGTTTTCGACGTATTGTGAATCCACAACGTATATGCCATATTCGTTGTATTCGTGGGGGTTCCAAAATGTATGGTGAACCTCCACGAATACAACAGATCACCAACGAATAGGCCCCCCACCCTCCTGACTCTCCCAAGACTTGCCAAAAGTACCTGGTGGTCCAGCGGGGTTCCTGGAGCAATCTCCTGCACTCGGGTCATCGGCTGCCAGTATTCAAAATGGCGCCGATAGCCTTTGCCCTTACTATGTCACAGGGGCTATCGGCGCCATTTTGAATACTGGCAGCCGACGGCCTGAGTGCAGGAGATCGCTCCAGGAACCCCGCTGGACCACCAGGTACTTTTGGCAAGTCTTGGCGGGGACTCCTGACCCCCAAAGACTCCTACCATGGGACAGGGGCCGACCAATGGCACCGGTAGCCCCTGTGACATAGTAAGGGCAAAGGCTATCGGCACCTTTTTGAATACTGGCAGCCGACAGCCCGAGTGCAGGAGATCGCTCCAGGAACCCCGCTGGACCACCAGGTACTTTTGGCAAGTCAGGAGTCCCCGTCCCCCCCAAAGACTTGCCAAAAGTCCCTGGTGGTCCAGCGGGGGTCCTGGAGCGATCTCCTGCACTTGAGTCGTCGGCTGCTAGTATTCAAAATGGCGCCGATAGCCTTTGCCCTTACTATGTCACAGGGGCTATCGGTGCTATTTTGAATACCGGCAGCCGACAGCCCGAGTGCAGGAGATCGCTCCAGGAACCCTGCTGGACCACCAGGTACTTTTGGCAAGTCTTGGGGGGTTCAGGAGGGTGGGGGGTTGTAGATAAATAACTTTAAAGGGTTGGGATGGGGTTTTTGGGGGGGAACGAATGTATTTTTGACATATGAACGGATCGGGGGCCCCCGAGAATGATGTAACGGATTTGAGCCCCTACGAATCCGAATCCCAAATGGGACGAATCCGTCCCTGCTGCACATCCCTACTGGACAAGACAGACCAGGCAGGGCCGAACAAGGACAAGGCAAGACAACACAGAACAAGTAACATTGAAGCACAAAAGCAGTAATGCAGAAGGCCCGTAGGCCACTAGGCTACAAGCCTGAAAGCTGCTTGGTATAGAGAGAGGCCTGAATAGGCCACAAGCAGAAGAAAAGAATAGAGCATGCCCGAAGGCCACAAGGCAAGGTAAAGTCTAAAGTAGGCCACAGAGTAAGATCAGGGAATGGTCTAGATAAGCTGTGAGGGAAGATAAGGCCTGAGTAGGCCACAATTCAAGGTGCAAAGAGCAAAAAGGACCGGAGGCACAAGGCTTAGAGCAAGGTAACAAGGACCAGGTCAGAGAGTCAAGAGTGACTCCATGAAGAGGCAAGAGTGAAGTGGCAAGGCCGGGATACATAGGGCTGGAGTTTGGGTGTAGTGCAAGCAGCAAGGAGAAACTTGGCCAGGCCAGAGTTTAAGCTTTCTGAGGACCCTTGGTGGATAGGCTGAGTCAGGAGGTCATTGAGGGGATGGCTCAGATAGTTCTGAACAAAGCTCACTGGAGGCCCCTGCAGGTGAGGAGGTGTCATAGTCAGAATCAGAGCACGGTGAGACTGCATGGCAGATAAAATTGTAACAATTTTCCATTCCTTTCCTAATAATTCCAAACATTCTGTTTGCTTTTTTGATCACTAACACACATTGAGCCAGGGGGTTCCATTTCCAACATTAATAAAACATGAGTTGAGTCAGCACTTCTGTCTGCATTGGGGAATAATAGCTAATGTGTTGATTAATGTGAGATTTGCATTTAGGAGCACTAATTTGTGTGCACAATTTTACTCACATTTGTGGGCACATTTTTTGTGCACTAACCTTTTTAATTTGGGAAATGTCAATACACAAAAATATGTGCACAAGCATATGTTAATAGTCTTATGGTAGGTTTGCCTCTACAGTTAATTCAGCATGCTGCTGTACTGATCTTAACAGGCTGTGCCAATTACATTGCCTGCCACCTTGTGGAAAACTAGCGGTATATAAAAAAATACAAATAAAGATGAAGTTTGTTTGTATGTCCATGTTGCTTGCCAAAAAATTAATCGTACTGAAGTGGAAAAGGGACAAATTGCCAACTTTTAGGCAATGGAAACTAGAGATGAGAAATTTAGCTACCATTGAATTATTGTGAAAAGGAGAACTTTTTTGTAGCAGGAAAAAGATTATATAATATCAATATTTTGGTTATCGGGAGGCTGTTCAGAATGTATTGAAATGAGATGATTAGGTTATATTGTGGTGGTGTTTTCTGTCATGTATAAGGTTCACATTATATTTACTGTGGTGTGTGTGTGTGTGTGTGTGTGTGTGTGTGTGTGTATGTGTGGGGTGTGTGAAAGGGATTCAATAAAAATTGATTGAAAGTGTCAACACTCAGTCATGTTTTATTTGTCAAGATCTATTTGCTGTTTATTCTCAGTTTTGACTTTAGGTCATGGTTTTTGCCTTATTCTTGTACTAATCTATACTGAACAATAAAGATATGTTAAAAAAACATATATATACAAAAAAAAAAAATTATACAGAATTAACATGTGCGCACAGCCAGGCACATCTTATTACACTGAGACGTTTTTATGTCTTCGCCAACATTGTTATGTCTCCTGATATTTTGGGAAACCAGGAGAATAACAGGAGAGTGGCCTTGCAGTGTCTGCACACACACACATGATCTATAGACAGCTCTGAGCAGATTTAAAATATATGTTCATCCTGGCTTTTCACTAGCCTCAGCATCTTGTTCTATTCCATCTTGGTTAGCATGAGTGGGCCACAGAAGTCAGCGTGAGTCTTGTCTTCGGCCTGTAGAACTGTACGTGGAATCCTTGACTCCCGTACAATCCAGAAGAACCAAGACCCGACCGCCTCCATGCACGTCACAAACAGCTTATTAATGTCTCTGGAGGGCAGACTTTCACAGCTTTCAAACATGTTTGTGTGATGAGTAACAGCAGCACAATCACCACTCAAAAGAGGGTTACAGGATCCCATGTGAGAGGCACCAAAGTGCGCAGCACTCATTTTTTTCTCGGATCTTCTTTTTCCCAGTGAACCTGCAGCTGCCAGAGATATTGCAGGTGCCCGTCTCCTCTGGAAGGATCCCCCTGAGCTCCATTTTTGAGTACAAATACAGAGACTGAACTGATGATCATTTTACTGAAATGCATTAATTACATTTTTTCTTTTTATTGCCACATTGTCAGGTGCCTTGACAGCACATTTCTCGGATTTATTTTGCTGTTTTGGCTGCAGATTAAGATGTCAGGCTTTGAAAATAAGTTAGGTTGCTATGCTCTAGGACGCCAGTTGAGGTCGAGTCAGGGGGCTTTATTGATCATTCTAGCTTTCAGGAGAAACAGAGTACATGTGACTGCGAGCTGGGGGTCTTAGTTGCAGCTACTCTGTGGAATTCTTTGCCTGTAGATATGAGGTTGGAAATGAATTTTTGTACCTACTTGAAAAATGTCAAGACATGACTTTCTTCTCAAGGGTAGTCAGTTGGAGTTTGCCTCCATTGGCAAAAAAAGAGGTTGGGAGCATTGACTTAATCTAATAAATTGATTTAATTATGGGTTCAAGAATATGCTTGTCAGGGATTGGTTCTCTCTCTGTCAGATTGTATTGCAGCAATTATTACACATTTATTATTATTGTTCTGTTTATTTTATGTGTGTTGAATGTTGTTCATGTTTTCTTTGTATACTACCACATCAGATATTCCTTTCTTGTGTTGGGGAAAAGGTTTATAAGAACATTTAAACAAATAAAAACAATTTTCCATTCCGTCATGTCAATGCACTTTAGAAATCTCCCAGATTGCCATGGTTTTTTGTTTTTTTTTTAAACAAAAACAAAACTTTTTGTGTAATTCAAAGTGAATATAAATAGAATGACGGGTTGTGCAGCCCTAAAGAGAAACACATTTCCCACGTTTCTGGGGTGCTTCAGATATGTGGTCTCGAGTGTCATGCCTTAGGAATGTGTAATGCAGTTTAACACTGCACGCCCTGTTGTGTGTTATGGCCGATTAATTATGTTTATTCCAAGCACCATTCCAGCTTTCAGGAATCCTTACACAAACACCTTCCCTTTCATGTTGCAACTTCAAACCAGAATCCCGAGTTGAAATAGGGTCAGGCAAATAATTTGCTTTCCAAACCCAATTATGAGACTAGTAGCAAATTCGGGGCCTGATTTACTAAGGCTTTTCTCCCATTGTGTCTATGGGAAAAATGCTTAGGTATGAGACCCTCAGTTGGGGAGGCCATTGCAATTTGAAAGAAATAATCTCTCTCTCTTACTGTACGTATATATATATATATATGGTATGAAAAAATAAGGCAGTGAATATATTTACTAGTGTTCCTGATGTGTGTGTACATACAGTAAATATTGAAGAATAGGAACACCTTAGGGAAAGGCACAAAAATAACATAAAATCTATGTATTAATTTTTCACAATTATATAAAATAATACAATATAGGAAAGGATTGGCCAGCACCAGATGCTGAAAAGGATGAAAGTCCAAAAATGTCTTTATGCAGATATGTTGTTGATACCAGTGGCATAGCTACGGGTGGGCCTGGGTGGGCAGTGGCCCACCCACTTTCCATTCAGGCCCACCCAAATTTCTTTGCAAGACACTGCAGCCAATAAAAGCAGGCAGCATCAGCAGGCACCCAAGGGAGAAAAAAAAATAAAATCAGCTGGTGTGTTGCGGCTCCCGGTGTCCCACAGCCCCAGTAATACTTCCCTTTACCTTCTTCCTGCCCCCGCGGGCCAATGGGAAACCTCCTATCTTCTTCCTGCCCCCGTGGGCCAATGGGAAACCTCCTCCCTTCGACCTGCCCCCGCGGGCCAATCGGAAGCCTTCTTCCTGCCAGTGGAAGGAGGAAGCCTCTGATTGGCTGGTGGGGCAGGAAGAAGGGGGTCATCAGGGTGGGAGGAGTGGCAGTGTTCAAGCCACGGGCTGTAAATGCAGGGCAGGGAGGTGACTGGGGTGTGTGTGAGACAGAGACTGGGCAGGGAGGGTGACTGGGGTGTGTGTGAGACAGAGACTGGGCAGGGAGGGTGACTGGGGTGTGTGTGAGACAGAGACTGGGCAGGGAGGGTGACTGGGGTGTGTGTGAGAGACAGAGCCTGGGCAGGGAGGGTGACTGGGGTGTGTGTGAGACAGAGACTGGGCAGGGAGGGTGACTGGGGTGTGTGTGAGACAGAGACTGGGCAGGGAGGGTGACTGGGGTGTGTGTGAGAGAGAGCCTGGGCAGGGAGAGTGACTGGGGTGTGTGTGAGACAGAGACTGGGCAGGGAGGGTGACTGGGGTGTGTGTGAGACAGAGACTGGGCAGGGAGGGTGACTGGGGTGTGTGTGAGACAGAGACTGGGCAGGGAGGTGACTGGGGTGTGTGTGAGACAGAGACTGGGCAGGGAGGGTGACTGGGGTGTGTGTGGGGTGTGACTGGGGTGTGTGTGAGACAGAGACTGGGCAGGGAGGTGACTGGGGTGTGTGTGTGAGAGACAGAGCTGCTGCTCCTGGTATGTGCTTTCAAGGGAAAGGAGTAGGAGAGTTGCTGGAGATGGTAAGTAAAAGTGGCATTTTAAGTTTATTTTTCTTGATTGACTGCCATTTTAATTATTGAGTATTATGTGATGTGTCTGCTGTTTTGAAATATTTTATTGATATTTGGACAATGTTTAATAATTTTTATGAGTTTTGTTGGATGTTATTCTGTTCATCAGCTGTTTTGAAACATTTATTAATATAGTTTTACAGTTATTTCTGTGTGGGACTCTATAGCAGCTTGGCTTGTTCTGTTTTCCTAATAGGAGGTGTATTAGTGTTTAGGACCTGATTTAATATTTGTAGTGTTGCCTTTTCATAGATAGGGTTGTTATATGTTCCATAATGCAGGTGTAACTTTGTGCGGCTTAGTTTGTGTGCATTATTGCAGATCCTGGGACTGTTAGGTGCTATATTTCTCTTTCCATTTCTCCAGGTTTGCACTGCATGCAGAGTGGCTTTTTTTGGTTTTCCATTCCAGTTTCTATCTCCATATTTATAATGTGTGGTCTTTCTGTACTTTGGTGAAGGTCGGTTCTGTGTGTGTGCCTGAGGTGAGGTATTTTACTAGCATGTAGGCAATTGAATCAATCTTATTTGTGGATGCAGAGTGTATGTTTACATGATGATAGCTTAGTAAATGACAGGGCTGGATAGCCTTTTTCTCCTGTCTACCCAGTTATCCTCTCCACACTGCTAAGGATACATCCCAGCTGTCAGCCAAAGGGTGTGACCACCTTCAAGACATCTCTTTATCCAGAACAGTCTTTTTTTCTGTTCTTCCTTTGTAAAGAAATGGGGATGAATGTCAGGAGCCCCTGGACTCGATTCAGCAAATGTCAGCATCAGAGGAAGACTAAAACTAAATAGTTGAGTCATAGGAAAGGAAAATAAATCTTCAAAGATATTTATCTGTTTTATTGATACAGATTAATAAGGCATTTGCTCAATTATGGTAAATATTTTGGTACAAATTCAATGATGAAGGAACCCTCTTTCCTATTTTCTTAAACTTATCAAACGCAGTAATTCATGACCATCATAATAGGCATCATTGTGTGGTAAAGTATACCTTTGTCACTCTGCCTTATGCTTAATCATAGGTCAGTCCATATTTTTAAGTGTTTTTGTTACTTAATTCACCCCAGTGATATACTCCAAATTTCTAGCAATAATCTTGTGTTACATCAATTCAAGGTTACTTTTGTTGAAAATTATGAACCAAACTTATCTGGATAATACAATGTTATTACTTCTTCTTAACCACCATCGACTTTGAGCTTGATGCCCTCAAACTGTCAGCAATATGAGAATTCACTATATTGCTGTTCTATGCCCGACATTGCACAATGTTTCGGACTAGCATCGAGTCCTTCTTCAAGGGCGTAATATATTCCACAGCATGGCGTATCTTGGCGTAGCATCAAGCTCAAAGTCGATGGTGGTTAAGAAGAAGTAATAACATCGTATTATCCAGATAAGTTTGGTTCATAATTTTCAACATAAGTAACCTTGAATTGATGTAACAAGATTATTGCTAGAAATTTGGAGTATATCACTGGGGTGAATTAAGCAACAAAAACACTTAAAAATATGGACTGACCTATGATTAAGCATAAGGCAGAGTGACAAAGGTATACTTTACCACACAATGATGCCTATTATGATGGTCATGAATTACTGCATTTGATAAGTTTAAGAAAATAGGAAAGAGGGTTCCTTCATCATTGAATTTGTAATTAGTTTGAACCTAGTTCCATCTTAAAAGTACATTGCCTTTCTGAGCTTTTTTCAAGTAGAAATATTTTGGTACAACATTCCAGAGGGTTTTAAAACATCTCACAGAATACTGTGATGTATGATGAGATATCTGTCTTTATAGTAGACTAGTATATGGTTCTTTGTAAGTTATGAGATACTGCCACTTGAGATCTCTTTAAGTATAATTGAAATGCTTTCATAACTATATATTAGGTTTAGCATTGGTAGCTGCTTGAAGTAATTGAGTTTAAAATATTAAAAGTATAACAGCTGTAGCAGATTATTTAGAAATCTATTGTCAGGTGTGTGTGTGTGAAAGTATTTATCAATAAGAATATGAATTCCATGGCTCAGACTTTTAGTGCCCACCCATGTTAACCTTGGGCCCAGCCAAAAATTCATTTCTGGCTACGCCATTGGTTGATACAAAGTCTTTATAAATCCTGTGGGGGCAGGGATCTGCTCCAAATTGTAGGAGAAATTGATGTTTGAAAATATGTGCAGCACAAATGTTGCTTAAGGACCCATACTTTTCAATATATTTATAAATGATTGGAAAGAAATACGACGAGTGAGGTAATCAGATTTGCAGATGAAACAAAATTATTCAGAGTAGTTAAATCACAAGCAGATTGTGATAAATTGCAGGAAGAACTTGTGAGACTGGAAAATTGGGCATCCAAATGGCAGATGAAATTTAATGTGGATAAGTGCAAGGTGATGCATATAGGGAAAAATAACCAATGCTATATTACACAGTGTTAGGTTCCATATTAGGAGCTACCACCCAAGAAAGAGATCTAGGCATCATAGTGGATAACACATTGAAATCAACAGTTCAGTGTGCTGCGGCAGTCAAAAAAGCAAACAAAATGTTGTGAAATATTAGAAAGGGAATGGTGAATAAAATGGAAAATGTCATAATGCCTCTGTATCGCTCCATGGTGAGACCGCACCTTGATAGCTGTGTACAATTCTGGTCGCCGCATCTTTAAAAAGATATAGTTGTGATGGAAAAAGTACAGAGAAGGGCGATCAAAATGATAAAGGGGATGGAACAGCTCCCCTATGAGGAAAGCCTAAAGACTAAAGAGGTTAGGACTTTTCAGCTTGGAGAAGAGACAGCTGAGGGGGGATATGATAGAGGTCTTTAAAATAATGAGAGATCTAGAACAGGTAAATGCGAATCGGTTATTTACTCTTTCGGACAATATAAGGACTAGGGGGCACTCCATGAAGTTAGCATGTGGCACATTTAAAACTAATCGGAGAAAATTCTTTTTCACTCAACGCACAATTAAACTCTGGAATTTGTTGCCAGGGGATGTGGTTAGTGCAGTTAGTGTAGCTGGGTTTAAAAAAGGATTGGATAAGTTCTTGGAGAAGTCCATTACCTGCTATTAAGAACATAAGAACATAAGAACATGCCATACTGGGTCAGACCAAGGGTCCATCAAGCCCAGCATCCTGTTTCCAACAGTGGCCAATCCAGGCCATAAGAACCTGGCAAGTACCCCAAAACTAAGTCTATTCCATGTTACCGTTGCTAGTAATAGCAGTGGTTATTATCTAAGTCAACTTAATTAATAGCAGGTAATGGACTTCTCCTCCAAGAACTTAGCCAATCCTTTTTTATACACAGCTATACTAATTGCACTAACCACATTTTCTGGCAACAAATTCCAGAGTTTAATTGTGCGTTGAGTGAAAAAGAACTTTCTCCGATTAGTTTTAAATGTGCCACATGCTAACTTCAAGGAGTGCCCCCTAGTCCTTCTATTATCCAAAAGAGTAAATAACCGATACTGAGGTCTTTTTTCCGTAGTAGGCTAAATACTTACTATGGTCAAAAAGTATGGATCTTTCCTGATCTCACTAAATCTACTCAGATTCGTAGGAAAAATGTTTTGCAATATAGGAGGGTAGTATTAGATAAGGGGGGATATTTCAACTTAAAATATCCATGTAAGTGTATTATTAAGTTGTAGGGATGTGCAGACAAAATGTTTGCGTTCATAAGTTGATAAGTTGAAGGTGAGGGTCGATTTCGTTCAATATGGACATATGGAGAATCTCATAAGTTGAGGGTCTGTCCATACGTTCACCGGTTCCCTAAATAAAAATTTAAACCCCTCACCCTCCTTAATCTCCCCCCAAGACTTACCAAAACTCCCTGGTGGTCCAGCGGGGAGTCAGGAAACCATCGCTGTTTTCCTTTGCGAGGAGCACGTGACGTCGGCGTCACGTCGGAGTGACGCAGACGTCACGTGTTTCTCCGCGCCTCCACTCCGGGACCCCAGTTGGACCCAACCGGAACTTTTGGCCAGCTTGGGGGGGCCTCCTGACCCTTTTGAAAGTTTAGCACGAGAGCTGTGGATTTGCTTACTGCCCCCCTTCCAGTCATTAAATCAAATTTGATCATATTATGATCATTATTGCCAGCGGCTCCAGCATGTAGGAAGCCCCGGGGGGCGGCTCCAGCCACCACTCTGGCCCGGGGATGTGGCCTTCACGCCATGAAGATGAGCAAGACGTCAGTGGTGTTCCCGGCCGCGCTGAAGAGGGCAAAAGGCTCGCGGTTCTGGCCGCGATGGAGGGAGACCCGATGAGCAACCTCCAGGCCACAGGGGAGCGCAAAGTCCGCGGCTCCAGCCGCATGGGAAGGCCAACAGCGGCGTCCTTGCGCGTCGGCAAAGCAAAGAACAGCATGGGGTGAGTGGCTGCTCACACAGAGACCTGCGGGCAGAGGGATTCATAACAGCTCCAGTATTATCCCCTTAAGGTCTTTAACGGGAACTCAGTTATTTAAAAGAGGAGCAAAAACTTGAATCTTTAAGTCCTTTTTAAAGGTTTTGTCACATGAGAGTATCCGAACTGACATGGGTTCCAGTAGATTGGACCTGCAACAGAGAAGGCCCTCTCTCTGGTGATGTTAAGGTGCGCAAGTTTTATTGAGGGAAGCTCGGACACATTTTTTTCTGCAGATCTGAGTGAATGAACAGGTTCTCAGGACTGAGCTGACCCAGCAGTTCGTATCATGGTGAATTAATTTGAAAATGTGTACAGGATGCTTCATTTTATTGGCAGCCAGTGAATTTCATATAGAAAAAGTGTTATTCGTTCATTTGGTGCCAGTCAAAATGCGGGCTACAGTATTCTGTGCAAGCTGAAGCAGGCATAATGCAAAGAGTGGAAGAGCCACATAGAACACATTCTAGTAATCTAGTTCACTCAGAATTAGGGACTGAAGTATTGTGCTAAAGTCCTCAGGCTCCAAGTTGGGACGCAAACTTCTCATCATACCAAGCTTATAAAAGGATGCTGTAACAGCCCTCCTAAATCCACAAGACTTCAGAACCATCCTTCAATCCCTGATATTCAAGAGTTTTGATTACTGCAACTCTCTCCTATTAGGCCTCCCCAAAGCCACAATACGACCACTCCAAATTCTGCAGAATACAGCTGCAAGAATTCTAACCGGCCATAGTAAATCTGAACACATAACACCTGTACTAAAAGCCCTACACTGGTTACCCATCAAAAAAAGGATCGACTTCAAAGTTCTAACCATATTACACAAATCAATTTACGGAAAAGAAATCGATTGGCTGAACAATGCTATCCAAATATACACCCCACAACGAAACACAAGAGCAGTCAATAAAGCATTACTATCAATACCCACACTCACCTCCGCCAGACTTACTTCAGTCTGGGACAGAGTGATCTCCCTTGCAGGACCAAGCCTCTGGAACACCTTACCAGAAAGATTACGAAAACAACTTTTCAGAAAACTCCTAAAAACCTGGCTCTTCGAACAAACATATAAAGACGGTATCGGATAAATACTCTCTCACCTTCTCAGATCCTCCCCCCTATCCTAACATGGACTATCCATCATGATTAGCACTAGTCCTTAGCAATGAACTAAAACAATTACTATATTAACCAAGACTCTCTCAATATATAAAGTACCATCCCCTATTATCCTCGTTCCCATACCCTCCCATCTCCTCCCCCCTCCACTTCCCTCAGAATAATTATCACTCCTTTGCTCTTCCCCCCCTTATTGTTTGATATCTATCTTATATATAAACCAATTTCCCTTTACATCATTTCCCCAAGATTTCTCTCTATAATTTTCCCTGTTGTGCTTTTGTTTTGGTTTTTTTTCTATTTTGTGTAATCAGTAATCAGTTATAACGCCAGTTAACAGTTATGTAAAAGTCCCTCTCCCCCCCCCATACTATTTATTATAATGTTCTTCAATCCTGCGCTCTGTTATTTGTAATAAGCTGTTATGTCTGTAACCCACTTGTTATAATGTTTTCAATTTTTCAATTTTCAATTTTTAGCTCTGATATATGTAATAAGTTGTTACGCCTGTAAACCATTGTGAAGGCTTGTTCCAAACAACGGTATATAAAAACCGATAAATTAAAAAAAAAAAGTGGTTCTAATGAAAAAAACACTGATCAATAGTAATTCCTAAACTATGAATTTGAGAGCGCACTGGAATACAGACATCTGTGAAATGGAAACTGGATGGAGCACTGTGTGGTAGAAACCTACTCAAAATAATAATATTGGGTTTTTTGACGTTTAAGAGATGTATGTTATGCGAAAGCCAGCTATTTGTGCTTTGCAAGCAGAGGGATACATAGTTAAAGGTTTCAGTCCAAGAAGATGAATAAGGGACAAAAAACTGAATGCCATTAGTGTAAATAGGAGAAAATCTTACATAATGGGCCAAGATAAATGATAGAAAGAATGGCAGACAAAGCAGGCTCTTGAGGTACTCTGGTCTGCACAGTATTCCATGCCTTCCTAATCTGACTTTTTGTGACTGTTGGAAAGGAATGACCTAAACCAGAGAACAAGCAGCTTGGAATCTATCTACCCCTTGGGATCCTACCAGGTACTTGTGACTTGGATTGGCCATTGTTGGAAACACGATACTGGGCTTGATAGACAAGTATAGCAAGTCTTATGTTCTTATGTTCTTAAGGCCGGAGATTCCAAGGGATTCTTATCTAGACAGTAGAATTGCATGATTAATGGTACTGAAGGTAGCAGATATGTCCAGCAAAACCAGAACATAATGAATTCCGCTGTCAAAACCGTGGACAATGGTGTTGAAACTGGATAAGAGTAATGTCTTTTGAAAGCCAAATTGGAATTTGTCAATGATAGCATGCTTCTCAACAAAATATGATAATTGATCATATACAATTGATTCTTTTATCTTTGCCGGTCATGGTAAATAGGAGATTGATTTGAATTTAGCCAGGACTGTAGGATCGGTCCCAGCTTTTTTTTTAATTAAGGGCCGACCACAGGCTTGCTTAAGTGAGACAGGCATTTGCCCTGAGGTGAGTGATAAGTTAACTATAGCTGCAATTATATCACCAAAATCTTCTCTCAGACATTTTATTAGGGCAGTGGAACATGGATTTAGAGGGTTAATTGTCTATACCACTGACAGTCTCCTCCTTTGTGACTAGTTCAACAGAGGTCCAAGAGATGTCAGAACGGACATTTACTATGGGTGACAAAGTGGAGCATCGATCAAAATTTTGACATATGGATTCAATCTTGTTCTTAAAAAAACAAACAGCAAAATCATTACAATGAGACACTGAATTCATTGTCTGATTGCAAACTCTGGAGCCACCTCTAGGCAGTTAGGGACTTGACAATATAAACCAGCTCCGAGGAGCTGTTACCAGCAGCATGAATTCTCATAGAAAAGTAGGATCAATTTGCCTTCTCGATCTCACTGCAATCGAGAGCGAGCAGCCGGTGAAATAGTGGCATCTTGGTTTCTGGCAGGGTCTGGTTCCTGAGTTGTTGATACTGTTGTGCAATTTGTGCTTGCTGGTGAGTATCTGTTTGAGGTTGGGAGAGGGGGGGGGGGGGGGGGGGGGGCTGCCGGTAAGCCAGGATAGGTTTGCCACCCATGGCCTGAGAGAGGGTGCTATCATTGCTCAGGATGGGTTGTAGATCCTTGAAGTTGTGTCTCTGTGGTTTCAACTGGGAGCTGAATGTAACAACCAGAGGTGTTCTGTTGTTTTCTTTTTCGAGATGATCCTGTGACAAGAGTGTTCCTGGGTAGTGGAGGGGGTTGTTCTCTCCTGGTTTCAAGCATTGTTTCCAAGTTAAATCTGATCAATCAATTTCATCATGGAAACCTCTAGTGAAAGGGGTGCCTCAGGGGTCCTCCTTTTCCTCTAGGCTGTTTAACTCGTATTTGATGCCATTATGTTGCTCTATAATTTCTTCCTTTGTGGAAGAATTTAAAATTTATGCTGACGATATACAGATAATTTTTCCATTCAATGCCCCCATAGCTCCGCTGTGCGAGATTAAAATGAATTATGTTTCTGCCGTGAAGCAGTGGCTTAAGCAACATGGTTTAATGCTTAATCTCACCAAAACCGAAGCCTTGTGGCTGAGTAGACAATCTCTTCTTTCTAATCCTCCGGATATTGCCGTGGATGGTACGCCCCCTTGTGTTCACCTCTGTTATTCGGGACCTGGGGCTTTTATTGGCTTTTGCCTTTGGTTTAAAAACACAGCATCTAGCTGTAGTTAAGTCAGCATTTTATAAGTTTTGGGCTCTCCGTCCCTTAAAATATCTTCTACCTGTCTTTGATTTTAGAATAGTGGTGCAAGCATTTATTTTGACCACACTAAACTACTCAGATTCTTTATATGCAGAGCTATCAAAATACATGATTGGGACACTTCAATTATTACAAAACGTAGCCACCCATTTAATCACTTCCTGCCCTCTTAGGCAGCATATCTCACCTGCGCTCTGCTTCTCCACTGGCTTCCTGTTAAGTACAGGATTCAGTTCAAACCTGTCGCCTCCAGACAGTTCATGCCAGGGTTTTTGCAATCCCTGGTCTTACTCTGTGGATTAAATGTCCTATTGATTATAAATCATTCAGAAAGCAACTGAAAGGCATTTCTTTCAATTGGACTTTTCCTCAAGTTTTAGGTTTTATTCTCTCTTCAGATGGATTTGTGTTTTGCTTTGTATTATGAATATTGTTGTGATGCTTTTGTAACATGATTTTGTATTGTCTGTGTTTTATAGGTGGTACAAACAAACCCGCAAATAAATAGATAAACAAATTCAAGCAAAATCAGTATGCAATGAACTAAGGGCTTCAGGAAGCACAGAGTCTTCATAGGAAGTACTGGTGATCTGGCGGTGTTAAAACTGCCTCCATACAGGCTGCAGAGTGAATCTCTGGAAAGTGGGGCTCTGTCATCTGATTCTAGATCATGAACTGCATTCGCAGCAAAAATGACGCCTCACCTGTTCTCTGTTAGAGGTTGAAACCATGCCGTGGTTACCCGGTTTTTAACCTGCTTTGGACGCATGTTTTGGACGCGTAAGGCGTACCCGCGATTCAGTATCGGCTTTTACTGCTTGCCGAAAAAGACGCATATCCCTTTCTGCCCGCTGCATGTATATGATATGTTAATGATCGGATTAGCTATTCCCTCCGATACAGTAATGTGCACCCAAATTATCGCCCTTTAACCAGCTTATTTACCGCGTATCGGACAGCGCCATGGACAACATGTATATACTGTAGGGATGTGAATCGTTTTCCATATCGTCTTAACGATAGAAATCATGTGGCAGGAGAAGAAAATCGTGTTTGGCACGATTATTTCATTGAAAAATCGTTAAAAATCGTTTTTTCCGATTAGTGCGCACTAACTCGAGTTAGTGCGCACTAACTCAAAATGATACAAATAGACACTTTCCAGGTCACTGAAGGTCAGTTAGGAATGAATATGTGTTCCTATTGGCTGGCTGCCCTCTTATCTATTGATGTTACCAAGGTTTCCACTGAGGTGATGGTTGGGGGGATGGGAAATGGAATTGGAAACTCATGAACACCAACAGAAAATGAAACAAAGTGTTCACACTTCCCAGGTCAGTAAAGGTCACTTAGGAATGAATATGTATGTATGTATTCCTATTGGCTGGCTGTGCTCTTATCTATTGATGTTACCAAGGTTACCACTGAGGTAATGGTTGGGGGGATGTGAAATGGAAACAGTTGGAAGCTTGACATGTGATGATCAGCACTCACGTGACTAGAACTTCTTTGTTTATTATTTTTGTTAGCAGGCACCTGAAATGCTAGTGCATGTTGAATTTGCCAATCACTGTGCATTTTAGAAAGGTGGTCCTGGCTGGAACTGTAGTTCAAATATATGTAATTGATTGTTGGTAAGTGTATTTTTTAAGTAGCCACACTGGCACAAGTATGTTTACTTGTCCTCCTACTTAACTCACTAGCTCAGCTTTGTAAGAAGGGCTTCTCTGCTTGAGTGAAGGTCAGGCAGCTCCCCCCTGTCTGTGAAGCCAGCCTCTCACTAGTAATGCAGGGAGGGAGCTGTCTCAGACTTCACCATCCTCCCCCCCCCCCCCCTCACCCACACACCATTCACTAGCTGGGACATGGGGGAAGTCAGGAGTGAGGGTCAGGCAGCTCCCCCCTGTCTGTGAAGCCAGCCTCTCACTAGTAATGCAGGGAGGGAGCTGTCTCAGACTTCACCATCCTCCCCCCCCCCCCCCTCACCCACACACCATTCACTAGCTGGGACATGGGGGAAGTCAGGAGTGAGGGTCAGGCAGCTCCCCCCTGTCTGTGAAGCCAGCCTCTCACTAGTAATGCAGGGAGGGAGCTGTCTCAGACTTCACCATCCTCCCCCCCCCCCCCTCACCCACACACCATTCACTAGCTGGGACATGGGGGAAGTCAGGAGTGAGGGTCAGGCAGCTCCCCCCTGTCTGTGAAGCCAGCCTCTCACTAGTAATGCAGGGAGGGAGCTGTCTCAGACTTCACCATCCTCCCCCCCCCCCCCCTCACCCACACACCATTCACTAGCTGGGACATGGGGGAAGTCAGGAGTGAGGGTCAGGCAGCTCCCCCCTGTCTGTGAAGCCAGCCTCTCACTAGTAATGCAGGGAGGGAGCTGTCTCAGACTTCACCATCCTCCCCCCCCCCCCCCCCCACCCACACACCATTCACTAGCTGGGACATGGGGGAAGTCAGGAGTGAGGGTCAGGCAGCTCCCCCCTGTCTGTGAAGCCAGCCTCTCACTAGTAATGCAGGGAGGGAGCTGTCTCAGACTTCACCATCCTCCCCCCCCCCCCCCCCCCCCCCCCTCACCCACACACCATTCACTAGCTGGGACATGGGGGAAGTCAGGAGTGAGGGTCAGGCAGCTCCCCCCTGTCTGTGAAGCCAGCCTCTCACTAGTAATGCAGGGAGGGAGCTGTCTCAGACTTCACCATCCTCCCCCCCCCCCCCCTCACCCACACACCATTCACTAGCTGGGACATGGGGGAAGTCAGGAGTGAGGGTCAGGCAGCTCCCCCCTGTCTGTGAAGCCAGCCTCTCACTAGTAATGCAGGGAGGGAGCTGTCTCAGACTTCACCATCCTCACCCACACACCATTCACTAGCTGGGACATGGGGGAAGTCAGGAGTGAGGGTCAGGCAGCTCCCCCTGTCTGTGAAGCCAGCCTCTCACTAGTAATGCAGGGAGGGAGCTGTCTCAGACTTCACCATCCTCCCCTCCCCCCCCCCCACCCACACACCATTCACTAGCTGGGACATGGGGGAAGTCAGGAGTGAGGGTCAGGCAGCTCCCCCCTGTCTGTGAAGCCAGCCTCTCACTAGTAATGCAGGGAGGGAGCTGTCTCAGACTTCACCATCCTCCCCCCCCCCTCACCCACACACCATTCACCATTCACACCCCCCATTCACCATTCACCATTCACCATTCACACCCCCCCCCCTCACCCACACACCATTCACCATTCACTAGGTTTCTATCAAACCCCTATTAAAAAAACCGAACCTTAATCCTAAAGATCCATCCAACTTCCGCTCAATATCCAACCTTCCTTTTATAGCCAAGGTTACAGAAAAATTAGTCAACACCAGATTATCAGAATACCTCGAAGACAACAACATATTATTCCCCACTCAATACGGCTTCCGAAAATCTTTAAGTACAGAATCACTTCTCATATCTCTGACAGATTACCTCATCATGGGCCTCGATAAAGGTCACGCCTACTTGCTGATACTCCTCGACCTATCGGCGGCCTTTGACACCGTGAATCACTCCCTTCTCCTAAATCAACTAGCGAACATCGGAATTACAGGCTCTGCTCTTGCCTGGTTCAAATCATTCTTGGGAAACAGAGGATATAAAGTCAAAATACATAACAAAGAATCACAGTTTTACCCTTCTTCGCTAGGTGTTCCACAGGGCTCCTCTCTCTCCCCCACGCTCTTTAACATTTACCTCCTACCCCTATGTCAACTATTAACCAATCTTAACCTCAAATACTTTCTATACGCAGATGACATCCAGATTGTCATCCCTATCAAAGAATCCCTTACAAAAACTATCAAAATCTGGGAAAACTGTCTTCAAAATATTGACAACCTCCTCTCCAGCCTAAATCTAATCTTAAACTCTGCTAAAACCGAAGTCCTCATAATTTCCCCTGAAAACAGTAACCTTACCTCAAATCCTCCAACCGGCTTTCAAACTTCACATGTAAGAGACCTAGGAGCCATTATCGACAATCGGCTAAATCTAAAATCTTTTATTAATCAAACCACGAAGGACTGCTTTTATAAATTACACGTCTTAAAAAGAATCAAACCACTTTTCCATTTCCACGATTACAGAACAGTTTTGCAATCAATAATCTTCTCTAAGTTAGATTATTGCAATTCTATTCTATTAGGTCTCCCGTCTTCTCATACTAAACCTCTTCAGATGGTTCAGAACACGGCGGCCAGAATTTTGACAAACACAAGAAGAAGAGACCACATATCTCCGATTCTCAAAGACTTTCATTGGCTGCCAGTGCACTATAGAATCTTATATAAATCCATTACTACCATCTACAAAGCATTCCATCAACTCTCTCCGCTTAACCTCCAAATCCCATTTAAAAAACATACCTCCATCAGACCTATCAGAGAGTCCTACAGAGACTCATTACAGGTGCCTCCTGCAAAAACCTTTAACCATAGGACTCTCAGAGACAGGGCTTTCTCTACAGCAGGACCTACCTTGTGGAATTCTATCCCACCAGAACTGAGACAGGAACCTTGCCTCCCCACTTTCAGAAAAAGACTTAAAACCTGGCTATTCTTGAAAGCCTTTCCAGACACCAACTGAACCCACTCTCAACTCAAGCAACTAAGAACTCCCGTCAGGGTAATCAACAACCTTTGACAACTCAATAATGTTTTTTTAATGAGGCAGGTTTTATTTACCTTGGTTTTATTTACCTTGGTCATTCTTTTGTTATCTCAGTGTTAATCTCTCTTTTGCCTTCTCTTCATTCCAAGTTGCATTTTATCCCTGTTTTATTGTAACTGCTACCTTATTCTTCTATCACATGTTAATGTTTTTAAGTTATTAAGTATTTATTCTGTTGTCACACCTTGTTATTTGTAAACCGGCATGATGCGACTCCCATCGCGAATGCCAGTATATAAGAAATTTAAATAAATAAATAAATAAATAAATAGCTGGGACATGGGGGAAGTCAGGAGTGAGGGTCAGGCAGCTCCCCCCTGTCTGTGAAGCCAGCCTCTCACTAGTAATGCAGGGAGGGAGCTGTCTCAGACTTCACCATCCTCCCCCCCCCCCCCTCACCCACACACCATTCACTAGCTGGGACATGGGGGAAGTCAGGAGTGAGGGTCAGGCAGCTCCCCCCTGTCTGTGAAGCCAGCCTCTCACTAGTAATGCAGGGAGGGAGCTGTCTCAGACTTCACCATCCTCCCCCCCCCCCTCACCCACACACCATTCACTAGCTGGGACATGGGGGAAGTCAGGAGTGAGGGTCAGGCAGCTCCCCCCTGTCTGTGAAGCCAGCCTCTCACTAGTAATGCAGGGAGGGAGCTGTCTCAGACTTCACCATCCTCCTCCCCCCCCCCCCCTCACCCACACACCATTCACTAGCTGGGACATGGGGGAAGTCAGGAGTGAGGGTCAGGCAGCTCCCCCCTGTCTGTGAAGCCAGCCTCTCACTAGTAATGCAGGGAAGGAGCTGTCTCAGACTTCACCATCCTCCCCCCCCCCCCCCCTCACCCACACACCATTCACTAGCTGGGACATGGGGGAAGTCAGGAGTGAGGGTCAGGCAGCTCCCCCCTGTCTGTGAAGCCAGCCTCTCACTAGTAATGCAGGGAGGGAGCTGTCTCAGACTGGTATCAGGGTTAGGGCACTGTGTGCAGGAAGATCACAACACTCCTGGTATTAATAGGGATAGGGCACTGTAAGAGATGACTGTAGTAGATTGAATAAAGATCTGATGTTTCTGCTCTCCTCACACCAAACAAAAACAACACACAAGCAGAGAAGCCCTTCTTACAAAGCTGAGCTAGTGAGTTAAGTAGGAGGAAAAGTAAACATACTTGTGCCAGTGTGGCTACTTAAAAAATACACTTACCAACAATCAATTACATATATTTGAACTGTGTACAGTTCCAGCCAGGACCACCTTTCTAAAATGCACAGTGATTGGCAAATTCAACATGCACTAGCATTTCAGGTGCCTGCTAACAAAAATAATAAACAAACAAGTTCTAGTCACGTGAGTGCTGATCATTACATTATTTTTTTGTCAAGCTTCCAACTGTTTCCATTTCACATCCCTCCAACCATTACCTCAGTGTTAGCCTTGGTAACATCAATAGATAAGAGCACAGCCAGCCAATAGGAATACATACATACATATTCATTCCTAAGTGACCTTTACTGACCTGGGAAGTGTGAACACTTTGTTTCATTTTCTGTTGGTGTTCGTTAGTTTCCAGTTCCATTTCCCATCCCCCCAACCATCACCTCAGTGGTAACCTTGGTAACATCAATAGATAAGAGGGCAGCCAGCCAATAGGAACACATATTCATTCCTAACTGACCTTCAGTGACCTGGAAAGTGTTTATTTGTATCATTTTCAGTTAGTGCGCACTAAATCGAGTTAGTGCGCACTAACGGGGAGTTAGTGCGCACTAACTCGAGTTAGTGCGCACTAACACGATTTAACGATTTTTAACGATAAATCGTTAGAATTTCTATTGTATCGTGTTCTATAACGATTTAAGACGATATAAACATTATCGGACGATAATTTTAATCGTTGAAAAACGATTCACATCCCTAATATACTGGCTCTGGCGATATTTTTCATTCGGCTGAGAAGCAGAATGAGAAATGCTCGATTGAGAAATGCTCAGCAGATTGGAGAGGCAAACAGGGGAGCCCAGCAGCAAGGAGAAACCATCTGACGGGAGAACCCAGCAGCAAGAACGGAGAACCCAGCAGCAAGACCGGAGGAGGTATGTGTTCTGTTTCGGTTCAACTGTACCATCCATCTCTGGGCGTCTCTGAGGCTCCGGACATGGATGCCTCTTCGGACGCCGGAGAGATGGGAGCCGCGCCAGGCTAGGGTTAAACTGTATGTCTCTGAGGCTCCGGACATGGACGCCTCTATGGACACCGGAGAGATGGGCATCCGCTAGGCGTCCTGAGGCTCCGGGGTCCAGAGGAGACATGGATGCCTCTACGGACATATATACGGATGCCTATACGGACCTTCCTGCCTGTATCTGGGCGTCCATGATCAGAGGCCCCGCTGCCTTTGGATGTCCACTAGGTGCTCCAGGCAGCATGGCCTACAGGCAGGAAGGTCCATGAACGGAAGCTGCGATCTCGGATGTCCAAGGTCGCGGCGTCTGTTCATGGACCTTCCCGCCTGTATCCAGGTGTCCATGATCGGAGGCACCGCTGTCTTGAGCGCCCGGCTGGATGGGTCGTGGCTTGGATGTACGGCCAGGTGCTCAAGGCAATGGGGCCTACAGGCGGGAAGGTCCATGAATGGAAGCCACGACCTCGAACGTCCAAAGTCGCAGCGCCTGTTCATAGACCTTCCCGCCTGTATCTGGGCGTCCATGATTGGAGGCACCGCTGCCTTGAGCACCCGGCCGGACGTCCAAGGTCGCGGCTTGGACGTCCGGCCGGGTGCTCAAGGCAGCGGGGTCTGTAGAAAAGAACCATCCACTTACCTGGTGGAATGACATTTCAAATGACATTTGAAATGACAGGTACCAGCGCACCCCGGATACTGTATAGGCGCTGCATACCGCTCTATACAGTAAAATGTATTGCGAACGCCTACCTCTTCATTGACGCGATTTGGCTGCTTGGATTTGCATCTAATTTGAATACTGAATCGAGTGGTATGTGAACCAAAATATGCGCACGGCAAAAGAGCGCGCGCCCAGCACCTCCGCACTGTTTCTTACGCGTCCTTACTGTATCGGTCCGAATGTAAGCACTGCTGCTGATCTTGCATAGGCCTGTGCCCCTCAAATAGTCATCATTGATCTACATTAGTATGACAAAGACAAAATGATGATAATGATCTTCCATGGATGCTGCTCGCTCACTGATATGCAGAGGACTACACTCCACCTAAGGAAGAAAGTTAACATAAACCCTTGAAACCAGTTCTTTCCTGGAACTGGAACAGATGAGCTAATATTTCCAAGATGTGGCATTTCCTTGACTTAATTATGTACTCAGGAGCTAGCATTTCAGCAATATATTTCATTTTCTAACCAATTTATGAGCACAATATGAGGGAGGGATTAGGCATACTATAGAGTTTCTTCTAAGACCAGAAACTAAGCAAAAATGTGCACTTTGCATTCTTTTGGACAGAAGCAGATTCTGAAATGTGTCCCATTCTTGTAATCATCTTGCAATATTGGTGCCATGTTTGTTGGATAATGGAACTATGCAGTTAATCTTGAGCTGCTGTATTATTTCATTTTCAGGCACTTATGGCCCAAGCAGTTACTTTTTTGTTGATCAGAACTGGAGGAATTTGATGTTGGGGGGTAAATAAGGTTATACTTTAATTGGTGATGAACCGTGCCCCCAGGGGAAGCAGAAGCAAAATCCATATTGGGGCTTTTGTCAATTTCATGATTTGTATGCAGGGTTGGCATTTAGCCTGGTACATTGCATTTTTTCTAATCACTTTGTAACAATTAGAAGATGTATTTTTTAACTATATCTTAGTAATTTTGTGCTAGTGAGTGCTTCAGTTCATTTTGAATTGCTGGGGGTGGGGGAGAGTTGCGGGGGGGGTGGGGGGAGGGAGGAAAGATTTTTCCATTTGTAATAGTCTTGGCATTACTCTTTCTGTAATATTCTTATTATTCAATTACAGTTCAGTAAACTGAGGAACCAGGAAATCAAATTGCTTGCCCAAGGTCATGCAGCAAACCAGTTAGAATGAGGAATTTGCAGCTCATAACCCAGGAGTTTAGTGCTTTAGAAACTAGGATCCTCAAGCAATAATTACTAGAGCTAGGCCTGGAATATCCTATCAGCAGAAGTGGTAGAAATCAAAACAACATGCTTAAGACAGATTCAGAGAGCAAGGAAGGGAGATGACCATACATGGAGTAGGGTATTAATAGATGGGGGCAACTGGACAGACTGCTTGGGCCAGGAAGTTCTTACTTGCCAATAACTACTCTCAAAGTGTTTTCATTGACTTGGACAAGGAGCAATATCCTACAAGCAGTCAAGCTTCTACAGTTGGCAACTGACTTCCATTGTTGTGTACAAGAACATGACATTCATGCTTTATGACAAATGTAAGTTTCGTTAGTTGAGATTCAAGCAAACATGCATGACTCCTTTTATGTACACAAAGAACATTATTGCTCAGTGGAATTTAGAATTCAACAATCATTTCCAAATATTATTTTGGTACAACATTCTTTTTCTATTCCATTCAGTATTATTACTTGTAAATTTGGCTAGCAGTATTCTGTGATTAAAGGATTCTTATGTTCTCTGTTGTGCCTCAGTGCTTTTGCTCCCTTGCTGTTCAATAAAGAGCACATCTACATATCTGACAATAAGCAAGAAAGTGTGATGACAGGTAAGTAATGGAGAGCCATCAGGAAAAGTTGGTAAATTTTTATTCTATATTGTCTTGGTAGTGTATGCAGAGCTATAAAATCTTTATTTGAGCTAGGAATAGCCTGTTAGGAACATGCTGCTTGAGGCTGACAGAGATAGGATGCTGGGCTATGTGGACCATGGAGTTTACAGTTTGATTACCATTTTGGCCCGAATATAAGTCATCCTCGATTATAAGTCAAACCCTTGTTTCTAAAGAGGTCAAATTAGAAAGGCAAGTTCCTTAGTATTTGGGTAGGTCAGTCCCAAGTGGGTTATGCACCTCTGCCAACAGATGGAGATAGAGCAAAAGCAGACATCATGGCTATATAGTCCTGCCCCGACATCAGCCCGCCAGTATTCTCCATCTCCAGGAGATGATGGACATGAATTTCCCTTCTCAAGATTGCCTGTCAAGTTTAAAAAAAGGAGAAAAAGCAGAAAATAAGAAAAAAGTTGGGAAGGAGATATCTATATAGCACCCCTTGCCTCCTAGGTGATACCGTGTGGTCCCTCCCTCAGTAGAGTGCCTGGACTGTTGCGTCGGAGGTGGACCCTTGGGCCGAGGTGGGGTTGACGCAACCCATAGATAAGGACCTATGGGTCCCCACCATCGGCAGGCGGAGTGGGCTGAAGCTAGAGGCCGCTGGAGCTTCACCTATACCAGCCCTCGTTCCCCGCGGGTTGAGCCTTTGGGTGCCGGGGCCGGCAGGACTTAGATAGGCCTCTGTGTGTAGTTGCAGTAGGAGTTGGTTCAGCCCAGAGACAGCAGGTGAGAGATGGTACAGTCTTACTCTGGACTGGCAATGTCCTGGAAACTCGGGTGCCAATGGAACGGAGGCAGACAGAGGGCGCTCAAGCAAAAGCAGACTGAAGCCTGAAGAAACCACGTCCAGGCAGTAAGCTGGTGAGGCATCCGAGGGCAGGTTTGAGTCAGGGCTGGCGGCAATTTGGAGGCAGTGGCAAGCAAGGCTGAGGTCTGATCACGGAGATAGTCAAGAGCATAGTCAAGCAAGGCAGAGGTCTGATCACGGAGAAAGTCAAGAGCCTAGTCAAGCAAAGCAGAGGTCTGATCACAGAGATGGTCCAAAGCATAGTCAGGCAAAGCGGAGGTCTGGGTCTGGAAATAGGCAATAGCATAGTTAGGCAAAGCAGAGGTCTAGGTCTGGAGATAGGCTGTAGCATAGTCAGGTGGAGCAGAGGTCCGGGCTTGGAGAGAATCAAAGGCAAAGTCAGGCAAAGCAAAGTCAAAGTCCATGTAGTCAATCCGAAGTACAAAGCAGGGTAGGAACAAAGAGACAGGAACCAGAACAACGAGGAACAGGAACGCAGGGATGAGACAAATCTCTAGGAGGCAACGAGTACTCGACCAGCAAGAAGACCTGTTGCAAAGGCAACGCTAGGGAGCAGAGCCTGAGCTTAAATACTGTAATCAAGTTGACGTCATCATCCAGGGCCGCGGCTAGGATCCCACCGCGGTCCCTACTTAAGGATCAATGGTGCGGGCGTGGCGTGAGTAGCAGCGTCTCTCTGTGGGCCACGTGGAGAGGCCTGACGAGAAGTGGCAACAGGACCAGGAATGCTGGGGACTGTGGCAGAGCTGGAGGCACCGGGGGAGGCCCGAGGACAGAGTTGATGGCCCACCACCTCTAGCCAGGAGGAACAAGAGGCTGGAGTCACTGTAGAGAGGTAAGGGGGCTGTGCCGCGGGTCTGCAGCGGACAGCACGCGTAACATGGACATGGACCTAAATTCCAATTAGCGATTGCAGACTGAGAGAGACTCGGCGGTGAAGACTTTAGCCCTCTCCTCCCATAGCCAGGACTCTCAGCCAGGGAGGACTGAGCTCAGGTAAAAGTTAAAAAAAAAAAAAGAATCAAGAACAGGAAGACAGCAGGAGAAAGATCTGTTTCCTCGGAGTTCAGCTGTCCCACTCACGTGTCTGGGGGATTCTGTGAGGTGACGAGAGAGTGCAGGCACAGTGGGTTGAGCAGCCATTTGGCTAGGCCCCGCTCCCAAGCTTCTCCCATTTTGGCATGCAGTAGGCCGTGGGGTACTTTTGCAGGCTTTTTCACTGCAGGCCATTGGGGCACACTTGCGCATCCATTCTCATCTGTGCATGCAATTTGGGTGTTCTTCCTTCTGGATGCACATCTTGTGTGTCCAGTTTAGGTGTCGGTTCTTAATGTCCAGTTTGAGCATCCATTAGAATGAGTGGCCTAGGCACATGGGCTTGGATGCACATTTTTTATGCATCCATTTTAGACATGCTTGTACGTGTAGGAAAGCTAGGTGCGAGCCTTCATCGGGCTGTATAATTACAGCATGGCGCCTGTGGCGAAGAAACGTAAGAGCCTCTTTATCTATACTACCTGTCACATCAAGGCCATTCAGCCAGAGCTTTCTTTAAACCTTTGTCAGTGCTGCCTGGATGCTTGGGGAGATTTGCCTCCTTCCGATTTTGACGACGATGGTCCATCTCCTCAGTCTGAGGGGAGTGGGACAGAGGGAGACACTGCAGGGGTGTCCTCTTCTCTGATTGGTCCACAGGTCAAATCCTCAGGGGACACTGGCTCGCAGGACATCAGCTTCGGGTCTGTGAGGCCTGGAATGGACCCAGCCTCATTTTCCTGGGTGGAAATCTTCTAGGGATTGCAAACATTTCTACAGGGCTAGTCTGCTGAAGCAGCAGTTCCTACTAAGATAGATCCAGTGCTCTGAGTACTCCTCCACCTGTCTCCACGGTCAAGCGCCATAGCGCAGTGTGGTCTGACAGAACTCAAATACAGGTGGATCAGGATGATACCAGTGATGATGGCGGGCACTCTCCTGGTGAAGAAGGGGACATTCCCCCAGATTTGGAGCCATATAGATCTCTTCTACATTTCTTTCAGAGTCTGATATTTCAGACCCTGAAGATCCTTGGAGTGGCAGGGCATGACTCCTTGGGGACACAGATGGATCCTATTTTGGTCACCATGCACAAGGCTTCTTGTTTCTTTCCCTTCTTGGTTGCAATCCAGGAGTTGATTGATCTGGAATGGAATGCGCCAGAAGTATCCTTTAAAGGAGGATGCATCTTGGCGGTTTTATACCACTTGGATTCGCAGATGAGAGAGGAGTTGCATTTCCCTAAGATGGATGCCTTGGTGTGTTCTATCATGAAACGTACCACTATCCCAGTAGAGGGAGGTGTGGCACTGAAGAATGCTCAGGATAGGAGGATTGAGGCTATCCTGAAGCAAGCCTTTGAGGCAGTGACAATGAACTTGCAAATTGCTTCTTGTTATGCCTTGGTAGCTCAGGCTACTTGAGTCTTTGTCAAGAATCTGGTGGTGTTGGATCCGATTTGGGATCTATAGTAGAACTGGGGGTCACTTTCTTGGCTGATGCGGGCTGTGACTTAGTACGAACAGCCACCAGAGGAGCTCCTTCAGTTATTGCAGCCAGGTGGCAGCTGTGACTGTGCAACTGGTCCACAGATACTATTTCAAAGTCCAATCTGACTAAGCTGTCTTTCAAAAGCTTGCTTTTGTTTGGCAGTGAATTGGAAAAAATGGCAAGTAAATAGGGAAAGACCCAGGTCCCGTGTTTGCTGGAGGATAAGAAACCAGTTTCCCAGACTTCTCGGGCGAGTAGCCACTCTCAAGACTACTGGCGTTTTCGGCCTTATAAGGGAGGTTCTTCCCAGAGATCCAATTCCTTATGCAGATCTCAGTCCTTTCACCCCAAGGCCCTCAAAAGGATATGGGCTCCAGAGGTGGAGCCCCTCAGTCTTCCCAATGAAGTTTTGCAGGCTCACTTGGTAGTGCAGGAGATAGGTGATTGTCTATTCCGGTTTTATCCCAGGTGAGCCCAGATTACTTAGGATCAATGGGTTCTCGAAGTGGTTCAGAACAGCTATGCTCTAGAATTTCTTCGCATTCCTCTGGATGCCTTCATGGTCTCTCCATGCAACTCCCCTCAGAAGACGGTAGAAGTAGACGTGACATTACAACAGCTGTTGATTCTGAAAGCGGTGATCCCTGTTCCTGAATCACAGCGAAATATGGGCCGATATTGCATTAATTTTGTCCTGCCCAAGAAGGAAGTGTTGTTTCGGTCTATACTGGATCTCAAGGGCGTCAACTGACATCTACGAGTCACACATTTCAGGATGGAAATGGTGCACTCTGTCATAATGGTGATTCAAGCAGGGGAGTACCTCATGTCGCAGGATCTGACAGAGTTGTATCTGCTTATTCTCATCTGGAAGGAACATCAGCATTTCCTCCGATTTGCCATCCTGGATTGTCATTACCAGTTTCAGGCCTTGCCTTTCAGACTAGCTACAGTGCCCAGGACCTTTTCCAAGGTCATGGTAGTGGCAGCAGTAGCCCTTCACAAGGAAGGCTTTCTAGTTCACCCCTACCTGGATGACTGGTTGAATCGAGCCAAAACATTGGGAGAGAGTCTTCACATTTCTTACAGTGTGCTTTCCTTGCTACAGGAACTAGCCTGAGTAGTGAATCTGGCTAAGAGCAATTTACAGCTGGCTCAGACACTGGAGTATCTCGAGATTCATTTTGATACAAGGCAGGGCAGAGTGTTTCTGCCAGAGTCTCGGATCTACATGTTGATGCTGCGAGTTCGGTCCCTGCGGAACTTGCTCATCCAACTATGTGGTCTTATCTACAGGTCCTGGGGTTGATGGCTGCTGCATCAAATGTGATTTCCTGGGTGAGGGCACATATGCGCCCTCTTCAGTGTGCCTTGCTCTCTTGATGGAGTCCACAGTCGCAGAACTATGCAGTGAGGCTTCTCCTTCCATTAGAGGTGAGATCCCAGTTGAACTGGTGGTTACATGCAGACCATCTCAGAAAGAGAATTTTCTTGATGATGGTATTCATGACAGATACAAGGCTCCGGGGCTGGGGGGGTTCACTGTCAGGAGTTGGTGGTGCAAGGGCGCTGGAATGCTGTGGAGTGGCAGTGGAATATCAACAGATTGGAGGCACGAGCAGTTTGATTGGCATACCTGCAGTTCGCAGAGCAGCTAGAAGCTTGGGCGGTCCGGATAATATCTGACAATGTGACAATGGTGGCTTATATCAATCATCACGGTGGAACCAAGAGTCGACAGGTATTGGAGGAAATTGATGCACTTATGGCATGGGCGGAGCAGCATCTCCTAAGTATATCCGCCTCTTATATTGCAGAAAGGACAATATCAGAGCTAATTTCCTCAGCAGGAGAAGCTTGGACCCAGGAGAATGGGAGCTGGTGGATGAGGCCTTTCAGCTCCTGGTGGACCACTGGATCTAGACCTGTTGGGGAACTTCAACAACGTGAAGGTTCCATGCTTCTTCAGTCATAGGCAGGACCCAAAACTGATGTGCATAGATGTTCTCATTCAGGAGTGGCCATAGGGTGCCCTGCTGTATGTGTTACCACCTTGGCCTTTGATAGGCAGGCTGGTACAGAAGATTGCAAGTCAAACAACACCGTCCTTTTAGTGGCTCCAGATTGGCTCGAAGGCCATTGAATGCCGATCTCTAGAGACTTTTGGTGGGCAGTCCTCTCCGGCTACTATCTCTGATGGATCTGTTTCATCAGGGGCCCATTCTAAACAAGGATCTGGGTTGGTTCTCTCTTACAGTTTGGCCATTGAAAGGGCTCGCTTATTGAAGCCCAATTATTTGTCTTCTGTAATTTCCATTCTTCTACGAACCTGAAAATTTTCTACTTCTCTAGCTTATGTTAGAGTTTGGAGGGTCTTTGAGGCCTGGTGTTCTGAGTGAGGTACTCAACTGCTCAAAGTGGATATTCCTTTGATTTTAGAATTTTTACAGGACAGCTTGCTTAAGGATTTTGACCTTAACACCTTGAAGGTTCAAGTTACAGCACTGGCTTGTTACAGGGAAAGAGTCAATGGAGGGCCTTTGTCTTCCTATCTGGACGTGTCCTGTTTCTTGCAGGGAGTTAAACATCTCCCCACCCCCTTTGCAACTTCCAGTGCCTTTGTGGGATCTTAACTTTGTCCTTGAGTTCTTGGCAGATCTGAGTTTTTGACTGCTGTGTACTCTTTCCTTATGGATTGCTTACCTTGAAGAAAGTTTTTCTGGTAACAAACTGTTTGGCACATTGGGTCCCTGAGCTGCAGGCTCTTTCCTGCTGTGAGCCTTTTCTCCATATGACTCCTGGTGTGGTTCAACTTCAGATTGTGCCCTTTTTTTTGCCCAAAGTGGTTTCAGAATTTCATTTGAATCAGTCTATTTCGTTGCCTGCCTTGGACAGGGACAGAGATGAAGCTGAGTACTGCCTTTTGCGTTCCTTGGTCGTCAAGCATCATTTACTGTGGTACTTGGAGATGTCTAAGGTTGTTTGGAAGTCTGATCGCCTGTTTGTGCTCCATGGTGGAAGTAAGCAGGGAGCATCAGTGACGAGGGCAATGATTGCCTGCTGGGTTAAGGAGGTCATTACAGCAGCCTATGTGGGTGCTGAGGTTGCCTTGCTAAAACAAATTAGATTGTATTCTATGAGAGCTCAGGCGGTATTGTAGACAGAGCTTCATTTGTTGTCGCCTGCTGAAATTTGCCAAGCGGAGACAATCATTTTTGCACACCTTCTCCAAGCATTACCATTTGGATGTTAGGGCTAGGGAGGTCACTGCTTTTCTGGGGGCAGTTTTGATTGGACCGCTGGCAGCCTCCCGCCCTTTTCGAGATTAGCTTTAGTACATCCCACTCATTGGGACTGACCTACCTGAACGCTAAGGAAGGAGAAGTTACTACTTACCTGATAATTTTCCTTTCCTTTAGCGAAAGGTAGGCCAATCCCAGAACCACCCACGGCTGCTGGAGTTGGATTTTGTGGTTAAACGTCTGAGTATGATTATTGCTCTTCATTGATAACTAGTAAGTGGCTTCTGTAGCCTTTAGTTTGCTAGATATGGTCCTTCTTTTGGCTGAGCTCAGTGTTCCTATTGGTTGAGAATGGTTGCCTGTTGCTAATAATGTTCAAGTATAATCAGGCTGAAGAAGGACAGGACTATATAGCCATAACGTCAGCTTTTGCTCAGCCTCCATCTGCTAGCAGAGGTGCATAACCCACTCATTGGAATTCACCTACCTTCACTAAAGAAAAGGAAATTCAGAAATAGTAATTTCTCCTTTTACCTGCTGCTTTTCTTTTCCTATAAGAAATAAGAATATAAGATTTGCCATATGGGGTCAGAGCATAGGTCCATCAAGCTCAGTATCCTGCTTCTATTAACCAGGCAAATCAGGTCACAAGTACCTAGGAGGATCCAAAAAGGTCAATAGATTCCATACTGCTTATCTCAGGGATACGCAGTGGCTATCCCCAAGTCCATCTTAATGTTTTATGGACTTTTCTTTCAGGAATTTGTCCAAACCTTTTTTAAACCTAGCTAATTTAACAACTTTTATCACATCTTCCGGCTACAAATTCCAAAGTATAATTATACATTGAGTAAGAAAAATATTTTCTATGTGTCTTAAATGTATTACCTAGTAACTTCATTGTATGTCCCCTAGTTTTTGTGGTTTGTGAAAGAGTTAACAATCGAGTTTCGCTTACCTGTTCTAATCCACTCATTATTTAAAGTCCTCTATCATATCTCCCCTCAGCCATCTCTTCTCCAAAATTAAAAGCCCTAACCTCTTTAGCCTTTCCTCACAAGGGAGCTGTTCCATCCCCTTTATCATTTTGGTCGCCCTTCTCTGTACCTTTTCTGAGTCTGTTATATCTTTTTTGAGATGTGGTGACCAGAACTGTACACAATACTCAGGATGAGGTCGCACCATGGAGTGATACAGAGTCATTATGATATTCTCTGTTTTAGTCTCCATTCCTTTCCTAATAATCCCTAGTATTATATTTGCTTTCTTGGCTGCTGCTGCCCACTGAGCAGAAGATTTCATCGTATTTTCAATAATGACACCTAGATCCTTTTCTTGAGTGGTGACTTCTAATGTGGAACATTGTATTGTGAAGCTATAATTTGGGTTACTCTTCCCTGTGCATCACTTTGCACTTTTCCACATTAAATGTCATCTGCCATTTGGATGCTCAGTCTCACAAGATCCTCTTGCAATTTCTCATAATCCACTTGTGATTTAATAACTTTGAATAATTTTGTATCATCAGCAACTTTGATCTCTTTCCTCGTTCTCATTTCCAGGTTGTTTATAAATATATTAAAAAAACAACAGTGGTCCCAGAACAGATCCCTGGGTCACTCCACTGTTCACCTTTTTCTACTGGGAACATTTTCCATTTAGCCCTACTCTCTGTTTTGTATTTTTGACCAGATCCTGCAGGAGGGCTGCTCCCCACTAGTCCAGCGAATCCATCCTGTGACCAGTATTCAGTATGGATAGATATTTATGTCTGGAGTTTGAAGATCAGTGGTGTACGGTTTGGAGACAAAGGCTTTTGAGGGGTGGGGGGTTCTCCCTCTATTATATGCTACTGAAGGAAGAGGTTTTCCCTATCTTCTGTGGGTTAGGAGTATTGGACACGGATTTAGTGAGAGGAAGAAGAGCTGGAAGAGCTGGCACCATGGCTGGCACCATGGCTTTTGTAGTTATGATTTTATTTCTGTCATTTTTGATCTTTGCAATAATATTGGCCTGGATCTAATTCTTTAAGCTAGAATAAAATTCTTTTCGTTGAGCACCATCATTGCCTCCTGGTTGTGATTTGGGATCTCTGCCATGTCAAGTAAACCCTGTTACAGTGAGTATTTCGGTCAGTGACTGAGAAGTAGATGAAATGGAATGACTGCTTTGAAAACATACACCGCCGCACTTAGGCCCCCGAGGTCTAGCCCTCCTCCCAGCCAGTGACCCCCAGCATCCCAGGAGCCCAACTGGAGCAGTTTGGTAGAAGAGAGAATCAGAGGTCTGGGGCATCAATAGCATCCTGGGAACCGTGTGGCCCCTTTAGTCAGTCCACCAGACGAAGAGGGGGTTACATCAAGGTATTGTGGAAGAATTAAAAGACAACAAGGTAAGTGGGAACAGTCAAGTAAAATAACTGGTTATACGTGCAGACTTCAATACATAATTAGCAAATGCAGAGATCAAGTGGGGGCATCAGCCTTGGAGTAAACTGGTTTCTTTGCAGCATGAAATATTTTTCATTGGGTCAAATCACAGCCCAAGGGTCAAATCCATTTCTGCATTACCAAATTCAGTAATTTATGTGGATAAGAAATTCATCCTGTTGAATAAGGGTAGAGGGGCCACAATCCTTTCCTCTCTGTTTTCAAAATGAAACTGTGACTCCTCAACAACTGATGTGACCCTTGAAACGTAGATTAAGTTCATATAATAAGGCATTTGGCAGTTACACACTGGATTCTTTGTAGGTTGTGATACCCTGCATTGGACAAGAGTAAGAATAATCAAAAGTGATGAGCTTTCAGAAATACATAAGCCCTTTCTTGAGACGGAAGGAAGGATGCATTCATATACTCAGATTATTGTGGTGTGGGAATTCCCACAGTGTTAAGCCCTTTTCAAGCCCATCTCAATGTCCAACAAAACCTAGAAGGAATCCCATATTCTCCAGAACCAGTATTTCTGGAGCACTGTATCTAACACAATTATACACTGACATGAAATGTATCTTCTCCTATATTTTCCTTTTGTCTTTTCTGCTTTGGCTATTTTGCAGTGATTCTAGAAACATTTGCAACTTGTGTCTTCCAAAGACTGATTTCACTGACTTAAAATAGTACACAGACGAGTAAAATTGGGTTGGATTCTTACAAGATACAGATTATAGCTTTGGTTTACCATGCTGTTAAAATCTTTTGAGCCTACTAAGACAATGTATATTTATGGTAAACCTAGGCATTACTGTTATTGTAGGTTTATATGCAACCTCGTGTATATAATTTAAGTATACACATTATTATTAATTTAATTTCAGATTCATATAAGTGTTTCTGAATTAGTTATTAATGATTTGCCTTTAGTTCCATACTTACTATGCTAATTCAGTCCTTATTGATCACCTTCTTAATTGTAAACTGGCTGCTACTACTGATCTCTGATTGTACGATGCCATCCATATATGCTATATTCCGCCTTGAGTGAATTTCTTATTCAAAAGGCAGATAATAAATCCATACAACAGGCAAAAAATGATTTTATCTGCAGATGATTCACTCATTAAAACCTTACCCATCCTTCACAAATCTTTCAACAGTGATCCAGGCGCTATTAACATCAAGAACTTACTATTGCAATTCTAGACATGTTGGCTTACCTCCGTTAACCCTTAAGAGGCCTGAAGGAAGTACATCAGGCTGATTGAATTGAGGGGTTTGAGACATAAGAACATAAGAGAACATTGAACATGCCATACTGGGTCAGACCAAGGGTCCATCAAGCCCAGCATCCTGTTTCCAACAGTGGCCAATTCAGGCTACAAGTACCTGGCAATTATCCAAAAACTAAGTATATCCCACGCTACTGATGTTAGTAATAGCCGTGGCTATTTTCTAAGTCAACTTGATTAATAGCAGGTAATGGACTTCTCCTCCAAGAACTTATCCAAACCTTTTTTAAACCAAGCTACACTATCTGCACTAACCACATCACCTGGCAACAAATTCCAAAGTTTAATTATGCATTGAGTGAAAAAGAATTTTCTATGATTAGTTTTAAAAGTGCTACATGCTAACTTCATGGAGTGTCCCCTAGTCCTTCTATTATCTAAACGAGTATATAACCGATTCACATTTACCTGTTCTAGACCTCTCATGATTTTATAGACCTCTATCATATCCTCCCTCAGTCATCTCTTCTCTAAGCTGAACAGCCCTAACTTCTTTAGTCTCTCCTCATAGGGGACTTACTGAGATGCAATAAGGAGTCAGGCAAGGGATGACATATGCATATGTTACTGTTGTATTATGATGTTTTACAATTATGTTTAGGTGAGTCATTTTGATTAGATTGTTTGTAAATGCAAGTACCATTTTGGTTATAATTCTATAGCTGATGTTTGTTAATGTTAATGTTTTTATCACTTATAGGATAAATGTTGTAAATCACTTTGAGCTGGTGGTAGAAGCAATTAATAAGCTATCTTTGGATTATCATGTTTTTTGCATGATACGACATGTGTATTTATTTATTTTATTTTATTTTTTTTAATTTTTATATACCGAAGTTCTTGTGAGAATTACAAATCACTCCGGTTTACATAAAACGATGAACTGCCCAACCGAGAAAGGGGGCTTTACATGGAACCATAGAACAGATGGAACAATATAACCGGATGTCAATTTAACATAGTAATAAATAAATATAATATAATATATACAATTAAACTATTTAACATAGAAATAGTGACATGTTAAAGCTATATTATAAATACAATAAAAATATGGTGAACTTTTGGACTAAAAGATTGATAGTAAGACTTGGTGAGGTGTCCATAATTTGGGGATACCTAATATTTAGGAAGTCCTCCCGTCTAAGTAGCATTGAGAGTCTGGGAAGGCTTGTTGGAAAAGCCAGGTCTTCAGTCTTTTTTTGAACTCTTGATGACTGGGTTCTAGTCTTAGATCTGGGGGGAGCGCGTTCCACTGGTGGGGGCCTGCTGAAGATAGTGCTCGTTTGCTCAATGCTGATTTTACTTGTGGGATAAGCAGTGTTCCTTTGTATGCACTTCTAATTGGTCTGGAAGATGTATGCGGTTGAAGTATGTGTACCGGAAGCTTAGGTTGATGAAATGATTGTGTCCATTTGGGGGCATTTAAAACAGTGATTCAAGCATTAGTAACATCACATCTGGATTATTGTAATGGTCTATGTATGGGCTGCCCTGAGAAACTCACACACAGGCTAAATGTCATCCAGAATATAGTGGTTCAATTGATAGTATGTTGTGTCCATTTAGAGCATCAATTGCTCCAGTTTTACAAGATCTGCATTGGTTCCCTTTAGGACTTGTGCCCAGTTTAAGATGCTGGTATGCTCTTTTCATGCTCTCTATGGCATGGGTCCAGATTATTTATATATGAGATTAAAGTGGTATACACAGAAATGGCAATAAAGGTCAAGTCAAAATGTTTTATTAACCTTTCCTCCTTTTAATGAAATTCCTGGCCAGATCAGCATCTCCTGTGCTTGCGCGGCCGGTGCAGCACAGTCGAGGCAAGAGCCCCGCTCCCTCGGCCCACTCTCTCCACGTCTGACCGCCGGACCAGAAGAACCGCCCAAACGATGCTGCCGCCTATCCGAGGCCGGAACGTAGCCGGCGCAAAAAAGGTGCGACTCACCAGCCCTTTAAAGCAGGGCTCTTTCTTCAGGGGCACCACTCGCACGAAGGAGCACAAACAAAGGGGTTGCCCCTTTGTGCGCCCCTTCGTGCGACACTCTGGAAACATTTAATGATTTTCCTCCTGCCTACAGTGGTCTCTACAGGTAGCCACGGACGACAGCATCAATCTACTCAGCATACATCTTAAGATCGCAAGAGGATCACCTGAAAATTTGACTACACACCTCACCTCAACCAATGGAAGAACCAAAAGGGAAATCACCCAGCATTAAGCACTAAAAACAACAATGGAAGAAAACAGAAAACACAAGAAAAAAAGTGAGTACAATCGATCAAACTTAACATACAGGAATTTAAAGATGTACACCAAATGCATGATTCTTTCTTTCATCCTTCTTAATGCACAATCCATAGTAAAGAAAATGCCCATCATCACAGACTTACTAACGGACAATAAGCCAGATTTCATAGCAATCACCGAATCTTGGATAAAAAACTCTGATAACGTTTTAATTAACCAAATAGAAGACCCAACATACCAAACTTTCTCAATCCCCAGACTAAAGAAGAAAGGAGGAGGCCTCATGCTAATTATAAAAAAAACCCCATGCAGATGAAACTCATCTCAACTAAGATATCCTCTCCATTTGAAATTGCACTTTTTGACTCATCAAAGTTACAACTCTGCCTAGTATACTGTCCACCAGGAACCCTAGAACGAAACTGCTCCCCAGTCATAGAATTCATAATCGCCAACCTAACACTCAATAAACCAGTCATCATTCTGGGTGATTTCAATTTACACATGTACATAATTCCCCTCTCCTCCACATGCAAAACAATCACAGATGCACTAGCAACAATGGGACTAAAACAAATAGTCAACGGACCAACCCACAAAGCAAGACACACGCTCGACCTAGTTTTTATCAACACGGACACTTGGAATTCACACCAAACAAAAATAACAGAAATTCCCTGGTCAGACCACTCTCTCATTCATACCACCCTGTCCTACAACAATTCACCCTCCAGAAAAGAAAACAACATAAGAACCATCTCATTCCGCCCACCCTTTGACAGAGAAACACTACAACAAAATCTCCAAGAAGAACTCAAGAACATTGACTTAATGAACACAGAATCAGCCACATCCTCCTGGCTCAACATCACCAAAGCCGTAGCTGATAAAATAAACCCAGCTATTTTAAAATCCATTAAAAATCCAAAACTCCGCAATCAATGGTACAATGACAACATAAGATCAGCCAAAAGGGAACTCAGAAAAAAAGAGAGACTCTGGTGCAAGAACAAAACAGCCACACTACTCAATGTCTTCCGATCCCAATTAGCAAATTACAAGAAACTTATCCACAATGCAAAGAAAAGCTTCCACACTACTAAAATAAATAAATACCAACAGAATCCCAGAATGCTATTTACTAGGGATGTGCAGAGCAAAATTTTATGTTCATATTTTTTATGTCCGAAAGGGGGTCCCACTTGCGGCCAATATGGACATAAAAAAAATCCAATGAGTTGGGTATATGTACATATGTGCAAAAAAAAAATTTAAACCCCCTCACCCTCCTTAATCCCCCCCCCAGACTTACCACAACTCCCTGGTGATCGAGCGAGGAGTGAGGACGTCATTTCTGCAATCCTTGGCGAGAAGCATGTGACGTCGGTAGCACGTCGAGTGACGCGGCGTCACGTGATTCCCGGCTCGTTCGCGCCGGACGGCTCGTTCGGCCCAAAAAGAACTTTTGGCCAGCTTGGGGGGGCCTCCTGACCCCCCCAAGCTGGCCAAAAGTTCTTTTTGGGCCGAACGAGCCGTCCGGCGCGAACTCGCCGGGAATCACGTGGCGCCGCGTCACTCAGACGCGACGTCACGTGATTCCCGGCGAGTTCGCGCCGGACGGCTCGTTCGGCCCAAAAAGAACTTTTGGCCAGCTTGGGGGGGCCTCCTGACCCCCTCAAGCTGGCCAAAAGTTCTTTTTGGGCTGAACGAGCCGTCCGGCGCGAACTTGCCGGGAATCACGTGACGCAGCGTCTGAGTGACGCGGCGCCACGTGATTCCCGGCGAGTTCGCGCTGGACGGCTCGTTCGGCCCAAAAAGAACTTTTGGCCAGCTTGGGGGGGTCAGGAGGCCCCCCCAAGCTGGCCAAAAGTTCTTTTTGGGCCGAACGAGCCGTCCGGCGCGAACGAGCCGGGAATCACGTGACGCCGGCGTCACTCGATGTTCCGCCGACATCACATGCTTCTCGCCAAGGATTGCAGAAATGGCGTCCTCACTCCTCGCTCCATCACCAGGGAGTTGTGGTAAGTCGGGGGGGGGGGATTAAGGAGGGTGAGGGGGTTTATATTTTTATTTTGGCTCAACATATGTGGGAAATCCGATCGTTTATGTCGAATCAATTTTTTAAGTAAAAAAAAAATATGAGTTGCGTTTTACTAATGCGGTCAATCCGAATGCACACCCCTACTATTTACCATTGTACAAAACCTCACCAAATCTCCAAACGAAATGAGAACACCTGCAAGCACAAACAAAAGATTTTGTCAGTGCAGAATACTTCACTGACAAAATCAAAAAACTAATAAACAACTCTATCAACACCACCATCACTAACAACCAAACTCCACCATCATTTCTGAAAATAACCTCAACTTGGCACAACTTCGAATACGCATCCACTCTGGAAATCCAAAAAATAATAAAAAAAATGAATCCAGCAAACCATCCCATCGACAGCATCCCCACACAAACTATCAAATTGATTGAAAACTCAATAAATAAAACAATAATTGAAATAGTTAACCTATTACTAACCGAAGGGATATACCCGGACTGCCTAAAATCAGCAATCATCAAACCTTTATTAAAAAAGAACAACCTAGACCCAGAGAATATTCAAAACTATAGACCCATATCAAACTTACCCTTCATAGCTAAAATCATCAAAAAAATCATCCACTCCCAGGGAGCTATTTTAGATTTAATTCTTAGTGGAACGCAGGATTTGGTGAGAGAGGTAACGGTGGTGGAGCCACTTGGCAACAGTGATCATAACATGATCACATTTAAACTAATAACTGGAAGGGGGACAATAAGTAAATCTGCAGCTCTAACACTAAACTTTCAAAAGGGAAACTTTGATAAAATGAGGAAAATAGTTAGAAAAAAACTGAAAGGTGCAGCTGCAAAGGTTAAAAGTGTTCAACAGGCTTGGGCATTGTTTAAAAATCCTAGAGGCGCAGTCCATATGTATTCCACACATTAAGAAAGATGGAAAGAAGGCAAAACGATTACCGACATGGTTAAAAGGTGAGGTGAAAGAGGCTATTTTAGCCAAAAAAAATCCTTCAAAAATTGGAAGAAGGATCAATCTGAAGAAAATAGGATAAAACATAAGCATTGTCAAGTTAAGTGTAAAACATCGATAAGACAGGCGAAGAAAGAATTTGAAATGAAGTTGGCCATAGAGGAAAAAACTCATAATAAAAGCTTTTTAAAATATATCCGAAGCAAGAAACCTGTGAGGGAGTCAGTTGGACCATTAGATGACCAAGGGGTTAAAGGGGCTCTTAGGGAAGATAAGGCCATTGCAGAAAGACTAAATGAATTCTTTGCTTCAGTGTTTACTAATGAGGATGTTGTGGAGATACCAATTCCGGAGATGGTTTTCAGGGGTGATGAGTCAGACGAACTGAACGAAATCACTGTGAACCTGGAAGATGTAGTAGGCCAGATTGATAAACTAAAGAGTAGCAAAACACCTGGACTGGATGGCATGCATCCTAGGGTACTGAAGGAACTAAAAAATGGAATTTCTGATCTATATAAAATTTGTAACCTATCATAAAAATCATCCATTGTACTTGAAGACTGGAGGGTAGCCAATGAAACCACAATATTTAAAAAAGGCTCCAGGGGCGATCCGGGTAACTATAGCCAGTGCTGGGAAAAATAGTGGAAACTATTCTCAAGATCAAAATCATAGAGCATATAGGAAGACATGGTTTAATGGAACAGAGTCAACATGGATTTACCCAAGGGAAGTCTTGCCTAACAAATCTGCTTCATTTTTTTGAAGGGGTTAATAAACATGTGGATAAAGGTGAACCGGTAGATGTAGTGTATTTGGATTTTCAGAAGGAGTTTGACAAAGTCCCTCATGAGAGGCTTCTATGAAAACTAAAATGTCATGGGATACGAGGCAATGTCCTTTTGTGGATTACAAACTGGTTAAAAGACAGGAAACAGAGAGTAGGATTAAATGGTCAATTTTCTCAGTGGAAAAGGGTAAACAGTGGAGTGCCTCAGGGATCTGTACTTGGACCAGTGCTTTTCAATATATATATAAATGATGTGGAAAGGAATACAACGAGTGAGGTTATGATATTTGAGGATGATACAAAATTATCCAGAGTAGTTAAATCACAAGCAGACTGTGATACATTACAGGAGGACTTTGCAAGACTGGAAGATTGGGCATCCAAATGTCAGATGAAATTTAATGTGGACAAGTGCAAGGTGTTGCATATAGGGTTACTGTATTTGCACAATGTTAGGTTCCATATTAGGAGCTACCACCCAGGAAAAAGGTCTAGGCATCATAGTGGATAATACTTTGAAATCGTCAGCTCAGTGTGCTGCAGCAGTCAAAAAAGCAAACAGAATGTTAGGAATTATTAGGAAGGGAATGGTTAATAAAACAAAAAATGTCATAATGCCTCTATATCGCTCCATGGTGAGACCGCACCTTGAATACTGTGTACAATTCTGGTCACCGCATCTGAAAAAAGATATAGTTGCGATGGAGAAGGTACAGAGAAGGGCAACCAGAATGATAAAGGGGATGGAACCGCTCCCCTGTGAAGAAAGGCTAAAGAGGTTAGGGCTGTTCAGCTTGGAGAAGAGACGGCTGAGGGGAAATATGATAGAGGTCCTTAAAATTATGAGAGGTCTAGAATGGGTAAATGTGAATCAGTTATAATATTTAATCTTTCGGATAATAGAAGGTCTAGGGGGCACTCCATGAAGTTAGCAAGTAGCACATTTAAAACTAATCGGAGAAAATTCTTTTTCACTCAATGTACAATTAATCTCTGGAATTTGTTGCCAGAGAATGTGGTTAGTGTAGTTAGGAATTTAGAAAAGGTTTGGATAAGTTCATGGAGGAGAAGTCCATTAACTGCTATTAATCAAGTTGTCTTACAGAATAGCCACTGCTATTACTGGCATCAGTAGCATGGGATCTACTTAGTTTTTGGGTACTTGCCAGGTACTTGTAGCCTAGATTGGCCATTATTGTTAACAGGATGCTGGGCTTGATGGACCCTTGGTCTGACCCAGTATGGCAATTTCTTATGTTCTTATGTTCTTATCCGAGAATATATATGATTAATAACTAGAATATTTGCCATTACATAGAACAAGATAATGAATGTTGACACACATTATGTGATAATTGACCATGAATATGAATACCAATTTTGAAAACCATTGTGATCTTCTTTGGAATGACGGTATATAAAACACCAAAATAAATTAAAAAAATGAATATTGATATTTTGGGAAATTTTATAAACTTTTTTATGAGGTTTTAAATATTGGATGTTCTTTTCATCAGTTTTAAAATATTTATTCTTTTTATTGGTATGGTTTTATTTTTATGATTGATGTTTATATTTCTTATTTTGTTGTTTGTTGGTCTCTTATTTTGCCTTTGGTAAGAATCTGTCTGTATTGTGTATGTGTAATCGAGATGAGTGATTCTGCTAGAGTATGGTTTCTAGGTGTCTATAGCAGTCCGTCTTTTTCTTTTTTCAATAGGAGGTGTATTGTTCTTCTAGGGCCTAATGTAATATTTGCAGTGCTGTTCTTTTCTGGGTAGCGTTGTTGCTGTTGAGTCCTGGGAGTTAGTGTTGTGTTGAAATGGCAATTTTGTCTCTTGGGGTAAACCTTATTCTTGGCAGGCTTCTCAAAAAGAAACTGTTTAATGAGTACAAAGTAGGACAATACTAAAAAGAATTGCGGGAGGCTGCATGTGGCCATATTTGCTTGACATTAAGGACTAAGACACATGCACTAGAGTGGAGAAGTAGCCTAATGTAAGTATTATCCAGAAAATCTGTACATGAGTTACTGAGACAATATAGGACCCGTCTTCAGATGTGAATGTCTCTGATTTAACATCTGAAGAAGGGACTTATGTAGTTTTAAAAGGTTTTTTTACAATATTTTAGGTACATGCATTTTTTTATTTTACAGGTATTTTAGGCAGCCTGGCTTGTTTAGTTTTCTAAATAGGAGGTATATTGATGTTTTAGAGCCTCATGTAATATTTGCAGTATTGCCTTTTCATAGGTAAGGTTGTAGTTTGAGTGCTGACAGTTGGCGCTGTTTTTGGTATAGGAAGTTTACTATATTGCAATTGTTTATTTGTGGCATTCTGAGGGCCAAGCCCACACCCATTACATGTTACAACAGGCCTAATGCCATATGGGTTCCATGTGTCTTTTGAATCTAGGAGAGAGGGGGTGAGGGAGTGAGACTGCTGTAGACGGAGGGGGGGGGGGAGAGGATGGAGGGAGAGCAGATGGGCAGCGCATCTGGGAAGGGAAAGGGGACTGAGGGAGCGAGACTGAACCCCCCTGCTATAAATGTTACTGCACACCCCTGAAATAAATAAATTAATAATTGTCCCTTTCTCCTGAAGCATTTTCTAGGGACCTTCTATTAGGTTTTGACTAGTATTTTAATGTTTACATATTTATGCCCATCATTCACAAAATAGTTTCTTTTTAATTAGAATTTTACAGCTTTACCTGGTTCTTGTTTTTCTTAGTGTTACATTTCACTGGTCTCCCACAGGTGTAATCCCACAGGTGTACAGCCCAAACCCATAGCTGTGTGCATTCTTCAACATTGCTTACATTATTTTGTTCCCTTCAAACATCGTTTTCCTCCCCAGTGGTTCTCAGACCTCCTCCAGTGCTTTACTATGGAAGCCCACAATCTAAGATCAGCTTTCTAGTAAGCCTTGTTTAAAACTGAAAGCAAGGCAGTGAGCATCCAAAACTGACCTCAATATTGCAGAACAAATAGAGTTTTAAAAAAATAAGTTACTCGCATCTTTAGAACAGAGCATTGCATCCTTGTAATTTAATAATATTTTTATTTGCATAATATTATCAGCGTACTCTGCCATATAAAATTAATCGAACAGCACGAATAAAAACCCAAGAGATAGCTTGAAAATTTGAAATAACATTATTAACATTATTAACATTAATAACATTATTTTGTGATTATATAAAATGTATCTGCATGCCTTAAAAGTGTTTATGGTCTAAAGGTGTGTACAGTGAAGGTTTAGTGACTTGTTTCAAGGTCAGTGAGTAGGGAATGAAACAGCATTCTCCCGGTTTGTAGTTGAGCTCTATAAGCACAATACCGTTGCTTTATAAAGCCCTATATCCTTGGCTTCCTTCTTGCTGTGCCAAGGTATGAAATCACAATACATCTGCTAAACCAGACACATCTCTCCGTATCAGAAATGCACTGATAAGCCAAAGGTTGGGCATATTGGCTCTTTACTTTCCCGTGCTTTGAAACTATCACTTTTCTTGTTATTGCGGCTCTTAACATTAAACCCTCATTGTTTCCAAGGCAAGCTGGAGATCTGGTTTCCTTTAAACAAGGCAAAATACCCTGCGGTAACTCACTGAGCTCTGGGAGGTCCCGGTGACACAATTTCACTGGCATCAAAGCAGCATAAACAGAATATAAGAGGGGGAGAAAGAAAAGCAATAATTAAAACATTCTGGCAGAAAGAGAACAGTAATTAAATGATGTAGAGTGATGTTTTGCTAAGCTAATCACATTTTAATTTTCAGCCGATTGCTGAACATTACAGAGGTCCCGGCCCATAAAATTCCCCCTCCTGTCCAGACTGGGCTTTCATTATGCCACGGTGTGATAACAATGGGTTGCACAGACTCCCGCTCAGAGACCAAACAGCCAAATCGACCCAATGAGGTTAACTAATGAGTTTCTTCCTTGGCTCAAATCTCCCCTTTGCAGAGGAGAGCAAAGCTGGTACCCGGAAAGAACACGGTTCTCTACTGCTTTGTTGTCTTGTAACATCATGTTACACTCCTCCAGCTGAGCGTGGGTGAACTTCCCATGTACCATCTCAGTGAGCTAAGCTTGGGTAAACTAAATATTCTCTTTTTTTTTTTTTTACCTGATGTGTAACTTCATGACACTATATTTCGGATTCCCCCCACAGATTCCCAAAATTGAAACCTGGCACTTTAGATTGACTTTCGCTGCTCCTAGGGTCTACTGTATAAGAAAGAATATAGCATATTGCGGTAAATAAGTACAGTAAGGCACTTTTATCCAGAGTGGTCGGGACTGAGGCCTTTCTCGATAATGGATTTTTCAGGACAGTGGGTGTTTTCATCATATGTTAAAAATGACAGACAGAAACAATGGCTTCTCAAAGAGAAACTGTGTATTGAGTACAAAGAAGGACAATACTAAAATGAATTGCGGGAGGCTGCATGTGGCCATATTTGCTTGAAATTAAGGACTAGGACACATGCACTAGAGTGGAGAAGTAGCCTAATGTTTAGAGCAGTGGTTTGAGAACTAGGGAAGGCAGGATTCAAATCCCACTGCTGCAACTTGTGACCTTGGGCAAGTCATTTCACCCTCTGTTGCCTCCCTATACAAACTTAGTACCTGATTCACTTAAGGGTTTTTCCCATAGACACAAAATTGGAGAAAACCTTTAGTAAATAGGAACCTCAGATTTTAATCCTTCTGCAGCGGGACTTGAATTTAACTCACTTTGAGCTACCAATGAAAAGGAATGAGCTAAATAAATAAATGGTAGGATGTCAAGCTGGTGGATGTCGTGACTTCAAGGGTGGTAGCTGGAGTGTCAAGATGGTCACAGAGTCATAAGGTGGATATTATGGTATACTGCTGTCAACTAATGAAACCACATTAGGGTAGACTGTACATCCACAAAAATAAAAAACATTTCCTCACATTTATTATAAAATCTGTACCTGAACATAAAACAATGTTCAAAATAGTAAGACTGTAAGTGGTATTAGGGGTTTGGGAACCTGTCTGCTACTATGCACCTTATTTCCCCCTTCCCTATACCGATCGGGGCCAGCAGAGATACACACATTTCTCTCTACTACCTTCTATACCTACACAATCCAAATAGTTCAGGAAAGACCACGTGTTTTATCCACAGAATTAGACTTTTATTTGTCAGACTTTGCAGGATTAACATTTAGAAGAAAATAAACAGAACATGTCTCTAAAGTCCATGCTTCTTACCATCAATTTATGTTAAATAAAGCTCTGCATCATTAGTGGAGTGAAACATACCAGAAGCCTTAGCCTGCTTAGAGTATTAATAAAGGTAACTAACTGGCAAGCCCCTCCCAACTTTGTTAGATTCCCTTCTGTATCCCTCTAGAATAGTCTCTGCCTAGAGATCTCAGGGACCATCTCGAGGGAAAGAGCTTGCTTCCTTGGTCCTGGTACTGGTTGGGCTGAGGAGGCATCTCTCAGTTCTGGGGCTCTCTCTGGCTTCATGGTAGGTGGCCAACTATAAGGCAGGGCTTTCCTCTCACCGGTCTCCCTGGACACCCCCAATCCTCTATCTCTTCAACACAGGGAGGGGCAGAGTTGATGCCTCCATGTCATCAGGTATTGACTGTCTTTTCTTGTTTGCCCTCTCTTATAACAGTTGATGAATATGCAAAAGGTTCATGCATAGTTATGCAGTGGGTGGATGGTTTCATCTCTGCATTTCAGATCGCTGACCTCTCCTTTTTCCATGGGGGGCGGGGGGGGGAATCACTGCTCCTGCTGCGTAGTGACTCTGGACCATGTCAGGTCACATCTTGACCAGTGCTGCCTTGCCATGTCAGCAATTTTCTTCATTTGATTGCTGCCCCTCTCCCATCCGGGGTCACTACTTTTATCTCATGCTGTCTTGGATAGGCTGATTTTCTACTCTGAGAAAATCAAGTTTTTTTCAGAGTTCACCTGTGAGCCTCCTTCTTGGATTAGTTATTTCTTGTTGTCAGGCAGACTTGTTAGTTTCAGCTTACTTCATTATTTGAGGGAAGAAACTTATAATTTCTAACTCAAATAAGCAGATCTGTCAAGCTGGGTAGCATGGTTGTGCTGGTCAAAGTTCCTTTTTTTTTTCTGAGACTTACATGTCAGCATCCATCTTTTAAAGTCTGTGTCCCTCTGAGGTCAGTATTTATAGCAGGTAAAATTCATATTTTGTTGCATATAGGGGTAGAACATCTGGTATCTCCCTTACAAGACCATCATACATGGACCCAAATATAAATGCAATGAATAGCTAATATACCGGTTCCCTAATATAATCATCAGTCTCTACCCAGAGTCTTTTATTGCTTTTTTTTCAATAATGTTTCCAGTACAATAAAAGCCATTATACTGGTGATACTTGTAATTATAAAGTACTCATCCCATGGGTATATTGTCCATATCTGATGCCCACCATGGCTCTGTGTTTCAAACGTATTTTGTCTTAGGGGTGCTGTAACTGCTTTAATCCAATGGTACCCACAATGGAACTGTATACTGCTGCACACATTCATGGCAGGAGGACTCTTACATTGTCAGTTCCTGGAGAAGGTGATTTTTCAGGATAATCACTTCATAAGCAACAACAACCACAACCATATTTTTTACTTTCTGCACTTTCAAATCATACCAGCTGCAATACAGTATGTCAAAACAGTCAACCTGTCAATTGGCATAGCGGTCTCTGATGAGAGTGGATGACTTTTTTAGGCATCAATCACAAACCTCTCAGCAGAATGAGAATAACAATGCGGCTGACTTGTAAGTAAAGCAAGATGGCACCGAGGTGCAGGAAACTTCTTCCAAGAACATGGTGGAAGGTCAAACATTGTGCCATGCATTCTTCAGAGTTTCAGTCGAGACAATGTCCTTCACTCCTTGATCCAATGCCTGAATAAGGGAGGTACAGTTTGGTGGCAAGAAGGTAGCCAAAGCCGTAACTAGATCTCCTTCAGATCATCAGCCACTATCACCCCAAGGTCTCTCTCTTGGTCAGTGTGTCACCCTCCATCACGTACAGCTCATTTGGATTACTGCACTCCAAATGTAAGACTCTGCACTTCTTGGCATTGAATCCCAGCTGCCAAATGCTTGACCACTCTTTGAGCTTTCTTAAATCGCTTCTTATTCCCTCTACTCCTTCAGGTGTGTCCACCCTGTTACAGATCTTAGTGTCATCTGCAAAAAGGCAAACTTTTCCTTCTACCCCTCTGCAATATCACCAATGAAGATATTGAACAGAATTAGTTCCAGAATCAATCCTTGAGGTATTACATTTATTGTGGTTTTCTCTTTAGAGTACATTCCATTTACCATTACATGCTGTCTCCTGTCAATCAACCAATTTGTAATCCATTGCACCCACTTGGTACCCCATCCCAAGTGTCTCATTTTATTCATGAGTCTCCTATGTAGGACGATATCAAAAGTTTTGCTGAAATCCAGGTAAAACATATTGCGTGTCCTTCTTTAATCTAATTCTCTAGTCACCTGATCAAAAACATCAATCAGATTCATTTGACATGAACTTCTTCTGTGGAAATCTTGTTGCTTCAGGTCCAACAACCCACTGAATTGTAGATAATTTACCATCCTTTCCTTCAGCAGAGTCTCCATTAATTTTCCCACCAGCAAGGTAAGACCAATCGGCCTATAGTTTCCAGCTTCCTCCCTGATACCACATTTGTGAAGTGGATCCAATAACCACTCTTCTCCAATCTTGTGGCTACACTTCCATCTCCAGGGATCTATTGAATAGGTCCTTCAGCGGACCTGTGAGCTCTATTTGTATCTGGGATGCATTTCATCTGGTCCAATGGCCTTGTTCACTTTCAATTTTGTTATCTCTTACTAACACCTTTCCACACATGTCAGCAAGGTTAGTGGAACTGGCCAATGGTGCTGTCTTCATCTGTCCCACTTATGCAAGCAACTGCTACCTTCTACCACACAACCATCACAGGACTTGGCTGGCATAGAGATTTTCATAGCAAGAAAATCTGTACACCTCCTGTTCTACAGTCACAATCACCAAGGGAAGTTTGCCTCACAAATCTGCTTCATTTTTTTTGAAGGGGTTAATAAACCTGTGGAAAAAGGTGAGCCAGTAGATGTAGTGTATTTGGATTTTCAGAAGGCGTTTCACAAAGTCCCTCATGAGAGGCTTCTAAAAAAACTAAAAAGTCATGGGATAGGAGGTGATGTCCTTTTGTGGATTACAAACTGGTTAAAAGACAGGAAACAGAGAGTAGGATTAAATGGTCAATTTTCTCAGTGGAAAAGGGTAAACAGTGGAGAGCCTCAGGGATCTGTACTTGGACCGGTGCTTTTTAATCTACCTTATAAATGGCCTGTGACCGACGGCCCGCAAATGCGCAGTAGAGCGCAGCTCTACTGCGCATGTGCGGGCAGGATGTCGATCAGAAAAAAAAAATGGCGGTGGGGCCGCAGGAGCGGGAGGAGAAGCAGCGGCGCCGTGCGCGCGCGCGGTGCCGCTGCTTCTCCTCCCCAGATCTGCCGGCAGATCTCGGGGGGGGGGGTGTCACTCCCGCGCCCCCCCCCACCGAGATCTGCCGGCAGAGCTCGGGGGGGGGGGTGTGTCACTCCCGCGCCCCCCCCCACCGAGATCTGCCGGCAGGAGCGGGAGGAGAAGTAGCGCGCGGTGCCGCTACTTCTCCTCCCCAGATCTGCCGGCAGATCTCGGGGGGTCACTGCCGCGCGCGCGGGAGTGACCCCCCCCGAGATCTGCCGGCAGATCTGGGGAGGAGTTAATGGAGCCGGGTGAGGGTTGCGGGAAGTCGCGCTTACGGCGCCGGGAGGAAATGGAGGTGGGTGAAGGGAGGGAGGGAGGGAGAGGGGGACTGAGTGAGTGGGAGGGAGAGGGGGACTGAGTGAGTGGGAGGGAGGGAGAGGGGGGACTGAGTGGGAGGGAGTGAGGGAGAGGGGGGACTGAGTGAGAGGAGAGGGAGGGTGGAGAGGAGTGGGTGGGGGAGGGGGGTGGTGAAGAGTGAGGGGAGAGAGAATGAGGGGGAGGTGAGAGACAGAGGGATGTAGCCCGTTTTAACGGGCTTTTACGGCTTGTATATTTATAAATGATCTGGAAAGGAATACGATGAGTGAGGTTATCAAATTTGCGGATGATACAAAATTATTCAGAGTAGTTAAATCATAAATGGATTGTGATATATTGCAGGAGGACCTTGCAAGACTGGAAGATTGGGCATCTAAGTGGCAGATGAAATTTAATGTGGACAAGTGCAAGGTGTTGCATATAGGGAAAAATAAATCTTGCTGTAATTACACGATGTTAGGTTCCATATTAGGAGCTACCACCCAGGAAAGAGATCTAGGCGTCATAGTGGATAATACTTTGAAATCATCAGCTCAGTGTGCTGCAACAGTCAAAAAAGCAAACAGAATGTTAGGAATTATTAGGGAGGGAATGGTTAATAAAACGGAAAATGTCATAATGCCTCTGTATCGCTCCATGATGAAACCGCACCTTGAATACTGTGTACAATTCTGGTCGCCACATCTCAAAAAAGATATAGTTGCGATGGAGAAGGTACAAAGAAGGGTGACCAAAATGATGAAAGGGATGGAATAGTTCCCCTTTGAGGAATGGCTAAACAGGTTAGGGCTGTTCAGCTTGGAGAAGAGACGGCTGAGGGGGGATATGATAGAGGTTTTTAAAATCATGAGAAGTCTTGAACGAGTAGATGTGAATTGGTTATTTATACTTTTGGATAATAGAAGGACCAGGGGGCACTGCATGAAGTTAGCAAGTAGCACATTTAAGACTAATCAGAGAAAATGTTTTTTCACTCAATGCACAATTAAGCTGTGGAATTTGTTGCCAGAGGATGTGGCTAGTGCAGTTAGTGTAGCTGGGTTTAAAAAAGATTTGGATAAGTTCTTGGAGGAGAAGTCCATTAACTACTATTAATCAAGTTGACTTAGGGAGTGGCCTCTGCTATTACTGGCATCAGTAGCATGGGATCTTCTTAGTGTTAGGGTACTTGCCAGGTTCTTGTGGCCTGGTTTGGCCTCTGTTGGAAACAGGATGCTGGGCTTGATGGACCCTTGGTCTGATCCAGCATGGCAATTTCTTATGTTCTTATGTACTCGGTCAGAACATGCCATGCACCAACTAGTGGACACATGTGGAGAGGCTTTTGTTTTTGACCCTTCCAGTTTAGGATACAGGATGCTCTCAATTTTTCCTAATTAGTACAAACAGACTGGTAAGGCATCACCTTAACAGTGGAGCAGGGCACAATATAAAAAGACAGGTTTCAGCCAGGGCCAGGAGCTCAGTGACCACTTCCTTCAGATGGTCTTCCTCTGGAACTAATATTAGGATAAGGAGAACTGCTGACATAAATAAGTCGGTCATGTCTTGACTCTAGTCTTTGTGCATGACAAGAACAGGGTCTACACATTTTGCTGATGAGTCTAATTTGTGCTGATAGGATGAAAGTGAGTCCTTCCTGTTGATTAATATTTCGCTTTGCATTTGGGGACTAGGTTTATTAATGAATGTTTTCTTGATTTTGAATGTTTTTCAGACCAGCCTGGACCCCATAGTGTGGCTATTCCTGATCTAGGAGTTGGAGTGGGCAAGGGACAGAAGTGACTGAAAGAGGACCCTCAGAGGTATGAGAGCCTGAAGAACTAGCTATGAATTTTGGAGGAGATCCACCCTATGAGTATTTTCCTATATATGTCTGTTGCCCATCATGTCAAGAGTTTGGGTTTTGTTTGCAAGTTTTTTTATCATGTAGTATTGGTCCCTTGCATGCTGGTGTATCCCTTGCTGTGTTCTCCTATTCTCCTGTCTTGTTTGTGCTTGCCATTTGCCATTTAATAAAACTTTTATAGTGTGCCTCTTCTCTCCTTTCATCCCTCTCTGTTTTGCATGTGTGTGTGTGTGTGTGTGTGCATACACATTATGCTGAAGCTTTGTTTTATTTCTGCACTTTGGACCTGGATCCTGTGTTGCCTGTACTGGAAAGACATGTGCTGTTTCTGTCTTCCTTGAACAATATCTGTCATGTTGTTGTCTTTGTCTTTATTGGTTACACTGTATGTCCATAAGGTAAATTCTTCTCTGCATTCTTTGCATTCTTTCTTCAGAATTCTTAGGGTAATTGAATCTGCCTTGTATCTGAGCTTATTGTCTTGCTTCTCTTTGTCCCTGATTTTCCAAAGCAATCTCTGCAGCCTCTCAGAGAGGGTCCATTTCTCCAGACCAGGTACCCCACCAATGGACGCACGTGTGCATTCCCAGACATTCCTCTGGGAGTTGCTGCCTTCTATTCTGCTTTGCACCTGCTGCTTTCTGTATTGATTGAGCAGCATCCTGAATGATTTATTTCAGCCTTGTTAAGACATTTGTTTCTTTATTGGATTTATATTCCGCTTTTTGGCACTTCAAAGAGGATTACATCCAGGTGCTGTAGGTATTTCCTTGTCCCCAGGGGGCTCACAATCAAAGTTTGTACCTGAGGCAATGGAGGGTGAAGTTGGCTTGCCCAAGGTCACAAGGAGTGGCAGTGGGATGCTGTTGCTCCTTCTTTAGGAGCAGCAGGAGAAGAAGAAGAAATCCCTGCTAACCTGCAAGGCCATCACCATGGGCCTGCCCCTAGGAAGTGGCCAACATTCTCTTTAACTTTTTTTTTTTATTTGGATTTTTTATGTCCTTCACAAAGCTTTCTCTGTAAGCTTATCAGTGTGTAAGTCTGAGTGCTGGGTGTGAGTGCAGGTGTATGAGTGCTCTGTACAGTGTGTACTTGTGAGAAAGAGGTTTGAATGCGGTGTGTTCTGCAGAGGGGCAGATGTGGATGGTGATTCACTAGTTATGTATGGAACGAAGCCCAATAATAGAAGATAAAAGTGGGCATCAACTTCTGCAGTCTGTGGCTGTCTTTTTTTTTTTTTTTTAAATTAGGTTATATCATTTTATACAATGAAACAATCCAAGAGAAAAAGAATCAATATAATGCATAAACATGGAAAACTTCCAAACCTTTGCCCGTAAATTCAAAAGAAAAAATACTAGCCCACATCAGTGAGGGAGAGAAATGAAAGGAAAAGAACAAAAAGAAGTAGTAATCATTGTAAAAGTTATAGAACCATCAAGAAACCAGTTTTCTTATTATGGCAGCCAAACATTATCGCCCTACTAATCATTGCTAAGGGCAACAGGAAATCCAAGTGTCTTCTCCCTTAAAAAGCGATCTAGATGTAAAGGAGCAAGAAAAACACATTTGTTTTCTGAAAGGTTACTAAACATTTACATGGAAATTTAAGGAAAAAACTTGCTCTAATATCTATCTAGAACCCTTTGTTTGAGAGAAAGAAAGTGTTTCCTTCGGGCTTGAGTAGTCCTACAAACATCAGGAAAGATCTGAATTTTTTGACCACAAAAAGAAAAATCTTTAAATTGAAAATATGTATTTAAAAAAACCAGATCTTTATCTTGTTTTAAAGAAAAAGAAACTAACAAAGTAGCTCTAATTGGAATATTATCAACTGAATCTTCTAGGAAGGTGGAAATCCCTGGACTTTCCAGGACATCTATTTCCCCTTCCTTATCAATTACCACTTTCCTTTTAGGAAGGTATTACAATTTAGAAAGAACAGGAACCTTATCCTCATCAAAAGTTAACACCTCACATATATACTTCCTAAATAATTCTCTGGGTGATAGTAGCCTAGAAATAGGAAAATTTTAAGAACGTATTATTACATGATCTCATTTCATTTTCTAAAACCTCAAGCTGATTATGGCAATAAAATTATGCTTAATATCCATCGGGGGCAAGATGGCTGCCAGATAGGAAGCATTAGTCACCCGTGGTTGACCCTTTCCAGCGACTCATTGAGGGCTTCTTCGCGGGAGCAGCCGGAACGCCAGAGGGGCTGGTCGCTGGGGGGACGCTGGAGGTGCAAACGCTGTCCCCCCTGATCCTCAACGTCACACTGAGCCTTGGCGAGCCGTCCAGGCCGATGCATCCAGCTCAGACTGAATGTACCCCAGTTACGTTTGGAACCCAGAGCGGATTACATCGGGAGCTACTGGAGGGTAACCGAGTGAGTCCCGGGACGCAAATGGATGGTGAAACCAGTTTGCGAGGTGGAGGATCTCAGCATGAGCCGGAATCGGGTGCCTCAGGAGGAGGAGGTCATGCCCAGCCTGCGAGTACAACTGCAGGCAACATGCTGCAATCGGCAATCGGAAGGGAAGAGAGAGAAGCCCAGTCAGAAACCATGGCTGTGAGTATTAATCTTGGACAGCCCGAGGAAATAACACTGGAGAATGTGTTAACAGCTTTGAAATCAATTGCTCAGACCACAACTGAAGCAAAAAAATCAAACAATGATAAATAATAATCTGATTGGAACTTTCAATCTTAAGATCCAAAACCATGAGGAAAGAATATCTATAATGGAGACTTTCCAACAAAATTTTGTAAAATCTGAAATGGAAATTGGAAAAAGGCTGGAAAGGGTTGAAAATAACCTAAGAATATTGAATTTAAGGATAATAAACTTTCCTGTGGTTAGAATGATCTCACTGGTCGAATTATTTAAAATATATATGAAGGAGATTTTAAAAATCCCTGATTCAGCGCTACCAGTATGTACCAAGGCATACTACCTACCCCAGCCGGGACGTGAGGTTGAAGGGGAGAGAAATATTCCATCTATGAACATTTCTGAATTATTGGAATTATCATTAGACTCAGAAATAAAAGAGAGAAAAGCTATGTAGTAACATTTGCATTTATATCGGACCGAAATTATGTTTTGGGTATACCCGATGTGGTAAAGATAACTCAGCAATGCAGGCTAGAGTTTCTTGGGATGAGAGAAAAGGTTCTTAGTTTAGGAGCCCGATATGTGTTAAAATATCCTTGCAAGTGCTGTGTTAGGTATCAAAGCAATAACTATGTATTCTTTGAGTCTGAGCAATTAAGGGTTTTTCTGATGGGACACTCTCACGATATTCCCGGAGATGGATCAACTGAATAGAAATAGGGAAGCTCTCCTATCTTATTCCTATTTTGAATAAAAGATATATAAATCGCTCAGAATTCTGTTGCCCCCAAAATTCCTATATTTAGGTACATATTTTAGTAAAACATTATTTGTTTCTTGATGGAAGGTACCTTATGTAAGTTGTATTAATTATATGAAGGAATATGTACTACATTCTAACTTAGAAATGTATTTCATGTAAATTTTGTGAAACTGTTGAAAAGTAAAAATTAAAAAAAAAAATAATGCTTAAAAGATGTACAAGCAGCTTGTACCAAGGTTAACTGTGAATTAATTGCTGAAATGGAACCTTCTATGCTTTTAGTTCTATTTTCTTGATCTTCCATCTTAGTTCTAACTTCTGTTGAGAAGACATGAATCTGGGACATAGAGCAAGATACATTTTTCCCAACCTTAGCAACCAATCTCCACACATCCAGAAGAGTATCATTTGCTGGTTCTTCATTTCCTTCAGTTACCCCGCACAGAGGGGGAATTATTGAAGGAAAAGGGACAACTGGGGAACTAACCTTTGAAGCCGCTAAAACTGGTAGAGTTAACTTTGTCTGGTTCTCCACACCAGTTGAGGATGGGTGGACCCACTGGAGTGTCAGAAATATTTCTAGATAAAGCCAAATCTTCCACATAAGACACCGCAGCAGGCTGAAGGAGTGGCTGTTTGGGTCCAGGACTTAAATATATTCCAGAGAGAGAACTTTCACTAACACAGTCTCTATTGGATGACTCACCCGTCATCCATGGGCCTATGAAATGTTGCCAAAGAAGGAGCAGGAGAAGATGTCCAGGCTTTAGGTTTTCTCTTCCTTCCCATTTTCTGCATCCAGGGGTACATGGCTTTGGCCCTGCAGTTTATGGGTAAAAGCCAGGTGCTCTTCAATGACATCAGCAGGGCCCGACTGGCGGGTAGGGGGCCTCACCACCTCTCTCTAGTCATTGCCAAGAGCCAGGTTGGTGTCTTAGTCCTGGAATCTTACCTTCCTGCCTCATGGTCTCACTTCTACTCCCCAAATATCTTTTAGTTATTGTCTGAATGGTGACTGAATATTCCCTTTTATGATAGTAGATATAAGGCAAAAATTGCTATTTGGCTGCTATTCACAAAGATGAAGCCCAAACCAAATTGGGTCAGTCAACCCCCAGTGAGTCAAAATGATTTTCTCAGGGTTATACCTAGGCAGTAGACAAACAGGATTTGAAGTTATGGGTCTCAGAAATTCTTATGACTCATAGCTCATTGTTCTAACCACTGGGTTACACACCCCCACACACATCACAAAAGGGACGTCCCCTCACTTTTTTATTTTTTTCCTTGAACATTGCTGGCTCATAATAGCAGGCAGTTCGATCACAGTGTGATCTGACGATAAAATCGCTAAATAGGTTGAAGGAAGAAGGCTCCTTATATTTGTTTTCTTTTCTTTGTGTGTGGGTTTTTTTCTTCCCTAGAGGTGTGTGAAGGATTTGAAAGTAAAACAAACCACTTTCAATGAACATTTTATCAGATATTGTGCAAGTCTGAAGAAAAAAAAAACAGTGTGCGCCCATTCCCAGGGTGTGACCTGATTTCATCAAAGTTACGAGCAAACGAACCAAAGAACTGAAAGGTTTTGTTGCTTGCTTCACAGGGATGGGAAGATGTGATGGCACCCAGGTGGATTAAAAGTGCCGACTCGAGATCCACAGGTTGTTCAAAGACAATTAGACTATTGGGCCAACTATAACACACTTTTGGCAAGTGGCAGTGCAAGAGACTTGTCTGGCTGCCTGTTCAGTGCCTCTCTAGTGCCCACTGCCCACACTTTCAATTTGTTTAGAGATTTTTTTTGGCTTTTCCTGCATAGTGTATGCTTGATGCTACTGCCAAATTATGTATCTTGTGTAGTACTATTAACGTGCATTAGAAAAGAGAGAGAGAGCTTGTGTGATGTCATTGCTTCCCTAATAGGTATAGTTAGCAGGTACGGCTGTGTGGTGATGGTGGGATGCACACTGACAGATGTTATGAAGCTGTTGCACTGAGAACCCTGCTAATGCCTGCTTCACCCACTCAGAGTCAACTAATGGCTATTGACTCTCTGATTCTGACACATTGTCAAAGCCACTGAGACTCTGAGTCCTTCCCCTCCCCCCAAGCCAAGCAACAGCAAGAATGATGTGATAAGGAAACACTATTACACTGTGGTCATCCTTAATGGGGTGGTAGATGCAGAAATGTTCTGGTCCAAGCTGGGGTCAGCTGCCTTTCTCTTGTTGCTGGCACTGATGCTGATGCTAGGTATAGCAGTAGCAGAGCAGTGTGCTGTACCGAGGACTAGGGGAAGCTGAGTGTAAGGATTGTGAGCCCTTGTGTTGTGGTGCAATTGACATTGCCTTGTGAGTGAGCCCACTAGGCCCATGTTGACAGCAGGCAAAGATGCACTGATATGGGACAGGCTGGAGCCTAAACCAGCCTCGTTCCCCACAGGTTGAGCTCTTGAGTTCCAGGGCTGGCAGGACTTAGGTGGGTCCTGAGGGTGATCCAAGAGAGAATCCAGAAATGGGCTAAATGTCAGGGCAGGCAGAAAGCAGAGTGAAGTCAGGATATAAGGCAAGGTCAGAACCAAGTGGAGAGCAAGGGAGTAGTCAAGGTCCGAAGCTGAGGTCTGAACCAGGGAATCAAGCCAAGACGGACAAGACACAGAGGGACAAAGCATTAGGAAAAGATAAGGTGAGACAGACTCCAAGGTTACGGACAAGGCAGGTGGACATGGCGAGACAAAAGAAACAGAGCAAGCGCAGGAGCAGTGTAAGGCTGGGCAAAGCAAGGCTGAACAAGACAAAGCAAGACTGGATAGACTAGACAAGGCAAGCTTGGACGAGCAAGGCTGGAAGGTTAGATGAGGCAAAACTGGAAGACTGGACAAGGCAAGGCTGCAAGACTGAACAAGGTAAGGCTAGATGAGGCACGGCTGGAAGACTTGTCAAGGCAAGGCTGAAACAGGAATGCTGCAACACAACCTGCTAAGGCGGGAGATCCATTGTAAAGCAGGTTTAATTATCCGGCCACATGACATCATCACGTGGCGCCAGCCAGGGAGTTTCCCACCATGGGACCTTTAAGGTGCACATGATTGTGCACGCATGCGTGCCTAAGGCCGGCATATCAAGAAAGAGTGGGCAGCGCTGCAGTTGCAGTCCTGCCATATGACACTTCAAGGAGACATCTGAGGCCTCAGATGTGAGGGCAGCTGATCACAGTAGCCTGCTGCATCCGGAAAATATAACATCATCTTCCCTTCGGCTACTTCCAGGTTCATCTCTACCTACCATTTCTCTCTATTTCATCTCCAGGGTCTTCTCCATCTCCTCCTCCTCTCCTTCAAGTACTTCTCCATTTCATATTATTCCCCACAAATTAATCTCCATCTCCTCCTTTAAGTCCCTTTCCATGGTCTCCTCTCTTACTAATTCCAAAGTTCCTATCTCATTCTTGTGCACCCAGGATTTTTCTCCTCACCCCCCCACCCCCCCCCCCCCCCCCACCCCCCCCCCCCCCCCCCCCAGCATCCTCTTCATCTTTTTCCTGACCTTGGATTCTTCTCTCTCTTTCTCCCCTCCTTTTCCTTAGGTTCTCCGATCCACACTTTCATGAGGTTCCTCTTCATCTCCCTTTTCTTCCTCCGTTTTCTCTCTATTACCTTTCTCTCAGGTTATATAGAAACATAGAATATAATAACAAATAAGGATCATGAGGCCCAACCAGTCTGCCCAATTTCACTCCTAGTGAAATGCCATAGACTCCATTTGATTTCCAGCTTCCCTCTGAGTTCTTTACAACTAGGGATGTCCTATCCTTATCCCAGACATTTTGAGTTCCATTACTACTTTTGTCTCCACCACCACTCCTGGGAGTCTCCAAGCATCCACCACTCCTGGGAGGCTCCATGCATCCACCACCCTTTCCATGTAGAAATATTTTCTTATATTGATACTTGAAGCCTTCAACTGATCTTGAAGCCTTATACTGTGATCTCTTGTTCTAGAATTTTCTGTCCACAAACATATTGTTACCTTATGTGCATTATTTATATCTTTCAGGTATTTGAATGTCAATCATATGCCTCCTCCCTCTCTTTCCTCTCCTCTCTGGTATACATATGTAGGTCCTTTTGTCTCATCTCATAGGGCTTGTGGTTAAGACTCTACAGCATATTAATAGCCTTTCTCTGGACTGCCTCCACTTTGCCTATATCTTTTTGGAAGTACAGCTTCAAGAATTGCACACAGTATTCCAGATAAGATCTACCAATGGTATGTACAGAGGCATTATCAATTCTCTTTTTCTACTGGATATACTTCTCCCTGACTTTCATTCTTCTGGCTCTGGCCATTGGTCTGGTGCACTGTGTCGCTATCTTGGAATCATCAGATATGACCACCACAAGCCGCCGCACTCACCCCAACACCACCGGTCACCTGCAGTTCTGAACCAGGTGACTACGGTTCTGGAGAAGCTCATCACTGCAATGACGCTTTGACCCCTGCCCCAGCACTGGCTCCTGTGGTTCTGCCTCTCACTAGCTCTGTGTCTTCCCCAAGACTGGTTCCTGAACTCTCAGTACCTCCTCGATACCTGGGTGATCCCATGGATGCCATGGCTCCATCAACCAATGCCGCATGCATTTCGAGTTTGAGTACACTCCCTTTCCTACCAACTGGTTTAAGGTGACCTATATCTTGTCATTGCTGGGTGGCACAGCAATGGCCTAGGTATCTTCTTTATGGTAGTGTGATGACCCTCTACTCCAAAGCCTTCCTGATTTCCTCCAGTAGTTCAGGCTCATATTCGAAGAACCAGGGAGAATTTCCTCCTTGGCAGCGGATATACTCTGGATCAGCAGGGTTCCCAATTTCCTGAGAAGTATGTCATCGAGTTCTGCATACTTGCCTCCAAACTGCACTGGAGGAAGATTGTCTCACCACCATTTTTTGGCAAGGCCTCTCCAGCAGAATCAGACAACCTGGCCGGGTGAGATGTCCCTCCTTCATTAGATACTTTGATCTCCTTGGCTAGCCGTATTGATCACCACGTTCAAGAAAGAGCTCTGGAGAGTAAGGGCACTTGGTGAGTGGTAGCATTGGCTCCACATTTTCAGCACCCTATTGTCCATGCTTCCTCTCCTGAATCCAACAGTCTGGGGGAACCCATGCAACTGGGCATGGTCAAACTTTCTCCATAGGAGAACTTTGATAAAGACAGTTGGGCCCATGTTTATATTGTGCCAGCCATGGACACATGGCATCCCAATGTCCAGAGAAGTCGGAAAACTCCAGAGCCTAAGGTTAACCGAGGAGGCAACCCTAGGTCAGACACTCTCCTCTCTCCAGTTACTGGTTCCTGTTGCAATCTCCACTGAACATGTTCAGTTCCACATGGAAGCATTCCTAGATTCCAAAGCAGGCAGGAACTTTATTGAACAAGCCCTGATCAACCAGTACCAGATTCAGACCATCTGACTGCACCATCCAATAGCTATTTTCTCTGTCTGTGGGGAGCCCCTCCCAGGCCAACTCCCTGAAGAAACTGTTCCACTCTCTCTTTGCCCCAGCCTTCTCCACTAGGAAACTATCTCTCCCCATGTACTTCCTCGGGCCATGAACCCAGTTATCCTGGCGTTACCCTGGCTACATCAGCATCAGCCAGATATCAACTGGAATTTCCTGGAACTGGCATGGTGGAGTTCCACCTGCTTCATCACTTGTCTCACTTCGGCTCCTTCTCCGCCTAGACTGACACTAGCAGCTGCTATACCTGGGCTACCACCACAATATGTGGACTTTGCAAAACATATTCTCTGAACATTGGGCATAAATGCTACTCCCGCATCACTCCTATGATTGCGACATTGACCTCCTCCCAGATAAAGTGCCCCTGTGGGGAAGGTCTATCTGTTATCAATCCTAGTAACTGAGGCTATGAGTCTGTACATTAAGGAGAACCTAGCAAGGGGCTTTATTCACTCATCCTTTTCCCCCACTGGATCTGGCTTTTTCTTTGTTGGAAAAAAAGGACAGTAGTCTCCGGTCCTTTATTGGTTACAGGGGTCTCAATGCTATTACAAAGAAAATCGATACCCGTTACCTCTGATCTCAGAACTTTTTGACCACTTGCAAAGAGCTCAGGTCTTCACCAAGTTGGATTTACGAAGCGCATATAATCTCATTCGCATCAGAGAGTGTGATGAATGTTAAATCGCATTCATTATGTGCGACGGACATGACAAATACCTTATCATACCATTTGGGCTTTACAATGCTCCAGCTGTATTTCAGGATATGGTGAATGAGATTTTTAGGATCTCCTGTACTCCCATGTGGTCATATATCTTGATAACATACTCATCTACTCCCAGTCTTGGGACTCCCATCAGGAGCATGTTAGATAGGTTCTACAATGCCTCTTCAAACAAGAACAGCTTCCCTTTAAAGGGTATATTATTTCTTAAACTGGCTTCCATAATGATCCTTCTAAACAGAAGGCCATCTTAGACTGGTCCCAGCCAGTCAATATTCGGGCATTACAGTGTTTCTTAGGATTTGCCAATTATTACTGCCAATTTATTCCTGGATAATCTACCCTTGTGACACCACTCACTGCCTTAACCAGAAAGGGTACTGATACCCTATGTTGGACTACAAAAGCTATTGACACTTTCCAGGCTCTTGAGCAAGCCTTCTCCCAAGGACCTTATCTTTGACATCAAGACCCTGCTTACCCCCTTCGTCCTGGAGGTACATTCCTCTACCCTTGGGATAGGAGCTGTCCTCAGTCAACACAGTGACCAACGGAATCTCCTGCCTTATTCCCTCTTCTCTAAAAAGTTTGCTCTGGCAGAAAGGAATTACACAATCGGGGTCTGCAAACTCCTCATGATGAAATTGGCATTGGAAAAGTAGTGGCACCTCCTAGAGGGGGCCAAACATTGGATCATGATGTACAGTGACCACAAGAACTTAATGTACCTACAACAGGCACAACAGCTCAATCCCAGACAGGTTTGCTGGAACCTCTTCTTTAACCAGTTCAATTTCAAGCTCCGCTACCAACCAGCAGCCAAAAATCTGAGAGCGGATGCCCTTTCTTGCTCCTTTCAAATGGAGGACATAGCAGAGACACCTCAACACATAAATGACCCTACGAGTGTTGTGGTCACTACAGCTATACCTAGGAAGATAGCAGTACCCAAAAGTCTGCAAGACAAAGTGTTAAAATGAGCCCATGATTCTCGCCTGGCAGGACATCCCAGAGTAGCTCGTACCCTTGAGCTCCTCCAACGCCACTATGGGTGGCCCCAAGTTAAGATGGACGTAAAATGTTATGTAGAGTTTTTCCCTGTTTGTGCACAGCATAAACCTACCTGTGCTTGATCCTGGGGGCTGTTACAGCCAATGACAGCTCCCAGAGAACCCTGGACCCATCTATCCACAGATTTTATCATGGATCTCCCTCTCTCACACAACTTCACCATGATATGGGTCGTGGTGGATAGATTCTTCAAGATGCCACATTTCATGCCTCTTCGTCCAGCATGTCTTCAGATTGAATAGATTACCCTCTCATTTCCTGTCTGACAGAGGCATCCAATTCACAGCCCGATATTGGAAGGGCCTTTGTCAAAAATTCAGCATTACTCTGGATTTTACCATGGCTTACCATTCTCAAGGCACGGTCAGACAGAATCAACCAGATCCTCAAAATCTTCCTCTGTCTGAATGTCAATCAGAGATAGGATGACTGGGCCATCTTGCTACCCTGGGGTGAGTTCTTACTGTTATGAATCCTCCTGTAGCTGTGCTACAGGAGGCTTCTCACCTCTTTCCTGGAGGCCGCTCTGAAGCCGGGGTCTCACCTACAAACTATCCAGGATTTGCTCCAGGACCTGGGAGGCCTTCGATGTCCTTGGGGCCTGCCTGAGGCTTGCTTCGGTCTGCATAAACTTCCTGGTTTGGGCCACGCCCTTCTCCCTAGGGGCCAGCCCGCAGCACTTCTCCTCAGTTACAGGGCCAGCTAGGTGAGGCCCATCCAAACTCCTCCCAGGGAGTTGCCTGTCTTCAGCCCTATAAAAGGACTTCAACTTCCACTCAGCTTTGCCTTCGCAATGAGCCAGTCATCTGGGGAGCTTCTCCTTCCCCTTGGACTCCATGTTCCTGCTCTTGCTTGGTGTTTCAGTATTCTAAGGGATCCCTCTTCGTTTCGTCTCTGCTGTTCCTGATCCCGGTCTCTGATGTCCTGATGTTCCTGTTGTCCTCCGTCTCTGCCCTCCTGATGTTCCAGAAGGCCTGACATCCTCGATGGCTAGAGGTCCTTATGTACCTGATCTTCCTGATGTCTGTTCCTGCAATGTTCCAGCTCCCCAAGTCCTCCAGATGGCCATCCCGAGGGTAAATCCATTCCGTCGGTTCCTGTTTCTGGTCACTGGAGCCTCTGCCAATTGAATTCCTTTCCTGAGCCTGACGTCCTCCGTCTCTGCCCTCCTGATGTTCCATAAGGCCTGATGTCCTCGATGGCTAGAGGTCCTTATGTACCTGATCTTCCTGATGTTTGTTCCTGCAATGTTCCAGCTCCCCGAGTCCTCCAGATGGCCACCCCGAGGGTAAATCTGTTCCGTCGGTTCCTGTTTCTGGTCATTGGAGATTCTGCCAGTTGGATTCCTTTCCTGAGCCTGCCCCGCTCCCGCGTGGTCCATGACCAGCCTTCTTAGGCTGTGTAGGGCACGTAGAGGACAGGGTGGTCCGTGATCAGCCCATTGGGTCCGCCCTGAATATTGGGCTGTGTAGGGCGCCCTGAGAAACAGTGCCCACTTGTCTTCATCTAAGTCTTCCAAGTCCTTTTCATTTCGTCTGGATTTCCCAAGGTCCGTAAGAGTTATCCTTGCCTCAGACGTTCCTGATGCACTGAGCCTCCATCTACTCTAGTTCCAGATGCCTTCCATGGGAGAGCTTCCACCCACTCGCCATTCCGAAGGTCTTTCGTTCCTGTTGTTGATGCCTTGTGTTCTTCTCCTGAGTCCTGAAGCCTTCGTCTCAGTCTTTAAGCTTCAGCTCTTGTCTGCCCTCGTCTCTTGTCCGGCCTGCCGCCTATGCTGCCCCCTGCAGCAGGTCCAAAAGGGCTGGGAGTAGTCAGAGGACCACTCAGAGACCAACCTTGCATGGTTGGCCTCATTCAGGCATGCAGGTCGGCAGGGCTCTGGTCACTTCCAACCCTAGACGAGGTCCGTCTTACCATAAGGGGCACACATCTCACCCCTAGCGCTCCCAGCCAGCGGAGCGCAACACTTACTCAACAACCACATTAGTAGTGCCACCGGATCTTCGCCAATTCAGGTTGTTTTTGGCAAGCATCCATGAATTCTTCTGCCATTTCCTTTCTCAGTGGCTTACCCAGCAGCCTGCCTTACAGCCCAGGAATTCCAGGACGTATGGGTACAAACTAACCATTTAACCTCTAAGGCCGCAGCTAAAGCCAAGAAATACGCTGATATCAAACACAGATTGGCACCAAAATTCCAAGTGGGAGATTTAGCATAGTTAAACACACAGCACCTGCATGTCCGCATCCTTTCACTCAGGCTGGCACCTTGATTTATAGGTCCTTTCCTGGTCTTGCATCAGATTGAACCAGTAACTTATCAACTCAAACTTCCTGCCACTTTGAGGATACACAACATATTCCATGTATCCCTATTGAAGCCATTGGTTCTCTCCTGCCCATCTTGATGACCTTCCAAACCCACAAAAGTTTCTTCAGAAGAAGACACACACTACGAGGTACAGGAAATTTTAGACTCTCGCAGATGAGGCAAGAGACTGGAATTCCTCATTGCATGGAAGCATTATGGACAGGAAGAGAACTCTTAGGAGCCAACAGCTAATCTCACTGCACGTTTGCTGGTAAAAGAATTCCACCATCAATTTCCTTCAAAGCATAAGCCCTGGATCTTGAGGCGGGGTCTTAAGGGGGGCTACAGTTAGTTTGGAAGCTTGCAGGACACTCCTACAAGCCACTGCACCCATCCCAACACTGCCAGTCATCTGGGCCTCCCTGCTATGGTGGATGCCACCAACCTCCACCCACGCGGCAGGACACAAGCTCAGCCACCACCATCTGCACACATCCTTAGGCATACACGTGGCCAGCATCACCAGATTTAAAGGGCCTGCAACAGAAATAGGCCATGGTACTACCATGATGACGTCACTTCCAGAACCCTATTTAAGGGCTTTCCTGCTGCCTCCTCTTTGCTTCAGCAACGGGTTGCCTGCATCCTGTGTGTAGTGTGAGTTGCTGCTTCCTGAATCCTGCGTTCTTAATCCTGTGTCTGCCTCATCTCTTTAGCCTAACCTGCTTAGTTTCTTCAGCCTAGCCTACATATTCTCTGCAGCCCATCCTTCCTTGTCTTTCCAGCCTGTCCAGCCTTGTCTTATCCAGCCCTTGCCTCCCTGCCTGCCTTGCTGTGTCAGTCCTTCTCCTAGTCTCCTAAGCCTACACTTGGAATGACTTCTGGATCTGACCCTAGCCCGGACTTTGACTATTCTTGTTCACTTCCTACCTTTGACCTTTGCCTGGATACTGACCCTTCTTGTTTGCTGCCTGCCACTGCCCCCTGCCTGGACATTGATCTTTCTAGCTTGCAGCCTTCCTCTGATCCTCATCTGGCCCTGGACCTGCACTTTTGTCACTTCCACAGAGACTCCCACCTAAGACCTGCTGGCCTCCAGAACCCAAGGGCTCAACCCAAGGGGAAAGGAATATAGGTGAAGCTCCTGTTCCATCTCTTCCCTGCCTAGCTCCTCCAGCTGTCAGTAAGGGCCTACGGGGCCTCCCCTGTAGGCTGAGCCAACCTCCCCACAGCAACAAGAGTCCACAAATCTTACAGTCTCTATTCTGTTTGGTGCCCATCAGTACGCCTCATCCTGCACTGTTCCCTTGGATTTCTGTACTCCAAATGCATAATTCTGCACTTTTTTTTTGCATTGAATCTTAACTGCCAGGAACTCAATTACTCCTTGAGCTTTCTCAGATCCTTTATCATTCTGTCAACTCTCTCGGGATAGTATTCACGCTGTTTCAGATTTTAGTGTCATCTGCAGATCGACAATTTTTTTCCCTCTAATCCTTCTTCAAATTGCTCATGAAGATATCTTTATTGTATTGAACAAAATGAGTCCCAGAACTTAACCTTGATATACTCTATTAATCGCCCTTCATGCCTACGAATTAACTTCATGTACCACTACTCTCAGTTGTCTATCAGTCAACCAGTTTCTAATTAAGTGAACCACCTTGGGGTCCACCCCAAGGATGCTCAGTTTATGTATGAGCATCTTAGGTGGGACAGTGTCTCAAGCATCTGTGATGAATCTGCTGACAACTTGTGAAGATCTTAGAGAAGGTGCGCTAGAAATAAACTGATAAACTGACCTTTTAGTTCACCAGAACTTGACTGCAGGTTCATCAAACATGGAAGTCCAAGGGAGTATTGGCTGTGGTTCAAATTTAACAGGTTTTTTCAGATTAAAAAAAATCAGACAGTTTTGTTGTTACTCATCGCATATCTCTTGATTTTGTCATTTATGGCAAGTAACAGCCTATTTTCTATAAAGCTCAGCAGCTCCCTGGTGGTTCACTTCCCCCTCTCTGTTTGGTTTTGTCAAATATTTCCCATTAAGGGACCAGTTCATTAATGTGCGCTATTGTTAAGATGCACAAGAGAACAGCTGTTTTCAGGCATGTTAATGATCGCACCATTAACTAGTAATTCAGGGCAAGTGAAAACCTGTTTGAGGGAAAGTTGACACTTGTACATACTTTCACAGAACATTCTGTCCAAGCTGGCAGACGTGAATGGTAAGTGACACTGACCTCCCAGCGGCAGAAAGTGTGCATAGCTTCCAGCTTTTGAAGTGTTTTTTTTTAGAGTCGTGCAACCTGCCTGCTGTGATCATCGGGTTAATTCATGTCTTGTTATTGTTTTCTCTGTGCCCACATGGCAAAGCCTCTTGCTTTATCCAGTTCTATTGTCCCTGAAGCTTTCATGTCCTTGTTTTTCCTGCACACCAGGCCCCTGCTCCTCTCCTCCACCTTTCACATGCAACTTGATTTTGTGGATCTACTTTTATTGTCTCTACAATTGAAAGGATTTTTTATTTTCATGGATGCCAATCCAAGAAGATTCGGGAAAGTGAACTGAAAGTAGTATCTGTTGCTCCAAGTTCATGCCTGACTTCAGTGGCAGGAAAAATAGTGGAAAGTGTTCTAAACATCTAAATCGTAGAGCATATAGAAAGACATGGTTTAATGGAACACAGTCAGCATTGATTTACCCAAGGGAAGTCTTGCCTCACAAATCTGCTTCACTTTTTTGAAGGAGTTAATAAACACGTGGATAAAGGTATACTTGGATTTTCAGAAGGCGTTTGACAAAGTTCCTCATGAGAGGCTTCTAGGAAAAGTAAAATGTCATGGGATAGGTGGCGATGTCCTTTCGTGGATTGCAAATTGGCTAAAAGACAGGAAACAGAGAGTAGGATTAAATGGACAATTTTCTCAGTGGAAGGGAGTGGGCAGTGGAGTGCCTCAGGGATCTGTATTGGGACCCTTACTTTTCAATATATTTATAAATGATCTGGAAAGAAATACGACGAGTGAGATAATCAAATTTGCAGATGATACAAAATTGTTCAGAGTAGTTAAATCACAAGCAGATTGTGATAAATTGCAGGAAGACCTTCTGAGACTGGAAAATTGGATATCAAAATGGCAGATGAAATTTAATGTGGATAAGTGCAAGGTGATGCATATAGGGAAAAATAACCCATGCTATAATTACACAATGTTGGGTTCCATATTAGGTGCTACAACCCAAGAAAGAAATCTAGGCATCATAGTGGATAACACATTGAAATCGTCAGTTCAGTGTGCTGCGGCAGTCAAAAAAGCAAACAATGTTGGGAATTATTAGAAAGGGAATGGTGAATAAAACGGAAAATGTCAAAATGCCTCTGTATCGCTCCATGGTGAGACCACACCTTGAATACTGTGTACAATTCTGGTCGCCGCATCTCAAAAAAGATAAAATTGCGATGGAGAAGGTTCAGAGAAGGGCTATCAAAATGATAAGGGGAATGGAACAGCTCCCCTATGAGGAAAGACTAAAGAGGTTAGGACTTTTCAGCTTGGACAAGAGACAGCTGAGGGGGGATATGATAGAGGTGTTTAAAATCATGAGAGGTCTAGAAAGGGTAGATGTGAATCGGTTATTTACTCTTTCGGATAATAGAAAGACTAGGGGGCACTCCATGAAGTTAGCATGTGGCACATTTAAAATTAATCGGAGAAAGTTCTTTTTTACTCAAAGCACAATTAAACTCTGGAATTTGTTGCCAGAGGATGTGGTTAGTGCAGTTAGTATAGCTGTGTTTAAAAAGGGATTGAATAAGTTCTTGGAGGAGAAGTCCATTACCTGCTATTAATTGAGTTGACTTAGAAAATAGCCACTGCTATTACTAGCAACGGTAACTTGGAATAGACTTAGTTTTTGAGTACTTGCCAGGTTCTTATGGCCTGGATTGGCCACTGTTGGAAACAGAATGCTGGGCTTGATGGACCCTTGGTCTGACCCAGTATGGCATGTTCTTATGTTCTTATGTTGTTATGTACTTAAGTCATGGACCAGCAGCAAAATTGACTCAGAGCATGAGAACAAATTAACCACTTTTCTCCTTAGAGGACAATGATCATATCCTCAAAATTGGTTGCTTTTATCTCTGGCAAAATGACAGCTCCTTCCCAACATGCACTTAAAAAACAAGGAATGTGAACAGGAAAAACGTAGAGAAAAGTGCAAAAAGTGGAGAAAAGGGCATTTTTTAAACAAATGAGGAGGAGAAGAGGTGTTGTTAGCTCTGGGCGCGTGGGGCTTCTGTCTGTAGTCTCCTCAGGGCCCTGAGTCTCCGGCTGCTATTGGGCAGTGATGAAAAGGAGAGCCCTCGGCCACAGCTGTATCCAACACAGTCTGTGGCCTCAACCAAAGAAGAAACAGAACCAACATGGACCCCATCCTATGGCAGCTCAAGAAGAGGCCCAGCAGGGCTGAACAAGAGGCCCAGAAGAGAGGAAGAAGTCCAGAATAATAGCCTGAAAGAGTGTGCGAGAAAGAGTATATGTGTGTGTGAGAGCATGTGAGAAAGAGAGAGAGGGGGATCATGTGTGTGAGAGCATATAAGTGTTTGTGTCTGTAAGAGAAAAAGAGAATATGTGTGGGGAGTATGTGTATGAGTGTATGTGTAGTGTGAAAGCACATGTGTATGTGTAAAAGAGATGATGTGTTTATGAAGAGGATATCTGTGTGTGTCAGAGAGAGAGGGAGTATTATAAGAGCATATGTATACATGTGACAGAGAAGGAGTGTGTGAGAACATGTGTGTGTGTATGTGTGTGTGTGTGTGTGAAAGAGAGAGAGAGAGGGAACATGTGAGAGCATATTTGTATGTGTGTGGGAGAGCACATGTGTGCATGAGAGAGCATATGTGTGTATGTGTGCGAGAGCATATGTGTGAGAGAGGGAGTGATTATGTATGAGAGAGAGAGAACATATGTGTGTGACAGCATTTGTGTGTGTGAGAAATGAAGTTTATGAGAGCATATGTGTGTGTGTGAGAGAGAGTGAGGGAGTGTATGTGAGAAAGAGGGAATATGTGTGAGAGCATGTATGTGTGTGTGAAAGAGGGAGTGTGTGTTTGAGCGTGTATGTATGTGTAAGAAAGGAAGTGCATATACGTTTGTGTGTATATGACAGAGAGAGGATGTTTTGAAATATTTTATTGGTTGGTAAATTTTTAAACATTTGCATATGAGTTTTTAATTATTAGATGTTATTGTATTCATCATCTGTTTTGAAATATGCATAATTTTTATAATTATGATCTTACTATTATGATTAATGTTTTATATTCCTTGATTTTATTGGTTGATGTTTTATGAGGACTGGTAATGTTTCTGTTTCTCCATTGTTGCATTGCATGCAGAGTCTAGCTTGTTGTGGTTTCCAGCTCAGTATTTTGTCTGCACATTTTTATTTCTACTTTATGATCTCTTTATTCTGAGGGCCATATTCAAATATGTTTAGCTGGATAACTAAAAAGTTATCTGGTTAAATGAAAACTTGGCCACATGTCCAGCTAAATTCTAGCTAGTTAAGTATGTAGCAGGCTAGAATTTGGCCAGATAAGTCAGGGGTGGTCCAGAGGTATTCCCAGGAGCAGCTCAGTTAGCTGGATACTCCAATATTCAGAATTAACTAGATAGCTTATTCAGCTAACTCTGGCCAGGACATACACCTGTCCTAAAGTTAGCTGGATAAACTTAGGATACCCAAATATTTTCAGCAGTGCTGATGTACCACTAAATAAACAATACTAGTTAGCTGGGTAACTTTGTCTGGCTAACTAGTAGAGGCACATAGCAGCTGAATGTGGACTTCTCTGTATTTGGTGAAGGTCTATCTGTGTTCTGCCTAGGGCTGTGCATTCATTTTAAATGTATGGGCAAAATGCAATGAATCAGAAGCAAATTGTTTTATTCAGAGCGTCACAAAATGAGTTGAGGGAACCACCTGAATTAAACAAATCTTATTCGTTTAATTTGTTTATAACTGCTGATTGGGCCTAGGCCTAGGCCTAAGGCCAGGGCTTCATATAGGGCACTGGCCGAGGCCCAAAGTGGCTGTGGCCTACGCCTGATCTCCTGCTGTTCAGCAAAATGGTGCCCTCCACTGAAGAGGATGCGCTGGAGTTAATTTACTCTGGTGCAACACCAGCAGATGGTGTCATTGGAAGAAAGAAGACAAAAGACAAAGAAGAGGACCTCTGAGGCCTGGGATCCAGGCTTGGACCTGACCCTAGGCCAAAGCCCAGGCATTGGGATCTGGACTCTAAGCCAGGCCCCGGCATCAGGCTTGGGTCCAGGCCAAGGCCCAGGCATTGAGACATGGCCTCCGAACTAGGATATGGCATCAGGCCTGGGTCCAGGCTCTGGCCTAGGCTGAGGCCCAGGCGTTGGGACCCAGCCTTTGGACTTAGGGAATAGCCACTGCTTATTACTGGCATTAATAGCATGGGATCTATTTACTGCTTGTGTACTTGCCAGATACTTGTAACCTGGATTGGCCACTCTTGGAAACAGAATGCTGGGCTTGATGAACCCTCAGTCTGACCCTGTAAGGCAACTTCTTTTGTTCTTATTTAGTTAATTCCCAGTACCCCTATCTTCCCGTGTCTAACCACAAGCTGTTAGCCAAACATCCAGCCTCCTAGGTCCCTGTGTAGCTCGCCAGACAGAGCCAGCTATGTGTCTGTGGTTTATTTTTTATTTATTTATACAATTTTTATATACCATTGCACAGAAGTTCTATCTCTACGGTTTACAAGATACATCTAAAATCCAAACAGTAAAAGGAAATAAAAGTACATCATAAAATATTCAAAAATGGTTCCACGAGCCATGCTAGTTATCACTGCACTTGCAGCCTTCCAGACACAGCCAGCTGCTAGTTTAATCCTATTATCGCAATCTATGTCTGCATCCCGGGCTCATCTTCCTAAACAAGTTTAAATACCTCCCAACTGGCCAATTTTTTTCTTGACTCCATTTCTTTCATGCCCACTTCATTTTTCCATACTTTTCTCTGCATAATATTCAACCAGACTGCCCTAACTCGGGGGCACTAAATCTGTTCTCTGTGTCTATCCTAGTTAATGAGCCGTTCTCCCCTCATACATCAAAGTTGGTATTAATTGATTCTCCTCTCATTACATGTGTTTCCCTTTTTGTGCTAATCATAAAAGCTCTCGCCACCTCCTCTCTGCAGTTCGCTTCTTGGCCCAAAACACGGAGTTGCCATAGATCCAAACTAACTTCCACTGTCCCACCATGTCCTGCAGGTTTCTGCAGTCAGGCAATACCCCACCACCAACAACCTGTTGCACTGACCCAGCTGGACTGTGGGAAGTTGTAGCCTGCTGGGAGCAGCCCAGCTTTCCCTATGGCTTACAGTGTGACTAGGACATGTTTCTGCCACATTTTCACCTTTTTGCAACCAAGGACCCCCTGTGTATAACCCATGTATTCTTGAAGTTCTTTTTTAGCCTACACCGCTTGCTATTGCATTCACCTTCCATTCCATGAAAAAAAATATTCCCTGAAATTCCATGGTCAACCCCCTTGGAGCTTCATAGCATGCTCCCTAGTTCTAGAAGTTTTTTTTGTTTTTTTTTAATTGAAAGGAATTCCGTAAGATATTTCTCCAGAAATGCCCATAACGGTGCCCTGGATACTCCAAGACAATGCTGGAGTGTTGGCCACCCTACAACCTGTTGTTCAGTGACTGTGGAAAGGGACACAGGCAGTTAAAGGGGGCTCTGCTATTGTTTCCAGGCCCTGGAAGAGAGCACAGGCAGTCAGAGGAAATCTACCGTCGGTGAGAGGATGAGGAAGGGAGCTTAGAGAGTGAGAAGAGCTCTCTTATTAGTTAAGAGATCTGCTCACTTTTGGGCAATCTGATTTTACTCACATGCTGTAGGCTGTTATTATGTCCCATCTTGCTTCTTTTCATGTGCCATCCCGTGCTTATGGAATGGGATCCCATGATCAGTAGGTTTAGTATCTAATCTGATGTCTTTCAGAGGTCTTTGAAAACCTGCTTTTTTTTTTTATGTTGGTTAGAATGAAAAATTGTCGTGGTTGAATTGCTTCACTTCTGCTTTTGCTGCTGCTGCTGCTGTGTTTTAATTATTTTTATAATCTTGGTGATGTCAGACTTTGTGTATGTACAGATCATCTGTGATTTGTGTTTGTTTTAATGTTATGATATGTTTGATGTATATGGTAACACTCCCTGTGCATTTCAGAACTGGATAGCTAAATAAATAAATAAATAAATGGCCATGGAAAAGAGCAAAACAGTTAGAGGAGTTCTTCTGTTAGTGAGAGGATGGGGAAGGGATCACAGGCAGCTGGGAGAGTTCTTAGTTTGGTGAGAGCGTGGGGAAGAGAGCGTAGGTACAGAGCTCTTGTACTGACAAGAGCAGGGCTGTCAAATTCCAGTCCTTGATGGCCACAGATGGGCTTTGTTCTCAGAAAAATGGAAATATATAAATTAACCACAAACTACAGCTACTGTTTACAAGTATGAATAGTTATTGTTGATGTAGGGCTGGTTAGGCCTCCTGTAGAAAAATGGTAGGAAACTTCCAGCTATGGGGGGATCCATGAGAGGCATGGCTATTCTGAGTGCTAGTGAGGGTCCATCTCCAAAAGGGTGGATTAGTAGTCAGAGGTCATATAGATGACTCAATGAGTCACTGGGAGCAGTAGTTGGTGACATTCTCCAGGGAACATAGGAGAGGCACCAGGGCTCCAAGGAGGGAAAGGATAGCCATCAGGTGAGGGGTGCTCTCTCCTGATCTTGTGAGAAGTGCAAATCCACAATGGTTCTGACGCCAGGTCTTGGGGAATGGGAATTATCCCAACTGCTTCAACGGCAGGGGAGAAGATAAACAACCAATAAGGGCTGTATAACATAATCTGGGTAAAAACAAATAAGCATGGGTGTAGCTTGCTTATTGCGGCGGTTACTACTCCTACTACCCCTAACTAATCAAGCTTGATATTTCACTTGGATGCAGCTCCTCCACCGCTCTCTACATTAATGGCGGGGGTGGAAGGGAATTAGAACCAAGAGCTAAGAGAAACAGATAAGTATGAGAAAAAAAAATGTGTGAAGCTTGCTGGGCAGACTGGATGGGCCATTTGGTCTTCTTCTGCCGTCATTTCTATGTTTCTATGTTTCTATGTAACTGTATATAATACCAAGGTATTTAAGATTTATTTCTGTGCGGAAGATGAGAACTCTCTTGTTCCCAAGTGGAACTTCTAAAGGACTTAGAGCCTTGTGGAGGGTCCCAGCCTTTACCCTTCTCGACTGATGCAAGAAGCTGACGTTTGGTATTTCTGAACCGTCTTCTCCCTTTGGTAGAACTGGAGTCGGTAAATTTTACTTTGGGTTTGGAGCATGACACTTAGTGTGGACTGTTCTTGTGGTAACAGTGTGATCTTCTGGGTGCTACAGGTTAGCCCATCCCTCATTAGCAAAATCCAGTTTCCAGAATGCTGCACCAAATTGAAAAGAGATCAACAGTCTCTGAAGAAAGGTTGCACCTGATGAAAGGACGGGTTAAACCGATATCCTGAAAAACAGATTTCTTGGTGTCTCAGGATGACCACCACATGATACTTCTGGATTGGAGAGCTGTGTGCCTACTTTTAAAAACACAAACATCTAAACATGGAATGTTTTCCCTGAGCTCTAAATGAAACCTTTAAAGACTTTGGCAAACAAGTTTTCCCCTCGCCCAGCACTTGTGGGGTATTGCTCAATACGCGGTGGACAACAATTTTGAAGGCTGCAAGCTACACTGTGCAGTATTTGGAAAGCAAGATAAAGCTGTCCTCCAGCCTATCAGAAGAGGAATACTATAGCATAGCAGCAACGTTTATTGGTTTCACATTCTCCACCATGACTCATCTCCAGTCTCAGGACTTATCTACTGAGCAGTGGATGAACCATAAACAAGGAGCCTGTTAAGTGCAGGCAAAAGACTTTCTATTAGCAATAATAGCTTGCACGAAAGGAAAATGTTACTGTGAAATGTTTTTCATTTGAAGAGGGAAGGGGAAGGAAGGATAGTTGTGAAATGGAAACTTTTGCCCTTTTATTTTCTTCAGTGTCTCCCTTTCCCGAGCACACTAGTATATGAAAACTGGCATAAATGTTGCCTTCTCATTATGAACAGAGTCATTTTGGGTTTCTTTCATTTTACTATGGCATTTTGGGGGGAAAAAAGATCATAGAAGAGATCCTTTAGCTACCTGGGAACTGGCAGCAGTCATAGACTGTGTTGTCCTCTAAAGCGCAGATGTGTGCAGGTGCACTTCTAGTGAACTAATGTCCAAATATCAGAAAGCAATATGTCTTGTGATTGAATCCCTCCTATAGTAGTATAAGCCTGCGCAGTTGCAGATTACTCGGGCACTTTGGCTGCACATACTTTGTAGCTCTTGGGTAAATGGCTTTGAAAGTTACAAAAAGGACACACAATTTAGTATAATCAGCTGGCTCCTGTCTCTCTTTTGCCTTGGAGTTGGATCAGCAGTGGGGGGGCTGGCATCACACCCTTGCAAGGGTACCGAGATTTTCCATTTTCCACCCACTCCTTGCTTCTTCCATAGGACCGGTGCTGATTTTGGCCCGCGTACAACTGACTCCAGACATTCCCAGCTTTACCCAAAGTTCAAAGGTTGCTGCTGAAGTACAGGAAGGTTATGCATTATCGGCCACAATGCATCACCCCTGCTGCCCCATTATACAGGCGCCTGCAAAATTAAAGGATACTAGCGACTGAATGGAGGGCAAAATGCCGAACATTATGTTATTGGCAGAGATTGGCTTATTCCACTCTTGAGTGCATTTTTCCATGCCCTTGTATAATGTTCGTTCATTAACCCTTCAGAAATGAATCTCCATGTTATCAGTTAAATCATTGGTTTTCTAACTTTTAGCCCAATACATTATTACAGGACAGCAAGGGAATAATATCTTACTGGCAAACATTAAAGCTGTTTCCCAACACCCTCAACTACTAGGGGTGTGCATTCGGATTGACCGCATTAGTAAAACGCAACTCATATTTTTTTTTTACTTAAAAAATTGATTCGACATAAACGATCGGATTTCCCACATATCGAACATAGATATGTTCGATATGTGGGAAATCGCGATTGTTGAGCCAAAATAAAAATATAAACCCCCTCACCCTCCTTAATCCCCCCCCCCCCCCCGACTTACCACAACTCCCTGGTGATGGAGCGAGGAGTGAGGACACCATTTCTGCAATCCTTGGCGAGAAGCATGTGACGTCGGCGGCACGTCGAGTGACGCCGGCGTCACGTGATTCCCGGCTCGTTCGCGCCGGACGGCTCGTTCGGCCCAAAAAGAACTTTTGGCCAGCTTGGGGGGGCCTCCTGACCCCCCCAAGCTGGCCAAAAGTTCTTTTTGGGCCGAACGAGCCGTCCGGCGCGAACGAGCCGGGAATCACGTGGCGCCGCATCACTCAGACGCGACGTCACGTGATTCCCGGCAAGTTCGCGCCGGACGGCTCGTTCGGCGCGAACAAGCCGGGAATCACGTGACGCCGACGTCACGTGATTCCCGGCAAGTTCGCGCCGGACGGCTCGTTCGGCCCAAAAAGAACTTTTGGCCAGCTTGAGGGGGTCAGGAGGCCCCCCCAAGCTGGCCAAAAGTTCTTTTGGGCCGAACGAGCCGTCCGGCGCGAACGAGCCGGGAATCACGTGACGCCGCGTCACTCGACGTGCCACCGACGTCACATGCTTCTCGCCAAGGATTGCAGAAATGACGTCCTCACTCCTCGCTCGATCACCAGGGAGTTGTGGTAAGTCTGGGGGGGGGATTAAGGAGGGTGAGGGGGTTTAATTTTTTTTTTTTGCACATATGTACATATACCCAACTCATTGGATTTTTTTTATGTCCATATTGGCCGCAAGTGGGACCCCCTTTCGGACATAAAAAATATGAACATAAAATTTTGCTCTGCACATCCCTATCAACTACTAATCACTGTTCTCATCATGTTATTTATTTACATACGAAAATGTCCTTGAAATGTCCTCTGAACTGAAAACTGGTATCTCAATCATTTTATTTTTATAGCGAGAATGGAATTTGAGGTGTGCACAGGAGATGGCTTTCTTTGCATTCACATCAAGAATAGTAAAGTTGGATGAGTTTAGACTTAACCGAGACATCTAAGTAACCGAGAACAGACCCTCGCATATGCTAGTTGGTCAACTTGGATAAGAAATTGCCTAACTTGCCAACTGCCTCTCTACCATTTTACAGTGAAATGTTTATTTGAAGAACTAGTTTCAGGATAATTCTTAAATGCTTCAAAAGGGTGTTTGTCATGTAGGAGGTGTGTGATCTAGGTTCTAATTTTCATTCAGAAAGGATGACAATACAAAACTACTTTGTGCTGGATGAGTAACACAGTTACCACCAGCTAACAACCACAAAATGTCTGTCGCCCTCCACTTGGAGCCTTCGGCTCCAAACACAGCACCAGCACCAAGCGAGATTAAAACCTCTGCAATTTGACTGTAGTCTTTTAAAACAAGTAAGATATAATCAACTGCTTGAATAGTAATGACAGTAGAAAAAGACCAAATGATCCATCCAGTCTGCCGCTCCATACAGAATACCCCCATGGGTAGTAGCTGTTGCCCCACGCAGGTTACCCCCAAGCCTTACGTTAAGGGAAGAAATATTTACAATCAAAATCAAGCAACTATCAAACCCATAACAAAATTACTGCTAGCAACAGTTTTACTGGGTGAGCCGCCTTCTTGATAATTCAGACAATGCTGCTTGAATGTGCTTTGCTTTTGGACTTGGCCACAGAAGCAGTCCTGTGCTTTTTCCCTAGTAATTTCTGCATTTTCCCCCCAAGAAAACAGCATTCAGGCTGGACAGAAATGGATGCATCAGGATTGCCAATCAAAAGTAAACATTCTTTTTCTTTCTTTGCTCTTAAAGTAAATCATTGGTTTAACCCCCTCTTGGCCACAGCCAATACACAGCAAATATCAAGCAATAATGAAAAAAAAAAGTGTCTTTATCTGTAGGATAATTTTTATATCATGGAGTATAAAATTACTCATATAAATCTGGTTATGCTTACAGTTGTCTTAATGTTGGCATTATCACTGAATTTTTTTGAGTGTTAGTGCTGTTGTTTCATTCTATCTATATACACCTAATAACCCTTTTCTATATATATGTATATCATAGCCTATTCATACCTATCTACTGATATATATGTAAATTATATATATATATATATATATAATTTACATATATATGTATATTATATATATATATATATAGCGAGAGAGAGAGAGAGAGATAATATTGGGGCAGTACAAATATACAAAACAGTGTTCTAGTAGAAATATATTTCACAAGATAACAAAAAATGAACACTCATCTATCAATTTTATCCTAGTATTTAAGCAAAATCTAACAAAAATAATTATACTTAACAAAATCTTTATTCCATACCAAAAAAAAAACCACATATTACTTAAATAGTGTTAAAATATTGCTAAAATATTTAAAATACATCTAAGAACTATGTTTTCTCATAAAGAAATGTATTTTAAATATTTGTGATCCCCTAAGCTACAATCAAGCTATGTAGAGGGAACATGGAACAAATCTACTCTTCTTTCACCTTTCATCAATCCAAATCACATTAAATAGTCATTAATGGTAACTGTGCTGTTCGTGCATATGACTTTGTATGTAAAACTAGCCCACAAAAGCCAACTCACCCCGAGTTACTAGTGCCCCCTCTTACAGTGGTATAAATAGTTAACTTTTTTTGTGAGACTGTACAGAGGCTCTCTCCCTCTCCTTTCTCTCAAGCCTGAGTGCAATAAATGTAACATGTGATGTGGTACCAGTGTTTGTCAGAAGCTTCACTTCCTTCCCTGCATTGATATCCTGGCTGCAGTGAATACACTGTGATAGAGCACCAACTACATGTGCGACCTGAAAAGTCTTTACAGGGGTACCCATGTTGCAGCTGTGTCATCCAGCAATGGATATTATCATGGGTGCCATATTTATAGCAAAATGACGAATCTAGGCCTGAGGCAACAGGAACAGCGGTGGGATTTCCCTGGTTCATAGCCCACTCTGCTAATCACTAGGATACTCCTCCACTCCACTGCTGAGTGACATCAGGTGTTATTTCTGCATGTTGAAATGAGGTTCGTTATCACAGTCCAAACATTTATTTTAGGCACACTCCCTAATGCTATATTATTTCTGGACTCTTTGTTCTCAATTGTTTCTATATATTCTCTCCTACATCTTTGGCTTGAAAACAGGTAGAAATTTAAAAAGATATTTTTAAAATAAAACAATACTCAGCTACAGGGTATATTTGAAATTTATGCTCAAGTTATCGGATGAAAAAATACCACGCACACAGTATATTCTAAAACAGTATGATTACATTGGAATACCAGTATATAAACTGAAATAAATAAATAAGTAAAATAAATAAAACATGCACATAAAAGGAAATATTTCCATGTTTCAATAATGTATTAACACTGATTTTCAAACATATGGGGTCATTTACTAAGCTACAGTAAATATATCGCCACCCAGATAATGTATGTCATTATAAATTCTGGGCTCCTGAAACCTGGCACAGTGCAGGTATGCTAGGCTAATTTGCATGCAAATAAATCAGCTCATTAATGGTACTTAAATAACACAGCTTGCAGGAAAATCGACATACTGAGTTATTTGATGGAATTTAACCACATCTCAAAAGATATAGCTGACTTCCCTCCAGGAGCATCAGAACTTAAAGGAGCCATGAGGCTTCCAGAATTTACCCCGACCCCCAAGTATAAAAACCCCTGGTGGTCTAGTTTGACTCCCTCTTTCCTCTCTCCTTCCACCACATCCTGAGGCGGAAACAGTTTAAAAAAATAAAAAGAAAGGCCTGGTGCCATCCCTGGCCCCAGGGTCAGTGTTTCCATTAGGCAAACTAGGCAATTGCCTTGAGTGTCAAAATTTGGGGGGCAGCAAAATTCTGCCAGCCAAGACCCAGAGGTGTGTTGTGCAAGAGCTTGTAGGAGGGAGTACTATGCTGGTGCTGCAGCCCATACGTAATTTGGAGGGGTGCATGACCAAAGATCATGCTCTGGCATGATCAAATACTCTTGCACTAGCCCTTCCCTGCCCTAACCCCCAGTACTCAAGCTCCACCATAAAAACTCTTCTCCCCCTTCCCGCCCCAGACCACATCTCCTACCCCTCCGATACCATAAAAATCTTACTTTGTATTCCTAGTGATCCAATGGTGGCAGAAGCACACCTAGTATTCCTGTTCTGAACTTTGCCTTTTTCAAAATGGAGCCAGCCAGCCTCAAGCATACCATTGTCTTATCACCTTATCAGGTAGGCAGAGTGGCAGCAAGGCCTTCAAGGTACTTTTAGTCATCTTGCTACTCTCATAAAAAGTCTGGACACTCAAACAAAGGCAGATTAATTTTTAAAAAGGCCAGCTTTTCCATCAACTCTTGCACCAGTCTTGAACAATGAGGGCCCACAATGTTCCTTTGAGAAGACACATTCACTGGGCACACTGGTTGGTAGGCAAGGAAGATAATGCTGAGCCACCTTGGTCTGGCCAGACTTGTGTGTCCATTATGCCAGCCATCTATGTCCGGGTCCTCAATGGGCTCTGCAAGATAGCATTTCAAATATATTTCTTCTGTTGTCTCCTTTGTAGGGGTGGGCCAAGGTTCTCTTTTGTAGCTGATTTGCCTATGGCCTGTGTCAGAAGAAATAGTTTTTTGTGGGAAACCTGGGAAAGGAAGGTGGGAAAGGAAGAGGGAGCTGGCGGGGTGCTGTTCCTGCTTGTACTACTCTTTGGAGTGGCCACGCTTTCCTGTGCTACATCCCTACTGTGCTTCTGCTTCTGGCATTCCTGTCACACACCCCAGCTACCAGAATCTCCTTTATGAATGTAAGATGCAGGGACCAGAGGGCAAGTCTCCTTTCCTCCATGGAGCAAACAGTATAGCATGCATGTATGTATTGTTTTGTGCGAGAGGTTTCAGACTTTCTTGCACCTGCTGCTGCAAGGAGTCTACAAATTGCAACTCTTCTGCTTCCATCCCTCATGTAATGGAAGCCCTTTAACTTTTCCTCTGGAATATTTACTATAGGAATGACCCTACCCAGGATGTCACTTCGGGAACTCATCCTCCATGGCATCCTTGAAGGTCTTCAGGATTTCTTCCAGCTGTCCCATCACTACCTAATCATGATGCCCGTGGGAACGATGCACAGCTACAGTATTTCTGTTTCCAGTGCTAGAGGGTGATGCTTCTGAAGGTGATGCTGCACACCAGCGTTTGTCAGACACCCCACTTGCTTCCCTCGATTGATATCCTTGCTGCAGTGAATACACTCTGAAAGAGCACCCACACATGCAACCTGAAAAGTCTTTAGAGTGGCTCACATGTAGTATGTTCCCATGTTGCAGCTATCCATATATGTGCTGATGTGATTATATCAGTCAGCAATGGATATTCCCCAACCTCCTTTTTGTCTGTGGTGTTAGGCAGCTTTTTGATCATCATTTGAAGTTGCAAGAGCAGTTTGAAAGATCTGACTTTTGGATACTTCATGTCAATTTTAGTTTTCTTTTTTTCTGGCTACCTCAACTGCTAGAAAAGTATAAATGGGCAAAATTTCACCAGCTTTATGATCTCTTTGAGGAAGAAATTAAATCTATAAGATCCAGTACTTTAATTAGAAGATGTCAGTTTTGCTCCATGAATGTAAGACATGCAAAGAAAATGTTGCATTCTGTTTGGGGACTGTACATCTAAATCTGTTTTGCTTTGACATAGAAAGACATTCTTGTGCATATACAATACTTTTCATGATGTCAGTAGCAACTAGAAATGCAGTACAGTTTTGGGTTTTTTTTATTAATACACTGAGCAAAACATGGGCCCTCCCGCACTTTAAAATGCTTTCCATTCGATTGTACTTTTCATGCTTCTATGATATCTGTGCCCCTGCCCTGCTACTGCTAGTCTTGGATGAGTCCCTCATCTTTTCCCTCTCTTCCAAAACAAAAGGGATAGGAGCAGGCAGCGGTGACCCATGCTTTCCAAACTTCAATTTTTTCTGCCTTGAGCTGCCTTCTTCTCCTACCATTCTGTACCTAAAAGAGTCCTTCTTCAATTTAGATGCAGGACAGTCTTTTTTGTTGTAGCTCTTGCCAAAGCTGGCAACCCTGCCAGCATTCATTCCTCTCCCTTTTCCTGATAGAATTTGTTGATGTGCACTGCCTACTGGGGGTTTGGATATTACAAATTAATGTATTTATTGATACTGCAACTATACCCCCAATTACATTAGCATTCAGTGTATGAAGAACTGTTTGTCACATACAAACAGACACATATATAGTGTATGTGTACTGTTCTGTGTGCACTAGTGCTGACTGACTCCACACATAAAAAACTGTTAAACACTAACAGAACCAAAAATGACTAGCAGCCTGGTAAGACTTTTTTCTTCAGTCTCTGAGTGTGCACTGCTCACCTCACTGGTATCCAGACAAAAACAAAAGAAATCACTAGCACTACTGCAACTGCAATCACCACACTGTCTCTTCCCCAGTGAAGAGAAAAATCAAAATCAACAGCAGTGCACTTCTTATCCTGGCACAGATCACTGCAGCACAAAGAAAATAAGAAGCAGCCATTTACTAGTATCAAATCCAAAAGTTTCTAAACTTTTTAAAAGCTTTGGGGGTAATTTTCAAAGGAGTTAGGTGCATAAATGTAACTACTATTGTAGCAATTTTCAAAAGCCACTTACTCACGTAAAGTGCACTTATGCGAATAAATCCTATGGACGATTCAATGGCATATATTGTAGCAATTTTCAAAAGCCCACTTACTCTAGTAAAGTGCATTTACACGCATAAAACACAGTTTTACGCGTGTAAATGCTTTTTAAAATCTGACCCTTTGTGAGAACTTCTACTAGCATGTCCTTCTCTACCAAGAACTAAAGAGTAAATAATAGGCTGTTTCTTGCACATCCTCAGACTTTACAGTGGGAGGAGGTCAACATCACTTGATCTAGATAGCAGCTATAGGCTGATTAGAAAAATGCTTCACTGTTATTTGTGTGGTTTTGTTGCCAATTTATCCTGCCTTGGCTCTGACAAGGCTGTGAAGTCACACAGGCAAGAGTTAGCTGCTAGGTTACCTGCACCTGTTTATTTAATAAGAGTACAGCCATAGACTTCAATGAGCCATAGACTTTATTTATTTATTTATTTATTTATTTATTTATTTATTAACTTTTATTTACCGACATTCGTGAAACACATCATGCCGGCTTTAAAGGAAAGCAAAGGGAAACAAAAGAATGAGACAAAGATTTTTCATTTCATTTTCCTCTATTCATTTCAGGGGGGCCACAACTAAAACAAATATGGGCTTATTCAACATGTTTTACCCATTTGTTCAAATGCAAAAACAGGATCAGTCCCTCTCTCATCATGTGTGAAATGCTGACCACCTCTGCCATTTCCAGCTCCAGCAGGTGCAGGCCAATGAACTCTCACATCCTGATACAGAGTTCAATTGTGAGAAACTGGAGAAAGGGAAGAAAACCCTGAAAGTGAATCTACCATGCTTGTTAGGTGAAGGCCTTGGTAGAGGTAGTGATCACATATTTCCCTTTGCATTGTGAAAAGCAGAAAATGTATGAAGCTCACATGGTCTTCATGTGGAACAGGAATCAAGAATTTACATTCATTCTGTACCAGGAAGGTCGTGGAATTATCACTGACCTCTATGCTTCAATTTTTTTCACAATGCTGGCCTGTATCACCGCAGATGCTATATTATACCAGGTATCTATCATCCTTTCCAGAAAGTAGTGTTTTCTAAGGTTAACACTGAATCTTCCTTCCTCAAAATTCATACTATGACCTTTTGTTCTTGAAATTGATTTTCTACAGAAATTTTCCTCTTCCTGTAATTTATTTATTTATTTATTTATTTATTTTTAACTTTTATATACCGACATTCTTGCATTAAATGCAAATCATGCCGGTTTACAGTGAAACAGAAAAAGCAGGAAAAAATTCCTTAGTCGAATACAATGAAACAGCTTGATTGAAGTCAGTCAAATATATTTGAATGTTAGCAGGTTTCATGAACTATATATTCTATATTCTATATTCATTCTATATTTTATAATTTATGAAAAGCTCAAGAGCAAGGGTCATCATGTGAAGCTGAAATGATGGAAGATAAAAAGGAATATGGTACAGACTTACAGCAAAGATGGTAGAAGTCGAAATTGTTATGAATATCTGCATTCGCTCACAGGAGAGACTGTATGCAGTTTACAGTAAAGGTTCCTGTTTTACTAAACAGCGGTAATTTTCTACAAATGCTGTAAAAGGTAAATTATTGGTGACAGAGGGTAATTTTCACTTTCCACTCAAGCAGCAATGGGGAAAAAGAAGCAATTTCAAAAAGGTTCCAGATCGGTGATCTGCTGTGACCTGGCAAAAGATGGTTACTGCTTACAATGACAGCCTGTCTCTGCAAGCTTCTCCCCATAATCTCCTTTTTTACTTCTAGGTTCGTTCCCTACACATTCCCCAAGTAATGAATCCCTCATGACAAAAACAGTGGCAGAATTGAAGCACGCATGGGACAGATGCAAAGGAGAAGGAGGGAGAAGACCACAGACTGAGTAAAACCTGTGACAGCACAGAAGGCAGCTACAAATGTGCAGACTGGGTAGACCATAACGACCTCTCTGCACACAATTTCTCTGTTTCTATGGAAAAGCCGAGGCTCTTTGGAAGGTGATAAGGAGGTGAAGAACGCTACCGTTCCTATGGTTATACTCCTGGGGATGATTTATATTTGTATTTGTTCCCTCATAAAACAAACTCTCTTTTCAGTTATTGGCACATTTATTAACATTAAAACATATTTAAAAGAAAATTGAAAACATCTCATTAATCCTGAATAGAAGTATGACTGCCATAGGGTGCTAGCTGTAGGCTTCTTCTGCCAACAAACACTTTAGCAGCCACACCTCAGGAAAAAGAAATGCAATTATCTGGTGTCAAAATTCTTATAGACACTGAACTGCAGTGTGTTGACATGTAAACCACGCCGAGGTTACTTGGGTTAGTTTCAATTTCAGGTGGTGGGACACCATCCAACCCAGTTTCTCTTTCTGTTGTCTGGACCCAGATCAAAGCATTCTTGCAGCTACTAAACACACAGGAGAATTGGCACAGTACGACACTTGGCACCGGAGGACAGACGACACGTCGGACTGAAAATCAAATTAGCAACCTGTAAGCGGCAGGGCCCTGGCGTGCACATCCACCTCAGCAAGCCAGCAATGAAGCCTGCTAAAGCTGCTAGGCCTCTCTGAGTCCAGGGAACCATGATGGCTTGTCTGGGAGACCAAATCAAACAGAATACTACCACTCATACATTTCTGGCCTAGGAGAGAAAACAGAGAGTTGCAAAGTGGGGCTTCCTGTCCTGCACGAAATTTTAAGCTGCATGCATTGCGCCATAATTATAATGCTAAAATATATTTTTTAAAAGTCTATTCAGGAAGGTTAGGGAGAAAGTGACCAGATGATCCCATGACTAAGGGAACATCTGTACCATTCTTCTTTGTGCATTCTCCTGCATCCTCAGTTGGTTGAGCTACAGGGAAGATAGCAGACATGGCAATCAAGTGGAAGTTCCAGAGCTAGGAGTCATGAAATTAAGCTCCAACAGGGTGGGCAGCATTTTTTTCAAAGAAAAAGTGGTGGATACTTGGAAGGGATGGAGGAAGCATGTGACACGGTAGGCCATGGAGGTAGCCAGTTTGGTAGTGCAGGGATCTCTCTTAGACCCTAATTCCTGGAACTGTTCTCTTTCTCTGAACCAACAAACATGGAGTCAGAAACAAAGGATTCTGGGAAACTTAATAATGCTCACTAACAAAGAGAACTGTCTATGCTGTATAACAATCAATCACAGTGCCAGCTATTTCTGCAAATAGCCCAGACTATCGGAGACTATAACACAAGTGTTAAGAGTTTGGGACTCAGCTTGAATATTTTTCCCCATTGTCCACATAAATTTTAACCTGATAAGTCATTATCTGGCTAAAATGTATTTGGATAAAAAAATAGGCTTTCCAGGGGTGGGGCTTAAACTTAGCTGAATACACTAAATATCAGTGTTATCCAGCTACATTTAGCGAGAAAGTCTGTCTGTCCCCAGAGCAAATCTAAAGTTATCCAGGAACATATAACAGATTATAATATTCAAATTATATTGCCAATTAACTACAAAAAACAAATCTTTGCATGCCCTCAGGTTCAATCCCCGCTCAAAGTGCCGACCTTAGCTAGCGTTTCACTGTTAAAGCTGTTTTAAGGCAATAGCTACAAAACAAGAAACTGTGTAACCATCTCACAACACAATGCACAAAATTGTTTCAAAACTTCAAAAACTCCTCATGTTACCATTCATTAACCCTCTTGATTAATGTCACATATCTCTTCAGGTCTTGCCCCATGTCATTGCATCTCATTTATTAAGTCTTATGTATCTCGTTTATTAACTGTTCATCCTTTGGCTCAATCAAGCCCAAACTGTTTAATGTTATTTAATTTTATTTAATTTTATTCAAAGTTTTTTTGGTGTTTCATGTTCTATGTAACACTCTCATGCGAGGTTATTGTTTCACTGTAAACCGGTGTGATTTGTATCCCTTGCAAGAAGATCGGTATATAAAAGTTATAAATAAATAAATAAATAAATAAATAAATAAATAAATAAATAAAACTGATGTGGGCCATAGCACCAAATCCACTCCTCCTCCCACCAAACCCCCCAAAATATTTTTAAAAACTTGTTGCAGGCTTATTGTCCCGAACAGCCTCCCCATTTCCCTGCCCTTCCCCCTGAATTTGGAAAATCTTGAATCCAGGCTAACTCGTCATGCTCATCCTCCCCCCTAACCCTTCTTCCCCACCCTGCACCCATAAAATCCCCAAGGTCGGGAGCATGGTACAAGCGTCAGCTCCTGGCAGCATCCTATGCTGCCTGTGTCATGCTCCTGAGAGTCATGGGGATTATGGGGAGGTTGTGGGAGGGCATGAGAAGGGAACCTGGAGTCAAGATTTATTTCCCAAGGAAGAAGAGTGGGTTCAGGCACTATGGCTCACATTAGTTTTAAACGAATGTGTATATGTTTGTAATTCATGGTGACAATTTTTTGACTCTCATTCAATATATTATCTTTCCACATTAGTTTTAGCTATTTTACGGGCTGGAAGGAGTAGGGGATCGGGTCTTCAGTCACTTAATTGGCCATATAATTTGAATGTAGCTGGTTAAGACTTAAGTTATCTAGGTAATGAAATAAATAAATAGATAACTTTAAACCTTACCAGTTATATAAACATAACAAGTTAGGTGTGAAAGCTTTTCAGATAACATTACCCAGAGAACTTTAGGCCAGTCTCCCGCACCCCATCCAGGAGCTAACAGCACTGTTATAGCTGTAACCGACTTCCAAGAAGGCTGGGGTAACCTGCACAGAGTGACCATGACTTTGACCCTAACATAATTCACCATTGCTCTTGATAACAGCTCACTAATTATCCTGGTTGTGTAGCTTATTATAAAACTTGGTAATCAGATGCGGAAGAAAGCCCGAGTCTTAGCTCAAATATTTTTATTGTAAAAATCAAACAGGAAGACAGCAAGACCTAAGATTGCCTACCAGTAGAGGTGGTGGAAGCCGAAATTATAACAGAATTTTGGACTTGCTTGGTACAAGTATGGAGGGTAGTGATAGTTAAAGATTTAAGAGGTTAAAAGACATGAAAAGGGAAGAGCTGATCTTGGTTTGCGTATGGGAATTTTTATGCCCATCTAACCAAAGTGGAAGCAAATCAAAAGAATAATCTGAACTGGGCAGAGTGTATGGGCAAATTGGTTTTTATCTGTTATCATTTATTTTATTACTATGTTGACCCAAACCAGATGGAAATGCCAGCAGCCAACTGGAAAAGAGGCTGGGCTCCAAGGGCAGAGGTCAGCAGCAGTTAGCACTCATCCTTCAATGTCAGAAAAATGAACTTGTTATATGTAAATACTAATGGTTTAACTCTTCTTCATATAATCATGCATTAATTGTAAAGCCTGTTGCTAAATTTGTGTTCTCTGTAAACCGATGAGATGTTCCCAACGTTCGTCGGTATATAAAAGCCATTAAATAAATAAATAAATAAATTTGAACCAGTCAACATGTGGCAGCATGAGAATATTTTTAGAATTCACAGGCTGGTTGCATTACTCTCGTGCATTCTGAGATCAACACAGCTGACTGCGAAAATACTCGCAGGGGGTCATGTGCCAGCCCACTCTTTGGCAGCTGGGCTGTCCTGGGCATGAGGCCTTTTTTTGTCTCCCTCTTCCGCTGGCAATACATGCCTTCTCCCAGGAAGACAGTCATTCACTGCTACACAGCAGGGCTGGCACAGGATGAAGACTGCGTCACCTACATTAGGAATGGAGGAGAACCAGTAGTAGGTAAGCCCAGGTAGAGACAGCTGCATCAGAAGAGGCCCAAGCTTGAAGCTAGGCACTGGGTGAAGATGGCACCTCCTAAAGGAAATAAGATGGAACGGTACTAGCATTGGGTGAGACCTAGGTAGAAAGAGTGGTATCAGAGAAGCCCACATGCAGAGACTGGCAATGAATGAGGACACCATAACCTGTGTGCAGCACCAGTTTGCAACTCTCTCATCCATATGCATGTTGGAGAGTTGGCACATAGCATCTTGGGCATCATTGTATTGGAAATTCCTGGACCTGATGCTGTATGTCCAAGAGTTATGCTACTCTTGCAACTGGGGTGTTTGTCAAGGGGAGGGGGAAACAACTCACAGCTAAGGAAGGAGTCAGCATCCCTGGCTTCCTGGCTTCAGCTGCCTTCGGAGGCCCTGGATGTGATTTGTCCTAAGCAGTTGCAGTTCCTTTAGCCCTTCATCATCCTCCAACTCCAATGCTGCCATCCAATGTTTCCCCAACCCCAGATGTTGTACTCCAATTACCCTAAAATGCCAGCAGAGTACAGAGCCATGCATTGCAAGATCAGTACAACCTGGGTGTAAGTTTTAAAAATGTGTGCGGTCCCCAAACTTCCAGTTCATGAGCTGCCGAAATGGAACAGACTGGACTGCAGGCATAAAGTCATTTCAGATTATTTAGCTATATTTTACAGAAGTAATAAAAATGGGTTTAGAATTGTAGAATAACTTGCCTTGATTATTCTGGCTGAAGTCGTGTCTCCCAAACTAATTCTTGTATTTCATTGGTTCCAGCAGCCCTCTTCTGCCATAACAAGTCCTCCTTCTAATAAACGTGTTCAAGTGAAGTGGATGGGACAGGAGCATGCTATTCATCAAACTGCAAGCTTACCAATATAAACACAATCCTGAATACTTCAACCTCCCTACCAGTGTTGTGGCTTTCTCCCACATAAATGATTTATTTTGTCTTCTCATGACAAGAAGGTGTATTGTTTGCTTCTGGCCTTTATAGTTTTCACTTTGATGTGTCAAAGGAAATGCGAAGGACCAAAGAGAGGACCCAGTGCTGTCCATAATTCCTGGTAAACAGCAGGTGTGTCTGCTGATTCAGGAAAGACGCCAATCTTTCTGCTTCTCTTTGGGGATGAAAGAGTGGAATATTTCAACACATTTCAAACACTTCAGCATTCAAAAGGCTTGAGCCATAACAAAATAAAACAAGAGAAAAAAGAAAGACTTTGCAGCAGATTTGTGCTGCTTGTTGAAGACCGTCCATCTTGCTGAGCCAACCAAATGTGAAAGCATCTTCTAAACACATCAAAAATGGTGGCAGCAATAATTGCATGGTGGTGTATGTTCCGTAAGCAGCCCAGAGGGTTACACATACTGCTTGGTGCTGCAGCCTCTCTGCATAAGTGAAAACTAAGCCAATGGGACTAGCAAGATGACTCTTTCATATAACATAGGGATAACAACTGCCAGTCATCAAATGCCCCATTGGTCATAACTTCTTACAGTCTGAGAAAAACTGGATGACTAGAATGATGGACATGGTATATTTGGAGTACCGCATTGCATTTGTTCATTCATTCAAGGAATATGCTAATTTTCGACAGGTCCAGCTGCCGGTTATAGAACAGCTCCCTGAAGTTTTGAAATGCCGCCTTGAACCATTGGCTACTTCTTCTTCATAACTGGAAGAGTTGCTTGTATTAAAAAATTAACTGTCTTTTCTTATTATGTCTTTAACATTCTTTCTCACATGCTACTACATTAATGGTCCATATCCATCATTATTGCTTTGACTGTTAGACTTGTATGGGTTAAAAATTATATATAACTATATTGGCTATGGTTCTGTATCTGATTCATTTTGTATATAATACTGGTTGAGTCAATAAAAATTGTTAAACCTATAGGCTGATAGAAAAGATCAGCAGAAGACTAAAACTAATATTGAAAAGTGCTTTAATAGCATGGAATAAGATACAAGCCATTGATCAGCTTGCATTTTCATAATAGTTTTGGAATTATAGATTGGCCCCCCAAAAGATCTCAACCAGTTGAGCATAAGGAAAAGAAAATTCCTCCATACCCACCCCTAATCTGTAGGAACTAATGTATGTCGCGCTGAAGGAAGTATAGATCTTATAGGAATAGATATTACATGTGTAGAGCAGCAGTTTTATGACCGTGTAAAGAAGGGTACTTTCTACCCACAGACTTTATGTCAGTTTTCAAAGGGAAAAAGTTCTCTTTGAAAATCAAATCAGAAACAGCATCCACACAGACTTGCATCTGCTATTTGTACGGATCATTTTTGTAGCAGATTTTAAATGCATACTTTTTGAAAGTAGAAAGAATGTACATAAGTCTGACCCTCATCCCTCTCCCAGTGTCACAGTGTATGTGTAAGTTTATTCACACAGTCCATGCCTGCACATAGATTTATAAATTAATAAACAAGATATCACCTCTATTGAACTAATTATGCCCTGTTGTTATTTAAAAAATATTTTAATGAGAGAAATCTCTCCAAGTTGTTAAGTGACTTTCAATCTCTCACAATTGAGAGCAGTTTTTCTCACAAGACAAACTTTTACCACAAAAAAATCTTTAGGAAAGAAGAGGAAGGTTTCATACAATCTCCTTATATCACCGCATCCAGCAGTGTATAGTAGTTTTAATCATAAATCGTCCTCCTCCAACCTGTGAATTGCTTTTTTGAATATGTTTTACGTGTTGATGTCTTGACTCTAAAAACTTGTATGTTCTCTATTATATTTTACATAACCAAACGCCGAATGTTTCTCAAAAAAACGCCGACATATAATATTCTCACATATTAAACATTGTTATACGGAGAAAATTCCCTTTGAACTTATCTGCGAGTATCTTCGTAATTTAAGTCCAAATCAATGTTCCGTCCGCTTGAATGTCCCAACAGGGCCTTGTTTCGAATGTTTAATTCTTCATCAGGGGACAGGTCGTGTTGGTCCGATGATTGATATTGTTCAGCGTTTTCTCTGCTCTTATGGTATTTATATCCCTCGAAAAAAACAATAGTGCATCGTTTTTGTGGTTTTTTGCACATAGATTTAGACATATACAGAGTGAGAGACTTTCAAAGGGGCCATTTATGTATGTATAAAGTACTGCTTTACCTGCAAAAATATTATTTGTTTGTTATTTATTTATTTTGTTAAACTTATAATCCGCCACAGCAAACAAATGCTTTTAAAGTTGCCCTCAGAGTAACTATTGTAGGCCTCTAAGCATACTCAGTGGCATCGACAGACACAAATGCTCAAAAGGTGCTGAAATATAAAAGTAAGCAACCACAAAAAAATTCCAGAATGAAATTTGGACAAGCATTCCGAAGAAGAGAAGGAATGTGAGAACCCCTCAGCACAAGTAGGGGCAAGGGGCAGCAGAACTGAGCCAACACAACAAGGAAAAACAAGTGGGAATAGCAGAACTAGAGTGGAGGAGCGCAAAACATTACATCATCAACCATGAGTAAACCAAAACCTGATACAGGAATAGCTAAAGAGAGATGAATTTAAACCGAAAGAAGACGGCTTGATAGCTGCAGCATAGGAACGTGGACTATCCTATACCCAAGAGTGTTCACAGAAAGCATGCAATGAATTGGAAAAGCAGACACCTGCAGATTCTGCAGCCCAGACCTGGAGTTGGAACAATATCTTCGGGCTGAATGTGTCATGCTGATGTCAGAAGGCCTGGGTATAACAGACAGGCATAAGGCAGCAGGCTCCCACACTGGAAACTGCATAAACAAACTTTATGTCTGAGAGGGTATAGAGTCCAACAGCATAAAGATCTTACAAGAGACTAAATGCTCAGCAGAATTTATATGGGTAGAAATCCCACGTGTGTTGGGTAAGAGTATAGTGATAGGAGGATACTACCATCCACTTGGATAAAATGGTCAGACAGATGATGAAATGCTAAGAGAAATCAGGGAAGCTATCCAATTTGGCAGTGCAATAATAATGGGAGATTTCAATTACCCCAATATTGACTGGGTAAATGTAACATCAGGACTTGCTAGAGACATAAAGTTCCTGGATGTAATAAATGACTGCTTCATGGAGCAATTGGTTCAGGCACCAACAAGAGAGGGAGCTATTTTAGATTTAATTCTTAGTGGAATCAGGATTTGGTGAAAGAGGTTACGGTGGTGGGGCCACTTGGCAACAGTGATCATAACATGATCAGATTTAAACTAATAACTGGAAGGGGGACAATAAGTAAATCTACAGCTCTAACACTAAACTTTCAAAAGGGAAACTGATAAAATGAGAAAAATAGTTAGAAAAAAACTGAAAGGTGCAGCTGCAAAGGTTAAAAGTGATCACTAGGCATGGACTTTGTTTAAAAATACAATCCTAGATGCGCAGTCCAGATGTATTTCATGCATTAAGAAAGGTGGAAGGAAGGCAAAACGATTACCGGCATGGTTAAAAGGTGAGGTGAAAGAGGCTATTTTCACCAAAAAAAATCCTTCAAAAATTGGAAGAATGATCCATCTGAAGAAAATAGGATAAAACATAAGCATTGTCAAGTTAAGTGTAAAACATTGATAAGACAGGTGAGAGAATTTGAAATGAAGTTGGCCATAGAGGCAAAAACTCATAATAAAAACGTTTTAAAATATATCCGAAGCAAGAACCCTGTGAGGGAGTCAGTTGGACCATTAGATGACCGAGAGGTTAAAGGGGCTTAGGGAAGATAAGGCCATTACAGAAAGACTAAATTAATTCTTTGCTTCCGTGTTTACTAATGAGGATGTTGGGGAGATACCAGTTCTGGAGATGGTTTTCAAGGGTGATGAGTCAGACAAACTGAACCAAATCACTCTGAACCTGGAAGATGTAGTAAGCCAGATTGACAAACTAAAGAGTAGCAAATCACCAGTAGCTGCCTGGGGCTGCATGGCTACAAAGGGCCCCACTGCCTCCTGCATGACGTCCATCCTTCTGGTTGAGCAATGGTGCAGCAGCTTGGAACAGGTGCTTGAACATGGGAGACATACAGGCTGGGCTCTGATTGGCAGAATGCACTATGCCCGTCCAAGCACTATCACGGCATCGGGACAGACATAACGCATGCAACCGATCAGAGCCAGGCCTGCACGGCTCCTGCATTCACGTGCTGCTCCGGTCCTGGCACGGGTGCAGATGGTGGGACTCAGGGAACAGCAAGAGACGCTGGACCTGCCTCTTGGAGCCATGGCATCCTATCTCGTTTTATCAGGCCCTGAAGCAAAAAAGGAGAATTCAACAGTCCAGGAGAACTCGTCTCAGGAGTCACCACCGGTCAGGAAACAGTATCTCTGGATCTGAGCAGAACAGTAGCCTGTTGGCTGGAAGCTGGTGGGTGGAGGGTGTAATGGGGATTTGAAGATGCTCCTGGGCTGCGGCGAGGAGGGGCCTTCCTCTTTATTCTGATATATCTGAAAAAAAGCCTTGTCATCTCATGTTACCACTTTGGCCATCTGACTGGCTGTTATTCTCAGTGCCTTGCAAGCGTTGCTGAGGCAGAGTAGCTACATGCATTTACAACAGAAAGAGAATACAGATCATGGACAGTAGTTATTTTTATTCTGACTGAATGGTCACCTCCTCGCTGCCAGCTCCTCAGAGCTAAGACGTTGACTTCTCACTGAGAGTTCTGAATTGACCTCAAGGACACTGGGAAAATCCTTTTATTTAGAGAAGAAGAGACTCCATCTGTACCCAGCCCACATGGATAGATCTAGAAGCAACCATGCTAACATTTGGGCTGTTTACCTTTTCCCAAAGAGCATGTACGCTGGGCCCTGAGGTTCGCCAATGCTCTAAAGCTAACTTACGTTTTTTATTTGAGGGACCTACTGGATAGATGTAGAGGTAGGAGCTTCAAGCTGTCCGCACACACTCCCGATTCCTCAGGCATCTTTATTCCTGTTGGCTCTCAGAGCCCTCTAGGACGAGCCATCTCTGGAAACAGTCTAGGATCTTAGTACACCCCCTACTGCAATGAAGGAACGCTTACAACCTCCCAGCAGGAGTGGAAAAATCACGCCATTTCCCTGGGTTAATGGATTTAATTACATTAAAGCAAAGGGGCCTTACAAATAAAAACAAAAAAAAAATCCAAGAGTCAAATACCATTTGGAAGGAGAAGACCTAGTCATCACCTCAGTCAATCAATTTCAGAGATTTATATAGGAAGAGGATGGGGATCATGACAGGATCTACAGCAACATAAGATTCTTCATATATTTTTGGGGTTTTAGCATCTCTCAGCTTCTAGCTACTTCAAAAAAATATTTACCCCTATCCTTTCTCCCCCAGACAACTCCGTCTTTCTGCAAACCTTTTTCCCCTATTACTTTTTAAATTTCCTTATCAAAATCCTTAAAAAACTAAGTGCCTACATGCCCAGCCTTTTTTTTTTTATCAGTCCAAGGATGAGGTGATTGAAAGAAAGATTTACTTTCACTTTTGATATTTTTATTAGTCTTATAAAGGTAATTGAATTAGAAATGCTTGTGAAAGCATGAGCAACTGGACAGTAGCCAGGTTTGTAGCCTCGGAAATTGACACTGCTGATCTCAGATCTGCCCTAATGCAGCCCCTTGGTGTGATTGGATGAATATTTACAAGCTTGTCCTGTATTTACAGCCCCCAGGAGGGGAGAGGGAGAAAGATGAGTACAGTATGCACTGCCTGGCATGAGTTCTTGGCTTGATTCCTGAAGCCCCAGCTCCGGTTCCTCATGCTAGCAACAGCTGGGAATGATTGCAGCCATCATCACACTAAAGAAGCACCAACTAGGTGGCTGAAAAGCAGTTGTACCAAATTCCAGAGAGGGACTTGGTCCATGGCCCCTTGTTGCTGCAATAGCTAGACTAGATGGGGAGGGATAGAGTTAAAAATTGGAGAGTGGGGGAATCCATAGGTAGCTGTGAACAAAGATGCATGGCCTTAATAAGGGCAGAAGAAATGAATAGAGTTTTAATGGTGGAAATTCACATAATTGCTATGAAAAGGGAGGAGCTATTGCTAGGGGATTTCAATCTGCCGGATACTGATTGGCACATCCGGCCGCGGTGTCTTCTAAAAGAAGGGAGATCCTGGATTCTCTGCAGGGAGACCTGTTCTGTCAACTGGTAACGGAACTCACACTGGAGAGACGACACTGGACCCGGCTCTTACCAAGGAGGATAGATAGTGTTTCTGATGTTGTAGTGAACAATCATATGGGATCCAGTGACCACCAGATGGTGCAATTCAGAATTAGAGTGCAGGTAGTGAATATTAGAATGGGGGGGGGGGGGTACCTCAAGGAGCTGGATGGGAAAATCTAGGTGAAGTAAAAGAATAGTGGGCAAAACCATAAGCATATACTGCAAAGGCAACTCATCTCTATGTTGGAAAAGTAAATAAAGGTGAGAGGAAAAAGAGGTCTCTGTGGTTTTCTAAAGAAGTAGCTTATATGGTAAGGGAAAAAAGGTTAACATTCATAAACTACAAGAGAGCGCAGAGACGCAACAATATATGGAAAAGCTAAGAGAAGCTTTGGAAGTAGTCAGGAAAGCGAAATGCACGTGGAAGAAAAAATAGCAAATACAATAAAACAAGAGGAAAAAAACTTTTTTTTAGATATGTTAGTGATAGAAGGAAGTATAAATATGGCATTGTGAGACTCGTATGAGAAAGGAAAGAATATGTAGAGGCTGACAGGGGAAAAAGTGGAATTGCTCAAAAAATATTTCTGCTCAATGTTCACTGTGGAAAGGCCAGAAACAGGACTACAGAAAATGAGCACAAATAAGATTGAAAATGAGGTAAACATCAATCGATTTTCAGAAAAGTGTGTTCATAAGGAGCTAGCTAATCTTAAAGTTGATAAAGCAATGAGGTCAGATGGGATACATCCGAAGGTTTTAGAGAAGTTCTGGCAGCTCCACTGTCTGATCTTTTCAATGCTTTAGAGTCAGGAATAGTTCCAGAAGACTGAAGACAGGTGGATGTGGTTCCTTTTTACAAAGGTGGAAGTAAGGAGAACTATAGGCCGGTTAGTCTGACCTCTGTGGTGAGTTAAGTTAATAGAATCGTTGTTAAAACAGAGGATAGTGCAGTTTCTGGAATCCAATGGATTACAAGATCTGAGAAAGCATGGTTTTACCAGAGGTAAATCTTGTCAGACAAATCTGATCAATTTCTTTGGGGAACCAGATTGCTGGATCGGGGAAGAGCATTAGATGTAATGTACTCGACTGAGGTCCCACATAAGCCACATATAAATAAACTGAGTGCCCTTGGTATGGCCCTAAAGTGAGTGACTGGGTTAGAAACTGGTTGAGTAGGAGGCAATAAAGGGAAATGGTAAATGGAGTTCACCCTTGAGCAGGGGGGCATTACCAGTGGTTTGCCACAGGGATTGGTCCTTGGACCAGTTTTTTTCAACATTTTTGTAAGTAATATTGTGGAAGGCTTATCGGAAACGATTTGTCTTTTTGCTGATGATACTAAAACCTACAACTGGGTAGACAGCTAGGAGAGTGGAAAACATAAGGAGGGATCTATCGAAGCTTGAGGAATGGTCTAGAGCCTGGCAGCTAAGATTTAATGCTGAAAAAATGCAGTCCTGCATTTGGGCTGCAAAACCTTATGCACAAATAGCGCATATTCACGGAAGGGCGATGTTATAAACCTCACGTATACATGCGTAAAGTACTGGTGTGGGAATAAATTTGCTCATGTGAGAAAGGAACAGTTTAGGGGTGGGTCAGGGGCATTCTGGGTCAAGACCAATATTTACGCACATAAGTTGCTATTTTATAACCTGCACACGCAGCGCGCGAATGGCGGTTAGCTGCACACATTTACTTCTGCTCTTTATCAGGTATAAGTCGGAATAAAACTCTTTATAGCCAAATACTGACTGGGAGGGAAGTGCGGGCTGAATAACCAGAGGGGTCTTGATGACCTAGAGATAGACTGGGCAAACTGGTGAACTAATTGGTAAAACGGGTCATTTCCAACACACACATGTGTTATAAAATGGGCCGACTTGCGTGTGTAAAAGCTGACAAGTGCTAAGGTAAATGTGCAAATAATGTTTGCTTGTGCAAATGCTTAAAATCAGGAGCACACAAACACATGAATAGACGTATATAATGTGCATGCAGTACAGTCTAGGGGGTGAAATTGTTCTATTCATTTATTTAAAAACATTTATAACCCCTTCTTTTTAAAAATTCAAGAGCAGGATCTAGGGCAGGGCTTCCCAAACCTGTCCCCCCAGCATATTCATTGTGGATATCCTGAAAACCCGACCGGCTGGGGGGGGGGGGGGGGTCCCCAGGACAGGGTTGAGAAGCCTTGATCTAGGGGTAATTGTATCTGATAAACCCAAGGTGGTTAAACAGGTGAATAAGGCAATGGCGAAAGCCCAGAAGATGCTTTGGTGCATAGGGAGAGGAATGGTCAGCAGAAAAAGGGAGGTGATATTGCCCCTGCTTAGGTCCCTGGTGAGACCTCACTTGGAATACTGTGTACAGTTCTGGAGCCCGCACCTTCAAAAGGACATAAACAGGATGGAGTCTGTGCAGAGGGAGGCTACTAAAAGGGTCGGGGGTCTTCGTTCTAAAGCATATGGGGATAGACTTAAAGATCTAAACATGCATACCCGAGAGGAAAGATGAGATAGGGGAGATATGAGCATTCAATATGAGCATTAAAGATATGAGCATTAAAGCATTTAGATATGAGATATGAGATATGAGCATGAAAGCATTTAGATGTAACAAGTTGTTGTAAATGTAAACCGGAGTGAAGGCATTTTTTGCTATACCTCGGTATATAAAAACTCCTAAATAAAATAAATATGATAGAGACTTTCAAATACCTCAGAGGTATCGATCCTAGGAGGAGGGTCTCTTTCAACAGAAAGAGCCTCTGGAATGAGGGGGTCATGGGATGAGGGTGAAAGGGGGTAGACTCAGGAGTAATCTTGGGAAATATTTCTTTACAGAGAGGGTGGTAGATGCATGGAACGGCCTCCCAGTGAGGTGGTGGGAGAAAGGACAGTATCTGAATTCAGGAAAGCACAGGACAAGCAGAGGGGATCTCTGGGGGAGGGGGAGGGATTGTCGAGCTGAGCAGCCGGGTGAAGGAGCAGACGAGATGGGCCCTGTGCTCTTGTTCTGCCGTCGTGTTTTGACTGTTCCTTATTGAACTGGACGCCCAGAGGAACAGGAGGACGCCGCAGGAGCACTTTCTATGAGTTCTAAGTAACACGTTTTCAGTTGCTCAGACACAATGCAACACTATATATTACTGTAAAAGAAAAACCCACCATAAAAATGGAATCAGGTGTCAACAGCAAAGGTATTCCAAAACTTTTCAAATCATGTTCTCACAGGTTTTAACCCCTCTGCCACCAAGGTGGGTGCCACCCTTCATGGCCAAAGGAATTCTGTGGGCTTTCTGGAATGCAGTTTTTCAAACCACAGTAGCAAATTCTCTACTCCTGTTTACCTAGGCAAACTATAATCCCCATGACTTGCAGCACAGCAAGGGGCTTTCTAGGGAGGCAAAGCTCATGGGGCTCCCTCCTAGGGTTGTCAAATCTGAGGGGAAAACCCCTCACCACGTGCATGTGTTCTCTTATCTGCACCCTATCCTCATCCCTCATCCCTCTCCCCTTGCCCTCCCCCCCCCCCCCCAAACCTAGCCTCCAGCATCCTTTCTTCCTCTCCCCCAGCATTCACGCCTCATCTGCACCCCCTCCATATCTAGCATTCACCCCACCCTCCTCAGCACCCATTCCCCCACCCCTAGCATTCACTCCTCCTCCTCCTCACTTTCCCACCATTTACCCCTTCCTCGTGTTCCCTTGCAATGTTCATCCACGTCTCGTAGCTTGTCACCTCCAAACAATCACTGCCTCCTTGTCACCCCCTTCCGGTATTCATCCCTTCCTGCCACGTCCTTCCCTAGTATTCATCCCCTCCTCGCACTCCCCAAGCTTTCACCCCCTTCCTTGTTACTTGTCAACCCTCCTCAGCATTTACCCCCAGCTCGGCATCCATCGCTTCATTTATTCACTCACTCCCCTTTTCATTCCCTCCACCCCTAGCATTCATCCCTTCTCTGCACACACCCAGAACTCGCCTTCTCCTCCTCACTCTCCCAGCATTCACTTCGTCCTCATGCTCCCCCAGCTTTCAACCCCTCTTCGTGACTTGTCACTGCCTTCTTGTCACCCCCCTCCCCAGCATTCACCCTTCCTTGTCAGCCCTTTCTCCCAGCATTTATCCCTTCTTACTACAATCCCCTGCCTGAAGCATTCACCCTTCCAATCCCTCTCCTCCCTTCTCTGTAGCGCTGTCCATTTGAGAGTCTGAGGCACAAACAGAGCCGAGCTGTATCTGCAGTCCTTCCCCCCTTTATCCCCAGAGCAATAGAGAATCCTACGGGGACAGGAGGAGAGAGGTAGCTGCAGAAAGTGCTCAGCTCTTGCTTCCTCCGGCCTCCTGTTCAGACCTACTGCAGTTTTGCCTCCTACCTAGTCCTACTGATTTATGAATAAGAATGTTCCTGTACAGGGGATATTATGGATAAAAATCTATACACAAGCTCATTCCACTGGGGATATTATGGATAATACAGGGGATATTATGGATAAAAATTTATAAACAAGCTCATTCCACTGGGGATATTATGGATAATACAGGGGATATTATGGATAAAAATTTATAAACAAGCTCATTCCACTGAAACTCAATATCCCTCTTCAGCCACATATACCCTCCAGACCGGTGAGAACAGCCTATAGGGATACTCTCCTCACCCCAACCATCAAAACCTCATTAAATAAACGTACTCTATCCACAGCAGGCCCCGCGCTATATGGAACTCCCTACCACCATATCTCCGGAAAGAACCTTGCCCTATCGCCTTTAAAAAGAGACTCAAAACTTGGCTATTCGAACAAGCTTTCTATCCATAACAATAATTTTCCGCTCAATCTTTCCAAATATGTGCACCTTGTACCGTGACTCCTTTATTTTTAGCCAGGTCCTTCCTAGAACCTCATTCTTTATTGTATTCTTTGTTCTTTAATCCCCAGTTTACTTGATCCAAGTTTATCCACCTGTTCGATGTAATTGCATTCGGTCATGCCTGTTTAATGTTATAATGTAAACCGAATTGATATGTAACTTTGCTACATGAATTTCGGTATATAAAAATGTTAAATAAATAAATAAATAAATAAATAATACATAAAAAGAAAAGAAAGGCCTTTGTGCTTAGGAGGAAAGAATTGCTTTTCATTCCTTTCTGTGCAGATGCAGGGTTCGTAGAGAGATGAAGGGAAGTCCTTAAGGCAGTTTCTATTCTAGGCCTTAGGTGTGCAATCCACTGCTGGTGGTTGGGGGTCCAGGAAACTGGAAGTAAGACATCTTGCCCCCAAGTAATATTTTCTAAACTAGAAAAAAGGACTGATGAGATGTCTTCCTCACCCAAACTATTTTAATCAATAAGCCCTCTTGAACTAGAATAGATATCAAGAGCTACTCCACGTTTCTCTAGTAATGCTATAGCTCTAATTTGCAGCAGTGATATTGTCAGAACTACATTTTTTTTTGCAGGCAGGCAGGCCCGGCCTGACCACGTGTGCATTCCATGCATTTGCATGGAGCGGCACACCCGGGGAGGTGGCGGGCTGGCAGCAGCAGGAGAGGCCACAGGCCATCGGCTGCTTCCGCCGGCAGCTCGCAGCTTCTCCTGCTGCCTGTTGCTGTATGGCCCACCGATCTTCCTGCTTGGGGGGGAGAGGGAGCGGTAGCTGTGCGCAGGCATGCACATAGGTTCTCACACAGACACACACACAGGTTCTCACACAGACACACACAGACACAGACACACACACACACAGTTCTCACACAAACACACATAGGATCTGACACAGACACACACGCACACACACATAGGATCTCACACAGACACACACACAGGTTCTCACACAGACACACACACACACTCACACAGTTCTCACACAGACACATACACACACATAGGATCTCACACAGACACACACACACACACACATAGGATCTCACACAGACACACACACAGGTTCTCACACAGACACACACACACAGAGTTCTCACACAGACACATACACACACATAGGATCTCACACAGACACACACACAGGTTCTCACACAGACACAGGCACACACACACACACACACACACACACAGTTCTCACACAGGCACATACACACACATAGGATCTCACACAGACACACACACACATAGGATCTCACACAGACACACACAGGTTCTCACACAGACACACACACACAGAGTTCTCACACAGACACATACACACACATAGGATCTCACACAGACACACACACAGGTTCTCACACAGACACAGGCACACACACACACACAGTTCTCACACAGGCACATACACACACATAGGATCTCACACAGACACACACACAGGTTCTCACACAGACACAGGCACACACACACACACAGTTCTCACACAGACACATACACACACATAGGATCTCACACAGACACACACACACACACACATAGGATCTCACACAGACACACACACAGGTTCTCACACAGACACACACACACAGAGTTCTCACACAGACACATACACACACATAGGATCTCACACAGACACACACACAGGTTCTCACACAGACACAGGCACACACACACACACACACACACAGTTCTCACACAGGCACATACACACACATAGGATCTCACACAGACACACACACACATAGGATCTCACACAGACACACACACAGGTTCTCACACAGACACACACACACAGAGTTCTCACACAGACACATACACACACATAGGATCTCACACAGACACACACACAGGTTCTCACACAGACACAGGCACACACACACACACAGTTCTCACACAGGCACATACACACACATAGGATCTCACACAGACACACACACAGGTTCTCACACAGACACAGGCACACACACACACACAGTTCTCACACAGGCACATACACACACATAGGATCTCACACAGACACACACATACACAGGTTCTCACACAGACACACACAGACACAGACACACACTCAGACAGTTCTCACACAGACACATACACACACATAGGATCTCACACAGACACACACACATGCACACACAAACAGCCTCTCACTTATTCACACATACATACAAGCTCAGCCTTACACACATCATGGTCTCCTGTTGTCTTCAGGCCGTGGCGGGATGAGCTCCACCACGGCCCCTGCCCATGAACAGTTTCTGCTCCCTCAAGCCCCAAGCAGGAAGATCGGTGGGCTTTATGGCCCAAAGATAACAGGAGGCTGGTGGCAGCAGGAGAGGCTGCGGGACGCCAGCGGAGCCTAACCAGCCGACGGCCCGCAGCCTCCCCTGCTGCCATAGGGCCCACCGATCTTTCTGCTTTGGTAGGGAGGGAGCGCAAACTGTGAACGGTCAGGCATGCATGCGCCCGTATGTGTGTGTGTTTATGTGATGTGTGTGAGGCTGAGCTTTTATGTATGTGTGAATAAGTGAGAGCCTGTTTGTGTGTGCATGTGTGTGTCTGTGTGAGATCCTATGTGTGTATATGTGTCTATGTGAGAACCTGTGTGTGTGTGTGTGTGTGTGTCTGTGAGAGAGCTTGGTGTGTGAGTCTGTGTGAGAACCTATGTGCCTGTGAATATGTCTGTGTGAGAACTTGTGTGTTTGTGTATGTTTTGTGCCTGTCATAGGCACACACACACCCACAAAATGTATCTGTGAGGGAGAGGGAGCCTGTGTATGTTAGAGAGAGGGAGTGTGTGAGAGAATGAATGTGTTATGCGTGTGGGTGTGAGAGAAGATAAAATTTGGGTGTCCCTACCTCCCCCAATCCATGACAATCTCAGGGTGACTGGAAATCAGAAGATCACAGGTATGGAGAGCTGGACAATTTTTTAATCCTTAGTTTTAATTATTGGATATAATTTGATAATTCTGCTCTTTTGAAATATATTTTTTTTTGGGGGGGGAATAGAATAATTTTAATTGGATTTTTTATTCATCAGATTTTTTAAATTTTTTTTGGTGTCTGGGACATTTTTTATATTCTATTTATTAATTGGTTTGAAATATTCTTTTTATGAATATGATTTTACTATTATGATTGTTTTATATTTCTTGATTTTATTTAATGTTTTATGAAGAATGGTAATGTTCTGTTTTTCCATTGTTGCTCTGCATGTAGAGGCTGGCTTGTTGTGGGTTCCAGTTCAGTTCTTCTCAGCACATTTCTGTTTAATCTTTATGATCTCTTCATTCTGTATCTGGCCAGGGTCTCTCTGTTCTGCATATGTGACCAAGGTGAGGTATTTTGCTAGCATGTAATTTCCTTGTAGGGATCTATAGCAGCCTGGTTTCCTAATAAAAGTTTTATTGGTGTTCTAGGGCCTGGTGTATTATCTGCACTGTTGAGGCAACATAAACAATAGATGCCAGGTAATGTCCGTTAAGATGCTTTATTAGGAGACTTCTATATCCAATATAAAAATGCCCGGCTCAGGCCGAGTTTCACCCCCCTCTCTTGGGGGCTGCCTCAGGGGCTGTGTGGGAATATCTTATGTATATATAGAGATGATCTTTTGTCAATGAATTTTTCTGAAAAATTGAGGTGATGAAACAGCAATGTAAAAGGTCTCCTGCAAGTGATTAGAAGTTTTTTGGAGACAAATTTTGTCAATACGCTGTTGTACGGGGGGGGGGGGGGGGCAGCACAGTCATCTTTTGCACAGGGCAGCAAAAAAACTAGCAGCGGCCCTGTTAGCAGAGTCCAAGGTTTAAATGGGTGGGCACTCTGGCCAGTCCCCCACCCATGCCTCTTGCCCCATCCTGTTTAAGAGGCCATTTTATTGTATGGCAAACATTTGATAATGGTGCTGGCCTCAGGTTGGCCGGCGCTATTCTGAGAAACCGCACCGGTGGGGCAGGCGTGACCTGAGATTGCTCCTGCCCCCACGATCCACAGCAGATGGGGGGGGGGGGGGGTAAGAAGTGGGCAGTCGGCCATAAGCCCAGAGTGAGGTAGCCTGAGTCAAGAATGAGAGAGCAGAGGCCCCCTGAGGCCCACCGATGGCTTCGCTATGGCTCTACAGAGGCAAGGACCTGCACCCATCCCTGAAATCATTTCTTAGTCTGCTTTCACAGAATGTAATGTGTGGAAAGATGCCTTACTGTAGAGGCACTACTTAAGTAACGGAAATAGACAACCCAGACCCATTCTACACCCACTCACCCGTTTATTTCCCTGGAGTCGGCATACAAGTTCTAATTTCTGGCAGTGATAGACAGTGGAATGTAGGAGAACGTCCCAGGCAGCCCGAGTTCCCCAAATCATCTGGGAGACGCCTGGGATGTCTTCCTTACCTTCTGCCTCCCAGTTACTGCCCTGGGTCTCTCAGCTGTGCATGGACCTGAGCCACAGACCACGACGGCAGCCCACATGGCTCTCTGTTTCCTCCTGCCTCGGGGCTGTAGGCGTTCAGGGCCAGGAGACAGGCTTGTGCTCCCTTGACTGTCCCCCGAGGCGGCCCTTCTCCCCCCATTTTGCTAATCTGGAACCGCTCCACATGGAAAGAGGTTCCAAGGATATGGCACGCACTGCTGGACCGTACGACCTTAAGTAAGGAAGCAGAGCCACGGGGGCAGCAGTAGTGGAGAATGACTAGCAGTGGCTATGGCAGTGACAGTGAGAGCAGCAGCTCTAGGTTCTGACAGCTTGCGGGGCAGGGGCATTTTTGGTGATCGAGCCAATGAAAGGGACTATGGCACGAGGTGGTTGCAAGGAGAGAGAACAGTGGCTGTGGTGGGGAGGGTCGGCGGCAGACTTTTGGGTTTTGGTGAATAGTGACTGCCATAAGAGGATTTTCTCAGGAGGTATAGGGGGCTGGCACAACACTGCTCAGCACGGCAGGAGAAGGGGGGGCAGGAGAAGGTGGAGCCACCATCGATTCTCAGTTAACACCTACACAGGGCCCAGCCTCAGCAACTTTAGTTTATCCACTTAATTAATCGCCATATCTTACGACTGGTAAATCAAATAAATATACATACAGATTAAAACAAAAAAAAAATGTATAAAAATAAGTATACACAAAACCAAAATCAAAGTATAAAACCAGCAGAGAATGAGAATCTTAATTTAAACAAAAAATGCAAAATTAACAATTCAGAACTTAAAATATAAAGCAGTCAGTTACTGATCACGATGAAACACTTGAGAAACGAGATGTGCTTTCAGAGAGAAGGAAAGAATTTGGACAGCACGTGTTTCCATGCCTTCTGGTCCTTTTCCTGGAGCCTTTCAGTCCAGCTACATTTAACCCAGCTCAGAGAAGGGTAACTTTTAGAGCCTCCCGTTGTATTGCATGGGAGGAAAAATGTGAAAGTTTATTTTCTCAGGCTATCCCTCTCGTGAAAAATCCTGGGAGCCGTGCCGCACACTCTCTCTTTCCTTTCAGACTTTCATATTCCATTCGCATGGAGCATGAAGGAAGAGTCAGGATATCAGGAGCCTAAGCTCACCGCTCTTAAAGAGACAGTACCACTACCCCCTACAGCATGCGTTCAGGTAGTGAAGAGAGGCCCTGTGCTAGGAAGAGAAGGGCTCAGGCCACCGCTCCTCCGTGCCGCTGCCAGGCAGCAAGCAGCGGCAGGCCAACCCAGCAGGTGTACAGCTGGGACGAGCACGTCAAAGCAAATTAAAGGGACCGGATATGCGTTTGTTCATTTAAAACAGCTTAAATAACTCCTGTGTCAATTTTTAGGAAAGTGAAAAGAAGAGCGCTGTCATCGAAGATGCCTTCCAAATCCTGATAAAGGCAATGAGGCTCTGCATGCTTTATTTATTTTATTTTAAAATATTTATTGCGCACTTATCCTAACAAATTCTAAACGAGTTACAACAGTACAGGAAAAAAAAATGGCAGCAGAATTATCTGCCCCACGTTACAGTTAGCAAGCAAATCAATATTACAGAAAAGCAAAGGCAAATTAAAACAATATCTGTAGACTAAACCTAATAAATCAGTAAGCAGAACTAATTAAATAAACATAACACCAAAAAGTCCATTTTGAAGTGTTTATTAAAAAAAACATCAGATCTTTAGTAAAGCCACAAACCATTAGGCAATTGGCTTGCCAACAGAAGGAGCCAAACACAGAAAAAAGCCCTTTGAGTTGACATCAGACTTCCCCGGTTGCAGAGATCACCAGCGGTGAACAATCCGGGACATGGGGAGAAAACTTATCCTGAAGGTGACCTGGACCAGCAACAAAGCTTGAACCTAGGTGGATTACGCTTGAGAGCAGAGTCAGTGCTGCAGATCTCCAGCAGCAGGGACCTACGGCTCCAGAGGCCTGGGTGAGAAGCCAGGCTGCAGCGTTCCGGATCAGTTTCAAATGGTGCACACGTTGTAGTCAACCACTCTACACTGCATTACAAGAGTGCAATCGCCATCCGACTAAAACCTGGACCAAAAACCTGACTGGATGAAAAATCAAACCACGTCTTAAGTTTTCATATATTCCGCAGCTGAAGAAATGCTGCCTTTGAAACTTTGGCACTCTGTGGCTCAAAAGAGGAGTAGCCTAGTGGCTAGAACAGCAGGCTATGAACCAGAAGATCAGTATTTGATAGAGATGTGAATCGTGTCCTCGATCGTCTTAACGATCGATTTCGGCTGGGAGGGGGAGGGAATCGTATTGTTGCCGTTTGGGTGTGTAAACTATCGTGAAAAATCGTTAAAATCGTGAGCCGGCACACTAAACCCCCCTAAAAACCCACCCCGACCCTTTAAATTAAATCCCCCACCCTCCCGAACCCCCCCCCCCAATGCTTTAAATTACCTGAGGATCCGGCGGTGGTCCAGAACGGCGGCGGTCTGGAACGGCCCCCTCAATAGAATCGTGTTGTCTTCAGCCGGCGCCATTTTTCAAAATGGCCGCCGCAAAATGGCGGCGGCCATAGACAAAAATGATTCGACGCAGGAGGTCGTTCCGGACCCCCGCTGGACTTTTGGCAAGTCTTGTGGGGGTCAGGAGGCCCCCCCAAGCTGGCCAAAATTTTCCTGGGAGTCCAGCGGGGTTCTGGGAGCGATTTCTTGCCGCGAATCGTTTTCGTACGGAAAATGGCGCTGGCAGGAGATCGACTGCAGGAGGTCGTTCAGCGCCGCTGAACGACCTCCTGCAGTCCGGGTTCCGGGAGGTCCTGCAGACCTCCCGGAACCCCGCTGGACTCCCAGGAAAATTTTGGCCAGCTTGGGGGGGCCTCCTGACCCCCACAAGACTTGCCAAAAGTCCAGCGGGGGTCCGGAACGACCTCCTGCGTCGAATCGTTTTTGTCTATGGCCGCTGCCATTTTGCGGTGGCCATTTTGAAAAATGGCGCCGGCTGAAGACAACACGATTCTATTGAGGGGGCCGTTCCGGACCGCCGCCGTTCTGGACCACCGCCGGATCCCCAGGTAATTTAAAGCATTGGGGGGGGGTTCGGGAGGGTGGGGGATTTAATTTAAAGGGTCGGGGGTGGGTTTTAGGGGGTTTTAGTGTGCCGGTTTTCCTGCCCTCCCCCTTCCCCCGATTTACGATTTTTTAACGATAAATCGGGGGAATTGGTATTGTATCGTGGCCCTAACGATTTTTTGACGATTTAAAATATATCGGACGATATTTTAAATCGTCAAAAAACGATTCACATCCCTAGTATTTGAGTCCCACTGTTGCTCCTTGTGACCTTGAGCAAGTCACTTTACCCTTCATTGCCTCAGGTACAAACTTGGATGGGAAGTCCTCTGGGGATAGCGAAATACCTACAGTATCTGAATGTAAGCCACTTTACAGTGCAGAAAACAAAATAAAATCTAAATTTAAAAAAATCCTCATTAAGCAGCACCCCCAGGTTACACAGTTCATTTTAAAACTGAAGAACCTTTCCTGCTAAGCAGAACTGTAGGATACTTGAAACTCGGCTGTTTATTATTTCAGCCAATAATCATGGATTCCGAATTAGAGGGGCTTTAGCATGGCCTGTTTGGCTGCGGCCAATTACAAACCGCTTCCAAACAGCTGAAAAACCTGATCCACCGCTTCCCCGATATTAGGCTCCACACAGCGCTGCCTTCTTGGGCAGTATTGACTCTACCCCTCTGGGCCTCGTGCTAGTGGGATTTTGCTGCCCCCCCCCCCCCCACCAGAAATAAATGTTGACGTTCTAGGCAACCGCCTAGTTTACATTACGGAAACACCGGCCCTGACCAGATGGAAGTCTGTAGAGTAATCTAGCATGATCAGGACTCTAGGAGCTTCATCTCTAAATTTTAAAAGGCCATTCATAAGACTCGCCAACAACTTTTCTGTACCAGGGCACACTCTGAAATCCAACTGCAATGGATCAAGAATGAACCTTTCGTATGTATGTTCCATACTTTGATGAGTGCTTCAAAGTCAGGTCAGTCCTAAATCGCTCATCATTTGCTCATTAATGGCCTCTTTGCTGCTATCCAGGCTCACAATAGCATTTCAAATATTTGTTCAGCTTTCCCTCCTGTATATTTTTGTTATAGTTACTACGTTTATCTTCTGCTTCTGGCTTCTTCAACTCCCAAGTTTCCTTGCCCTTGTTTTATTGAAACTTTTTGCCTCTTCTTCAATGTTAATGTTATAACCCCTTGTTCCATGTGAACCGATATGATATGATCTGTATCATGAATGTCGGTATAAAAAAGAACTAAATAAAATAAATAAATGAGCTATTCAGCACACTCTCCTTTATGGCTTCAAGCTGGGGTAACTCAACCCTTTAGTACTTATACTAGAGTAGGATAAAGTGAGCCCCCTCTGAACCATGGAACGGAGGAGAAGGACAATGCCAGTATGGCCCTTATTTCCTAAGCCTCTGCTGCTCCTGAATCCCCAAAATCTGAACCAACCCCATTTGTCACCCAGCTCAAAGCCTAACAGACCATTGTTTCTCAAGCTGGCCTTGCCAGTCTGGTTTTCAGGCTGTCTGCGATGAATATTCATGAGGTAGATTTTCATGCAATGCAGTGCATGCAGATCTGTCGCTTGCAGATTCATCATCCTGCATATCCTGCGAACCAGACTCCCCCCCAGGACCACGTTGAGAACCATCAGCCTCGATGTCAGGGAATCTTTCCGCCCGTTGAGGTGAGTAGATCTGAGCCAGGAGGCACAGGAAATCTCTCCAGCTCCCATTAAAGGCTCGTGCCAGATGTGTGCCAACGCCTGTGCTGAGCCCAGCACATCCAAGCCTGCTCACAACGGGCTGAATTTTCAAAAGGATTCATGTGCATGAGACATGGTTTTTAGGCACGTCAATGGGTTTTTGAAATCGCTCGGGTGGAAGGGGAGTTTGCGCACCTAGAAGGCGCACAGAACTTTCTTGTGTGCTAGAAAAAGGCGTTTCGGGGGGGGGGGGGGAGGGGGGACAAAGTTGGAGTGGGGAAACCATTTATGCACATTCTTACGATTTCCTAAAGTTTATGCGCGTAACTGTACGTGATTACGCCCGCTCGCTAGCAGCTGTGATGAATGTTCCCGCACGTGCCGCACCAGGGTACGCAGGTGCCCGCCAATCCTCAAAGCTGGATTGATGCGCGCGAGCTTCCTTTTGGAAATCCAGGCTAAGGTCTGCATGCACTTTCTACGGAAGATTTTTAACCTTAAGCACACTGCTAGATGCACGACCCTGAAAAAATGGGGATTTCGATGCAAGCTGGATCACAGCCAGCTTAAAGCCGAATAAAGTCCACAGGCAGGGCCAGGTTAAACCCAAGCCAGAATCTGAAGTGGGAATACAACTGCACACCCCCCCCCCACCCCCCTCCTTAAGTCAAAGGGCCGTAGGGAACTGAGGCTGTAGCCCTGGTGTGATGTAACAGCGTTTGACATCACAGCCTGGTTCCTGGTATGAAGCCATGATCCTGGATCAGAAATAAAAATAATTATAAAAATAGAAAATAAAGGCTTTCCTCTGGGTTGGGTATAAGAAGAACTAGTGATTCAGGCTATGGAGAAGTACCAAACCCAGCATGGATTTCATTGTTCTTTTTTTTTTTTTTGGCAGCCGGCTTTGTTACCAGCAAATTAAAAAAGCAGGTTGTTTGCTTTTATGATATCCCATAATTGCATGTGGTTAGGGAGGGGTGCTGGTACATACTTAAACCAGCAATTTGCTGCAGGAAAATCACAGCGTGATGGATCTCATGATCAGTTTCTTTTTTTTTTTTGTTTTTTGAGGATCAATCAGTGGAGATGTTTCAGGGCCCGGGGCCTTATGATCGGGAACATTAAATCAGCATTTCAATTCGGCCGCCCCGGGCATCAGCCGCTCAGACACGTTTCCCTGTTCATCCGTCGGGGAGCGCTAACCAAGAAAGTGCCAATCAACCCCCGCGAGAAAGTAAACGAGGACTTTTTTTTACTAGTAATGTTGAAATGCGACACAAACCTAGCTCTACCTCCAGCAACAATGCAACTGCCTACTGGGTGAAGGCTTTGGTTTACCCCTCCGTGGGGTTCAGCGCGTGGTAAGCAGCCAGCAGTCACTCAGGTACGCGCCTGTCCCATTCCGTGCCCCTTCAGCCAAGAAGCACTGTACTCCCTGGCAGGGCACAGCAGAAGAGAAGGGCTTTTCATTAAAACAGCAGATCTCCTGAGAATATCCAAATGAGCAGCTTGCCTGCAGCTGGGCCCCCACTTTTGATATGAAGTCTTCATTTTATTTTGGTCCTACTGTTTCATTTCTGCTGTACACTTTTTATTAGGGCCAGGCCTCCTGTTTTAGAAAATTCTCTTCCCCGCCCTACCAAGCAATCACCTGTCAGTTGTTTAGGGGGCAGGCTTGATTTGCATGACCTGTATGATGCCCTTATGGCGTGTAGCACTCAGCCTTACAGGATGTGCAACTAGGGATGTGCATTCCTTCCAAAACGAATAGTAAGCCTAACCAAATCTGGCATTTTGTTTCAGTTTCTTTTATCCAAAATTAATGTATAATTCCCCCAAAATCACAAAACTTTGGGTTCATTCATTTCAGAAAATAAGGTGCATTATTTTCTGAAATGAATAAAAACAAAAAAAAAAGAAACAAAAAGCCTACAGAACAAAGAAATTAATAAACAAAAAAATCCAAAACCAAATAGAATTTTAAAATATGATCTGCACATTCTTCATATGCACACTTCTTTCAACAAGATGGGCTGTAACTGGCAAAATCCACAAGAAATCCATGAAAAAACCACTGGCAGATCAACAAAATCTAGCATAGATGTCTGTGGATCGTTGGATTTTTCCAGTAGATCTTAGTTAAATTCGCTGATTTTTAAAGTTTACTTCAGGCTAGACTGATATCCACATGGTTCAAGTCTGAACTGAATACCTTTACTTAGGGGGTCATTTACTAAGCATTTTTCCCATAGACACAAAATGGGAGAAAACCTTTAGTGAATGACCCCCTTAGCTTTATAGTAGTGGAAATAGTTAAGGAAGAAACGTTTAAAAAAAAACCTTAAACACTGTCAAAGAAATATAAACATAGAAACCTAGAAGTTGTTGGCAGAAAATGACCATTTGGTCCACCCAGTCTCCCCATTTGTAACTGCATACTGTGCTATCACAAGTATGATGGGATCTGAGGCCTTTTCCTCCTTCCACTATTAACCTTTCTTTCTGTCAATCCTATGCATTCTGCCACTGTCTGTGACTCCTAGAACTTCTGCTGGAAGTCTGGTCTGGGTGTCCACCAACCCTCTAAGTGAAAAAGTATTTTCTCACCTTCCTTTTGAGCTTCATGTAATGAGCCCCTGCCCTGGAGTTTTTCATTCTGTGGATATTTGAATGTTTACTATCCTGTAGAGAGTGCATCTTTACCTCCCTCAGTCTCTCTCTGTATGACTTATAGGGCAGTCCATGCACCATTTCGGTGGCCCTCCTTTGAACTGCCTCCACCTTGTCAACGTCCTTTTGCAGATGTGCTCTCCAGAAATGAACACTTGTCAAGGTGAGGTCTCAACCGGGATCTCTACCAAGGCAAAGTAAATTATTTCCCTCTTTCTACTAGTGATATCTCTTTTTATGCACGTGGGTGCACAATAGCTTTTTCACACACACTAACTGGCTACCATGAGGATATAAACAATGATAGCCCCCTGGTCTCTTTCCTGTTTGTTGACTGCTGGTTCTTCACCTCCAAAAGAGCTTATGGCCCTTGGCTTCTGCATCCCAAATTCATGTTTTAGCTTTTTCTTTTTTATTAAAGAGTAGGTGTCATGCATTTAACCTTTTTTTTCCAAGTTCTTAAAATCATCCTTCATCTGGCACATCTACGCTGCTGCATATTTTTATATCACTTTCAAATAGGAAACACTTTCCCTTCCAACCACTCCCCAGTGTCACTGATAAAGAAACTGAAGAGGATGGGCCCTGGCACTGAGCCTTGAGGCACCCTGCTGCTCACTTTCTCTTCTCCAATGTGGACCCCTTGACCACTTCCCTCTGAGTCCTGTTGTTTAACCAATTTCTCACCTGGCTTCAGTGCGGAACAGTGTCAAAAGCTGTACTGATATCACGATAGGCCACATCTGCTGCACCCACCACCACCTCCTTCTCCACTCACACTCCCGTATCTGTTACACTGGTCATTTCATTGAATAAATTAATCAAGTTTGTTTGCCACGTTTCTCCCTTTGTGAAGCCATGACTCCTATGATCCTGCAACAAGGTACTGGCTTCAAGATACTGCACTCTTCTGTCCTTCAGCAGCTGGCGCTCTCTAATCTACATCTGGTAGATTTAGGGCCTCCATTAAACAGCACCTTACCTTTACATGCTGTCCTTTAGATGGCTTTTATCATGTCTATATCAACTTCTTCCCCTTGAGATTGTGGCCTATAGATTATGCCTTTGTAATCCCCCTTTGGGAAGGGGGTCACACATCCAGGCTCTGCTGAGCACTGACCCATTCATTGCAGGTTTGGGAATATGTGGATTCTGTGATGCGGACAGAATATTACCTGTAGGGCCCTAAAGGGGATCACTCTTTAAAAAATAACCAGTCCATTCACACTCAAGATGTTGTGTTCCAAACAAAAATAGACTTTACTGAGAAAAAAAACAAAAAGTCAGGATCTAAAATGGAGACAGTCCAGCATATAGTTCCTTATGCTTTTTATGTCACTTTCAAAACCACACTGGACTCCCATATTATTCTCAAAAAGACCCCTGAATCTTCAGACCTCCATCACAATGCACCAAAAATGCTCAAGGATGGCTGGCTTGCCAGGAACCAATCATTTCCCCCTTCTCCAAGACCTGTATTGCCTTGTCAACCCCTCACCATTTGCAGGAAAGGAATCCTCCCTCCCTCTACATATCCAATTGGAGCCTTTCCCCAGGCTATCTCCAAGGTGTCTCTCTACCCCTCAGAGCTCCATAACCCCTCAGATTGCTACCAGTGACTCAAGGAGTCTCCATTTATACACTTCCTCACAACCCACCCTTTAAGGTCCATCTTGTCACTCCTAGGTGACAATACTCCCTTGGAACCTCCCGATGTTGGAATATTCCTCTGTATCTCCTATGGGGAAAGGGGAAATCTACCCCCCCCCCTACAATTACATAGATATTAGACCCCTTAGGTCTCTTCATGAAAAGCCACAGCAACTCAGCTGCTCCTTGGTACCTCAAAGGCTCTGATTTTGTTCCTAAGACATAAAGCTTTTCCTACCCCTTCATTACCTATTCTGTCCTTTCTGAAGAGCATATATCCTTGTATTTTCACCTCCCATTCCTAAATACCACTGAATCATGATTCTGTTCCTGCAACCACAACACAGAAACAGAGAAAGATGGAACATGATAGTAGATAGAGACCATATGGCCTATCCAGTCTACCCATCCACATCTCCTGTTCAACTTTATAGCACCTTCTGATCCCTCAGAAATCTTCTGTGCTTGTCCTATGTTTTCTCTACCTCAATGGCCTCTTCCACCATGGTGGCTTCATCAATGTGCTTGTTGGATGAGCATTTTTATTCATGATTTTCTATATGTATCCTTCCTAGGAATTGCACCAGTCCTCCAACTATCACTTGGCCTTTTCAGTTCACAGTCTTCCAGTTTCCAGCTGGCATTTTAAATGCTTTCCAGTTTCAGTGTACCCATCTCACCATTCCCATGACTTCAACACAGTTTTTACATATTCTGCTTACCCATGGGCTTTCATCACTATACTCCAATGAAGCTAGTTTAAAGTTCTCCTCATTGGGTTGGCAACTCTAATGAACAAAGATACATTTTCCGTACATTGACAGGCCTATCTCTTCTTTTCTCAGCAGACCTTCACTGAATGTCAGACCATGGTCCACGAAAACAAAGCCTTGAATCTATGACAACTAAAGACACAATCTTCAAACGGGCTTGATGAAAACTTTGAATTAACCTGTTGCTTCAGAGCTTGTAGGCATTAAGACCTGATGTGAGAATTGAACCCAGATCATTCCAAGCTCTACAAATGAGAGACAAGATCAGCTCACTTTTAAAGGGAAACTAGATTATCTGAAATGTTCTGTTTTTCTTTCTTTCTAGAACTGCTTCTTTCATTGCTGCCTCAAGGATAAATTACTTTTTCAACTTCTAGCATCTCACAGATATTTCAGGGTGTCTTGGCCCATTGCAAAAAAGGTGTTTGGAAGCATGAACTAACTGGCTGGCTAACTTATCAGCAGAGAAAATGCTTGCATGCAGCACCAGATACTTTAGAAAAGCATTTTACCTGCAACGTATGATTTAAAAACCTAGTAAGATAAAAATATATGTGCTATGATCTATAAAGGATCTGCTTGGGTGAATGAATAATTTCTACCCTTGCAACATCAAGTAAAAATGTCAAAAAAGCACCAGTTGTCCATATGGAAGAGGTTGGTCATGATAGTACCACATACAACAGTACGCTTTTAAAGCCTATGTGGGGAAAATTCGTGGTTACATGAGCAGAATGAATCCAGTTGGATAAAAGACTGCTTCCACTTTCACAACATGTATGCTTTTAGCAGCAGTAAAAAGAAATGATCCTAGGGGTGGGAACTTGGTCAGGGGAGAAAACTACATATACACATTTTATTTTCCAAACTGTGCATGCAAAATTCATGCTCCAGTTGGAGATGACATAAAGTCACACACTTTTTATCTGCCCAGTCTTCAAATACAACTCTGCAGGTATTTTGTGTTTAAATACCAGGTTGGTTGTTTTTGGTACTCTGTCAGTTCAGTGGCTTATTAAAAATCTACCCTATCAGAATGTGTCCTTTTTTTATATGGAGGAGTTTACAGTTAATAACAAGTCAATATATAAAATTTGGATGCTGCGATTTTTGTTTCAGTAGGTTGACAGGTCTTTTCCCGTAAAATTGGTCAACCTGCTACCCTAATTAGTAGCAACACCACTAGAACCAGAAAAGCCATATAGTCTTGACTTCCGACACACTGTAGCTATTTCTCGTTAACTAACCAAGAAAGGGTGGATTTGTGGAGTATAATGAGTGTGTTTTGTAACATATCTTTTAATTATTGGCCAATGACCTGGATAAGCACCATATCCCAATTGCTGCTCATGTCACGTGATTTCCATACCATCACATGGCTAGTTTGAGCGCCAAATTATAACAGATGAGCTCGACCTCAGTCATTAAGGTAGGTGTGCCTACAGCTAGTATCCAAGTATCTGGCAGGCAGAAAAATTTGGCCCCTGAGATTTAGGACTAACACCAGTTCTGCAAGCTATTTCCATGGTGACCGAAATCCTTTGGAATGTCAGAAGAAGCTCAGCTATTCCTCCCAGCCTCTCATGCTTTGTTTTTATTGAAGGAAGAGGAGAGGGGTGTGGTTTCCAGGCAAACAAACCGAACTAAATAAAAATAATCTGGTTAGGGCAGTCCACAGAATTACATTTCCTTTGAGTGAGACTATAATGAAGCAACTACTAAAGTGATTCAGTAAAACGTATGAACGAAAGTAGCTAATACAACCTGACTTTTACAGCTTAAGTGCAGCTTTTGTGTGTGTATTTGACCTCACTACTGTTTTACTTTGCATAATGCAAAAACACCTAATCCAGCAGTGGAAAATATGATAATCTAGTATTGCATAAGAAGAAAGTGACATCTGTAAAGATTTCACAGTTAACAGGTTTCTAGCATATTAATAACTTCCAGACATGGAGATTTTAGATATGAGAGTGCTTTATTGTGTAACATTGTGTAACATTGTGTTAGTGGTTTTTGTTACAGCCCCATTAACATTCCCTGCGACAATCTTCTGTGACAAAGTTGCTCATTCTAGAATTTTAAAGGCTATATGACAACTTCCCATTTCTATAAAAAAAGATTTGTATGAAAGTTCTTACTCGAGTTGATGTTTGATGGTGTCAAGATTATCCAAATGTCATAATGTAGCACTGAACGGGTGAGGATCCCCATTTTTGGAAGACTTGAGTTAGTCATTCACAAAGCAATGGTAATCCAGCTTTAATATAACTTCAGTACAGAAATAAACAAGTAATTTGTAGTCCCCTGACATGTACCGTGTTTTGCCAAGTTGGCTGCATTGGGAGGAGCAAATCAAACAAGCAGGGAGTACAAAATGTGATAGTGTAAGATTCATGGATCCTTGTTCCTTTGGGGAGTTTGGCTCAACCTACAGGGAAGGCCCCATAGGCCCTCACCAACAGCTGGCGGAGCTTCGCAGGGAAAAGACAGAACAGGAGCTTCACCTACACCTTGCCCTTGGGTTGAGCACTTGGGTTTTGGGGGCCAGCAGGTCTTGGACAAGAGTCTGTACAGAAGTGGTTGTAAGCGCAGGTCCAAGGCCAGACTAGGGTCAGAGGCAGGTGGCAAGCTGGAATGATCAATGTCCAGGCAAGGGTCAAGAGCAGGCAGTGAACAAGAGAGGACCAGACTAGGGTCAGATCCAGAAGTCAGTCTGAGGGCAGGCAGGGAGGCAATGCTGGACAAGATGAGGTGGGCTGGATAGGAGAGACGAGGCAGGTGAGGCTGGAGAGATGAGACAAGGCAAGGCTGGGCTGGAGAAATGAGGCAAGGGTGAGCTGAAACAGAAGAGCAGCAACATACACTACACGAGATAGCGTCGATGACCCTACCTTAAGCATCCAGTCACGTGATGTCATCGGCAGGTGCCAGCTGCCCTGGTTCTCGCTGCAGGCCCCTTAAGAGGTGACATGAATATGCGTGCCTAGGGACAGCTCACAGAGAATGGAGGACATCTTGCCATGACAAGCCTGCCAGGCATTTCCCTGACAGTGAAGAGGTGAGTGCTGCTGCACGCAGGTGGCTCCCATGACCAGCAAATGTAACAGACAGAGAGTAAATGGCATGGTGGTCTGAACCTGTCAAACAACAATAGGGTTATAGCAAGAAGTATAACAAGTGAGACAACTTCTGTCTGCGTATGTTCTGTATCCTGTCCAGTCCAGTTCAGGCCCTCCAGTTGCCTCCTTTGTCTATGTGTCCTCTTGCTGAACTCCTGTCCCTCCTGCTTCCTTGTGGGTGTTCCAGTGACCCTTCTGTTCCCCATGGGTCCCAGTTGGCCTTCTATTTCCTGTGAGTCCCTCCAAGCGTGTGCCTTGTGTCTTGCTCAGGCCTCCCCTGTGTGTTCCTTTCCCTGCGCCCTGTTCCAGTCTTACCCTGTCTCCTGTCTACTTATCTCCCTTTCCTGTCCTGCTCTGTGAGTACCATGTTCTTTACTCAGTGTTCTGCATCCAGAAGTCCTTCTGGTATCCAGAACCCATAGGCCCAATCCAAGGGGGGGAGGGGAGGGAGATGGCTGGTCAGGTGAAGACTGCTGCTTGCTTGACTATATCCTGCCATGTATTATTCCAGCCAGCCACAAAAACCTGCAGGCCCAGTCCAAGGGAGAAGTGGCTGGGTCAGGCAGAAGACCCAGTCCTGCTGTGGCAGAGAGCCTTGTACTGCTCCTGTAGGAGATATCGCCTTATAAAGCCAACTGGACTGTGACTCTGCATATATTCTCTGGTGTTTGTTCTCTTCTTCCTTTTCTGTGCTTTCCCTGTGTTCTTTGTGTTTTTGTGTCTCTGTCTCTCTCTCTCTTTTTGTTTTTGATTTCTATGGCAAGTATCCATAGTATATCGGGCTTGGTAGTGTGTCCGTCAGTGCTCGCGCATGTTCCCCAGCTCGCCGAAAGATGGCGCTATAATATATCGGGCTTGGTAGTGTATCCGTCAGTGCTCGCGCATGTTCCCCAGCCCGCCGAAAGATGGCGCTATAATATATCGGGCTTGGTAGTGTATCCGTCAGTGCTCGCGCATGTTCCCCAGCCCGCCGAAAGATGGCGCTATAATATATCGGGCTTGGTAGTGTATCCGTCAGTGCTCGCGCATGTTCCCCAGCCCGCCGAAAGATGGCGCTATAATATATCGGGCTTGGTAGTGTGTCCGTCAGTGCTCGCGCATGTTCCCCAGCTCGCCGAAAGATGGCGCTATAATATATCGGGCTTGGTAGTGTATCCGTCAGTGCTCGCGCATGTTCCCCCAGCTCGCCGAAAGATGGCGCTATAATATATCGGGCTTGGTAGTGTGTCCGTCAGTGCTCGCGCATGTTCCCCAGCTCGCCGATAGATGGCGCTATAATATATCGGGCTTGGTAGTGTATCCGTCAGTGCTCGCGCATGTTCCCCAGCTCGCCGAAAGATGGCGCTATAATATATCGGGCTTGGTAGTGTATCCGTCAGTGCTCGCGCATGTTCCCCAGCTCGCCGAAAGATGGCGCTATAATATATCGGGCTTGGTAGTGTATCCGTCAGTGCTCGCGCATGTTCCCCAGCTCGCCGAAAGATGGCGCTATAATATATCGGGCTTGGTAGTGTATCCGTCAGTGCTCGCGCATGTTCCCCAGCTCGCCGATAGATGGTGCTATAATATATCGGGCTTGGTAGTGTATCCGTCAGTGCTCGCGCATGTTCCCCAGCTCGCCGAAAGATGGCGCTATAATATATCGGGCTTGGTAGTGTATCCGTCAGTGCTCGCGCATGTTCCCCAGCCCGCCGAAAGATGGCGCTATAATATATCGGGCTTGGTAGTGTGTCTGTCAGTGTTCGCGCATGTTCCCCAGCCCGCCGAAAGATGGCGCTATAATATATCGGGCTTGGTAGTGTGTCCGTCAGTGCTCGCGCATGTTCCCCAGCCCGCCGAAAGATGGCGCTATAATATATCGGGCTTGGTAGTGTGTCCGTCAGTGCTCGCGCATGTTCCCCAGCCCGCCGAAAGATGGCGCTATAATATATCGGGCTTGGTAGTGTGTCCGTCAGTGCTCGCGCATGTTCCCCAGCTCGCCGAAAGATGGCGCTATAATATATCGGGCTTGGTAGTGTATCCGTCAGTGCTCGCGCATGTTCCCCAGCCCGCCGAAAGATGGCGCTATAATATATCGGGCTTGGTAGTGTGTCTGTCAGTGTTCGCGCATGTTCCCCAGCCCGCCGAAAGATGGCGCTATAATATAATCGGGCTTGGTAGTGTGTCCGTCAGTGCTCGCGCATGTTCCCCAGCCCGCCGAAAGATGGCGCTATAATATATCGGGCTTGGTAGTGTGTCCGTCAGTGCTCGCGCATGTTCCCCAGCCCGCCGAAAGATGGCGCTATAATATATCGGGCTTGGTAGTGTGTCCGTCAGTGCTCGCGCATGTTCCCCAGCTCGCCGATAGATGGCGCTATAATATATCGGGCTTGGTAGTGTATCCGTCAGTGCTCGCGCATGTTCCCCAGCTCGCCGATAGATGGCGCTATAATATATCGGGCTTGGTAGTGTATCCGTCAGTGCTCGCGCATGTTCCCCAGCTCGCCGATAGATGGCGCTATAATATATCGGGCTTGGTAGTGTGTCCGTCAGTGCTCGCGCATGTTCCCCAGCTCGCCGATAGATGGCGCTATAATATATCGGGCTTGGTAGTGTATCCGTCAGTGCTCGCGCATGTTCCCCAGCTCGCCGATAGATGGCGCTATAATATATCAGGCTTGGTAGTGTGTCCGTCAGTGCTCGCGCATGTTCCCCAGCCCGCCGATAGATGGCGCTATAATATATCGGGCTTGGTAGTGTGTCCGTCAGTGCTCGCGCATGTTCCCCAACCCGCCGATAGATGGCGCTATAATATATCGGGCTTGGTAGTGTGTCCGTCAGTGCTCGCGCATGTTCCCCAGCTCGCCGATAGATGGCGCTATAATATATCGGGCTTGGTAGTGTATCCGTCAGTGCTCGCGCATGTTCCCCAGCTCGCCGATAGATGGCGCTATAATATATCGGGCTTGGTAGTGTATCCGTCAGTGCTCGCGCATGTTCCCCAGCTCGCCGATAGATGGCGCTATAATATATCGGGCTTGGTAGTGTGTCCGTCAGTGCTCGCGCATGTTCCCCAGCTCGCCGATAGATGGCGCTATAATATATCGGGCTTGGTAGTGTATCCGTCAGTGCTCGCGCATGTTCCCCAGCTCGCCGATAGATGGCGCTATAATATATCAGGCTTGGTAGTGTGTCTGTCAGTGCTCGCGCATGTTCCCCAGCCCGCCGATAGATGGCGCTATAATATATCGGGCTTGGTAGTGTGTCCGTCAGTGCTCGCGCATGTTCCCCAACCCGCCGATAGATGGCGCTATAGTATATCGGGCTTGGTAGTGTATCCGTCAGTGCTCGCGCATGTTCCCCAGCCCGCCGATAGATGGCGCTATAATATATCGGGCTTGGTAGTGTGTCCGTCAGTGCTCGCGCATGTTCCCCAACCCGCCGATAGATGGCGCTATAATATATCAGGCTTGGTAGTGTGTCCGTCAGTGCTCGCGCATGTTCCCCAGCTCGCCGATAGATGGCGCTATAGTATATCGGGCTTGGTAGTGTATCCGTCAGTGCTCGCGCATGTTCCCCAGCTCGCCGATAGATGGCGCTATAATATATCGGGCTTGGTAATGTGTCCGTCAGTGCTCGCGCATGTTCCCCAGCCCGCCGATAGATGGCGCAGGCGGCTCCCTGGCCGCCTTGGAGGCTCAAACACGCTGTACAGTGGCCATGTCACAACACCAGCTACAAGATGTACTCCTGGGGGAATTCTGCACTACTGCAGAATGCAGAATTTGCGCAGAATTCCTCCTTCCCGCAGATTTCCTCCCTCACCTCGCCGATTTCCTCCCTCACCAGAAGACTATTCAAAACCAGAAGGACAGCGGCCATCATGGGACAGGCAGAAAATAGCAGAGGAGATCCTGGCATGCTGCGAACGGAGCGCGTCTCGCGTCACACGCTCCGTTCACGGCGAAGATGAAGGCCCGGCGCGCCGTTCAAGGTGAAAAGGGAAGGCCCCTGTGTGCCGCGATCAGCGCGCCCAGGCCTTCATCTTCGCAGCAAACGGAGCGTGTGCCGTGGGACGCGCTCCGTCCGTGGCATGCCAGGGTCTCCGCTGCTATTTTCTGCTCAAGATGAAAATGGCAGGCCCCCGTGTGCCATGAACGGTACGCCAGGCCTTCATCTTCGCTGCAAACGGAGCGTGTGCCGTGGGACGCGCTCCGTCCGTGGCATGCCAGGGTCTCCGCTGCTATTTTCTGCTCAAGATGAAAATGGCAGGCCCCCGTGTGCCATGAACGGTACGCCAGGCCTTCATCTTCGCTGCAAACGGCGCGCCGGGCCTTCATCTTCGCCGCAAACGGTGCAGGTCCCGCAGCCTGCCGGTGAGAGAGAATGTGTGTCGGGGAGGGGAGGGTGAGAGAGAGCAGGAGGGTGTGAGAGAGAGAATGGGGGGGGGGGGAATGCCGGTGAGAGAGAATGTGTGTGTGAGAGAGGGGGGGTGACAGAGAGCACGGTTGGTAAGAGGGGGTTGGGGAGGGTGTGAGAGAGAGCATGGGAGGTAAGAGAGGTTGGGTGGGGGGAGACTTGAGTGTGGGTTTCAGAGAGAGGGAGCCTATATGAGGGGAGGGGGATGCCGGTGAGAGAGAATGTATGTGTGTGTGAGAGGAGAGGGGGTGTGGGGGAATGCGAGAGACAGCTTGGTAAATAAACTTTGCCAGACCTGGCTTTAGCAAATGTGCCTCCACGACCCTTGCCCTGGATAAAAACAATTTAGTTTTTCCTTTTCAGCTAACGCTTCCATACAAGAGCATATCTGTCAATAAAAAGGTTCGCCGCCCAGGCGTAGAATGGGTACAGTTGCTAGTATATAAATATGATTTTAAAGTAAGCTGCTCTATATCAATGTAGGGGTGCATACATAATAACATTTTACGTAATTTGAGCTTGAGTGCTCAGCTTGGGTACATCGATAGTTTTTGATGATTGTAACTCTTGAGCATAAATATTTCCTTGTTTTCCTCTTCCTGTTATCCTAAATTTAAAAACTCAACAAGAAAAACTGACTTCCTTTAGCTGAATTTCTTCCCACAACTAGTTTGTTCCTTTAGGGTGTGTATGCCAGTTAGGTGAACTGAAATAGCTAGCTGGTTTAAATAAAAGAATAATCAATACTTCCCTGCCACTAATGAAAAGGACAATGACATGTAGGTGACACAATCACTCTAGAGTCCAACACTTTCTTCTGGTTTTCTGGTATGAATTCAATTTTATTTTTTCCTAAATCTTCTTTCTATATATATAGCATCTGATGTTAATTAAATTTTAGATGAGAACAAATATAATTTTAGTTGAGAACAAATAACTCTGATTATAACAATTTTCTATTATGTCCCTCTGCTTCAAGACTCAGAGAAACTTCAAAGCTTTTTCTCATGCTTCTCAGACTTTAGCAAAAATATGAATAGTTACTACTATCCTTACAACAAAGCTTGTGCATCTATTGCCATTAGGCATGTGAACCTTGTAGATTAAACACAAGGCTTAAGATAAACCGCAGTTAATGAATGCACTGGCTGTTTTTATATATATTTACAGGGTATAACTCTACTTTTGGATAAAATTGCTTCCTGAAAAATCTTAAATCACTCAACAGCTAATGTCAGAGTCACAATTACTTTGAACCTTTTTTCAAAGGCTACTCAATGGTTTTTATAAAATCTTAATTTCCTTTGCGAGTTTTATCCAATAGGAGGCTCCTCTACATTAAATTTAAAATTGCTTAAATCTATATGGGTATCGCAGTTTCTTTGTCATACAAGTCTGGGCAGTGAGACAAGACCCATTCACACGCCTGTGGAAGTTTCATTTAAACTCTGTCTTCATTCAGACCTACTGACTACAAAGGCTGATAATTCTCACAGGTCAGCACTCTCTCTATTTATATCTGACTCCTCTGTCTTACCTTGACTGGAACTATTTTTTTACACAAAACACTTTTCCACACAAACTAATTCTCACTCACAACTGGTCCTCCACTGTCCTTTTTCAATCATTAACTGTTTTTACAACTATTTATGACCACAGAGAGGAGCTAGGGAAGAGCTCTCCCTCTCCAATTTAAATTCTGCCCCTGCTTTCTCTGACTTTTAAACTGCCACAGGGTTTTCCACGTAAAGTTATCCTTTACTTTCATGATGACCCCAAGGAAAATAGGTCCTACGCTAACTGACACCTCAATAAAAATATTTATAGCCAGTTTTCACTATCCTCTGTTACAGATGTGTACCTAGTGATATGAAATTTATGAAAAATTCCAAAATGAATTTCGAAACTTAGGAGAAACTGTGCTTTAACCATTTTTAGTATAATGTTGCCAGGCCTTTCACAGGTTGTCTTTCTGGAGCTGCTTCTTTTTTAACTAGGAGATGGCTCCAGAATGTTACTGTTATTCACTTGTACTAACTAATTGGAATTTCTGAATTAACAAAACTGTTTGGACCGGGGTTACATTTTGCAATAAACTAAACTTTTAATACTCGAAAAATTGTTCTCAATGTATTTCAAGGGTGGCAAGGGTTTGTGTACTGTTTCTTGCCACTTCTTTAATATAAGACAGAAGCTTAAGATATTGTTCTTGTTCTGACTAACAAGAACCGTGAATTTCTTGGCAGGACCTTGGTTGGTTGAGACAGTGAGGGGCCAATGCAAATATTGTTCTTTGAAGCCTGCAGAAGTCCTTCCCACCAATGCATAGGTTAAATTACTCTCTGGCGCCACTACAAAAGGGGGGGGGGGGGGGGTGCCATGTCTGGAAGCCAGTGATATTATCCCCTGAACTGAAGTGACACCAAGTGGACCTGACTACAATTGCTAGGATTAAATGGATATTTCCACAGAAAGAAAATTTTGAGCTGAATGGACCTATGGAAGTTCTTGAATCAGAACTTGGGTATAATCCCAGACCACAGCCAATGAAGAGCAGGAGATCAATTGCTAAAGAACTTTTTAAATTAGGTATAAAAGAAAGGTTGTCTTTTGTGTACCGTCAGACAGGCAGAGTGAGGCAAAGACAGAAGGACATAGCAATGAGGTGAGGTTCTTACCCCAGCCTCATGGCTGCTATCACAAAGGAAAGAGCAGTTGCAGATAGATGGGAGCTTTCCTCATAGCCATAGTCTGTAGAATAGTAATTATATAGCAGTGCCGAGAAAGTAGTAGCTTGTTATTTTTTAGTGAGGGAAAAGAGTGTGAGTTTCAAGTATTTCCTGATCTTTTGTTTCATTTATAGTTAGAAGAACAGTATTTAGAATAGTAAGATTTGTCAAAATTTTATATAGCGTAGAAAGGGAATTTATATTATTTTTCTGAGAACCGGGACTTCCAATCTCCTGAAGCAAGTGGACACTGCAGCTGATCTGAGCACAAGATTTCAAGCATCTGCATCGGTTTTATCAAGCCCACAGGGGAGCGGCTTGTTGAAAGAAAAGAAAAACAGAACTCATGTGAGATTTATATGAGAACTTATATTATTATTATGGCCAGAATTTAGGTGTGAATTTGAAATATTTTGCAAGTGAACTGAACTAAGATACAGAGTAGGGCTAGTGATTTTTCTTTTATATCTTTCCTTACTTTTCCATGTTAATAAAATCTTTTCTTTTTTATTATAATGCCATTTGTTTGTGTTTGCCATAGAGTATAAGAATTCTAATTTTATATGCAATACTTGCTGTAGCTATATAAGGTGGGTTTTATGTTATCACTTATTGTTCTATTCTCTGCTCCAGCCTCTCCTCTCCTCCCATCCCTGGGAGACCCTTTAGTTGTGTGGGTGCATTACATATGTCTGTCCCTAAACACACAGCTGAGAGGTGGAGTTATTTTTGTGGCCCCTCCCACGATAGGGGTGAGTTTTACAATAAGCCATTTTAATTTAATAGATGCTCAAAAAAACTCTTGATTGTCAAAGGTGCCAACTACAAAATGCCCACACCAAAATTTTTTCACAATAAGGTCTGGACTGGTTTCGCCAGCCCCTCTACATATGTGTTCCATGCTTTATCCAACTTAGTTTAACAGTTTTCCCCAAAAACAATACGGGGAAAAATGGGTTACCATTTTAACAACATTTTAAGTCAAGGCAGAGGCTTCCTAGAAGTGTCTAACCTCTTCTCACATGTCCACTACACTAAATTTAATTAAATGTCACTGCTTATTTGTACTCTGTAATATATATGCCCCTAATAATGAAACCACTGCTTTCCTGCGCGAACTGCAAGGCTTATTGCTCCCACATCTAGATGATTTAATCATTCTGGGCGGTGACTTCAATGCCATTCGAGATTTACAATTAGATAAATCTACTGTCACCCCTAGAGACCGAACACTTAGCAAAAGCTTGATGCAGCTTGAACAATCCAGCCACCTTATAGATGCTTGGCGGGTGTTGCACCCTATCGAGCGAGATTTCACTCATTTACCTCTGAAATAGGTATCTCGGGATCGGCTTTACTATGGTTTCAGTCATTCCTGAGCAATAGAACATACAGCGTTAGATGTGGACGAAGTGAATCCAAGCCAAGAAACCTCTCTCAAGGAGTCCCCCAAGGATCTTCTCTCTCCTCCACATTGTTCAATGTTTACCTTACACCGCTATGCTGGCTACTCTCTAAATTGGGTCTTCAACACTTCATCTACGCAGATGATGTTCAAATACTCATACCTATAACCAGCACAATCACAAATGCACTGAATACCTGGAAGGTAGCTTTATTAGAAATTAAAACTATCCTCACAGACAACCAATTGGCTATAAATACCAATAAAACTGAACTTATCATAATTTCACCTCCAAAAAATACAATACTGATCAACTCTGATATTGCTCAAAACAACTCCACTATTTCACAACAAGTACGCAGCCTTGGTATCATCATTGACAGCAATCTCACGTTTAAAAAATTCATCGCGGATACGGTAAAAAATGGTTTCTTTAAGCTATTTACGCTTAAACGGATTAAATCTCTATTATACCAATATGATTTCCGCACAGTTTTACAAGCAACTATTTTATCAAAGATTGATTACTGCAATGCTCTGTTACTGGGTCTACCCAAAGCCACCATTCAACCTTTGCAAATGCTGCAAAATGCAGCTGCCCGCATTATCACCGACACAAGCCGCCATGATCACATCACTCCAGCTCTTCAGTCTTTGCACTGGCTTCCTGTGGCTTACAGGATAATTTATAAATCTATGTCGCTGATACACAAAGCCATTCAAAACAGAGAAATGCTCTGGTTTACAGATGAACTACAATTCAAAACGTCTTCCCGCCCAACGAGATTCCAGAATTTAGCCAAACTAAATATCCCAGCACCCAATCTGACTAAACTCTCTAGCACAAAAGATCGATCTTTCATCATTGCTGGATCAACAATATGGAACACCATGCCCTCTGAATTACGCCAGGAACTCTGTTACAAAAAATTTAAACAAAACCTTAAAACCTGGCTATTTAAAAAAGCCTACTATCAATGATCTGAATCCTCAACTACTCTTCCTAACTGCCACAATCTCTCATATATTGCTGATATTCTATTAATATAAAGTTATATACTGTATTGTTTTTCGTTTAGTTTCCTTGTTATATTGTAAAGCGCAATGCTGAATTACTGTTTGAATGTAAACCGAGGTGATGTTATTTACGTACCCCGGTATAGAAAAATCTATAAATAAATAAATAAATAAATAAATAAATTTATCCCGAGCGCATGCGACCTGGTAGTGTTTGGATTATTTTTTTGTTAGTGACCAGTTATTTGAGAGGATAAGCGATGTGTGTATAGGGGACATACTTCTCTCAGACCATGCCCCTATATGGCTGGACTTACGAGTATCACCCACTCAGTCCATAAATAGTCTCTGGCGCAATCCTTATTTTTTGGCAGACGATGCTCCCTTTCAAGAATACTTACGCTCTCGTTGGAAAGACTATGCTACCCTTAATGAGGAACATGTGTCTAATCCAATACTTTTTTGGTACACTGCTAAGACAGTGTTATGAGGAGACATCATTTCCTATGTAGCACACAGACGAAAGGCTCTTGATAGGCGTCTCCTTGCTTTAAACAGCCAATTGCGCGTTATTAGAAGTCGTTTGTCCAGATCCAATCTCCCAGTGGACAGGGATGCTTATCGTTCCCTGTAAGGGGCAATTAACTCCTTAATTCACCAGAGAGCTAAAAAGAATCTTCTTTACTATCAGTATCGCTTGCATCAATTTATTAATAAATCTGGACGACTATTAAATAATTTAATCAAGGCCTCTCGTCGTACTCGCCATATCCCTGCCATTCGATCTACTGAGGGGGGCCTGATAACCGATACCAAGGCGATTCTTTCCCAGTTTCACTTGTTTTTCTCCACCTTGTATAAGTCTGAGGGCTGGAACCCAGAGGCCTGTGCCCAATTTTGTGCAAGGCTTGCTTTGCCGACTCTTACCCCAGTACAAAGTGCGTGACTCAAAAGACCCTTGGAGCAGGAATAAGTACAGGCAGCAATTTTACATTCCAAACACTTTAAAGCGCCGGGCCCCGAAGGTTTTACTGCAGAGTTTTATAAAAGCCTTACCGACTTAGTGAGTCCGGTGTTGGCCCTGACTTTCTCTGCATTAATCACTAAGGGAGAGTACCCTGCCCATGTTAACCAAGCACATATCACGCTCATTGTTAAGCCAGGTAAGGACGCCACGTCCTTGACTTCCTATCGACCAATATCCTTGCTCAATGCTGATCAGAAGTTGATGGCCAAGATATTGGCGGATCGTTTGGCTGAAGTGATCCCTACTATGATTGGGCCCAATCAGGTGGGGTTTGTCCATAAGCGCTATGCTCTTACTAATAACGGAAATTTTTGGCGGCTATGGAAATGAGCCAATGTTTGAATAATCCCTACCTTCTGATCAGCTTTGACGCGGAGAAAGCATTTGACAGAGTGGAGTGGCGCTATCTCTTTCATATACTCCGAGTTATGGGGTTTGATGGGTGGTTCTTTGATGCTGTATGACTTCTTTATAGTGATCCAACTGCTGTTATTCTTGCTAATAATTCCCAGTCCGAGGTATTTTCAATCTCCCGTGGTACCAGACAAGGCTGCCCCCTATCCCCCTTGTTATTTCTATTGCAGCTAGAACCCCTACTATTGGCTATACTACATACATCAGCAATTCGGGGTATTAGAATGCATTCTGAAATATTTAAATATGCGGCCTTTGCCGATGATATTTTGATTTTTCTAACCAAGCCCCAACACTCCTTGCCACCTCTTATGCAGCTCCTTTCAGAGTTCGGAGGATTTGCGGGCCTTCGTCTTAACTTTACTAAGTCTGAGGCCTTGGCATTTCCAGATACTCTTTGGGAGCACTGGCCTGGAGTATTCCCTCTACTTTGGGCTAATGGCTCGTTCCGATATCTGGGGGTCATTATCCCATACTCACCGAGCAGTCTCTACGCCCTTAATGTTAACCCCTTACTTCAGTATACCATAGACAAATTTTGTACTTGGCAGAATTTGCCTCTCTCCTTGGGTGGCTGACAATTTATTTAAGATGTTGTTTCTACCTACGTGGTTATTTCTCTTACAAACTTTACCATTCTCCCTTTGACGCCCAGATCTCTTGTCCCTAGATAAAGAATTACGGGTCTTTTTGTGGAAAGGTAGTAAAGCCAGAATACCCTTGGCTGACCTGAGAGAGCGCTGGGGAGAGGGTGGCATGGGATCCCGGATCTATGGTTATATAACCTAGCGGGCAACCTTCGTATCATACGGGATTGGCTGCTGGGACAGTCTCATTATGTCCATGTCTTGGCTGAACAGGCACTGGTGGCTCCTAATGCGCTCTCCTATGTTATTCAGTCTCCATCCCAGGCTCTCCCCTCCTTTTTGATTCACTCCCCTTCTATTAAGCCACTGCGGGATACCTGGCGTGCAACCACCAAGATCAGGGGTGGGCAAGTCCGGTCCTCGAGGGCTGCAAACCAGTCGGGTTTTCAGGATACCCCTAATGAATATGCATGAAATAGATTTGCATACAACTGAGGCAGTGTGTATGCAGGTCTCTCTCATGCATATTCATTAAGGATATCCTGAAAACCCGACTGGTTTGCAGCCCTCGAGGACCTGAATTGCTCACCCCTGACCAAGATACTGAAGATACCTTGGATGTGTTTATATTTGCTGCCTATTCAGGGAAATAGTGATTTCAGTCCTGGATCTCAGACTGTAGGGTTCCAGCAATGGAGAGCCAAGGGCATTACCCAAATGGGTCATGTACTCAATTGTGATGTACAACTGATACCCTTCCCTGAATTGCGTTCTCTGTATCACTTGGACTCGACCCATATCTTTTGTTATCTCCAGCTTCAGCAATATTTTCAGTCATTGCCCTTGGAATCTAGATCGGTTGGGGTCTTTAATTCCCTGGACAGTGTGCTGCGGTTTGAGAGGCAACAGGCTCCATCTTTGTCTCAGTATTATAAACGGCTAAAAACTCTTACCCGACGGGAGCCATATGCTGTTCTGACTGAGCGCTGGAATAGGGATGGAGTGTTTGTTCTTACAGTCCTCATTTTAAAGGCATGCTTTGGACGAGTATCCCAAACTACTGTGAGCATGTATTATCGCAAAATGCAATATAAGTTTTTAAGCGGGCGTATGTTTCAGCACAGATTGCTCATCGGTCTGGTTTTTCAGAATCTGCTCTCTGTGGTAAATGCCAGCGCACAATTGGCAATCTATCCCACTCCTTTTGGGCGTGCCCTCTCATACGTCGCTACGGGGCTGCATAGCAACCTACTTAATGGAACTACTGGGAATTTCTCTGGCCATTACACCCTTGCTTTTCCTTTTTGGCCACCTCCCTCGTATCTCACTGAGAAAGGGTCCTCATTTTTTTATTCATAAAGCATGCCTTGTGGGGAAAAAAGTGATATTACTTAATTGGCGTGATTCAACCTGCCCCTCCTTTTGGACTTGGCGTAATCACTTACATCATTTGCTGCGCTTAGAGGATTTATGTTCCCGTGCAACACCTCAGCTTCGCCAACGATTTCTTTTGATCTGGGATCCTTATTTACAATCTCCACCCCATCGCTCACGAAGTCTGATCATCAATGATTGATATGGGCAGGATGTGAGAAGAGTTTGGCTGGACATTTGCATCACCAAGATCTCTCGGTGGACTGACAACTGGCATGGTTTCTCTCTTTTTTTTTGTAGTGTTTTTGGTCTGTTTGGGGAGGGGGGGTTAGGGTGGGAGTAATGTGCTAACTTTGCTACTGTTGATGTCAAGGTCTGGATAGGGGTCAGAGTCCAACCCTTCCGGGCCACAGTTACTTTTCTGTATTATTATTTATGAAATCAATAAAAATTATTTCAATTAAATGTCACTGCTTTTGCATTCTTATTAATTTTTATTGCCCTCCAAGATGAACCTAGGCTAGCCGCTGACATCCCCCATAACATCAATGTAATCACGGCCTGTATTTGATCACAACCCTGAGGGCTTTCTCACAGTCCCTGGACACCTTTTGTCATCTTCCCTCTGGTGGTGCAAAGCTAATTTTATCACTGCCATGGCCAGGAACAGGGCAGGAATGGAGACAAAGGTCTGACTCTTCATTGCTTGCTCCCTTTCTGTAGCATAAAATTAACTCTGCAATGCCACAGGAAACTTCCTACTGCTCTCATGACACTTACAATTATGGCTCCCTGCTACCATAAACAGCACAAGCATGCTGCCCCGGCTCTCTCAACAGGTCCTTTCAGCTCTCTGATTCACCATTGAAGCTGCACCATCTTGTGCCCCACACTAGAACCCTCCTGCATCAGGTCACATCAAGCACTGGGAACCTCCGCTATCCAGTACAGCTTGTCCCTCTTCTCTCATCGGGTCCCAGGAAGCTCTTTTCCTTTCTCTCTGACTTCCAGCCACAGGCCTTTATTGCCTAGGGACTTCATCCAGAAACACCAAAGGATTCCCCAGGGACCAGTTAATTATATTTTTATTATCCCCTGTTCACACATACAACTCCCTATCTCTTGTCCTGCAATGATAATCCTCTACCTCTCTTTCTACATGTAAACCCTACCTCTTATCTTTATAAAACACAATCTCCAGTTTGTCATGCCCTCACTCCACCCTCATTATCTTCCATACCCCCACACCCAATCCCTGTCATATCTCCACCCCAGCTCCTGCTTTCATACCCCACACCTGACCAACCCATCTCTTAAATGCATACTGAGCCACCAATGCTAGAAACGAAGGACATGTCAAGAGTGGTAGGGATAGCTTTCCAGCTAACACCAGCCCAAAAACGCCATCCTAATCATTAGGAAAGAGAAAGCAAGAGAGGGAAATAAGAGGTAGCCAGTGTGTGAGGGTGGAGGAAAATGGGGAAAGAAGAAAGATATTGGAAAAGGAAAAAATAGAGAGTGGTAAAAGGATGGGAACAGAATCAGTGGCGTAGCCAGAATTGATTTTTTGGGTGGGCCCAAGGTTAACAAAGGTGGGCTGTAGGCATTCAGGTCTGAGCCCTTCTCGTTGCACTCTTATTGATAAATAATGCCTTAGCATGCACCTTATAATGGGTTCCTAAGTAATCTACAACAGCCCTTAATGAATCATGAGTGAAACTTTTAGAATATTTTAATTCTATTATTTCAGTCACTTAGCAATATAAAAAATTCCTTAATCTGTATTAATTTAATTTATTTTATATTTATTGCAATTTTTAAATACACAAGAATATCAAGTAAAAAGCAAAGAACACATAAACAGTGGACAGCAGACACAAAGGTCGATCATTTCAATACTTGATTTCCTGGAAAAATTATGGTCCAGAGGAGAACTCTTGGGAGCCAGTCAAGAACATTCAAGCACCTCAATTAATTCGTGAATTTCATCAGCGATTTCCCCTCAAACCCAAGCCTAAAAGGCAGAGGAGAGGACCTTGCGGAGGGGGTACAGTTGCAATGCGGACCCGTACCTCTTCCTCGCGAGGGCCCTCCCGACACACTGCGCTCTCCTCCGCCGGTGGCATGGCCGCGCGCTGCGGCGTACGATTCAGCCCAAGGAGACTCCTCCCCCCACGCTGCCGTTCCCAACAGGCCCTGCACCAGAGCGGGAAAAGTGGATATTTAAACTGGCTCTTCAGCCCCAGCCAATGCCTCGGCTACAGGCTTGCATGTGCTGGTGCTCTTTTGGATAGCCTTTCTCCCTGAGAACTGGATTGCTTGTTTGGATTGTTGCTCGCTGCCTGCCTCCGACCCGGACTGTCTCTTGGATTGTTGCTCACTGCCTGCCTTTGACCTGGATTGCCTTCTTGGATTGTTTGCTCGCTACCTGCCTCCGACCCGGACTGCCCTTCTACTTAAGGTAGACTGTTATTCTATCACTGGGGGCTACTGCTGCCTTTTCATATTTAGGATTATTACAGTTTGAATGCAAGCAATTATTGCAGTTTTGGTATGAGAGATTTACTATATTTTAATTGTAAATCATTTTATTAGAGGATTCATTGTCAATTTGTTTTTCAGTATCAAATAAAAACAGCACAATTTTCAAATGTCTACAATACTGTAACACAAAGGCAATATGTAAGTGACAGTGTACAGTTCTGTTCTGTGTCTGGGTCACTCAGCCAGCTGTGAGAGCATGTTAAGAGATCAATGAAGGGAGAGGATGATTGATGCACTCATAATATTTCCATAGCATTTGGAAAAATGAGCAATGTACCCATCATGCTAGGGATGGTAACTTTAAAACAAGCATGTGAGAGTCATGAGATCTGATTTGAGTGTTAGGATGGGTTTCTTTGTGCCTGTAAAAATCTAAAATAAGCTGGGAAAAGATAAGAACTACAGCGGGAGAAGTGAATTTGTTCAGGGGAACTGTTTCTGCAAAAATTTGGAGACCGGATGGCAATGAAACCAGCATACAAAGAAAACGGCAGACCGACATCTAAAACGGCCCACAGTGCAAGCAATCCACCATCACCGTCAGCAGGCAATGGTGATCTCAGAGATTCTCATGACAATGAATGGCAAGTTAGATACAATTCATGCATGATCTGATGCATTACACTTACTATTAACTGATAATACAAAACGGATCGTGGAGGTTGAGTCGCACCTTCCTGGAGAGGATGAGTGGGTACAGGCCTTAGAGCAGGAGATTGCGGTGTTAAAGGCTATAGCGGCTAAAATGGAGTTAAAGGTAGAAGACCTGGAGAAATGCTTGTGAAGGAGTAACCTGAGGTTCATAGGGTTCCCCAAAAATATTCCAGTCCACAATCTCAGAGAAACTCTAGAAGCTTGGCTACCAAAGGCCTTGGATCTGCCTTACACAATGGGGGTTCTGTTTGCTGAACATGCACACCAGTTGGGAGTGAGGCAGGTGGGGCAAAATAAACCCAGCCCTGTGATTTCTAAATTCTTGAATTTTTCTCATAAAGATGAAATTATGCAGCGATACTAGAGTGGAATACAAAAGTCCCTCAATATTGCTTTTTACGGATTACTTAGCTGCGGTTCCAGCCCACTGCAAGACTTTTGCTCCAATTTGTCTACATTGTCTGACCTTTGCATATGCTTTGTCCTTCAGTTTCCAGTGAAACTAAAACTGACTTATCAAAATATTTTGCATCTATTTGAGTCTCCTAGCGAAGCACAGGCATTTTTTAGCACTCGGTTGAGTACTACTGAGGCATAGCAGGGAGCGGAGGGACATGGCTGAGATGGCGAGTGCGTGGCTGATGGAGAATGTCAGGGTGTGAATACTTGGTGTGAAATCCGGTGGTTAACCTGGAGAAGCTTCCTATTGTAACCTGATAACACACGTACTGTGCTTGAGATTTTAATTTATGTTTGGAGAGAAAAGCAGCACTCTGATATATCTTCCATGTTGACGCTATAAAGGAGAATGGATTGCAGAAATTAGCCTTTTTTTCTTTTCCTTTCTTCTCCTTCCTCTTGCTCACTCACTCTGGTATTTTATTATATTGGGGAGAGGGGCCCCAACATATAAAACCTGACTCCTATGGCTTTTAGTTCATATGTAATGTTTGTGGTTAATTGGTTGGATTTGAAAGGGGGGTTGAGGAGGGACGAGGAGCTGGTGAAGAGGGTATGGGGCAAGGCATGAAGGTAGGGAACGAGAAGAGCAATGAGGCTCACTTGGGCTGCTGTATATTAAATTTGGGTGGGGTAGCCAGAACCTAGGCTAGGGGTGCTGACTGGCTGTGTGATATCCACACTGGATACTATGGCATTGTTTTATGGTATAGTACAATGACAAATGTGGGTATTCGATGTGTTAATTGGAATGTGGTGGGATTGGGTTCAGTCACTAAAAGATATAAGTGTTTGTAGGCTTTGAAGAGATGGGGAAACCATGTTGCAATGCTTCAAGAAACGTCTTTGTATGTGGATAAACATCGCAAACTGAATCAACAATGGATGGGGAAAGTGTTTTCGTCCCAATCAGGCATGAAAAAGGTGGTAATGGCCCTCCTGATAGGGAAACAGGTGCCCGTTTCAGGATTCTAAGGTTATCGCAGATGATGGGGGGGGGGGGGGGGGGCAGTATCTATTGGTGGAGGGCTCCCTGTTTGGCAAATCTATTGTATTTTACACTAAATATGCTCCAAACACCTATGAACATTCTTTCTTTGCACAGTATTATTGCTCTACACAAATATACCAATTATGATGGAAGGGGACTTTAACTGTGTTCACAATAGACACTTAGAATGATCATCGGTTTTGAGGGGCTCGGCAGAGACACCAGGGAGAAGCATAAAGTAATTATGTCAAAATCTAAACTTCATAGATGTTTGGAGGGTTCCTCACCCATTCAAAAGGGAATATACGCATGTATCTAGGGCTCATAACACACACTCATGTGTAGATTACATTTTGACTAGTACGGAAGTGTTACGCTCTCCTCCTCCAGAGGGGAGGAGTTAGCAATCTGTTGTCGCTCACCCTGCGAGGAGGGCGGAGTTAGCAAACTGTTCTGCTTTTCTCCTAAAAGAGGGAGGCGTAGCAATCTGTCATGATCTGCTCCTCCAGAAAGGAAGAGTTAGCTATCTGTAGTGCTGACCCCACCAGGAGGGCAGAGTTAGTAATCTGTTAGCGAACTGCTGTTAGATGCTCCTGGAAGGAAAGGAGGTAGCAATCTGTTATGGATCAAGTCCCAGGGAAGAGGAGTTGGCAGTCTGTACAATGATATTCTTCTGAGGAAAGGAGCTAACAATAGATATATTGTACTTCGCTACTGAGATAGCAATCTGTTATATATAGGCTGCTGGCAAGTCCCATAGAAAGAGAAGGTAGCTATCTATATAATACTTCCGTAAGCGGTGTTAGTGGTCGGTAGTGGTTGGCTCCCACAGAGTGATAGTAGTGTAAGGAATGACCACTTGGAGGAAATGGTGAATCCCTGGGCCAATGGCAGATGACAGTGCCCCAGGAGGAGATCCTGAGAGGAACCACCGGCTGGGCTAGAATATGAAGTAAACACAAATAGTTCTTTATTAAGCTGGAAGCTGGACCACCAGTGGTGGCAGTAGTGAGTCGAGGTGTCCGGTAGGGCTGAAGTCCTTCTGATACTGGAATATAATCTCTGGGTCTCTGAGCTGTAGAGAGAGACTAGAAGTAGTGAGTAGACAGGGTATACTGGATACAAGATGGTACACTCACAATAGTAGATGTCTGCAATGGTCTCTATGCCACAGAGAGTCTTCAGTACATTCAGGAACAGGAGCTGTAGGCGAGTACTGGTTCCCACAAACAGTCTGTAATAAGAACTCACAATAGCTGTATATGAAATGGCTTCTAGAGTAGAAGAGAGTCTGTAAAGGATTCTAGGAACATGGCCCTCGAGGAGCGAGTACTGGTTCCTATCTGCAATCTTGCCAATATAACTCTCGATCTCCATACCTGTAATAACGTCTTGGATGGAAGGGAGTCTTCAGAGCTATAGGAATGTAGGCCCTCGTGGAGCGAGTACCGATTCCTATGAAATAGAACTCACTGTGTTCACGTCCGCGATCGCTTCCAGGCAATGAGGAGTCTTCTGAGTATTCCGGCAATCTGAAATCAAGAAGAGAGAGCAGAGCCCCTGTGGAGCAGGTACTCCTGGTAAGTTTGAAAAGGCCGAGCAGTGGAGAAGGATTCCCCTCGCTGACTCGGATCGTTGTTGCAAGTATCGTGGACTGCCGAAGCAAGTCCTGTTGGAGTTCCTTGCTAACTCATTAGAGGTTAGCAAACAAAGACCTTTTAAAGTGAAAATGGATGACGTCACTACGGGGGAATGCCCCCGAGGTTCGCGCCCTTGCTGGTACAATGTCTGGAACGCGTGCCCTTACGTCATCAGGAACATGACGGATCCGTAGCGTCAAGCCAGCCTGGGGATACCGGAACCAAGAGGCAGGGAGAAGCCGCGGCTGCATCTGTCCGTCAGAGCCGAAGGGAGTCGCGCCCAAGGTAGAGAGGGTGGAGCGAGGGGCGAGAAGAGGCATGAACGCAACAGGAAGTCTTCCTAAAGTTTTAGAGGCCAAAATTGGACCTCTTATTATAATCAGAACATGTGACGGTACGGGTCGATTTAGAAGGATATCAGCCATCAGACTCCAATCAATCTTAGCATTTCCCCAACAATTTATATAATGACCTGGGATTTTAAGAGTATCTAATAAAGAAATGGGATGATTCTGTATCCAACAATGCGATACACTGAGAGTCACCTATATTCTTTTGGGAGGCAGCCAAAACAGTGCTGCAACGGAATATCATTTCATATAGTATAGCAAAGGAAAAGGCATTTGCTGCGGCCATATTAAATCTGGAGAAGCATTTACACATAGATAAATGTAGATTCGAACAACACGCTAATAAGGAGAAAAAGGCAGAGTTTTTGGCCACACAGACCACCCTAAATACATTGCTACTTCAATGAGCAAAAAAGGGGACTCTGTTTGGAAATAAGATGGGTAGAACTTGGCTAAAAATTGAGTGCGAGCACAATTTATATCAACAATAAGGGATAATAAGGGTACTTTGCTGAACTCGGGAGAAGAAATTGGTTGGTTATTTAGTGGATGCTACCAGAGGTTATATACGGCTAATTCAAGAAACATGCAGGAGATCAAGAACTACTTACAGTCCATCACTCTACCCAAAATTTCAGAGGAACAATTGGCGGCATTAAACCAACCCTGCAATTGCAGGAAGTTTTGCAAAATATTAAGGAAGCTAAATTGTTGAAGGTCCCGATGGATTCAACTGAATTTTATAAAATAGTGGCTCAAAGTATCTACTCTACTGGGGGACATGTTTGAGAAATGAATTGAGCTGGGATATTTCCCATTTGCACCATAAAGCAGTGTTTTCCATGTTACCCAAAAGGCGTTCTTGTCTAAACTATTTGATTTGGAAGATCCCGTTTGTCACATGAGTATGGGAAAATAGTATAGGGTAGGGGAAGGAAACTTGAATTTAATCTTACAGAAGAGCAATATGTACAATGTTTTAAGAGAATACACTTGATCCCTTGTAATGTAGTGCTGAGAGAAACATAGTATACATTTCTAATGAGATATATTTTGCAAAAATTAGTCTGTCCAATACATCTTACTAATTCTGAAATGTGCATCAAGTATGGGTCCTACTCGGGAACTTTGAGGCACCAATTCTGGGAATGTCAATGTATTGTTATATTTTGGAAAAAAATTATTACATATGTTCACAAGGTACCAAAGATACTGCTACCCTTGCACAGTAAGCTGCAGCTTTTTAATAATTTGGCAGGTATTGCCATTGGCCAAAAATATGTGAGACTTTGGCTGCGTAAAATCCTTTTGCTGGCCAAAAATGTTATCCTGCAAAACTGGATGAGAGAGTACCCACCGACGTTAACCCAATGGAGGAACCAGTTGCATAGCACGTGCATGTTTGAGAAATATGCCAAAAAAAACTGATCTACATAGAAAGAGAAAGAGTTTCTTGTAGATATGGGACTTATATTTATTTATTTTTAATTTTTATATACCGACATTCTTACATCCGATGTAAATCATACCGGTGTACATTAAACAGAATAGCAGGAAATAAATTTCCATAGTCTAATTAAGGGGGTCATTTATCAAAATGCGGTAAGGCGTTTTCGCATGCGTTAAGGGCTTATCGCATGCGAAAAAGCCCCGTTGTCGCATGCGATAGGCCTCCAAAGCAGGGAGGGAGGGGGGGGGGGGGGAGAGAGAAAGAGAGAGAGAGAGAGGGAGCGAGAGAGCGAGAGAGCGAGAGCGAGAGCGAGAGCGAGAGAGAGAGAGAGAGAGAGAGAGAGAGACCTGTAGATAGGTATTTGTATCCCTAGGATAGGCCCACCTAGTAACTCAAGGTGGGGATGAGGTAAGAGTGTAGGGGGTTAGGGGACACTTTCACATTGTACATGAGACGTACGAACAGAACAGTGGTCTCTTGTGAAGATTAGCTGGCCTTCGGAGTGAGGAAACTCACTCCAAGATGAGATTTGGGCAAGGGTCTCTCAACCTAGCTTGATGTTACCCAATGTTACCCAATTTTCCCAATCTGTCTCAAAATCATCTAGACCTCTCTGGTTCTTCTGCCTGCACTCCCCCCAGTTGACCCAAACCCTTTACCAAGTCGATTTAGGCCTAAACAGAGATTTATGACGTCTTGCACCTTATCAGGAACAGAAGTAAACATATGCAGTTAACAGACTGCCGTGCTCTGTGGCGGTAAGTTTTAAAATACAAGGTTATGTGCATAACTGTTGGCCAAACCCTGGAACCCTCATGCCCCGCCCCAACTCCACCCCTTTTCCATCTCTTTTTTTTTTTGCTGGAGCATGTGCATGTGTAATTTGCAGCTTTTAAAATATGTCTTGCTCTTAGGCGGCTCAGATACTACCTAGCAATTCCCCTGCAGTAGATGACCTATGAAAATCCCCTCACTTGCTTCTAGAGGACAGATGCTCCAGGTCTAACTCCTGGACTGTCCCAGGAGGGGTCCTCTTCCTCTCACAGGCAATCCAAAAACTGGAGAAGCAGGCCAGGACAACTTCTCCTTGTTGTTCCTCCTTTCTCCCAGCTACTTGTTCTTCACACTGCTTCTCTCTCTCAGTACCATGTACAGTAGTCTTTCAAATTCTGAAACTCTCATCCAACTCCCGTTGGTGCCTCGTGGGAGGCATTTTTATACTCCATAAATTATTCTGTCCCTTTTGGGGAAAGAACTACCCTGTCAATCCAGTAAATTACATACCCCTCTCTGAACTTATTCTGAACCTCCTGGTGCTAAAAGAATCTCAATAAAAAGACATGGACACTTTAATACGCCTCTATGGCCAAGCAGGGGCCACATGTGGAACAACAAATAAACATACATAATTTATATCATAAATCTATAACAAAACAAAACATCATAATCAAAACAATAATATCTAGGCAAAATAAAACATCATAAATCTACAGTGATAAAACATTTAGTCAAAAAGCAGCATGATCAAAAGGCCTCAGATGTAAAATAGAGATGGGACAAAATAATGTTATCCACTTCACCATGTTCTCTCGAAAATACAGAATCTGACAGCAGAGAAGACCACCAGGCCATCCCTGTCTACTTCTCCCTATCTCCCTATCCCTACCAAGTATGAGCCACTGCTGATGAAATTCAACAATTTTGGAAGAAGACAAAGGAGATGCTCATCAAAACTGGAATTCAAGCAAAATGAGACTATGACATGCATCACGGCAAGGCTCCTGAACCTAAGCCTGGTGATAAGGTCTGGTTGTCTATGAAGCATCTTAGATTGAAGTTGCCATCTGCTCGCTTCGCTTCACGCTATGTCGGACCATTTCCTAACCTGCAACGTCTGGGCAATCTCTCCTAGAGTCTTAAACTTCCTCCAGCAATGAAGATCCATAATGCGTTTCACGTCTCATTACTGAAACCGCTCATACTCAACAAATTCAGCACCAAGACACCACATCCCCCTCCTGTTGACACAGAAGAGGACCTCGAGTACAAAGTAGGCGCTATACTTGATGTACGGAAGAGAGGCAGAGTATGGGAATACCTCCTGTCATGGGAGAGCTTTGGACCAGAAAATAACTCGTGGGAACCGATGTCTAACATTTTGGACAAAGAGATGCTGAACCAGTATCATCGTTCACATCCTCGGAAACCAAGACCAGGTAGGTGGTCTGGAGGAGGCCCTTTGAAGGGGGGTACTGTTGCATCCGTCGGTTTTAGACGGCTTTGCCCGACATGCCTTACCTCTATTTCAGCCTTCTCCACCAGCTTTGGGAGAATGGCATCCGTAGCGTTGTTGCGACCGTCGCTGCCCGACGTCTCCACTATGCCCACCTTACCTCTTTGGCGACTCCCTCTTTGCCTATTGGAGGTTTGGCTGCTGCGGCGTCATCGTGCCATTCTCCTCCAGCGTCCCCGGACCAGCTAGACGCCGCACTCCGCCATGTTTCCCAGCAGCCTAAGGACGCACGCGGCGCAGCCCCAACTCAACTACCAGCAGTGGTGCGAACCTCAGGGGCGTCCCCATGAGGTGACGTCATCTCCACCGGATATTTAAGGTCTCTGATATCGCTAACTAATCGAGTTAGCAAAGGATTGCAAAGCGTTCCTTGCTACTCTGCCTCCTCAGACTTACCAGGGGTACCCGCTCCTCGGGGGCCTCGCTTTCTCTTTGATTTTCAGATCACAGTCTGGAACCGGTACTCGCTTCTCGAGGGCCCTCGTACTCAGACTTGCTACTGAATACTACTTCTGCCTGGAAGTCATCACTGCCTACTACACCAGTGAGTTACCATCTCTCTCTCAGAGCCTTCCCTGGAACCAGGTACTCGCTCCTCGAGGTCCTAATCCTTTCCAGCTCCTGGGCTGCTTCTAAGAGACTATTGTGTGAGTGTTACCATCAAAGACCTGCTCCTGTACTCTGCATACCCTGCATACTCACTATATTCAGTTTCTCTACAGCTCAGTTATCCAGGATCGCTGTTCCAATATCTGAGGGACTACAGCCCAGCTGGGCGTTCCAGCTCACTACTGCCACCTCTGGTGCTTCCATATACTGTCTAATAAAAGAACTAGTGTGTGTCTGTCTCCATACTCTGAGCCTGACCGGTGGTCCCTCTCGGGATCTTCCCCCGGGGGCGTGGTCATCTGCCACTGGCTCAAGGATCCACCCACAGCTACCTCGTACACTAACAAGCGTCTCCTTGCCATACCTCTGGCTTCACCAGAGTGGCCATGTTGACCTGAGGCATCCTGGGGCGCGCGCGCGCGCGCACGCCTCACATCTTGTAGCAGTGTTGGCGTGAACCTCGGGGGCATCACCCTCGAGTGACGTCACTGCTTCCATATTCAAAAGGTTGCCCATTTCCTGACTCTCGCCGAGTTAGCAACATATTGGATTCGTTCCTGTCTGAAGCTGCTCTGCCGCTTCTACTCTGCTGGAAGCCACCTTCACCCTCTGGGGTTCTATTAACCTGGGTACCTGCTCCTCGGGGGCCCTTTGCTTATTTCCAGGTGCCTATCCTAAATACAGGTACTCGCTCCTCGAGGGCCTGTGTGTCTATCCTGGTGCCAGCTACACTACGTATCAGCTACAGAGAGTGAGTACAACTTCTCCCAGTCTGTCCATCTACAGCTCCTCGCTGCTCATCTGCATCAGGCCCTACACCACCATTGTGGAACGGGTCTCCTCTGCTGAGGATTACAGGTTGTTAATACCTATCCTCTCTCTACTGCTCATTGGGAACTCTATCTACTCAGCTACCAGAGAGTGTGTTAACATCTGCCAGTTTGTCTCTCCTACAGTGCCTTATTGGACATCTGCATCAGGGCCTTACACCACCATTGTGGGACGGGTCTCCTATGCCGAGGATCATAGACTGTTGTATCTAATCTACTATCCACTGCCACTTCTAGTGGACCACACTAGCTGTATAACATAAGATATATTCTCTGTGTTTGTGCATCTGAGTCTAGCCCTGTGCTAGACTCAGATGCTAGACTCCCAGTAGGAGATACCATCACTGTTGCCCCTGAGAATCCACCAAACACCTCAATATCATAACAGTAATACAAATAGATCATACATGTTAAAGTCCTTGTATGCGCATTCTGCAGGAAGACATTACTGTGCACGTTAAAGGGGTCCAAATAGACATCAACATGACCACTGTAAAATTATCATGGTCACACATGCATATCAAGGAACATCATATGCAAATGAGGGCTTAGAGTGTGCTTGATAAATAACATGGCATGTTCATTCTTCACTCTATTTACCAAACACTTGCTAACCGAACATTCTTTAATTCTAGGCACGTGATTTATTTGGCTCCAGCAAACTTCAAGCTTCTTTTCAAATTCCCTTTCCCTATGATACTTGCTGACTCTTGGTTTTGTTCTAACCATCCGATGCTTTACACAGACCTTACCCATCCTCTTATCTTTAATTGTTTCATGCCTTTTTAGACTTTGTCTTCAAATTGCCTTCCCTTTTGGTTCTTATGGCTATTGGTTTCTGCTAGTATTTAGCCTTTGATAGATTATACCACAGCAAAAGGCAGAGGCAGCAGAAGTGCAGCTCCCAAAACCAGGACCTCGCTCCTTCATTATTACTCCTTCTCAGGTGATGGAGGAAATATGTACAAAAACTGATTCAGAAGAAGAATCATGTCCTGGATTTCCTGAATCACAGAATATTAAACAACTAGAGGCCAATATTCAGAAGCCATTTAGACGGATAACTGAAAGTTATCCGTCTAAATGGGAAAGCTGTGATATTTGAAATATATGTGGCTAAATTCTAGTTATGAGGTTAGAATTTTACTCCTGGGGGAATTCTGCGCAAAAAAATGTAAAATTCTGCACACAAAAACTTAAATTTCTGCGCACAAAAACTTAGAATTCTGCAAAATTCTGCAAACTTTATATTGGTCAAAATAACAATTTACATGACAGTCTTTAAGTAATTACATTTGAAATTAATACAGAAAAAAGTTATTACTTAAAGATGCAGAATTTTAAATATTTTGAACAGAATTTCCCTAGAAATTCACTGTAAGAGTGTCCCTTCCACTCGCTCTCCCAACTCCCCAGGCCACTTTGCCCTCTCAGGCCCCAACTCCTCCACCTGCCAGTATCTCTCCCCTCCACCTCTAGGCTCAACCCCTTCCACTCTATCGCCAGTCTCAGAGTTTGACCCCGTTCTCAGTACTGTCCCCACACAGGCTCCCTCTGTCCCTCCCTCTCTCACACAAATGCTCCCTCTCTCTAGTACACCTACACACACCCTCATACAGGCTCCCTCACTCTCTCGCAGACACACACATCCTCTCATACAGGGCACTCTCTCTTGCATACACACCCACACAAGCTCCCTTTCTCTCTCACACATACATCCTCTCACAGGCTACCTATGTCTCTCTCTCATGCACCCCTTCACATAGGCTCTGTCTCAAACATACACAATCCCTTCACACACCCTTACATCCACACGATCCTTTTTTCATACACACGAGCTCCCAATCTCTCACACACATACACACTTCTTCACAATCTCCTCATATAGGTTCCCTCCCTCTCTCTGACACCCACACTCAAGCATCCCCCCACTCTCTTACCTCTCATGCTCTCTTTCTCCTTCCACTCTCTCACACCCCTCTCCCTGCTCTCACACTCCCCTCTCTCACATCCCCCACTCCTCTCTCACACCCACTCCCCTCCCCTCTCCTCTCTCACACCCTTCTCCCTCTCCTCTCACACACACACATACATTCTCTCTCAATGGGGCCTTTATCTTTGCCGTGAGCGGAGCACACTCTGATCGCAGCACACGGGGGCCTTCCATCTTCACCACGAACGTAGCACGTTCAGGCCTTCATCTTTGCCGTCAGCGGAGCTCATCCGGCGGCACATGTAGACCTTCGTCTTCGAGCGCTCCATTTGTGGCATGCCCGGGGACTCCTCTGATATTTTCTGCACAGAATTTGGCAATTCTGTGCAGAGAATGGCAATTCTGCGCAGGGGAGATTCTGTGCAAATTCTGTGCTCCACAGTAATGCAGAATTCTCCCAGGACTAACTGAATTTAGCCACATAATCAGAGTTAGCTGCTTAACCAATGCGGCTACCTCTGGTCGCAGCCTTGGGCTGTCCTATAGTTAGCCGGATATACTTATTTGGCTAACTTTAAAATAGTCAGGAATATTCAGCAGCGCAATCTCATTGCTGAATATCCCCATTAGGTTAGCTGGATAGCTGTAATTGGCTAATTTAACTAGCCACTCCGTGGCTGGATATTGGCACCCTAGGGGCTAATCAGCATCTGGTGTCTCTAGTCAATAGCATCTTAGCCTCCCCAGTGAAGACCACTGAGCGTGAATGTGGCTGAAGGTAAGCCACTTTTGTAGATAAAGTTTCTATAAGAAAAGTCAAAGGCCAGTGTGTGTCTGTCCTCTGGGCAGTTGCAGACCGCTTGTGCTGTCTCACATTGCTATAGTCCATAATGGGTTCAGATTGCTTTTAAAAAATAAAAACATTGTCACCTTTGTCCTCTCTTCTTCATTGAAAGAAATTTCCCTTTCTGTTTTGTGACACTGCATTTTGAATGTAAACACCTCTGCCTGGCAGCCTCATTCTGCGAGTTCACAGTGGGTGTGTGTGGTGAGCTCTCGTCTGTCATAAGGTTGAAATGCACGCTTGTGATACCTTGTGATTCTTGTTATAAGCAGCATTAGAACCGCCCAGCCTCAAAAGTAATTTTAAAAGTGAAACCTGCCAGTCCTCCTGTCCACATATGCTCAGCTTTTTTCTATTTTCTTTTTTTCTTTTCTGACTAATTTCTCCTGTGGTGTGAGTAATTAGCTCTCTTAGTAACAGTAAACTGCTCGGCTACCTCCGGGCAAATTGGAACAGAGTTGCTTATTAGCCAACAGTCACCAGTGGAGGTTTCACTACGTTTCACTTAGGCTGCTGGCCTGAACTTTACTCAAGAATGCAGCTCATCTCGTCTCACACTTATATGGTTCCACCTGGTTCTGTTTTGTTTTTTTTTCTTTAGGACAGGTTAACCCGGCCCTGGTTTTTCCCCTAGTGCATGCATTGAGAACTCCCAGTCCTCGCTTTCCTTAGAGCGATGAATAGTCCTTTCCTTAGAGACCTCCGTTGCTGACCGATATAGAAGTGGCTAGGCCTTCCTGCAGGTTAAACAGCAGGAACATTCCAGCAGCGAGAGGTTAAGGGCTATTAGTGGCTTTTGTGATTGATAGGAAGGTCCAGCCTCAAGGTGTGGGGGTCAATGGTCCTAGAGTCCTGAGGGGAGTTCTTTGACGAGGGAGCTGGAGAGCGGGCAGCAAGGCGCGGCTTGCTCTCGGGGTTACAGAATAGGAGAAGGTAAATGGCAACGTCTCCTGCTTTCTGAGAGATCATGCCTTGTGTCCTCTCTAAGTGCTTTCTCCATTCTCATCTGATTGGAGGAGAATTCCAAAGGGAGTTCAAAGCCAAAGGACTCTGGAGGTTTTCTTTTCCTAAAATCCACAGGAGAAAAATACTTATCTGGGAGACTGAGTGCACATCCAGGTATTTCCTATTATTTCCATTGGGAAGAGGAGGATATCTGACGAGAAGGGGACCCTTCAGGGACAAGGAAAGCCCCCCATTCCAGCTGTTAATGCTTCTCACAGTGCAAGAGGATTTACATTTTGAGATCTTTGTCTTAGAAGCTGCTGTCTGCTTTTTTGTTGTTTGGACTATGATGATGTGATTTTTGTGCTGCTGAACTGCTTGTTTTTTACAGAGTAAATGTCTCTCTCGTTTTGGAACAGTGGGAGGACTGTTTTCTTTAAAGGGACTTGAGTGGGATCGAGATGGGAATCTGCCCAGGAGGACACCGCTGTGTGAGCTCTTGAGTCATCAGCTGTGTCTGCCTTTTGTTTGTGGTCTTTTGCTTTGATTTATTTATTTAAAAATTATTTATTACTCACCATCTCCAAGCAGCCTGGGTCAGGGTATAATAAAACATAGACAGATAACAAAAACAATGTAATCACAAACTTAAAACGCAGAAATTCGGGTAGTGAGAGAATCAATACAGAGAGTAAATCAAATTACAATAGGGGTAGGGAGGCAGTTAACAGCTGGGAAAATGGTGGAGGGAATATATAGTGCAGAGATGAATTCAAGCTTCAGGGAAGGCCTTGCAGAATAGGAATGTTTGATTTTGGTGAGGAAGGAACAGAAGGCAACTTCAAGTGCATTAAAAGAACATAAGAACATAAGAAATTGCCATGCTGGGTCAGACTAAGGGTCCATCAAGCCCAGCATCCTGTTTCCAACAGAGGCCAAACCAGGCCACAAGAACCTGGCAAGTATTGCGCGCCCCGTCCGCGTCCGGCCCACGCTCGGGCCTGCTCACCTCGCTAGCTCCTCTGCAAGCCACGGGTTGGTCTCCCCCACGGCAGCCATGAGCTCCTCCAGGCCTCGGCGTCCCGTGGCGGCGGTCGCCGGGCCTTCCACTGCGCACCAGTGTACTAGTTTGCCTCCGCGTTCACAGTCTTGTTCCAGTCTTGTTCCAGTGTCCTACTGTTCCAGCGTCTGTCTGTCCTGTCCCCCGAGGTAGTACCCTCGGACTGTCTCTCTGGTACCGACCTCAGCCGGCTCCTTGACCATTCTGTTCACTGCCTGGATCCTGACCTCTGCCTGCCTTGTGACCTCGTCTGACCTCTGGAACCTGAACCCTGCTTCGTTGACTACTCCTCGGACTGATCCTCGGATTCTGACCCTGGCTGACATTGATCACGTCTCTGATTCTGGCTTGTCCCTTGCCTTGTCATCGCCTACGCTGTACTGGCCTTCCTTGCTCCTCCTGACCTACAGCCTAGAGTCCGACCACGGGGGGGGGGGGGGGGCAACTGGCTTCCAGTGGTGAAGCTCATCCTAGCCTCTGTCTCCTCCTGTGCTCTGCCCCCTGGGAGTAGGTGCTTCCTAGTCCCTACCAGGGAGCCGTTCTCCACTGCTCCAGGACAAGTGTCCACCTCCAAGTGCAACAGCAAGTACCCAAACACTAAGAAGATCCCATGTTACTGATACCAGTAATAGCAGAGGCCATTCCCTAAGTCAACTTGATTAATAGCAGTTAATGGACTTCTCCAAGAACTTATCCAAACCTTTTTTAAACCCAGCTACACTAACTGCATTAACCACATCCTCTGGCAACAATTTCCAGAGCTTAATTATGCGTTGAGTGAAAAAGAATTTTCTCTGATTAGTCTTAAATGTGCTACTTGCTAACTTCATGGAGTGCCCCCAAGTCCTTCTATTATCCGAAAGTGTAAATAACCGATTCATATCTATTCATTCAAGACCTCTTATGATTTTAAAGGCCTCTATCATATCCCCCTCAGCGGTCTCTTCTCCAAGCTGAACAGCCCTAACCTCGTCAGCCTTTCCTATTAGGGGAGCTGTTCCATCCCCTTTATCATTTTGGTCACCCTTCTCTATACCTTTTCCATTGCAACTATATTTTTTTGAGATGCGGTGACCAGAATTGTACACAGTATTCAAGGTGCTGTCTACCCATGGAGTGATACAGAGACATTATGACATTTTCCATTTTATTAACCATTCCCTTCCTAATAATTCCCAACGTTCTGTTTGCTTTTTTGACTGCTGCAGCACACTGAGCCGACGATTTCAAAATTATCCAGTATGATGCCTAGATCTCTTTCCTGGGTGGTAGATCCCAATATAGAATATAACATCGTGTAACTACAGCAAGGGTTATTTTTCCCTATATGCATCACCTTGCACTTGTCCACATTAAATTTCATCTGCCATTTGGATGCCTAATATTCCAGTCTCGCAAGGTCCTCCTGCTATGAATCACAATCCGCTTGTGATTTAACTACTCTGAACAATTTTGTATCATCTGAAAATTTGATAACCTCACTCATCGTATTCATTTCCAGATCATTTATAAATATATTGAAAAGCATCTGTCCAAGAACAAATCCCTGAGGCTCTCCACTGTTTACCCTTTTCCACTGAGAAAATTGACCATTTAATCCTACTCTCTGTTTCCTGGATCTCTATATCAGTGGATCTTCGAGCCAATTCATAGCCAGGAGGCAGCCAAAGGTATCTTGCCACGGCCTCCCTGAGGGATGACAGTTTTTCCCCTAATCCACCACTGTCCTGGAAGGGTTCTTGTGCCTGGGTCAGAAGGAGTCAGCAATGCTTCACAATGAGGTAATTGTGTCCAATGGGACTGGAGTCCTTAGCCCGGCTATGACCCTTGGACAGGGAGAGGGCAGGTAAAGATCTGGGGCCTCGGGAGCATGCATCTTGGCATTGTAATCTGAGTTAGAGCTACATCAGGGAGAACGTGAAGTGCTAAAGGAAATCTGTAGTGCTCCCTTGAGAGTTTGCATTCCATCTCTGACTCAACTTATTTGCCCAAGGACGACTTGAACCGCACCAGTAGCAAAGTCAGTGATGTTGGAGAACATCATTGCTTCTTGATGATAGTTGAAGAGATGTTTGTTTCCATTTCCAAGCTTTGCTCTTTTACAACTCAAGCTACTCTCAAGTTTCATGAGCAGGAGGAAAGAATTGGGTCTCTCACTCTACTCAATTAAGTATTGTGTCCTTTCAAATTTTATCCTTCCAAGACACCAAGTAACTTTACTTAAGGAACATATGTATTTAAATGGTAGAGTTGAAGCCCTTGAAAATTCTGTAAGATATGAGTTTGAGAATGGTTAATTTCCTAAATTAAAAATGATTTCACCATATGAAACATTAGAAAAAAATTTTATTTTTTTTTTTGAAAACTTGAAAATGTCTCCACAACAGATTCTTCCTGTGAGCAGGGTTTATTTTCTACCTATCATCAAAAGGGGAATTATGGCTAAGGGAGGTGATCTGGAACTATTGGTTTTGATTAATAGTTTGGCATTTCGGGTTTGTTGGAGACATCTCAGGAAAAGCATATTCAGGCTGGAATGGTGGTTGTGTGATTTGCTTTAGAATTAGATAGGGATCATGTTTTGATATTTTATTCTCAGAATAGATCTATTTCTTTTTGTGGAGTGAGGCTAAGTGTTTCTCCTGATTGGTCAATATCAGTTTGAGTCACTCAAGTGCCTGTAATTCTAGTTCTCATCTGCAATCTCAACATACTAATGCAAGAATTCAATTACGGAACCCTATGCAGCCACATAATGCCAGCAGCAGCAATTTTGGGACAGTGCAGGAGAGACTGTAGGGTAATGACCTGGCTTGTTGGGGTGGGTAAGACAGACTAGCTGGGAGGGGACCGAGACTGGAGTCTGGATGGGAGGTGGGGTCAAGGCTGGCTGGCTGGCTGCTTGGCTGTGAGTGTGGGGGTTAATACTTTATGCAGGGCTGGTGCAAGGGGATTTGATGCCCTAGGCGAGCCTTCTCCCTTGCGCCCCCTCCCCCCCGTTGCGCCGCCACCCCCCGGTCTTGGCCCCAATTCCTACCTCATTCTCGTTCATGCCCGCTGACTCTGTGGTTTTCTGGGTCGTGAGCAGGTTGGGCACTGCTCGTGGCCCGCCAAATCTCCACTCCTCTTTGCCCTCGCTTGCGGCCCCATATGACTCGCACCCATGCGAGTCATATGGGTGCACCAAGGGTCTCCGGTGCCCGGGGGCCAATGCATGTGTGTGCCTCTCCAGCATCCCCCCGTAATCCTTCTTGTACTAATGCTTAAGGTCACAGAAAATCTGTGATGTCTCTAGACAGAAGAATTTTTTTTTGGGGGGGGGGGGGAGCCGAAATGACATTTCTTCATCACACCTACCTCTATAGCATGGATCCTGCTATACAATTGGTTATAAAAGAAAGTGTTAATAAAAAAGTCCAAAGGGTCTTCTGCGTAATTTTAAAAAGCTGGCCAGTTTCACACTATAAAATTATTTTGATAGCCTCATTCAACTAATTCTATATGGCTATGAGAGTGAAGTCTGGAATATATAGGGAGGGACAGAATGTCAATATAAATCCTGCATCTCCAGTTCTGTAACTCTGTGCATCCACTGAAATTCCCCCAAACAATGGAGGTTGGATGTTTCCCTTACAGCTCATCATACTAAAAAATATTTTCAAATTCTGGTGTCACCTCACAGTAACAGCAGCACAAACACCTTCCACTGCCAGACACATTGTGAACTAACACAAAACCCCGCAAAAAAGACACGCAAAATCTATACTGCAATCCCATCGTAACATAACAGTAATAACACCAAGGACTCAAACAACAATAACCCTACCTGTGAAAAAGCAAGGGTAAATATTACACTGGGTCCTAGAATACCAATACACCACCTACTGAGGAAACAAAACAAACCCGATTGCTATAGATCCCTATACAGACACTACATGCTAGCAGAATCTCTCATCATGGTCACACACACACAGAGCAGAAACAGACCCTCACCAAATACAGAATACAAAATAAAGGAGTACAAATTAGAAAAAACTGAAATGGAAACCCCAAGAAGCCAGACTCTGTGTATTAATAATGGAAAAACAGAACCACCCTTACTCATCAAACAATAAAATCAAGAAACATAAAGCATCAGTTATAATAGTAAAACCATACTAATAAAAGAATATTTTAAAACTACTGATAAATAGAATTTCTATTAATTAAAATCATATACAATTTTTACAATTTCCCAAACACCAATAAAATATTTCAAAATAGCACATATATCAAATAACACCCAATAATTAAAACTAATAAGGATTTTAAAAAGCCCCTGCTGTCCATGCATGGGAGCTCTTGATTTCCAGTCACCCTGATGTTGTCGAGGATTAGGAGGTTATCCTCTCTCTCTTACACATACTCACATGTCCATTATCTCTCACACATACTCTGTCATATATATATACACATTCATGCTCTTATACCCACCATAACATCTCGCTCTCACAGGCACTGACACACTCTCAGGGTGTAAGACACTCTCTCCCCAACACACACACACACACACTCTTACTCCCCTGGATTTTCTCATACACACTCATGCTCTCACTCTCACTGGCTCCCTCACATACACACAAACACACACACATAGGCAAGCTCCCAGTCATTCTCATACTGACTCCCAGGCAAGCTCCCATTCATTTTCACACCACACCCTCCCTATCCCCCAGGCATGCACACATTCATTCTCACACCCACAGACCCCCAGGCAGGCACCAATTCATTCTCACACACACACATACACCACACACAGGTAGGCACCTATTCTCACACATACAAACCCCAGGAAGACACCCATTCATTCTCATACACAGACACACCCTCAGGCAGGCACCCATGAATTCACACACATACACCCCCAGACAGACTCCCATTCATACACATGCACACACTAAAGGCAGACCCCCTCTCTTTCTTTTGCCAGCAACCTCAGAACCTCTCTCATTCCTCTGCTGCCACTGTCACTGCTGCTGCGTGGCTATTGGGGAGGTGCTGATTGCGCTACTGGCACTGAAGCCCATTCTGCTGCCTCCTCTCTGCAGGCCCCGTGGGCTTCCACTTCCTCCCTGCTGATCTCCTACATTGTGAGATCCGCATAGAGAAAGTGCTACTCTTGCACATTCCCAAAGATTACATGTGCCTATCAGTAAAAAGTAATTTATTTTTTTTTACTTTGCTGTCTGATCTTAGTTTTCTAATGGGTTGGTCACAGGATTTTTTTTCCCACCTTTCCTTTCTTTTTTTTTTGCCAATTCCTTTTATATTGTCTTTTTTTCTATTTCTTTTCTCTCCATGTCTTCTTCCCTCAAACACACAGTCAGGTTCTCATTCTCACATGGTTTCTCTCTCTCACACACACACACACACACACAGGCTCTCTCTCATACAATCATTCATGCATACAGTCTCTCACTGGCACATGCTGTCTGACTCACACACCCAGGCTCTCTCTCACTCCCACATGCTGTCTTCCTCAAGCACAGGTTCTCACTGTCACATGCTGTCTCTCTCACACACACACAAGCTCTCACATGTTGTCTCTACAAACATTCAGATCCTCACTCTCACACATAATCTCTCAACTCATCTCATGCACGCACACACTCTACAGATCCTCAGCCTCTCTCTCACCTCTGGGCCTCCTCTTCACGGGTCGCCGCAGGATGGGCTCTGCAGCGGCCCTGGTCTTCTCGGGCCACCCACGATGTGGGATTTGCGGCAGCCCGTAAGCGCTGCTCCTCTTCTGTACGTGGCTGATGCTCCTCCTTCTTTCGGTACACTGCTAATGCTCCTCTTCCTGCACGCGGCTGATGTTCCACCTCCTTCCTGCCCACGCGGCTCCAGCAACATTTTTCTTCCGGGTCCACGGAGGCAAGAAGGAGGAGGAGTATTTGCAGGCTTAGATGCGACCTTTTTCTTCGGGCCGTGGTGACGTGAGGTCCACCACAGCCCTGCCGATCTTCGGCGGCCGTATGAGCCTTCTTGTCGGCCACCAGTGGCTCGGCACCCCCTAATGCTAGGCACCCTAGGTGATCGCCTAGTTCGCCTAGTGCTTCCACCGGCCCTGACTTTATGGCTGGCTGGGGGGATTGAGGATATCTGGAGAGTTTGTTGAGGCTGGAAGTTGGATGGGTGTATCAAGATTAAAAACTAGCTGGGGGGTCAAATGTGGAGGCTGGCTGGGTGGGTTGAGGCTGGCTGGCTGTTGGAGGAGATCAAAGCTAGAGACTAGCTGGCTTTCTAGGTAGGCTGGCAAGCAGGGCTAGGGGGTTGGCTGAGCAGGAGAACTAATTTAAAAGCTGGTGAGGGGACTAGGTGTTATGTTTTTGTAAGGATGTGAACCCTGGGCCGAGATGAGAGGTGTCTCCGCCTACAGGGAGGAGCCCTGTGAGCCTCACCGTTGATAGGCATAGTCTCAGTGGTGTAGGACACAGCTGTATGATAGAGACTTTATTATGACGGAAGCAAAAGTAGAGCCCACGGAGCGGGAGATGAAAATAAGTACAGTTCTGAGCAGTGGGGTATACCCAGGGTGATACCACTGATGTGAAGATCCGGTAGTGGCCTGCAGAGCGGAGTACGCCAGGAAGTTCCTTCAGACGAGTCGAGATTACCTCAGAAGTGCAGATCTGGTAGTGGCCCGCAGAGCGGGGTATGCCGAGGATGTCTGTACTGAAGATGATGATGAAATAGTCTGAGGTGCAGAAACCCGGAAGTGGATCTTGTAGCTGGTGCGGTAATACCCTGCAGCTCAGGGTATACTGGAACAACTTCTACTGAAGAGGAAACGGTAATGGCCCGAGGCACGGGGTACACCGCAGAGAAGCTTCGGTAAAGCTGGTATTGTTGAAGTCTGTAGTAAAGTACTCACAAGTGGTAGCTCCAGGAGAGTGTCCCGAGAAGTGGGTCAGATAGATATCCAAGGCAGGAAGGCCCTCCGAGGAGCGGATACCCAGGAACGCGGAAGGGCCCCCCCGAGGAGCGGTTACCCAGAGTGTCCACATGCCAAGAGAGGAATCTGAAATTGGAAGTCCAAGAATGGAGCAGATTCAGCAACAAGAGAACTCCTTGCTAACTCATAGCAGCAGAGGGCCGTTCAGCTTAAGTACAGCAGCAAGTTGACGTCATCCGGAGGGGAGCCCCCGAGGTTCCCACCATAACATGTACAAAGGAGGCCCTTGAGTGCATGTGCCTTAGGTGATTCCAGAGACAAGATGGAGGTCGGCAGCACCCACACCAACCCGGGGACACCGGGGAGGTTGGCGTTGGTTGTCGGAGGCCGCCATTCTTCCTAGGATTGATGGTGCAGGGGAAAAGGAGGTGAGCATGAGAGGTCGCAGCCATCTGCGACCGACTGGCATAACACTAGGCTGGCTGGCTGATGTGGAGGAAATGGTTGACTGGGTACAGGCTGTGGAAGGAATTGCAGCAAGCAAGAACTTTAAATAATGTGATAGTATTGGGGCAGAGGCACTCATTGAATGAGCATATGAGTGACAGCACAACAGCAGAATGTGACTATGTATGTCTTTATGTTTTAAATGAGGTGTGTGTGTGTGTATGTGTCTTTGTGTCTGAGAGAGACTGTCTTTGTGTCTGAAAGTGTGTGTGTGTATCTTTTTGTCTGAGAGTAAGTGAGAAGGAGTGTGTATGTCTTTGGTTAAAGAGAGAGTTGGCTGTTTCTTTCATGTCTGAAGGCTGGAGATGGGGATGAAGGTAGGGGTCATCTCTTACCTGCCTGTGAAAGGTATGGCAGCTCTCTGTCTCTGTTAATTCTGATTTTGTGACTCTCATCATGTGAAAGGTTGGTCACACCTAACATATGGTATATTCTTTTGTGTGTGTGTGTGTATGTGTGTTATTAAAAGCAAACCAAAAGATAGGAAATAAATTAGAGCTTGTGTGGTTGTTATAAAAAGCAAGCCAAAAAAGTAGAAATAGCTTAAAGTTTGTGTATTTGTTATAAAACGTATGCTAAAAGGTAGGTAATAGCTTACAGTTTGTGCAGTTATAAAAAGCAAGCCAAAGGGTAAGACGTAGCTTAGAGTTTGTGTGTGTCATGGTACATGTGAGCACCAATGACATAGAAAAATGTGGAAGGGAGGTTTTGGAATCCAAATTTAGGGTTTTAGGTAGAAAGCTGAACACCAGATCCTCCAGGATAGCATTGTCTGAAATGCTGCCTGTTCCACTCAAAGGCCTCCATAGGCAGGCAGAGTTCTGGAGTCTCAATGCACAGATGAGACAATGGTGTAAGAAAAGAGGGATTCAGTTTTGTAAGGAACTATGCAATCGTTTGGGGAAGGGGGAGTCTTTTCCGAAGGAATGGGCTCAAACCTAACTATCCTAAGATAGAACATAACCTTGTGTAATTACAGCAAGGGTTATTTTTTCCTATATGCATCTCCTTGCACTTGACAACATTAAATTTCATCTGCCATTTGGAAGCCCAATCTTCCAGTCTTACAAGGTCCTCCTGCAATTTATCACAATCCGCTTGAGAATTAACTACTTTGCATTATTTTGTGTCATCCGCAAATTTGATCACCTCACTCATCATACTCCTTTCCAGAATATTTATAAATATATTAAAAAGCACCAGTCTAAGAACAGATCACTGGGGCACTCCACTGTTTACTTTTTTCCACTGTGAAAACTGACCATTTAATCCTAACGTCTGTTTCCTGTCTTTAAATCAGTTTGCAATTCACAAAAGGACATCGCCTCCTATCCCATGAATTTTTAGTTTTGTTAGAAGCCTCTCATGGAGAACTTTGTCAAACATGTTCTGAAAATGCAAATACACCACATTTACTGGTTCACCTTTGTCCACATGTTTAGTCACCCCTTCAAAAAAATGTAAGAGATCTGTGAGGCATGACTTCCCTTGAGTAAATCTATGCTGGCTGTGTCCCATTAAACCATGTCTATCTAAATGTTTTGTGATTTTATTCTTTATAACAGTTTCCACAATTTTTCTCAGCACTGAATTCAGGCTCACCGGTCTATAGTTTCCCAGATCACCCTTAAAGCCCTTTTTAAATATTGGGGTTACATTGGCCATCTTCCAGTCTTCAGTTACAGCAGATGATTTTAATGATAGGTTACAAATTACTTGTAATAGGGCTGAAATTTAATTTTTTAGTTCTTTCAGAATTGTTGGGTGGTCCAGGTGATTTACTGCTCTTCAGTTTCTCAATCTGGCCTACCTCATCTTCCAAATTCACCATTGTTTGGTTCAGTTCATCTGAATCGTAACCCTTGAAAACCGTCTCCAGAATGGGTAACTCCACAACATCCTCTTCAATAAACACTAAAGCAAATAATTTGTTTAGTCTTTCCATGATGGCCTCATCTTCCCTAAGTTCCCCTGTAACCCCTCAAACATCTACTGGTCCAACCATCTCCCCCACAGGCTTGCTGCTTCAGATATATTTTAAAAAGTATTTATTATAAGTGTTTGCTTCTATGGCAACTTCTTTTTAAATTCTCTCTTAGCCTGTCTTATAAATACTTGCCTATGCTTAATCTTATTTTCTTCTGATAGATCCTTTTCCAATTTTTGAATGAATATCTTTTGGCTAAAATAGCCTCTTTCACCTCACTTTTTAGCCATGCACAAATTGATAGTGGAGTAATAATGAGACATTTCAAATACCCCAATATTGCCTGGGTAAATATAACTCTGCAACACACTACATAACAAGGTAACTGCTCGTTATGAGGACATTTGTGCGGGTGCCGGCCCTGAAGCAGTCTATTGTGTTCTGACTGCTCCCCTCTGGTCGGCTCCCGTGATTTATTCTTTATTATGTGTTCAAACTAATTTTTCTTTTTTCTTTTTTACTTTCAAATTAAAAAGTCCACTGCCCAATTCTCTCGTCAGTTTACCCGTATGGAGGACCGACCCTTTACCTTCAATTTCGTCAATGCTTATGTGCACTTGCTACATAAGTTTTGTTAGCTAAATTCAATGAGGTTTAGGTCCGGTCCGCCTGCCCGACACGGTCCATGTTTCGGCGGTTGCCTGCTTCAGGGGCTGCGGGAACTGAATTGGAATCGAGTTTGCCTATGGACCTGAAAATACCACTAATATTACAACTTAATCGAAGAACTAGTGCACGATTATTTGTATCAGTACCTCAATCTAGAGCTGTAAATAATACTCACTGTTTTTCTGTAATCTCGTTCCTGTGAGCGGCGCCATTTATTTGCAAGTCCGGCGTCTCTCTCTACACAGCTGTTTAAATACCCTTTTACATCAACCCGTGGGCCAATCACGATGTCTCCTTACGATCCTAAGTAGTGGCACCCTAGGGTGCTCTGTTACCATGGGGATGTGACGTCACCTATGGACGAACTTAAGGTTTCTCATTCCTTCAAAACCCTCTGAATAAGGAGATGCATAGGCAATGCCTACTACTTGGGAACTCTATGATTTCTTATGTCTGTTTCTAAATCTATAATATTCAACATACTGCTGACCATCCCCTTATTTATCCGCGTTTCTCTAGCCTATGTGGTCTATAAAAACCATGCTGTCTGCCTGTGGCCAGGGTAGTGTGTGCATAGATTTCTATACTGTATGGAAAAATATTTCCTTTTTCTTTGTCACTGTTAACACACCCCAGCCTTCTATAGGTACATATAACAGCAGGACATGCTAGAGAGATAAAATTCCTGGATGGAGCAAATGACAGTTTTATGGAGCAATTGGTTGAGGAACTGATGAGAGAGGGAGCTATTCTAGATCTAATACAGTGGAGCTCAGGAATTGGTGAGAGAGGTAACGGTGGTAGAGCTGCTTGGCAATAGTGATCATAACATGATCAAATTTGAATTAATGACTGAAAAGGGGACAATAAATAAATCCATAACTCTAGAACTAAACTTTTAAAAGGGAAATTTTCATAAAATGAGGAAAGTATTTAGGATAAAATTGAAAGGTTCATCTTCAAAGGTTAACAACAGGCAGGGACATTTAAAAAAAAAAAAAATCTTAGAAGTACAGTCCAGATGTATTCCACACATTAAGAAAGGTAGAAGGAAGGCCAAACAAATGCTGGCATGTTTAAAAGGTGAGGTGAAAGAGGCAATTTTAGCCAAAAGATTTTCATTCAAAAATTGGAAAAAGCATAACACTGGAAAGTTCAATGTAAAACATTGATGTAAATGGTACATAAATCTTAAGAGAGAACAAACCTTTATTATCAAATTTTTACCATATTACATAAAAAGTGTCATAAAACTCATTCATACATTCACTCAATAAAATAACTATTAAAGTAACAGAGAAGTGACCCACCAGATATCACAACAATGTAACGTTTTCAAAGTGAGAAATAGATCAAAATACAATGAAACACATGTATTTATACATCCTGTGTAACTTAACTAGGAACTCAATAAAACTAAGATGAAGGCAGCAGTCCAGCAGCAAGAGGGGGGTTTTCCAGTCTTTTGCACTGAATGTCACATGTATGATTTTTTACCCGCCGGTGAGAGATAGTATGTGTGCACTTGGTGCAAAGAGCTCCTGGCTCTCAGGGAACAAGTCCGATCTCTGGAGGCTAGAGTAGCAGACTTGGAGGAGCTGAGGGAGACAGAGAGGTACATTGATGAGACCTTCAGGGACATAGTAGCCAAGTCCCAAATCCATTCTGGCAGCCCCAGTGCTGCTTTGGATCAGAAAGGTCTCCCAGTAGGAGAACATCACCCTGGTGTAGCAGGAAGTGATCCTGTAGCAAGGACCTGCTCTCCAGGTGATGTATTGTCCTCTCGCACTGAGTCCAAATCTCCCAGGGCTACTGCCCAGGAGGGAAGGGTTAGGCTGGCCATCATAGTTGGTGATTTGATTATTAGAAATGTAGATAGCAGGGTGGCTGGTGGACGTGAGGATCGCCTGGTAACATGCCTACCTGGTGCGAAGGTGGCAGACCTCACACATTACATAGATAGGATTATAGACAGTGCTGGGGAGGAGCCGGTTGTCATGGTACATGTGGGCACCAACGACATAGGAAAATGTGGGAGAGGGGTTCTGGAAGACAAATTTAGGATTTTAGGTAGGAAGCTGAAATCCAGAACCTCCAGGGTGGCATTCTCTGAAATGCTTCTTTTCCACGTGCAGGTCCCCAGAGGCAGAGAGAGCTCCAGAGTTTCAATGCGTGGATGAGACGATGGTGCAGGGAAGAGAGATTTAGCTTTGTAAGGAACTGGGGAAACTTTTGGGGAAAGGGGAGACTTTTCCGAAAGAATGGGCTCCACCTTAACCAGAGTGGAACCAAGCTGCTGGCACTAACTTTCAAAAAGGAGATAGAGCAGCTTTTAAACTAGAACAAGGGGGAAAGCTGACAGTCACTCAGCAGTGCATGGTTCGGAGAAATGTATCCTTGAAGGATACTAATGAAACAGGAGAGTTAGGGCATCCCAACAGAGAGGTTCCATTAAATGCAAACATAGTTCATATGCCTATATGTAAAAAAATCACCAAAGCTAATGAGTTCCGAATTATCCCAAACAACTGAAAAGCAGGTTGTTAAAACAAGCAAAAACCACACTTTGAAATGTCTGTATGCCAATGCCAGAAGTCTAAGAAGTAAGATGGGAGAGTTAGAGTGTATAGCAGCAAATGATGAGATTGACATAACTGGCATCACAGAGACTTGGTGGAAGGAGGATAACCAATGGGACAGTGCTATATCAGGGTACAAATTATATCGCAAAGATAGGGAGGATCAACTTGATGGGGGTGTGGCACTTTATGTCCGGGAGGGTATAGAGTGCAACAGGATAAAGATCATACAAGAGACTAAATGCTCAGTAGAATCTATATGGGTAGAAATACCATGTGTGTTGGGTAAGAGTATAGTGATAGGAGTATACTAACGTCCACCTGGACAAAATGGGCAGACAGATGATGAAATGCTAAGAGAAATCAGGGATGCAATCCAATTTGGCAGTGCAATAATAATGGGAGATTTCAATTACCGTGTCGGGGGACGCCGTAAAGCTTCTTGCGATATAAACCAGTGGAGTTGCCTAATGAATTAATAAAAACTTATTTCACTTTTGAAATCTGCTTTGAGTCCTCTGTCAGGATTGACAATTTATCTGCACTTTTTGTACTATGTGAGATTTCAATTACCCCAATATTGACTGGGTAAATATAACATCAGGACTTGCTAGAGACATAAAGTTCCTGGATGTAATAAATGATTGCTTCATGGAGCAATTGATTCAGGAAGCAACAAGAGAGGGAGCTATTTTAGATTTAATTCTTAGTGGAAAGCAAGATTTGGTGAGAGAAGTAACGGTGGTGGGGCCACTTGGCAACAGTGATCATAACAGCTCTAACACTAAATTTTAAAAAGGGAAACTTTGATAAAATGAGGAAAATAGTTAGAAAAAACTGAAAGGCCCAGCTGCAAAGGTTAAAAGTGTTCAACAGGCATGGACATTGTTTAAAAATACAATCCTAGAGGCGCAGTCCATATGTATTCCGCGCATTAAGAAAGGTGGAAGGAAGGCAAAACGATTACCATCATGGTTAAAAGGTGAGATGAAAGAGGCTATTTTAGCCAAAAAAACATCCTTCAAAAATTGGAAGAAGGCTCCATCTGAAGAAAATAGGATAAAACATAAGCATTGTCAAGCTAAGTGTAAAACACTGATAAGACAGGCGAAGAGAGAATTTGAAATGAAATTGGCCATAGAGGCAAAAACTCATAATAAAAACTTTTTAAAATATATCCAAAGCAAGAAACCTTTGAGGGAGTCGGTTGGACCATTAGATGACAGAGGGGTTAAAGGGGCTCTTAGGGAAGATAAGGCCATTGCAGAAAGACTAAATGAATTCTTTGCCTCCGTGTTTACTAATAAGGATGTTGGGGAGATACCAGTTCTGGAGATGGTTTTCAGGGGTGATGAGTCAGACGAACTGAACGAAATCACTGTGAACCTGGAAGATGTAGTAGGCCAGATTGACAAACTAAAGAGTAGCAAATCACCTGGACCGGATGGTATGCATCCTAGGGTTCTGAAGGAACTCAAAAATGAAATTTCTGATCTATTTTTTATGGGCGCATCCGCCACGCCGCTGATGGGCCGAGGGTTTGGGTGCCCTCGGGTACATATCGTAGGAGCGAGGAGCACAGCCGTCTCTAAAGCAGGTGGTGTGAGCCCTTGGGCCACGGCGAGAGCTAGGGAGGAGCCCCAGCCACACCGTGGGAGGTGAGCTGGTGCTGGCATGGAGAGCCAGGCGTGTACTGAAGCAGGGGTTAAGGAGCGGAGTCTGACCCTCAGCCGGACCTGCACGCCCATGACAACCAGCAACGCAATGTTGGTTGATGAACGGTCCTCCGACTGTTCCAAGCCCTTTCGGACCTGCCGCTGGGTACGGCATAGGGCGGCAGGCCGGACAGAGGCGAGGGCAGACAGAGTCCTTAGTACATGGAAGTTATCTTAGACGAAGGCCAGTGCAGAGACATCAGAAGCAAGGACTGGGGCAGAAACATCAGAGACAAGGACTGGTGCAGAGACATCAGAGGCAGGGTACTGAAGGTGCAGACGTAGAGTCAGGAACAAGGTATGATGCATACAGGAGACTCAAGGGCGAGGTACGAGACTGGCAACATGGAGCGCCCTACACAGCCCGCCCGTGGGGCTGGTCACGGACCACTACAGAGGTTGCCGCAGGATACCAGGCTTTCAGAGAGTTCAGAAATAGGGTAAGGCTTTCTCACAGACTCAGGAACAAGGTGCATGGCTTGCATCACGAAGCGCCCTACTCAGCCCGCCCACGGGGCTGGTCACGGACCACGACATGGCTTGCCGCAAGGCACCAGGACATCTTGAAGATACAGGAACGAGGTGCTAGCTTTCAGGAACAGGGTAAGGCTTTCTCACAGACTCAGGAACGAGGTGCATGACTTGCATCACGAAGCGCCCTACTCAGCCCACCCACGGGGCTGGTCACGGACCACGACATGGCTTGCCGCAAGGCACCAGGACATCTTGAAGATACAGGAACGAGGTGCTAGCATTCAGGAGATTCAGGAACAGGGTAGAAGCAAGAAGCTGCACTCCTGGCAGTCTATAGCAGGGATTGCTGCCCACCGGCAGCCTGAAGCAGGGTTTGCTGCCCACCGGCAGCCTGAAGCAGGGTTATCTGGGAAAATCAGGAACTGGATCAAGCACTGGATCAGGAACAGACATCAGGTAACATCAGGAGCAGACATCAGGACAGAGACAGGACAAGGAGCCATCAAAGCAAGGCAGACCACGGAGGATCAGGAGAGGTTACAGGCAACTGTAGAACCCAATCCAAAGGCAAGTAGCAAGTGAAATGAGAGTCCTTTTATACTGCAGGATGTAGGCAATTCCCTAGGAGGAGTTTGCCAGGACCGCCCCTTGCTGGCCCTATAACTGGGGTGGAGAGCTGCGGGCCGGCCCCTAGGGAGAAGGGCGTGGCCAAACAGGAAGTCCAAACGCAGCCAAGCAAGCCACAGGCAGGCCTCAGGAACAGCTAGGCCTCCCAGGCCCTGGAGCAAGTCCTGGATGGTGCACAGGCGAGGCCCTGGCTTCGGAGCGGCCTCCAGAGGGAAGGTAAGATACCTCCTGTAGCGCAGCAACAGGGGGGATCGTAACAGTATTAGTTAAAATTTGTAACCTATTATTAAAATCATCCATTATACCTGAAGACTGGAGGGTGGCCAATGTAACCCCAATATTTAAAAAAGGCTCCAGGGGTGAGCCAAGTAACTATAGACCAGTAAACCTGAATTCAGTGCCGGGAAAAATAGTGGAAACTATTCTCAAGATCAAAATCGTAGAGCATATAGAAAGACATGATTTAATGGAACACAGTCAACATGGATTTACCCAAGGGAAGTCTTTCCTAACAAATCTGCTTCATTTTTGTGAAGGGGTTAATAAACATGTGGATAAAGGTGGACCGGTAGATGTAGTGTATTTGGATTTTCAGAAGGCGTTTGACAAAGTCCCTCATGAGAGGCTTCCCCGAAAACTAAAAAATCATGGGATAGGAGGCAATGTCCTTCCGAGGATTACAAACTGGTTAAAAGACAGGAAACAGAGAGTAGGATTAAATGGTCAATTTTCTCAGTGGAAAAGGGTAAACAGTGGAGTGCCTCAGGGATCTGTACTTGGACCGGTGCTTTTGAATATATATATATATCAATGATCTGGAAAGGAATACAACAAGTGAGGTTATCAAATTTGCGGATGATACAAAATTATTCAGAGTAGTTAAATCACAACCAGACTGTGATACATTACAGGGGGACCTTGCAAGACTTGAAGACTGGGCATCCAAATGGCAGATGAAATTTAATGTGGACAAGTGCAAGGTGTTGCATATAGGGAAAAATAACCTTGCTGTAGTTACACGATGTTAGGTTCCATATTAGGAGCTACCACCCAAGAAAAAGATCTAGGCATCATAGTGGACAATACTTTAAAATCGTCGGCTCAGTGTGCTGCAGCAGTCAAAAAAGCAAATAGAATGTTAGGAATTATTAAGAAGGGAATGGTTAATAGAACGGAAAATGTCATAATGCCTCTATATTGCTCCATGGTGAGACCACACCTTGAATACTGTGTACAATTCTGGTCGCCGCATCTCAAAAAAGATATAGTTGTGATGGAGAAGGTACAGAGAAGGGCAACCAAAATGATAAAGGGGATGGAACAGCTTCCCTATGTGGAAAGGCTGAAGAGGTTAGGGCTGTTCAGCTTGGAGAAGAGACAGCTGAGGGGGGATATGATAGAGGTCTTTAAGATCATGAGAGATCTTGAACGAGTAGATGTGACTCGGTTATTTTCACTTTCGAATAATAGAAGAACTAGGGGGCATTCCATGAAGTTAGCAAGTAGCACATTTAAGACTAATCGGAGAAAATTCTTTTTCACTCAACGCACAATAAAGCTCTGGAATTTGTTGCCAGAGGATGTGGTTAGTGCAGTTAGTGTAGCTGGGTTCAAAAAAGGTTTGGATAAGTTCTTGGAAGAGAAGTCCATTAATGGCTATTAATCAATTTTACTTAGGGAATAGCCACTGCTATTAATTGCATCAGAAGCATGGGATCTTCTTAGTGTTTGGGTAATTGCCAGGTTCTTGTGGCCTGGTTTTGGCCTCCATTGGAAACAGGATGCTAGGCTTGATGGACCCTTGGTCTGACCCAGCATGGCAATTTCTTATGTTCTTATGTTCTGTGGTTACTTAACAGCACTTACATCTCTATGAATGGTATTTACCTGATACAATGATTATCTGACTATTCTCTAATCTTCACTTTTTTTTTTTTTATCAATATCTGATCTAAATTCCCATGCTTTCATATGATCAGGTGTAATCAATACATGTGTACTTCTATACTTCTTCAAAGTACATACAACTTAAAATTATCTTCATCTGGTGCTATTCACTGTATATATTTTCATTTCACCAAACCTAGAGACAGTGCTTCATCTTTCACCATGGTACAACCCCATGAGCGGTAAATACCACCTATCTTTTGTACCAAACATTGATGTAAAACATTGATAAGACAGGCTAAGAAAAGGATTTTGAAAAGCAGTTGGCCATAGAGGTAAAAACTCATAATGAAAACTTTTAAAATATATTCGAAGCAGGAAGCCTGTGAGGGAGTCAGTTGTACTATTAATGATCAAGGGGTTAAAGGGACACTTAGGGAAGATAAGGCCATCGTGGAAAGGCTAAATGAATTCTTTAGAAGAATAGGAGTTCAATGGCAGATGAAATTTAATGTGGACAAATGCAAAGTGATGCATATAGGGAAAAATAACCCATGCTGTAGTTACATGATGTTAGGTTCCATATTGCAAGTTACCAGCCAGGAAACGATCTGGGCATCATAGTTGATATTACATTGAAATAGTTGACTCAGTATGCTGTGGCAGTCAAAAAAATCAAACAGATTGTTTAGAATTATTAAGAAGGGAATGGCGATTAAAACAGAGGATCTCTTCATGCCCCTGTATCACGCCATGGTAAAACTGCACCTTGAATATTATGTTCAATTCTGGTCGCCACATCTTAAAGATATAGTTGCACTACAGAAAGTGCAGAGAAGGGCAACCAAAACGATAAAGGGCATGGAATGGTTCTCCTAAGAGGAAAGGCTAAAGAGGTTAGGGCTGTTCAGCTTGGAAAAGAGACAGCTGAGGGGGGATATGATAGAGGTCTGCAAAATCATGAAAAAATGTGAATCGATTATTTACTCTTTCGGTAATACAAGGACTAGGGGCACTTGATGAAGTTAGCAAGTAGTACATTTAAAACAAATCAGAGAAAATTCTTTTTCACTCAACACACAATTAAGCTCTGGAATTCATTGCCAGAGGATGTGGTTAAGGAAGTTAGTGGAGTTGGGTTTAAAAAAAGTTTTGGATAAGATCCTGGAGGAGAAGTTCATAAATTGCTATTAATCAATAGGGAATAGCCACTGCTTGTTGCTGGCATTGATAGCATGGGATCTATTTAATGTTTGGGTACTTGCCAGGTACTTGTGACTTGGATTGTACATTGTTGGAAACAGGATATTGGGCTTGATGGAATTTTGGTCTTTCCCAGTATAGCATATTTTATGTTCTTATGCAGACTCTGATTTCTTGGGCTTTCCATGTCCTTCTTTGTCTGCATATTTGTAATTTGTGGCCAACAATTCTGTATTTAGTGAATATTGATGTTTTAAGGCTTGTTGTAATATTTGCAGTGCTGCCTTTTCATAGGTATGTTTGCTGGTAATGGTATCCTGTGAATTGATGCTGCTGTGGTATGGCAGGTTTGTTATATAGAGTATGTAACATAGTAATGACAGCAGAAAAAGACCAAATTGTCCATCTAGTCTTCTTATTATGGTAGTATCTGCTGTGCCATGCCGGCTACCCTATGTTTCTCTTAAGGGTAGTAACTTATGCTCCGCACAGTTACCCCCAAGCCTTATGATAAGGGTAGTAGTATTTACAATCAAAACCAAGCAACTGTCAAACCCATAAAAAATTACTGCTAGCAACATTTTTACTGGATGAGTAGCCTTTTTGAAAATTCAGATTATGCTACTTGACATGCTTTGTTTTTGGACTTGGCCATAGCCAAGCAGTCCTGTGCTTTTTCCTTGATGTCTGTGTATCAATACCCCATACCATAAAAGTCAGGGCCTGTGTTGGTTGTCGTCTGAATCCAATTCCCCTTTTCCCACCCCCAACTGTCAAAGTAGAGAACGATGTTGCAGTTGCATCAAAAGCAACAAGGCTTATTAGTTAAGGGAGGGCAGTAATCCTCATGCCTTCTGTTAAGGATAGTAACCACTACTGGGCAGGTTAACCCCATGCACTCTTTTCTTCATTTCTATCTTCTAGTCTTTAGGGATTCACAGTGTTTATATCATGCCTCTTCAAATTCTTTTGCTATTTTTGTCTTCACCATCTCCTCCGGAAGGGCATTCCAGGCATCCACCAGCCTCTCCTTGAAGAAATATTTCCTCATGTTGGTTCTGGAGTTTCATTTTGTGACCCCTAGTTCTTCTGTTCTCTTTCCAATGGAAAAGATTTGAAGTTCATGCATCATTAAACCCTTTCAGGTATCTGAAGGTCTGTACCATATCTCCACTGCACCTCCTCTCTTCCAGGGTACACAAATTTAGATCCTCCAGCCCCTCCTCATAAGTCTTCCAGTTGAGACCCACACCATTTTGGTCGCCCTTCTCTGGACCGCCTCCATTCTCTCTCTATGCTTTTTGAGATACGGTCTTCAGAAATGAACATAGTGTTCCAGGTAAGTCATCACCAAGGAACTATACAAGGGCATTATCCCTTCCTTTTTCTTACTGGTTACTCAACTCTGTATGCAGCCCAGCATTTTCCTGGCTTTAGCTATTGCCTTGTCACATTGCTTCGCCATCTTCAGATTGCCAGACACTATCACCCCAAGAACCCTCTCTTGGTCCGTGCCCATCAGTCTTTCACCACCCCATCACATACAGCTCTTTTGGATTATCTTTGGATTATCATCTACCAGATGCATAACTCTGCATGTCTTGGCATTGAATTCCAGCTGCCAAATCTTTGACCATTCTTCAAGCTTTCTTAAATCACTTTTCATTATCTCTACTCCTTCAGACCTGTCTACTCTGTTGCAGATCTTAATATCATCCACAAACAAACAAACTTTAGCTTCTATCCTTTCCGCAATGTCACTCATAAAGATATTGAACAATACCAGTTCCAAAACTGATCTCTGTGGCACTCCACTTAACATGATTCTCTCTTCAGAGTAGGTTCCATTTACCTTTCTTTTATCCATCAAACAATTTGCATTCCATATCACCACATTGGTGCTAGTTCCCAAGCTTCTCATTTTATTCACAAGCCTCCTATGTGGGACCATATCAAAAGCTTTGCTGAAATCCAAGTGGATCACATCAAATGCTCTTCTCTAATCACCTAATCAAAGAAATCAATCAGATTTATCTGACAGGACCTTTCCCTGGTGAATCCATGCTACTTCAGGTCCAGCAACCCATTTGATTGTAGATGGCTCACAATCCTTTTCTTCAGCAGAGCCTCCAATAATTTTCCCACCACCAAGGTGAGGCTAACTGACCTGTAGTTTCCAGCCTCCTCTCTGCTACCACTCTTGTGAAGTGGGACCACAACTGCACTTCTCCAATCTCACGGCACCACTCCCATTTCCAGGGATCTATTAAATAGGTCTTTCAAATTCCTGTCACCATATCTCTGAGCTCCCTCTGTCCGACCCCATGGCCTTGTTCACTTTCAGTTTTCCTACTTCTTACAATACATTCTCTTCTGTAAATGGAGTTGCATCTACCCTATTCCCATCCATGGTCTTGTCAATCAGCAACAGTCCTTCTCCAGGGTCTTCTTTTGTTGCGGTCCCGGGTCGGCCTCAGCCGCTCCGCCTACCTCCGCGGGTTTTCGGGCCCTCTTCTTCCTCCTCGGGCCTCCGGGGGCCCGTGCCGCCGCTCTCCCCGGCGCCCGCGCGCTGCACCCGGGCCTGCCCCCACCTCTGCCACCGTGCTCCCGCTCCGTCGGAGCAGCTGGCGGCTCGCCGCGGCAGGCTCCGCCCCCCTAGACGCGCGCACGCGTCTTGGCTCATAATTTATAGGGCCAGGCGCGGGAGAACCTGCTTCCGCCCTCGGGTGACGTCAGACGCTGCAGGGCTATTTAAGCCCTGCAGTCCTTCTCCTCAGGGCCTTGCAACGAGGTTCCCAGGTGCTTCGTGTGTCCTGTTCCCAGTTGCTGCGTTCCTGCTTTCCTGCCTTCATCTCCTGATTCCCTGGCTTCAGACTTCGGATTGGCTTACGGTACTTCTCTGGCTTCAGACTTCGGATTGGCTTACGGTGATTCTCTGGCGCCTGACTCGGACTGGCTGACGACGTTCCTCTGGTATTCGACCCTGGCCTGGTGAGCAACGACCCTTCTCCAAGGACCCACCTAAGTCCCAGCGGCCGGGTCCCTACGGGCTCCTCCTGGGGGGACACCGGCTTCCAGGGTGAATCTCCTAAGTCCCAGCGGCCGGACTCTTACGAGCTCCTCTCGGGGGAGTACCGGCTTCCAGGGCGAAGATCCTATTCCACCAGGTCAGCCTCATCGCCTCTTCAGTCGTCTCCGGAGCCCTTGGTCGCATAGGGCTCTCTACGCCTCCCTTCCAGCTATCCGCGAGTCTGCTTCATCCGCCTCCCGGTCGGGACCGCTGCTGGGTATCCTCTCAGCACTCCACCTTCTGGCTCCGATCGGCTCAAGGGTCCACGAATCCAACAGATTGCAAGGCCATGGACCCGGCGGACCTTGCTGGCCTCAAGGCTATTCCAGGTCTAGCCCAGAAATTGCAGCAGCAACAAATCTGCCTCGACACGTTGATGTCGACTGTACAACGTCTGGCGGATCGTGTCGAGGGGGCCTCAGCAGCAGGTTCTGGGGCATCTACGTCTCAGGCCAATACGGGTTCCGCAGCTCCCATACAGATGCCTGCACCATCCCGGTACTCAGGGGATCCTAAGGCATGCCGGGGGTTCCTCAATCAATGCTACATCCGCTTTGATTTGCTACCCGCACAATTCACTATGGATCGAGTCAAGACGACCTATATAATCTCCCTCCTGGATGGGAGACCTTTGTCTTGGGCGTCGGCCCTCTGGGAACGTCAGGACTCCCGACTGAATAACCTGGTTCAGTTTGTCAAAGCCTTCTGCAGAGTTTTCGATGAACCATCCCGGGCCTCCACGGCCGCTTCCGAACTGCTTCAGCTACGGCAGGGTAACCGGCCCCTGGAGGAGTATGCCATGGAGTTCCAGACCCTTGCCACTGAGTTGGCGTGGGGAACCGACAGTCTGCACGGCATCTTCATGGAGGGTCTTTCTCCCCGTCTCCAAGACGAGCTTGCAGGCTGTGACCTGCCCGACGACCTTCAAGAGCTTATTGAGCTAGCCGGACGAGTAGACCGACGAATTCAACGCCGATTCTGAGAGCGACGTCCCACGCAGGGACAGACTACCTGCAGGACCACTCCGCCTCGAGTTCGGTCTTCGCCGCCGGCAGCCACAACCCCTTCAACAGAAGAACCCATGCAGTTGGGCCGTGGTCCCCTCTCGTCGGAAGAGCGGAGGCGTCGTCGCACTCAAGGACTGTGTCTTTACTGCGGGGGCAAGGGGCATTTCCTGGCCTGCTGCACCGAGCGTCCGGGAAACGCCCGAACCTAGAGCTCAGCGGGGAGTTGACTCTAGGCAGCATTTCACCCAACTCCCCATGTACCGTCCCAGTGCGACTTGGATTTCCAGGAGGAGGGTTTGATACCCTAGCCTTGCTCGATTCTGGGTCCGGGGGGAATTTCATTCTCCAGGAACTAGTACAGCAGCTCCAGCTCGAAGTTCAACCCCAAGAACCGCCTGTGCGGGTCTCTTCCATTCAGGGGAACCCACTTCCTGGCACTATAACCACTCGCACCAGCCCTCTGAAGCTTCAGGTCGGAGTCCTCCATCAGGAGGAGATCTCGTTTCTGATTCTGGAGAGATCCATTCATCCAGTTATCCTGGGTCTACCCTGGCTTAGGGAACATTCACCCGTGATTGATTGGAGGTCCCTTTAAATCACTTCCTGGAGCTCCACGTGCCACCGTCATTGTCTTCCCACGCGCCCGCTGCAAACTATCTCGCTCCTCACAACCCCGTTAACGGTACCACCACAGTACCACGCCTTTCAGGATGTCTTCTCCAAGGAAAAGGCAGAATTACTTCCAGAGCACCGACCCTTTGATTGTGCAATCAACTTGCTGCCAGGAACCACACCGCCCCGTGGGAGAGTCTACCCCCTGTCTCTGCCTAAAACTCAAGCTATGTCAGCCTATATTAAGGAAAACTTGGACCGGGGTTTCATCAGGCCCTCCAAATCCCCGGCCGGGGCTGGGTTTTTCTTCGTGGGGAAGAAGGATGGGTCGCTTCGCCCCTGTATCGATTATCGGGGTTTGAACCAAATTACCCGCCGAGACCGGTACCCGTTGCCGCTGATTCCGGAACTTCTGGACCGCCTCCAAGGGGCTCGTGTGTTCACCAAATTGGACCTCAGAGGTGCTTATAATCTCGTTCGCATACGCCCAGGAGACGAGTGGAAGACCGCTTTTAACACCAGGGATGGCCATTACGAGTACCTTGTTATGCCTTTTGGCCTCTGCAACGCCCCCGCGGTATTCCAGAATCTTATGAACGAGGTTCTCCGCGACTTCTTATACACTTCGGTCATCGTTTATCTTGACGATGTATTGATTTATTCTCAGGATCTCGAGGCGCATCGGCAACACGTGCGCCAAGTTCTACGGAAACTAAGGGAGAACCGTTTGTACGCCAAACTAGAGAAGTGCCAGTTCGAACAGGAGTCGCTGCCTTTCCTAGGATATATTGTCTCCTCTACTGGCTTCCGCATGGACCCTGACAAGGTGAGCGCCATCAAGAGCTGGCCGCAGCCGTCGGGAGTAAAAGCGCTTCAGCGGTTCTTAGGATTCACTAATTTCTACCGCCAGTTTATCCCGCATTACTCCAGCCTGGTGGCCCCCCTGACTGCCCTTACACGAAAGGGCGCGGATGCACGAAACTGGCCCCCCTCTGCTACACAGGCTTTCCAGGATCTCAAGGAGGCTTTCCTACAGGACACTTGTCTCCGACACCCAGATCCCCAACGTCCGTTTATAGTAGAAGTGGATGCTTCTGTCGTCGCAGTGGGGGCGGTGCTGCTCCAAACCTCCCAGACCGGCAAGACCTGGCCTTGCTCGTACTTCTCCTGTAAGTTTTCGCCAGCAGAGAAGAATTACGGGATTGGTGACAAAGAACTGTTGGCCATAAAATTAGCCTTCGAGGAGTGGCGTCAATGGCTGGAGGGAGCCCAACATCCGATCATAGTGTATACCGACCACAAAAACCTGCAGTACTTGTCTTATGCACAGAGGCTCAATCCCCGGCAGGCCCGCTGGTCCCTCTTTTTTAGTCGGTTCGACTTCTCTCTTCACTACCGACCCGCAGCCAAGAATGTTCGGGCGGATGCTCTCTCCCGCACCACTGAGGTTGACGATGGGTTGGAGACCCCTCAATACATTCTGGATCCAGCTAAAGTTCTACTGGCAGCCACAGAACTGGGACCCGAAGGGAAGACGGTGGTTCCAGCTCGTTCACGGCGGAAGGTTCTGGCGTGGGCACACGACTCCCTGACGGCCGGCCACCCTGGGATTTCTCGAACCCTTGAGTTACTCACGGAGTTCTATTGGTGGCCACGTGTGAAGGAGGATGTCCGGCACTATGTTCAGTCCTGTCCCACTTGCGCACGACAAAAACCGCCACCAGGACGCCCATGGGGTCTGCTCCAGCCGCTCCCTGTTCCCACGGAACCGTGGTCCCATCTATCCACAGACTTTGTGGTGGAGTTACCTCCCTCTGAGGGTAAAACCGTAATTTGGGTCACCGTTGACCGGTTTTCGAAGATGGCTCATTTCGTCCCTCTTCCAAGCTACCCACGGCTCCTGAGTTGGCTGATCTATTTGTCCAGCATGTTTTCCGATTACATGGACTACCTTCGCATATCGCTTCTGATCGAGGGCCCCAATTCACAGCCAAGTACTGGAGGGCATTATGCAGGAAATTCGGGATACAATTGGATTTTACCACGGCTTTTCACCCTCAGGCTAACGGCCAGGTAGAGCGGACCAACCGCTCTCTGAAGACCTTCCTTCGAGCCTTTGTAGGGGAGCTCCAAGACAACTGGGTCTCCCTCATTCCCTGGGCGGAATTTTCTTACAATCGCCACAAGCACTCCGCTACACTACAGTCTCCCTTTCAGCTAGTTTATGGAAGGGTCCCTAGACCCCCGCTGCCATTACCCGTGTCGGTCACCTCCCCGGCGGCGCAGCTGATGGCCAGCCAGCTCCATCGCCTTTGGCTCACCACTCAGGAGAAGCTCCGCAGTACTGCAGCCCGCTCCAAGGCGTATGCAGATCGGTCTCGGTGGCCCGCTCCGGTCTTCTTACCCGGGACAAGGGTATGGCTAAGTACTAAGCACATTCAATTGCGGACTCCGTCCATGAGGTTGGCGCCTCGTTACATTGGACCCTTTTCGGTGGTCGAACGCATAGGGGCTGTATCCTACAGATTGCGACTGCCTTCCACCCTCAAGATCCATGACGTCTTCCACGTGTCCCTCCTCAAGCCACTGGTGCTCTCTCGATTTCGGGCTTCTCCGCCAGTGCCCACCGCTGTCTCCTCGGATCAGGATGTCACCTACACGGTCAAAGAGGTATTGGACGTCCGGTGCCGTCGTCACCACTGGGAGTACCTCCTGTCCTGGGAGGGATATGGTCCGGAGGAGAATTCATGGGAGCCCTCTTCCCACATCCTGGATAAGGAACTTCTGCGGCAGTTCCATCTCCGGCACCCGGACAAACCACGGCCTCCCGGGAGGGGGCGTAGGAGGCGGGTACTGTTGCGGTCCCGGGTCGGCCCCGGCCGCTCCGCCTACCTCCGCGGGTTTTCGGGCCCTCTTCTTCCTCCTCGGGCCTCCGGGGGCCCGTGCTGCCGCTCTCCCGGCGCCCGCGCGCTGCACCCGGGCCTGCCCCCGCCTCTGCCACCGTGCTCCCGCTCCGTCGGAGCAGCCAGCGGCTCGCCGCGGCAGGCTCCGCCCCCCTAGACGCGCGCGCGTGTCTTGGCTCATAATTTATAGGGCCAGGCGCGGGAGAACCTGCTTCCGCCCTCGGGTGACGTCAGATGCTGCAGGGCTATTTAAGCCCTGCAGTCCTTCTCCTCAGGGCCTTGCAACGAGGTTCCCAGGTGCTTCGTGTGTCCTGTTCCCAGTTGCTGCGTTCCTGCTTTCCTGCCTTCATCTCCTGATTCCCTGGCTTCAGACTTCGGATTGGCTTACGGTACTTCTCTGGCTTCAGACTTCGGATTGGCTTACGGTGATTCTCTGGCGCCTGACTCGGACTGGCTGATGACGTTCCTCTGGTATTCGACCCTGGCCTGGTGAGCAACGACCCTTCTCCAAGGACCCACCTAAGTCCCAGCGGCCGGGTCCCTACGGGCTCCTCCTGGGGGGACACCGGCTTCCAGGGTGAATCTCCTAAGTCCCAGCGGCCGGACTCTTACGAGCTCCTCTCGGGGGTGTACCGGCTTCCAGGGCGAAGATCCTATTCCACCAGGTCAGCCTCATCGCCTCTTCAGTCGTCTCCGGAGCCCTTGGTCGCATAGGGCTCTCTACGCCTCCCTTCCAGCTATCCGCGAGTCTGCTTCATCCGCCTCCCGGTCGGGACCGCTGCTGGGTATCCTCTCAGCACTCCACCTTCTGGCTCCGATCGGCTCAAGGGTCCACGAATCCAACATCTTTAGTGAACACCGAACTGAAGTATTTGTTTATTATTTCTGCTGTTTCTTCGTTTTTCTCCACACGTTGCTTCTTGTCATCTTTCAATTTCACTGCACCACCGTGTCAGCCCATCCTCTTTTCTTTTATACAGTATATCTGAAAAATGTGTTGTCACCTCTCTTTACCTCTTTGGCAAATTTTTCTTCAGCTTGACCTTTTGCTTTCCTGATTTCTTTCTTTGTCTCCCTCACTTTCACCAGATATTCTTCCCTGTGTTCCTCTTTTTGGAATCCTTTATACTTCCCAAACACTGTTCTTTTTGCCTGTATTTATTCAGTCACCTCCTTTGAGAACCAGATTGGTTTCTTTTTCCTCTTACTCTTGTTTACTTTCCTAACATATAGATTTGTTGCCTTTGTAATAGCTCCTTTAATTTGGCCCACTGTTGTTCCACCTCACCCATTTTCTCCCAGTCTTCAGGGCGGAGGATGTTGGCTTTATTTTGTATTTCACAATGTGCCTGGTATGAGAGAGAGTTTGTGTTACTGAGATGACACCAGATTTTGATTTTTTTTGGTATGGTGTGGTATATGGGGAGCTATCCTAGTTCTGCTCTGCCCTCATTGTTGGAGGGGATAGACAGTATATATTTATAGAACTGGATATACAGGATTTATATTGGATATGTCTTGCACATACAATGACAAGAATGAATCTCACTCTTGAGCCAGGGTACAGTAGGTTAGGTCAATCTCTTATATTTATTGCTAGTGTTCATCTTAATGCTTGCATTGTGCCAAATGGCTTCTTTCTGAAGTTTATAGCATGTAATATATGCAGGCCACCTATTGAGAAGAGATTGAAGGTCTTTTTAATCAAGCGAGTGGTGCCCGAAAAATTAGGACAGTTTCCGTATCTTTAGGCCAGATTTTGTATCTTTAGATCACATCTAAGATACTTCATGATCTTTTCTCTTTCCTTACATAGTACAGAATAGTCTCTTAGTACTGACACATCTATTAGTAATGCTGTTTTTGTGGTTTTCTCTTTTAACATTATTTCTGGTTTTCTAGCACCACGCTTTTTATTGCTTGGTCTGAGAATGCCCCATGTGAATGAATAATTATATTCTATGTGATTTTCGTGAAGAATGTATGTAAGAAAGAATGGCAATAATGGTAAACATAAAGTAAGAAATTAGTGAGTGGAGGTGGGGTGAAGCTGAAAATGGAGCTTAGATGGTTTGTTTGCCCCCCCCAACTTCTCCAAACCAAAAAGGCATGCTACTGCCCCTGCCCCTGCTCCAAAAGCACCTATCTGGTGTCATGAGGAGCTTGATAACTAAGAAGTAGATTTTTAAAGCGTTGCTCTCACAATGCAAATTTTAAGAATCTGCTAGGGATGTGAATCGTTTTAGGACGATTAAAATTATCGTCCGATAATTTTAATATCGTCTTAAACCGTTATGGAACACAATACAATAGAGATCCTAACGATTTATCGTTATAAATTGTTAGAATCGTGAGCCGGCACACTAAAACCCGCTAAAACCCATCCCCGACCCTTTAAATTAAATCCCCCACCCTCCCGAACCCCCCCCCCAAATAACTTAAACATTTCCTTGCCAAATCCTACCTCCTTCAATCCCCCACCCTCCCGAACCCCCCCCCCCCAAATGACTTAAATTACCTGGGGGTCCGGAACGGCAGCGGTCCGGAACGGGCTCCTGCTACTGAATCTTGTTGTCTTCGGCCGGCGCCATTTTCCAAAATGGCGCCGAAAAATGGCGGCGGCCATAGACCAACAGGATTCGACGGCAGGAGGTCCTTCCGGACCCCCGCTGGACTTTTGGCAAGTCTTGTGGGGGTCAGGAGGCCCCCCCCCAAGCTGGCCAAATGTTCCTGGAGGTCCAGCGGGGGTCAGGGAGCGATTTCCCGCCGCGAATCGTTTTCCGTACGGAAAATGGCGCCGGCAGGAGATCGACTGCAGGAGGTCGTTCAGCGAGGTGCCGGAACCCTCGCTGAACTACCTCCTGCAGTCGATCTCCTGCCGGCGCCATTTTCCGTACGGAAAACGATTCGCGGCGGGAAATCGCTCCCTGACCCCCGCTGGACCTCCCGGAACTTTTGGCCAGCTTGGGGGGGGCCTCCTGACCCCCACAAGACTTGCCAAAAGTCCAGCGGGGGTCCGGAAGGACCTCCTGCCGTCGAATCCTGTTGGTCTATGGCCGCCGCCATTTTTCGGCGCCATTTTGGAAAATGGCGCCGGCCGAAGACAACAAGATTCAGTAGCAGGAGCCCGTTCCGGACCGCTGCCGTTCCGGACCGCCGCTGGACCACCAGGTAATTTAAGTCATTTGGGGGGGTTCGGGAGGGTGGGGGATTTAATTTAAAGGGTCGGGGGTGGGTTTTAGCGGGTTTTAACGATTTTAACGATATATCACGATATTTTACCCCCCCAAACGGCAACAATACGATTCCCTCCCCCTCCCAGCCGAAATCGATCGTTAAGACGATCGAGGACACGATTCACATCTCTAGAATCTGCAATGTACGCGCGTACATACCCATGTGTGCGTAAAGCATAAAAAGGGCGGGGAATGGGCGGAGCATAGGTGTTCTGGGGTGGGGCTAAGACTGTAGCCCTCAGTTGGCATGTGCAAATTAAATACACGTGAAGACACTGGAGGTTGAGTAGATGCTTGGTAAGGAGTTTCCCACATGGCAGTAGAGCTGAGTGCTACACTTTTCTTCATCTAGTTCAAAGCTGGGTTCTTCAACACAGTCAGAATATTTCCCACAATGAAGGGTTGGCACTTTCAGGCTCTCAGATGAACTAAAACCAAAAAAACAATCATAACCATCCAAGAAATATCAGCAAACAGCCCTGCAAAAGGAAACGTCATGGATTTCCAAGCAGAGTGGAGGAGTAACCTAGTGGTTAGAGCAGCATATTGTGAACTGGCTTCTCCCACTGATGTCCCTTCTGACAAATTCACTTTACCCTGCATTGCCTCGGGTGCAGTCCTAGGCCCTTTTATACTAAGCTGTGATACAGCATTTGTGCAGGGTAAATGACATTTACTAGGCATTATTGCAGGCTAAATTTATTTATTTATTTATTTATTTATTTATTTTTAATTTTTATATACCGATGTTCCTGTAAAGAATACATATCGCACCGGTTTACAAGGAACTGAACAGTCGCCTCCAGGGCGGAAATACATTAAAACAGTCGCCTCAAGGCAGAATACATTAACACAAGTATACAGGAAAACTATTAAAAGAGAACTTTCATAAACTCAATTAAATGTAACTGTGAACCATAAATCAGGAACCATAAATCAGGAACATATGTACAGAGGTAGGTATATCGTCTGTCGCTTCACCAGATTTTAGCTCTCAGGGAAAGCTTGAGTGAATAGCCAAGTCTTTAGCTTCTTTTTGAATGTCGGAAGGCATGGTTCTTGGCGGAGGTCCGGTGGGAGCAGGTTCCAAAGATGGGGACCTGCAGTGGACAGAGCTCGTTTCCTCAATGAGGTTTTTGTTGGCTGGGTGTGAAGCATGTTCTGGTATGCACTTCTGATCGGTCTATTGGAGACGTGTTGCTGTAGTTGGAAGGATAGGTTGAGGGGGGAGATGTTGTGAAGAGCCTTATGAATCATCATGAGGGATTTAAATTGTATCCTAAATTTTATGGGCAGCCAGTGAAGATTTTGGAGGATAGGGGTGATGTGATCCCATTTTTTGGTGTTAGTGAGAATTCTGGCTGTCGCGTTCTGGACCATCTGAAGTGGTTTGATGGTGTTGGCTGGCAGGCCCAGGAGGAGTGAGTTGCAATAGTAAGGTTTAGGTATGGATGATAGATTGTAGTTCCAAGCGGAAGTCTTGGAAGTGTAGAAGAGGTTTTAATTTTTTTAAGACTTGCAATTTGAAGAAGCAGTCTTTGGTAGTATTGTTTATGAACTTGGTGAAGTTGAGTTGGTTGTCCAGAAGTACACCAAGATCTCTTACTTGTGGTGTGTGGTCGATTGATGTGAAGGAGAGTTGGGTGGAACTAGTTGGGTTGAATAGAGAGCACTTGTCTGGAGCTATTATGAGGATTTCAGTTTTGCTAGTATTTAGCACAAGGTTGAGGCTTGTTAGCATGTTTTTGATTTCCGAAAGGCAGCTGTTCCAGTAAGACCACGTTTTGTGGAGGGATTCCATTATCGGGATGAGGATCTGAATGTCATCCGCGTATAGGAAGTGTGTTAGCTTGAGGTTAGATAGTAGATGGCATAGTGGAAGGAGATAAATATTGAATAGTGTTGGTGAAAGGGATGATCCTTGAGGTACCCCCAGTTTTGATCTGATAGGGAGTGATTCTTTGTTGTTAATCCTGACCTTGTATTGTCTGATTTCAAGGAAAGATTTGAACCAGTTGAGTGCTGAACCTGTTATACCAATATCTGCTAGACGCTGAATGAGGCAGGTATGGTTCACAGTGTCGAATGCTGAGGAGAGGTCCAGTAAGACGAGAAGGAAAGGTTGACCATTTTCCAGGTTGATGAGGATGTTATCAGAAAGCGAGGCTAGTAGAGATTCAGTGTTCAGTGACTTTCGAAATCCGAATTGATTGGAGGTTAGAATGACATTCTCTTCTAGGAATTCGGATAGTTGTCTGTTTACTACCTTCTCCATGATTTTTGCAATCATTGGGAGGTTAGCAATTGGTCTGAAGTTAGCTGGGTCAGTGGGTGGAAGGTTAGGTTTTTTAAGGAGAGGCTTGAGAATAGCAAGCTTGAGTTGGTCAGGGACTTGACTTTGGGAGAGTGAGCAGTTTATGATGTCTGCTATCGGTTTAGCGATGATGTTAGGAATGGAGAACAGTAGATTGGATGGGATGTGGTCAAGTGGGTGGGATGAGGGCTTCATCTTCCTAAGGATGTTTTCAATTTCTAAGGCGGACGTCTGCTCAAGGGAAGCCATCGAAGCTGTAGTTGCTTTATATTGCATGTGGGTTGGGTGAGAGTGTTGTGTGCTGGTAGTGGGAGGGTAGTTCGGTTGAGGAGAGGGCACCTTGAGAGGAGCGAGGAGGGTGTCTATTTTTTTCTCAAAGTAGACCGCCAGTTCGTTGGCTTTGTTGGATGCTTGTGTGTCTGGTATAAGAGGGGTAGTTGGTTTAGTGAGGGCTGACACATAGGAAAACAGAGCTCTAGAGTCGAAGATAAAGTGGTGGATCTTTTTGAGAAGAATTCTTTCTTGGTTATATTGATGATGTTTCTGTAAGAGTTTAGGCAAGATTTATAAGCCAAGAGGGTAATAGTGGACGGGTTTTTTCGCCACCTGTGTTCCTTACATCTTAGCTCTTGTTTGAGCGACTTCAACTCCGGCGTGAACCAGGGTTTCCTGTTGTCCTTTTCAGGATGGAGCAATTTCGTGGTCATGGGGCATACTTGATCAGCCACCCTATTGGTGATGTTGATCCATGAGGTAGTGGCAGTGTTGACGTCTGAGAGGTTTAGTTGAGCTAGTTCTTTGGATAAATGAGAGCTGAGGATTTCTCCAGTACAGGGTTTTCTGATGGCGACTGAGGTTGCATGTGTAGTTTGGGGAGGGTGTTCCATGATCTCTAGAGCCGTGGAGATGATTCGGTGGTCCGTCCAAGGGACCTGTAGGCATGATGGATTGTTAACGGACGATATTCCTTCATTTAAGAAAATGAGGTCTAACGTGTGACCTGCCTTGTGGGTGGGTTCGTTGACAATTTGCCTGAACCCCATGTGGCCGAGGGAGGAGAGTAGGGTTTCGCAGTTGGTGGAGAGAGGTAGGACGTCCACGTGCGTACGTAAATGTAAATAACATGTGAGATTTGTAATTATCATAAACCTTTGCATGTTATTTCCTAGTCCTTGAAGCAGCTCATTGGTATGCACGTCTCCAGGAAACAATTTTTCCCTCAGAAGTATCACCAAGCTAAAGTGCCTGGCAATGATTCTGGGGCATCTTTTTAAAGGGTTCACAATGTCCTGTAAAATGCCCCCCCCCCCAGTCCCTTGCTGAAAGCTCCTTGTTATCTGTGGGGGCTAGGTGCAGTCCCCAACCTTCCCCCTCCCCTGCCCAGCACATAAATATTCATTAAAGTTGTCCCATTTAAGCCCTGCCCCTTTAAAAAAAAAAAAAAAGTAATACCCCCTCCTTGGGTATGGCCCCCACCCCTCTGGATCTTCCTCCATCTTACTCCATAAGCATAGGGTGCTGGAATGATCCCCACTCATCCTGCCCCGCAAGTGCCATCTTTCAAACTGGCACTGGTTCACATGCCTCACGTGCGGGCAAAGCAGTACCTGCATGGGTCAGCTGGCACCATTTTGAAAGATGTTACTTGCGGGGCAGGAGTGAGTGGGGCAACATGAGTAAAAACTCCTCTGGCCTTATTCAACTGTGGCATTACTGCAAAATTCTTTATGTGTAGCTAAGTAAATTAATGTTTTAGATTGTAAGACCTTGTGGGCATGGAATAACCTACTGTACCTGACTGTAACTCGCCTTGAACTCGAATTTGGAAAGGTGAGAAATAAAATCCAAATCCAGGCTAGAAAGCCAAGCTCTGCTTCTGTACAACTGTTCTTTCTGACTGATCAGGGTCCTGAAGTCCCTCCAGAAAACTCTCATTTTACCTTCAGCAAAGGGAGGGTTAGGATATAGAAAATGTGGGAACAGCTTTAAGAGAAAAGGTTACTGCTGGGGAGAGTAAATCCAAGCTTTTCTTCAACAGCAACACCTACTGGCCAGTCTCAGGATCCATGAATACCAGGTTCCCGAGTGAGCTGTGGTCAGTGGGTCCCTGGCTGGGCTAGATGGGATTGAAGGCCGATGACGATGTAGTCCAAGAAGAGACCTGTTCCAACGACCTGTTCCAACCAAGTTGCAATGGTACAGGAGGAAATTGCCAGGTAAAAAATCATAAATAAAAAGAAGAGAGGACAGTTTACAGCAGGTGTAGGCAACTCTAGTCTTAAAATGCTGGAAGTCGGTGGGGTTTACAGAATATCTACAACGAATATGCTTATGACACTCAAGGACTGGTGTTGCCTACCCCTAGTTTAGAAAGTTAGGACTGAAAGTGAATCTTAGGATAAATTTCATCAGGAATCCCCCTTCATGACAAAGATTGTAAAGAGTATGTTGCAATTTTTTATGTTCCACATTTCAGTAACTGATGAAAGCTGAAGATTTAGTATTTTGAATTATGACTGCATGGTCCATGGACATGAAGTGATTCGTTCATAATATACAAATCATGAGCTTCATGCACGAAGAATAACACAGTATATAAAGTGCCTGATATAACATGGCTATAACATCTTCTATGGCAGTGCTTAAATCCATCCCGTCTTTTCTTTGCATACTCTCTCTTATCACCCCCTCTTAGCTTCTGCAACTTGCTCTTCATGGAACTCCCCCTCAACCATCTTTCTCACTGCAATTTACTCACACTTCAGTTGCATGACTTATATAACCGTGTAACCCCCCTCTTCTCAAGTCACTACATTGGCTCCCTGTCCACTTGCACATCCAGTTCAAGCTTCTCTTACTCGCCTATAAATGCATTCACTCTGCAGCTCCTCATTACCTCTCTTCTCTTCTTTCCCCTTACACTCTTCCTTGTGAACTCTTATCTCTGCCCTTCTCTTCCATTGCCAACTCTTCACTTTCCACCTTGCTATGCCGTATGCCTGGAATAAACTTCCTGAGTCTGTATGTTATACTTCATCTCTGGCCATACTCAAATCCAGTCTAAAAACTCACCTTAGTGAAGCTGCTTTTAAATCCTAATTACTTCTCTATCATAAGTGCTCTTCCCACAGACTTGTTTGTCTTGACTAGATTGTAAGGTCCATGGAGCAGGGACTATCTCTTATGAGTATCTGTACAGTGCAGTGTATGTCTAGTAGTGCATTAGAAATGATAAATTGTAGTAGTGTTGGTAGCATATCGGATACTTCCATTTACAGGAGGTCTTGTATTGCATAAGAGCACACACCCTTTAGCAAAAGCTAAGGTTATTTGGCATCATAGGCACTGGCTCTGTGGGTGCTAGGGGGGTTTGAACACTTCTGGTATCAGGTCTCTCTCCCTCATCTCTTCCATCTTCTGGACTCATGTCAGCTGAGAGAGATGAGAGATCTGACAGGGGAGATAGATCTGATACTAAAGGTGTGGGAGCACTTGCAGCACCCACATGGAGCTGGCACATGTCTTCTGGACCCAGTGCCTTTCTCTGCCACCTTCTTGGGTGCATTTATAGCTGCACTCTGCTACAGCGCATTTCACAGCCTCATCCACATCACGAGCATACGGTACCCTAGCTAGGACAACACAGGACCACGCTTGCACCTTGCCAACTGAAAAAGATTTAAGGCAGGCCACGTACTAGGAAAATCTCCTTGATCCTGACAATTTTGTGATGGGAAAAGAAATAAAGAGAACAATCAAGGAGTCTGGAGATGAATGGGAGGAGAAAGATTAAATGGTAACTTAAGAGACAGAGGGGATCAAGGGAGGAGATTTATAAGACTGCCATGTGCACAGCAGGGAAAAAAAAAGAGGGAGTTACCCACAACTGGTGATTTTGTTGGTGCAGTATTCACAATTGGTTTTCGTGGGTTTCCTCAATCATGTAACCTACTTAAATTTCAAAGATTATTAGTCACTTAACTGACAGCCAATAAGAATTGCAAGGACTGACTGTGCTACACACACACACTCTCTGAACATTTTTTAACAATGCGTTAGAGTACTTTAGACAAAAGGTTGGTGGATGATGATTATAATTAAGCTATTCACTTGCCAGGGAAGAACCACTTTCAATGAATAATAATAATAATAATATCAATAATAATAAAAATATTGCACTTATGTAAGAAACATGCACAGGTTGCAAACTGTACCCCAAAGTTCAAGACAATGTAAAAGAGAAAATTACTGACATTCACAGCAGTTCTTCCCAAATAAACTTTTTATACTGGCAGAAAATCAAATAGCAGATTACTACTAGTCAATTGACAGAGTTCCGAAGATAATAGATAGAAACAAGTTAACTGTCAATAAAGAGGGAAACCAATTAAGATTTAAATTTTTGCCTATAGTGACGGTGTCATCAAGCCAGTCGTTGTGATTTCAACCCAAAATCCAACCGGACCTCTAATCATTCACCATCACTGTAAAACCTATTTTTATTAATTGAAACTATTTTTTTAAATTTTTAAATATTTTGAATATATCATAAAAATCAAAAAAGTACTTATACTTAACCCATATCCTTTTCTCATGTCCACAAGACCCTTGGCTTTTCAACCTGTTTCATTCTTGGAAGTGCTCCTGAACAGTCTATGTATATTAACAAAACTGGCACAGCGTTTGCATATCTAGCTTTCCAATCTAACCCTTGCCTTACTTCCCCCCTAGTATGGTAAATTACCAACCTCTCTCCTCTTACATACACACACACACATACACACACACACACACACTACAGATATTCCCTTCCCTTTCCTAGATGTGCAGTAAATCAAGAACTCGATGACAACAACACTTCAGGTTCACAGCAGGTGACCAAAGTGATACATGTCAAAGCAAGATGGTGTCCAGCTAGCAAACGGAGGCTGGGATAATATGTTTTCCAGGAAATATTAGAGATTTTGTGCATCAGAAATGACACTTGTTTAGCATTTTTTTGTCCAAAGAGTGTTGCAGACAAGGCACACAATTGTAATCATTATTATTATCCAATCACATTTGCAATTCATTTTATTAACCTCGGAAAGGTGCGCGGCAGCGTTCACCATGCTAGAATTGAATGCCTTAGATAGAAGTTACTCCCGGGCCAAGATTCAGTTTCATTAAATCAAGAAAGAGAAAATGAGGTTGGATTTTAAGAGTACAGGAAGTACCAAGCAGCATCTGCAGGGTGAAAGTGTGCAACACACCCATGTTATCAGAAAGAATAATTTATTGTCGTCTCTGGGCATTCACATGCTTATCCTGGCCTCTGGGTTTTGAAGCAAAGCCCCAGGTTTAAGGAAGAGTTTATGGTTACTGAAAATATGAAATTGCACTCTAAACTATGTGCTTGCATGGCCACAAATGCATATACAGCTTTCTGTGATAAAACTCTTGAATTGAGGAGACTTTAAAATAAATAAATAAAATAAAGCCTTTATCTGAAATGCTTGAGCAGTGGCATGCCACGTTCCATTTGCAGCCAACTTCTCTTTTCTTAGACTGCTACAATTAGAATAATTTGGTAAAAGGACCGACGATCCCTTCACTGGGCCTGTGCTCCTCCCAGTGGAAGACATATTGAAAGCAGCAGAGCAGTACCCTGGACTCAACCACTGCCACTGTGGCACTTCCCTCTGGGAGCGGCCACAGTGGCGACATGATCCTGGGCTGGATTTCCTGTTCTGAAGGTTAGGAGTAAGGGGACAGAGAGGAAGCAAACTTCTTGGTCTCTGAGAAAAGGAAGGGGTTGGGGGGGGGGGGGGGAAAGAGAGAAATCCATTCTCTGTTCTCCCTCGAGCGGAGGGGGGGGGGGTTTGCCTTCGTCCATGTTGCTCCATAGTTTGTAGTGAGAGAGGCACTTCCCTGTGGGGGCGCTTCTGATACCGCGGGGGGGGGGGGTGGAGAGCATCCCCGCTCTGAGGGACTGAACGTCTCCGTCCGGGCCTGTCTTTCTATGGAGGGAAAAGAAACCCTGATCCAAGTTCTTGGGGACAAAGGATCCAGACAAGATCAGCAAGCAGTGAGTGTCAGGAGCCCGTTCGAAGGTCACCAGTCAGTGTGGAAGGAGAAGAGAAGAGGAGGGAAGGAAGGTGCGGCCTGTTTGGTGCGCTGGCTCCAGTTTGATTCAGGTGTCCAGAGGAATCTGGGAAAGGAGAAGGAGAAAGGCATGTGGGAGAGATTCAAGCATTTGGAGTAGTAGGTACGCGATGCAGCAGTTGAGCATCAGGGAGCCAAACCAAGGACTGAGAGGATCCCAGGAGGGTACTTGGTACTTGCCAGGTACTCTTGACTTGGATTGACCACTGTTGGAACCAGGATGGCAACTTCATGAGGATGCACCAGCAATAATTCCCTTGATTATAAATTGCCACTTTTGTCAACTTGCAACTTGACAGCAAAGACTTTAATTTCAGAACGCCATACGTATGCCAGATCTCTTTGGGCAACCCCTCTAAATGCCTTGGGTCATGGAGGTTAATCCCCCCCCCCCCCCCCCACGTTTGAAGAATCCATGCCAGGGTTGCAGGAGTGCATGAGGACTAAGCGTGGTACTGTGTGACACCCCCACCCCCCACCCCCATTGCAATGCAAAGAGACAGGGCTACAATTTAACCAATTAAACAGGTCATGCCACTGGCATTGCCCAGAGGTGCATTTCACCTTACCAACTGTCCTCTCCCTTTCTGGACTCGCCACCACTACCCCTCAGCCAAAGCTCAGCAATGCTGGCAGCAACACAAATACTCTCACGGCTTCTGTAAACCCTCAGAAGACAGCGGCGTCATGGACTCTCCTCTCACTGTCTGGCAGCAGCAGTGGCACGGACTCCGGATGCTCCTCTCTCTCTCTCTCTGGTCATGGATTCTTCTTTCCTGACATTCACGGCCCCTTCAGTACAGATGGACAGACAGACAAATGGACACATCCTTGGCCATATGTGCTCGTGCTTTTGCAAAATATGCCTAAAAAGCGGAAAGAAAGCTGCCTCTCATACTCACGCTCTGCTTTGCCCACACTCTTCCCTCTCCCTTCCCCTTTGTGTGAGAAGGGCCATGAGCGGGGAGAGGGACAAAGGGGCATGATGGAGGAATGGGGTGGATAGAATGGCACAGTGGGAAGAAGAAGAACAGATGGAATTGGGGTTTTATTAGATTTCAGGTAGACACGGGAGAGAGGAGGAAAGAAAGAGACGTAGGAGGAGAGAGGATGAAAGGACAGAGAAGCACAGAAGACGGAACGCTAACAAGGGGCAAAAGAGAGGGAGAAGAGGACCGAGGGGCAGAAGGGAGGGAAGGGAGAAGGGCACAAAGTGGAAAAACCAGATTCTTGTGTGAGGGAGGTAAGAGAAGCTAGACAGGGGAAAAGTGAGACGGTGGCGGAGAAGAAAACTCGAGGAGAGGGAGGAAAAGGAATGCTAGAATTTTCTGGCAGACACACGAGTGCCAGAAGTCACCATTTAGGCACCAATGCGCCATCCCCACGACATGGCTCTTTCTGCCGCTGTCATGCATCCCACAGAGCATGGCGTGAACTCTACCACCCGTCCCCTCTGCTAGTCTCAGACTGAGCAAAACTCCACAGATCCTGTGATAACCCACCCCACTAATTGCCACTGCACTGGCTTTCACCCAAATAGGATCCTGAAGGGTTTTAACAACACAACCACTTCAAGTGCGGCAGCCTGAGAGAGGAACAAAGCAGCAGCTGTTAAAGATGCCCACATGGTGCAGGTCCGTGTGGGTGATCACGGTGGAAATGGTCCAGGATGCTCAGCCCTACTCTTGTGAAACACATTCTGTGATGATAAATGTCAACAGACTATCTGAGATCGGACTGAAAGCCAGGATACTGCATGAGGGACTGCAGTGTGCCGCAAGTTTCTCTGGCACTTTCAGATGTGTTTGGAACATGGACAGAACGCAATTCTGATGTGACTTTTGGGCTGCATTTAGGGGAAACCCAGGTTATCTTGTTAACTAACTTCAAACCTGGTACATAGCCAAAACCAGGCTGCAATTTAACTTTCCAGCAGATATGGAGGTAAACAGTACAGCACCACCCCAGCAAAATAAGGTTAACATCGTAGAGTGCACTTCAGATTGGCAGCCACGTCTTGTACAGGGAAAGCCTGAGGAAATGTAGAACGACAGGAAGGTTGGCAGAGAAAACAAATGTATTTACCTTCAGAGACTGAGTATGCTCTGATGGGCCCTGTTTTATAAATTTACCCCGACATTCAGGTGAATGACCTGATTATATTTCTGGAGCTAGCAATGGAGAAGGGTACAGCCAGGAGCCAGTTGCCCCATGAAGGGAGGTCATGAGAAAGGATGCAAAGGGGAGATAAGAGAAGAGAGGTAGAGCGAATGAGCTGGTAGGTGAGAAGCAATTTTTTTTTTTTACCAGAACATGGAAGCAGAAATAACAAAAACTGTATGACCCAAAGACTATGGGCTTCATTCACCCTTAGGGCAAGAACCAGAAAAAAGTTAAATAGTGACTGTTGTAAATCCAGATGCTGGTCACGGAATAAAATGATATTTGGGTCACAGAAGAAGAGAGGCCCCTACGGACCCGACTCTGAGGATCGATTCACTCCATGCCCATAGCTGTCTTGTATGTGCCTCCTAGAGCCCTCAGACCTCACACCCAATCTAACCTCAAGCAGCTTTAAATCTGAACCCTAATGCTCTTCAGGACTTTGGAACTGGCGAGCAGCCTGGATCCCCCTCTTCCCGTCCCTAAACCAATCAAACTTCTCAAGACTGATTGCTTGCCCCGATGCCCCTCCAGATTTCACTATCTCCCCCCATCTCAAAGACATGCTCCTCCCATCCTGACCCTGACCTCCACATCCCAAAATCCTCCTGGAAAGTCCAAAGTCCTCCCCAAGCTGAGCCAGCGGAAGGATTCAGTCTTAGCGCCCAATGTCTTGACATTCACTGTCTCTCGTATAACTGAGGGAGGGGTGGGGAGGCTTGCAAAACATTTGGGCTGTTGGGAGGGAGGTGGATTGGGACTTACAGTCAGGGTTTGGTTTTTTTCACATTAGCTTTTCAGAGGGAGGGGAGATGGTGACAGGGAATCCTGGCAAGCTGCCAGTTTTTTTTTTGGGGGGGGGTTCACATTTTGTTTGTCAGGAGGGAGGGAGGGAGGGAAGGGACATTCATGTGAGGTTTGGCTGGAGGGAGGGATATAGCTGGCTTCTGGATTATTTGGGGTTAAGAGGACTTTGCTGGTTAGTGCTGTTTTTCAGCAGTCGCTGGCTAAGAGGCCAATGTATTACACTGCATTGAAATATGTAAATATGAGAAAGCATGATAAAAGCATTGTTATCACATATAAATAGGATTATACACGCTATGTGAGGTTTTTGCATGCATAATTTATCTTTCTTGGGCTAACAGTGCTTTTATCGTTATGTCCTGTAGGATTTGCGAGTTTGAGCATGAAACCATGCTAATTAGGTACTGTGATGCAAAATTATACAAAGCAGATAATTAGCTATGAACACAGAGATAAAGTATGCATAATAACTGCTCACAGAGGTTCTATCGTAAAGGAAATTAACTACACCTTCGGGAGGTATAATTAAGTGTTTTGCAATACAGTCTAAAAATAACACACATACTGTACTTTCTGGGCTCATTTGCATACATTGTCATCACCCATAACTACATGCACGAACCGCAAGTACGCAAGCAATGTTCAGTGCAGTTTAGTACATTGACTTCTAAGTCAGGCTGGTCAAGTTAGCTGGCTAAGTTTGGCTGAAAATTCACCTGAAGAACTGATTATAATTTACTGTTGTCTTTGCCATTCAGCAGTTTTTTGAAAATTGACCCCTCCCCCTCCCCCCAACTCAATAAGAAATAGCTCCAAGGAGCAACATCATGAAATGAAACTCCAGGGTGAAAGACTTAGAAACAATGTCAAGAAATATTTCTTCACGAAAAGAGTGGTGGATTCCTTGAATGTTCTCCCAGAAGAAGTGGTGAAGATGAAAGCAATTAATGAATTCAAAAGGGCATGGGACAAATACTGCGGATCCCTAAAGGCTTGAAGGAAGGAATGGTGTAACATTTCTGCATGCCGGAAACCTGCATGGAATGGAAGTTACTACCCTTAACAGAATTCATGGGGGGAATCTGCATGGAACGGCGGTTACTACCTGTAATGGAACGAATGGGATTAACCTGCACAGTACTACCCTTAACGGAACATATGGGGGTAACCTGCACGGAATGGCAGTAACTACCCTTAACAGAATTCATGGGGGGAATCTGCATGGAACGGCAGTTACTACCTGTAATGGAACGAATGGGATTAACCTGCACAGTACTACCCTTAACGGAACATATGGGGGTAACCTGCACGGAATAGCAGTAATGGTGCCATAAGCAAATTGTTGGGTAGACTGGATGGACCATTTGGTCTTTATCTGCCATCGTTACTATGTTACTTTGTATCAGAAAATATTTTTCTGCAGAATGTGTATTGGACGTGTGGAATGGCCTCCCAGCGGGGTTGGCAGAGACCGAAACAGTAAGGGAATTAAAGAAAGTCTAGGAGAAGCCCAGAGGATGCCTGGTTGTGAAGAAGGAAAAGGAAAGGAAAGCCAGAGATCAACTGGAATCTGCAGCAATTACACCAGGACTGAAATTGGGGAAAGACTACATGAGCCTTGTGATCCGTGTCTGCCTTCTACGTTTGTTTCTGTGATCCTGCCACATTCGTCTACTGGAATACAAATAAAGATTAACCAACAAGCCCTTTATATGAGATGACCTCAATACATTTGTCACTTCCTTTTTTGTGACAACAGTCCCTTCTCTATAATCCTGCCACCAGGCATGAGGCAAAGACAAGCACTCCCTCCTGTACCTCTAGGATGGTTAAACAGCCCTGGAGGTATACCGTTGTCCTTGCAGCAAAATACTGGTATGGCAACAGCTTTGCGTTTCTGACATTGAGTTTTGAAAAGGGCCAAGAGCAGGGAGGGCGTGAAGCTGTTAATTCTGCACAGATCGATAAGATGTTATGTCAGCATGTCAGTTTGCCGCTTGTAATGCTCTGCCTATTAATCAGGGACAGCTGTTTGGCAGTCCATCAGTGCACCAGACTGTCCATCCAGCAGTGAATCATAGGAATTAACGTGTGGGCGTATGTACATCCTTAAAGAGCGTTGAGCAACAGGTGTTTATGAAAGGTGTGGTCCTGGGGCGTGCTCTGACAAGGTTCATAGAAAGTAGTGACATAGGCATACATTTAAGGAAATCATAAAATGCAATTATGTTTGCATCACAGCATATTTTGGGATGAGAGTCGCACATTGGCATTTGTTCTTTACACACAGTTCAGGTTGTTTTTGCACCCAGCCAAAGGAACTCAAGCTTAATTGGATGGTTTCATCAATTAATAGTAATTTAGATAATAGGCACGTACAATTATGGATTGATAAAGAACAGTAAGTTCAGAACTATGAGGTATCCCAAAATCGGCAGGGGAGGGATGAGGAAGTGCAGACCTCTAATTGTTTGACATTGGAGACCTTCAGGGGTAGAGCAAATGTAAACAAAGGTGACACTGCAAGAAGTATTGTGCTGATTTACTCCTGAGATAGGAGCAGCATCAAAAGAGCTGCGGAAGCCAGGCGAAGGCTTAGGATTCCCTTCCATTCCAACTGTGTCTAGGCCAGAAGGAAATCTGCTCACTCCAGGACAAAAAAAAATCAAGAACAACAGTTAGACACTTGTCCAAATTTTCATTCTGCGGTCATGGCAGTGGAATTAAAAAATGTGTGAGAGAAGCACCAAGGGTCCGTAGTAGCTGGAGGATGGAAATGAAGCATATAGGGGTGTAATTGCCACCGTGTGCATGTTGCCCCAAAATGACAGAAGTATGATTGCATCCAAACTCCACGAAAGCATGGGGAGGCCAACACGCAAACACCCTGATGGATTTTGGCTAAGCTGGGAACATTAGTGATTTACCCAGCCAAAACTTACCCCTTCTGCTGGGCGAGAGATTCAAAATGCAGGGTTTGTCTGGCTTAAGACCAACCTTAGGGTTTCATTTAGTAAGCATTTTTCCCATACACACAGAACGGGAGAAAAGCCTTAGTAAATATGGACCTCTATATTAGTAGGTTACTATTTATGCGTATTCACACTCTTTGTGCAGGGGATCAGCATAAACGACTTAATGAAATTAAACCATCAGGAAGATTCTTCTGCCATGCAGACTGGCAATCATAGGCAAAGAAAGAGCATTAGGGTAGGTTCAATAACGCAGAACAATTCCTTTCCCTCAGTGATCCTGAGAGATTCTCAGTTCGATAGGCTGCAATTACGGAACAGGAGAGGATATTGGGTAAATGCACAGTCAAGCCACTGCCTGGTTCTTAATGAGAAACATGGTTCCCCTACACCTAGGGCCCTACTTACTAAAATACATTAAACATGCTCTGTGCCACACATTGTTGATGTGCGCTACTGCACCACGTTTAAGTGTGCAAAAGCTTTATTGAGTTAATGCTTTACATACACTGGAATAATTGGCCTTGAAATCCACATTACCGTGTGCATTCAATGCAAAACTTAAAGCATGGAACTAATGGCAGCATTAATGCAGATCTTTCGGTTAATGCAAAACGTGCTTCATGTCAATGAACTGATCAGCATCATTTTGCATTTAATCACCTTATTCAGAATTATTGGGGCGGGGGGAGGCATTACTGGTAACATATTAGCATTAAAGAAGCCGCTTTAATGCACATCCCACAATAATGAGGCGTTTAACGTGCTAGTGTGTTAATGCTTGTTTAGTAAATGGGCTCCTTGCAGGCTTCTATACTAAAACAGCACTAAAATCTGTTTATTGTATGCTAAAATAGTTTATCGCCATAGCACCCTAGGAACTGTGTGTGTTTATCACACCTAAGAGCACGTGATCATGGAGGGGGTCGGCAGTGTGATGCAAATTATTGGACAGCATGTAAATAGGTAAATGAGAAATAATTGCCTTTTCCAATGGTATGTATGTAACCCCATCTCTGGGTGGTGACTTTAGACCGATGGGGACATAAAAGAATTTGTATTTTTGGGGGCTGGATTCGCATACGCTGGCTCTCACACAAGTCCTTTTCCTCAGGAACTTGTCCTCTAAGATCTGGAATGACAGGGGTGCCGGCGTAAATCCGTTACTGCTGGGAATGCCGTTAGTGCCAGTTAACATACCGGAGACTCTCTTTGAGGGTCCAACAGATGAAGTAATGGCACAGTCCAAATACAGTTCTTAACCCCACAGCAGGTCTTTTCCCCATTAACAGCCCCTTCCTCTATCTGTGCAAGGGTCTCGCACAATCAGGACATGGGAAAACGCTCACCCTCCAGGACATGGATAAAATGAGGCTCCCCAGTGGACAGGGAATCCTTGTGTGAGCGGGGGAAAAAAAACCACCCTCTAAAGCTGGTAAAAATGGTAACACAGTCTAAGCACAGAGTTTCACGATTTCCTCTCTCCCCAGGGGTCCAAGTTTTCTCTATTTCGAATCCTTGTTGGCAAGGATCCCCAAAGGAACATACAGCTCTCCATGTTCCTCCGTCAGGGCGGGAAGGGGGCAGCAAAATCTTCCACCCAGGTCTCCTAACCAAAAGCCTGCTTTCCCCAAACCTGGTTCCAAACACCGGAAGCACTGAGCGGTGGGTCACCACCATTCCTCTCTCCTCTAGGAGGTTGCACAGGGGGAGGTCATCCCTCTCCTGGCACCCCTCCCCCCTCCCAGGGAAAGATTTCCTTGTGACTTCTCTCCAGGCAATAAACAGGCATCCCACAGACTTCCTACCATGAGAAATAGCAAATGTCCTAAAACCACCTGGAAATCCACCCAGCAGCCAAAGTGTGGACTGCAGAGGCAGCTTCCCAATCCTGAGATCGAATTTTTCAGAAAATTCTTTTTCTCTCCCTGCCCCATTTCCCCCCCTCGACCCCTTGACTCCCCTTTCCCCTGCGCCAGTTTTTTCCACATGTAGTCCCGCTTCGCTGCCACTGCCGCTCTCTCTTCAACTTTAATTTAGCACCGACCCTTGATGCAATTCTATCCTGCGTGTTTACAGTTTTTGTGTTCATTCACTTATTACTTTTTGGTGTTTTACTTCTTTAGTTTTGCCCTTCTCCTGGTCTTGGTCATTTTCTCTCCTCTTGGATCCTTTCCTTTCACAGAGCCCTTGGTTGCTAGGGCTTTCTGTACAGCTCCTGAACTGTGGTGCAGATTGGTGCGTCACGTCCCGTGGGACATAGTTCTTGGCGCACTTTTCAGATGTATTTGCCTACTTTACCAGTTACCTCTGCTAACTTTCAGGCCGATACAGTACCCCGTGATTGGACGCGCGTTTTCGACGCGCTAGCTTTACCCCTTATTCAGTAAGGGGTAATAGCGCGTCGAAAACGCACGTCCGACCCCCCCGAATCTAATAGCACCCGCAACATGCAAATGCATGTTGATGGCCCTATTAGGTATTCCCGCGCGATTCAGTAAGTAAAATGTGCAGCCAAGCCGCACATTTTACTTTAAGAAATTAGCGCCTACCCAAAGGTAGGCGCTAATTTCTGCCAGTGCCGGGGAAGTGCACAGAAAAGCAGTAAAAACTGTTTTTCTGTGCACCCTCCGACTTAATATCATGGCGATATTAAGTCGGAGGTCCCAAAGTTAAAAAAAGTAAAAAAAAAAGAACAAAAATTTGAAATAGGCCCACGGCTCGCGGGTTGAAAACCGGATGCTCAATTTTGCTGGCGTCCGGTTTCCGAACCCGTGGCTGTCAGCGGGCTCGAGAACCGACGCCGGCAAAATTGAGCGTCGGCTGTCAAACCCGCTGACAGCCGCCGCTCCTGTCCGAAAAGAGGCGCTAGGGACGCGCTAGTGTCCCTAGCGCCTGTTTTTACCACCGGCCCTAATTTAAATAAATTAAATTACTGTATCGCGCACATAGGAGAGTGTCCTGTGCGTGCACCGGGAGAGTGGGCGCTCGCCCGCTCTCCCACAATTTTTACTGTATCGGTCCATCTGTAAACTCCTTGTCTTAGATTGTACCAATGACTTTGAGCTTGTAGGCCTTTTTCATGAATTATGCTTATTGAACACTCCGGTATGTTTATTTTACATTGCAGTATGCTAGATGTCGCCTTTATGTATTATTGGGTTCTGTTGTATTTACCCCTTTGTTTTTGTTCATTTATAGATGGTTTGACTCATCCCTTTTGGTGAAACACGGTCCATGTCTGGGGAGCTTGTACTTTTCTTTCATTTATTGGATCTTGGATATTTATTAAAAAATGGACACTGAGCTATGAAACATTTCAGATTTACAGATTTTACTTTTTACAAATAAAACCCTAATTGGACTTACGGTACACTTTGCCCTTTGATCTACTGATGCATGTATCTCCACTTTATATATTTTTGCCAATAGATAATACACAACAACTTACAAGTCTCACATTCTCCTCCTCCTTGATGCTCTCTAGGGTGGAGAACAGATGGCATACCACTACAACTCCCATTTTCATTACTATGAATCACTACACCTTTCCAAGAAGACATAGGTAGTTTCTCCTCTATAACGTGGGGAGAGAAAATATAAACATTCCTTGGATGGTTCAAATCCTCCTGCAGCATCCTGCTGCAAGAGAAAAATGTTAACACACTGGATGGTTATGACTGCAACACATCCAGCCTACAAAAGAAATGTTAGCTTTAACAGGTAGCTTAAAATAAATCCAAGGACATTTTGTTTTTCAAACAATTTTTTTCAATTTTTATAAGAATGTTTTTTTCTGAATTTTTTTTGTGCAAAGAAAATACAGAGATAATAAACACATAAATAAATAAAAAGGAAGGTTCTTTTTCTGCTTCAAACATTCACAGAATTGAAATACATTCATTTAGCTGTACTTGAAATAATGCCATCCATAAACATGGCACAAGATTAGTTATAATTTTATTAAACTCAAAGTAAAGTCCATAGTGCAATAACATTGTAGGTCTTCTGATTTTCCAGACCTCTATCCCGGCAGGTCTTCTTGTAGATAGATGAAATAAGAATTCTATAAGTGACAATCCAAATAAAAACACATTCTTCCAAAAAAGGAAAAACATCACCCAGTCCTTCTGGTAAAAGAAAACCTCTCATTAGGGATAAACACATAGGGGCGGATTTTCAGAGCCCTGCTCGCGTAAATCCGCCCAAAACCGGGCGGATTTACGCGAGCAGGGCCCTGCGCGCCGGGAAGCCTATTTTACATAGGCCTCCCGGCGCGCGCAGAGCCCCGGGACTCGCGTAAGTCCCGGGGTTCTCGGAGGGGGGGCGTGTCGGGGGGGCGGGCCCGGTCGTCGCGGCATTCCGGGGGCGTGTCGGCAGCATTTTGGGGGCGGGTACGGGGGCGTGGCTACGGCCCGGGGGCGTGGCCGCGCCCTCCGTACCCGCCCCCAGGTCGCGGCCCGGCGCGCAGCAGGCCCGCTGGCGCGCGGGGATTTACGTCTCCCTCCGGGAGGCGTAAATCCCCCCGACAAAGGTAAGGGGGGGGTGTAGACAGGGCCGGGTGGGTGGGTTAGGTAGGGGAAGGGAGGGTAAGGTGAGGGGAGGGCAAAGGAAAGTTCCCTCCGAGGCCGCTCCGATTTCGGAGCGGCCTTGGAGGGAACAGGGGGAGGCAGCGCGGCTCGGCGCGCGCAGGCTATACAAAATCGATAGCCTTGCGCGCGCCGATCCAGGATTTTAGTGGATACGCGCGGCTCCGCGCGTATCTACTAAAATCCAGCCTACTTTTGCTTGAGTCTGATGCGCAAGCAAAAGTAGGCTGATCGCGCTTCTTTTAAAATCTACCCCATAGGGGCGGATTTTCAGAGCCCTGCTCGCGTAAATCCGCCCAAAACCGGGCGGATTTACGCGAGCAGGGCCCTGCGCGCCGGGAAGCCTATTTTACATAGGCCTCCCGGCGCGCGCAGAGCCCCGGGACTCGCGTAAGTCCCGGGGTTCTCGGAGGGGGGGCGTGTCGGGGGCGTGTCGGGGGGCGGGCACGGTCGTCGCGGCGTTCCGGGGGCGTGTCGGCAGCGTTTTTGGGGGCGGGTACGGGGGCGGGGCTACGGCCCGGGGGCGTGGCCGCGCCCTCCGTACCCGCCCCCAGGTCGCGGCCCGGCGCGCAGCAGGCCCGCTTTGCGCGCGGGGATTTACGTCTCCCTCTGGGAGGCGTAAATCCCCCGACAAAGGTAAGGGGGGGGTGTAGACAGGGCCGGGTGGGTGGGTTAGGTAGGGGAAGGGAGGGTAAGGTGAGGGGAGGGCAAAGGAAAGTTCCTCCGAGGCCGCTCCGATTTCGGAGCGGCCTTGGAGGGAACAGGGGAGGCAGCGCGGCTCGGCGCGCGCAGGCTATACAAAATCGATAGCCTTGCGCGCGCCGATCCAGGATTTTAGTGGATACGCGCGGCTCCGCGCGTATCTACTAAAATCCAGCGTACTTTTGCTTGAGTCTGATGCGCAAGCAAAAGTAGGCTGATCGCGCTTCTTTTAAAATCTACCCCATAAACTATATTTCTTTCCTTCCCAAAGGGTAAATACAATTTAGATCAATAGTTCAGCAGAAATAATTTACACTTATGGACAATATTAAGGAGTTATTTAGTGGATATAAAGAAAGTTGTACGTGGAAGTTGGGTTAGTGGAACTATATATATATATATATATCCTAATGGTTCTATAAAGATACAGGCTGTCTGAGTAGCAGGATGGGTGCAACTGCAGCTTAGGGAAACTAACTTCTCTGTAACTCTGGAAATAATCTGCTGAGATAAGATGAAATTAGCTTTGCTGCCAAATAGATTTAGAACTTGCACAATTTGGAAGCAAGCCAGGAAAAGCACTATCAAGGAAGTGCAAAGAGCAGCCTAGGTTAGATCGAAAGGAGAATGTCTTAGCCACCTTGCTGACCAATGACCATAACCTTTAGTATCTAACTGAATTTAAGAATTTATAATATAACCTGTATTTTGTTTTCCTGTCAGGCATTATCATAAGTATCTGTTTTGTGCATATACCATAAAAAATATAGCTTTTCATACTTTCACATAAGCTGTAGTCAGGTATCATTAAGTTTTTTTGTGTGATCCAGACTGCAAGACAAAAACCGCCATATTTCAGCTCACTACATTTGGTGATGAGGGTAGGATGGTGGTTATTTGTCTTCTGGTTTGCTAGAGATATTGCTATATAGTGAGTAAGTACCAGAAAGTAACAAAAAGAATACATGTCCTTCTTGCTGTTAATATTGGAATCATATGTAAATCTAGCAATGCTTCCATTGGCCAGGTTTCTGTTAGTGTATCTGTCTGGACCAGTCATGAAAAATGGAATGCTGTAGCACAGTTACTGAGCCAAACAGAGACAGCTGATGTGAAAGAGAGTGTGAGGCTGGGCAAAACTCTAAAATGACCACTGACATAATTATCTGACTCTTCTAGCGGAAGTTGGAAGATGTCAGGGACAGTCTGCAGGCATGTTGGATGCTTTTGTTTGTCTTCCCAGTAGCCGTTTCACTGTCAGAACATACTTCAGAAGGGTGTGTCTGATTTATAGCATCAGATGTAAGAACTGCTGTGTGCCCAAGTTCTAAAGAAAGACTCGGCTTTAGATTCAGGAATCTGTGCTCAGTGTCCATGTGCATTCACAGTAGACACACGGTTATGCAGACATTCATAACCTTGTCACAATGGGACAAGAAAATCCCTCTAATCAGGACATTTATGATTCTGTTGCTACAGAGGCAATTACCAGTGCTTTAGAACCTGAAAGGACATAGGGAGTTAAGGAGTTAACAGAGTTTACTGATAAGGGGAACAAAGCAGACAAGGTAAAGTGGGAGAAGTGGAGGATGGGGGAGACTGAACGTATCTCCCACATACAGATACAAGCAGACGAGAAGACTAGCTTCTATAGCTCAAAAGAATTCACTTTTCTGTTTAAAACTTATAAACAGACTGACAGAGAATTAAGAATGTGGGAATGCAAGTTGATATTTACGGAATATGAACTAAATGTAGTAAATCCCCTATGTACTTCTAGCTCCGTCTGGACAAAAATGAGATCTGCAATTCATGAAGGTGACAGGGAGGGAGATATGCCCCATCTAAGGGCTATCATGGAATTCTGGTGAAAACTGTACCTTGATGAGGGCTCCTTTCCTTCAAAAAAGCTGTTAAGGAATTCTTTAGCTGATAGTATTATAGCTGTACAACTGTTAGCCTTTCTCTATACTTTTATAGATCACTTCCCTGTAGAATGGATGGTAGGAGAGCAGATGAGTGCTGCTCACTTCAAGATATGGATTACAATGATGCTGGCCAGACCAATATTATCCCAAATAATGTGAATGGATCTGATCAGAAAATAGAAAGAAAGAGAGAGAGAGAAAGAGCAGCCTGTCTTGTCTAGTTTTCCTGAATATAATGTATGTTTTACTTACCCCTCCCTCTCTTAACCTCTGTATCTAGAAGTCAAAGGAATACCGTTTTATTGCTTAAGTTGCTGAGATCCTGCTTCCAGAAATGGGAGCTTAGATTGAAAGTGCATTCTTCTGATCTCAGTCAATAACAGTACAGTGTCTTCTCCTTTCAGACCAGAATGTCTGCTGCATATAACTGATTGTATTTGTATTTACTGCTGATAAGTTTGACTTCATTTTCAATTCCTGTTATATATGCAGTGAAATATAATAGATATTGTTTTAATTAGTGAAGGAACTTGTACATTAGAGAATGAGATACAGGATGTGAAAATGCTTATGGAAAAAGTTTTGTGGATGAATGTTTGCCTAAAATGCTGCTTTAGTTATTGGATAATTGTGCAGGAATGTAGATACGTCAGATCATAGTCTTGTTGAAAAAGGATTTAAAGCATGTGAAAGATAGAGAATAGTACTGAGTACAAATAAATTAATAGTGTTAAAATTTAGATTTCTTACCATGTACTTTTATCTCTACTGCAGCATGTTGCAGGAGCCACTGCTGGAAAACAATGGGATACTGTGTGGGTTGCCTTGCCTCTTTGTCATCAGAATGAATCTGTTTCTCCACAAACCCTAATGTAAGCACAGAGACATGAGAGACTGTTTATGGTGCTCACTTTGTGTTCGTCTGTACTACCTTTTGGGACGGCTGCATGGTTACAGTTATAAACAATCTTTACCGAACACTTTTCTATTATGCCCTTTTCCAGACTTTTAGTGAGAGATGCATTATGTGTTTTGTAGACCTGCATGATTTCAGTGATCATTTATTTTTCTAGTGTTTTAGGCATAAGTTCTTAAGTTTTCATTTGTTTAGATATTGGCTTGATGATATTATTATTCTTATGATATTTCTTTTTTTTAGTATTTTTCACGTTTTGGAGGACTGAATGTATTAGTGTGTAAGAGACAGTCTATGTTACCCAGGATAATCTCCATTCTCTAGCACATCAACTAGCAGAGACTCATCATTATACATTGGTTAACCATATGGTTCTAGACTTAATCCTGGAAGAGAAATGGGGTGTTTGACAAGTCCTCGAAGATGAACTTGGTGCCCAATGTTGTACCAAAATTTTAGATCACACCCCACAGGTACTAAATAGTACTAAATGATTACTTGAAAATTACAATTTTCCCCCAGGATGGGTCAAGGAACCCGATTGGGTTATTGATATGTATATTCTTTGTGGGAACAGATTAAGGCTCAGGGAGAGAAAATACTAATTTATGTTTTTATTCACCTTGCTATTGTGCTTGAAATAGCAGTCTTATTATGCATTGTGAAAGCTATTGTAATTCACTTTGTCACCTTTCCTCTAGGAAAAATAGAAATGCATATGACAGAATACTATTAATGGTTTCTTTGTTCCAGGTACTGGCAGGTGGAGTGTGGAAAATATTAAGGAGTTATTTAGTGGATGTGAACAACTTTAATGCAGAAATTGGGTTAGTGGAACAAGATAAACCACAAACTCTAACATAGATAGATAACCTAATAGTTCTATAAAGAATCAAAATGTCTGAGTAGCAGGATGGGTGCAAACTAGCTTCACAGTAACTCTGGAAATAATCTGCTGAAATAAAATGAAATTAGCTTTGGAGTGGAAGAATAGCGTACTGGTTAGCGAAGTGGGCTGCAAACCAAAACAGCCAGGGTATAAATCCTGCTGCTACTCCATGTGACTTTTTGCAAATCACTTCAGTCTCCATTGCCTCAGGTACAGAACTTAGATTGTGAGCTCTCTGGAGACAGGGAAATACCTACTGTGCCTGAATATAATCTGCTTTGAAGCACCTGAAAAATTGGAGTATAAATCATTAAAAAATCACCAGCTTTGCTGACAGATTTAGAATTTGCACAACTTAGAACCAAGCCAGGAAAAGGGCTATAAAGGAAGAGCAAAGAGCAGCCTAGATTAGATTGGAAGGAGAGCACCTTAGCCATCCTACTGACCAGTGACCAATCTTCAGCACTGTGTTTCCCAATATATCTTGATATCCTTCTCACAATGGGAAACTTTGAGGGAAGTATCATAGTAAACATCTTTTGCTACTTTATTGTTTTTTATATGTATATAACCTTTGGTATTTAAGTGAATATAAGAATTTATAATATATCCTGTGTTTTGCTTATTTATCAGACGTTTGTCATAACTATCTGATTTGTGCATATATTATACAGAGAATATAGCTTTTCAAGCTTTCACATAAGCTATAGTCAGATGTCATTATTTTCTTTGTGTGTTTGTGTGATCCAGACTACAAGGCAAAACCTACCATCTTTCAATCCACTACTACACTAAAGAAACAGGTGAAATTAATTAAACTTGACTTTGGGGAGGGACTGGATAGGGATTGTAGTGGTCAGGATGCAGTTTTAGAATGCACACAACACATGTTAATAAACATTTTATATGATATTCAGTAGGGACGCCTATCCTGTGGTAATAAACCACCATAAGCTTGTGAGAATCACAGCCCAGCTGCATCTCTTTGGTAGTCTGGATGAGGTAAGCTGCGATCACTGGAGTTCTTGAAAATTCTGTGATTGGCCTCTTCCCATAGCCATTCGTCTCTGTTCTCCTCCATATAATCCATGTCATATATGGGTATATATGGTAGTAGAGTTCAAAGTCAGATAGTACCCTTCAGCAGACAAGCCTCTCCCACAGAAGGTTCTGGTCAAATCCTTGACCAATGCACTGGTACTAGGTGCTACCCAGGTCTGGTCTTTCACATCATGATGTAGGGCCTGGTCAATGAGATCACTTTGCATGCTGATGCAGAAAGTTGTAGATGTCAGAGATAACTCACTGGTCACAGCAGATCCAGTTATAGGTGAAACAGCCTGCTCTATTTCAGGAGAACTGCCACCCATCTAGGATGCTCCTCCAGAAGAAACCCCAGAGCTGGAGCTGACTCTCCACCCCTTCATGGCTTGCATACAGTATTCCCTGTAGGTGTCAGAATAATAGCCCCCAGCATGGCCTGAATCCCCACACTGCCACAATGGTAAACTCCTGCAAGCCCCACTGGCCCTAATCTTCAACTGAGGCCTTCTTATGGCAGGCCTGCCTTGCTCGACACTCCTCTTAGCCTCCGGGTCTTTGGTCCTGAGGCTCTCCTCCACTAAGTATATCCAGCTGGGCCCACCTGGTTCTTTCTTCTCGGGCCTGCTGCTAGGTACAGAAGTGGCTGCCCCTTAGTTGTTTCTTCCAGGGCAGCCGCCCCTGCATCAACACCAGCTGATGGAACTGGCATCCTGGTTATTTCTCCTTTTGGTGCTGATTTTGGTGCTCTTATGGTTGCCGCTCCCCTCAAAGGTTTCAGATGGTGACTTCAAAGGCCCCTTTTGGACTACCTTTTCCCAGGCAGTGACTAGCTGGTGACCCAGGACAGTGGAAACAGTGAGCGTGCTGGCTAGTTTAGCCTCAGTGTACAGCAGGCCTAAACAGTTGCAGCACTGCAGCTGTAGCATCTGCACCAGCTAAAGTATAAAATAGTAGGTGCACTCCAATGTCTCCATGACCTAGCGTCCTTGGAGCATCAACTTACTCCTCCCCCATGGGGTAAAAAAGTGTATCTCTCTTCGCAGCACGGCACCAACAGATCCCACTGCTATGGCTATGGCGATGTCCCAGTCCAGAGATCCAGCACTGCACCCAGCTCCCCGATGATCACCGGAGCCTTCATCTGAGCAATCATCTGTTGATTGCTGGCTGTTACTAATCCCAAATTGGGCAGAGGTGGCCATTTTTACTGGATTCCGATGTCGCTTTTTGCTGTGGTATGTGATCTCTGCAATTTCTGCCGATACTATGCTGACGAAATGCTCTTTGTAGGCTGTGCCTCATGCTAAAGAGTTGTCGATGCGATCATGTAGTGCTTGCGTCCCCACACTGGTTTGGCCAATAATGTTGTACATTGGTGAATGCACCTCTTTCCCCTCCTCCTAGCGCACTTTTACTGTGTGCTAGCAGTTTCAGCGAGAATGACAGCCATTTAAAGTAGTTTTGTGGGTTTTTTCTACAAACATTCAGCAAGTTGCAAAAGTTGAAAAATAGCAGTTTCTAAATCTAAAACATCACAAGTTACACTCTACATTCCTCCAAGCCCCACATTCCCAGGCACCATCTCCACGTGGTGACTTAACAATGATAGGGACATAAAAGAATTTGCATTTTGGGGGGCTGGAGCCACACATGCTAGCTCTCACACAAGTTTCTTTTCCCCAGGGGACAGAATATCTTTGTGTGGGCAGGAAAAAAACGTGTAAAGCTGGTAAAAATAGTAACATAGTCTAAGCAAGGAGAGTCCCAATTTCCCCTCTTCCCAGGGCTGAAGACTCCAAGTGGGGGTCCTCAGAAGGTCTTAATTTGTTCTTACTCACGGTTCTCCAGATATCCAAGTTTTCTCTCTTTCTCTCTCTTGAATCCTTGATAGCAAGGATCCCCACAGGAACACACAACCCTCGATGTTCTCCCATCAAGGCAGGAAGGGGATAGCAAACCCTTCCTCCCAGGATCTTCTAACCAAATATTTTCTGCCAGAGAACCAACAGCCAGGGCTGGATTCTGGGGGTAGCCCTCTGGCCACTTTGAAGGCCCTTTTGGACCACATATAAGTATGAGCCCTGTGCCGCAACATAACCTGCACAATCCCAGGGCTAGCCATAGTCCATGTCGCTGGTAGGTGAATGCATCCAGGCACAAGACAGACAGGCACTGAAGACACAGAGTCCAGGCAGCACAAGCACAAGCCAAAGATTAAAGACAAAGAGTCCCAGTAAGAGGAGGATACAGATGAAGACTGATGACAAGGACTAACAGACCCAGGAGGGACCCAGGCTCCAGAATAGAAGGCAAGGGAACTCAGGACCAGAACTCAGGAACTCAGAAGACTATAACCAAGACTAGGAACTCAGGACCAGAACTCAGGAACTCAGAAGACTATAACCAAGACTAGGAACTCAGGAACAGGACTCTGAAGACTTGGAACCAGAATCTGGTCTGAAAACTGATGACACCAGAATGCTGAAACAGACTGAAGACACCAAACACTGGAACAAGGCGAAAACCACTGGAACCAGACAGACCAGAATGTCTGAACCAGACAGACCAGAATGCTGAAGCAGGCTGAAGGCACCAGGCGCTGGGACAAGGTGAAGACTAAGTCACTGGAACAAAACGAAGACCACAGGAGACCTTGCAGGATCGGAGACTTGGAAACAGGATTGAAGGCCTGGCATCAGGAAAGAAGGCAAGGACAAGGAACCCACAGAACAAGGAACAAGAATCCGGAGACCTTGTGAAGGCCAGTAACAAAGTCTGAAGAGCTCTTTTCTAAGGCAGCCATGGATGATGTCATCAGAAGGCACCGCGGCCTTTCCCGCCACGGGCCTTTTAAATCTTAAGGGCCGCATTGGAGATCGCCGGAGGCATTTCAGGGCCCCATCAGCATGAAAGCGGTTTCCAGCTGTGCAGGACAAGAGGTGAGCACAGCCGCTCATGGGACCCTCAAGTGAGCAGTAAACCTAACATCTTCTTTCCCCAAAACTGATTCCAAACACCAGAAGCACTCTGCAGTGGGTCACCACCATTCCTCTGTCCTCCAAGAGGTTGCAGAGGAGCATGTTGTCCCTATCCTGGGCCCCCCCCCCCCCCCCCCCAGCGAAATATTTCCCTGTGACCTCTCTCCAGGCAAAGCCCAGGCATCTCACAGGCTTCCTACTATGAACAATAGCAAAAATCCCCAAAACAACCTGGAAACCCACCTTGCAGCCAAGGTGTGGACTGCAGAGGCGGTGTCTTCAACCCTTCTCAGGAATTACAAGCAGGTTGCACTTGAGTTCAGGGGCAGGCCCAAAACCCCAACTAAGGAAAAACCTCCTACACTTTCACCTAACTCCACAACTCAAAAGTACTGCCTCCCAGCTCCCAGGAGAGAGTTGCTTTTATTTCCTCACCGGGGGTCCATACCAGCACCCTCAAAGGGAGGGGCTGTACTGAATGCAGCCTCCCCACAATCTCTAACTTACTGACCCTAGCTAAAAGAGTTAAACTAAGGAACAGGACTCTGTTATTGTCTGTTATTGTCATGTTATTACATGTTAAAGTGCATTTAAAAAAAAGATAAATATTGTGCAAAAGTTGCCACAGGTTTAGTGACTACATAATAAGCTTATCACTTACAAAAACAGCCATGAAAACCCACACTTGGGACACTACTTACTGGAGCCACATTGGAGGCAATCTACAGGCCCAATGTACAGGCCAGATCAGGTACAGGTAGTAGCCAAGAAAGATATAGAGAGTGAAAGAGCAGAGTTTTTCTCCTCAGCAAGCTATATAGGAGGAAAGGGAGAAGGGGTACAGGTGCACAGTAGGAAACCTAGGTAATACAAGCTCAGGTGTTACGCATCCCGGCCATGCTAGGCCCACACCCGTGCCTATTCACTCCAGGAATCCAGCTGCCAGCTCCGGTTCACCTTCGCTCGTGGCAGTGGGCAAGCCGCCTCCGTCCCCGAGCGCCTGCAGCCACCTCTGCCATTTCTGACTCCTGCTAAGTTCCTCTTGCACCTAGCAGGTCTCCCCGTGTGGGCCGCAGAGTGACGCCGCCATCCTGCTTCCTCTGGGCCCTGACTTAGGTGTGTGCGCGACTCGTGCACTGTTAAAGGGGCCGCAGCGGGAAAGTAGCCCGTGGCCCTGGATGATGACATCACTGGGCCTCTATATAAAAGTCAGGGCCCAGCCACTTGTTCCTTGCCTTGGCAACAGGTCTCCACGATTGCTAGTATGCTCTTTGCTTGTTCCTGGTTCCTGTTCCTGTCATCATTCCTGTCTCCTGTTCATGTCGTTGTTCCTGGTTCCTGTTCCTGTTTGTTCTTCGTCTGCTCCTCGTAGGCTTGGACTGATTCTCTGGTATTGACCCCTGCTTCATCTGGACTATGCGTGGACTGATTCTCTGGTATTGACCTCTGCTTCATCTGAACTACGCTTGATCTGATCTCCTGGCTCTACCTCAGCTCTGCTTCCGGTACTGTGCCTTTCTGCCGCCTGCCCTGACTCCAGCTTGCCTTGGACTCTCCTTGTATCCTACAGACCTGGCCTCTCAGGCTTCGGCCTATCTTTACCTGGATGCCTCCTGCTCCCCTCTGTTCCTGTTGGCATCTGGGTCTTTGGAATTCTGCCTCATCCAGACCGTCCTCGGCCCTCCAATACCTCTGTGGGTTCCTGGCATACCCTTGTCTACATCAACTGAGAGTTGTCACACGGAGGCCTGCCTAAGTCCAGCCAGCCCCGGCACCCAAAGGCTCAACCTAAGGGGAACGTGGGCTGGGATTGACAAAGCTCCAGTCGGCCTCCGTCTCCTAGACTGCTCTGCCACCCAATGGTGGGGACCCATAGGGCTTGCCCTGCGAGTAGTGTCAACCCCACTTCTGGCCAAGGGTCCACCATCAGCACAACATCAGGTCTTCAATGACTGCTTTCCGAGGACAAAGTCATTCTCAGGTACTGGTTCAGCTCACAAGTCACCAGAGAATATGTCCCCTGAATATGTCTGTCTAGGTACAATCCCTCTCTATCAATGAAAATGTGAACTCTTCAATTTTTTAATTATATTTTCCTTACTGTTGCTAAGGGCTGAGGGCTGGTATGAATCGTATAGAATCCTGCTTTTCCGGTGTATCTTTGTTTCCTTTCCTCCTCTTTCACCTTCTCCTTGATGAAACAGAATAGTTGGGAACAGGCACCTGAAGGTTTATAGTGAGTCTACATAATTTATAACGGTAATAAAGCAACATCAGGCAAAGGTGTCAAATAATTACTTACCACCAAGTTTCCCCGGAAGCTGTCTGGGAGTCCACCACCCAAGTTCCAAATGCAAGGCCTGCTGCAACCATGTCACAGATGGAATTGCATGAGGTGGATGCAGCGCACACACCGTGCCGTTAGAATTCGGGCAATGGGCAGTAGACGGTGGTTGGCAGCCTCCCAGGTAGCTTCCATGGAACCCCACATACTGCACTCTTTTTAAATACCCCACCCCCACCTGCAGCTAAAGGGAAGACTTCCTACCACCGCCCCCCCACCCCCACCTGCAGCTAAAGGAGAGACTCCCTACCCCTACCTGAAGCTAAAGGGAAGACTCCCCACTCCCCCACCTGCAGCCAAAGGGAAGACACCGCACTCCCCTACCTGCAGTGAAAGGGAAGACTCCCCACTCCCCCACCTGAAGCTAAAGGGAATATTCCCTACCTCCCACCTGCAGTCAAAGGGAAGACACCACACTCCCCTAGCTGCAGCGAAAAGGAAGACACCCACCCCTACCTGAAGCCAAAAGGGAAGATACCCCACACACCCACCTGCAGATAAAGGGAAGACTCCCTACCCTCCCACCCACCTGCAGCCAAAGGGAAGACACATTTGCAGAGGTCTCACAGCAGTAAGTCTTATTGCCCAGGAAAGTGCAGGGCATACAAAGAAAAAGGCACATCCACTTGCAAACAAACATTTTTCACATTCTGGTAATGGCAAACACATGTGAGACCAACATACATTTTCTCACAGACTGGAAGTTGTAGGTATTTATTGTTATTCCTTTAAAAAAAAAAAATGTGTATTGCATAGTGCATCTGTGGTAGGGATGGGCAAACCTTTCAACCTCGGGGCTTCATTGGGATATGCTGCTGTTCCAGGGGATTGGGGGTCCTCCTTGGAGGTTTAGCATGCTGTGATCTCCCTGGAAGGTTAGTGGAGGAATGGGGGGGTGTTCCCTCTCAAGAGATTTAATGGAGAATCTCTGTATTTTACAAATCATGCTGCTGACATTTGCATAGAAATATACTTAACGACAATCCTTGTTGGGGTTTTTTTCCTAACAGCTTCTGCCTCAAACCTTGCTGCTCCCTCTCAGTGCGAGTCTTCACTCATGCTGCTTTTTAATTTTCCAAGGATTCATTTTGGGCAAGCACCAGCCTCCTCTGCTGCTTGGTTCCTGCCAGTAAAACAATGCCCGGGGCCAGGGTTGCCTTCAATGCTTTCCTTCCCTTTTGAGCACATGTGCTTGCAGGCTCACAGACCGACTCAAGAGGGCAGATCGTTGTCTCCCCCCCACAGCTTGGTACCCATGGCAGTCACCCTGCTTGCCCACCCCTTGTGATAGCTGTGCCTGCCAGGACACTTTTAAGTGCAACGCCATCTCCTCAACAACGTGGTCTGATATTTCTGTGAGCGCCACAGCAGCTACAAACCCCCCCCCCCCCTAACACCATCCCCCACAGTACAGCCAAAGGAGGGATTAAAAATGCTCTCACTGCTGTTCCTTCATATCCGGCGCAGGCTGCCTCTCACCGCTGACCGCTGCAGCACTCCCTGAACCTCTCCCACTACAGCAGCACGACCTGAACCCAACACGATGGATTGGTGATGCCGGCGAGGAGACCACAGCTGTGCGAGCTGGATGAAAAGGTCCTGTGGGCTAAAAGTTTGCCCACTTCTGGTCTAGGCATTTAAGTGTGAAAGAAATATAATAAAATGTAATTTAAAAAATAAATACATCGAAGGATGACAGCATAGAGACAGAAATGTATGGGGGGGTAGGGGCCAAAGCAAGGCACATATTTATCAAGCTACAATAGTATTGCATTTGGACATGTATATTGCAGGCTTGTCCTGGTATAGGAGCTTATTATGTAATAATTCTAGGGCCTATGTAGTATGTTTAAAAGTTTAATTTGCTTTGAACCACATTGTTTTATTTGTTAGAGGTCTTGTGGCTATTTTAATTGTTGTTTTCTTCTGTTTATATGTTTCGTAATGTATGCTACATGCTATTGTTTTATGCGATTTTGTTTTTATTGGTTGTTCTCTTTTATAAATGTTTTGCTGTAATCCGCTTGGAATTGTTGACAGGCAGAATATAAATAATTTAAATAAATAAGATGAAAGAGGTATCCAATCTCCATGCTTACATTAAATCTCAATTTGTTTGTTTTATTTATTTTAAACAATTTTTAGCCCACCTTTTCAGGTTCAAATTGGCTCAGAAGACCTCAATAAAGCTTAGTAGCCTTTTTGCTACCCGCAGTGCCTCATCCACCTGTAGGCGCATCACTTCTACCTCTGTTTCAAGGTCCCTGTCTTCTGGTTATTTCTCTTGGCATTTGGGAGGGCTTCACAGAAGTAGTCAAAGATTCTGGCTGGATTCTTCAGACCTCTGTACCCTCATGCATGCTACAGACAACTCTCCGAGTTGATGATTGAATCGTACTCTCAAAGAATTAACGCCTTCTCGAATTCCTCTTAGCACAGTTTGACTTGCTTCCTTACTGCTTTGCAGCATCTAAACATCACTGTAGAAATGCTGAATGTGTTTGGGGATTATCTGGAGACTCTACTCCATACTTTGCCTCATTCTTGCTTGGTTTTCAATAACAGCTGGAGTAGAAATGGTAGGCAATGCATCTAGGCATGGACCATCAAGGATAGCCCAGTGGTAAGAGCAGTGGGCTAAGAGTCAGGGAAACCAGCGTTCAAATCCCACTGCTGCTCCCTGTGACCTTGTACAAGTCACTTTACCCTCCAATACCTCCAATACCACTCAGAGTGGTGTTCTTTCTGAGTAAGGTATTTGTGTCTGCAAGGGCTGGGAAGGTCCATCTCCATAGATGGTGCTCCTCTTCCATCTCCTTCACCTGTAGGACCATCAGTACCAGCTCATTATCCTCTGCAGCTTCATTTCCCGCCTCTCCACCACTATCAGTGCCATTTCTGGCTTCCTCCTCCTACAGGGTACCTGGCATATCCTCCATCCGTTTGGTTTCCTCCAGCTCTGGTGGCTCCTCAGTTGTTTAGGACTGATGCCCTGAGATCCACTTATTCAAGGAGCAATATTCCTCCTAGGAAATGAAAACAGTCGGGCCCGAATTTAGACAAAAGCAAAGTAGGTAACCGTCTCTAGCACAATATTTTGATAGGTGCCTCAGTGCCACTGCCCCTGATGCCAGGCCTCCATGCAGGCCTGCGGCCTCTGTCCTCTTTTCTGCTGCCCTGTACGTTTGCCTTGATTAGAATGTAAGCTCTACCGAGAAGGGACTTCTCTTATGTGTTTTTTGAACAGTGCTGCATATGTTGAGTAGTGCTATAGAAGCGATAAGCAGCAGCAGCGGCAGTAGTAGAAATCTTCCATGAGTCCAGAGGCAATAGCAGCTGCAGCAATTCCTTGAAGATAACTCAAGTACAGGGCCAGTCAGCAGGCGTGCAGTCACAGACCCTGCGGCAGACCCATCCCCTTCACATAGGTTTCCGGCTACCACAGAAACCCATGCACAGGAGTTGCTGCAGCTGCAGGCTAGGGGGAGGTGGGGGTTGTATTTCAAAATGTAACCTTAATAACTCAAAAGTCATGCTTTGGTTTTACAAACCTGCTTGAAAGGGTAGGTTGCGATCTTATTAGAACAAAATCCCAACAAAAACACATTTGGTTGCAGGTAACAGAAAGATCCCAAACACCTGAAAAAGAAAACATGACACACAGAACATAGGGAGAAGACAAAATGCAGTCTCTTTGTGGTACTTCCCCTTCTGTACCTCAAACTGGAAACTGGATTCAACTGAAAATAAGAATACAGTTCAGAGTGGTAGCACAGTTCTTAGGTCGTGCCACTCTGTTCAAGCCAGCCAGCATCCCTTTCTTCACATCTATAGTGTTCCAGAAGCTAGATTTACTATTCTCTATTATTTTGTATGCAACTCAGCCAGAAAAATGCAAGCAGAATGCAGGGAACAGAGTCCTAAAGCAGAAAAAAACTGCTTTTCTGTACATCCTCCGACTTAATATCATAGCGATATTAAGTCGGAGGCCCCCAAAATTAAAAAAAAATCAAAAATTTAAAAAATTTTTTTAAATCTGCCCATGGTCCACGGGTTGGAAGACAGACACTCAATTTAGCCGGCATCCGTTTTCTGAACCCGTAGCTGTCAGCAGGTTCAAGAACCGACGCCGGTAAAATTGAGCGTCGGCTGTCAAACCCGCTGACAGCCGCCGCTTCTGTCAAAAAGGAGGCGCTAGGGACGCGCTAGTGTCCCTAGCGCCTCCTTTTACCGTGGGCCCTAATTTACATACCCGGCCTTCCTGAATCGCGTGCCCGGAAGAGTGACCTTTGCACGTGTCGGGGAGCGGGCGCTCGCCGGCTCTCCCACACGTTTTTCTGTATCGGCATGAAAGTTGACTGATTCAGGGGCTATGTGTACAAAAGAACAATGTGAAATAGAAGATGATCATTCAAATAATGTTAAAAACAGAAAATCCTCCACAGTACATACTTCCGGTATGCAGAGATTGCTTACCTGTGCATTCGTGCTCTTCAGTACTGTAAAGTTAAATAAGACTTCAGCGGTGGATAAGCACAGTAGATTTCCTGTCTGCTGAGATGCCAATCGGTTCACAAGCTGTGCGCTGAGCCTTTGTGCTCAAGCTGATATCTATAGCTACACCACTAGTTACTGTGGAGGATTTTCTGTTTTTAACATTATTTGAATGATCATCTTCTATTTCACATTGTTATTTTACATACATAGTCCCTGAAGCAGCCCACATTGTATGGGCGAAACTCAGCTCGAGTCGGGCATTGGTTTTTTACTATTTATAATTGACGCATTTCTTGACACCGATCTCATTTTGTTTTGGTCACATTCCTGCTGCGTTTAATTGGCTTCCGTATTGTTTTTCTGGGACGATTATCTGTGAGGCACACTCCGCACTAGGGCTTAATCCCAACTCTGTCCTGAAACCCTGGAATAAATTCTCTGAAAGGTGGAGGGGAATTAACCTTCAAGACCCAATGCGTTCATATGTTGTGACACCAAAGAGACTCTTGACACAAGTATTGCACTCCAAAATTAAACAAAACATCAATATTCAAAATTAAACATTTAAATGGATCACTTGGAGTTAGATGTATAATTTAGAGTTAGATGGATAACTTGGAGTTAGATGGAAAACTTGGATAACATGGAGTTAGATGTAAAACTTGGATAGCATGGAGTTAAATGAATAACTTATGAGTTAGCTGGATAACTTGTCATTAAGAAGGATAACTTATGAGTTATCCATTTAAATAGCTTTGAATATTGACCTCAAAGTCTTGATTGAAAAATAGTGCAAGTTGAAACAAGTGGCAATCTACAGTAAGTGGAATGAGAAATCCAGAAATTTCAGAAGGATTTTTTAATCCTTCCTGGTGTGCCCTCCCGGAATCCCCTCAATTCTTTTTCTGGATTTCAGGATTCCCTTGGACAGATTCTGGGCTCCCTGATTGCCAAAGACCCTGGCGAGCTGAATATGCAATGCTTGAATCTCTCCTGCACACTTTTCTCCTTCTCCCTTCTTGGGTTTTTTTGGACTCCTGGATGACTGGATCAGAGCTCCAAATGGGCAGCTCCCTTCTTGTCTCCTCTCCTCCTTCACCGCTGGACAGACAGCTGATACACACTTCTCGCCATTCCTGTGTAGATCTTTGTTCAGACTCCAATCGGGTGTCTCCTCAGAGCAGGAATACTCTGCACCCCACTGCTGGCTTCCCCAGGAAAAGTTACTTATAGTGTAGGATCAGAAGCACCGCCACAGGAAGCAGTCTATCTGGCCCACTATACCCATGATAGACTATGGAGCAACAGGGACAAATGCAAGTTTTACCTCTTACCAAACCGCCCACTTGCTTCACCCAGCCTCCTGATTCCTAATCCTTCTGAACAGAACTCCTTGGGCTGCTCTAACCCAACACAAAATTGCACCACTGTGGCCCTTCCTAGAGGGAAGAGCCATAGCAAATATTTTAGCCTAAGACTCTGCATAGAACTAGCAAAGGGATCATAGGCTCCTTTACACTTAGATAAAATATTGGTTAATGTCAAAAACATTTTGGGGGCAGGGTTGTCAACTGACTCTGGATTTTCAAGACAAGTTGATCCAGGCCTGGTTTTGCTGCATTGCATGCTGGGGCTTGATCTGCTTTCGCTATTGCATTCCCTAAGAAAAGAAAGACTATTGCGTACCTGCATGCAAGAGAGTAAGACCAGGATTGGATCAATCTGTCCTTAAAATCTGGAGCCAGTTGGCACCCTATTTGGGGGTGGAGGCATAAGTGTTGAATGGAAAGTTTACTTTTAGACCTCTGAATTGAATTTTTATGTCTGTCAGTTGCCACTTTTTTTCTTTCCATCTTCACTTTCTTCCCCTGGACTTTGGAAATAAGTGACCAAAAATATGCAAAGTCTTGGCACTTGTATGACTCAAGCCCTTGTTGAAGAAGGTGTAATATGTGAGGAACTTGTGTCCTTAAAGTCTTTTGAGTGCAGTCCTTTTAGCTGGCATGGGGAGTGTTGCCGGAATAGGGAAGGCTTAATTCTGGTCTTTGGCCAGGGTAAAAGCCTACTGAGACTTTCCAGGTGTTGTAAAAGCTCAGGATTGTATTTATGTATTTCATTTTAAATTCTTATATTCCGCAGCCTCCAAACACAGTGTTGAGTGCGGATTGCAACAATGATGGAGGCAAACTTGCATTCCATTTAGAGGAGATGACCAATGCCAGGGACATCTCCAGACAGGGGGCGAGCCAAGAATGGAGAGGGCAAGCCAAAGTCACATTTACACACATCACGTGCCCCCCTCCCCCCCCACCATTAAATTGGCTATAAAAGATACAATAAGAAAAAGTCCCAGTCTTTCTGTGCAATTAAAAAAAAAAAAAAACAGTCTGTTTCAGCCTCCCAGTAAAACAATTATTAAAACTATTTGTTAGCCTCATTCAACCAATTCTTCTATTTCTTTATCAGAGTGAGGTCTAAAGTTTATGCAAGAAAGGACAGAATTTAAGTATAAACCCTGCACCTCCAGTCCTGCAACACAATCTGCATCCCCAGAAAGTCCCACAACCACGGCCCTAGGACATTGACTCTTATACCATTCAAAGTAAGTCTAAAAACACGGCTTTTTATAAGGAGAATGAAGAAAAACAAACAAAAGCAAAGTAAGCACCAAGAAATCAGTTTTTCATTTCTTTTTACTATCTCCAAACACAATTTAGAGTGTTAAATTTAGACGTGAACCCTGCTTTCCCTGTTTTCCAACCAACATTTCAACTAAATTCAACTTAGAGTTTTTTATTAGAACAAATATGTTACAGTCCAATGATGGCACCCCTATACTTTATGTTATCTATACTAATCAACTTTTATTTCTATTTGTGCCTTTCTGTAAACCGTTGTGATGGTAATCTAACTTAATGACGGTATAGAAAAGTTTTTAAATAAATAAATAAAACTTTCAAATTCTGTTGTCAGTAACAGCAGCACAGACAGCTTCCACTGTCAGACACTTTGTGAAATAACACAAAACTAACAAAAAAGAAACTTAGAACCTATACAGCAAAACTGTCATACCATAACAGCACTAACTCCAAGGACTCAAACAGTAACAGTTTTACCTATGAAGAGGCAGAACTGGAAATATTATACCAGGCCCTAAAACACAAATACACCTTCTATTAGGAAAAAAGAACAAGCCAGACTGCTACAGACCCCTACACAGAAACTACATGCCAGCAGAATACCTCACCTCAGTCACACATGCAGAACACAGATAGACTCTCACCAGATAAAGATTAAAGAGTCCATAAATATAAATATAAATATGCAAACAAAAACGGAACTGTAAACTGCAACAAGCCATACTCTGTATGTGTTGCAACAATGGAAAAACTGAAACATTGCCATTCCTCATAAAACATCAAACAACAAAATCAAGAAATACAAAATATGTACCATACTAATACAAAGAAAAAAATTTTCAAAACATTTTATGAACAAAATAACATCCAATAATTTAAAAATCATATTAAAATTTTTAAAAATTTACCAAACATCAATAACATATTTCAAAAACAGCAAACACATCAAATAACATCCAAAAATGAAAACAAATAGGATAAATAAAATTCTCCGCTTTCCATATCTGGGAACTTTTGATTTCTAGTCACGTTGAGATGGTCCTGGAATAGTGAGGGTGCACAAACTTTATCTTTTTTCTCTCCCCCATATACCCACTCTAACACACATGTTCCATCTCTTTCACACACACTCCCTCACATATAAACAGATGCTCTCTCCCACTCAGTGGCTCTCCCTCCCTCACAAAAACACAGATGCATAGGCACTCTCTCCCACTTAGTGGTTCTCTCTAACACACACACACACAGAAACTCCCTCCCACTCGGTGGATCTCTCTCTCCTTCACACTCAGACAGGCACACTCTCCCACTCATCACACATAGACACACTCTCATAACCACTAGCTCTCTCTCTCCACTCACACACAGGCATTCTCACATTCAGTGGTTCTCTCTCCTTCACTCACACACAGCCTCACATACAAGAGCACTATCTCTCCCTCTCTCACACACATACAGGCTCTCTCTCACAGGTTTGCCCTCTTACACACACAGACTTGCTCTCTTTCTCTCATATACACACACATTTACTCTCACTCACTCACACAAACTTGTGGCCACCCTCTCTCTTCTCAGCTTCTTCTTCTTTGCTGGGTCATGGGTCCTCTCTTCTTCATTCTCCAAGGGATGAGCTCCATGGAGGCCTGTTGGGATTCACTGTCTTCAGCTTCCAGCAGGATGGGCTACATTGGCGGCTGCTGGATCACTGGTTCGCTTGTGTTTGGGGAGACAATGCAACCCCCACTAACTCATGGTCATAGCATGGGCCATAGGTGGCAGCAGGAGTCGCATTTAACCAACATCATAACCTGCTGCTGTGAGGCTAGTCTTGCAGTAAGAGCTGCAAGATTGGCCCGACAGCAGCAGGAGATGGCATTTACTTAAACATGACTCCTGCTGCCAACTGAGGAGCAGATGATGGATCACATTGATGGTTTATCCCTACCTAATCCAATATTTAAAACTGGGGTGGCAAACCATGTTTATGGGGTGATACTTTCTGCACCTTGCCACCCCATAATGACACCTATGAACTGGACTAACATAGAGTTAATACCTATACAGTAGCCATGATATGCTGTAACCAACAGTATGCCAGAAGCAAAGGCACATATGTTTACATTACAGAATGAGGTCACAGAAGGTACGCGCAGTGTGTACAGCTGTTGAGGTTTCTGCATTCCTTCTGTAACCCTTCCCCCACGTTCTATTTATTTCTTCCAACATAAGGAAAGTTGGAAAGGATTATGTAAAAGGAATACATGTCTGTCTGACTGTCTGTCTGTCCATGGATAAAATAACTCTCCAAAGAAAGGCTGGAAAGTCAGAAAATTTAGTGCACAAGAAGAAAATGGGATTATCCTGGATAAGCTAGAAAACCAGAAACATTTCCCTTCTATGGGAGGTGGCCAGAAGCTGTGGGACATAGGTGACAGCCCCTTAGTTTACCCCTAGCAGCCTCAGATCATGACCCCTTTTTAGAAAAAATGGTTTGGTTCTTGTGAACTTTTATTACCTTTCAGGTAATTGATAGGGGATGCGCTGTCTTTTTTTGTTGTTGTTGTTTCAATTGTGCACTTAGGGGTGTATTTTAAAAGAATTGCTCATGTTAAAAAGCCCATATATGCGAGTATATGGGCCGAGCGCGAGCAACGCTTGTTTTTTAAACTTGCAAATTACACGTGCGCCCGTAACAGAAGCTGAAGAAAAAAGGGGGCGGATTTAAGGTAGGGCGAGGCCAACGTTTATGTATGTAAATCCCGATTTTAAACCCGGCGAATGCAGCGCGCGTCGGTCTGTTACCTGCGCATGTTTACTTCTGCTCTTTTTCAGGTGTGAGTCAGAATAAAACTCGTTATAGCCAAAAACTGACTGGGTGAGGGGTCTGGGAAAACTGGGGAGGGGGAGTGCAGGCTGAAGAACCAGAGGACCTAGAGGTAGATTGGGCAGACTGGTGGACTACGTTATTTCCTTCATGTGCACATGTTTTAAAATTTGCTCACTTGCGCGCGTGTAAAAGCCGACAAGACCTAAGGAAAGATATGCTAATAATGTTTCCTTGCATAACCGCTTAAAATTAGAAGCACAGATGTGCAAACGATTTAAAATTCCAGTGTATGTGAGCTTATGTGGGCCCCACGCACTCTTCTTAAAGTTACCGTCTTCTTTTTTTTTTTTTTTCCAATAAATCTTTATTGAGGAATACAACAGAAAAAAATCAAACCAGAACATGAAACTATAATATTAATGTTGCATACCTACAAGATTTTCATGAAGTACACCCCTCCCCACTCCCACCCCTCAATTTTGAAGCAGCGAAATCTCACTATCATAAGGGAGCAGTAATCACATATATTGGGGGGGAAAAAGCATCAATTTAAATAGAAAACAAAAAAAAAAAAAAAAAGAGACGAGACTAAGACAGAAAGAAAAGGTAGAAATCCCAGAGCTGACGATGGAACCCGTAGATCCTCACATTCACCTGGTCACTCATCCGGAGTCAGGCAATTAACGGAGGAACTGGAGCCAAATCTCCTCAGAGAATAACGTCTTCGGGAAGAATCATCGGTACATCGAGCCATATTCCATCTGAAACAGATCAATCATTAACAATCTCCACATATCCGCTGTGGTAGGGCTAGGCTTGATCCAGTGAAGGAAGATACATTTCTTAGCAATTAAACCCACCTTGGAAAAAAAAATATGTTAGCAGAACTGACTCTCTCATCCTCATTATCATTATTCAAAAGACAAAGAGCAGGACCAGCGCATGTCAGTATCCATCAAAGTACTGAGCTGCACGCGTAGAGACTCCCAAATGGCCTGTATAGCTGTGCAGTGCCAGAAACAACGAATCAATGAAGCTTGCAAACTGCCACATTTAAGACACTTGTCAGCTGCTATTAACCCCATTTTGCATGCTCGCTTAGGCGAGAGCATGGGCCAATGTAAAACTTTAATTGGTAGCTCCTGGAGATTAACGTTTGATAGATACCTTAGGAATTGAAGCATAACACTCTCTTAGCATAAGTACATGAAGTTCCCGCTCAGCATCTGCCTGCCATTTCTGGTCAAGTTTATCAAAAATGGGGTAGGTTTCAATGTGCTGTAAAAGGCATATAAACTCGATAAGGAACCCTGTTTATTGGCAAATAATTTTAATAGAGCAGAATAAGAGGAATTTGTTGCGATCCTGCTCTTACCTCCTGCTTCTTGTCCGGTCCGACCCTTGGCGTCATCTTACCGGCACGGCAGGAGCCATGCCGGTGGTACCTGCAGCGGCAGGAAGCCACTATAGTGTCGGTGCGGCTCCTGCTGCACCGGGCTTTTCACTCGTGGCAGGAGGCCACCGAAGCTCCCTACTCATGTCTGGAGCCGTGCGACAGTGTTCCTGCGGTCCACAGGCCGTCGACGTCACTGCTGTCCCACCCTGTGGCACAGAGCCACCTGGGTGCACCCCTATGCGGCAGGAGGCTGCCAACATCACTCCCATGAGGCCAGGAGGCTGCCGACCCTACCTTTCTTCTCCGTGGGGAGAAGGCCCTGTATCCCCGACCTTGCCTGGAGTCCAGAGCTTCCCTTGTTGCCTTTCCATGTGGCAGGGAAGCCGCCTCCGACGTACTAGGCCTGGTTCACGGCCTAGCTCTTCTCCTGCACTCTTCAACAGCATGGGCGCTATCCAGGGTCCTGCCCCTTCCTCCTAAGGGGCGAGGCTGCATCTTCTTCCAGGACTTAAAGGGCCAGCAGGGAGTGGTCCCTCTGGCTCCACCTGGATGACATCACATGGGTGTTTCTTCTTCAGCCCTACTTAAGGACCTGCAGTCACTTTCAACTTGCCTTCGCAAGGAATCAGTCCTTCTCCAGGATTCCTCGTCTTCCGTTCCTGCATGGCATTCTTGTATCTTCATGAGATCCCTCGTTCTGATGTCTCGCCATGAATATTCCAATGTCTGCGTCTTCTGGTGATCAATCCATCCTCAGTCCAACCCCAGACCTGTCAGGTGCGTCTTCATGTCGGGTTCCTGGGACTCAGTCCAAGACGGATCTTCACCTTCAGCATCTGTGTCTTCATTAGTACCTCTTTGCCAACTTGAACTCTAGTATCTAGTTGATGCCTGTTTGGGGTCTGCTCCTCCGTTACATGGACCGCGACCAGCCAGGTTTGGCTGTGTAAGGCGCGTGGGGTGGCAACGCTCCTTCAGTTTTAACCTTCGTCCTATGTTATCGTCTGACCTTCGTCCGGTCTGATCTTCGTCTGGTCTGATCTTCATCCAGTCTAATCTTTGTCCAGTCTGATCTTCGTTTGTATCCTGTCTTCATCAGCTTTCATGTTCCAGTCCTCAACCACCTCTGCCTCATGCCTGGCCTGCCGCCTCTGCCGCTCCCTGCGGCAGGTCCAAAAGGGCTTGAAATGGTCGAAGGACCATTCAGAGACCACCATTGTGTTGGTGGCCTCACGGAGGCATGCAGGTCCGGAGGTGGGTCTGATTCTCCAGTTCCCAAACTAGGGATGTCTCTCCATAAGGGCACACAACTCTCGTCCTGCGCTGGAGAGCGCCCCCTGGTGCTCTCTTCCATCACAGCACAACAGAATTATCCAATGCCCCAGATTCCGCTGACTTGATCTTCTAAAAATGGGCCCTAATTTGCCCATCCAATAAAAATTGCCCACTCTGGAAACTCAATTTATCTCTACACTCCTCAAAAGAGTAAAATTTCCCGAGCTGGGATCTACAAAATCTTGCAAAACCCAGTCTGAAGGGACTTGCCAGTCTGTGTCTTGTTTAGCACCAAAGAATTGAGCCTCAGGTTAACCCTTAGGGGCAACTGTAGTGATACAAGGATACAAATTTATGAACTAAAGTCCAAATGCGCCAGCCAGCCATCACTAACCCAAAAGAATGTTGACATCCCTTCAGTTCTTCCAATCTAGCATGTAAAACAAATTGCTAAGACCAGTTGATAGTCAGTATATTTGGAATTAGCAAATAACCAGTCCCCTAAGAAGCGTAAATTTGCTGCCCAAGTATTATATAACTTAAAATCCGGAACACTAGGAATGTACACTGATTTTTTTTTTGTGCTGTTTTTGTTTCAGATTTTTTTGTGCTTAATTTCATTTTGTAAATGGTTCAGGGGTGGGGTTTTTTGTGTTTCCCTAATTTTGGACTTACTGTGCACTAAATCCCATTAGTGCACACTAACTATAGTTAGTACACATTAACATTCAGTTAGTGTGCACTAAGTCCCGTTACTGTGCGCCTCGCTGAACGACCTCCTGCAGTCAATCTCCTGCCGGCGCCATTTTCCGTACGGAAAACGATTCGCGGCGGGAAATCACTCCCTGACCCCCGCTGGACCTCCAGGAACTTTTGGCCAGCTTGGGGGGGGCCTCCTGACCCCCACAAGACTTGCCAAAAGTCCAGCGGGGGTCCGGAAGGACCTCCTGCCGTCGAATCCTGTTGGTCTATGGCCGCCGCCATTTTTCGGCGCCATTTTGGAAAATGGCGCCGGCTGAAGACAACAAGATTCAATAGCAGGAGCCCGTTCTGGACCGCTGCCGTTCCGGACCGCCGCTGGACCACCAGGTAATTTAAGTTATTTGGGGGGGGGGTTCGGGAGGGTGGGGGATTTAATTTAAAGGGTCGGGGGTGGTTTTTAGCGGGTTTTAGTGTGCCGGCTCACGATTCTAACGATTTATAACGATAAATTGTTAGAATCTCTATTGTATTGTGTTTCATAACGGTTTAAGACGATATTAAAATTATCGGACGATAATTTTAATCGTCGTAAAACGATTCACATCCCTAATAACTAGAGTATAGCTCCAGCATAAACTTGTCAGATGGAAAAATATCCCCAAGCACAAAAATGTTAAACTGGGTTCCAAACAAGTCAAAGCTTCAACTGTAATCCAAACTCTCAAAAGTCCAAGTCTCTTGAGTCCTTTTCTCAAAATCCTCAAAACTTCTCTTCACCTTCACCAGAACAAAAAGATCTTTGATCCTTTGGGATATCAAGGAAATGGCCTTCCCTCTGGAACTGGTCAATCTTTCCAAAAATCTTCTCAAAACCCTTTAGCTTGAGATCCTCAGCTCTCCAATCTTCCACTCTCTCTCTCTCCAACCCACTCTCCAGTCGCCTTCCCACTGAATCCCTGAGCATGCTCCACGGGACTTTAGGCTCCACTGAAGACTTTTCCCTGGTGTTATGTTTTATTTGCACTGTTTACTTTCTCTTGTTGGTTTCTTTGCCATGTTATGCCAATGTCGCCGATCAAACCTAACTTGTCCTTGTGATGTAATTATGTACACTTAGGGCCGGATTTTAAAACTTACATGCGCGGGGTACATTTGTGCGCGTTACCCAGTGTGCACAAATGTACGCCCAATTTTATAACATGCGAGCGCAGCCGCGCACATGTTATAAAATCCGGGGTCGGTGCACGCAACGGGGTGCACCCTAGTGCACCTTGCACACGCCGAGCCCTAGAGGAGCCCAGATGGCTTTCCCCATTCCCTCTGCCCCCCCATCTTCCCCTCCTTTCCCTTACCTAACCCGACCCCAGCCCTATCTAAAACTCCCCTAACCTTTGTTTAATAAGTTGCGCCTGCCTCCAGGCAGGCATAGGCTGCGTGCGCCGGCCAAGTACTGGTGCACAATCCCCCGGCATGGCCGCTGTACCAGAGGTCTCGGTCCTGCCCTACCCCACCCCTTTCACAAATCCCTGGGACATACGTGCATCCTGGTGCTTGCGCGCGTCGCCGGGCCTATACAAAATAGGCTCGGCATGCACAGGAGCGGTTATGCGCGTAAATCCTGAGGATTTACACGCGTAACCCTTTGAAAATCTGGCCCTTAGCTCTTTGCAGTTCTAGTCCGGTGAGACCCTTCTGGTCCAGAGTCATCTTTCGTCTTTCTCCTTTCGGTGTCGTCTATTGAAAGAATTGTACTTTTCCCTATTACTCTATCTTTAAAAACATAAAAAGAGAAACTTATCTTCCTCTCACCACCTTCTTCCGAAAACATTGTCTGTGTGTTCCCTGTACAGATTGTTGCCTTGTTGCATTATGAAGTTTCTAACTAAAGAAAATATATCAGAAATATATCCCTAACACTTCCTTCCTTACCTTTTTATTCCTTTAGTTTTTGAGAGAAATTCAGCAAGGTAAAATAAGTAGTAACTTCATTCAAGTGATGCCTTCCTTTTGTCCACACTCTCACTCTCTCTTTCAGTATCTAAAAGCAATATATTTTTCTTTATGAGGACCACTCTTCCATTTTTACAGTATATCCTCAGACCTCCCTAATTAGGAAATGATACTTAGACAATGTTTTCTTTTATAGGCAATTACTTAACATATCTTTCTCATGTGACTTTCATTTAAATATATGGATTTAGAATTCTAAATGGGAACTTCGTAGTAGATCTCAGTCTAACACTGAGTCCATGGTGTTCCTGTATTTTTCCTACTTTATCTTGGAACCCGTTTTAATTTTCTTTTTCTCCCAGTTTCCTAGAAAATAATTCACTGAGTTACAGAAAAATGTTTTCAGCAGTGCATGAGCACAAGGATTCTGGGCTCCATTTGCTACAAGCAGTTTTCTCACTGAATATCCGGTCCACTTACTCTGCAGCATTTACACTCTTTACCTTTGGTAAATGGGCCTATTTGTCTATCTAATTACTCTGATTCCAATTAATATGACTCTAAACATATCATAACTTTCCTCATGCAATGTTACTGCAGCACACCTTTAACAAGGAGTAAACTTTCCTTTCCTTCACTTCAGTGCTGAAAATCTCACACATGCTTTCACTCACTCAATCAACTTAAAATTTTAAAACAGCTTTTCTTTGTCTTTGTGTAATTTTAACTATTGAGATCTGCTCAACTCTCCAAACTTTTTCTCTCAGAAAACCCAAAATGGGGCAATTTCTCTCTGCCTCCATCTTTTGTTTCTCTCCCCTCAGACAAGTTCCCCTAACTGTAACAACTGTAAGATGAACCAAATCACTTTAGGAATTAATGCTCTGATGAATGCACAAAAATAGTTCCACCTTTTTAATCTCTTTTTATGGGTGTCAGTGTATTCAGGGAAACTTCCCAATAGCTTTCCCCAGATGACTATATTGTATGCATTTTAATAATTTCAGACAAAAATAATAAGATCCCCTCAAATCTTGATTTTGAATTAAAAGTTTTACTTCCTTGGTGTTCTTCCACTCTACAGTTTGTAGTAAACAATTTTTTTCCTACCCTGGCACAAGGATTTAAACGCAAGTTGCTACAGTATATATGCAAATTAAGTAGCTCCAAGGTACCTAAGCTCCTGTGGAGCCCTGGTGCTCTTAGTGCCTGTTTTCCTTTTTCCATAGCTTAACATTATGAAGGGCATTTCCTCAATGTGACACCATTCAACTTTTGCTTTTGTCTTCTTTTAAAATGTTCATTTTGGAATCAAAATGACATGAGGGGTTTACCCGAGGCTCTCACATCTAGCTTGGCCTTGGTTCGTTTTCAATTTTAACATCCGTTGGCGTCAGCAGAATCATTAGCAGGACCCGGTTCCCGCTTCCAGATCCTGTGTCATGCATTATATCACTGCTAGCCCTGGCTGGGTATTGATTTCCACAGCAGGAGCTTCTTCAAGCTCCTCACTGCCTAAATTTCCTCCCTGGAGCTTATAAATCAGTGGCAGGATCTCCCCATCGCTTCAGTCAACTCCCCTCTATCTACCGCACTCCGCTGTGAGAGACAATGCCTATCCCCTTTAGTGCTGGTAGCACTGCTAGAGCAGCGAATGCTTTGGAAACAGTTCCCTGCCACTACTCTGCACCACCCCATGCTCAATGTCCCTGTGGGAGGCAGATTCTCTGTCTGCTCTCTCTCTCTCTGTCTCCTTGGCCATGGCAGTAAAAAAAAAAAAAAGACCAGTGGGCCACCTTTTTCATCTGGTGCCACTCTCCTGGGCAGGACAGCACAGACATTGGCTACATGTGCCCACTGAAACTAGTAAATTCCATGACCACTGTAATTATATATTTTTACTTATTTACATAGGTAACAATTATAGTCCCACCCCCTTCCCATGCAGCATCAGGTGAGTGTTAATCCCTGGCTGTCTGGTCTTCGAGGAACTTTTGCTCTTGGTCTTCCAGCACTCATTCTTGATGGCTGAATAGTCTACCTTCAACATCTGTCCTCTCCAGGACATCCCTGTGCCAGCTTATTTCTTATGGAAACCCCACAGCTGTCCATGCTGTGTCCTTATGGGGAGAATCTTTTATTTATCATGCCACACTCCTCCATTCCCTAGTCTCACATCTGGGTGGTCTTCTGACATCCTCCCAGGTTGAGGACTCCAGTATTCCTTGGGTCTGTGTTTTGTATAAGAGTCTGTGAGCTGGTATGCCTTATGTTATCGGGGTAGACTTTCGAATTATGGGTTCCTCTTTGGAGCTATTGTACCTGAATGCAACTCACCTTGAGCTACCATGAAAGGGTTTGAGCTAAATCTAAATAAATAAATAAATAAACCTCCACTTTCTGGAATCTGACATCCAGCTGTCAAAGGGTAGCTGCAAAATTCACCCTAATGCATCTGTAGGATAGGTACTCGAAGGCAACAAAGAATGGCTTCCAGTTCCCATGACAGGACAAGCAAGAGTTCAGCATGAAAACAACAGTAATTGTCATAATATTAGCAGAAGACAACTACATCATCCAAGCTATTGTGTACAATAGCAATTGCTGTGGGTAACAAGAAAAGAAAACTAACAGAGAATGCCAAGGTGCTCAATCAAATATCTGGTTTATAAAGGCTTGGAGACCTATCAAAACAGTGCCACTGATTAGCTCTGCTAATTATGGTTGCCTCCTGTTCCTGTTTGAATAAGGTGACCTCTTTTCATGTGATACCGTTTGTCTTAGACTAATGTTAAAACAGACTTCGGGTAATCTGTTATTACCCTGGTTGTGTCTCTGTTTCTGTAAGCGTACCCAGGACATGCACAGGAGCAGAGACAGTGAAAGCAGATGAAGACTGCCAGGGGCCCCCTCAAGTTTATCCAGTTTCCCTGCTTCCTGCAGTAGCAGGCAGCCTTTTCGATCTCCAGCTTTACTCTCATTTCCCCACTGCCAAACATCATTAAGCTCTATTCTACGCCTTTTCAAAATCCCAGCATTATTTTTGACAAGCACCATCCACCCTGGAAGGCTGCTTCCATGCACCCACTACATTTTCTGTGAAGGGGTATTTCTTTAAACTACTCCAGAGTCTGTCTCCTTCCAGCCTCATATCGTGATTCCTTGTTAAAGAACTTCTTCTCCACTGAAAAAAATCTTGTATCTTGTGCATTACCTGTCCCCTGAGGTATTTTAATGTTTCTGTAACATCCTCCCTCTGCCTCCTTTCCTCCGGGGCATATATCAGATTTACACTGCTGTCCTCATTTGACTTTGTCTCAAATGAGAAATGCATTCCATGTTGAAAGAACAACAGCTGCATCAATAACCACATCCTATGCCTATTTTAAGCAGGTCACTCGTAGACACCACCTAGCCACATGCAACATGCTGTACCAGGAACAAAAGAGACCAAGGAAAATAAAGGTGTTTAGGGCCTCCAAGTAGTCTAGCAGGTTGGATCGCTTGCCAGTACCCAATTTCATGAAGTCTGGTAAGACCCAGGAGAGGGCATTAAAGAAGCGACAACTGCAGCACAGGTTAGTGGACTACAGACAAGATAGTTCACCACCAGCATAGAAAAAATTGGTAAATGGACAAATGCAGATTCTGTAAAACAGAACTGGAAACAGTTATACATCTGTGATGTATTGACGTCAGAAGGCCTGTATGCAGAAAGGCACAATAAGCTGGCAAGGCCACTGTAAACAATGTAAACATTATAATATCGAGGTACCAAAAAGAACACTTGTAGGCCAATGCAATAAAGTGTGCCCAGCCAGCGCACAGGTTGAAGCAGAGTTGGACATGTGTTTTGGATGTACTAGACCAGCACCCAATGTCATAAGGAGATAAGTGCATTCAAAACAGGTGCCCAAACTAATGCATAGCCAATACACACATCACAGTAGAGTGGAAGAGTAGCCGAGTGCTTAGAGCAGTGAGCTACAAAGTGGGAGACCAGCGTTTGAGTCAAGCTGTTGCTCCTTGGGCAAGCCACTTTTCCCTCTATTGCCTCAGGTACAAACTTAGACCTGGATTTATCAAAATGCACTAAATATCGCCTGCAATAGAAAAAGGGGTGTGTTTTATGGTAATAGGCAGTTTATTGCAATTTGCACTAATACCTATCGGGCGAATTTTCAAAGCCCTGCTCGCGTAAATCCGCCCAGATTTACGCGAGCAGGGCCTTGCGCGCCTATTTTCCATAGGCCGCCGGCACGCGCAGAACCCCGGGACGCGCGTAGGTCGGGGGGGGCGGGACCCGAAGACGCGGCGTTTCGGGGGGCGGGGCGCGGTGTTTCGGGGGCGGGATCGGGGGCGTGGCGCCGTCCCGGGGGCGTGGTCCAGGCCTTCGGACCAGCCCCCGGGTCGGAGCACGGCGCGCCAGCACTCTGCTGGCGCGCGAAGATTTACGTCTGCTTCTCGCAGGCGTAAATCTACGGACAAAGGTAAGGGGGGGGTTTAGATAGGGCCGGGGGGGTGGGTTAGGTAGAGGAAGGGAAGGGAAGGGAAGGGAAGGGGAGGGGAGGGCGAAAGAGAGTTCCCTCCGAGGCCGCTCCGATTTCGGAGCGGCCTCGGAGGGAACGGAGACAGGCTGCGCGGCTCGGCGCGCGCCGGCTGCCCAAAATCGGCAGCCTTGCGCGCGCCAATCCAGGATTTTATAAGATACGCGCGGCTACGCGCGTATCTTATAAAATCCTCATCAAATTGCAATAATTTTTTTGCACTTTGAGATAAGTGCCAGAATCCTATGTACCACCACTGGGGGAAGAGGTGGGGAAAGGGAGGGAGAGAGACTAGCCATAATGTCCTCACCCTAGATAGGTATTTATATCTCTATGGGAGGCCCACCTAGTAATTCCAGGTGAGGTTCAGGTATTAGTGTAGGGGTTAGGGGGCCACTTTGACATTCAAAGTAAGATGTACGAACAGAACAGTGCTCTCTAGTGAAGATTTGATGACCCTCGGAGTGAGGAAACTCATCCAAAGATGAGATTTGTGCAATGTTCTCTCAACCTAGCTTGATGGACTCTCTACCTGGGTAACATCAAGCTAGGTTGAGACACCTTTCTTCCTCATTTCTGGGCAGGAAGAGTAGTGACAAAACTTCCCCCAAAAACAATCTACCAAATCTTCACAAAAAAAGCTAAAAACTAAAACTCATCTGCATCAATTCACAGTAGTTCACTCACAGGTTAGGAATTATTAGGAAGGGAATGGTGAATAAAACAGAGAAGGTTATAATGCCTCTGTATCACTCCATGGTGAGACTGCACCTTAAGTACTGTGTTCAGTTCTGGTCGTCGCATCTCAAAAAGGATATAGCTGCACTGAGAAAGTGCTGAGAAGGGCGACCAAATGATTTATTTATTTATTTATTTAAAATTTTTATATACCGGCATTCATGTTGCAAACACATCATGCCGGTTTACATATAACAGGGGTGTACAATGAACAGTTGAATAACCTATTAGTGTAGAAGGAAGCAGTTACAAATAACAAGGTAATAGAACTGGGAGAAGAGAAGAAAAGGGAGAGAATTAGGTATAGGTATTTACATTAGTAATAACATTTTTACATGTGGAAGTGGTAGAACTGGCTGAATAGAATTAATCGGTGTCCAGGAACGCTTTTTTAAATAGCCAGGTCTTAAGTCTCTTCCTGAAGGTTGGGAGGCTGGGCTCCTGTCTTAGGTCCGGTGGGATGGAGTTCCACAGAAGGGGGCCGGCTGTTGAAAAGGCCCGATCTCTCAAGGTAATGTGTCTGGTAGTTTTGGCTGGGGGCACTTGAAGAGATCCTCTGAGTGCGTCTCTTGTTGGTCTGGAGGAGTTATAAATTTGGAATGGGACTTGTAAGTCGAGTGGGGTGTGTTGATGGATGGTTTTGTATATTATGGAAAGAGATTTGTAGAGGATTCTAAAGTGAACAGGCAACCAGTGGAGATCTTTTAGGATTGGAGATATATGATCCCTCCTTCTGGAATTTGTCAGTAATCTTGCCGCAGCGTTTTGTAACATCTGAAGGGGTTTAGTGTAGGAGGAAGGAAGGCCTAGAAGGATAGCGTTACAGTAATCGATCTTAGAAAAAATGATAGCTTGTAGAATGGTTCTGAAATCCTGAGTGTGGAAGAGTGGTCTAATTCTTTTTAGAACTTGGAGTTTGTGGAAACAGTCCTTGGTGGTTCTGTTGATGGAAGCTTTGAGGTTCATCCGGTTATCAATTAATACTCCTAGATCTCTCACCTGTGTAGTAGTTGGGATAGTTGGAGGATTAGAGATGGAAAAGTTATCTGGGGAGATGAGTAGCAGTTCTGTTTTAGAGGAGTTTAAAACTAGGTTTAGGTTAGACAGGAGATGTTTAATTTCGAAGAGACAATTTTCCCAGTGAACCAGTGTTTTTGTGTAAGATTCTTTAATGGGTATCACGATCTGGATGTCGTCGGCGTAGAGGAAATGTTTGAGGTTAAGGTTAAGGTTAAATGTTTGAGGTTAAATTTTTGAGGTTAAGGTTAAATGTTAAATGTTAAATGAGGTTAAATGTTTGAGGTTAAGGTTAAATGTTTGAGGTTAAGGTTAAGGTTAAATGATAAAGGGGATGGAACAGTTCCCCTAAGAGGAAAGGCTAAAGCTTGGAGAAGAGACAGCTGAGGGCAGGTATGAGAGAGGTCTACAAAATCATGAAAGGATTAGAACAGGTAAATGTGAATTGGTTGTTTACTCTTTCAGAAATAGAAGGACCAGGGGACAACCCATGAAGTTAGTATATAACACATTTAAAACAAATCAGAGAAAATTCTTTTTCACTCAGTGCATAATTAAGCTCTGGAATTCATTGCCAAAGGATGTGGTTAAAGCAGTTAACTTAACTGAGTTTAGAAAACGTTTGGACAAGTTCCTGGAGGAGTTCATAAATCGATATTTCTCAAGTTGACCTAGGGAATAGCCACTGCTTATTACTGGCATTAGTATCATGGGATCTAATTTAATGTTTGGGAACTTGCCAGGTACTTATATCCTGGATTGGCCACAGTTGGAACCTAGATTCTGGAGTTGATGGACCCTCGGTCTGACCCAGCATGGCAAATTCTTATGTTCTTAGAGTACATCAGAATCTTCTCTCTTTCCCAGGACAAGGGATTCCCTGAAATCCCCTATCCCAAGCCAAGGACCATGGATTTCACAGGAAAACTTCCAAAAAGAACTCAAAAAAATCTCTTAACTCAAAACCTGGAACACCCCTACTAGACAGGTTGTGTACCACCAAGGCATCTGTCCCTTTCCTATTTGGTGCAAAAGTCAAGCCATGAGACCTAGCACACCAAGAATATGTGAAAACCCAACTCAAGCAAACAGCTCCTTCTCCTCCAGTTAACTCAAAATGTCATTCATATGAATGATGCAGCCTTCCCTTGAGCAAGTTAGTGTCTACCACTGCAGCCACCATACAGGGATGCAGTAGCAAGTAGTTTGTGTTGCAATTTGTGGACCCTTGGGCTGAGGTGAGGTTAGTGCTACCCATGGGGAGGAACCCCACAAGTCTTCACCATCAGCAGGCGGAGCTGGTCAGTGCAGAAGCTCAACTGGAGTTCCACCACTACCAGCCCATGTTCACCACAGGTTGAGTCCTTGGGTGCTGGGGCCAGCTTGACTTAGGCGCAGGTCTCTGGGTAGTGAAGAATACAATGTTGAGGAGGGAGACCAGCCAGGAGAAGACAATCTGTTCAGAGGGGGCAGGCGGCAATCATCAGAGACAAAGACAGGCCGAGATCGGGGCAGGCAGCAATCAGCAAGGTCTAAAGGAGGTCCAAGGTCAGTCAGGAATCCATATGAAGACAAAATCAGGAAGCAAGCCAAGGTTCAGTGCTGGAGGGGTAAATCCAGAGGAAGGAAGGCTAGAAGAACAACTGGAGAAGGAAGACGGAGGGACCACCAGGCAAAATTCAGGCAGGAAGAAGAAATCAGCACACCGTGGCAACCAGTAGCTCAGGAGCAGGACCAGTTGCCGAGGCATCAGCTGTTACAGAAGTAGGCCTTAAATAGGGATGGGCTTGGGGTGTCATTACAGGGCGCTGTGGGGAATTTTCCGCCATGGGCCCTTTAAAAGAGCAACCCTCTCGAACTCGCGCGCGCGTAAGGGCACTCAGCAGAGCAACAGCGCTGGCGTGGCAGGTCGGGCTTTTGTGGCAGCCAGCTGCATTTCTTTCCTGCCGACTTCAGGAGTCCCGCCACGACCCGGGAGGCAAGGTAAGGGTGGCCAGTGTGAGACGGGACCACGACTGGCCAAACGCAACGATTTGCTCCACTCCTGCACTGCCTACCCAGGTCTTTGACTAGGACCAGCTAGTGGAGATTCCAAAGGGTCAAACAAAAGGATTTCCTTGAAGGCTTAATTAAGAACTATCATTAAGCAGCCAGTATCTGAGTTCTCAGAAGCTGGGAGAGAAGAAACATCAGTGCACAAGAATAGCAACAGTGATTGTACATAGACTGCATTTTTCTTTCTTTTGTAAATAACTGCAACTATTCTACCTCAACAATAAATGCAAACAATTTGAGAAAAGCAGCCCAGTGTGCAGAGCTCCTTCTTAACTGCAACGCTGTGTTACCCACCATCAAGAATCCATTTCAACTTTTACGAGACCTCATGACCCCACTTCCCCTGCAACCAGCACGGGGATGGTTAAATATAAAAATCAGGTAAATTTTAAAAGAATAAAGTTTTTAAAAAGTCTTAAAAAAGGTAGGAGGAACATTTATTTACCACTTTTAGCAAAAGAATTATCTGGGGAGTCGTGAAAAATTACATAGTAATCCATGAACTCTCCATTTCTCTCCTATGAATTTATGCCACGTCATTCTTTTGGCCCCTAAGGAAAGTACCTGACAGTGCCTTGTAGGGAAGTGCTTGAAAACTCCCCAGATGAAAGTTCCTGTCTATTCAGATTATCTACAGAATCTCACCTTTTCCAGTTCCCTTTCACATCTTTAGTTTTCTTTGTGCCTGAAATCAAGAGAAACAATTTGCATTGTCTTGGTAGCTATAATTTACTTTAATAAAAGACATCTCACACGTTTCATTGTACTGGAGTTCCTTCTTTCGTAAAAGGAAACACACACGCACATACTGTAAAGAAATATTGCCTAAGATTACTCCTGAGTGTATTCCCTTTCTCCTTCATCCTATGACCTTCTGTTTTAGAGCCTCCTTTCCACTGAAAGAAGCTCACCTCCTGTGCAAGGAAACCTTTGAGATATTTGAATGTCTTGATCATATCTCCCCTATCTCGCCTTTCCTCTAGGGCATACATGTTTAGATCTTTAAGTCTGTCCCCCTATGCTTTAGAACAAAGACCCCTACCATTTTAGTAGCCTCCCTCTGGACTGACTCCATCCTGTTCATATCTTTTGAAGGTGCAATCTCCAGAATTGTACAGAGTATTCCAAGTGAGGTCTCACTAGGGTCCTTTGCAGGGGCAAGATCGCCTCCCTTTCTCTGCTGAACACTCCTCTCACCGTGGGTGCCACCAGCACTACAGGTATCGTTTATCCTGTAGGAATACTGCCAGCACCACAGATACACCACAGAGGCCACCAACAGCAGGAGAACACCACAGATGCTGCATGGAGAGGAGGGAGTAAAGGATAGTTGGAGGGAAGGAAGAGAGGGAAGGTGAGACTGCCAAGAGAAGGAATAGAAAGATAAATGAATGGAATGAAGGCAGATAAGAGAAGTGGCACCTGTTAGGAGTGGCGAGAGAAGGTAGTGGTAAAGGAAGACAAGTGGAGAAACAGTGGGAGGAAGAAAAATGAATTAAAAGAGAAAACACTGAAATTCAGAAAAGAATTAATGAACAGAAAAATAAAATATCCAGGTATATAAATCTTGAAAAAATATCTAATTTTTAAGAAAAAAGTGTTATGCCTGTTAAATGCAACTATGCCACGGAATTTCCACAACATCTAGAAAATTCTCCCACAGAAACTTTGCACCCTTGCTGCAGAATCTACTTCTGAGTGGCTGCTGAAAACTAGCGCAGGGGTGAGCAAACATTTAGAAATATGGCCCCCCACAAGATAGGTTACTATACACTGTATACTGTGTATTTATGTATGCATATACAGTATGTATAATATATAGATATATATTGATATATTATATAGTACATATATACACACACATACACACATCATACATTCAAAAAGGGTGTTCACCAGGCAGCCACACTGCCAACCAATAGCTCTCCAAGTCCCCATTTTGTTTCTTTTCAAGTTGCTGAAAGCAGTAAGCTCACACACACACACACACACACACACATACACACATACACACACATACACACATACACACACATACACACACACATACTCATAGGTACAGAAAGGCAGACACCCAGATGCAGACAGGCAGAGAGAGAAACAGATACTGAACACCCAGGCCGAATAGAGCGAACCAGACACCCAGACGGAAACGGAGGGATAAAGATACCCCAAATCTAGACACAGACACCCACAGAGAGGGAGAAACCCAATACCCAGACAGGCACAGAGATCCAGACATAGCACACCTAGACAGGAAAACACAGACACACCACCCCCAGACTGAAGACAGAGACAGAGAGAGGCGTAGACACAACACACCCAGACACACAGAGAGAGACAGACACACACACACACACCAGAGCCCAGCAGACAGACAGGGAGACCCAGTTCCACACTACTCCCAGGCACACAGATCCCAAAAAACGTAGGTGCCAGCCAAACACTTGCTGAGAAAAAGTCCATCCTAACCTGCCCAACCTTATTTTTGCTTTTTTACTGTTTTCACTAATTATTCTTAGTTTGCTCATGTTTTTCTTTCTTTCTTTTAATTTTCTTTTTCCACTTTTTGCCTTTATTCTCCCTTCCTCATCTCCTCCCTCTTTCCCCTCCACCTCCTCATTCTCTCTGGCCTCTTTGCCCATTCACATTCCCCTCCCCTACCTCACCACTTCTTTTCCCCCAGTGGGCAGCAGCTGTGATCTGTCTGCCTGGGTAAGGGACCTGGTAGCAGCAGGAACTCCTCCCGGGCTGAGGTCTGACGGGGTCAGATCGTCCTGGGCTGTGCAACACTGCATATAGCTGCTCCTATGTCCAGGTCTGCCACAGAGTAAGCAGCCACCCCTAGCTCTGCCACAGCAGAAGCAGCTCCTCTCCCTGGCTCACCAAAAGACACATGGCTAAGCCGTAGCACGCTTACAGTGAAGACACTACGTTCTGTCAGGTCCCTCCCTCCTGAGCTTGCGGTGCCTCCGCGGCTCCGAGACTCGATAGCAGAGCCATTTTTTCCTTCCTTGATTGCGCAGCCAGTGCACCCCGCCAGCAGGATTGTTCAAGCCCCCAGAGGGGGGCTTATATTTTTTAACACCTCAGAGGCATCATCCCTAAGGAAGGCCTCTGATGATTTGGGGATCAGTCCCAAATCCTTCCTGGTGAAGACCGACCCAAAGAAATAGTTCATCTTAGCTGTGATGCCTTATCTTGGATAACTCCCTAAACCCCTTGGTTGTCCAGTGGGCCGAATGCCTTTCTCACTAGTCTCATACTTTTGATAAACTGGAAAAAAAAACCTTTTATTATTATTATTATTGTTTCTCACCTACCTGGCAAGCTTTTTTGTCAAAATCCCTTTTGGCCTGCCTTATCAATATTTTACATCTGCTCTGACGTTGTTTGCGTTCCTTCTATTTTCATCCCTTGGGTCCTTTACATATTTTTTAAAGGAATTTTTCTTGGCTCTAACAGCCTCCTTTGCCTCACTATTTAACCATGCTGGTAGCCTCACAATAGAGGCAATGGCAAGACCGTGGCCAGCAGCACCATTTTGAAAAATTACAGCACCGGGTCCCGGAGCCACAGTGGGGTGCGTTAGGGCCCAACCGGGCCACCAGGGTTGTTACGGTAAGGAACAGAAGAGGCAAGCTTCGGGGGAGAGGCGGTTGTTACAAACGGGGAGGGAGCAGAGCCTCCACCTGGTGCCTTCATTCACTTGAAAACTTTTACTCCATACTTCAACCAGGTGAGTGGGACCAGGGTCCTTTAAGAAGATGGCAACCCTACGTTGTGAAGATTCTTTCCCCACGATTGTGGCTGATGGCTATAACAATGTAGTAGTCGTAGTTGCAGTGTCGAGTCTTCAGATGTACTACAGGGTGTACAGTCCAAAGCCTTCCTCCCAGCTACGACTCCCACAGAGACAGGGGCTCGCAACTCACTCAGCAGAAACTCCCAAGGTTAGGAGGGGAGGCAAGGATAAGAATAAAGGAATAAACCTCCCTTTTACGTATTCTAATTTAACAGGTTTTTTTTATTTTAAACAACAGTTCTTTTCAGCTAGCAAACAAATTCTTTTAATTGAATACAGTGTTTTGTTCAACCACAAATAAAAAACAAATTTCAGTAAATTTTCTCTCTTTATTCCTAGTGCCTAGTAGCTCAAGAAGAATTTTAAAATTCTAACAAGCAACACAGGCCTGGATTTATCAAAATGCACTAAATATTGCATGTGATAAGAAAAGGGGTGTGCTTTATGGTAATAGGCAGTTTATTGCAATTTGTACTAATACCTATGTGAAGTGCTACCTTAGTGCACATTGCAATAAGTGCCAGAATTGACCATGTTTAAGCTCCTGGAAAGCCAGCCTAGCTGGAGAGAGAGAGTGTGTGAGAAAAAGCACCTAGCTATAGTGCCCTCATACTAGATTGGTATTTATATCTCTATGGGAGGCCCATCTAGTCACTCGAGGTGAGGTTTAGGTATTAGTGTAGGGGTTAGGGGCAACTTCGACATTCAAAGTGAGATGTTCGAACAGAACAGTGCTGTCTTGTGAAGATTTGATGACCTTCGGAGTGAGGAAACTCACCCAAAGATGAGATTTGTGCAATGTTCTCTCAACCTAGCTTGATGTTAGCCAGGTATCTCTCTCTCTCTCTCTCAGTAAAGGCCTATGAAAAAAGGTGTAGTTAAAGCCATGCAATACAGCTTTGCAAAACTGTGAGCCCAGCCCACTTGGCCAAATATCAGTTTGGATAATTGTTAATTTTTGTTTTACCCTATGTGTGTTTCAACAAGGTAATCTTCAGAATTGATTCTTTGTGTTTTCTTTCATTGTTGTGTTTCCCTAAGCTTTCTTGGGTAAGTATGTTTTCTTCCTTATGTCTTTTCTTTCTATTGTCTGTCTTTTTCCTGTACAATTTCCTTTCTCTATTCCTTTCCTTTTGCTTTTCTTTCTCTTGCTTTCTTTTCTGGTGTATTCTCTATTGTCTATAATAGATTAGGCCTGCATGTATTTTTGGTGCACACACACTTATCTTTGTTTTGGGAGCTGGCAGGCATGGCTTGAGTTCAAAGCTGGAGTGTGCCAGCTGGAACCCTTGACTCGTAGATCTGTTATGCCCTACTAGCCTGTCTTTTATAAAATCAATAAAGAAAACTACCTCACTGGCACTGAAAAGTCTTCCATTAGCTATTTGTGTTCTGTAGTATTAAGTGTAAATGACATTTTGGTGAACTTCTGTTGCTATGAAAATAAAAAATAATTAGGAATTCCTTAACTAGATTCTGGTCAGGAACAATAGTTTCTTCTAAGTGGGAAGCAAATATCCTAGGGAATACTTCTTCTAATACTTTATAGTTTCTTGTAAGAGTGAACTAACTCTCTTACTTATGTTTTCTTTTCCTTTTACAAATTTCTTTCTCTCCTTATCTCTGGAGTGTTATTCTCTTACAGGCCGATGCAGTAATCTGTGCATTAATAAACTGGGCGATGAATTTCAGAGCAGTTCTGTAGGGAGATATCCCATATTTTACCACTGAAAGCACCAATTATGAATCATAATAGCTAAAGAAGTATGTAGTCAAATACTGACAGGCCCCCAAAATACTGCCTCAGTGGAAAAAGAAGAAACTTTGGCCAGATGAACTTTACACTGAAGGATACTTTATCTAGATCTGCCTGTTTGTAAGTGCCTATGTAAAAAGGACCCAGGCAGAGGGACAATGCAACAGCTAAGACCGGCCAAGCAAGTAAAGAGGTCAGAAAGACCCCCCCCCCCCCCCCCACACACACACACACACACACCCTTGGAAGAAGGGGGGGCAGTCTGAAACAGGGAAAACCACTGAATCTGGCATAACAGCTTGGCAAACAGATGTGGCAGGAACCCCTCAAAGAAATGGGGAGGGAGGAAAGACCACCCACCACATGATTATGATTGAGCTTATCCATATTTATCAGCTGGAAAGTAAAAGTCAGGGGGTAAAATAAGAGAAAAGAAGTGAGACCCAAAAAGAGCGACCCCTGCGAGCAACCCTGAAACCAGAAAAGTTACCCCTGAAAGAAAAGGAACCAGAAGAGCAAAAGGGGAGCCTGAAGCAGACCAGCACCCTCTGCTATTGAGGAAAGAGAAGACTAGGTATGGCCAGGAGACCAGGCCAGGAAACCAGAGAGAGGAGACATGGAGTCTGGGACAGTGAGAGGCAAGAGCAAGCCCCAGACAGCCCAGCAAGTACCAGAGCCAGAAGCAAGTCTCCTTTCCAAATCACCACCAGCTCTGCCAGTACCAAACCCAGGAAGCAAATCTCATTCCCTGCACACATTCTCCAGTTCTCCAGCTGGAGTCTGCTTCAGAGGTGAACCATGGGGTATCGCCTGAATTTGGGACAAGGGTTAAGTAAGTTAGCCATAAGTATTAATATTTTAAGCAGGCTAAGGTTTATGGCTTGTTGGCAACCACCCATAGTACAGAACTTTCTTTAGGGGAAAACTTAGTGCTTAGTGGCCAGGATGTTAGAGACAGGAATTGTTGTTATCTTCTAAATGCTAAGTCTTGCCAAATCTGATAAATAAAAGTCTAATTTTGAGGAGAACATGTTGTCTTTCCCTGAACTTAGGATCATGAAGTGAGGAGGGAGGGCAACTGGAAGTGTCCTGTAGCAGACAGGTTCCTGCATCCCTAAAATTTACTTACAGTTCTAACGCACAAATAAACATTTTTTAAACTCCAGATACAGTAAGCTCTGCTATGCTAATGTGTCAAGAGTTAAAAAAAGCATGCAGGTTGTAAAATGTGCGTTCAGCCAGGCCAAATGCACATTTAAACTCAGGGTGGGGGAGGAGGAACGTGAGATGGCAACGGCAGTGAGTTTAGTTTGCAAGTGTTTTGACAATCACTGACGGTGCTGTGTGTTGTTCCAGGGGGGTGCACACTAACTTGCGACATTGTTGGCTGGTTCAGGTTTCTTCCTGCCAGGATCCTGATCGCAATTCTGCAGTGTTGTTCCTGTCCACATGCACTTTCACAGGAAAGTAAAGCTGCACAGGCTAGCAGGCCAGCCTCTGACCCCAGGGTAACCATGAGAGTGATCACTGGGGCTGGGAGCATTTTAAAAGTGCTGGCAAAGTTCAAGAGCTTGTCCTGCTTTCCTCATGAAACTGGTGTTCTTCCCTCACATGTTCTCCTAGCAGACGTTTAGTCCTCCCCTCTGGTTCTTTTCTCATGCTCCCATCTGTTCTCCAGCGAGCAGGGAACAAAAGCGGCCATGCAGGTAAGCGAGCTGTCAGCGACATTCCCTTACCCACATAGCTGCTTTAGTTTCCTGCACCTTCACTTTCCTGATGCCAATGCCACTCACTGGTACAACTCTGCTACTGCCTGGTGACAATAAGCCCACTCCTCACTCTGGTATTTCTCCAGTACTTCTTTCAGTCTTTATATTGCAGGCTGCTTTCAGAAGCTGCCAGTGGACAGAAGAGATTTAGGGGAGTCACATGAAGAGATGAGAGATGTGTCTCTGATTTTATTTATTTATTTATTTATTTAAAATTTTTATATACCGGCATTCATGTTGCAAACACATCATGCCGGTTTACATATAACAGGGGTGTACAATTATTTTCCAGTGCTAGAAACTTAACTCCATCTCTGACCAGGAGTTAAGTTTCCAGAATTAGGGAAACCTGGGTTATTGCCACGCACCTCTCTGCACTGGGGAGTACTACTTAATGCGCTCATTTGCATGAGATTTCCATGACAGGGTGCAGTATTCCTGTTTAAGTATGCATATTTTCTGCATGCATTGGCAGTAAGTTTTGCGCACAGAAAATGTGCGCTGAAGCGCAGGCAGAAAGGCGTGTTCAGCAGAACACGTCTTTCTGCATCAACCTGTGTGCTGTTGGTGTTTTTGGTTTTTTTTTGTTTTACTTCCTTTGTTTGAAAGGCGTGAGTGTTTTACTTTCCAAGACTAAGGCTACTCTCCTTTTCTTCTAGGGCTCTCGGTTCCAATTTAGAAGTCCCAACCAGTTTTCCCATATGAAAAGTAAGAGCTTTTTAGTTTGAATAACTTCTCTTTTCTGAGTCCACACCAGAGACATTTTCTTTCAGGTCTTTTCCAAAACCTGTTGAAAAAATTTCCCAACTTACAAAACCTAGATTCAGACCGTAAACTTCTGCTTTTACCTGGAGAAACCAATAAAACTGCTTAACAGGTATAGGGAATAATTGCTGCAATTGCCGGAAGCTCATAAGACAACACTTCTTCTCATCCAGCAATTGCCAAACAAAGTGTAAGCCCCAAGCCTTCCACACCTTGAAACCTTTACCATCAAGCCCAGGTGTGGATCCTAAATTATTTTTAATAGGAGCAATATGGAGGCTTTTGGCGTGAGACCCAGTTTTTCACGCAGAAATCTCCAGGCGGTTAACACAGGCCTCAACAGAACCATCCCCCATAATTCCCTAGGTAATGAGGCATCTGATAAATGCATAAATCCCAGAGGAGTATATGGGAAAGTCAACTCTTCCATCATCTGACTTACATTGTATTTATATTTGCCCATCGTGTACTCCCCGATAAACTGCAACTGGCATGCTAAATTGCAATAGATGAAATTTGGGGCATCAATACATTTCCCTGCTTCTCAGCAATCTGTCATATCCAATTTTTGGTTGCATGCCACGCCATAGAAAACATATAAACATAGATTTCAAATTAGCCAAACTGGGTAATGACAACCAACATGGTAACATCTGAAGATGATATAACAGTTTTGGTAATATTTATTTATTTATTTATTTTAAAGTTTTTCTATACCGTCTTTACCATCATAACGGTTTATAAAAAGGCACATATAGTAATAAATAGCATAAACTTTACAAAAGGTGCCATTAATAACTGGTAACAAATAATTCATTATAGACTATTTGATTTCTGACTTAAATTGTCCTTTTATACATGTCTCTTGGGTGAGTCCATGCGGTTCATTTTCAGCATTTAATTGTTATTTACGTATTCATTGGGATAAAGATAATTTCCAGGAAGTCACTTGGAGATTATGTGCTGGGTGCTCTGTGCCATCTTATCCTTACATGCTTTCACTGTTCTCTTTGTAAAAAGCCTGTTTGAAAAGCCAAGTTTTGAGATTTGTTTTAAACATTTTGAAATTTCTCTGTAGTCTTAGTTCCAGGGGCATAGTGTTCCATAATATGGGACCAGCCAGTGATAATGCTCGCTCTCTGACCTGGATTAGTCTAGCTGTTTTTACTGATGGAATGGTTAAGAGAGCTTTGTTTGCTGATCTTAAATTTCTATGTGGTACATGTACTTGAAGTGCTGTGTTCAGCCATTCTGCTTTTTCATCGTGGATCAGTTTATTGTGCAAACTGCAAAGTGCTTTGAATTGAACTCTTTGTTCGTTAGGCAGCCAATGTAGTTCTGTAATGTGATCTCTTTTTCTTTTGCCTGTGAGAATTCTAGCCACTGAGTTTTGTAAAATTTGCAGTGGTCTTATTGATGTATAAGGTAATCCTAACAGTAGTGCGTTACAGTAATCCGTGCTCGCAAATATTAGTGCTTGGAGCACTGTGCGAAAGTTTGATAATGTCAGTAATGGTTTTAATTTCCTTAGTACCATTAGTTTATCATACCCTTCTTTAACTTTTATTGATATGTGCTGTTTAAGGTTCAGCTCAGTGTCTATTATGACACCTAGGTTGTGCACCTTCTTGGCTAATAAATAGAATTATTTTGAGCAAGGCATTTCTTCCAACAATGACACCAGTAAGTGTTTCCAGTTCTTCAACTGATATACAGATCTCTCCAAGAGATCTTGAAAACTGAGCTCATATAACTGTGACTAGTCATGAGAAATCCATACTCCCAGATACTTAATTTTATTTGTATTTCATTTGAAAGGGAAATATACCTGCCACCTATCCACTAGTTTTGAATTTAAGGGAAAAGCCCCAGACTTGTCAAAGTTAATAGTAAGACTGGCAAAAGACTGGAAGGCAGAGAACAACCACATAATAGTCCCCATAGCCTGGCTGACATTATTCAAAAAAAGCAGGATATTGTCCACAAAAAGGCATATCAAATTCCTACCTACCCACTTTTATCCCTTTAACATCTTTTGCTTTTCTAATCCCAATGGCCAGTGTTCCAGTATGAGCACAAATCAAAGTGGAGATAGGGGGCAACCTTGTCTTGTCCCTCCTTCCAAAGCAAACTCGCTAGGCAAAGCACCATTTGCTAATATCCATGCTTTTGGGCTTTGTGTAAAGTAATTTAATCCAATATAAGAAAGGACTCTCAATCCCATATTGTATTAATACCCAAAACATGTATTGCCAATTAACCTTATCAAATTTCTATTCAGCATCTACGTTCAGTATCATGCCATCACTTCCGGGTGCCTTACCCCCTTTAAGATGAGTGATTGCTCTAAATGTTTCTGGTTCAGGGCTGGCCTATTTAACCTTTCCAATTGGTCTATGAAAACAGTGGGAAGGTGAAGAGCTCGAAAAAAAACTATCCCTCTCATTCTGGTCCAAGGTACCAGTGCTATACAGCTGCTGATAGTATGTCCTAAAGACCTCCAAAATTTGCTCCATGTTAGTAAGAGGAATCCCAGCGTTAACATGGATAACCTGTAATAAATGATTTTTGATGATTGCCTTTTATCAGATATGCCTTCATCTTCCCAGCTTTGTTGCCATATTTGTAAAATTGGAATTTGAAAAAGTTTACCAAACAAATAGGATTCAGATGCAAAAAAATGGTTTAAAGAGGTCCTCGTGACCTCCAAAGCTTTCCTTTGATCCTCAGCCATCAAAGAGATATGGGGTTTGTTTTGCTCTTTTAATAAAGCGGTCAGCCTTCAGCTCTCCTCTCCCCACTTCCTCCTTTTTTTCGCCACATAGGCCATTATTTCCCCTCTCATAACAGTTTTCCTCGCTTCCCACAGAATTGTAGGCATCACTTCAGAGGTGTCCTTAAAGTGAAGATACTCCTTCCATTTAACCCGTAACAGATTACAAAATTCACTGGCCTTCATTAAGCTTGGACTCGTTCACCACAGCACATTCATATTTCTCCTTTCCTCCACACTTAAAAGCAGATTTACTGGGGTATGATCTGAAATAGTGGCCTTAATAACAGAGCCCTTTACCTTTGGAAACAGTTTTCTGGTGATTAGAACGTAATATATTCTAGAATAACTTTTATGAGGGGTGGAAAGAAAAGTATAATCCTTCTCATCAGAGAATAGTGTTTTCCAAATGTCAAGCACCCCCAGTTAATTCCCTTCAGATTGTCCTGAGTTTTTATTGGACTAGGTGACCTGTGATCTTCCACATTGTTGGCCACCAAGTTAAAATCGCCCCCTAACACACCAAATTGTGTTTAAGGTACTGCAAAATGATAGCAACCAATGAGGAAAAGAATTCAGAAGAATACTCATTAGGAGCATAGTTATTAATTGCTCTCCATGCCCCCCAGCTAAGGCACTGAGAACACCAATTGGTTAGGAAGCCTAAATAATAACAAAAGAATCCACAACTCTTTTCCAATGGTATCTCCCTGATGTTAAGATCAGTCCCAAACCCCCATGGCTAAAAGCTTGCTACCCTCCAAACTCCCTACCAGCCCCCACTCCCTCTACCCCCCTTTCTCTCGACGTCCTTTCTCACATACACATACACACAACATCCATACCCATAGCAGTTTATGCAAAAGAAAACACTCCTTCGTTCCAAGGGACTGCCACTTCTCAGCTTCACACACCATTCTTCTTCCTTCAGCCAAGAAATGGATCCATGTGACCGTCGCCCGTATGACATAGTGAGGGCAAAGGCAGCGCTGGCGCCATTTTGAAGATTGGCAATACGGCCCGCGTGCAGGAGGTCGCTCCCAGACCCCCGCTGGACTTTTGGCAAGTCTTGTGGGGGTCAGGAGGCCCCCCCAAGCTGGCCAAAAGTCCCTGGGGGTCCAGCGGGGGTCCGGGGGCGATCTCCTACACGCGTGACGTCGGGAGCCAGGAACCAAAATGGCGCCGGTGCTACCTTTGCCCTGTCACATGATAAGGGCAAAGGGTCACTGGCGCCATTTCTCAACGCAGCCGTGGCCAGAGAGAGAGGGAGATCGCGCCGGGAGCCCCTCACTGGACCCCAGGTAATTTAAAACATTTTGGGGAGGTTTGGGAGGGTGGGGGATTTGTTTTAAAGGTTCGGGGTGGGTTTTAGGGTTTTTTTGGTGTGCCGGTTTTCCCGCGTCCTATTTAACGATACAATACAAATGCCCCTGACGATAAATCGGGGGCAATTGTATTGTATTGTGCACTCAAACGATTTTGGATGATTTTAAAATTATCTGACGATAATTTTAATCATTCAAAAACGATTCACATCCCTAGTGCCATGCGCTCCGGACGCTCCTCAATTCCCAAATAAAAATAATTACTTTGAAATTATTTCCTCAAACAGCTATGAGAAAAAGAAAGGGGAAGGCAAGATCCTACCCCGAAGTCAGCGAGATGTTGCCTGTGACTGGCCCGATGGATCTAGATATTTTCCGGAACCCGGAAAGCTGCTCCAAAGCGAAGTCCTTGGAAGGGAGTGCGTGTGGTGGACCAACGCAACACTCTCCGGACCCGGAGTCATCACTATTGCCAGAACCGAGCCTTGCCCCTCCTCAGCCTGCCCCCCCCCCCCCCCCCCCGCGTGTAAAGCAGCCTTGCTTCTGGAGGAGGGGAGAGAGGACTGGCAGTGTAAAGCGATGACTTACTTTTTTCGCAGCCCTCCTCCGGAGACGGACATCGGCAGAGATGGATCGCAGCTCTCCTGCCTCCCAGCGAAGATGGATGCCTGCATGGGCGAAAGCGGCCCCTGTGCGTGCAATTGGGCCGCTCAAGACGTGAAGTCACATGTCGTGATGCCAAACGCCAGTCCTCTCTCCCCTCCTCCCGAAGCAAGGGGAGAGAGGACTGGCAAGGGGAGAGAGGACTGGCAATCCCGAGCGTAGGAGAACCGTCCACTTCGTTGCTACTTTTTTTTTTTGGCTTTTTCGATTTTTTCCGCTTTCATTGCTTCGGGAGGTGGGGGGAGAGGACTGGGGCTGCCCCGGAGACCAGCACCCATTGATGCGGCCAGGGCAGGTGAGCGGGGGCTGGGGGTAAGTTTGCCGCCTACCCTTTCCCCTGCCTCTAACGCAGGGGTAAGGGTAGGCGGTAAGTTAGCAGGATAAATGCGCGGCAAAACAGCAGGTTAAAAAAGCGATAGTCGGGGCGCGCGTTACTGTATGGGAGGGAATAGCTAATTCGATCATTTACATCTAATAAACATGCCGCAGGCGGAAGGTTACCCGGTGATTTAAAGAGGCGGTAAGAATCGGTTAAAGGGGATTGTGTATCGCAGGAAGGGCTAACACGGCCGGAAAGTGAGTAGAAAGCAGGTTAGGAGCAGGGTAACCGCGGCCCCACTTTACTGTATTGACCTGACAAGGAGCTGTTAGCCGGTGAACAAGAGATGGAAAGTCGGATTTGACCGAGCTATGGAAGAAATTACTGTGTCTCCTCAGCCTGATATTGAGGTAACATTTTTCACTTTACTAAAGCCACCTTTAATAACGCTGGAAATCATTTGGGAAGATATTACTAAGCTTTCAAACCAACTCTCATGTTTTGTATCTCAACAACAAGAACTAACTGGTCAAGTTAATGCCATAAAATCTCAAATTTCTGAAGTTAAGGAGCAAAATGTGGTCTTGGAGTCTAAAGATATAAGTTAGCAAGAATCTGTGGACATTGTAATAAAGGGACATACTTATATTTACAAAATAAAATGGAAAATCTGGAGAACAGCATTCGTCGCTGTAACCTTAGGATGTTAAATTTCCCTAAGAAAAAATTTGTGTCACCCATTGAAATGCTTTGTAAATATTTTCTGGAAACTTTATCTATAAAAGAAGAAATGATTCCCCTGATTTCTAAGGCTTATTATCTGCCCTTTAAGGCTTCTTTACAATTGAATGTAAGACCTGAGGTATCCCCTATAACTGATACCTCACACTTACTGTATCTTCTTTTCTGGAAATCTCAATTGAAGGAGAAGTAAAAACTTCAACTTTGATAGTGATATTAGCACTGGACTCAGACAGAGAATTTGTCTTAAAAATGTTTTTCAGACACAGAGATGCATTTTTTCTAGGGAAAAAAAAATCTGTATGTTCCCGGATGTTGCAAAAACCACACAAATGAAAAGAAAGCTATTTCTAATGATGCGCCCAGCTGTTATAGGTATGGGCACATCTTTTTGGTTGTATTTTCCTTGTAAATGTGTGGTGAAACATGCTGGGGTTAAACACGTGTTTTTTTGACCCATTACAATTAACTTCCTTTATTAATAGTAAAGTCAACTCTGATTCATCTGTTGTTAGAACAAGCTCCAAGTAATGTGATCCAACCTTAGAAAGTAAATTCACTAGCTTTTTGTTGGTCTAACCTAAAAATTGATCTAGGTAGATTGAATTTCCTTCTGATTTTCACAATAATTCCCCCATTATTGTGGTCTAACAGGATAATACAGGGAATGAATATTTGTGTTTATTATACCTGTTAAATATTTTTTATGATTTGTGAGATTCATTTATCACTGTATATCATTTCTTGTCAAGTTTATTCTTGTTAACTGTGTGTAAAAAGCAATAAATAAAAGATTTTAAAAAAAGACCATTGTTCCTGTGTGCTGTACTCTAATCTTGGCAAGGTAAAGAACCACAAAGCGAATTCCACGTTTTTGTAACTCCAAACAGACAGGTGACAATGCCTTTCATTGTGCTGCGAGTGCGACACAAGATGAAAAATCATTAAAAAGTAAGATTTTAGTCCCCTGATATTCTACTGGGTTTTTTTTTTTTTTTGGCTCTGTAAGCAGCGAAAATTCTATTTTTATCAGCCCAATTGAGTAATCAACCAACAAATGGTCTAGGCCTGTTATTCTCCTGCCCTTTCAGTGGCCCCACTCTGTGCGCACGTTCACCAACAATAGGCCTTACCACATCATCCAGGCCTAAATTCTCTGGGAGCCACCTTTCAAAAATAGATATCAGCTCCCAATCTTTCAGCGCATCATGGAGCCCAATTACTCTGATGTTATTGTGCCTGTTGCGATTTTCATGGTCGTAAACTTTCTCTATCAACTCAGCGTTTTCCTTTTGCAATGCTGATAAGCATGTCTCCATCTGAGCTGCATGGCCCTCATGCTCAGAGTCGCATCTTTCCACCTCGGTCAGCTGACCAGCCTGGGTTTCAAGACCCTCTTTAATTTCATCAATTGTCGATTGATTCTTTGAGATTCTGTCCTCTACAGCTGCAGACACACTTCAGGAAAAGGTATGGCTCACTTCTTCAGATAGCACCGCCACAACTTTTTCCGCGTCAACTTCAGGTGATTCAGATGCCATTTTTTGCTTCCACCAGCCAACCTTTCTCCCATTTCACACTCATCTCTCCTTCTTTTAAGATAAAAAAAAAATGAATAGCCATCCAAACTCGTACAAGAAAAAGAGTATGTTGGGTCTTTTTGGGGGTAGAACAAACAGGTGAGGCACTTTTTAGGGAAGGGAACCCATGGAACTCACTCACCACATGTCCATTCAGTTGACCCTCTATATCCAGAGATCGGGTAACTTTTCTTTTTAAGGTAACTCTGGGCACCCTATTTACAATACTGCATCTTAATTATTGACCCCATAAGTTTGTACTTAAGGTAATGGAAGGTAAAGCAACATGCCCAATATCACCTCAAGCAGCGGCAGGACTTGAACCCTAGCTCTCCGCCCTCTACTCTAACCATTAGACTACTTCTCTAGTCCACAGTTTTTGTTTGCACTCGATGAAAGTAATGGTGTCAGTGACATAGCACAGCTTCTCATTTTTATCTGTGGAGTTGACTCTAATTTCAACCTTTCTGAGGAATTTACTGGTTTCCAAAGCCTCAAGAGTACCACAGTAGGTAATGATATTTTGCACAATTTGAGAAACAATTGGAAATTTGGAATTTGACTGGCTAATGTTAACAGGTGGTGACAACAGATGGCACGCCAAGCATGGGGGGTAAAAGGAAAGGGGATTATTGCCTGCACAAACAAGGCAAAGGCATAAATGTGGTCTCACTAGTCTAGTATAAATCCACTGCATAATTCAGCAGTAAGCACTATGCTGCAAAGTAGTCTAGTGGGATGCCATCATGAAGGTAGTTGTGTCCTGTGTAAATTTTATCTCAGAAACATAATGCCCCTCTAAATGTGTAAATTGTAAGGGAAAGATTATATTTTCCTCATTTAGATGCCTAGGAGACTGGGCAGCTGAATGGCAGCTGAAATTTAATGTGGAAAAGTACAAAGTGACGCACATAGGGTAAAATAATCCCAACTATAGGAACACACTGCCGGGTTCTGTATTGGGAGTCACCACTCAGGAGAAGGACCTTGGAGTCCTTGTGGAAGATACATTGAAATCCTCAGCTCAGTGCATGGCAGTAGTCAAGAAAGCAAACAGAATGTTAGGAATTCTCCAAAAAGGAATGGAGAATAAAACAGAAAATATCATCTTACTTCTGTATTGAGCCATGGTGCAACTGTAGTGTGGTCTCCCCATCTCAAGAAAGACATAGCGGAACTAGAAAAGGTGCAGAGGTGGGTAATAAAAATGATAAAGGAGTTAAACATCTCTCCTATTGTTGCGTTTGGCCAACCACGGGTCCGTCCTGCAACCAGCCGCTCTTACCCCAGGCCAAGAGGGGCCTGCCAACGCCCCAGCCAGTAAAGACGCAGCCGACCACCATGCAGACCCAATGCAACACGAGAGGGATGCCACTCAGCTGAGCGAGCATCCCTAGGCACGCGTACTCACGGCTGAGCCTTTTTTATAGGCTCTGCAGCAGGAATAAACTTGCGGCACCTCTGGATGACATCACAAGCCTTCTGCTATTTATGACCTGCTCTGCTCTGACTCAGATGTCTCGGCAATAGGTAACACTCTTCGGAGTAGCTGTTTGCCACATTATTCCTGGTTCCTGATCCTGATTGGGTTCCCATGCTTTGTCTTCGGTTCCTAGTTCCTGTTCCTGCTTCCTCAGAGTTCCTGTGTCTTCGTCTAGTGGTCCCTTGTCTGTTTTCGTTTCCTTTTTGCTGTTCCACTTAGCCTTCCTCCCTCCAGACTGACTCCTCAGCTTGGACCTCGGCTTCGTCTTCGTTTGGATTCCCAGCTTGACTTCTGACCTCCTTTGACTTCATAGGATTGCTGCCCGCCCTGACCTCAGTTTGTTCTCACCTCTTCTATCTGCGGCCTGTCCCGACCTCTGCCGGTACCGACCTTGTTTTCTTCTTCCTGGCCCACTACTTCTGCGATGGATTCATCACTGCACAGAGGCCCGTGCCTAAGACCAGCCGGCCCTGGCACCCAAGGGATCAACCTGAGTAGAACAAGGGCTGGTATTGGTGAAGTTCCTGTTGGGCCTCTGCTCCAGCCAGCTCCGCCTGCTGATAGTGAGAACCTGCAGAGATCCTCCCTGTGGGTAGCGCAAAACCTCACCTCGGTCCAAGGGTCCACGCCCTCAGCACCTATAATGAGAGGCTACGTAGTCTAGGGCTCTTCAGCTTGGAAAAGAGATGGCTGAGAGGGGACAGGATAGAAGCTTATAAAATGGGTTGGAATGGGTAAATATAGGAGGGTTATTTACCCTTTCAAATAATACTAAAACAAGGGGGTATTCCATGAAACTAACAATCAGCAAATTGAAAACAGATCGTAGAAAGCACTTTTTCACTCAGCACCCTACCAAGCTGAGGAATCTCTTGCCAGAGGATGTGTTCAAAAAAATGAGAATAGCGGGGTTTAAAAGAGGTTTGGACAAGTTCCTAGGGGAAAAGTCCATAACACATTATTAGCCAGGCAGACTAAGGAAAGCCGTTGCTAGACCAAGAAGTAAAGAACAAGAACTAGATCTACATTTTGGGTTCTGTCAAGTACTTGTGACCCAAACTCACAGTCAGAGACAAGATGCTGGGCTCGATGGACCTTGGTCTGACCCAGCAGGGCAATTCCTATGCTCTTATGTAAGAAGTTGATAGGTGCAGCAGGGCAAGATCAGGAGCGGCTTAGCCCGTCCCCTTCTGAGAAGGAGTGTCCTAGTCACCCCAATCTAGTGTCAACCTTTTGTCATGAAGGAATCCTCTATGTTTTGGACCATATGTATCCAGCAAAAAACAATCCGTGAAATAGCTCCACGTAAAACGTTTCTAGATAGTTGATGTCATTTGCTGATACTTTTGCCAGTCATTTCTTTTACAAAATATTTCTGGCCTTATTCCCCCACAGAGACGCATAAACGAAATGCCCTCCAGGTTAGAACAGCCACAGCTGAAACTGATGAGAAAATTTGGCAGCACTCCTGAGTGTTTCCATTTCCTGTCTTCTCAGAGGTCCTGGCCTACAGCAATTAAAGAGCCAATCACTTGTTGGGGGAGGGGGAGATCCCTTATTTTAAGCCTGGATCTTTCATTCCCCTCATGTGCGTCGTGGCAGCTGTTTGCTGGTTCCTTCATTGTACTAATTTGTAACAGCAAAAACGGAGCTAGCTTCGGTCATCCCAGGCTGAAGGATTATGCATGTGTTTCCTACTGGCGGCTGTTGTTAAGGTAGGATGCTGTGGTTACATCAGCAAAAATAGCCTTCTTCCAATTCAAAAGAACAGCTCTCTGCAAAGCAGACCAAGGCTTCCCTCAATCTCTCTCTCCCTTGTTGGAGTAATGGTGATGTGTGCTGCTCCCTGAACCGTTCTGGGTAACATGGTGTGGAGGAGGGTCACAGGGACAGCTTTGGACCAATGGTGTCACTGCTGTCCTAAGGCCTTCAGATGCGATCAGCTCAGTCTCTCCAGCTTCATGCATGCCAGAGAACCCAGGGAGAGGAAGGGAGGAAGAGAAGACTTGTGCTCAGGAAAGTTACTGCTTGGAGGAGGGCTGGGCGATGTCACTGCCACAGGAGAGAAAAGTCAGGTGGAGCTGAGGCCCCACTTCCGCTGTGGATCTGAGTTCCACTCCATAGAGGAGGAAGAGAAAGAGGAGTAATCAGTGGAGAGTCAGAAGCCTTCTCAGGAGCACTGTAATGGAGGCAGAGGCAGTGGAGAACTCATCCAGGGTGCCACAATAAAGGAGGCGGCTGTGAAGAGCTGATCCTGTGCTCCACAGAAGAAGAGGAGGAGGGGAGAGACCAAAGAGAGCAGAGCAGAGCTGAGGTCAGCCTTTTACTGGGATCTCAGGAAGGTGAAGCAGGGCAAGGAGAGCAGGATGAGAGGGAGGAAGATGTGGAGGGGGCAAAACAGGGGAGAGAGGGAGGGATGATGCAGTGAGATAGGATAGAGGTGGAGGGATAGGATGGTAAGAGACCACCAGTGTTGCACCACCTGTTTCATGAGCCACCAGCCCCCACAAAGTCTATGTAATTGTCATTCAGGGTGTTTGGCATACCATCTAGTACAGGAAACCCTTCCCAGGTATGCGGTGTGCCCAGAACAGCAAACCTGGATCAGTTCCCCTTTCTGCCATTCACCATATGATCCTGAGCAGGATACCTCACTTCCTTTTGCTAATAAAAATTTTTTAAAAAGTGTGAATTAAGGATAAATGAGCTCTGATTTGGCCAATCTTGCTTGTCCTGTTTTAGCAATTCCAATGGGTGAAAGACCACTGAGTGGAAAATTCTATAAAATAAATAAAAAATGGATCCCACTCACTTATATAAGCTATGTCCAAGCAATGTTCTATCTTGTAGATATGACCATCATTGACTAAACACAGACTGATGTCATTCATTACTGATGTCATTCATTACATCTTGTACTCCCTGCTCCTTGTCCCTACGACCCTATATTTTTTCCCCAAAATTTAATCCTCTCCCTGTTCTCCCGCACTATCCCTGATTATGATCTTTCAATTAGTTTTAAAATAATAGAATATTCCTTTGTTCAGTTTAGTTCCTGTGGTTACTATCAGCTCTATTATTGACTTTTATGCTCTAAGGTTTTGTGTTGGTTCGTAAATGATTTTTAGTTACATCCGAAATCATTCTTGTATGTAAAACATTATATTAATTTATGGTTTACTGTCTGTACTGCCTGTTATCTTTCATACCTGTTATCTGTAAAGCCTGTTGCTAATTATTGTTTATTGTAAACCGCGGTGATGCATCTTTTTACATACTGCGGTATATAAAAATCCCTAAATAAATAAATATAAATAAATAAATATATATATATATATATTTTAATATTTTTGTAAATGCCAGTAAAAATCCACAAATGACTTATCTGTGAAGAGTAGCTTCCACAGTTCTTGTTCTTGAATCTGCAACCCACCTGATTTAGAGTTTTGAAGACAACGTCATGGTTTGTTATTGATCACAAACACTTTCTCAGAATAGATATTCGCTAATTAGAGGAACGTCTGAAGATGTACTGTATAATTCAGTGGTTCTCAACCTTTTTTCGGTCATGACACATCTGACAGATGGTTCTCACATGAGTGACACACTGCACATTACAATCTATGGCAGAAATTTTAAAAAAAGGTCCCGTATTACTTTTATTGTTAAGAATGACACAAGGAAAAGATAAGAGTACTCTCTCTGAACATAAATTATATAAATAGTAAACCTCCCTTACCAGGACAGCACCAACTTCCAGCATTCAAACAGTAACCACCGTACCTAAGAAAAGGCAACACTGAAAATATTACACCAGGCCTTAAAACACCAATACACCTCCTATTAGGAACATGGAACAAGCCAGGCTGCTATAGAGCCCTACACAGAAACTACACGCCAGCAGAAAACCTCACCTCAGTCACATGTGCAGACCCTCACCTAACAAAGAATAAAGAGACCAAAACGCTTAACCAGAAACATGCAGACAAAAACTGAACTGGAAACCGCAACAAGCCAGAGTCTCTGCATGCAGTGCAACAAAGAAAAAAGAGAACCATCACCATTCCTCTTAAAACAAATCAAGAAAAATAAAATCAGTAGCAGTAAACCATACTAACAAAAGAACAGATTATTTCAAAACAGCTGATGAATGGAATATCCAATAATTAAAAACTCATATCAAAAATTTCTAGATACCAATATAATATTTCAAAACAGCAGACACAAAGACCCAATAATTAAAGATAATAAGGAGTAAAAAATGCTCTGCTCTCCATACCTGGAAACGTTCGATTTCCAGGTGCTCTGAGATTGTTGTGAATTAGGAGGAGGGGGTGGGGTTGTTTGCAAATTTCTCCTTTCTCTGTCACACATGTGCTGTCTCTCACTTACACAGTCTTTCAATCACACAATTACACACATACTTGCTCTCTCACTAACACAGGCTCTCAATCACACAATTACACACATGCTCGCTCTCTCACTTTGCTGCAAATGTCGGTCTTCAACGGTTTCGCCCCGCCTACACCTCACTTCTTGCGGCTCCTCCTGCTTACCTCGGACTGCTGGCCTCCGCGGCGTCTGTGTGCCATCCTCTCCGGAGTCCCCGGACCAGTTTTGCCACTGCCACACGCCATGCTCCTCCAGGTACCAGTAGGGCGCGCGCGCATTCCACCCTCAGCTTTACTTCCGCGTTGGCGCGAACCTCAGGGGTGTCCTGACCAGGTGCCAGCAGGAAACCGGTACTCTCTCCTCGAGGGCCTATGTCCCCTGACTCGCTGCCTGCAACTTTCAACCTGCTACTTGGAAGACCTCACCAACAGATTCCATCTGTGAGTACTTGCCATCTCTTCCACGGTACTGTTTCACTGGAAGCAGGTACTCGCTCCTCGAGGGCCTGCCCTCAGTATCAGTGCCAGACCTCTCGTCTAGAGGAATCTCTGTACTACAATGTGAGTACTATACAACTAAGTGTCTGCTCTAAGGGACCAGGTACTCGCTCCTCGAGGGCCTGCTCTCCCTGCCTCAGAGCTTTCCCTAATTCCATCTGGGACCCTGACTGCTTATCTCTGTGTACTCATAATTCTCAGTCTCTTTCCACAACAACACAGACTACTGAGGAGCTGCTGTTCCAGCGTCCTGTGGGAGACCAGCCCAGCCGGGCTCATCATCTACTCACTACTGTCACCTCTGGTGGTTACCATGCTGTTTAATAAAAGATTGAATCTGTGTTTGTGTGTCCAGAGTCTAGCCTGACCCTGTGGTCCCTCACAGGACTGCCCCCCGTGGGCGTGGTCAACTGCACAGTGTCCAAGGATCCACCCAAACATCAATAACCATAACAGATTGCTAACTCCATGGATCTGGCTCAGCTCAATGCCCTGCAGGCCATTCCAGGCCTGGCCCTGCGCATTTCTGAACAACAAGATGCATTGGAGAAACTAACTACTGCGTTTCATCAGCTGCACGCACAGAAGAATCCAGGATCTACTTCCAGTAATGAAGGTCAGTTACCTGAAGTAACTGTAAAAACTACTGTGCCTCTTGCTGCTCCAGTTCGTTTCTCTGGAGAGAATCAAAGAACTAGAAGCTTCTTAAACCAGCATGCATTTTGCATTACAGCCCTCACACTTCCCTACAGCCTATGTCAAGACTACTTACATTCTATCTTATCTTGATGGAAGGGCCTTGTCTTGGGCTTCCTCGCTGTGGGAACACAAAGATCCCATACTGCAGAATATTGAAGGATTTCTGAACTTGTTTAAATCCGTTTTTGATGATCCTGCCCGACATTCTGTTGCTGGTTCTGACTTGGTGAACTTGAAGCAGGGCAACCGACCACTGGCTAATTTCACTATAGAGTTCAAGACTCTTGCAATAGAATTACTTTGGGACCCTAGATGCCTGAAAACCCTATTCTTCAGAGGTCTGGATTCCCGCTTGAAGGACGAGCTGGCCGCTCGTGAGACACCTGACTCGCTGGATGAACTAGTGGCCTTGGCTACTAGAATTGATCACCGGCTTTGTGATAAGGTGCAAGAACTCAAGCCTGGTAAAGGACCTAATCAGAAAGAAGTCTGTGCTAAACTTGCACCCAGGATGGTCCCTTTGATTCCTTTTTCCAGTGGAGAAGAACTTTTGCAGCTTGGTCGCAGTCACCTGACTTCCAGAGAGAGAAGACTTCGGAAGAGGAATGGTTTGTGCATGTAATGTGGACAAGCTGGTCATGCAGTCCAAACATGCCCCATCTGTCCGGGAAATGGACGGGCCTAAGTCCTGCGGGAGGACTCTTCTTAGGCCTCACTACGCCCTCTCCTCCGCTCTCTCTCCCCGTTTCTCTGATCTGCGGACCTTTGGAAATTCAAACCCTTGCCCTGGTGGACTCAGGGACAGGAGGCAATTTTATTTTATGATGGTTAGTGGAGCATTTGAGAATTCCTCTCACCACTTTGAAGACTCCACTACTCTTATCGTCGATCCACGATGAGCCTTTACCGGGTGATGTTACCTGTTGTACCAAACCAGTAACTCTACGCACCAGAGCTCTCCACACAGAGTCAATTTCCTTCTTTGTGCTAGAGAAGGCCATGCATCCTATCGTTCTGGGGTTACCCTGGTTGCAGCTGCACATGCCACAATTCAACTGGGCAATGTTGGAACTCTCTCATTCGGGCCCAGGATGCCATGGCAAATGCCTAAAGGAGGTCACTCCTATGCCCTGCATGCCTACAACTCCAGTGATGCCAGGATTGCTGCCTCAGTATGCATCATTTTATTATGTTTTCTCCAAAGAAGCTGCTGACATCCTTCCACCACACAGATCTTATGACTGTGCCATAAGACTGAAACCTAATACTGAAACTCCTAAAGGACGTGTCTACCCACTGTCAGTTGTAGAGAATAAGGCCATGTCCAAGTATATCGAGGAAAACCTGCAAAAAGGTTTCATCAGATCATCTAAGTCTCCTGTGGGCACAGGCTTCTTCTTTGTGGGGAAGAAGGACGTAACGTAACGTCCTTGTATCGACTATCGAGGTCTGAACGAGATCACGATTAAAGACAGATACCCCTTACCTCTGATTTCAGAGCTGTTTGAATGACTGCAAGGGTCCAAGATATTCTCAAAACTTGACCTAAAGGGAGCCTATAACTTGGTTCACATTCATGACGGCGACGAGTGGAAAACTGCTTTCAACACTCGAGACGGCCATTTCAAATATTTGGTAATGCCTTTCGGCCTGTGCAACACCCCCACCGTGTTTCAGAACATGATGAACGACATTCTGCGGGACCTGCTGTACAAAAGTGTCGTTGTCTACCTAGATGACATCTTGATTTTCTCACAGGATATGCCTACTCATCTAGCAGATGTCAAACAAGTATTACAGAGACTTCGAGAACAACACCTCTACGCCAAGCTATCAAAGTGTGAATTTCATAAAGATTCTGTGCCTTTTCTTGGCTATATCATTTCGAAACAAGGCTTCCAGGTAGATCCCCAAAAATTAGGGTATCAAGAATTGGTCTCAACCAGTCCCTGAGATGATTTTTCGGTTTCACAAATTACTACAGAAGCTTCATAAAAAACTATTCTTCTTTGACCGTGCCCTTAACTGCAATGAGATGGAAGGGGGCCAGCGCTTCTATTTGGTCAGCGGATGCCATTGATGCGTTCGAGAAGTTGAAGCTGGCCTTTTCAACTGAGCCATATCTGCGACACCCGGACCCCAATAGACCCTTCATCGTGGAGGTCGATGCCTCAGATGTTGGAGTAGGGGCCATGTTAAGCCAAAATTGAGATTCAAAGGCATTACATCCTTGCTCCTTTTTCTCACAACGCTTTTCTCCTGCAGAAAAGAACTATGGAATTGGAGATAAAGAGCTCCTGGCTATTAAGCTCGCATTCGAGGAATGGTGGCCTTGGCTCAAAGGCGCTCAACATCAAATTACCGTATTCTCGGACCACAAGAATCTAGAGTATCTCCGTCATGCACAACGTCTTAACAACAGACAAGCCAGATGGTCCTTGTTTTTCAATCATTTTGATTTTGTGCTCAAATATCGCCCCGAAGAGAAGAATACCAGAGCTGATGCCCTATCACGCTCCTTCCTATCTGAGGATATTCCTGAAGAACCTCAGCACATCATCAACCCGAAGAAAGTCATCCTAGCAGCTACTCATTCTGTGCTTGCAGGTAAAACAATTGTGCCCAAGAATCTCAGAAAGAAACTCATGATTCCAAATTGGCTGGCCATCCTGGTCAATGCTGTACCCTGCTGAAATTACAGAAATACTATTGGTGGCCTACCATCTAAGAAGATACATACTCTTATGTAGCATCTTGCCCCAACTGTGCTAAACATAAGCCTACTTCTGGTCAGCCTTGGGGACTGCTGCAACTGCTGCCAGTTCAGGAACAGCCATGGACTCACATCACTACTGACTTTGTAGTTGATCTACCTCTTTCTGGAGGAATGAATACTATCTGGGTGACGGTTGACCATTTCAGCAAGATGGCTCATTTCGTGGCACTGCCTAGCTTACCCTCAGTCTTGGAGCTTGCGAGACTCTTCGTTATAACATCTTTTGCCTGCACGGCCTACCGAAGCACATAGTCTCAGATAGAGGATGGCAATTCATGGCAAGATTCTGGAAGGCTTTGTGCAAGCTATTTGACATCTCTCTGGACTATACATCTGCCTATCATCCTCAATCAAATGGCCAAACAGAAAGGATGAATAGGACCCTGAAACAGTTCATTCTGGCCTATGTGAGTTCCCATCAGAATAACTGGGCCGAGCTGTTACCATGGGCTGAATTCGCCATTAATTCACATCCAGCGTCATCCACTGGATCAACACCATTTGAAGTGGTATATGGACGTTTACCTTCACCACCACTTCCACTGAAACTCTCAGTGTCGTCCCCAGCAGCTCAATCCATTGCTGATGATATCCATCATTTATGGACTCAGACTAAAGAAATGCTAATTAAAGCAGGAGATTGAGCAAAGAAGTTCTACGATGCTCATCATTCTAAAGCGCCTGTGTTTGATCCTGGTGACAAGGGCTGGTTATCAACCAAGCACTTAAGACTGAAGTTACCCTCCACTCGATTTGCTCCTCGCTACATTGAACCATTTCCAATCCGCCAACATCTTGGCCACATCACTTATAGTCTGAAGCTACCTCCTGGATTGAAAATCCACAACGCATTCCACGTTTCACTTTTGAAACCACTCATTCTCAGTGAGTTCTCATACAAGTCTCCTGAACCAACTTCTATCAACGCTGAAGAAGATCTTGAATTTAAGGTTGAAACTATCCTTGATGTCAGAAGACGTGGCAAGACTTGGGAATACCTTCTATCATGGGAAGGTTACGGCCCCGAAGAAAATTCTTGGGAGCCGATGGCGAATATCCTGGATAAAGTGATACTCTCACAATTTCATCAGATGCATCTCACAAACCAAGACCTGGTACAAAAGCTGGAGTCCACTCTTTGAAGGGGGATACTGTTGCAACCGTCGGTCTTCGACGGCTTCGCCCCGCCTACACCTCACTTCTTGTGGCTCCTCACGCTTACCTTGGACTGCTGGCCTCCGCAGCATCTGTGTGCCTACCTCTCTGGAGTTCCCGGACCAGCTTTGCTGCTGCCTCACGCCATGCTCCTCCAGGTACCAGTAAGGCGCACGCGCGCACGCCGCCTCAGCTTTACTTCCTCGTTGGCGCAAACCTCAGGGGCGTTCCCCTGAGATGACGTCATGCTGCCCGGATATTTAAGCTCTCTGCTTTTGCTAGCTCGTCGAGTTAGCAACGGACTCCTTATGGATGGGATTCGCTCTCCGTACTGAAACTACTCTGCCACTCCAGCATGTCTGGACTCTAACACCCTTCGGGGTTATTTCGGAGTACCCACTCCTCGGGGGCTCCTTCTTTCTTTTACAGATGCCAGCAGGAAACCGGTACTCGCTCCTCGAGGGCCTATATTCCCTGACTCGCTGCCTGCAACTTTCAACCTGCTACTTGGAAAACCTCACCAACAGATTCCATCTATGAGTACTTGCCATCTCTTCCACGGTATTGTTTCACTGGAACCAGGTACTCGCTCCTCGAGGGCCTGCCCTCAGTACCAGTGCCAGACCTCTCATCTAGTGGAATCTCTATACTGCAGTGTGAGTATTATACACACTAATGTCGGTATATAAAAGTCAAAAATAAATAAGTGTCTGCTCTAAGGGACCAGGTACTCGCTCCTCGAGGGTCTACTCTCCCTGCCTCAGAGCTTTCCCTAATTCCATCTGGGCCCCTGACTGCTTATCTCTGTGTACTCATAATTCTCAATCTCTTTCCACAACAGCACAGACTGGGCTGGTCTCCCACAGTATGTTCCAGCATACTGTGGGAGACCAGCCCAGCCGGGCTCATTATCTATTCAGTACTGCCACCTCTGGTGGTTACCATACTGTTTAATAAAAGATTCAATCTGTGTTTGTGTGTCCAGAGTCTCTAGCCTGACCCTGTGATCCCTCACGGGACTGCCGCCCGTGGGTGTGATCAGCTGCACAGTGTCCAAGGATCTACCCAAACATAAATAACCATAACACACTTACACAGGCTCTCAATCACACAATTACACACATGCTCGCTCTCTCACTTACACAGGCTCTTAATCACACAATTACACACATGCTCACTCTCTCACTTACACAGGCTCTCAGTCACACAATTGCACACATGCTTGCTCTCTCACTTACACAGGCTCTTAATCACACAATTACACACATGCTCGCTCTCTCACTTACACAGGCTCTCAGTCACACAATTACACACATGCTCGCTCTCTCTCACTTGCACTGGCTCTTAATCACACAATTACACACATGCTCGCTCTCTCACTTACACAGGCTCTCAGTCACACAATTACACACATGCTCGCTCTCTCACTTACACAGGCTCTCAGTCACACAATTACACACATGCTTGCTCTCTCACTTACACATGATCTTAATCACACAATTACACACATGCTCACTCTCTCACTTACACAGGCTCTCAGCCATACAATTACACATATTCTCACTCTCTCACTTACACAGGCTCTCAGTCACACAATTACACACATGTTCTCTCTCTTATACACAGGCTCTTAATCATACCTACACATGCTCTCATTTACACATACAGGTTCTCAATCACCCTTGCATATATACTCTCAATCACAAAACAGGTTCTTAATCACACACTTACATACATGCTGTCACACACACACACACACGCACGCACACACATACACACATAGATGCATACATATGCTTTCTCACTCACTCACTCGCTCGTCACCTAACCAGTAGCAGCAACTGCCTTCTCCTCTTCCAGCCCTCGTGGCCTCAAGAAAGGAGTCCCATTGACCGCGGGGGCTGATGTTGCTCCTCGTTTTGCTCCAGGTCGATGCTGCTTTTCTTCGGGCCAGCGCTGCTGATCTTTTTCGGGCTGACTCTGCAGAAACTTTACCTAACAGGGTCTCTTCTTCCCGTGCCTGTGGCCGCCGCACTTCACTTCCTCTTCCGGGTTGCGGAGGTGGGAAGACGAGACCGTTCTGCGAGTGACGCTGACTCCAGCTCTCCTGCCGCATTAAAGCCTGGGCACAGGAAAAGTTCCATTTCATTGGAGCAGGAGGAGAAGCTGGGCCAGCGGGGGACCGGGAAGTGTGGCGATACACCTGCGTGTGCTTGGCGACACGGTAGTGAGTCGCAACTACTGCTATATATAATGAAGAGCATGTTCCCTTCACAGAGCTCTCACTAGCAGGTAGATTTTAAAAGTGTTGCTCACACAAAAACAGCAACATAAATGTGGGCTGGGTCCTGACAAGGAACAAGTCTAGAGGTTTTGAGCCAGAGGGATCCTGAACATGGGGAGGGGGAGAGGAAGGAAGGGAGAGAGAGAGAGAGAGACAGAGAATCTGACACTCTATATATCTTCCACTATAAGAGAGGCACTTTCAACTCAGGATGGGTTCTGAAGGGGGCTGTTTAACATTGGTCTGGCTAGGGCACCCCCAACCCACCCTGAGTTGAAAGTGCCTCTCTTACAGTGGGAGATATATTGAGTGTCAGATTCTCTCTCTCTCTCTCACTCTCACTCTCACTCTCTCTCTCCCCGGTCAGTACATAAAGACTCCACACATACGCGCGGTAGGGATATTTAAATGATAAGAGTATACTTGCACACATGATATAAACTTAAGCCTATTTTTGCACACGCACTCCTTTTAAAATTTACCTGTTATGCTTCAGGCGACCTTAGGCCTGCTTAGAAGCAATAAGAACCAGGAAGTGACCGCAAAACAAAGCTGGCAAAATAATTGCAGCAGTGCAATCTATTCCTGTGTCATCTTTCTCTGCTGTCCTAATATATTTTATTTCTTCCATCTTTGCAGTATTTTAGAATTCAAGCTGTATAACTTTATTTAACCACAGTTTCTGCTTTTATTCCTTGCCAACTCTCTTCAGCTGTCTGTGCTGTATTCATGTTTTACATGTATAAGAACATAAGAATATAAAAAATGCCAGGCTGCGTCAGACCAAGGTCCATCGAGCCCAGCATCCTGCATCTGACAGCAGTCAATTCAGGGTACAAGTACCCGGCAAATCCCATAAAGCAGATCTAATTCCTGTTACTCACTCCCAGGGATAGCAATGGCTTTCTTTAATCTACCTTACTAATAATATGCTATGGACTTTTCCTCCAGGAACTTGTTCAAACCTATTTTAAATCCCGCTATGCTAGTCACCTATTTTAAATCCCACTATACTAGTCACCTTGATCACAAATCTGCTTCACTTTTTTCAAAGAGTTAATAAACATGTAGATAAAGGTGAACCAGAAGATGTAGTGTATTTGGATTTTCAGAAGGCATTTGACAAAGTTCTTCATGAGAGGCTTCTAAGAAAAGTAAAAAGTCATGGGATAGGTGGCGATGTCCTTTCGCGGATTACAAACTGGCTAAAAGACAGGAAACAGAGAGTAGGATTAAATGGACAATTTTCTCAATGGAAGGGAGTGGGCAGTGGAGTGCCTCAGGGATCTGTATTGGGACCCGTACTTTTCAATATATTTATAAATGATCTTGAAAGGAATACAACGAGTGAGGTAATCAAAATTGCAGATGATACAAAATTATTCAGAGTAGTTAAATCACAAGCAGATTGTGATAAATTGCAGGAAGATCTTGTGAGACTGGAAAATTGGGCATCCAAATGGCAGACGAAATTTAATGTGATTAAGTGCAAGGTGATGTATTTAGGGAAAAATAACCCATGCTATAGTTCCCCCAAGAAAGAGATCTAGGCATCATAGTGGATAACATATTGAAATCGTCGGTTCAGTGTGATGTGGCTGTCAAAAAAGCAAACAGAATGTTAGGAATTATTAGGAAGGGAATGGTGAATAAAACGGAAAATGTCATAATGCCTCTGTATCGCTCCATGGTGAGACCACACCTTGAATACTGTGTACAATTCTGGTCGCCGCAACTCAAAAAAGATATAGTTGCGATGGAGAAGGTACAGAGAAGGGCAACCAAAATGCTAAAGGGGATGGAACAGCTCCCCTATGAGGAAAGACTAAAGAGGTTATGACTTTTCAGTTTGGAGAAGAGACGGCTGAGGGGGGATATGATAGAGGTGTTTAAAATCATGAGAGGTCTAGAACGGGTAAATGTGAATCAGTTATTTACTCTTTCGGATAATAGAAGGACTTAGTGGGCACTCCATGAAGTTAGCATGTAGCACATTTAAAACTAATCGGAGAAAGTTCTTTTTCACTCAACGCACAAGTAAACTCTGGAATTTGTTGCCAGAGGATGTGGTTAGTGCAGTTAGTATAGCTGTGTTTAAAAAAGGATTGGAGAAGTTCTTGGAGAAGTCCATTACCTGCTATTAATTAAGTTGACTTAGAAAATAACCACCGCTATTACTAGCAACAGTAACATGGGATAGACTTAGCTTTTGGGAACTTGCCAGGTTCTTATGGCCTGGATTGGCCACTGTTGGAAACAGGATGCTGGGCTTGATGGACCCTTGGTCTGACCCAGTATGGCATATTGTTAGGTTCTTATGAATGGAAAATAAAACAGAAAATGTCATAATGCCTCTGTACTGCTCCATGGTGAGGCCACATCTTGAACACTGTTTACAATTCTGGTCACCGCATCTCAAAAAGGATATAATTACGATGGAGAAGGTACAGAGAATGGTGACCAAAATGATAAAGGGGAATGGGTTGGCTGCCCTATGAGGAAAGGCTGAAGAAGTTCAGCTTGGAGAAGAAATGACTGAGGGGGGATATGATAGAAGTTACTAAATCATGAAAGGATTTGAACAAGTTAATGTAAATCAGTTATTTACTCTCTCAGATAATAGAAGGACCAGGGGGCACTCCATAAATTAGCAAGTAGCTCATTTAAAACAAATCGAAGAAAATTATTTTTCACTCAGTGCATAGTTAGCTCTGGAATTCATTTCCAGAGGATGTGGTTACAGCAGTTAGTGTAACTGGGTTTTAAAAAGTTTTGGATAAGTTCCTAGAGGAAAAATCCATAAACTGCTACTATGGTAATTAATTAATAAGCAATAGTAAGCTTATCTAATGTTTGAGTACTTGCCAGATACTTGTGACTTGGAAAGGCCACTGTTGGAAACAGGATGCTGGGCTTGACTTGGTCTGACCCGGTATGGCATATGTTATGTTCTTATGTTCTTATCAGTGTGATATTTGCATAGATTTCTGATGAAAATCCATTGTTCAGCTGTCCGTGCTGTATTCATGTCTTACATGCGGCTCCAGATTTTCAGGACAATCTGATCCAGTCCTGGTTTTATCCCATTGATTGCAGGGACTTGTAGTTTTTACTTTCCTATTTCATTTCCTTAGAAGAGCAAGACTACAAGTCCCTGCATGCAATGGGGTAAAACCAGGACTGGATCAACCTGTCCTGAAAATCTGAAGCTGGCTGGCAATCCTATGTCTTACATATATCATAGTGGTGCCTGAAGCTCCCTGATTTACATAAGATTAATGGAAGTGGTTAAGAGGTGAAACTAACGTCTCAGAGGCTGGTGGTACTTCACAGACTAATAGATTTATTGAGGCACAAGCTTTTGGGAACAAGAGTCTACTCCATCAGATGCAAATATTAAAATACTAGTGTCTCCCCAGGAATGAAATATAAACAAGAACAAAACAAAGGGAAATCTTAATGGGTTTGCTTGTTTTAGCTCTCTATTGGATTGCCATCTATTTTCCCCCTAACACTGCCGTTTTGAACAGCCAAATATTTAATGATGGATAAAGTTTGTAAACTCCATGGGTCAAAGACATTCTCCAGTGTAAGGCTGACTGCTAAAACAAAGCTGCACAGGCAGCAGCCCTCTGAAGTTGCCGATATTCTCATCTGGACGCCTTAGTCAATTTTTCCATCATTTAAGAAGAAAACAATACCCTAATTAGTCGGAGAGAAAAATACAGCAAAAGAGAAAACATGCTTCCTATCCCTGTATCAAGCACTGTGCTCTTGGCACCCGACAGTCAGCCCACGGCATGCACCAGATATCAGTCATGTGGCCACATGTGACTTTTCTAGAACTTTCTAACCTCTATGAGCAAGCACCCATTTTTCGCTCGACTTTCTCACATTTTGTTTTTGCAGTGATTGTTTCTTTCTTACAGGCTGCATGATTTTTTATTTATTTATTTATTTATTGCTATTTTTGTTCATGGACTTGAAAATTCTTGATTTTCTTTTCTACAGATCGATGTTTGATGGTGGTGGGCAAGAGGGAGATTGGCCTGTGGTTAGAAACACAGAAACATGACAGCAGAAAAAAGTCCTTACGGCCCATCCAGTTTATTTGCTTTATCCCTCTTATTTCCCTTTCAGCTACGGGGGATATGATAGAGGTGTTTAAAATCATGAGAGGTCTAGAACGGGTAGATGTGAATCGGTTATTTACTCTTTCGGATAGTAGAAAGACTAGGGGGCACTCCATGAAGTTAGCATGGGGCACATTTAAAACTAATCGGAGAAAGTTCTTTTTTACTCAACGCACAATTAAACTCTGGAATTTGTTGCCAGAGGATGTGGTTAGTGCAGTTAGTATAGCTGTGTTTAAAAAAGGATTGGATAAGTTCTTGGAGGAGAAGTCCATTACCTGCTATTAAGTTCACTTAGAGAATAGCCACTGCCATTAGCAATGGTTACATGGAATAGACTTAGTTTTTGGGTACTTGCCAGGTTCTTATGGCCTGGATTGGCCACTGTTGGAAACAGGATGCTGGGCTTGATGGACCCTTGGTCTGACCCAGAGTAGCATTTTCTTACGTCACTGGAAAACAGCAGGCTCATCAGATGATCAACCCTGTGATCAGTTTCATATCTCTGCCAGTACCCATGGGGGAGCCTAAAGGCAGGGTGTCCCCTTCTCCGGGCTCTGCCATCCCTGTGACCTTCTGCTGCTGGAAGAGGAGCACCCTTTACCCCGTTAGCTTCCTCTCCCTGGCTTTATACTGGTAGGTTGTAGAACTTTGGCTTTGCAGGGTAGCAATCCACCTTCCACCTTAATAGCGGTTTTATGTTTCTCAGTGATTCTAAGGTTTTTGAGACATACTCTGTTTCCAGGCATCTTTTTTTCACCTCTGACCCTCTGATTATATCGGGTCTCATTTTCCAAGCTGTTTTGTCATGAGGCATGAAATGCTAACTTATGAGGGGTTTTTTCGGTGGATTTTGCAAGGTATCCTACGTGTAGGTGTTGTGTCTCATTCCATATACAGAGTCACAAGTGGCAAGAGAGCTGCTGACCACTTATGAGCAATTGCATTCAGTCTCCCCACGGTCAGCACTTAGGCCAGAGGGCTCCTGTTGGATCTGACAAGGAACTTGACTCTATAAAAGTGATTTTGAAATGTATTGACCACTCTCCACTTGGAAACAAGAAACACCTGCTCAGGAACAGGTTAGCAACGTTCGGTATCTAACACTTTCCTGTTTGCAGTCCCTCTGAAGGTTAATTGTATGCGACAGCTCTGAGTCCATGAAGACTGGCATCCATATGTAGAATATATTTCTTGTTGTTTTGTCCACAAAAAAACCACTAGCTGTGCATGAGCCGGGTATTAAACCGTACTTCTAAATGTCTTTTCCTATCTGCAGTCCCACCTGCCTCTGAAGGGTTCATTCAGTAGCAGGCTTGATTTACTGACCAAAGGGGTAAATCAAGGTCTGTTAGTAGTTTTACTGTATGGAGCAGGGGTAGGTAACGCTGGTCCTGCAGTGCCACAAACAGGTCAGGATTTTAGGATATCCACAATTGAATATGTAGGTACAGAAGAATAGCTCTTCATAGATCTTCAATAATAATCAAAGAATTATTACAAAACTCTTAGGGCTTTAGTCAATAAAGATTTGTGCATAGGTATAGAATTGGAAAAAGTCCTTTCTGAATAAGGCCCTTAGTGTCTTCTGATCTATATGTCTAGCCCACAAATAAACAATTTAATATATTTATATAAAGATCATTTTTTTGAGAGTGATATTGGATGTACATCCCTTAGAATGGATTTTTAATATACAGTTGGGCTGCACAAAAAATGTTTTATTTGATTTGTTTTTTCATTTCCAGTGGTGGGGTTTTGTTTTTTTCAGTTTGTTGGGGTTTTGTTTTTTTCAGTTTGTTGGGGTTTTGTTTTTTTGTTTTGATTTGGTTCATTTCCAGAAGCAAAAAAACCATTAAACACCCCCCAAAAAAATCTCCTAAACAAACAAGAAACAACAAATGAGGCCTCAAACCACCCTGCTCCCTGCAGAATTCAGCCTGGGGCCCAGGCCTGCCTGGCTGGGCCTCCCTGGGCCCTTCTGACCTCCATTCTCACACCTAAAAGCAAATCAAGCCCAGGGCTCAGGCCTCATTGTTTCCTCCAAGCTGCTCGCATGTGCAGGTCGCACACAACTTTTTTCGGTGCCTTGCACAACATTTACTCCCCCGCACACAGATCGGATCAGGCAAGGATAAACCAAACCCCTGCCCGATCTGATCAATGGCATCACACCTCCCAACAGGCAGCAGGAGTCGCGTTTATCCGAACATCATCTGCTACTGCCGTGGGGCTTATCTTGCAGCAAGAACTGCAAGACCGGCCCCGCAGGAGCAGGAGATGAAGTTCGAATAAACGCGACTCCTGTTGCTACCCACCCTCCTATCCCACAGTGACTGAAGAGAGAAGTGAGATTCTGTGTATGTGTGGGTGAGAAATTATGTGTGTGTGTGTGTGTGTGTGAGAGAGAGAGGCTATATGTATGTGTGGGGTTAAGAACCTATGTGTGTGTGTGTATGTGTGACTGCCTGTGTGTGGGTGCCTATGTGTGTGGGGACGAGGGTAAAAGCCTGTGGGTAGGTGAGATCCTGGGTGTGTGTTTTTGGGTAGGTGAGAGGTTGTGTGTGTGTGGAGGTGGGGTTTGAGAGCCTGTTATGTGTGTGGGATTGGGTGGCTGGGTGAGAGCATGTGTGGGGATGGGTGTCTGTGAGAGAGACTGCCAGTGTGTGGGTATGGATTGAGGGAAGAGAGGAAGAAAGCAGGAGGAGAAAAAAAAACCAAAGAAAAAAAGAGACTGAGAAAGGGAACGTGGGAGAAAAAGCATGGGACCAACTGTTTAGAAAAATAGTATCAGACAACAAAAGTAAAAAAATTAATTTATTTTGAATTTTTAGTGATTGGCAAATGTTATCTTTGAGATTGTGCATAGCATATTTGTATTTTGTTCAGAGGCTGGGTTCTCTGGCTTTCCATTTTATTTTTGTCTGCCTGTTGTCTTTCTCCTACTTGTGGTCCTTTAACTGTATTAGGTAAGGGTCTGTCTGTGCTCTGCATGGGTAACTGAGGTGCAGGATTTCTGCTGGATTGTAGTATTTCTGCAGAGCTTGTTCTGCTAACCCCAGTAGGTGGTGTATGAGTGTTCTAGGGCATGGTATAATATTTACATTGCTGCTGTTTGAGTCCTGAGGGGTTTGTGTTACTTCTCAAAGTGTTTGGCAGTGAAGGGTTTGCAGTTACTGAGATGAGTGTGTGTGTGGAAGGAGGAGAATTGAGTGAGTGTGCATGTGCGTGAGAGTCTGGGGAGTGAATGAGGGGAATGAGCGTGTGTGTGTGTGTGTGTGTGTGCGAGTGTGAGAAAGTTTGTGTGCATTCTGCTCCAATGATCCTTGTAAGGATTGGGGTGATGTAAGCATAAAATGGATAGGCTTTTTGCATCAAAGAAAGTAGTGCTTATAGGGTAATGAAACCAAAATGTTTTGCTCACAAGCAACCCAATCCTTAGAGGGAACATTGCTCAGACCATATTCTCTGCTCTGAGTTGTTTCCAGCAACAAGCTTTTCGAGCTCTAAAACCACAGTAAGACAAGGTAAAACACAAGCATAGGACTGCACGTATGCCCAGATGCATGCCCAGTCTATGTGATTTCATCCACAGAAGCACCGCAGTCAGCTCACGCCTGGATGTTTCCTCCTCTTCAAAGCCTATTTTTTTTTTCTTCTTCATCAAAAGATTCAGCAGATGGTGAGATACGTTCAGTACAGAGCGTCACACCTGGCCAGGTGTGCTTTGTGGAAGTCGGCAACGGCAGCTTTAACATTCTGTCTGTTTGGAGAGAGGTCACCATGTCTGCAGGAAGCGGGGGGGAAAATGTTTCCTCTGTCACAAACCCCTTTCCTTCCGCAACGCCCTCAGCGAAAGACCAGCCTGGGACCGGCGTGGCGAGTGATGGCCCATGGCATGTCGCTGGTATACGGGCCTAGGCGTGATCGTCTGCTCAGGATGCACAGTTCATTCTGCCCTGGGGTAATCTAAATCTTAGCCCCCAGGACCACAAAAGAAGTGACGCCTGTCCCCTTGAGTTTGCAGTCCAAGGTGGCGCAACATGGTAGCCTCAATGTGGCAGCCCACCCACTAGAATAACAGCAATCACGCTTTCTCTTCCCATTTTTTTCACCCTGCTACGTTCTTTAAAAAAAAAAAAAAAAAAGGCAGGCAAAACCAAAACAACAAGAGAAGCAGATACAAAGTCTGCCCACGCTTGCTTAGACTGGGCTATTCTTGATCTGCCGAGGTGGGAAGTGAAATGTAGAAAATATCAAAAGTCCCCAGAAGTAATGGGGGTGGGAGGGCCCCAGGCAAGCATTTCCTACGGGGATAGATCTGAATTTTTTTTTTCTCCAGTGACTCACTCCTAGGAGCAGATTGCAAGTGACACTGACACACCAAAGTACACAGCCACGGGACTTGCAAAGTCAGAATTACAAGGCCTATCAACACGGGGGGGGGGGGGGGGGATTTTTCTTTTCTGTAGGATATTTACTGGTCCGTGTATGTTATCAGCTGTTTCGAGCAACCACTTTGAAGAAGCTTTGCAAAAAAAAAACCCAAACACAAAAACAAACCCCAAACTCTTCCATGGCAGGACAGTTTAAGATTTGCCTGGCTGAGAAGAGGAGGAATGCAGTGGGCAAGGCTGTGCTTCTTTAAGTCACAGACAGCGTCTTGTGTCACAGTTAGGATGACCTGCTCAAAATTAGTTAGCAAGAATAAATGTCCCTTTGGTGAAGCCTTTCCCGATGTACTGCAGCTAGCAGGGCTGATGGAGAAGGAGCAGGGAATGATTTATACACTGTACTGCTCAAGGGTTAGACCGCACCTTGAATACTGTGCACAATTCTGGTCGCCGCATCTCAAAAAAAGATATACCTGCACTGGAGAAAGTACAAAGAAGGGCAACCAAAATGATAAAGGGGATGGAACGGCTCCCCTATGATGTAAGGTTAAAGAGGTTAGGGCAGTTCAGCAGGGAGAAGAGACGGCTGAGGGGAATTATGATACAGGTCTTTAAAATCATGAGAGGTCTAGAACGGGTAAATGTGAATCGGTTATTTACTCTTTCAGATAGCACAAGGACTAAGGGGCACTCCATGAAGTTAGCAAGTAGCACATGGAAAGCAAGTAGAATATTTGAAACAAACTGGAGAAAATCCTTTTTCACTCAATGCATAATTTATTTTTTTTATATACCAACATTCATCTCAATTGAGGTATCACACCAGTTTACATTCAGGTATTGTAGGTATTTCTTTATCCCCAGAGGGCTTACAATCTAAATTGGTTTTTTTGTACCTGAGGCAATGTAGGGTAAAGTGACTTGCCCAGGGTCACAAGGAGTGACAGCGGGACTCAAACCTTGGTCTCCTGGTTTATAGTCCACTGCTCTAACCACTAGGCTATTCCTCCTCCCTATAATTAAACTCTGGAAATTGTTGCCAGAGGATGTGATTAAGGCAGCTGGTGAAGCTGGGTTTAAAAAAGGTTTGCATAAGTACCTAGAGGAGAAGTCCATAAACTGCTATTAATCAATAGGGAATAGTCACTGCTTGTTGCCGGCTTGGGATCTAATTAATGTTTGGGTACATGCCAGGTTGTGACCTGGATTGGCCACTGTTGGAAACAGGATGCTGGGCTTGATGGACCCCTTGATCTGACCCAGTATGGCATGTTCTTATGTTATTATCCATTGCTCCATTAAACCAGAAGAGGGGGCAAATCTGGACACTGCTTTATGTGTGCTGGCCATCCTGCTGGCCTGAAAATGAGGGAGAAAACCTACTGAGCAGAATAGCCCTGGGCTAATTCTGGCAGAAGAGAACGCACAAAGAAAGGGGTCTTGAGGGGGAAAAGAGAAAGACCATGGGGAACACAGTTGGGAAGCACTCATGGATGGGGGTAAGCAAGAGTGGGAGGAAGGACAGGCACTCAGGAATGTGTGGAGGAGAAACAGGGTGGAGAGGGAAGACCCTTGGAAAAGGGCCAGAGAAGGAAGGATAGATGTCTTCTAGGAATCATGAGAAACGGAGAGAGAGAGAGAGAGAGAGAGAGAGAGAGAGAGCGCTGCCGTGGTTCAAGGCAGAGGGCAGAAGGGAGTGACAACTGCCAGAGATCATTCTGAATTCTTCACATGGTAAATTTGCAGGTACTAAAGTTCCTGCAGCACAACCAGCCCTGAAATATTCAGAGGGAAACAATGGGGAGTTTTCCTTTGAAAATGTGTTTGCAGGCCCGTGTCTGCAAACTACAAATTTGACTGCTAGGCGACGGCTGAAAGGGGGAGAAATTAGCGAGGAGCAGTTTTGCTGGAGGAGAGAGAAATGCTGGTGGGAATAGGATGAGGTTCCTAAAACATTATGGATACTTGCCAGGTACTTGTAGCCTGGATTGGCCACTGTTGGAAACAGGATACTGGGCTTGATGGACCCTTGGTCTGACCCAGTATGGCAACTTCATATGTTCTTATGTTCTTATATAATGGGAAATGACCAAAGAGCATCTGCTTCTCTACTGCTCGAGCTTCCCTTATTAAGCAATGACTTCCTGCAGTAAGAGCATGCCAAACGCTTTCCCCAGACCCTCGAGACAAGGACAGCGCCAGAAGACATGTTCTCCTCTTCTTAAAGTGGCCTCTGATGATGCCGATCACTGTATATAACAATGACACCTTCAGCACCCCTGGGCATAGACAAATAGAAGCAAAGACTATGACAATAGTTAAGGATGGCAAGGGTCGATTTAATTCCTGATGGGTGCAATAGGCCACAGTTAATGTTGCACTTCACGGTCCATGGGCTCCTCCCGCGAACTGTCTCACTTAGCTCTCAGGCCAGACCCCAACAATCACACGCCGACACCGCCAGGCCGCTCATCCTCCAAGCTCAGCAGGAGGCCATGCCACCGACAACCGTTGGGCCCAGCGGCGGGAAATCCCGACAGGTGCCCGTCGATGACTTCATTCTTCAGGCATATAAAAGGCCTCTGCAGATGCTCCTTCAGTGCTTTGGCAACAAGCCTACCTACTGCCTGTGTAGAGTGAGTTGCCTCAGCATACCCAAGTTCCTGGTCTTCTCCGTGTATTCAGTTTCCGGTCTTCTCCAAGTCATAGGTTCCTGGTTTTCATTCCTTGTCTTAAGTTCTTGTGGTCTTCATCTCATCCTTCAGTTCCTGTGGTCAATCATAAGTTCTTGAGTTCTTCAGTGTGCCTTGTCTCCTGTGTTGTTCCTCATCCTCTTGCCCTGCCCATCCATCCCACTTTCCCTTGGATGGACTTTTGGCTTTCAATCTCGGCTTCTGTCCTGGACTTCTCTTGACTGCCGTCTGCCACTGACCACTGCCTGACTACTGGACATTCTTGATAGTCACCTGTCTCTGATCACAGTCTGCTACTGGTTCTCCTTGAATGCCACCTGCCCTGATCTGAGCCTGCCTTCGACTGCTCCCACTCACCTCAACCTCCTCCACGGACCATGGGCTCTTTGGCACAGGGCCCTACCTAAGACCTGCCGGCACAGGCACCCGAGGGCTCAACCTAAGGGGAATGTGGGCTGGTATAGGCAAAGCTCCAGTTGTGATTGTCTCATCCAACTCCGCCAGCCAACAGTGTGGACCTGCAGGGCTCCACCCTGCAGGTTATGCCAACTCCACCTCAGACCAATGATCTAGTCCTACAACAGTTAATCTCTGGTTTCCTTTTTATTTCTTGACAGCTGTGGATCCTCTGTGCTTACCCCAGGCTTTCTTGAATTCCCTCCTTCCCTCTACTACCTCCACTTCTTTCTCGGTTTATTTATGAGCAAGCAATGCTGGACAGTGTCAGAAGCTTTGCTGAAATACAAGTACACCTATCTCCAGTGCACTTCTCTGATCTAACTCATTGCTCACTCAGTTTAGTGCATAGGCATCGGAATAGGGAGGGCCTCAGGGGCCATGACCTCCCCTTCAAAATCTGGGCCACTACCATCAACAACTCCCCCCCCCCCCTTCTCCTAACTGAGCACGTGCTTGGAGAACATATAGGCCGACTCACCTTCACCGCCTCCTGGAAGAGAAGCCTCATTGGTGGAAGGCATCTGTGCCCCCACCCTCAGGGTGCCACTGCCCCAATCCCCTCATTCATCCTTTATGACATCATGCGGGCATCGGCAGTCAAAGAAGAGGAAGTGGCCAGAGGCACTGCAAGGCCACGATCCTCCTCTTTCAGAAGATGGAGGGTGAGTGAGAGGATCGCAACGGCTGCTGGGGGCTGCAGAAAGGAAATAATGCACCATCCCACCTGCCACCAATGAGGCTTTTCTTCCAGGGAAGAATGAAGGTGAGTAGGGGGGAGGGAATGAAGGAGTGAAGGAGGTGAGGAGATTGTGAGGGGTGGGAGGTGGGAGTGAAGGAGTGAAGAGACTGGGAGGAGTAGGAGGTGTGAATGAAGGAGATGGGTAAGGGGCTTGTGCAGGTTGAAGGTGAAAGAGATGAGTGAAGAGATTGTAGAGGGGAAGGAGTGAACTGTGGGATTGGAAGTGAAGGAAGTGAATGAGGGGGATTGTGGGGGTCAGAGTGAAGGAGTGAGAGAAGGAGGAAGGATGAAGGAGACAAATTAGGGGATTATGGGGAAGGAAGTAAAAGATTGTGGGGGGAGGGAGTCAATGAGGGTGAGTGAGGGGATTAGAGGGAAGAGAAGTAAACTCGTGAGGGTGAGGAGCAAATCCAAGCCTATGGAACACACTCCCAGAATATGTTACAACCACTACATCTATTAGCACTTTTAAAAAAGCTCTAAAAACATTGTTTTTCAAGCTGGCTTTGTTGGGAGATGCTGAGGTTTAGTCTGTAGGGCAAGCAAGGCTGTAATCAAGGTATTGTTTTTTATGGGTTGGTTTGGTCCTTTTGGTTTATAATGTGTTTGGGATTCGTAGCTGAATGTATTATTATATAGCAAGGTAAGGGCGTGGGTTTTTATGTTTGTATGTTTGATATTCTGTTTTATCTTGTATTTATTTATGAATGTACCAAGTGTAATCCACCTTCAACATTTGGAAATGAGCAGAATCTAAAGTATTTAAATAAATAAATACCAATCCAAGGCAGATCTACCAGTTCATGGAAATCCATGCTGGATTTTTAAATGAAGGTTGTGGAACCAACCCAATAAACCCACAGATTCTTCATGGGTTCATCAAGCTGGCTCAAGCAGTTCTGCAGGACACAGCTAGTACCTGAGATCCTCCTCCTCCTCATGTCCTTGCCACAAATCAGCGACAAGGCGTACAGCAGAATTTCACCAATTTGTAGGAATCTTGACAGTTACAACCAGGCAGAAACCCCTCTGAACAATAGGACTTTTCTTATTATGCTATTTTGGTTCTACCTGAATAGTCGTATTTTTAATTGGCAACTACTAAGCATTACCTCTTGCATGTGACCGGTAGTTTGAAATATTGCACAGGCATGATGAACAGGGCTGTACATTTGTTTTGGGTTTTTTTTGGTTAGTGCACAATAACTCGATATAGTGCGCGCTAAAATCAAAACAAACTGAAAATGAATAATAAAAATAAAACGAAACAAAAATCAAAACGAATATTTTCTGGCTGCATATCCCTAACCCTGGATGACATTTGACTTAAGGAGCCCAAGTGACCCAAACTATCTACAATATAACCTGAAAAGCAGAGTGAAAGTAGTGCTGTGAAGAGCATTCGTGGTGGCAATGCTTTTGTTTATGCAAGGAAAAATCTGCCTGTTACCCAACAGGCCTTACGTATGAGCTGTCTGCATGTCACAATCCAAAATTAACTTCTCTGCTTCCCCTTCTACCACTTCTGTGTTTCTCACACCGAAAGTCTAATTTATCCAGGGTGTCTCCCATTCTGCATTTATGGGAAAAAAACTTTCATAAACCAGCCCTCTGGTGCTTAGCATATTTGAGGAAGAAAGGCATTCTTAGGTCACCTTGACAATTGCTCTTACCATACACATGAGGAAAAGATGTTTTCTCGCAAGAGGTCATTATATGGGCTCAAAGGAGGTAAGACAGGAGTAGCATAAGGAAATATTTCTTCACAGAAAGGGTGGTGGTGCATGGAATGGCCTCCCAGAGGAGGCAGCAGAGATAAAAACAGTAACAGAATTCAAGAAAGCCCGGAACAAGCCCAGAGGATTCTTTAGATCAGGGGCATGTGCTGGATGGGGTATACTTGGATTCCAGTAAGGCTTTTGACACTGTTCCCAACAGGAGGTTCATTAAGCAATAAAGTTGCTCTGCTTTGTGCAGGACACACCGAGCACAAAGCACCTCCTGATCTTCCTTCTCCTGAACTTCCTCCTGTTAGGATTAGTGGGTGTGTGGGCCCTGGGCCGAGGTGAGAGATGGTACCGCCCACTGGGAGGAGCCCCGTGAGCTTCACCGTCGGGAGGTGAGGTCTCAGCTGACATCAGACACAGTTCAAGTCTAGAGTCTTTATTAAAGAGATAGAGCAGCAGTACCCGCAGAGTGGGGGGTGCCAGAGAAAATCTCTCAGATGCTGAGGTACCACTGGTCAGTGGAATGAGGAATACCCAAGGAGGATATCTCAGTATAGATGGTAATGGTCCGCAGAGCGGGGTACACCGATGAAGTCCTCTGTAGAGATAGTAATGGTCCGCAGAGCGGGGTACACTGGAGAGGTCCATGGTAGAGAAGGTAATGGTCCACAGAGCAGAATACTCATGGCAGGAGTAGCGATGGTTCCAGGGAAGCCCCGGGAAATGGGGCAGGCAGAAGTCCAAGGTGTTAGGTCCCCTGAGGAGCAGATAGCCAGAGACGAAGGAGAGGCCCCCGAGGAGCGGGTACCCTGGACGTCTCACGCCTCGGAAGTAGAAGCTGGAAGGAAGGGTCCTTCAGTGAGCGAAGTGGAATTAGCAAGAGGGAACTCGTTGCCAAGTCATAGGTAGGCAAGGCAGCTGGCTTAAATGTACAGGAGGATTGACGTCATCCGGAGGGGATGCACCCAAGGTTTCCACCATTACGTGCTTAAGGCTGGCCCATTTGCGTGCACACGCGCCTAAGTGATTCCGAAGGCAAGATGATGGTCGGCGGCGTCCATGCCGCCCTGGGAGACCTGGGAGCGGTAGGCAGGCCGGGGATAGCTGGCTGAGGCTGCAAGTCTTCCCAATGGAGTTGGGGATGTGAAGAAAGAGGTGAGCAACAGCAGTCGCAGCCATCTGTGACCGACGGGCGTAACACCTCTTTTGAGCCCTTTCAAGCTCGTTCCATTCCCCGCTCTGAGAGAAACAGGGAGAGCATTAACTGAGCACCTGATATGACTCATAAGAACATAAGATATGCATACTGGGTCAAACCAAGGGTCCATCAAGCCCAGCATCCTGTTTCCTACTGTGGCCAATCCAAGTCACAAGTATCTGGCAAGTACCCAAACATTAGATAGATCACAAGCTTATTAATTACCGTAATAGAAGTTCATGGATTTTTCCTCTAGGAACCTATCCAAACTTTTTTAAACCCAGTTACACTAACTGCTGTAACCACATCTTCTGGCAATGAATTCCAGAACTTAACTATGCGCTGAGTGAAAAAGAATTTTCTTAAATTTATTTATTTTTTTTATATACCAACATTCATCTCAATTGAGATATCACACCAGTTTACATTCAGGTACTGTGGGCATTTCTCTATCCCCAGAGGGCTTACAATCTAAGTTTTTGTACCTGAGGCAATGTAGGGTAAAGTGACTTGCCCAAGGTCACAAGGAGTGACAGCGGGACTTGAACCCTGGTTTCCTGGTTCATAGTCCACTGCTCTAACCACTAGGCTATTCCTCCTCCTATTGTTTTAAATGAGGTACTTGTTAACTTAATGGAGTACCCCCTAGTCCTTCTATTATCTGAGAGAGTAACTAACCGATTTACATTAACTTGTTCAAGTCCTTTCATGATTTTGTAGACATCTATCATATCCCCCCTCAGTCATCTCTTCTCCAAACTGAACAGCCCTAACTTCTTTAGCCTTTCCTCATGGGGCAGCCATTCCATGCCCCTTATCATTTTGTTTGCCCTTCCCTGCACTTTCTCCAGTGCAGCTATATCCTTTTTGAGATGCGGTGACCAAAATTGCACACAGTATTGAAGGTGTGGTCTCACTATGGAGTGATACAGAGGCATTATGACATTCTCCATTTTATTTTCCATTCCCTTCCTAATAATTTCTAACATTCTATTTGCTTTTTTGATCGCCACAGCACACTGAGCTGACGATTTCAATGTATTATCCACTGTGATGTCTAGATCGCTTTCCTGGGTGGTAACTCCTAAGATAGAACCTAACATTGTGTAACTACAGCACGGGTTATTTTTCTCTATATGCATCACTTTGCACTTGTCCACGTTAAATTTCATCTGCCATTTGGAAACAAAATCTTCCAGTCTCGCAAGGTTCTCCTGCAATTCATCACAATCCATTTGAGATTTAACTACTTTGCATAATTTTGGTGTCATCTGCAAATTTGATCACCTCCCTCGTCATATTCCTTTCCAGATCATTTATAAATTTTATTTATTTATTTATTTAAGGTTTTTTTATACCGGCATTCATGAACTCGTTCACATCATGTCGGTTTACAGAAAACAGGGGTGCGGATAATACAACCAAAAAACATAAATAACGTGATGAAGAGAAGCAGTTACAATTAACAAGGGCTAATGAACTGGGAATGTAATGCACTGGTCCCAGTACAGATCCCTGAGGCACTCCACTGTTTACCCTTCTCTACTGAGGAAACTGACCATTTAGTCCTACTCTCTGCATTCTATCTTTTAACCATTTTGCAATCCACAATAGGACATTGACTCCTATCCTGGAACTTTTTAATTTTCTCAGGAGTCTCTCATGGCAGACTTTGTCAAATGCCTTCTGAAAGTCCAAATGCACTACATCCATCGGCCACCATTATCCACATGTTTATTAACCCCTTCAAAAAATGTAGCAGATTGGTGAGGCAATAAAACGAGAAGCTTGGGAGTGAGTGCCAAGGTGGTGGCATGGATAGAAAACTGGTTGAAGGACAGAAGACAATGTGTGATGGTAAATGGAACTCACTCGGAAGAGAGAGCGGTGATGAGCGGAGTGCCGCAAGGGTCGGTGTTGGGACCAGTCCTGTTCAATAACTTCGTGAGCAACATCGCGGACGGGATAGAAGGTAAGATTTGTCTATTTGCGGATGATACTAAGATCTGCAATAGAGTGGACACACCGGAAGGAGTGGAGAGAATGAGACGGGATTTAAGGAAGCTGGAAGACTGGTCGAAGATATGGCAGCTGAGATTCAATGCCAAGAAGTGCAGAGTCATGCATATGGGGTGTGGAAATATGAAAGAAATGTATTCGATGGGAGGATGAAGGGCTGATGTGCACGGAGCAGGAAAGAGATCTTGGGGTGATAGTGTCTAACAATCTGAAGTCAGCGAAACAATGTGACAAGGCGATAGCTAAAGCCAGAAGAATGCTGGGCTGCATAGAGGGAGGAATATCGAGTAAGAAAAGGGAAATGATTATCCCCTTGTACAAGTCCTTGGTGAAGCCTCACCTGGAGTACTGTGCTCAGTTCTGGAGACCGTATCTCCGAAGGGACAGAGACAGGATGGAGGCAGTCCAGAGAAGAGCGACCAAAAAGGTGGAGGGTCTTCATCGAATGACTTATGAGGAGAGATTGAAGAATCTAAATATGTATACCCTGGAGGAAAGGATGAGCAGGGGTGATATGATACAGACTTTCAGATACTTAAAAGGTTTTAATGATCCAAAGTCAATGACAAATCTTTTTCGTTGGAAAAAAATCAACAAAGTAGGGGTCACGATTTAAAACTCCAGGGAGGAAGGCTCAGAACCAATGTCAGGAAGTATTTCTTCACGGAGAGGGTGGTGGATGCCTGGAACGTCCTTCCAGAGGAAGTGGTGAGGACCAAAACTATGAAGGATTTCAAAGGGGCATGGGATAAACACTGTGGATCCATAAAGTCTTGAAGATGTGAATGAAGAGAAGAGGCATGGGGGTGGCTTGCGGGAATGACGGCTACTACCTGGTGATTAATACCCTTATTCAATAAACAACACACGGTTAATGCGACTCCAACATTGCTCTATGCTTCAACGACAAGAGGAAATGTGGAAAAAAAGATTTGCATTCACAAATAAGCGTGGGAGTAGCTTGCTTGTTGCGGCGGTTACTACCCCAAACCAAATAAGCCTGATACTTCACTTTCAATGCATATCCAATGTAGCTCTCTGCTTCAATGGCAGGGGGGATGAAGAAAAGAGGATTTATATTTAGACAACAACCAACAATGACTAAATTGCACAGGCTGGGTAAACAAATAGCGTGGGAGTAGCTTGCTTGTTGCGGCGATTACTACCCTGAACCAATCAAGCCTGATACTTCACTTTGAATACATATACAGCGCAGCTCACTGCTTCAACGGCAGGGGGAATGAAAAAAAGAGCATTTATATTCAGACAACAACCAACAAGGACTAAATTGCACAGGTTGGGTAAACAAATAAGCGTGGGAGTAGCTTGCTTATTGCGGCAGTTTCTACCCCAACCAATTAGGCTTGATACTTCACTTTGATGCAGCTCTAGCAGTGCTCTCTACATCAATGGCAGGGATGGAAGGAAATTAGAAGCAAAAAGTTACCAATAAGGGCTCTGACCTCAGTGGTCAGAGTAACAGATAAGTATGAGAAAAATAAGTGTGAAAGCTTGCTGGGCAGATTGGATGGGCCGTTTGGTCTTCTTCTGCCGTCATTTATATATATATATATATATATATATATATATATATATATATTTCCCTTGGGTAAATCCATGCTGGCTCTGTCCCATCAAACCACATCTATCTATATGTTCTATGATTTTGTTCTTTAGAATAGTTTCCACCAGTCTATAGTTTCCTGGATCACCCTGGAGCCCTTTTTATAGATTGTGGTTACATTGCCCACCCTCCAATCTTTGGGTACAATGGAGTATGTGAAACAATGGAAGATAAAGTAACTTGGCCAAGGTATGCCAGTGGAAGAACCTGGATCTGAACTGTGCTTTCCAGCTTATTGTTCTAACTCAGTATTTCCCAACCTTTTCAAATCCAAGACACACTAACATTAGGAAAAATATTATGAAGCACACCAGCCTCCACAAGGCAGATAGTGCAGACATGGCGAGGAAGCACTAAAAGCCCCATCAGTTTCTCTTCCAAATTTTGAAACAAAGGGAAAGAGAGAGCGGAGACCCACATGAACTTGTCACAATGGACCAGCTCCCTCTCTATACAAGTACAGGAGAAGTTGGTATGGTGCAGACAGCTGGCTCAGTTAGTGCTCCTGGCTGCTGCATGTGGTTACCAGAGCTCCTCCAGGGCTGCTGCTCATCCAGTGCTCAGTGCACACTTTCCCTCTCTCACTCAGCCTGGGGATAGGACAAAGGCTGGAGGGATTCAAAGGAGAAGCTCAGGATGGGGATGATGAGGAGGGCTGCACAAGGCGGTGCCAGCATGCTGTCCATTCATTACCACACTCCAGGGCTCATGCTATAGCTAGGAGGAAGAGGCCCACATGATTACATGGGTTCTCAGAAAGGAGCTCCTCCATGTTTAAGATTCACTGTTGGTGTCGCTTGCTGCTGTGAAGTGCAGAGTGCAGAACCCGGAATCTGGCCTGCATCTGAGCATCAGCAGTGTTGACTCTTCGGGGGCACACCTGTCCAGGTCTCATGGCACACTGGTTGGGAAACACTGCCTTTAACCACTAGATCATTAGGGTTGTACAAATAGTTGATGTGCCCTATATGTGCAACACAGTAATGCTTGCGTAGACATAGGAAGAATGGGGGAATGTGATGTGTGTAGATATAATTTGCGATTGTGTGTTATCTAACATGTGCCTTCACTTTTCTTTTAAAAGGATGATGAATGCATGCCCTCCACCCAGTTGCTGTTCTGGCGCATCTTCCACCCCTACCATCTAGAAGAGAAATACCCATATCCAAAGGTGCCCTGATTCCTGACGTGCTCCGGACAGTCCTCTTCATAAGGGCAATGTGTCTACCATTTAAAGCGCTTCCCAAAGCTTCAATCCCTGTGCATGGGTGCATGCCTTCAAGTAAGACTGTACATGCTGCTTGTTTGTTCCACATTCTCATGGGAAAGGATAACTGCCTTGCTGTCTCCATGTTACGTTTCTGACTCCTGTATTCTTGCTAACACTTATTTTTCGTCTTTTCCCATCGTGTTGCATGAGCGCAGCGGTAGGCTTAGGTTAAGGCTCTGAACGCTCCTCCTCCAGGGCTATAAATAGGTCTGGTTTTCAGGGTAATCAAACTATGCAAAATAGCCTCATTCCTAGGCCACAGGTATGGAAATCCATCTGATGAATATGCACTGTGGATGACATGAAGACCAGACCTGTTGGCAGCCCTTGCAGAGAACCTTTGGTTCATGCTACTGTGTGCCTGATTTAATTACGTTTATTTTTTTGGAACGGGGTGGGGGAGATTGCAGTCATTGCTGTGTGCACGTGTGCTACAGGGTAAGACTCGCCCTCACTGTTGATTGTGATTATATACAGTTTGTTACTTTCTCATCTCTTATGATTTCTGTCCAGTCTTGTGTTCTTCTTTCCTTTGTTACTGTTTCCTGACTCGGTCACTCCCTTCATATTTCTGCTTTCTCAGCTTTGCTATGGGTGTGATAAAGACGACCCCTCTCCTTTGTTATGTAGGGTATAAATGCACTGTGAAATATTTTTCATGAGGAGGAGAGTGGGAGAAGAGCAGGGACTTTGGTTGGGAGGAAGAGGCCCCATGGGATCGACCCTGCAGAAGAATTTGCATAAAGTGACCAAGCACTTTGGTTGGAATTTTTCAGTTTTTTACTGTAAATAAATCTTGCACATTTTGTTTATTTACTTTGTGTGTGGCACTGCTTAATGTATGCCATGTGTGATCTGAGTGGTAGAAAACATATGAGTCATTAGGTATAAGAGGAGTTTAGGGATTTTTGGAGTATTTTTATTTTGCAAGACTTTGAGCCAGATCCATAAACTATGGAAAGCACTGCGCTGGCACAATAAAAGACAGTCAGCATTGTTGGTAGCTCAGAGTCCTTGTAGTGGTCCCAAGCATTGCAAACTGAATATTCCTGAAAATCCTAATCCCTAACTATAAATTGAGGTTTGCATACGGTGCAAAGTAGGGGTTTTAGTGATATGCGTGTCTGTTAGACTGAGTGATCCGACCGGATTTTGGCACAGTCAACAGAGGCAATTGCCTAGGGCACCAAATTTCGAAGGCGCCGAGTACCCAGGTCAAAGAGGAGTGCAAGTGTGCGAAGGAGGAACCTGCTCCAGCAATCCACTTCAAAGGGACACTGCTATAGCACTCTGGGACTTTTAAGGGGTGGGGAATGGGACTCCCCCATTTTCCAATCTCCAGGATCTCTCCCACCCCACCACTCTCCAACCCTGCCTATGGGTTCCAAATGCTTAAATCCAGCTCCGTGTGTGATAGAAAATTCTCTGTAGGATGTAATATACCTATGTTAGTATATAGTGCTATAAATAGGTAGGATGAGTGATTCATGCTTACTAAACTAGATCTGTTATGTATCAATAATAGAAATATAGAACATGACAGCACACAGAGACCATACTGCCCATCCAGTCTGCGCATTCACATCTCTTATTCTGCTTTATGGTTCCTTCTCTAGCTCAGAGATCCTGTTTCTCCCTTGCTCTCTTGAACTCCAATATGTGTCTTCTGAATAGCCTTTAGTCTTGGGGATCCATAATGCCATGATGTGTGCTCTATGATAGAGAAAATGGAAGATGAATATATATGAAAAAGTATTTGCATTAATTTAGAAAGTATATAGCATGCAAATGTGTGTGAGATGTCACAGAATGAGTTTAGGAAAAGAAAAGAGGGTGTAAAGCTGTGAAGGAAAGGAAACATGGACTTAGATTATGATAAGAGATTGCTATAAATATTGTATATGATTTTCAAAAAACCCACATTACTATAAATTCTAATTTACCAAAAAATATATGTTGTTTGATTATTCAACCTTTCTGTGAGTAAAAACGAATTCAAGAAAACGTTTTATCAAAGAAAAAATGTTTAAGAGAGTGTATAGAAATATTGTATAGACTATTGTAAGCATTAGTGTGATCAAGCCTCTCCTCTTAAAACCTTCACTGGACCTGTAAGGGATTTTAGTCTTACATGATTTATCTAACATCTAAATCAGATAAAATATGGTCCAGATTCATGTAACGAGAGCAGAACACTTAATCCTTTTGAAGTAGATGCTTAGTTTTATTGTAGAATAAAATCTTTTGGGTTACAAACATGCATCCAAATGTATCAAATGGCCAAGGGAGATACACTTCTAAATTAGAATAAATATACAAAAACACTTTATTCATCTAAATCCAATCCTTCAAAGTTACTTCAAAGTACATAGCTTAAACCATCCAAATATCAATAGACATATAAAATGTCAAAAATTAATCAACTAGGGCCCACAGCAGACATACAAACAAAAAAACAAAAAACTTGCTTCTGCAAATGTATAACACTGAATGATTATAAAAAGATCTTTAAGTATCAAATCATTCAAAATACAGCAACCTGAACACTCAGCTAGCTAGTCATCATAATGTATGAGTCTTAATGGAAATCTTTGAATTACAAGAAGTAAAGTTCCAAAGATTCTCCCAGCATGTTTCACTGACTCACCGCTTCTTCAAGGGTGAGTCTTCTCACCGCTTCTTCAAGGGTGAGTCTTCTCACAACTCTTTTCGGAGCTTTCCTTGAGGACGATACTATGTAAATGTCCTTGTTAATGCAGGTTTCATAAAGAACGACCACATCACACCAAATGGACTTGGTCAATAAGCTGTACCATTATAATACTGGTCTTCTCTCCTTCAAAATGGTTTCAAAGTTTCAGTAATCACAGACATGCTTTCCACAGTAACCACATTCATCAAAGTCTTAAGCAGGCATTGGGTGAGGCCCGATAAAGCTTCACTCAAGGATGGTTAACTTTCTCCTACCGACAGAGAATGCACTCTGCAGCAGCACATTGTAACAAATATGCATATAATGGTTTTAAATAAGGCAAATATAATTTTTGTTTTAAGTTTTGGGTTTAACAGAGTAAAACACTGCTAGAAATACAATAAAAACTCCTGCATTTGACCCAGAGCCAACATGCACTTAGCAAATGCAACACCAATTAACTAACCCATCTCAAAAGTAGTAATTAAGCCAGTTTACCTCACCCTTCACACCGTGAGGTTGCTTTCCCTCTGAAGAGTCTGGGATCCTATCTCAGGACAGAGAGCAGCTAATCAGTTCTTCCTCCAGAAAGCAACAACAGGTTAACACCACAGTCTCAGGGAAGCCCCAGAACACTCACAGAAATCTCTGCAAGCAGGCAGAAACAGCAAGTACGCCAAAGTTGATGGAGCAGAGCAGGGCTGAGTTAGATGCCCATTCCTGAAACTTAGCTTTGTTTCATAAAAAGAATCTTATTTGCCAACTTCACAGGCAAAAAGTTCATGTTGAACAGCAGCAATGTGATAGGGAAAAGCTCTATAATTAGTGTAGCAATTCCTTCCCTTTCTTGTCTCTCCTTCTTTGGAATAAGCTGTAAGGCCTGAAACTTTTCTCTTTTTCAGAACTTCATCCATATTCAGATGCACAGGGTCCCAATGTTGATCTTGATTAGATGTTACCACCATCTATAGACATGAGATGGGTGGGCTCCTAATCTGACTTCATCCTGGCTGGTACATATACGCATATTCACACAGAAATGCTGGCATGTTCTGGAGATTGCTCTTGAACAATGCTTGTTTTTTTTGCCAAATACAAAGTTTGTCAAGATCGCAGGGCTCAGTAAGTCCTGTATCCGCTGCATTAGTAAATTATAAGATGCAGTCTGATATGAACTACACAATTTCTTCTAGCTACGTAGTTTCTCACAGTCATTAAAAATGAAATTGTAGAGGCCATCACATGGCTTGAATTCCATTTTGTATTGCTCAGTCTTGTTCAGGCCTGCAGACTTTGGGTCAGCTATGCACATCCTTTTAGAGTGACTGCTTATCCCTTCAGACCCTACCTGCTCTTCTATCTTCCCATCTCCTTGCTTTCTTTTGCATACAACTACTTGAACATGCCATTCAGCTCCAATGGCTTGAATTTATTTCATCTCAAGCTGTTCTAGATGCATTCCAATCTGGCTTTTGTCCTCTACATTCCACAGAGAATATTCTTGCCAAAATCTCCAGTGACCTCTTCATGGCCTAGACCTAAGGCCTTTATTGAATCCTCTTCCATCTTGACCTTTCCATTGCTTTTGACACTGTTGATCACTATCTACTCCTTGACAGACCATACTTAACGATCTGATTTTCAAAAGCATTTACATACTTTAAACTGAGGTTTACACGTGTAAATGCATTTTACCTGTGTAAGTGGCCTTTTGAAAACTGCTATAATATATGCCATTCAATTGTCCATAGGTTTTATCCACGTTAAGTGCACTTAATGTGGGTAAATGGCTTTTGAAGACTACTATGATAGCATGTTACATTTACGTGCATAACTCCTTTGAATGTTAGATTTTGGGACTTCACTCTATCTTGGTTTTTTTCTTACCTCTACTATCCTACTTTTACTGTATTCTCTGGAGGTTCTTCCTCCACTACTATCCAGCTATCAATCAGTGTTTCTCAAGGATGGGCCCTCTTCTCTTTTCCCACTATAATTAGAAAAATAACACATGGCAGCAGAAAAAGAATATTATGGCCTGTCTAGTCTGCCCATCCATACAAATTATTCAACTTTACAATCCCCACCACTCCCTCAGATACTCTGTGTTTCTCCTATGCTTTCTTGAATTCAATCTTAGAGGTATTTATTTATTTAAAAAATGTATTTAAAATTTGTGTACACTACATTTTGGTTCTGGAACCAATCAAAGCAGTGCGCATTAACAATAATTTCCAATACAATAAATCATAGTATCAGGTAAGCCATTAAATTTCAATTTTAAACTTTTAATTTTATCTCAACCACTAAACACTACCTATTTTATACTAGTCCATCTCAGCCTATCTCCCACCATACATCTATCCCCTGATGTATTTCTACATTTCCTGACTTGCACACATGCCTCTCTCCTGGCAACTTCCCACCTATCAACTGGGTTTTTGCTTGCCTCTGAGCAAGTACCCTGTCTCTATCATATCTCCCCTATCCTGCCTTTCCTCTAGGGTGTACATGTTTACATCTTTAAGTCTATCCCCATAAGCTTTAGAACAAAGACCACTAACCATTTTAGTAGCCACCCTCCGGACCGACTTCATCCAGTTTCTATCCTTCTGATGGTGCGATCTTCAGAAATGTACACAGTATTCCAAGTGAGCTCTCACCAGAGACCTATACAAGGTCAATATCACCTCCCTTTTTCTGCTGACCATTCCTCTCCCTATGCAGCCAAGCATCTTTCTTGCTTTTGACTTTGCCCTATCCACCTATTTGGCTACATTAAGATCATCTTATATATAATCACCCCAAGATCCTGCTCTTCCTTCGTGCTTAGTAGGGATGTGAATCATTTTTTGACGATTTAAAATACCGTCCGATATTTTTTAAATCGTCATTAATCGTTAAAGAGTGTGATACAATAGAAATTCCACCGATTTATCGTGAAAAAATTGTTAATTGGGTTAGTGCACACTAACAGGAGTTAGGACACAACCTAAAAACCCACCCGACCCTTTAAGACTGCTCCCTTAGCCTCCACCACCCTCCCGACCTGCCCCCAAAAACATTTTAAAATTACCTGGTGGTCCAGCGGGGGTCCCGGGAGCGTTCTCTCACGCTCGGGCTGTCGGCCGATAAACAAAAAACCCACCCGACCCTTTAAAACCGCTCCCTTAGCCTCCACCACCCTCCTGACCCCCCAAAAAACATTTTAAAATTACCTGGTGGTCCAGTGGGCCCCGGGAGCGATCTCCCGCTCTCGGGCCGTCGGCTGCCACTAATAAAAATGGCGCCGATGGCCCTTTGCCCTTACCATGTGACAGGGTAACCGTAACATTGGCCGGCCCCGTCACATGGTAGGAGCACTGGATGGCCGGCGCCATTTTTAAAGATGGCGCCAGCCGTCCACTGGATGGATGTGAAACTGTGATTGGCCAATGCTCGCTGCCCTCTGAAATGTGCTCTGCCCCTATGTTGCCATGATTGACAGCAGGAGGGAGGAGAGCAGGATGACGACTGGAGTTGTGGGCACTCGGGTATGTCCTTCCTCCTCCCCTGCGGGGTCCAGTGTCGCGCTTTGAAGTGTGCCAGTCAGACCCTGGACCTGAGCAACTGTAACTCCCATCCTCATCCTGCTAGCAATGGGTGAGTTAAGGAATCGGCGGAGGCTTGCAGGGGAGAAGCTGTCCTGCTGCTTCAGTTGTTTCTTCAGCCATGGGGGAGAAGGAAGGAGTGAATGGACCATTGACCCGTGGATAAGGCGACCCTATTTTTCAAGATAAATGTTAAGGCTTTAATTTCTCAGCTTATACACAAGTATATAGGGTACTCCTTATTTCCCAAATGAGGCTGGATAATTTTAAGATCTGAAGTTTCCTTATGCATCTGGAGTATTTCAGTATTTTTGCAATTAGAGCAAATGTCAGAAAGAGTAAACCCTGGCCTGGCGTTAATGTGCTCAACATATCAGTTCCCCACAGAACAACAATTGGAAAGAGCTTCCACTTGCTTTCCGTTCAGGTAGATTTTTACTGGAAAAAATAAGGCGGTGATTTGAAAATGCGATCAATATGCGTGCGTTCCCTACCCCAACCTAAAATGACCCCGGCGGACGGCCTCCACTCAGCGTAGCAACAGGCGCACGTGTAATAGAAGGAGGCACGGACTCTCAGCCGCAATGAAGATAAACTAATTCTCAGACAACCGATAAACAGGGGTAAAATGCACTTTCACCCTTGTAAACCTCTCCTGAGAACTTTCCTCCCAGCGTACAAGAAAACGTTGTTTCCCTACTCGAAGCACAGAAAGAAAAAAAGGAAGAAGCACCTCAAGACAGCACGAGTTCCACCATGAGGTTAACAACACACTGTCAGCGAAAAAATGATAAACTCAGAGCACCTCCGACTTCTTTTCAGGCTGAACAAATCAGAATGAACCAGAGAGTCTGCACTCCTGGCCTCGTTTTTGGCCTAGCATTCAAATGCAGGTTCAGAGCCATGAGCCATATCATCAGTCCCTTCTTGGCCCTTTGAACTGAGTCTGAGAGCCTGTGTCTAATGAGGGGGTTGCCATCTGCCATCATTGGGGAAACGAAGCTGTAATGACCATTGCTAAAACAAGAGAATTAAACCTCCGGTTAAGAACAAAAATTTAAAAAACCAGAGCATCAACACCTGAGAAAGATTGTGTAGCAGGGCCCATCAGTCGTACTGCTCTAATTTCTTGATGGTATTATGGATTGTACATTGGGCTAGCACCAGTAAAGAACTGATGTATACCTCCTGCACTTCAAAAAAATGTCCCCACTAAACGTATTTGTTAATTTTGTCCATTAGCATACTTTAATTGCATTTTGCTTATCCATAGTCTGAGTTCATGGGGAAGACACCTCAATCCTTTTAAGCAAAATATGGTGTCTGGCAGCTAAGGGGCACCGAAACCCCAGGGAAAGCTTATGCTACTTCTTCCTAGGCAAATATTCATCTCACCTCCCTCCTTCCCCCCAACTGACCTCACCAAAATCCAGGTTCACACATTTTTAGCTAGCTGGCGACGTGTAATTTTGCTAAGAAATAAAATGACTTTGTCCCACAATCCTTCACTGTTTGGACACCACTGCAAACAATGTAGCCAAGAACCGAGGTCAAAGGAGACTTTAGGGCAGGAAACAGAGGATGCCGTGCCAGCCTGATTTTGCTTTTCACTGAATATCTCCTAAAAATCTGCTTTTACGACAGTTACTATTTGGGTTTTATCCACATCTCATGTTTCAGAGGCCAAAAACAAATGTTGCTTAATCGAGCCCTTACTGAACAGGCCAAAAGGTTCTTATTACTAGGACATCCTGAACAATCAAATTTAGTGCTGGCAATGGTGCACACGATTTATGGGGCTCTGTTCTTTGAGGGGAGAAGGTAGCCTTTCTCTTCCAGTTCCTGGACTTTCAGCCTAAGTCAGTTGTCCTCAAATAGTCCCTCGAGGGCCACAACCCAGTTGGGTTTTCAGGGCTTCCACAATGAATATGCATGAGATCTCTTTGCATGCACTACCTTCATTGCATGCAAATAGATCTCATGCATATTCCTTGTGTAAATCCTGAAAACCCAATTAGGTCGTGGCCCTCAAGGAGCAAGTCTGAGGACCCCTGGTGGAAACAGCTTTCATCTCTTCCAGTTTTTGACAGAGAGTTTCCAAAGTTAAAGCATGATATTCAGTGGCAGCCATTGTGTATTAATCCCCTTAATTGCACCCTCAATCTGGCATTGGGGAATAGACAGTGGCTTTCTTCAGATCCCGGAAAAAGTGTGCCCCTATGTGATCAGCAGGCATCGGTGATGTGCACTCTCCATGCTCCCTTCCTCCTGGGGACTGGGCCTGGGCCTGAGGAGCTGGAGCCAGGTCTTGGAGTTAAGGTCTCCCTTACAATGCCCAGTATTCTTGCTTCTTGACTGTGTTTTCAAAAGAGCTGAAGCACAGATAGAACATAAGAACATGCCATACTGGGTCAGACCAAGGGTCCATCGAGCCCAGCATCCTGTTTCCAACAGTGGCCAATCCAGGCCATAAGAACCTGGCAAGTATCCAAAAACATAGGAGTAGATTTTTAAAGAAGCGCATGCGGGGTACATTTGTGCGCGCTATCCGGCACGCACAAATGTATGCCCGATTTTATAACATGCGTGCGCAAGGGGGTGCACACTTGTGCACCTCGCGCGCGCTGGGACCTGGGGAGCACCAATGGCTTTTTCCGTTCCCTCCAAGGCCGCTCCGAAATTGGAGCGGCCTCGGAGGGAACGTTTCTTCTGCCCCCCCCCCCCCCCCACCTTCCCTCCCTTCCCCTATCTAACCCACCCCCTAGCCCTACCTAAATCCCCCCCCTACCTTGTTCCACTTTTTATGCCACTTTATATTACGCGCGTAACCCTTTTAAAATCCGCCCCTAAGTCTATTCCATGTTACTGTTGCTAGTAATAGCAGTGGCTATTATCTAAGTCAACTTTATTAATAGCAGGTAATGGACTTCTCCTCCAAGAACTTATCCAAACCTTTTTTAAACACAGCTACACTAATTGCACTAACCACATCCTCTGGCAACAAATTCCAGAGTTTAATTGTGCGTTGAGTGAAAAAGAACTTTCTCCGATTAGTTTTAAATGTGCCCCATGCTAACTTCATGGAGTGCCCCCTAGTCCTTCTATTATCTGAAAGATTAAATAACCTATTCACATCTACCCGTTCTAGACCTCTCATGATTTTAAACAGCTCTATCATATCCCCCCTCTGCCGTCTCTTCTCCAAGCTGAAAAGTCCTAACCTCTTTATTCTTTTCTCATAGGGGAGCTGTTCCATTCTCCTTATCATCTTGGTCGCCCTTCTCTGTACCTTCTCCATCGCAACTATACCTTTTTTGAGATGCGGCAACCAGAATTGAACACAGTATTCATAGAAACATAGAAACATAGAAATGACGGCAGAAGAAGACCAAACGGCCCATCCAGTCTGCCCAGCAAGCTTCGCACTTTTTTTTTTCTCTCATACTTATCTGTTACTCTTGGCTCTTAGTAACCCTTTGGTTCAATTTCCCTTCCACCCCCACCATTAATGCAAAGAGCAGTGTTGGAGCTGCATCTAAGTGAAATATCTAGCTTAATTAGTTAAGGGTAGTAACCGCTGCAATAAGCAAGCTACACTCATGCTTGTTTACCCAGACTATGTGATTCAGTCCTTGTTGGTTGTTGTCTGTATATAGATCCACTTTTCTTCATTCCACCTGCCGTTGAAGCAGAGAGCTATGCTGGATATGCACGAAGTATCAGACTTCCTCCCCTGCTGTTGAAGGAGAGAGCTATGCTGGATATGCACGAAGTATCAGACTTTCTCCCCTGCCATTGAAGCAGAGAGCTATGCTGGATATGCACGAAGTATCAGACTTTCTCCCCTGAAGTTGAAGCAGAGAGCTATGCTGGATATGCACGAGTATCAGATTTTCATGGTGCGGTCTTATCATGGAGCAATACAGAGGCATTATGACATTTTCCGTTTTATTTATTGAGAGACACAATTTAAAAAATCAAGCCCCTTGATCTTTAAAAGTGGATCGGCTTGCTTCATAAGGCAACTGTATCGACAGGCCTCTTAAAGTTTTACAGATAATTTGATTGACAAGGAGACAGAGACAGAGTATCTTGTGTCCATAGTCCTGTCCTCCTTGCAGGCCGCAGGTAGCGTACACACAATGAATCCCATTTCTCACTTGAGTTCTGCAGTCCCCCATGGAGTGTCCAGCCTAGGAAAGTCTTTACAGAGCTTGCAGAGGTCTGTTCTGGTTCATAGTATCCCCGTCCTCTGCATGAATAAGATTTAACTGAAGCCATGGAAAGGAGGAATAGAAGAAAGGAAAACTTGTTGTATAAACTTTCCAGGAAGTGGCAGCTACCATGTGGCACGTGTTTTGTTTTAAGTGTCAGTCACCGCAGCCAGAGAGAGAGTCTGAGCAACAGTCCTGTCATCCCCTCTCTCCGGTGCCAATCAGGACGGTAACGAGTGTTCTAACTGCGCGGGCATGGGAAACATTTAAGACAGACTTTATGCCCCCCCCCCCCCCCCCCCCCCCCCCCATTTTCACAGCAAACTTCTGTGCATACATTCAGTATGAGTTCAAATACACCCACACAAAGCTACACTTGCTCTATCAAGGGCGTAACTCGCACAGCTTAAATTTCTCACATAGCTGTTAAAATAAAAATGCATGGGGGCCGATTTTCAATGGACCTAGACTCCTAACTTTGGGAGTTAGGAGCCTAAATTGGCCCTTTTGAAATTTTATACTAGGGCTGATTTTGTTAGACCCCTAAATTTAGGGGCATGAAAAGTGGATGGCTACAGGGGTACAGTTAGAGTGGAAGAACAAAGTTAGCAGCTTAGCCCTGATTTTCAGAACTGGGCACATAACTTAGAAGCCGAAATCTAAGCCAAATGAAGAGCAGGCCTACATTTAAGAGCCTAAGTCTATGTGAATTTTTCAGCTGAAAACATTGGTGCCAATATTCAATAAAAGCTGAGCTATTCAGTTTACGATCCTAAATTTGTTTCCCTAAGTTTGAAGCCTTTTTGCAGCCAAATTTTGAAGCCTACATTTTCAGCTGAAAAATTACATAAACTTATGGTCCTAAAAGGTAGGAGTCTAAATGTAGGCCTGCGTTCATTTGCCTAGTTTAGGCTCCTAAGTTAGCTGCCTAGTCCTGAAAATCAGTGCCAAGCCTCAAACTTTGTTTCCCTGCCCTAACACCACCCCCATAGCCACCCACCTTTTAGGCCCCTAAAATTAGGAGTCTAAATTTAGGTTCACAGCCCTAGTACATTTTCCAAGGTGCCAATTTAGGGGCCTAATTCCAAAAGTTAGGAGCCTAAATCCTATAAAAATCGGCCCCATAGGCTCCTAAGTTCAGCTGAAAATAAGCTCAAACTTAGGGACCTAATTTTGGGGCTGAAATTTAGGAGTTCAGCAACTTTTTAAAAAATTTCCACTCCTAAGTGTACAAGTCTCAGCTCCACCCCCAGGGAACAAATCTCCCAGGCATGAGTAGGGATGTGCAAAATCAGATCATGCACTTATGCACCTTGAGCCCTGGGCTAGTTTGTTACAAGTCATTTATATGCACAAAAATATATGTTATGCACGGAAGTGGCTTTGAAGATTCAGCGCCGAGTGGCCAAACCATTCTGCAAAAGAAGACGATGTTGGCCGACCATTAGTGGGCAACAAGAGATCCCAGGGAGAGATCAGAAGAGAAATCCCATAAGGATTGCACAACAAGCTCTAAAAAGAGAGAAGTGGTAGTAGGGGTAGGTGGGGAAAAGGCCAGGTAAGATTAAAAATATGAGATGTCCCAAAAAGAGAAGAGGAGTGTAAGGTATAGAGAGAACCTGTGTGCCAGAGAGAGACACCCTATCTCATATATAGTGAAAACAGCTGTACGAGAACGCTGAGTGTTCGGGAGAGTTGATTTTTTAGCATCTTTGATGTAAGGAAGTCAATAGTAAAAGCAGTCTGAAGATGTGGAATTGCTGACAAATGGGAGTGTCGTGGCGAGCGTCTCGATGGCAAAAAAAAGAGATAAAGGTGGAACCGTGGAAACAATAAGCTTGTTTTGCCTTTTATGTGGAAAGAGTAATATACTGTGAAAATTGAGTGTGGATACATTTGGGTGAATTCGTGGAAGAAATGTTTGAAGACCTGTGCATTATGCTCCCCTGATGAAGCCTATTGAATGGCAAAACATGTTTGTGGAGTATGAATTTGTGAAATAGAACTACAAAAAAAATACAATGTTGTGAAGAGAGAGTGGAACAATTGTATTGTTATATAGATTTTCCTAAAGAAATATTTTTTAATAGTATGACAGTGTGTATGAATGAGTTTTTTATGGTCAACATTTGTTATTCACTCTATATATCCGATGATGAATAGAAATTGAATGCTTTTTGAAGAGTTTTTGATAAATGTTTTGTACACAATAATAAAAATTTTTCTAATGAATTTATATGTCACTATATATGATATGTTGTATTAGAGTGTGTGATATATTTTTTATACAATTGCCATTTTTTTGAAACAGAGTGACACCCTGGCACAAACGAGAGATGACGAGAGCCTTGGAACAGGGTGCCATGGCATGGTAGTAGAACAGGAGCAGGGCCATGTATGAGACACAGAGGTATGTCATTGGCATTCAGAGGGCAGGAAATATGCCAAAGAGTGGCTCCAGCTAAATTTTCCCCCAGGGGAGTTTAAATCACATCTCCAGTGGGGATTCAGATCCATTTGAGATGGGCTGCGCAATGAGGCAGAGATGCCCAATGTATATTGAGTCGCCCTTCCCCTGTTGTAAAGGTGATTTCCTTATTGTAACAGGAGCTAATAACTTTTCAGTAAAGGGTGGGGACCCCACACATCCTCATTCAGATGACTGGGAAAGGAACTGGCAAGAGGCCTATAATATCAAAATATGAACTAAACAGAAAGCTTTAATGTATGGAGAGCTACCCAAACATTCTAGGTACTCGGCTCTTTTCTCAAAGCTTAGTAGCTCCAGCATATGTGGTGGGACTGAATTTTGGGTCTCTTGTAGGGAATGGGCTTTTCACTATTACCTATATCCAGTATTTATACACCTCTTCATTGTGCTTGCTGGGTTTTTTCGGGTACCTCGGTCTTACCCTCCAACAGAAACAAGCCAATGAGTCATTGATTGCATGCAGGCTGCCTTACAGATGCTTATCTGTGGACATCAAAAGTAGGGATGTGAATCGTGTGCCCGATCGTTTTAACGATCTGGATCGGCTGGGGGGAGAAAAAAATCTGATCGGCATGATTTTTTTGTAAAAAATTCGTTTTTCTGAATAGTGCGCACTAACGGAAGGTTAGTGCGCACTAACGCGAGTTAATGCGCACTATCAAAAATTGTTACTTAATAGTTTAAAAGTAACATTTGAGGAAATGTTCGTTAGCTAGAGGTGCACACTAAGCCGCGCATGCTTGATGCTGTCTCCCATGGCCATTTTGCTACCAGATATAGCACGCACTAGCCAGAAAGAGAAAAAAAAGGGCCAGCAGGCTACAGCAGTGACAGTGCAAGCAGTAGCCACTAGCCAGTAGCCAGTCTAGCCTCAGCCTGCTCTTTAAATTTAACCACTGTAAATATAATAAATTAATAATAAAGTTTTTTGTTTAGTTTTTCTATAGTATGTTAATGTTTTGAAGCTCAGGTTGCAAGTTTCGTTATTAAATGTTTTGTTTCACTAAAGTAGAATATAGAGAAGTACTTAATTTTATTTTATGTAAAGTTGCTTTAGTTTAATACACAAAATACTTCATTTTATTTTATTCTACTCTAGTGAAAAAAAAGAAGTTTAGTTTAACACAGGAACTGCAAACTTGAGCACAGTGAATGGGGGGGAGAGGAATGTGAAGGGGGAGACAGCCCCTGCATTCAGCAGCTCTGATTTTCTGAAGAGATCTGTCCTTCAGAGACCAGGGAGTGGGACTGCTTGGCCCTTCACCTCCCCCTTTCCCTTCCCTTTGTCAAGCTACCAACCGTTTCCATTTCCCATCCCCCATATATTAAACCATCACCTCAGTGGGAACCTTGGTAACATCAATAAATAAGAGGGCAGCCAATAGGAAAACATATTCATTCCTAACTGACCTTAACTAACCTGAAAAGTGTCAAATTGTATCATTTTCTGTTAGTGCGCACTAACAATGGGTACTGCGCACTAACTCCCGTTAGTGCGCACTAACCCGATTAATGATTTTTTTATGATAAATCAGGGGAATTTCTATTGTATCACATTCTTTAATGATTAATGACGATATTAAAAATATCAGACGATAATTTAAATCGTTAAAAAACGATTCACATCCCTAATCAAAAGTATGGGAGAATATCATTGTCGGCAAGGCAGGAGGCTTGAGTAGGCCCCAAGGCATGGTAGAAGGCCTGGATAGGCCACAAAGAAAGGCAGGTGGCCCGGGTAGGCCACAAGGCAAGGTAGAATAGTGAGAAGAAGGTGACCAGGTCAAAGAGCCGAGGTGCCTCAATAAAGAGGCACCGAGGGACTGGATAGGCTAGGTTAAATAGGCCTACTGCTGAGACATCTGGGTGATCAGTGAAATGGTGACTTGCACAGCTGGGAGCAGGGCTCGCTGAGGACTCCTGGTGAAGGAGAAGCTATGCAGGAGGCTGCAGAACAGGCAAAACCATGGCACAAGTTTTTGACATTACCATAAGTCCAGTACTATGGTCTGAGCATTATATGAGAGCATTTATTTATTTATTTTTGTAATGTAATGTTTATTAACCATTTATAACCTTATAAACAAAATGTATGTGTATACAGCTAGTGTAAACATATAAATAACAATCAGGGTGATCCATTGCACAAGATGCTTTTGGTAGAGTTCTTCACTAATATGTTAATATATTAATATGATATCATTCAGATTGTTGTCCCCTTGCAAGCAAAAATATCTTCTCAGATATCTGCTCACATTCCTTGAATCTCACAAGAAAAGCATAATACAAAGAGCTGAACATAAGTGGCGTAAATCCAAGACTCCCAAACTTAAAGCCACATTTAACCAGGCCCACATAGCATAGAGGTCTGCTTTTGAAGTTGCAAAGAAAAAAATGTTACAACTCGCATTTGCAAATGTATCTCAACTACGCTTAATAATTATTTGGAATTATTAATAGATTAGTGAATCCCTTATAAATCCCAGATCCGTTGTTTAAAGTGAGCTGTTTGCCAATTTCTGTCTTGAAAAATAGCTGAACTTCAAAATTCATACTATATGGTGCTCTACCGTGTATCTTCCCCTGAGGTGGCAGAGGTCATGAGTAAGCTTAAGTCATCTCTTTGCTCTCTTGACTCATGCCCTTTCTTGATTCTTCATGATCTACAACCTCAATTTCCTGAAGTTTTAAACTATCATGGTGACCCTTTAAGGCTCAGTATCTAGTTCCCTTAAACAGGCATTGGTTACGCCAGTGTTAAAAAGGGAAATCTGCCTGCTGATAAGGTGTCTAGTTACTGACCCATTTCCAATCTTTCCACACTAGCAAAAATCCTTGAAAAGATTGAATTGTCACAGCTTACTGATTTTTTTGGAAGATAACTACATTTTAAGCCCACAGCCATTGTGGATTTCCCAGCAAGCACAGCATGGAACCCTTCTGCCATCCTCAGCTGATTTTATGTTGTGTCATCTTGACAAGGGGGGGGGGAGCAACAATTATGGTTTCCTTGGACACTTCAGCCGCATTTGATACCATGAGCCATCCAATCCGCTTGGATAGCATATACTATTTTTGGGATAGGTGATGATGTGGTGAGATGGTTCAGATCTTACCTAAATGAATAGAAGGTACCTATCCAATCGATATCAGCAGGTTAGACTAGGGCAGTCTCAGTCTCCTTGGAAACCTGTCTCCTTAGGTGTTCCTCAAGGCTCTGCACTATCATCTGCTTTATTTAATTTACATTTACAACCGCTCTGTACTATACCTATTGTACCTGAATGTAATCCACTTTGAAGTGCCTGATAAGGTGGAATACAAAATAAATAAGTCATCTTAGCCTCACAAGATAATAGTCATTATAATATTTGCTGATGACATACAGCTGCTGTTTCCAATGGATGACAGTATTACTCATACAATTGATTTTCTATTGAATTGACTGAAGGCAGGCAAAATCATCTATATTTGAATCTTGCTAAAACCGAAGGCTTATGAATCAAATACCTATCTATAGTGGAGCAGCAGGCTAGTTTGACAATTGACAGGGTCACATTTCTGATACTATGAGGAACTTAGGGTTTTTTAACTGACTCACAGCTTTCTTCGAAGCCACAGCTGAATGCTGTCATAAAGGCAGCATGCTTTAAGCTTAGCAGGTTCGTTCCTTGAAGTACATTTTGTCCATAGGTGATTTTCAGTCATTCATTCTGGCCTTCATATTGAGGACTATGGATTATTGCAATTCCCTGTAAGCGGGCCTGCCCAAACATTCTCCAAAAGCCTGATAATTATTGCAGAGTACTGCAGCCCCATTTCATTTTTCTTTTGCTTAGTAACTGTTGTGTTCCGCGGCCGCGGATGGCTGCGGCCCCCTACCTGACCCACGACGGTGACCCGCCACGGCAACATCGGGAGAAGTGCCAGTAGCCCGATGCCTGTCGGCCTCGCACTTCGGAGAGGCCCTCTGTGGTGGACGCTGGGCTGGGAGCCGTCCCTGCTCCTCCCTCGCGGCGTCGGACAGGCTTTCCTCCGCGGCCGAAATCCAAGATGGCCACCGCCATCTTAGGTGCAAGGCCGCGCCTCCTACCTAGATTTAAAGGGACCTCACCCCTTTAATTGACCACAGCTGTTTCCTATGCACCGGATATGAGGAAGTATAAAAGGAGGCTTCCTCTGCTCATTCCTTGACTTGGCAACTTCCGTGGTTGATCAGGTCTGCTTGCTTCGGTGAGTCTTCTTGTGCTTCAGATCCTTGCTTCCTGGTTCCTGTCTCGTCTCATTGATTCCTTGGTTCCTGGCTTTGGATTGGCAAGAGGTGATTCTTGGTGTGTGACTTCGGACTGGCAAGCGGTGATTCCTGGTGTGTGACTTCGGACTGGCAAGCGGCGATCCCTTGGTGCGTGACCTCGGACTGGTAAGAGATGACCCTCAGGCACTTGACCTTGGACTTCTTCTGGACCATCATATCCAAGGGCCCACCTAAGTCCCAGCGGCCCGGGTCCCTACGGGCTCCTCCCAGGGGGACCGCGGACTTCCAGGGGTGAAGCTCCAGTTGGCCCTTGCACTGACTTCACGACTCCTTGACCTCTCAAAGGTCCACCTAAGTCCCAGTGGCCCGGGTCCCTATGGGCTCCTCCTGGGGGGACCATGGACTTCCAGTGGCGAAGACGCAGTTGGCTTCTTCGACATCACGACTCTTCCTCTGCCTCCACGGTCACCTCAGTTTCCAGTGCCGAGGGTCAGCAGGTCACATCCTCTGTTCCGCCTTCCCACTCGACGGGAGAACCTAAGGATCCACCTCCTAAGGTATACCACCCTCCCGTCGGCCCAAGGGTTCACAAGCCTGAGCATAACAGTAACAGATCACATTATGCCTGCTCTCAAGCAGTTACAATGGCTGCCGGTGGCTGAGCGAGTCCATTTGAAGATGATCGTTTTGGCTTTCAAAGCTCTTCACATTGAGGGCCCTTCTTAGTATACTAAGGCAATCTCCTTTAGAGAGCTTCGTCTTCAGGCCACCCACCACAAGCTTCCTTGATGACCAAGCCGTTTCTGTGGAGTGTCTGCTACAAGACCTTCGTGGAATAGATGATCATATGCATTTATTTATTTATTTATTTATTTAGTATTTTTCTATACCGACCTTCATGGTTAAATACCATATCACATTTCCAGAAAAAGCTGACGGCATATCATTTTCAACAGGCTTTTCCATGATTTATTTTTATGCTCTTTTATGGGATTTTTTTTATTTAATGCTCTATCATTTTTAGCTGTCTTTATTGTATGTTTGTTTGTCAATATGTCATAGTTTAATATTTTTTGATTTGTTTATGTTTACTATGTGATCTACCTGGAACTGATGTTCTAGTATGAGCGGACTATAAAAATTTTTTAATCTAGCTCAGGTTCCTGTACAAGGCCAGCTGGTGTCTCCTCTGATCAGGCCTCAGCCGATGGAAGATCACAGACTTTCATTTCAGATTGGGCTTGGTGCTTGTGAGTTATCAGCATTTGTGGCCGCGCTGCACAAAGGCTTCTGCTGCATTTCACCACAGGTCTAGAGCACAGAGACTGCGCTGCCTCCTAACAAAAGACTTTTGTAAGTCTCAGACACGTACAAGGAAAATAAAAACCCCATTCATCTGCGAAAACAGGAACTCTGAAAGAAAAAAAAAATCCAGTGGAAACCAAAAATGCTGAAGTAAGGAAGAAAAGAATGATCCCAGGATAAGAGAGAAGAAAAAGAAATCACAGGTTTGAGCTTGGGTATAGGACTACACGCTCACGTACTCACACGCACGAACACACCAGATAAATACAAGCGCAGTCAACATTTACAGAAACATGCATGCATACACACACACAATCAACAGATACACACACTCAGGTAGCCCTATGGATTCCCTTTTGCATGCAGTTGTTTGATCTGATTATCGAGAGAGAGAGTATCACATGAACAGACAAGAAATATCTCCTCTTCAGTCAGACCCAGCTGTGTTTACCGCCAGTCATTTTCAAGGGCTAAACCTTTCCTCTGCTCCTCCAGGCAGCCTCTGAATTTGCAATTTTACAGCAACAGGTTCGTTTATGAGATTACTGTCTGAATTTGCAAATCACCTTTCTCGAAATGTGTATGTGGCTGGGATTAAATATCAAAAGCTGGCCCGCCCTTCTTCCCCTCAACTGTGATGGATGCTTATCCAAAAGAAAATGTCTCTGCGTTTCCCTGAAACGAGGCTCCTCAACAATGCGCTTCAGACCGGAAAAATCTGTGTTCAGACTTACTTCCATCTTTTTAACAGTAAAAATGATAATAAGAATTTAATTTCATGATAAAAGGAGGGAAAAGGAATTGGGCATTATATTCTTTAATCCTTGTTTGTGTAGGATGGGTAGTGGGAGCACAGTCTGAAAAATGTTTGGACATAAAAATAGTAGAAATAGAGGTCAATAAACAAACTGACATAAGGGGATGCCTTTTTATTGGAGTAACCTGATACATTTCGTGCCTAGCTTTCGGGAGCTGGCACTCAGGTTTTGACCTGGTGAAAGGTGTCACGAGTAAACAGCAACCAAGCAGAGTCCAAATTAGTATTCTGTTAAGGAAGCTGGAAAAAACTGGCCTGAATGTGCAGACTTGTGGCACTGCTCCCCGAAATGCCGTCCGAAACACTGAAGGGTGAATTATCAGTTAACTACGGAGTTATGTGCACAATTTCAAACCTGCACAAAACCAGCCCGATATTCAAATATAAGATACATGTGCAAGCTGACTTTGAAGACTGGGTTGCTATGCAGCCAAATGCACACATATAACATTATCCGACTTTTGCAAAATAGGCACAGAATTACTGCCAGGCCTCCAGAAGGCGTCAGCCTTGCACTCCCCACTCCCTTTCTCCCCCCTCCGATCCCCCGCCCTGGACACAGTATCCCCTTCCCCCCCTCTCTGTCTCTCCTCACTCACTTCCCATCTATCTTTCTCAAGGGCACCACAGCATCCCCCTCTTTCTTTCTTCCCCCCAACCAACACTCTGCTCAGCCCAGAATCTCTGTTGTGCACAGCTTTTCCACGTGAGCAGGGGAGATAGGATCCCCTGTTTTGTGCCACTGTAGTATTATCTCTTACACTTAGAAGCAGGGACGCATGCTCCGTCTTTATCCCTGACTCTTTCATCTCTTCCCATCATTGCTATCTCTTCTCATTCCTCACTAGCTTCTCTCACACGTTTTCATCTCTCTCGCCTACCTCTCTACTCCATTTTCCTCTCACCTACCCTTCCATTCCTTTTTTTTTTTTTTTTTATCTCCTGTCCCCTCCATTTCCTTCTCCACAACATTCTTCATCTGTATAATGCTTCCTTTCCTATTTGTACCTCTTGCTGCCACAGACCTGGTAAGATGAGCAGTGGAGGCTCATCCTGCCACGCCCCCTGACTGCCTCCTCTGTGCCAGCATCTCGAGGGGCAGTAGGAAACAGGTCGTGCCACTGTCAGGTTCTGGGCAGCTCCTCTGCTCTAATTGCTCACGGCTCCTGGTTGTCTTCTGCTCTCAGGAGCTGAGGAATCCCACCAGCCATGAGGTTATTTTCATTTACTTATCTTGTTGGTCATAAGAACATAAGAACATAAGAAAATGCCATACTGGGTCAGACCAAGGGTCCATCAAGCCCAGCATCCTGTTTCCAACAGTGGCCAATCCAGGCCATAAGAACTTGGCAAGTACCCAAAAACTAAGTCAATACTGTCTGTTTAAGGGCCCTTAAGAGGCCTAGCTATGCCATGGTGGTAGAAGCAGCACGTTCCGGGCAGCTAGCCTTCTGATCAGCTGATGCCCTTTTGGGAGCGGGGAACAGCCTATCAGTGGCTGGCTTCCTGGCTGGCTTCCTGGCAAGGAGGGGGGATGGAGAAGGAGTGTTGCTCAGATGGCAGCAGCCATGAGCATGGGGACTCAGTGGTGAGTAACCAAGGTGCTACCAGCCCGACCATCTGTTCACTGTCACAGTGGGGTTGATGGCAGGGCTGGAAGGTGTTTCAGGGAGCGCTCTGAGGGTGGTCAATCAGACGGCGAGGTGAAGTGCAGGTGAAAGCATTCAAATGTAAGGATGACCAAGGGCTCTGGGTGGCAGCTTTGCTTTGCATCAGTCAGGACCTGAACCATCTGGCAGTCCATCTGTCATCCTCCTTTCCCTCCTTAATCTCACCTCCCAGCCTCAACTCCAACTCTTCTCTCACATCCCTATCCAGATCAACCCCTTCTCACCACCCAATTCCCCAATCAATCCTGTCATGCCCTCTCCCTCACCTTATACAGACAATTCTCCCCCCAACCCAACACCCAAACCCTCTCCATCTGATCCCCCTTCAGAACTCCCTGCCAGCTGATCTTACCCTCAAACCCCTGCTGCAACTGATTCCTCCCTCCAAAGACCCTCTTGGTAAGGGTCAGAAAATGTTTTTCTTTGGGCCCGAGGTCAGCGTTGGATAACAACTGGTGGGGAAAAGCGCTGATGTCAAGGGGAAACATTTTTCCCTTGGGTAGGTTCAGTGGTGAGGAAGGCAACATGAGCTGTGGCAATCTCCACTGGCCCATGCATTCTCAGCCCTCCTCTCATGGTTGGTCCTAAGCTGAATAGTTATCTGCAAACAGCGGCGAGTGCAGAGCCTCTGAGCCAGTGCAAGCTCACAAGCCCAGCAGCGGCTCCAATCCCTCCTCATGCAGAGCTTCCTGTTACCACACAAACTCATGTGAGGGCAAGGCCCCTGCAGAGATTGTGAGTGCCTGCTGGTTCACAGGCGCCATGCTGATGTCCACTGCAAATGCTGATGTCCACTGCAAATGCTGCTGCTGCTATTGCTGCTGGCACCTGAATAGCACTGCTGTTTAAGGCACTTGTGACCCCAGCTGAAAGTTTTGTGACCCTATTTGGGTTCATGACCCTCAGTTTAGGAATATGTGTTGGAAGAATCCCAGTTATCCTCAATGACTAGATATGCCCCCCATACTCCTCCCTGTAGCACAGGGCATTACTAGGAGTTTAGCATTCTCTTCCCAGCCGTTCCTCCTGTGGATTCCCTGTCTCTCTCAGCTACTCTCTCTGCAGCTGCTTCCACATACTGCAGCACACACCAGACTCCAGCTTCACTGAAACACACACTGTACCAAACTGAAAACACTCCCTCTACAGCACACTCACAATATCTCTTGAGCTCTTCTGGTAGGACACAAAACACAGGAATTCACACTATCTGGGACATACCGTATGGCACAGATGCTACATGTGTAAATCTTTAATACACTCCCTCGTGACTTTTTTGTGTGGCAAATTTATGTGTGTAATGAAATTCCAATCATACATATTTAGGGGCTAAAAATCTATATTAAACAAATAGGACCAAGTTATGAATGTAATTTTGCATGCCTAAGTTCAAAAACTTGCAGAATGAGTAAGATAAGTGGGTAGATTTACCTTGTCTTTGATCAGGTATTCAGCTGCACTTGCCCAGCTGTTGCAAAATATTTGGCTAAATCTACTCACTCGGAATTTAAATGGACAGATTTCGTCCTGCTGTTTGTGCGGCCCAGGTTATCTAACTAACGTTAGCTGATTAGAAAATCGATTACATTCAAAAACTCATCTCAGGAACACCTTGTACACGATCCCATTTCTACCTAACTTAATTTGTGTGGCTTGCAATTTTAACCGCACAAATTCAGCTGGTTAAATAACTTATATATTTAGACAGGTAAATATTATCGACCCCTTAGCTTTTGAAAATGTACCTCTTAAAGCCACAAAACCCGAGTCACTACTGACTCAGCAGGTTGAGAGCAATGGTCAAAGAGGAAGCACCATCAGAGCAACCAACTGGGAAATTCCAAAATACAAAGGAGGATGTTCATAAATAGCAATCGGCAAATTATTTTATCTTACTGCATACATGGAATTAAAGGGTTAGCAAAGAAGTAGTGGGCGATCCCTTTTTTTCTGGACTATCTTAATTATTTGTGACTAGATTTTGAGAGCTAAGCTTCCTTCATCCGGTCAATGCAAAATGAACTAAGGAGGATATAGTCTGAATATACAAGGGCCATGTGGACTACAACAGGAGTGTTTGTTGGCAATGTTCTTAAGAAAATAACGTATCTGAACAATTTTGAGAGGAGTCAGAGGTTGGGGTGGGGGGCAAACAAACAGCAGAGTTTGCAGTGTTGTTATAGTAACTTTATGTTGGGCAATGCGTGATGAAACCAATGTCTATTTCATTGTTGTCTGATCATTTTGAGCTCAAATGTCTTCTGATCCTGGGCAACGCTAAAGGATCTTCCTCATAAGTTCTGGCCTTTTGCAGGTACTAAATGAAAATGAGAAATCTTAAAAAGTACAAAAACAAATCTGCATGACTTCTTTGCAGTTTGTGATAACTTTAATTGGCCCAACCTATTATCTATCCAAAGATGATGTTGGCCATGAGCCTTTGAAGTTACATAGATCTAGACTCTGAAGAATACTTGAAGAGACTTGTGTGGTCTTGAAGGTTCAAGAACCAAAATTTCTTTGGATGGTTCCTTTATGCCCACGTCATGGTATTGCTGCCTGTCAGAACAACGCAAGCAAATCAGAACCAAAGTCCACCAGATGGCTCCTGAGAAAGTAATGCTTCATGATCACTGCAAAATCAAACCTGGCAGACTAGTTAAGATAAGCTTAATCTTAGAAAAATAAATGAAAGCTTCAAATAAACTTATACTGAACCCTAAAAAATCTGAAATGCTGGTAGATATGGTTATTAAATGCTTCCTTTGTTTTGAATAGTATTTCCCTGATAGTTAAAGAGTAAGTCAAGAGCTTAAGGATCATACTTGACCAAGCTTTCCACAGAAGCTCATATTTCAGCAATCTCCAAAAGCAGTTCTTTTACATCTTTAGACTATTTACTCTTTAGGTCGGTTCCTTGAGAAAATGATTCTAGCTATTTTGATCCAAATTTTTGTTGTCCCTGCATTACTTGACGATTACTGGAGCAACTTATACCTGGGTCTCCCTCAGAAAACAGTGCATAAATTACAACTTGATGCAGAATATAGAGATGAGATTAATTACTTGCTGCAGATAACATGAGCACATCACTCCCATACTGCACCTCTGCTGGTTTACTGCAGGGCAGGGCGAGGGTCCTCAAACTATGGCCCACAGGCCGAATCCGGCCTGCAGAGTTTCTTCTGGCGGCCCACAAGGCTTTTCTTACATGCGGTCAGATTTGACCTGCTGGAGAATTTCTTTTTTCTTTTTTTCTTTTTGTTCATGGCCGGCGGGGAGGACACCTCGAGACAATTAAAGACACCATTTTTCATTTATTAAAATTTATTGATCGCCTACCACAGAGAGGCCTAGGCGATTTACAGCATTAACATACATAATGAAAACATAAAAATAAATACAATACCACACAAATTACATGTATTTCACATAGACAAAAATAACCAGTCTCATATAGACAAAATAAATAGTCAATCACCCACAATATGTAACAGAATTCTCACATCTGTAGAGGTATTTATTCTGCTAGCAGCAATCTAGAATATGTTGTATGCACGATGGATAAGGTGCTCTTTCAATAACTGTCTGAACTTTTTTGCATCATCCAAAGACCTGAGCTCAAATGGAATAAGATTCCATTGTATTGGTGCAGCAATGGAAAAAGAGGTCTCACGAGTACTATATAAGTGAGCGTGTTGAACAGAAGGAACTTCTAGCAAATTCAATTGAGAGGAACGTAGACATCTTAATGGTTTATAGATGCGTAGAAGAGCATTTAGCCAGTAAGAGGAATCTGAAGTTAACAACTTAAAAACAATCATAACTATTTTGTAAGTGATGCGTTCAGTTATTGGTAGCCAATTCAGATTATATAGGACTGGAGAAATATGCTCACAACGCTTCGAATGGGATACTAGACGCGTAGCCCAGTTAAGCAGTAATTGTAACGAATGCAATGGCGTTTTAGGAAGACCGATAAACAAACTGTTGCAATAATCTAAGTGAGGAAAAATGATCGCATGAGTTACAATCAGAAAATCTCGATCAAATAGCAATTGCCTTAACCCTGCAATAAGACGAAGTTTGAAAAATCCACTTTTAATAAGGGATCTAATGTGAGGACGAAAGGACAGAGTGGGATCAACACCACTGGCAAGGGGCCAGGCCTCACCCGTGGGAGTACAGCCCCAGAGCTGTTCCAAGACCAAGATTCCTCTGGGAGGGGGCCAGGCTTGCCAGCAGGAGGAGCCCATACTGCACCGAGGAAAAATGGCCGCTGGCTGAAGATCAGCTCCCACCAGCGGAAGAACAACCCTGAACCCGCATTGAGACGAGCTTTGAACTATTCGCTCTTTAGATTAGTTCCTTGAGCAAAAGAATCTAGCTATTTTGATCCAAATTTTTATTGCCTCATGCATTAGTCGAGGATTATATCCGGGTCTCCCTCAGAAAACAGTGCACAAGTTACAACTTATACAGAATATACAAGTGAGGTTTCTAACTGGCTTCAGATACCGTGAGCACATCTTCCCATCCTTATACAGCTGCAAGGCTTTCTATAGAACGCTTTTCAAAGTACTTGTTTAAGTGTTTCAGTCACTGCAGGATGAAGGTTCAGGTTATCTATGAAAGAGTATCTATAGATATCATTTCCTTGGAGCCAGGAGTTGTCTGTCTGTTGCTGGCTGCTGGGGTTGTGCATGTGCACTCCACCATTCACCAACCGAGAGACCCAGCTACCACAGCAGCTTCTGCGAGAGAGAGCTGGCGGGGTGTGTACGCGTGCATTAGTGCACATGCATACGCCTTCAGCCATTAACCAATTCTGTAAAAAAAAAAATCCTGCAGCCGAGACCTCCCCTTGCCAACCAAACCACTCCAAACTGGCCTTGCCAGCCCCCAATAGGCTCCCCTGACCTCTTTCCATCCCATCCCTTACCCCATCACAGGTCTGGGTCTTTCAGGGGCACAAGCAATCCCCAGTCGCTCGTCCTCCCCCTCTATTCCGGCAGTTCAAAATGGCCACCGATCAGCCCGAGGCTGGCACCCTTTTGTTGTACAGCTGCTGGCCAGCTGTGCAAATTTGGCTAAAGAAAAAAACTGCACAAAGACCGGATCCAAATTTGAATGAGTAGTTTTTTTGTGGGGAAGTAATTAAAGCAAAACTATCTGACTGCTTGCTTCTACATATTTTAGTTTGGTCACACAAGGCCTAAACAATTGCTGGGCTTCTCTCTTTCTGTACCCAAGGAAAACAAGAGCTCCTGATAAATCAAGCCCATAGTGTTGGGATGATTGTTAGATTGCACCTTGGGTTTCACAGATCTTGACTACGTTGCCTGAAAAGAGCAAACGCTGAATACCCGACTTTAGCTTCCTCAGAAAGCAAAGCTGTCAAACTCTTCCTCAAGGATGGAGACAGTGCCCCTTAAAATAAATACATTTACACTCTCTCTCCCCTCTTAATTTCCCTTCATCTGGGATATTTCCACGGGACACCGAGACATTTCCTCCTTCCAAGCTCTAAATTTCCATCCTACAGAGCTTTCAGATATTGACTATGTCTGATAAAGGGTCCTGAGTCATGAAGGGATTTTCCAACAAGTACAGAAGGGGGAAAAAATATACACTTGATGCATGGGGACGAAAGACACAATTTTTCCTGCAAGCAGCTTAATGCGAGGAGAGAAGACGAAAGGCGCTAGCCCCGTATCCTGGCGGGGCGGTCAGAGCTCTGCGCCAAGTCCCCTTTTCTTGGAGCAGACTCGTGTTCTTGGCACAGGCTGGTTTGTCGGTAATGTTTCTGGAGGGGGAATATTGCCACATGCAATTTTTTTTTTTTCAGTGAAAGCAGCGTAGATGTTTAAAATTCTCGGGAGAATAAAGGCAAATCATCCACTGGAAATCCTGAGGACGAAATAAAGTGGAACCACCAGGGCGAAATCGCAGACAGTGGCTGGAGCTCGGAGGCCCACGGCAACAAACTTTAAACTGGGGGGGGGGGGGGATTTTCTATGATAAATCTGTTCATTTGTTGAAGTTCCTATTGGCTGTGGAAAGGTTTTGGTCTATATTTAAACAACATCAAAAATAACAGGCCTACGCATCACTGCACAAACGTCTCCAGACTGTGACTCACCAGACCAGTTCTGTCCCTGGATAGCATTAGGAGGAGATTATGCAGCGTGCGTGGTGGAATCCCGTCTGGCATTAGCATCCTGCGTGTACCGGGGAGAGTGCGCTGCCTCGTTAGCAAGTCTTCCCCCACCTCAAACCCGTGTGGGACAGGATGGGGAAACTGGGATAATCCCAGTGTGAGGAATGGGGATCATATTTCTAGGGCCGCAGAACCCCCTTCGCGTGCTCAGACTCAGGGGGTAGGGGGTAGGTGGTTCAGCTTCCATTATCCTCCTGTAAGGCCTAGGCTGCGTGAAACACAAATATCAGGGAGGCACGATAGTCCACCACACTTATAAAGTATAAAGCACTGGTGTATGTATCCACAGGACCAGAAACATGTGTATGTGGTGAATGCATAATATGCTTTGAAATACGTCTGAGTGTGTTTGTTGCCTGCAGCGTGTATAATATATATATATTTTATTATTTTTTTTGCTTTGCACTTCCAGATCAATCGGAACCAGGGCTGGGATAAGATACCAAGCTACCGGGGATATTTCCCCTTTATTTTATAATCCCCCCCTCCCAAAAGTCTGGTCACTGCTGTCAGGGTCCTGAGGCCAGAGTCCATGCACCCAGGATCTAACATCATGAGTCCTACGTCTGCCCATTAGGTGTCACCCTTAAGCAGTGATCATAGCCGTCCCCTCCCATGGAGACTGTAAAAATGCTGCCTCCACAGCACTCCCAGCCCCGGTCAGCCCAGGGAGCAGAAGACCAGACCTGGGGATCGAACCGAGGATGACCTGCACGGCACTGCTCCTGAGCTCTGGGCCGGCCTCATAATATACTTTTTAGGTTGGTTTGCATGCGTCTCCCTATGGGGAGGTGGAGGTGCCACATGCATTTCAGAGGGCAGTATTTATTTATTTAAAATATTTTCTATACTGTCGTTAAGCGGGGGCCATCACAACGGTTCACAATAGGGCACATAACTATATGTTGTATAAAGTGTCTGGAATTCTAACTCTTAAACAGGTGCCATCAAAATGCTGTAACATAGTTTCATAATAAATATTATTTTGTGGGTGTTATAAGTCATGTCCAGTTTTCTCTGTCTCAGTCCAGTTTTTTTTTTCTTTCTCCTTCGTAGGGTTTTCAACTTCCCTGCTCTGAAGCCCTCAACAAAATTTCCACAAAGCCTGACTCAGCCAGATGTACCGTCTGCCCCGTCCTAAACCCCCACCCCGTCTACTCGCTAACCGGGTCACGAAGAAGCAGCAGTAGCAAGTGCACGCCATCTCATGCCGTACCTCTCCTTCCTCTTCACAGCAAGAAATTTAAAGCAGCAGGCCAAGCTGGAGGAAAGGACAGCTGCTGGCGATTAGAACAACCAAAGCCCCCCTGCCGGTAACTTTCAAATGAAGTAACAAAGAGCAGCAATTTATTATGAGAAGCAGCCTGCTCGGTTCCCCTTATCTCACAGGTCTGATGGTTTCTATAACCACACTTACACAACTGCTTTCCCATGGACACAAAATAGAAAAATCCCTTTAGCACATCTGGCCCCAGTGATTGGTCTTCTGTCTGCCTACGCTGGGCCCGGAGACTGGAGGGTGGTCAGTGTGACGCCAGCTTTTTAAAAGGGCTCAAGGCAATCTGCTGCCTGAGGCGAGAGATGCGATGGCACTCCCCCCCCCCCACCCACCCCCCCACCCACGCACACACCCCCCCACCCACGCACACACCCCCCCACACACACACACACATACCAAGGCATGGTACAGGTCAAATCAGTGAGAAGACATAGGGGATGGGGGAGGGACCCCCTTGGCCCGTTTTTTGTAGTTTGAAATGCTGCGGAAGAGGAGGGAGAAGGGATCAGGGTCTCCAGAGCAGTGACAGATAGTGTCAGTGAGAATATTTCTAAGAATCTGGCAACCCAGCCACTCTCTCAGGAGCCCATGTTTCCCCAGTATCTGTGCGCCGGGGAGGTGGGCGGTGGGTGAATGTTGGGGGTATGTGTGCGCGCCCTAGGGGATCCTTACAGCCTCATTCCCTCCTCCTCCTCCTCCTCCACCCCCCAGCCCTTTCCACACACAGTTTAAAATTATGCATTAACATCATGCATAATTACATGAAAAAGGACATCAAAGTGCAGTGAGGAAAAAAAAAATCACTGCTGAGGTACCAGCCAGAAAGCTCTTCAAAAAAGACACTTGCAATTCATATGATACTAGGCCTACTGTAACACATGTTGGGTGCGGGCTTGACCCTTAGACAGCCATAAGTAAATTGAATTACAATATAGTAAACCTCCTATACCAAAACAGCACTAGTTGTCAGCCTTCAAACAGTAACAGTATTGCCTTACTATGAAAAAGGTAACACTGCAAATATTATACCAGGCCCTAAAACACCAATTCACCTATTAGGAAAACAGAACAAGCCAAGCTACTACAGATCCCTACACAAAGAACACACTAGCAGACTCCTTCACCTCAGTCACATGTAGAACACAAACAGATCTTCACCAAATACAGAATAATAAAGAGACCATGAAGCATTAATAGAAACCTACAGACAAAAACTGAACAGGAAACTGTAACAAGCAGACTCTGTATGTGGTGCAACAATAGGAAAACTGAAACATTACCACTCCTCACAAAACATCAAACAATAAAATCAAGAAATATAAAACAATCATAACAGTAAAACTATATTAACAAAAAGAATAAATATTTTTAAAACAGGTAACAAACAGAACATCTAAAAATTAAACATTTTTTTAAATTTCCCAAACACCAATAAAATATTTCAAAACTGCAGACACATCAAATAACACCCAATAATTAAAACTAATAAAGATTAAAAATATTCTTCACTCTCCATACCTGGGAACATTTGGTTTCCAGTCACCCTGAGATTGTCATGGACTTTTGGGGGGGGGGAATTCAACTCACAAACTGTTTCCTCTCTCTCTCATAGGCACACACTCTAATATGGTTATGCTCTTTCTTACTCTCACACGTTCTCTCTCACATGTGCTCCTTCCTTCTCAATCTTACATGTATGCACTTTCTCATGCACGCCCTCCTTCTCCTACTCATACACATTCTCTCTCACGTACTCCCCCCATTTCCTACTCACACGCATGCTCTCACTCACGTACTCCCCCCTTTCCTACTCACACGCACGCTCTCTCACTCACGCACTCTCTCCTACTTACATACATGCTCTCCCTCATGCACTATCCGCCTATCTCTCCTATTCACATGTATGGGCATTTTCTCACACACTCCGTCCCTCTCTCTTAACATGCACACACACACATGCTGCCTCATTCATACACACACTCACACCAGGGTCTCTCTCCCACCTTCCTTTCTTCTGCTGCCAGCTGGATGGGCTTTATTTCTTCAGCTAGCAACCCTCTCTCTCTCCCTCCCTCCCTCTTTACTTTGGCTGTAATGGCCCTGCTGGGCCTCTCCATCTCTTCCGCCACTGCTGCTTTCTGCCCCGCCGGTAATGCCAGGCCTGATTTTGTCTTCTCTTCCCTTCTCACCCAAACCCTCTTTCCTTTTCCTTCCCATCCCACTCTCAACCTCCCACAGATCCTCTTCCTAGGGGGCAAATTAGGATACTGCCACTCTAGGTTGTCTTTTTGCTGGGGGGAGGAGAGAGCCTCGCTGGCAGACAGATATTCTTTTACGTTCTCTCCCTCCATTCACCCCTCATATTCCCTCCCTCACATTCACTCCCTTCCCACCTTTCCCTCTCATTCTGTCTCCTCCCTTCATTTAGGCCTCATATTCCATCCCTTCTGCCTTCTTTTTCCCTCATTTATTCACTCTACTCTTCAATACTCTCTCACCCCTCTCATTAATTCCCTTCACGTTGCTTCCTTTCTTTCTCTTTCATTCAGTTCCCTCCTTTCCTCCTTAACTGGGTCTTCTTTTGCTGGCAGGGCAGAGCCTGGCCTTCCCGTCAGCAGCTCTTCTCTTGGGCCGGGCCTGCCATTTTTCTTTCGCTGGTGGGGCCCGGCCTCCCCGCCAGCGCTGAGCACCACTGGTGTGGGATGCACTCTTTCTGACTTCATGCCCCTAAGTCACACCTCACGTCCTGCCTGGGGACTCCTGAGAGCCGGAAAATGAAGGAGTCGCTGCAGGGGTATTTATGGGAGGCTCTTGATGCCACCTCAAAATTTTGCCGCCTGAAGCAACCGCCTCACCCCTGCCTCATTATAGAGCCCTGCCAATGGTGATCCAGGAAACTACAGACCAGTAAGTCTGATGTCAGTGCCAGGCAAAAGGATAAAAACTATAGGGAAGAACAGAATTACTGGGCATATGGACAGGTATGGCTTAACTGGGAAAAGCTAACATGGTTTTAGCAGAAGGAAGTCTTGCCTTATCAATCTGTTAGAATTATTTGATGATGTAAATAAGCATGTGGATAAGGGTGAGCTGGTCAATATACTGCATGTGACAAGGTCGATATGGCAAACAAGGAGTGGGGAAACACAGCAGCATACCCAAATAATCAGCTAGAGGATAGGTCTGAGGCAACAGAGGGTCAAGATCTGTCCTTCAAAAAGTAGAGAAATATCACACTTACTTACTCAAAAAAACTTTCATGAAAGGTTTTTTTGAAGAAGCAACTTGAAAGTTTTTTTTAATAAGTAAGTGTGGTTATATCTCTACTTTTTGAAGGACAGATCTCGAAGTTTTCTTACCAGACATCTATTTGATAAAGTCCCTCATAAGAGACTCCTCAGGAGATTACAAAGTCATGGGAGTGTCCTGTTGTGGATTGGGAACTGGGTAAAAGACTGGAAACAAAACATAGGTCTAAATGGTCCCTTTATTCAGTAGAGAAAGGTGAACAGTAGAGTATCCTAGGGATCGGTACTAGAACCAGTGCTGGTTAACAAATTCATAAATGACTTAAAAAAAGAGCAATGAGTGAGGTGATCAAATTTGCAGATGGCACAAAATGATTGCAAGTGTTAAAATACAAGTTGCTTACGAGGAATTGGCTCTTTAACTTGGAGAAGTGATGACTTAGAAGGGGATATGACTGAGGGTCATAAATTTGTGTGAGGTAGGGAGCAGGTTAACAGGGAACAGTTCTAGGACTTGCGGACGCTCCCTGAAACTTAACAGGTTGCAGATTTAAAACAAATTTAAGAGATCGTTTTTTCACTCAACGCACAATTAAGCTGTGGAACTTATGGTCAGAAAATGTGGCTTGAGGCCAGAAGGATAACCAAGTTTAAAAAAAAAAACGGTTAAGACAAGTCTCTGGACGACAGGCCTGTAAATATAATTGGTAGCCAGATAGGCTTTGCTATTTCCACCTCTAAATTCTTGGGAAGAGCAACATGAAAGAGAGCAGAATGGACCCCCAAGCCCGCAAGCATTGGAAAGAGGTGAGATTTCCAACCATGAGTTTGGTTCCAAAAGCACAGCGAAAAAGCTGCTGGGGGTTTACGTTCTTAATGTAATGGACATGCTGCCTTTTTGTGACCCTGCAAGGCAAGCTATGTTCCGGTACTGCAGGTATTTCCCAGTCCCCAGAGGGCTCACGGTCTGAAGCTAAGGCCTTATTTACTAAACATTTTTCCCATAGACAAAAAATGGGAGAAAACATTTAAGAAATGAACCTCTAGGTTTGTTCCTGAGGCAGTGGAGTCTGAAGTGACTTGCCCTAGGTCACAAGGAGTGGCAGTGGGGATTTGAACCCTGGCTTTCCTGCTTCCTGTACTAGGTGTATTTCTCACTATTATTCAAATAAAACTAAAGACCATGAACTTGATTAATAAATATAACAAACAGCACTGTGTACACAGGAGTAAATTAAACATCTCATTCTTACATAGGTAACATAATAAATGACGGCAGATATTGACCAAAATGGTCCACCCAGTCTGCCCAGTAAGTTGCTCATGATAGTAACTGCTGCTCCATACAGGTTACTCCCAGGCCGTCTGTTAAGGGTAATAACTCCCTCTCTGTGCAGTTTACCCCCATGCCTTCTATTAAGGGTAGTAACTGCCACTCTGTGCAGGTTATCCCCATGTATCTGTTAAGGGTAATAACTGCCACTCTGCGCAGGTTACCCCCCATGTATCTGTTAAGGGCAGTAACTGCCACTCTGTGCAGGTTATCCCCATGTATCTGTTAAGGGTAATAACTGCCACTCTGCGCAGGTTACCCCCCATGTATCTGTTAAGGGCAGTAACTGCCACTCTGTGCAGGTTAACCCCCATGTATCTGTTAAGGGTAGTAACTGCCACTCTGTGCAGGTTAACCCCCATGCATCTGATAAGGGTAGTAACTGCCACTCTGTGCAGGTTAACCCCCATGTATCTGTTAAGGGCAGTAACTGCCACTCTGTGCAGGTTAACCCCCATGCATCTGATAAGGGTAGTAACTGCCACTCTGTGCAGGTTAACCCCCATGTATCTGATAAGGGCAGTAACTGCTGTTCCACCCAAGTTACCCCCATGTATCTGTTAAGGGTAGTAACTGCCACTCTGTGCAGGTTAACCCCCATGTATCTGATAAGGGTAGTAACTGCCACTCTGTGCAGGTTAACCCCCATGCATCTGTTAAGGGCAGTAACTGCCACTCTGTGCAGGTTAACCCCCATGTATCTGTTAAGGGCAGTAACTGCCACTCTGTGCAGGTTACCCCCATGTATCTGTTAAGGGCAGTAACTGCTGTTCCACCCAAGTTACCCCCATGTATCTGTTAAGGGTAGTAACTACCACTCTGTGCAGGTTAACCCCCATGTATCTGATAAGGGTAGTAACTGCCACTCTGTGCAGGTTAACCCCCATGCATCTGTTAAGGGCAGTAACTGCCACTCTGTGCAGGTTAACCCCCATGTATCTGTTAAGGGCAGTAACTGCCACTCTGTGCAGGCTAACCCCCATGTATCTGTTAAGGGCAGTAACTGTTGCTCCGTGCAGGTTACCCCATGTTTCTGATTTTTTTGTTTTGTTTTGTTTTTTTTATAATTCAAACTTTATTTGAGACCACAAACAAAATATAGTCATTTGATATAGTAAGTAAACTATATCCTATACAATACTTCTCCATTTACCAAAACTGGATTAAAATCATATAGTCATGGATCGAGAATAGGAGAACCATAAGTCACTAAAGAAAGACATAAATGGACAACTAAAATTTCTGCCACAGAATGTTTCTACATAATTAGTAACTTATTTTAACTCTTTTTACATGTCATATGTCAGCAATTTGTATGCATTATCATAACACAATAACACTTATATTTCAGTCTCTTCTTTTGTCATTTTTTACCCTAAACCTAAATCCCAACCCTCCCCCTCCCCCCCCCAATAAACTGCAAATACAAAGAAACCAATCCTCTGAAGAATCTGTTGAATAGATATGCCTTAAAAAGGGGGTAAGTAACCATAGTTTAAGTTTGCGTATTTCTCCAGTTCAAATAAGAGGACCATGTTTTTTTAAATGCTGTACCCTTTTATCTTTATAAGCAGTTATTTTGCACAATCGATAGAGTTCTTCCGTATGAGTCTGAACTAGGACTGAAGTGGGCACTGTGCATTCCCTCCATTTTCTGGCCATTTCACATCTAGCTGCGGTAGAAATGAATTTTATTAGTTTTTGTTGATACTTGTTTCCTTTGACATATGGTTCATTTAACAGTGCTGTTTTGGGAGTTAATACAATCTCGCTTTTGATAATAACACTCAACCAGTTAGAGATATCCAGCCAGTATTTTTTAACCAAGGAACGATTCCACTACAATGGCAAAATGTGCCACATTCACCACAGCCCTTCCGGTATTTATCTGATACTCTAGGGTAAATGTGTTGGAGTTTTGATGCAGTGTAATACCATCTATATAAGAGTTTAAGACTAATTTCAATTAGTGTTATAGATATCAGGTCTTTACTAATTGAGTGGTAGGTGTTAGCCCAAAAATCCTCCTTGTTATGGTTTGTGAGTATGTGGACCCTTGGCCTGAGGTGCGAGTTGTTACAGCCTATGGGGAGGAGCCCCACAGGTCCGCACCGCCAGGAGGCGAGGTACCGGCACAGCAAGGAGCTCTGGGCACAGTGGTGGAGAGGCCCCCAGGGACCAGGAAGTAACCCCTGCAGGGTGGTAGGCAATTAGTGGTTCTTGGAGTGAGACCCTGAAGAGGGAGATTCCAGGTGAACAGCGGAGCGGAAGGCGCACGGACAGTCATGCAGAAGGTTCCCCGGGAGGACAGCCCCGAGGGGGCAGAGCTGTAGCATAGTGGGCATAGGTAGGAGACGCAGGCCAACCACGGGGTAGGAGAGCCCGGTCCCGATCCCAGCTGCTGACGTAGGCAGGAACCCGGAGAACGGAGGAATGCCAGCAGTGTAGCAGAGGGGCTGGCCCGAGGAGCGGGACAGCTAACAGTCTATGAATAGCTGGAGCACAGCCCCATGGAGCGTGGCGGTTCTAGGTAGTCTCTTGGATAGAAGCACGCCCCAGGAGCGGGTGAGCGCACAGAGTCTTTGCGGGAAACACTGGCGCAACCCCGAGGAGCAGGGGAGGCCAGTCAATGAACTCACAGGTTGCCGCGGTGTTCCAAGGGAGACCAGAGTAGCAGGAGCCAATGTAGGGCAGGACCTAGGAGGCGCAAGCCAGCCCGAGGAGTGGGGTAGGCCAGAGGAGCGAGTCCCCGTAGGAGCGTACACTGACCCCCGAGGAGCGGGTGCCAGACAGGGTCAAGGAGCAAGGCACGTAGCGGCGTCTCAGGAACACAAGGCAGGAGTTGAGAACACGAACAGAACTTGTTGCCAAGTCGGCTAGCTGGGGGACGAAGGTGGAGCTTAAATAAGAGAGTCCGATGACTTCATCAAACAGGGACGCCCCCGAGGTTCCCACCGAAGAGGCTTCAAAGGCGGGGCCTGTGACACGCGCACTGCCTAGGAAGGCCCAACCTCGGAGTAGGAAGTAGCAGCATTCATGCCGCCAACAGGAACGCAGCGATGTAGGCAGGCCCGTGCAGCAAGCAACCCCAGGAAGGGCAGGAGAGCAGTGCAAGAAGTGAGTGCTCGCGGTCACAGCTGTCTGCGACCAACAGGCATAACACTCCTCTTGTTCCTTCTACAAATCTGCCTCCCAGGCCCGTACAAAGACTGGTTTTTGTTTAATTTCCTGATTTAATAAATTATAAATTTTGAACATTATTTTCTGTGTTTTATCCGCTGATTTATAATACATCTCAAACATGGTAACATTTTTAGTAAGGTCCTGTTGTATCAATGGGGTCTGTAAAAAGTGCCGAATCTGCAAAATAGTGAAAATATTCAGAAGGGGGTAAATCATATCTAGCTTGTAAAATGCCGAATTCTAACAAACCACGGGATTCCCAGACCTGAACGTAGCTATGAATACCCTTCTTTATCCAAGTAGAAAAGGATTGAAAAGCCAATCCATCCATGAAATCCATACGGTGATAGAGGAGTGTATTAATTGACCAGGATTTAGGGCCTATAATGGTAAGCTTCCACCTGTTCCATGTTTGTAATGTATGTAAAAGAGGTTCGGGAAAAAATTGCCCCCATGTTTCTGTTAAGGGTACTAACTGCCACTCCATCCAGATTACCCCCAGGCCTTCTGTTAAGGGTAGTAACTGCCACTCCATCCAGATTACCCCCAGGCCTTCTGTTAAGGGTAGTAACTGCCACTCCATACAGTTTACCCCCAGGCCTTCTGTTAAGGGTAGTAACTGCCACTCCATACAGATTACCCCCAGGCCTTCTGTTAAGGGTAGTAACTGCCACTCCATCCAGTTTACCCCCAGGCCTTCTGTTAAGGGTAGTAACTGCCGCTCCATGCTGGTTATCCCCAAGCCTTCTGTTAAGGGTAGCAACTGCCACTCCATGCAGGTTACCCCCTGCCTTCTGTTAAGGGCAGTAACTGCCGCTCCATGCAGGTTACCTCCATGTTTCAGTTAAGGGTAGTAACTGCCGCTCCATGCAGGTTACCTCCATGTTTCTGTTAAGGGCAGTAACTGCCGCTCCATGCAGGTTACCCTCATGTTTCTGTTAAGGGTAGTAACTGCCGCTCCATGCAGGTTACCCCCATGTTTCTGTTAAGGGTAGTAACTGCTGCTCTGTGCAGTTTACCCTGTTTCTTCATTTCCATCCTCTAGCCTCTAGAGATCCAAAGTGTTTATCCCATACTCTTTTGAATTGCATTTCCTTTATTGTCTTCACCACCTCTTATGGTAGGGAATTCCAGGCATCCATCTCTCTTTCCATGAAGAAATATTTCCTGACGTTGGTCCTGAGTTGTCTCCCTTGGAGGTTCATATCATAACCCCTAATTCTACAGGTTCCTTTTAGTGCAGTCCCCACACCATTTTGGTCAGCTTCCTCTGGAGAGTTTCTAACCTTTTTGAGATACAGGCTCCAGAACAGAACTCAGTGCTCCAGGTAAGGCTTCACCAAGGATCTCTACAAGAGCATTATCACCTCCTTTTTCCTGCTAGTTTTGCCTCTCTCTGTGAAGCCCAGCATCCTTCTGGCTTTAACTACCACCTTGTCACTGTTACAACCGGCCCTTCCCGATGGCTGCACTCCTCCTACCTCTCTCCTGTTGCTCCTCCTCTTGCTGTTAATGGACACCTGGCTGCCGCGGCTTCTGTCTGCCATCCTCTCCGGCATCCCCGGACCAGCTTGGGAATTGCCTCCCGCCATGCTCCGTCTGTACCTTAGGGCGCGTGCACCGCGCGGCCCTCATTCTTATTTCCTACTTGGCACGAACCTCAGGGACGTCCCCCTGTGTTGACGTCACGCTGCCCAGATATTTAAAGCCTACACTGTTTGCTAGCCTTTGAGTTAGCAAGGGGAATTCTACAGATGGGATGCGCTCTCTGTACCCAGCTACTCTGCCTCCAATCTTCATTGGAGTCTTAACGCTAATGGGGTACCCGCTCCTCGGGGGCCCCACTTGCTTTTCAGATCGCTATCAGGAAACCGGTACTCGCTCCTCGAGGGCCCATATTCCCTGACTCACTGCCTGCTCCTACCTTCTCTTCTGCCTGGAAGGTTTCGCTATCTTCAACACCAGTGAGTACTACCATCTCCACCTCAGACTTTCCCTGGAACCAGGTACTCGCTCCTCGAGGGCCTGCCTCCGTTCCAGCCCTGATGCCATCTCCTACGTGGAACTGCTGTGTTAGTACATCTCCTTCAAGCCTCTCAGCTCTCAGGGATCAGGTACTCGCTCCTCGAGGGCCTGCTCTTCCTATCCTAGGGTTCTCCATACTGGGGCTTGTTCATATTCCACTGTACTCATTATTCTCAGTTCTTTCCACTACAGCACTGCTACCAGAGGAGTCGCTGTTCCAGCGCCTGAGGGATACTAGCCCAGCCGGGCTACTTCAACTACTCATCACTGCCATCTCTGGTGGCTACACAACATTGTTTAAATAAAGATCAATCTCTGTGTTTGTGTGTCCTCAGCTGAGCCTGACCTGTGGCCCCTCACGGGACTGCCCCCTTGGGCGTGGTCAGCTGCCACGGTGTCCAAGGGTCTACCCAAACCTCACTAATTATAACAGTCACATTGCTTCGCTGCCTTCATATCAAACCCCAAGGTCACTCTCTCCCAGTCTGTGCACATTAGTCTTTCACCCCCCATCACATACAGCTTTCTTGGAATACTGAAACCCAAATGCATGCACTTCTTGGCATTGAATCACAGTTGCCAAATCTTCAACCACTCTTCAAGCTTTCTTAAATCACTCTTCATTCTCTCTACTACTTCAGGCATGTCCACGCTTTTGCAGATCTTAGTATCATCTGCAAATAGACAAAATGTATCTTCTATTCCTTCCACAATGTCACCCATGAACAGAACTGAACCCAGAACTGATCCTTGAGGCACTCTACCTATTACTTTTCTCTTTCAGCGTAGGTTCCATCTACCATTACACTCTGTCATTTGTCAGTCAACCAATTTGTCATCCATTCTGCCACCTTGGGACCCACTCCCAGACTTTTCATTTTATTTATGAGCCTCTTATGCGGGACAGTATTAAAAGCTTTGCTGAAATCCAAATAAATAACATTGAGTCTCTGTGGTTGATCCAATTCTTATTTACCCAATCGAAAAAATCAATCAGATTTGTCTGACAGGACCTTCTTCTGGTGAATCCATGCTGCCTCAGGTCAAACAACCCACCAGATTGTAGGTAGTTCACTATCCTTTCCTTCAGCAGAGCCTCCATTAATTTTCCCACCCCAGTAGTGAGGATAATCAGCTTGTAGTTTCCAGCCTCCTCCCTGGTACCTCTCTTGTAAAGTGGGACCACCACTGCTCTTCTCCAATCCCACAGCACCACTCCCAATTCCAGGATCTATTGAATAGGTCCTTCAGCGGACCCGCCAGCACATCTCTGAGCTCCCTCGGTATCCTGGGGTGTATCTCATCCGGCTTCAAGGCCTTGTCCACTTTCAGTTTGCCTAGCTCTTCCCATACATTCTCTTCTGTAAACAGAGTTGCATCTACTCCATTCTCATCTAAGGTCTTGTCAACCAGAAAAGTCCTTCCTCAGGTTCTTCTTTAGTGAACACCGAACTGAAGTATTTGTTTAATATTTCTGCCATTTCTTCATCTTTCTCCACACATTCGGGTAGATTTTCAAAGGGGTATGCGCCTAGGATACGCGCGTACCCCCCAAAAACCTACTCCAAACCCTCCCTGCTTCCAGCAGGCGTAACTTTGCTGACAAAGGTAGGGGGGGGTTTAGATAGGGCCGGGGGGGGTGGGTTAGGTAAGGGAAGGGAAGGTGCGGGGGGGGGTGGAAGGAAAGTTCCCTCCGAGGCCGCTCCGATTTCAGAGCGGCCTCGGAGGGAACGGTGGCAGGCTGCGCGGCTCGGCAACCCCGGATTTTAATGGATATGCACGACTACGCACGTATCTATTAAAATTGCGCGAACAAAAGTACGCAATTGCACTAATTTATAAAATCCAGCCCATTACTCCTAGTCACCTTTCAATTTCACTATACCACTTTGGACCAACCTTCTTTCTCTGATATATCTGAAAAATGTTTTGTCACCTCCCTTTATCTCTTTGGCAATCCTTTCTTCCACTTCACATTTTGCTTTCCTAATTTCGATCCTTGACTCCTTCAGCTTCACCAGATATTCTTTATTCTGATCTTTGTATTTTTTGAATGCTGAACTTTTTGCCCTTTTGTTTTTGGCCACCTCCTTGGAGAACCATATCAGTTTCTTTTTCCTCTTACTTTTATTTATTTTTCTTATATAAAAGTTTGTTGCCTTTATTATAGTTTCCTTTAATTTGACCCCACTGTTGTCATAATTCACTCTCCTTCTCCCAGTGTTCTAGCCCCTCCTCAAGGTATGTCCCCATTCTATCAAAGTCTGTATTTTTTTAAATCCATGCCTTTGATCTTCATGTGATTTCTGTTCATCCTGGCTGTTCTATCAAACCATATCGTCTGATGATCACTGGTGCCTGGGTGAACATCTACCCAGACATTTGAGACATTATCCCCATTTGTGAGCACCAGGTCCAGTATCATGCCCTCTCTTGTGGGTTCCATCACTATTTGTTTAAGCAGAGTCCCATCAAGGGCATCCACTATCTCTCTACTTCTCACAGATTCTGCAACAGAGATACTCCAATCCACATCTGACAAATTAAAATCTCCAACAAGCAACATCTCTCCCTTCTTTTCCACCTTTTGGATGTCTTTGACCAGATCTCTGTCCAGTTCTTCCGTTTGAGTTGTAAGTTTGTGGACCACATTAGCATAAATGGAAGTGTTATCTTCTTTTTTTGGGCAGCTTCTTCCCTATCTCACGTCCCTTGCATTTCAGTTGCTTGGATATTGTTTCTGACATAAAGAGCTACTCCTTTCTTTTTTCTGTCATCTCTTCCTTCCTTAACAGATTATAGCCAGGGATGGTCGTATCTTAATCATGAGACTCAGTGGACCATGTCTCTGTAATACCAAGAATATCCAAGTCCACCTCCACCATTAGGGCCTGCATGTCTGGAATTTTAATGCCCAGAGTATGAGTATTTGTTGTCATAGCTTTCCAGCTTCTCTCCCTCAGCTTGCTCCTTTTCCTGGTCACCTTTGCTATCCCTTTGCTTAAGAGTGGACTATTGAGCTGTATAATTATTTTGTTAATGTCACTACTAAGGAGAAATTACTATTTACCTGATAATTTCCTTTTCTTTAATTGAAAACAAGTTAATCCACATCAGTGGGTTATGCACCTCTACCAGCAGATAGAGACGGAGCAAAGCTGACCTCACGATATATATACCCCTGCACTGAAATCAGCCAGCCAACTGTAGCTCTTCTGTACTCCAGCACCCCTGCACAGTCAACTCCTGACAGTAAGCCTCCCAACCCTGGAGGTTTGCAGTCATGAGTACTAGCCTGTCCGGTGTTCATAGGGAAACACCCTTCCTTAGATGATCTGCTTGCAACCACCACTCCAATTGGATGGTGATCTCTGTTGGTAAGTGAAGCCGTATCGAGTAGTTCTGAGACCGTGGACTCCAATAAACAAGCACTGTGCTCTGAAAAGGATGCATATGTGCCCCTGCCCATGGAATCACCTCTAGTGTGGCTGCCATCAACCCAAGCACCTGTAGATAAAAAAAGAAAACCACTATCAGGCGTATTGTTTCTGTCAATTGTTGCACCTGAGTCATCAGTTTCTGAATGTGGATCTCCAGCAAGAATACCCTGCCTTGCTTCATGTCAAAATAAACATCAAGATACTCCAGTGATAGGGATGGATGCAGATTGCTCTTGGCCAAGTTCACCACCCAACCTAGTTCCTATAGCAAGGAGATCACCGTGCATGAAACCTGAAGGTTCTCTTTCATACTCTTGGCCCGAATTAGCCAATCATCTAAGTGTGAGTAAACCAGAATGCCATTCTTTCTCAACAGTGCCGCCTCCACCACCATGACCTTGGAGAGGGTCCTGGGCGTGGTGGCCAAAGCAAAGGGTAGCACTCAAAACTGATAATGTTGCCCCAAAACAGTGAAAACGCAGAAACCGTTGATGCTCGAGCTGGATGGGAATATGTAGATACACCTCTGACAAATCCATAGATGTAAGAAACTCCCCCGACTGCACTGGCATTGTCTCTGAGCATAAAGTTTCCATATGGAAACGAGTCACCCGTAAATGACAATTGACTCCCTTGAGATCCAGGATGGGGTGAAAGGAACCATCCTTTTGGGTACAACGAAATAAATGGAATATTGGTCTATATTTTCTTGTGACATGGGCACTGGGACTACAGCCCGCAGGCTGAGGAGTCTTGACTGCCTGCCTCTTCTGCGGAGAGCTGCAGGGAAAACGTCCTGAGGAACACTGAGAAACTCCAGAGCATAGCCATCTCTTTTCACCTCCAGAACTCACTAGTCTCATGTGATCTCGACCCACCTCCAATAAAATACAGAGATATGACCTCCTATCTCCTGTTCCTGGGGGTGGGTTGGCACACCTTCATTGGGAGGTTTGGGGGGCACCGCCATGCAAGCCTGCATCCTGTCTGGGCTCTCTGGGACAAAAAGAATGAGACCTACCCAAATGTCGAGCCTTCTAAAAAGCCACTCTTCTTTAGGGTTGAAAGCATTTGAAACCCCTAGCACGACCTCTCGTGCCGAAAGAGCATGGCACTTGCTTCTTATCTTCTGGTAACCAAGGGACCTGGGATTCACCCTACTTATTTGTCATTTTTTCCAACTTACTCCCAAACAAGAGTGATCCTTTAAAGGGCAATTTCATAAGATTAGACTTTGTAATTGTATCGGCCAACCAATTCCTCAGCCATAGCTGACGCCTGGCCGCTATCACTGAAGCCACACTTCTGGCAGAAGTGCGGACCAGGTTGCAGCCCGCATCTGCCAAAAAGGTAGCTGCTAGTTCCATCACTGCCCTGGAATTCAAACCAGATTCATTGACTTCCTGAAAGAGAAAGAAACAAGCATGAGCCACCAGGGAGCAATAAAAGGCTATCTATAAATTCATTGCCATTGCCTCAAAGGCCTGCTTAAGGATAGCCTTGGTTCTCCTATCCTGCGCTTCCTTCAATGCCGCTTCCCTTTCTGGTTGGTGATGGCACACACCAGCACATCCACTTTCAGAAAGCACAACTGTCCTCTCACAGCCAGATCCAGGGGGTACAGTGCTTCCAAGGCACGTCCCCCTTTAAAATTAGCTTCCGGTGGGGGGGGGGCCCCATTCAAGATCAATCAATTCTTGAATAGCCTCCATAATGGGGAAGCAATATGACGCTTTACGCAAAGAAATTAAAAAGGGTTTTTCGTTGGCTCAGACATGGAATCAGCACCTGGCACTCCTCAGCATCTTCAATGTCTGGGAGATCAGAGCCAACAACTCATCTATACAACTCCAATCCCGGAGGAATTTCTCCATCCTCCAGGGAGTAAAGATCAGCCTCTTCATCCATGCAATCTGGGTCCCTATCAGCGTGACCCACAGCAGGTCTAGAAGTACTCCGACGCTTAACCCACGGCACCAGGCCAACGGGGATACCCAGCCTGCGATCCTGAACTTTTAGGTTTGGCCGGGGCCGCCGACTGCGCCTGAAGAAACGACTGCAGCCCTTGAAAAAAATTCCACCCAAGAAAAGGCATCAGTCCTGCGCCCTCTGAACTACCTTCCCCTGCTGACAAACTAGTTAGGGGAGCCCCAAAACCAGGCAAAACCTCTGGCAGTTCCCCCTCCTGCTCCATTCCCGCATCATGCTGGGAAGGACCAAGCTTAGCAAAATCAGTCGGAGACAATTCTCCCCGAGCCTCCAACAGCACTGACACAAGTTAGAGGGGATGCCAGGCTGTGATGCCCAAATACGGCAAGCAGCACAAAGGATAAGGCGCTTAAGCTTCTTTGCTACGGGCTCCATGGACAAACACCCGCTATCAGTATTTTACCCCAAAGCGTCTGATAACTGTGCGCCTAGTGCGTGGCCACATGGACAGGGCGCCCAAAAACCATCTGTCCAAGAAGTGTACACTATAAGACACCCAAAATGTAGGCGCCCAATACACGGTTCAGGTAGGTGCCCACCTGAGCACCCACCTAAGCGCCCACTCGAATACATTCCGGGGCGCGCAAGCACACACCAGTGTCAGGCACTGATTTGTGGCAGCCTTGTGCACAGAAAAGCGCACAAACGCCACTGTAGCCTATCACGTGGTGACTAAGCAAAGCCTGAGAGCAGGGCCTAGCCAAAAAGGTTGCTCAACCCGCCAAGCTGCCACAACTCCCCAAGCTCCCCCAGAGATGGGAATGGACGTCAGATCAGCGCACCGATCTCAGTGACCAGAAGAGGGATGAAATCCCTAAATTTAACTCCCTTTTTTTTTAATATACTCTTTACCTGAGCTCAGCCCATTCCTGCCAAGGACAATACAGTCAGTCTCCAACTGCGGGGGGAGAGGGCAAAGGCCTTCCCGCACCTGCTAACCTCTCAGCTGTTTGTCTCTCTACAGCTAAGTCCACACTGGAAAACCAGCCTCAGGACCAAGGCACTCTTCTGAGGGAGGGATCCTCAGATATCACCTCAGGAAAACTTGACTGAGGAAGGGACCATAAGGTATCACCACAGGAGTGTGGGGCAAATTCATTTCCTTCTTCTTTTCTCCTTCTACAATTTTTTTTTTTTAAGTAATCCCCAGTAGGGAAATGCACATCCACCATCTACTGGAGACGGAGAATACTGGCGAGCTGATGTGATTGCAGGGGTATATGTACTGTGGCATCAGCTTTGCTCCGTCTCCTTCTGCTGGTAGAGGTGCATAACCCACTGGTGTGGATTTACCTGTCTGAATGCTAAGAAAGTTCCTTTATTTGTAGGGGGTGACATTTCAATTCCATTGGTTTCCTCCTGCCGCCCTTGCCCTCTAGTTTAAATGCCTGACTTATAATCTGAGTTTCTAGCTTAGAATCTTTTTTGCCATCTTTACCACACACAGCAGAGGTTCCCAAATCTCTCCTGGGGGACACCCATCCATTATGAATATGCATGAGATAAAATGTGCATGCTATGAAGGCAGTGCAAGCAAATTTATCTCATTCATATTCATTGTGGATATCTTGGAAACCCGACTGGCTGGGGGTTACCCAGCCTTTTATTGCTCCATACACCCCCACCCCAGCCCTCAATATATCCAACACCTTCAATTTTCACCAGGCTTTGAGTCATATATTGAATTTGTCTATATGGCTTAGCCTTTCCTTTCTCCGTTACTATGTATTGTACAGATTCTAATTTTTCACAAAATTTCAACTCTTCCTACCTTTCCTTCCAAAACAAAGTGAATTGGACACTTTAATTGGAAAGCATTTCTGTGTTCTATTTTCACTTACTGTATCTCTTTTTGGCTGTCATTTCAAGGGAAGCTTTGATCGATTTCAGACCTATCAGGAAGCCAGTGAAGAAGAGAGTGACCCTCCCAGGGAGAGAGAATGCTAAACTCGTGGGGTTCTGGGGTTAAACCTGTCTGTATCCACCACGCTCACTCCCTCCACTTCACACACAGAAGAGAGGTGCTTAGCCACTCTCCCAGCACCTACCTCCAGTTGCTGGGGGTATTCTGGAGACAATCAGGCTACTTCCTTGAAATGTATTTTTAAAAGCATGAAACATGTTACAACAGGAGAAAGTCTGACTCACAAAACCTTTGCAAGCATTAACCCAGTCTGGAGTTTGAGTCAGCTTAAGTGTGAAGTGCAGAGCAGCCCAGCTGTGAAAGATGTCTGTCATCCAGATGTGCTGGCTGAATGAAAGGGCTGCAAAACTGAACAGTTCTGTCTGCCCCAACCAGGACGAGTTGGTGCTTCTTATGCCATAAGAGACACCTCTCCCTGTATTGTGCTTTTTCTGATGCGGACTGTAGAAATTTAACATAAGTGTCAGAAGGGGGTGCACCACCCAGGCCACAGCCCAAACAACTTTCTGCACACCATGGGTCTATGCCAGTGGAGTCAGCGCTGTTCATACTGTGTGACCAACTCTGACGTTCTGCACCGGCTGGCTCAGCCACACAGAAGAAGGTGGGACCGAGTCAATGCTTACCGGATGGAGCTGTTACTGAATCTTTCGCCAGGCTGACGTGAGAGCACCACGACCTCACTCCTCTCTCTCGCCGCCCATCCTCATTGCGCCTGCTGTCTTAAAGGAGGCCAGAGCTACACCGCTGCCTATAGGGGGTAGGGGGGCCTGGATTGGAGGCTTCTCTGATGGCTTGGAGCCAGGAAGGGGGAATGTGGACACTTCTGGGAAGGGGAAGGGCCCCAGGGTGATGGTGGGAAGGGAAGGCAGAGAGAGAAGTGAGATCATGAAATGCTGGACAGAGGGTATGGGAGGGGGGAGAGGAGGATGCTGGGTGGAGGGTTGAGAAAAGGAAGAGGTCTGGGGGACGCTGAGCAGAGGATGGGAAACAGAGAAGGTCAGGGAAACGGGGAGAGACAGGAGACCCCAGTCCAAGAAAAGGGAGGAGCTGAGGGCAGAATTTGGTTTGTTTGCCCCTCCCCTGACCAAAATGTCATTCCACTGCCCCTGTTTTGCTCTTTTCTGATCTATGTTTTGCCGTTGATAGTTTCAAGATTTTTCTTCTCTTTGTCCAGCTGTTCCCCCTGGAATACCACCAAATGGAAGTAACCAGCCAGAAAGCCTGCCCCCAGCTGAAAGCCAGTTTGGAGGTTTATTCTCCTGGGTTACGTAGGCATGGTTACTTGTCCCAGCTTCAAATGTGGATGTTTTATTCTATATTAATGGGATGCGGTGGTCTCTCGCTCTCACCAGTAAAGGAAAGTGCCTTGCATATATTCTTTGTCTGGGGAAATTTGCAAAGGAGCAGAGTAGTTCTGGCATCGAGGTAGGAACACCGGGCCCTTTCTATAAGGATGAGTGCATGTACGCATTACAGCTTGCAGGGGAGCTTGCAATACCCGGCCAGGTCTTTATTCTTCTTTCCTCTGCCGCACCAGCTGAATCAGAATCAGCTGCTGCTGGGGCTACAGTGCCACGAGTCTTCAATCACACCTACCCTGCGATTCCCCCAACCCCCCCCCCCCTTCTATATAATCCAGCCATTGCTGCGGCAAGGGGCCCACGGACCACCACTTCCCTAAGGAACTGGGTGCCTGCACCTGGGGATCTGGTCACTAGAGGTCACTGTGGTGCGATGGTGGACTCTCCCTTCTGCCCTGAGGCTGTGAACGCTACCTCTGCAGTATCGCCAGCCCCGGCCGAGCCCAGGGAATTGAGCCCTGATTTCCTGAATGGGCTACGATTCACAGACAGAAGGGAGAAAAAGCACAGGACGGCTTCTACGGCCCAAGCCCTTAAGCAAAGCACGTCAAGCAGCACTGTCTGAATTTTCAAGAAGGCCTCACCACCCAGTAAAAGAGGAACGTGGGAGTGACCTGCACGGCGCGGCAGATGCTACCATAAGAAGCTTGCTGGGCAGGCTGAATGGATCACTTGGGTCCTTTTTCTGCCTTCATTTCTATATTCCTGTGTGCACAGCTCGGCCATTTAGTCATTGAGCTGGCCTGATATTTTGCCATTATTAGCCCTCAGAACTTACTTGTAAATTCACTGAAATAAAATAGTCTCTTGCACCTGACAGGCTGATGCCTTTACCCAAGTTATAAAAAATAACTATTAATGAAATATAAATTGATAATAGCCTGCTTTAGAATGTTAGATTTACAAGGTCCCTTGGTAGTCTATGGTCATTTAATAGGTAATAGAACATCGGATGTTTAATTCATACTTTCTCTATACTAAAATGACTCAGTGTATAAAATCTGAAAGCCAAAAAAAACCCCATTCTACTTATCTATACGTTGCAAGCACCCTGAGATGGGAATTCTCTTGCCTAGCGCACACCTTCCAGGTTGCCAGCATTTTAAGCACCTCACCCTCCATCTAATCTGGCTGAGTCTTCAGGAGAAACCACAGATCTCCCATAACATTTTCCAGGAGTCTCTAACACAACTGAGAAGCCATCATGTTATTCTGCCTGTATGGCTCATGTTATTAATCATTCAGTGCATCCCTGTGCTGGCTCCTCCAGTGTAACTACCTATAATGCCCCGAATGCCGTTCATGCTACAGTTACAGAATAAAAATTCCAGAATAAAATCTTCTCTCCGCCCGTTTCATGATTCCATGCAGGAGAAAGGTTGCCCAGTTCTGCTACGTTGGCTCTCTAGCATCTAAAACCAGCTAATAAAACCTTCCCGGGTGGAACGAACCGATCAAACATGAGATGGCAGACACAGAGCTAACGTTTACACATCGGACTCTGACCCTGGGCCAGTGCTTCCAATAGGCAAACAAGGCGGTCGCCTAGAGCGTCAATGTTTTTTTTTTTGGGGGGCAGCAAAATTCCAACAGCACGAGGCCCAGAAGCGTGCTGTGACAGAGCCAATACTGCCAAAGAAGGGAGCGCTGTGCTGAAGCTACTGCTGCCGGTGGGAGGGAGCGCAGTGCTGGAGCAGCTGCCACTTTGTAACTTGGGGAAGAGGGTGCATGACCGAAGATTCGTCTAGGGTGCCAAATCCTCTGGCACTGGTTCTGCTCGGACATTTCTAAAGTGGATTATCTTACTGGAAGGGCAGTTTGAATCAGGATTCTGTGTGCTTGGACTAGGACTGCAGTTAAAGTTTCCTTTATCACCTCTGCCCCACCGTAAAGATGAGTGCACCGTAAAGATGAGTGCACCAGGCAGACGCCATTTGACTTTGGCACCGCACAACGTTCCCCGCGTCTCTCAGCGGGTGCTATGGAAGCTGCGGGCACCTCACGCGACGGCGCACGAGACCAAGCCCGAGGGCTGCTTGCAACACATCCATCCATGTCAACACTTTCACCTTCCACTTTCTCGAAATAAAAGCAAAACAAAACAAAACAAAACTCGCTGACTGCACCGAGTTTCACTTCCTTCCCCGGCAGGTCACTTTCCTTCTCCTGCGAGTAACTGAGGCAGGGACAGCGGGATCCAGGTTTCACATCTGCAAACGCCGGCAGACCGTGTGTCACTCCGCCAAAGCCCAGTCAAAAGATGCTCTGTCAACAGCCACTTCCCCAGATAAAGGGCAAAGCCTTCTCCTAATGTCTTGAGGGCCAGATTCCAGAGGTGTTCTCAGCCTTTTCCTGCCTCTGAGGCCACTTCAACCAAATCCAGGCTTGACCAACTGCAATTCTATGCAATAAAAGCTGCTTTCTTCTGACTGCCGGCTCCCTCCCAGGAGAGGAGTGTGGCACTCTGGAGTCGATTGATTGCCAGGTGGCAGCGAATTAAGGTCAGACTGTGCCGCCGGCGCTGGATCTGTTACTGCCATAGAACAGCAGTACAGCTGCCGCTCAAGCACTCGAAACACTGCCAGTGTGCTATCCATGCCACCTCTACTACATCCCGAATCACCACCATGTCCCACCATAGCTAACACTCGTATACACAAAGCACCGCTAATGCAGATGAAGTCAGGACTCGCCACTGTTTGCCCTGATCTGTTACTGCCACAGCATCTCTCTGAAGCTTTATCAGTCAAGCAGTGCCAGTAATTAAAAGTCTGTCACACGTACACACAACCACAGCCTCTCTCATTCACACGCAGACACACGTGCTCATTCTCTCTGATGCACACAAATTCTGTCTTGCAAACACACACACACACACATAGCCTCAGTCTCTCTCTTTCACACACGCATTCTTTCTCACACACTCATATACGCACAAGAAGAGAAGGAAGAAATTGGGAAAGGGACGAGAGAGGAGGAAAAAGAGATGAGGGATTAGAAGGGGCAACAGATGAAGACTGCAGAGATTAAAAGGTAGAGGTTTTTGTGCAAGAGACGTATGGATGGATGTGTAGGTTTTTGGTGCAAGTGCTTGAGAGAGAAAGAGAGATTGCGAGTGTGTCATTCAGAGAGTTTCCAATCAGAAACTCTTTCCTTAAGGAAGCCTGGGAGCAAGCTTGGAATCTATCCCAAGAACACAAAGGAGCAACATCGATGTATGCAGCCCTGCGTGGGGCAGACAGGTGATTTTACCAAAGAGTCATACAACAGAAACCTTTAAAAAAAAAAAAAAGTTAAAGAAATGTTTTAGATTCAAGATTATAGTCAGAAACATAACAAAGTCTCAACAAACCTTGGGCCAGATTTGTCCTTTGACCTGTAATCAGCGCCAGGCAGAAATACTCCTGCTGCAAAGATGGCCCAGCACGAAACCCTGGGGAAAGGAACTTTTCAGCTACACCAGGGAGCCCCGTGTGGTAAGCACTTTTCCCATAGGGAAAACCCCTTCGGTGCATCAGCTCCTAAGATTACACTGCGACTCTCTCATGGCCAGGGCACAAGTCTGAGGTACCCTCGGCCAGCCTGCCCCGCCACACACACATACAATTAATTAACCTTCGAAAATGACAGTTGTACCTTAGCATGAATACATATCCTGCACTCATACTGAGGTTTGTTATACGTGGAAAAGGAGAGTAATATGATAAGCAGATATTTTAAAATAGCACACAAATAAAGAGAACTTGAAAGTACAGTCTTCTGAGGTAAAACGCTCACTTACTGTGACATGTGTATTAAAATTTACATTCACTGCCGTGGTGCCAGCCAAAACAATCACTGAAAACCTTGCAAAAAAATATATATATACATTCTCAGGAACTTTGTAAGAAACCTGCGACATCAAAACAGCACTAAGTGCCAGCACTCAAACAGCAATAACCCTACCCAGGAAAACATAAGAACATAAGAGGTATTGTGCTGGGTCAGACTAAGGTCCATTGGACCCAGCATTCTGACTCCGACATTGGCCAGTCCAGGTCACAAGTACCTGGTAGATCCCATAGAGTAGATCAAACTTTTGTTACTCACTCCCAGGAATAGCAACTGCTTTCCTTAGACTACCTGGCTAATAATGTTTTATGGACTGCTGTTTCTCCAGGAAGTCGTCCAAGTCTCTTTTAAACCCCACCGTGCTAGGCGACAATATAAATATTACACCAGGTGCTAGAACGCCGATACATTGGGAAAGTGGAAGAAGTCAGACGGCTACAGATCCCTGTACAGAAACTACACGTCAGCTGAATACTGCATCTGGGTCACACGCCCAGCACGAACAGAGCCTCGCCCAACCCAGAATAAGGGAGCATACATTAGAAACAGAAACAGGCAGACAAAACCTGAACTAGAATCCCCGAGACGCCAGACTCTACGTGTGGTGCAAGACCAGAGAAACAGAAGGAGAAATGCATTTCCTCCTGTACCAGGCAAAATACAAAAGACAATAGAGATGCACGCCTGCGTGGCTCCGGCAGCCACCTGGGCTGGGTGGAGGCTCAGGCATGACCCTCCACCCTGCGCAGCCAGAAGACGGGTGGGGGGGGGGGGACTGGCAGTGCAGGTCAGTGAGGCCCGCACAGGCTGCTGGATGCCGCAACGGGCTGCGACGGCCGCATCGGCCTGTGCGAGCTCGAGAAGAGGCACAGCAGCAGTGGTGGGAAGAAGGAAACAGGACAGCGTAGCAGTTGGGTTGGGGGACAACTGGAGCACCAAGTTCTGGGGTTGAGCAGGGAGAGGGGGGTGGAGGGTATACAACTACTTTTTGCTCAGCTACTTATTTCAGAATATTTTGCGTGTTTGCAAGGCTGGGTGTGAATATACACACGTGCGTGTGTTTGTCTGTGGCTGCAAGTGTGATTTCACATGCTGATTCTGTAATGCACATGTTTGTAAGATGGTCCCGGGTTCTTTTTCCAACGGAGGTGGGGGAGAGGGAAGATGACGTCTTTCAAGATACTTAGGCTACCTGTAGAGGCCATCTGCTTCTATCAGAAAAAGAAACACAGGGCACACAGTCAGCTGATGTTCAAAACTCAATCCTTTGACGGAGAACTTGATTGCAGATGAGAATTCACAGAGGGGGCATTAGTGCACATCAACACAGGAAAGACAGCAAAAAGAAATCAGAGATACAGCCACCGGCAACTGTGCACCTCCTGACAGTCGGTATGGAGCTTCTCCGGGAATCCCCAGTGGTACCTGCAAGCTGGATGCAGACTCCTTCCCAGCAGAAAACTGCAAACTCTTCCTGCAAGGCAGTTTTCCCTCTGACTCCCTACAGAGAAAATCCACTTCCTCCAAAACAGCGAGGAAATCTTTCTCAGAGAGATGGAGAGTCCCTTGAGCTCACTTCTCTGGTTCCTTGGAATATCTCAGTTGTCCACTCTTGAACCCCTCAGGGCCAGGAAACCCCCCACCTCATGAGTGAAAAGGAAGGAAAGAAGGAACCGTGAACCAAGCAGCCGCCTAAGGTTTGCTAAAGGATCCACTTCAAATAGACCCCGCCTACTGAGGAGTATCAGAGACACCACTATTCTCTGACTGACCTCATCTGCCAGCGCCTGTGGAGGCACTGACGTCACTAGTAAGGGACGTTTTGTTGAGCCCCTGACTTATAAATTGACAGGACTGGGTTGTCATGAAGTATTTAAATCAGGGTATTAAGGAACAGTTTAAGAATATCAGAATTGACTGAGTTAAGTTTTTAACCTGTTTCCTGTAGGGAAATTGTCCTTAATCACGGCCTCGTAGTATCTGCGCGACTTGTCCCCTCTAATAACTTCTGAACCATTCATTCCTTAGAACATAAGAATTGCCAGAGTGGATCCTGTCTCTGACAGGGGCCAATCCAAGTCACAAGTACCTGGCAGGATCCCACACAGAAAGCAATTGATTCATGTTTCTTTTCCACGGATGGCAGTGTACCCAGTGATACCAGCTCACAATTTTCATGGGCCCTTAATACCCCCTTTTCCTCTTTCTTACAGGGAAAAGGGGCAGTTCAGCTCCCTTGACATTTCAGGGAGGTCAGAGCACACTGTGATGTCACTGAGCATTTCTAAAGCTGCCCTGCCATTGGTTGACATCGAGCATTTTGAAAGCTGCCTTCCCATGGTTTAGGACTTGTGGTCACCGGCTCGCTGCACTTCTTGCCTAATGTCCTACAGGGGAAGGCATCTCTAATGTTTAATTAGGTACGTCCTACACAGAAATTTGCCTACTTAATGCGCTCATCATAACCCTGTGCAAATTTCAGTAGCAAAGAAGGAAAACTGAGCATCCCCCTTATTTTGTTTATGTCACATTCAACAAATGCTCCCTCCAGAGGGGAGAAGGCAAGAAGGAAGAACAGTGGTGAAAGAGCAGAGAAAGGGTTCCCCAGGCACAGTTCCCAGCTAGAACCACCAACAAAAATAAAAATTGCTTTTTTGTATTGTCAAAAGTTGTACAATGTTATATCATTTGTATATTTGCTGTTACCTTAGAGAAAGATTTTCTGGAGGTGGAACGAATGATTTGGATTACAGTAAGTGTGGGAATGGCTCTGCGAACAATGCTCCTGATGAAACTCTGGGCGTCAGAGCTAAACGGACAGGACAGTCAGGTATGACGCCTCTGTAGAAAGCCTGGTGACAAGAGTATGGCATTTATTGACATTTTATTTCACTGAGGTTTGAATGAGGATGGTGCATAATGTCAGGGAAACCTTGCCTGTATGCTTCACTAGGGATTACGCAGAGAGGATGAAAGGAGATAAAGTCTTTGCAAAAAGGAACAATGTTTATTTATTTATTTAATATAAATTTTGTTTATTCAAAGCTTTCCGAGGGTCTGTTGCATTACAATAACCCTATTGCCATGTGGATTCCAAGTGTCTCTTTGGCAGAGTCTTCTGTTTGGCACCACATCAGTGCATGTAAATATAATATACATGTTGTAAGTGATATTTTTACTTCAGAAGATTGTACCTTGATTATAAAGGCATAATTTTTAATTGTACTTGGGGAGGACTTGATGGGTAGGGGGTGGGGAGGAAGAGAGCATGTACATTTTGTCTAGGGCGCCAAATGCCCTTGCATCGGCCCTGCACTGACTGAAGACTGGTTCCACTATCGCCTGTTTTAGCACCCTCGGTATTACTCCTTCCTTTAAGGAAAGATCCACAATTTCTGTCAATGCACTTGCTAAAGATGACACTAGATTCTTTAGAAGCCCAGAAGGACATGGATCTAGGCTGCAAGTCGTAGATATGGTTTTAACAAATGTTGCCTTTCATCTAGCGATAGTCAACAGTCTACAATCTACCCACCTAGCCGACCTGACATGATCGTTCTCAATGAAGTTTCCTCCTCTGGATAAACTGGATCTAGATAAGGCGCAAGTTCAAGATCTTGTCCTGGAAAATTCCTGCGATTTCTTCAGCAGTCCGACCTCGATTATGTACCATGTTTGGTTTTGTAGTCATTCCTTTAAATATCGAAAATAACTCAAGGGGGTTTGGTCAATGAATTGCTAATAATGGGAGCATAACATGATTTCTTTACTGAATCTCTGAGCAGTATATATCGTGGCAAAGCTGCAACATCGTGAGACTTCATGGTAGCAGATTTAGACTCCTTCCAGTTGTGCTCATCCCTCGCCTCAGGCAGCAGATTCCCTTGAGCCGCCCCTGGCAGGTACCAGTGCCACTCCAGCCACCCCCCACCCGTATTTGCCAGCTCTGCTTGTATCATAATGGGTAAAGGCATCTATGGCAGAGCGTGGTCCACACGATAGGGATTTCTATTGAGAAAAAGAGGCTGAGGAAAGCAGAAGAGTCCATTTCAAGCTTCTGACACTTACCGGAGGCATTAAAGGACAGGAAAAGGAGAAGTAGTTTCAAGAATGGAGCGATTCCATAATGGAGCAAAGAAAAGCCTTTGAAGAGAGGCTTCTGAAAGCTGCAAACAGGAAGATGTTTAAATTAGGGGCCGTTTTGTGAAAACCATTTAAAGGCAGATTTTTTTTGGAGGGGTGCAGACTGTAGAGGCTATGGGTGAGTAGAGGAAGAGAAAGCATTCCTGAATGTTAAAAGTGTTTTAAAAAAGAAGGGCGCAGGGCCAAGACAGGTTTCCATATGGCCGAGGCATGAGTAGGGTCTGAGGGACTCGGGAAGTCAATAAATGTCACGGATGTATTTTGGCAAATCAGTGCTGGGAGGATCTGGGGGTGTTGAAAGAGTACCTGTGGTCACCCCCAACCCCCTTCCCCTGTGAAGCATCCATTTCTTTGTTCATGCTGTGGTGAATTTTTTTTTCCAACCTGAATATCTCTTTTCTCACCATTTTTAACCTGTAGACCGCCTTTTTTGTCCTGTAGGACCATCTGGAGCAGCTTACAACAAACTGAAGTGCAGTTGAATAAACATAATCTACAAATTACAACATATTAAAAATAAAATTCAGAAACTCATGTGCAATGCAGAAAAATATAATGTAAAAATAATTCATAAACACTGCATAAACAATTTCATAAATACAAAATTAATACACCATATTTGCAATGCAGAGGATAATTCAGCAAGCTGGCCAGCAACAAAAATATCTGGGGAAAGTTACCCAGGCCACCTTCTCCGGATACTCAACGGGACTTAAAATTCAAGTCTTCCACTGAATATACTCGAAAAAAGTTATTCTCAAAACCAATGTTCCCTATAAGGGACCGATGCAAAAAAAATGCAGCTGAACACTCAGCGCCTGCTTTCCTAACACGCCCCCAGCACCTCCCCTGGATATTAAGTCGGAGAAATCACAGAAAAGCAGTATTATTTACTGCTTTTTAGTTCAACTTTTGGGACTCCTCAAGACTTAACGTCAGCTCCGGGGCTGTGTTAAACTTTTAGGGGTTAAACTGTGCGCGGTGGGCGCCTGGTTATTTTTTTACATTGGGGGGGGTAATAGCTAATGGCCTCATCAACATGGCATTTTCATGTGATGAGTGCTATTAGCTACACCCTGGTTTGGACGCACGTTTTGGATGCGCTAATCCCCTTATTGCATAAGGGGTTATGGATGCACATCCAAAACGTGCGTCCAACCGTGGGTTAACCTGTGCGCTAGCCTGAGCGCATGATATTACATCGGCCTGTCTCTTGTGCTGTGTGTGCGGGGTTCAGAATGTTTGTGCACGCACAGATGAGCTCAGCTTAGAGGGAACAGTGCATATAACTTTATTCAGGCAAAGTTAAGACAACTGTTTTTCTCACCAGACTTTTGCACACAACCTTAGCTGGACAGCACTCAATTTGTGCCCTCATTGATTAAGGTTTATCTCCTCCCCTAGACCACCTCTATTAACGGCCCCTTTTTCCTGGCTAAACTTTTTGCGCACAAAATGTTTGCATTCGGAAGGGGAAAACAGTGAAAGCTCGTTTTTTATGTGCATAACTCAAACAGTTACCCACACGAAAGGCCTTCAATATTGACCTTACTATTGTCTCTCTGACATTTCTATGATAAAGGTAACGGCGTGTCTTTAGCTTGTGAACCCTCTGGGGACAGGGAAAAACCTGCAATACCTGAACGTGATCTGCTCTGAAGTGCTGAAAGGAGAACTATAAATCAAACAAATAAAATAAGTACCGTCTTCGTCCTCCAGCAAGCTGCAAGAGGTGAAAGTTAAAACAAGAAGGAAGTAGAGCGCAAAGTGAGGTTGTGCTCTTTGTGGCAGTTCATGATTGTGCAAGATAAAGTTATAAATAAAGGCTGTGGAATATAAAATAGTCAACTAAACAATTGGTGATGAGGAGCAAACTCTCTCATAAGCATGCTTAGGAAATCCAGCTTGGAGAAGAGACGACTGAGGGGAGATATGACAGAGGACTATAAAATAATGAGTGGAGTGGAAAATGTGAATCAGTTATTTACTCTTTTTGGATAATAGAAGGACTAGGGGGCATTCCATGAAGTTAGCAAGTAGCACATTTAAAACTAATCAGAGAAAATTATTTTTCACTCAATGCACAATTAAACTCTGGAATTTGTTGCCAGAGGATGTGGTTAGTGCAGTTAGTGTAGCTGGGTTCAAAAAAGGTTTGGATAAGTTCTTGGAGTCTATTAATTGCTATTAATCAAGTTGACTTAGGGAATAGCCACTGCTATTACTGGCATCAGTAGCATGGGATCTGTTTAATGATTGGGTACTTGCCAGATACTTGTATCCTGGATTGGCCATGCTGGGCATGATGGACCCTCGCTCTGACCCCGTATGGCATATCTTATGTTCTTATAGCAGAGTTTGTTGCTTCTCTTCCACCATTTGACTGAATCAACTAAGCATTTTTCAACAGAACTAAAGCTCATTTCTGCAGCAGCAAAACAAATCACCTCAGAACCAGTCCATGCTTGTGGTCAGACCACGCATGCTAGCTCACACCTACAGCTTCACTGATGTTGATTCAGAACAGATTACACTATGTTGCGAGTCATCACATCTCAGGAGAAAAGCTCTGTGCATTGAAATGACTCTAGCTGAAATGAATAAATTAATATGCTACAAGCCCTCAGATCTCAGAAAGAGAAGCACATGATACAGAAACAAGCACAAACCAAACATCCCCTTTCAGGAGAATCTGTAGGCTATCCTGGAAATTGTGCTTGAGTTTGAAGATCTAAATCCTTGTGGCCAATGGTTCCACCACTGCTGAATGCTGACACTGATCTTTTTCAGGAGTACTATGCAGCAGGGAGACCCAAATTCCGACAAGCTGGGTTTATTGCTGTATCACAGTCATCACTGCATTCACGGAGGTGTCGACACCTAAGCCTGTCCCAGGCTAAGGAAGAAGCCAGGGTTGTAACAGCAGCATGCAACATCAGGTTAAAACCAGTGTACACTCTTTTTCTAACCCCCTGGGTCTCCACAAAGATTATAAAATATCAACCTATAAATGCGATGAATGCAAGCCAAATAAGTTTGTCTCTGAATATGCCACAGAACGTCTTAGCAGTACTGTAGCTACAAAAACCGTTTGCTGATTTAAATTCCATTCACCTGGATTCTTCAGAGATGCAAGGTGGGTGTCACACCAGCCGTCGCATTATTCATCTGAATGTACACAACTAAGGATCTCAGATCAAAATAATGTTTTAGATGAGCCTAGCCATTTTTATATTGTTGAAGGCTGACATTCAGTGCTGCTAAGATGCTAGGGGGTAGGGGGGGGGAGAGAGAGAGAGAGGGGCGATGCTGTGCTAGGGTGGGGGGGGGGAGTGAGAGGACGATGCTGGGGTGGGGGCAAAGAGTGAGGGGAGAAGCTGGCTAAGCAGTTAACCGGATAAGTGCTGGGCGTTCCCGGGAGGAGCTGCTTATCAAGCTAACTTCGCCAGATAAGTAGCAATATTCAAATTTATTTGGTTAAATTAACCAGATAAGACTTATCCTGCTAACTAACTTTCAAACCTGTTTTTTTTTTTTCTAGCCACTGTGTCCCCTCTATATTGTGGTCACCCCTCGTCTCAGCTATGGGGATGGAGGGAGCATGAATCCGATTTAAGGGTTGTGTAGATGTTGACATGGACTCTTGATGGTGGGGAACACAGATGTTGTAGTAGTAAGAAGGTACTCTCCTCAGGCTCATGTTCCCAGTGGTTTTCATTCATTGTTGCAGTAAAACATTTGCAGTTATTTGCAACAGAAAGAAAAACAGTCTGTGCACAGGCACCGTTGATACTGGGCTGAATAGATGTCTCCTCTCTCCCAACTCTTCAGAACCCAAGAGCTGTCCTCTCAAGCTGTGAGTTGAGCCTTCAAGCCTTTTGTTTCAGGATGGAAAACAGAAGTCCATCTGTGCCCGGCGCACCCAGTCAGATCCAGAAGTGTGCCACCATGCAACCATTCTGGGACCGTCTCACCTTGTCCCACAAGAGCGTGCACACCGGCACTTCCTGTGTGCCAATGCTCGGGTGCCTTCTGCTTACAGGTCCTGTTTGAGGGTCCTGCTAGAACGACGGGGGTGCTGGGGGGTTCTCTGAACACCCTTCTAATTCCTCAGGCTCTCTGAGCGCTGGTGGGAGAAGTCTCTGGAATCTCTCTGGGATTGTACTGAACTGAAACGCATCACCTTCAGCTTCCAGCTGGCACAGAAGCATCGTACCATTTCCCTGGTTTAGGGTAATGGATTTAATTAAGGCAAGGCAAAGCGGTATCTTATTTTCACATTTGGACATCCTTTATGAAGACGGGTACCCAGATCTGAGCACCATACTCGCCACGTGTGGCCAGAAGAAGATCTACAATGGAAGAATGACAGCATGGTCCTGTGCTGTCACCTCCTCACCTCTCCCCACCACGAGCACTGCATGGGAATTCAGAGACACGGCCATCGCCTCGCCCAGAACAACACAGAAACGCTCATCTGGTCCTGGCTTTCTCCCACTGTATGCATGGAGCTGTAATTCTGATTTCCAGCCACACAATGGGGCAAACGTCCAAACTGGATGAGTATCTTTGGGCTGGCGGAGGGGTAAAGTGACAATCCTGCTGAGTCCTACAGAGCCAAGTTTCACATGAGGAAATGCGATGTGCTGAGCTTCAGTAAAAAAGCAGGAGGGAGGGAACCCAGGCACCCAAAGGTTCCTCCTGAATACCCTTCATATGCCCTCACAAGCTAGAATGCCTTATAGGCCTCAGACCTGTGGCAACCAGTATACAAAAAAACGAAAAAGCAGCCATTGCCAGAGCTTTGAATGGAGGGCAGGGAGCATGTCCCCAGGGCTTCCAGAAAGCCACTGGATTTGTAGAGAAAAGAGTGAGCCCAGTTTGTAGCAGAGGTAAGATTCAGAATCCGGTCGCACGCGGGCTTTCCCACGTTGGGCGCGCCTTGTTTGTCCAGGAAACAGAGACACCGTTATCATGGCACGCATTGTGGCAATCAGGGAAGCGGCACGTAAAATAGCTTAAGAGATACAAAACCAAGCTGGATGGCCTTTTCCTCCCAAACAATCCGTAGCAGCGCATTCAGGAGGCTTAACCTCTAAAGCCCCTTTAGCTAACTAGGGCCTTACCGCTTAATCCTCACAAAGCCCCATCTGGAGAATGCCCTAGTTCCTCTGCTTCCACTCCGACCATAGGCTCCTCTCCTGCGCTGTTTATTGTCCCTGGCATTTGGAGAGTGACTGCAATCCCATCCTTCCCTGTCCCTTGCAGACTGACAACTCCGGGGGATGAGGAGCTCTGCACTGTATCCCCTTAACGTTTGCTGCAGAGCATGGGCAGGTGACAGAAGCTGCATGTAGCCAGTGACCCTCCCCTCCGCAGGCATGTTCACATGCTACTCATGGATACTGGGCTTCAGCGCTTGTACAGTGCTCTAAATCAGGACGCTTTACAATAAGTTATATACAAGTACGAGTCCCTTCTCCTTAGAGTTTACAGTCAGTAAGTGGGTAACTAAGGCTATAGGAGATAAAGTGACTTGCCTAGGAAGCTTGATCTGATCCCACATCTCCGGTGGGGGGGGGGGGAAACCCAAGCTTTTTTCACAGGTAGGCAGTGTCCTCCCCCCACCCCCCAAGCGGGTGATATTGTACATGCCGTTCACAGAACATGTACTTTTTACCCACCTAAAAAACGGGGGAGTGGGGAGTGCGCAGAGAACCGGGATTTTCAAATCTCCGCGCGAACTTTCTCCCTGTTCCCGTGCGCCTGGCCTGCCTCGGCCAGATTTTTTTCAGAGGGCAAAGCTCCCTGCAGTTTCCAGATTTGCTCTTTTGCTTTCCAAGCACATTAACGACTAAAGCCACTCGCACACATTTGACTTCAGTTGTTAAATACGAGAATTGAAATAAATCCTGCGTTAACATGTATTGGAGGGGGGGGGGGCGGTTGCGTTAATTGACATTGCCATCTCCATGGCACCCTATAACAAAAACTGCACACAGGCCCGGAGATTCCCTTCCCTTTTAAATAAATAAATGGATCCCGGAGGCACAGGGAGATAAAGCGACTCGCCCAAGGACACAGCATGAGCGTCAGTGGCAAAACGAAAAATGGGACCTGAAGTCAGGTTTCCCCGCTTCCCAGGCCATTACATTAGCTGCTCCATTACCGATTCACCAGGGGAGAAGGGTTGTGATTCAACTCCCCGAAATCCCTACTCCCCGCTTCCCCATCTCTCACTTCTTGACACAGAAAGCCAAACCGGTATTACCTCGCCCGTGCACAGGACTGTCATGGGTCATAAAGCAGTGAGCACACTGCAGGTTTCAGGAATTCCCCTTTTTCTAAAATGCATTGACTAGGAAGGCCAGGCTAAGACAAACGTCTTGTTTTCAGTGGGGGGTGGGGGATGCTAACTTCTATCACTAGTTGTATGGCACAATATAAGAAACTCCACCCAGCTCATGAAATCCCTTCCCTGAAGGCCTTGTCGTTTAAGTGGTTTACAGAAGCACGAAGAGGTAAAGAAACCACCCCACGGTGACAAGCAGGCCAAGGGGGAATCCTAAACTCATGCCCTAGCTTTCCAGAGTTTTAGCCCAACACACTAACCACTAAACCATGCTTCCTGCATATTAGGCTCATCTTATCGTGTTTTGATTGGCCTTACCAGTTTGCAGAAGCTTGAAATGCCATCAGATGGTAATAGATATTCACCCTACAAATTCATGTTTTGGGGGTCATAGTCCCTTTATCAAAAGCTCCTCTTCTTTCCCAACCCACAATGAAAGATGTTGGCCTGTATGACAAGTGCCTATCAAAATATGTTTCTCGGTGAGGTGGATGCGCCAACTCTCCGGGAGTCTGGTGTCCATTTCTCTGTCTTTTTATTGTCTTTGCCTCTCTCACGTTTCATGAGCTGCCAGCTGGCTCTGCATGTCCAAATGCTCCATCACAGCCTTTCTGCGGCATCCGAAATGTCATTACGTTTCACAAAGCCCATTTCGTTTTTCCAACTAAAGATAGTAGTGTGCTTGCATGTTAGTCCACTTGGATACATAGAAATAAAGGTCAGTCCACAAGTAGTAGGCAACTCCTTTTTATTGGACTAACTGAATACATTTCTGACCAGCTTTCGAGAGAAATGATCCCTTTGACCTGACGAAGGCAACATAGCTCTTAAAAGCTAGGGGTATCCCAGCTGAAAATGTATCATTTGTTGTGGGTTTTGTTTTTTTTGGGGGGGGGGGATTGTTTCTGGTTTGTTTGTTTTTTTCATTTTTCTTCATTTTGTTTTATGTTGTTTTACTTTAGCATGTACTAAACTTTTTAGTGCCTGTTAAAGTGCATTTAAGGCTTGTTTACATGATTGTTAGGATTTCATCTGTTTTACAGGCTCAACGTGCCCTGTATTGACCAGCAATGATGCCTCCTCACCAGCAAGGCCTCCCGTAAGCTCCGTTCAGAGCTATTCAAGCCATCTCATCTCTGGCTTTTGAACTGAGCCTGTGGTGCAGCCTCCACTCCACCAGGAGACTTAGCGAACTTGATCTCCAGCCTTGTCAAGCTCCTTCTCACTGCTTGCTCCACACCCAGGCTTCAGCCCTATGCAACCCAGCCTTGCCCATTCACCTTTGCCTCTTCATGGAGTCACCCTTGGCTCTCTGATCTGGCCCTTGTTTCCTTGCTCTATGCCTTGTGGCCTCCAGGCCTTCTTGCTCTTTGTACCTTGTCTTGTGGTCTACTCAAACCTTGCCTTGGCCTGTGGCTTCGGGGTCTTCTTATTCATTGTGCCTTGCTTTGTGGCCCACCTTAGGCCTCATCTTGCCTTGTATCCTCCGGACCTGCTCTATACCTATATTCTGCCTTGTGGCCTTTCCAGGCCTCTCTTTATTCCTAGGGGTCTTTGGGGCTATTGCCTAGTAGCCTACGGGTCTCCAGCCTTATTGCCTTTGAGCTTATGTGTTCCTTGTTCTGTGTTGTCTTGCCTTGTCCTTGTTCAGTCCTGTCCTAGTCTGTCCTGTCCAGACCTGTCCTTGTCTGGTCTTGCATGCCCTGCCCAGTCCTGTCTTTTCCAGTACTCTGTCCACAACTCCTTCCCTGTCCCAGTTCCTATTTAGTGTCCTGCCCAGTATCCTGCCTTGTTTGTATCTCTCCCTGGCTGAGCTCATTTCCTTGACTTATCTCTGTCTATCATAACCCCAGTCCTTGTTCTGTGTCCAGCTTCAGTATCCAGGCCAACCCTGCTGCAGCCATTCCTTCCAGTCCTGACTCGTCCAGATCCTGTACCAAGTTTTGCCTTGTCCCGCTCCTGTACTCCGTGTCCTAGCCCTGCATGGATTGTGTCCAAGCCTAGCTTGTACCTGTGTCCAGCGTTATCTTAGACCGCCCGCCCTTGTTCCAGTCTGTCAGCATTGCCTAGCCTGTCTTGTCTTGGACTCACCATTTTGTATTACCGCAGCAAAGACCGACTGGCCCCCAAAACCCAAGGGCTTAATCTGTGGTGGAGGGGGCTGGCTAGGTAAAAGGCCAGCCCTTGTCCTGCTTAGCATTGAGCCTTGCAGTCCTGTACCACTCCTGGAATGATGTATCCAGGTATCCAGACCCCGAGCAGAGAAATCATGACAATGATTTAATATGCACTAATTAGATTTAGTGTGTATTAATCATTTTAACAAAAAAACAATAGCTTATCACTATTGAGATAGTCCAATAAAAAGGTATCACTGACAACTTCTTTTATTTCAACTAAAGATGGAATGGTATTTTTGATTCGTCACACCATAATTGTTGCATGTGTTTTAGCATCAGGGTTGAGAAATTGGTTTTTTTTGTGCTACATGTAGGCTTGCAAACCTTCATTAAAATTCTAGTGAAAAATAATAACCCCAAAATGTCAAAACAGCTTATATCGGCTATCCGTGTTGCACAATTTCCTGCACTGTGGCTAATGAGAAGCTCTGTGCAGGAAGTTCCTAATTGCAAACTCTCGTTCTACCCATCCATGAGGAAGCCGCATATGATCTATATCCACTGCAGTCCATTTGTATTCCATTTATTATAATAAACAAACAAAACCAGGAGAAAAATCAGTGGGGGAAAAAAACTCATTTTTTTCCCCTGAAGTTCTCCCGTTTTGTTCATTATAATATAATTATAGAATTATAAACAGAACTATCAAAAATTACAAAAAAAGAAATGAAAAGAAAGATCCCTACATGTGATTTCCCTCCTCACTTTCCTCTCCTGCCAGGCTGTCACCCTCCGTGATGGCAAATGCCATTTATGTTCCGCGGGGGGGAGGAGGGCACCTCAGCCACACCAAACGTTACCGGAGACAGGGCAAGGCGAGAAAACATTGATCTGAATTGTAAGGACATATGAAGACCGGTGCATCAGTTAACAGCAGCCCGCCTGAGAGAACTGCTTTCCCTTCATTCCTGACAGCAATGCTGCGCACTCTGAATCCTACGTTTATAAGTGTGCTAGGAAATACGGACTTGATCTGACTTGACAGGCAGGTAAACCCAGGGGTGTTTGTACAAAGCTGGTTTCCGTGCTGGTGGAGTCACCTCCATGAGAATGATCTAAAGCTAATCCTCGGCAAGACCCTTCCTCAGATGGGAGAGCGCATCATCTTTGGAGAATTCATGCACGGGCCTAATAAACGGGCTCGCAGGCTGCAGTTCTTTCTAAAAGCAATATGGCTAGTAGGCTACAAGTTAGCCTGTGGGCTATTGTTACTGTTTGTTTGGGGTTTTTTGCATTTGATATTGCATTAGTTGATTATTATGTGTTTTGTTTTGTTTTTGTATTATTTTATGCTGTGTTTTATGTTAATCTGATTGTACGTTGCCCAGATTCTCTTAAATTAGGCATCTACTAAAAATAATTAAATAAATAAATAACTTAAAAACTGCCTTCGTTAAAACTCATTAGCATGCCTTGAATGATGTGAGCATCCCTCTTCCCCTGCTGATATTTCTTGTGACTTTGGCTAAGTTACTGTATTTCCCATTGCCTCAGCTAGCCACTTACACTGTAAGCTCTTATGGGAAGGGACTTGCACCTGAATTTGAATAATCGTGTAAGTTGCACAAGTGGGCTACAAATCCCAAAATCATTATAAATAATACTAATGATTATTATAAACGTTATGGGGTTTGTTTTGCTTTTCTTGTTTGTTTGTCACATTGTTACCCTGTCCTGGGGACCCCACTGCCAGTTGGGATGTCATGAAAACCCCAATGAATATGCAGGGGATGTATCTGCATACATTAGGGACACAGTTTATGTTGACTTGTCTCATGCATCTCCACTGGGAACCTCCTGAAAACCAGACTTGACCTGGCGGTCCGTGGGACAGGTTTGGAGAGCACTGCACTAGTGAAAGTGATGCTTTTGCCCTTTTCCCAGGAGATGAAAAAAACATGAAAACTGCAGGAACTAGCCGCCTGGGCATGCTCACAATACACAGTCGTGCACTCACCATCAGGAGAAATAACAGGGAAAGAATAGTGAAACAGCAACCCAAGCAGAAACTGCGCATGGAGAGGAGAATTTTCAGAGCCATTCCCCTGGGTGAGCACGGATTTGTCCGGGTAGATTGCCCTAGGTGAGAACTGTCTCCCTCAGTGTTTGTAAAAGAACGAGCCAGCCTTCCCATCAGGCCTGCTTTTAGCTCGGTAGTAAAAAGGCACTCAGGGCGGGAGAGGGAAAGGTTAGACCAAGGTAGTAAATAGCGTGCATACATTTGAATAACTCCCATTGGCCACCAATGCAAGTAGCTTGTAACTTAATTTTTTTCTAATTTTTTTTTTATACTTTATTAGTTTTAACAAATCATACAAAGTAAAATAATACAACTTTGTACATAGAACACACATAGGGATGAGAAGACAAAACATTCAGCTAAAGAGAATACAAAACAACATTAATCCCAAAATATTCTGTATGAAATAAATGATGATACAGGGAAGCAGGCAAAGCAAGGAGTTTAATACATCAGAATTTAAAAAAGAAACAGCATAGCAGAGAAGGGCCACCAATTATTAATCCAGTCTAGTCCTGACTGAGAGCCACTGAAGCTAGCAAAGACTTTCTAGCTTCCACAAAAGTTTTCAATTATTCAGGAACAAAACTATAAAGCAATCGTTATTATATTTTACGATACATTTGCATGGGTAATGAAGCATGAAAAAGCTCCCACAGCAATAGTCTCCTGTCTTAAAGCAAGAAAACTCTTCCTACAGTCTTGAATTATTCTGACTACATCAAGATATATTCTCATTGCCTGACCATAGAAGAGAGAATTCAAATTCCCGAAATACAATCACATAATCTTACTGAAATGTTGCTCTGTAACAAAAGAAACAATGAGAGTAGAGCGTTCAATGACCTATGGGCCAGACTTTTCCAAAACGTTCCTCAAATTAAACTCTGAAGAAGCCTGAGCAAACTGAGCTTGTGAGAGAGGAGAAGGGGACATTGGTGGAAAGAAAACCCCTATTAATGGAAGAAAACTCGATCTACAGGAACATCAAGAAAATATTTCTGCAGAGTTATATATGGCCTTTCGCCCATTATCTTGGCAAAATTAACCAGCCTAAGATTTACATGTCCGTATTGATTTTCAAGTTTCTCGATATGTCTGGAAAGAGCAATACTATTCTTGGTCACTTCAGCACTGAAACTGTACATTGGTAACTTCGATCACTAGCCCATGAAGCTTATTCGGGGCCTCAAACTTTAGTTCTTCATGCCTCTTGACAGAGGGCTCTAATTGGCTAAAGAGTCAGTTTTGGCTGAGCAGTTCTTAATTGCAGTCCTAAAACAAGCAATGAGCTCCCACGGGGCATCTAAGGTGGCTACCGGAGGTTTAGATGGACTCGAGAGGGACTCACCGGCCACAGCCAGGAGTTCAGTGTCAACTGGAGAAACCGGAGTGTAATCAAATGTAGCAACGGTGCCTCCATCAACCGACACTGGTGAAGAGAGCCAAGATACAGCACTCGCATTCACTCCTGCCTCCACTGGTGAAGAATCTCCCTGAAATGCTGAGGCGAGAGTCATGCAAGTCCACCCCCTCCCCCCCCCCCCCAATCCATTGCACTGAGAACATCATCAAGATGTGACTCAGCAGCTCTACAGGACAAACAGTTGGTAACCACTGGTCAAGGGTGCTGAGGGAAGCCTCATCGCCCAGCAAGACCGGAGCTCCTTCTCCCGGATTCACAACAGGGACTTCCCCCTGTACCACGGTGAGGCCTGAGGACATGAAGGTCAAAATCAGCTGCTGATCTGTGGGAAGTCAGGGGTCAAATCTCACTTCCCCAACTGATGCTGTTTGTGAATTTGGACAAATCACTTCATCCCACATTACCTCAGGTTAAAAGTTAGGGCCTATTTTCTAAGCATTTTTTCCATAGATCCAAAATGAAAGAAAGCCTTTAGTAAACAGACCCTTGGATTGCAGGTTTTCTAGGATAGGTAAATAATATCTACTTTATCTGAGTTGTAACTTGCCTGGAGCTCGGATTTGAAAAAGGTGAGTAATTAAACCCAAAATCTGAATCTTTTCCAGTGAACTCACCAGGGATTGGGCCACTAAAGTAGGACACAGAGAAACCTGCATCCCTTGCAGTACAATCTGTTTTCATTCCCTAGCTGGGTCTGGGTGAATTTGGAATAGAGAATTTAGATACTTGTAGCAGGTTCCCCATTTTGGAGCATTATTCTCAACCAGGGGGGCTACAGGGCTGGGTTCTAGTCCAGATCAGGAGGAAGATTTTCTTCCAGGGCCCCTGGCAATGTTGATCATAATCTCAGTGACCCGTTCACACTCTACAAATATTTCCAGAAGGTGAAAAATAAGAGCAGGGAAACCAAACTCAGTAGCACAGGCAGAAACCATGAGTCACAAAAGGTCCAACCATCCCCTTGGAAGTCTAATCCAGGATAAGATTCAAATGACGACTCTAAAGTCAGTATTTTTGGTGGTCAAATAAAAGAAAGTCTTTACTGTAATTTAAAGAACAGGATCTGAGCCAAGATCACAAAACTGAGAATCAGCAAACATCCAATGATCAACACAAAACAAATGGTTTCTCTGTCCAATTTTGCTCTCCTTCCTTCTCTTGCACCTTCATCCTGAGAAAAGATATCCTCACCGGTGAGGGTGGGATAACCGAGTGCAACTTCAACAGTGGAAAACATCTATCCCCAAGTCCAAAATATCCAAAAATAGATTTCCAGCTTTCAAAACTTTAAACTGCAATCCACCTATCCAAACGCTGAGGCTCCTTGAGCCTTCTTCAGAAGCCTCTAAATCTCTCTCCACCCTAGCTTACACTATACGCCTGGGCAAAACGGTCTCTTAACCCCAACCTTCAGGGAGACAGGGGGGGGCAGCCCTTCCCTCCTCTACAAAATCTCAAAAAAAGTCAAACCACTCCTCCTCCAGAAGAGACTCTGAATGAATCTGCAAACTTCATCCTTTTCTTTCCAACTTCAGCTCTGCTCAAGATCAAAGGGTGATCTCTAGCTGCTCTCCTTCTCCAACCTTCTCTCTTCTCGCCTCACCCCCTAACCCACTGGGCATGCTCCCAAGGGCTATAAGCCCAAAACTTGCCTGTCCTCCAAAAAAGGCAGGGCTAAAGCAATGGGAGGAATCCCAAACACACTAATTCCTCCTATTACCCCTAGCTTAGGAACAATATACGTTGGGGAAAAATATTATTGACAGGCAAGGCCCAGGTCACATATCGAAGTCTAGATATGGAGAGATAAACAAAGCTTTTCATACCCCTAGTGAGAGAGGGGGAGTTGGATGGAAGCATGAGAGATTTTTATTTTTCCTTTATTATGTTGCTTTGATGTATTTTATGCACTTGATTTCCAATGATTTACCCATATAAAACCCTGCGAATAAGTGGAATTTTGAAAATCAATCAGGGCCCGGGGCACATAAAGCCCTTTGCAGAAGTTGTGTTGGCGTACACTTTTACGGGCCTACAAAGAGACGTTCCGAGGGTGGGGTTGGGGAGAAGGTATACTTTTGTTTTTGAAATGTATGCAAGCAAATCTCCCCGCACACTTTTGCAGCTGCTCGGGATCAGGTGAACATGTGTGTGTGTGTATGTCGGCACCAGTTCCACCCACTCTTGGGAGTTTTCACAGCAGACTTACGCTCAGAAGTCCTCTTTGAAAATTCGGTCTGCACATACTTTGTACACCTAAGCTTTAGCCCTCTGTGCACCACTGAAAATTACCCTCCTCTAGCTTAATGATGTGTTATGTAAATGAGTTGAATTGTTGTGATAGCATATAAACCAGTTTGGGTTCCCCTTGGCTTACACTCCCTCTCATTCTGCAAACCCACTGCCAATGCCTCCCTGAGCACCAATGGCCGAAGGAGAGCTAGAAATCTCTTTCCCATGACTATCAAGTCTATTGGCTTCCTGGCTAAATCTTCAACTCCAGTTTCAGCTGGACTCCCTGTTCCAGCAGCTTGTGCCGGCGTTGGCAACAAAACCGCACTCCTCTCCAGAAATACTAAACTGAAAGACACCAAGGTCACAGGAGCTGGGGAGGGGATCTGATCTCCTAGACTCGAGGAAGGAGGAGATTAATCTCGAGAACTCTACCAGATCACCTTCACCTCCCCCTCCTCATTTCATTCTTGTCTCCTTCCTTTGGCCCCTACCACCCTTTCTTCCTTTTCTGAAATCAAAGGAGAATATTGTGCATCTTCTCTCCTCCTCCAAACTCACTAGCTGTTCCTCTCAGGACCAGATTTCAGATTTTGGAGCCCATAGGCAGGGTGCCATGGTGGTGCCCCTTTGAAGCTGTGCCTAAAGCAAGCAAAGGCAGGCTCCTCTGTACTCTGGATATTTGGAGCCTTCACAACTTGGTGCCCTAGGCAGTTGCCTATGCCTAATTCTGGGCCTGGTTCCTCTGAGCCCATTCCTATCCATCTTCTCATCTGTATCTCCCTGCCATCATCCCCTCCATCTGTCATGGCCTCCACTTTCCAGTTAAACTTTTCCTGCTGCCTTCAAAGAAGCTGTGATCATACTACTCCTCCAGAAAACTCTCCTGGACCCTACATGCTCTGCTAACTATCATCCCATTTCCCTCTTCAGTTTCATATCCAAACTACTTGAACGTGTCATTCACCTCCACTATCTTGACTTTCTCTTATCTCAAACCATTCTCAATCCACTCCAATCTGGCTTTCACCCTCTATGTTCCACAGAAACAGCCCTTTCCAACGTCTCCAGCTACCTGTTCTTGGCCAAATCCAAGGGCTTTTATTTGATCTTCATCCTTCTTGACTTATATGCTACTTTTGAAGCCGTTTATCACTACCTACTCTTTGATATTCTGTCCTCGCTTGGATTTTGGGACCCAGTTCTGTCGTGGCTCTTTTCTTACTTCTCCCATCGCACTTTTAGTGTATACTTTGGTGGATCTTCCTTAACTACTATCCCATTATCAATTGTTATACCTTGGGGCTCTTTCTTGGGACCTCATCTCTTCTCTCTCTCTCCTTCTACTTGTTCCCTCAGTGCTCTGATCTCCTCATATGGCTTTCAGTATCATCTTTATGCTGGAGACTCCTAGATTGGCCAATCTACACCAAAAGTAGTAGTAGAAGTCTGACGCTGCCTTCAGAGGTGTCCATTCTGTTGCAGGTCTTCGTCTCATTTGCAAAATGAAAACGTTTCCTACCAACCCCTCTGCAATATCACTTACAAACAAATATTTAACAGAATTGGCCCTATTTTAAATTCGGTTATCCCTTCATCTGCTTCCTTTCCGGCTAATATTCATAGTTATTAATATTTTCATTTCGTACCTCATTAAAATAATCATTACTGGTCTGCCTGTTTAGTGTTTCCATGTCCATTCTAACCCTACCTGAACTATGTTTAGTTGTTTTCTCTCTATTCATTCACTTGTAAATATGAAACCAGTGTGTGTTTTATGAGAAAGTGTTTAAAAAGGAGATATTCTGGGTCAGAGAACATATTCTCATGGAGCAAATTTTGCATTAAATTCTATACCTGAAGATTCCCAGAAATCTAGGCACCCTGGTTTTAACTCTGTGTAAGAAAAAGAAAAACAGATGTACAAGAGGTTAATAGTTGATTCCCGGTGACCTAGGAATCTCCTTATTAATTCATCAGTCCCGGGCAAACAATAGGCTAACAGTTTTCCAAATAGCCTGACAATGTAAACAAACACTGGCTTTGACTGAGCTGAGACCCTCCATTGCCCTAAGCCCAGCTCTGGGACATTTTTGGGGAAAAGGCTTCCTTTATCTCTTGACAGTGTGAAAAAATCTTTGCCTGCAAATTGAGTTGTGTGTAAAAGGAAGCCATCATTCCTGCTAATGGAGCCCATCAGTTTGCTTTCACTGTACCATGACAGCCTGGAGCAGAAATGCGAAGCCAGGGGTTAGCACCAGGCCTTAAGAGCTTGAGAATCTCCCCCAGCCCCCTGCTCTGTGGCTTGAACCCAGCATGCTGCCCTCCAAGCCTCTGTCGCAATGCTAATTCCCCTTCCTCTGATGCATGGCTTGGTTTTAAGGGGGTCTCTGTCTTGTGGTGGGGGGGAGGTTCTTTTCTAGTTAAGTTTACTGTATTGCAAAACAATAAATATTTCATTTTATTCTTATATCCCGGTCGATACCAAAAAAAAAAAAAGATGAAGCAGCTAACATCATCAAAAAATACAATGAAATAATAGACAGTTTCTATACAAGAACCTGTAAATGGGTAATATGCAATAGCTGGCTGGACTGCAACATATCCGGCTGACTCTGGAGGGATATTCAGTTAAAGCAGCCGCACTATTGAATATAGCCAGTTATCCTTGGGGATTACTCTACGACATGACTAGACTTAGTCGGATAAGTTAGTTGGATTACTTATCTGGCTAACTTAACTCCACTCTGGAATGCTCCTATGAAATCTGGCTACATTTTAGCCACATATTGAGTTGTCCAGCTTAACTTTAGCTGGATTAGTGGGAAAAATATTATAAAGTTGGCATTTAGCCAGATAACATGCGACTCATCTGGCTAATTGCATTATCTTACCTTACACCACCACCCATGTCTTACAGGGGGACAGGAAAAACTAGCTCCCACACTTCCCTCAAAAAGAAATCCTCGACACGCCTGGTCTCTGGTGGGCCTCCTCTTAATGTCTGCCGCTGATGACAACACAGGATGAGAGGGGAGTAGAGCTACTGCCAACCCTGGAGCAGTGGCTACAGCTGTGCAAAGGTGCAGATGTCTTCACCTGGAGGGGGACCCGGATGGAAGTGGTCCATCCCCCTCCAGTGGCTCCTCCAGGTGAAAGTCAGCAGACCTGTCCTGCCAATTGGTCTCTTCTTATGGTCTATGGTGTGCAGGAGGTGGACCCATGAGCCGAGGTGGTGTTGACACTACCCGTAGGGCAGGCCCTACGGGTCCCCACCGTCAATAGGTGGAGCTGGCTGACTGACAGAGGCCGGCTGGAGCTTCACCAATACCAGCCCTTGTTCCCCGCAGGTTGAGCCCTTGGGTATCAGGGCCGACTCGAGTTAGGTGGGCCTCCGTCTGAGGTCTTCAGGTGGACGAGGAGGAGGTCAGCCAGGGGCCAGCAATGGAAGTAATGGAGAGTCTGAACTGGACGAGGCTGAGTCCCGGAGACCCGGGCACCAAGAGGAAGAAGAGTCAGACAGGGGGCGCCTGGGTAAGAACAGGCCGAAGCCTGAAAGGCCAAGTCCAGAATAGAGACTGAAGAGGCATCGTTGAACAGGCTGAAGTCAGAGCAGGCGGCAGGCAAGGAGGTATGTGGTGTGGTCGGGCAAAGCAGAGGTCAGGACCAGGAGACAATCAGTAGTGAGGTTGGGCAAAGCAGAGGTCAGATCCAGGAGATGATCAGTAGCATAGTCGAGCAAAGCAGAGGTCAGATCCAGGAGATGATCAGTAGCATAGTCGAGCAAAGCAGAGGTCGGGTCCAGGAGATGATCAATAGCGTAGTCGGGCAAAGCAGAGGTCGGGTCCAGGAGTCAATACGTAGAACAAGTAGAGTAAGCACAAGGCACAGGAACAAGGAGAAGTAACAGAACCAGGATCAGGAACATGGAAGGATCAGGAACCAGGAACACAAAGGAATCACCAGAGGAAGCAACGAAGTACACGACCAGTGTGGAGACCTGTTGCAAAGGCAACTAACTGAGGCTGGGCCTGGCCTTATATACCGGAGCCCAGTGAGGTCATCATCTGGGGCTGCAGGTTGGATTCCCGCTGCGGCCCCTTTAAAAGGGAAGAAGATGCATGCGCGCACGCTTAGGGAGGAGCGCAACGCAGGATGGTGGCGTCTCTCCGCGGACCACTCGGGGAGGCCCGCTGCGGAACACAGGCGTCCGCCGTGGAGACAGGAGCACCGAGGGTGGCCCGAGGACAAAGGCGGCGGCCCATAGCCACAAGGGAAATGGAGCCAGACGCTGGAACAGGCAGAAGAGGGTAAGAGGGCCTGGCTGCGGACCTGCCGTGGCCGGCACACGCTACAGTCTGCCGCTGATGACATCATCATGAGAGGGGATGAAGCTATGGCAAAGGCTGTCCCTCATAGGTGAGTACTACAAGTTTGTGGGCACAGGTCATGACATCTCTTTGTGAGGCTTCTGCAAAGATGTGTAGATAGACAAATGAATCGATGTACACACACGACCCTGAAGTATATGTCAAACAATACAAAAATGGTGACATTTTCTTTTATGAAATTAGAAAGAGTCAACAGGTAATAAAGTCTTTCTAAATTAAATTTTCTTGGAAAGTATATAATGCTGACTGCTTATAGTAAAATTTATTTAGAGAGTCATCTCAGGATCCATAAACTGGGAGTTGGAAAATCAATGGCTTTTGATTGCAAACCCTAGAGCAGGAGTAACAGAGACATCTGGGAATCCAACATCGGGTCTGGCCTGTTCCGCTGATTCGAGCCCTCCTGTGCAGTTATTTCCTAATCTCTTCTGCCTAAATGTGCATATCTCCGTGGCAGAATGGCATGGCCCACCTCTTCAAATCTTCCAAAAGCTCATTTCAAATGATAGAGGTGGTGGGGGTGAGGGGGGCTAGCCTCATGACTCAAACGCAGTAATGTGCACCACCATGCAGAAAGTCCCTGCTTCAATCCCTGAACTGGGTCTTCTGCAGCTCAGGTCAGCTAGGGATGCTGCAGAGGTAGCGCTCACAACATCCCACCCCATCCCCTCCCAAGAGGGATTTGAGGGTGACACCTAGTGGCCAGATTCAGGGTCCATAACTACTGCAGGGTTCCGGCAGGAGCCCTGGTGCACAGCCCCCCCCCAGCTCAGGACTGTCACTGCAGGGAGCAGACTTGGTATATAGAATTAGGGGTAAAAAAGAGGAGAAAACTCCCCCAGGTAGTTGCAGGACCAGGATCCTGGCCCTGGTTGCAACTGAGCTGCAAGCATACAGGAGCAGGAGGAAAGTACTGTGTGAAAAAAAAAAAAAAAAACCTTCAAAAAAAATATCAAGGCATGACTAATCTTATCAAAAAATGGAAAATAACAGTGGATTTTATTTAAAGATTTACTTTTACAGAATTATTATTATTATTATTATTATTAATAATATGACTCTCCCTTTATACAAATCCCGGTGGTGTCCCTTTAAGGAAATAAAACCAGCCTAGGGAGAATATTTTGAAAAGTAAAATTCAATGCATCTAGCAATCAGCACGGTCTGTGCCTTAACCATCCGACTGAAAAAGCTTTGGGTGAGCATCCATGTACCCTGCAGCAGAGGGTGACTCCGCCAGTCCGATCGGCCACTTCAGCACTATCTGGATCACATCTTTCCTCAACCTGGGACATTTGCACCAGGAAAAACAACATTTGAATCTGTCCCCCGAGACTATTACAAAGAAAGTCTTACATTGAATGCCAAAATGCCTAAAGAGATTCATAAAAAGTTCTAATCACCTTCCAGGAATCATTCTGTTCTCTCATGCTGTAAGTACATTCCCTCTCATGGTCAGAACCTTTCCCCAGAACCTGCTAAAACATTAAAAGAAATTAAACATGCCATAATTTGGATTTCTTTGGCTTCACCTTGAGGTGTTTCTGGCCTGCCTGAATAGCTCAAAATGTCAACTGGCCTTTCTCATAGCTCCGTTCCTTCCTCTGATGGTTTTATTTTAAAAAATCTCTTTCCTCAGTTCCACTTTTTACTTATGTGTGCTGTGTTCAGTCTATTCAGGTATCAGTATAATGCCCAGGGGCGGTTCTGAGGAAGAGCCCTGCTTCTGCATGATGCTCTGTTGAAAATCTGCTCTGCCGTTGTCCATGTTGTAGTCATGCTTTGCATGTGTCAGTGTGCCGCTGCACAGGGTTCTGATAAAGATTCACTCTCTATGTGTCCATGCTGTATTCATGCTTTATGTGTATGGGGTTCTGAAGAAGATTCACTCCCTAGGTGTCCATGCTGTATTCAAGCTTTTCATGTATCAGCATGAGGGTTCTGATGAAGATCCACTCTTCAGCTGTCAGTGCTGTATTCATGCTTTACATGTATCAATGTATTGTTATATGGGGTTCTGAAGAAGATTCACTCTTTGTTGGTATCCTGTATTCAAGCTTTTCGTGTATCAGTGTGACTCTTGCATGAGGGTTCTGATGAAGATCCACACATCAGCTGTCAGTGCTGTATTCCTTCTTTATACGTGATGCCTGTGTGGAGTTTTGTATGGATGGAACAGCAGTAATTTAATAAAAGGAGTTTCTGAAAGCTGAAACAATAAAACCTTCTCAGGAATGAAATACAAAAAGAAAAAGGAGGGATTTTGGTGATTTGTTTGGTTTAAATGCTGACTTTTGCAAAATGCTGTAAGTACTGTTTATTTACCATCCCATTTAATCTGATTTTATTTATCTTTATAAAATGTATTAATTGCTAATACAACAAAGCACTAAATGATGTTCAAATCAAAAGAAACATAATCTCAACATGATTTACAAAGAAAAGTATAACCACATAACCTGGTATAAAAGCCATATGCAGACAGTTCTCTCAGAGGAAGCCTGCTTACAAAGGAAAACCTTTAGTGATGTTCTCAATATCTTCGTCTCCTGAGAAGTGCTTTCATTTAGCTCAATAGACTAAATGTACAAACCAGTAACTGCATATTCATCCATGTTCATTCTCCAGTTTTTTTCTGTCCTTTATTTCCTGGCTACTCTAGCCTCCACGTTCTTTTCCCTGTTATTTGTATCTGCGCTTCGGCCTTCTTGTTATATGGTTTTTTTGCTAAGTTAACCCCTAAGTTTGATGTAAACCGGCCTGATATGACGCTTGTCATGAAGTTCGGTATAGAAAAAATGTTAAATAAATAAAATAAATAAATAAGACAATAATACATTAAATGGCTACTGTACATCTCCTCATCAAATCCCATTGAAGAAGCACCCTGATACAGGTAAATTATGAATACAGCACAGACAGCTGAAGAATGAATCCTCATCAGAACCCCCATGCAGGCGTCACACTGATACAGCATGAATACACTGATAAAGCATGAATACAGTATGGACAGCCAGAGTGGATCCTAACTCCATGCAAGTGTCACACTGATACATGTAAAGCATGAATACAGCACAGAGAACTGAAGGGTGGATCTTCATCAGAACCCCATGCAGACATCACACTGATACATTTAAATCATGAATAGAGCACAGAGAGCTAAAGGGTGAATCTTTATCAGAGCCCCATGCAGGAATCACACTGAAACATGTAAAGCATGACTACAGCACAGAGAGCTGAATGATGGATCTTCATCAGAGCCCAATGCAGGCATCACACTGACACATGTAAAGCATGAATACAGCACAGAGAGCTGAATGATGGATCTTCATCAGAGCCCAATGCAGGAATCACACTGACACATGTAAAGTATGAATACAGTACAGAGAGCTGAATGGTGGATCTTCATCAGAGCCCCGTGCAGGCATCACACTGATACATGTAAAGTATGAATACAGCACAGAGAGCTGAATGATGGATCTTCATCAGAGCCCAATGCAGGAATCACACTGACACATGTAAAGTATGACTACAGCACAGAGAGCTGAATGATGGATCTTCATCAGAGCCTAATGCAGGAATCACACTGACACATGTAAAGTATGAATACAGCTCAGAGAGCTGAATGATGGATCTTCATCAGAGCCCAATGCAGGAATCACACTGACACATGTAAAGTATGAATACAGCACAGAGAGCTGAATGATGGATCTTCATCAACTGACACATGTAAAGTATGAATACAGCACAGAGAGCTGAATGATGGATCTTCATCAGAGCCCAATGCAGGAATCACACTGACACATGTAAAGTATGAATACAGCACAGAGAGCTGAATGATGGATCTTCATCAGAGCCCAATGCAGGAATCACACTGACACATGTAAAGTATGAATACAGCACAGAGAGCTGAAGGATGAATCTTCATCAGAGCCCCATGCAGGAATCAAACTGACACATGTAAAGTATGAATACAGCACAGAGAGCTGAAGGATGAATCTTCATCAGAGCCCCATGCAGGAATCAAACTGACACATGTAAAGTATGAATACAGCACAGAGAGCTGAAGGATGAATCTTCATCAGTGCCCAATGCAGGAATCACACTGATACATGTAAAGTATGAATACAGCACAGAGAGCTGAATGATGGATCTTCATCAGAGCCCAATGCAGGAATCACACTGACACATGTAAAGTATGAATACAGCACAGAGAGCTGAATGATGGATCTTCATCAGAGCCCAATGCAGGAATCACACTGATACATGTAAAGTATGAATACAGCACAGAGAGCTGAATGATGGATCTTCATCAGAGCCCAATGCAGGAATCACACTGACACATGTAAAGTATGACTACAGCTCAGAGAGCTGAATGGTGGATCTTCATCAGACAGATGTGTAAAGCAGGAATACAGTATGGACAGCTGAAGTGAGGACTCAGGGAATAAATTTTAAAAAGAGAAGCTGTGGCTGTAGTAAATGTAGTCCTTTCATTACAATGAGGCATAAAACAATTTATCAGAACAAACAGAAAAGAAAAAAAGAGGAGATGCAGGGAAACACCTGAAGAGCATCACTGCAGCATGTGAATATTTTTATGCTCTGGTCAGGAATCTCAGGAGCTTTCTTACAGGCCGATACAGTACAGTGCGCTCCAGCGGAGCGCACTGTTAACCCGCGATTGGATGCTCGTTTTCGACATGCTAACTTTACCCCTTATTCAGTAAGGGGTAATTGCGCGTCGAAAACGCACGTCCAACCCCCCCAAACCTAATAGCACCGGCAACATGCAAATGCTTGTTGATGGCCCTATTAGTTATTCCTGCGCAATTCATAAAGTAAAATGTGCAGCCAAGCCGCACATTTTACTTTCAGAAGTTAGCGCCTACCCAAAGGTAGGCTTTAATTTCTGCCGGCACCGGGAAAGTCGGAGGTCCCGAAAGTTAAAAATAGTTAAAACAAATAATTTGAAATCAACCCGCGGCTCGCGGGTTGAAAATCGGATGCTCAATTATGCCGGCGTCCGGTTTCCGAACCCGTGGCTGTCAGTGGGTTTGAGAACCGACGCCGGCAAAATTGAGCGTCTGCTGTCAAACCCGCTGACAGCCACCGCTCCTGTCCAAAAAGAGGCGCTAGGGACACGCTAGTGTCCCTAGCGCCTCTTTTTGCCACGGGCAGAAATGGATAAAAGCTCTTATACTTCATTTCAGGGGGGAGGGTTAAAAATTTGTTATTAATCTGATCTCAGTCAGAATCAGTACAATTTTCAATGTAAAATATGTACTGTATATCCATAACTTTTAGATCCTATTAAATTACAGCAATTTCAACAAATACTGGCTCAAATTCTTTTTTTTTTCTTTTAATTATCTAAGTTTCTTATTCTGCTCCACATTAAACCACATTGTCACTTATCCATTCCTCATTCAGCCTTCTGCACATCACAGCAGCACATTATCTTTGGATGTGACTAGACACTATCCAGTTTTTTTATGTAGTTGATTTGGGGCTGGGCTGGGGGGGGGGGGTGCGATTTGTATTTGTAACTTTTTCTTATTAAAAGAGATGCAATAACATTTGTTTCACACATTCAAACAAAGCAGGGCTCCACCATGGCTTGATACTCAGAGGATGTAAGGCTGTTACTAATGCTCTACCCAGAGCCTGCAAAGCACGGGAAGGGCAGCTGGAAGACCCCCCATGCCCGGATGATTACCGGTCCAGACACTGCCAGAGCATTCAGCCCCCTGACCCCAGGGAGGGGCAGGCGGTGTGAGAAGTCTTCCCGGAAAGCTGCACTTTTTTAAAAAAATCCCTGTGCGGGACACGTGCCAGCTCTCACACCCTTTGACACAGGCGCAGGAACTGGGGGGGAGCCGCTAACTGCATTATACACAGCGGTGAAAAGGGGGCTTTCAGCACCAGCACTATAACAACCGATCCAGCCCTTTTCCCTCTTTAATGCACACAATGAAGGGAAAAAAAAATAAAAAATAAAAAGAGAGAGAGAGCTCTCATTTGATTCTTGGGAAGGAACCAAGATTTATAGTTAGACCTGTCAAGAGGTGAGGGAGATAGTTGTTACAGAAACACAAGCAGAACCATCAAACTTTCATAGACTAATCTCCCTTGAACCTGATCAGTGAAATCACACCTTCAGTTCCAGCAGCTCCTGCACTAGCTGATACCTGGCTGCTCCCAGCCAAAAGGTGGAAAGCGATTACCTTGCCAGTGGATTGGGTTACCGATAAAGATGAGCCTTCTCCATCCCGGCTACCGGCAATTGTCCCGGGGACGTGAGCGGTGGATCTTGTTCTCTGCCTTTGTTTAACGCTGGTCACGGTGCTTGTTTCTCCTCGGCCCCCCCATCTCTGGGCTCCTCTTACCTAATTAACAGGAACGCACGGTGTCCCTTTCGTCCGCCCGGTAATCAGTGTAAATGGGAGTTCGCGCCAGCTGCTGCCTCGGTGGCGAAAGTTCGCCTGGAAAGTGGGCAGGGAAAAACCGCTAGACACGGCATATGTGCGCGGGGCCTGACTGACGCCGGACTGGCACAGGACCTTAGCCACAGCCTCATCGGCGCTCTGTCTCCAGTTCAGAGCTTGCGCTACTCCTGCTGTCTCTGTGCATGACGTTTCCGGTATACACCACATACATTTCTTGGACAAGCTAAACAAGCAGAGAAACAGAAAAAGAAAAGCGAAATTTTCTTGGGTCGGCAATGTGGCGTGCTTCAGTCACCCTGGCCCAGAGCTGGGCGGTTTCTGGAGGGAGACTTTTGGTCAGTCTGGGGATTTTGCTTGCCCCTCTATACCTCCATGCTCCACCACCCACCCAGTGCAAGCAGCATGCCCGGGAATGCTTGGCAGGCTGAGGGTTAGGAAGTGTTCTTCCCCCCCCCCCCCCCCCCCCCCCCCCCACGCCCCTCGCCTGAGTGCAAGGCCTGTGCAGCAGGCCCAGAGCCTGATCCCCACCCCACAGGAAGTCAACAGATTTTAATTAAGGTTCAGCCATGACTGAAGTGGGTCCGGTTTGGTTCTGCTTCAGGCCAATAAAGGTTCAGTAACTGGTTTGATGCACACCAAGTAAACCTGATGGTTCACACAAGAAAATGTAAATATAATGCTCATTTGCTTAGTGGGGTGGAGCAAGCTAACAGATCTAAACCAGTGATAACTAGTGGCAGTGTTAAAGGAGTGCATGGTAGACCCTCCTCAACAGAGTGGGACCAGGCATTCATCCTGGTCCACCTTGAGAGAGCTCAGAAAGAAAGTCAGCTCTCAGGGTGTTTCCCCTGAGAGCAAGGATAAGAGTTTGAGCCCAGGTGGAAACAGACAGTCCCTGGGGACTCCAGGAGATGATAACTCCTGTAATATAACTGTTCTGTTTGTGAGAATAAGGGACAGGCAGTCCCTTTATCATTACTGTCCTATTTCTGTGTGATATTTGTTTGACTGTGAATGAAGAAGATTGTAGAGGGTGGCCCATGGAAAAGTAGCCCGCCTCCACTAGCCTGCACCCAATGCACTGGTATTGGAGGCGGGCTACTTTTCCATGGGCCACCCTGTAGTTTAAGCTGTGCTGCTAAGGTAAGCAGGCCTCTGATGAATTATTTGCTTTGCAAACACCAAGACTGCTTGCGCTATCTTAAGTGGAATGCAAGAAACAAAAAATTAAACTCTAGGTACTTAATAATTAATTTGAAAGGTTTACTTTACCTGCAGAGTGCAACCCAAAATGTAAATCCTCCCAGAAATTAATTTTGTGTGCTCTCTCTGATTCATTTTAGTTTTGGAGCCAGCGGGCACTCCATGTCATTGAAATGTTTTTTGTGGGTCTCTTCCAGTTTTCTCCTGCCCTTAGGGCCTCCAGCTCAATTGGAACCAGGCCTGGGATCCGGTGCCATGAACTTTAATTCGCAACTTGCTGGCTGAATTTTTTTTTTTCTGCATTTTACATCCTCCTCCCAATTTTCTTTTAGTCGGGGGGGGGGGGGGGGGGGGGGAGGGGCCACGCATCGAGACTCCTTCTGGAACCCCTGGAATTATGGGCCCTAAATCTGGCTACTGGGTGCCCAGAAACAACAAGCCAACCACTGCACATTTGTAACGGGCATGGAGGTTACAGTGTGAGCGCACAAGGAGCATGGTAAGAGGGCACTGCTTGTGCTAGAAGTCAGCACTCAGGGAAAGGATCACATTGCAGCCAATACATTGAAACCCTCAGCTCGGTTTGATAAAGGGGACGAAATGGTTCCCTTTTGAAGAAAGCTAAACAGGTTATGGATCTTCAGCTGAGAGAGGGGATATGATAAAGCTTTTTATAAAACCATGAATGAGGTGGATGGAACAGGTAGATGGAGGAGAGTTACTCTAATTATAATAAGACTAGGGGACACCCCATGAAAGTAATAGATAACAAATTTAAAAGAATTCGGAGAAAATATTATTTGTTTCACCTGGTTGCACAATCAAGCTGTGAAATTTGTTGCCAGAAGATGTGGTCAGGGCATCTAGCATAGCTGGATTAAAAGGGGTTTGGACAAGTTCTAGAGGAAAAATCCATAAGCCACTATTAGTCAGGGATAACCACTGCTCACCCCTGGGAATTAGCAACAGGGCATGGATGAGGTCTTTGGGATCTGCTGGTCACTGCGGCCCAGCCTGGCTGCTGTCAGAGAAGGGATGCTGGACTCGATGGGTCTTTGCGCTGACCAGGCAGGGCACCTCTTATGTTCTTACGATCGGACGTCTACATAGTAACATAGTAAACGACAACGGATAAAGACTGTGGGCCCGTCCAGCCTGCAGCCTCCCTCTCTTGCTCTCTGCCACTTTGTGTATTAAGCAAATAATTTCCCATTCGTACAGCAGCCATGTCTTTTCTGGTTCTCACTGGTTCCATAGTTCTTCCAAGACCCAGGACCCAAGCAGCGTCCACGATATCACTACAGGAAGGGAAAATGGGCAGGCAGAGTGCAGTTTACAATCTTATCTGCCATACTATCCTAGACCCTGTATTAATCATAATCTATACCTCCCTTACCCCATTCTCACCCCTCCCCTTTTCCTCTCTCCCCCTCCCCCCCCCCACGCTACCTCGGATAATTACCCAGGTTGTAGGTGCTGGCCACAAATCCATTGCATTTCATTTCCATACTGTTAAAAAGATTAGCATAGTGTGAATGCGCTAAAATGCCAAGGTGTTAATTATTTATTTATTTATGTATTAGGTTTTCTATACGGTCGTTTAGACTAGCCATCACAACGGGTTACAAACATTTCATACAAGACAGCCAATAAAAATAGAAATAAGATGAACTATTAGTCATAAAACAAAGTTAATAAAAGACATAAAAGTTAATACAAGGCTTCTTAGTCAAAAAATAAAGTTAATAACCAGCAAAAAGATAAAAGTATAAGCATATAAAATTAGGCTGGTACTTTATACTTAAAAATATATCTGGAGGATAAAAAAAAAACAAAAAACTATCCATTACCTATCGTGTATGCCTGCTGAAACAGCCAGGTTTTAAGTGCCTTTTAAAACGTTTTGAATTCTGCTTGTAATCTTAAATCTACTGGCAAAGCGTTCCATAGTTTAGGCCCTGCAAGTGAAATTGCTCTTTCTCTAACAAGGGTGAGTCCTGAGTCGTGCAGAGGTAACTGAGGGAATAGTGAGCAAACCTTTATCCGCGGACCTTAAGTTTCCTTGCGGAGTGTGCAGCCAAATGACAGCATTCATCCAGTCCACTTGCTTGCCATAAATTGCTTTGTATATAATACAAAGTGTTTTATATATTAGTTACCTATTCAATAGGTAACCAATGCAAAGATTTCAGAATAGGGGTGATATGATCTTTTTTCCTACTACCCGTTAGCACCCTTGCTGCTGCGTTCTGCAAAATCTGAAGAGGATGACTAGCGGACTGTGGTAGGCCGAGAAGTAATGCGTTACAATAATCTGTACCAGTAAATATCAGGGATTGCAATACTGTTCTAAAATCATTTTGGGTTAATAACGGATGTAGTCGCCTAAGCATCAAGGGTTTACTGTATCCCTCTTTAACTTGAATAGATATGTGTTTTTAAAATTGAGCTCTGGGTCAATCCAGACTCCAAGGTCTTGTACATTATCCCCTAGGTTAATCGAGAGGTTGCCTTGGGGTATTATTAATTTTTGATCTAGATTTGAAATTTTCCTTTCTAAAAGGATAATTTCTGTTTTTCCGATATTTAAGCTCAATTTCATTTGTGTAAGTAACTGTTGGATAATATTTAGATACATGGCTGTAACTTCATAAGTTTTATCTAGTGTATCGTGAACTGGTATGGTTATCTGTATATCGTCTGCATATATACAGTAATTAAGGCCTAGTCCGGATAGTAAATGACAGAGCGGTAACATATATATGTTAAAGAGAGTGGCTGAGAGAGAGGAGCCTTGTGGTACTCTTGTCTTAAGGGTTATGATGTCTGATAAGATGTTGTTCATATTAACTTGATACGACCTATTGCTCAAATAAGAGGCAAACCAATGTAAAGTTTTATCGAGCAGCCCTATTTTGGAAAGTCTTTGCAGTAAACTTGTGTGGTTCACTGTGTCAAATGCTGCTGAAAGGTCTAACAAGATTAACAGATATCTATGTCCACTATCAAACCCTCTCAATACAGTATCAGTAAGGGATAACAGCAACTTTTCTGTACTAAAGTGTCTTCTAAACCCATACTGAGTTGGGTAAAGAATGTCATTGGCTTCTAGGTGTTCTGTCAGCTGTTTCTGAACCACTTTTTCAATTAGCTTTGAGAGGAAGGATAATTTAGATATTGGTCTGTAATTGTATAACACATTGGGGTCCAAATTCTTTTTCTTGAGAATCGGCCTAATAATTGCCTGTTTCAAAATTTCAGGTAGCTTGCCTTCATTTAGGGATTTATTAATAATGGCGGTAATAGTCGGAGCTATTATATTCACAAACGGTTTCAGTGCTGCTATTGGGATTGAATCGAGAAAGTGATTTGCTGGGTTTAGATGCTTTATCAAGCATTTGACCTCACCTACTGCAGTTTCTTCATATTCTGTGCATTTCATGATTTCTTTCGATTTCAAGGTTATTTCTTGCTTTGGAATGTCATCTAAATTACATATAAGCTTTTCTATTATGTTTTTGAAAAAAAGGGCCATATCATTGCATATATTTTCACTGAGATCAGGGCTGGATTGTCGAGGGTCATTAGTTAGACTTTTTACAATATTATTAAACAAGGTTTTTGAGTTATATGAAATTTTTTGGATCTTCTTACTATAATAATCTTTATTAGCCCTATTTATAAGATTCTTATAAAAAGCTAGATAAGAACGGTAGTTACTTAGTGTCTGTGTAGCTTTGTTACTTCTCCAGGCTTTCTCTTTTTTTTCTTAGTGGTTTTTTAGCTTCCTTAATTTGATTATTAGGCGCTAGCATGCACGATTTGAGACTGAAGCACCTCATGAAAGAAGTGATCTTTTTTAGGGGTTGTTTTTTTTTTCCAGAGGTAATCTAAAAGTAATCACCAATCCGGAGCAGGGAAAGTGATCCCTAATCTGCACAAATTGCTTTGCAGAAGAAAACATTAACAGTCCTGCAGATAAGGGGACCCAGCCATGAGGCCAGGAACTCTGCTGTCAGCAGCAGTGGCTGCTCCTGGCTCTGGATTGTTCTTTACCTAACTCTGCCACTCACTTGTGGCTGAAACACAGTAACACAATTTTTTGCACACAAAGCATGTTTTACGTGTACAGAACACACTTTGTGCACAAAGCACATAAAACCTGTTCTTTGCGCAGAAATCAAGGTTTATGAGCATACATCAGGCGTATAGGACCCCTGCACCACGAACTCTCCAGTCACAGACAGGCCAGGTGCAATAAAACAGGCGCAGAATATGAGGGCCTGTTTTTCCCAACGAGCTCTCTACATCCCCTGTGTGCCTTATGCAGTATTCAAATGAGCATAAAATCGGAGCAGCATACAAAAAGGGCACACTTAACAGAGAAATGAGTGTCTCTGGCACTGAAAAGTTTATTGCATGGAGTGCACGGATGTCTGTGCATTCCTAAGAGAGGTGCATCATTCTCGTGAAGATATGGAATTCTGCGATGCCTGCTTACCAAAAGTAAGGGAATCATCCACGATTTTTAAGGTGTCCTTTAGCTAATCATCATTATCCGTGCCACTAATCCCTATATACATTTTTAATTTTTTGTTCTAACCCCAAATCATTAAATCTTGCACTAATTTCTCTAAACAGCCCTACCTTACAAGGGGCACATTCATCACAATAAAGAGAACCAAATTTATTTATGTTTTTCATGAGTCCTTGACTGCGAGCGCACTTTACTGCACCTCCAGAGCTGGAGTTAATTTTCCAGTGTAAAAAAACATGCGTTGGGTGCCCAGCCTGTTGGGCGAGCTTTCTTGCATCGGCTAGTAAGTGATCGCTAATGTCTTCATTCCCATAGAATTTACATGCGTTGGGCGCTATGAGGTACACATTTTCTAGGACACACGTTATAGATGCGGCAATCTCCTTACTGCATCGGTGGTTATTTTTATGTGCAAAAAAACGCGCACCCAACCACAAGCAAAAGCGCGTACACTAGGCTGGGCACGCCTTATTGCATTGGCCTGCAACCGTAGCCCAGGATGCTTTACGACACTTCTTTTTTTTTTTTTTTTTTGTCAAAATAATTTTTATTGGGATAAAACATAAACAGGCAGTAACTCCCGCACTGCAGCAGGCATAACCAATATAGTTAGAGACCAGTACAGCACACAATTTACTACACTTCTGACCATGAGTTAAAATTTCAAAACATTTGTGGCGCCATCCAGCCAGCACTGCATGCGGGCAGGAGGCTGGCAAGACATACTCCGCCAGCCAAATGGTGGTAGTATGTAGTACTGTAGTCCAAGGAGTCCCAGTTTAAGGTAATTATACAGAAATCATTCAGCTGTAGACGCTTCGTCAATAGACATCAAACAGCTCGAAGCTAACTGAAAAACTTGCACGTGTAACTTTTCCTGCCCAAACATACTCCAGTTAGACAAGTACACTGATATAAGGCTAACAAAGGCTGATTCTGACTTGGGTCTCGGGGATTTTACTTAGGTTTTCTCATGTCTTGAATAAGCAGCCTGCAGTGAGGGAGCATGAAGGAGAAAAAAAAAGAATTGCTGTAGTCCAATCGGTCCCAATGTTAATTGGACTATGCCACAGCTTCTCAGTGTGAAATGCCCCTCTCCCTCAGTAAAACTCACTAAAGCAAAAGCAATAAACAACCCTACAGGGTCTGCAGCTGAGAAAAGTGAAAAAGCTACTGCGGCGGCCCGCGCTGGGAGGGCAGCTCTGCAGGTACCCTCCTCCCTTTCTCTCCCTATCTCCCCTATCGCACCACACCCAAAGCCTTATCCAGCTCCAGTCCCCTCTAATCAGATGCAAGACTCCACAAACATTCTTGCATAACAATGGAAGTCAATGGCCAAAGTCCTTGTGATCACTAAATTGTGTATTTTAGCCCTAGAGAACCCCACACGCCCTCCCCCCCTCTCCATGAGCTGGAAATGCAAACAGTTTTCACATCATTTGCTTTTCAAAGGGCCCCCTTTCATTGTGCTGGGGGCTGGACTGCCTGCCAGTGGCCTGGAGCCTCAAACACTATAAGGGTTTCTGTTAATCTGTGAAAAAATAATGAACTCTGGCACTCTCTCTCTCTTTCTCTTCTCCCATGACAATTATTAGGAGGTGGGAGGAGAGAGGGGGGACCGCCCAAAACAAGCACAGGACAACTGGCACACCAGGAAGCCTCGGGTAGGAACAGAGCAATTTTTATTGTGAGAAAACTGGGAGTGGGTCATCTCTGGCCTTCTGTTTCTGCGGGACATCCAGGTCCTCCTGGTGGCCCTGCAGACAGCACTGCTACTTGCCCAGGGGATCCTGCTCGACTGCCATCGGTCTTTGCTCAGCTTCGGACCTTGATCCGAGGTCTCTCGTGCCCTGATGGATTCTCCTTCCTATGCATGGGATAAAAGCAGAAAGGGTCCTTTTCATTTCTTTTTCTTTAATTTGAATAAACAATAAACATTAAAAAAAAAAAATACAGAAAAATATAAAGGCTTTTGTTCCCCCCAACCCGACTTCTCCCCATCACAAAAAAATCCTACAGCTTCACCGAAATACAAATTTAAACATCCTCCCCCCCCCCCCCCCCCCAGCACTTTGTCTCTCCTTTCACCCTCCCCTAAAGCATAAGCTTACCCCATCTGTGGGGAAGAATAAGTCAAAATGGGGAATGAGTGCCTCCCAGTCGCTCCTGTCCCACTGGGACCCATCATCAAATTGGCGCTGGCCGGGCCCGAGATCTGTGCCATTTTGATGTACGGCCGTCCGTATAACAAAGTGGAAACCACCTCAGGGCCTGCCAGTGCTGTTTGGGCAATGGGATCCAGCAGGACAGCAATGACTGGAGATTGCTCCTGCCCCATTTTGACTTCTTCAGCCTCCACGGACTGGACAAGGTGGGTATGGGAATGGTGGAGGAATAGGGAACGCTTGGGGAGGGGAAGGGGAATTATTTTATTGCAGCAGTATAGTGGAGGTTTAGCAGTAGCCAGGGATGTATTCTGAAATGAAAGAGACAACCTGATTCATTTTGTTTTGGAATGAAGCATAAGAAAACAGAGTGTTTCATTGTGGGGTTTTTTTGTGTTTCAAAACAAATGCAAACCCCCCCCCCCCCTACCGTGTGGCTATATGTTTCATTTTAGATATGGCTGTGCCTTACACTTTTGAAATCTGCTTTGGAATCTGCTCTTCAGCTTTCCATGCTGTATTCAAGGTTTAGAAGTATCAGGGCCACACTGCCCATGGTTGTGATGAAGATTCTCTCTTCAGGTGTCCGTGTGCTATTCCTAATTCACGTATATCAAGGTATGGTACTCTGATGAGGATCGGCACAGTAACATCCTTGAATTTACCTAGATTTAAAACAGCAGGATTACCTAAGCAGGAGAGATTTACAAAACTTAAAACACTGACATCTCCTCAGAAATAGATTCCAGATCTGAACCAAAGAGGGAATCTTAACATAGTAACATAGTCACATTTATTTATTTATTTGAAAACTTCTAGATTGTCAATTACCATTTCTTGGCAGTTTACAGTACTACATACATAATCCTGAGAACACAAAATTCAGGGCAATATAAAAACAAAAATAAAACAATCATTAGCCTTCCCAATAGTCATCTACAAAACTTACTGAGCCCAAAATTTAATCATTTAAAAAACATGGATGTAAATTCCATCCCATTCCCATAATGCCAAAGCCTCTCCAGCTGATCATCGTCACATTATTCATGATAGTTGTCGCGCTAACCCTACCTCAAAACGCACCGCAAAACGTTAATACATGTAAAACAATTAAAGATAATAACAAATCTAACTATTCCAAGAAAAGAAGAATCATCATATCCCAATAAGAAATAGTTACTAATAAAACTGAAAGTAATCGCATCCCAGTAGGGAAAGCTTGTTCATAAAAGAATGATTTAACAAGTTTTATGAATCTCGAGAGCGAGGGTTCTATCTTTGCCACATCAGGAAAAAAGCTCCAAATTATCGGGCCTTGCACATAAAATAAGCATTCTCTAAATTCGTCTAACCTGATTTCCTTAAATGAGGGAACGTAAAGCAAGTTTTGGACTTTGGACCACAAACTCCTGACAGGCTGGTGAAGCTTCAATGCCGCATTAATTGAAGGGGGCACTAGACCACAAACTCCCTTAAATACGAGCATCACAATCTTAAACTTGAAGCACCAGATTATAGGTAGCCAATGAAGTTTAGCCAGGACAGGAGATATGTGGTCATGAAGAGGGGTCTCAGAGATGCAAGCAGCAGCAATTTCTACCATTTGCATGGCGTGAACAGTAGTATTAAGCAATCCCCACTGAAGCGAATTGCTTCACTCAAACGAAGTGATAACCAAGGAGTGCATCACTGCTTTTAAATCACCCTTGTTCAAAAAAGGACACAGTCTGCGTAAAATTCATAATTCGTAAAAGCACTCTAGCGAGTTGAGGCTTTATAGTCGATTTGGATCCAAAATAATCCCCAACTTACGAGCCTTGGAAACAATGGGGACAACAATGCCGTCTACAAGCACCTGACTGGGAACCTCATCAGATGGAAATCTCGCCAAGTAAAAAAAGATTTCTGTATTTTTTTTTTTTTTTTAATGAATAATTTTTTCTCCACCAACCAGGATCTAAGTCTTTTTAAACAGAGGGAAACCCAATTGATGGCATTGGGAAAAAACTCCTGAATTGGGATAAAAAAACTTGATGTCATCTGCATAAACCTTATTGCTGACATCCAAATCAGCCATCGTTTTACAGATAGGTGTGATGTACAAATTAAAGAGCATGACAGCAGATAAAGACCAGATTGTCCATCCAGTCTGCCCAGCAATTTGGTTATGGTAGTGACTGCTGCTCCATACAGGTTACCCCCATGTGTTCTGTAAAGGGTAATAACTACCACTCCTGCAGGTTACCCCCATTCCTTCTGTTAAGGGTAATAACTGCCTCTCCGTGCAGATTACCACCAATGCCCTGTGTTAAGAGTAGTAACTGCCACTCTGTGCAAGTTACTCCCATGCATTCTGTTAAGGGTAATAATTGCCACTGTATGCAGGTTATCCCCATGCCTTCTGTTAAATAAGTGCCACTCTGTGCAGGTTACCCCCTTGCGTTCTGTTAAGGTTAATAACTGCCACATTGTGCAATTTACCCCATGCCTTCTGTTAAGGGTAGTATCTGTCGCTCAGTGCAGGTTACCCCATGCCTTCTGCCAAGGGTAGTAACTGCCGCTGTGTGCAAGTTAACCCCATGCGGACATGTTACCTTTATACCTTTAGGGATCAGCAGTGTTTTGTCCCATGCCCTTTTGAATTCATAGCTTTATTGACTTTCCCTACGTAATTACATAGAAACAGAGATATCGGGATAAAAGGATCACTTACTTGGTCCATCCAGTCTGAACATTTGTGCCTGTCTGCTGTGTTCTCAAGAGTCTTACTCAATCTGTGGTCTTCTCCCTCCCCCCATCATTACTGACTCCTCCTATCTCATGCAGGATTGAATTCTGCCAATGTGTTGGCTCCTATCATCTCTGCTCCATTCCTTCTGTGCCTGCCTCCCTTGTCCTTGAATTTCCCATGAAAAGGTTTCCCTGAACATGTGTGACTGTGTGTGAGAAAAAGAATGAACGTGTGAGTGGAGAGAATCTGTATATGAGAGAGCTAGGATAAAGTTTGTGCACCCTCTCCCTCCCCCCACTAATCCATGACAATCTCAGGATTTCTGGAAATTAAAAATTCTCAGGTATGGAGAGCAGAGAATTTTTTGATTAATCCCTATTAGTTTTAATTATTGGGTGCTATCTGTGTGCTGTTTCGAAATATTTTATTGGCGTAAATATTTAAGAACATAAAAACATAAGAAATTGCCATACTGGGTCAGACCAAGGGTCCATCAAGCTCAGCATTTTGTTTCCAATAGAGGCCAATCCAGGCTACTAGTGCCTGGCAAGTACTCAAACACTAAAATAGATCCCATGCTACTGATGCCAGTAATAGTAGTGGCTATTCCCTAAGTCAACCTAATTAATAGCAGTTAATGGACTTCTCCTCCAAGAACTTATCCAAACCTTTTTTAAACTCAGCTAAACTAACTGCACTAAACACATCCTCTGGCAACAAATTCCAGAGCTTAATTGTGCGTTGAGTAAAAAAGACTTTCTCCAATTAGTCTTAAAGGTGCTACTTGCTAACTTTATGGAGTGCCCCCTAGTCTTTCTATTATCGGAAAGAGTAAATAACCAATTCACATTTACCCGATTGTTACACTAATGCGTGAAAGTGCCAACTCCCTCCTTCTTGCCCGAGGAGGGAGTTGGCACTACCTGAGCGAACCCCCGCAGGTCCCCTCCATCGGGAGGCGAGGCTGAGTGATGCAGGGGCCGGCTGGAGCTTCACCAATACCAGTCCCGTTCCCCACCGGTTGAGCCTTTGGGTGCATGGGGCCAGCTGGTCTTAGGTGGGCCCCCGTGAAGACAGCAGAAAGGTCAATGTTCGGTCTGAGGTCAAAAGCCTGAGGGTCGCCAATAGCCGGTCCAAGGTCAGAAGCCAGAAGAGTGGTCGGAAGCTGGTCCAGGACCAGAAGCCAGAAGAGTAGTCGGAAGCCAGTCTAGGATCAAAAGCCATGAGATCCGTCCCGGGGAGAAGGAGAAAGAGCTGGAACTGGGCAGGGAGGAAGGAGCAGGTACGAGGAAGGCAGGAAGCGGAACACGAGGCAAAGGCACAGGAACTCAGGAAGCAGGAGCACAGGAGCAAGCACGGAATCGGAACGAAGCCAAGAAGACCTGTTGCCAAGTCAGGGAGGAACAGGTGAAGCAGGCCTAAATAGGCCAGCAGTGATGACATCATCGGAGGACCCACCCAGTATTTCCCATGCTTGTCCCTTTAAGAGGGATCCCTGGGTGCGCGTGCGCACTAAGGGTCGGGCCCAGCCGGCCGGGAGGATGGCGGCGTTCGGCGGACCTGCAGCAGTCCGGCGTCACCGGAGGAAGGCCCGGGGCGTCTGGGAGAGGAGCCGAAGCAGTCGACCGGCCGCGCGCAGCTGAGGACCATGGCAAGCAGAGACAGCATGGCCAGCGCATGGTGAGCACAGCACCGATCTAGACCTCTCATGATTTTAAAGACCTCTACCATATCCCACCTCAGCTATCTCTTCTCCAAGCTGAACAGCCCTAACCTCTTCAGCCTTTCCTCATAGGGGAGCTGTTCAATCCCCTTTATCATTTTGGTCGCCTTTCTCTGTACAATTTCAATGTATTATCCACTATGATGCCTAGATCTTTTTCCTGGAACCTAACTTTGTGCAACTACAGCATGGTTACTTTTCCCTATATGCATCACCTTGCATTTGTCCACATTAAATTTCATCTGCCATTTGGATGCCCAATCTTCCAGTCTTGCAAGATCCTCCTGCAATGTATCACAATCCACTTGCGATTTAACTACTCTGAATAATTTTGTATCATCTGCAGATTTAATTACCACACTTGTCGTATTCCTTTCCAGATCATTTATAAATATATTGAAAAGCACCGGTCCAAGTACAGATCTCTGGTTCATGATGAGTTTACAATTTCCACTGAGAAAATTGTCCATTTAATCCTACTCTCTGTTTCCTGTCTTTTAACCAGTTTGTAATTCATGAAAGGACGTCTCCTCCTATCCCATGACTTTTTAGTTTTATTTTTCATTTCATTTAAAAAGATTTATTAATCGCCTAACACTATTAGGCCTAGGCGATATACAGATTTTACACACATAATAAAAGCTAAACAAGCAAAATACAAAAACATACAAAATAGTTTCATAGAAACTAAATAACAAAATAATATTTAAATCATCAAAACTTATTGTCTAAAAAAAGAAAATCACATGAAATCTCATCTGGTGTTAATTACCAAACACATTAACTTGTTTGAAATAGTTTGGTTAACAGTTGTACGCACGGTTAAGCAAAAATTCCTTGAAGGATATTTTAAATTTTTTAACATCTTCAATCGAGCGAAGGTCAAACGGAATCATGTTCCAATGATTGGGCGCCGCTATGGAGAAAGATGTTTCCCTGGTGCAGTATAAATGAGCTAATTTCACAGAGGGCACCTCTAATAGATTTAATTGTGAAGACCTAAGTGTTCTAGCTGGCTTATGGATCCGAAGTAATGCATTGAACCAGTAATCAGATGACAAAATACGAAGCTTGAAAACAGTCATTCCTATTTTGAAGAATATACGCTCAATCACAGGCAACCATTGAAGTCGACATAAAACAGGAGTGATTCGGTCAAACCACTTAGACGAAGAAACTAACCTGGCCGCCGCATTCAACAAAAGTTGAAGAGAACGAGTTGAATTTTTGGGTAAACCAATATAGAGACTGTTGCAATAATCAATAAGCGGGAAGAGGCTTTCTTAGAAGCCTCTCATGAGGGACTTTGTCGAACGCCTTCTGAAAATCCAAATACACTACATCTACCAGTTCACCTTTATCCACATGTTTATTAACCCCTTCAAAAAAATGAAGCAGATTTGTTAGGCAAGACTTCCCTTGGGTAAATCTATGTTCACTGTGTTCCATTAAACCATGTCTTTCTATATGCTCTACGATTTTGATCTTTACAATAGAACTCAACACAGTCCTCGGTGGGATCTCACCAGAGACCTGTAAAGAGGTAATATTACTTCTCTCTTTGTACAAGTGACATCTTTGTTAATGTCCCTATGTATACTATTAGCTTTCCCAACTGTTGTCATACTGACTGGCTATCTTGAGGTCATCAGAGAAGACAATGCTCTTCCCCCTCTCCTTTCCTCATCCTCCCATCCCTGTTTCTTTCTTTCTTGGTGACCACTAATCATCACCTCAAAAAAAAAAATATTTGGCCCTCAAATTTCTGCATCCCAAATTCATGAGTTTGCATTTTTTGTGTGTAAGGGGACCACCTTTAAAAAAAAGTCTGTGTCCCGGTTAGTTAGTAGGGCAAGATATTCTGAGTGGGAAAGACTCAGCGATTCTCATTGTTCAAAGCTTTATCTAACATGTTTCAAATGTTTGAATATGTAATGCTGCTGAATGCTGGATGACATTTATTGGGGAGGATCAATGTGATATTTTGATGTTGTGCATGAGGAGAGTGGTGCTTCTGTCTCCTTAAGAGTGGTGGGCTGATGTGATTGGTGGAAGATGTGACCTGGGGAATAATAAAGGCTGGGTCATTTGGAAGGAGTTTGTCTTTCTAGATTGGAGCTGGTAGAGAGAGAGAGAGAGAGAGAGAAAGAAAGACCTCCAGGATGCAGGGAGTCTGGCATGACCAGCCTGTGGGCTGGTGGGGCCCAGGGACCCCCTCCAGTAAGAAGAGGGCCCTGCAGGCTGTAGCATGAAAGAAGGTTTCCTCCCCCTGAGGAAATGGTTAAGGAGCAACGGAGTGCCTGAAGCAATTCCTCCACCTGAGGGAAAAGCAAGAGTGAGAAGGAGAAGAGGTGATCCAAAATAAGGAGGGCTCCAGAGAGTTCCAGAGAGTGGAGGAGACTGGGGGAGTCCTACGCGCTGCTGGAAGGGTGGAGTTGGAAGGACAGTCGAGAAGTATGAGAAGTCCATGGAGGTGTGGGTTACAGGATGGAATATATACATATGAAGAGAGAGAGAGAGGCCCCAGGAGTAAGGGATGTGACCTTAATGTCCCATGGTGTGGATTGGTGTTTAAAAGGAAGAGGAATCAGAGAGTGAGATTCTCTTGTCCCTATCTGATGGGAGAGTTGTGCGTGGAAAATGTGACTACTAGAGTGGGGAACCTCAAGGTACAGGACTCAGGAGTATTCAAGGATGTGAGCTGTGCATTCTGCGAAAGGGCAATCTTCAATGTTATGGGACGTTGGAGGAGAAGAGAACTGGAAGGAGGGGTTTGAAGCTCTCTGCTATGTAGAAGCGGGAGACTGGCACTCTAGTTCTTAGGGTGCGCGATAGTGAGTGCTAACCTGACCGCGTATCCCATGAATTCTGCGTACACAGTACTGAAATGCCGTCCCTGCTCTGAAGCGTAGAAAATGGCTGCCTGTAACGCCTGAAATAAAGTTGAGGGTTTTGGTCTTGTTTGGGAGTGGTGTGACTGTTTTTCCAAGCTTTCTTTTTTGCCAGCATTCACAGAGGGAAACAGAGGCCAGGTTCAGGGGGAGGAGAGGGAGAGGGACAGATGCTCTCTCTGACCAGTCAAAGGAAAGTGAGTTTCTACCGGGGTCCCCTTCACCATCTGCAAGGCCCACTAAATAACAATAAGAGCATCCCTTCTCACTTTCAGAGACAACGCCTCTCTCATCATTGGATGTACCCTGCAGTTGCAGCTACATTCGGATTAAATCGTAGTTACCTTATCTGTGATCATTTTTTCCAATTATTTTTAAGCCATTTTCCATTTACCCCTTCTGGTAGGTCTACTCTGCTGTACATATTTATACCATCTGCAAACAGGCAGAGTTTCCCTTCTAACCCTTCCTCAATGCTGCCTATAAATACACTGAAGAGGACTGGGCCAGGTGCTGATCCTTCTGGCACCCCCCCAGTCAGCTTTCTTTTCTAGAGTGCACCCTATTGATTGTCACACCCTGAGTCTTGTTGCTCAGCTGACACCTCACCCAGTTTAGAATCAGTCTTCCTAATCCCTGGCTGGCAATAGCTTGCTCATCGGTCTTCTGTGTGGAAGTGTCCAAGGCCTTACTGGCATCTACTGCTACACCCTGATCTGCTACTCTGGTCACATCATCAAAAAGAATAATAATAATAATAATAATTCAGATGTTTGCCAAAATGTTCCCTTTGTGAAAACCATGTAACCCGCTGGTTTCAAGGGTCCCCTCTGTCCTTCAGTAGCGCTCCCAATACTTTTCCTACCACAGATGTTAAACTAACAGGTCTGTAGTTTTCCACGTCCTGCTTGTGCTTGGCGTTGGGGAGCGGTGCCACATCTCCCGTTTCAAGCGATGAGCAGTGAGGGCTACAGGCACTGCCTCCTTTGGCTTCTTCAGTATTCTGGGATGCAGGACCACCCCCAGGGCTGAATGACTCTCGGTCGGACAAGAAGGTTAGGGGTCCCTCTCCAGTGTTGCCGCCAGCCGGAGATTGGGGGGGGGGGGGGGGGGGGGGGAAAGTGATCTCTGTTTAGTGTAATGGCCCCTTCAATGCTGTCGCCCTGGGGAAGATCCTTTTCGGATGATACTGGTGTCAACGCTAGTGGCAGCTGTGAAGTAGCGGCCCGGAGGGGGGTGTCCCTCTCACCTGCCCCTTTTGAGGGGTCCCATAGCCTCGTTTACTTTCAGTTGGGTTAGCATGTTAATTCGGTCGTGTTAGTATGTTAAACACTGCCTCCTCGGTAAATGGTCATTCACTCCCCACTCCTACATGTCCTTGCCTTTGTTCATCACCTTCTCCTTCTAGGGTGAATGCTGAGCTAAAGTATTTCTTTACCAGATCTGCTTTCTTCTGACCCTCCACATCCCTAAACCTATGCTCTCCTCTTACTATTCCCTTTTTGGTCTTTCTCTTTTCACTTATTCATCTAAAGAAAGTGTTATGTCTTTGCTGAGTGGACAATAAACTCCTCTGTTTGAGTCTTTGCCTATCTAATTGCCTTTCCTGCCTCCCTTTCTTTCTCCTGCTAATTATGCCTGCCCTCCTCCTCCTCCTCCTGCGTGTGTTTGTATTTCCTGGATTGTTATTTATTTATTTATTTATTACTTTTTCTGCGAGTGATCTCTTCACTCTTCTCCTTGCTCACATGCCTGACCAGGGCCGGTGCTAGCTTTTTTGCTGCCATGTGCGAACAATTACTGTGCCTCCCCCAACCCCCTTTCTGGTTCCTTCACTCTCTGTCCTGGGTCCACAAAAAAATAAAATAAAAGTCCTGCTCCCTCCAGATACAAACTCTAAAATCTGACACCTCCCCCAGCCCCTGGGTCTTCACCCCCTGCCCTGGAATCCATGACCAGTGCAAAGGTATTACATGCCCTAGGTGAATCTTATAGCCTTGCACAACGCACCCCCTTCCCCCAACCACCCCCGGCCCACTCCTCAAACACACAGTTAAGAGTTATGCATTTATAACAACATTTATGTGAAAAAAATATCAAAGTACAGTATTCTAAGATAAAAATATCACTTGTATTATATTTACATGCACTGCTGTGATGCCAAGTCAGAAATCCCTGCAAGAAAACCACATGGAACCCATATAGTATTAGGCCTTTTATGTGTTGTGTGGGGGCTAGACGATCCAAAAGTCCTAAAACACTAATACATTTCCTATTAGGAGAATACCTCACCTCATTCACACATGCAGAACATAAACAGACCCTCACCAAATACAGAAAAAAGCAACCATAAAGTAGAAATACAAACGTGCAGACACTACTGAACTGGAAACCATGAGAAGCCATGACAACAATAAAAAAAACAGAATAATCACCATTCCTCAAACATCAAACAAAATCAAGAAATATAATAAATAACTAATCATATTAGTAAAAACATACTAATAATATTTCAAAAAGAGATGACAAATAAAAGATTAAATAATTAAAAACTCATATACATTTTTTTAACGTCTCATACACCAATAAAATATTTCAAAACAGCAGACACATCAAATAACACCCAAAAATAAAACTAAAAAGTATTTTAAAAATTCACACTCTCTGTACCTGGGAACTTTTGATTTCCAGTCACCCTGAGATTGTCATGAATTAGTGGGAGTGGGGTGCACAAACTTTCTTCTCTCTTTCTTATATACTGCATATACACACACACACACGCTCACACACACGTGCTTCTTACTCTCACACACACCCAGATGTCTTACTCTCACACACACCCAAATGTTAATATTGCTCTGTGCAATCTCTCCCCTTTTCCAGCTCCAAGTTGATTTCCCTGATTTATTGTAACTTTCTCAATTCCTATATCTGATTCACGATATTTAAAGTTCAAGGTTCTTTTTGAGAACATTGTTTTACGTTATGTTATGTTTTACACACTTTGTTAATTGTAAACCGGGTTGATGTGATGCCTGTCATGAAACTCGGTATAACAAAAACAATAAATAAATAAATAAAATAAATGTCTCCAGCTCTTCTTTGATTAGGATCTGCCAGCAACCCTGCGTCCTCTTCATTTCACCTGCTGGCAGGTTGGGATCCATTTGCAGCCCTATTCTCTGTCTTGCACACACACGCAACCCAGGCAAGCTCCCATTCACACTCACACCCCTAAAAAGGCTCCCATTCACATACCCTCACCCCCTCAAATTCCAGGCAGATTCCCATTTATGTATTTATTTATTTAAAGACATTTATTACCCACCCTTCCTATGTTCAGAGCGGGGAACAATATGAACATACACAATCAAAAGAATAAGAGAAACATGACAATATATAGATCAACCAAGAGGGAAGGGAATAACATAATTCTTCATAACAATACATAGAACATCTGAAGAGGGGGAGAATAAAATTCACAGGAAGGGGAGTTCATTCTATCAAAAAAGTTCAGTTCTGTCCTCACTTCTGGCCCCTAAGTGGCCCCCTCTGAGGGTGGATATGTTGGGGTTAGTCCATTATCATTTAAACTTGGGTACTCTTTGTTGAAGAGGAAATTTTTAAGGGCTTTTTAAAAGAGTGTTCTGTTTGGAGACATCTTAATTCTTTAGGCAGGCTGTTCCAAAGGAGAGGTCCTGCGGAGAAGAAGGCACGTTCTCTGGTTTCCTCAAGGTGGGTGAACTTTGGAGATGGACTTCTAAAAGCATTAGATTAGATGATCTGAGTTGTTGGGAGGGGATGTGGATTTTTATTATAGAAAAAATCCAGGGGGAGTGTAAATTGTGAATCGAGGAGTATATGATCATGGCAAGGTTATATTGTAACTGGAAAGTGATTGCGAGCCAGTGTAGGGATTTGAGGACAGGAGAGATGTGATCCCGCATGGGAGTGCTTGAAAGGAGGCTTCCTGCTGAGTTTTGTATGATTTATAGAGGATGTGTTGTATATAAAGGTAGACCTGTTAGGAGGGGGTTGCAGTAGTCTATGCCAGAGAATAGTATGGATTGAAAGACAGACCTAAAGTCAGAGTGTTCAGTAAGGGGGTTAAGGTGATGGAGTAAACATAGTTTGTAGAAGGAGGTGTTGGTAATAGTTCTTATATGGTTGTGCATGGAGAGCAATGAGAGAATTGTGACTCCCAGATTTCTTACGCTTTGTGAAATGATGATTAAATGGGAATCAAAAGAGAAATTGTTGGGTGTGCTATCTACTGGATAGATAAGATAATGATTTCAGTTTTAGAGATATTGAGGGCTAATTTATTGCTGTGGAGTCTTCTTTGGATGGTCATGAGAAAATGGTTGAGGAAAGATTCTGTGAGGACCCAAGTTTCCTTCAGAGGAAAAAAGAATTGAATATCGTCGGCATAGATTTTGTAATGGACTCCAAGGTCAGCAAGGGTGTGGCATATTGGAATTAGATAAAGGTTAAATAAAGCAGCAGACAGAGCAGTCCCTTTAGGTACTCTAGAGCTCAGAGGCATCAGAGGGGAGGAAATGGAGTTGATTTGGACTTGAAGAGTTCTGTTGTTAAGGTAAGAGGAGAACCAGGCCATCACAGGGCCAGAAATTCCAATGGAGTCCAGTCTTGAGAGTAGGATGGAATGGTTAACAGTGTCAAATGCAGCAGCGATGTCGAGAAGACAAAGGAGGAACGCTGAGCCTTGATCAAAACCCCTTCTTACCTTGTCAAAGCTGGAGAGCAACAGTAGTTCAGTGCTGTGGTGCTTCCTGAACGCAAATTGGTATTGGTTGAGGATATTATTTGCATCAATGAAGTTGCAGAGTTGGTGAAGCATGGCTGTTTCTTACCCTTTGACCATGAAGGATAGAGTGGAGATCAGGTGGTAGTTGGAGATGATGGTAGGGTTGGCTGAATGTTTTTTGATTATGGGTCGGACTGAGGCTTGTTATAGTAGGTCAGGGACAACATCATGTTGAAGTGATGAGTTGATGAACTTAGTAATAAATATCCAGTTTGATCAGTTTAAGAAGAATAGTATGGCATGGGTTAAGGGGATTAGATGATGGTTTCAGGTTACTGATGATCTTGATGGTGTCAGATTCTGTAATGTCTTCGAAACTTTCCCAGGTTGGGCCATCAGATTCCAGTTCATTGGATTCTTCAGTGTGGGAGTTATTGAAGAATCTGTTTACAGTTGCTGTCTTATGGGTAAAGTGAGCGGCGAAGTTTTCCACGATATTCATCCCTGGGAGTGTGGGTGGAAGAGAAGAGGTGGCAGTTATGCTCAGGCTTGTGAACCCTTGGGCCGACGGGAGGGTGGTATACCTTAGGAGGTGGATCCTTAGGTTCTCCCGTCGGGTGACGAGGCGGAACAGAACATGTGACCGGCTGACCCTCGGCACTGGAGACTGAGGTGACCATGGAGGCCGAGGAAGAGTCATGACATCGAAGAAGCCAACTGTGTCTTCGCCACTGGAAGCCCGCAGTCCCCCGGGAGGAGCCCGTAGGGACCCGGGCCACTGGGACTTAGGTGGACCTTTGAGAGGTCAAGGAGTCATGAGGACGGTGTAAAGCTAATTGGAGCTTCACCCCTGGAAGCCTGTGGTCCCCCCGGGAGGAGCCCATAAGGACCCAGGCCGCTGGGACTTAGGTGGGCCCTTGGAGATGGTGGTCCAGAAGAAGTCCAAGGTCAAGTGCCAGAGGGTCGTCGCTTACCAGTCCAAGGTCACACACCAAGGGATCACCGCTTGCCAGTCCGAAGACACACACCTGGAATCACCGCTTGCCAGTCCGAAGACACACTCCAGGAATCACCGTTTGCCAATCCGAAGTCAGGAACCAAGGAATCACTGAGATGAGACAGGAACCAGGAAGCAAGGATCCGAAGCACACGAAGACTCACCGAAGCAAGAAGACCTGACCAACCGCGGAAGTTGCCAAATCAAGGAATGGGCAGAGGAAGCTTCCCTTTATACTTCCTCTGATCCGGTGCATGGGAAACAGCTGTGGTCAATTAAAGGGGCAAGGTCCCTTTAAATCTAGGAAGGAGGCGCAGTCTCTTGCCTATGATGGTGGCAGCCATCATGGATTTCGGCCGCGGAGGAAAGGCTGCCCGACGCCACGAGGGAGGAGCAGGGACGGCTCCCAGCCCAACATCCACCGTAGGGGGCCTCGCCGACGCGCGGGACCGACGGGCATTGGGCTACTGGCACTTCCCCCGATGTTGCCGCGGCGGGTCGCCGTTGCGGGTCAGGTAAGGGGGAACACAACAGTGGCTGAGTTAGGGTTAATTACTTTCTTTACGGAGGCATATAATTCACATACACCCACCCAAATCCCAGGCAGACTCCCATTCACGTCCACCCAGATCTTAGGCAAGCTCCCATTCATACACCCTCACAGATTTAATTTCCCATTCTCATACACACACCCCACCTATCCCAGGAAGGCTCCCATGCACACACACACACACACACACACACACACACACATCCCAGGCAATCTCCCACTTACATCCACCCAGCCATACCAGGCAAGGCTTTCATTCACACACACCTACCCATCCCAGGCAGGTTCCCATTCTCACACTCATTCCACCCATCCCAGGAAGGCTCCCATGCAAGCATGCACACGCATATACACACACACCAACCTATCCATCCATTCACACCCATCTCACCCATCCCAGAAAGGCTCCCATTAACATCCACCAACCCATCCCAGGCAGGCTTTCATTCACATGCATCCACCCATCCTAGGCAGGCTTCCATTCACACATACCCACCCAGCCCGGGAAGGCTTCTATTCACACATACCCACCCATCCCAGGCAGATTCCATACACACACACACACACACACACCTATCCCAGACAGGCTCCCATTCACACACACATATATGCATCCACTTGACCTTTACTTGCAATCTTTCCTGCAACTGATTTTCCATCATAAAATAAAAAGTGTTTTTCTACTTTCCCATCTGCAGTTTTGACATTTTTCTTGTTTCTGAATTATTCAGAGCAATGTCAGTCTCACAAATGGGACCAAACAAACCCCCAAGAAAACTCTCGTGCCTTTCCCCAGGCAGGCAGGGTCCACAGGGCCTCTTATTCTTCCTCGGCGGCTGCTGCTTCTGCAAAGAGGCGCTTGCATCTCCTCTATGCTCATCTCGTGCATTGCGAGATCGGGCTCAAAGCCAAACTATGGTAGAGGAATCGTCCTAGATTTCAGCAAATGAGTCACGATGTTAAGGAGGCCTTGTCAGGAGAAGGAAATCTAAGAGCTATGGGGAAATTATGTACAGCAATAAAGAGGAGCTTCTTCTGCTGATGGGATGGGGTCCACCGGTGGCCGTGCGGGCCTTATTCCTCTTCTACTGCCAGTGGGATCGAGTCCACCGGTGGCCACGCAGGTCTCTCCTGTGCGGGCCTTATTCTGCTTCTGCTGCTGGTGGGATGGGGTCTCTCTCCTTGCTCCCGACGCCCCTCCCCTGGGCGTGCCACCCTGTGTAATTGCACGGTTTGCACATCCAGTGGCGCCGGGCCTGTGCCTGACACAATGATTGCTTGCTGTTTTTTATGCTCCTCTTTATTGCTGTACATAATTTCCCCATACCTGTTAGATTTCCTTCTCCTGACAAGGCCTCCTTAACATCGTCACTCATTTTTCTGAAATCTAGGACGAATCCTCTACCATAGTTTGGCTTTGAGCCTGATCTAGTACTCACATTGAAGTGACTGCTGGACCCCCAGATTGTCCCCTACCATAGACTCATCAACACTACCTCAGTTTGTCAGTACCAGGGCCGGTGTCACCTCAGCACGAGTGTGTTGCCCAGCTAATTGCCTGAGTGAGACTTCATGCAAGGCCTCCAGTATCCCTCTGCTTCTAGCAGATCCACCAGCTTGCACTCTCCAATCTACCTCAAGTAGGTTTAGGTCCCTCATTAAGAGCACCTCACCTTTGCATGATGTCCTTCGGATGGCTTCTATCCATGTCCTATTGCCTTAAACTGTTTTTACTAGGCATCCTGCCTCAGGGAATTCACTCGTATTTCTTCATTCCATTTTACATGAAGCATTGGGGAATAACTTGTAATTTACTTTCAGAGGCAGAAGCTGATTATTACTTGCCCATTTAGATCGCTTACTGTCACACCAACTGCAGCCGTTTTTGTTCTGGGGTTTGTTTTTTTTTTAATCTGATCGTAAAGTGTGTCTTTCATTTCTTTTAGGTAAGAGCTAAATTTCAAGGAACTGAAATTTCCCGTGATTCACTCTGTCACCACTGTCGAGTTTTAGGAGCACCTCCCTTCGCTCCCCACCCTGTGATGGGAAACCTTTCAGCTCAATGGGCTACGTTATCCGTTCTTACTTTGCACGATGCTTCCTACAAGCTTCCTTAATGGCTCCCAGAAGACTTGCATGCTGGTTGCGTAACGAAACAATGAGTACTGAACCCACCCGTGCAATAGTACTACATGTTTAATGTGTCCACTCTCAGTTTCAGGCCCACACGTTGGAAGGGGGATCATGATACGAAGCTGGAGGAAGTGTAGACTTGGGAGCAAGGTAAGGAAGAGCTTCTTCATGGATACATGGAAAAGCCTCCAAGTTGCAGTCAGTGGTGTTGGTGGTGGGAGAGACGAACATGGTATCAGAATTCAAGGAAGCCCGGGACAAGCACAGAGAAACCTTTATGGTGGGGGAAGTGGGGGGCGAAGTTGGCAATAACGTAGGGTCTGTGGTATTAGGCAACAAGAAGGGAAAATGGGCCTTGCAGATTTGATCAGCCCTCAAGGCTGTCTGTTTCCATGTGGATTGATTTAAGGTTTGCAATACAACTAAATAAAAAGTGAATGTGATCCCTGCAAGCCTTCCGTTAATAAATATATATTTGTCCCGGGCAAGTAAGATAAAGGCCCTTTGAGCACCCAGACTGTAGAGATTGATTTCTAAGTGCTGAAACCCCCTGATCCATTGAGTCTTTCATCGCCCGATATCTGGGGGCTGGCCGGCGGCGGGAGCTTCATAAAAACTTCAAGGAGAAAATCTTCTGCGGGCTGATCCCCTGCCCTGCGACCTCCTTAATAAGTACCTGAAAAAAGAAGCTGCCTGTCAGCTCCTGGTGACCTTTCACCCGCAGGGTCGGGGCATTACCTTTCCCTATAACGTTTGAGCTGTGCAGACACAAAACACAGATTGTACTTCCCGGTCGGCTTTGCCCTTGGTGGGGGAAACATAAAACTCACTTCTCTTTTAGTTAACCATCAAACTTCTTAATTAAGGATACGACTCTGCAGCAGTAGAGTGGGGGGGGGGGGGGGGTGTGGGACTTGAGTTTCCAGCTTATGTATAGAAATAAACCATCTCACCCAGCCTATGTGTAATTTCTCCTTCCAAAATTACAGTCATCAACGCCCGTTGCTCCAGGAGAGAAAAACATTTGCAGTCCTGCATTAATGACACAGCGGGATCTCAGCTCTGATGTTTCTCTCACAAGGAACATCAACAACAACAACAACAGGGAACTGAGTCTGAGGGATGAAGGAAGAAGGCGACCTTGCCCCTTGCAGAGAACGGAGGCAACCAGTAATAAGTTCACACCTGTCCCGTAACCATATCCTAGGGGCTACAGCAGTAACGTAGCTTCCCTGTGTGTCTGTGCACACATCTGGGCTCTGCTCCCCTCTCTTCCCCCATCCTGAGGCACTAGAGAAGTTTATGCATTTACTGTGTATTTAGCTGATGCCTTTAAATTGGTAGCTGAAGGCAAGTTACGTTCAGGTGCAGTACGTCCCCCCCCCCCCGTGTCCTGCTGCAACCTGCTGGGCTCTGCTCCCTTTTCATCCCTAGGCTGTAACGCCTCAGGACTCGAGTGGCCCTCTGCTCCTACGTCCTGCTCCCCTTCTCACCCCTACAGTGTAACAATGGAGATGTTCTCTCAGGTCCCTGTAATCTCGTGGTCCCTCCCCTCCTACCTCCACTCTATTGTTACACACAAAAAAAAAAAAAAAGTTACCCCCCTGTCCTGTGACCTCCTGGGCTCTGCACCCTCCCACCCGTGTGCTTCCCCGAATCCCTGTAACCTGCAGGACTCTGCACCTCTCTAACCCATGTACTGGAACAGTAGAGGGGTTCCCCCATGGCTCATACCCTCCTGGTTTCTGTTCCCTTTCACACCTTTATAATGCAACATTTGAGGCCCTCCCCTGTAACCTCCTGGGCTCTGCAGCCCTGTCACCCTTATACTGTAATAATAAAGTTCCCTCAAGCCCCTGTAACCTCCAGGACTCTGCACCTCTTTATAACTCACCTACTGGAACACTAGAGGAGGGGTTCCCCCGTTCTTTTACATTCTGGTTTCTGCTCCCCTCTCACACCCTTATAACACACCGCTAGAAGAGTTCCCCTGTAACCTGCTGGGCTCTGCGCCCCTCTCACCCCTATAATGTAACACTAAAGGGGTCCCCTCCTCCTCCTCCTCCTCTCTAATCTCCTGGTACCTGCTCCCCTCTCATACTCTTTATAACAGAAGACTAGACGAGATCCCATGTAAAAATGTTCAAACAGCATTGTCTGAATTATCAGGAAGACTGCTCACCCTGTAACATTGTGCTAGCAGTAACTTTCGGGCCGATACAGTAAAATGCACAGGAGAGCCGGCGCTCCGAGGCGAGCGTCGGGTTCAGAAAACAGACGCTGGCAAAATTGAGCATCCGTCTTCCAAACTGCAAGCCGCGGGCAGATTTTTTTTTTTAACGATTTTTTATTTTTGGGGCCTCCATCTTAATATCGCTATGATATTAAGTCGGAGGGTGTACAGAAAAGCAGTTTTTTCTGCTTTTTTGCACACTTTCCCGGTGCCGGCTGAAATTAACTCCAGCCTTTGGGCAGGCGTTAATTTATGAGAGTAAAATGTGCAGCTTGGCTGCACATTTTACTTTCTGTATGGCGCAGGAATAACTGATAGGCTCATCAACATGCATTTGCATGTTGCGGGTGCTATTAGTTTTTGGGGGTTGGACACACGTTTTCCTCGTGCTATTACCCCTTACTGTATAAGGGGTAATATTAGCGCATCGAAAATGCGCGTCCAGACAGGGGCTAACGGTGCGCTCTGCAGAGCGCACCGTTCTGTATTGGCCTGTTTGTTATGGCTTTGACAGTTGCTTGGTTTAGATTGCAAATATTACTACCCTTTCCATAAGGCTTGGGGGTAACCTGCACGGAGCGGCAGATACTACCCTTAACAGAAACATGGGGATAGGAAACCAGCTGGGGAGACTGGATGGAGCAGATGGTCCTTTTCTGCCATCATTACTATGTGACTATGTTACGTATGTTACTACGTAATCTCCTGGGCTGTGCTGCCGCGTGTGTATACTGGAAAGCAGAGTCCTGCTTGCCATAATCCATCCAGGAGAGAACTGGATTCCTTGCAGGCTGTGATACTTTTTTTACTGGACCAAAATAAATTGACGCCGAGATGCCTGCAAGGGGCTTCTGCGGGCGCATACACCCCTACTTCAGCATGCACACCGGAGACACGCGTGCAGCACACATGTAGCAGGTACACATACCCCAGGCACACACGCAACACACCCCTCGTGCCTGCATCATGTGTGGTAGACGCACACCATGCAAACACTGCATTTCTGTGGTAATGAACGGAAAGAGCAGAAAAAAAACCCTGCAGAAAACCCAATATCGGCTTTCAAGGGCTGAGGGCGGCAGGTTTGGGTGCCATGCAGTGGCCGTTGCTGTTTTCCTGTGCCATATGCCAGCCTTTCTCCTCGCATGCCTTAGCTTTCCTAGAGGAATCAAGGGGGGTGGCCCTGACATGTCTCTGCAAGCCTCCCATCACCACTTTTGGTGGTTCTTGTCCTAGCTCCAGGAAATAGCTGGGGGGGGTGGGGGGGGGCAGTTCAGCTCCCCTCCCCACCTCAGCTGCCTCACTCTGCACTCGATCCTCTCTCTCTCTCTTCCCCTCCCCCCCGTGTGCAGGTGAAACCCAATCGGGGAAAACGTCCCCTGCCAGGAGCTGGCACCCTTCACTGTTTCCCTCATGAAAAATTCAGGATCTCTCCCGCAGCAGGTAAAGGTAAAGAAGGTGAAAAACTCCGTTCTCTCCCCCAGCTCCCCGCCCGCAGACCTGCACGGCACATTCTGCTCTGGGCCGGACAAAGGAAAGGCTCGCAATCCCCACCCCCGCCCCCCCCCCTCCTCAGGACAAAGGGTGCTGGAAAGTAATCTCCTAAAAGAGAGAGGGAGAGGTGGGAAGGGAAGGGGAGCGGGTGAGTGACTTGCATTCATCCCGCCAGCGACTGGCAGGCGCACTCGGCCCCGCGCACCCAGGTGGGTAAGGAGGCCTGGGGGGGGGGGGGGGAGGGGGGGTTCTGGATGGGTTTCGTTCCCGGGGGGGAGGGGGCCGCCCGGCGCTGCGTTTCCATTCCTTCCGAGCCTGCAGCCTTTTAGAAAAGTGCGCGTCTTGTCTTGGCGCTGTCTCTCTGTCTGTCCCCAGGTGCCGTCTAGAGCTCAGGCAGAGAGATCAGGTCTGAGAGAGAGAGAGGGAGAGAGGGCCTGGGCTTTCTCCATTCCGTTTTCAGACCCCGGCTCGTACAGAGACGAGGAGGAGGTCATTTAGAACTCGCGTCCCATTCCCGTATTTCATAGAGACAGACAGAGCCCCTTCTGCTTCTCCTTCCACCCGGAATGGATCAAGGCCCCTCTTCATCGTCAGGAGGCCTCAGAGGCACTTCCAGCCCAAACTGGGCTTTAGGTGCAACCTTTCGGAACATGCCCGAGCATCTTGAAGTAATCGACGGCTCGGCACGGAAAGTCTGACAAAGGGCAGCTTAGGCACCAAGTTGATGGGGAAAGGGAATTTGACAGCGAGCGCAATCCTGCGTCGCTTCCGGCCCTCTGCTGGGCTTTGCAATCGTTTTGCAATCACGTTTTGACTTCTGTTTGCTTTCAGTGCTGGTGCTCCGCAATCAGAAATGCTCAGCTAAGCCAGGAGTATATTGAGGACAGGAGGTCTGTAGGGAATCTTTCCTAAAATGTAATCGTTCTTTTGGCCTTTATTCTGAAAAAATCTGAAGGTATAAATTTCTAAGGGTCAGAGGCAAATTAATAAATTATCCCCATGCTGGCCCCAATATCTTGGTTTGGGCTGGTTTTTTCTTTTACTTTTTTTTTGTTTTGCAGCATAAAAAGAGGGTTGTGGGTCATCTCTCCCCAGACCTCTGACCATTTCAACTTAGCAGAATTTTGCAGACCCATGGGCTTTGATAGGAAAAAAAATGATTACATTATGGCAGTGATCTATTTTTTTCTTTGAAATTATGGCCAGCAGGAATGTTTGCAAGTTGTTTTATGAGCTACGTAGTAAGACTTTGTCACCCAAATTTATTTAAAAAAAATACGGATTCCGTTTTGGAAACTAAGACTCTCGATTCCCCCCTATCAAACAATACAAGTGCCAGGAGCTTCCTCTTGCGACTCATCCTCAAGTGATATTAATTTTCCTGCCGTTCATGCAGATTCTTCCGCGTTCACAGGAGAGAGCTGAATTAGCAGAAGGTTGAAAACGTTTCAGCCGAAGCTCCAAGCAGCGACCCTGGATGCTGGGTCATTCCTGCTGCTCTCACGATCCTTCAGAATTCAATTACTTTAATAATCTACCTGGGGGTGGGGGGATGGCTATAAAAAGTCCTTTGTAGCCTTCATTACTCACCTCATCTTGGATAGGTAAAGAGGCGCTGGCCGGGACTACCATCCGCTCCGGAGTTTGGGCTCTGTATAGCCAAGGGTGCAAGGTGGGATATGGAGCTGAGATTAGGTAATACCGATGGGTTTAGGAATTCCAGCACATGCCGGGATCTTCCTCTTTAGCTTTTTTTTTTATTTTAGCTTTCTCAGAGATTTATCAGCGTTTATTACAAGAGCAAAAGCCATATTTACCTAGAAAAACGAGGAGTCATTTTTTTTCCGCTACTCTCTCCCCTTTTCTGTTCTTGTGGCAATAAACACTGGGAATATTGAAAAAAAAAAACAAAAAAAACTGAAAACGAAGGTCCCTCTGATCTGTAAGGATATTAGACCCACTAATACTAGGAATATGACAAGGATTTGTACCCAATCATATTAAGGATCTGTCATATGAGGAAGATTTTAGGACTGGTAATACTGAAGAGTTCAAAAGGATTCTAGAGTCAGTAATCTAAAATCGCTTTGGGAGTTTTTAACAGTAAGGCGATTAATAAATCAATTTCAAGGGTCAAAGATATCAAGATCTGAGGTCTGCTAATAGTAAGGGTCAAGAATAGGAGAAATATTCAGCCTGGTTTTTATAAATAAGCCTCATTGGTAGGGGAATGGACAAATTTTGGGGATCCCCCCTCCTCCAATGACCTCACAACCCCAGATTTTAATTTACCTGAAATTTGAATTCGGTTTGTGTTTATTCAGTGCAGCTAAAAATTAGATAAATCCCTTGTTTTGTAAATCCATTTGGCTCAATTCGTTTCAATTCTGGATGAACTGAAGTTGCTGTATGTCAGACAGTGGTGGCTGCTAAAGATTATAACATTAAAAAAACAAAACATGAAATGTGAGCATCTTGCTGTCCTTTGGCATTACTTTTATGAGTGGGAAAGAGATGAAAGAGACAAACATATGGTGGTTTTCTGCACATCTAACAAACTGTCACAAATTCATTGTTGTACATGGAAGCAGGGCTGGGATTTAAGTTTTTGGTCCCCTCAGGCAGAGTGCCACGGTGATGATGCCCCTTTTTAAGGTGTGCTGGCACATGGCCCTATAACAAGCGGAAGCAGGAATCTCTTTGGCATGGATACTTGGCGCATTTGAAATCTGGCACCCTAGGCAGCTGCCGATGCCTAAATCTGGAGCTGCATGGAGGAGTAGAATTCCCTAAGCCATGCTGGTCCTGGAGTGTGCAAATATTATCCTGAGATGCTATTAAGACGTGAGTTTTCCAGGGGCACACAGCTCCCTCCTTCGTAGGTGACCGCAGATGTGAAGGGTGGGTCCCTGAGGCCGCAGAAGCTCATCTCGAGCCATAACTTTAGGTAACTGTTAACACTGCTTGTCCCCTTCTCCCCTCCAAACAAAAAAAGCTATCACATCTGCAGAAGATCCACCTTTCATAAATGTAATGAACGCTTAAGACCAAATGAAAGTTGCAGCCTCAAACTTTATCTGAATTCAAGAAAACATGGGACAAGCACAGGGGATCTCTGTGGGAGTGGTAGGGTTGTTGAGCTGGGCAGTTAGGCGGATGGGCAGACCAGACAGGTTGTATGGTCTTTTACTGTCATCGTGTCACTACATTTTTATACTTATTTACGGAAAGAGTTGGCCTAAATTTATATAATTCGATTCAGAGAGCTTCACACTTCCCCTTGCCCCCACCCTACATCCCTGCAATGCACAGAGGTTACTTAAAGCAACCAAAGTAATCAAATTTGCCAATTTATTTTGCAATCCTGTTAAAAAGGGGAAAAAGATTTAAATATCTGTCTTATTATTACTACCATGGATTGCATCAATACTGTGAAGTAAAAATTATTCTCTGCAGGCTGTGATATGTATTTACATTACTGGGACAACATAATTATCCAAAAATTGCAGCACATGAGCACAAGCCCATGCAACGTATCCCTTCCTTAGAATTCTTATAAACGCTGTGGTTTCCATGAGAAGGAACAGCTTGGATTTTCAAGGAATGCTTCAGAAGTGCATTGATATTTTGGTCATGGGGCAGGACGGGAGGTTTTCTTAAGCAGAATCCATTGTTTACTTAAGCCTGAATGATGGGATGTCCTTACATATTAAAGTTCATAAAGAGAACTGACATAGCAATATCCCGGGAGGTGGAAAGAAAAACATTATTTGCTGGCACATAGTAACATAGTAACGATGGCAGAAAAAGAGCAAATGGTCTATCCAGTCTGCCCAGCAAGGTTCTTATGGTAGTAGCTGCCGCTCCATGCAGGTTACCCCTATGTTTCTGTTAAGGATAGTAACTGCCGCTCCATACAGATTACCCCCATGTTTCTGTTAAGGGTAGTAACTGCCGCTCCGTGCAGATTACCCCCATGTTTCTGTTAAGGGTAGGAACTGCCGCTCCTTACAGATTACCCCCATGTTTATGTTAAGGGTAGGAACTGCCGTTTTGTGCAGGTTACCCCCAAGCCTTATGTTAAGGGTAGTAATATTAACAATAAAAAGTAAGCAACTGTCAAACCCATAACAATATTTTTATGGGATGAGCAGCCTTCTTGATAATTCAGACAATGCTGCTTGAATGTGCTTTGCTTTTGGACTTGACCTTAGAAGCTGTCCTGTGCTTTTCCCCTAATGTCGGTATATCAGTACCATGGACTGTAAAAGTCAGGGCACAACATTGGTGGTCATCTGCTGCCCCTCCCCAATCCCCTCTGCCATGGAAGCAGAGAGCAATGTTGCAGTTACATCAAATTTATGAAAGCTAATGGATTAAGGGTAGTAATCCTCACGCCTTCTGTTAAGGGTAGCAACTGCCGCCGGGTGCAGTTACCCCCCATGCATTCTTTTCTTCATTTCCAACCTCTATCCTTTAGGGATCCACAGTGTTCATTCCATGACTTTTTTTTAATTTGTTTACTCTTTTTGTCCTCACCACCTTTACCAGAAGAGCATTCCAGGCATCCGCCACCCTCTTCATGAAGAAATATTTCCTGAAGTTGGGTCTGAGTCATCCCCCCTGGAGTTTCATTTCATGACCCCCTAGTTCTACTGTTTTGCTTTCCAATAGAAAAGGTTTGAGGATTGTGCATCATTAAAACCTTTCAGGTATCTGAAAGTCTATATCATATCATCCCTGTAACTACTTTCTTCTAGGGTATATATAGGCAGATCCTTCAGCCTTTCCTCGTAAACCTTCCAATATAGACCCCACACCATTTTGGTTGCCCTTCTGTGAATCACCTCCATCCTGTCTCTGTCCCTTTTGAGATAAGGGCTCCAGAACTGTACACAGTACTCCAGGTGAGGCCTCACCAAGGTCCTGTACACAGGGATTATCACCTCCTTTTTCTTACTGGTTATTTCTCTCTCTATGCAGCCCAGCATTCTTCTGGCTTTAGCTATCACCTTGCCACATTGCTTTGCCAGCTTCATATGGCCAGAACCTATCACCCCAAAGTCCCTCTCCCAGTTGGTGTATATTAGTCTTTTACCCCCCCCCCCCCCCCAATCACATACAGCTCTTTTGGATTATCGCACCCTAGATGCATGACTCTGCGTTTTTTGGCACTGAATCCCAGCTGCCAAGTTTTTGACCAGTCTTCCAGCTTTCTTAAAACACTTTTTCATTCTTTCCTTCAGGCATGTCCACTCTGTTGCAGATTTTAGTATCATCCACAAATAGACAAACTTTACCTTCTATTGCTTCCACAATGTCACTCACAAAGATATTGAAGAGAACCGTCCCAATACTGATCCCTGAGGCACTCTGCTTAACACGGTACTCTCTTCAGAGCAGGTTCCATTTTCCATTACATGCTGTCTCCTGTCAGTCAACCAGTTTGTAATTCACTCCACCAATTTAGCACCGACTCCCAAGCTCCTCATTTTATTCACAAGCCTCCTATGTGGGAATGTGTTAAAAGCATTGCTGAAATCCAAGAAAATCACATTGAGCACTCTTCCTTGATCCAATTCTCTAGTCACCCAATCAATCAGATTTCTCTAACAGGACCTTCCCCTGATGAATCCGTGCTGCCTCGGGTTCAGCAACCCACCAGATTGTAGATAGTTCACTATCCTTTCCTTCAGCAGAGTCTCCATTAATTTTCCCACCACAGAGGATAACCGGCCTGTAGTTTGCAGCCTCCTCTCTGCTCCCACTCTTGTGAAGCGGGACCATCACCGCTCCCATTTCCAGGGGATCTATTGAACAGGTCCTTCAGCGGACCTGCCAGCACATCTCTGAGCTCCCTCAGTATCCTGGGATGTACCTCATCCGGCCTCATGGCTTTGTATACTTTCAGTTTTCCTAACTCTTCCCATACATTCTGTTCCGTAAATGGAGTTTCTTCTACCTTATCTCCACCAATGGTCTTGTCAACCAGCAAATGTCCTTCTGCAGGGTCTTCTTTAATGAACACCGAAGTGATGTAGCTGTTTAATATTTCCTTCATCTCTCCGTCTCTCTCACACATTGCTCCTTGTCACCTTTCAGTTTCACTATCCCACTTCTGACCTCCCTTCTTTCTCCCGATATATCTGAAAAATGTTTTGTCACTTCTCTTTACCAATCCTTTCTTCCGCTTGATCTTCTGCGTTCCTGATTTCTTTCTTCGTCTCCCTCAGTTTTCACCAGGTATTCCTCCCTGTGTTCCTCTTTTTGGAATCTTTTATACTTCCTGAACGCTGTTCTTCTTGCCTGTATTTTTTCAGCCACCTCCTTTGAGAACCAGATTGGTTTCTTTTTCTTCTTACTCTAGTTTACTTTCCTAACATATAGGTTTGTTCCCTTTGTAATAGCTCCTTTTAATTTGTCCCACTGTTTTTCCTCATCGCCCATTCTCTCCCAGTCTTCCAGTTCTTCCTCCAGGAAGCTGACAAAGTCCGTATTTTTGAAATTCAAAACTTGTATTGTAGGCACATTCCAGTCGTGCAGGTTGGGACAGGATGAAGTTCCCAGGGGACTTCCAGTCAATTCTTATTTACATCAGAGTTTTAAGCGAACCATCTACAGTATTTGTAATTGTTCACTATTTGCCTTGTTGTTAAAGACATGCAAAATTAAACTTCCCATTTCAAAGAAATTTGCAAGAAAATCCCCAGGAAAGCTTTCACCGTAAGGTTTAATGCAATATCTTCTTGTGCAAAATCTTTTTTTGTTTCGTTTTGAGAGGCGGGGTTGGGTTAAGAGGTTTTCTCCTGCTCCTTTGGGCTTCTTTCTCAGTCAGAACCGGCATGTGCTGGCCCTTGGTGCTACAAGTCTATTTTTATATCCCCCTCCCAACTCAGCCTAACCCTGGCAGGAACAGCCCTCGGCCAGGCGGGACAGAAAACCCAGGGTTTTGGCTAAACATGAACCCTAAGTCCGGGCAATGGGTGTGGTCACTGCATGAAGACCCCTCCGTTCCCCACCCCGCTTGGGGACGTGAACGCAGCCGTCTCTGCAGCTAAGTATGGTCACCATGCTCCATTTTTTGCAGAATAGGCTGCACCAGTCCTCGGTATACCCCGTTGTGGTTCTGATTTCTCTCTCACAGGGCCTAGCACGCATCATCAGGGTCCATGCATGCCGTGGGGGTAAAGCCAGGACTGGATCGGCCTTTCCTGAAAACTCTGGAGCCAGTTGACAACCCCATCCCGGCATCATCAGCCCTGGCTGCCCTGGGCAGCAGTAGCCTGGTCCAGAATTCGATTATTTTTTTTTTTTAGCCCTTTTTATTTTAATCATTCTGGGACAGATATTCAGAGCTAATCATCTATGGGCTTAAGTATTTTTCCCCACAAACACAGAGAATGGGAGAAAAGCATTAGTAAATCAGGTCCTAAGGGGTAGATTTTTAAAAAATGCGCGTTCGCGTACTTTTGTTGGCGCACCAGTCGCAAACAAAAGTACGCTGGATTTTAGTAGATACGCGCGTAGCCGTGCGTATCTTCTAAAATCCAGGATCGGCGCGCGCAAGGCTGCTGATTTTGGGCAGCCGGTGCGCGCCGAGCCGCGCAGCCTGCCTCCATTCCCTCCCCTCACCTTCCCCTCCCTTCCTCTACCTAACCCCCCCCCCTACCTTTGTCCACGGATTTACGCCTCCCGGAGGGAGAAGTAAATCCATGCGCGCCAGCGGGCCGCAGGCGCGCCGAGACGCAACCCGGGAGCGGTTCCGGAGGGCGCGGCCACGCCCCCGGACCGCCCCGGGCCGAAACCACGCCCCCGGGCCCGCCCCTGAAACACCGCGCCCCGCCCCCAAAACGCCCCCGACAAAAAACCCCGGGACTTACACGAGTCCTGGGGCTCTGCGCGCGCCAGCAGGCCTATGGAAAATAGGCGCGCCGGCGCGCAAGGCCCTGCTCGCATAAATCCGGGCGGATTTACGTGAGCAGGGCTTTTAAAATCCGCCCTTAAGTGAATTAGCCAAATAGGACTTAGCTGGCTAACTCACATGGTGGCATGGCTATGCCCAAATAAGTCGCTAGTTAGCCGGATAAGTCTTAACCAGCTAACTTTATACCTGCTATTGAGCAGTTCTGACTCATCCAGCTGTTCCGTATAAAACATAGTTAAAGACTCTGTTCTTAACTGGATACGTTTGAATATCAATATTGATCTGGCTAACAGGCCGATACAGTAAAGCGCGGCCGCGGTTACCCTGCTTCTAACCCGCTTTGTACCCACAATTTGGCCGCGTAAGTCCAACCCGCGATTCATTATCCCTTCTTGAAATCAACGGGCAACCCTTTCCGCCCGCAGCATGTATATGATATGTAAACGATCGGATTAGCTATTCCCTCCGATCCAGTAACGTGCGCCCCAATTATCGCCTTTTTAACCTACAGTTTTGCCGCGTGTTTAACCTGCTAATTTACCACCTACCCTCACCCCTGTGTTAGTGTGGAGCGTCAGGCAAGCCCCAGCAGAGAGAGACGAAATTTCATGGGCAAACTTTCCTGTGAGACTTCAGCAGCCCGGGGCGGATCGGGCGCTCCCCATGCAAGGCGGCTTCCAGCAGCCTCCGCCGTCGAAGGTGTATGAGCGCATGCAAATGATTGCTTCACTGCCTGACCCCCTCACCCCCCCGGGACAAGACCTTTAGAGGAGCCAGGATCGGGCAAACTTTCCCCCAGCCCCCGCCCTGGTCACGTCCATGGGTGCTGGTCTCAGGAGCAGCCCCAGTCCTCTCTCCCCTCCTCCCAGGGGCAGCCGGCGGCGAGAGTGGCTTCAGCAGCCCGGGACGGATCAGGCGCTCCCCATGCGAGGCAGCTTCCAGCAGCCCTCACCGGCGAAGGTGCATGAACGCACGCCGTGACCTGAGCGCCCGGCTGGACGTCTGAGGTCACGGCGTGCGCTCATGCATGTAGAGGCGGGCGTTCATGCACCTTTGCCGGCGGGGGCTGCTGGAAGCCGCGCCTCACATGGGGAGCGTCCGATCCACCCTGGGCTGCTGCTGAAGCCGCTCTTGCCGCCGGCTGCCCCCGGGAGGAGGGGAGAGAGGACTGGGGCTGCTCTGGAGCTGCCAGTGCGCCCGCACGGGAGACTGGCACCCATATACACGGCCAGGGCAGGTGAGTGGGGGCTGGGGGAAAGTTTGCCCGATCCTGGCTCCTCTAAAGGTCTTGTCCCGGGGGGTGAGGGGGGTCAGGCAGTGAAGCAATCATTTGCACAGGACAACAAAACTGCACCAGCCCTTCTCATGTATCCACTTCCTGGTACCTGTCATTTCAAATGACATTTGAAATGACAGGTACCAGCGCACCCAGGATACTGTATAGGCGCTGTATAGCGCTCTATACAGTAAAATGGATTGCGCTTCATGGACGCTTCGGACACGGCTTGCATTTGCATGCCATTTAAATACTGTATCGAGCGGTATGTGATCCGGACTGTGCGCGCGGCAAACGAGGATGCGCCCGGCACTACCGCACTCTTTCTTCCGCGTCCTTACTGTATCGGCCTGTAAGTTAGCTGGATGAGGTAGCTCCTTCCCAAAACGCCCATTTCCTGCCCACTACTTAGCCAGATAAGTACTTAGCCGGATACGTGGTGGCCGCTAAACGCAGCCAGATATTCAGCCACTGCCATTTAGCCAGAGAAGTCCTTGCTTATCCGGCTAAGTGGTGCTGAATATCAGCCTCTCTATGCATTACTTTGTCAGTGCATGTAAAATCATCATGCCAATAAAGCTATCGGATTTGAACTCAGGTCTCTCTACCTAGCACTGTCACCATGCCGGCCCCCTTAACGAAAACCAATGCAGAAACAAAACGGGTTAAAATGTCGCCGTGCCCCTGTGCAGGTGCAAAAGAGTCATACTTCTGCCTTTCTTTTCACACAGAAATTCTCTCACACTTATCCACTGGCCCATGGGAGTTACCCTGGCACTCAGCAATGGCTTCTGCCAAGGCAAGGCTAAGCAGACAGGGCCTGAAGTGTTAGAAAAGGGGTAAAAGACAGCACAACATCTGGGACTTTCTCCTGTCCTGCTGTCAAGGAGCACTCTAGGGTGCCTAGGGGGCTGAAAGGGAAGGGGCAGTGTGTTTAGGAAGGGTAAGGTGAACGTGAAAACAACAAATTTTAAAAGGTAAAGAAATAATCCTTTAGGGCCAGATCTGGTAAGCATTTTTGTCATATTAGACACAAGAACGTGTGGCCCTTGGTGCGTGTGCAGCGCCTGGCCCTCGCAGAGCCGATGCAAACGTCGGTAAGAAAGGGCGTGATCGCTCGCTTTGGCGGTCGAAAGAGGGAGCTCGCACGTGAGCGCGCGGCGTCCTGAAATGCGAGGGGGCTTGAAGGGTGCAGACCGAGTAATTCCGGTTACCGGCAGGACAGGCTCATGCTGATGACGAATAGGATAGGCAGAGAGACCGCCGAGTGACAAAATAATATTAACAATAATCCCGCAAAGCCTGGGTGTCTGCTGAGGCAGGCCAGCTGTCCAAGGATGATGCTGTGTGGGAGGTTTTTTTTTTTGGTGGGGGGAGATCGCCTGGGCTTTCACAGAAAGGATCTCCCATGGTCTGAAAACATTCAGGTGCAAGGGCGTCTTCGCACTGCCCCTTAGGTTCGTCCAGTTAAAAACAAAAACAAAAAAAAAAAAACCCCAAAACGGATCGCAGCCTGCTGAGAACTCTTTTTTTTTTTCCTGCAGGACCAACACGGCCCCCAGAACGGCGCGCGCCGTACACCTCGCGGGGAAGGAGGCCATGCCCTCCGGACTGCGGAGTTTGCGTACTTGTGCCTTCCAGAATCAGGTCCGGCCGTTGCGCGTAGAAGAGGTGTCTTCCCCCCCCTAAGCCCTGCGGTTTATTTTTAATTTCCTGATATATTCCGCCAAATATTTAAAATATATATCTATAAAGAGAGAGAGAGGGCGTCAAGGCGGGAGCAGGGAACAGACAAAAATAAATATGTGCAAATCAATACAGATTAACAAAAAATCAAAGCAATTAAACAAGGGGACATAAAAGCAGACCTAATAGCATCTACAAGCAAAAACTATGTCCAACACCTAATACTTAACTAAAAATAAATGTGCCACGTAGAACGCTGGCAGCAGGAACCCTGTTTTTAAGACGTTCAAAAACGCTCTGCTCTCCTGTGAAGCGTTTCAGCACCAACAAGCTGGTGTTTGAATCAGATGTGGATTGCCTTCTGTAAACTTAAATTAAAGCTTTAAGAAGAAGAAGAGTGTAGCAAGTAAAAATGCAGAAGAGGATTCTATTATTAAATTGTTTTATTGTAAAGAGGAAGGTTTTAATTTCTAAGCTGCCCTGGACAATGGAGTGGCGGCATACAGATGTTTTAAATTAAATTAAATGAAAGAGAGAAAACCAAAGTGATAAATAAAAAGTAAAGGGTGCACTTCCTGGCAGCCGTGAAAGGTTACAAAGTTTGTAAAACCAGAAGGGCTGCCTTTGCGTGCCGTATTTTTGGGGGATGCAATAGCTCATTCCTTTTTAGGTATCTTCCTGGTTGCAGGGGGATTTAATTTTATTCAGTTGGAGATGGATAGCCTGCCTTTCCGAGGGTTTGACAAGCCGTTTGAGAGCGGGTAACAGAAGTTCAGAAGGGTACACGCAGCTCTCTGACAGGCTGCAATCAAGGAGCAAGAATGCACTTGACTTAAAGTGAGCAGTAAGGGTGAAAAATGTAGCTAAATGCAGAAACCACTTGGTAGAGAGAACACTGAGCGATCTGAAGTAGCACCCCCGGGGGGGGGGGGGGGAGGGGGGGGCCGGAGGGGGTGGTTTAAATCGTGCTACACTTTTTACAAAGAGCAATGGAGCAGTGGAGTTTAGAAAGGTTCTCAGCGGTGCCTTCTGCGATGATATTGGGAATGTCTCTCTTTTTTTAATTTTGTGTCCGATCCTCTTTTTGCCCGTTTCTGGGTATTCAGCATTGTACACAGAGATACATTTGCATACATTGGAGGCAGGGCATCAGTCCATGCAAATATATCTCATTGGTATTCGGTAGGGGTATCCTGGGAGCCTCCCTGAGGTCCGGTCTGAGCACCACTGGGGTTATGCGATTACGGGAGAAAGGCGAGAGAAGAAAGGGGTTGCATTTGGGAGAGGGGGAGAAATAGTCTGTAAAGGGAGAGGGCAGGGCCAGAGAAAAAAAAGACAAGAGATTAAAGGAAGTGAAAGAGAAGAAGGAATGACAAGTAAAAGCAGAAAAGGGAAAAGAACAGACAGGAAAAGATTTAAAAAAATTAAAGTGTTAAAATATTTTGAGGTCCATATTCGGTAAGCCGGTTACTGGACAAGTTAGCCAGATATCTTGTCTTGTTTATTCAGTGGGATATGCCAGCCAAACGTTATCCAGCTACATGTAGCCAGATAACTTAAACCTAACTGGCTGTATTTGAATATGGCCAGTTAGTTGTTTAACCTACGTGGCCGGACAATCTGCCACTTACCCGGGTAAAGATATCCAGATAAGTGATGATCCTGTAAGAAACAAAAAAAACTAGCAGCACCCCAGGCCTCAGTCCGATTCCCAGCCCACCACCATTAATAATAAACTCCCCGGTAGGCCAGGACCCCACTCGCATCTCAGCTAATAAAAATTTCATTGACCAGCTTCAGACCTCCAGCTCTGTTCCTGTCCCTCCCCACCTCCCCAGTAAATATTTAAAAGTAATAATACCTTCTCAGCACTCTCCACTCCCCATCCCCCAAGGTCTCTCACCCACCTTGTACCTTTAAATAGGTCCTTATAGGGCTTGGAACCACTGTTTGTGGTGATCCCAGCTGCTTCCAATGTAGCTCTTAGCAGCTGTGCTGGAAATGTAAGGTCTAAAGGTATCTAAGCTAACCTACTCAGATATACACACCCAGAATGCACCGTTTTTATCCAGGTAAATTATAGCCGGATAACTACTTTGGCTAATATGCCATATTTGTCATTTAGACGGATAGATTTTTCAGTTATCCATCTAAATGGCTTTTGGATGTGCACCTCTGTATTTTTTTGAATGAAAATAAGTAAACATTTTTCAATAAAAGTTGACTTTCTGAACATATCAAGCTGCATCAACAATATGCAAATGTATGCAAACGCGCCCCAGAACCTCAAAGCCTGCACTGCAAACTTGTTTGAACCATCGCCACGCAGCCTAGCAGTGAGCTGCAGCAGGAGACTTAAGGGCCTTGGCCATAAATTATTCTCCTGGTCATTTGTAGAGCGCTCCCACGTGAATGCAGTGCATTACAGACACAGGGAGAGAGTCATTTTCAAACAGCCCGCACAGGGTAAAGTCTGCGGGTATCTTTTCACCCACGCACTTCCGCTGCGCCAGACTTTTGCTAAGAGGATCCATAGGCAGAAATCTGCTTTGGAAATTTGTGGCTGTGCACAGAAACACTCCTTCCTCGCCCCTCCCCCCCGACATACATGCAGAGTTACACTGGCTCAAGAGCGGTATGTAACTTTGCACGTGTGGATTTACAGGTACACCTTCAAAAATCTGAAGCGTGCACGTAAATCTCACCCCCGCCCCTCCCCCAGAACACCTGTTTATTATGTGCATAAAAGTACACGTGAAATAATCGAGGTCTGCACATATTTCCACATGCATGAGTGCCAGAGCTGGTTTCAAAGACCCAGTTGTGCACATAAAAATCGGGTTTTATGCACACAAGTGCCTTTGAAAATTATCCCCAAGATAGACAGTCCCTGACTCTTGAAACATGCACTCTAAACACAAATATGTGGAGAGGGTGGGGGGTGGTCTTCGAGTTAAAAACAGCAGAGTCGGATGCAAGTAGTGTGGCCTCTTGAGAGTCTGTGTGAGGAAGTTAAGGAGGCCATATATTGGAATAATTAGATATTTGTTTTAAAAGCACACTGTCTCTATTTCTCTTTGCCGTGAGCGGGATAGGCCTCGCTTGCAGCACCACGTGGCTGCTCTTCAGCGCCCCCTACGGCTCGGCGCCCTAGGCGACTACCGAAGTTCGCCTAATGGATGCGCAGGCCCTGATTCCTTGCACCAGGAAAGGTGGAAGGCAAAATGGTTACTGGCATGATTAAAAGGTGAGGTGAAAGAGGCTATTTCAGCCAAAATATCTTCATTCAAAAATTGGAAAGATCCATCTGAAGAAAATAGGATAAAGCATAAGCAATGTCAAGTTAAGTGTAAAAGATTGAAAAGGCAGGCGAAGAGAGAATTTGAAATGCAGTTGGCTGTAGAGGCAAAATAATAAAATCTTTTAAAAAATATATCCGAAGCAAGAAACCTGTGAGGGAGTCCATTGGGCCATTAGATGACCGAGGGGTTAAATGCGTTCTTAGGGAAGATAAGGCCATTGCAGAAAGACTAAATGAATTCTTTGCACCCCAGGGTTCTGAAGGAACTAAAAAATGAAATTTCAGATCTATTAGTTAAAATTTGTAACCTATCATTAAAATCATCCATCGTACCTAAAGACTGGATGGTGGCCAATGTAACCCCAATATTTAAAAAGGGCTCCAGGGGTGAGCCGGGAAACTATAGATCAGTGAGCCTAATTTCAGTGCTGGGAAAAATAGTAGAAGCTATTCTAAAGATCAAAATTACAGAGCATATAGAAAGACATGGTTTAATGGAACACAGTCAGCATGGATTTACCCAAGGGAAGTCTTGCCTCACAAATCTTCATTTTTTTGAAGGGGTTAATAAACATATGGATAAAGGTGAACCAGTAGATAGGGTGTATTTGGATTTTCAGAAGGTGTCTGACAAAGTCCCTCATTAGAGGCTTCTAAGAAAACTAAAAAGTCATAGGATAGGAAGTGATGACCTTTTACGGATTTCAAACTGGTTAAAAGACAGTAAACAGAGAGTAGGATTAAATGGTCAATTTCCTCAATGGAAAAGAGTAAACAGTGGAGTGCCTCAGGGATCTGTACTTGTTCTGGGGCTGTTCAATTTATTTATAAATGATCTGGAAAGGAATATAACGAGTGAGATAATCAAATTTGCAGATGATACAAAATTATTCAGAGTAGTTATATCACAAGCAGATTGTGATAAATTGCAGGAGAAGCTTGCAAGACTGGAAGATTGGGATTCAAATGGCAAATGAAATTTAATGTGGACAAATGCAAGGTACTGCATATAGGGAAAAATAACCCTTGCTGTAGTTACATGATGTTAGGTTCCATATTAGGAGTTATCACCCAGGAAAAAGATCTAGGCATCATAGTGGATAATACATTGAAATCGTCGGCTCAGTGTGCTGTGGCAGTCCAAAAAGCAAACAGAATGTTAGGAATTATTAGGAATGGAATACTGAATAAAACAGAAAATGTCATAATGCCTCTGTATCACTCCATGGTGAGACCGCACCTGGAGTACTGTGTACAATTCTAGCCACCGCATCTTAGAAAAGATATAGTTGCACTGGAGAAGGTACAGAGAAGGGCGACCAAAATGATAATGGGGATGGAACAAGCCTTCTCTTGCTCAGACGATCAGTAGAGTCTTTTTATACCTTAGAGTCAGTTATGCTGCTCGCCAGTAGAACAACATCTCTAGCTTTTGGTTCTTTATGCAGACGATCTTTTCCAGTTATCCCCATGTTAAACTCCCATGTTAAACCATGTTACTTGGATCCAAGTTTGCTCATCCTTGTTTTAATGTAATGCATTCTTTTGCACAGGATTTTGTTATAATGTAAACCGAAGTGATTTGTAACTTGTTACAAGAATATCAGTATATAAGAGTCCTAAATAAATAAATAAATAAATAAATAAAGGAACAGCTCCCCTATGAGGAAAGGCTAAAGAGGTTAGGGCTATTCAGCTCAGAGAAGAGACGGCTTAGGGGGGGAAATGGAGATGAGAGAGGTTTTTAAAATCATGAATGGTAGATGTGAATCATTTATTTGCTCTAGGGGGCACTCCATGAAGTTAGCAAGTAGCACATTTAAAACTAATCAGAGAAAATTATTTTTCACTCAACGCACAATTAAGCTCTGGAATTTGTTGCCAGAGGATGTGTTTGTGCAGTTAGTGTAGCTAGGTTTAAAAAGATTTGGATAAGTTAACTGCTATTAATCAAGTTGACTTAAGGAATAGCCATTGTTATTACTGGCATCAGTAGCATGGGATATACTTAGTTTTTGAATACTTGCCAGGAACTTGTAGCTTGGATTGGCCACTGTTGGAAACAGGATGCTGGGTTTGATGGACCCTTGGTCTGACCCAGTATAGTAATTTTTTATGTCCTGCACAATGGATTTACCTGTCAACAAGCAACAGGTAGCTTTTAAGCAGGGAGGTGCATTAAGGTAATGGATGAGCACACCAGAGGAAATATGAACTTTAAAAAAAAAAAGATATGGTTTATTTTTACTTTTATTGGCTTTAGAATAATAGTTTTATATCTTGCAATTCTCTTGGCCAACAGTTTCCTTCTGCACTTTTGCGCTTCCAGCTTCTCTTGGATGTGAAGGCTCATGGCACTGTAGCCCAACTATTTTTATATACCCTGCCCCACCACCACCTCAGCCCTGCCATCGCAGCAACAGTCCTCAGCAAGGGGGCCACAAACTGCAGCTTTCTCCAGAATAGAGCTAACGTGGACTCTTGAGCCTGGCCACCAGTTGCTGCCTACGGAAGACTGGATTTTTTGCATACTATGATACCTCTCATCATAAGAACTGTCCAAATATGTTGTAGCGCGAGCTGTCAGAAGAACATGGGTCTCTTCTTAAGATGTTGTCATGTCTCAGGATGAGAGAGAGCCATGTGTTCTCTAAAGCTTACCTATAAAATTCTCTTTGGATAATCCTTGCCTTGGTCCAGTAAGAGGTGTCACAGCCCGAAAAGCGCTGCACGTTCTCCAGGACTGACAAGGCAGCTGGAGAGGTCTGCACTACAGGTCTGTGGGAACAAACAATCAGGCCGATACAGAAGACCCCACGGGAGAGCCGGCGAGCGCCCAGGCCACTCTCCTGGGCGTGTGAATCAGAAAAAAGAAATATTCAAATGAGGGCCCGCGGTAAAAGGAGGTGCTCTCCTTTTTGACAGAAGCGGCGGCTGTCAGCGGGTTTGAGAGCCGACGCTCAATTTTACTGGCTGGCAGCCACGGGTTTGGAAAACGGACGCCGGCAAAAGTCTGTCTTCCAACCCGTGGGCAGATTTTACTTTTTTTTTACTTTTGGGGTCTCCGACTTACTATCACTATGATAGTAAGTCGAAGGGTGTACAGAAAAGCAGTTTTTTCTGCTTTTCTGTACACTTTCCCAGTGCTGGCTGAAATTAACGCCTGCCAAAGGCAGGCGTTAATTTCTGAAAGTAAAATATGTGGCATGGCTTGGCTCTCTCTATATATATACACACTTATCAGTTCAGCACACCCCAGGTCTTAGTTTATTGGGTCAGAATAGGAAATGGATTTATTTGCCATTGGTCTGTTCACTCATCGATTCAAATTCAAGAAACTTTACTGGGATGACAAGTTATACCCAGGCTTTGATCAATTTAGTTCCTGTGGTTACTATCAGCTCTATTATTGACTTTTATGTTCTAAGGTTTTGTGTTGGTTCGTAAATGATTTTTAGTTACATCCGATATCATTCTTGTATGTAAAACATTATATTAATTTATGGTTTACTGTCTGTACTGCCTGTTATCATTCATACCTGTTATCTGTAAAGCCTGTTGCTAATTATTGTTTATTGTAAACCGCGGTGATGTATCTTTTTACGTACTGCGGTATATAAAAATCCCTAAATAAATAAATAAATAAGAACATAAGAAAATGCCATACTGGGTCAGACCAAGGGTCCATCAAGCCCAGCATCCTGTTTCCAACAGTGGCCAATCCAGGCCATAAGAACCTGGCAAGTACCCAAAAACTAAGTCTATTCCATGTAACCATTGCTAATGGCAGTGGCTATTCTCTAAGTGAACTTAATAGCAGGTAATGGACTTCTCCTCCAAGAACTTATCCAATCCTTTTTTAAACACAGCTATACTAACTGCACTAACCACATTCTCTGGCAACAAATTCCAGAGTTTAATTGTGCGTTGAGTAAAAAAGAACTTTCTCCGATTAGTTTTAAATGTGCCCCATGCTAACTTCATGGAGTGCCCCCTAGTCTTTCTACTATCCGAAAGAGTAAATAACCGATTCACATCTACCCGTTCTAGACCTCTCATGATTTTAAAGACCTCTATCATATCCCCCCTCAGTCGTCTCTTCTCCAGGCTGAAAAGTCCTAACCTCTTTAGTCTTTCCTCATAGGGGAGTTGTTCTATTCCCCTTATCATTTTGGTAGCCCTTCTCTGTACCTTCTCCATCGCAATTATATCTTTTTTGAGATGCGGCGACCAGAATTGTACACAGTATTCAAGGTGCGGTCTCACCATGGAGCGATACAGAGGCATTATGACATTTTCCATTTTATTCATCATTCCTTTTCTAATAATTCCCAACATTCTGTTTGCTTTTTTGACTGCCGCAGCACACTGCACCGACGATTACAAAGTGCAGAAGAGCTATAACCAAGATAGTTATAAAGTTTTGGTCATGGGGCAATGGAATGCCTTGTTAGTTAGAGGGGGCCAAGCCAACCAAGCTCCGCCCCCTCCATGACTTGCCTCCCAATTAACACTCTCTCTCTCATCCTCCCTCCTCCTCCTCCCTTTCTCGCTCTCCATTCCTTTCTCCCCCTACCATCCCCTTCCCCAGGCTGATAACTGATCTGCAGCTGGAGAAGGAAAGTGGTGCTGCCTCAGGCTGCATCCTCCTCCTCTGCCTCCTGGCCCAGCTTTGAATGACTGCGCAGAGGCCTGTGAGGTTCAAAGCAGCAGAGGGGCAGAGCGGGAAGTTGTGGCTGGCCCACCGCTGGTCGCTTCCTACCGCTGGAGCGGCTGCTGCCTGCCTGACCCAGCCCTGAATCTCCCGAAGCAATTCTGCAGGAAGGGTCAGACTTTTGTCAGTCCTTGGCTCCTAGGGCCCACCCCATCTCGACACCTGTGGCTCTGGTGCTGATCTTTCTTTTTCAGATTCAGGAAACTTTACTTTATTTGTAAAATTGTACATGTGTTGCCAAAGTTATTCTCCCCTCTCTCTCTCTCTCGCTTTCTGGTTTCCTCCTAGCTCTGGCCCTAAAGAGAAAGTTAAGAAAGATGGGGAGGGAGCGTTTTGGGAGCCACTGAGCACTCACTACTGGTGTCACACAGCACAGGGGTGTGAAGCTGCACACACCCCCCTCCCTCTCACCCCCCTCCCCCCACATACCATTGGTGAGACCCGGGTAGTGTTGTAACCATATGATGGTTCCTCTACCAAAAATTGCCAAGTGTGAGATGAAACTGCAAGTTCTGTGCCAGTGTGCTCTGTACCTTCCCCAGCAAGATGAGGCCAGCTGCCCTAGTCTACTCACCGACTCAGATCCTGCACACAGGCACGGGTGCCCAGCAGCAGCAAGAAAATACTCTTTTCCTTTTTGGTGGGGGGTGGGGTGGGTTAAAAGGCTTTCAGTATCTGCTGTTTCATGTAACAGTTGTGCAATTTCACAAATGGCCAGAAAGATGAACGGAACTATATGCAGTTGTATATTCTTTTAGGTCTGCTGCAGGGAAAGGTTGCTAGCAATAAATGCATGCCCCCCGAAAGAAAGCCAGCTCCCAGCCCCTGTACTGGTCACACAGAATCCTCTCTCGGCCTTCGGAAGTGTAGCGCTGCCACCAGACTCGCACATAAACAGAGTGTGACTCAGTTACACCTCATCTCACCTTCACAGCCTCTCCCCTATGCCTATACCCCCTCACCTATGTCCTTCCTTACTAGCTGTTCCCTTCTGTCTCCTACACATCATTCCCTGTGCTTTTTCTATCTCTGTGGGAGAGGACAGCAGCTGAACCCTTGATTACCTTCCTCCCTTTTTTTTTTGTATTGTGTATTTAGCTCACACCTTTTCCATCAGTAGCTTAAGGCAAGTTAAATGTGGATGTAGGTCTTTGTCTCTATCCCCAGAGGGGATAGTATTTTACCTAAGACAATGGAAAGTGAAGTGACTTGCCCCAAGCAGCAGGAGTGGGATTTGAAGCCTGGCCGGGTTCTCAGCTCACTGCTCCCTTATCCACCAGGCTAGTCTTCTACCCACACCCGTCATCTGCTAGACTGAATCCTTCAACAAAGACATGGGAAGAGCTAGGAGGCTCCCTGCAACCCATCCCCCTCTACACCACACACACACACAGGAAGCATTAACTAAGCTTCTGCACACAACTCTCTCTCTCTCACACACACACACAGACACATGGGGTAATGGTGAGGAAAGTCGGGCAATCCAACCCTGCCACATCTAGGAGAAAGGAGTGCCCTCCCCTACACAAGAGAGACATGAATCCACCCCTCCCTCACTCACTCACTCCCAGGCAGAGACGGCCAAATCTCCAGCTCTGGCTGCTGGCACATGGGGTTCAGGAGGCACCAATGCCTGCCTTCTTCACGTACTGGGGATAATAACCCCTTTCTCCCTCCCCCAACACTGTGGGGCGAAGGGGAGGAATAACTTACTTCTCTCCTTCCCTCACGCGCAAGGCTGGTTAGTAACTTTCCCCCGCTTCACCAACTCTTCTTCCAGCACATGGGGAGCCACTAAATCCTTTTCCCCCTCCTCTGCACACTGGTGATATCACTAAACCCCTCCCCCACGCCCTGGCAAGAGGGTGGGGGTTACTAATCCCCTTCCCCCGTCCACAAGAGATGTCACTAACTGCTTTTCCTCTCCCTCACACGCGGGCGGGGGGGACACTAATACTGCGCGCACACTTCCTTCCCCCTCCCCTCGCAGAGACGAGCGTCACTTCCCCCTCCTCCCCTGAGGTCCGGAGATCGCCAGCCCTGGCGGCGCGCGTGCTCCCTGTCCCCCCCCGGGCGGAGGAGGGTCGGCGCAGTTCTCCATCTCCCGGTTACCGGCCGGAGGAAAGGTTTTCGGGGTGTGAAGTTTTTTTGCCCGGCCCCTGCGGTCTTCGTCCCTGGGAACCTTCCCCCGCGCATTTCTGGAAGGGAGGGGGATCCGCGGGCCTCTATCGCTCTTCTCTGTCCCTCGTCGGCGAGGACCTTAGACGGGCTCCGTGCACCTGGAAAAAGAAAGGGGGGGGGTACTCACTCCCCCCCCCTAGCCCCGCCTATGCCTGGAGTTTAGGGAACTGAAAGGCTCTGCCCCCCACCCCCTTCACATAATAAACGGAATTAATGTACAGCCCTCTCCCCGGACTCCTCGAGTCGCCGCTTCCTCGCGGTCTTTGAGGGACGGATCCAGCCCGCCTTGGACCTCTGAATTAATTACCGAGCAGGGTAAATGTGGGCGATTGAAGTACACGTTCCCCTTCCTCATCTGCTCTCCGGGGAAGGTGATGGGGTTTGTTTGTTTTTTTTTTTTTATTCGGGCGGGCGTTTTCTTTCGTTTCGGTTTTCTCTGTGTGACTTTCAAAAAGTGAAATATAAGTCAGCAGGCCTGGGCAGACCCCCCCCCCACCCACCCACCCACCCACCACGTGCTGGAAGTGAAATGGTAAGAGCGACTCGCAGAGGCTCGGCGGAAGGTTCCCAGAATCGCGCTCCTTCCCGGCCCTTGTAGAGGGGACCTGCGCAGGTAACCACGATAAATGGTGAAAGAGAGGTAGAAAGTCTGCTGTTTCGTGAGCAACGGGAAATTAAAGGTGCCAGAAGCGCAGGAAAATTAATGACCTGGGGGCCGTGACGTTTGCATGTAAGGGAAAGCGTTTTTACCTAAGGGACTAGAGAAAATAATTACTCAGCCCATTGCTTCTGTTGTTCTTATTAACATGGTCCTGATTCTCCTTTAGGTCGCAGAAGATTGCCCAGGACCGCCTAGAAAGGTAGGAAAGTAATCCGTTTTACAATAAGCTTGGAATATGCTTTTCGTTACAGGGAAGGTTGGGGGGTGCATTGTCAAACTTGTTTTTTTGTTTGTTTTTTTTATGACGACTTTAATCTTGCAGGTCTGAAAGGCGTGCACCCTTGTTATTGTGCCAAAGTCTGGAGACGCCGTTAATCTTAAACAGAAAGGGAATCCTTAGCTGGGGTTTTTTTTTGTTAGGTTTTTTTTTTTTTTTTTTTTTAAAGATTGACAAAGATTGCAGTGGGGTGTAAATTCTTTCGGGTGAATTGGGTTGTTTTTTTTTTCCCATTTTGATACAGTTTTAATCCCTATGCCGGGAGCCCCAAAGCATTGTACACAATTATTTAAAAAACAAACAAACCAAAAACCCCTCCCCAAACATCATAGACCGTAGAAACATTCACATCTGCTAGTGCAGGATTTCTCTCTGCTTCATTGACGCTAATGCAGTGATAGCAGTAAAGCTAAATTACCTCCGCTCGCAGAGCCGGGGATCTGAAAGCTTGTTGTACCCTGGGGCATCAAACTGGGAGGGGGTCTGTCTATCAGCTAAGGGCGGGATTTTTCTATTCCAGTCTGGCAGCCACAGTTCCTTTTGCTTAAAACCCAGTGCTGGACTTTCATTCTGCTAGGTGTAAATATGCCCTTAACAAATTAAAAAAAAAGTGAGGGGTTTTTTTTCTTCCTAAAAAATTTTTTCTACTCCTTTCTTTTTTAATAAAAGGAGAAAACCTTTATTATTATTGATATTGGGTTCATGAGTGCTTCTAGGGCGAATCACTTCTATAAATGTGCAGCTGGAAATAATGAATCCACTAAACAGCACACATGCTAAAAATGCAAATAATAAAAACCCATAATCGGGTGCCCTGGAATATAGAGAAAATCTATTTAATAATTGGTGACATTTTTGCTTCCTTTTTCTGTTTTATTTGTTTTTTTTTGTTTTGGGTATGGGGGGGTTTGGTGGGTTTGCATAAACTGTTATTCTTTTATTGTATTTTTATTGTGGTTGAGATTTTAGTTGATTTCAATTTTGACAATATATTATAAATTGGATCAGTGGTCTTTTTTATTTTACTATATGTATTTAATTAGTTGTATTTGATATGAGTTTGTATTCTGCTTTGAACTGGCTTTGGGTAAAAATGTAGAATTTAAATTACATAAGAACATAACATATGCCATACTGGGTCAGACCAAAGGTTCATCAAGCACAGTATCCTTTCTCCAATGGTGGCTGGTCCAACACTTAAGTACCCAAATGTTAAATAGATCATATGCTATGAATGCTGGCAACAAGCAGTGGCTATTCCCTATTGATTAATGGCAGTTTATGGATTTCTCCTCCAGGAACTTAACCTTTTTTAAACCCAGCTATACTAACTGCATTAACCACATTCTCTGGCAACAAATCCAGAGTTTAATTATGCATTGAGTGAAATAATTTTCTCCATTTTTGTTTTAAATGTGCTACTTTCTAACTTTGTGTCCCTAGTCCTTGTATTATCCAAAAGAGTAAATAACCAATTCACATTTACCCATTCAAGTCCTTTTGTGATTTTGTAGACCTCTATCATATCCCCACATAGCCATCTCTTCTGGAGTCTGAACAGTCCTGACCTCTTTAACCTTTCTTCATAGTGGAGCTGTTCCGTTCCCCTTATCATTTTGGTTGCCCTTCTCCATTGCAACTATATCTTTTTTTAGATGCGGTGACCAGAATTGTACACAGTATTCAAGGTGCGGTCTCACCATGGAGCGATACAGAGGCATTATGACATTTTCCATTTTATTCACCATTTCCTTCCTAATAATTCCCAACATTCTGTTTGCTTTTTTGACTGCCACTCTTCCTCCTCCTCCCACCCCTCCCCCATTACAGTCCCTGGTGGGATAAATTAATCTGTACCTGGAACATCTGTATGTGTGTGTCAGAACTGGTGGGCAGGGCAGCTGCTTTTCTCTGTTTTGAAAGTGAAATGTGTGTGTGAAATCTTTTGCCATTTTTTTTTTTTAATCTGCATTATGAACAAGTGAGACTGATATAGAGATGAGAAACCTGGCCCAGAGCCAACTCCAGCTACTTTAACTGTACTGTTAATAGCCTCTAGCCTCTTCCCCTTATCATATTGCAGCCTTATTCAGTAAACTAATGAGTGGGAGACAAGTGATAACTGTGGCTGACTAATCAAGTCAGGTCCTGGGTGCGGTTTTTTCCACAGAATTTTCTTTCTGGCATTTTAATGCTCAAATCTTCCAATAAAATTTTGCAAATAAAATTAGCAGTTTTCAAAAGTGGTTTATCTTTTTTCCCCATAATGCTCTTGCCCAGCTAAATGCATATGGTTCCTGGTTACAGTGTAAATGTATTTCTGTCCAATAGTTTTATTTTCCCTTTTAACATTCTTTTAATCCAGGTAATCCATTTTGGACTGGCTGACCGGTCACGAAAGTTGGGACATACGTTTCAAATTAAATGAAATTATGTAGTATGTATTAAAACCTTTACAAGGGCAGGTATGATCCCATATCATTTCCTAATCTGCTCACTCCTCCACTTATAGCGCTCTGTGATTTTGGGCAAGTCACTTTGTGGCTCTGGACCTCAGTTTACATAACTATAACTTGTGCACTGATAAGATTGGGCTGTTCTCTTTTCACCCTTTTGGGGAATAGCAAGAGTCCCCCTGTCTCACTCTTGCCTTGAACGAAAACTGGAAAGCAATTTACAAGTTTAGCACAGTAACAGGCCGATGCAATACTGTGTGCTGCAGCTAGTGCACGGCTCAACTCACGATTGAATATACGCAGTCCAGGCCATGTATATTGTGCTGGTAGCAGGAGAAAACAGACGCTCCTAACCCACACGGACAACTACACGTCTGGGCACCTGATGCCGAGGGAGGTGCTAGGGAGACACAGTTTCCCCCAGTGCCTCCTTTATACCGTGGCATCTCATTTAAATATTAGATCGGGTGGGCGCTCAATCATTAGTGCCTATTTTACGCGCGCCGATATTGCATCGGCCTGTTACTTTTACTAAACTTGTAAATTGCTTTCCCTTTTCCTCTGGTTTGTTCAAGGCAAGAGTGAGTCAGGGGACTCTGCCACTCCCCAAAGGGGTGGAAAGAGAACAGTACAATCTTATCAGTGCATAAAACAAAACCTAGAAAATTCAAAAGCAATTTACAAGTTTAGCACAGTAAGGGTCTTTGTGGCAGCAACTGTGAGGAAATAATATATATATATAACATTTTGTTTGTTTTACTGATCAGGTCAGTCTTTCTCAGCTATTCATAACCGATATTTATTTTCTTAGTTTTTGTAGAATGACTTAATCTCTGGTATTATCTACAAATCTGTTCATTAAGCAGATGTGTGTTTCTAGTCTTTGTCATTGCCATTAAAATGTGAGCAAACCTCACTAAAGAGAGCTACCCTAAGGTGATTTGAAATCCTGATTATCTCAAGAGTTCTCAGCTTTAGCTATTTTCATGGAATTGCCTGGTTAAAACTGTTAATTACTTTTTCTTTTATTTCTTTTGTAGAGCTGAATAACAGTAATTGGGCCAGTCCTAGTAGTTGCTCTCTTTGTGCTTATTCAGAGGTTTGGAGAAAATGTGTGCTAAAATAGAATTGAAAAGGAAAAACTGCTTAATTATTTTTTTATGTTGTGATATGTTGATATGTTAGTGAATTAGTGTGATAGGCATCTTCCCGTTTCATGTTACTGGTCTATGGCCCTGCATTGAACGTTTTGGCCATTGATAATCTCTGGGGATATTTTGCAGCCCCAGATATGAAAGGATACTATCCTGATGCCTTTTGGCATGATGTCGCCTCAAGCTGCTGGTGTCTGAGCCCTGTGAAGCTGTGTTAGCTGACTGCTCATCCAGCACCTTTTTCTCTGTCTCTCTCTCTGTCTCCTTGAAATCTTGGATTTGTTTGTGTGCACCAGGTTCCCTCCTCTCTGAACTTGCCACAGCTCTGCCAGCGGATCCTGGCTGCCCGCACATGTGAGCAAATAAAATTGGTAGGGCTGGGGAGGGGAGTGACTGCCACTAACAGGCCTGTTCTCTGGTGTGGCAAATGATCCATCTGATCTCCAGACGGGTCCCGGGCACTTGCAGCCGATGTGGGGCACTGATACCCCGTCAACCCGTGTGGGCTGCCCTGTTTCTAACTGGGGCTTTGCGTGGCCGGACAAGTTGTAAGGCCGTTCTGCGTTTTAATTGGGTTAATGCTATTGTGGCCTGCGAGATGCTGAAGTAAATGGCTTGTTTAAAAATTGATGCTTCTCGCTTTCATGCACCGTGGAGGAGTAGTGTAACTTAACTTCCCCCCCACCCCTCCTTGTTGGCAGCTCTTCCAGACCTGGCACGTTCATCCTTGCCTACTGCTGGAGGCTTAATCTTCGTCTTGGATTGTGTTGTTTTTTCTCTCTCTCTCTCTGTCTCTCATTGTTAGCTCGTGAAAGCTGGACAGAAATGTCCATCAGTAATTACTGAGCTGCTTGTCACCGCCTCTGTGGGCTGTGCCTTGGGTAGGGGAGGCACAAGGGGGCCGACCCAGTGTGGACCATGGGGGCCGCACTGCCTTACGGTGTGCGAACAGGTAGCAGGGACAAGATCACCTCTTGTGCAGGTAATTGTTTTCAGAGATGACTCTATAATGGTGAAAAACAATAGAACCCAGAATAACATATGGCTACTAAGGTTTCCTATGGAGGGTGATTCATCCCAATTCTTTATGGTCTGTGGAGGGTGACTTAAGTGCAGAGAGAGGAGGGCAGGAAACACAAATACCAACTGTCATAAAAGCAGACTGGGAGATTTCAGCAAAATAAAAATAAAATATTAGATGCCTCGTTCAGGCCCTCCACTTGGCCCACAGAAACTTTAGATCTAGAGCACGTTCAGCCACTGATCCTCTGTTCTGGAACAGCCTACCCAGGGGATGTCAACTGCACAAAGAGTTGAAGTTTCGTAAGATGATTAAAGCATGGTTTATTTTGCATCACTTAGCAGTTATAATGTGGTTGTGCTTGCAGGGACTGAGAGGGAGAGATGGAAACATTTATTTATTTATTTATTTATTTGACAGCTTTTATATACCGGTATTAGTAGGGACATCATACCCGTTCACAAATGAACAGCAGGACTGAATTACATGATAACAAGGGAGCGTAACTGGGAGGGGGATAACTTGAGAACAGCATGGAAGGAGAGGTTAAAACAACAAGAGATAACTCTGTAGAGGCTTACGATACATATTTCCTGGGCAAATTTTGAGGGCTTTGAACGGACTAAGATTAGGGGATGTCTTGTTTGGGGTTTTTTTTTTTTAATGCATAGGTTTAGTAAGTTTAGTTTAACCTACTCTTATTGAACAGATAACAATTACAGATGCACAGTCTGCATTGAGTTCTTTAGCAGACCAAGTGTGTGACAACAATAGAAGGTACAGATTTTAATCATTTTGTTCTGATTTCCCTCCAACCTCCTCCCTCATTATCAAAATGTCATAATCAAGAATGTTACAAATGTTTCCCATGAGCTTAAGTTACCTTCTAAGACAACAGCTGGATTCCTAACCATTGAGTATCAGACTATGTGATATGTGGACTAGAGATTGAATGTATGCGCCCCCCCGAAATGGCTAAAATCTTTCTCCTAGTCTTGGGGGACCAACGGGATCAGTCTCCTTCCATTTGCATGGTTTTGTGAAAAAGATTTCGCCATTGCCAATAGGAAGGTGCTGTTGGGGATTTCCATTGAGGTTTAGTAAATTTAAGTGGATATATATGTTTGTATTTGTACATTGTGATTGCATTTTGTAAATTGCTTGAAGGGACTCATAGAGGTGATCAGTAAATATATAATATGTACAATTTTTATTTGCACTGATTTCCCCAAATAAATACTCTCCTTTTATTCGCCTCTAGCGGCCCTCGGGTATACAGATATATTTACTTTTGCTCAGGGCTAGTGCAGGTCTGGACTGGAACTTTGCTACAGCAGCACAACTCCTATTACTTTCTATGTAGGTAATTTTGAAAGGTTTTAAATTAAAAAAAAAAAAAAACATAAAAAAAATTTTTCTTGGTATTTTCTATTAATGTAAGGTGCACCATAACAGATTATACCTATATAATCCATTCATCAGTGCATCTTTTCAGTTTTCACCCGTACAGCACCTGTAGCTTTGTACAGGTCTCTGGTGAGACCCCTGCCTTGAGTAACAATGCTCAGGCCTGGAGGCCACGTCAACAAAAGGACAATGATGAAGTAGAGGAAATGCCAAGAAGTGTCCCCAAAATGGGACATGGCTTGCACTATATTAGAAGTCATACCCAGAGACGGTGAAGGTAGTAAAGATGTACTCTCCTGAAGAAAGAAGAGGCAAGAGGAAATATGACACACACATTCAACTATCATGCAGGTTTTAGTAGGGTATCGTAAGGATGCGTGTTCCATAGAAAGTAATGCTTGAGGACAAGATGTTGTCATATGAAGTGGAAAGGAGAGAGGCTCAGGAAGAGTGAGAGGGACTACTTTCTCACTGAGAGGGTGCTGGTCATCTGTTACAGACATGCAGTGAACAATAACAGGAGCCAAAACTGGCAGAATTCAAGCTTGTAGGGGGATAGACATAAAGAGAACTTACTGTATCTGAATTAGATCACATCAAGTGCTCTTCCTTGGTCCAATTCTCTAGCCATCCAGACAAAAAAATCAATCAGGTTTGTCAGACAGGTCCTTCCCCTGGTGAATCCGTGCTGCCTCGGGTCCAGCAACCCACCGGATTGTAGATAGTTCACTATCCTTTCCTTCAGCAGAGTCTCCATTAATTTTCCCGCCACAGAGGATAACGGGCCTGTAGTTTGCAGCCTCCTCTCTGCTCCCACTCTTGTGAAGCGGTACCAACACCGCCCTTCTCCAATCCCGCAGCACCACTCCCGTTTCCAGGATCTATTGAACAGGTCCTTCAGCGGACCTGCCAGCACATCTCTGAGCTCCCTCAGTATCCTGAGATGTACCTCATCAGGCCCCATGGCTCTTCCCATACATTCTGCTCCATAAACAGTTTCGTCTACCATCCCCAGTGATGGTCCTTCTCCAGGGTCGTCTTTGGTGAACACCGAACAAGTATTTTGTTTAATATTTCAGCCATTTCTCGCCACACACCGCTTCTTGTCCCCTTTCAGTTTCACTATACCACTTCTGACCTCCCTTCTTCCTCTGATGTATCTGAAAAATGCTTTGCCTCTTCGCTTTGCCTCTTTGGCAATCCTTTCTTCCGTCTGAACTTTTGATTTCTTGATTTTTCTTAGCCTCCCTCGGTATGCTTCCCTGTCTTTCTCTTTTTGGGATCCTTTATACTTCTTGAACGCTGCTCTTTTTGCCTTTATTTTTTTGGTCCCCTCCTTTTGAGAACCAGACTGACTTTTTTTTTTTTCTTTTTTTTTTCCCCCTCTTGTATACTTTTCTAACATACAGATTTGTAGCCTTTGCAATAGCTCCTTTTAATTTGGCCCACTGTTGTTCCGCCTTGCCCATCTTCTCTCAGTCTTCCAGTTCTTCCCTCCAAGAATATCTCCATTTTGACATGGTCAGTATATTTTTGAAATTCAAAACTCAGGTCTTGTGTGATTTCTCCTTATCTCATTTGCGATATCAAAACATACTGTCTGATGATCTCTGGTGCTCAGGTGGGAACCTACCCGGACATTAGAGGCATTTTATCCATTTGGGAGCACCAGATTATCACAACCTCCCTTGTGGGCTCCATTACCTTCTGTTTAAGCAGAAACCTTGATTGAATCAATCAATCTCGCCCTCTCCTCCCCCCTCTCCCCCACTCCCACATCTGGCAGATTAAAATCTCCAACATCTCTCCCACCTTTTTAGATGTCTTGGGTCAGATCTCTGTCTAGCTCTTCTGTCCGAATTGGGTGCCCGTAGACCACTCCATTGTAAACGAGAAGTGCCAATTTTTTTTTTTTTTGACAGCTCGCAATGCTACTTCCCTACCCCACATCCCTTGCATTTCAGTTGCTTGGATATTGTTTTTGACACAGAGCTACTCCTCCCCCCTTTTCTGCCCTTCCTGATCAAGTTATAGCTGGGGCAGGCTGAATCCAAATCACTGAACCCCAGGTCTCTGTACGTCCAAGTCCGCCTCCACCGTTTAGGGCCTGCAGGTCCGTGCTTTTATAGCCCAGACTTACAAGCATTTGTGCTCACAGCTTTTCTCCCTTGGTTTCCTGCTCTTCCTAGTCACCTTTTCTGCTGTTTTGAGCTGGCTGGTTTTAGTCTCCTCCCAATTCGTGTTTGGCTTGGAGGTGACACGGCAATTTCTTTGACCCCCCTCCTGGTTTAAATGCCTGGTAATGTCTGCGCTGAATTTCTCACTTAGCAGCCTCTTCTTGGCCAAAGACAAATGTAGACCCTCCTTCCAGTATTATTTTTCAGTGCTCCATACACAGCACCTGCCAGTAGTGCTTCCTGCATGTTCTAGGTGTGGAGGAGAACCTTTACTGTTCAAAGCAGACAGCACTAAAGCAGTAAAAATTAATTTTTCATTCAGTAATTTTTGAAGCAATTTATGTAGGAGAGCTAAGATTATGAAGACATGAATGGGTCACCACTTTTGGTTGGTAGGCCAGGGTGAATGTAGTAATTTGCATTTTGGGAAGCATCTTTCGTGCAAATTGTTGGATAGTTAATTGGAACTTTCTTCTTTCTGCCTTCACATAGTCTGAATGCCAGAAACGTGTACTCGGGACATCAACCCACCCCAGAGGTGTTTGAGTTGAAAAGTGATAAAGCATGTTGAATATTGAGGACCTGTCTGGGTAAAAAGGGGTCGTGTAAAGCAAGTATCTTGCTCCCCATGGTGTACTGTTGCCCTTGGATTTTTGCATCCCAAATGCATGACTCTTCCCTTTTTTTTTTTTTTTTTTTTGCATTGAATCCACGCCTTAAGCTTTTTTCTATTGCTTCTCATTTTTTCTATTCTGCCAGGAGTGGCTCGTATTCAAAAGATTACTCTTACAAGCAGGCACATAACTCGTGCTCCCTTCCCAGGAAGAAAGACAGAATGAGGGAATAATATAATGGGGGGGGGGGGGGGGGGTTTAAGGGAGAACTGGTTGCTTCCCAGTCAAATTTCTCCTTTTGTGTAGATTTTTAATTCGTTTCATTGTATCAATGTGAGGAAAAAACAAACAGTGTATCATTTCTGGAACTTGATGGAAGCATTTTGTAACTTTTTTTTTTTTTTTTTTAATTTCCTTCCTATTCCTTTTCTCCTGCAGCCTTCATAGCTGTTCTTGTCTGTCTCTCTCTTTTTTTTTTTTAACATTGTTTCAAATTTCTCTCTCTTGCCATTCCCTTCCCCACCCAAAAATGAAAACCAAAACAAACACAAACAAAAAAAAAAATAGCAGGCCTGGTTGTGCAAGGTGTTTCCACATCAGAGTGAAAGTGCTGTCACTTCCCTGCCTTCCAGATTCCCTTTACTCCCTGCCAGTAGTTTTAATACGCGACCCCTCTTAAGAAGAACTGTGTGAAGGGAGGGAGAGAATGAATCCTGGTTTTGTTTCGTAATGTAAAAATAATTTGCAGCACTTATTTGCAGAAGGAGGATTTTATTTTTCTTTTCTCTCTCTCCCCCAGCCTGTTCTAGTTCCCCCTTGTTAATATTTCCTAATACGTATTAGGAAATATTAACAAGTTTTCACTGTTTCCTGATGGGTTTTGGGTTTTGCAGCTGGGGAAAAAAAAAAGCATTTGTTTGACTCTCTAAACCTCAAAAGGTACAGGGATCGGCTTCCAGAGCTGGACTAAAAAAAAAACCCCATAAAGGGAGGGGAATTCCACTGTTGATGCAGTAAGAAGGATCAATAACCGTCCTGAGAAGCTCAGGTGAGCTCAGCTTGTGGCCTTTGACCCCCAAAGGTTAGTATGACAGGCAGCTGTTCAGTCACTTTCAGTTAGCCATGTAGACCTCTTGGAGAAGAGTTTGTCAGCCTTCCACATGATCCCCAAATCATGTGCTAGTATCTATCTGCTTCAATTAATTTATTTTAAAGTAATCAGTTGATTTGTTGTTTTTTTTTTTGTAAAAGAAGCCAAGTTCCAGGTGCATGGAGGGCTTGATTCACTTCAAAAAAAAAAATTTTTGGAAGGGGAGAAGGCAGATTGCAGGAAATACTTGGGTATGCCAGGTATCGGCCATCATAAAAGACATTCAGGGCAACAAAACAAAAATAAAATTGCCATGGCAGGAAAAGAGGGGCTCGCCATAGGTGTACCGCTGTCGCCCTGCCCTCATGGATCTGCTTTCCAGGACCTATTCACCATATCTTTTATAACCTCTTGGAATCCCCAGACCCAAATATGCATGCTCCATCCACAAACGGGATCATATTCCTCCTGAACACCTGCTGCCAGTGCACAGTTTTTCCTGTATATTGGTGCTTTTTAACACCTTCAAAAGCTTAATTCTGATCTTTCTCCAAAGAGTCTCAGTAGTTCACAATGTTTTTTGTTCTGTTTTTTTTTTTTTTCAGCTCTTACAGTGCTCATAGTTAGAAATTCTTTTGATTTTTCCTGACATCCATGAATTTGTAATTTGCTTGTGGGTTTCCCACTCTCATTGTGTCATGCATTTGTCAGATATCATTCCCCCTCGTGTATACGGCCAAAAAAAAAAAAAAAAACCACCACCAAAAAAACAAACAGAAAACTGAGCGTTCAGACGCAGGTACACGTCTGCTATTGCCCTTTGCTTCATGGGCAATCCTGGGACAAGAAGGATAAGGTCCCCACAACCATGGGGTAAGAGAACATTTAAAGGGGAGCTTGAAAAAAAAAAACTATAAAAAAAAATAATAATAAAGTCAAAAGGGTTTTGAAACAGTGCAAAATCCATCAGCCTCATATCAGTTAGAAAGATAAGAACTGGAAACAGTCAAAGAAGGAAGACATCTAGGAGTTGTCATCTCAGGTGATTTGAAGGTTAGCATTATGCTCAGTAGTATAAGCGGGCATATCACCAGGAAAAAGGAGGCAGTTTCCCCTTTCTGGGTCACAAGTGAGAATCCACCTTGAGTACTTTTGGTTCTGGAGACTGGACTTTCAATGGGGACATTGACAAGATGGAAACTGGGCTGTGGGAATCCCTTCCAACTGAGACTTCTCCAGCCCCTCCAAACAGGGACTAAAAACTTGCTGGAGGACAGAAGGGAGAAAGGTGTTAAGACCAGAAAAATTCAGATATTCTACAGCCATCAAAGTACGGCAGAGTGCAAATTTTTTTCCTTTACAAAAAGGAAATTTAAGAACGTGGCTTGTGATTGTGAAGTTTCAGGAAGGGAAGGCTTTGAGAAAACATAAGAAAATACTTATTTACTGAGAAGGTGGTAAACACCTGCAATGGGTAGTGGGCCAATGCAGAATTCCAACAGGGCTTGGGACGGAGATAGAGGAAAGTGGTAGGAGCGAGGTTAGGAGGCTGCAGTAATGCAAGCAACTCGCAGTTTCCTTTCTAAAAGAGCCACGATAAAGGGAGAGGTGATGAGGACGCAAGGTGCGGGTTAAGGAAGCAATGATCGCACAACACTGCAGGCCAAAGGGGTAGCTAGGTTGGAACCAGCAGGCTACAACTCACCAGAAAGCACAACTAGATCAATGCTGTAACGTTTTGGTGATCATCAAGTATTGGCCAGTGGCCACAAGGGGACCCAGATGGCTGGATGTTTGGGCAACAGCCTCGCTAGTTTTGGTAGTTTAGTTCATTCCAAAGCGTGGTGGGGGTAGGGCTTGAGTGTTTGGATTTTAGTATGAAAGCCTGTGTGCTCATTTACCCAAGATGATAGAGATTCAAAGAGGAAGAAAACAAAATCTTACTTGAACAAAGAGCGATATCCGGTAAGCAGTCAAGTTTCTTCAGCTGTCAGGTGGGGATACATCTTTAGCAGTGTAAAACAAGAGAGACTGGGCAAACTGGATGGGCCAATTGTCTTGATCCGCTGTCGTCTGCAATGTTACTGTGTTTATTATGTCACAAAAGAACCGATCGTTTAAAAGCATGCTCTCATGCCTCCGCCGGGAGTCAGGACAAGACCTATCCAATTTTGGTTTTCATACCTGCTTTCCCTTATATGAAAGTGTCTTAAGAGAGCACCTCCAACTCCAGACAAGAGCAGGCAAAGCCCAGAGATTTACCTTTCAGGAGATATGCCGGCATGCCTGGCACGTTTCGGCAGTCACCACTTCATGGGTCTTCGGAGCTCTCTTGGATTTTTGTAGAGGGGATTGTCTAAACTCTGTAGAGACTAATGATTTAACTGGATGATGATATCAGATTACACATCAGGAGGCTGCAAAGCACCTGATCCTAAGTAGAATGAAGGAGAGAAAGAAAACCCAGGAAAGTGGAGGAGGAGGAAGAGGCTGCACTGTAAAGGGAAGGGTTAGGTTTATTTATGAAGAGCCTGCCCCTCGTGCCAGCACCTCCTGAACTTCTGCTGGAAAAATTCCCGATCCTTGGACATGCGCATGTAACGCCCCTCTCGGGTTTTTAGTGATGCCAAGGAAAAGAGGGGCCGCACGGAAGAGCCATCCCACCTATGCTGTTGTGTATGTGCGAACGGAGTGAGGGGGTTTGTGGATTACTGCAGAAGATTTTAAAAAGCCCGGGCCTGCACAGGAGAAAGTAATGAGCTGATTGTAACCCTGGCAGAATCCTGAGATTGAATTAAGCTGGACTGCTGTAGCCCGCCAGGGAATAACAAACAAACAACAACAAAAAAAACCCCTCCCCTCTTGCTTTTATTTCTTGAAGATGTCTTTGAACTCTTTGTACTTATCTCAAATCCTTTCACCTGCAGCTGTCTGCAGTCTGTTCCTGCAATGGAAACTTTAATGTAGTCCTGTTCAGTCCAGATATGCAGGCTTTCTCCGGACGGAAGGATGATTATACCCCTCTCCTGGGAGCCTTACAACCTCAAAACGTCCGAGTAGCTGCAAGTAGGATCCACTCCCTACTCCTTTTGTGCTCTAACAGGATCTTTCTTCTCTCCCAACCTTGCAGACTCTGAACAAAAAAAAAACCCGCTTTTCTTTCCTTATGTGGAGAAACCGCATCCCACAATGCAACGGGCTTCTGGATCAACTATGTTGTCGTGAGAGGAAGGGGGGTTCTCCTTAATATCAGCTTATCCTGCAGCTGCTGGGCTCTGCAACAATCTCCAGATCTGTTTTAAGTAAATAACTTTTTTTCTTTTCTGCTCACAGTGGGGAGAGGAGCAATCTGCAACTCTGGAGTGCAGCTTTTCCCAGACCAGCTTGTATGCAATGTCCCTGGGCCAATTATAACACCTCAGAATAAAGTAAGCTCATGAGGTGTAGGGACCCAAGTTAGGGGACCCAGCCACACACACAAATGAGGTTATGACCTAGAGTAGCGTTTCCCAACATACCTATGTTGAGGCACGCCACTCGCCACAAAGCAGATATGGAGAGGACCCGTATAACTAAAAACTGCTACAGCAGCATTGAAAGTCCTACCTGTCTCTCTTCCAAACTTTAAAACATACGGGCCGATGCAGTATGGTGCGCTCGACCGAGCGCACGGTTAGCCCCCGTTTGGCCGTGAGTTTTCCACGCACTAGTAGCACATGTAAAACGCACGGCCAACCCCCCCTCAAAACTAATAGCGCCCGCAACATGCAAATGCATGTTGATAAGCCTATTAGTTAGTCCCGCGCGATCCAGAAAGTAAAGGGGCGGATTTTAAAAGGGCTACGCGCATAAGTTACGCACCAACCATTAAAAAAAAAAAAAACCCTGTGTGCGCCAAGCCTATTTTGCATAGGCTCAGCGGCGCGTGCAAGCCCTGGGACGCGCATAAGTCCTGGGGCGTGTCGGGGGCGGTGCGACGTTCGGGGCATTCTGGGGGGCGTGGCCTCTGGACCAGCCCCCGGGTCAGGTGATGGTGTGCCAGCGGGCCACCGGTGCGTGCGAGTTACCCCTGCCTCGAGCAGGCGTAACTTTTGCGATAAAGGTGTGGGGGTTTTGATAGGGCTGGGGGGGTGGGTTAGGTAGGGGAAGGTGGGGGGAGGCGGCGGGAACGGGCAGCATGCGCAGGGCTTGGCGCGCACAAGGTGCACAAATGTGCACCCCCTTGCGCGCGCCGACCTCGGATTTTAAAAGATACGTGCGGCTACGCGCGTATCTATTGAAATCTGGTGTACTTTTGTTTGCGCCTGGTACGCGCAAAAAAGTATGCGCTCGCACTTTTTTTTAAAAATGTACCCCTATATGTGCAACCAAGCTGCACATTTTACACTCAGAAATTAACTCCTGCCGGCACCGGGAAAGTGTACAGAAAAGCAGAAAAAACTGCTTTTCTGTACACCCTCTGACTTAATATCATAGTGATATTAAGTCGGAGGCTCCCCCCCAAAAAAAAAATTAAAAATCTGTCCGCGGGTTGGAAAACGTACGCTCAATTTTGTCTGCGTCTGTTTTCCAAACCCGTGGCTGTCAGTGGGTTTGACAGCCGACGCCGGTAAAATTAAGCGTCGGCTGTCAAACCTGACAGCCACTGCTTCTGTCAATAAGGAGGCGCTAGGGATGCGCTAGTGTCCCTAACGCCTCCTTATTATCGCGGACCCTAATTTGCATAACCTTGCTTAGTGAATCGTGCGCCCAGGAGAGTGGCTTGGGCTCGCTTCGGGAGAGCGGGCGCTCACTGGCTCTCCTGCACGGATTACTGCATCGGCCCGAAAGCGGGGAAGAGAGGAAGGCAGAGACGCACATGGACTGTGCCCCTGTATGTACAAGTGCAGGAGAAGGGAGAAGTCACAGTGGTGCAGGCAGCTGGCTTGCTTTGTTTCCTTTGCTGCCGCATGTGGCTGGCAGAGTCCTCAATTGCTACACAATGGTCAGAGTGAGTCACACCCAGCGCTCACTGCTCACTGTTCCCTGTCTCACTCAGCCTTGGAGCTAAGACAGAGGCTGAAAGGAGACTTGAGGAAGATAAGGAGGTGCTGTGTGCAGTGTATGAGCTGCATAAAGTGGGCCCTAGCTGTCTGTGCCTTGCATGTGGCCCATTAAATACCACACTCTGGGGCTCATGCTATAGCTAGGAGGAAGAGGCACGCATGATTACACATATCAGAAGAGAGCTCCTCCATGTTTGAGCCACTGCTGGTGCCTCTTGTTCCTGCGAGGTGCTAAAAGCAGTATCCAGATGCTGGTCTGGAACTGCGCATCAGGCAGTGGTGACTTTTTATTTTTCCGTGGCACACTTCATCAAGTCTGAAGGTACACTGGTTGAGAAGCACCGACCTAGAGGGCAGATGTCTACCTAGAAGAAGAGGAATCAAAAGATCAGCTCTGTGCCCTGCTTGGCCTCCCTCAGGCATGGCCTGTACATGGTGTCTGGAAGACTTAACCTTCTTCACCAGCAATGCTTCTTGACCTTGAAGCTTCTGGTTTCCTAATGGCCAGGGCTTGGAAGGCACCTGCATAAGCTCCACTGATGGTAACTGAATGCATTCTCTTGGCACTCTGACTGAGAGCTGCATGTTGCTGCTCCATACATGCCACATGTTATCGGTGTATGTCACTTTGGTAGCCTCACCAGACGCATGCATCTGGGCAGTATGTTGAGCCTGGGATTCTGTTGAAAAGTCACCAAAGGACACTGCAGTTTAAACTGTTGTATTTGGTGCTCTCATATCTCCTTGCAGACTCCCACAAATTCTCTAAAGCAGAGCTTTCCAAACTTTTCATGTTGATGACACACTTTTTAGACAAACATAATTTCACGACACGGTAATTCAGTCTACTAGTAAACCAGAGGTTAAAGGTTAAACGAACAAAACATATTTTGACAATTTATGTATGTTTCCTTAAATATATACATAAATAAAATGTTTCACGACACAACCTATCTCATGAAAACCTTAAATTTATATTAAAAATATATATTCCAAGATTCATGTTATTGTTATAATTTATGAGAAACAATAATAAAACAAATTGTCTGTCCCCCACACACTCATCTCTCTCCTCCCCCCAGCACATGTCTGGCCCCCACACACTCATATCTCTCCCCCTCAAGCACATGTCTGTCCCCCCAGCACGTTTGCCCCCCACTCACTCATCTCTCTCCCCCCAGCACATGTCTGGCCCCCACACTCATGTACCCTCGTCTTTTTGATTGTTGCCAGTTAAGTGCTTCACTCCCTTCCATGATCACCAGACACTGCTGCTTGCAGTCAGTACTCCTCATGGCCAGGCCTCATCGGCAGCAGCAGCCAATGCAAGGATGGCTGGGCTCGTTCCACCCACCAAGCCCCCCAAAAAAAACGCGATTGACAGCAAAAATCACCCAATAATAAGCAACCCATAAACTGAAAAAAAAAAAGCCCAAACTCGCATCAGAGTTGACCGGGCTTGCGCGACACACCTGCACACTGCAGGCGACACACTAACGTGTCCCGACACACAGTTTGGAAAGCTCTGCTCTAAAGGTTGCAGCTACAGGCTGACTTGCACAGTGAACCCTTTTCTGGCTTTCTGGTTTACTTTTGAGTTAAAGCAAGAGAGACATTCAAGGTGATAGAGGACGATGGCTTTCTGTCCCCAAAGGCCTGTGAAGTTTCCAATGCCACATCCACCTTTTAGTTGTTGTGATGGTAGAGTAAGCTTCCCTTGAATTTATGTCTTGTACCCTCCTTGCCTGGCTAGTCAATAAAGATGAAGGCTGATATGGCGCTAGGCACTGTATATAGAAAAAGTGAGCAGTGACTGGGGAGTTCTTGAAATGGCCAGTCTGTAAGAGGAATCCATTCTCCCTGTCTGATGTCAGTGGCTTTGAAATCCTTTGTTCTGTACCTATCTGGGAGGCCAATGAACCAAACCGCTTCGCAAATTTAGTCATGTGTTAAAATGTCAAATATGTGCATGTTTCATTTTGCATAACTTAACGCTATTTGCTGTTTTAATGTCTAATTTTGTTTGCAAAACTTCTTCACAAAATTTAGGATAAACAGCTAATGAGCTTGAAGATCTTGCAAATTGGTTTATTAGTGATGCAGCAGGAGTAAAATTTCATGTAGAATTTTGCATAAACATTTTTTTGTAAAACTTAACTATACCACAAGGAAATGTAATCTATTTTTTATTTTTTTAATGATTGCAATAAAGTTCAATTTCACATGGGCTTTATTGCAATAGGAGTATCACAGAACGAATTTGCATTTCATTTAAATGAGTTGGTGCCACTTGAAAAACTTTGTTCAGGGCTAGATCAAAGTAACTGCTAGTTGCCTTGTGGTTTATACTGGCCCCTGGGTCTCTGACTTGGATATCAGTGGGATATAAATACAGAATTTGAGTTACACGTGGACAACATTAGGTCAACAGATGATAGAATTAAATATTGTAAAAAAAAAAAAAAAACCAAAACAGCAAGTGTTCGTCTTTCTTACGCTGATTGTTTTATTAAGCACTACCAAATTCCAGATGGAGCTCTCAACTTACATGTGATAACTTTCTTAAATGCATGAACTTAGGCAAAGTTCAGTGCTACAGGAAATAGAAAAAGAACTCCTAAATGTGTGTTAGGTTTCCTAGAAGTAATTTTTGTCCTCGTCCTCTGTGATTCTATCAACCACACATTTTTTTTTCTGTGAAATGTTTAGTTCTGTCCTCTCTCTCCCTTACCACCGGGGGACTTCTGCAAAGTGTGCTACTGCTTCTTTGAGAAAGATGAGGCTCCTGGGCTGGGAAGTGGTTGCTGGCGTGGCTCATGTGGTTTTTCCAGACAATGGTGGCCTCATAAGTGCATGCCTAGATAAGGACAGGTAAAAGTCGACATTTAAGAAATGTTGTCACTGACTAGAATGACTCATGGTATATCAATGGCAGACAGCAGCTGCTTTTGCTAAAACATAATATAGTTCAGAGCATGAAATAGACATTTCAGGAAACTCTTCTTACACAATCATGATTCATAGGCTATAATACATTATGTTCAATTATCTGTTATACATAAAATATAATTTAGAACTCTTAGGTTGAGACTGAAAACCTGCTTCCAACCTCTGGACAGTGTCTTCTAATACAATCTCTTCTCATTGGCTATGATCTCCTTCAGTAGTGACCACCGTTCTGGTAGAGGTCAACTCCCACACCCTTCCCATGCTTATAGTAGGGATGTGCAGAGGGACCCCATATGTTGCATTTGGGATTCGTATTCGTCGGGGGGACAGATATGGTGCATTCGGCAAGGGGGGCCCCCGATACGTTTATACGTTAATTCTTATTCGTTTCCAGGCTAAAATTAAATTAACTACAACCCCCCCTCCCCCCAAGACTTACCAAAACTCCCTGGTGGTCCAGCGAGGGGTCCAGGAGCCATCTCCTGCACTCACACCCTCTGCTGCCGGTTTCAAAATGGCGCCGATAGCCTTTGCCCTTACTATGTCACAGGGGCTACAGGTGCCATTGGTCAGCCCCTGTCACATGATAGGAGCACAAGATGGTGCCGGCCATCCATTGCTCCTACCATGTGACAGGGGCTGACCAATGCATCGGTAGCCCCTGTGACATAGTAGGTCAAAGGCTGTTGGCGCCATTTTGAAACCGGCATCCGAGGGGTGTGAGTGCAGGAGATGGCTCCCGGACCACCAGGGAGTTTTGGTAAGTCTTGGAGGGGTCAGGAGGGTGGGGGGTTTGTTTTAAATTGGCTCCTTTAGACGGCCGAATAATTCGGCAAAGATTTGTTGTATTTGTGGGGAATCGCGATACGTTTCGCTTCCCCACGAATACAACGAATAAGGCCCTATACGTTGCGGATTACCAATTCGTAGGGAACGAATGTACATCCCTAGCTTATAGTATGCGGTCTTATCCCGGCCAGCTTGTGGACCATGTCTGCCTCCCATCTCTCTCCACTTGTGTTTGAGGTCCTTCACCTCCCTGGGTGCTGCTCTGATGCTGCTGACAGCAGTCTGCCCGTTGGTGGTTCTAGAGTATTCCCCCACAGAACTGTCAGAAATGTGAGCGTACATCATAGACCAAGACCAGCATAAGAAACATGGGGGTAACCTGCACAGTGCGGCAGATACTACCATAAGAAGCTTGCTGGGCAGACTGGGATGGACCATTTGGTCCTTTTCTGCCATCATTACTAAGTTGCTATATATGTTAGTATATTGCAAGGGTTTCTCTTTGCTTTGCCTACCCGTTTCCAGTAACCCTTGGAGCATCTGTGACTAATCGGATGGTCCCTAAAGGCAGAGATTTGCCCAGGGTTCTGGAAACTGGAAGCAATGATCTGGTCCAGATTTAGAAGTTTCCGCAGGCTTTGTGAGGATGTAGGTTCTTGGATGTATCCTCAGTTCATTCACCCTGTGCTTCTGGTGTCAAGTATGTCAAGGTAGAGGTTGTGTCCAGATGGTTCTTATATTTTATTTAACCCCATTTTGCTGCCCGGGTGCAAGTAGGTACCTCACACTTGCCTGCTGGGGCACCTGAGGTTTCTAAAGATAGCAGAGATCCTGGGGGAGATTCAGCCTTTCTGTAGGATTAGTGGGAATTGTAGTCCCTTGATAAGGATAATAATTAGTGGTGCTCAGACCCAAGATGGCCGCCGCACCATGAGCACGGAAGCGATTGAGCTCCACGTCTTTTCCTTTTAAAACTTATAAGTTTCTTCTTTGACTTATTTCCACTTAATGCCACATACAAAACGAAAAGCAAGGATCCGAGAGGTCCTTGCTTCCATGCCAGAGAGTTCCTACCGTCAGACGCGAATCGAGGAAGCGTTCCAAGTAGTGCAGTCTTTGCCGGAGAGCGGGGCCGCTGGTGAAGATGGCGGAGAGCGGTTGCCTTTCACCCTGGCCGATGAAATATCTCTCAGCCCCGGCGAGCCGACAACTCCTTCCATGCCCTGTAGACCCCTGATTGAAGGGGGGGTGGAACAGCAGATACAGGAGACGCCGATTCAGCCAGTCGAAAGATCAGAAGACTCCCAGAGAAGAGGTATGGATTCCAAACCTGCTTCGGTGAGTTCTGTTAAATCAGACTCCAGGGAGGGAGAGGCAGAATTTAGGCTCTAAGAGCCCGGTGTTAAAGGCCTTCTAGACAAAGGAGGTGAGGGGAAAGGTATACAAGTATTGTTGAAATATCCCTTAAGAGTGCCTGAAAAAATAACAATTGAAGAGATTTGGAAGGCCCTGACCACAATGAATATGGCTATAATTGACTTGACAAACGCTGTTAAAGAAAATATGGGAAAGACTAATCTTTTGGAGTCAAAAATTCTAACTGTTGAAAAATCCCTGGTAGAAAATGAAAAAGAAATTAAAGAGATTAAAGAAATACAGATTAATCTTATAAAATCAGAATCCTTTGTTGAAAGGAAGATGGATTTTTTGGAAAATCTAATAAGAAATTACCTCAGAATACTAAATTTCCCGAAAACAAGATGGATGCCATTGAAAGATTTGATAAAGAGTTACTTTATTAACATTTTGGCTTATACAGAAAAAACGTTGCCAGCTATTTCCAAATTGTACTATCTACCAGGAAGACAAGAAAAAGAGAAAATACAACAACAAGATCAATCAATGGAAAATATTACCCCAAGAGATAATTTAACAGAATTTTTGGAGAACTCTTTTGAAGCAAAAATTGAAGAAAGAGCTACAGTTTTTATTACCTTTCTCCATACATCAGAGAGGGATGAAGTTCTAAAGAGATCCTTTAAGAAGCAATCAGAACTTTTCTATGGCTTTCAAACACGAGTCTTCCCAGACATTACGAAGAAAATTCAAGAGAAAAGAGAGGATTTTCTGAAAATGAGAAATGAGATTGTGACCAGGGGAGCCAAATTCCACCTTAGGTACCCTTGCCGCTGTGTGCTGATCTATCAAGACAACAAATATATTTTTACAGAGATAGAACAACTGCGGGTATACCTGGACTCCCACTCTATATAGTTCTAGAAGAGTAGGCTATTGTAAATGATAACTGCACTATTACGATGTGTCTGCATTAATACTTTTGAAAAATGTTCATACCTATCACTCCGTTTTGAAATGGGTCTCCATTTTTCTTATAATGAATGTTTCTTGAATTATGATGAGAATTGATATTTGGTGTTCTGTATAATAATCCATGCTTTTCCTTCATATTGTTTCAATGTAATTTGAATAATTTGAAAATTTAATAAATACAAAATTAAAAAAAAAAAAATTAGTGGTGCTTTACCTGGTAATACTTGTTAAGAACACTGGTAGCATCCAGAAAACAGCAATGAGTGACCAAACATGAATAATGGAACTCACTGGAATCGGCAATGAAAAATTAGTACCCTACTTGAAGTGGTGTAACCTAGTGAGACTGATACTCACTCAGAAAGAAATATTAAGAGGATAAACTTGTCCCTAAATCCTATCAGGAGTCCAGGACTTGAGAGTCCATACCAATCGGACTATTTATTAAAAAGCCAAGTCTTATAAGCTTACCTGAATGTCAAATATTCACAAATTTGCCTTAGCTCATTTGGATGGAAGTTCGAAATGGTTGGGCCAAACCATTAAAAGGATGTTTTGGGGGTTTTTTTTTGTATCTGCATATTTAACATCTGAGATACAGACAGATAAAGGAAGGTAGAGTAGTTTATAAAGTCCCACTATAGACTTTAGCTGCGATTACTCCATCTCCCAGTTCCTGGACTTGGGCGTTCTTCCTCCTGGTGATAGGCAATACCTCATACCCTGGCACCGATGCCCATATTCATTATTAACTCAGAATAATCAGTGCTGTTCAGCCTGCAAGCAGACCTCTCTACTTAACCTCCATGCACAAGTTTTCACAGCTTAGAAAGTCGAAGGCACTGCCTTGCACAATATATGCACTTTTCCCTGTTAAAAGTTGTCTCATGACAGCTTTTGAAAAAAACATCAGCGTATTTCCATATTTAGGTGCATGTTTTATATCTTACTAGGAAGAATCTGTATTGCGGCATGCAAAGCCCATTGGGTTCTGTTGGGTAACTCCTTCCAGGTGATCCAGACTGGCCGCCCTGGGAGATCAGCTGCTGGGCTCGATGGACCCTTGGTCTGACCCATCCATGGCGCTGCTTATGTTATGTTCTGAGTTAATTCTTTCATCCTGTATTGGGTGTGATGTGCAGCCCCTGGTACAGAGAAGCACAAAACGTGACTCTTCCAGGTTCCTTCTCCCTCCGCAATTCAGACTGTCCCTGTTTTGATCCCTGGCTTTAAACCTTTTCTTTCCCACCACCAAGGAAACCTTCTGTGCTTCTCCCAGGCTTTCTCAAATTCTTCTACTGATTTTTTTTTTTTTTTTGCCTCATTTCTTTCTCATCTGATGCCTAAGACTGCCTCCTTTCAGTGGCCTCAAATTTGTCGTATCTTAAGATTTATTATTTTTTTTTTTTTTAAGAAAAAGCTTTCATTTCTGTGGCAGAATATAAGTTAAAAAATAAAATAAATAGGAGGTTTTTAATGTCTCGGTCCTGACTATTTTATTCCATTGAGGTCCTGTGAAGAGAAGGAAAAAAAAATGAAATCCCCCCCAGTTGAGTAAAATAAGTTTTTACAGGAAGCAAATAGCTTTTAGTGGTGGTGGAGGGGGCGGCGGCATTAGAGCTGAGATTTTATTGAGGTGCTGGCAGGTAACAGCTTTCCTTTTCTCATTCAAAGGGGGCAGGAACAATAGGGGCTGTTTGGAGTCGGGACCTGCCCTGCCAGCCTCTGCCTTTCCTGAGATGCCTGCAGGTCAGCAGATGGCTGCCGGGACTCCTCCTGGACTCGGGCTGTGTTTTACTTCGCAGGCAGTAGAGTTGCTGGGCTCCTGTGAGGGTTTTCAGGTGAGAGAGAGCACAGAGAAGCTGATGGGGGGGGGGGGGGGGGGGGGGGGGAACATGGCTTTACTCTTTTTTTTTCTTCTCCTCCCTTCCGTTTCTCACTCTCTTCCTTTCTCTGTTTTTCAGTCCTTTCTTACTCCTCTTGCCTGTCTCCCATGCCCTCCTATCTGTCCTGTTTTAGCCCAGTCCTAATCTTTTGATTTTTTTTAAATTCTTTTAGGTTCTTTCAGATTGATGTTGTTAATTTAGGAGACACAAAAATCCTTAACCTGCAGCAAGGATCTGAGGAGGGGGGGAGAGACTTGCCTCTCTTTACAGGTAGGACCACCTTCGTCCTCTTCTGCTGCAGCCGTTCATAGTTTTTTGCATGGTTTGCAAATGTTTAGAGCAATGCAGTGGATCTGGGAGTATTGCACTGCTTTGTTGCTCCTGCGCACGCTTTTTTTTTTTTTTTTTGTTTCTTTGCAGGGGAGGGGGGAGGGGGGGGAGCCTGACAGCCGATGGTATAATTCACTTTTTGTATAGGTAAAGGCATCCCATGGAGGAGGGGTGAGGGTTTCATCAACCTTCTCCCCCCCCCCTTTTTTTTTTTTTTTAAATGGACACTGGCCGTGGGCAATTAGGAGGAAATTCAGTCCGGGAGGCCAAGCTACCAAACTGCCCTCCGTGTCATCTGCAGACGGCTTCCCCTGCGTTTCTTTTCTGCTTTCCTTAGCACAGGTGAATTGGATGCAGCTTCGTCCATCCGGGTGCGATAAAAGCAGGGCTAGTCAGTAACCCCACCCTGACTCCATGAGGGGGATCCCCCATAAATCTGGCTGGGTACCCGTGCCAGTCTCCAAAAAGCCCAGAGTTTGAAAGGCTTTGTATATCACTGCGTTAGACCATTTGAATGGGTGAATTGGAGAGTTTGTTTTAACTTAAAAAATACCTTTCACTTATCATTGGACGAGACCCGTATTTCACTTCTGGCCACTTCTTTAGAGAGTATGCAAAGTGAAACATCAGGCTCCGTCTAGCCAGAGCAGAGATGAGCTGCCTTCTTCTGACCTCTGTCTTGCCTGGCAGACCCGCTGGTATTTCCTCAGTGGGCCACTCTGCAGCCCTGCTGCTCTGGGATACTTTACTTCTGAGGACAAGTTTATAAGAGGGAAAAGGGGGTTTTATTTTTTTTAGTTGAGATCACAACCAGGGTTGCCAGCTGTCAGTATAAAATTAGAAACACGCATGTCTGTAAGATGTCTTTTTGGAAAACCTGATGAGAGGCTGGTCCTGAACTGTCTCCAGTGCCTGCGGATGTGCAGTGCTTGGGGTTCGGGGGGGACTACGTCTGGGTGCGTGAAGGAGGGAATCTCTGCGTAGTGGGTCCAGCTGTGCACAAAATGGCAATGGGGGAAAAAGCGTCTGAAAAAAAAAAATTAGGTTACTAATAAAAATCTGGCAGACTGTCAATAAATTAAAAAAAACCCAAAAACTTTCAGGGGTTAGCAACCCAGGTTGACCCGCTCCTCTGCCCTTGAAATTCCAGTGAGGAGTGAGCCGCACAGGGCTGATGCCTTGCAGTATACGATGAGCATAGAGAAAAGTATTTTTTAATGAGTTTGTCAAGAAACCAAAATTGTTTTGTTTTTGCGCTGTTGCCCTAGGAAGGTTCTGCTGCTAGACCAAAGTGTCTGTTTGAGAAACCTGTTCTCTTTATCTTAAATTAATTTAGTTTGGACTCCTGGTTCTTGTTTGTCTTTTTGCACATTTTGCCTTTAATAGTTTGCGGCTTACTGTCGTCGTCTTTTTTTTTTTTTTTTCCCCTTGGAGTCTAATATTGTGTTTTATTTTTATTTTTTTTTCCTTTAATCCAAGAATATATAAAAATAATCTATAGATATATGTACATATATAACCTAAATGACAAGAGAATTCAAGCACTCTGAGAAGGAAGTGATTAGGAGTGAAGAAGGTTGATGTAGGAGCTGCGGTGATGAGTTGGGTAGGGGGGGCAAGACACAGTTATCTACCAATGATTGAAGTACTATACCTAGGGTTTCTGATTCTAGGAATTGATAAAATGCAAATTTAGGAGTTAGTTTTTCAGGGAGTTAGGTGGGCACCAGAATAGGCGTTTAGTGGTGGTTTTGTGCCGCAAATTAAAATGTAATTTTAGGGGAGGCTTTTTCCCCTAAATAATTTGAAATATATCTTTGGAATACTAAATACAGGACACTTTGAATGTGAGTTTGAATTATCATTGATATATAAGTGTCTTTTACAAAGCATTTAACTGGGTGCATAGTTCGTTTTGGTTTGTCACAGCAAATTAAAATGTGGCACACTTTAAGTGGATCTAATTTAATAAAGCATAAATCGATTTATTTTAACAATTTTACATGTTGTGTTTCATGGTGTGTGTGTGTGTGGCTAGGGTGGAGGTAGGGTGCGGGGGAAGGGTGTGAATATGACTAGGGTGGGGGGTGGTAGAGTGTGTGTTGGGGAAGGGACTGGAGGAGGTGGCAGGGGGTGAGTGTCAAAGTGGAACCCTCCCTCACACGCTCCTCTTCCTGGGCTGGTGGGCCTTGGGCTCGCCGCTGACCTGCTCCAGTGATGTCATCTGGCAGCTGTTTGCAGCTTGATGACATCATTGGAGCACCTAAGGCAGGTCTGTGGTTTTTTGTTTTTTTTTATTAAAACTGAAGAAAACCAGTTTCCCCATTGGGGTGGTTTTATCAAGATTTTTGGGGGTTTTAATAATCAGAAGCCCTAATTGTCCTGTTGTAATGTTTCAGTGCTGCAGTGTTTATTTTCCAGGTTGGCAGTATTCCATCTTTCATACCCGATTTTCTTGACCTTTCCCATCATTTTTTCCCCTGAACGGTGATTCATATTTCTTTGGCCTTCTTGTTCAGTGTTCACTGAAGGCCCAGAGGTGGCAGCCAGTGCACTTGGTCAGGGTCATAACTAGGGGGTGGTCAAGCTGCTCAAGGCACAAAACCTGTTGGGATGGAAAAATTTCCGAAATGCATGTTGGGGCTGGCAGTAGATAAACAGCCAGGAGAAGTCTCTCTCGTCTCCCACTATCCTGCTGGAGAGAGGAGCGGCTCCAGAGAAGTTGGACATTAGGGAAGTGTGGGTTTGGTTTCTATAGGTCAGTAAATCTGACCTTGGTGATGGGTAAAGTAAGGGAGTCGCAAGGAAAGGAAAAGATGACAGAATATCTGGAATCCAGCCACCAGCATGGTTCTGCCAGGAGATCTTTTCAAACAAAATATCAATTTCTTTGACCGGGCAACCAAGAAGTTCTGTCTGGGCAAGTGTTGAGGGCTGGGGTCCTCCTAGCGGTAGACTGGGTTAGATGGGAGTGAAAGGCAGCAAAGACCAGCGATCAGTAGAGTACGCTCTGAGGAAGTATTTTCAATATCTTATAATTAATATTGCAGAGGGGTTGGTAAAGAGAGGCTTGTCGTCTTTGCTGAGGATAGAACGTCCTGCAGGAGGGCAGATACTCCCAGATGGCGTAAAACAATGAGCTGTAATCTAAGAAACCTTAGTTATCAACTAAAAATCCCAGGGCAAGAAACAGATTCATGCCTTTGGGCATCCAAATCCTGGAGAGCAGTATGTGTTGCGGGATGAAGGACTGATGAGGAAGCAGAACAGCGTTTCACACGCATGATAGTGGAGATAGAGAAGGTGGCTAAGGTGTACGTTAAAAGGTCTCATTAGTAGAAAGCACAATAAGTAGCAGCAGATAAAGACCAGTTGGTCCATCCAGTCTAGATTGTCTCCGTGGTTCTCCACTACTCCATCTCTCCATCCCCAACCCCTTATATCTTTTTACTATAACTCTGAACCCTGCTTCCCCCACCACTGCTGTCAGAATCTGTCCCGTACATGTCCAAATTCTGGCACCGCGCTGGCCTCCCATCACCTCCGCCGACAGGCCATGTCTGGCATTGTTATCTTCCTGTTTGATTCTTCCAAGGAAGAGTTACAGTGCCTCTGACCTATGGATCAAAATATGCCTATACCGAAAAAGACGAACAAAGTATCAGTAATTCACAAGAAGCAATAGTCTTTCAAAGGAAAGACGACTCTAGAAAGAGAGCGATCTTGACAGGAGGCTCAGCGTAATCTGTGAACTTATTTCTTCATGGACACTCGGAGCAGATAGAGGCCAGAATAGTAAGAAAATTCATGAAAGCCCTGGAATAAGCACAGAGGACCAAAGAAACGCAGAATGCAATGGAGGGCGAGGACCGTAAGGCCCAGCTAGTCAGCCCAATTTTACTTCCTGGTGCAATACCCTAGACCTCAGGTGATCTCTGCCTTTCCCTTTGCTTTCTTCCCCCCCTCCCCCCAACAAAAGATCCTCACTGTTTATTACTTAATTCTCAAATTCCGTTAACTGTTTTTGTTTTCCCCACCTCCTCTGGGAGGCAGTTCCTTGCTTCCATAGCCCTTTCTGTGAAGAAATATTTGCTTGTGTTACATCGAGTCCACCCATCCTCGTACCTGGTATCATGCCTGGAACTTCCTGTCCCTTGGGGGGGGGGGGGCTGGGGGAGCATTATTGATAGGTTTAGAAGGATTAGACTGGCTCCTTGGACGCGGGGGTTGCAGCCTGAGATCGGGCAGACTCTGGGATGCTGCGTCAGGAATGGGGCAGACTAGGCCAGCCTTGTGGTTCTTATCCGCAATCGTTTTTTACGTGTCTCTTTTTTTTGGTTTCTGCATTGTGTGATCCTGCTGGTGGGAGCACGTTGCTGGCCTGAAGAGGTTTGCTTCCTTTCTGGTGACTTTTCTTTTTCCCCCTGCACTGGTGTAAAACTTCTCTTTTTTTTTTTTTTTTTCATTTGTGCAGACAGTTAATGCACGATAATTTGGGGACACAACTTTTCATCAACAGAAAACCCCACGTCTGGGACCCTTCAGGATTTTTACTTTTGCTTTCCATGACTTTTTTTTTGGGGGGGGGAGGGGGTGTGCAATTCTATGAAAATCATCCTGTATATGACGGAATGGGCTGAGCTCGAGCGCGGCCGGTGCCGAGCCCCGCAGAAGCCGAACGTGACACTCGAACTGGTGAATCTCGGCAGCCTCTAGCCCGGTACTCGCAACCTTGGATTGGCCACTAATGGGGGGAAAAATATACTGGGCTTGCTGGACCCTTGCTCTCCCAACTCGCGCCCAGCCACCCCTCCTGGGCGCGCAATCCTGTGTTTAAAAGAGGGGTTGTGCTAAAAAGGAGGCGCTAGGGACAATAGCGCATCCTATTCCCTAGTGCGTCCTTGCCAGCGGAAACCCAGGGGAGATAGCTGACAGTGGGTTCAGGAAACCGATGTTCAATTTTACGAGTGCCAGTTTTCCAAACCTGCTGACAGCCATGGGTTAGGAAAATGGACTTTTTTTTTTTTTTTCCCCAGTATCCAGGTTGCATAACTAATAGCCTCATCAGCATGCATTTGCATGTGATGAGTGCTATTAGTTTCAGGGGGGAAGGGGGGTTGGACATGCATTTTCGATGTGCTAAACCCCTTACTCTATAAGAGGTAGTGGATGCATATGGAAAACGTGCATCCAACCTCCGGTAAAACACTGTGCTCAACTGAGCACGCTTTACAGACTCGGTCTGAGAGGGGTGCAGCCAAGCCAGGGAGAGGAAAGAGAGAAACTGAGGCTTAACCTTTCCTCAGCGAGTCCTGGCTCACTGTCAGAGGGAATTACAATACTTTTGTTGGAGGGCAATAAGATGTAACCCTGACACTTTAGCCCCTTAGGTTGAGGATAGCAGTCTTTGTGTAACCCAAGCACTGTTCTTAGCCCTTGGCAAATATCTAAAGGTTTTTAAGCACGAAAATACTGAAGAAAACTGCCCAGGCAGCCTCTGAGCTCTGTGCTTCCTAGCGGCAGGTTCAGACCCTCTAAAGCAGCCGCCGCATCTGCAATGGAATTTGAAGGACCCGCACCTCACCTCTCGGTGCTGTTTTCATGTTTTAGGTGTATCCGTGTGATGATGCCTGCATTGGGATTCACGTGGGATTCCCCCTCTTCAGCTGTCCGTGCTGAATGCATGCTTTATGTGTATCGGCGTGCCACTTTAATGGGTCTCTGATGAAGATCTGCTCTGCGGTTTTCCATGCTCTGTTCGTGCTTTACTGTGTTGGTGTGACACCGCCCTGCATGGTGCACAGAGGAAGATTCGATCCAGTACAGCATGGGCAGGTATCAGTGTGACGCCTGCAGAGGGCCTTGATGAGGATGACCGCAGCTGTGCCTCCGGTTTATTTAGGTTTAAAAATAGTTGGGGAGGTTGCCTGGGACTTTTAAACGACAGGATGTGGGGTGGGCACACAGAGGATCTCTACTGGCTAGAGTTTTGAAATTAAGAAACCTACTGACCTGTGGCAACTTTTGACGTAACATTTTTCTGCTTGGGGGGAGGTGACCTGCACAGAGTGGAGGTTACAACCCTAAACGACTTGCTGGGCGGACTGGGTGGACCAATTGGGTCTTTATCTGCCGCTATTTACTGTGTTACATCTACTCAGGACTTGTCCAAAGGTTGGTATGAGAGGGGGGGGGGGGGATGAATGTTTTTGTGGTTATTTTGTTTTGTTTTTGTGGGGCAGAATATTTTCTTCTTTTCCTCTCCACCTCCCAGATAAAGGCAGGACTTTGGGGGGGCTTCATTAATCCCCCTGCTCCTGTGCTGCAGCTCTTCCTTCAACAGCAAACAGGTTTCTTTATGGATTTTTTTTTTTTTTTTTTTTTTTTAACAATAGAGGAAGCCCAGAGGTGGGAAATGTCAACACCTGTGTTAACCTTTCCTTTTTTCTCTAAAGGATTAAAAAAAAAAAAAAAAAAAATCACCGTAGGATGCGCTGCTGAAACAGTGTTTTTAGCTTCACTTTTTTTTTTTATTTTGCTATTGATGCAAAAAAGGGGTTGAATTAGCAAAAACTTGTGAGCAGTAATGCCAGTTGTCAGGGCTTCAACCCTGGCTACTGTCCCCATCTATGCATCTTTCATATGCATTCATAAGTCAGTCATCTTAAAATATTACATACATTATGGAACATGGAGATTCTGTATCTCACATTTTATTCCCCTCATGCTTGGACCAGAAATAGCTGAGCAGCATTCAAGCTACAAAACTCTTCCAATGAAACTCTCTCATTAAAATTTAAATATTGATAATGGAACAGGTTTAGAGGTGGATTTGATTGTTGGGCAGGGAGAGAAGCCCTTCCCCCCCCCCCCCCCCCCCCCCCCCCAGTTTATTGGCGTTTGTTGCTTGTCCCTAAGCTGTAGGCAGCTCATGATGTAACATGCATAATCATAAAAATAACGGCCATAATCATAAAAACACAATCACAAAACATCCATGAAAACACAAAGACCAGCAAACACAACTGAAGCAGATACAACAAAAAAGGGACCAGTTGTTGCGCAGGAGGTGGAGCTGATGCTACCCGTAGGGGAGGCCCTATGTGTCCCCATCGTCGGTAGTTGGAGCTGGCGGACTGATGGAGGCCGGCTGGAGCTTCGCCAATACTCGCCCTCGTTCCCCACGGGTTGAGCCCTTGGCGGACTGACTGGGCCGGCTGGAGTTAGGTGGGCCTCCGTCCGAGGTCTTCTGGGAGATGAGGAAGTCAGCCAGGGACCAGCAACAGTAGAGATGGAAAGTCTGTACTGGATAAGGCGGAATCCCGGAGACCCGGGTGCCAAAAGGAACAAGAGTCAGATAGGGGGCGCCCAAATAAAAGCAGGCCGAAGCCTGAAAGGCCAAGTCCAGGATTAAGACTATAGAGGCATCGTAGAACAGGCTGAAGTCAGGGCAGGCAGCAACCAAGGAGCAGTGGCAAGGCAAGGCAGAAGTCAGGTCCAGGAGATGATCTGTAGTGTAGTCAGGCAAAGTGGAGGTCTGGACTTGGAGATGATCAATAGCGTGGTCAGGCAAAGCAGAGGGTCCAGGAGAAGATCAGTCCGTAAATCTAGTCGAGTAGAACGAAGCACAGGGACCAGGAGAATACGAAACCAGGAACACGGAAATCACCAAGGAGGCAACGAAGTACACATCCAGCGTGGAGACCTGTTGCAAAGGCGACAACAGGAGCTAAGCCCGGCCTTATATACTGGAGCCCAGTGACGTCATCATCCAGGGCCACAGGTTGGATTCCCGCTGCGGCCCCTTTAAAAGGAACAGAGATGCGCACGTGGCACAGGGATAGTGGCATCTCTCCGCGGAGCACAGGAGTCTGCCGAGGAGACAGGAGTACCGAGGGTGGCCCGAGGTCGGAGACAGTGGCATACAGCCTCGAGGGACGTGGAGCTAGATACTGCAGCAGGCAGAAGAGGGTAAGATGGCCTGGTCACGGGCCTGCCGCAGCCGGCACACGCAACACCAGATGCAAAAAGCCTGTCTAAACAAATGTCTTTAAAGCCACCTTGAAGCTCTTAGTGCAAGATAAGCGCAACCCTTGTGGAAGGGAATGCTGTCTCATGTATCTCTTCCAGTCGGGCATGACTAACGGCAAGGACATCCGGTAAGCCCTTCTGCGAAGAGCGCAGGGATGGCGTCGGATTCTAAATGCAAAAGAACATTAGTCCAGGGAAAGGAGTTTAATGCGAGGAGCTTATGTATGAGCATTGCTACCATATAGATTGCCCGCCATCGAATTGGCAACTAATGAAGCTTTGGGGGGGCTTCATTAGTTACGAGCCCTGCAATAATTGCAAGGCTCGTAACAAAATAACAGGGAGCTAGTAGACAGTTTATTACAATAGTCAAGTAGTGATGTTATCAAAGCTTGCACCACCGACCGAAAATCCTCACAACAATGGCTCACGTGAAATGCTCAGTTTAAAAAAAAAAAAAAAAAATTCTGCCTGAAGCACAGATCTGATCTGTTTCTTAAAAGTTAACCCAGAGTCGGGGAAAATGCCAGGACTCTTCAAATAAGGAGCTATCCGGACCTCTGTCTTTTCAAGCTTCAACAATGGAGGTGATGCGATAAAAGCCCCTACATTGAATGACCGCCAGTCTTAGAAAGATTAAGAGCCAACTTCTTGTGTGCAAGCCACAGTCTAATGCTTGAGAAACAATAGGAAACTAAACCTGAAGTTTCAGACTAGGATGACCCACATGACAAATAGAATTTTGTCATCTGCACACACTCCTTAACCTGAACACCATCAAACCAGGATGAGTTACATAGCGATATTAAATATTATATTAAAATATATAATATATATATATATATAGGACAATTGTCATATAGAGAGATATATAGAGAGATATATATATATAGGACAATGAAAGATTTAAAGTGGTTCATGTCTTATTTAAGACAGCAAACCCGAGTCTGTAAGAGTTGTTCCTCCTGGTGCCCAGTCACCACCAGTGTGCTGGAAGGTTCTGCCTTGCCGGTACTATTATTTGATACCTATATGTTGCAGGCTGAGGTACCTTCCTCTCAGGCCAACAGGTTAATCCAAAGGTGTGCCCAGGGACTTTCAAGACTACATAAGTCTCCTTTCCTCTGTGTTTTTATACGTGGAGCAAAAAAAACTGCAACAGTGCTTTTTAGGCAAGGGTTCTGGTGCGTGCATGTGTCTTCACCAGTTAACCTTCAGTGCAAGTTTGGACATCTTCTCCTGCTTGCAGACACTCGCAGAGCTCCCTTAATATAGGTTTGCTTTTGCTCCCAAATTTTTTCTGCCTTATGTATTTTCCCCATCGTGCATCCTGAGATAGTGTGCATTGGGATGCTGTTTTCACCTTGCTCATCAAATTTGGGTGTCATGCAGTGGATATACTGATGTCATGAATGATACACCACCTTCTTTCCTGATCGATCAAATGTGAATAAAATGGATTATCGCTCTTGGCCTCTTAGGCTTGACTCTAAGCACAGGGTTTGGGATATGCGTTGATGATGATCTCTTCTTGGCCTTTTGGCTGGGATTAAGAAACTGTATAGTATGGGAAATAGGGAGGGACATTTAATGACCTTCTGCCTTGACCTCATTAGAGACAGTGTAATGTAATGACCATCGTCAAAACAGGAGAATTAAATCTCCTGCAAAAAGAGAAAAGCGTCCTGAAATCCTTTTTTTTTTTTTTTTTTTTCCTGGAGGTTTTTGGTGGTACAGAACATGTATTCTGGTGAACAAACAAGTAGGGACAAACTGTCAGACACATAGAGATATCTAAATCATGAAAACTACAGTTTTTACTTTCTCTTTTGAGCTCTTGTCCTAGGTTTTATTTAACATTTTATCTTAAAAAAAAATATTCTCTTATATTTATAGTAACGTTTTTATTTTTGGCATAAATGATAGGCACGTTTTATGATGCCCTTGCCCATGGTGTTAAAGCTCTCATTCCCTTGAGGAGAGGGAAGGGAGAAGGATATGATAGACGCTCAAATGCCTCAAAAGCCTTAACAGTTCACAAGTTCTGAAAAAGCAATTAGACTGTATTTATTAAAATATATTAATCGCTTAACACATAATAGGCCTAAGCGATTTACAATAAAACAAGCATAAAATTAAAATTGGTGACAAAACATACCCAATAAAAACATAAAAATAAGGACCAACCAACAACGGCACAGAATAAACATGGGCATAGTACAATGGAGGGTTCTTCAGAAGGAGTCTGTGATTTTTTAGAATTGTCATATAGACAAATGTCACCTTATCAGACCACTGTCAGCACAGGCTAGCCATAGGCCTGCTGCAAAATGAAGAGCTTCAATTTGGGTCTGAATTTTTTTTAGATTATCTTGAAGACAGATCATATGGCAGTGAGTTCCATAAAGATGGGCTGCTACTGAAAATGAAGTTTCTCTGGTTGTAGTCAAAACGGGCAAGACGAACAGAAGGAATGTCTAATAGTCCATGTTGGGATGATCTTAAACCCCGAGTTGGCTTATAAATCCTTAAGAGAGCATTGGATCAAGAGGGAGAGTCAGGGCTCAGCAATTTAAAGGTTGTCATAGCAATTTCATACCATATGCGTTCATGAATGGGTAACTATTTCAGGCTATTCAGAATTGGTGTAATATGATCGTAGCATTTTGCATTTGATACAAGTCTGGCAGCTGACTTTAATAACAATTGTAACGGTTTAAGAGAAGTCTTTGGTAAGCCTAATAGACTGTTATAGTAGTCTACGTGAGGAAAGATAAGAGCACGTATAATGGTGTGAAAATCGGAATTATGGAACAAGTGGCGTAGACCAGCAATTAAATATAATTTGAAAAAACCCATTTTAATAACTGATTTAATTTGAGACTGAAATGATAAAGTTGCATCAAGAATGACGCCAAGGCTTATAATGGGATTGTTCAGTGGAAAGGTCAAATTATCAAGGATAATTGTCTAATTTTGAAGGGCAGAGTGGGGTCTATGTAACAGCAAGAATTCAGTTTTCACAGTATTAAGTGATAATTTGTTCTGGTGCAACCATTGTTTTATAGATGACAAACACATCTGAAAATGATCTAAAGTATTTTGCCAGGGAGTGTGTACTTTGATAATAAACTGAATATCATCAGAGTAGATTTTAAATCCATCAGTAATGCTTGCCAACAGTTTAGTGATGGGAGCAAGATAAACATTGTAAAGCATGGCAGATAAGGCAGAGCCTTGTGGAACGCCAGATTTTAGGTAATGAACTTCAGAATGCTGCTGATTAAATTTAATTGCTAGAGATATAAAGTTCCTGGATGGAATAAATGACAGTTTTATGGAGCAATTGGTTCAGGAACAGATGAGAGGGAGCAATTTTAGATCTAATTCTCAGTGGGGCACAGGATTTGGTGAGAGAGGTAACGGTGGTGGGGCCGCTTGGCAATAGTGATCATAATATGATCAAATTTGAATTAATGACTGGAAGGGGGACAGTAAGCAAATCCACGGCGCTCGTGCTAAACTTTCAAAAGGGAAGCTTTGATAAAATGAGAAAAATTGTTAGAAAAAACTGAAAGGAGCAGCTACAAAGGTAAGAGGCGTGGTCATTGTTAAAAAAAAACAAAAAAAAAACCATCCTAGAAGCACAGTCCAAATGTATTCCACACATTAAGAAAGGTGGAAAGAAGGCAAAACGATTACCAGCGTGGTTAAAAGGTGAGGTGAAAGAAGCTATATTAGCCAAAAGATCTTCATTCAAAAATTGGAAGAAGGATCCAGCAAAAGAAAATAGGATAATGCATAAGTGTTGGCAAGTTAAATGTAAAACATTGATAAGACAGGCTAAGAGAGAATTTGAAAAGAAATTGGCCATAGAGGCAAAAACTCACAGTAAAAACATTTTTAAATGTATCCGAAGCAGAAAGCCTGTGAGGGAGTCGGTTGGAACGTTAGATGATCGAGGGGTTAAAGGGGCACTTAGAGAAAATAAGGCCATCACGGAAAGATTAAATGATTTCTTTGCTTCAGTGTTTACTGAAGAGGATGTTGGGGAGGTACCCATACTGGAGAAGGTTTTCATGGGTAATGATTCAGATGGACTGAAACAAATCACAGTGAACCTAGAAGATGTGGTAGGCCTGATACAAACTGAAGAGTAGTAAATCACCTGGACCGGATGGTATACACCCCAGAGTTCTGAAGGAACTAAAAAATGAAATTTCAGACCTATTAGTAAAAATTTGTAACCTATCATTAAAATCATCCATTATACCTGAAGACTGGAGGATAGCTAATGTAACCCCAATATTTAAAAAGGACTCCAGGGGTGATCCGGGAAACTACAGACCGGTTAGCCTGACTTCAGTGCCAGGAAAAATAGTGGCATGTGTTCTAAGCATCAAAATCACAGAACATATAGAAAGACATGGTTTAATGGAACAAAGTCAGCATGGCTTTACTCAAGGCAAGCCTTGCCTCACAAATCTGCTTCACTTTTTTGAAGGAGTTAACAAACATGTGGATAAAGGTGAACCGGTAGATGTAGTGTACTTGGATTTTCAGAAGGCGTTTGACAAAGTTCCTCATGAGAGGCTTCTAGGAAAAGTAAAAAGTCATGGGATAGGTGGCGATGTCCTTTCGTGGATTACAAACTGGCTAAAAGACAGGAAACAGAGAGTAGGATTAAATGGACAATTTTCTCAGTGGAAGGGAGTGGGCAGTGGAGTGCCTCAGAGATCTGTATTGGGATCCTTACTTTTCAATATATTTATAAATGATCTGGAAAGAAATACGACAAGTGAGGTAATCAAATTTGCAGATGATACAAAATTGTTCAGAGTAGTTAAATCGCAAGCAGATTGTGATAAATTGCAGGAAGACCTTGTGAGACTGGAAAATTGGGCATCGAAATGGCAGATGAAATTTAATGTGGATAAGTGCAAGGTGATGCATATAGGGAAACATACCCCATGCTATAGTTACGCAATGTTAGGTTCCATATTAGGTGCTACCACCCAAGAAAGAGATCTAGGCGTCATAGTGGATAGCAGTTGAAATCGTTGGTTCAGTGTGCTGCAGCAGTCAAAAAAGCAAACAATGTTAGGAATTATTAGAAAGGGAATGGTGAATAAAACGGAAAATGTCATAATGCCTTTGTATCGCTCCATGGTGAGACCGCACCTTGAATACTGTGTACAATTCTGGTCGCCGCATCTCAAAAAAAAGAGATGGTTGCGATGGAGAAAGTACAGAGAAGGGCAACCAAAATGATAAAGGGGATGGAACAGCTCCCCTATGAGGAAAGACTAAAGAGGTTAGGACTTTTCAGCTTGGAGAAGAGACGGCTGAGGGGGGATATGATAGAGGTGTTTAAAATCATGAGAGGTCTAGAACGGGTAGATGTGAATCTGTTGTTTACTCTTTCAGATAATAGACTAGGAGGCACTCCATGAAGTTAGCATGTGGCACATTTAAAACTAATCAGAGAAAGTTCTTTTTCACTCAACGCACAATTAAACCCTGGAATTTGTTGCCAGAGGATGTGGTTAGTGCAGTTAGTATAGCTGTGTTTAAAAAAGGATTGGATAAGTTCATGGAGGAGAAGTCCATTACCTACTGTTAATTAAGTTGATTTAGAAAATAGCCATTGCTATTACTAGCAACAGTAACATGAAATAGACTTAGTTTTTGGGTACTTGCCAGGTTCTTATGGCCTGGATTAGCCACTGTTGGAAACAGGATGCTGGGCTTGATGGACCCTTGGTCTAACTCTGTATTGCATGTTCTTATGTTATTATGTTCTTACGGTCTTTAAGATAGTCGGAAAACCACAATAGTACAGGACCAGCAATGCCACAATCGCGAAGGCAGAAAAGCAAAATCTCGTGACTGACTGGAGAATAACGTTAGAAAATGTTTCTTCATGGAAAGGGTGGTGGATATATGGATCGGCCTCCCAGTGGAGATAGCAAAGGCCAAATTAGTAACAGAATTGAAATATGCTTGGGGTCAGCACAGAAAATCCTGGGTTGCAAAGATATTAATTTTGTATTTCTTTGGTACAGTTCTTATTTGGGTTTTGTGTTTTGTACACTTCTGTACACTGCTTCAGATTGCTAATTGTAGCCAGGGAGACACATATGTTATGCAAATAAAGAACAAGCCAAAGATGATCTGAGGGCCTAAGGTATTAGATATTTACTTATTTAAAATACTTATAGACCACCCACACCAAGTTCAAGGTAGCTTACAGATTGAACAATTGCAAAATAACTTTTTTTCCAATAGTAGGTGTATTGATGTTCTACAGCCTGTTTATAGTAGTTGCAGTGTTGTCTTTTCATAGGTAGGGTTGTTGCTGTTTTGAATCCTGGCAGTCAGTGTTATGGGACGACAGGCTTGCTATAGGGATTCTGAGTGAGTTTTTGCAGGGTTTTTTTGAGTTGCTTCGGAAAGTACCTGGTAGAGGAGGGAGTTTGCAGTGCTGTTACTGGAGCGACACCAGAATTTGTGTACGTATGTTGCACTTTGCCTTTGAAGATATGTGTTTCTGCTGCTAGACATGTTCTATAAATAAATAGCAAAAATGTTTAAAAACAGGTGGTGAATGTGAACTTCAACATTTTCGTGAGTGATGTAGCGAAAGGGTTGTCAAAAGTTTTTGTTTTGTTTTTTTGGGGGTTTTTTTGTCTTTTTGCCAGTTATACCAAAATCCGCAACAGTGTAGACTGAGCATGGAAAGCATAAGTAGGGATGTAGCGAAGCCTGAGGAATGGTCTACAGACTGGCAGCTAAGATACGATGCTAAAAATTGCAGAGTTATGCATTTGGGCTGTGAAAACCCAAGGGAATGGTAAAGTATTGGAGGCAAAATTCTTCCAAGTACAAAAGAGGAGCAGGAACTGGGGGATGATTTGCGTCTGATGAGCTTAAGGTGGCCAAACAGATGAATAAAGCGACGGCAAAAGCCAGCAAGATGCTTGGCTGCATAGGGAGAGGAAAGGGCAGCAGAAAAAGGGAGGTGATATTGCCCCTGCATAGGTCCCTGGTGAGCCCTCACTTGGAATACTGTGTACAGTTCTGGAGACCGCACCTTCAAAAGGACATAAATAGCATGGAGTCTGTGCAGAGGGAGGCTACTAAAAGGGTCGGGGGTCTTCGTTCTAAAGCATATGGGGATAGACTTACAGATCTAAACATGTACGCCCTAGAGGAAAGGTGAGAGAGGGAGATAAGAGAGACATTTTCCATGCACAGGAGGTGAGCATGGAAATGATGCTCTAGAACGAGGGGTCATGAGATGAGGGTGAAAGAAGGTAGACTCAGAAGTAATCTTAGAAAATATTCCTTTACAGAGAGGGGTGGTGGGTGCATGGAACTGCATCCCATTGGTGGTGGTGAGGCAGAAACAGTATCTGACTTCAAGAAAGTGTGGGATAAATGCAGGGGAGTGATATGAGAATTGTAAGGGCTGGATAAATTAGGTGGATGGGCAGTCTACATGGGCCATATGTTCTCTTTCTGCTGTCATGTTTCTACGTTTCTGATATAAATTGGTCTATTTCAGTTATATAGCATTTGTGAAATAATAGTTGTAGATCTTTTTTGATTAATGTAGAGTGGGAACAGGAGAATATGTTGCATATGGCAGTTTTTTTTTTTCTCTCTTGGCGATAACTGGAGACCAGATTTAGGGACCTTTTATTACAGGGTACTTGAACTATGGTGCGTGCCCCCCCCCCCCCAAGCACGTTGGCTGTAATGACCCTGCTAAGTGAGTTGGGAGGGGGGGATATAAGATAGGGGCGGGGAATCCCTGGGTGGCTTACAAATGAAGGCTGATAGCACCAGACCCCAGCTCTAGTTCTGACTGAGTTGGAAGATCAAAGGCCGCCCAAAAAAAAAACCCAAAACCCCACCCAAAAATCACAGCATCAAATGCTCTGCAATTAAAGAAAATCCATAAGATGTCTGTGTGGTAGGTGATTCAAAAGCTTTTTACGTATTGTACACCGTGCCCGGCTGCCACCAACCTGCAGGTGCCAACCTGGCTAACTTCTGAAGAGTTATAGCCTGTTGGGTCTGCCACGCTCCAATGGTCTCTCTCCAGCTCATGCTGTGCTCTCTGCTTTACACACGGTGGAATTTCAGATGCCCATTAAAACAGCATCATCCCTCTTCCCCCTCCACCCTATTTACTTACATCAGGGCTTCCCAAACCTGTCCTGGTGATCCCACAACCGGTCACGTTTTCCAGATATATCCACCGCGGTATACACGAGACAAATTTGCATAGGTTGGAAGCCCCCGTTGTATGCAGATTTGTCGTGGATATCCTGAAAACCCGACCGAATGTGAGGGGGTCAACAGCACAGATTTAGGAAACCCTTGCCTGCTTACGGACACATTCAGGGGAATGTTAGGAGGAACTTTCAAAGGCTTCAAATACTAATTCCCCATCATAAAAGAAATTAGAAATTCAGAACAGACTGAAGGGAAATTGGGAGGCGTTTCCCGGTGGTTCTTGCTGCCAGCTAGCCCCCTGTGCTTCCGGCTTTCCTCCCATGGCCCCAGAACCCATTTAACAGGGATTGAGTGAACAAACATTGGGTTGTCTTTATCAGAGGTTTTACTGGAAGGAACAGAAAGGCAGATAGATGTAATGAGACATGCACATTACTTATTATTTAATAATGACTTTAGTGCACAGAAATGGGTGTAAAAATATGTACTCACAAATTACCATTCCTCTGCAAATCCAATGTTAACGAAGGCATTAACTATTACTCCCTTTTGCATGGAGATGTGTTTAAGCCCCCAAGGCTTACCTCAGGTTTTGTTAATGCTGACAATTTAACTCCTGAGTCAGAGGTGGCAAAAAGTTAACTCCCGTTTCTGGTGCTAATGTTAGTCTGTGGTGCTGTGCCTGAGTGGTCCTGGAGCTGGAGTTCCTGGTTGGAGGAGTCCTGGATTTGGGTCTCCCAGGACTAGGGTAGACCACTGGCCCTAAATATCCCAGGTGTGCCTGTTAAGTTGCTTTATGTGCGCAAGTCATGTCTTATGTGCTCTAAGTATATTTTTCTGCACGCATTTTTGGGTTAGCGTGATTTTTTTTTTTTTAAACTTCCGATGCATTTACATACCATAGGATTATTGCATTGATTCACTTTTTTTTTTTTTCACATTTTTTACTCATGTTTTATCACATCTTTTCCAGAATGGGAGAACGTTTGTGGTAGATCAGACCTTTAAGATTTCATTCTAAACATCTGACGTCTGCAATGTTCTAACCCTCTGCAGTGCTGGAGGATCAGCTCCAGAGGAGTGGCAAAGGAACAGCCAGAAACGCAGCACCCCAGAAATGGGCAAAACATTTCAGAACAAAGAACTTTTAGTTGCTTCATTACTAGTTTGTCCCTGGGCCCCCCCGCCCAGGGACAGCTGAAGGGGCACCGCTAGTATTTTCGTGCTGTGGACTTTGGGCCGATGGGTTGAGCACGCTCGCCTCGCCCATGAAGCGTCCAGACTCTCGCTGGGAAGGCGGCGTGAGCTCGATTGTGCTTCTGTCTTGTGCTAATGAAGTGTGAGGAGGGGCACAGCGTGTCTCTTTTTTTCACCAAGACAGCCTCTTTTCGTTTCGCACGGGCCTCTCTTATGCTTCCCTGCACGGCTCTGTCTACACTCCCAGTGATGGTCTGAATGCCAGTGCAGGCTAAATCCCCCGGCATGACAGTGAGATGGGCCCCCCTCCTGCTGCCCAACGCTGCAGAACCTGATCTTTACTCTGCACTGAACTACTGGCCCCTCTTCTTCTGATTTCACAAGCAAAGAGAGCCCTTTTCTCTCTTGTTACCAAAATTAAAAAAAACTTTTTTTTTTTAATTTTTTTTGGTGGAAGCGTACACAAAGACATGTTATGTTGTTGCATCTTAGCCTCGGCAACACACAAAGGGAGACATGAGCGAGGCAAGCTGCCCGCGTCTCGGCAAAACCCGCTCCGTGCAGGTTAACCCCTTACCTTCATTTCTATCCTCCGTTTTTATCCCAAACTCCTTTTTAATTCCATTACAGTTCTTGTGTTAAACACCTCTTCCAGGAGGGCATCCCGTGCATCCACCACCCTTTTCATGAAGAAATATTTCCTGATGACGTTCCTGCGTCTGTTCTCTCGGAGCTTCATACCAGGACCCTTAGTTCTTTATAGCTTTCTTTCCACTGGAAAAGGTTCAATTCCATGCATCATTTATACCCTTCAAGTATTTAAATGTCTGTATCACATACCCCCCTGTCCTTTCTCTCCTCCAGTGTATACATATTTAGGTCCTTCAATCACATCTCAAAACTCTCTTTTTTTTTAGTGCAGACCCCACGCCATTTTGGTCGCCTTTCTCTGGACCGCTTCTATCCAGTCTCCATCCTTTTTGAGATACGGTCTCCAGAACTGAGCACAGTACCCCAGGTGAGGCCTCGCCAATGACCTGCACAGGGGCACTACCACCCCTCTCTTCCTGCTGGTTGTGCCTCTCTCTCCCTACGCAGCCCAGCATCCCTCTGGCGTTAGCCCATCGCCTTCTCACATTGCTTTGCTGCCTTCACATCATCAGACATTATCACCCTAAGGTCTCTCTCCCGGTCTGTACGCATCAGTCTCATGCCACCCTCCCCCCCCCCCCCCCCAATCTCGTACAGCTGCTTTGGATTTCTACACCCCCATACGCATGACTCTGCACTTCTTCTTGGCATCGAATCCCAGCTGCCAAACCTTTTCACCACTCCTCTGGATTTCTTAGATCACGTCTCATTCTCTCCTCTCCTTCAGGCGCGTCCACTTTGTTGCAAACCTTAACGTCATCTGCAAAAAGGCAAACTTTTTTTTTTCCTTCTGACCCTTGCGCCGTGCCGCTCACTAAGATATTGAACAAAACAGGGCCCTAGAACCGATCCATGAGGCCCTCCTCCACTTATCGCTTCTCAGAGTAGGTTCCATTTACCACCACTCGCTGTCTTGTCAGTCAGCCAGTTTATATTCGTAGGTCCTACATTGTGGAATGCCCTGCCTGACCCATTAAGGCAAATACTCAATCGTAATGAGTTCAAGAAAGCACTGAAAACGTATTTATTCCAGGTAGCATTTAAGGATATTGAGGCTTAGTTACAGTATGCAGATTTTCTAGTTGTATTCCTTTTTATAGTTTTAGGTGGTTTTTTTTAGGTCTTGACTTTCAATTAGTTATTTGAATTGAGTTGTCTTAGATTTAATTTGTACTGTAGATTAGTGATATTGAATATTTTATACTTTGCTTTATTTTCTGATCTTTAAGTTTTTTAAAGTAATAGCCATATTTCTTATCCCATGTCATTTTAATTTTTATGTTATTGATAATATTATTTACTATATTTTTATTCTTGCTCTTATTGAAATTTTATTTTATTTGAACTTAATCTTTTTCTTTTTAATTTGAAGAACATTGTAAACCGCTTTGGTCAGCATTTAATGTTGGTAAAACGGTATATAAAAACATTAAATGAATAAATAAATATTCCATTCCCCACTCCCACTGCCAGGCTTTTCATTTTTGTTCATGAGTCTTCTGGGTGGAACAGTATTGAAAGCTTTGCTGAAATCTAGCCGAATCGCATCAAGTGCTTTTTCCTTGATCCAATTTTCTAGTTGCCCAATCAAAATCAATCGGATTCGTTTGTCGTGACATCGCCAGGCAATGGCCTATTTTGCCTAATGGAATGCCTGGCCCTAATGTATGCGTCCGTGTCTTTCTGTGCTGCCTGCGTGTTCTAAATTGTTGAGGAAATGCTTGCAGGTGTTGTGATTTGTCGGCATCGGGAGGCCCTGACCCAATGGCAGGGCAGCTTTTAACAGTGCCTGATGACTTCACACTATCACAGCGACCCCTGGTTTCACTGAGGTTTCCTCGAGGCTCTCGGAGAACACAGTGCAAAAGGATTAACTATTAAGAATTCTCACTTTAAAAGTAAAATGAGGGAGAGAAGGGGGGGGGATGGTCCTGAGTATACATTTAATTTACGATTTTATATTCCACCTTTCATGGCTGGTTATCTGCTTCCAACAGGCCGATTCAGTAAAGTCCGCGGGACAGCGGACGAATGCCCGCTCTCCCGGGGCGCGCGCAATTCAGTATTCAAATTAGGTGGTGCAGTAGAACAGGCAAAAGGAGGCGCTAGGGACACTAGCGTGTCCATGGCGGCTGTCAGCGGGTTTGACAGCTGACGCTCAATTTTGCCGGCGTCTGTTCTCGAGCCCGCTGACAGCCACGGGCTCAGAAACCGGACACCGGCAAAAATGTGCGTCAGGTTTTCGGCCCGACAGCTGCCGGCCCATTTAAAAAAATTTTTATTTTTTTTTTTAACTTTTTTTTACCCTTCGGGACCTCCTACTTAATATTGCCATGCAGTTTTTACTGCTTTTCTGTGTACTTTCCCGGTGCCAGCAGAAATTAGCGCCTACCCTTGGGTAGGCGCTAATTTCTGAAAGTAAAATGTGTGGCTTGGCTGCACATTTTACTTACTGAATCGAGCGGGAATACCTAATAGGGCCATCAACATGCATTTGCATGTTGAGGGTGCTATTAGGTGCCGTGGGTTGGACGCGTGTTTTCCGCCCCTTACTGAATAAGGGGTAAGGGAAAACGTGCGTCCAAGGGGCAGGTTAACAGTGCGCTCCGTCGGAGCGCACTGTACTGTATTGGCCTGAAAGTGATTTGCCCACGATCACAAGGAGCATTGGTGGGATTTGAACCCTGGCTTCCCCGGTTCTCCACCTAATTTCATTAATCACTAGGCTGCTCCTCTCCTTTATGAAATGTGCTTTGATGCATTTATGCTCCCAGGGCTTGTGTCTGAAATCTATTAAAGCGCACACCCTGCTGTGTGCCCTAGTGCCGCCAAATTTCGACCACATCCCACAAAGGATGCAGCAGATTCCCGGGGGGCGCAAATGTGACTTTGTTGTTTTTTGGCTTTCTATTTCCATGTCGACGGTGACTTAGAGCAGCCAAAATGTACACTGTGCACAGTTGCACAAGGATGAAAGATAAAGAACAGCCTAGAGGGAGCCAGGTTTCCCCCCCCCCCCCCCCGCTCCAGAAACGTTTTGCTGTTCAGATCAGGTGCAGTAACGCAGAAGAAAAATATTTCCCCGGGAGCCGAGAAGGGCGAAGCAGGAGCAGGTTTTGCGATCTTGGAAACATTGAAGGGATGGAGGGCAGAGGGGCCCAGCTTGAGGATTCTGGTATAAGGTTCTGCGACAGCTGAAACCTCAACAGTTTCACCCTTGTGGCCCCCCCAGCCCTGGTGGTGTCCGTGCGAGCGCAACAGTGGAACGACGGCGTGGTGTGTGCCCGGCCTGCCTTCGGGCCTTCGCTGGCATTGCCTGCGACAGGTGTGCATGTGTGTGGGGGGGGGGGGTGTTCGGCTTGGTGGCTTGACCCGCAGCTGAGGCTGTAAAAAGTATCCATAACCCAAATACCGTAATAAAGAAAGAGAATTGTGACCCTGTCACAGGACATCAAAGAGTCGCCCTCCCCTTCCTCATGCCTCCTTCAAGGTCTCCCTGTGGGAAGGTGACGCGAGGCTGCGGACGACCCGTCTGTCCGAGTGGCCAGTTGTCTTCTCCCTGCCCCTTGCTTTATTTACGAGGGGGGGCGGGGGGGGGGGGGGTTGGTGTGTGGCAGCCGTGAGGCTGGATTCTTGTATTTCCAGCACAGCTCCTCTATCACCTGGCTCCCAGCAGTTGGGTCTAAACGTTTCCTGAGGGGCACTTGGAAGGTGACACCTGTCGTGAGGCCGATAGCTTTCTGACCTAGCTAACCTGAAAGGCACCCCCCCCCCTACAAACCCAGGCAGGTAGGAAATAACTTATTTTTAAATATTTTTTTTCCTTTACATTTTGTGTCTGTGGAGCACAGGTGAGGAGCAGGCTGTCAGTGAGGAGCTGCTGCTGCTGCTGGCATGTCTGCAGGTCTTCACAAAGGAGAGGTTTCTTGTTTTTATTTTTTTTTTCCTTGCGGGGGCAGCCGGTTAATCTGTCAGCTTCCGACCAGAGCCTCCTTCCAGCAGCAGAGGTTTGGTTTCATCTGGCTGAACTGCACAAGACCATCGCTCTCTAGTCCTTAGGGACATCCGTGGGTCACGTGTTAAAAAAATAAATCCCCAAACAACCCACCAGGTTGTGGCTGCAAGATGCCCATGCCTTGCGCCCCCCCCCCCCCCCTCCATCTCGCTGAGGATCAAACTCTGCTTCACCCTGATCTTAAAGTACTGACCTCAGACTGGGCAAACAATACACAGCTGTTCCTGTTCTTCTCTTTCTAATTAACTGGACGACGAGTTTTTTTTTATTTAAATGCAGCTTTATATCATTTTAAAATAAAAAGCATTTCAAATGGCAGTCTGTGAGCAGAAAACACTGGCAAGGCTGGCAGTTGCTGTCCTCCGATGCCTGGCGGGGCTGATTTGAAAGCATTGCAGCTCTTACCTCCTTCCCTCCCTGGCCCCAGTGCACGGCTTTTAAGAAGGGAAAACTAATTTTAGCGCTCGGGGGAGGGGGAGAAGGAGGAGGCGGGCTGCCGTCCCGCTGACCCCCATGCAAGAATTCCCTCATTCCATGGTGATGGATGGGGGCCCCCTTCTGAAGTGCCTTGCCGTGCTACCACCCTCGGGTCAGCTGCGAAAGCTCCTTCCACTCCCTAGGAGAGGCCCCGGAGGAGTTGTTGGTTTAGTGACATCTACCGAGGATTGACCCTGTCGGTCCTTACAGCAGCGTGGGGCTGAGGATGATGTTACCACTGGGTCACGAGATCCAAGGCAAGGGAAAACAGGAGGTCAGGGTGCACGCAATCGGCATGCGGTGCCGATCAGGCCAGAACAGGTGGAAAGGGAGGGATATTTTTTTTTCCACCTTTTTAGAAGGATATAGAGTTGAGATTTACAACCATTTTTAATGGGTCAAACCTCTGCATGCGGGGCAGCTCTGAGTCTCAAGGTCCTCTTCCTGTCTCCTGCTTTCTCTCTCTCTCCTTTTCCAATCTCTTTCTCTCTCCTCTCGGCTCTTAGCTGCACTTGATCTTTGCCGTAGCCTGGGAAGCTGTATATACGCACATGTTGGGAAGGAGCTGCCTGATGGGAACAAGTGAGAAATTTTTAAGAGTTGATAAAATATTTTCATCTGAATGCAGTTCCACGGTTTAACTTTCAGATTTATCAAACGTGCCAACCTGCAAAAGCCTGAATGAGGGAGATCTGGAAGGAGAAAAAGGGACAATGTCTGGCTTGTTGAAATGTAACTGAGTTGGGGAGCGTGTAAGGAACGAGAAGGTTGAAAATGTTTGTTTTTACCTAAATAAAAAAAATAGACTAATTTCCCTTCTAAGCAGAAAAAGTTAGCAACTTTTGATTTAAAATTTTGGTTACAAGACCTTTCTGCAGATTTTTATTTTAATTAGGATTTATATATTAATTAGAGATGTTTTGGGTTTTTTTTTTTGGGTGGGGGGGCATTCATTCATATAGAATCATAGAAACCTAGAACATGGCAGATAAAGACCATACAGTTGTTCCAGCCTGCCCGTCCACATCGCAGGCTCAGCTCTACAGCCCCTTCCTCTCCCTCAGAGAGACCCCCTGTGCTTGTCCCATGCTCTCTTGAATTCTGATACTTTCCTTATCTCATCAGCTCCACGGGGAGGCTGCTCCTTGCGTGGTCGTCATCCACCCCTTCTGTATATAAATATTTCCTTAGATTACCCCCTCGAATCTACCTCCTTTCACCCTCATCCCAGGACCCCTGGTTCTAGAGCCCTCTTTTATTGAAAGGGGCCTTCCTCCTGCGCATTTAATCCCTGGAAGTATTTAAATGTCTCTCTCATATCTCCCCTTTCCCCCTCTTTCCTCCAGCGTCTGCCTGTTTAGATATTTGTCTGTCCCCCCCCAATATGCTTTGACTACGACCGTGCAACATTTTAGAGGCCCGTATTCAGAAGACTGGCGAGTGGCATTATCAGGGTAAAGTCACATAGATAATTTTACCCTAAGTCTACCACTGAATGTACCTGGCTAAAGTTATCTGATTAATTTTAGCCTTACCTTGGAATATAGTTTATGAAAGTGATTTAGGTAAGTTTAACTTTAACAGACTATATTCAACATTATAGCCAGATAAGTACCAAAAAAAATATTTTTATATTTATCCCTTCACCACTCCAGATAATTAAAAAATAATATTGGAGCATAGCGTTTTATCCCTTCCTTCTGCCCCTTACAAAGTAGCCCGAGGAGGCTGTGTGTCGTCCCCCCCCCCCCCCCCCCCCCCCCCCCCCCCGTCCATATGAAAATTACAGGCTTGGAGTGTAGACAGAGCCGTGCAGGGAAGCACAAAAGAGAGGCCCGTGCGTAGCCAAAGAGGCTGTCTTGGTGAAAAGAGACACGCTGTGCCCCTCCTCGCCCGTCCTCTCACTTCATTAGCACAAGACAGAAGCACAATCCCGTTCAGGACGCCTTCTCAGCGAGAGCCGGGACGCTTCATGGGCGAGGCGAGCGTGCTCAACCCATCGGCCCAAAGTCCACAGCACTAAAATACTAGCGGTGCCCGTCAGCTGTGCAAGAAGTAAATGTTAAACAGCACATACTCCCACTGTACTCCTCTCTCTCTCTCATACACACACATACACATATACACACATATACACACACACACATATACACACATATACACACACATACACATATACACACACATACACATATACACACATATACACACACATATACACACACATATACACACACATACACACATATACATACACATATACACACACATCACATATACACACATATACACACACACATACACACACGCACGCATATACATACATATGCACGCACACGCACACACGCACACGCACGCACGTACACACGCACACCCCAGGGACAAACAGGGAATGAGGCGATTGACATTTTCAGACCCTTTCCAGGGTGCTGTGTTTCTGGCTGACCATTCACCACCACCACCACCTCCTCCACCCCTGGGGCTCTTCTGGAGCCGATCCTGGAGCACAGGGTCCCCCGGAAAGTCAGCAGAGGGTTAGAACAATGAAGGCGTCCCATGGTTAGAATAAAATCAAAGGGTCTGATTTACAACAAACCCACCTCCCTTTCTGGAGCAAATGCGAGTAAAAAAAAAAAAAAAAGTTAAATTCCAGTGCACAATTTCTTTACTGAATCGCTGAAAAAGAGCTAAAATACCAATGCAGTAATCTTACGGTGTACAAATGCATTGGGAGTTTAAAAGAGCACACTAACCGAAAACTATGTGCGCACAAATAAGCTTACAGTGCATAAAATATGACTTGCGCACATAAAGCAATTGAAAAGGCTCACCTGGGGTCCACAGGGGTCGTCCTGCAACCAGGAGCTCCAAGATCACTCTGGCACAGCACCATAAGCTATCACTGGCCCCTCAAATGTGACTTAACTTTTTTTCCACCTTAACCCAGGAGTTAAATTTTTAGTGTTATAAGACATGAGTTAAGCTTTCAGGATTTAAAACACCTCCCTGCACTGAGGAATAATAATTAAAAGGATTTACGTGGAGGGGCGCTAATTTTGTGTACACATTTGTATATACTAAATTCCTTATTAAATCACGAGTAAAGTTAATTGCACAAAAAATGTGCAAACTCCTGGGAGTACACGTGCATGCAGCCTAGCACACCTCATGACATCCAATCGTTCTGTGCCTTCCAGTAAAACTTCTCATAAAGATAACCCGATGTTTGTTCAGTCAATCCATGATATGTTCCCTGGTAAAATGTCTTGGGGACCCTATGGGGGAAAACTGGAAGCAAACGTGCAAGTGTCAGTATTGCTGATCATTAGGGATATATATTCATTTCTAACGAATGCCAGAAATGCAACAAATGACATTTTTAGTTCGTTCCAAATGGAGCGAACCAAAAATAGACTCCTATGAAAATACCCAAGAACGTTTGAGTGTTTTCATATTTATGATATTTTTTTTAAGGAAAATAAAGTGGGCCTCCAGGTGCCCCGGCATGCACCAGATCTCCTTCAGGAACTCCACGGTCGTGGGCTTTAAACCCCATCACTAGGTGTTGCCATTATGCAAAGACTGCGATTCCCTCCCTCCACTCCCACCAGGTTGGCACGGGGAGCAGAAGACCTTCGCTGGGAGTCAAGCCCAGGTCCCTTCAAGTGGCAGTGCACCAGCACTGAGTCGTCAGGCTGGCCTCTGACCTCATTTTTAATTTGCTGTGAACTCACAAGCTTCATGGAAAACGAAGGGGGAGGAAGGAAGATGAGGCATGACAAAAAGCAGAACTTTTCTGCTAACTCTGCCCCCGCTGTCCCCAAAAAGTCTGTACAAAGCACGAGCTGCAGTCTTGGAAAGCAAACGTATGCAAACAAATAAGCTAAAAATTCCATTCTCCCGCGTCTGTACCCTACCTCTTCCCTTACTGGTGAATGGCTTTCCAGCCCTTAAAGGTGTAACACTGGCTCCTCCCTTGCTCTACACAAGCAGTGGTGAATCCCTGCGTTGCTTTCGTGGCCTTACAGCTTGCAAGAGTATTGCACTCACCAACACAGGGCAGCGAGGGTAGGACCAGTGGGGAAGGAGAAGCCCGATCTAGTTCCCATTTGTTGTTGGTTCCAGGGCGATCAGCCACAATGAGCATAAGCTTTGATTTTATTTCATTATTTTTACCTCTTGTTTGAAAGTTTGTGATTTGTCTTGGTTGTATTTTGTTTTTCAGTGTAAATTGCCAGGTGGCCTATTTGGGAGAGGCAGTCAGTAAATGTGATGTTTCTTTGTCCCTTATCAAGACCATGATTGAGACCTGTGTATTTTTACTTTTTCGTGTTTGAAGCCGGCATGAAAATAAGTTTATTAAAAACAAAAATTAGAAATGGCAAGAAGCACTAAAAGATCTGGATACTTCTATTTTTCATAGTAACAGCAGATGATAGCAGGAATAGCTGGGCAGACTGGATGGGCCAATTGGTCTCTTTCTGCCAAGGATAGAGCCCAGCTGCCAGTTGTTAAAGCTTGGCCACTTGTAGGATATTCCCCGCCCCTACATCAACGCTTGCATCCTCCCATGTCTTACCACAAAGCTTTGCAATAATACTAGAAACCTACCAAAAAAAAACTAATGAGGCTGTTGCCAAAATATCATCCACAAAACCAAACACAATTGTAACACTGGTAATCAATTCATATAGAAACATAGAAATGACGGCAGAAGAAGACCAAACGGCCCATCCAGTCTGCCCAGCAAGCTTCACATTTTTTTCTCATACTTATCTGTTTCTCTTAGCTCTTTGGTTCTATTTCCCTTCCACCCCCACCATTAATGTAGAGAGCAGTGATGGAGCTGCAACCAAGTGAAATATCAAGCTTGATTAGTTAGGGGTAGTAGGGGTAGTAACCGCCGCAATAAGCAAGCTACACCCATGTTTATTTGTTTTACCCAGACTGTGTTATTCAGCCCTTATTGGTTGTTTTTCTTCTCCCCTGCCGTTGAAGCAGGGAGCTATGCTGGATATGCGTGTAGTATCAGTTTTTCTTCTCCCCTGCCGTTGAAGTATAGAGCTATGCTGGATATGCGTGAAGTATTAGTTTTTCTTCTCCCCTGCGGTTGAAGCAGGATATGCATTGAAAGTGAAGTATCAGGCTTATTTGGTTTGGGGTAGTAACCGCCGTAACAAGCCAGCTACTCCCCGCTTTGTGAGTGCGAATCCTTTTTTCTTCTCCCCTGCCGTTGAAGCAGAGAGCTATGCTGGATATGCGTGAAGTATCAGTTTTTCTTCTCCCCTGCCGTTGAAGCAGAGAGCTCGCCAATCTCGCCAAATATATGTAGGCCCCTCACTCTAAGGGTCTGTCAAAATCATACAGACTCCTAATTCGGTATAGGGCCACCTTGCTTTAATTATAACGTCTTTAAACTTTTTTGCAATTTTTTCTTTTTTACTTTTTTATAAAATGTCAAGCAAAATGATCGATGATGGGCATTAAATCACCGCTGTTCATAGCACAAAAATGTGTCAAAAGATACGAGAGGAACCGCAATACTCATCTGTTGCCAAGTTTTGGCTGGTCTCCCTCTCCCCGAAACGCGCGTATCATCTGGTCTCCCTCTCCCCGACACGCGCGTATCATCATCATCTCCTCTGTAGCGCATGCCAGATGTACACAGCACTGTACAGGCACACAAAGTGGACAGTTCTATTCCTTGGCGCTTACACTCTGGTCAAGACAGAGAATGCACAATTAAAAACAGATGCTTTGAGTTAAGGCAGCAAAGCCTTGATTGAAAGGATTTGATAGGTGGGGGTTACTTTGAGTAGGGCAACTTTTTAATGGAGTACAATAGGATATGATTGGGTGCTGGAAATATTTCAAGGAGAACTCTGTTTTGTAAGTTGTTGGCTACCAGTACAATCCTGAATCTGTTATAAAGTATTAACATTCAAAATCATCCACTCCAGTAGCACAGGTCTAATAGGCATGACACTACAACCATACAAACCTCATCGTACACGAAGATCTCAAAATAAAGGACTATTGACTGTTCCTACAATACACAGTACACATACAAGTCAGAGATTGTATGTTTTCCAGAGCGGGCCTGCGGTTTTGGAATTCTCTACCTGAGACGTTATGTTTGATTCCAGAAAGAAAGAGATTTAAATGAGAGCTGAAAACATGGCTATTCAAAAATTCATGTAACCTAACTTAAAAACATCAGAATGCAGAGAACTACAATAACAAGAATGACAAAATATAATTAAAGAATGAGTAATAAATTAATGAGAGAATGTAAATATCTTAAGACAAAGTACTGACCAATCATGCCTGATGTCATAGACTTTTAATTAATATGTATTAGAACATCTCAGTAGATCTATATTAATCCCTGCTGAGTTATAGTATGAATGTTACTTTTGTAAACCATTGTGATCTTTATTTGGAACAACTGTATATAAAATGTCAATAAAATCAGCCCCTGGTTCTTCTACCAGAGAGAGAGAGTGCACTCTTTAGTCTACAGCCTAGATTGAGTGTGTTGTGTGAACTTCATGTTTTGAAAGCAGCCTAAAAAGCCAGCCTCCTAGATCCATGTGGCCTTGCTGGACCACCACCAACCTTACTGGTGCTGCACCAGTTGGTTTCTGGGTAGCTTTAGCCTGTTGGCAACCCCATGGCCTACAATATCACTAGGTCATGCTTTCTTTATCCGCCCTTTGTTTTGTCCTTTTCATCCTTTGTCTTACCTCTGCTCTTGAGGGAGGCCATGATGAGTTGTTTGCAATAGTGCAGCCTCCCAACCCTGTTCCTAGCACAGTCATAGAATACGATGGCTGATGAGGACAATTGGGTCCATCTAGTCTACCCACTTTCTTCCTGGTACAATGCCATAGATCCCAGTTGATCTGTTTTTTCTTTCCCTTTTTCATCAATAGGGGATCCTCTATGCTTATCTTAGGATTTCTCGACGTCCATTTAGTTTAGTTAATTTTATACCACAAGTGAGGCATGAATACAGCGTAGAGTGGCTTTTCCGAGAGCCCCATGCAGATGTCATATTCATGCAGGTTAGGCATGAGTACAGTCCATTTTAAAGAAAAGTCAGTTTAAGCAATAACTCAATACACCATTAAATGACTACAAACAAGCCAGTAGAACATAGCGGACATTTTGCAGTCAGTCCTGGTCCTCTCAGTCATCCCGGTAAATATTTTTTATAAGGTGGTGTGTTTTTGTTTTTTTTTTTTTAATGCAGATAAGTCCGCCGGAGCGCATTGTACTGTATCGGCCCGATAGTTTTGAAAATTCACCCCTTAAATCTTTCTCTCAGCTTTAGTGAGCCCTCCTTATTTTAACAGCCTGAGCACCATTGAAAGGATCATAAGCTTTAGGGAGGTGATTCATTGGAAACAAAACAGGAAACTAACAATTTCTCATTTCATTTGTAAAATGAAATGAAAGGGAAAAACAAATGACATTGAATTTGCAAAAAAAAAAAATAGGCTGTCACCTTCGCCATAGAAAAGATCCCACTCCCCATTTTCTGGTTGCAAGTTTCTTCAAGGGGCGGGCGTGATCTCTGATCTCTCCCTCCCCGCAGCTGCCACCATTGCAAAGAGCTCCAGCAGACCAAGGCTGCCACCACTGTGCATTTTTGCTGTGAACCTGACATTTTGTTTGGTTTGTGTTTTTTTTGTTTATTTTCTTTAATTTCGTTGTTTTTGTTTTCATTTGAAACAAAACCAATAAAACAAACAAAAAAAAATCTGTGCATACAGCAATTAAGTTTTATCTCAAGACACTGCTACCAGCGAATGAAAAGATTTTACTCTAGCAGACACCTGATCCCAAAGGTGTAAACCTGACACTGGCCTCACGGTTGTGTTCTGGACTTTCCCTATGGGAGAAAACACAATTTTACAACGGCTGTAATATGAGGGTACGAGGTTAGACTTTCATCCATTATGATCCCCAAAAATCTCACCTGATTGTGGAATTCCTGAGTGTTTCACTCTGAAGTGGTAGCAGTTTATAGCATTAGGAAGAATTATTTTCTAATTCACATTTCACAAGTGTTCTTTCTGTCTTTGAGGTGTTTCATTTTAGTTTATTCATTCACATCCATCTTCCCTCCTCTCTTAGGCAGCCGTTTGGTCCTCCCAGGACTTCCTGTCTCTGGGAACCAAGCTCCACCCACAACTGTACATCATCTGCATACATTTGGGCCATGCAATTCTAATTACATCATCCAGTGGTCTAATATATATGGGTTAAAAGGGTTGATGGAGAGTATAGACCCCTAGCGTACTCTATAGACCACGCTCCAAAACGTTGATAGCTATAATAGTCCTATCTGTTCCTCTCCCCGGAGGGCCACGGGCTTCATTAGCAGTGGGCATATGGGGGACCCTCTGGGCCCCAAATCTCAGCATCTTCAGAGCAGAAGGAAAGGAGCTGCGAGACCGCTTGAGTTACCCCCCGCAGCCGGTGGAGGAAGAGGCCCTGCAGATTGCAGGCATTTCTCCTGCAGCCAGTGGCCGCACATGCCTATTTGTACTTATTCTGTACTGGGTGAGGGTCTGTCCGTGTGTTCCCCATGCGTGACCGAGGTGAGAGGTTCTGCTAGTGAGCGTGTAGTTTCTGTGTAGAAATATAGAGCAGCCTGACTTTCTCTCTCCTCCTATAATAGGAGGAGTAATGGTATTTTTAGAGCCTGGTGTAATATTTGCAGTGTTGCATTTTTCATGGGTAGGGTTATTATCGTTTTGGTTCTGGCAGTTAGTGTGTGATGGTATGGCAGGTTTGCTAATGGTTCTTCCGAGTACCTTTTTCTTGTTGTTGCAGGGTTTTGAATTATTGCACAGTGCTACTGACGTGTGCTAATGTGCCGGTGTGACGGGACACCAGAATCTGAATAGCGTTTTTGTGTGGTAAGGGGAAGTGTCCTAGTTCTACTCTGCAGCCTTTTGTCGAGGGAGCTTCTGTGAACCCAGGTTAGCCTGGAGCCTGAGGTGCAGGGTTTATATTGGGATTCTTTCCTATCTTATATAAACCCAAGGCTTCATTCCCACAGAGAACTTTGACTGATTTTACTGTAGAATTTTAGAAACACTTACAAAAAAAAAAAAAAAAAAAAAGGCAATAAATTGTATAATAGCATTGACGTGGTCCCACTTAAGGATTTCTCAGCTTGATGTCACGTGAGGACATAAGCTCCCTTGAAGGACATTTGCTTTGCTCTTTGATGCAACTTTTGTAGATGTGTGTAATTTTGAAACTTTGAAATGTATTCACAAGTTTGGTTTTTTTTTGTTTTGTTTTTTTTGAGATAAGTAAAGCTTTGAAATTGCTGCTTCTCCCCTGAAGAAGCTATGATATGTGAAATGTTGGGAGGACAATTTTATTTTTTATGTGTAAGAACGGTTTTGTGTATGGAGGTGCACGTGTGGTGGCTTTATGAGATTTTTGTGTATTTGTGGCAATTACTGCCTCTTTGGATATGACTTTTAGGTGGATGTATTGTATATTTTGTATGAATAAACTTTAATGTAAAATATCTTGTGTAGAATCATCTTTTGTATAGTTGCTTACTGTCAGCAGTAAAATGTTTAGAGAAGCAAAGACCTGTACATAGCTGAAATTATTCATGAAGGTGCGGAAACTGCTGGAAATGGATAGCTAATAGAGTTACTATTGGATTAAATCTGAGTTTTCCCTTTACATGGGAACACATCATGTTGTATGTAAATCTACCCAGAAGTTTAGTGTTCCTGTTACCAGCTGAATACTAATTCAGTAGTAGTGATTATTAATGAATGATCTAAAATGATACAAGGTTCTGTAATTTCTGAAATAATTACCATATGATCTTGCTAATCTCCTTACAGGTAAGTAATAAAGAGAAATATTGCTGAAGTTAGTAAGTGTGGGTTTTTTTTGTTTTTTGTTGTTTTTTTTTAAGAGTTAGGGGGAAAGCTGGTTCTACAGAGTGTCAGTTTTAGTGATTGTTTTACTAGGTGGTTGAAACTGGCTAGCAGTCTTTCTTGCATGGAAGCTCCTCTTGTTGCCACTGACGCGTGTGCCCAGCACTTTGTGGCAAGGGTGCAAAATGTTTGTAGTGGTGCCTCCTACTTTAGGAGCGGGGGTGTCCTTTCTCCATATGTATGGATTTTGGTAAGAGGTGGTGGGGGGGGAGCCATGGGACCCCCCTCTGGGATCAAATTGGGTGGTCACAGTGTGACTCCCTGATTACAGCTGCATGGGAACCTAGAATAGAAATCATTTTAATATTTAAAAATGTGACATCCAATTGAGCAATTTACAAGATTGATTTGGGAGAAGATGCCGCTGTTTGTGATTGAGTTGGTTATCATCATCTTGAGGTGGGGGGCAGGAAGGAGGAGACTGCTTATGGGCCCGTCACCTGGATCCCTTAGGTACCTACCAATGCCTCTGGTGGTGGCCATACTTGTCCTGCTCTACCACTCGAGTGCAGCCCACCAAGGAATTATCTTGAGGGCTTAAAGTAAACATAAGAGTTGATGATGTGATGAGGAAAAGTGCACCAGGTGGCTGTTGGAAGCTGGCAGAATGCAGCTCCACTAGGTAAGGTTCAGGATGGATGGAGGCTAGCAACTTGCTGAATGCCCAGTTTGTCAATGAAGAGGCCATGCCATGGTCCGCCCCTGCCTCCTCCAGCTGCTACAGCCGCCTCCACTTTTCTCCTTTGTTCGCCAGTTATGGTTCTCTCGCTTTGGTCTATCTACTGCAGAGTTTTGTTCAGTAAGTCTGAGCCATGAGGTGCCTGCAGCCCTGTGTACTGTTCTCATGAGGAAGGAAGAAGTTAGTTTTGAGTAATTCAGGTGGACCTGTTGCTTTAAGAATTCCTTCGCTCCACAGCAATTCTATGGGGAAGGTGGGATTTTGAACATTCTGTTTGTCACGTCATATTCTCCCCTTCATAGCTATCAAAGGTTGGTATTAGGGGCGTGCATGGGAACAATTGTATTTGTGTTTTTTTCTGTGTGGTTTTTTTTTTTTGTTGCGTCTTTAATTTTGTGGTGTCTTTCTTATGCATATAAGATATGCACTCGGATATGTGCATAAAGTTTGATTTTTATGAATTTTAAATATGATTAAACATAAAATGTGTGTGAAGAGAAAAGAAACACAGGCGTGGCATGCGAGATAGTATCACAGCAAACTTTTGTGATTTGCATTCCCTGGTACCTAATTGGAAGAATAATTCAGAAGTGAACAAAAAGCAGGCTGCTGTGTGTGTTTTGCTCCAGACTGAAGAGCCAGCCCTGGATTAACCGTTAAGCAAAACAAGCCACGTGCAAAGGGGTCATCAATGGAAGGGGGGGCACCACAGGGTGTTGAAAATCTGTATTTTTTTTTCTGTTTCCCCCCCTAGTTATAAGTAAATCACATTTTAAAAAGTGTGTATTTAATATAGTTATGGGCTTTGGCTTGGGAATAAACTGAATGTTTAATCATCTTTCACCTTCAGCACTTATTGGTCTTAATGTCTTGTCAGGTAAGCAATGGAAGGGCTGAGTGTGCACCATTGTTGGACTGTGCTTACTTAGGGCATCAGTCGGCCTTCATCTGGCCCTGGATAGAGCTGTAGAAAGTACCAGTAAATACCAGTTTCGTGGGTCCGGACTGGAACTGTTCTAGCTGAGCTTTCTCTCCTTAACCTTGATTTTTATGGCTCCTGAGCACGAAGCAAGCTGCACGGTCGGCGCCCTGGGAAAGCCCCTAATTTATCGGCAAAGTCGCACACCCTACGTGACCTGCTGGTTTTTACAGAAAGTACCCTTGAATCGAGCAGATCTTCCCAGAGACTTGTCAACAAAAAAAAGCCATCATAACAGGGATGAATTTGGCACACTCATTTGGGAGCCTTGGGCGAGAAGGCAGGGATCAGTCAGGTCAGCAGATAAACACTCGGGGATGGTCCCTCCAGGACGTGCATGAAAGGGGGGGGTCGTGTAAGGAAAGAGGGGTGTCACTGCCCCTCACACTTATACCCGTCCCTTCATATGTTCATACACAGCTACAACTACAAGAAATGATGCCATTCGCTACACTGATGCAGAAATCAAAATATATAATGAAACATTCAAATTAAAAAAAAAAAAAAAAAAAAATTTCCTTTGGTTGTATTGTACCTTCCGGGGGGGTGCTGGCTCCTCTTTCCTAGGATCAGCTTGAACTGAAAAAAGGCAAAAGAGAGCAGGTTCCACAGACACACACAAACCAGGAAGTGCAGAGCAACACCTTAGGCAGCGCACACTGCACCAACTCCAAAAGGGGGGTCGTGCATTACACTCTAGAACCACCTCCAAAAGGGGGGTCGTGCATTACACTCTAGAACCACCTCCAAAAGGGGGGTCGTGCATTACACTCTAGAACGCACCCCCCTGTGTGCCTGCAGGCATCCGCCGGTGCACAAGGAAAGAGAGCTGTATCAGTGTAGCGTATTGCGTCATTTCTTGTAGTTGTAGCTGTGTATGAACATATGAAGGATGGGTATAAGTGTAAGGGACAGTGACAGCCCTCTTTCAAAAGCCCCTTTTGAAAATGACTCCCTCACACACCCCTCCCCCAAAGCATGTAATCAAAACTGCAGCAGAGTGCGCACACTCATATAAAGGACAGAGAGGCGAGCAGCGCGTGCAGTGGGCGTTTGCTTTGATGAAACAGTTTATAAATTGAAATAGACAGATATGCATCCCATGTGAAAGCCATAGAGCTGGGGAAGTGGGACACATGGAAAGGAGAAATATTCGTGGCACAGTTAGGAAGGAGCAGAGCCACATGTGGCCTCCAGCGGCATGGTAATACAGTTCAAGCAAAATGTGGGGCCAGGCACAGAAGATCTTTAAGAGAAAATCCAGGGTAATACCAGAGACCAAGTAGATGCTACTGTATTCTCTCTCTCAGATAAGCACCGCTGCACTTGTGCCTACATGATATAATAACTTGGAGTCATCCAAAAGAGGTCCCCAGTGCACTTTGCAATTCAATATTTAAGAAACAGACATCCCTGCGGTGGATGGCCTGGCAGCACTGCATGATTGCTGGTATTTAGGACCGCAAGACTGTTTCCAAAGTGGAGAGGAGAGAGGTTGAATGAAAGCTTGCTATTACCCAAGCACAGCTGGGAGCAGAGCGAGGGTAAAATGAGGCTACACGGAAAGCACGAAACGAGTTGCACAAAGATCTCACAGATGGTCAGTGGCGTTGGAGACCGGCCTTGAACTAAACACTGTGCAGCTGCCGTTTTGGGATTTAAAAATACATTTTTTTTTCTATTTTTGATTGCCCCTCTGCGGCAAGACTGATTACATCAACGGCTTAAAAGTTGGGTTTAGGTCAAGAAAATCCAGGGCCTGGTACATTATTGCTGTACCAGGGAGCAGAGGGAGAGCAGCAAAGACTTTTGTTCACAGCGTCTGTGTGCTATAAAAGGCTTGGATGGCTGAGAACAGACTTATGTATCAAATACCAATAAGGCTTAAATTTTCTGCCTTTTGCCAGGATTCCTTCTCCCAATTTCCCCATATTTTTATCTTCTGATGGCTTGTGAATCCCGATCTCTAATCGAGTTCGAAACATGGGGCGTTTTACAGGACACAGCCTTGTCACTTTGGCCTAGAGTAAAAATAAAATGTAGTAGAGTTCCTTTTTTTTTTTTTTTAATATTTTAATGCTTAGGGGGCTGGAGCCTTTTCTCTCCCATCATGAGTTAAGATCAGTTCTGCACACGTTGGTAACTTCATCCCTTGATTACCTGTGATGCTCCTCCGTTTTATTGGTTTGCCACAAGCCGCCATTTCAACATTGCCGATTTGATTCAGAACGTTGCAGCTCGGATTATGGTGGCCCAGGGTATTCGGCAGCATCGATCTCCACCTTTTTATATTAACTGCATAATGGTTACTGGTTTTATGGAGGAGCAAGTTCAAAAATATATATTCTTCTGGTCTTTTAAAACCGTTGCGTGGTCTACTTCCAAAATGTTTTAATTCTTTTCTGAAGCTCTGTTTGGCCAGTTGCGAGCACTTCGATCGTCCTCGTTAGGGAATCTGCTGGATGCGCAGGCCTGGCTTGATGAATCAGGAGAAGCGGCACTTTTGCGTGCCAGGTTCTCGTTTGTGGAATGCCCCCGCCAGACTAGTTAAAAGCAGTCACTGAGATGACCAGGTTTCGGGAGCTGTTGAAGGGTTATTTGTTCAGGCAAGCTTTTAAGGAGTTTATTAAGTCATTTGTCAGCTTTCACTGCTGGTTTGTTTTGTTGTGGTTTGGTTTTTTTTTATATATATATATATGTTTAACTCTGACGTGATGAGCTATTGTTGTCCTTGTATTTTATGCTTTTATGTTTTAGCTGTTCTATTCTCCACCTAGAAATGTTGATGGGGCAGATTTAAATTTTTTTTTTTAAATAAAATAAACATGCTGTCTTAACACCTTCTCCCACTCACCCTCCTCATACCTCCCACTTCCTTCCCCCTCTCCCCTCACCCACCACCACCAAAAGAAAAGAGAGAAATGTACATTAGAAGAGAAACCAGTTTAGGGAGACTCAAGTGAAAACCCAGGAACTTCAATTGGAACTGGCGATGAGAGGAGATAAATGGAGCAGCCTTGGGGGGAAAAAAGCAAAAGGTCCACAGGCGGGCAACACACTGCTGAAACTAAAGGGGGAGCGATGGGGGACTAATTTCATTGGCCAGGGCAGAGCGGGCGCAGCAAAACTGCATCATTCATCCCCTCTCAAAGGGGGATTTCAACACAAAAAAAAACCTGGCAAGGCTGAAACCCCCTCCCACTCCCTGAGATGTGTACGGAGCTGAAGTTCATGATTTGCACAAACGGGGGGAGGGGGGAGAAGCCCTTTCTCTTCCTTCAGTGAAAGAAAAAAAATTATTTGTGTGCAAGTGTTAACTTTCCCCCTGCTGCCCTTCTTAAAGCCCCCACACTGAGCCTGACCAGGAGCTATGGAAGCAGGGCTGCCGTCTCAAAAGGGTGAGCAGCAGGACCTGTCTAGGCATGTGCCTAGTGGTGATATTTATAAATAAATAAAAGGTGCCGGGTGGGGTCCAGTGGCAGCTTCCAAGTTCAGAAAGGTTCTGGGTTGGTGACCTGGCTTGACCTGACAGAAAATCACCACTGCGTGCACCTACAGTCCAAACTACAACAAAAGAATTTTTGTTGTTGTTGGTTCATAGTGATAGATAGATATATATTAGCACTTGCAGTCTCCTGAGGCATATTTCAATCCAGATGACCTTTTGAGCCTCTTAGATTGAAAAGACTCTGATCTGCAAGGATTCAGTTCTGCTACTGAGGGGATCTCTTATCTTCTGTGAGTCTCTTGCTATTCGCTATTGAAAAACACTATTTGTACATTAATATTTAAGTAAAGGAAGTAAAAATGGTTGCTGAAGACTGTTTAAAGCAAAAGATTTCTTCCACAGATACAAACTGAGAGGTTTAGCAGTGATATAAGTACACTAAGCTGGCAGCCCAGTTATGATCATTTTAACATGGTGACTTTTTTTTTTCTTAATTTCCTTGTATTCTTTGCAGAGTGTGATACACTTTTTATGGGGGTAACATTAGGTTTATCCAAAGATGCTGTATATAAGCTGTCAAGACCACATGAGTCTTTCTTCAGATCTGTTACTTGTATAAAAGACTGGCATTTTGATATCTTTATATAAAAAAGCTAAACGGTTGTTTATTTTATTATATATAGGATCTAGGCTTTAAATAAAAAAAAAATGTGGGTACCTAAATGGTGTATCCGTCAGAGAACCCTAACAGGGCCGATTCTGTAAATTGCGCTCAGCCGTGTGCAATGTTTAACACGCGGTCGGACGCGTGTTTTCAACATGCGTCTATTACCCCTTATACTGTAAGGGGTTTAGCACATCGAAAACGTGTGGCAAAACCCCCTGGAAACTAATAGCGCTCATCACATGCAAATGCATGTTGATGAGCGCTATTAGTCACCTGGGACACTGAAAGTAAAATGTGTGGCCAATCCGCACATTTTACATTCAGAAAAAGTGTTCGGAAAAGCAGGAAATACTACTTTTCTGTACACCCTCCGACTTAATACCCTAGCGATTATTAAGTCCAAGGAACCAAAAATATATTTATCACCTGTCCTAGTCGATCATTCCTCATTCACACCACTTCTAAACTCTCTATAGTGTCATGCATATACAATGTATATAGAAACCGACATAAAACACTGTCAAAATATGCACAGAGTGCTAGTAATGAAACAATAAATCACTTGCGATAGAGCTGGACTTCGTGAATTGTAAACGTGTCACGTGGGTGACGCTGTCTTTAAAAAGGGGATACAGCTGAGCCACAGTCCACAAGAAAGGATGCTTTGTAACTGTTTCGCAGGACTGTTGTCCCAACGATGATTCTGTATTCTGTGTAGTCTCTCTTATACGTCTGCTTTATCCTGTGTTCTTTCTGTCCCTACAAAGGCCTCTGTTTCGCCGTGGAAACTGCTTCTTCAGGGGACAATATGGTTCATAACTATTCTTGTGATGATACCTTGGACTCTGTTTAGTGAAGATAAATTGAGCTCTTTGTTGATTCTACTTTGTCAGTTTTGCCAGTTCAGTGTCTCAAGACTTCAATTGTTAATTAACAGTTTGCTAAATGCAGCATAATGCTCTGTGGATTTTCAATGTCTTGTTAGCGTGTTGGAAGCCTTTATTTGTCTTTTTCCTGGAGCTGTATCTGGAGCAGACTTTAATGCCTTCTTGCAGTCCAAATGCTGTGATGTTAGTGACACACTGGGGCTCTTAGCTGTTATATCCGGTGGTGATTTGTATATACCTCGCTTGACACCTGTGGAGAGCTTCAGACACAGGGCTCTTCAAAATTAATTTGTGTAAATATATTTAGATGTATTATGAATGTTTTATGGCTATATTTTCTTGCATTGGTGTCCTCCTTGTTTTTATGGTTCCTCATTACAGTATTGTTTGATCTTTTCTTCTTTTCATTTATTAGTTTAACCTCTGGGCTACTGTCCCTCCCAACGCAGCCCATGTGGTGAAACATGGTCCATGGTGGGGGACCAAAAAAATATTTCCACAAGCAACTGTGAATAAATGATGGATATGTTGATTTAATCTCTCTTTAAGTTTCAATTATTGAGTAATCTAAGAAAAGGTTCCATGAACTTTTATAGCGCTATACTATTGATTATTGTGGCTTTACTTCTCATTAGCCTGAGCTACCATGTATAGCATATTTCTTTCTTTCTTTCTCTCTCTCTCTCTCTCAAAACAAATCTTAGTTGCCTAGTTACATTTCAAGCAAGGCACATCAGAATAAAATCAATACAATCACAACATAATAAGGCATTACATAAATGCCATAAATAATTTTCAATATCTAATTAGAACAGATTCCTTCCCCTGAGTTTTCACCATTTTAAACTGTGATATATGGGTGGGTGAGTGTGTTTGTATATATGTAAATTTTTATAGCACTGTACAACCTTTGCACGACTTCTTAAATTTTGATTGAAGATTCCATGTGTGCCTTGATGCAAAGACCTACCCTCGGGCTGCCGCGGAGAATGAGGTTCCTGCTTGCTTGCCCGCCCACCCACCTTTTACTTGCTTGTTCATCCTAGGATTCCCTGCCAGGGATTCGGCGTCCATTAAACTGATTTACTGGGAACCCCCACTGTGTCTGCCCAGGCTCAGTTTATTTCTACTGTGTTTAAAAAGAAAAAAAAAATGGAAGTACTTAGGAGGGGAGAAAGGAAAGGGAAAACGGGGAGGAGGAGGAGGAGGGGGGAGGGTGCATTAATGGCTGCACTTGTGCAGATAAGTGTCAGCTGATTTATTGGATGGGTTGTAAAAGGGGAGGGAAAATGTATTGAGTTAGGTCTGGTTCATGTGAATGAGCACAGTTACGCTGTGTACAATATCCAGGGAAACCATGGCGATCTCTCTGCACCTTTCTTCTTTTTTTTAAAGCTGGTAAATAAAATAAAATAAAAACAAAATCTATACCAAAGCTATGCTTGTCTTTATTAGACTGTAAATCACACACACATTGTCTCTGTGAATCACGTCCAACGATGAAACAAAAACATGTGGGGGGAGGCAGGGACCTTTCTGAGCCAGGGCTTCTGCACCTACATGTGGATGCACTAATGGAATAGGGGCAGACTTCAAAGGGGACATTTCTTTGTTTTGGCCATCGGATGGGGCAAAGTTGTAAAACGCAGACTCTTCCGTACAAATTGTTGAGAGGAAATATTTGGGCCTGTAATGAGAGCATTTTTAAAAAGTGAAGTCAGGTCAGTCTTAGGCTGTTTGAAGTGTGTTTTGTATCTCTTACCATTTTTTTTTTTTGTGTGTGTGTGTACGCAAATGTATCATATGTTCCGAGTCTCTCTGGTATTCACAAACCCTGCCTGTGCAATCCAGTATGTCTGAATCTACAGTAAAAATTCTCAGACATAAGTCTGCAGAGCTCTTAAAGCTTTGGTACATTGATTTTGTGAAGGAAGACAGTTAATCTTCACGCATGGTAAAGTTTGAAAAATGCCATCACCAAGGCTTTTATAGTCTGCAGTTGTACATCACACTCCTTCCATGAACACTCTCACTCTCACAAACTCGTCTCATAAACCTCATGCACTCACTTATCTCTCTTAGGCACTCGTGCACTGCCCCCGAGTAAACACTCATAAATTTGCCCTTATAAGTTGGTAGGTTCATTCACCCCTCAGACTCACATACTTACTCATCGTATACACTTGTAGGTTCACTTGCTTGTCATTCACACACTCCTTATAGACACTTGTTGATTCATTTGCCTCTAATAGACATTCCTACACACAAATCTTGTAGACACTTGTAGGTTCTCTCACCTCTCATAGAAAGATACTCACTCATCGTAGATACTTGTAGATTCTCTCTCCTCTGATAGACACTCATACCCTTACCCCTCATAAATACTCACACATTCAGTAATATTGGTAGTGCACTGCATTACTGCTGGGGGACTCTCAACATTAATGAATGTAGGGGCGATGAAATGGAGACAAAACAGTACCAACCCACAGGTAAATATGAATAAAATGGGGGAAGGTCAAAATAGCTTTAATTTTAAATGGAGATAAGTCAGACACACTATAGTTAGCTTACTTAATTTTTATATAACCACAGTTCAAAAAGGCAAGTCACTTGACAAACAGCACAGCTCCCAACATGGTTCATGTTTCACAGGGAGCTCTTTCAAAAGGGGGTAGCAGATCTGAAAATAAACCAATATAAGTAATATGAAATGACCAAACATTTTAAATAAAATATGGACAGTACAAATGGTACCGGGTAGGCACATAATGAAGCTGAAACACAGCAACAAAAATCTAAACCTGCAGGAAGTCTAAACGGAAACAGAGATCAGGTTTAAACTGAGGGGGACATGAGGATAGCCCTCAAACACCTGCAAGCAGTGAAGGAAGAGACAAAGAGAATAAAATAACTTGAGAAAAGGCAGCAGTCACATGGCAGCATCAACCCATAGAAAGGACAAGCCAAGCCACTGAGAAGCTGAAAGATAAACGCAACCTATCGTCAAATACGGTAACACCAGTAGGTCAAAAGCATGAATGAAGGAGCAACTTCTGAAACAAGAGCTAGGGTCTTTTACTAGAAGGGCTCGTTATTTCTGGAATCCCTTGGCTGTTTGGTCAGATGGTGGAAGGATGAGCAAACAGAAGAGGTTAGAGAGAATGAAAGATTTATTAGAATGGGATCATGTTATGTGATACTAAAATGAATTTTATTTGCCTTAAGCTATTTATCTGTATTTTATGTTATCGTTGCTGTTACTGTTTTTTATTGACATGCGATGATGTGCAATCTTCTCTGGGTATTGCTCGTTAAAAGCTGCATTTAAATCTGCAGTTTAAATTAAATTAAACATGACATAAAGGCATGATGATTGAGTTACTCCGCACAAATTTCAAATGTGTGCATGCATTTCCATGGCTTCCCTGCGCTGTGCACCATCCAGTGTCTAACTGTGCATTTTTATATGGCAGCTGCAAAAAAAAAAACAAAAAACAGTCCAGCTGACCAGGCACTGCAAAATCTGCTACACTACCTCAGAGGGGAAATGAAAAGGAGCCCGTGTAATTAATGCCAGTGTTTATAAACGGGCTGCAGTGCTGGATCCAGAAAACTATAGATCAAGGCCAGGCAAAATAGTGGGAGCTGCTGTTCAGAACAGAATTACTGGACATAGGATAGACACGACTTAATGGGAAGAGTCAGCAAGGATTTAGCAAAGGGAAGCTGTGCCTTACTAATCTTTTTAGAAATCTTTCAGGGGGAGCCAACTGACAGAGGGAATATCTGAATATCTTGATTTTCAGAAAGCATTTGATTAAAATCCTTCATGAAACATATAACATGACACGGTAACGCAGTGAATGACAGCAGAAAAAGACCAGATTTGCCCATCCGGTCTGCCCGGTGGAGATTCTTCCCTTTGATGAATTCCTGTAGTCAAAACGCTCAATTCCCCCCCCCCCCCCCCCCATCTTGCCTTTGTGCCTGAACTCTCGATTCACCACTGCCCTCCGTATCCATCCCTCGTGTACCTAGAATCTGTCAGTGCTGGCCCTCTGTTCCTCCACTAGTAGGCCAAATAAAAATATTTAGAAAAATTAGGTGCCAGCCAAACAATTGTATGAGCTCTAGCCAGGGAGGAAACAAAACAAAACTTTCATAGGTGTTTTTTCCCTTTACTCTTGTGGTTATGATTTTACCCATCTTGTGGTTTTAATTTTGCTCTTTCATTCATTTTACTTTTTGCTTTTTTTTTGCTTTCCCTACCCTTTCCTACAGGCACTCTTCTCCTTTCCTCTCCTGCCAGAGACCCTTCCTCCCGCCTTCATTTGACTATCTTCCTCAGCTTTTCTTGCCCTCCAGAGGCACACTCCTGCCCACCTCATCCCCTCTTCACCCTCCCCCCCCCCCCTTCCAGTTTATTCCCTCACTAAGGCTCTGCTTCCAGCAGCCACTGCGGCTTTCCCCAAAAGAAGCCCTAATGCAACCGTCCTCGCCCTGGGGAAACTTGGCACATGGAATTTTTCCAGCCCTGCTAAATTCCAACATCCAGGTCCACTACTGTCATACTACCAGACCCGGCACAACTGAGTGGGCATACTAGGGATGTGAATCGTTTTTCTGACGAATTGAAATATCATACGATATTTCTAAATTCATTAATATATCGGGTAACAAAAAGAAACTATCACTTCCCTCCCCCCGAATTTTCATAAAAATTGTTTTTCACTAAAAAACAAACCAAAAAAAAAAAAAACGGGGATCCGCGGGAAAACAAGATTTTCCCACGGCCAGATGATCCCGAAAGCAGGAACGATTGGGCACCTGATTCACATCCCTAGTGCATACCGTGCATTTGCATGGGGCGGCACACCTGGGACTGCAGCAGGAGAGGCTGCGGGGCCAATGGCGTCCAAAAAGGAGGCGGCACCTTGGACACTGGCAGAGCTCAACCAACCAGCAACCAAAACCGGAGAGGCCCTGGTACAGTGATCCTTCTTAAGGTGTGCGCCTGCGCACAACTTTTTCCCTTGGGTTCACACAGCTTCCTCCCACCCATCCCCAGCGCAGGAAGGCTGGCGGGGCCATGCTGGAGCTCAGCACACTATGACCTGAAGTGAGGAGGAGGCCCGCGGTGAAGCTCATTCCACCATGACCTGAAGAGAAGAGGAGGCCGTGTGTCTCTGTGTGAGAGCCTGTATGTCTGTGTGTGTGTGTGTGCCTGCAACTTGAGTGTCTCATACAGGCTCTCACAGGCACGGCCGCACACATGTCTGAGGGAGAGAGAGCCTATGTATGTGAGTATAGGCATGTATATGAGAGAGGGAGTGTGTGAGAATGAATGTTTATATTGTGTATGTGAGAGTAAAGGAAGGTAGTTTGAGTGGCTCTGCCGCCCCCAATCCACTACAGCATGGGTATCCAACTCCAGTCCTCGAGGGCCGCAAACTGATCTGATTTTGAGTAACCCTAATGAATATGCATGAGATAAATTTGCATGCTCTGCCTCAGTTGTATGCAGATCTGGCTCATGTATGTTCATTAGAGAGATCCTAAAAACCAGACCGGTTTGTGGCCCTCGAGGACTGGAGTTGGACAACCCTGGGTGACTGGAAATAAATTCCAAGGTCTGGAGAGAGGAATTTTTTAAATCCTAATTTGTTTTACTTCTTGCTTGGTGTGTTTGTTGCTGTTTTGAAATATTTTATTGGTGTTTGGGAAAGTCTGGATATTCTCTTCATGAACTGGTTTGAAATGTATTCTTTTTATGAATATGATTTTACTATTATGTTTGATATTTCTTGATTTTATTTAATGTTTTATGAAGAATGGTAATGTTTGTTTTTCCATTGTTGTGCTGCATATAGAGGCTGGCTTGTTGTGGGTTCCAGTTCAGTTTTTCTTAGCATGTCTCTATTCAGTCTGGTCTCTCTCTTTCAGTATTTTGTCAGGGTCTGCCTGTGTTCTGCATTTGTGATATAGGTGAGCTATTTTGCTGGCATGCAGTTTCTGTGTACGGATATATAGCAGTCTGATTTGTTTTATTTTCCTAGAAGGAGGTGTTCTAGAGCCTGGAGTAATATGTGCAGTGTTGCCTTTTCATCTGTTCGGTTGTTACTGTTTGAGTCATGGCAGGCAGGGTTGTTTTGGTATGGGAGGTTTACTATATTGTAATGGCATTTGTTTATTCATGGCTTTGAGGGCCAAGCCCACACCCAAAACGCATTGCAGAAAGTCTAATTCCATATGAATTCCAAATGCCTTTTTTGCAGAGTATAGCAGTGCATGTAAATATACTATGCATATTATGATATTTTTGCTTCAGCAGATGGTACTTTTGAATGTTCTTTTTCATGTAAAATCTGTTTTAAATGCATAATTTGTGTGTGTCTCTAGAGGGTGTGTGTGTGCTCGCAAGGTTTGTATGGTTTTCCTATGGTATCTAATACCCTTTCTTTAACCATGGGTTCAGTGTGGAGGGGGGTGGATTGGGCAGGAATCAGTTTTTAAAAATATAGATTTCTTCTATGCTACTTTCTGCACAGAATTTGGCAATTCTGCGCAAATTCTGTGCCCTGCAGTAGCGCAGAATTCCCCCAGTACTAAGTTCTGGTCGCTCCATCATAAAAATGATTATATAGCGGAATTGGAAAAGAGAAGGGCATCAAAAATGCTAAAGGGAATGGAATGGCTCCCTTGGAAAGGCTAAACAGGTGTTAGGCCTTTTCAGCTTGCAGAAGAGATAATTGAGAGGGGATGTGATAAAAGTTTATTAAATCATGATTAGTGAGGAACACGCTAATAGAAAAGTTATTTACTCTTTCAAAGAACACTAGGACTGGGGGGGATGCTCCATGCAATTAATGGTGGCAGATTTAAAACTAGTTTAAGAAAATATTGTTTTCACGCAGTTAAGCTGTGGAATTTGTTGCCAGAGGGTGTGGTCAAGGTCAAAGGTACAGCAGGGTTTAAAAAAAGGTTTGGACAAGTTTCTGCAGGTTAGCTCCATTAACAGTTTTTAGCCAGGTAGATGTGGGGGGGCTGTGCCCTAATACTTCTGGGAGTGAGCAAAAAAGGAATGTATCTCCTCATTAGGATCTGCCACGTATTTCCAAGCGGATCCAGATTGCTGCTGTTAGAGCCTAGCATCCTGTCTCCATCTCCCCTGATGTGTATAGACCGTTGCATATTTTCATATCGTTGGCAAACAGGGACACTTTCTCTTCTAGACTTACAGTATGATGTCACTTAAAAAGACACTGATGTGGACCCTCTACTGACGCCCTGTGGCATCCTACTGGCCACTTTACATTCAACAGAACAAGGCACACGGGATCACCACTCTTGGAATCCTGATGCTCATCCATCTTGTCATCCAATTTATAATTTTTCATCCAACTCCCAGACTGAATCATTAGGTTGCTCACTAGTTGTCCGTGTGAAGCAGTGTTAAAGGCTTCAGGGAAACCCAGATGGGCCACATCTACTGCACCTTCCTGATTTACTGCTCTGGTCACTTCATCGAGAGAACTCATCAAAGTTGTTGGCAAGATCTTCCCTTGTGAAACCATAGTGCCCAGGATCCTAGTAACCCACTGGCTTAAAGATTTTGCACTATCCTTTCCTTCAGTAGTGCTTCCATTAGTTTGCCCACTACCGCTGTTAAATGACCAGGTCTGTTTTTCACTTCCTCAATTTTCCCATCTTTGTGGCATGGCATAGGACTTGCTCTTCTCCACGCCTCCCGGAACCTTTCTCCTATTTCATTTCCCGTATGGAAATCAGTATAAATAAATGCACACACAGCCCCCCTTCCGCCATCTACTAGAATGTTGGGGCACGTTTGGGATCGGTGGGGCAGCTAGATGCCTCATGTTCCCTTGGGATCTTTCAAGGCTCTTAGGCTGTGTGGAGGTCTCCTGACACCTTCCAGTAAGAATTCCACTCTACATTTGTACATAGAAGAATTTCACAACCTTGAGCTTTGCAAATGCATGTGGATGAGGCTATTATCGATTCCCCTTCCATGCAAAAAAAAAAAAAAAAAAATGTGCATCAGAGGCTTTTCTAAACTTCATCAGACTTAATATCATGGTGATATTAAGTCTGAAGAAATAAAAAGCTCCCAAAAAAAAAACAAGAATTGAGCCGGCGGTCAGGTTAGGAAAACGAACACTCTAAAACTGAGTGTCCGTCTTCCTGAGGAGCTAACAGCCGCCTCTCCCGGGCGCCCGCTGCCGAGGAGGCGCTAGGGGTATACAACTCCTCCCCTAGCACCTCCTTTTTACCACGGCATGTAGTATTGGTTGCCCCAGAGATCGGTGCGTGTTAAAGGGAGCGGGCGCGCGATGATGAGCGCCGCTATTGCATTGGCCTTTGACAGGGACCAGGCAGACCTGTGCGCCCAGCGGCACGGGGACGGGACAGTGAGGGGTAAAGCAGGTCCTCCTCCAAGGTTAGAGTAACACCACCATGCTCTGCTTTCTATTGAACCAAAGCCCCTGCACCTCAGCTGTCATCCTCTAATCTGATTGACAGAGCTTAGCACTATTTAGCCTATTTCCTTAATGGCAATTAAGAAATGGCCAATAACATCCCCCTCCCTTCTCTGCCCTTCTCTTTTGCATTTTCTCCCCCTCTCTCTTTGTAGTGAGCTTTAACCCCTTGTTTCTGTCAGGTATCTCCCCCCCTACTCTTTCACTGGGCCACAGGCAGCAAGGAAGAGACTGATTAAGCAGCTGAATGTCTGAAATACCCCCCCCCTAAATGCACTGATTAGTATCTGCTTAAGGCTCTCTTTATCTTTAAAGCGGGTGGTGCTTAATGGCAACACCCGTTGTTTTGGGCTGGGAGGCATTAATGAAGGAATCGGCACAGCAGGGCGGCTGAAAGATGACCCCCCTGTGAACTCTCCCTTCAGCCTCCCTGCGTCCACTACACCCACATGCTCTTCCACACCTCTGTGTTACTAAACTCCTGCCAACTCACTTCACCAACAGATTTGATATGTTTAGAAATCATCGGTTCAGTGTGCTGCAGCAGTCAAAAAAGCAAATAGAATATTAGGAATTATTAGAAAGGGAATGGTGAATAAAATGGAAAATGTCATAATGCCTCTGTATCGCTCCATGGTGAGACCGCACCTTGAATACTGTGTACAATTCTGGTCGCCGCATCTCAAAAAAGATATAGTTGCGATGGAGAAGGTACAGAGAAGGGCAACCAAAATGATAAAGGGGATGAACAACTTTCCTATGAGGAAAGGCTGAAGAGGTTAGGACTTTTCAGCTTGGAGAAGAGACGGCTGAGTGGGGGATATGATAGAGGTCTTTAAAATCATAAGAGGTCTAGAACGGGTAGATGTGAATCGGTTATTTACTCTTTCAGATAATAGAAGACTAGGGGGCACTCCATGAAGTTAGCATGTGGCACATTTAAAACTAATCGGAGGAAGTTCTTTTTTACTCAACGCACAATTAAACTCTGGAATTTGTTGCCAGAGGATGTGTTTAGTGCAGTTAGTATAGCTGTGTTTAAAAAAGGTTTGGATAAGTTCTTGGAGGAGAAGTCCATTACCTGCTATTATTCAATTTTACTTAGAGAATAGCCACTGCTATTAATTGTATCAGTAGCTTGGGTTCTTCTTGGTGTTTGGGTAATTGCCAGGTTCTTATGGCCCGGCTTGGCCTCTGTTGGAAACAGGATGCTGGGCTTGATGGACCCTTGGTCTGACCCAGCATGGCAATTTATTAAGATGGGGAGGAGTTACCAGGAAAAGGAGGGCAGGTTGTGTTTGTGTGTTTTTGGGAAAAAGAATCATGGAGAATCCCGATTTACCCTGTTTTAAAGACGTAACCTTTGCTCCCGCGCCACGCTCGTGCATGGACTCTCTAGCATGAGTGTCTGAATGTGACCTCCCTGCTTCTCCATGCCCATAGTGGATTGATTTGTATGGATGGTGAGCTTTTATTACAAGGTTCCCCCGCCCCCCCCCCCCCCCCCCCCCCAATGTGTGTTTAACATCGTGGAGTATATGTTTCATCTTTTAGCTGCCAAGGACTCCTTCCCCCACCAGGTGCGAGCGTGCACACGGCGTTCATCCTGATGGATTTTCTCTCTCTTCCCCGTCCAAATGCATACAAATAGGTGTGCTATATGCATTCAACACCCACCCGCACACGCACAATACTGCATGCACTTCCGACAGGATTAAACTGTCAATTCTTTAAGATGCGTTGAAATTTTTCATTCATTTAACTTTATTAGTATTTATTAGTTGCTTTCCAGGTAAAAATCGCCCAACATGGTGAATAACAAAAATATATAACAAACAAATAAATAAACATAAAATGTCTTACAGGTGTCGGACGATAAAATCCATATTCTGTTAGTTGAGACCTCATCATACATGCAAGTACACGACATCGCCTCTTTGTTCTAAGACGGGGCTTCTCAAACTGTGTTTTTATCCGTATACTTGATGATTCACGCTATAGTTGTTTGGGTGGGAGATGATGGTACAGTCGTCTTGCATATTTTATATTATAAATGCTGAAGATTTTCAATGATATTTGCACAAATATCTTAACTGCTGTAAATAGAGCTGACCTGAGAGGGGTGTGCAGACCCTGAGACGAATCTGCCAGGTGAGGCCCCCCCCCCAATCCAAGATTGAAGGGGGGGGGAGGGGAGGGTTAAGGTTTCTGCCACTCCTGCCTAAGGCTTCCATAACTCCTGGCCTGCCACCACTCCCCGAGAGGAAGTGATGTCGAGGGCAGGGCTACCATGGTCGTGCAAGGGTCCTCTCAGAGGGCGGAACCTGAATTATGTGCCCCAGTTTGCCACCCACGTAAAGCATGAATACAGCATGGAAATCTGGAACGCGGATCCTTACCAGAACCCCATGCAAGGCGGTACGCCAACACGTATAAAGCACGCATAAAGCGCCCGTTCTTGGAATCTGTGGCATCTTTCCGTGCATGAGCAGCAGCAGCTGGCACGACTAAGAGTCTCTGGATTGGCCAGCAAGGATTGGGACGTGGCACTGTTACTTCCCCAGGGAAAGGAGGGGGCAGCTACTTGAGGACAGAGCCCCTCGCAAGCGGTCAATTGGCGCATCTGAGAGCTTGGGGGGCTTCTCTCGGGTAGGAAATAGTTTTGGAACAGCATTTGCACCATCAAAAGGTCACCACCCCACTTGCCCCCTTTCATGTTAACTTGACTTGCTTTGCTATTCACGCCCAAGGAAAACTGCAGCACTCAAATCATGCGATAATTTTGAAGGGAAAAGTGTTACCATGTCCTCGTTTGTCCCTGATGCCGATCTTGGAGCTAAATTGAGAGTGCTTGCTGATGACAATTACTTTCAAGTCTGCAGAATTTAATCAGGAAGGGCCTTGGTAGCTATAAATTTGTGACTACAATCCCTAATTCATCTTGTAATTCTGTGACAGCCTTTTGGGCCAGGAATCTCCTCTGCAGAGGCTTAATGAAAAGGTTGGAGGGAGCCTGAAGGTCAGGCACTTTGAAATCTCTTCCCTTTCATTTTCTCATCTTCTATTTTTTTTTTTCCTTTATTGCAAAGATGCAGGAAACGCAGTGATCCCCCCACCATGAGCTGGGTTGCAGATTTTTCGCCTGCGTGGATAGGAGCCAACCTTCTGTTCCATAAACTCTCAAGATTTTTGAAACTTCTCCGATTAAGAGAGAGATGCATTTTGGGAAATGTCGACAAAAAAAAAAAAAGTTAATTTGCCCACATCCCATATAAATCACGCGGCATCGAATCGCATCTGAAGCCCGCTTTGAAAACGATCCTGTGGTATCTGACCCGCACACCAGTCACATCCGCTATTTGGTACGCACAAAGTTTTCCTGAAAATTTGACATGCCTACAGTCGAACTTTACAAAATATGCACGGGAAATCCAAACTCTCTCCAGTTTTGCCCTCCTCCCCAGCAACTCCTCATCCTCAGTCTGGGGAAGCTCGCATGGGAACAGGACGCAGGCACGCGTAAGTTTTACCTTCGCGTCGGATGGGCCTGTTTTGTAAGAGGACGGTGGTTTACGCACAGAAGTCACTTGCAGGCCGATGCAGTGGAGTGGTTTGCGTAAAACGGGTGCCCGTGATTGAGTGCCCTCTGTCCTCTAATGCATGCCTAGCTACCTCTCCTGGGCGCATGATGCATTATTTAAATGAGGGGGGGTCACGCTAAAAAAAAAGAAAAAAAAAAAAGACGCGCTAGGGATAAATTGTGCATTCGTAGTGCGTCTGTGGCATCTGGGCATCCAGGAGAAGTGGCTGTGCGCCAGTTTGGAAAACGGACACTCAATTAACGGGCTTCAGTTTCCCTAACCTGACTGGCAAAATTTTTTTTTTTTCATGCTGCTTCCTGTGGAAGCGCAGAAAAGCAGTATTTGGGGCTTTTTTGTGGCTTTGTGGGTTTTCTTTTTTAAAGATGGCTCGGAGTGCGTAAGACTTAACGCCAGCCCTGGGGCTGGCATTAAGCTTTCCATGTTAAAACATGTGCATTGGGGTAATAGCCTCATCTACATACATTTACATGTGATGAGCACTATTAGCTACGCACTGGTTTGAATGCGCTAATCCTCTTATTACATTGGGTGTTAGCCTAGTGCATCCAAAATTTGCTTCCAAGAGCTCGTTTTCCTGTGCGCTAGGCTCAGTGCACGATATCGCATCGGGCCTGTTTGAAAATTACCCTCTTCAATGAATGGCAAACTTCCAGCGCACAGAAGGGACGCTTTCTCTTGTAATGTACTCTCTAGGTTGAATTTTTTTTGTCTGTCTCCTTTGTAAACTGTTTAACTTTTATTTTTCTTCTACAATGAACTAGAAGCAAAACATCAACTGCACTAAAAGAAAAAAAAAAAAAGTATTGACAGATTTAATCCTTCACAGTCAGCGTTGCAGCTAGATACTATTTTACAGAGATCTGCCTCTCTCTCTCTCTCAGGCCGATACAGTATAGTGCGCTACGCACTGTATCATGGCGATATTAAGTCTGAGGTCCCGAAAGTTTAGAAAAGTAAAAAAAAAAAAATTTTAAAATGGGCCCGCGGGTCAAAAACCGGACGCTCAATTTTTCCGGTGTCTGATTTCCGAACCCGTGGCTGTCAGCGGGCTCGAGAACAGACACCGGCAAAATTGAGCGTCGGCTGTCAAACCCGCTGACAGCCGCCGCTCCTGTCCGAAAAGAGGCGCTAGGGACTGGAATGCAGGAATAGCCCTTGTGGTTAAACAGCGGGCTGGCACCCAGGGAAGCCAGGGTTTAAATCCCGCTGACCTGCAGCTTGCTCCTTGTGACCTTTGGGCAGGTGGTGTTACCTTCCATTGCCTCAGGTGCAAACTTAGGGTTTGATTTTTCTAAGGCTTTCCTCTCATTTTGTCTCGAGGGGGAGGGGGAAGCTTTAGTAAATCAGGGCCTTGGATTATAAACCCTCTCTGTGGGGATACAGGGATTACCAACAGTGTAATCCACTTTCAAGTGGTCGACCAGTCATGAAAGCTGGAATATAAATTAAATAATGTTTAAAAATCGCCCTGAACCATCTCCCCCCCAGAGATTAATCAGGACATGCTTTATAGAGAAGTAGCAAAGTTGTAATTTTTTTCACAGAATTTTTTTTTTTAACTTCTCCGCCACTATTTATGATTGAAACGTATTTTCATCCCTCCCACCACCACCCTTCCCCCCCCCCCCTTTCCTCAGTCTTGGCAGGTAAAATCTCCACCGTCTGGTTCCAAGCTGACAGGGATGGTTTTCTGGTGAGGACAAAACAGTTCCTGGTGATGTTCTGCCCAAGTGGCTCGGTCTAGTGCTTCACTAGCCGAAAACCTGAGGTTTCTCACTCCTTTCCCATAGCAACATGGCCACTGGTTGATCGGGGTTTGCTAGTTCCTGAGTGGAATCTTGATAATCTAGGATTTTAACGAGCTTAATCCATCAAAACAGCAACTCAGAACCTTCCCCAACCTTCCTGGTGGCTTTCTACCAGGAGACGTCCCTAGGTCAACCTTTCTCACAAGCGGAGAGAGAATAAGCAAGCCCGAACAAAACACTAGTAAAACCTGACAGCACACTGCTTTTTTACTTTGTAGAGACTTTCGACTTTTCTATGCAATCCTTAACCCCCCCTCAATGCCACATGGATAGATTTTCTGTGGCTATAGAAAGTGGATTTATGTAAATTCTAGTCCTGCATTTCTAATTCGTGCGGTGCCTTCTCCCAGGCACTTTGGGTGCCCGCCTGTCCCTGTTCTGCATTAGTCTCCGAGCTCAGGGATATTTTAAGGTGTCTAGTTCGTCTCCTGCTCCTGGCTAAGAAGGTCTGTGGACATCGATGGAATGTGGGCCCTCTATTCTCACCCCCAAGCCTAATCACCTGACCTGGAATGTAAAAAAACAAAAAACCCCAAATAAAACCTTTTTAAAACTAGATTTTACCATTTCAATCAGTTTTATTTTTAACATCTTTTTATTGGCAAATCAGAATACTTTCAACTGCATGGGTAACAGTTCATATTTACAACTTAGCAACACCTTTACTCTGGTGTGCTTATTATGGGTTGCCTGGATTTTTATTTTTATCAGCAACAAAAACACATCCCTTTCAGATAATACAAAGACTAGGAGGAACGCCATGAAGATAGCAAATAGCACATTTAAAACAAATTGGAGAAAATTCTTTTTCACTCAATGCACAATTAAGCTTTGGAATTCATTGACAGAGGATGTGGTTAAGGCGGTCAGTGTACTGGGTTTAAAAAAGGTTTGGATAAGTTCCTGCATGAGAAGTCCATAAACCACTATTAATCATGTTGACTTGGGGAATAGCCACTTCTTATTACCGGCATCAGTAGCTTGAGATCTATTTAATGTTTGGGTACTTTCCAGGGACTTGTAACCTGGAATGTCCACTGTTGGAAACAGGATGCTGGACTTGATAGACCCTTGATCTGACCCAGTAAGGCAACTTCTTATGTTCACACTGCCTGTTCATTCACTGTGCCTATGGTCTAGCCCTGTAGGATCTACAACTGTCTTTTTATATCAGTTTTAACCAATGTCCAACAATTTCCTGTTGCCCTAAGAATATAAGAACATAAATTGCCATACTGGGTCAGACTGAGGGTCCAACAAGTCCAGCATCCTGTTTCCAACAGTAGCCAATCCAGGATGCAAATACCCAAACAGTAAATAAATCCCATGCTGCTTATGCTCAGTAAATGAAGTCGACTGCACCAGGAACTTGTCCAAACATTTTTTTAAACCAGGGGTATGCTTAGTGCCTTAATCACATCCTCCGGCAATGAATTGCAGAGCTAAATTATGCATTTAATGAAAATGTTTGCCAATTTGTTTTAAATGTGCTACTTGTTAACTTCATGGAGTGCCCTCTAGCCTTTGTCTTTTCTGAAAGACAAAGCTTTTGATACGGTTCCGCACAGGAGACTGGTGAATAAAACAAAAAGCTTGGGAGTGAGTGCCGAAGTGGTGACCTGGATTGCAAACTGGTTGACGGACAGAAGACAATGCGTGATGGTAAATGGAACTTTCTCTGAAGAGAGAGCGGTTTTAAGTGGTGTACCGCAAGGATCGGTGTTGGGACCGGTCCTGTTCAATATCTTTGTGAGCGACATTGCGGACGGGATAGAAGGTAAGGTTTGTCTTTTTGCGGACGACACTAAGATCTGCAACAGAGTGGACACGCCGGAAGGAGTGGAGAGAATGAGACGGGATTTAAGGAAGCTGGAAGAGTGGTCGAAGATATGGCAGCTGAAATTCAATGCCAAGAAGTGCAAAGTCATGCATTTGGGGAGTGGAAATCCGAATGAACTGTATTCGATGGGGGGGGAAAGGCTGATGTGCACGGAGCAGGAGAGAGACCTTGGGGTGATAGTGTCTAATGATATGAAGTCGGCGAAACAATGCGACAAGGCGATTGCAAAAGCCAGAAGAATGCTGGGATGCATAGAGAGAGGAATATCGAGTAAGAAAAGGGAAGTGATAATCCCCTTGTACAGGTCCTTGGTGAGGCCTCACCTGGAGTACTGTGTTCAGTTCTGGAGACCGTATCTACAAAGAGACAAGGACAAGTTGGAGGCGGTACAGAGAAGGGCGACCAGGAAGGTGGAGGGTCTTCATCGGTTGACATACGAGGAGAGATTGAAGAATCTAAATATGTACACCCTGGAGGAAAGGAGGAGCAGGGGTGATATGATTCAAACTTTCAGATACTTGAAAAACTTTAACGATCCAAAGACAATGACAAACCTTTTCCAACAGAAAAAAATCAGCAGAACCAGAGGTCACGAGCTGAGGCTCCAAGGAGGAAGACTAAGAACCAATGTCAGGAAGAATTTCTTCACGGAGAGAGTGGTGGATGCCTGGAATGCCCTTCCGGAGGAAGTGGTGAAGTCCAAAACTGTGAAGCACTTCAAAGGGGCATGGGATAAATATTGTGGATCCATCAGGTCCAGAGGACGCATATAAAGAGCAGGTAGTAAAATACTGCACGGAGCGGCAGTAGCCACAGAGGCATTCACGGAGCGGGATGCCAGTGGCCAGTGGTAGGTGTCCACCTTCATGGAGCGGAAGGATGTAGGGCTGTCATCTCCCAATTAAATAAAAAACAAAAACAAAAAACAAAACAGGGATGGGATCCATCAGGTCTAGAGGACACATATAAAGAGCAGGTAGTAAAATACTGCACGGAGCGGCAGTAGCCACAGAGGCATTCACGGAGCGGGATGCCAGTGGCCAGTGGTAGGTGTCCATATAAAGAGCAGGTAGTAAAATACTGCACAGAGCGGCAGTAGCCACAGAGGCATTCACGGAGCGGGATGCCAGTGGCCAGTGGTAGGTGTCCACCTTCACGGAGCGGAAGGATGGAGGGCTGTCATCTCCCAATTAAATAAATAATAAAAAAACCCAGGGATGGGATCCATCAGTTCTAGAGGACGCATATAAAGAGCAGGTAGTAAAACACTGCATGGAGCGGCAGTAGCCACAGAGGCATTAACGGAGCGGGATGCCAGTGGCCGGTGGTAGGTGTCCACCTTCACAGAGTAGAAGGATGAAGGGCATCCATCTCCCAATTAAAAAAAGAAAAGAAAAAAAGAAAAAAAAACAGGGATGGGTTCATGGGCTTATAGGTATTACCAATTATTAGGCTTTTCAATATTTGATGATAGTTAATGTGACTTTCAAGGCATTCTTCACTTTCGGTGCATGTCCGGCATGACTCCTTGCTTCAATGACAGGGGAAAAGAAAAACTGATACTTCACACATTTCCAGCATTGCCCTCTGCTTCATGGCAGAGAGCTATGCTGCCGCTTACCCAACTAATCAAACTTAATATTTCACTTGGAAGCAGCTCCAGCACTGCTCTCTACATTAATGGTGGGGGTGAAAAGGGAATTAGAACATAAGGTTACTAAGAGCCAAGAGAAACAGTTAAGTATGAGAACAAATGTGTGAAGCTTGCTGGGCAGACTGGATGGACCGGTTGGTCTTCTTCTGCCGTCATTTCTATGTTTCTATGTTTCTATGAAAGAGTAAACTGATTCACATTTACTCATTCTAGTCCTCTCATGATTTTGTAGACCTTTATCATACCCCCCCCTCAGCCGTCTCTTCTCCAAGCTGAACAGCCCTAACCTCTCTAGCTTTTCTTCATAGGGGAGCCATTCCATCCCCTTTATCATTTTGGTTGCCCTTCTCTGTACCTTCTCCAGTGCAACTATATATATTTTTTTTTTTTGAGATGCGGCGACCAGAATTGTACACAGTACTCAAGGTGCGGTCTCACCATGGATTGATATAGAGGCATTATGACATTTTCTGTTTTAGTCACCGTTCCCTTCCTAATAATTCCTAATATTCTGTTTGGTTTTTTTTTGACCGCTGCAGCACACTGAGCCAAGACATTAGTCACACATTTTTTGGTATGGTTCTCTAAATCGTTTAGTCTGAATTATCAAATCTCCCCATCAAACTTCTTCTTTTTTTTTTTTTTTGTATTTCCTTTATTGAGAATACCTAGTCTCTCTTGTGCTTTCTTTATATAATTGTTGTATCTTCATCTCCCACCCCCCCTCAAGTACCGTGCTGTTCTTTCATTGAAATATCCGCTGCACCCAGGCTCCAGACTGTAGACCAGGCTTTCGGAAAACGTTACAATACCACAGTGATGGCAATAAGTGGCATCTGAAGGGGACCCTCTGCTCTGCCTATAAAGTGTCAGGCCAACTCTTTCAGCCCTCCTTTAACATTTGGTGGGGGTGTCGAATCTACCATGCTTTGTTGTAGAATGCCGAAGAACCAGTCCAAGCATGCTCAGAATCAGGAACTGAAAAACCCAAGCACGGCTCCAAAGGATTGCTGATGGAATTGAAGTCTGTTAAGACAATAGCGTCCCAGTGCTGCATAGAAATGAAAGGCTGCACAGGTGAAGGGGGTCAGGAAGTAGGTTTACTGGGCTGACTCCAAGCCGGCTCCGGTCCAGTCCTCTGTGTGCGCACAGAGATGGTAACTCCGATCTTCTTAAAGGAAAGGTAAAACTCAGGCCAGGCTTCGTCTGTTTGGGATGACATCGGGGAGTTGGGTGGTAACCCTTGGTGAAGTAGAGAGAGAGAGAGATCCAATCGCCAATGAGCTAAAAATGCGTTGTTGAAAATGCAGGGAGGCCGAACTGCAAGCCCTGAGCACCGGCCTTATCGTGGTTCTGCTGACGTGCAGGCTTCACTGTACAGAATTGTTGCTGTGTATGGGCAAAAGATGTCAGCTGGATAGCGCCCTGTAGGGACGCACTTCGTGAAGCGTGCTTGCAACTATGAGCCAATACAGAAGGACGCTACCAATGCAACCTGCACGTGCTTTTACAGCAAAGCAAAAATATGATCAGTCAGAGCCCTGTCCGTGGCGATCCTGACAGGATTTCATTTCACAGGTTGAGCCCATTGTGGGTTGCTAATCAGGCCCACTCAGATCAGGCTTGCTTAATTTAATTTAAATCTGTCAGATCAAACCGATTAGCCCGATGTCCAGGCCAGGGCTGCTGTTGCAGTGGCAGAGGTGCGGTTAGCCTTCAGGAGAAGGAGATGGACAGTCTCCTAGGTGATCAAAGGCTTCTTTGCTTTTCATTAGCACTGGAATACATTCCGCCGTCCCCGGGCCACAGGACCCAGCTCCTTGAGGTAAGAGAAAGTTATCCCATCCAGTCAGCAGGGTCCAGCAGGTAGCAGAGACTGATTAAGCTTGAAGAAAAGGGGGGGTGGGTGGGGGGGATGACCTCTCCTTCGGCTCCCTCCCCCTGCCCTGTTTGACAGCTGGAAAACAGATTAAACATTTTTCATCTCCTGGCTTTACCCGGCCTTAATCATCGGCCATGACCACTGCCACTCTGAGAGGGAAGGAGACAAAGGCCGCGTCATGTGACCTTCCTGATATTACTATTGACACAGAAGGCTTGTACAATCAACAATTTTAGGGTGGCAGAAAGGCAAATGGTCAGCGTTTTTAAGCCCGGCTGGCTTTCGCACTCTCTCTGCCGTGAAAGGGAGAGAAAGCAGCTCGTTAAGTGTCTCCCAAGAACGGGCCCCACACTGGATAACTCTCAAGAGGATCAGAAACTTCTGCCAAGAAAAGTGAGTATAATTGACAGGAGGAAAGAGCGTTCCTTGCTATGGTGGTGAGGAGGTGCAGGAGGGGATGGAGAAGGGAAAGGTGTCAGTTGAAAGGAAGTGCAATGGCTATATTGGTGTTGGGGCCTGGTTCGTTCTAGAATCTGTCATTTGCCATGATATCTATAATCCTCCAAAAAAAATGTTGTTAATATTTCAGGCTTATTAGAAGTCACTTTCCAAGGACTGCAAGGTTGCCTTAAGTGAGGGTAACACAGAGCAAAAAATGAATAGATTTTAGTTAGCCACTATTGCTCGTTCTTGCATTGATATAGGATGGTAATTTTTGTAGGATGTACGACATAATTTTAGTCGTAGATTCCCTACGGAAGGAAAGTTAGGCTTATGAGACCACCGTGTCTGTATTCTTAATAACTTGTGTTTAGTGTCCAAATTGACAGCAGATTTTAAGGGCTTGTTGGGTGGGGGTGGGGGGGGGGGGGGTCAGGGGTACAATTCTGATGGGGGTGTTTCTTGGGGGATCCACATGGACGTACAGATGTATGCGCATGCATTCTGCATAGTGCACTCCATTCATTCTGTGTTTTTTGTTTTTTTTAATTGCAGGAATTTATAATTTTTTTAAAATATAGATGTATTTGCATTGCTTGCAGCAATCACACATACCCCTGGGTAGAAGGGGTTGGCTATAGCCAATGAATCCAACTTATCATGCCTAGCTTTAAAAATCCCATAAGGCAGTCCCGACAATAGAAACACAAGTGAAATCAAAAAGTCTACATTCAGTCTAGAACAACAGAACACCTAAGCCAAGAGAAGGGGAGGAAATGCACTTGACAGGGGCTGTCTTGGGTGGGAAAAGTACTAGGAGATTATGCAGATGCATGCGATGACCAGATCAGGTCGAGAGCGGCCAGGAGCAGCAAATAAGAGACGTGGGGGGCACGATCACTGTTGCAGACTAATTAGCAGCCTTCGCTCTCCTTGGAAAAACTAGAGTGCATTGCAAATGTCACAGGCCGTCGTCCAGTTTTGTTATAACTGGAAGCAAGCGCGCCCCCATGAGCAGGACTCCGAATCTACCGACCTGGACGAACTTGCTGGGCTTTATGCAGCAGAGTTGGGTGAGCATGTAAAGATCTCCAGGACAGTGCAGTGATGCCACTTGTGCTTAATGGGGGTCAACGTTCAAAGGCATTTAGCCAAGTTTTGAATGTTGGTGGCACTTGTCTGGCCAAATTTTAGCTGGATAACGTAGAGGCATTTCGGAGGCATTCCAGGGCAGAGCTAAGTTATCCAGCTAATTCAGACGATTTCAACTGTAACTGATTTAAGTTAGCCGGATGATTTTAGGATTGCTCTCTGGGAATCCTAAAGTTATCCAGCCATGTGTGGCTGGTAGGGATGTGAATCGGGCTTCGGACGATTGAAAATATCGTACGATATTTTCAAAATCATCAGAAATCGGGGGCTCCCCCAAAACGATAGGAAAACCCCACGATATTGTTCGTGGGGGTTTTCTTATCGTTTTGGGGGAGGCGGGAAAAAGGCACACAAAAATAACCCCTAAACCCACCCTGACCCTTTAAAACTAATCCCTTAGCTTCCCCCCCAAAAAAAAAAAACTTTACAGGTACCTGTGGTCCAGTGGGGGTCCCGGGAGCGATCTCCCACTCCCGGGACCCCCACTGGACCACCAGTTACCTGTAAAACGTTTTTTGGGGGGTCGGGAGGGTGGGGGAAGCTAAGGGATTAGTTTTAAAGGGTCGGGGTGGGTTTTTTGTTTATCGGCTCGGGCAGCAGGCCGGACAAAAAAAAAACATGATGTGAACCGGAATCCGAACCGATTCCGATTCACATCTCTAGTGGCTGGATAGCTTTTTAGATTTTATCCAGCTATATGCAAGAAGAGACTATAGCCATTAGCCGGTTACTTGGCATAATGTAAACCAAAAAGCAAGTGGAGTACAAGCCTGTGTCCCAATTCCCAGATGCCCAGCCAATATTTTATAAATGTCCCCACTGGGTTGAGCCCCTCACCTCTAAAGCCCTCTAAAAGCTCTTAAAAAGTAATTGTGTAGGGGTTCACTGTCCCATCCCCTATTTTGACAGATGTTGAAAATACTGCCCCCTCTTCTCGCCCTCCCACCATCCTCTTCTGCCGGGATCGAAGTGCTTGCAGTGTGATCCCGGTGGCTTTCATCATTGCTGTGTGGGGGGGAATGAAGGGAGGGAAGGGGACGTTACCATCAACGTCTGCCAAACTGGGGAGGCTGCTCGCGGACCCCTGCACAATTACTTTTTAAAGTGCTTTTGGAGGAGTTTGGCTGCAGGTTGGGGAATCGGGCCACAGCCTTGCATAGTTTTTGTTTTTGTTTTTTGAACACTTGCCACTTAACCGGCTATATACTTTTTGAAGCCAGCTGGTTAACTCTAAAGTTATCCACCTACCTTTAGCTGGATAACTTCAAACCTAACTGGCAGTATTCAGAAAATGGAAGGTTCAGTTTAAAGTAATGTGACTGCAGTTAGCCGGATAACTTTATTCGGGGATATTCAGCAGGGTGTCACCCCATTGAATATCTGGGGTAACTCATCTGGCTACCTTTACCATAAGTAGGCCTCAGTGCCTTGGCACAGCTGCGGTCCAGCCAGTTGTAGGATTTCATATGCAAAATGCAGCAATCCCACGGAATCCAGTGGAAATGCCGAGGCCCACATTGAGCGCCATGGATGAGTTTGGACTTATCCGGCTAAGTGATGCTGTTTCAGTATTCAGCACGGTCAGTGGCTGCCATACTAGAAGTGCCTCAAAGCAGCAGTCCAACTCCCTATCCCTGCCCCTCCACTCTAGGATTTCCAGGCTCACAACCTAGCAAAACACTCACATCCTACTGCTGCTCTTTCCTAGCTGCCAACACTGGGAGGCAGGGGCAGCTAATGTCGGGAGTGGGAGCTGATGTTCCAGGAGTAGAGGGAAAGCTAAGGTCCAAAGAATGTGACTGTTTATTTTTCTTTTGGGGCAGAGCTGGCGACCCTACCCATACTGCCCAGCTCGCTTACCAGTCTTCTATTTATTTATGTATTTAAAATCACTTATCCCATACCCTCCAAAGTTCAGTAAGGTTTAATGTAATTCGCCCTGAAGTCTGGATAGAAAATTAGAAACATAGAATGACAGCAGAAAAGGACCAAATGGTCCATCCAGTCAGCCCAGCAAGCTTATGGTAGCATCTGCTGCGCCGTGTAGGTAAACCCCCCATGCTTATCAGTTTCCCAGACTGAAAAGGTCAGGGCCTTCACTGGTTGCTGTGTGAATCCAATTCCTTGCTACACCTTGCCATTGAAGCAGAGAGCAATGCAGGGGTTACATCAAAGTATCAGGCTTATTGGTATATTTCCTGGCGTTGATTCTGAGTCATCCTCCCTGGAGTTTCATTTCGTGACCCCTAGTTTTACTGATTTCTTTCCAACGGAAAAGGTTTGATATTTGCATATCATTAAAACCTTTCAGGTATCTGAAGTTCTATATCATATCTCCCCTACACCTTCTCTCTTCCAAGAGTATACGTATTCAGATCCTTCAGTCTCTTCTCATGGGTCTTCTCATACAGACTCCACAACATTTTTTCACTCTTCTCTGGACCGCCTCCATCCTGTCTTTGTCTCTTTTGAGATATGGACTCCAGAACTGAACACAGTACTCCAAGTGAGGCCTCACCAAGGACCTGTACAAGGCACTATCACCTCCTTTTTCTTATTGGTTATTCCTCTCTGCAGCCCAGCATTCTTCTGGCTAGTCACATTGCTTTGCCATCTTCAGATCACCAGACACTACTATCTCAAGATTCCTCTCTTGGTCTGTGCACATCAGTCTTTCACCCCCCATCACTTACAGCTCTTTTGGATTACCGTACCCCAGATGCACGTCTCTGCACTTCTTGGCATTGAATCCCAGCTGCTGAATCTTCAACCACTCTTCCAGCTTCCTTAAATCCCTTTTCATTCTCTCTACTTCAGGCATGTCCACTCTATTACAGATCTTAGTTCCTTCCGCAAATAGACAAATTTTACCTTCTATCCCTTCCGCAGTATTGCTCACAAAGATATTGAACATAACCAGTCCCAAAACTGAACCCTGTGGCACAGTTTTCTCTTCAGAGTAGGTTCCATTTACCATTACACGCTGCCTCCTATCAGTCAACCAGTTTGTAATCCAAACCACCACTTTGGCACTTACTCCCAAGCTTCTCATTTTATTCACAAGCCGCCTTTGTGGGACCATAATCAAAAGCTTTGCTGAAATCCAAGTAGATCACATCAAGTGCTCTTCCTTGGTCCAATTCTCTAGCCATCCAGTCAAAAAAAATCAATCAGGTTTGTCTGACAGGACCTTCCCCTGATGAATCCATGCTGCCTCAGGTCCAGCTACCCACCAGATTGTAGGTAGTTCACTATCCTTTCCTTCAACAGAGTCTCCATTAATTTTCCCACCACAATAGTGAGGATAACGGGCCTGTAGTTTCCAGCCTCCTCTCTGCTCCCACTCCTGTGAAGCAGAATCACCGCCGCTCTTCTCCATTCCCGCGGCACCACTCCCGTTTCCAGGAATCTATTGAACAGGTCCTTCAGCGGACCCGCCAGCACATCGGGCAATATCTATTGCACCTCCCTGATCCTCCAGTTTATCTCATAAAAGAACTCTTAAGCTTCACTGGATCTTCCCTTTGTTGGAACCATTTTGGTTGGGGTCCTGTTGTTGTTTCAAGGTCCTGCACTACCTTTTTCTTTAGTTTGGTTTCCATAGTTTTGCCCACCACTTAACTGGTCTGAGTTGCTCACCACTTGTCTGTCCCCAATTTTATACAGAAAGACCACATCAGCTCACCTCCAGCCCCCTCAGCAGCTCCCCCCCCCCCCCCAACTTCAACAGAGTTGTGAAGGGGCACAGTCAGCACTTTCTTGAGTCTCTGAAGCATCCTGGGGTGTACACCTTCGAGTCTCATGACCTTATCCACTCTCATTTGCACAAGTCCATGTTTTCCCCAGCCCGTGTGCCTTCAGATCTGATCAGGTGCGCCACGGAGAAGTCACCGCCGCATAATGCTCAGATCCAGACCAGCACTTGGACTCTGCTCTCACAACTCCCCAGCAACAAGAGTTACCAGCAGTGGCTCTTAAGCATATAGGGATTCCTTTCTGAGAGTGTGTAATCCATGCGTGCCGCCTGCACCAGCTTGAGCCTAGGAGTGTGGTAATTAATGGGCAGCAGGCAGGGCATAGGCAGCTGGGTTCTGCCTTGTGCACCACTCAAACAGGCTCGTGCACGCAGCACGTCCTCATCTTCCCTGTCTCTGGGTCTTTCCAGCCAGTGAGATGCGGACAGCATGCAGTGAGCACTGGATGCAGCTTCCCCCTGTGTTTTGTGAGGAGCTCGGGCAGCCAAAGTTAATCAACTGAGCAGGGCACACAGACTTCTCCTGGACTTGCTGGTACATCGTGATAGGTTCATGTGTGTCTCTACCCCTCTCTTCCTTTGTTTTATAATTTGGAAGAAAGACTGGTGGGATCTTCAAGGCATCCCTAGCTCTTCTGTTGACTTTGAGTCCTCTCCATATCCACACGCCCTGCTCCTTGGAGATTGATGTATGCCATGCAATGTTTTTGTTAATGTAGCTGTGCCTTGGGCATGAAAAAGTTGTGAAACTCTGATGTAAGTACTTCAGGTAACTCCTCATCTGTAATTTTGGTTTGTAATCATTCCACATTTATCAATGCAGTTTCCCACCATATATCCAACACCTTTCCCTTCTTCTGTAAAGGCCGAGCCTTTAAAAGTTCTTTCTTTTTCCAGACCTTTTCAAGTAGAAAATGTAAGCCACTAAAACCAGGAATCTTCCATGTGATCGTAGGGTTTCTTTTGGCCTAGCTTATTCAGGGGGAGTATTCTGTGCTAGGGGTGTGCCTGTGAAGAGCAGATCTGTCTAAAACACATTGGGTCACTCTTTGGATCAGAGGATGCCGGATATGAATATAGATCATGATACGTCAAGGACTTTGCCACGCAGAGCCGTGCCCCTCCGTTATGTGCTGTCCTGCTGATGAGCGGACTGCCATTGTGTTTCCAGCCAGACAGTACAGCGGGCATGGACTCTGGGAAGAGCGTGGCCCCCGTGCTTACACTCAAGAAGCAGAAGGAAGCTCAGCTGCTCCTATCTGAGCAGTTTTTTGGTTTTTCTTTTTTGTGTGACAGGCATGGAGTGTATGGATGCCGCTTCATGTTCCACTCTGGCAAGAAAATAAAAGCAGCAGTACCATTAAAAAAAAAAAAAAAAATTGTAAATTTAGGTGGTGGAACTTACAGTTGAGCAAAATGTTTGAGTGTAATTTCATGCTTATGGAGGCATTTAATGTTTAAAATTTCAGAAAGCTTTCTCCATTGCATCCTTGCAGCATTTGAAATAAAAGTAAATGGTGCTACTGTACTGATCGTCATCAGTGCCCCTTGCAGGGGTGATACAGATTCACATAAAGCATGAATACGGCATGGACAGCTGCAGAGTTTGATTCATGGTCGTATAACAGCAAATAAGGACGACATGGCTCACAGGGTCTGCCCAGTTGTCCCTGCGTATACTGTTCTTAGGAGGGAGAAAGGTTAAAAAAAAAAAAAAAAAGTCCCCACAGACTGCATAACCATAATAAAAGGGGCAATCTTTTTTTTTTTATTTAAAAAAAAAAAAATATGAAAAAAACTTAAAACAAGACAAAAGATGAAAAAAAGAGATCTAGAAGTCTGATCAAAAGAGGGGGCCACTGAGCCAAGAAACCGGCATGTAGATAGTTTGAAGGCCGGCGGCTGCGTGCCAGCATGGGGGGTCTCGGCCCAAGCTGGATACATGCAAGGAAGGAGAAGGAAGGGTGTGCGCACGCAGCGAGTGGGAACGCCATCACCATGGTTTTCGTTAATGGTTAACCGGCTGCGTTGGACCCGAGCTTCTAAAGCAAACATGACTTAAAGGCTTCAGGTGTGCTCAGCAATTTACGCCGGGCACATAAAAATGGGAAAGGAGCCCTTTCCTGCCTCTGAGCATGGTGGGTGGGAATGAGGCCTTGTGTCCCCTGCAGGCGAGAGGCTTGGAATGAGGGGGAGGTGGGGAAGGGACTCTGAGCGGGCTGGAAGAAGGGTGCCACAAGGGGGGCTTTCACTGTTCTTTCAAACAGGAGTGGGATGAATCGTGTTACCCAATGCTATTTTCAAATAGAAGAAGGGGGAGGGTCCAGAGGGCCTCTCTGTAACAGTCTTAAGGTCCAGAGGATAGCTGACCCGACTTGCTCAGCTGTTATTTTGCTTGTTTAAGTGACTGCTGTGGAAGCAGGTGCCCGGTGCATGAGAGGGCTGCTTGGGATACCTAACATAACTTCCCTTTGGCACTTCAGGGAGGCTTGGACGGAGGGGGAGGGAGGTGGGGGATGATGCTGGTGTAAGACAGACAAGATGATGTAGTGCTTGCGACGTCCCTTAAGATCTGGGCAGCGTCTCTGTATAGCTGCCTGAGGCTGCAGGGACACAGGGTGAAGCCAGCCGCGGGACAGAGAAATTGTTATAGCCAGAAGAAGAAATAAAATAAAATTGAAGTCTTTTGGAAAAAGGAAGTGTGCTCAAAGGGTCCACCAGGTAAGCCTTTTGCCAACCCTGAGGGAATGATGACAATAAATAGCGTTTTATAGTTCCACTGGTGCACACAGATCTGATCGATCATTTATCTGCACCGTCCTTACATCATGGGGGGATTATTAGTTCCAGCTGTCAGCACGGCACCTGATTTTGGAGTTGTGTTCATGCCAAAAACGTGTGCTTTTTTTTTTTTTCTTCAGTGGGGCAAGGGGAAGAGGGTGATGGTGATTAAAATTTTTAACAAAAAAAATATTTTGTAAATCCTGAATAAATAGCTGCAGTTTTAGTCTAGTTTTGGATTCGTGGACATAAAGGTCAACAGCAAACAAGTTGTGGGCGAGACCTCCTCTTTTTACTGGAGCAACTTGACGCATTTCAGGCACATTGAGAAGAGCTGCGCTCTTCTTACCAGGTCAATGCAAAACAAGCTGAGGATGATGTTGTCTGACTTAGCTCGTGGCGTGTTGACCTGCTAATGAGAGCGTAGCTCTCGAAAGCTAATCAGAAATTTTACATCAGTAAAGAAGTATCACCTACAGCGTGTTTTGACCTTTTTTTATTGCTTTGAAATCCTGCAATTTAATTTGTCTCGAAGGCAGACATTTTCGAGGTGCATGAAATTTAGTCCTGATAGTTGGTTTTTTGTTTTTTTTACAGGTAATTTTTGGCATTTTATTGTTTGCCTGCATAGTAGATAGGCATTATTGTCAGGAGCAGAGCTCGCCGCCACTCCAGCTCACGTTTGAAGGGGAGTAATCTCCAATGGTAAAGTCGTGTGCTCAGCGTACGAGCGGCGCTGGGATCGAGGCCTAAATTCCCCAGGTATTTTTTATTTTTTTCCTTTCTGAAATATTTCATCACGGGTGCATGGGGAGAGGAAGGGTGGTAGAAACCAAAAACAGTACCAGAATTCGAGAAAGCCCGGGACAAGAACAAAGGGGATACCAGGCTGCGAAGAAGTGAAGGGAAAACCCAGAGATCAGCTGGGGTCTGTTTTCATTACACCAAGAAATGACATTGGGCAAATCAAAAGGGTTCCTCATCTGCCAGCCTAGTCTCCGTTTCTGTTCCGAGTCCTTCTCGCAGCTCCAAGGCCAGCAGCATGGCTGTGCGGAAAGTGAGATTTTCATTTTGCAAGTGTTTGTGAATAGACAGCAACCCTCACACATCCACAGTAACCGTTCGCCGTACACTTTAACATTAACGTTTTTCCACAAAAGCAAGATAACTAGAAAAATGTGATTGATTTTTTTTTTTTTTGATTCTTGGCACAACTGAAAAAACAAATTGAGAAAAAATGAATTTAAATGGAGGGAGGAGTTGCAAATGCCAGTGAAAAGCAATGAAATAGCAATTTCCCGGTTATTTTTTTATTTCCCTGTGAAATTTTCGCCTTACAGTTTATTGCAAAAGAATGTGGAATACTGTTGCAAAATATGTTTGCATGTACGTTAAAAGCTTAGAAATTTTTTGGATTCTTTCATGATCGCTGCAAAAATATTTGTACACAAACTACACTAAACAAAATCCTATACCTTTATTTATATAGCTCACCCAAAAGAATGTTTACGGGAGAACCAAGAATAATAGGCAAACCAAGAACAAATATTCTTATAGATGAACTAAAAATATTCTAAGTCTGATGACATGCACAGTCTTTAAGAGAGAATCAGAAGGTTCAGATTCATTATGAAGCATTTTACTTTTCTAATGAATACAACCCTACTGTCATAGCCCCATTTAAAAAGGAGATGACCTGTTTGACCTCTTGTTGAGAGCTGATGGAATTTGGAAACTTTTAGCATGGAAGAAGCTGGGGAATAAAAAAAAAAAACTGGTGAAGTTGTTGAGGCTGAAACGAATGGTGATCTTGTGAGAGTTGTTAGCAGCAATAGTGCATTTCTTGATGTGTGCGTGAGGGGTCAGTGAATGACTTCATTCCTTGATTTTCGATCTTTATGACGCTGGCTAGTGGGATTCCTTCCTGAAGAGGCTAAGGATCCGCAGGGCAGAGCAAAAATTTAAGAATAATCGAGACAATGATGTTAAGCAGTGTAGAAGAGCCATCAGCCTGCCAAGGCGCATAGCTCTAAGGGGACATCAAAAAGGTGTGTGTGTAAGGATGCTGCTGGGGTTGTTTGTTTCTTTTAAAGCAGCATTGTTGTTCATTCGGGGGATAGGGTCACTAACTTTCTGTTTTTGTGTTTTTTTATGGACAGTACTGAGTTTTCCTTAAGCGTTCGGAAGATAGAGCCAAAGCTTTAAAAACAAAAAAAAAAAAAAGGAAATTCTCTGGCATTAAACGCTCCAAGACCCAGTCCACAGGTTACAGCTTGCAACTTTCCCCTTCTCGGCTTCTCCTCTTATCCTAAATCCACCCCCACCTGTGAAGAACTCAGCTGGCCAGTAGCTTGCTGCCGCCGTGGTTCCCTGCCTGGGGTGGTTTGCCCTGCAGCACCACTGGGCGCGTCACCCTTGCTTGAGTCGACGTGCAGTCCGCTCTTCCTCTCCTCAGGACTTGGTTCACCTTCTCAGAGTCCCTGTGCTTGCCCTTCTCCCCCCTCGCAGTACTCGCTGTGAGTCCCCTACCATGGCAGCCTTCCCCATCCTTTCCTTCAGGTCTCTCTCTCTCTCTCCTGCGCTGCTCAAAGCCAAGCCGGACTCCGGAGGGGCCTGGCAGCTTAGAGGCTGAACAACAGCGCCTCGTCCGGAGTTCCCACCAAGGAATGCTTTTCTGTACCGCGGGAAGAGCAGGACTCGCTCCCTCCCCGAGCAGCTCGGCTCCTGACTCCAGCACTCCTTGCGCTGGCTGCTGCGGCTTCACCGATCGGCACTACCTGCAGCTTGCTCCTCCCCCGAGCAGCCAGCACCGCACCTGACTCTCCATCGCGCTCATTGCCTGGTCCCTGAGTCCGGGCTGCTGTCGCTGCCCAGCCGTCGGGCGTCCAGGTGGAAGAATTTCTCTCACAGCACTGCAGCTTGCACGCTCGTGTAAAGGTGTAAAAAAATAAATAAAAAATAGCACTGCTTCTCCCCTCCTAACGCTGTTACCACCAGATTAGAACTGGACACCAAAGAGGAGTAATGAAAATGGCAGAAACGGCCGGTGGGTGAGTGATTTGTGATTGAGTTCAGCAAGCAGGGGGGAGGCTGCTGACTGCTGAGCATCAAATCTAACCTTACCTTTGAGGGAGGTGGGGGCAGTGCTGGGCTTAGACCTGGAGGGGATGCTAGAGAGGAGTGAATGCTGGGGCTGGGCTTGGACCTGGCCAGAAGGGGCATTAGGGAGAGAGAATTGTGTGCTAGGTTTGGATTGGGAGAGGTCATTGGGAAGAGGGAATGCTGGGCTTGGAGGAGGGAGGGATGGGAAGGGGCATTGGGGAGAAGGAGTGCTGGGCTTGGACTGGGGAGGGAGAGGAAGGGGGTGTTGGGCACAGCGAGATGGTGATTTTTTTTTTTTTTTTGCACATTCGTCTTGGCAAAACAACTCAAGCTCTTTCAAGTTGGTTGGGGATTGTCTGTGAACTGCAACCGTCAAGTCTTTCCACAGATTTCTCTCTGGGTTTTGGTTGACGTTCATTCACTTTCTTCTTGCCAAGCCACTTTTGCTTTGTGCTTGGGATCACTGTCCTGCTGAAAGGTGAATCTTCTCACCAGACCCCAGGCCTGTGGCAGACTGGAACAGGTTTTCCTCCAGGAGCTGCCGTCCATCTTTCTCTCCATCCTCGCAAGCTTCCCTGTCCCTATAACATAAGGCTGCCGCCACCCCATGCTCTGCTGTAGGGATGGAGCTAGCGGGGTGATGTGCTGTTTGCTAAGCGATATCTGGTATAATACAGTGAGGCCAAAACGTTCCACTTTCATCTCATCAGACCGCACAAACTTCTTCCGCAGGGGTGCGCTGTCCTCTGCGTGTTACTTTGCCAAACACTAGGCGGCACATCACGCGCAACGTCTTCAGGCAGTGATTTCCTTCGCGCCGTCCACCTGTACAGGCCAGGTTTGTGGAATGATCTTGAAACTGCTCAGCAGTCGACGTCTTCTCCAGTTTCAGCCAGAAACCTTTCTAGTATCTTCTTCTTCTTTTTTTTTTTTTTTTTTTTTTAATTACTCTTAGGCTTCACAGTGACCTTGCGCAGCAGTTTCCTTAACCCACAGCTACTGACTTTGGAGGGGAAGGCCTGATCGTAGCAGTGTCGTGGTGGTGCCAAGCCATTTCCTCTCTACGATGTGCTGGACCTGGCAGTCTTCCAAGGGCTATTCAAACACACCGAAATTTTCTTTTAGCCTTCCCCCAGTCTGAATAACGTTATTCCAGAGTTCATTTCGGCACCTTCGCTTCATGCAACAGAAACAGCTTGGTTCTTCCTCCAGGAGCATTAGAATCATCTCAGCTACTGTGATTGCACAGAAATGGAATAACTAAATTATGCACCTTGTTGAGCCATTTTTTTTTTTTTTTTTTTTTTTTTTTTACAGAAACCAATTTGGGTTTGCTATGACAGGGTGTAAAGACTTACGCAGTCAGGAGTTTGTGGCTTATTTTTTTAAAAATATTTTACTTTTGGAATATTTTTATGGTGCATTTTGGCTTTTGGTTATTTTTATGGTGCAGTTAAGAGGAAAATGTGTAGGGGTGTGACGACTTTTGCAATCTTAAGTTTGGTAAAAACAGCAGTGGCTTCACAGGGTTCACGTATTTGTACACATTTTACAGTACAAGTGTGTGGCACACAATGTCGACTGGTCAATACAAATGAACAAACAGACCCTTTTTATTATAAATACAGTCACAGCAGTGGTACAAATTCAAAGGCGCAAAAAATGATTATATATATGGTATCAGAGCAAGGCCCCCCCCCAGGACACAGCCGTGTTTCGAGTCAGGGCTGCGTCAGGGGGACCGGAAACTTCCATACATCTTAATTACTGAAGCGTTTCAATGTAAAATGGCCAAATAGCTGACTGTACACAATACAACTAAGGAGATGTGCAAGGGTTCAAACACAACTCTGTAAGTTCTGAGGTCAGTGTCACAACCAGGACCCTACAGTGGATTCCAAGATCGGGAAACCAGTGAGGTGGTTAAAGAAACTTTGCTGCGGGTTGACGGAGAGAGAACCGCCCCGGCATGGGACGGACAGTGGATTCTTTGCACAGCAGGGGATTTTTTTCAAATTAGAAGGTATCGGCCCGAACTCGGGCAGTGACGATATCTTAGTGACTTAAATCGTTCAGGAGGGAAATCCTTACAAAGCTTCATGTAGGTAGTTACAGGATAGCAGGGTAACAACCCTTCAAAGCTTCGGTAATTAAGATGTATGGAAGTTTCCGGTCCCCCTGACGCAGCGCTGATGCAAAATACGGCTGTATCGGGGTCCTTGCTTTGATATCATATATATATATATATATATATATATGATATCACTATTTGCGCCCTTGAATTTGTACCACTGATGTGACTGTATTTACAATAAAGAGTCCTGTTTGTTCATTTGTATTGACCAGTCGACATTGTGTGCCACACATTATTTATACTGTCTTTTCTCTACACGTGTGCGCTATTTATTCTGCCCGCCCTGTTTGCTTTTGTGCGCGTTTTGACATTTCAGTAAACGGAGAAAGCAAAACCATCCCTCTGTGTACAATGAAGCTATGGAACCTGTTGCGGAAGGACGTGCTCAAGGCAACTTAACATACTATGGGCTTCAACAGAGGACTGGACAAGGAAAACGCCAGCTATGGGAAAGCCAGTGCCTATCCCTGGGAGTGAGAGACCAAGAAACAGATCGACGATTGGCGATCTGACGGCTGTTTTGACCCAGACTAGCCACTGTTGGAGACAGGATGCTGGGCTCGATGGACCTTAGTCTGACCCAGCATGACACTTCTGTTCAGATTGAAGAATATATATATATATATATTTTTAAATAGCTATTAGAAAATTTGTGCAACCCGATAAATGACAAATATTTGTTCATCCCCTACAAACCTAATGCCTGACTTCCAAACCGGGGGGGGTGTGTGGAGTGGGGGTGGGAATGGAGGCCAGTAACAGTCATGTGGAAGGACATTTGTCAGTGAAAACGACCAAATGTTTGGAATTTTCATGATTGGAAGTGGGCAGCCCTACTGGGCGGAGTGGATGGTGTTTAGAGGGTCCGCTCCTCCCTGTGGCCTGCTCCATTTTGGAACTAAAGCTTCGCTGTTGCTGACCTGGACCCGAAGCACGCATTCATGTTATGCCTGCACTATTTCCCCCCAGGTGCCATGCCTGCCGCGACGTCAGCTTGCCTGTTAACCTGGGTCTCTTCTTCCATCTTTTCCATCTGTTCACAGGTATCCTTTAATCCCTCACATACAAAATATTTATTTCCTGTATTTATTTGATCCATTTCTATACCTCCCGTTCATGGCAGACTCGGGGTGGCGTACGTATGTAAACATTAATTATAAAAATGTATACACGTTTAAAAAAAGGTTAAAAACAATGACTCTGAAAATGTGTTTGAAATAAAAAGATGTGCACCTTTTATTATGGTCACATCCACTGTTTTCTTCTCTCCCTCACCTCACCCCACCCCACCCCCAGCAGAATTTCCCTCTCTTTACAGCTTCCAGCTCAGTCGGAAATGGCAAATTGTGGGCTGTAGCATTATAAGCCTTCATGTGTGATTACACAGGGATTTTTTTTTCACTTATCCCTACCCCCCCCCCAATCAACCCAATGATTGTAGTAACATTCCTTGCTGGGGGGGGGGGGTGGTCCACAGATCCTGGCTTTCTGCAGAACCTGACACACGGATCCCTAAACGTTGCCATTGTGTGTGTTGATCGAGCCCGCTCCCTCTCCAGGGGACTGTCGAGCGCTGCCTTTGCAGTGCCCCCCCTGCCAGCTCGGAGAGTAAAAAGTCAGAACCATGAATCCAAATCGGGTCCCTGTACAGGACATGGGACTCCCCTATCTGCAGCTGAGCCACCAGGACCGGCCTCTCTGCTTCACCGTTTTTTTTACTGCGCTCCAGGGCATCGGGACGGCGCCACGTGCCTCTGGTGCAGGCTGTTCAAGTCGTGAGAAGAATAGTAACAATAATAAAACAAGTCCCCTGATGGGGGCTTTAGGCAGCAGGGTTTCTCCCATCGTCTCCTACCATGCTGGATGCAAATATCAAAAATTCTCCTAAACCTCAATAGCTTGGGAAGTGGGGGGGGGGGGAAGGAATTCCAGAAATGAACGAATTTATTAGAAATTGTGTTCAACTACGTGATTAAAAAAAAAAAGTTTTGTTAGTACCGGTGGTAGGAGGTTGAGGGTAGGAGTAGTTTTGTTCATTTTATATGCTCTGTGCTTTTCTGTCTCCTGATGACGGCATAAAGCTTGGGGGGGGGGGCTCTGGTTGTCTGGGATGAGAGGGGAGGGGCATTATTTGTGGAATATAGGTGCCTTTTATTGCCCTGCTTTATCAGCTGCTGTTACAGCCGCAGAAGTTAACAGCGCTTTGCCAAGGTAGAAAGTTCATGTGGAGCCTGTAGCCGCGCCGGGACCAGGGTGCGTTCCTAAAAAAAAATCTGTCTGGGGTACAAAGGTGAGGAAGTGTTTTGTAAGACTCCCCGGGCTGGAAGCCCCTCTGGTGTCAGCGCATGGCAGGAGATCGCTACCCCCTGCCTTGTGTTAGGCCCGTTTTCAGGGAGAACAGAGTTGGGTGGGTTTACTTGGGAGCGATCCCTATGGGTCTTTCGTCAAAAGAGACCGGACTTAGTCTGTTCTGGTTCTGTCTCGCGTCACGTGTGTGGAGTTGTAGTTCTGTTTGGCCTGGTGGTTAAGGAGCAATGGGACCGGGAGCCAGGGAAACCAGTCTTCAAACCCGTGCTTCTCCTCATGCGCCTTGGGACCTTGGGCAAGTTACTTAAATCTCATGTTGGCTCAGCCGTGCACTTAGGAGATAATTTTAAAAGGAGTTACACGTTTTAAATTCGCAAATGGCAGATGATGTATCAAAGTTTCAAAAGCCCACTTACATAGGTAAAGTGCATTCATATGTGTAAAACCCAATTTTATGCAGGTAAATGCTTTTGAAAATCAGACCCATAGATTGTAAGCTCTTCGGGGCAGGGTTTATTGTAAATGAATTATTTCGCCATAGCGCAAGCACTGCATATGTCCAATGATTCTTATTTTTGTCTCCCAGAGAAAGAGGTCTGGATCTCTTTGATTGCAATGGAGTAAAATCTGGACTGTCCCTTATTGACGTGCAGCTGTGTGGTCATCTTAAGATCGCCTCGGCGGTGTTAGAGCCTCCCACTTCTGCCGCTTTATGGGTTAATGCAGATGGACTTTGACATTTCACTTTTCAACTCTCTCTTGATATTTTTGATTCTCAAAAAAAACCAAAAAAACCTGAGCAAACTGATTTACATAAATACAGGTGTAGGAAGGGACTGGGAGAAAGACAAAATGCAAAAGAAAGCAACATTGTTTCATTTTTCGGAATTAGGTACATTGGGTTCTCGCAAGCAAATATTACGATGATTGTGAGCAGAAAACGCTTTTTTGCGGATGATATTTTAAGATCAAAAACAGCGTAGCCCAAATGAGAAATGCTCTAAGAAAACTTGAGGGGTGGTCAAATGCTTTTGGCAGTTAAGATTCAGTGCAAAAATAAAGTCACGCGTTCGAGATGTACAAATCTGAAGGAGCTGTTATGAGATGCTGGTTGAGAAGTCGAGAGGCACCCATCAGAAGAGAGACTTGGGGGGGGGGGGGGGGTTTAGTGTCTGATGATTTCAGGGTAATGAATTGGTGTCAGAAGGCTGGGGCTCCAGGCAGGACCAGCAGGGGGGGGAAAAAAAAGGAAGTGATCGTGCCACTGTGTACAGGTCCTTCCCGAGGTCCCCGGTAGAATACTGTCCTCATTTCTGGAGGCCGCATCGCCGAGAGGACAGAGAGATGAGAGGCAGCCCCCGGTATAAGAGAACCAGAATAGTGTGGGGTCTACTTCAGAAGCCAGATGAGACTTGAGGGTTTAAATATTTATACCCTAGAAGAGAGGAGAGACGGGGGGATACATGAGACAAGCATTCTAATACCCGAAAGGTATTTAGTAATGTACAGGAAGCAAAGCTTTTTCAGTGGAAAGAAAGTTCTAGAATAAGGGGACCTGATATGAACCCCCATGGGTTTGGACTTGGGGTCCTACATCAGAAAAAAAAAAATATATATATATATTTTTTTTTTTCACGATAAGGGTGGTAAATGCCTGGAACACTCTCTCTCCCAGTGGAAGTGGTGGAGTCAAAAATGGTAACGGAATTCAAAAAAGCTTGGGATAAACTCTGAGGATTCCTGGTGGCAAAAGGGTGGCTATGAAGCACTGGGGGTAACTTGCATGGAACAATAATTGCAACCCTAGACGTTAAGGCCTGGGGTAACATGCACAGAAAGGCAGATGCATGCCTAAACAGAAGGCATGGGAGGAAACTGTATGGAGCAGTATTTACCCCCCTAAACAGAAGGTATAGGGGTAACCTGCACAGAGTGGCAGTTAGAGTCCTAATCGGCATTGGGGGGCACTTGCACGGAGTGGCAGTTGTAACCCCAAAAGGCAGTGGTACCATTTAAGAGGTTGGGTGGAAGACAAGGAGACAGGGGCGTGGATGCCAGGTTCCAGGTGCGCACATCTGCTCGGGGCGGACAGGTCACTGCTGGGCAGACCTGGGTGGGCCGTTTTGGTGGTAGTCTGCTCTCCTTTGCCCCGTTACTGTGTGCACATCCCAAAGAAACAACAAAAGAAGAAATAAATATAGGAAAAGATTTTTCATTTGGAAGAATAGAGAAAGCTGTGTTTGAACGTGACTGCATAAAATATAGACTGGAAAGCATGAAAAACACATTCTACAAAACCAGGCACCCTAAATATTAATCCAAGAGCAGGAGGAGAATTAGGGAAGGATTATGTCTGGTTTTAAAGAGGCTGGAGAGAGCCTTGGAGAATCTCCTCCTATTCCCTCTTTTACTGAGTGGTGGGTGCCTCCCAAGGGAGCTTCGAGAAACCAAAACCGTGACAGGTCTTAAGCTCACTTGGGACAGATTCAGGGCAGTAGTGACAGCGGCCTAGGTTTTGTTTTGGAAATACTTATGCCCATCTGTCCAGAACAAAAGAGATGCCAAAGGGAGAGGAGACAAATCTGTCTGGTAAGGTAAAAGGTAGGGTTGTTTCAAGCTCCCAGGGAGAAGAAGTAAAGTCTGCCACTGCAGAGTGTCGGTAAGGCTCTGGACACTTGGATGTATTTTGGGGAAACTGGCACAGGTAGGGGTGCTACATACCATAGAAATAATTTCGCAGTAGTGGGCTGTGCAGTGCAGGTGGCAGGGCAGTTTTGCTACACTCCCCAGGGTGAGGAGCGTGCTCCTGCAGGTGGGCAGGCTTGCATGACCGGCTCGCAGTCCTGTTCACTGCAGTGAGCGATGGGTAAGGGCAAGGAAGGCTGATAGCCAGGTTAGAGCAGTGCCGACAGGGGCGCCTGGAAAGACTGCTTAGGACAAATGGCAGATAAGGGCCAACATCTGCATGAAGGAAGAGCGTGTGAAAAAAATCATACTTGCAGCATTTAACTTCCTCTCCAGGGAGCTTTTGCAGAGTTTCTACCTTTTTCAGCAGGGATTGGCATGGTCCCCCCACGAGTGCATTTAGCAATGCATTCCCTTTGGAGCTGCAAACTGAGCCGAAGGACGGCTCGCTGCCAGCTGCACCCACACACTGTTCCTCCCTCCTGCCAGGACTCCTGCTCCCCTTCTCAAGAGTTTACCACCTCCAGGTGAAAGAGGAGACTGGCTCCCGATGCAGGAGAGCACCCCCTCCCCCTGCAGCCATACTCCCAGTGATCAGGCTCATTCTCTGCAATTTGCGGCCGGTCTGGCTCCCTTGCAGCTCGTGCAGTGTTGACCCAGTATTATGGAAGGCTGAAATTCTCTTTGCAGGAAGCCTGGTGCGCGAGCCAGAGAGCAAAACTGGTAGGTTAGAGAAATATTAGCCTTGCGGGCGGGGGACATCGGCAGAGCTAATTGTGCAGAGACCTTGTGCCCCCCCCCCCCCCCCCCCCCCCCCCCGCTTACCCCTGTCTTGTTTGCTGAGTGATGTAACAGTTTGCTAATTAAACAGTTTGCAGGGGTGTTTGCAGTGGAACCTGTGGACATTCAGGCAATTGAACAATTTATGGCTGCAATTGGGCCGGGGTTCGCTGCTGTTCATTAACTCGCTTTCCCCAGCCGTGTTTGCTGAGGAATGGCATAAATGAGGCACTCGGGCCCCGGCGGGTTTATTTTTTTTTTGTTTTCGAGCATTCCATGGGGATGATTCAGACCTCCACCTTTCCCAAGGGGCTCGGTCTGTCTAAGATTGGGACTTTAAGAGAGAAATTTCCAGCTCAAAGCTATTGTCCAACTTCAACAAATAAAAATAACATCCTGTGTTAAAAAAAAAAAAATGTAAAAACTCAAAAGGAATTTCAGATGAAAATTGCATAAATCCCATTTATGTTCCTTTTTTTTTGTACTGGAGGCCCACCGGATTATGCGCTTCGTTACAATATGCGTGCACCTTGCTATCCCTTTCCTGATGTGCAGAGAGGGCCCATCTGAAGTCACTAACATCTGGAATTGGGCAGGATTGCTCTGAGCATGCTCGGATTGCAGTGGCTGCTCAAATTTAAAGGCAAGAGGCCAAAAATGCTTGCCTACACTTCATTTGCCGCATTGCCTCATTTAAATACTCCCAAACCACTTCGGGAAGAGGTACAGGGCAACCTAATAAATGAAACAGAAATCTTTAATTCTTGGTGGAAAAAAAACTGACATAGGTAGAAAAGTTAAAGGGCATGCTATATATGCTGGAGTAAAAGGAGGATCACATATATGGGGGGAAAAAAACCCCATCCATTCCAAACCCCTCTGCATATTGTTCCTTGCCTTCCCTTCCCTTCCTTAGGAGCAGCACTGCACACGTGCATTCGTTGGGCCATTTGTTTCATTTGTTTTTGTGGGTACACGCGTCAGAACGGATGGCAAGCGCATAATTCGTGAATGAAATACGAGCGCTCTCTCCGTCCTTACGTGTGTACCATACACCCGTGAGGTGAGCACGTGCCCATGAAACGAATGGCCCAACAAATGCACATCCCTACTGCCCATCAAAGAGAGTGATTTCTCTTCACAAACAGCACATAAAGGCATTCTGCACCTAAGACGCACCAGTCTTCACTAAATCCATTCTAGGGCAGCAAGCACTGATAGTGCTGCACAACATAGTAGGGATGTGCTTTTGTTTGAAACAACGCAGACCAGAATCAATGGCATTGTCATTTCATTTTGTTTTGAAACGAATCAATAGAAGAAAACAAACTTTTGTGGAGTTTTATTTTCCTATCATTTTTTGTGCACACTATTTCCAAAGTAGCAGGTACCCAAAATGAAATGCAACCAGGGGTCTCTGGAGAAACACTCCCCCACCCCACCCCACCCCCATTGTGCCACTCTCACCCCTGCCACCTCTGGAGGTGGCCATTTTCCCCCAAAAAGTAATATTTTGCAAAACGAATCCCCAAGCCCCAACCTGTCCCCTTTATTTAAAAAAAAAAAAAAAAAAAAAATCCCCTAGACTCCCACGGCCCAACCCCCTCCCCCAAGACTCCCCAAATTCTCCCTGGTGGTATAGCGGGGGGGGGGGGGGGCTCAGGAACACTTTCACTCCTGGACCTGGTGGTCACCCTTTGCTTTTATCGTGTGATGGGGACTTCTGGTGCCATTGGGTAGCCCTGTCACATGATGGGGGAAGGGTCAGCTGGTGCCATTTTCCAGAACAGCTAATTAAACCAATTAAGAGGGGCTTGATATCTTATCACCTGCACTTCTTATACTGACAGCCCTTCCTTCCAGTCGGTGCGGCTGATAGCTCCTATACATTTTTCAAGGCCACATTCTTCGAGTCGTTTCTGCCATCCTTGTCAGCTGCAGGTCTATAAATGTACATACAGCCATGTACAGTTTTCCTTATAACCTGACTGAGCATGGTAGCATGGAGGAGTGGTCCGAGAACTAAGGAAACCAGGGTTCCTGTCCCACTTCACCCACCGCTGTTCCTCGTGACCTTGGGCAAGTCCGTTCGCCCTCCATTGCTTCGGGTGCAAACTTTGGGGATCGTTCCCCGAGCTGTAATATTTCCCCCCCCCCCCCCCCCAAGGGAAAAATACCACAGAATTCCAAAGTAGCAAAAGATTCTGGGGGTCTGCATAGACCACCTTATCCCATACTCCGCTGCACTTGCAGATGGCCCATTTTTGTAAAAAAAATTTAAAAAGTAAACTCTCTAAAAACACAAACCCGACCCCCCCCCAAACCTGCCCCTTCACTCACAACAAAATCTGGCCCCAAGAGGCTGTGACCTCACCCTAGCTCACCTTAAAGAATTCAACCTGGTAGTCCAGTGGGGCTCTGGGCCCTGGGCAGTGACCATTTTCCAAAGTGGTACCGCCGAGCTTTTGTCCTTGTCACATGACCAGGGCAAAGGCCGGGGGGTGCCAGTTTGGAAAATGGCAGCTGCCCATGCTTGGAATCCAGGGGACACTCTGGGTCCTACTGGGCCACCAGGCTGACCTTTTTAGGTAAGGGGCATCCGGGAGTAGGGGACACCGGGGATCTTTTTATGTGTAAGGAGGGGGTCTGGGAGGGCGTTGTCCACTGGACCACCAGGGCAGTTTTTTCAAATGGACGGGGGCAGGGATGGATGTCCCAGTCTCCGGTACCTGGATTTTTTGAGAGAAGGGATGGAGTTGGGTGTGGGGGCAGGGCTTGCATTGTTCTTAAAAAGTTGGTTATTTTTTTTATTTTTATAATAGTGCGCCCGCAAGGATGATGGGGGGGGTCATTCTCAAGACGGACCAGCTCCTTTAAGAGAGTGCCCCAGGAGCCTTGGGATCTGTGTTAACTTCAACTGGAGCTTGGGATGTTATCTACAACTCGAGTTGTAGCTAACTTCAGTTCAATAACACCACTTGCAAATTTTTCGGCAACCTACGTTATTCGAGTTGCATACTTTAGTTCAAGGTATTGATGAGCTCATTAGCATGCATTTACTTGCTGATGAGCTCATTTTAATAAGCACAGTGCCGGAGTTTATATAATGCGAGATGTTTGAGATATCTTGCATTACCCCCACTTTAGGGCATTTACCATGCAAAAAAACAGCCTAACGCGGCTTAGTAAATGAACCCCTTAGGTTGTAAGCCCTTAGGGGCAGGGACTTGTCTTACAGTACCTTATATAGACCATGAGTTAGAAAAGGCGAGTAACTAAATAAATTCAAACGTGTACCAGAATATCATTCCTACTTTCTCTAGCTTGTCCAACCAGAGTAGTACCACAATTCAGAATGGCTTTCTTGTCAACTATTCTTACCTACTCAAGTAAGTTGTGCCTTTGTGCCACTTTCATTTGTCCCTAACATTCCTCTTAATGATGATAGTTTATGGCCAATTGATCTGTCCTGCCTTTGAAAGCCTATAGTGCATGTGTTGTAAATAGGCCGATTGCCGCTCTTTATGTATTCATGTTGTATTTTCGGTGACGCGCTTAGGTTCTTTCTTTCGTCTTTCCATATTTTTCAGCAGACACGGGTGAGTTCAGTGTCCCCAGTGCTGGTGTAGGGCATTGGTGGGAGATTACTCCGTCTTCGGTACAGGGAGGAGGGCTTGGGAGATCTTGTGCCCTTGGTGAGCGTGTCCTTACCTTCCCTCCTTGAGCGTTTCTCTTGCACCCTTCCTCTGCTGCTTGCATGACCGCATGTGCACAGATGCTACTGCAGTTTCATGTTGAAGGCTTTTTCTAAGTTGATCGTGTTGAAAGAATGAATGTCGTGATCGGTTTCTGTGCCTGAGACTTTGCTGTTTTTGTGGCGAAAACTATGATTGTGTTGTGTGGTACCAATCCGGTCTTAGTCGTAAATTCTTTTTTCTTTTCGTAGTTGGAGGGTTGGTGGGGTTTTTTTTTGGGGGGGTCTTATTTCGTACTTTGATTCTCTTCCAGTACCGTCTGTAGTGTCCATGCACTGACATTTTGTGAGAAGGGTTTGGCCTTTACTTTGGAATCTCTTTTGTTAGCAGTTGCTTACTATGATGCCATGCTTTCACGTCCTCATGATTGTTACAGTATTATCATATGAATTGTGATAGTAGCATAGGCTACGGAGTAGCAGTAGTAAAGGGGAGCTCTTAGAAACAAATGTCAGGTAGATACGGCACACTGGCTAAATGCTTGCAAAGTGTGTTTTTTGGTTTTTTGGGTTTTTTTTCTAATCTGTCCACGAGTACACCAGAACGCATTCATCAGGTCAGTGAAGAAACAGCGCAGTTAGGTTGGGTTTAAATGGTATAGAGCCAGCTGGACCTTGGGTGTCAGCATGTGCCATTATTTTTCAGTAAGACAGCAGTCATGCGGGTAAGCTCTTCGTGACAGGAACTCGGGGTGTTTTGGAGCTGCTCATCCTGAGTCAAGGGCAGCCACCTGGCTTTGATTCAGGGGTGTGTGTGTGTTAGAGAGAGAGAGTTGACATTTGGCCCTGGCTCCGCCCATCTCACTCCATTCCTCAGTTCCACTTCCTTTCTGTCTACAAATTAAGCCCCTGTGTCTTGTGCTCAGAAATCTTAAATCTTGGAGGCTGTTTAGAATGACGGTGAGCCCTGGTTGAAGTAACAGGAAGACCCGCCTGGTACCAGAGTGTCCTCATTTTTCCAGAGAGAGACCAGTTCTAGCTTTTCTTCAGTGCATGAGTACTTAACTTTTTTTTTTTTTTTTACTCTCCTCCTTGCCCAACATTTTATTGAAAAGGCAGCTACAGGCTTACATTTCCCTTTCCACAGTGCACCTGCAGACTTCTGCACCTGCGTCAGGCGAGGGCACAGTTTTGCTGGAAAATAATGCTGGTAGACTTGAAACTTCAGTTTATGCATGTTGTTTTCGTGTGGCCCCCGGGAATGATTCCCCTGGGTCTGGCTAAATGTAGCAAAGATGTGGAACCCAGGCGGCATTCCTGCCTCACCAGCCCCGGCCCCAGCTCCGGCTAACGAGAAGGCCCGACTTGGCGGCTGAACCTGGGATCTTCCGCACATCCGTGCAGAGCACTTGCCGTCAGGCTGGACTTGCTTCTCTCATTCCCCCCCCCCCGACACGGAGTTCATTACAGGTATCAAAATGCGTTGGGCAGAGATGTCTGGCTCTGGGGGGATGTGAGAAAAGCAGGACCAAGCTAACCTCTTCCCCCCCCCCCCCCCCCCCCAGCCTAGGATGTGGCTCGCCTGGGAACCCCGCACCGACTGCCGTTTTCCCCTGGTCCCCGGTATCCAGAAAAAGCCATTTAACCAGAACATTCCTCGGAGTGCAGTTAGCAGGGATGATCGATCGGGCTGTGACAAGTTGTGAAAACTGATCCGTGTTTTTTGTTTTATTTTTGTTTTAAGGAGGGCCCTTCTGATCCGGTGCGGGTGGGTACAGAGGGGGCATGATGCCATCGACGGAGCATAGAAAGGAAATAAATCCCGCCCCCCACCCACCCCCCCCCCCCCCCTTTTTTTTTTTAATAGCTTTCAGATCTGGCTATCTCACCAAAAACAAGCAAAAGAAAGGAAGGCCGTGGACTGAGGAGCGGCAGAGAGCTTTCTTGTATCGGTTCTGCGGTCTTGCCTGAAAATGGAGCTCGTTTGCAGTGGCTGTGCTTTAAAAGCAAGTTTGAAGTAATCTTTTCATCTTAAAAAGAGCCACAGATCATGATGATGATTTTTAGGTAACGCAAACCGTGCCCCCGCCCCCCACTTACCTGTTTTCATTCCCAGGAGAGTTTAGTGTTTGGGGGAAACCTCTTTTGCCGCTCCAGCTGTCGCTGAATCTGAATAAAACTGGGGTGGGGGGAAGAGGGGGAGCCTGTTTTGAGGAGGGAGGGTGCCAGCCGGGCATCTCATTTGGTACCCTAGATGTGTGACATGAACAAATGGAGGGCGCTTAGGAAAGGCTTATTAAAAAAAAAAAAAAACCCAACTCACAGGATTTGGTTATAAGAGGAAAAATTGCACCACCTTATTTATTGATTAAAAAACATAGGACAGGTTGAACTGATTTTCCCAGAAGCGCGTGGCACGTACGTATAGCGTCAGGCGCTGTTGGGAGAAAAGTTAACTTTTTTTTTTTTTTTTTCAAGTCACTTTCTAGGAAATTCAGTGCTTGGCCCGTGCAGAGAAAGATGACTTGCTTCCTTCCTGGCAACCCTCCGGTTGTGCATTTATTTACTTTTTATTTATTGAAAATTACTTTGCATACACTGTGGTTCAAAGCGGATTACATCGCAAACATTCACAAGTTTTAAACCGCCAGTTTCTGCCTCCCCTCACCTTATCTTCTCTCTCTCTCTCTCTCTCTCTCTCTCTCTCTCGGGTAGAAAGAGAGAACACGAGGGGAGGCCCATTCTCCCTCCCTGCTGCAATGCTGCCGCCCCTCTCTGATCTCTATACGTACCCTGCCCGCCTTTAAGCATCGACTGTGTGCAGGATCCCCAGGTTTTCTTGAATCCCAGTACTTGTTCTACGGAGTGGGGGAAGGGGGAAGGAGGAGTTTGCCCCCATCACCCTCACTGGTTGTGAGCTCCATGCAATCTACCACCATCTCTGTGACGAAACGTTTCCTTACATATCACTGTGCCACTCCTCAGTCTATGCCCTTTAAGTTTCATATCGCAACCGCTTGTGCTGCAACTTCCTTTCCATTGAAAAACGTTTCTCTCCTCTCGGTATCCTCTGAGTCTCTCCCATCCCTCCTTTCCTCTATGGTATATGTATTTAGGGATGTGCACTGATTTTTTTTTTTTCTGGTCATTTCGGGTCATTGTCTGTTAAATTTTGTTTTTATAATGGTTTGGGAGATATTTATTTCGGGTTTCCCTAATTTCGGAGTTAGTGCGCATTGACTCTCTCCTTTGGGAATGCAGAAACATACCTCTAGTTAACGAACTGCTCCCCAATTGACACTTTTTAACTTATTGGAAACATTTTTTTGTTAGTGCGCACTAACATTCAGTTAGTGCCTTCTAAGTCCCGTTGGTGAGCACTAACTATAGTTTTCCTAATACGAAATTTCACAAAATTTTGTCAATTTTTTTTTTTTTTCGTTTCAGGGCGCTCCCGATACATGACGAAATAGGCAATTTCGTTGCCATTGTCTGTTTCGTTGAAAACGAAGGCACATCCCTAGTATTTAGATCCTTGAGTCTGTCATTTTATAAGGGTTTCGATGCAGTCTCTGCACCCTGTTATATGGTGATCTTGAGACTGCTGGAGTGGGGCTTGTTACCCTCGGTGGGGCTTTTTATAGACCTGATGCTGACTGACTTACCCGCCTACACAGCGCTTTCTTCGCATCCAGGCCCACAAAAGGCCCCAGTAGCTTCTCCCACTTCAGGAGAAAACAGATACAGGGAGGAGGTGGGGCCTGTGCACCTGACCTACCATCTTTAGGCCTGTACGGTGCAACCACCATGGGATGGAGCCTGGCGTGATTGTGCCATTCGCAAAGGCAGTGTTTAAACATGCTGAGGCACAGGGCAGAAACTTAGTAGTGAGGCCCCTATTCCTAGGCCCTCTGTTTCCCATCCCCCTCACTGCTCCCATCCTGGGACCTCTCCCTTCTTCTCCTCCTCTTGCCCCCTCTCCCCATGTTCCCCCTCCTAGTCCCTCTTCCTGCTCTCTCCAGCTCTCCATTTCCAGTCATCGAACCTCTCCCCCCCCCCCCCCCCCCCCCCCAATCCAAGTCCTATCTTGCAGCCACTGCACCTCTCATCCTGGGTCATCCCTTTACCTTCTTGTCCCCTTCCTCCCTTTTCCCATATCCTCCCCTTCCCCCCATGGTCCCTCTTCAAATAATCTCCCTACTACCATCCCCAGATCTCAGCCTTTGAGCTTCCCCCTCCATGGTTCCTCCCCAAGTCATTTTTCTGTTTACTCCCCTGTATCTTCAGCCCTAGAGCCCTCCCCCCCCCCCCCCCCCCCCCCCCCCCCCCCGTCTCCAGCCTTTCGAGCTTCCTCATCCCATGGCCCCTTTCTACGTCATCTGTCTTCTTCCCCGTGATCCTTTTTGCAGATCTTTTCTCCATCCTCCACCTGTGGGCCCCTTTTTAGGTCTCCTTCCCTCTCCCTCTTCTCCCCATCCCTTCATGGGTCCTCTCTGCAATTCTCTGGTCCCAACCCTGGTGGAGATCTTTGAGCGGTGGCAGCAGCAACAACAAGAAAAATCGTCTCAGGACTTTGAACCGGCCCCTTCGATGGCCCCACCCCTCACATGAGTGGCAGGAGGAGGGGGCGGAGCCACCCAGGGCTGGCTGACAAGACCCTCTGCTGATTTTCCTTTTTATTGTCAGAGCCGCCTGAAGGTTTCTGCCAGGCTATGTTTCGGTTTTTTTTCCCCGGGCTTCCACCGCCAGTGAGCCCCCACTGGTCCTTTGTGGTTTAGGGGTCCTAGGCAATTGCCCTGCATGCCCCTGCCAACCCCAGTCTCTGTGCTACTCCCTGATCATTCACAGCTGCCTTAAGATGGCTCAGGCAGGAAGAACAGCAGCAACGGTTTAAGAATCTAATTAGGTGAAGAAAGGAAAAGTCTTCCTGGAAGAAGCAAGTTTTTGTTTTTAAGTTCTAAGAGCTGTCGGAGCTTGGTGGACCGGCCTGATCACTCAAGAGGGAAGATCTCTGGTTTGTTCCCAGAGTTGGCTCTTCCACTGCCTGGTTTGGCTGGGGGGCTGAGGATGCCGCGGAGGTAGCGTTCACAGCCTCCTGGGGAGGGGGCGTCATGGTCACTGCTTAAGGGTGGCACCTGGTGGCTGGATTCAGAGCTCTGGTACATGGCCCTCAGCCCAGGACCCTTGCTGCAATGATCAGATTAGGTATATTGGGGGTTCAGGGAGATGTAAATTGGGAGGGGGGGGAGTGGAGAATCCTGGGTCATGGCGCCTGGTCCCTGTCTTGGTTTTGATTAAATTGGAAGTACACAGGAGCAAGCAGGAGGAAACTGCTGCATAAAAAACCCCTCCCCAAAAGCATTGAGAAGCTGGTAGTTCCCATCTGAGGTAGAGTGCTCTTAGAGCGAGGATCAAGTCTACATCCGTGTGTGTGCCTGTGCTCGCTGCTTGGGCCTGTAATGCGAAGCACTGAGGAGGAAGAGCTCTGGCTGTGTCCCATCGCAGCTGCGTGAGATGGGCTCCTGTCCAGGAGCTGCAGGCAGCGAGCTGCTTGTGCTACGCATAGGCACTTCACCCTTAAACCCGGGCAGGGAGGTTTGTTTGTGTGTTAAATCAGAAGAGGGGCTTCGTAGGGCAAGAAGGAACAAGGAGGCCTGTCTACTCCAGAGGCGAGCATCTGTTTACTTAAAAATTAAAAACAAAAAAAAAAAGGTAAATGCTACTTAACTGAGAGAGTGTTTTGTTCAGAGGAGACGTCTACCTGCATCCTAGTCAGCTGGGAATTCTGTCACCACCGTAAGCTTAATAAGGACCCTTACAGTTGATGGGTTTGCATCAAGAACTGTGCGCTCTTCTTCCTGGTCATCATTTGTGTAGGAGGTAAATATAGGCCTGGGGGGCCCTGGAGAGGGGAGGGGTAAAAAGAAAGAGGCAAAAATAAATGTGATGTCGTTCTGCAGCCATGGAAATTTATCTTTCTGACCTCAGCTGATGCCGTAAATACGTGTTTTTAGCAGCAGAATAAATATGTAATTGAAGGATTTAATTATTACTTGTCGAGGGGGACATTGTGCAAGAAGCTTAAAGGCCTATTAAAAGAAGATAAGATTTTAAAATGTGTTTTAAAGCAGCAGGGCCTCATGCTCTGTAGAACAAGGGGTTATCAGCCCAGTCCCAGGGCCGCAGCCAGCCAGTCGGGATTTTGGACGCCCAATCTTCCACTCCTGCAAGGTCCTCCTGTAATGTATCACAATCCGCTTGTGATTTAACTTCTCTGAATAATTTTGTATCATCCGCAAATTTGATAACCTCACTTGTCGTATTCCTTTCCAGATCATTTATAAATATATTGAAAAGCACCGGTCCAAGTACAGATCCCTGAGGCACTCCACTGTTTACCTTTTTCCACTGAGAAAATTGACCATTTAATCCTACTCTCCGTTTCCTGTCTTTTAACCAGTTTGTTATCCATGAAAGGACATCGCCTCCTATTCCATGACTTTTTAGTTTTCTTAGAAGCCTCTCATGAGAAACTTTGTCAAACGCCTTCTGAAAATCCAAATACACTACATCTACTGGTTCACCTTTATCCACATGTTTATTAACCCCTTCAAAAAAATGAAGCAGATTTGTTAGACAAGATTTCCCTTGGGTAAATCCATGTTGACTGTGTTCCATTAAACCATATATTTCTATGTGCTCTGCGATTTTGTTCTTGAGAATAGTTTCCACTATTTTTCCCAGTACTGAAGTCAGGCTCACTGGTTTATAGTTACCTGGATCACCCCGGAGCCTCTTTTAAATATTGGGGTTACATTGGCCACCCTCCAGTCTTCAGGTACAATGGATGATTTTAATGATAGTTTACAAATTTTAACTAATAGATCAGAAATTTCATTTTTTAGTTCCTTCAGAACTCTGGGGTTTATACCATCTGGTCCAGGTGATTTGCTACTCTTTAGTTTGTGAATCTGGCCTATCACATCATCCAGGTTCACAGTGATTTGGTTCAGTTCGTCTGACTCCTCGCCCTTGAAAACGATCTCCAGAACTGATATCTCCCCAACATCCTCATTAGTAAACATGGAAGCAAAGAATTATTCTTTCTGCAATGGCCTTATCTTCCCTAAGAGCCCCTTTAACCCCTCAGTCATCTAATGGTCCAACTGACTCCCTCACAGGCTTTCTGCTTCTGATATATTTTTTAAAGTTTTTATTATGAGTTTTTGCCTCTACGGACAACTTCATTTCAAATTCTCTCTTTGCCTGTCTTATCAATGTTTTACATATTCATTATGGATATGAAAACAAGACAGGTCAGTTGTGCCTCCTTACTTGATTTGATTTATATTCAGCTTTTTCAGTCATTTTCAAAGCTGATTAAATTCAGGTACTGAGGGTATTTCCCTGTCCCCAGGGAAATGGAGGGTAAAGTGACTTGCCCAAGGTTATAAGGAGCAGTGGGATTTGAACCCTTGCTCAACTGATTCGCAGCCCGCTTCTCTAACTGCTGGGCTACTTCACTCCAGGAGAGGGTTGGGAAACACTGCCTTAAGACATTGCCACAGACACTATGATGGCAATATAAATAGAAAGCCGCTGTGCAAAGGTAACCACGTTCATTAGTAGTCCAAACAAGGAGGAGGTGTCATCTAAGTTTTCTGCTTGTAAGGGGACCTATTCTGGATGGGGCCATCGGACTATCCTCTGGTTTCTAGACCTCTTTTCCCATAAGATTACTTGCATGAACCTCTCTGCCTATTGGCCTGGCCTCTGCATCACTTTAGACCTTGCTCGACCTCTGGTTTCCTTCCACCCTCCCCCGCTCTCTGAATCTACCCCTACCACACGGGAGTCTCTGTTGTGGTACTGGTTCCTTCCGCAACCCTCCTTGCTCTCTTCCACTTAATGAGTGCTTCATTCCACCAAAAGCAAAATATTTTTATATTTCTTCTATCTTTCTTCTTTCCCCATTGATTGCTAAGGCATTTGGCACCAGAAAAGTGGTTTTGAGGGTATTTTAAAAGAGGCATCCTAATGACTGAAGAATGGGCCATTGTGTTTCGGCTTCTCGCTCTTTTATCCATGCTGACAGCACGACTGGGGGGGTGAGTGTGCTCGCTGATCTTCCTCTGCTCAGTCCCAGGTGCGAGTAATACCAGAAGACTGGCGGCTCCTAGGGGTAAAGGGATTATAATGCGGGTTCTGCAGATGGTAATTAAGTCGATAATGTGTTTTATAAAATCTGGGTGGGGGGGGGGGGACGTTCTAAAAACCCGTGTAAAGGGAGTTTATTTGGGTTTCTAGGGCCCCTTGAGTCGTGTGGGTAGGGGGTGGCATTTAATCCAGGCTGTGATTATTTTTGTTAAACAAAGCTGAGTTATTTCCTAGCTAAATTCTGAGTGAAACTTGAGGCCCAGGTTCCTTTTTTCCTTCTCACCTTAGGATGCTGTCCATCGTAAATTGGAATCTGATAACTTTTTTTTTTCAGTTCTACTTCTTGCATTGGTCATTTAGAAAGCATACAGGCTCAGGATACTCTATAATGTAATTTTAGTTACTTAGGAAAGTTGTTTTTTTAAAGGTAAGGGGTTGCATTTTTTTAACCTGCCTTCCCGTCTCTATTTATCCCCACTTCTGACACACCACTACTGGTGATGCTATCTGAATGAGTGTCACCGTGTGGTGCCGGCAAACGTCTGGGTCTTCTCAGTGTTCTGCTTGGGCAGGCGCTATTGATGGAGAAAGAATAATAATAATTGTCATCGCCGTCTTGAGTTTGAGACGTTGGAGGAAATGGCACCGGGGAGAAAGCAAATTAAGACGAATGAGTCCCTGAAAGAAGGGAGAAGGAATATGTCCTCAGGAGCAGCCAAGGATGGACATTTGACTCTCGCATCCCCCCTTCTCTCTGCACCTTCCATCCTTCCCCCTCCCACCCCCACCAAGTCCACTGTTGCCCCTGTTTGTGCTTATTTAGAAAGGGAAGAGCCTTAGAGGGGGGGCTCTTCCTGAATCTGACCACGGTACTCACCCTTGGCAGGGTCACCCCAGACCAGGTCATCCTTAGGTCAGCCTGAACAAACTCAGCACTGCCTCAAGTCAGTTGCTTCTAGAGGCAATGTCTTACGTCTTTACCAAGTCATCTCCTTGTTCTGTCATGTTCCTATCTATTTTTTTTTTCTGTTTAAAAAAAAATAATTTATTTTAATTGTAATTCCTCTGCAAATGTAAACGGTGCCTAGCTGAATGTGGCTGTTCCATGGTTTTCAAAGGGAAGGACAGTTTTCGCAACTATTCACTCAAGTAAATTTCTACCCCTTCAGCGGCTAAATCTAGCCATGGGGGGGGGGGGGGAAGTGTTCCGGGGGTAGAACAGATGGCCAGGGAGACAAATAACTGCATAATTAGTCCACCTGCAATAAAAACCGTGCAGGGTTTGGAAGTACTTTTTCTACCCACGAATCTGCTAACCTAATTTTCAAAGGAGAATGGCACGGGATAGACTTAGCACCTGGCAGTGGAACTGAAAATTGTTTCCACAGTGATTAAACCTAGGGCATACCAGCCAAAGACCCACCCCCTATTCCCTACCCCACGGGTAACGGGCTGCGGTCACTGTGCACCGTGTACCTGCCCACCTTGCGGCAGGCACCGTGCTTCCTTCCTTCCAGGGCTGAAGTCTGCTGTTAGGACGTGCCTTGCCGGATGAAGTCTGTGTTTCCCAATCTTTTCAAGCCCGAGGCGGTCAAAAGAAGAGCTACGAAAGCGCAGAGAGCCCCACCAGTCTCTCTTCCAAATCTCAAAACGGAGAGAGAGGACAGAGACGCACATCGGCTCATCACAAGTTCCCTCTAGATACAAGTTCAGGAGCCAGGGAGAAGACAGTGTGGTGCTTGCAGCTGGCTCTGCTAGTTACCTTGGCTGCCACATGTGACTGCCAGAGCTCTCCTATGCTGTTGCTGCTCCCAGCACTCAGAACGAGTCACATTCATTGCTCATTGCGCACACTTCCTGTCTGATCTAGCCTGGGGATAAGACAGGCTGGAAGGACTCCAAAGGAGGAAGGTCAAGAGTGGGGGAGATAAGGTAATGCTTTGTGCACTGTGGGTGCTGAACACACCAGGGCCCGGCTATCCATACCCTGCCCTTTAATTACCGCACACTGGGGCTCGCGCTGTAGCTAGGAAGAGGCACACATGATTACACGTGTTCTCAGGACAGAGCTCTACATGTTTGAGCCACCCACCGGTGTTTCTCATTGCTGCAAGATGTTGAGAGCAGATCCCAGGTGCTGGTCTGGATTTGAGCATCAGGCATTGGTGGCTTTTCCATGGCAACACCTGATCAGGCCTGAAGGCGCACCAGAGTGCTGTGACACACTGGGGGAAAAGTGTCCACCCCCATTGTACTTCGGTAGCGATCCTAAATACCCAAAACTCCAGTGTAACCAATTGCCTTCAAAAGTAAACACCAAGTAAACTGTCCCCACCTGCTTTAAATTGTATGGATTCACATGACGAGATAAATTCAGCAGTCACTGTTGGTTCTCTCTGCTGGATAGTGCATTTCAAAGGAAAGGAGCCAATCATGAGCACCAAGTAGTTGTCAGAAGAAGTCCAGGACAAAGTTTCAGAAAGGTGTAAAAGAATTGCAAAGTCCTTCAATATCCCTTGGAGAATGGTTGGGGCACTTATTAAGACGTGGAAGGTGTATAGCAGGCCGTCCCTCCAAACTTGGATGACTGAGCAAGAAGTAGACTGATCTGTGAGGCAACCAGGAGGCCAGTGGCAATTTTGAAAGAGCTGCAGGCTTCCATGGCCAAGACTGGAAAAAGTGTGTATGTGACAACATTATCCCAAGCGCTCCACAAATCTGGCCTGTATGGTAGGAAGACAAGAAGGAAGCCATTACTCAAGAAAGCCCACCATGAATTCTTTTTTGAAGTATGCAGATGAACGCTCAGGAGATACTGTAGCCATGATGAACTGAAATACAACTTTCTGGCCTGAATGCAAAGTGTTACATTTGGCACAAACCTAACATGGCACATCACCCAGAGAACAAAATTCCCACTGTGAAGCCTGGTGGTGGCAATATTGTATTATGGGGATGTTTCTCCTCTTCAAGGATGGGAGCACATGTTGTCGGGTCAAAAAGAATAATTAATGGAGAAAAGTACAGAAAAGTCATTGAGGGTAACCTTCTGCCCTCTGTAAGAAGGCTGAATCTGGGACTGAAGTTCATCTTTCAGCACATGTCCTGGCATGACCCAGTCAGAAGCCAGACCTCAAACCAATCAAAACTCTGTGGCGTGACTTGAAGACTCTTCATCAATGCTTCCCAAGGAACGTGACAGAACCTGAACAATTTGTACCAAAGAATGGTCGCATATTGACAGATTTAGGTGTGTGAAATTGGTGGAGACCTATCCCTACGGACTCACAGTTGTAATGGCCACCAGTGGCACTCCCACAAAGTACTGACTCAAGGGGTTGAGACTTGGCCAAAGGGAGGGGTGGTAACCTATCTAGTTGCTGGATTTTTTGTTTTTTTGATTTTATATATATATAGAGAGAGAGAGAAAGAGAGAGGGAGAGAGAAACTTTGTATCCCAATAAACATTTTTCACTGTGTGGAGTATGGTGTGTTAATGAGCGGAAGAAAAACTAATTTAAATACTTGCAAGTCTGATGCACTGACACAGCAAAATGAGAAAATTGTTCCTGGGGATGTAGACTTTTGATAGCCACTGTACCTCTGGTAAAACCATGCTGTCTCAGATTGTGTAATCCATTGGATTCCTGAAACTATACTGTCCTCTGTTTTAGCAGCGATTCCAGGAAATTAGTCGCCCCCGAGGTCAGATATCCCAGTCTTATTTGGCTTTGAACGAGATGTTATCCCTGTTTCATTTCTGGTACATGTCTTGGGATGATTGTAGACCTTGTGTTATCATTCTGTCCGCAAGCATGCCATAAATTGTATGTGAGGATTCAGAAGCCTTTTCTTGGGATAGAAAATTTTTGCATAGTACCGCAAGCAATGATATTGCATTATAAGTATAGCTGGGATTGCACACTTTTATGGTGAGGACACTCCAGGTAGTAAAAAAATGACAGGGTTTTTTCCTAGCATTAGGTTGATGTAAGACCATATTACACCTGTTTTGTACTCTTTCCTAGAGATGTGGTTCAGGTGAACCTTTTGGTTCGGCCTTCGTTATCGACCCGCTGCGGGAAATTTCGCTTCCCACGGTTCGGGCCGATTTTGTTTCGGCTGTCCAGAGCCAAAAAAAAAAAACACACCCCAACCCTTCAGATTTAATTAATTACAATCCCCCACCCTCCCGACACCCCCCCCCAAAAAAAAACTTGCCTAAAGTCCCTGGTGGTCCAACGGGGGTCCCGGGAGCGATCTCCCACTCTTGGGCCTTCAGCTGCCAGAAAACAAAATGGCACCGGTGACCCTTTGCCCTTACCATGTGACAGGGGCTATCGGTGCCATTGGCCGGCCCCTGTCACATGGTAGGAGCAATGAACGGCCGGCGCCATCTTAAAAAATGTGTTGGGAACTGCATATGCGTGAGCCTCTTTTGCCAAGGTGCAACCTCAAGGGCTGGATCCCAAGGCCCACGCCGACGAGTGAGCGAGTCTTGGCATGGGCCAGGCTATGACAGGGTCCAAGAGTTTATGCGAAGGCTGAGACTGAAGACTTGGTAAAGGCAAGGCTGATGGCTGAAATGGTGTTGAAGACTGAAGATCCAAGAGGGGCTGAAGACTGAAGACAGGAACCAGGCTGAAGCGGAAGGCTTTGAGCAGGACTGTGGCAAAAGCAAGACCTGGAAGCAGGAGATCACAGGAACCAGGAGACCACCTTGCTAGGGCAACGCTGGGGTGTCAGCAGGGCAGGCAGAAATGGCATCATCCGAGGGCGCACAGACTTTTCCCGCTGCGGACTCTTTAAAGGAAATAGTATCGTGTGCACGCCTAGGAGCAGCATTGGAGGAGTGGCATCCTTCTGTTGCATGGAACGGCAGCTTCTGGCTGGCGGAGTAAGGAGAGCCGCTCGCCGGGCTGACCCGCAAGAAGTGAGCTTAATGTGTTGGGCCTGGTATAGGCTGGACAGTGGCTAATTGGTGACTGCAGCTACCATATTGAAGTAAGCACTCGGGAGCTTTTTGGCACCTGAGTAAGGAGGAGCAGTGTTAAGTTTTGCATCAGTATAAAGTTTATGTAACATAGTAATGATGGCAGAAGACGACCAAATGGTCTATCCAGTCTGCCCAGCAAGCTTCTTATAGTAGCATCTGCCACTCCATGCAGTTATTCAATGAGCCTTGTTGAAAATTCAGACAATGCTGATGTGTTTTGCTTACGGACTTGGCCTAAGAAGCAGTCCTGTGCTTTTTCACTTCTGTCTGCGTATCGGTACCCTGGACTGTAAAAGTTAGGGCCTGTGTTGGTGGTCATCTGAATCCAATTCCTCTTTCACCGCCATCAAAATGGAGAGCGATATTGTAGTTATGTCAAAAGCATCAACGCTTATTGGTTAAGGTTAGTAATCCCTTGCCTTCTGTGAAGGTTACTCCCATGCTTATCAGTTCCCCAAACCATAAAAGTCGGGGCCCTTGTTGATTGTTGTCTGAATCCAATTCCCCTTTTCCCCCTGCTATTGAAGCGGAGAGTAATGTTGGAGTTGCATCAAAAGTATTGAGGCTTATTGGTTAAGGGTAATAACCGCCACACCAGCAAGTTACCCCCATGCACACTTTTCTTAATTTCTGTATTCTAGTTTTTATGAATCCACAGTGTTTATCCCATGCCACTTTGAATTCATTTACTGTTTGTTTTCCTCATCTCTTCTGGAACGGCATTCCAGGCCTCCACCACCCACTGTGAAAAAATTTCCTGATGTTAGTTCCGAGTCGTCACCTCTGGACTTTAATTTCATGACCCCCTAGTTCTACTGTTTTGCTTTTTAACGGAAAAGGTTTGAGGATCATGTATCATTAAAACATTTCAGGTATCTGAAGGTCTGAAACATATTTCCCCTGCGCCTCCTCTCTTCCGGGGTGTACATATTCAGATCCTTCAGCCTCATGTCATAAGTCTTCCGATACAGACCACACACCATTTTGGTCGCCCTTCTCTGGACCGTCTCCAACCTGTCTTTATCCCTTTCGAGATACAGCTGCAGAACTGAACACAGTACCCCAGGTGAGGCCAAACTAAGGACCTGAACAAGGGCATCATCACCTCTCTTTTTTTTTTTTTTTTTTTCTTACTGGCTCTTCCTCTATCCAGCCTAGCATTCTTCTGGCTTTAGCTATCGCCTTGTCACATTGCTTCACTGCCTTCAGATCTCCAAAGTCACTCTCCCAGTCCATGCACATTAGTCTTTCACCCCCCATTACATTCAACTCATTTGGATTACTGAAACTCAGATGCATGACTCCGCACTTCTTGGCATTGAATCCCTGCTGCCAAATCTTCAACCACTCTTCCAGCTTCCTTAAATCATTTTTCATCCTCTGTTCTTTCAGGTGTGTCCACTCTGTTGCAGATCTTAGTATCATCTGCAAATAGACAACTTTTACCTTCTATCCCTTCCCACTGTATCGCACTCACAAAGATAGTGAACAGAACCGATCCTTCAGGCACTCCTCTTAAACACTGCTCTCTCTTTAGGGTAGGTTCCATTTAGCATTACATGCTACCTCCTATCAGTCAACCAGTTTGTAATCCACACCACTATCTTGGCACCCACTCCCAAGCTTCACATTTTATTCACGAAGCTCCTCTGTGGGACCGTATCAAAAGCTTTGCTGAAATCCAAGTAGATCACATTGAGCGCTCTTCCTTGATCCAATTCCCCTATGAAATTACAATTTTTTTTTTAAAGACTCTTTCCATTTTGAATACTTATGTGCAAAGTTTGAACTTCCTATCTAGTCCAAAAGTTGATTAGAATAAATCACATATCTATATATGTTGTAGGGTGTATATGTGTGTGTGTATATAAACACATAGATAATTGCTATATAACCAGTTAGTTTGGATACGAGGTTTCTACATCTGTGAAGCATTGCTTGGCTGCTTTCTTTTTCTGGATCCTGCTGCGCGCTGCCGTAAATAAGCCCCTGTGACTTTTATCCTTGTGGAGTAGAGGAAATTGGAGGATGTCATTAATTTCATGCTGCAGACTGTGTGTGTGGGTTGGACTGAAAAAAAATACGAACCCCAAACAAACAAACAAAACAAAAAAAAAAACAGTAAATGGTATAAAATTGTCAGGCAGACAGAGGGAAAAGATGAAAGATATTTTTAATTAAAAAAAAAAAAAAACAACAACAAAGCAAGCGAGAAGGAAATGGAGTGAAGTAAAGTTCAAAGCTGCGGGGGGGGGGGAAGAGTCTGATACCCACATTTCTAATTTTACCTAATATCAAGCATCTGGTACGGACTGGTTTTTGTGGTGGCAGAGCAAAAGGAAGCGTATTACTCATAGATGAAAGGCGGAAGGAGGGAAAATCACTGTCCTAGCTAAAAATAATCTTTTTTTTTTTTTTTCCCCACCAGTTAATATCAGCTGGATGTTTGATAATTAAGCGGTAGTTATGTCTGGGCTGAGGAAAGAGAAGGTAACTCGCCGCGACCGTGTCCGAATGCCCCGGCCGGCAAAAAAAAAGCCGCGCGTTGTCTTGTTTCAGATTAAAGGCTCAGGAAGCTGTCGTTCCACCAGCGCTGAACGTACTCTTCTGGGTGCCGGGGCTGTGGACAGATGGAGACCAGGCCTGGTGGCAGGGCAAGCCCGGTGGGCTGTCGGATGTGGGACCAGCACGCCCACCCTCCCTTTCCCCAGCCTCTTCCTTGAAACTGCAACCTTTAGAGTCTCGGAAATGACTGGGAGACAAATGGCTTGAATTTAGTAGAGACCTAACGGGCAGGACTGCGTTCTCGCACTGTAAATCCAAAGAGTTTGCCCCTCCTGCGAGAGTCCTGAGCCAGCTTCTGCACGAGATCTAGGCAGATGAACCTGAAACATAAATAACCCTTTATTTTTACCACTGCAGACTTGTTTTGTTCTGCGTGAATGTTTGGCATCTAATCTGCAAGTTGGGCCTAGTGGTTGAAGCAATGGAACTGGGAATTCACTTACCCCCCACTGACGCTCCTTATGACCTTGGGCAAGTCACTGTGTCTCCCATTGTCTCGTGTACCCACTTAAGATTGTAAGCTCTTTGGGGAAGGGACATCATCATTATACTGCTTTGTGTACATCCATTACTACTTATTAGTAAAAATAAATATAATGGACAATGGATTTGCTGCAGTTTACAAACATTTACCAGTGAAATGGGTTTTTTTTGGGGGGGGGGACTTGTATTTTTGGAGGGCTGGGAGGAGGTGGCATGTAGAATAGTTTTTCTAGTAATGCTTTTCTACTAAAAGGCTTATTTGTACTGATCGTGAGAGGGGGAAGGTCCTCCATTAACTCTGAATCGGTAAGAATAAAAGCATTAGATGTTTGTTCCCTGTCTTTCTTGCTGGGGCTGATGCAATAAAGTGCGCTTAAAAAAAACGTGCATCCAAACTGGGCACCTGTTGTTTTGTGTTTTGTTTTTTTTTAACGTGTGCACATCCACCTCTCCTGGGCGCCCGTGCAATAATCAAATGAGCTTCTTTGAGAAAAAGGACACGCCAGGGATGAATTTGTGCGTCCCTAGCACATCCTTGGCATCAGGCGCTCAGGAGATGTGTGCGGGTTACGAAAACGGACGCTCAATAGTTGGATCCTTTTTATCCCGTGGCTGCTCATTTACCGGCACAACATACACGGCCTGCAGTGTGTGTATTTTGCACCTCGAAATTTTTTTTTCTTCTGTCTAGCCGTTTTATTTTTTTCATGCTGTTTTCTGTGGTTCCTTCTATTTATTACTGTGAAAATACTAAGTAGGAGGAACCACAGAAAAGCAGTATTTTTTTTGTTTTTTAGTTGAGCTCTTGTTCCGCGGTGAGACTTTGTCTGCTCCTGGGCGGGCGTTAAACTTGATGGGTTAAAAAGTGCGTGTTGGGCGCATGGCGTTTTGACTGCTTGGGGGGTAATAGCTAATAATCTCATTTATATAGCATTTACAGGTGCTGAGCGCTATTAGCTACTCTTTTTTTCGGCTGTGCATTTTGGACGCGCTGATTCCCCTTTATTATAGCATTGGAGGGTAGTCTAGCGTGTAAAAACCGCACGTCCACCCGCTCGTTAACCTGTGCGCTAGACTGAGCGCACTTTATTCCATCGGCACCTCTGTCTCTGAGGAAATGAGGCAAAAGAGAAACACGTTTAGGGGCCGATGCAATAAAGTTGCGTAGAAAGCGGGCGCTGAACAGTCTCTTAAGTCTTCAGGACGACTAAGATCCCTTTTCACAGGCAATGTCCTTAGTTAAAAAGGCTGCATCTTTAATTATTTGCTACAGCGGTGGGGTTGACCCGAGCTATGATCGTGGCACAAGGGGGGGGTGCCAATCAGTATTTAAATTAGGGGGTCACGACCCTAGCACATCCTTGCTAACGCGAACCAAAGCTGTTTTCGTGACGGCCGTACGCCAGTCACGAAAATCATCGCCGGGTTTATCGGCGCCTGTTTTCGTCACTCGGCTGTCCGCTGGTAGAAAACTGACGTGCATAAATTGGGTGTCTGTTTTCGGGATGGGTCTGACTGTCAATCTTTTTTTATTTACTTTAGTTTCTTTTATTTTTCATCCTACTTAATATTGCAACGATATTAAGTAGGAGGCAGTATAGAAATGCAGTTTTTTCTGCTTTTCTGTACTTTTTTTTTTTGATGCTCTAGGCAGGCGTTAATAGATGACAGTTAAATGGACGTCTGAGACGCACTTTTTTTTTTTCTTTTTTTGCATCGGGAGTGAATGCCTAATAGCCTCCTTCACATGTATTTGCATGTCATGAGTACTATTAGATTCACTCCGCATTGCACACGTGTTGAATATGCGCTAATCCCCTTATTGCATTAGCCGCCTATTCTACCCGCGTCCGACTGCAGGTTAACAGTGCGCTCGGCTGTGCGTAACATATTGCTTCGGCCCCTTAGTTGGACAGAGCTTGCACCTGCAAACTGATTGTTTGAACATTTAAGTCTTCAGGACGACTAAGATCCCTTTCTCAGGCAATGTCCTTAGTAGTTAAAAAGGCTGCATCTTTAACTATTTCGTACAGCGGTGGGGTTGACCGAGCTATCATCGTGGCACAATTCTCACATTTTACTTTAAAAAAAAAAAAGATTCATGTCATGGTCCCAAATCTAAAGGACCTTGCCCCTGGTGGGGCATGGGTGAAATCTTTTGAAAATAGATTAATTTGGGGGGGTGTACCACCCATGACCATTTGAAATCTGGAAACTTGTATCATTTCAATTCTGTTGAGAAAGAGAGTCGTTTTTACAGAGTCGGTCTGTTTGGGGTAAAGCCACCCCTGCGTGAACGAGAGAACAGCTGGGGGCAGGCCGGTAGCAGCCCCGCCGGTTCCAGGGCTGGGAATGCCCCAGTGTGGGGCAGGTGCAGTAGGCGTTGTGCCATTATCGCGGTAAACTTAACTTCTTTTAATCCCCCCCCCCCCCCCCCCCCTGCAGCCAGCAGGAGGAAATCCCGGGTAAATAGAGCTCCCTTTAAAGGTGAATTTTAAAAGAGGAGCACGTCCCAAAAACGCGAGATGTGTGTGTGTGTCTACCGGGAAAGAGCCAGGGGATTTCCGCGTCAGGGCCAAGAGCTGTGCGCTCGAGTACCTGCACTTACGGGCCCGTACCCAGGTATATTTCATGTACATGGACAGTTACTGCTGCGCTGGAGGAGGTGCGATCTTAACCAAGAGCCCCCTGGAAATTAGTTTTATGAAGTGGAGGGTTGTGCAAGCTAAATCATCATGGGCCTTTGGAGGGAGCTAGCTGTAGCCTGGATGAACTGGTGAAACTGGACAGGGCCTGCACTTGCCCCTCTTCTAAAAATTCACGCACTTACACGGCTCAAAGGCGGGAGGAGGAGGAGGAGGCAGCTGTGCGCGCATGCTTGTAAAATTAGCGCGCACGATCTAAAATTGGTGGGAATGGGGCCGTGCACCCGCCCTCACACGTGCCTGTTTGAAATTTCGCGGCTTAACGTTTTCAAATGCCTCCCTTCCCAACGAAAGGGGAGGAGAAACTCTGTTCTCCCCCCCCCCCCCCCCCCCCAGCTGCTGAGGGATGCCACCGTTTCAGGGCTGGGGCTGCGCTTACTCCCCCGGCAAACTTCCGCAGTTGATCACGGGAAGGTCGAGGCACTGTTGTTCGTCTCCAAGAAATCCCTTATTCTCCCTCCAAAAAAGACAGAAGCGCCAAGGTAATAGGTCCCCAAAAGTCCTATTTGGCAGCTGTAAAAAAAACAAAACAAAAAAAACCCCCCAAAACCCTGTCTGTCCTTATTTCTGCTTTTGCAAAATGTGTTTCTTGAAGCGTTTGACCTCTCCCCCCCCCCCCCCCATGCGTAAGTTTATATTTTATCCTGGGTTCGTGGAGGAGGCCGCCTTGTTATGCAGCGCGGGGCAGCCATTTTTATCAAAGTCCGCGCGCCGACAATCAAGTGCGCGCCTTGCACCCCCTGCCAGGCCGGGAAGAGGAAGAAGCGGCACGAAAGTGAAGTGCACGCCGGCCGTTTTACGGGCGACCTGAGCAGGCTGCTTTATCCGGCTCCACGGCTTTTCTCTGTAAAGTGAAAGAGAGGCGGAGGCCCGAGAGAGCCCAGAGCCCAGGGGCGCTTCATGGCTGAGAGAGGAGGGGGGGCGGCAGTTTGCTGGGAAGCCGGGAGCACGCTTTCTTGTTCGTGCCAGCTTTGGTGCCCACCTTCCCCCCTCCCCCCGGGAGGCCGCCTGGCATCCTCCCAGCGGAAGCGCGAGGATTACAAGGACTGGGGGAGGCTCGGAGACTCCTTTAAAAAAAAAAAAAAGGTAGGGGCAGCGACTCTGCTCGGGAGCTAAGGGGGCTGCCGCCAGGAAGCTGGGGAGAAAGTTTCAAACGTGGCTGCCCTCCTGCCTTTTTTTTTTTAAATCTTTTAACTCTTAATTTTCAAATCGTGCCTTCCTCCTGATGAGAATCGGCGTTCTGGCTGCCTGTCACCCACCAAACCAGGCAGGACGAGTGGGGGTGACCCTGAATATACCGAGCCTCTCGTCGTTCAGCTCTTTTTTTGCTAAAAGGTTTGGGGATTCTTCGTAGGTCGGGGTAATCCTTCTCCCCCCCCCCCTCCCCCCGTGCTCTGACCGCTCCCCATCCTCCCCATCACTGTTCTGCTGAAAGTTCAGGGAGAATACCACACACATTTTTAACAAATTAAAATTAATACTTAAGCATATATATTTACATGTCACAAGTGTGATCAGTTATTTTCCAACAAATTCTTCCTTTCAAAAAAAAAAAAATGATGATAGTAACAATAAGAAGAAAATGAATTAAAAAAAAAAGCCTAGCCCCCAGCTGATTCACATACTCTCACTGGGGATAGGAATAGTTGGGACACAATTTTGGAAGCAGAACAGGGTGGCTGTCCTGAGGGGGTGCTTTCAAACTCCTCCCCCCCCCCAACCCACACAGCAATTAGGAGGAGGGGGAGTGCGCCAGCAGGTGGGGGTCGCATCTTCCTCCCGCTTTCAGATGCACAGGTCGGTCCCGTGTGCTGGAAAGCAGCAGCAGCAGGGCCTGAGTAGCAGAGGAGAGCATGAGCTGACTTGGTGCCAGCAGGGTGGGGGGAAACCAGGAAGGGGTTTGGGGGAGGGGGTTGTGTTAGGGGAAGGGGGAATTGTATGATTGGAAGACACGGAGATTACATGACCAGGTACTGGGAGGGTGGGGGTGTGTGAGACGGGGGAGGCTGGGGGAATCTGGCGGGAGCCCTGGCCTCGTGACGTGTCCATGACTGTGGAAAGGGCCTCAAAATCCAACCCTTTCCGTGGAATTCTCCATTCGTGGCTGAATCACCAGGAGCAGAGGCGGCAGCCCTCCCATTCCTCTCCCGCAGCCATGCACTCCCCCACCCCACAGTGTGATATTGGGGAAGGTGCAGTGCAGCACCTCCAGCCGCACCCTCCCCTTCTGCTTACAGCCCCCAGCCTCGTGCTCTGAAGTGTTTTATTACACTACTGCTGCATGCATGGCTGGCAGCACATCAGCAGCCTCTGGAAGCAGAGGGTGGAGATGCAGCTCAGAAGCGCTGCCACTGCACTGCAGACAAGCTTGGAATGGGAGGGTAAGTGAAAGGATTGGGGGGAGAGCGGAAAAGAGTAAGAGGGGGCAACAGTGGACGAGAGGATTGGAGGGAGAAAGGGGATGGGGCAAGAGTGAATGAGGGGATGGGAGGAGGTGCAGGGCAGGAGAGTAAAGGAGAGGATGGGAAGAGTTGCGGGTCAGAGAAGAGTGAACGAAGGGATTGGGGGGAGGAAGAGTGAGTGAGGGGATCGGAGGTGCCGTGGAGTGTGAGTGAAGCAGAGTCGTGGGCCAGCTGTGGGTGAGGAGATTATAGGGAGCAGAGACAGAGGTGATCAGAGGAGTGTGTATGGGGAGAATGAGTGAGGAGATCAGAGAGGCTTTGGGGGCTGAGGGGATTGGAGGAAGGGGTGTGTGTGGATTGTGAGGGCATTGGAGGAGTGTGAAAATGTTGAGGGGGTGATCCTGGATCCCATCTTTCTTATCACCCTCTATCTCCCCCTTACTTCTCCTACACCCATTCCATTTCCCTCTTATCCCTGACTCCCCCTCTCCTCTTCTCCCCACCTTCACATTTATTCCTCCTCCATCTTCTATGTCACTACCCCTCTGGCCTGAGATTCCTTCTCTGCTGTCCTTCTGTGAGATTCTCTCTCTCTCCCCTCCACCTGATCTTTCCCCTTTCTCTCTCCCATCCTCCCTTCCCAAGGATAGAGATCCTTCTCCCATTGATATCCCTTTCCCTAAAAAAAAAAAAAAAAAAAGTCAAATTAACTGAACACAGAAATGCATTTTTAGAAGGAGAAAAAATGTGTATTAAATTATTTGATATGCTTTTGCCTTAATCGGCAGTATTGTACATTGCCTTTAAGAGCTTTGTCCAGGGTGGTGGTGTATACAAAGCTTTTCAAATAAATTTGCAAATATTTGTAAAAGTATGCGGATTTTCTTCAGAATTTGTGAACACTTGCTGCGGGAAACCCCAGAGGGGGCAGTGACTAGAAGAGCATGGGTGCGTATGGGGTGGGAATAGTTCTGAACCATGCTGTCTTTTTTTGACTTTCCAACTTTGCAGGCGAGCACCGTCGCTTTAAACCAGCCCTCAGGTCCCTTGTAGGATGCAGGCAGCTCCCTTCTGCGCTGGCCTCATGAAGGGGAATGTGTAGCACTCAGCAGCTCATCGCAGCTGTATTAAGCTGCTCCAGTGGAAAGGGTCTCGCCTATGATTTGTTTGTTGAGCGTTTTCTCTGTCATCTGCTACAGAAAGTAAAATCCAGGAAACTTAATCCCAAGACGTTTCCCCAACCACTTTTTTTTTTTGTTTGTTTTGCTTAGGATCCCTGACCCGTTGAATAACATCTCTGGATCCTGCACTTTTGTTTGGCCCCTCTCACCTGAGAATGTGTGCTCACTCAGCATGAACTGCCGGGGAGGTGCTCTTATTTGTGTAAGACACTCTGAATGTTAACTGTATTCTTGCAACGTATCACAGTCCCAGTGATACCCTAAGTAAGACTTCTCTTGTTTGCCTTTTTATTTATTTATTTTTTTAATAAACAGATCAAAGCATGTATTTTGCTGGGCATGCAGCCCAATAATCTCCTCCTAAGCACAGTTGAGAATTCTAGATAAAGTGATCGTGTTTATAGTTTAATTTAAATAATACACATATAGTGTGTGTGTGTGTGTTGTTATATGGGTCAGCAAGGCTTCAGATATGAAGCTGGGATAAAGGAAGATTGGAAGTTCATTGCTTTCTATATTTTGAGCTTAGGGTTTTCCAGAGCAAAGGGTCTGACCCTCCGGTAATCCTGACGGATTGACTTCCAGAACTCCCTGGATTTGTATTACAGGACCTCTCCCCCCCCCCCCCCCCCCCGCCCCGTAGCTTAGCCGCGGACAGGTTTTCGGATATTGGCTGTAATTCCACGTCGCCCACCTGCAACTTGCCACAGCGGCTGATATCAGCGTGGCACGGCAGGGAGGAGGCATATTTACCTATGGGACATCCTGCCACGACCCATGTACACACAATCTCTTGCAAAAGGTTTCTTTTTTTTTTATTATTGTTTTTCTCCCCCCAGTTGGGTTGTCTGTCTCGATTTTTTTAAGCCCTGTGGCTAACAGAGCGCTGTCTGTGGTTATCGGCTTCCTTCTCATCTCTAGCTGCAGGAATAAAGAGAGGATTCTGTGGCCGGTCATTAATGGGGGGGGGGGGTGGGAAGGGGGAAGGGAGGGGGTGTTTGTTAAATGGGGGCTTTGTCTTATCCCTGCTGTTTAAGCTGGCCTCGAGTACCCCTCACCTGTCATAACTGTCATACGTTTAATTCATCACGCTCGCTGGTCAAAAGCTACGCCGATGCTATCAAAGCCAGAGACGGGGGGAGGGGGGGGGCTGGGCTTTCTTATAAGTTTTACCGATCAAAGGAGATTACCGGCCAAATAAGATCTTAATGAAGGAGGCAGCATGATGGTGGAGAGAGAGAGAGAAATTTGCTGCTCGCACCGCGAGTTCACGTCTGCAGCCCTGCTAATAATACGCGCCCGTTGTTTTTCAGAGACGACGTGGCTCTCGAGAGCCCCTTTGTTGTTTTACTTAAAAAAAAAAAAAAAATCCAGAGTGGAGAAGAAGCTCATCCGAGTCCCGTACTGAGGTCGTGATTCAGTCAGGAGCAGAAGGCAGGGCTGTAAGACCTCAGCTTTGTCAGGGCCTGGGCACTACAGGCTTTTTTTTCCCCCCCCTTTTCTGTGTCTGTGGGGGGAGACAATTTTCAGTAAATAAAGCCAAAAGTGACAGCGCATTGTTTAAAGGTTTGGAACGCACCTCTGGCTCTGTTTCGTATTCCGAAGTTCTTGTGGTTCCGGGCGGGTCCCCTCCAATGACTTTTTATAGTTTAACTTTTTTAATTTAATTTTAAAAGAACTTATTACTTGCACTATCTTAAATCCTAGGTGAGTTCCAAACAGTATACATAAAATAAGCATAAAAATATGCATTACTAAACCAAACTGTACTGGTATGGGAGCACCTCGACCACCTAATATATTAACTATTCAGGTGGACCTGCCTTAAGATTCTTGCAAAAATGCTCGAAGTCCGGTTCAGCCTTTAGCATATCGGATGGCGCATACCACATTTTTGGGGCCTGCAGTGGCAAAAGTACGATCCGTGGCTTGACACTAGTGGGTAGGTCTCAAGGAAGGTGTTTCCAGGATAGCACGAGAGGTCTGCGTAAATTGTAGACTTTCAGCAGGGCGCCAGGACAAAAACTCTACAAAGGCGTTGTTGGTAAGGAGCTTTCAGATGTCCCTTGTCAGATCAGACCATGCATGGTTCTTGAAAGCTCCTTCACCTGCATCGACTTTTGAGTAGTTCAGATGTGGTAACAGTAAAGGAATTTTTTTTTTTTTTTTAATTTTTTTCTCCAGAACTGAAATGGCTCCTAGAATTCTGGTGGGAAAATCTGTTGCAGGCGAAAGGGCAAGGTCGCAGTTTGGCACACATTCGGCGGTACCCCTGCCATACACTGAACTGCCTCTTCCAGGGAATAAAAAATATGTGTGGAAAACTTAAACTTTCTGGAAATTTTCCACACCTACCATAGAATTTAAGGCAAAGTCTTTTTGGCTAAAAAAAAAAAAAAAAAAATGAGCATCATCTTGGCTTTTCAGTGCATTTGCAGTTTCCTCCTTTTGTGTTTCTTCTTAAAAAGAATTTTAAAGGAAAAAAACTGCATAAATAGCCTTGTTTGCCTTTTTTATTTTTGGGGGGTTCTTTTTTAGATTGTCTCCTTGAATTATCTGAACTTCACCCCAATAACAGTGAAAACTGTTATGAAATTAAAAGGTTGGGTTTTTTTCATGACCGCAGTGTTTGAGCAATGGACATATGGCTTTCTAGCACCACGCACCAGCGATGACTGTAGGCAAAATTTGGTTCCTGATAATGTGGGATAGGGTGTGCATCTGTAAAACACCACATGTGAGTCCTATTCTTACTAATGTAGAAAAAATGGTCAACAAACATTTGTGGCAAATCTCTGAAGTTAGTCCAGTAACATCACCTTTGATTTCTATAAATCCAATTGGACTGACATGGCAAATCATTCTTCTAAACTCTCAGTAATGAAGCCTACATAGCTCTAAGTCTCTGTTCCCTAGTATTACTATGACTTATGACTTCTACAGTACTACTAGATGTACACAGCACTGTGCAAGAGCTCAAGACACAATTCCTTCCCTGTGGAGCTTGCAAACTAGTCAAGTCAAAAAATACAGGATAGAAGAGACTTCAGGAAATTCATTTATTAAGGAAATGGTTAAAACCGAAAAGGCTGTGATCAAGAGAATTGGAGGCTGAAATTGTAAAAGCAGCCTCAAAATAAAAAGTGGGGTATTAGACTGAATGAGGCCAGAGAGGGGGCGTGGTGGATTAACTCTAGGAGCGTATTCTAGGTGAATCCAGGTGGAAAGCACGGAGCCTGGAGTTGGCAGTAGAGGAGAAGGGCACGGATGGGAATAACTTGCCCAGTGAGAGGAGTTCCCGAGGAGGGGTGAGGGGGGGGGGGGGGGGGGGGAGAGAGCAGAGGACGTGAGGAACTGCAGAGTGGACGCGCTTGTGGGTGAGCACGAGGAGCTTGAATTGTAGGTTGAAGCAGATGGGGAGCCGGCGTAGTGACTTGGGCGTAGCGACATAGGCAGAGCATTAGTCATGCAGCTGAACTTTGAATAGGTTTGCGGTGAAGGGAGATTGTTCAGTGAGAAACCTATGAGGAGCAGGTTACCCCCTTCTTCTTCATATTATTTCCAGGTGTTCTTTCTTTAAACCAAAAATGCTTTTTCTTGCAGTCCTTCCTTTTCATTATGATTACAGTCGCTCTTGTTTTTAAAATCTCTTCCTCTTCGAAAGCAATTCTCCAGCTAGTTTTGATTGATAATATTACTACCCTTAACATAAGGCTTGGGGATAGCCTGCATGGAGCAGCAGTTACCACCATAAGAAGCTTGCTGGGCAGACTGGATGGACCATTTGGTCGTCTTCTGCCATTATTAATATTCATATTCGGGCCAATGCCAAGCAGGAGTTGTGCATTTTTTATTCCTAGAGGTGATAAAGATTGTGTGGAAGTGTGTATTGTCATCATCATCATAATAATATCTCAGCTTTTTACGAGAGAGAGGGAAGTATTTGCAAGGCAATTCCTTTCAGTTTTATACTTCTGGATTGAAAGCAATTAAACCAGGAGCACTTATTGTGCAAACAGCTTGTTGAATTACTGAGTCCCTAATAGTTGATGTAGATAAGTAGGAAAAGCTTAGAAAAACTTCCAGGGGAAGGGAACAAATAAACAAAGGGGATTTTTAATTGCTTTGTATCTAATTACTAATTGAGTTACTAATTTAATTTTGGGACATTCCTAAGGCATGGGGGTTGGCATTTTGAAAAATGCCCACTATAAACTCAAGAAATTCTTTCTCATTCATATTATGTCAGTTTAATGAAATAAAAATGAGGGTTCACCGATCAGAACGCTGGTGCTGCTTTGTACCTTGAATGAGAAAATTGTAACCAGCAGTATCTTGTGTAACGTTGTATCCATCAGTTTATGGTATCACATTGTGGCCCATAGTAAGGGTGTGCATTCATTTGAACTATGTAAAATACAACAAATGAAGCCGTTTTCATTTCATTCATGGCCCACCAAAACAAATGGACGAGACCCAGGAAAATAACAAACAGTTTCATTTCTATTTGTTTGTTTCTCATTCAGGTCTATGACACAAGTAAAAAGAGAGGAAGCTCGATTGCCCCGACTTCTCTTCTAGGACCTTAAGCAACCAAGCAGTGCCAGTGAGGTTATAATCTCACTGGAGCCAAGGCAGGAAGCAGCAGGGGGGGGGGGGGTATATCCAGTGATGCTGACATCCTAACTCTGAAAGATTTGAGCATGAGCAAACTCCATTTTAAGATTCACTTCTCTGGTGGATTTCATAGGGGAGGGCTGTAGCTTCTGGAGATCTTTGTGAGTGAAAGAAAAAGTTTAGAAAAGAAGAAGCTGACAAAGAAAAGGGTTCATGTCTTCACTGCTGAGGTACCTCTGTGTCGGAGAGGCAGAGACACTGGAATTCTGGCTTTCAGTTCACTGGGCAAGGTAGTGGAGAGAAGCAGCGATTGACGCTTTTGTTGGTGCTCTTTATCCCTCTTTTGAAACCTTGGGGTCTTCATGCCATTCTTGCTGTTGCTTTGCTTCTATCAAGCTGGGTAATCACATTTCTGGCACCTTCTCAATCGATACAGGTGCTCCCCAAGGTTCATCACTCTCGACCACTCTATTCAACATATGTTTGCTGCCTATTCGCACACTACTAGCAAATCTAAGCATCAACTTCTTCCTATATGCAGACGACATCCAACTCTACATCCCGTTCGACAAAACAGTGGAAAAAAACTGCATCCTCTCTATCAACATATATGAAGGAAATGCAACAAAATCTTTCTCAACTGAAATTGACTCTAAACCCCCCAAAAAATGAAATTGTGGTTAAAGAGAGATAACACGATAATTAAACCACCAACCCTAGACCTAGGAATCATTAATATTACACCCTCAGAACAAGCACGAGACCTAGCAATTCAGGCTAATGAGAACTTCAGTATGAAAAAGCATATAAGCAAATTAATCAAAACAGTATACGCCAAACTGAGAATCCTACACCGACTAAATCCACTTCTAACGACACAGGACCTTCCACACTGTTCCACAAACACAAATATTTATTTATTTTATTTTATTTTATTTTATTTATTTATTTATTTATTTATTTATTTATTTTATATACCGGTGTTAGTAGGGACATCATACCGGTTCACATTTGAACTGCAGCTTAGAAAGTACATCATAACAGGTAATGGGAACTGGGAAAGGGATAACATCAGTGCAGCATGGAAAAATAGGTTAACAAAACCGCCAACTTCAGATGAACATAGAGATCTTTAACAGCAAGATAGTGGTATATTACATAGATGTGCATGGGAAGAGATTTTTGAGAGTAATATTCTCGAACTTGGACTATGGTAACTCCCCATTACAGTTCATGCACGAGGGAGATTTGCATGAACTGCCTCTATTGTATGCAGATATATCTCATTCATATTCATTGTGGATATCTTGAAAACCTGACTTGCTGAGGATCTTCCAGGACCAGGTATGAGAACCACTGTTCTAGAGCCTTCTTTTAATTTAAAGAGGCTCACCTCCTGCGCACTGATACACTGAATGTACGTTAATGTCTCTCACATCTCTCTGTGACACAATACAACACCCTGCAAAAATGCACCCTCCACACACAATGTGGCAAACTTGCCGTACCAAAACAGAACTAACTGCCAGGACTGACACAGCAACAACACCCCCCTCCCTCCCCCATGAGAGGACAGCACTGCAAATATTACACTGACTGTTAGAACACAGGCACAAACTGCAAAGCATAACACGCCGTCCCCTGCAGATCCTTAGCACATAGGGGTAGATTTTTAAAAAGTGCGCCTTCGCGTACTTTTGTTGGCGCACCAGGCCAGATTTTAGTAGATACGCGCGTAGCCGCTAAAATCCAGGATCGGCGCGCGCAAGGCTGCCGATTTTGTGCAGCCGGCACGCGCCGAGCCGCGCAGCCTGCCTCCGTTCCCTCCAAGGCCGCTCCGAAATCGGAGCGGCCTCGGAGGGAACTCGCTTTCGCCCTCCCCTCACCTTCCCCTCCCTTCCTCTATCTAACCCACCCCCCCGGCCCTATCTAAAACCCCCCCCTACCTTTGTCGGGGGATTTACGCCTCCCGGAGGGAGAAGTAAATCCCCGCGGGCCGCTAGCGCGCCGAGACGCGATCTGGGGGCGGTTCCGGAGGGCGCGGCCACGCCCCCAGACAGCACTGGGCCGAAACCACGCCCCCGGGCCCACCCCCGAAACGCCGCGTCCCGCCCCCAAAACGCCACGCCGATCGGCCCCGCCCCGACACGCCCCCCTCGAAAAACCCCGGGACTTGCGCGCGTCCCGGGGCTCTGCGCCCGCCGGCAGGCCTATGGAAAATAGGCGCGCAAGGTCTATTTACGCGAGCAGGGCTTTTAAAATCCGCCCCACAGTGTAGATTCTGTGTAACCGAATCCCTCACCACGGTCACACATGCAAAAAAAAAGATTTAAGTTCAGTAAGAGACAGACCTTCACCAAATACAGAATAAGTGATATACAAAATAGAAAATGTGCGGACAAAAACTGCAAACCCCAAGAAGCCAGACTGTGCATGCAATGCAGCACCACAGAAACGAATGCATTTCTCCCTGTGCTGTGCAAAATGGCAAAGAGATCAGAGATGCACATTTCCCCAAACCTGCTAGAGAAAGTCAAGACTTCCCACAAAAGAATGAGCAGGGAAAATATGTGATATCCAGCCCCCAGAAGGCCAGAAATGTAACCTGAGCAGACAGAATGCTGCTGCCTATCACCAGGATTGGTGCTAGGATTGTCCTTTGTAATTTTATTTGTACCATTACTTTTCATTTTTAATGTTTTCATCTTTTATATTTAACCACCATGAGAGATAATTGTCAAAATTGCCCTGCATGGTTGCTTTTGCACCAGTGCTCAGTGGAAAAGCAGAAGCACACACTCCCTTTGAAAATTGCCCTGGAGAACTCGGAGATCATCGCCTGCTTTTCCTGCAGGTTAAATGCATGCGGATTTGAAAAAGTAATCTAGGCATGATGTTTCTCTCCTCCCCATCTCACCCCGATTTAAATCCGCCCCGGCAACCCCTGCTTTTTACCCAGCTAAAATTGTGCGCATTGTTCATGCCCCCCGTGTGCATCCTTTTAGCTGGAACAAGGACTGGTAAATTATCAGATGGCCAGCTTACCCAAGGTGAATTGCAAGTCACCGCCTTCATGCATTACATTCTCTCGTGCCAATAAAATTTCCTGAATCTGAACCCAGCCAGCCCTGCTCTTACTGAACTTAAATCTTTTTTTTTCCTGTGGTGGGCAAATGAAAATTAAAATATCGCCGATCCCACTGCTGCCAAGCTATCCACTTGTTGCACCCACTCGGGATCTGCCCGACCGCTGTGCTCTCTGATATCAGTCAGGAGAAAGGGGGAAAGGAAGAGCAGGAAAGTGGAGGAGAAGCGTTTTGTTTTTGATCTTATGGAAAAGGGAAACTGAGAACAGTAAGCAATTGTTACACAAAAAATAGATGTCGGAATGGCTAGTTTTATCACACCGGGAGGATTGTGCTTTTGCGGTTTACTTGGGAATTTTTTTGCAGGCTTGGAAGAACTGGTATTTTCCAATGAGTCTCAAGCAATGTACAAGAGCGTCTGTGCATTTCATTATTGTCAGATAGCGCTGGGTTCTCTGCAAGCCACAATATCTTTTATTGGACCAAGATCTGAATTAATTATTTTTTTAAATGTATGTTCCGCACTTCAATCCCTGGTTCAAGGCAATGTGCAGCAGGAACTATCATAAAATATAGTCAAACAAAAAAGAAAATGGCGCACTTGCATGCAAAATGCAAACACATTGCCTCGCACACTAAGTTATAACATCAAGCAAATCCTGCCCGGTTCAGATTCCTGCCTCGGGAAGTAACGCAGACTCAGACTACACAAAAGCCTTCTAGAACAAGAGTTTTTTCATCCCCCCTCCCAAAAAAAATATTCTGTGTGCAGGTTGTCTGACGAAGATGCCCTGGCAGTGAGTTCCAGAAGATGGGGCTTGCTGCGGAGAAAGGTGCTGTCTCATCTCTCTGCCGGAGCCGTGCACAGCGAGGGGACATCTGATAAACTTCCCTGGGGATGACCTGCATGCACAGGCAGGATTGTAAATACGCAGCATGGCAGTGGTACATGGGGAAGGCGCTATAATCAAGGAGCTTGTGGATTGTCATGGCAGTTTTATGTTTCCCCCTCGCCATTCCAAAGACGATATGGTACGTGGCTCTTGGTACATGGTCTTGAAAGCTCAGCTATCTCATCATCAGTGGATAATCCTTCTCTTGATCAATTAAAATTGTGTCACAACTTGCAAAGACTCCAGTTCTCTGCGGGACTGACACTGGTACTGGAACCTTTGCACGTCACTGTGGGGATAAGTACAAAAGCTTCTTTTAAAGATCATTTCGTGTTTATAGCGGTGAAGTGGTCATTTTTCACACAGTATAGTTTTGGCCTGGAAAGGGACGCACCCTGATCTCACCCTCCTCCTCCAAGGAAGGACACATCAGTCTGGACTGGATAAGATATTACCCGGATTGGGAGGCACAGTGCTCCCATGCCGACACGCTGGAGGAACACAAATCAGGCAATAGTTGGCCAATAACACCCATCATGGTTCTACGCTCTGACCGCGATCTCGTTGCGTTGAGTGTCGGTGCATTTGGATGTTGGAAAATAACTTTAAATAAGATATAGATATGGTAAAGGTTTTCTCTCCTTTGGAAAAGAGGTTTTAGGTTGCAGAAGCACCTGCTTCTGCTCAGCAGCACTTTTTGTAGTTCAGCCTTCTTTTATACAGTATCTTTTTTTTTTTTCCCCTTGTCCTCTTCAGCAGATCTTTGACAGTGAGAGAGAGAGAGCCTGTAATGACGCGTGCCTAACACGTGGAAGGTAAATCCCCCCCTGCCCCCCCCCCCCTCGTTCACTCTACTCTTCCAGCATTCCCTGGCAGGCAGCCAAGCTCAATGTTTCTGCTGGATTAAAATAAAAAGGACATGCGCCCTGGCGGGCCCGTGCAGCTCTTTACCCCGTGCACAAGAGGCAGAAAAGGCAGCGTTGGTGGGCCGCTGTCGTGCATTTATTGCAAATGATAAGAGCCAGATTATACGGAAAACCATCTGGGGGGGGGAAGCGACGAATCGATGAATCTTAGCAGGAGGAGGAGTAAAAAGAATTGGAGAGGCAAGGGGAGCAGTGAGGGAGGCCTGGCCGGCATTTACTTCTGAGAGGTTCTGGCCGGCTGCCACTCGTCGAGGCCTCCCCACATATCCTCCTGCAGATAAACCCCTTAAAAAAAAAAAAAAGAGAGAGGGTTTCATATCTGGTGAAAGAAACATGGCCTCTGCTGCTTGGGCTGAATTACCATGATTAAGAGAGGTGGTCCTTCCTTTAAGACTAATTGAGGAAACATTATACATGGGAGGGGGTGGGGAGGAGACGGGATACAGTTTAAAACCATAGTTGCCAAATCTTTTGTGTGTGTGTGTGTTTTGGGGCAAATGTATCCCCCCCCCCCCCCCCCCACAAATCTTTTGCAGCTGGGAAGTTGTGCGTCGCTTTGTAACGTGCGCCTTCCCCATGCTTCAGTTACAAGCAGCAGCTTTGGAGCTGTGTTGCTTGCACGTTTAAGCCGTAGTATGCTCAGCCTTCCAGAAGGGGCTGCTTTCTTTGATTCTGTGCAGAAGGAACAGGTGGGAGCCGGTCACGGCATTCGGGAAAAGCTTATCTATGTGGAAAAGCTTTTAGTGACAGTTTCCAGGGGGGGGGGGGCACATGGCTCTTCTTTTTTTTTGTTTTAACCCAGCAGCCTACTCCGTCTTTTTTTTTTTTTACGTTTCCAGTTCATTAGGACCCAGGGCTGGGAGTCCGGTATCATAAGCTTTTATATTTCCCCTTCTGGACTTACCTTGGTCCAGTCATTGCAATGATGGACCTGGTCCCGGAGGTCATACGGCTCCTCCTAAAATCCTGCGTTCATGGGCTCTGAATTCGGCCAGTCGGTGTCGCTGTTACACGACGATTGGGAAGTCCCTCCCTCTTCACCCACACTCCAGGGAATATGAGCCGAGCCTCTACAGCACGCACAGCCCAAGCCCGCCGCAGGGATCGGAAGACGCGGGCCAGAAAAAGAACCCGGGTTCCTTTGCATGGCAGTGCAAAGCTGGGTCAGCCCCCATGAACCTTAATTTTTGTACCCTCCTTATGACTGCTGGAAATCTCCTTTTATGCCACTGCCTTTGAGAGGACATCCACTGGTCGTGTTCTACCTTCTCCCTCCTGCTGTGCTTCCCCCATGCTGGCATAGCCTAGTGCTTCCCCGACCTTTTCAGGCCCAAGGTGCGTCCACGTCAGTGAAAACGTGTGGCGCAGCAGCCTCCGCGGAGCACTCCTGTGGCTGAAAGAAGGGCTGACGAAGCGGTGAGAGACCCACCAGCCTCTCTTCCAAATTTTAAAACAAAGGGAGAGAGGGGACAGAGCCCCCCCCCCCCCCCCCCCCCCACACCATGGGCCTGCCACAATGGAGCAGCCTTCCCGTGACTTTGAAGCTGACAGCGATGGAGTAGTGCTCAGAGCTGTGGGCTCTCCATTAGGGGTGTGCATTCATTTGTTTTCATTTTGGGGAGATGTGTGTACCTCGCTGACTTCAGAGTGCATGTGAAAAAAAAAAACAAAACAGATGTGTGTGTTTTAAAAAAGAGTCACGGGCACAATATCCATGTTTTGTTTTTGTTTGTTTTTGCATGTACTATAAATTCGATGAGGAATGCGCGTACCCACCGAAATGGAATAAACAAATGCACATCCCCGCTCTCCACGCCCCGTCCATAGCTCATTAATTTCCACATTCTGAGGGCGTTGTGCCGTAGCTGGGAAGGAGACCTGCAAGACTACCTGTGCATGTTCAGGAGCCTCCCGTGGCGTCCTTGTTGCTGCGCCGTGCTGAGAGCAGGACCCAGATCGGTGCCGGTCTGGCCCTGAGCATCAAGCAGTGGTGATTTTTCCATGGCTCACCGGATCAGGGCCGAGGCCGCACCAGCCTTCCAGGGGGGGAGAAGTGGCACAAGCGGTAGAGAATACATCCTGATAAGGGAACAGACACCTATACAGGCCTGTTCTTGGGACAAAGCATTGTGGGGTTTCTATTGGAAGAGAGGAAGGGACTTGGGGGCTTGGAAGTTAGAGACCTCTTCATCTCCACTGGTTTCATGAAACCGGGTTTACATCATATGTTCGATTTTTGTAAGGTCCTGTGTTCTCTATGCCAAGACCTTCTGTTGTAATAAATAAACTGCAGCAGGGTCCTCCTGCAGAAAACCTACCCGGAGCATCAGATAACCTCACTGCATCTGAACAGAGCAGTTTTGCTGACGGCCTGTGCTAGATGGGGACATTTTGGAAATCTGATGTGCATATATAGGCCGATGCAATATGAGGTGCGCTCAGCTGAGAGTGCACGGTTTTTTGCACGCGCTGGGAGGCAAGTCCAAAACTCCTTATGTAATAAGGGGATCAGCGCGTCCAAACCAGTGCATAGCTAATAGCGCTCATCACATGTAGATTCATGTTTATGAGGCTATTAGTTGTATTGCCCACCTATGCCAAAAAAAAAAAAAAAAAAAGTGTGCCCCAATGTGCACATTTTTGCTCTCAAGAATTAACGCCTGCCCCGGAGCAGGCGTTAATTCTTGAGTGCCCCCCTAAAGTTAACAGAAAAGCACAAAATACTGCTTTTCTGTAGCTCCTCCGACTTAATATCTTGGCAAAATTAAGTAAGAGGAACCGAAAAAAAGGAGTAAGTGGAGGAGGGGGGAAAAATGTAAAATGTTGCTGGGGGTCAGGTTAGGGAAACGGACGCTCGTGAAATTGAGCGTCCGTTTTCCTAACCCGCCGCCAGCCACCTCTCCCAGGCACCAAATGCTGAGGAGGCGCTAGGGACGCACAGATTTCCCCCCGGCGCCTCCTTTTTACCGCGGCGGCCCATTTAAATATTAAATCGGGCGCCCAGGAGAGGTGGATCGGCGCGCGTTAGGAGAGCGGTGCGCTCAAATCGCAGGCACCCGTTTTCCCCGTGCCGATATTGCATGGGTCTGATTGAGAAGGGTTAGGGTTACCGGAGGATAGTTTGATGGAACATTTACTTATCCACGGTTTTTTTTTTTTGTCTCACGTCTTGTGTTTGTATTAGAGGGGAAGGGCTGATCGGTTAAGCTTTACCTCTGGGTTAGGGCGTTGGTGGGGGGAGGGAAATTTGATTGTTCACTTGTGAAGTGAGTATGAGCAAGGGAGAAGGGGGATAGGTAGAAAATAAAGATTTTTGAAGGTCACTTATTGCCCATCCTTTGACTGTGCTTTTATGTTCGGTTTATGGGGTGCAGCTTTCAGCCATCTGTTAAGGTTTTTATTTTCTTTCTCGGGGGTGAAGAGGAGTGGGAAGACTTAGGATAGGCCATCTCTGCGCTCTGTGTCAAAAGGCATGGGTTCCTCCACCACCACCACCACCCCCGCCCACCCTGGTTTTACTCCCTCATGCATTGCAAGAAGACACAGTCCCGTTTTTTTGCTTAGCGCTATCAGGGAGAGAGCTGGATTGCCTGCACGGCGCTAAAGCCATGATCTCAGCCTGGCCAGCCCTCTGCTTATCTGATCAGGGTAGGAGGAGGGCAGGTGTTGGGGAGGGGAGGCATGAGGTGGGGGCGCCTATAAAGTGCAGATCGAGTGCTGATGTTTATGGTGGGATATCGAGGCCCGAGGTGGAAAGGGCGTGCGGGTGTGGTAGGAGGACATTGGCAGCTTTACTCTGCCACGGAACGTCTCTCTCTGGGCCCCGCTGTGCGCACTTATAAAAAAACCCTGCTTTTTACAGAGATTAATAACTTAAATAGCACAAGCCTCCATGCAAAACATCCGTCTGACAAGACATGGTAAACCAGGTTACCCGCTGCAGATCTTAACTGAACAGAGATGTCGTCGCCTCTCAGGAAGCTTTCCCTAACTCAGAATTGCATCCTGACAAAGTAAGAAATATGAGGGCCGTAAACAACACCTGTGGGTGACATTTCAGGGATCAGGCAAATTTTTTAATTTTTTTATCATTTCTTTATTGAATTTTTCATTATATAATAACAAGCATCAACAATGCCTCAGGTGCAAAACTTAGATTGTAAGCCCCCTGGGGATAGGGAAATACCTGCAGTACCTGAATGTAAACACCGATGTGATATCTCAGATCGAATGTCGGTATATAAAAATAATAAAATAAATACATTTGGTTCAGTGGTATACCCACTCCCCTGTCACGTCTTTCTGTTCGCAGTCCCTTCCCCCACCCCACCGTAGTGCTATTCCGTCCCAACCTTGAGTCTATGATGTCGTCGTTCGAGAAGCTGCTGCGTATATGGGATTAGTAAATCGGGTGATTGAGTCTTTTTTGCGTGGAATGTGGAAGCCGCTGCCAATATCTCCGCCATAATATCACCTCACACATACCTTGCGCTTTCAGCGACTTGGTGTCTGCTGTCGTATATTCAAATTGCAGCAGTGAAGTCAGCCGGTTCTTCTAATGGGCTTTCTGCGCTTTATCAACTGAAATCCAACCTGCCGTAATTGTCTGTCTGTATTCCAATTAACGGCGCTTTACCCAAAAATAACTTATCTGGTTCTGGGAGAGTCTCCAAAGCATTGTTGAAGAGGCGAAACCGACCGGCCTTGGGATCTCTAGGAATTGACCTGGATAGCATTTGCCCCAAATCATACAGTATATCACTCCAATATTGGGGTTATCACATCATGTTCCCATGTACAATGAAAAAAAAGAGCCTTTCTCTCTGTGACATTTCAAGCACAGGTCGGAATCACATAATTTCGCTGCGTGCATCCAAGATCGGGACATGTACATACAATGCAGTTCTTTATACCCCACTTCTCTCAGGCTAACATTTTCCGAGAGGATATAACACCCTTTCAAAAACCTGAACAATTTCAGCATCGGTTAAATGATTATGAGCCTGTTTTTCCCCACTTTATCTGTATAGTGGTTACAACTGTTTTTGGTTTGGTGTATTACTGAGAATCTTAGAGAAGGCAGCGCTGGAATTAGATGTGAGACTCACTGGCAGAGAGAAATCCTGTAACACCCCGAACTTTTGGGAATCGGGAGCGTCAGTCAGTACAGCTTGTATATAGTGCCTCGCTTGTAGGTACCCGTAAAAAAAATCTTTAGAGGCGATCCCATATTGGTCCTTTAATTCCTGGAAACTTTTGATCATATACGATCTCGGTTCTAGGAATTGTTCTATGCTATCCAGACCCACTGAACCCCATGATTTAAATACCAGTGAGGCCAGGCCCCCTGGGAACTGTGGGTTTCCTGTAAAGGTTAGGTATGGAGTAATTATACCTTTCATTCCGAGTTTGGCCATGCACAAAAACCTCCAAGCCCCTCTCCCCGAGCGGAGAATATCAGGCAATTTAAAAAAAAAAAAAAAATCACTAGAAGCCCACAAGTTGGTTTAGAAGCATATCCAGCAGTTATTTTTGCAGATGGCTTAACGTGCATTTTTTTCCCCCCTTGGAATTAGTTTTTCCCTTGCAGAAGGCGCTGGACATTTAAATCCCCCGGGCAAGGATTGTGCTGTGTTAAACTTGTGCAAAGAAAACGGACTTGCAGATTGTCTGAGCGCTTTATTTTTACCCTGCTGTGGTCCCTCTCTGTAAACCTGGCCCCGGGTATGTTAGTTCTTTCAAATACGATATTTATTCTGTTTTGGGTTTTTGGTTTTTTTTTTTCAAGATTTCACACAAGTGGGTTGGGGACGAGGGGAGAGGTGCGGTCTCTCCTGATACATGGAATACACGAATTCATATGTGAACGTTCATTGTGTCCCGTCCCCCCCCCCCCCCTTTCTCTCCCATTGCCACCCTGTGCCGACAGCTAGGAAACCCTCTCATGTCGCCAGCCTTGCATGCTGAGGAAGAACAGAAAGGATCTCTGGCGACGAAGCCTTTGTGGTTTTAATTTTTTTTTTTTCTCCCGATGCAGCTGTTTGCAGGACCTCATTCGGTCCTCCCACACGCAGACCCCCAGCGCTGCTTGGCAGGGTGTTCGATGCTTTCCTGGGCACTGAGCCCTGAACCCATTCGAAAGCCCTGCCTTGTGTTTTGTGAATGATCCCAGGATGCCAGCGTGTGGAAAAGGGGGGGGGGGGGGTGCTTAGAGGATGTGGGGGCTGGTCCAGGAGGATGCTGCTGCTTGCTTTTCTTATCTTCCCACTATCTGCTGGGAGTAATGTGGGGAATGTGACTAAGTGAGGGTGCTGAATGACAGGTTCTCCTTCCACCAGGAAGGTAAATTAATCAGTGATTCAGATGTTGGATTAAGTCTCTGGGGATGTGACACTGTCAACTTCACCCCTTCCGTTCAGGCTTTATAAAGAAGCCAGTGGCAGTATCAGCCTAAGGGCTCATTAAGCTGTGATATCTCTCTGTCTTAACCACCAACCCCGAGGGGGGAAAAAAATACCACGGGAGTCACAACGCCACGGTGATGGGCCCTTCTGCTTTGTGATTCCTGAGCTATTTTTCCTCTCTGTTAAATACTGTGACGGTAAATGTCCCCCAAACATCACACAGTGCTGGCCTCAGGACCGCGGGGGCCACCATTGCATAGAGGAAACTGATGACCCCCAAGTCAACTGTCCCCCAAAAGTTGCAAAAACTCCCAGAGTTCTCTACAAACCCTCATTGCACACCTTTTGCGTTGAGGCTAACTTCAGATCAAATAACATGGCTTTCGAGTTTTCAAACAAGCTGCGTTATCTACTTTGTATCGTTCAAGATATTCATGAGCTGATTAGTGGATCTTCATTAGAACCTCATACAGGCATCACACTGATCTATGTGAAGCATGAATACAGCACAGACAGCTGAAGAGTGGATCCTCATCATAACCCCCATGCAAGTGTCACACTGATATATGTAAAGCATGAATACAGCATGGGCAGCTGAAGAGTGGATCCTCATCATAACCCCCATGCAAGTGTCACACTGATATATGTAAAGCATGAATACAGCACAGACAGCTGAAGAGTGGATCCTCATCATAACCCCCATGCAAGTGTCACACTGATATATGTAAAGCATGAATACAGCACGGACAGCTGAAGAGTGGATCCTCATCATAACCCCCCATGCAAGTGTCACACTGATACATGTAAAGCATGAATACAGCACGGACAGCTGAAGAGTGGATCCTCATCATAACCCCCATGCAAGTGTCACACTGATACATGTAAAGCATGAATACAGCACGGACAGCTGAAAAAGGGGGGCTTGGAAAAGAGATCTAAACATATTGAGGTATACAGTATATAACTTTTTAAGTTCTAAAATGAATCTCAACCTCTAACCCACCTGGTTAATTTTTCTCGCTCATGGCCTCACTGCTCTCAATCAAAGACTCATGGGGGTTTTTTTTGTCTCTGTCTTGATTAGATTGCAAGTTCCAAGGAGTAGGGGATATCGATGATGGGAGGCAATTTTATAACACTGGGCAAAACTAAGACGTAAAATACGCACATAAATTACACCAGTTTTAACGTGAACTTTGAAACTTATCTCACCGAGTCTACCTGCTAGATTATAAGCTTCTCCTCAAATGCATTCACTCCCAGGCATCTCATTAGCTTTCTTCTCTTCTCTCTCCCCCTACACCCTTCTGTGGTGAACTCTGTTCATCCAGCAGATCGCCGTTCTCTGCACCCTTCTCCTCCTCTGCCACCAGCTCCTGACTCCTCCCGTGCAGGGAAAAGACTCTTCCTTAGTCTGTACACGATGCTCCCTCTCTCTCCATATTCCCTTCCAGCCTAAAAACTCACCTCTGTGAGGCTGCTTTCAAATCCTAAACACTCCCGGTACGGTAAATACGCCTCCCACAGAAGTATGCTCGTCTTGACGAGATTGTAAGCTCCGCGGAGCAAGGACTCTCTCTTATGTGTATCCACACAGCCCTGCCTATGTGTGATAGCGCTCTGGAAATGTTAACTAGTTAGGAGTAATGTACAGAAATGTTTCAGGAACATTTAGTTACACACATATACGTTCACCCACATATCGGGCGGGATATTTTATAACAGCCCATTTCTGTGGTTAAAAAAAAAAGTACCCAGGGAAATGCTATAGAAAAAGACCCTCCCTGTGTTTGTGTACAGTGCTGCACACTGTATAAATCATATTAATAACATTAAAATGTATATATATCAAATCTCAGCACAAAAAAGGAAGGAATCATGAAATAGGTTACAAGAGGAAGTCATGGAGCCAGGAATAAGGCACGTAGGTAATTTAAAAATCTCCATTCCTCTTTTAAAATTTCTGCTAGAGACACAGACACACATCCATACACGTACACACACACACATGCACATATAAATATCTACATACATCCACTCGCAGGTACATACCCATGCATGCACACTCAGATGCACATATAGACACACACAGTCATTCCCAGCATCCTATAGAGCAGATCCCTCTCATGATAATAAACTTTTGTTATAGCAAACCAGAGTCCTTGCCTTCCCAAATGTTTGTTCTGGCCGTCACAGTCTGTTACGGCAAATCCTCTCCATGGTAAACAAACTCCGTGGGTCACGGCCCGCTGTCTATAAGGAGGGACTGCACACAGTAAAGTGCACAAGGCAATCTCCCCCCCCCCCCCCCCCCCCATCCCTGTACAGAAGCAGCCGCCCCCACACCATGAAGCATGCTGTTCATCATGAGGCACCTTAAAATAACCCTTATAGAATCTGAGCTGGGTATCTGTACTTTCCTCTTCATTTTTGGGGGCTTTCATGGCCTTGCGGATGCCCCCTCCCCTTATTCCCCCACCTTGATTTAAACTCACTCTCTCTCTACCCCCGCCCCCCACTGGAGAGAGATGTGGGAGAGGAGAGGAAGGGGTGAGAGAAGTGTGTTTATCTGCCTGGGTATGCAGGAGCTCAGCTTGTTTAAACTGTTTATAGTGAGTGTTACAGGCCAGGAAGTGACCTGAGCCTTTCCCTAAACAAAACCTGTTTACCCTGGGGAGCTGGGGGTGGGGGCAATGTCATCCTCACCATTAACTTTCTCTTACTTGCTGCTATTTAAGAGTGTGTTGGGGGGGTGGGGGTGGCAGGGACTTACAGAGCGGAGGGGTAGCATTGTTACTGTCTCAGGCTTTAATCTGAGAAGAACTTTGAAGGCAAGATTAGGCTCCAAAACCTGGATAGGAGATCTTCAAGGAGAAGTGGATGTGGGCATTGAATGAAGAGTAGGGTTAGAGGGGTGCTCTTCCCACTGAGTCTGTACTGTGCCAGTGTAATAGCATAGTGTGAAGTGGCACAGTCTGCCATGTGACTCCTCCTGTACGGTATAGCACGGGGAGGGGGCAGAGCGCTGTGACTCCTCCTGTACGGTATAGCACGGGGAGGGGGCAGAGTGCTGTGACGACTCCTGTATGGTATAGCACGGGGAGGGGGCAGAGCGCTGTGTGACTCCTCCTGTACGGTATAGCACGGGGAGGGGGCAGAGCGCTGTGTGACTCCTCCTGTATGGTATAGTGGGAGGGGGCAGAGTGCTGTGTGACTCCTCCTGTACGGTACAGCCATGGGTAAAGGAGAGGAATATGTAGAGGCAGTGGCTGATGAGGAGAATCGTCTGTTTTAGCAGTACTTCCATTAATTTATTTCACCACTGAGGTCAGACTAGCCTGGAGTTCTCTGCCTCCTTTTCCATTCTTGTGAAGAAGGGGCCACATCTAGCTGTCTTCACTTCTTCGGGACCACTTTTCACTCCAAGGAAGTGTTGAAAATGTAAGACAGTGGAGCTGCCAGAAATTTCCCAAAGATGTATCCTGTCCGGGCCCATTACTTTATCTACTTTTAGTTTTGCTAGCTCCTTGCAAACACGGTCTTCTGAACGTTGTTTGAGGTCTACCTCCCTTCCATTCCTATATTTGGCATTTACTTGCGGTCCTGCTCCAAGCCCTTCCTTAGAAACACTGAACAGAAATATTTGTTTACCAATTCCACTGTCTGATCAATTTCCTTGACTGACTGGGAAGTTGGATCAAGGGAGAGTGCTAGATGTATACCGTACTTTGATTTCAGTAAGGCTTTTGACGTGGTTCTACATAAGCGACTTAAGAATAAATTGAGTGCACTTGGTGTAGCCCTTAAAGTGACTGGATTAGAAAGTGGTTGAGTGGGAGGAAACAGAGGGTGTAGTAGTAGACAGAGTTCATTCTGAAGAAAGAGGGGTTACCAGTGGTGTGCCACAGGGATCAGGCCTTGATCTGTCCAACATTTTCATGAAAAGAGAAAATAAGAACATGCCATACTGGATCAGACCAAGGGTCCATCAAGCCCAGTATCCTGTTTCTAACAGTGGCCAATCCAGGTCACAAGAATCTGGCAAGATCCCAAACAGTAAATAGATCCCATGCTACTAACTTGTAGTGATATGCGGTGGCTATTTCCCAAGTCTACTTGATCATTAACAATTTATGGACTTTTCAAGGACCTTGTCCAAATCTTTTTTTTTTTTTAAACCCAGCGATGCTAATTGCCTTAATTACATCCTCCAGTAATGAATTCCAAGCTTAATTACATATTGAGTGAAAAAAGCTTTTTCTCAGATTTGTTTTAAATGTGCTGCTTCTTGACTTCATGGAGTGTCCCCCTAGTCTTTGTATTATTTGAAAAAGTAAATAACTGATTTACATTTACCTGTTCTATTCCATTCATGAATTTAAACACCTCTATCATATCCCTCCTCAGCCGTCTCTTCTCCAAGCTGAACAGTCCTAACCTCTTCAGCCTTTCCTCATAGGGGAGCGATTCCATCCCCTTTATCATTTTGGTCACCCTTCTCTGTACTTTTTCCAATACATCTATATATTTTTTGAGATTTGGTGACTAGAATTGCACCTCAAGTTGCAGTCTCACCATGGAGTGATAGTCATTATGATATTCTCTGTTTATTCACCATTTCTTTCATAATAATTCCTAACATTGTTTGTTGGGGTTTTTTTTGCCATTCCCCCCCCCCCACACACACACACACACACCCTCACACCACACTGAGCCAGTGATTTCAAAGTATTGTCCACTATGACGCCCAGGTCCTTTTTCTGGGCGGTAACTCCGAATATGGAACTTAACGTCGTGTAACTACAGTGTGGGTGTCTTTTTCCCATGTGCATCCCTTTGCACTTGTCCACATTAAATTTCATCTGCCATTTAAATGCCTAAACTTGCAGTCTCGCAAGATCCTCCTGCAATATTTCCTAATCAGCTTGTGATTTAATAACTCAGAATATTTTTGTGTCATCTGCAGATTTGATCACCTCACTCGTACTTCCCCTTTCCAGATCATTTATAAATATATTAAGCACTGCCCCAGTACAGAGCGGCTTGCCTTTTTGCAGAGGATACTGAAAAGCTACAACAGGGCAGCCACCCTGGAAGGTGCGGAAAACATGAGCTGTGAGCGTGGGTAGGGGGAGGCTTTATGGTGCAGTAAACAGCATTTATTGGATGGTAAATACCTTAATGCACAGATAATGTGCAATATCTCCCCCCCCCAAAAAAAAAAAAAAAAACAAAACCCAGAGCACTGCTGGCATTAAAATGAAGCGACCTGCATGCAAATCAGTACATTAACGTGATAATTGAATGCAAATCAAATAATGTGACTTGCCTTAAAATTTGCAATCCACACCGTTTGATTGAAAGCTGAACCTTAAGAGGTGTGGCTAATTTTCCTAATTATCCTGATGCTCCAGGTATTCTCTTAAAAGGGCCTTATGGAGGGCGCCCCCTCCCCCGTGGCAATCTTAAAAATCACTGAGGATTCATTGCGAACCCTTCTCCCACCTCCACCACTCCCTGAGGCAGCCAAAGCAACTAAAAGTCCGGAAAAGGTTTTAAAGTCTGCAGCGGAGGCCCTGCTCCCATTCCAAAAGCCTGCATCCTTGTGTTTATAAAATGTCCCCTCCCCCCCTTGGACTGTCCCACCTTAACCCTTGCCCTGAAAGTCTCCCACAGAACTTCCTATAACTTCCCTGGAGGCTGGCGCTTCCCGGACTGCCCGCCTGGATGTCCAGGCCCAGCTGCCTGTTTATAAAAAGGCACCAGCAAACCTCTTGACATTTGCCCCTGTCATGTGATGGGACAAATGTCGGTCACAAGCTAGCGGTCAACGTTTTTAAAATGGCCGGCTGGATCTGGGAATTTGGGGGGTGCTCAGGGAACTACTAGCCACCAGGTACCAAACAAATTATAGTAGGTGGTTAGGAGGGGTTCCCAAAGGAGTGCCAGGGGGGGTGGAGGAAGTGCAGAGGGATGGGACATTTTGTTAACATGTCTGCGGCAGGGTCTATGGAAAGGAGCTGGTAGTGCACAGCTTTTATCGCTTTCCTTCATCTTCTGCTGTCCCTCAGCTTGGTACTACAGCCGGCACTCATCTTGCCCACCCATAGTAACAGCCCCTGGGTAGGTGACCCTACCATTCCCTCAGTCCTCCACTCTGTCCCCCCCCCCCTCATCCTGTATGCCTTCATCCTCTCTCACAAACATACACACACAGGCCCCCAGCCATTCTCTAGTCTCATCCTTTCTAACTCAACTATCATGTCCCTCCCCACCAGCCCACCACCCCCTCCATGATAGTGTTCCAGTTCCAACCTCCCTGCCCAGCCCACCTGCATGGCTCCCCCACCTAGCCAGTCACTCTCCCCAACCAGCCTGCCTTCCCCATCCCACGATGGCGAAGTGGAGGGGCCAGAGCTGTAAGGCTGTCGTGGGATCCCATCCCCGCGATGGCGAAGAGGAGGGCCGGAGCAGCAAAGCTGTCATGGGATCCCATACCTGCGACAGCAAAGAGGAGGACTGGAGCAGCAAGGCCATTACGGGATTCCATCCCCGTGACAGTGGTAGTAGGATTTTGGCTATGCCTAATGAAAAGGCCCCATGTGTATGTGAATAAGAATAGGTGTTTGTTTTGGGAGGGGGGTGAGAATGGGAGCCTGGGTGTGTGTGTGTGTTTGGATTAGAATAGGAGCCTGGGGTGCTATGGGTGAGAATGGGATCGTGTGGGTGAGAATGGGAGCCTGAGTGCATCTGTCTGTGAGTGAGAATGGGAGCCGGGGAGTGAGAGTGTGTTTGTGGTGGAGCATATGAGAGTGTGAGTTTGTGTGTATGTATTGCAGAGCATGTGAGAGCTTGTGTGTGTGTGGTAGAGCATATTAGAGAGAGCTTGTATGTGTGTGTATAGAGAATGAGAGCTTGTTTTGGGGGGGGGGGGGGGAGAGTATATGAGAGTGAGAGCTTGTGTGTAAGGGAGTCTGAGAGAAAGCATGAACCTCCATGTGTGTGTGTGAGGGAGGAAGGGAAGAAGACAGTAGGAGAAGAAACAGATTGAGGAGACCCTAAAATGGAATTAGGAAATGAGCGACAAGGGAAACGTGGGGAAAAAAGAGACTGGGACCAACTGATTAGAAAAATACAAAGATCAGAAACCAAAGGTAAAAAATATATATATTTTTTGAGATTTTAGCAATTGGACTTTGCCATCTCTGGGGCTGTGCATTTCTTATATTTTTGTATTTTGCTCTTTCTTCAGTATTCCACTGTTCAGAAACTCAGGCTTTTCTGTTTTGGTTTTGTCTGCTTGTTTCTGTTTCTAATTTGTAGTCTCTTATTTCTGTATTAGGTAAGGGTCGGTCTGTGTGTTGCCTGTGTGAGTGTGACTGAAGTGCAGTATTTCTGCTAGCGTGTAGTTTCTCTGTAGTAGTCCAGCTTGCTCTGTTTTGCCAGCAGGTGATGTATTAATGTTCTAGGGCCTGGTGTAGTATTTGCATTGCTGCTTTTTCATAAGGTTGCTGTTATTTGAGTCCTGAGAGTCAATGCTGTGACTGTATGGTGTATGGCAAGGTGCTAGATGTCTTTTTTTTTTTTTTTTTTTTTTTTTGCAGGAGTTTGGGTTATTTCACAAAATGTTTAGCAATGGTGGGATATTTTTTTCTGAGGTGACACCAGAATTCGAATTTTTTTTTCCATGTTAGTTGTAATGTGAATAGTCCTAGCTCTGCTCTGTGCACCTGTTCTGATGATTAATGCTATTTTATTTAATTATGATGATTTCTGCCTTTCTGGAACGAGGATTCATGAAAGAATACGTAGATTTTTGTTTTATTACGATTGGTTGGATCTGTTTGTTTTCTTTGCTCTTTACACGATATACTTGTGCATGTATAAACTGCAATAAATATAAAATAAATTACTACAGATTAATAAGGAATTTTTAATGCTGTAAGTGCTTGAAATAATTGAGGTGAATTATTTTAAGGTTTCTCGCATGATGCATAATGGCTGTTGCAAACTACTTAGAAAGCCATTTGGGTGCAGTATATGGCATTATTTATCAAAAAGAATACAACTAGTAGGTCCCCAGACCTGCGTGGCTACAACCCACCCCTGTTAACCTTGAGCCCACCCAAAAAAATCAGTTCTGGCTACACCACTGCTCCCAAGCCAGTCTCCGAACCCCCCCAGCTCTCCTTCCCCCTTGCTTGCAGCTCATACTGGTCCCAGAACAGCTGATAACGTCCGGCAAAGGGGACTTCCAGAGGGCGTGAGCCGCGTGCCGTCTGAACCCCCTGCCCTGAATGCAGAGTCTTGCGGTTTTGCGAGAGCAGCGCGTGAGTCGGGGTGCCGCGTGGCACGTGCAGCGCCGGAAATGATCAAGTCTTTGGCTAGTCCCCTAGACATGCATAGGATCCACAGGGGGCCTGGAGCCCAACCTGTGGGGGGCCATAGGTTGCTGCGCGACCCAGGTGTGTGCAAATGAGTATTATGGCCGTGCATGAATCAAGCAAGGGAAAAGCTGGACCGTGAGGGCTGTATTATCGCAGCTTTATCCCAACGCATGGACTGAAATGGTTTACCTCCACTAGATCGTGGGAAGGCAGGACCTGTGAGCGCCGGAGGGCGTCGTCATTTTTGTGGATAATTCCAGCCTTCGGGACCCTCACGGGGGCCACAGAAATTCCATTTTTCTCCTGGGCCGCTGCAAGGGGTTTAGGTGCCCTCCATAGCAGCGGGCTGGAAAGCAGAAGGGCAGGGCCTCCCGCAGGATCTGTCTCTCTTCCTCAGTTTGTCCCACTTCAGACGCACTTCTTGAAACGGTTCTGGCCCCCCCGAGGGCATCAGCAGGGTGAGTGGGGGGGGGGGGGGGGGTGGGCGCCGCAGACTGAGAGGAGTTTAAAGTTCCTTTTAACTGGAGCAATTAACCAAAGCCTCGGGGGCGCTGCCAGAGGAAGGTGGAGAGAGAGGGCAAGGCTGGCACCTGCCCATCCCGCCAGGGCTGCCACTCTGCCTTCACGCTTCTCCCTTCTTTGCTGCTTCTGGTGCTTTTCCTTATCCTCAGGGAGCAATTTGATGTTTTTTTTGTTTTTTTTTTTCCATTTTCTGACATTCGTTTTTTTTTTTTTCTTTTTTTTCTTCCTGTGCTGCCTTATTTTTCCTCTGATTAACAATGCTTACCTTCTTGAATTTGAAGGTGGAGTATTGTCGGTGGATTCAAACCAAGGATGATTTTTTTTTTTTTTTTAAACAAGAGTTGATTGAGTTTGCTTGAGGAAGAGGCTTGCAGCTTTAAATGCTTGCTCCTTTCTCTGGGGGTGCCATTTACTTTAGGTTGGTTTCTCTCTCTCTCTACTTTCTACAGCCAATGCTAGAGGCAGACAGCACTCACTCTGGCAGGAGCTCGCTCCCCCCCCCCCCCCCCCCCCCCCCCCCCCCCCCCGAACTTTTGCTTTCCTGTTTGATTTTATCCTGGAGAAAGGCTTGGGAGTCTGTGCCCAGGAGCAGGATAGGAAGGGGGTGTGCCACTACTGTTAGGGGCGGGGTGATGCTCGCTGCTGATGGGAAGAGTGTTTACCCAGTCTCTTCTTATTTATAGGAGCTAATGCGCCTTGCCAGATAAGTCTCCCACCTTTCAGCTCCTTGCTCCCTTCCCCGTTTTGACAAATGGTTTTGAGTTTTGACACCGTTTTTATCAGCCGAGCCCCTGCCGGGGTGCCGCAGCAGATCCTGACACACACACAAAAAAAAAAAAATCCTTGCCCTCCACCCCCAACACGTTGTGTTACCAGTGTGAGGAGCAATCGGGCAAAACGAGGATTTGACTTTAAAGGGACAGTGCTGGCTATCATCCTCCCTTCCGGGCATATTGCTAAATCTCCTTTCATTAATATTCAGAAACCTGGAAACCTTTTGTTCTAATTTAATGTGTTAATACAGATATAGATAATAATGAATACCTTTCTTTAGAATAAAAGACTTCCATGCCCTGCTCTGCTTCTCAAAGTCCTCCTTTTCCAATTCAGCTCTTGGGTTGTTTGTGTAACTTTTTTTTTTCATACTTTTCTCCTCTTATGGATCTGACCTCTGCGACAGAGCTCTGCAGAAAGTCAGCACAGCAGTGGTTTTCCCCACCCCTCTCACCACCATCACAAATCCCACCTCCTCATTTTACTTACAGCTAGACTCATCATGGTGGGACCAGCTTTCAACATCTGAAACCCTAACAGCGTGGCAGGAATTCAGTAAAAAAATAATTTTACATCTGTTAACTGAGTCACCTAAAAAAAAATTGATCCTTTTTTTTTTTTATTTTATATGTGCTCATAGTAAATGACAGCAGAAAAAGATCAAATAATGCATCCAGTCTACCTAGCAAATTTTGTAGGGTAGTAGCAGGTGCTGCTTGGTACAGGTTACCCCCATGCTTTCTGTTAAGGGTAGTAACTGCCGCTCCATGCAGGTTACCCCCATGCCTTCTGTTAAGGGTAATAACTGCTGCTCTGTGCAGGTTACACCCATGCCTTCTGTTAAGGGTAATAACTGCCGCTCCGTGCAGGTTACCCCCATGCCTTCTGTTAAGGGTAATAACTGCTGCTCTGTGCAGGTTACACCCATGCCTTCTGTTAAGGGTAATAACTGCCGCTCAGTGCAGGTTACCCCCAAAGCAGAAATATAAACTTTAGATGCAATAGAAAAGTTACCTTATTTCTTTGTTTCCATTCTCTAGGCAGCAGGTAGACAATTTTTACTATGTCTATCTTTTTTGTTTATTCAGCCCCTTTCTATGCTGCATCTTGGCTGGAGCCATTGAAAACCCTTTCAGCTACCCTGCGAATTTTCCCAGTGCCGCCGGATTACAGAATATAGGTGCCAGTTTGTGAAAGCCCGTGCCATGGAGGAAGAGCCGGGCTATATGGCCGTACTTACTCTGTGCGGGCTTCTGAGAGATCGGTCACCGAGTACCGGGCTCAGATGCTTGGGGGACACTGGGTGTACCAAAGGTGCCATCAGAGCGCTCGGCAGTGAGGTGCTGGGAGGGGGTAGAGGTCTCGGGATGCCCTCCTTAAATGTATTCTACCCAGAGTGTCCTGAGCAGAGCCGGCCAGCGTCTCCCAACGAGAGGGAGCACGGTGAGGATGCTGGTGAAAACCGCACACCTGCTGGAGAATTGGGAGGAAGGGGATTCGTACAAAGAGAGGAAGTGCTGAGGGGAAAGGATTCATTATTTTGGCCAAATAATAGGGAGAGTTAGCAACATGCTGCAACCCAAAGCTCCTCTGAGAAAGTTACTGTGGTTAGAATGAGGAGCCAGTGTAAAGACGGCAGATGCACATCTGTATTTCTACTTCATAGACTGAGGCAGGTGTTTTTTCCTGTTTTGTGTCCATGGGAAAAATATGCTTTTCCTCAGTTTAAGGTTTGGGACCCACATGTGGCTTGTGGGGACCCTCTTCAGTACTTTACAATTCTCAGTTTAGCAGGAGGGTAGATATAATGCTTAAAGCCTAAACGTGAAGGGTGCGGAGAACGGAAGATGAGGATTTGGGATCCAGCATGGTACTGCTGCCTCAGTGAGAGCATCATTAGTTATAGTTATAGATAGATGTATGTATATCAAAAAATCCAGCAGAACAAAAGCACTAATGTATAATGTTGACATTAAAACAAAGTTTATGAAGAAAAAACTTTAAACATTTAAAATAAACAAGCAGTTTCTAATCTGTACCTGACTCAAGAATATCACAACATATGTAGAAAGTTTATACACCAATTAGTTATGACAGCAAGCTATAGAATCATTGAAACCTAGGTGTACATAAATTTGTAGCACGAATAAGTAGTTTTAGATTCAGGAAAGCCTCACTAATTGCATAGTGACAGGGATAATGTAAATCTTACAATGTTTCTAATCATGTATGATGATAATCCTGGGCAGAATATCTATACAGTCTCACATATATTCACATTCATTCATCTTAAACAAAACTAATAGACTGTTGTTCGAGCTCATCCGGCAGGTTAACGCTAGTGCAGTGCCATTGGTTTCCATGTGCTGCATTTCATACGGGCGGGTCCCAAAATGCCTTACACATTACAGGCAAGAAGACAGGGCTTGATCAGGACCCCCTGCTCCGTTTCATGGGTCAGGAAGGGAAAAGAGGCAAGCTTGGAGATATGAAAGCCTGGACAGAAGAGGCTAACCGCGGGGCTGGTAGCTCCCTCCAGATGGAGGTTTGCAGCAGCAGAGAAGGGTCTGCTACCAACTAGTGGCAATATGTGAGGGGGGGGGGGGGGGAGTAAGAGTCATTAGAAACGAGGTCACTGAGGCCCTGGCCAGGAAGGCCATGCAGGGGATGCCGGAGTAAGGATGGAGATTTAATTTACACTTCCTACCTTCCAGTTTGAGGCAAGAAGGTGAAACGCTTAGAGGCTGGATCATTGCTCACTGGGCTTCAGTGCTCTGCTTCCTTACAATAGCCTCTGCTTTAGTTATCTATTAAAGTCTTTCTGGCAGTTAGTTTAAGATTTAAGAGATGCCTTTAAAGAAAAAACATAATTTTGAAGATGAGTAAAACATTTTGAGAATAAGGTTGGAAGGGTGATTAAGAGGTACAGGGCACGGGTTAATGAGCCCCCCCTTACTGCTGGATGTGCTTGGTGTGCGACATCTCGGGTTGGGGGGGGGAGAGACTCTGTGTGGGGGGGGGGGGGGGGGATTGCGTCCAGTGCTGGCGTCTGCGTCCCTGGAACGAGGCGAGGAAAGAGTTAACCAGACTGGTGCAGGATCTGCTCCACAAGCTGGCTGAAGAGAAACTTATCATAAATATGTATCCCCTCCTGGAGGAGGAGGTAAGAGAAGAAGCAAACTGTTTTTCAGAGGAAAGGAAAGGCTAGAGCTCTGAGGCATGAAAGGATGGTGGGGCGAGGGCATAGAACAGGGCAGTATTTCTCAGCAGAAGGCAGGGATGGGAACTGTAAGGGCTACGTAGGATGGGTAGACTAGATGGGCTCTACGGTCTTTTTTTTTTTTTTTCTGCCGTCGGGTTACTGTGGACGCATGGAACAACATCTTGTAGTCCGTCTGGCATAATTCCTTTTCACTATGGCCTGATTATAAATATTTAAAATAATTTACGTAGGGGAGGGAAAAATGGCACTGTCCTCCAGTGGAATAAGAAACCAAGGAATACGTAATGGAGAGGATCATTGGTGGTAGGGAAGTCAGCCTTCAGCTAGCAATTCAGTGCAAATAGGACGGGGGACACGAGTGAACCAAACAGGTCCTGGGCTCTTTATTTGCCATCTTCTAGGAACGGGTTTATATTGTATGTGGATGGTTTAAGCCTTTGGCTTTGTGCACTGAACCTATTTCATATCCCCAATATGGGAGGGGGGCAAGTGACAGGGCATTAACTACCAGCCAACCCCTTCCCTTCCCCACTCTTATACAGGTCCCCATCGTCCTGTCACAGCCGAGCCCCTGCACTTGGATCTTAGCTATGAAGAGGCCAGGAAGCCACCCTGACTCCATACCTCTGTGGTGGGGGTCAGTGCTCTGCCCCATTCACTGAGCCAAATGGAAAGTGCGGTGTAATCCCTGGAAGATGCTGAACTCAAACATGATTAGCTGCTGCAGATTAGTTTTAGTGCCTGGGCGCCTCCGAATATTGATCTTGGACGGCTATAGTATGTCTTGTGTATGTGCTCGGCTGGACCCTACCACCGGCCAGTCTCGTTACGTGGGGGGGGGGGGGGGGTGCCGCGAGGTCCAGATGGGCAGAAAATTGGTCCTGGAAAGGCCAGGAAGGAAGTAGGTCGGGGGGGGGGGGGGAGATTAAGTGAGCCAGGCCTCATCCCGGTGCGGCAGGAGGCAGCAGCAGCAGCAGCAAACAACAACGTGCAATTACCAGGACTTAAAGAGGGGGAGGGGGAGAGGCTCAGATTTAGCAGCTCTAATTGTCCATTGTCAGGCCAGAGCCCGTTTTCTAGATCAGGGCCAGACCCTTAATACCTTTAATGGACTCTCCATTGTGAGATTATCTCCCGCCAGAACAATGGCTTTCTTTAAAAGGCGTGACGCTGCCTTTCTGTCTGTCTGTCTGTGAGGGTATGGGGCTTCTGCTCTCCTGCTTGCACTATGCCGGAAGCGGGCTGGGAGCTCGGGCTTGCTCTGCGGTCAGCACCAGCAGCATTTTCCCTCCTCGCCGAAGGTAACCCCCCCCCCCCCCCTCCTCCCGGTGAGCCCTCATCCTGGGGAGGGAGTGGAAGACCAGAAGGGCGGCTAAGCAGGGGCGTTAGGCAGGAGGACCCTTCAGCACGGCGAGAAAGGGGGAAGGAAGGCAGAGGTAGCGCCCCCGATCAGCCGAAAGTAAACGCCTTTCCCCGGCAGAGCAGCCCAAACTTGCAGAGCCGAGACAGCCAGCCTTTAATTTCGTGCCCCTTAATATCACCTAAACCAGCACCTGCCCAAAGAGCGTGGAGAGTTTTTTTAATATTCATTTGGGTTGGGAGCCGAACCGAACCACGGTGTAGCTGCAGCTGCTTAACCTGTAGCCAACGTCCCCTGCCTTAGCTTGTGCTGCGGCTTTCTGGTCACCGGGGGGGGGTTGTTCCCACGCATCCCATCCCAGGGTGGGGGGCTCTGAATTTCCTCGCCTGTTAACTCCTTAATTCGTCCGGTTCCTCTTGAGTGGGCTGGCCGGAACCGGAACCTCCCTTGAGGGAAAGGGGTGGCCGAAAGCAGTTGGTACCCAAATGTTTGGCAGTGCAGCGCCGCCCTGCCCCGCACGGGAAGTAAGAGCTGGGGGGCGGCGGCGGCCGCCGCACTGACAGATGTGGTCACGGCTTCTCCGAGTGCCAAAAAAAAAAGGGAGGGGAGAGAGAGAAGGATGTTGCACTTGTGTTCAGAGAATGAGGGAGGGAGAGAAGCGTGTGGTATCGGTAAAGTCTCTGCACGGCAATCCACCCGCTGGGCTCGCGTTACATTAGCGGGGCCGGGTTGAACCGCGGCGGTGGGGATGGGATGGGACGGGGGTTACCTGCTTATGCAGCCCCCGCACCAGAAGATGGGAAAGCGCTCGTGCGGCGCACACCAAGCCGCCGCCGCCGTCATCTTCGCCGCGCATGCGATTGTAAAATGCAATTCGTTTAAAAAAATAGAAATGCGCACCCGCTGGATCGCCGCTAGCACTCCCGTGGGGCAGGAGGGGCCGGGAATCCCTGCCACGATCAGAGGCGAGAGAGAGTGAGCGCTGCCGATGCGGGCGGTACCGGAGGGGAAAGCCTTAGTTAGGAGAGAAAGCTCCGAGCCATGACTTCTGCAAGGCAGCGTGAGTGAGTGAGAGTGTGTGTGTGTGAGAGAGAGTGTGTGAGTGAGTGAGAGTGTGTGTGAGGGGGAGGGGGGGAGTGTCCGGCCGCCGCCCCCTACCCATCTCCTTTTCCGGAATTCGGTCGCCGCTTGAGGGCTCCTGACAGCAGTTCCTTTCCCATTTCTCGAGGGGGGGACACCTTTTGCAAACTGTGCCGGGAGAGAGAGAGGGTGAAGGTGCCCGCAGGCACACGGTCAGGGCTAAGGAGGGCGGCGGGGGGGGAGCGCGCCCACCCACCCACCCACCCCCGAACTAACAATTGCCATCCTCCCCGTGGCCCATGGCTGCAGCCGCTAGATCCTGCCCCCCTCCCGCAGGGAGGTGTGTGGCTGGGGGGGGAGGTAGTTTCTTTCGCTATTTCTCCCGTGGGACTCGGCGCCGCTTCACTAAGCCCCACTGTCAGCCCTCCCTTTCTTGCCACTTCGGAGACGTGCGTTGTTTCTCTCTCTCTCTCTTTTTTTTTTTTTTTTTCTCGGGCTAAAGTTTTTTTTTCACCTCTGCAGCGCTGCTCCGGGACACCGGGAGCGCTTCGGCGAGGCTCCGTCCCAGAGAGGGATTTATTATTGGGGGGGGAGAGGCAGAGCTGCAGCCTGTGCGCCGGATGGAGGGCGGTAGAGAGGGGAGCGATTGGCCGCCGCTTCCGGGCCTGCTGCTCGCTGCCCCATTCCCGAAACATGGGTGATAGGGGGGGTGCAGGGTGTGAAAGTGAAACCTAGCGGTTGCGTCGTCCCCGAAATCACCGGGGCTAAACGCTCAGCCTGGAGTGCGGCTCAGCCCGCCCACGCGTTCTTCCCAGGCCGACAGCGAAGGACAATTTTTATTTTAACAGAAGGTTTAAGCCTTTTGCTTCGGGGATGGTCCTAGCCCAACCCTGCCCCCCCATTCCCCAGGTTCTCCATCTCGGGCAAAAGGCCACCTCGCAGTTCCTAGCCAAAAGGCCAGTGGGGTAGGACTTCTCCTGTCACAGTGAATGCAGATCTCCGGGAGAAGATAAGAATCTCTCCCCCCCCCCCCCCCCCATTGACTTTTTAATTCCTGCAGCAAATACAAAGCTTTAGAGTCCAGGTTATTATCGTCGGGCACGTAGAAATCCCAACTTTAAAGAAAGTGTCTGTAAACAAGCAGTGACTTATGGCAAAAGGAGACGGCTTGTATGCGGAGCCCCACAAGGACTGGATCGGGCCCCTCTGTGAACAAAAATCGCGAGTTGTAATGATTTCTTTTATTTCCTGCGCGCTATTCCCATTTTCAAAAAAAAATTGGCCAGCTGCTCAAATTTGTGAGATGGTTAAAAACATAAACTTGGATCAATTTGCTCGTTTTAAGTCGTAAAACAGTGTGTGTGTATGATTTTTTTTTTTTGGGGGGGGGGGAGAGAGAGAGAGAGAGAATGGTGGTTATGAACGATTTCTGTAGTCAGATGTTTTCCACCTGTGCATGTTTAAAAGTTGCCGGGGGACCAAATACAGTGGCGTGGGCAGAGAGAAGAAAGCCAATTATTAAGATCGCCCTTTTGCTATACTTATTATATTTCTGGGAAGTAAATAAGAGGGGTTGACTTCTCCTGGATGATTCCCACATTGCAGGGTTCAGGAAGTGGGGGCCGCTGCTGTACTGAGACCTGCGCCGGGACCCTCCCCCCACCCACCCCCTCGGTGCTCTCCAGTATTAAGGCAGTCAAAAGACAAAGCGACCTCGGGCTGGGGACAACAGTAAAATGCGGGAGGGGGGGGGGAGGTAACCCCCACGGTCCGAATAAGAGACGAGCACCGGGGAAAATCACACAAGAAAGCAAGGTGATCGACGAATTAGACCAGAAGAAGCGTAAAGGTTTTAGGTGGGCAATCTCAGAGCTCACGGTCCCCATCCTAAGGAAGTTGTGAGCAGTCCTCGCCGTTCTTCCTGGGCACCCGAGGACAGGAGTAATAAAAGTGACCGATCCACGTGTGGCAAGCGCAGAGAAACTATTTTAGGCAGGGGGTGGGGGTGTGGGGGGGACGTTAGGTTGCCTCCCCCCTCTTTTTTTTTTTTTTTTGGCGAGTCGGCACAGGTAGAGAGCTCCGCCCCGGCTCTCTCTCTTCCTGGGCAGCCCGGGCTGTGAATCAGACGAGGAGGAGGATGGCTAATAATAGGAACAGGGAGGGAAAGAGAGAGAGCGAAAGCGCCGCGGCGGTGCTCAGCCCGGCAGTGCAGCAGCAGGGCAGTGATCGGGCGCCCCTACCAAGCCGCTTCCAATGTTAGACTTGGTCTCTCTGGAATACCCTCCGGGCACCCCCTCGGTAAGCCGCTCAGTTTCTTTAGGGTTTAAAAATCCGGGGCCCCTTTTTTTTTTTTTCGGAGTTCTTTAAATATCAATTTAAAAAAAAAACAAAAAACGTCTTTCGCCGAGCAAGTAAAAGTTTGTCCTTTTACTCGTCTGTGATGCTTTCGGTAGGAGAGCGCAAACCTGAATCCTTAACTCTTTCCGCGCTGGGGTTTTTCTCTTTTTTTTTTGTCAGTTCTTTGAAGTTTCGCTATTTGGGATTTTTCCTCTTCCTCCTTATGTGTATTTGTAGAAACTACCTGCGTAAATATTGTAGACTGTGCCGAATTCTTTGGTGAGTGTGAGTTCAGGCGAGGCAAAGAGCTCCTGCCATGCTGGGGGGGAGAGGCTGGAAAGGTCGGGGTACCTTCCGGACCGGTGATTTTTAGTTCTGCTTCTGTTTTGTATGCGGCGATGTTTACTCAAGAACTGCAGTTTGCGAGTTTCTGCTTCCCTCTTATCGAGGGGAGTTTCTCCAGTCGCTTTTGCTTTTTAGGGAGAGAAGTTACAGTCTTTCTGTGCTTAAACTTTCAATACAACTTATACTCTGAGATCGGCTTTGTCATTTTTTTTTATTTCCGATAGAGAAGGAAAAAACACCCAAAGTTAAAAGGAATGAGGCTCGGTATGTCCGGTTAGGAAGTGTCTGGGCTAAAGAATTTTATTTTTTTTGGAGAGGGATTTTACTTGCAAAAATGCGCAAAAACTCCAAACAATTACAAATAGTTCCTCTCTAAAGCAAGCAAGCAAACAGAAGGAGTGTTGGGATTTTTCCGGAGGATGCTCTCCGAGCTGAGTTGTCCGCAGGCTCGGGACGAGCAGTCGCTCTCTGGCTTGACAGCTGCCGGGGTTTGGGTGGCCGATGACCCCCGGCTCTTGGCAGGGAGCTGTGCCGAGGACGGGCAGGATGCAGCACCTTGTTTGTGCGCTGGGAAAGTTCAGACCCCCCCCCCCCCCCCGGGAAGAGTTCCGGCACGCAACAAGCTCCATTTTTAGCCCCATTCAGACGCGGACGGCAGCTCCTTCCTCTTCCTCTCCTTGTTTGTTACTACTTTAAAAAAAAAAAAAAATTTTCCGGAGGCAGCTTTTCCACAAATGGGCTGGCGGCCATGACCCCGGGCTACTGGGCAAAGAGCTTTGGTGAGCCGGGGGGGGGGGGGGGGGGGAGGGGAAGATGGGCCGCCTAGAATCTCTGCACTTACCTTTCCCCCCTTGGATCGGTGCTTGACTTATTATTATTTTTTTTTTCTTGTTGCTATTGGGGCCATTGTGGAACTTGTGCCGGCGATCTTGTTTTCATCAAATGCCACCAACTGCAAAACCGCAGGCTCTCCCTGCACCTAGGATTTACTCTGTGTGTGCGTGTGCCTTATTTTTTTTATTATTTTTTTCCTCCTCTCTCTCTCTCTCTCTTCCTTGGCTGGGGGTCCCCAGGCTGCCAGCTCGGGCGCAGTGACGGCGATCGCCCCGGCCGGGGGCAGGACCATGAGGATGGCCATGGACGAGGCGGACTTGACCCTGTGGGCGGAGGCGGACTTCGAGGCGCGCTGCACCTACATCGTGAAGGATCACGCGTGGGACGCGGGCGCCGAGCGGGGAGCCCTCACCCAGGCCGAGGCGTCTCTGCCCCGCAACCTGAGCTTCAAGTATGGGCCCGACGGCAAGGAGGTGAGTGCCCGGGGGCCCCCGGCTCGCGGCCGCTTGCATTCGCCGTTGCTTCGGGTCCTAACCTACGGCGAGGGGGGAGGGGGGGGGAAGCTTTTGTAGCAATCAGCAAATCGGGGAGGAAGAACCGCGGCCGCTCCTTAAACACAGGTGCTTTCTCTAACTTTCATTCCTGTCTCGGGTTCAAAGCAGAAGCTTGCGTTTTGTGTTGGGGGTTTGTTTTTTTTTTTAATTTTTTTAGGGACTCGTTTTTTCTTGTTTTGCTGTGATCCTAACTAGTTATGATCATTCCATCTTTTTTTTTTTGGGGGGGGGGGAGCACGTTTGTAAGTAAAAAAAAAAAAAAACCGCGGGGGTAAGTTGCACCAGGGGGTAGTTACTACCCTTGAGAGGAAAAATGGGGATAACCTGCAGGGCCGGGCAGATACTACCATAATCGGACTGAATGGGCCATCTGGTCCTTTTCTGCCGTCATTATTAGGTTACTGTGTTCCCTTTCCTATGGTCGTTCTCCTGGATATCTCTGGAGCAGAGGCTCATCCCCCCAGGAGATTGCACCCCTGTGGTGGCTGCATGGTTTTTTGTTTTGTTTTTTTTTGTCTCTCTCTCTACTTCTGGAGAGCTGAAAGGTGAGACTGGAGGAGTTGTGAGGTAGCCGCCCACAAATTTTCTGATTATATTTAGCCACCCTGGCTAGGTGAAGATCAGGTATGTAAATAATGCTAGGGACAGCATTCCAGGAGCTGTCTGCCCTGCACTGCTACTTACGGACTTCATGTTAATGCAGTGAATCCAACCTCTCCTCTTCCTATAGCCTTAAGTAAGGAGGAAATTCAGAAATGCATTTGCATAGATAGAAAGTATTCTAGTAGAGTTATTATTAGTAGTAATTTTATTATTGTAGGTGTGAGGCAGGTTAGTCAGACACAGGGAGAGCCCTGGCTAGGGGCCAGTTTTCAGTTTCTGGCAGTAACTAACCATTGGTTCTCCTCAAAAGTTTTCTCTTCCAGGAGAGGTGTGAGCATATTTTTACTGGCTTATTAAAGTACATAACAACTTGTAAGCTGGATTACATTCTAAGAATTGGGTTACAGAAGGCTATTTTTACATTCATTTAGTATTAAATATACATATGTATGAGAACATTCTCCAATTACTACTTAGTTTATCTCCATTTTGACCGAATGATGTCTCTTCTGTTCACCTGCTTAAGAGACTAGCCCCTTAGGCACAGTATATTATTCACAGAGATGTTTTCCCATTCTGTGCCTTAATAGGGTCCAGTGTGATGCTGGCAGCTTAAAGCCATTGCACTCTTCTGTTTACACTTCAGGAAGATTTAGCCTGAAAGCAGTCTAAAAGTAATCAGATTCAGGAACAGATTACTTGCCATGAGCAGTGGTCAGTGTTTTGCAGTTGAGGGTGTTGGTTAACTTAAGCCATCGTAGCAGCCCTGTGATTTTTTTTTTTTTTTTTTTTTTTAGGAGCCAGGCAGTAAGTACTGCAGGCTCCAGGCACCTTGATGAGCGTGGATGCAAACCAGCTTCAGTGCAGGGTGGGCATAGTGCTGCTGCCTCGCCAGGATGCAAGAGATGATATTGTTGTGGTTTTTTTTCTGGACCTTGCTGTCACTTTTGATAAGGTCAGTCACGCTTGGATAGTAGACCAGTTTTAAGAGTGGTGGGAAGGTGTGGAGAGCAGGTTACCTCCCTTTCCGCAAGGACATTCACAACAAATCTTTAGAGAGAGGGCAATTTTTTTGGAGACCGGGTTTCCTCACTCCAGGCTGTTGTGTTTATTTAATATCTACATTGTCTCCACTTTGCGGGTTCATCGGGGCAGCGGGAGTGAAAGATTTCTTTGTGGACAGCGTCCCGATTTCTTCAGTTAAGCGGGAAGAACCGAATTAGTTAAGGAGATTTTACTGAGGGACTAGAGGCAGTAATAAAATGGCTCAGTGGCCAAAAACTCAATTAAATGTTAGCAAAACAGCAGCTTTGTGGGTGGGCAAGAGAGAGAGCTGGATGTGGATATGAAGAGGAGGATACAGGGGGAACGTGTACTGTTGTGGCAGTCTCTGTGAGAAACCTTCGTATCTGGCTCGCTTTCAGCTTGTTTCTTGAGGTTCAGATTTCAATGTTGGTTAGGACTACTTTTGGCCTTTTTTTCTTTTGGATGGCCTGCCAGTTGAGAACTTATTTCTCTCCAGTACTCCGGTCCTCGATGAGTGCAAGGCTGGCCCTTCTGCAGTTTTGCTATTGGTGGGTCTTCCTCAAGTGGTTCTCCAAAAGGTTACAGCGCCGAGGTCACGGGGGGCGGGCAAGGTGTCTTGCTTACAGTGAGCATGTGTTGTTCCGTTCCCCCTCCACTTGCTGAAAAGGATGCCACTGGAATAGCGCAGTAAATTTAAATTGCTGATTGATATTAAGCTTTTAAAGTGAGGGCTGGTTTGGGCCCCGATTAGTTATTTAGTAGAGAAAAACGCCTGCTTTATGTTCCGGCCCGTAATTTGTACGCGTCAGACGGAGACTCATCGATTCCCTCTCGCAAAGAGGGCTGGCAGGTAGCGGTGTACGAGAAACGGAAATGGGAAAGGTCTTTCATCGTTGTGGAATAGCCTACCGATAAAAAATTGGGCTCCCGCAGGGAAGCTTAAAAACCTGGCTGCTTGGCCGAGCGTTGGGCTAGCTGGAGATGCAGCTTTGGGGAAGGACTAAGCTATGTGAGCTTTATTTTGTCGCTGAGGGCTGCTATGGCATTTTATTACGTTATCCGTGGCTTCGAAGGAAAAGGGATAATTGAAACAGGGAAAGGGGCTTGTGAAGGAGGAAACGAAGTTTTTAGGTGTGATAGGGGATTTTCTTCTAAATGTGTTTTTCTTTAACATGAAGGTGTTTGACTGCAATAATGGCTTGTTTAGATTGTTTTTTGTATTTTGCTCCCAAGTCCGTACATCGCTAGGAGCTTTTTGGAAATGTGATTAGCAAATGCGGTAAAATTTAAAATAACACCTGGCCTTCCTCCGGTAATGACAGTAGCCTGATTCTGAGATTTACCGGAGGGGGAGGGGTGTGTGCGCCAAATGATGCAGACCCAGGGGGTCGATGGGACAGAGGTCTGTATGTCACGCCCGCAGTTAGCCCGAGCTGCAAGTTTAGGCTTTAAAATCGCACTCTGCTTTACTTTGCGCATCGTCCCCATAAAAAAAAAAAAAATCAACCTTTGAAAATCTCCCCCTTGGTTTTCTTTGTTCCTTGGATTGTTTTTTTGTTTTGTTTTTTTACTGTAACGGATGCAACGAAAGGGCAGAAAGTGTTGTCCTAAGAATGCAGTTCTTAGGACAAATGTTCTTGTGCAGCTCGCTCACCAGCAGGAGGCAGCTCAATTCTGTGACTGTTGTCTCTTCGTACCAACTGCTCTTAACGCTTCAGCCTCTTCTTCTCTTTTTGGATAAAACTCTTCTGGGTGCCTCTGACTGTTCACTGAGTTGGAGGTTGGGGAGCTCGCGCTCCCGGGGTAACCTGCTTGCTTGTTTTGTCCTTGATGGGATTTTCGGGGTCCGTGGCAGCTCGCTCTTAAACTCTTTTTTTTAGTTTGCTTAGCTAGACGTTGGGTGTAGGTCAGCCATGTCTCACTCTTGTGCAGTAGACTGTACGCAACACTTCTGGGCCTTTCTCATTTGAAGTCAAAGTGTTATCAGCAGCCGGAGAAACCCCAAATCCTTTTTCAACTCACTTTTTCCAATAGATTTTCGGGGGGGGGGGGGGGGATGGACACAAAGGGTATCCCCCTGCACCCAGTGGCACCACAGCATAGGCAGTAACCTTTTAAGCAAAATTAGATCTATGTAAGTATAGAGTCTGACCCATGTTTCTGACCCCTAGCTGGCATATGGTAAAATAAAATAAATCATTGCTAATTCTGTAATTCTATAACTTTTGCCCAAACAAAAAGGCACAGAACGTCACTGCTCTTCTATGCTCAAATCATTTATATTTCCCACATTCCTCACCTGAATGACACAATATCCTGTGCTCTGAAGGCCACTCGCATGCCTGCATCTTTAAAGCCCCTTGGACTTAAGGAGACACGCGAGCAGCTCACGCGTGGTGCCGCAGACACACAGGAGAAGGGAGCGAGCTTGGGTAGCTGCTGGAGGGGGGAGGAGTGTGGGTTAGAGAATACCCGCAGCAGGGGACAGGGAGGGTAGCAGTGACTGCAGAGTGGAGGCACGCAGCATGGGCAGATAGCGTGGGAGGGGCAGCTTGGCCACTGTTCCAGGGGGGGAAGGTAGGTTTTGTTGTAATTTCCATGGCTGCAATGTGGGGGGGCCCTGCTTAATGATCTAAACTTCTTGCAAGCGACTTGCCAGAAGCCACTCGGTGCATGGAGGGGATTGAAATCAAAGCAGGGCCTTTAGTTTTAAAGCTACCACATCACACTGTGTCCAGAATGTATTCCAGACTCTCTCTGGAGCTCGGGTTTAGCATATTCCACTGGGCTCAGCTTTGATTTCAAATAAACCCATCCAGTTAATACTTGAAATATTTTCCTCTCTCCCCCCTTCTACCTTGCCTTATATCTCGTGTCGATAGTGTTCTTTCTCCTCCTCCTCCTGATGCATTTCTTCTAGAGAGCTAGACCGGTTGCATCCTCTGCCTCTCTCATGGTTTCTTGGCTTGAGCACGTGCGGCCTAGGCTGCTGACAGGGGCGCATCAGTTTCAACCTGAAGGTCCGTGCAGGCCCATTCGAGACCCCTCGTGGCAGGGCTCCGGGAGTCTGGGAGGCAAGCACAAAAGTGTTGCTCCCTCCTCCCATGCCCCCGGCAATGGTCTTGTTAGCACCCTGGTCAGTTCCAGGAGCAGGTGGTTCTTATCCTGGACCTGCTTTTTTTAAATGCCATTTGAGCTGCAGCTGACTCGGAAGGGGCTTCCGTGGCCCCACGTCTGCTGCTGCTGCTTCTCACAGTCCTGCCGCATTCTCCTTGGCCAAGAGCAGGGGGGCTGGATCAGGGCCTCAAGAGTTTCCCGCCTGGCCTCCAAAAGGCAAGAGAGATTCCGCCTGTCCCGGCCGTGTCCGGATTCTCCTTGCAGAGCAGCCGCTGCTCCGTCTGTCGCATGCTGCCAGAGCCCGGTCCAGCAGGGGAACTGTCTGAGCTATGCTCCGGCTTTAATACTTAGAAATATGCATGCATGCTCCATGTCATGCTGTCCGGTGGGGTTGGGGGAGGGAGGGGAGCAGCTTAGGGTCCCTGCTTGTGAAGGGAGAGTCTGAGATGAGCTGGGGGGGAGTCTGTGGCGCGGCAGCGAAAAGAATTTGGGCAGACTCTCTCCCTCTCTCTCTCTCGTGGCAGGGTGAGGGCCTCGGAGAGTCTCCAGGATTGCTTTCCTGAAACGCCGCTGCAGCTGTGCTGATTCTCATCAACAACGCCGCGGGACCGAGCAGCCCTGCCTTTTCTTAACCCGTCTTTGCCGTTCTGCGCAGGCACTTCTTTTGCCTTCCTTAAGAAGACTGGGAAGCCTGGTGCGACTTACTGTCCGTGAAGACTACTTGTTAGTGCTTTGGGACACCTTGTGGACAAATATCTTAAAGCCGCTTCCTAAGTTTTACACCGATCCACAGTTTTCTCCTTCTTCCTCCCCCCGGTCCCCCACCCCCACATACACACTTTTTTTTTTTTTTTTTCTGGATCACTTTCCCCCCTTGCATGCTAAACTAATTTTATGCATTTGGGGGTGGGACAGCGCAGGGACTTGGAGCATAAATAACCAGAGGTGTCTGTTGCCCGTTTCCATGATGTTACTCACTTCCCATAGCTCCAGTAGCAGTTCCCAGGTAATATCGGAGGGCAGGGGATGTCGCGTACCGCATAAACCTTCCCAGGTGCGCCTCTTTCTGCTAACTGCGGCGCGCGTACTTCGTATGACCGAGGGGAAAAGTTAACAGAGTAAATAAGAAAACTGATGGTGGATCACCTTTTTCAAGCTGACGTTTACCCGCAGGCCCTGCAAGCAGCCGCTGCAGCAGGACGTTTTTGGGATAACGTTTTAGTTTGGTTTTTTTTCCAGTCCGCAATGCTTTTGTAGATGCATGAGCTTGGGGGGGGCGGGGGGATAAGACAGGGAAGAGAATAAAATAAAAGCCAGAGCCGTGGCGGTCGAAACGTGCAAGAGGAGCTCTGTGCCCGGCTGCGCATGGGACCTTTTTCTGTGAAAGGGCAAAAGGGGGGGGGGGGGGGCGGGGAAGAGGGGATGCGAATGAGGATGGTAGAGGAAGGAGGGGGCAGAGCTGCACCTGGGCTTTCTCAGCTCCTCACCTTCAAGCTGTGAAAAACGGGAGCCCAGAAATGAGACTGGCCCATCGAGTGCATGGCACCTTGTGCTGCGGTGCAGGAAAACCTTTTCTGGAAGCTCCCTTTATTTATTTTTTTTTCCTTTCGCGTTTTTTGCTCATGCGCAGATGCAACAAGTCGCTGGAGCACTGAGCCGCCTCACAGCGTAAAGTAGGAAAGGACCCGGCGTTGCCCGCAAGCTGCAGTCCGCTCGGCGGGCAGGGATTTTACTTCCTGACCCTGCAGCTCTCCCCACCCGCCCCTCGCATCATCATCAGCGTGTGCGGCTTTGCAGATCAGCACTGTTATGTCCGGATCTCAAATTTTGGGGCACGATCAGTTTTTCAAATGGCTCCAGAAATGCCGTGACTTTTTTTTTTTTTTGTTTGTTTTTTGAGTTGACCAGTGGCGGCTGCGGGGATGGGAAGGGGGTAGGGGACGGATATGGTATTTATAGCATGCATGGAGGGTAGGGGATCAAGTGACTTGCTCACTGCCGGGGGAATTCATGGAGTTTCTGTGGCCGAGGGTCTGCTAGCTCTTTCTCGGTGATTTTATTCCACTGATGGGGCTGGGTCGGACAACTCAGGTGGCCCATCCTCCTCCTGTCGCTGGTGAATATCACAGAAAGGCAGGACTGACATGGGGGCACCTACAGAGTGTTAAATGGCACTGCTTTTGCAAAGCCTGTGGGTAATGTGGGCAGAATATACACTTACTGCGCTTTCCTGGTGTCCAGTTGGCAGCAAATTTTCTGGTGTGAGGCAGTGCTGAGTTGGTTTTTTTTTTTGTCTGCCGTTAAAACCATAGCGCAAAGGGGAGAGGAGAGACGTTCAGACCCCGCCAGTAAGATGAGAGGGAATGGAAGTAGAGTTTTTTAACCCAGAAGCTCTTGTGCTACTGCGGGTCAGGAGCAGGAGTGCTAGCAAACATGGAGGCATGAAATGTTCCTTTTTCAGAAGTGACAGAAAATTCAGATGTGTCTGAGTCCCCCGAGAACCACTTCAGTCAAACAGGAGACGCACAGAATGTGAAAACCCCAAACCCCAGCCTGCAGTGTTTTTGTCTTAAAGTTCATCACAGGCCCGTTCTTTTGAATGATATGAATTACTTCCTGATCTGTGGTCTCTAAGATTTAAAAAAAAAAAAAAAAATTGCCAGTCAAAGGAGGAAATCGAGCATAAAGTGTTTGTCAGCTGGTTATGGTACCCTTGACATAGCAAAACTTTCCATAGCACAAAAAAAAAAGAAAACAAAAATCTGCTGCGCGCACTCATGAGTGCTGGGATCAGCAACTCGCAGCCGTGCCCGGTCAGAGGAGCCGACTTAGGCGCGGGCAACCTGCAGAGACCTCGCGATCCCTCGGAAGCGTGCGGCCGCGGGAGGCCAGCGTAGGAGAAACGGGAAGATTTGGCTGGAAAGCCCTGCCTGCAGTAGCTCTCTACAGAAGTGCGCATCTAGCTGCAACGGGCCTGGGGTAGGAAGCGTGCAGCCAGGCTGCGATTTCATGCAGGGAAAAGGGGAGGGGGGAGGGGTGAGTGCTGTCCTTCTGGAAGCAGCGTCTCACGCCCTGCTCCGGGCGCGAGACGCTGCTTTGCAAAATGCTCGCAGCATTCAGGCACAGGGCCTGAATGCTGCGAGCATTTGGCAAAACTGGATTTCTTGCCTGGTGAGAAGGTGCTTTAACATGTTGCTACAAGACAGTACTGGAGAAAGCAGCCTGTGGCCCTCCGAGGTTACTGCTTTACCATTACTTAAAGCTCCCATTTCAAATGGCTGGGAGAGAGCTAGGTAGGTGTATGCTTTACTATGTCACTAATTTGTCAACATAACGTTTAGCTTCTCAGAATATGTAGAAACAGCACTCCCCAAACAAATTGTCGATTACCTTTTTATTGGGCTAGCTTAGTATATTTGTGACTAGCTTTTTGAGAGCTCTGCGCCCTTCAGCAGGTCAAGGCAGAATGAACTTAAGACAGGGAAACGTCATCCTCGGCTCGTCTTGCACTGAACTGATGAAGGAAGCCTAGCTCTTGAAAGCTAAGTCGCAAACGTATTAAGCCAGACCAGTGGAAATCATGATGGGGCCATCATGCGAGCAGGACGTTTGCTTAAAGCTTCGGTGAAGACCTTCTTTCCTGTATCCCTGATAACTGCTTCAGGGTTCCAAAAAAGTGAACAGCAACCCCCCTAAGCCATTGTGCAGGGCGTTGGTCTTGTCGGTTAACCAGACCATGCAGAGAGAGAGATGATATGGAAGAACGGTAGGAGAATTGGGAAAAGTCCCACTGTCGTGAGCGCCGGTTAAAGAATAGAAAAAGCCTGAAAGGTTGCACAAGTTTATAGCGGTAAGACAGGATTTACAAAATCAGAATCACCAAAATGACATACAAATTGTGGGGTTTCACTGAAAATAAAGTGGAAGGAGCAAATCCTTACACTTTTTTTTTTTTTTTTTTTTCCTTTCCTGGAGTGTGTGCCAAAGAAATCTTCAGTTTGCCTGCTCAAGACCAGCAGAATTAAACTCTGCACGGAGCGCGTCGTGCACTAGGTCCTGCTTCTGCCAATCAGTTATAAGAAGTCGTGACCCCCGCCCCGGCCTAGCTGAAGCCGGGGATACCGCGAAGATAGCGTTCAAAACACGTGAGGCTTCAAGAGGGGCCTCGTGGTCTGGCCTGATTTGGAGGGCTCTGGAAGTGGGATCTGCTGTCCTGACCAGGCTGAGAGCTCGGGCTCATGGCAGGCACCAGCAGCCCAGCACCGGTTCCAAAGTGAGCTGAGCGAGAGAGAGAAGCGGAAACCCCAAGTTCTTAATTTCCAAGCCTTTTCAGCAGAACTTCAGTGCTAGTGAAGGAGAGAGTTGATCCTAAACCGAGGGGGGGGGGGGTTTGTTACTGCCAAAATGCAAGGGTTTTGTTTTGTTTTTTTTGCTTGTCTTGTTTAGGAAGTTCGGGCAGTGGAGAAATATATGGGAACTCGTGGTGAACTTGCGCAGGAATCCAAATGACTGAGGTTCTTTCATTGCTTTTTTTTTTTCTTCTTCTTTCTTCACCTCTGTGACTGGTAAAAGATAAGCACCTGAGATCCCCCCCCCCCCCCCCCCCCCCCCCCCCCCCCCCGAGGAGGCTGCGTGGAGACCGCGCTCCTCTGTTCTTCCTGCCCTCACCTCCCTGCCGCGATTCCTTTCGGTCTTTGATCGGTGTGTGAGTTTATTATTTTTTTCGCTGTAGGGGGAAGGAAGGATGTTTTGTTTCTGCAAGATCTCGGGGCTGGAACTTCCTTTTTCATTTCTGGTTTCCCCCCCCACCTTGTTTAGGGAAGAGCATGAGTCAGCTTTTGAGGGAACTATTAGTAAGCAGTTATATAAAAAGTGGCCCTGAATGGTTCTCCCTCTCCGGTTTACGTTACAGGGAAGACAGATTTCAAGGCCATTTCCCTGGGTAGAAAGCGTGTGGTTTTTAAGCGCTGTAAATAGGGTCGCTAGAACGCCCTCCGCCCACCCTGAGAGGCAGCCTTTTCAGATCTAGGCAAAGCACGCAGGGTCTTCTGTACCAGTCCGGTCGGTTTGGCTTCCTCAGGTTGCCTTTTAGATCATAATACATAAAACAAGAAAACCTAAATGCTTGCAAAAGATTTACGATTGCGACACGAGACTATAAACTTAATCTTTATTAGCTGCTGATCAAGCTGGGCCTTTTTTTTTTTTTTTTGCAATGGATAGATTTCTGCTGCAGATGCCTGTTGTCTCTGGGCAAATGAGTAAAAGCTCTCTTGATGTTGATGAAAAAGCATTTGTCCATATTAGTTCTGCAAAAAAAAAAGTCCATTTTCTCCTGAATTTGTTGGCTGGATTAAGGTTTTGTGTTTTTTTTCTCCAACGGTTCCTAAGACTAGGAGGAACAAGGCTGGGGTGTCCCTTGAGTCCTTTGTACAATCAATTAGAAACTTTTATGCTAATAGAGCCCTTTTCCTCCCATCTCCTCAAACTTCAGCTTTATCTGTCTTTGAGATCCTAAAAGACTATAGTTCAGTCAGGTTATATGTAGGCCTAGTCAAAAAAAAAAAACCCGCGGGAGATCCGGCGCTCCGTGGTGAGCGCCCGCTCTCCCGACGCACGCCCAGGCCACTTTCCTGGGCACGCGATTCTCTATTTAAATTAGGGCCCGCACTAATAAGGAGGCTGTCAGCGGGTCTGACAACCGACGCTTAATTTTATCAGCATCCGTTGTCAAACCCGCTGACAGCTATGGGTTCGGAAAACGGACGCCGGCAAAGTTGAGCATCCATTTTTGTAACCTGCCGACCAGCAGGCAGATTTTTTTTTTTTTAAGACGTTTTTAAAATTTATTTTTGGGGCCTCCGACTTAATGTCGCTATGATTAAATTGGAGGGTGTACAGAAAAGCAGTTTTCTGCTTTTTCTGTACACTTATCTGGTACTGTCTCTGGTAAGGGCAGGCATTAATTTCTGAGAGTATTTTATTTTCAGTATCCTGGGCGACTAATAGGCGCATCAACATGCATTTAACATTAGTTTTCACGAGTTTGGATGTGCATTTTCAAGTATAAGGGGTAATAGACGCGTGTCGAAACCGCGTGGCCAAATGGGTGCTGAATCGGCCTGATAGTTAATTATCTTAAGGTGGAGCCTTTCCAAGTAGCAAATTCCCTATTCCTCCTTGCCTTTCAAGACTTAAGCCGGTAACCTCGGGTTTTAGATGTATGGCTATCCATTTTATGGGAAACTCTTGGGATATATTTTAGAGGAATTATACTGTGATTTAAGAATGATTTGTCTGGTGCAATATCTGTGTCCTCTATTGATTGCATATAAATGAAACTGCCCTGTTTGTTTGCACCTTTCCGCATTCAGTATTTCAAGAACCGCACGGATTAAACTCTGTACACTATAGCTTCCTCAGCAATAGAGGGGGGTCATGCATTGCCTAATCCTTACATTGCATTATTGGGTAGTGAGGCTCATCTGTGAGTCCTGATTCTGTTTTTGTCATTGGAAGTCTCTTGAGGCTGCCTTCTTTACCTCAAATTAAGCTATTTCCCATTCTTTTAACAGTTTGCCATTACAAGGGGCAGACTTCACTAGCTATTACTGTGGAACAATCCTGCAATCTCTGTTTGACAAACCTTTATAATATTGGAAGTAGCTGACTTTCAAGATATATTTGGCAAGTCTGCTCATTCGCTATTAACCCCTCTGAGAAATTTAGTTACCTGATAGGGGGGCTGCAGAAGGGTTTTGCTTAATCAGTGGATTAACAATGCCCTAACGCTTAGCTGGTGGCTGGACCCCCCCCTGCAGGAAAATAAATTTAATGGAACTTGTAGTCTGAAAAAAAAAAAAATTATAAAAGCAAAGTAATAGCTTCCATTTATCAAGACGTTATTGAGGCTGGCATTGATCCAGCCGTACCAGGTCGTCTTATCTAAGACTTGGAATGAAAAGCTGAGTCTAATGACTGAAGAGGCACCCTGCAGGTCTCTATGTTGTAAACGCTCTGCTTCACTGTACTCATGGCTGTCCCTTTTTCAGAAGTCTAATCCTGCACCTTGCGGTGAACGTTGGAGAGAATGGGGTTCCCTTGGCATGCGTGTTCCCACGTGTGCTGGGGCAATAGCCACAGACTCCAGGGTTTTCTTGTAACATAATGCTGCTTTGTGGTTCTCCGTTCCTTCCCTGCCTGGATGTAATTCTTGACTGGCTGGTTAACTGTTTTTATCCCTCCTAACTCAAAGAAGCTCATTTCCCAGACCCAGATACTTTTAGCGACTCTGTTTACTCTTCCTGCCTTCTGGAAATTTACTTCCAATGTTTGTTTTTGGTGTAAGCAGCTGCTCAATGGAAGAAACTGATGTTCATGTCATGTAGAGCTTGATAAGTTGTGGGCACAGCGCTCTTCCTTGGGGCATTAACACGTGGGTTGTCGTTCCTTTGTGTCTTCTCTGAATTTTTCTCTCTCGATTCCATGCCCCATCACAGGGCTGCTGCCTTTTCCTACACTAATCACCACCATCCCTTTTATCATACCCATCCCCCCCCCAAAAAAAAGGAAACTACAAAATAAATTGGCCATTCATGCATGATTTGATATGCAAATATGCTGCAGAATTTCAGAAACCTTGCCGCAGAATCTACCCCTAAGCCATTCCAGGAAACTAGGGCCTCTGTGTATTGCCTGCAGCTGGTTTGACCTCTCTTTCCAGATAGCCAAGCAGACTAACAAGGCAACCACCCTTCCCAGAATAAGAGCCAAATCTTAATTTAAATTTTTTTTTTCCAGAAATGCTTGTACTGGAGAAATCTACATGGGGGGGCGATAGAAAAAAACAAATGCATCTTCATCCACTAAAATCTGATCCTTTCATGTCGTTCTTTCATGCACCTGCAAACGGGGGAGGAGGGGAGCCAGCTTGCCCCAAGCTCCTGTGCTGCCCCCTTAAGCTCTTGCTGCCTGACCAAAGCAGATTTTCCCCAAGGACTGAAGGAAGCAACTGCCCTTCCCGTGCACAGCTCACCTCTTCTCTCTCTTCTTTTGTAGGTGATCGGCGTGCTAAGCAACGAATACATCCCCAAAGGGACACGGTTTGGGCCCTTGGTAGGCGAGATCTACACGGAAGAGACCGTTCCCAAAAATGCAAACCGAAAATATTTTTGGCGGGTGAGTAGGAAAAAGTCTTCTGCAGGTTGCAGTGCCTCTGAGTACAGGGGAAGAGGGCTGGGAAGCACTGGGGGTAAACGTTTGTTGCATGCCATATACAGAGAGCCCTCTCTGTCACCTCGGCACATCGCCATGTCCTTGTAGATGGGGAGGGGGGCTATACATTTTTGCATGTGGGCTCGGGCTCCGATTTCCACAAGTCATTGTAAAAGGAAACTCTCTTCCCAGAGTGATGCAAAGGAAGACGCAGTGCAAAGTTCTGAAAATTCGAGGGTCTTATTTTATCTTTTTCATTTTTTGTGTCAAATGCTCCTATGATGGGAGCACGAGAGGGATTTAGATGGCTTAGTGGACTGGCACAGATTTACCAGGTCTTTCATCTTTAGGTCATTGGTTAAAGTCTGGCAATGACTGTGTGGAACGTCCGGAGGATCTCTTCCTAGTTTCCAGCAGACAGGTGTCTCCAGCATGACCTTTCTGACACTAATGGGTCACTGTGCTGCTGGCTATCTCAAGAATGAGGCCAAAGTCAGAACCGGCATTGGAGCGGTGGCCTCCCCGTAGCAAAGCCGAGGCTCATTGCCAGGGCAGCAGGGGGTGAATCTTGCAGCACCGCTGCCCCTTGCTTTATCCGTCCTGGGGATAAGCGGAGGCCTTCGGATCCCAGTGTTGTCATTCTGGGACCATTTTTATAAGAGCAAGTCCCAGAGCAAGACTGCGCATGTTAAGCGTGGAAATCCCTTAAGAGGGGGGGATTTGGTGAAGGGGCTGAGGAAAACAGGGAGGTGCATTAATCTCCCCTTGAAAGCCCTAGAGTATTTTCGGAGGAAGTTGAAGACTGTTTTGGCCAAACTGGAGGCAGTTCTTGCTGCCGAGGAGGAATGATAGTGAGGTTTTAATACTTAATCCTTCCCTGCACATTCCTCTTGCCAGTCTCTTTTTTTTTTTTTTTTCCTTTTCTCTGCCTCGCCGTAGCATGACGCTTGGCGGCTAATCGTGGCTCGTCTTGTTATCGAGCGTCTGGGTGTGGCACTTCTCTTTCTTTCTGGGTTGTTCTTCTGCCCCTCTGACATCTCCGCTAGTCCAGCGATTTCTTCACTCGGGGTGCAGGCAGTGGTAAAATGGAAATATTCTGCCATCCTCTGGCAGGAAGTCTGCTTGTTTTGTTTTTTTTTTTTCTTTGTAGATTTGTTTGCAGGATTAATCTGATCCCTGAAGGGGAATAGAAATAGATTTTCTTCCATCCATCTTGGGACTGTAGTTACTACTCTAGTTTCCCTCCAGACAGTCTTGGATGTTCACTCATTTTGGGAATGTTTGTGTGCAATCCAAAAATAAATATCATGTTGCCTCTTGGTTTGGCCTCCCTTTCGAGAGAGACTCTTGAAATTAGGATTTTCCTGCTAAACCTGAGCGGAAACAAAGCAAATATGGGTAGCCCCCTTCCTGGTACAATTTTAAGCTGCCAGGATTGGGGGGAGGGGCCGCACTAGATTACAGGGATTAATCCTGATCCTCCAGTGGGGGGGGGAGAAGGATTACCTTCAGGGCCCAACGCGTTTTGGTGCTGCAGCACCAAGGAGACTCTTGATACGAGAGAGTGGTTTTCCAAAAAGTAAGTCTTAACTAAAAGAATTCAGATGAGACAGTGGCAATTGGGTGTTGCCTTTCGGTATTTAAATTACAAAAGCAGGCGCAGATTTCACAAGGGGGTTGCTAATTCTTACTCCTGGGATCTCCTCACGCCTTTTCCTGGGGTGTACGGACTCCTGACTCCCAAGGATCCTTTCTGGTACCTGATTCTACCAATGCTTGAATCTTTCTCCTCTCTCTCATTCTCATTTGGAGCAGCTCTCTCACCTTTTTTTTTTTTTCTCCTTTTCTTCTTTCCACACTGCTGGTCCACCTCTGGGCAGGCACCCGACGCTCGCTTCTCATTCCCCCTGTGAAGGCCTTTTGTTCACAATCAGAACTCGGATCAGGGTCGTTTTTTCCCCTCAGAATGGAGATACTATTCCCCCCATTGCTGGATCCCTCGGGAACAGCTGGGTTTATAGTAAAGTATCAGGAGCAGCAGCACCACTGGTACTCTGTGTGGCCCCTCCTAGAGGGAAGTGCCACAGCAAAAATGGTTCGGCCTGCTCGCTCCACTGACGACATCTTCCGCTGGGAGGAAGATAGACCTTAGTGAAGTGACCCTGGGCCCTTTTACGTGTGGTGGGCTGGAGTGTAGCACGTTACTAAGTGCTGCATTTGATTCGGGTGTTTTTAGGCTGGTGGTTGGTGTTGGACCACGTTAGAAATCCTAGGATGCGATTGCCCCCCCTCTGCCACTGGGCAGAAAAATTCCCTTTCTCTTCTTTCTTTCACTTAGCCGGCTGTCATTCAGTCATGATAGTTTTTGCCGCCTTCTTGCCCCACCCGCTGATGAATCTTTTGTGCACCCTCTCGGACGCCAGAAAATGCCACTCCAGGCCATCCTTTCTCGTAAGTGGCCATGTTTAGGTTCCTTCGCGTATTAACTCTCAGAACGTGTCTGGGTCCTCTTTAGGATATGCCGAGTTAGGTAAATCCTCAGAGGCCTCCTGCACGGCACTTTCACCCCTCTCTACAGTAATTCCTGTCCCAGTTGAGCCAGGATACTTAACGTAATTGGGGAAACTGTCCTCTTCAGAAAGAAAAGGGGTAGATCAGACTTGCAGAGGAATGGATGGAAGATGCTTTGTTCGGGGTTTTTTTGGGTTTTTTTTCCATGTGCTGGAACAGACCCCCCCCCCCCCCCCCCCTTGACTCTGCTGGCAGGGGCAAGAAACATCTGGCGCAGGAACCAAAAGAGTTTTTCATGCAAATGAGAGGGGTAGAAAAGGGCTGTGCGGCCTTTCAGCAAACCCCGAGAGTGTCGTCATTTCTGGTAAGCGTGCTGTGAGTCAGCGCGATCTTCAGGCCTGCCCGACACAGCGCATGGAAATCGGGTGAGGTGGAGAGCGGTCGGTTTCTTTCTGCGTGTGACCTGCCGCTCTCGCTCTGTGAAGCGTGCTGAGCACTGAAAAGTGTGTGTGTGTGCGCGCAGAAAAGGTGACTGGAAGGCTTCAGCAGGAGCTCCCTCGCAGAGTGGCCCGCAGTGGAAGCTGAAACCAGCACTGCAGCAGCCCAAGCCCCCCCCGGCTTCCTGGAAACCTGCAGGCCCAGAGTAGCCAAAGAAAGCTGAAAACTCCTCTCTCGCTCGCTTGCGCGCGCTCTCCCCCCACTCTGTCAGCTAGCAGCGAGTCTCAAGCCTTGCTCCAGTTTCTCATTACAAACCCACCGCAAAATCTCTCACAGGCTCCTTTGATGAAGCCACATGTGTTTCCCCTGCTCGATTTACAGGAAGTCTCTCTGAAAGGAAAGTGATTCTAATGTTTACGGCCCGCCTTGAAGAAAGAGTTCCTAGTTCTGTGTGCGCCCTGTGGTATTATTAATTATTTATTTTTTTTCCCTCCTGTGGATCATTCGTGAGGGATTGCGAGGAGGAAAAAGGCTTGCGGCGGAGTCTTTCTGATGCCTTTTCTGTCGTGGATGTGTCTCTTTAATAGCTGGGTGTTCGGACTCTTTGCAGGCGCTGGGCCGAGCAGCGAAGCATCACTTTTAGGCTTGCAGGCAAACTGTGACCCAGGCCACTGCCTGGTGCAGGAGTGAGGGCCACCCAGAGACGAGCGCAGAGCACAAGTAGGGATGTGAATCGTTTTTCTAATGAATTGAAATATCGTACGATATTTCTAAATTCGTTAGGAATCGGTTAAAAGAAAGAAACGATCAATTTTACCCCCGATTTTTCGTAAAAATCGTTTTTCGGGTTAGTGCGCGCTAACTCATGTTAGCGCGCACTAACAAAAAAAAGTTTATTTTTGTTACTTTTTGTTATTTTTTGCTATTTTTGTTAGCGCGCACTAACCCGAAAAACGATTTTTCACTAAAAAAAAAACAAAAAACTGGGAAATGCGGGAAATTGATTTTTTCCCGCGGCCAGACTATCCCGAAAGCGGGAACGATCGGGCACCCGATTCACATCCCCACAGAGCAGTTCTGGTACGTGGAAAAGGTGGGCCATAGCCATGCAGTAAAGCGAGGCATCCAGACGAGGCCCCCAGTCCCCCATCCTTATTCTGTGCACACTTCCATCGGTTCTCATTATTACACAAATTACAGGAAGGGTGCACTGGAGTGGACTCCCTGAACCTTAAGACAGCTGAAGCAGATGCCGCTCCGGCTCTTTCCGAGGCCTAAAGTTGGTGCCACACGCACGGACCGTGGGGGCGGGGTCCTCTGCCTCAGCCTCGTTACTTCGGCTCCTCTCTGTGGCTGGGCTTGCATTTCTCTGGAGCTGCGGTGGCCTGCTCTCGTGAAGGGCGGCCGTGCAGCTGGATCAGGTGCCGGGCACCGGCAGAGCGGGGAGCAGATTGCCGTGGGAGAGCACGCCTTCAGCTGCCACAGTACAACCGGCTTTGCTTCGATCAATGGGGAAGCCTTCTGAGTCACGGATAGGTGGGCCCTGGCCAATAGGAAACTTCCTAGACCATTACAGACAGAGCGGATTTTATTATAAAGAATGGATGGATAGATATAACAATTATTAATGCATGTATGCCTTTCGTTTTATTTTAGTAGGGGTGGTCCACCCCCCTCTTTTTCTCTCTCCTTCCCCCTCTCCAGAACTCGTCCATCTGCCTCGCTTTCAGGAAAATTAACACGCACAAAGAAATCCATGAAGAAAATCAGTTTCCTTTACTGTGAGGATGACTAATTATCTGCACTCACTCTCTCCTTTTTTTTCTGTTTTTATTCTTGATCCACATGTTGGCAAAACATGGGGTGGTGTTTCTTGACTAGCAGTCGATGAAGCTTGTCAGTGCACTAAGCAAGTATTATGCCTTCTGGCCAGCTGGTTACGTTTTTTGTGATTTTTATCGTCATCGTGATAGGTGACGTGCAGCTCTTTTGCTCCACGCAGTGCTTCCACAAAAAGGCTGCATTCCAAGTTTTTAAAAATTTTTTTAAATATAACTCCAGGACTGCAGCGGGGAAGTGATGTTTGTATACTCCCAGTGCTCTGGGCAGGGGGTGGTAGGAAACTGCCCAAAGGTGGTGTTTGGGGAGACTGAACTTGGCATGGTCAACCCTAGTGCACAGGTGACTCGATGGTGTCTGAGCAGGATCGGCACTTGGTGGGGCCTACGTGTCTCCCACTCCTTGCTTGGAGTGCAGGTCGGCACAGCTGCAGACAGTATGAGCTGAGCACTGGCTTTCATGAGAGCTTTTCTTTTACAGAGCTCTCCCCTCCCTATGGTGAGAGAGAATTAGGGAACATAACCCAGGGAGAACTTGCCTTACACGGCAGGGAGTCATTTCTCTGCGCACTACTGCGGGGGAAGGCTGACCTGCGCTCACCTAGGCCTCGCTATGATGTGCGTAACAGTGAAGCGCTGAACAAAACAGTCACCAGGACCAACCAGGTCTGCCGTTTTTTGCTTCCTGCTGTGATGCTGCAGACCCTGGTCGATCTGCCTTGTTCACCCTGGCCTTTCTTTTTGCCTCCATCTCTCCTGGGAGCTCTTTCCGTGCATTCATTGCCCGTTTTTCTCATGTTACCCCTGAGTCTCTCCTCTCTGAGAGCCTCATCATAAGGCCTCTTGTTTTAAAACTTGTTTTCTTTTTTACTGAAATAATTCTTCACTTCTGTGCATGCATTATACCTTTTTGATGTATTGAAATGTCTTGTCATATCCTCGTCTCGCTTCCAGTTAATACATAAGTTAGATGCTTTAAGCCTCATCTCACTGAGGGCTTCTGGCGATTTGTCTGAAAGCAGCTTACTACCTTTTTTTTTTTTTTTAATGCTTTTGTGTGACTTGACTGTTAAATCTTTTCTCCTTCTCTGCCTTTTTTCTTTCCTCCCTTTTTGCCCCAACACTAGATCTATTCCGGGGGGGAGTTCCACCACTTCATCGATGGTTTTGACGAGGACAGGAGCAACTGGATGCGTTACGTGAACCCAGCACGCTCTGCACAGGAGCAGAACTTGGCTGCCTGCCAGAACGGCCCAAGCATCTACTTCTACACCATCCAGCCCATCCCAGCCAAGCAGGAGCTGCTCGTTTGGTACTGCCGGGACTTTGCCGAGCGGCTCCACTGCCCCTCCACCGGGGAGCTGCCCCTTATGAGTCGAAGTAAGTGCCAGGTGCATTCTGAGGTGGCAACCCTTGGCATCTAACGACATAAACACACGTTGCCTCCTAGGTCACATCATTTAGGGGGGGAAGAAAAGTGCAATTAAAGGAAAAAAAAATAACTGCATAAAAAATAGTTCCTTATACCTACTGCAATGGAAAGAGCTTGTTCCAAGATTTTGGATGGCTTCTTTGTGATTGTAGGTTGGAGTCTGTCGTCTTTATCAGTTCAGCTCAGAGCTCTCTTTTCACGCAGCAGATTTGGTAGGCCACACGAGCATCCTCACTTTCAGGACGAACGTAAGCCCTTGCTTCCCTCCCTAGGCTTGCAGAGATCTCTGTTCGGGTTTCCCTGCATGGCTTCTAGCCCTCAAGTTGTTGAGAGAACAGCTTGCAGGTTTCCCAGCAGCCCTTTTAGTAGCCCTGCAGCCCAATTCGGCTCCTCGGGGACAGGATCGCCCACCTCTGTTAATAGATTGCCAACAAAGCTCTTATTTGGGCGTCCTGCATGCCACAGTACCCACCCGTGGTCTAAGGGACAAGACGCTGGACCCCAGACTCGAGCCCATTGCAACTAGTTTTGCCTTTACAGTGGGGAAAATCGGACGCACGGGCTCGTGGCCGAATCTGACTGGCCTTGGGTTCAACAGATGTGCCTGCATTGTGCAGCGCTAGCAGCTGAAAGTTGCAGATTTAGCTCTGAGGTTGTATAGTTTGCACAATTCTGGCTACGGTGACGGGGAGAGAGGAAGGGCAGGAAGTGGGGAGGGTGTGGGGGGGGGGGGGTGGAAGGAGGGTAGTTTGCACTGAATGAGTTGCGTGAAACTGTTTTTCCCTTTTATTGTGGCCTCTTGGTGCGTGCCTTCGCTTTCAGCTAAGCCACCTGCCGTCGTCCCTGCAGAAGAGAGAGAATTTCACATATTGAAGTAATTGTGTGTGTGTGTGATTGTGTGTGTGTGTGTGTGTGTGTGTGCGTCCATTATCAGGCCTCCGCCAACGAGATATAAAAGGCAAACTGCATTTAATGAAGAGGCAGGCACAGGAACCGCAAGTGCATGCTCCAGTAGAAAAGAGACCCCACCAAAGGGATGTTCTGTTCTTCAGAAGTTTATCTTCACTTCCTTTCTTCAGTAAAGCACAGTTATCTCTCCAATCTGCTTTACTAGATTTGCCTGTTGCTTCAACTTACTTGAAATGCTGCTTTTCTGATCTATTGTTTTTTAAATTTACTTTCACTCTGCGGGAGCAGAAACTTGCTGAAGTGAAAGATAGTACACAGGGGGGAGAGATTAAAGAATTGTATTCCCAACCCAAGGCTCGCAAATTTCCTTTCACTACTTGAGCTTTCTGTCATTTATTTTTATTACTACTCTACAGCACATGTCCAGACGCACTCTTTGCTGGACTCTGCTTTTGACTGAGAGATTTTTTCCTTAAAATAAAAAAAAAAAAAAGATTACAGGTTGACCTTGTTACAACAGAATCCATTCCCTCTTCAAACAGCAGCTGTTCAACAGGATTCCCTTTTTAAAATCAAGGTAAATGTTTTTGAACATTTCTGCCGTAGACTGCAGTCCTGTATAATTAAGGCAACTTCTACGGAAGAATTTAAGAAATAACCTTGACGCTTATCCACAGGGAGAACAATTTTCTGTAAAAGGACGTAGCGGGGTTAGCTGCTTGGCCCCAAATTAGGCTGATGCTGAGAGGCGAATGTAATGGATCCTAGAGGTGTGGTTAGGTTGGGGAAGTGAAACTACACACACATAGACTTTTTTTTTCATTTTTGCCAATTGCAGGCAGGTAGTTTACCTTCACACACACACTCACACTCTGCTGAGGGAGGAGGGGGCATTGCAGAACGTATAATTTTATTTCAAACGTCCTTCACCTGCTTTGGATGGCATCTTGGAATCCTACACTAGAAGCAGAGGCAGGTGGAAGAGGGGATGGGGGGTCTTACCTGCCAGGAGAAGGGAGAGAATCTTGCAAACCCGTGGGAGACCTGTTTCTTCCTGGCATGCATGCCCTGAATTCATGGATCCTGCCTCCCCCCGTGGCCTTTTGCTCACCACGAGCCCCACTAGTCTCTGTCTGGTTTGATGCTGAAGTTATGGAAAAGTAAAGAGAAAAAAATGCATTTAGTGCTGCTTATAGAAACAGGATTTTTTTTTTTTTTAAATATGTTGAAGGCCTTAGCTGATTTAGAAGACAAATTATTATTTACTAGATTAATATTTTCTCTGTTTTCAGTTTTGTTTCTTTTCAGTTTGCATTTTAAAGAACTTCTTTTTTTGGCCTACCTAAAATTTCTAGGCTGTTTTTTTTTGGTTTTTTTTCTTTCCACGAGTACAAGGGCCTGTCATTTTGAGATCGAAAAGTGTGAATCAGCAAAATTATCACATCTCCCAGGGTTTGCAGCACCATTTGAGTCTCAAAATGACTCTTTACCAACCCACAGCGCTTTCTCAAAATGAAGTACAAATGTTTTGTTTTTTTTTATTTTCCAGCTCAGCTTTCTGCAGAGTGCAGTAATCCCTGTCACTTTCGTACACTCAGCTGCTAGCTAAGATTAAAATGTAACGAGACAGACTTACAACGCGCTTTCTCCCTCATCCCCACCCGCCAGGCCGCCAGTAACTTTTATATCAGCCTTAAAATAAAAGTAGAAGATGCACTGAAGGCAAAAATGCATTTTGCTATCATTTTAAGGGGAAACAAAACAGACTTTGTGGGGGGAAAAGAAGGCCAACTGCCATCTACTTGAGGACGTGAGGAGTTGCAAGTAAATACTGGAGCCAGAAGGCATAGGTGCTTGTGGTAAGCCTTTGGCGGAAAACAACTCGAGGGAAATGAGTTTGTGTGTGTAAAAAAAAAAAAAAAAAAAAAAAAAAAGGTATTATATATTTCAGGTTTCAGCTAAGATGATGAAAAATACCACCAGACAAACAGCACTAAGGCACTGCAGACATAAGCCAAGCCCACCAGTATCGTGGCCTGCTCTGGGTTGTGTGTTCAGCCTTGCAGTATTCCCCATATTCTTGCTGTGATGGTGAGCCAATTGGACGCAGTGTATTTGTTTTTTCAGAAGGCGTTTGACAGAGTGCCCCATGAGAGACACTCCTGAGAGAATTTAAAAGTCACAGGACAGGAGGCAATGTCCTACAATAGACTGCAAGATAGGAAGCAGAGACTTAGGATTAAATAGTCAGTCTTCTCAGTGGAGAGAGGTAAACAATGGAGTGCCTCAGGGATCCATAATGCAACCTGTGCTTTTTAGGTATATTTATAAATGATCTGGAAAAGGGAATGAGTGAAGTGATCAGATTTGCAGAGGATACAAAATTATTTCGAGGAGTTAAATCTCAAGCAGATTATGAAATATTGCAGGAGGACCTTGGAAGACTGGTCAAAGTGATGCACATGGGGGGAAAAGTAACCCCCACAGTAGTTAATTGATGTTAGGTTCCATATTAGGCGTTACTACTCAGGAAAAAAAAAATCTGCATGTCATAGTGGGTAATACTTTGAAATCCTTAGTTCAGTGGCTGCACTGGTCAAAAAAGCAAACAATGTTATGAATTATTAGGAAAGAAATGGAGAATAAAATGGCAAATGTCATAATGTCTTTCTATCGCTCTGTGGTAAGGCTGCACTTGAGGAACTGTGTGCAGTTCTGCTCGCCGCATCTCAAAAAAGATATAGTTGTACAGAAAAGATACAGAGAAGGGTGACCAAAATGATAAAGGGCATGGAATGGTTCCCCTACGATAAAGGCATAAGAGGTTGGGTCTGATCAACCTGGAGAAAAGACAGCTGAGGGGGGGAGGTATGATAGAGGTCTATAAAATCATGAGTGGAATAAAATGGGTAAATGTAAATTGGTTATTTACTCTTTCAAAAAATACAAAGACTAGGGGACACTCCATGAGGTTAGTAAGTAGCACATTCAAAACAAATCAAAGAAAATTTTCACTCAAAACGCACAAGAAAGCTTTGAAACTTATTACTGGAGGATGTGGTTAAGGAAGTTAGCATAGCTGGGTTTAAAAAAGGTTTGGACAAATTCCTGGAGGGAGGAGTCAAACTTCTATTAACCAAGTATACTTAAGAAATAGCCACTGCTTATCATTGCGCAATAGCAGCATGGGATCTGCTTACTGTTTGGGGTCTTGCCAGGTACCTGTGACCTGCATTGGCCACTGTTGGAAACAGGATGCTGGGCTTAATGGAACCTTGGTCTGACCCAGTAAGGCAAGTTCTTATGATATGCAACACTCACTTGAAATAGTCTGTGGAGCACCTGTCAGGCATTCTGCAGCGCTGACTGGAGCTTCACAGCTAAAGTGAAAAGTAGAAAGATGTACAAGTAAAACTCCCCCCCCCCCCCCCATGCTTTTCGTATCTTTTCTTACCCCCTTCCTCCCCACTCTCCCCCACTGAGCTCAGTTAATACTGGTAGATCGATCCTCCACTAGATTTCTTTGCTATCGTCTTGGGGTATGTACCTAGCATCCTGGGTAATTTATAGTTAGTCAGCTTATATGAGGACTATGTTGTTCATGGGGGACATACCCTCTTTGTGTTTTGATGTAAGTGGTAAATAGCATTATTTTTAGAAGGCATTCTGAGTATTGCCGAAGAAAAGATTCTGGTGCCATCACATGATGGCCCGGGCTGTGGTACTCATATAGCACAATAGTCTCTCTTTTCCATGGGATTATAGGGCCATATTGCATGTTGGAAATTAATTTCGTAAAAACGTAGTGTGCAAGAAAAGGATTTTGGAGTCACGGTGAACAGGCTTAGTGTGCAGTGGTGGTCAAAAAAGCAAATAGAATGTTAGGAAGTTATTGGGAAAGAAATGGAAAATAAAATGGAGGATGTTATAATGCCTCTGTCTCGCTCAATGTTGCAACCACACCTTGATGATTCTCGTTGCCCCATCTCAAAAAAAAGATATAGTGGAACCAGAAAAGGTTGAAGAGAAGGGTGACAAAAACGGTAAAGGGATGGAACAGCTCCCGTATGAGAAAAGGCTAAAAAGGTTAGGGTTCTTCAGCTGAGGAGATCCAATAGAAGTCTATAAAATCATGAGCTGGTTGACATGGGTAAATAGAAAATGATTATTTAACTTTTCCAATTGTACTAGGACTAAGGGAGACTCCATGAAGCCAATAGGTAGAACTTTCAAAACAAATTGGAGAACGTATTTAGTTTTTTCACTTGGCACACCATTAAATTGTGGAATTTGTTGCTAGAGGATGTGGTGAAAGCAGTTAGTGTAGCTGGGTTTTAAAAGGGTCTAGACATTTTCCTGGAGGAAAAAATCCATAAACCATTATTAGATATATTGATTTGGGGAAGCTGCTGCTTATCCCTTGTGAGCAAGGATTAGATTTGTTCTTTAGGATCCTGGCAGGTACTTGTGACCTGGGTTGGCCACTGTTGGAGACAGGATGTTGAGCTTGACAACCCTCCATCTGCCCTATGTGGCATTTATATTCTTGAGAACATTACACTTTATGTATTTAGAGTTAATGTGGTAGTGCTGATTTAGCCAGAGACTTTTATTGTGGTGTTTATCTTGCACATTTTACATTGGCGAAATGAATGTACATATCATTGCACACAACCATGTGCAGGACAACCGACACAAAACAAATGTACAGAGACAGTGGGAGTGTACCTCTAAAGATTAACATTCTAAGCGGAAAGCATGCCGCAGAAACTATCTGTGGACAAAAACATGAAACAGTTTTGTGCTGTGTGTGTATGTATCTGTGGTACATATGCATAGACGAATGCCTTGAAAGGCGCACCAGAACCTCTCTCAATTACCCTTATTCACACAGCAGCTAACCAGGTCTCCAAGACAAAATGGTCAACACGCATTTCACCCATGCTTTCGTCCTATCTGGCCATCATACAAGCAGGGATCGATATTTAAATAACCTTACCTGGATATCCAATGGAACGCAGCCAGAGAGGTATTGTACTGAATATACCCAGTTAAAGCTTACCCGGGTAACTACAGGGCAGGCATTTTCTGAGCAGACTCACGGGCCGATTCAGCAAAACACGGGAGAGCGGACGAACGCCCGCTCTCCCGGCGTGCACACCGGTGGAAGCCGGCGTCCCTAGCGGCAGCTGTCAGTGGGTTTGACAGCCGACGCTCAATTTTGCCTGCATTGGTTCTCGAGCCTGCTTGACAGCCACGGGTTCGGAAACCGGACTCCGGCAAAATTGAGCATCCGGTTTTCGGCCCAACAGCTGCCCAATTAAAATTTTTTTTTTTTTTTTACTTTTTACACCCTTCGGGACCTCCGACTTAATATCGCTATGATATTAAGTCGGAGGGTGCACAGAAAAGCAGTTTTTCTGCTTTTCTGTGCACTTTCCCGGTGCCAGCAGAAACTAGTGCCTACCTTTGGGTAGGCGCTAATTTCTTAGAGTAAAATGTGCGGCTTGGCTGCACATTTTACTTACTGTATCCCGCGCGCATACCTACCTAATAGGGCCATCAACATGCATTTGCATTTTGAGGGCGCTATTAGGTGCCGCGGGTTGGACGCATGTTTTCTGCCCCTTACTGAATAAGGGGTAAGGGAAAACGTGCGTCCAAGGGCAGGTTAACAGTGCGCTCCGTCGGAGCGCAATGTACTGTATCGGCCTGTCAGATATTTTCAATCAGCTAATGCTGCATATCGGTATTCGGCAGCTAAAATTTAACCAGTCCCCCTGGAATGGCTCTCTTTATCCAGGTAATTAGTTACTGAGAGGAAATGTAGATATCTGGGGTTCTGTCTGGGTAACTTAATTACCTGGGCAAACCCTTTGAATATCGAACCTCACAAAAGTAATGGGAGAGAGAAATCATTGGGCCCCATCTTGTCTGACCATTTTCCCTACCTCCAGTACTTCAGACCCTACGTCATTTCGTGCGTCTTCCTAGCTCGTCCCATGGTTCTTAGGAGTCCATTACCATTCTCACAGCATAGGTAAAATTAGTGTTGAGTATCTTTCTTTTTTCCACTGAAGATGCTGTTTATCAATACTCGAACAAAGGTTATTTGCACCTTCTGGGATTTGTAATAGGCTTGGTGTGCTTCCATATGTTTTCTATTTATCTGTCACCATTGTACATCTCTCTGGCACAAGAAAGCCATGAACCAAAAGAGGTTTGCAAGGATAATGGCTGATGTGCAAATCATGTAGAACTGACAGGCCTGGATTTGAGTATAATCCTTCATGGCTGAGTCGTCTTAAGACTGCATTGAGCTCTTGGGAGAAGAAAGCATGATGCGGAACCCTTAGTGATTTTGGACAGAACATTTTGTCTCTCGAGTTTGGATGCTGGCTTGTGAAAAGAAGGCATAGTGAGTCATGTGTATTCCATCTCCTACCTAGCCCCTTTAATTATACGACCTTACTGCAGTAGATTCTCTGCTAGATCTGATATAATGCATCTACGCTTATGATTTTTAACAAAAAAAACCCAACCCTTTTTTATTTTCTTTTAAATTATTTATTTGAATTTCTTAGCTGAAAGACCTGCCAAAGCTGCCTGTCAGCCATCGGCTAGCAGAAAGTCAGCTATATGCATCCAAATGCTGTGTAAAGGTTGTTGCTATCCCAGTGATGGGTAATATGAAGCCTGGAACAGGTCTTCTCGGAGCCTCCTCTGCAGGAGGAAATCTTAAGCTTTGCAAATTAGCACGGCGAGTTGGAAATGTCTCCAGATTTCACTTTCTTTCACGTCTAATGCATACACCCCCACGTAAATTATACACAGCAAGGATCCATTCTTTCAGACTGGTATCAAGGAAAGGCTTGGGCATCCGGGAAACCCAGCTGAGAAGAGCTGAAAAAGTACAGTTGTCATGGACATAATTTGGCCTTGATAGGCTTAACCTCATTTCACCTTAGTACACAGACGACGCTGTATGAAAAAGAAGCAAAGGGAATGGCTTAGCACAAGTGAACAGGCCATGTCCATTTTTTTTCCTTTAATGATATTGAGCCTAATTTATCTCCTGAGCACAGAATTGGAGAAACAATTCCCTTAATAGTTTGGGTTTACTGTTTTTTGCCCCTAAATTTAAATGCTTTGTTTGTTTGTTTTAAGAGCATGAAATCCAGTATTCCTAGCAGTGATTTGCATTGTATGTATCTGTGGCATTTATCTCCACTCTGTTTTGTTTTAAATTCCAGCACAGAGCTGCATTATTAATCCAAAACAAGAGAGTACTGAGCCCCGTCAAAAAAGCCTTCCAAAGAGAGAGCACAGTGTGAAGGAGATTCTGAAGCCTTCCACCAACCAACCCAAAGCCCTGCTCAACATTTCGCCTGCCACGCCAGAAAAAGACTTGGAGAACTTGAGGAGAAACTGCAGCCCTGACAGGCCTTTCTTTCCTCGGGTCATCTACCCCATCCGCCCTCATGTTCCAGAAGACTACCTGAAGGCTCCGGTGGCCTATGGGATGGAAAGGCCCAGTTATCTGACTCACTCCCCCATCCAGTCCATCACCACACCCAGCCCTTCGGCAAGGAGTAGTCCAGACCAAAGCTTCAAAAGTTCAAGTCCTCACAGCAGCCCGGGGGCTACCCTATCGCCTCTAAACATTTCTCGGGAACGGAGAGAATCCTATCCATACCTGAATGGACTGTATAGCACGGAAGGGATCAAGCCTTATCCTGGATATGCACCATCTAATAGCCACTTTTCTCCTGCATTGTTAGCGTCCTACAACCCCCAGTACTCCAAGTTCCTACTACCTCCATACAGCATGGGCTGCAACGGCTTGAGCGCTCTGAACAATATCAACGGCATTAGCAATTTCAGCTTCCTGCCAAGAGTGCACCCTCTGTATAACAACCTGCTGAGCGGCGGGAGCCTCTCCCACCACATGCTGAGCCAGACCGCCCTTCCAGGTGTGCTGGTTCCCGAAGGAGCCCGCAGCTCGTTGCAGCCTGAGCAACCCAGGGATCTGCTCATCCCAGCACCCACCAGTGCCTTCTCCATCACAGGTGCGGCAGCCAGCATGAAAAATCAGCCCAGCAGCCCCATCAATGGCTCTCCCACCGCTGGCACAGCAGCCACTTCGGAACACATAGTGCAACCCAAAGCTACCTCAGCGGTGCTGGCCAGCAGCAGTGAAGAAGCCATGAATCTCATGAAGAGTAAGAGAAGCATGACGGGTTACAAGACCCTTCCATATCCACTGAAGAAGCAGAATGGGAAGATTAAGTATGAGTGCAATGTCTGCGCCAAGACCTTTGGGCAGCTCTCAAACTTAAAGGTAAGGATTTAATAGGGGATGAGTTTCTGAACTATAGGGCGAGAGACTATAGCTTGGCCTCAGCTCCGATCCTCCTTTTGACATTGTTTCATTATTTTTGGCCCCAGCAAAAGGAACAAAGCTCTACTTTAAGACTCTAGCACCATGAGTCTTTAATCGCTACCTATCTTGAGCTGCCTTTTTTTTCCCCTCCTATTTTATAATCCCTTCAACCCAGTCCAGCCACTTCGGTGATCAGTCCTTGGCCAGGGTTCTCCTCCTAGAACCTGATCCAGCCAGCACGGTCACTGCTGAGTGATGGCAAAGACTTCCTCCATCTTCTGGGCCTTGGTCCCAGGAATCCACACGGCAGGGCAGAGCAGATCTTTATTTATCCTTTCTAACAGAGTAACACCCCACATTGCTTTTATGTGGTAGATTTTAGTGAATGAGACATCCAGTAACGTTTAGAAATCAGTAAATGGTAGAAAGCCTTGTGGTAAGGAGAGTGATGCTTTTTGAAGATCCCGGAGGCAAAGGATTGTAGGCAAGAAGGCACTTGTGTTCTGGGAAGGTTGTGCCCCTTCGAAGAGGCCAGGCTGAGGCAATAGTCTGCAGTAAGTGAGCATTTTATCGGTTCTTTGGAAACTGTAGTAAACATGTTTGTTGTTTTCAGGTCCATCTAAGAGTACATAGTGGAGAACGGCCATTCAAATGTGAGACTTGCAACAAAGGATTTACCCAGTTGGCACATCTACAGAAACATTACCTGGTACACACGGGAGAGAAGCCCCATGAATGCCAGGTACGCTAAATACCAACAGAATGTGTGGTCCGAGCAGTCCAAAACTTGAGTTCTTGACATCCTAATTGTTCCTCTTCGTAGTTTGCTGAGAGACCACCATTCCGCTGCGTGGCAAAGCAGACAACTTAGCTAGTCAGATAAACTGTCCTGAGTATTCAGCTGAGTGTTGCCAATCTTAGGTGCGCTGGAGAATATAGCCAGATACGTCTATCTGGCTAACTTTAGGACTCTTTTTTCCAGCACAACTAGACTTAGCCCAATAAGTCGTCCGGCTGATTTTAACTCCACCTGGAATGCCTTCATCTTATCTGGCTAAATAGTTAAGTTGGAGGCAGTCAGAGCAGCGGGAAATTTAAAACCATTGGTTTGTCCAGCTAAGTCCCAAGCATAACCAGACAAATGGTCTGAATGTTGACCCCTTTTTATTCTTATATCTGATTGTCACACCTATGCAATTAGCAACAAATACATGTTGCAGGCCTACTGTAAAATTTTGTTTACATATCTTAATTGCTACTATACATGTCATTTAGGTGTTTTAATTTGGAGAGGCTCAGCCATATTACTCAAATTCTCCATTGTCCTTTGACATTGTGTCCCTCGCCTTGGACAACAAGATCCATTGTGTATGGTCCCATGCTGTTCTCGCATCCCCCGCCCAGCTGCAGAATGTAGTTCCGCTTAGAGATGCTTTCAGGGTGCTTCATTACCACCATAAGAGCCCTAATCATTCCCCACTCACTCAAGGGGTCAGCAGTAGACTTGGCCCATGAGGCTGGAGTCTGAGACAGGAATCAAACCCATGTGTCTCAGACAGTGGCACTGACCCACTAGCCATTGGGCTGTCAGGTTGCTACATACAGAGAAAGGGATCATAGTGTGAACCTTAAGAAGATCCTATGGGGGCAAAAAGTTCCTGAATACTGACTAAAATGAGAAGTGGTGGTGATAGGTTTCCTAAAACTACATTTTTATTTCTTATTTACAACATGGTGGCGGGTATGTAGGGAGAGAGGAGTGCGTATGTAACATCTGCCACATCATCAAGATCTCAAGTTCTGGAACTTGACATTGCTTCCATTCTGCCATGTAAAAGTCCTGTCAGGGGTTAGGGCGGCCTTCTGATGAACAGACGCAGAAGAAGATGCTCTTGCATCCTTTGCGGTATCTTTTTTTGCTCTCTTCTCACCGTTTTCTCTCTCCATTCCCTTCAAAACTAGGTTTGCCATAAACGATTCAGCAGCACCAGCAACCTAAAGACTCACCTGCGACTGCACTCTGGAGAAAAGCCATACCAGTGTAAACTGTGCCCAGCAAAATTCACCCAGTTTGTGCATCTCAAGCTCCACAAGCGCCTCCACACGCGGGAACGCCCCCACAAATGTATCCACTGCCACAAGAGCTACATTCACCTCTGCAGCCTCAAGGTTCACCTCAAGGGCAATTGCCCTGTAGCCCCAGCCTCCGGCCTGCACACGGAAGACCTGAACCGCATCAACGAGGAGATTGAGAAGTTTGACATCAGTGACAGTGCGGACAGGCTGGAAGACATGGAGGGCAATATTGACATGTCAGGTGTGGTGGAAAAAGAAATCCATGCCATTCTCAGGAGAGAGGTGGAAGGAGCCGGTCTGAAAGCATCCTTGCAGAAGAATATGGGAGCGGGGCTTCTCTCAGGATGTGGCTTTTATAACCTGCTAGACCCATCAGTTCCCAAGTTGCCTCACAGTCACCCGTTACCTCTGTTACCCACAAAGGTCAAGCAAGAAATGGTGGAGTCAATGGACCTTTAATGACTTTTTTTCAGGGAAACAAAAAAAAGCACATTTTATTTATGACTTGGGGAGTCTGAGTTGCTGTGGCATTGTTTGTACTGAGTGTGGATGCCACTAAATTATCATGACCCTCAGTGGGTTACGCTTAACTCCTCTCCCGTTTTAAAGAAGGAACCCCAAAAACTGACTGACTGCATTCTCAGGGCATGGAAAGAGGCACAGGATATTTATTGCCTACTTACTTCTTGTTATTGTTATTATAAGACAATCTATTCATAATTATTTTTTCAATAATAGTACTTCATAATTTATTATGCAATTTATCATTCAGAAAGCAATAATCAGAAAATAATGTTTACAATGACTGGAAGATTCATTGTAATTTGGATTAAGTGTTTCTACTGTTTTTTTTTTTTGTTTTTGTTTGTATGTGGCCACGTGTTGTAGATATTTCTGCAGATCTATCTTAAGTTAAAGAGAACCTAAAACTGGGGAGATAGAAGGGAGGGCTACTTCAGTTTAAAAAAAGAAAAAGTTTACATATCAGTGTCTATAACATCAAGGGTTTTCATGTTGCCAAAAGTGGACATTTGGATATGTTGACTCCTGGGTTCATTTGCTTCACAATATTGTTGTTTGTATGTTGGCTTGTTTGTGTGTTTTTGTGTTTTTTTTAATTCTAGTGTTTTTTTAGGAGGTAGGTGTGATAAATGACCCAGTATTGACTTGAGTAGCAAGAACGGAAGATAGGGATGGATGCCAAGGAGCCAGATAGCTGCAACACTTTCTATCCCTAAAAACATCCAGGTAGCAAATACCTAGCCTGCAACCTTTCTGTTTTTCTTATGAATCTCTTATTTATGAACCTAGCAGAGGGTGACTTCAAGTTATTGAATATGAGTCAGTTAATGAGGCCATCAAGTTAAAAATGTGAAGATTAAAAACTCCTTGCGTAGGGTGGAAGATTGTGCCAGAAGGTCATCTTGCTGGCTGAAGGTGAGGGCCTGCTCTTACAATAACAACCCCCCCCCCCCTTCCCATGGTGCCTAGCACAAGCAATGGGTGGTAATTCCGGATCAAACCAGGCTTCACAGACTTTATTTGTTCTGTGACAAACTCATGAAAGTGAGTGGCATGACTTTCACAGGACTCATTTTGCTCAAACATTCCACCAATTGTATTTATTTCCCAGTACTCTTCCAGTGTTTTCACCCAGCAAACACAAGGGCCCACTGTCCTAAACATTTTTCCTTTAGAGACATGGGGCAGATTTTCAAAGGCCTACGCGTCGCCGGGCCTATTTTAAAAAGGCCCGGCGACGCGTGTAAAGCCCCAGGAAGCGTGTAAGTCCCGGGGCTTGCAAAATGGGGAGGGGTCAGGGCGGGGGCAGGCTCCCGGCACAGCAGCCATATTTGCCGCTGTGCTGGGGATCGCGTGCCGGCTGTTGGCCAGTGGGCGCAACTTGTGCCTGCCCAGAGGCAGGCGCAAAAGGTAAGACAAAGGTCAGGGGGGGGGTGGTTAGAGTAGGGCTATATAGGGGGAAGGTTAGGTTAGGGAGAAGGGAAGTTGCCCGCGCGCATGTTATAAAATCTACCCCAAAATGAGATCCCTTAATGCATTTATTGAAACAATGGGACATTTGTAGTGCAGTCACCATTGATTTCCTAGGGACAAATTTCTACAAACCAATGCCTGACCCTTCAAATTTAATTATTTTTAAGATTTATCCCCTCCCTTCCCCGTACCCAGAAGCTGAACAAGTCATAGCTGCTGTACCACAGCACTTTGGCTGGTATAAGCCGCACCCATACACTTTTTTATATACATCTGGAATGTTATCAGCAGAGCAAAAAGAAGGGATCATTTAAAAAAATAACAAACTCCATATCAGGTCTTTTTATTAACTATAGTACAACTCAAAACTTTAAAAGACGTAGACTACATCGACTGCAGACAGCAATTTTCATAATTTGAAGTCTTCAAGATCCCGTATTAAATACAGAAATCTCCATAAGAAAACTATTTTATATGAATTTTAGGCCTGAAAGTCACCCGGTTCTGTTTCTAGAGAAGCCTATCGAGCTTATCGGCAGGTGCAATTGTGATATTCCTGTCTGGAGAGTGCTTAATGCCCACTTCTCATTCTTGGTAAGGGCCTTCTTTAGGACTCCCTTTCAGACAGCTTTAGAAGTAACTAATTCTGGATCCTCTGGGCCAGGTACCATTCATAAGGAAGAACAGGTTTTATTTACAAAAAAAAGAAAAGTTTAATTTTAAGTAATCTCAAAACCTTTGAAATGGTGTAGCTGAATTTTAAATTGATCAAACTGAGTCTTTGGGACAAATGATAGACCTTTCTTTAGTACATCAATCTCAAAAATGATGAATTTCATGTACACAAGTTAGCGACAGAGGATTTCATTCCATCTGGGAGCGTGTCTGTGGCCAAAACTGATACTGCTATGCATGACCCTTGCAGCCACCTTGATTCCTCGTAGGACGCGTATTCTAAACCGTCCCATAAAACGTTTTGATGCATGAAGGAAAGCACAGCCCCGTGCATGCATTTATAATCCCTTATCCTAGGTTGTACGTACAAATTATTATGTTTACGATGGAGGAATAGTGAGCCAGCGTTTTGCTTTAGAAACGTGTCTTAAGATGAGCCCTGCTGTTCGGCAGGGTCTTCGCTGTAACTGAAGGCGAACCCGCTGCGTTTCATTCCTTACGCATCAAGTTGAAAGGATAATGAGAGTGAACCATGAAGCACGTTCCCTGCTAGATAATAACCTCCCCTTCCCCACTATCCTACTGCTACCCGCAGCCCATGAAGGATAGGACCCAGCTTAGGATGTAAGTGAAGATGTTTGCTGCCTTGGTCTCTCTTTGGAAAAGAGGTTTGAGGGGGGGTGGAGGGTCGCTCAGCAAAGGAGTCCGTTCTGCCATTTGACATAAGAAATGAATACTACTTAACCCTGCACTGCTTTACTTTTAATAGGTTTTAGGTGGTTTGGGAGGAGGAATGTTTCCCCTCTGTGAAATTCATATTTTCCCCCTCAGTATTTGTTTGTATTTTTTTTTTGTGGTTTTATTTAAAAAAAAAAAAATATATGGAAAGGGCATTGCAAAAAAAAAAAAAAAAAAAGTTGTTTGACAACATTTTACCTCATTGCGTGTGTCCGGTGGTTCAGGGAACAAAGGAGGGGGGAAAAAAAACACAGTTTTACCTAAAACGTTTTCAACTTCAGAGATGAAACCAAAGGTGCACAGGAAGAAGTATACCAAGGTTCCCATGCAAGTCCTTTCACTTTTAATATTTTGCTAAGCCGAGAGACCTTCCGTGGTCATTCGCAGTGACTTGCAGGATCATATATGCTCCACACTTTTTTTTTTTTTCCCTGTAGAAACAAAATGGGAAGGTGTATCTGATCTTGTCATGCGGAGTACAAGCCATGAGACTGATGCCCATACAGGATGCAGAAGCCTGGTTTAAAATTTAAAATATACACTGTTTGCAGGGACACTTGTATGGATATGAAGTATGTATTGCATATGAGTTATCATAAGGATGACCTTTTTTAATGTAGCAAGGATTCACTTTTTAGTATTTAATGGACAACCTTTGTGGTAAAGTGATAGAGGGCTCCATTGTCCAGTCAGGTGGGAAGTACAATAACGTTTTGGGTTTGGTTTTTTTTTTTTTTAGACCCAAGTAATTTTGCAGCCATCCTATCCTGCACAGGAGCCACCCTCCCACCAGCCGTGCAGGTTAAGGAGCAGCAGTGTCGCTTCATTCTTGCCCCTTTGTCGGAGAATGATTTGATGCTAAGTCTTCCTGCTGCTGTCCAGTGGCTGAGGTTTTAGCCTGGTGGGAGGGAGGTTGCCAAAGACGCCTCTCTTCCAGGGCAGTGTTGCTGAAGCCGGTCCCAAGGCATGATGCACGCTCGCTCGCCTGGTTGGACAATGCTTGATGTTGCTCTAGAACCTGCCCCCTGACCTGACAGTAAACCAAAGCATCACTAGTCTGCCACTGGACGCGCACATCCTCTTCCTGGTTTTTTTTTTTTTTTGCCTGTACTGCTTTCTTATTGGATAGATATTTTTACAGGGTTTTTGTAAGCATCAGCTTTAAAAGGGAAAAAAAAATGATAAGTTTTTGTTTCTCAACAGGTCTGTCTTCATGAATTTTTCATGTGAATGTAGCAAACATTGTGGGGGTTTTTTTTCCTCGTGTTCTCATAGAAAGAGAAACTCTGACCAAAGTTACCAGGCTTTTTACTCTTTTGCTAGAACAAACTGTTATCTTATGTTTACATACTGGTTTACAATTGTTATTTATGTGCGAATTGTCAAAGTGTACATTAAATGTTCTTTGCTTTACAAATGATTCTGATGTCCCTAGCCTGTGATGAACTGTTGTATAAAAAAAAGATTAGCGGTGGCCTGCAGAACCCACGGGAGTTGTGTGTAGGCTGGGGGGGGGGGGGGGGGAGGTGGGAAAATAATTGTATGGGCCTGCTGGCTTATCTTGCTTGCACAGCCTGGGTGGGGTGACTGACCTCTAGTCTCCATGCTGGGTTTGGTGAAAGGAAATCTTGGTGGGGGCAGTGACTCTTGGTTTGGAGTTCAGGTAGCTCCAGCCCTTGGCTTTAACAAAGAGGCCCTGGGGCCCTGTGAAGTGTGAGATAGCATTGCATAACCATGCCTCAAAACTGGTCCATCACCCCTCAAACAAGCCATGAGGTGCTTACCAATACCAGGGTTAAGAACCAGCATCCTGTTTCCAACAGTGGCCAATCCAGGCTACAGGTACCTGGCAAGTACCCAAAACTAAGTATATCCCACACCAATGATGCCAGTAATAGCAGTGGCTATTTTCTAAGTCAACTTGATTAATAGCAGGTAATGGACTTCTCCTCCAAGAACTTATCCAATCCTTTTTAAACACAGCTACACTAACTGCACTAACCACATCCTCTGGCAACAAATTCCAGAGTTTAATTGTGCGTTGAGTGAAAAAGAACTTTCTCCGATTAGTTTTAAATGTGCCACATGCTAACTTCATGGAGTGCCCCCTCCTAGTCTTTCTATTATCTGAAAGAGTAAATAACCGATTCACATCTACCCGTTCTAGACCTCTCATGATTTTAAACACCTCTATCATATCCTCCCCTCAGCCGTCTCTTCTCCAAGCTGAAAAGTCCTAACCTCTTTAGTCTTTCCTCATAGGGGATCTGTTCCATTCCCCCTTATCATTTTGGTCACCCTTCTCTGTACCTTCTCCATCGCAATTATATCTTTTTTGAGATGCAACAACCAGAATTGTACACAGTATTCAAGGTGCGGTGTCACCATAGAGCGATACAGAGGCATTATGACATTTTCCATTTTATTCCCCATTCCCTTTCTAATAATTCCCAACATTCTGTTTGCTTTTTTGACTGCTGCAGCACACTGAACCGACGATTTCAATGTGTTATCCACTATGACGCCTAGATCTCTTTCTTGGGTGGTAGCTCCTAATATGAAACCTAATATTGTGTAACTATAGCATGGGTTATTTTTCCCTATATGCATCACCTTGCACTTATCCACATTAAATTTCATCTGCCATTTGGATGCCCAATCTTCCAGTTTCGCAAAGTTTTCCTGCAATTTATCACAATCTGCTTGTGATTTAACTACTCTGAACAGTTTTGAATCATCTGCAAATTTGATTACCTCACTTGTCTGGGGGAGGAGGAGGGAGGTTGGAAGATTAGAGTGTATTTTATAAGCATGTAACCCACATGTAGGTGTGGATTATAGGACTCTGGCACAGTGCTGGTCCAAGGGTCTGCAGGTGCTCTAGGTGGCGATGATTGATGTATTGGTATCACGTGACTTTCTCTCTCTCTCTCACCAACCTAAAACCCGCAGATCGCACATCATGAACCTCTAAAGCTCTGTTCACACACCATGACCTTTGCCTCACCTCCGCCTACGGCATCCCACCAGCCCTGCTCCGGCACACTTCCTAGATAATGAATTGGCCTGATGGATTCATTGAAATCCTTAAATCCTAACCCGCTGATCATAGAAAAATGGCCTGGAAGGGATCTTATTCCCTGCCTCCAGGCAGAATCCGCTGTGCCTCTCATCATCCCAAAGCTGTTTGTAAACTGCTTTTAAAAACCTCCAGGGCCTGAGATTCCACTTACTCCCTAGGTGCCTTGTTTCAGTGCGTGAGTTGGCTATATTTTGTCCTCATCTTAGTGGAGATGGAGCTCTGATCAAGGTGCTAAGTATAACCCAGCTTCCACTTTATGTATTTGAAAATTTGCCCTAAAGTCATTGCTTTTTCTGATTGCATTGATTTGCCATCCCTTACTCAGGCTGGTGCTTTGGGTGTTGCTCTGGGTAATGGTAGAGCTTCCAGGCTCGCTACCACCCTCCTTTTTCTTAGGCAACTATCAGTCCTGGAGAACAGAGTGGGATTCACCTGAACAGTCCCTGCTCTCATATTTGTTACCTGAAAAAAAAAAAAAAAAGTTTCCCAGTGGTTGGAATCAGGTGGTTAAAAAGAAAAATTAACAAGTTCTATTAATTGTATTTTTCAATAAAAAAGGGATAGAAGTATTTGGTGTACGGTGCATTGCAATGGCTGTAGAACAATGTTTCCCAATCCGTGTGGCATCAGGCCTGATCAGGTGGGCCACGGAAGAGTTACCACTGTCCGAGGCTCAGATCCAGACCCGCTCTCCGGCTTTGAGCACCTCACAGCAACGAGAGATACCAGCAGTGGATCTTAAAAGGGCAGGTGCCCCTTTCAGAGAACAGGCGTGTACCGTGCATGCCTCTCCTTCCCAGCTACGGACTGAGCCTTGGAATGTGGGAATCCACGGACAGCAGGCAGGGCAGGGATATCCAGACCCTGCTTTGTGTAGCACATTCACACTGCACACAGCATTGCCTCCTCTTCCCATGCATGAGCCTCCTTTTTTTTTTTTTTGAGACTTTCCAGCCTCTTATCTTATACCCAGGCTGAGTGAGTGCGTGCTGGGCATTGAATTTGGCTCATTCTGAGCACTGGCAGTTGGAGCAGTGTGGCAGCCTAGATAACTAAGCCGGCTTCCCGCACAACACGGACTTCCCGCTTCTCCTGCACATGCTTATGGAGGGAACTGGTCCATTGTGATGGGTTCATGTGTGACTCTGCTCTCTCTCCTCTTGTTTTAAAATTTGGAAGAGAAATGGGTGGGGACTTCATTGCTCCTTAGCTCTTCTTTTGACCATATGCGTTCTCTCCATGTCCGTCCTGCCTCCTCTGCAAAGGATGATGGGTCGCACAACATTTTTGTTAATGTAGGGTGGGCCTTGGTCTTGAGAAGGTTGGGAAATAACTGCTGTACAGAGAGCTTGCCTGCAACTTCTAGGTCTTTTGTTCATCTCACTAGATCAAGGATGAAGCCTAATCAGCTCGAGGCATAGGTGGGAAGTAATTCAAGGGGGCCTACCTTCATATAGTAAATCCAGCAAGAATGCTCCAGAGCAGCGGTTCTCAACCGGTGCGTCGCGACACACCAGTGTGTCGCCAAGCACCGGCAGGTGTGTCGCGTGGCTCCCGGTCCCTCCCGCTGCTCGTTCTTCCCTGCTGCCGTTGCCGCCGGGCTATCAGCACGTTCAAGCCCAGCGGGAACGGCAGCGGTGCAAAAAAAAAAAAAAAAGCTGTGGCATCCGCGGCTGCCCTTTTCTTCTTCCCGCGCCTGCATCCCCCCCCGGACCCGGAACAGGAAGTGATGTGCGGGAAGAAGAAAGGCCGTGCCGCGTGATAAACTAGCAGGCACGGCCTTTCTCACGCGGCACGGCCTTTCTTCTTCCCGCGCACCACTTCCTGGTCCGGGGGGGGGGGGAAATGCAGGCGCGGGAAGAAGAAAAGGCCAGCCGCGGATGCCACAGATTTTTTTTTTTTTTGCACCGCTGCCGTTGCCGCCGGGCTATCAGCACGTTCAAGCCCAGCGGCAACGGCAGCGGTGCAAAAAAAAAAAAAAATCTGTGGCATCCGCGGCTGGCCTTTTCTTCTTCCCGCGCCTGCATTCCCCCCCCCGGACCAGGAAGTGATACGCGGTGCGCGGGAAGAAGAAAGGCCGTGCCGCGTGATGAAGTAGCAGCGGCCGCTGCAGCATCGGCCCCCAAGCTATTGCAGCAGACGGTAATCGGGAGAGGAGAGAGCAGCAGGAGCCTCCCGCGATCGATGGAATTCTTCCTTATTGGCCTGCGGGGGCTGGAGGAGGAGGAGCAGCTACCGTTGGGGGGGGGGGGGGGAGAGAGAGAGGAAGTGAGTGACAGAAAGAGAGAGAAGCAGCCAGCCAGCCTGTGTGTGAGAGAATGTGTGTGATTGAGAGCCTGTGTGTAAGTGAGAGAATGTATTTGATCGAGAGTATGTGTGTGATTGAGAGAAACTGGTCAGAGAGCTGATGTATGTGTATATGTGAGAGACAATGAAATGTATATGTGATGTATATGTGATGTATATGTGAGAGACAATGAAAGTGACTGCTCAAGGAGATGACTGATGTGTATGTGAGACAGTCAGGGATGTGTGTTTGTGTGTGTGTGAGAGAGAGAGAGAGAGAGAAAAAGCATGGAAGTGAGAAATCTGGGTATGTGAGAAAGCATGGGAGTGGGAAGCCTGTGTGTGTGCATGTATATGAGAGAGACTGGTTGGTAAGGTGACGGTGTGACTGGTGTGTATGTGAATGTGAGAGAGAGAATGTGATTCAGGGAATGAGAAGCCTGTGCACGTGGAGAGCGAGCATGGAAATGAGAGAGAGAGACTGGTGTGTGTGTATGTGTGTGTAACAGAGAAAGTGATTATGGGAATGAGAAGCCTGTGCATGTGAAGAGAGTGAGCATGGGAGTGAGAACCTGGGTGTGTGTGAGACACAGCATGGGAGGGAGAAGCCTGTGTATGTAAGACAGAACATGGAAGTGGGAAGCCTGTGTATGTGTGTGTATGCATGCATGAGAGAGATCAGGTGACGGGTGTGTGTGTATGTGTATGTGGGAATAAGAAGCCTGTGCATGTGAAGAGTGAGCATGGGAGTGTGTGAGATACAGCACGGGAGTGAGAAGCCTGTATATCTGAAAGAGAACATGGGAGTGGGAAGCCTGTGTGTGTGTATGCATGAGAGAGATCAGGTGACGGGTGTGTGTGTATGTGTGAGAGAGAGAAAGTGATTATGGGAATGAAAAGCCTGTGCAGGTGAAGAGTGGGCATGGGAGTGAGAAACCTGTGTGAGACACAGCATGGGAGTGAGAAGCCTGTATATCTGAAAGAGAACATGAGAGTGGGAAGCCTATGTGTGTGTGTATATGCATGAGAGAGATCAAGTGACTGGTGTGTGTTTGTGTGTATGTGAGAGAGAGAAAGAAAGTGATTATGGGAATAAGAAGCCTGTGCATGTGAAGAGTGAGCATGGGAGTGTGTGAGATACAGCACGGGAGTGAGAAGCCTGTATATCTGAAAGAGAACATGGGAGTGGGAAGCCTGTGTGTGTGTATGCATGAGAGAGATCAGGTGACTGGTGTGTGTGTATGTGTGAGAGAAAGAAAGTGATTATGGGAATGAGAAGCCTGTGCATGTGGAGAGAACAAGCATGGGAGTGAGAGACTGGTGAGTGTATGTGAGAAAGAGAAAGTGATTATGAGAGTGAGAAGCCCATATATGTAAGTGGAACACGGGAGTGGGAAGCCTGTGTGTGTGTGTATGGCATGAGAGAAACTGTTCAGGAAGGTGACTGGTGTGTTTGTCAAAGACTGGGAGATGATTGGTGTGTGAGAGACAGAAACTGGTCATGGGGGCATGACTGGTATGGTGTGTGTGTGTGTGAGAGACATGGGCCCTAAGGAAGAGGACCATGAGTATAGAGCTTAGCCACTACTGCTGCTTCTGGTGTGTGCTACAGCCTGCATGGAAGAGGAGTAGGACAGCTGCTGGAGGGGGTAAGTAAAGGTGGCTTTTTAAGTTTATTTTTCTTGATTGACTGCCATTTTAATTATTTAATATTATGTGATGTGTCTGCTTTTTTTGAAATATTTTATTGGTGTTTGGAGAATTTTTAATAGTTTTTATGAGTTTTTAATTGTTGGATGTTATTCTGTTCATAGTTGTTGTGAAACATTTATTCTGCTTATTAGTATAGTTTTACAATTATTTCTGTGTGGGGATCTATAGCTGCTTGTTAGTTCTGTTTTCCTAATAAGAGGTGTATTGGTTTTTAGGACCTGATTTAATATTTATAGTGTTGCCTTTTCATAGATAGGGTTGCTCCTGTTTGAGTGTATTCCATAATACAGGTGTAACTGTGTGTGGATTAGTTTATGTGCATTACTACAGATCCTGGGAGTATGTTAGGTCGGTTCTGTGTCTGTTACAGAGATATTTTACTAGCATGTAAGTGTTTTATCAGTCTTATTTGTTGCGTTTTCTCAAGAGGACATGCATTGGTGGTAAACTGCTGTCTTTTCATAAGTAGGGCTATTGAGCCTGAAAGTAGAAGGAGTTTGAGTTGCTGTTACTGAGATGACACCAGAACCAGAATATCTTTTTTGTAGATGAGTTGATTGGGGAATGTCATAATTCTGCTTTACATCCATTATTGTGGATCAGGGGGGTTCCCGTGGATGCAAACTGTACATTTACATCTAGCCCTGTGACGATCATGGGTCAGTGTGTCACGCATGTGAGAACCATCTGTCAGGTGTGTCCCGACAGAAAAAAGGTTGAGAACCACTGCTCCAGAGGATGCCAGGGAGAAGGATGAGATGGATTGCATAGATTCAAGGTGGGTAAGGAATGGTGAACCTAAGATACAACACTCCCCCCACCCCCCCCCTGCAAACTATTACCATGATACAACTGAAATGGCAGGAGAACAGATGGCCAGGGATCTAATCAAAAGCAGACCTAAGGCTCTAATGGTGGGGTGGTGATTGAGAGGGGGGTGCTGCTAATAGAAGATTTTAGATTCAGTTGCCTTTTCCAAATCTGAGCTCAAGGTGAGATACAATTCAGGTACTGTAGTTATTTGCCTGCTCAAGAAGACTTACAAGCTCCAGATGTTGATTGGTGCATTGCCAGCTGAAGAACCATAATTGGAGAGATTTTGTTCTTCTTCCAAGGGCTATTCCTCGGGCAACAGAACGCAAAAGGGAGGAGTCCATACTGGATCTTGGTATGTACAAATGGGGCAAATGTTTATAATGTCAAAACTAGGTGGTCAACTGAGGTCCACTCTGGTGTAATATAAAAACAAAAGTCAAGATGGGTCACATAATGGTCAGGATTCTTGACTTGGTTAGGATGAGGGAGTATCTGGCAGTGGCAGTGTGGGGAAAATCTTGCTGAAGAAGAAGAGTGGGCCGAGCTAAAAGGAACCATTGTAAGGGCTCAAATCATGCTAAGAACGTAAATTGCATTAAGAGCTTGCAAGAGAGCTGACTAAAAAGGCAAGGGCAAAATAATTAGCCTTCAGAAAACACAAGAGAGTCCAGACAGGAACAGACAGTGAAAACTATTTTGAGATCCACTGTAGGAAGGCAGGGAAAATAGTAAGGACAACAGAGGTACAAAATGAGCATATAATTAACGGAGGCACTGAATACCTGCTGTGTGGTGGGTCTGCACACTGCCGTGCAGGACGAGGATTCAGTTCCCAGGCCAGGATTTCATTCATCATGCTGGCTGGGACAATGGAGGTAAAGGGGAGACCCCATCATTGTGCAGCAATGAGCCCTAGTGGTCAGATTTAGTGCCCAGGCCTGCAGGGTTCCAGAAGGCACCCTGGTATATGGCTCCATGCCCCATGACCATCATTGCCATCACTGGGCTAAATGAGTTGGGGGGAGATTGCCAGGTATTTGCAAATGAAGGCTTGGAGTGCCAGATTTCAGTCCCAGATCCACCTGAGCTGGAAGCCTGAAGAAGCAGAAGGAATCAGCCAGGCAAGATCTCCCACCTCCCACCTCCCCCCCCCCCCCCCCCCCCAAATAAAATTAGTTAAGGCAACAAAGCTGGGCAACAAAACATGTTTTTCATGTATGTCAATGACCAGAAGTGTAGAGGGTAAGACTAAGACTTAGAAATTAAAAATTAAATTCCCCAGTTGCTCAGAATGGATCACAAGACCAAGTCGTAACATTCCATTTGCTGGGCCATCACCTGGGAGCTCCTTGCCCGAGCTCTTATTTAGGAGTTTTCTCCTAAATGCTGACCCTTTTCCTGCAGTACAGCAGATTAAGCACATTTCCCAAGTAGGTGTAACGACGAACTCTCACGGCAGCCAAGCTATGTGGTAGTGTCTCTTTACCGCATATTGCATTGTGGTTCATTGCTGACAGCACAGCCGCTCTAATAGTTTGCAGTCACACTGCACCATGACACCGCATGTCCATTAAAACCATAACACAATTATTTGGGGGTTGGGGGTGGGGAGAGGTTAGTTTTCTTTAAGAAACTGATCAAATTAAGTTTTAGCAGATTGCCTCTGTGCACTCTTGTTTGTAGGTGAGTAGAAGAATTTGCAAGCACATGCATGCATGCATGCATGCAACACTGAAAATAGGTGCATACATCAATGCAACATCTTTTCTGCACATTACTTGCCATCTTGAGTGGCAGTTCGTGCCAGCGCAGCACAGGTTTTCTGTCATGCTCAAAGCAAATGTATGGATGTATTTGTGACCAAGATTTACAATGTGAGCACGTGAGCTCAGGAGCAACAATCAAGTTTGCTCTTTGCTGGTGGTTATGTTTATGTATGTAATTAGATACTGCTAAAGTAGGTTTTGTGCTTACAGCTGAGAGACACTAGTAACAAAAAACAGGGCCATAGAAATGTGTATTTTGTGAGCCGCACTGGACAATTATATTGCAAGCTTGCAGAATACAGGAATAAAGCGAATAAAATAAATATATAAAGCTGGGGTCCTATGCTATCATACTACAATAAGCTGTCGTGGTGCTAGTGGTCATCTTTCACCTTGGCTTTCTTACATTCATACAGTATTACCAACAATATGCATCTATTAGATCTGTTTATGGGCTTGAAGATTGAAAATCTAAGTATACAAAAACATATTTACCTTCCCTGGGTCTGGAGGCTGCACTTCCAGACAAATATAGACAGAGTAGAGAGAGTTTAGAGGGGGAGATTAAATAAAATAATGCAGAGTCTACCCCACAAGGCCTATGAGGACAGAGAGGAGTTAAGATGCCACGCTTTTGGCGGACAAATATCCACTGCTATTACTGTCATTAGTAGCATGGGTTCTATTTAATGATTGGCCACTGCTGGAAACAAGATACTGGGCTTGATGGATCCTCGGTCTGACCTGGTATGGCAACTTCTTATGTTCTTATGAGTTTGTATGGAACTAGCAAAACTGCCAGTGGCCAAAGCTATGGATCCAGATGGGATGAACCCTAGGATCTTAGTGGAGCTCAAAGAGGTTCTAGCAGGTTCTTTGAAAGGTTTGTTCTATAGATCTTTACTTCCAACCGCTTCCCTGTTACCAGCTTTATGAAGAGGGATAGGATCCACCCTTCTCCAGTCCTGTGGAACTACTCTTCTCTCGAAAGAAGACGTTCCTTTCTTGCAGCGGGTGTTCCCTGAAGACAGAAGTTCACTAATCACACAAGCGGATGGTGTGACCGTGCAACAACGCTGAAAGGACAAAAAGTTCCAGAGCACGCTGGAAAGGCAAAACTTTGAAACGAGATGGCAGAAGAAAGGCTGTATGGTTATCTAGCCTCCCCATCCACACCAACTACTCAGCTCCAAAGTCCCTACAGAAAATCTTTCCCTGTCCATGCATGGTAGTTCCTGCACTTGATCCCGTTTTCTAGCCTTATTCGGGGCGAGAGCAACTTTCAAGGGGAAGAGGGTGGGTTTATTTGACTCGTAAACTGATGTCTTCAAAGATCACCTATTACAGTACAGCAATTTTATTTTCTGTGAAGACAAGTTCACCAAATCACACACCATGGGACTCCCTAGATACAAGCTATTTTCAACAGAAAAACTGGACAACAAACATTGCCAACAGGCCGAAAAATGTTTATGTTGGGGAAAACCCCCTTTATATGTTTTATAAAAAAAAAAAATAGACAACTTGAAATCATAAAGTCAAAAGTCTTTAGTTGTCCGTTTGAATTACTTTCCATCGCAAAAAGTCTTCTTAATTCTTTAGAAGCAGTAGGAGAAATGCCATCGGCTCAAAGGTTTTCTGATTATTATTGTAGCAAAGCTTTAGGCAGGAAAACCAACAAAGCTCAACTGGTTTGTATCGACTATCTCCCAAAACTAATCAATAATTCCTGGAATGAGTTTGACACAACCTCCAATTTTGAGATTGAGGGTTTACTATCTGCTTTGGGACGGTCAAGGCGAATTTTTAGACCCCTTTAGTTATTAAACAATTTGAAAGAAGAGTTTAATATGTCTCTGGCTGAAGGAACTGTACCTGACATTTTGAAGCAATCAATTTTTCATCCCATTGCTAAAAAGGGTGATCTTCCCTTAGATCAACCTCCCAGTTATTGTCCTGTTTCTCTTCTATTATCTATCGGGAAACTGATGGAAAAAATTGTTATGTCTCAATTGAATCTTCAAGTAAATAATTGTCTGCATCCATTTCAGTGTGGTTTTAGATTACATCATAGCACCGGAACGCTATTAGTATCTGTAAATGATTATTTGTTGCATAAATTGGATTCTGGCGTTGCTGTGATTGCAGTTTATCTTGATATTTCGGCAGCATTTGATTCTGAAAATCATCAGATTTTGCTTGCCAGGTTGCAGCAATTGGGGATAGGAGGGGTTCTTCATCAGTTCGAGTCCTTTCTGCAGAATCATAATCAACAAGTTAGGTCCGGTTCCTCTATTTCCTCTTGGTTTTCTACTGACGTTGAGGTCCTGCAAGGATCCACTTTGTCCTCTTTTTTTAATATTGAACTTTTACCAACTGTGTTTCGTTTTGGATTCATTGAATATTTATTTTCGATGTTATGCAGACGATCTTCAACTATATTTCCCAGTATCTGCAAATTTAACTGAGACTCTGGGTAATATTTCTGTTTCCATTCAAGCTAGTTCTGATTGGATGAGTGAAAATGATTTGCTTTTAAATCTATCAAAATCAGAGGCTTTATGGATCTCCAGTACAAGGGACCCTATTAATTTTGTGTCCCTGGATTTTAAAGGAGGAAGCATTAAATTTGTTGACCAGGTCTGTAATTTGGGGTTTTATTTTTATTCTAATTTAGATTATACCCATCAACTGAAATCATTACTATTGAAGGGGTATTTAAAGTTGAAATTATTATGACATATTTCTCCTTTTTTTTTTAAGACCCTACTGATTTTTGCACACTGATGCAGTCTTTTATCATGACCCCAGTGGGTTATTGTAACTCCCTCTATGTCAGGCTGCCTAAAACTAAATTACGTGCCTTGCAGATCTTACAAAATTCAGCTGCCCATTTGATTACAAAGGCTCCAATTCGGGAGCATATATTGCCTATTTTGAGGCAATTGCATTGGCTGCCAGTAATGCAATGATGAAAGTTTAAATTCTAGTATATAAAGCTCTTCAAAATGATGCCCCCAAGTATTTGTCAGAACTTTTCCATTATTATATCTCTTCTAGAGTTCTGTGATCTTCAGGTTCTCATTTTTGTTAAGTCCCTGGTTTTAAAGTGGTACATTTGCAGTCTAAGGTACACACGATGGGTAATATTGAACTACTTTCTCAACTAAATTGTAAAGCACACATATATATAAGAGAAAAGTGCACTGTTTATTATCACAACACTTTAAATGAGTCTGGAAATGTGTCTTAAAATACACATACACTCACACATCCATACCATAAAAACACCACACAAAATACAGAAAGATAGTCAGCCGTAAGGCCTATACAACAATGGTTTCCAATAAACAAGTACAAAGTCATATAACAGTGCTCCCTGTGGCTTTTATATCACCACTTACAACTCTATACCTGGCTTTCGCCCATTTTTTTAAACTATCAATATGAAACTAAAACACTGAGATATGACTATATGATGGCTTCAATTTCTTGAATGTTTCTTCAGATGGCAGACTTCCCTGTATATGTTTCCTCACTTCTGGGCAACACTTCATGTTATTGTTGTAGTTTAACCCCTTCTTCTCTTCTGGGGTCAAACGATTGTAATTCGTCTAACATTATTATTTCATTATAGGTGAAACATAATTTTTTTAAAATAAAAATAAATAAAATAAATACAAAGGGGCCCTGGGATGGCTTTATGCTCTATCCCCAAGAAACTATGGAGAATGGACAGTCCAAGCCACACCTGAGAACTTTTGAGGTGTGGTAACCCTGAGGTTGCTGTTAACTAGGGGGAGGGGAGAAGATAAATAATGTGTAATCAACACTCTCTCTTCCACCATGAGCACCTACTAATCCACGCTTTCTTCCCCCTCCCCAGTGGATAATCCCAGCATTCATTGCTCCCACAGTTCCCTGACATGTGCACCCTCAGCTGAGTGAGTCCCAAGACCTGGAATCACAGCTGCAGACTGCATTTTGTGTACTGTAGCCTCTCTCCAGTTTCTCCCCACATGCTGCCTGCAGTGTCTGCTCCAGAATCACCCCTCTCCTCCTGTTCTCTGCAGGCTAACGGAAGTGGCTATAGCTAGAAACAGAGAGGCCCAGAGTTTTTCAGTGTTTCCCCGCAGACCTGGCAATTATTGCTCGTTTTCTGAGTCTCCAGGGTAATCTGGAGAGTTCCCAAGAATGGTCCAAACCTGTCCTACTAGGAGGTTGTGTTCAGACAGAAAAGGGATGTAAATTTGTGGCCTGAACTCCATATTGAAGCCTTGCAAATTTCCTCAGCAGAATTAGAACTTAGATGGGTGACCGCCATGGTTCTTTGAAGGGCATAACAGAAGGAAATGGTGCAGTTTATCACTGTGTTTCCTGATTTATTGTGGTAAAAAAAAACAAAAAACCAGTTAGGTGGACTTTTTCACTGCTTGCATACAGATGGAAGACAATAGTCCTCTTGCAATTTACAGAATGAAGGGCCTTTTCACCTTTATGGAGATGTAGCCTAAGAAACAATTTGGTAGGTTGGAGAAAGTCTGACACCACCTTAGCAACTAAGAGGATAATTGTAAAACGAGCACACAGGAAGCCATACACCTGCATATCGGCGCATGAGCGAAAATGTGCTGAAATTTTAAATTGTGCACACACTTGCACACACATCTTTTAAAATACACCAACCACAAGTAAGTATGCTCCTAATTTTAAGAGGTTACTCGTAGAAAGCTCAGGCATCTTCCATTGGACTTTGTTGGCTTTTCTGCATGCAGCAGGTGGCTTTGAAAACATTCTCACGTGAGGCACATTTCCAGTTTTCCAATTAGTCTGCCAGTTTGTCCAGTCTTTCAGACTCTCTCATTCTTCATCTTGCACGCCCCCCCCCCCCCCCTTCACCCTGTCCTACAAGCCCTAAAATTCAAGATCTGCGGACTTGCTTCTCAGCAGGAGCAGCATCAAATTTACTCAGATATCTAGGCTAAGCACACAGCGTTTTTCAGTTTTAAAATAGAGAGTTACGCATGTATGGGTTGGTTCTGCCCGGGATTGCCCATGCCCTGCTTTTCCTCCCCCTTATTTTTCACACGCACATGGAATTTGTGGCTTTTCAAAATCCACGTTGTTTGCAGGCAGCCCACCTCCGCGGGTATGTGGATATTTTTTATGTGAGCAACACTTTTAAAATCAACCCCTTAGGGTGCATATGGAGCGTCATGTTACCATGATGAAATCCAGTATAAGGTAGAGAATTTACTAGAGCCTGGAGTTTACTGACTGCAAATTAAAATGACCAACCACCACTCCCCCCCCAAAAAAAAAATGTAGATCATGTACTTGAGCTCACAAGAGTCTGGAGGTTTCCATTAGCTGGATAAGAGCCATGATGACCCAGCAAGGAGGCTTGGCCAAACGTTTCCAATGAAGCCCCAAATGAACCTAACAACTAGAAGATGTACAGAAACAGGGTTTCCTGCTACATATTTTTAAAATAATTATTTATGTCTGCATGTAAACATTTCCAAGCAAAAAAACTTGAAATTGAAAAAAAAAAAAAGAAACAGAACAACAACTGAACAAAATCACAGACCCACTAAAACTCCGAATAACTTAGATAGTCGACAAAGATAGAAAGGCCAAAGGCACCCCCCCCCCCCAAAAAAAAAAAATAATAATGAAAAGGCTTAACGACCTTCTATGGATGCTAGCCAAAATACTATCCTGCGAACTTGATCTTACTCCAACAATGACCGCCTCGTACCACCAAGAATAAGAACAAAGTTTGCTCTCCACCTGTAAGTAGAAAGAAAGAAAATGAAATCCTACAATTTACACCTAAGCCTAGGTAGGGTTGTCCCTTATGAAAGAGTCCAATTGCACCAGAATAAACTGCATGTCCTGATGTGAAATATAACGCAAGGAAACTGGAGCGTAAACACAGTCCCAGTAGCTGTTGCATGCCCCCGAAATACAAGAAACTTCCTGCATCTCATCTGAGTTGATTTATATACAGTACCTCAGGAAAAACATAAGATTTTGTTGACCAAAATAAAAAAGTGTATCTTTATTAGCAAAATGTCTTTGGCATGTTTTGTCTCTGATACCATCAGTGTACCACAAAGGCCAGCCCATTCTAGTTATCCTGGATTTGATCAAGATATTAAAGCAATCAAGGGCTAGCTGACCCCCAACTACTTCCAGGTAAGTCAGTCTGCATTCCCCTGGCACCAGGAAGAAAGGACATTTTGGATATAGGGGATATCACTTTTTATTTATTTATTTTATTTATATTCTGCTCTTCAGGCACTTGCAGATTTCAGAAATGTTTAATATTTCCAACAAATACCTCCTGAAAATATCCCAAGTAGTGATATTAGGGAATTCGGAGACATTAATGAAGTGAAGATTGCTTCTTCCCGTGCTATTCTCCATCCTCTTCATTAAACTACTCAAACAAGATTGTCTGAAAGTAAGAAAGAAAGCGTTAACAGCCTGCACAGTAGAAGCTTGACACCCTCACGTCATTCATTTTCATTGAAAAATCTTGAATCATTGTATCATGAACCTAGCATTTGGACTCTCAGGCCAGTTCTATCTAGAGTAGACAATGAAACAGCCGTTGCTCCTTGTGACCATGGGAAGTCAATGTCACCCTCCATTGCTGCCGGTTCAAAGTCAGGATCTTCTTTCCTAAGCTTTGATTCCCATAGACCCAGGATGGGTGAAAGCTTTTAGTAAATGAGGCCATTAGTTTGTAAACTCTGAGGATCCTATGGTACCTGCTTGCAACTTGCCTTGAAGCTATCACTGAAAAAGGCATCAGCTAAATCCAAATCAATAAATAAATAGATTTCCAATTTGGTGATACCAAGCCATACTTTTTCAAAGGTAATAACTTGGCTTCTAAGCAAGACACTTTCCCATGGTTTTACCTCAGAAACAGAAGCATCCAAATGTCCAGCTGATGCATGCTGTTCCACTGAGGCCTTTCACAACCATGACCCCTGGTCACGCTGCCTCTTCAGCATCCCTCTTCCCACAGGAAACCCCCAGTATCCAGACAGGAGCTGCTACACTCAGGTCACCTGGCACCCATCAGGTTGGTAGGAAAAGGAGTTCTTTCTCCTAGACTCAGAGAAACCTCAGCATCCGAGCTAGGCAAAAAACAAATAGCATCTCTTGCTCCACCCAAGGACTTCACAAAGATTCCAGTGCCACCAGATCTAACAGCCAAGAATCAATCCATCTGTCCAACTGGGGGTTGATGGGATTCTGAAGAATAAAGCCTGTGGTTTCTCCTTTCAGTTGACTGTGCTCCAAAAAATACCAACAAAATGGTCTGGAAAAGAGGGATCAGAAATGGAGCTGAGATGATTGGTGTGACTTGCAAAGGGTCCAGGAGGTTTCCTTCTACATGGGTTTCTACTCAGAAGGCCATACCACTGGGATATGTGAACCCCTTCTAGGCAGAGGTCCCTAATACAGGGTTCACCCATTCCCAGGGCCACACTCACTACCCATGACCTTTCACTATTCTCACATCTTTTCTGCAGTATTTAGCTCCTGGGAAGCCAGGGACCAACTGGTAACTAGCTCCAGGGCCCCAGGCTCTTGGGGGTGGGTACCTGGTATAGTCTCTCCTCTCAGCCACTCTCCTGTTTCTCCCACAGTACTATTCATACTTGTAGATCGCAGCGGTTTTCAGCAGGCTGGTTCTCAGGTTACAAGAAAGCGAGCAGAGACTTAGAGTGGTGCTCAAACAAAAATTTACTGTAACTTAAAAAAATAGAATCCAGGCAAGAATGGCAAAAATCATCATAAGGAAAATGGAATGCTAACTCCAAGTGCTACAGTCTCTCCATCCATGCTCAGCTTCTGAATCAGAAGCCAAAGTCCAAAACCCCTTCCCAATTATAGGAAAGAAAATCTTTCTTCTTTACAAAATAGGCACGGAGATGGTGGTGGGAAAAATATCTCCCTCCAAACAAAAGTAACACACCCTTTTTAGCACACAGCTCTTCCAAAAATCCGCCTTCCTCCCCGACTATTACTGGGCAGAGGGTGATGCAGTACCCCGACCCTGAGGACTCTGCTTTAGCTGGATGCAGAGCAGTAGAGCCAAAATCCAGTCCCCTCAGACAGGGGACTTTGCCCTCCTGAGCTGGAAGCTAGTCCGAAAAAAGGTCCAAAGATTCTCCCTTCTATTTCCACAAGTCAGAACCCTCCAGGGCTGGGCAGGCTCTAGCAGGACGTTTGTGCTTGAACAATCCCCTCGGTGAAGGAATCCACTAGGAGAATTCCACTGCTCTCCAGGACGGAATCTAACTCCAACCACACTTTGAACGTGCTCAACCCAGGTTCTAAAGGGGAGCTTGACCCATCCCCAAGCAATGAGGAATAATCAACACCTGGTGAGAATCAAAAAATGGAGACGTTTCCTAGCAGATGGAAACAGGGAGAATGCTTGGTGAGGGTGTGACGCTACCGTTACAGATAGTTAAGAGTCAAAGTATTTCAAGTTGTTTGCAGCTCCCTTGTGTGGGATGCTGTGTTAGTTGCTTCTTACTACTATATAAAGGAGAACCATCTAGAGAGGGTGTGAATTTTGTAGTTTTTAGTTTAGATTTCTCAGCGAGCAGGATGTTACTGTTCCTGCTCTTGTTTTGCTTTTTTCATGCTTTTGAGAGAGGAACCTTTGGGCCTTAAGGATTAATGCTTGGGTGTGGAAAAGGTTTTAAGGGATACTCTTTCCTTTTGGTCATGTGTGTCATTTTTCTTGAATGAAGTTTTATCCATCCTTCTTTCTTTTCCTTTGGATTTTAAAGAGTGGGGGGTTTTTTAAATTATTTTTTTTACACCCAGCTAAATTCCTCATGGCCCTGGGAATTTACCTTCTATCATCGGGAGAGTTCAGCGGGCTCTCTCACCCAGAGAGATCCAGTGACCCTTCAGTGGTCATGCATGGAATGGATCCTCATTAATTCCTGAGAGCAGGAAGGAAAACCACGGCATCAATCTTCTCCTGCCTGTAGTTTCTGTGTCGGGATCTATAGCAGCCTGGCTTGTACTGTTTTCCTAATGGGAGATGTTTCAAGGCTTGGTGTAATATTCGCAGTGTTCCCTTTTCACAGATAGGGTTGATACTATTTTGAGTGCTGGCAGTGAGTGCAGTTTTCATATGGGAGGTTTACTATAATGTAATTGTAATTTAATTTACTCAAGGCTTTCTGAGGGCCAAGCCCACTCCAAACTTATGTTACAAAAGGCCTAATACCATATAGGTTTTGTTTGTATAACCCTTTGTTGAGAAAGGTTTAAGTCTCAAGGGCACACAAACATATTTATTCTTCGGGGCTGCTCTGGCTAGTGCTTCTCCTACACGTTACTCTCCATCCCAAGGGTGGATCCTTTTTCATGGGGGGAAGCTAAAGCTTATGGCCCGGGTGGTGGTGTGTTCTTCTCTTACTGTGTGTCGTTAGATGTGGCTCCCAAGGGCGAGATCCTGGGACAAACAGACAAGACAACATGCTGGGTGTTAAAATAAAAGTTTACTGATTCTTTAAAGTCAAAGAAAAGTCCAGTTTATCAAGGATGGAAAGGTACAGCTGTGATGTTTACAGATGCCTTCTCTTTTTCTGGGTAGGTCTCCTTTCTCTTACTCTCCTGGGCTGTAGCTTACCACTTTTATTCCGAGTGTATAAACTGTCCCAGCACTGTAGTGAAATCCTATGGTGGGTAGGATCCCCTTTATCACAGAAAAATCCCACCTCGGTTCAGATGTTCATTCCCGGTCACACAGCCGGTGTCCTGGTCCCATAGGGTGGAGATCCTAGAGGGTCTCCAAAATCTTGGTCCTGCTCCTTAATCTTGGTGGTCTGTGACTTCTGAGAAGGAAAAGTCGTGGATAATAAGGAACCAGGCTATCCCAGCCCTGGACCCCCATGAGGAGAGTTGGATAAAAAAAAAAAAAAAAAAACCCTCCCAATAAAACCCTCCCCAGAATACTTGCTTGCTAGAAAAACCTCTCAGTGACTGTTGTTATACTGTCACTGGTGCTCGCCCCATCTAGGGAGTAGATTAAGGCTCATAGGTCTTCAGACCTTGTCCTTTGTGTTCGGAGGACCCTTTTCCAAAGGGTGCAAGGTTTAAACAGCAATCTCCTCTAAATAAAAAAAGGATACATATTAGCCATCAAAAATCTCACACGGTTGGGTTCTGTCACTGGTGCTTACCTCATCTAGGGAGTAGAATAGGCTCATAGGTCTTCAGCCCTTTGATGTGAGACCCCCAGAAAAATCTATCTCACTGCAAAAAAATATGAAAGGGAGATCCTCTGGCAGGGAGTGCACAGTGTGGAATCTCCTCCAAACTAAATTTCCTGCTGAAGCAGGGCGGCCCCATCAGGGATATGAAAAACAGCATCCTTACTCCTCTTGGGCTAACTGAAACTGACCTCTGTGAATATTAAACTAGCTTCACTAAATAGGCTGAGGCAACCAGTCCCAGCCCGCCAGGTTGGGAGGGGCTGAAGGGGATGGAAAGCTCAACGAGATGTTGCTTTTCTAAGCAGGGATCTAGGGCCATCTAGTGGCCGATCCAAGGAGGCGCCACATTTGTATTTGCAGGGTTTTCTGGTTGGCACCACAGCAGTGCATGTAAATAGTGCCGTAGCCAAGCAATTTGGCATCTGTGGCCAAGTGAAAAAGTGTATCCTTATCCCCCCTTTTCCTCCTGCCCTCTGCCACCACCACCACCAACATCCCCTCTCCCTGACCCCTTTGCACCCCCTAGCCACGACCATCATCCCCCTCTTTGTCTTGCCTTCTACCCCCTCCAGTCACCACTTCCAAATGTTCAGATAAAAACTTAAATAAAAAGCCTGAGAAGCAAAACAACTACCAGCACGGTTTAATGGTGAGGTAAAGGAGATGGTAAAAGCTAAAAGGGCATTGTTCAAAAAATGGAACCCAAATGATAAGCAAGAGTAGAAGTACTGGCAAGTTAGGCAGGTCAAGTGAGAATTTGAGAAGAAGCCTGTCAGTGAGGGAAAATCTGATAATAAAAGCTTTTACAAATACATTTAAAGCAAAAAGCCTGTGAGGGAATCAATCGGGCTGCTAGATGACTGAGAGGTAAAAAGAGGTGTTTAGGGAGGAGAAGGAGCTGGCAGAAAAACTGAATGAGTTCTTTGCCTCTGCCTTTACTGAGGAGGATGTTGGGAACACACCCACCCCTGAAACGTTTTTTAATGATGGAGATTCTGAGCAATTAGAACAAGTCTGTGACAATAGAGGATGTAACAGATCAGATGGCATCTACCCTAGCCTGTAACCTGTAATTTAAAACAGCCACGATTCCTGAAGACAGGAAAGCATAGCAAAACTAGAAAAGGAGGGCGATAAAAATGATAACGAGGACGGAACATCTCTCCTATGATGAGAGGCTACGCAGGCCCGGGCTCTTCAGCTTGAAGAGAGATGACTGAGAGGGGACAGGATAGAGGCGTATAAAATCCTGAGTGGGATGGAATGGGTAAATATAGGATGGTTATTTACCCTTTCAAATAACACTAACACAAGGGGACCCATCATGAAACTAACAGCCAGCAGATTCCAAACATATCATGAAAAGTACTTTTCACTCGGTGCTATAGAATTTGTTGGCAGAGAATGTGATCAAGGCAACTGGTATAGTGGGGTTTAAAAAAGATTTGGACAAGTTCCTGGGGAAAAAGTCCATAAAACATTAGCAGGTAGGTTAAAGAAAGTGATTGCTATACCTGGGAGTCAGTAACAAGAATTTGATCTACTTGATGGGATCTGCCAGGTACTTGTGACTTGGCTTGACCACTGTCAGAGGCAGGATGCTGGGCTCGATGGTCCTTTGTCTGACCCAGCATGGATGTCCTGAAAACCAGACTTGTCTGTGGCTGTCCAGGACAGGGTTGCTTACCCCTTCTTTAAATTCCACCAGCATTCATCTGTAGTTCTAAGAAAACCAAAGCACTGTTTTCACAAAGGGGTACATTTTTTTAAAAAGCGCGAGCGCAAACAAAAGTACGCCGGATTTCAATAGATACGCGCATAGCCGCGCGAATCTTTTAAATTCCGGGGTCAGCGCGCACAAGGGGGTGCACATTTGTGCACCTTGCGCGTGCCGAGCCCTACGCGCACTGCCCATTCCCTCCGAGGCCGCTCCGAAATCGGATCGGAGCGGCCTTGGAGGGAACTTTCCTTCCACCTCCCCCCACCTTCCCCTACCTAACCCACACCCCCCCAGCCCTATCTAAACCCCCTACCTTTATCGCCAAAGTTACGCCTGCTCGAAGCAGGCGTAACTCGCACGCCATCACCTGACCCGGGGGCTGGTCCGGAGGCCTGGGCCACGCCCCTCGGAACACCCCCAGGCCGGCACCACGCCCCCCGGAATGCCCCTGGAACGCCCCAAACGTTGCGCTGCCCCCGACATGCCCCCGACACGCCCCCTAGCAAAGCCCCGGGACTTACGCGCGTCCCGTGGCTTGCGCGCACTGCCGAGCCTATGCAAAATAGGCTTGGCACACGCAGGGGTTTTTTTTTAAGGGTTACCGCATAACTTATTTATTTATTTATTTTTATTTATTTAAAAACTTTTCTATACCGTCGCTAAGTTATATACCATCGCAACGGTTTACAAATAGGCACATAGACTAAGGTAAGTAAATGTAGGATATCGTACATTCTAACAGGTGCCAATAAAGTTCGGTTACAATTTCATAAATAAAATCATTATTTGAGTAATGTTGGTCAAGTCCAGGTATATTATTGAGTTACTATCGCTTTGAAATATTACTTCTTAAAAGTAGGATTGATTAAATTCATTCTCATCTGCATTATCTTGTACTTTCATTCTCTCTCTACCCTCCTCACTCTTTAGTGAAGGCTTTTTTAAAGAGCCATGTTTTTAGATTTTTCTTAAAAGTTTTGAGATTATTCTGTAATCTGAGTTCGGGGGGCATCGTGTTCCATAGTATGGGCCCAGCCAATGATAAAGCCCTTTCTCTCACTTGGGTTAATTTTGCTGACTTTACTGAAGGGATTGTTAGTAGTGCTTTGTTTGCTGAACGGAGGTTTCTTTGTGGAACGTGTACTCGTAAGGCTGTGTTTATCATATATTAGTTTGTGTATGGTGCATAAGGCTTTGTATTTTATCCTGTATTCGATGGGTAACCAATGTAAGTCTGCTAGAGTTTCGGTTATATGCGTGTAACCCTTTTAAAATCCACCCCAAAGGTGCTAAACAGGACTGGTTTTGCTCGAGTATCCTACAGAGCAACTGCTGTTATAATTTGATTCTAAGAGATTGTGGTCACCATAAGTCATGGTTAAGTACATCGTAATGCACAATAGGGATGTGCATTCATTTAAATCCAAACCGAAAATGCTCATTTTTGTTTTGATTTGTCAAATCCAAAAAGAATCTAAAATGGCCCCATAAACCTTAAAAAATTTTGTTTGCATTCACATTATAAAATAGTGCCTGCTATTTGCAAACCACATCTACTATTTTCAAAAAAAACAAATAAAAATGAAATTAAACCAAGACAAAACAACTGCCCCCAAAAAAAAATTTGGGATAAAAATCGCCTGAAAGACAATGAAACAAACTGAAATGAAAATTTTGGCCATGCATATCCCTACTGCATAGAAATTAAGATTGAAAGAGGAATGATATCCTGAGGACCTTTCTGGTGAGCCTCCGAAAATGCTTGTTAAAGGCCATTCCCCTAAAATACAAACGGGTCAATACAGTAAACCGCGCGGAAGAGCCGGTGAGCACCTACTCTCCCGACGCGCGCCCAGGCCACTCTCCTGGGCAAGCGATTCAAATTAGGGCCCGTGGTAAAAAGGAGGCGCTAAGGACACTAGCGCGTTCCTAGCGCCTCTTTTTTTGACAGAAGCAGCGGCTGTCAGCGGGTTTGACAACAGACGCTTAATTTTACCGGCGTCAGTTGTTGAACCCGCTGACAGCCACAGGGTCGGAAAATGGACGCCGGCAAAATTGAATTTCCGTTTTCCAACCCCCGGGCCAGGGGCAGATTTTATTTATTTATTTTTTAAGATTTTTTATTTTTGGGGCCTCCAACTTAATATCACTATGATATTAAGTCGGAGGGTGTACAGAAAGCATTTTTATTATGCTTTTCTGTACATGTTCCCGGTGCCAAGAGAAATTAACGCCTACCTTTGGGCAGGCATTAATTTCTGAGAGTAAAATGTGCGGCTTCGCTGCACATTTTGCTTTCTGTATCGCGCGGGACTAACTAATTGCATGTTGCGGGCACTATTAGTTTCGGGGGGGGGGGGGGGGGGGGGGGGTTGGCCGCACATTTTCAACGCATTATTACCCCTTACTGTATAAGGGGTAAAAATAGCGCGTCGAAAACACGAGGCCAAACGGGGGCTAACGGTGCGCTCAGACGAGCACACCATACTGAATCGGTCCAAAAATACGCTGCTGAGGGCATGAGTTCTTACCCCAAACGCCAAGCCAACAGCTGCTCTGGGTCTTTTGGTTCGGGTTGGCCTCTTTTTTCATAATCTCGAAACTAGTTAGAAGGGAATTCAAATGCTGGAAAGAACAGAACCCATTACAGCCAGAAATGCAACTGGTAAATATTACACACTTCTCAGAGCACCAATCATTGGTATTCATTTATTTATTTGTTTTAAAATATTTATAGACTGCTCAATCTAAAATTCTTGGCGGTAAAACAGCAAATTGAACAAAGACACATTAATTACTTTCAGTAATGCCGTCTGACGCATTGCAGATCGCACAATAAGTTAACACCCTCAGTAACCTTCATGACCTTCAGCTAAGGATTACTGATACCTGCCTGGCTCATAGCTTGTAAGCTTCTTTAGTAGGAGACTGAACCAGAAGTTAAATTGGATAAACTGGATGGTTCATATCTGCTACCATATCCTATGTTTCTGTATATCAATATTACTTCACATCATTCATAAACATCTTCAGGTCCTAATAAAATTTCAGGATCCTTCTGGTATCACAATAAGAATTCAAGACCAAAATTGTATCACATATCCTAACAGAAGCACCAACTGCCTTAAGTCTTATCCATCACAACCCAACATCTCTAAACAAAATTTCTCCCATTACAAGAACCACAAGACCAGTTTACACACTTTTATGATTCATCCTGTTTGTCTGAGATAAAGATACCATCGAAACAACATGGTCCCATTGCACGAATGCTCTATAAAAGGGCACCTAACCTATTATCAAAGCATCTATTCACACTGAGGTTCTGCAGAAGCGAGAGCTGTTTCCAAGTCACAGTCAGGGCATAAGTACATAAGAACTACTATACTGGGTCAAACTGAGGGTCCATCAAGCCCAGTATCCTGTTTCCAACAGGGGCCCATCCAGGTCACAAGTACCTGGCTAGATCCCAAACATTAAATAGATCTCATGCTGCTAACACCCAGGGATAAGTAGTGACTTTCCCCAAGTCTATTTGGTTAATAATGGTTTATGGTCTTCTCCTCCTGGAATTGTTTCAAACCTTTTTTAAATCCAGCTGTGCTAATTGCCTTTAACACATTTTCTGGCAATGAATTCCAGAGCTTAAAATATTTTCTCTGATTTGTTTCAAATATGCTACTTTAAACTTCATTGCATGTCCCCCTAGTCTTTCTATTTTTTTAAAGTGTAAACATCTGATTCACATTTACCTGTTCCACTCCACTCATGATTTTATAGACCTTTGTCATATCTCCCCTCAGCCATCTCTTCTCCAAGCTGAAGAGCCCTAACCTCTTTAGCCTTTCCTCATATGGGAGCCGTTCCACCCACATTATCCTTTTAGTCATTCATCTCTTTTCCTTTTCTAGTTCCACTATATCTTTTGAGATACAGTGACCAGAATTGCACACAGGTCTAGGTGCAGTTGCATCATGGAGCAATATAGAGGGTATTATGATATTCTCTTTTTATTCTCCATTCCTTTCCTAATAATTCCTAACATTCTGTATGCTTCTTTTTTTTTTTATGGTCACTGCACACTGAGCTGAGGATTCTGGGGTATAAACCATCTGGTCCAGGTGATTTGTCAATCTTTAGTTTGTCAGATTGCCTTATTACATCTTCCAGGTTCATCATGATTTGTTTCCGTTCCTCTTAATCATCGCAATTAAATACCCTTTCTGGTATGGGTATCTCCCCAACAACCTCCTCAGTAAACACCAAAGCAAAGAATCATTTAGTTTTTTCACTATGGCCTTGACTTCCCTAAGTGTCCCTTTTATCTCTCAATCATCTAATAGTCAAATCAACTGCTTCACAAGCTTCCTGATTCAGATGTATTTGAAAAAGTTTTTGTTATAAGTTTTAACTTTTATAGTAAGCTTCTTTTCAAATTATCTTTTTGTCTGTCTTATCAATGTTTTGCATTTAACTTGCTAGTGCTTATATTTTTCCTATTTTCTTTATTTGGAGTCTGGTTCCAATTTTTTTTAAAGAAGTTCTTTCGGCAAACTGAGGAAGGAATTTTCCAATGTATCATCAACCATTTGACACATCACAATAGTGATCAAAGTATTAACATCAACTTTATTTAGGTATCTAAAACTATCAAACCAGATTCATGAATATTGTGGAGGTGTGAGGTCAGAGAATGCCAACAAAACTCAATCACAGTCCCTACCACATCCATGCATTTTGTTTTTAATTCTTCTGGTGGGTAGGGTGTGCCCTGAGTCTCAGCCATGGCTCCCTCTAAGGATGAGATTGAGTTGACAAGGCGAGGCCTGTGTGGCCAAAGAGTCTTGCAGCGGTGTTGGCCTGGGACAAGGTAAAAGAAGGAGGCTGCAGCTCAGTCAGCAGAGCCCGTGTACCCAAGGAAGCTGAAGCTGTATCAGCAGGCCCAGGTGGGGAAACAAGGAGAATGCTGAATCAGCTGGGCCCTCACAGCCCAAGGAGGAGGAGGCTGATCTGTCAGCCGAGCCTGCATGGGAAAGAAGATTACATTGGCTGGGTCTGTGCAGCCCAAGGAGGAGGCTGTTCCATCAGCATGTCTGCAGGGCTGAAGAAAGCAGGCTGCTTGCTGCCTGAACCCTGCATAATCAGGGGAGAGAGAGAAAGAGGATATACATGTGTATTTGTGTGTGTGAGAGAGAGACAGAGAGCATGTGAGTGTGTGTGTGTGTGTGTGTGTGTGAGAGAGAGGCAGAGAAAGCCTGTGTGTGTGACAGCGAGACAGAGGGAGTGTGTGTGTGTGTGTGTGTGTGTGAGAGAGAGAGGCAGAGAAAGCCTGTGTGTGTGACAGCGAGACAGAGGGAGTGTGTGTGTGTGTATGTGAGAGAGAGAGGCAGAGAAAGCCTGTGTGTGTGACAGCGAGACAGAGGGAGTGTGTGTGTGTGTGTGTGAGAGACAGAACATCTGTGTATGTGTGTGTGTGAGACAGAGCATGTTTGTGGGTGTGTGTTTGAAAGGGAGAGACTGGGTGGGCCCAAGGAGGAGGCTACTGTTGCCTGTTTGTTCCAAGGACAGAGAGAGCATATGTGTGGGAGGACATGTGAAGAAGCATATTGTGTGTGTGTGTATTTGAGAGAGAATATGGGAGAGAGAGTGAATGAGCATATGTGTGTGTGTGAGTAAGCAAGTCGGTGTGTTGGAAAGTGTATATTACAGAGAGAAAAGAAAGTTTGTGATTCCTCTTCCCCCGCTAATCCATGACAATCACAGAGTGACTGGAAATCAAAAGTTCCCAGATATGGAGAACAGGGGATTTTTAAAATGTTTATTTGTTTTCATTATTGGGTGTTTGTTGTGTTTGCAGTTCTGAAATATTTTGTTAGTGATTAGGAAATTTGAAAACATTTTTATATGAGTTTTTATTTATCAGATATTCTTTTCATCAGTTGTTTTAAAATATTTATTCTTTCTGTGAGTATGGTTTTATTATTATGATGTTTTATATTTCTTGATTTTATTGTTTGATGTTTTAAGTGGAATACTGATATTTCTATTTTTCCATTGTTGCATTATATACAGAGTCTGGCTTGTTGCAGTTTTGAGTTTGCATGTGTTTATTTATATTTTATGGTCTCTTTAGTCTGTGTTAGGTGAGGGTTTGTCTGTGTTCTGCTTGTGTGACTAAGACAAGGTATTCTGCTAGCATCTAGTTTCTGTGTAGGGATCTATAGCAGCATAGTTTGTTTTATTTTCCTGATAGGAGATATATTAGAGCTTTAGGGTGCAGTGTAATATTTGAAGTTTTGCCTTATCATAGGTAGGGGTGTTTCTATTTGAGTGCTAGCAGTTAGTGCTGTTTTGGTATGGAAGGCTTATTATATTGTAAATATAATTCACTTTTTTCAAGAGGATTCATTGCCAATTTGTTTTCAGTATCAAATGAAAAACAGCACAATTTTTAAATCTCTACAGTACTGAAACTCAAAGGCTTTGTGGCTGTGTCTGGGTCTCTTAGCCAGCTGTGAGTACACCATAAGAAGAGATCAGTGAAAGGTGTGGATGACTGATGCACTCATATTTCTGGGGAAAATGAGCAAAGCACCCATAATACACATGTGCATAAACAATTAATGGAATGAATTCATCTATGCAGATTGTGCTCCATCATTCTTACGGTGTTTCAGATAAATTCATGACTGCATCACTCAGCATTGATAGCCCTACTGGTTTTGTTGATCCATTGGTAGATCGCCCATTGCCACTGTCCTGGGGATGCTAGAAGGAACAGAGGGACAAATGAAAGAAGGCCAGTTCCGGGGCATGACTCTCGCCTCTCCCTGGTCCTCATGTGTCCAATCCTGGTCTGTGGAAAAGTTGGCAACACTGGGGGTGGGGGTAGAGGTGTGAAGTTAAGGACCTTTGCTCCTGTGCCCCAGATCTTTGAAGTACCTAGCAATGAATCTGGTGCTGTTTAAGTGAGTCCACATTACCGCACCCTCATTTAGTCTGCTCAGTTTCATTCCTGTTGCAATACTGTGGGCCTCACTTGATCTTCAGCTTCACTTCCTTGCAATCAAGGATCCTCTCCTCCCGCCCCATGCTTTTTTCAATTCTGTTAAAGTTTTTGCCTCCACCATCTCCACTAGGAGATTGTTCTGTGCAACCATCACTTTTTCCATGAAGACATATTTACTCATGTTACCCTCGAATCTACCCCCTTGAAGCCTCATGTCGTGTCCTCTTGCCCTAGAACGTTCTTTCCACTGAAAACAATATTTTCTTCTTGTATGCTATTTGTACCTTTGAGGTAATTGACCATGTCTATCATATCTACCCCACAATAGAGTCAATAGTGCACCAAACATAAAACCCAATATTAACTGTGACTATGACATGAAGCCACAGAGAAAGTCTTCACTGTAATTCCTTTCTGTTTTGTTACAAGATTTGGAGAAAGAATACGTGTATGAACGATTTGTTGTTGTGGTTTTTTTTTTCTTCTGCTTTATTTAGCAACACAGGTTGGGATTAAAAGATAATTTTAATCGTTGGCTGCCATTCTTGCATGGTGAGACTGGAGTGGCCTATGAGCAATGAGTCACAATGAGTTTCAGCAGGTAAGAAAAGGCGTTTCTCTATTATGTAACAAAAACTTGTTAAGGAAAATATATATATAGAAATGCCCAGCATGCTGTAATAGGGCTACTGGAGGCTGGAGGAACATTTCCATAGGCGCTTTCACTCTCTATTGCCTACTTCAGGAAGAGCGTGCTGGGTTAGCCTGACAAATATTAAATATGTTGAAAGAACAAAAAAGTAATTGGACAGAGATGACTCCTTTATTAGGGTAATGAGTGCTTTAAGATACAAGCTGCAGTCTATATATAAATAGAAGCTGACCAATCACAATTGCTTTTCCTGATTAAGAGGGAATAAAGATTTTGTTTGACAGGTACTATGTCCGACTTATTAATTTTTATAGAAGAGGTATAGTCCAACAGAAATTAATGGACCTTCCTCCCCCCACCACCACAACCAAAGGCAACAACAGCAGCAAATCCAGCCCTGCATGTACTAAATGTTTCTGGCGAGTTGTGTTTGTACAATCGGTATATCTGTTGCCCATTCATTTGTTTATTAAGATGCAAGCTTTCCGGACTACCACAGTCCCTTCCAATGGAAGTCCATGCAAAACCTAGAATCAGATACAATGGGGTTCTCAGATTTTCAGGACAGGTTGATGCAGTCCTGCTAATTTATTACCTCATTACACACAGGGCTTTGTAGCTCTGACTTAAGAAAAGCCGAACTACAAGTCCATGTAGGCAGTGGGGTGAAACCAGGACAGGATTAAGCTGTCCTGACAATCTGGAGCCAGTTGGCAACCCTAATGTACAACTCGAAGGTAACAGTAAGAGACATTGGCTAATGTTTCAGTAATCTTGTATCAGGGGGAACAGAAAAGAACAAAGATCTCACTGAACTCAAGATGGAGGGTGGATTCCATCCTGAATTCTATTTAGATTGTGAAGGATCTGAATATGATGAGCACTTTATTCAGCAAATACTTTGTTAATTTCTGTTCCCCCTGATGCAGGATTGCCAAACATTAGCTAATGTCGAAGGGTTTTACTTGTACAAGAAAATGTAAAAAATAATAGTGATTTGTAACCTTCAGTCACTTGTTCTCCAAAGTTTGATCAGGGTGAATGAATGAGAAGACCGTATTGTCTTCATAAGACTAATACTTTGTCTCATTAAGACTGAAAATTATCCTGGCTTGCTGATACCACTCAATATTCATTATGGGCCGGATTTTAAAAGCCTTACGTGCGTAGGCGGGGGTTACTCGCACCGGGTCTATTTTTAAAAAGCCCGGAGACGCACATAAAGCTCCGGGACGCTTGTAAGTCCCGGGGCTTTACTAAAGGGGCGGTCCGGGGGCAGGGCCAGATGCCTCCGACATAGCGGCCATTGCTGCTGTGTTGGAGGATCGTGTGCCGGCAGGCCCAAATGGTAAGACAACGGTCAGGGGGGGTTAGAGTAGGGCTAGGGGGGGAAAGGTTAGGGGAAGGGGTGGGAAGGTTAGAATAGGGGGAAGGGAATGGGGGAAGGCAGTGCGGCTTGGCACGCGCAAGGGGCACAATTGTGTAACCCCTTGCGCACGCCAACTCTCGATTTTATAACATGCGCACACATGTTATAAAATCGGATGTACGTGTGTGCGTGCCAGGTTGCGCGCGCTCTTTTTAAAATCTACCCCTAAATATGGATTTGGTGCCTTAGGAAACATTTTTGTTACACTATCTCTGATTGCTGTCTTGGATTTGTGATAGCGTGAGTTAGATATAGCTCTTTTTTGGCGAGAACCCTAATGTACAAACAAATGGAGTTTCTGTGTATACTGGGAGGCTTCCCAAACCTGACCTGGGGACCCCATATCCAGTTGGGTTTTCAAGATATCCACAATGAATTTGTATGAGATAAATTTGCATGCATTTGAAAGCCAGTATATGCAAATATATCTATATCATGCCTTTTCATTGGTAGTTCAAGGTGAGATTTGGCTACAGTAGATATTTCCCTGTCCTCATTGGGCCTATAATCTCTGTTTCTACCTGAGGTCATGAAGGGTGAAGTGTCTTGCCCAAGATGATAAGAAGTGGCAGTGGGATGTGAACCCTGGCTTCCCTAGTTCTTAGCCTGCTGCTCTAACCCCAGGCCACTCCTCCACTCTCAAATGTTAGCTAAAATAATAAAAATACAACTTGAATCCTTAAGAGGATGATTTCAAATACATTTTAGCATTATTCAGGATGACCATTTCAAAGATCTACTAGACATCATTTAAGAGCCTTCTTGTTTCAGGGGTCAGAGAATGAGAAAAAAAATGTGCTTCACCATGCATAGTCAATGTGAATATCCTAAAAACCTGACTAGCCTTCAGAGACCCCAAACTGGTTTGTAAAAGCCCTGGTATAGAGCACAGGAAACTTGTCAGGCTTCATGTGTATGATTAGGTTTCAGTTACCTATCCCCTTTGAAACAGATCTTGGTTTTCAGTATACTAGGAAAACCTACATAGTGAGAGTAGATAATAATTGCCAGCAGATAAGAATCACTTGACCCATCCAGGCTTTCCAGAGATCTCTGATCATCTTCCTCCCATGCCCTTACTCCATCTCTCTGTATCTGTTCCAACTGTGCTAGGATTCTCTTACCACTTTTGAATATTCATTATTTCAAGCATCCACTACTTTCTCATGATGTTAAACACATCTTCAGAAATCTCCATTTTCCGTATCTCTCTCCTTAATTATTAATTATAACTTTTTAATTATTTCCTTTAATTGAAAGTTCTCAAACCTATACCATTTTCAGTTTTTGAACTAAAAATTTAATTAGCATGCATGACAATAATGATGATGATGATATATTGACACAGGGTGTACATTCAGAGCAGGTAAGTAGATATGTAATTCATAGAAAATTGTAGATCGATTAGCTTTCTTTGTCTCTTAAAATTCAACTCATCACACAGTGGGATAAACACTGTGAGGTAGATTTTATAAATCTGCAGCCGCGCGTACTTTTGTTCGCGCACCAGGCACAAACAAGAGTACGCAGGATTTTAATAGATACGGGCGTAGCCGCGCATATCCATTAAAATCCGGGGTTGGCGTGCACAAGGCTGCCCAAAATTGGCAGTCTGCACACGCCGAGCCGCAGAGCCTGTCTCCGTTCCCTCCAAGGACGCTCCGAAATCGGAGCGGCCTCGAAGGGAACTGCCCTATCTAACCCCCCCCCCCCCCCACCTTTGTTGTACAAGTTACACCTGCCTGAAGCAGGCGTAACTTGCGCGCGCCGGGCTGGCTGCCGGCACACGATTCCCAGGCCCGGGAGCCATTTCGGAGGCCTCGGCCATGCCCCCGGGCCGGAACCATGCCCACGGCCCCACCCCCAAATGACACGACACGTCCCCCAACACGCCCCCCCAGGAAAGCCCCGGGACTTACGCGCGTCCCGGGGCTTGCGCGCACCGCATAGCCTACTCAACATAGGCTCGGCGTGCGCAGGGGGTACTTTGGCCAGGTTTTTGGAGGGTACGCGCATATCTTACGCGCGACCCCTTTGAAAATCTGGCCCTGTGGATCTATAAAGTGTAGAGGATGTGTATGAAGAACGGGTGGCTCGCAGGAATGATGGCTATTTCCTGGAGATAACACCCTTATTCAATAAACATACACACAGTTAATGCATCTCCAACATTACTCTAAGCTTCGACGGCAAGAGGTAATGTGGGAAAAAAAAATAAAAAAGGATTTCCAGTCACAAAAATGTGGGGAGTAGCTTGTTGGTTACAGCGGTTACTACTCCTAACCAAATAAGCCTGCTACTTCACTTTCAATGCCTATCCAGCATAGCTCTCTGCTTCAACAGCAAGGGAGAAAGTCTGATACTTCACGCATATTCAGCACAGCTCTGCTTCGATGGCAGGGGAGGAAATCTGATACTTCACTTTCAATGCAAGTTAGCTCTCTGCTTCAACTGCAAGGGAGGAAGACCGATACTTCACACATATCCAGCATAGCTCTCTGCTTCAATGGCAGGGGGAAATGAAGTAAAGTCTTGAGGATGTGAATGAAATGAAGAGAAGAGGCAATGGGGGTTGCTTGTAGGAATGATGGCTGCTACCCTTACTCAATAAACATACACATGGTTAATGTGACTCCAACATTGCTCTTTGCTTCAACGGCAAGAGGAAATGTGGGGAAAAGGATCTGCATTCACAAATAAGCATGGGAGTAGCTTGCTTGATGCGGCAGTTACTACCCCAACCCAAATTAGCCTGATACTTCACTTTCAATGCATATCCAAGCAGCTCTCTGCGTCAATGGCAGGGGGGAATAAAGAAAAGAGGATTTATATTCAAACAACCAACAAAGGCTAAACTGCACAGGCTGGAAAAACAAATAAGCATGGGAGAAGCTTTCTTGTTGCGGCGGCTACTACCCTGAACCAATCATGCCTGATACTTCACTTTGAATACATATACAGCACAGCTCACTGCTTCAATTGCAGGAGGGAATGAAGAAAAGAGGATTTATATTCAGACAACAACCAACAAGGACTGAATTGCAAAGGCTGGGTAAACAAATAAGCGTGGGAATAGCTTGCTTATTGCGGCGGTTACTACTACTAATACCCCTAAACAATTAGGCTTGATACTTCACATTGATGCAGCTCCAGCACTGCTCTCTACATCAATGGTGGGGGTGGAAGGAAATTAGAACCTAAAAGTTACCAATAAGGGCCCTGACCTCAGTGGTCAGAGTAACAGATAAGTATGAGAAAAATAAGTATGAAGTTTGCTGGGCAAACTAGATGGGCCATTGGTCTTCTTCTGCCGTCATTTTTATGTTTCTCTTGGAGAGATGGAAATTCCATTATGGATTCCCATCATTAAAGTTACAGACAATCTCATTTAATACCAAAAAATGATTTGAATTATAGCGCATGGTCCATTGTGTCATCATCATAATTTAAAATTCTTTCTCCTACATTGAGGGCACTGAAGAACATTGGCCCAGCTTACCTGGCCAAGAAGATCAGAGGGTATCCTCCCACACAAAAATCTACAATCAAGCCAAAAACAACAACAGGCTGCTCTGTTTCTCAAAACATACTGGTTGACAAAAAAAGCAAGGCGTGGAGCCTTCAAAGGTGTAGCACCAGGACTGTGGCACTCTCGTCTGTCTTATCGGCAAGACATTTATGATTGCTTGGACTTTGAGTGTCAACTGAAAACATGGCTCTTTGGCCAGCAAACCTGTGTCTCCTGAAGAGAGATTCTGTATTATCTGATCCTACATTTAATAATAATACTTACCATTTCCATAGCACTATTGGGCATATGCAGCACTCTACAATGGTGATAAATATTCTGGTGTGATAAATTCCTTCTCTAAAGAGCTTACAATCAAGTGGGCACCTGAGGCAATGGAAGATAAATTGACTTGCCTGAGGTTGTAGAGGATGTCGGTGGGCGAGGAAGAATCTGATCCCTTGTTTCCCTGGTTCTCAGCCCGTTGCTCTAACCACTATGCCAGTCTTTGTCCCTGGGGGGTGGGGGGGGGGGGGGGTGTCAGGTAACTGAGAAGTTAGATTTTTCTGTAAATTGTAATAATTCAAGCAATGTCTGAATCTGATCTAGCTGTTCCCCGCACTGTAAATTTGTGCGTGATATTTTCGTAACCCGGCTACCTACACTGTGATCCGCTTTGAAGTGGCTGACCTGACATCATAGGTGGAATAGAAATATTTATTTATTTATTTAAAATCTTTCCTATACCGTCGTTAAGTTATTTACCATCACAAGGGTTTACAAAATAGGCACAAATAGTAAAAAAAAAAAAAATAGTTAAAGTTATAGAAGTGCCAATAATGATCCGGTTACAAAAAATTCTAATATAATTACTAATTGATGAAATACGTATATTTTTCCTTCTGGTACATGTTTCATGGTTGAGTTGCGTGTAAATCTCACCTGTAATTTTATATTTTAACTAAGGTTATCAGAGAGATTGAAAAGGAGTCAAGCACATAGAAACTAAGTGCCGGGTGCAAATTTGCTGATGCCAGCTTTTCCTTACTTACTTGCTTCTTTCTCTTTATAAAAAGCCTGTTTGAAAAGCCAGGCCTTCAAATTTACTTTGAATAGTTTGAAATTTCTCTGTAATCTTATTTCAAGAGGCATTGTATTCCACAGGGTGGGTCCGGCAAGGGATAGCGCTCGGTCACTGACTTGGGTAAGTCGTGCTGTTTTAACAGATGGGATAGTTAATAGGGCTTTATTTGCCGACCTCAGATTTCTTTGTGGTACGTGTACCCGTAGTGCTGTGTTAAGCCATTCCGCTTTTTCATCATGAATCAGTTTATGAATTGTGCATAGTGCTTTAAATTGTACTCTTTGTTCTATGGGGAGCCAGTGTAATCCAGCTAGTGTCTCAGTGATGTGCTCTCTCTCTTCTTTTTACCTGTGAGTATTCGTGCTGCAGAGGTTTGTAATATTTGAAGTGGTCTTATGGTTGCATATGGTAAACCCAGTAACAGAGCATTGCAGTAATCAGAAGCTTGCAAATATTAGTGCTTGTAAAACTGTTCGAAAGTTTGATCGTGTCAATAGCGGTTTTAACTTCCTTAGGACCATTAGTTTAGTGTATCCTTCTTTTACTTTTGGTGATAAGTGTTGTTTCAGATTGAGTTCTGGGTCGATTATTACGCCCAGGTTACGCACCTTCTCAGCTAGTTCTACTGTTTGATTATTTTTAAGCATAATTGGTGATTGAATTAGATTTATATTTTTCCTTTCTAAGTGTAAATTAAATCTTAAATGAAATTCAATTAAATCAAGCGTTGAGGCACTGAGACAATCAGAGAGACACCAGCTCCTGACCCAACAGAAACAGAGAGAGAGAGAGAGAGCACAGTACGTGAAAATAAAACAATGCCAGGGCTGTACAATATTGCGTAAGAGATGATGATGGAAAATTTCTAGGTCACAGGCCTCGGCTAACAGACTGCAGGCCCCACCCACTGCTCAGCTTAGTCCATAAACAGAGTCATTATGACATAGGGTGACCATGCAGCACCGCGTCACAAGCCAAGCCTGGTTTCATGCCATTGCAGCCACTGGGATGTACTTCTGATTTCCCTAAATCACAGGTTCCCCAAACCTTTCAAACGAAGGGCCGCAGGTGACGTTTCAAATCACTGAGCGGGCTGGGCTGGTGGGTGGTGACCTCTTGGCGTCTGGCCCTTCTGGTGGTTTGAAATGCTGCAGAAGGGGAAGGAAGGGGGCAGGCTTCCCATAGAGCTACAACAGATAGGGTATCAGGGAGAGTATTGACGGGAAGTTGGTAACCAAGCCACCTGCCTCCACCCTCAGCATCTGCATCTGCGCCCTGGGGGAGTGGGGAGCAGGTGAATATGGCACATTTTCTATTTCTCTCTTCATTTTCCCCCTTCCATCCACCCCTCTCTCTTCATCCATCTCTCCTCACTCCCTCCCATCCTCTTCTCTCATGCACAATCCTTTTCCCTTCCCTTCCCTCCTCTCCACTCACTCACATTGCTTCCCTTCCTTTCACTGCCTTCCCTTCCTCACCCTCCTCTCCTATTACCTTCTCGCCTGACCGGGCACAATCAGTAGAAGTTGCAGAATGCTCTCATGTCATTTCTCTCTCTCCTGTCCTGCACAACACAGATTTACTGTCAATGCATGCACCACATGGTGCATCTGAGGCTGCGTGGTCTCTCTGCTCCTGCTGAGCCATCCTGCACCAGCTTCGGGATAGCTAGCTCTGGAAGCAGTCATCCCCTTTCTGCCACAGTCTATCGTCTTTCCTCCACCTCTTTTGACCCACTTTTCTCCTGGGGGCGCGAGGGGCACTTAGACTGTGCAGCTAATTCTCTCCCCTGGGGGAGGGAGAAGATTGGCCCACACAGTGCCTCTACCTAGGGAAATGGGGAATCAGCCCACACAGTATGCTTTCCAGGAGCTATAAAAGAATGGAATTCACCCACGTTGTCTTCACTCTATGGACCATGTAAGGCACATTCCAATGAACCCCAGGATCTCAGGAGTCCTGCTTCAATGACACACCAGCTAGTGCTGCAGCTACTTCTTCCTAGTGAGTTCAGATCATGGTGGTGGCGATGATGGTGGCAGCAGTGCCATAAGGGACAGATGGGATCAGAGTCGGGGCTGGGGCTGGAACCGTAACTGGGAATGGGCAATGGGATTTGTAGACTACAGGCAGGCGCCCTTCAGTGACTTCTGCCAGGATATTATTTTACAGGAAGGTAGGGAGGCCAAAAAAGTGTTCTCAGCGGGCTGGATCTGGACCTCAGTTGGTAATCTGCAACAACATGCGTACAATGGTTTAACCTGTTCTCCTTTAACATGGAGCTGTATATTCCCCTTATTATGACATTCTAAATTGAACATAAGAATTGTCATGCTGGATCAGACCAAAGTCCATCAAGACCAGAATCCTGTCTCTGACAGTGGCCAAACTAGGTCACAAGTACCTGGAAGATCCCAATTCCTATTACTCACTCCCAGGGGTGGCAATAGCTTTCATAAGAGCATGCCATACTATAGTCTACCTTGCTAATAGCGTTATGGGTTTTCCCTCAAGGAATTTGTCCAAACCTTTTTTAAACCCCGCTATGCTCGTCACCTTTTCACATCCTCAGGCAACAGATTCCACAGCTTGATAGTGTGCTGAGTGAAAAAGGACTTTATCATTTGTTTTGAATCTACCGGCTGCTAGTTTCATTTTTTTAATATTACTTGAAAGGATAAATAACTTTTATTCACTCCTCTCATGATTTTATAAACTTCTATAATGTCCCCTCTCAGTTTTCCCTTTTCCAAGCTGAAGAGCCCACCACGCAAGGCCTCACATCATAAGAGAGATGTTTTATCCCCTTTATCGTTTTATCACACACCTCTGCCCCTTTTCTAGTTCTCCTATGTCTTTCTTGAGATGGGGTGACCAGAACTGCATACAATATTCAAGGTGCAGTCGCACTAAGGCTGGATGGAGAGGTAATATGATAATTTCAGTTTTATTCTCCATTCCTTTTCGGATCATTCCTAGCACTCTATTTGCCTTTTTGACCGCCACAGCACACTGAGTTGATGGTTTCAACTTATTGTCTATAAGGACTCCAAGGTCCTTTTTTTTCTGTGTAGTGACCCCCAATACAGAACCCAGCATCATGTATCCGTAGTTGGGATTATGTTTCCCTATGTGCGTCACTTTGCTCTTCCACATTAGATTTCATCTGCCATTCAGTTGCCCAGTCTCCTAGTTTCACAAGATATCTCTGTAGCTCCTCGCAATCTGTTATTGTTTTAACAAATTTGAATAATTTTCTGTCATCTGCAAATCTGATCATCTCATTGGTTGTTCCCTTTTCCAGATCATTTATGAATACATTAAACAGCACAGGTCCCACTACCAATCCCTGTGGTGCTCCACTAATGACCTTCCTCTATTTGGAAAACTGACCATTTAGTCCTACCTTCTCTTTCCAGCCTTTTAACCAGTTACCAATCCACAATAGGACACTGCCTCCTACCCCATGACTTTGAATTTCCAGAGCAATCTCTCAGGAGGGACTTTATCAAATGTCTTTGGAAATCCAAATACACTATATCAGCCAGCTCCCCTTTATCTACATGTTTATTTACCCCTTCAAAAAACTCTAAAAGATTGGTAAAACGAGATTTCACCTGATTAAAACTATATTGACTCTTCATTAATAGGGTCATTTATCAAAATGCTATAAGGCATTTTTGCATGCGTTAAGCACCTTTAATGCATGCGATAGCACCATAACGTATGGTGCGATGCAAATCAGAAAAAGGGGAGTGGGCTGGGTTTACCATTTTGGGAAGTCCTATTGCATGGCTTTAACTACACCTTTTTCAGTAGTAATAAGCTGTGTGTGAGAGAGAGAGAGAGAAAGAGAGACTAGCCATAATGTCCTAACACTAGATAGGTATTTATATGTTCTCTCAACCTAGCTTGATGGACTCTCTACCTGGGTTAATAAAACAACAAGGAAGGCTATCTAACCAAGCCGTGGAGGCAACAAGTTGAAAATTAGAAGCCAAAATGTCCAACTTGGATTCTTTATTGGATAGAAACAAGTATTCAATAAAGAATCCAAATCAAACATTTTGGCTTCTAATTTTCAACTTGTTGCCTCTCTACCTGGGTAACATCAAGCTAGGTTGAGAGAACATTGCACAAATATCATCTTTGAGTGAGTTTCCTCACTCCGAGGGTCATCAAATCTTCACAAGAGAGCACTGTTCTGTTCGTACATCTCACTTTGAATGTCGAAGTGGCCCCTAACCCCTACACTAATGCCTAAACCTCATCTTGAGTTACTAGGTGGGCCTTCCATAGAGATATAAATACCTATCTAATGTTAGGGCATTATGGCTAGGCGCTCTCTCTCTCTCTCTTTCTATTTTGATTTTAAGAATGGTTTCTACCATTTTGCCTGGCACTGACATCCTGGATCACTCCTGGAGCCCTTTGTAAAACTTAGCATCATGTTGGCCATCTTCCAGTCTTCAGGAATTGCAGCTATTTTAAATCATAGGTTACATATTACTAGTAACTGGTTAGCAATTTCATGTTTTAGCTCTTTTAAAATTCTAGGGGAGATGTTATACGGTCCCAGTGATTTGTTACTTTTAGTTTGTCAATCTGATTAGCTACATCCTCCTTTGCTCAGAATCTCCAAGTGTGAATATGTTCCCAACATCATCTTCTGTAAAGACTGAGGCAAATAATTCAATCAGTTTTTCTGCTATTTCCTTGTCCTCCCTGAGCACCCCTTTTTCCCCTCGGTCATATAGCATCCCAACTAACTCCCTCATAGCTTTTTTATTTGAATGTACTTGGAAAAGTATTTTTTATTAGTTTTTCCCTCACCAGCAAGCTTGTTCTTAAAGTCTTTCTTAGTCTGTTTAACAACTGTTTTACATCTAGGGTACTAGTACTTACTTACATTCTTGCTATTTTCATCATTTGAGTCTGCTTTCTAGTTTTTTAATGAATTCCTTTTAGCTTTAACTGCATCCTTTACCTCACCATTAAACATTTGCTTGTCCTTTGAACTTTTGAAATGCATGAAATACATTTTATCTGGGCTTTCAAAATATTATTTTAAAACAATGTTCATGTATCATGGAAATGTTTAACCTTTGCAAGTGCACGTTTAGCTTTTTTCTGATTTCCTCATTTTATCATAATCTCCCTTTTATTTATTTTTATTTATTTATTTATTTAATAACTTTTAATATACCGACGTTCGTGAAACACATCACGCCGGTTTACAGTTAACTCAAGGTAAGAATTACAATGAACGAGGTGCAGGGAGTGGGAGCAGGTGAGAAAAAGGGGGAAGAGGGGAAGGGGACAAAGAAAGAGAGAAAGGGGGAAAAGGGTGGAAATAAAAGTAGAGAGAGGAGCAACCATAATAACAAAGGTAACTTATTTACAACAGTTCATTAAAATTACTTCAACAGGGGCAGAGTAAATAGGATGAGGTATTAGACATGTGCGGCTGCAGGAAACTACATAAGCATAAAGAATAAAATACAGGGCGATGGACGAATTCTGGGTGGGGGGGGGGAAGAGGTCTAGGTATGATTAGCATTTGGGTAGGCTTGTACTACTACTGTAGAGTGATTATGTCAAATTTGATTGCTTTATGATCACTATTGCTTAGTGGCTCCACCCAGTAACCATTCACAATAGATCATGCATTCCACTGAGGACTAGATCTAAAGTAGCTGCGTCTTTTGTTGGTTCTAGACCACTGTTCCATCAAGCAGTCATTTATAGCATTTAGAAACTTAACCACTCTATCATGTCCTGAAGAGACATTGATCCAGTCAATAATTGTTACGTGCGCCGGCCGCAGCAAACCCATGGCTCAGCCCCCTCACCTCTTTCAAAGTGATCCAGCATCCGTAGGACCCCTGGCTTAACCCTCTCATGTGCAGTTTTTTTAAAGCCCTATTTCAGCGCTGAAACAACCACCACATTGCCGCCGGCAAACCCTTTCCCCTTCGCCACTGACAGAAGGACTCGCTGCCTGCCCACCACAACGTTGTTTGCTGTAATGCTTTAAAGGAAGTCCCGAGGGGGCTCCCTCAGCACCAGGGAAGTCACGCGCTTGGCCATTTTCTGGAAGCCAGAGCGGTTCCTGAGGACTGGCAAAGGGTCCCCCCCTTTTCAGTAAAGGTGGGAGCAGGAAGGGCAGTTATATCCTGATGTCAGGAGGGCAGCAGGAAAAGGCAGGGGAGGATACTGCCCCCAGAGGGGCTAGTGGGATCTAAGGCAGCGTGCACCTGCCGAGCAAACCCGAAGAATGTCTGACACTGGGTGACCGGGAAATCAGGTCACGGGGAGGACCTGGGGTTATGGGTTCCCACATTTCAAAAAAGATATAGTTGCGATGGAGAAGGTACAGAGAAGGGCAACCAAAATGATAAAGGGGATGGAACAGCTTCCCTATGAGGAAAGGCTGAAGAGGTTAGGGCTGTTCAGCTTGGAGAAGAGACGGCTGAGGGGGGATATTATAGAGGTCTATCCATATGGATTCCACACTGCATTTTGTTTCCTATAAGATTTTTATCATGCTTGATTCTATGCCAACCTTTTCATATAGTGCCACCCCTCTACTAATTCGATCAGCCCTATCACATCAATATAATTTATTCCCTGGTATGGCAATGTGCAAGTGATTATCCTCCTTCCACCATATCTTTGAAATGCCTATAATGTCTGTATCCTCATGTAATGCTGTACATTGTAACTCAACAATCTTACTATTCAGACTTCTGGCATTTGCATGCAGACATTTTAAAGTATGTTTTTTATTTGTTCTTTCATTTTTCTTTGTATTCTGCTTGTTAGCAAATGGAAAAGGCAGTTTAGAATCATTCACATCTGTGTACTCTTTGGCTATGTCTGTCTGGACTACTTCAGCCTTAATCACAACCTCTTTACTGGGATATTCTAACTTTCCTGTTTTGCAAGAATCTTTGGAAGATACCTCCCTCCGAACCATGCGCTTCTGAGCGACTGTCGGTTTTCCCCCCTTGGCCTAGTTTAAAAGCTGCTCTGTCTCCTTTTTAAAGGTTAGCGCCAGCAGCCTGGTTCCACCCTGGTTAAGGTAGAGCCCATCCAGTCGGGATAGGTTGCCCCTTCCCCAGAGCTGTCGTCCCACTAACCTGTACGAGGGCTCCAACCACTTTCTAATTATTTGGTGTTACTCCAGGATGGAGGGGCAAGGAGACAGAGAGAAGAATAGAGTGGTGGCGAAGGAGAGATGGGCACAGGAAAAATGGGGAAAGTTCAAAGGGGCACACAAGAGAGGGAAGACAGACAAAGAGGTACATGGAAGGGGAACAGGGCAAAACAGCACCAAGTAAGGAGAAGAAAGAGAGAGGAATAGGGGAGAGAGGAAAGCAGGACAGAAGGGCACAGAGAGGAAGGGGAAAGGTTGACAGGATGTACGGGGGGGGGGGGGAAGATAGAAGTGCACAGGAAGGAAGCTGCACAGAGGAAGGAGAAAGAGGAGTACAAAAAGAGCTGAAGGAAAGTACAAGGAGCCGCTGAGGGAGAGGAAGAGGAAGGGCGGGAGAAGGGATGCTTCGTTTGGGTGTTGAAGCAGGAATAGGGGAGAGATGAAGAGGGGGCATTTTCTGGTGCACATGGTAGTGCCAGAGGACTGTGTGTTGGCATTGATACACCTCCCCGTAGGGAGAGATTAGTGCCTGCATGGCAGTTTGGCACAATGATGGGGAATTCAGTTCCCCTGGAGGCTGGGTTAGAGGTAAATTTCCTGACCTTTCATAAGAAAGTGAAGGTGTGGTTGTTCAAGCAAGATTTTGGAGAGCCCTGTAAGGGCAGAGATTTTCTTGCTTTTGGCTTGAGTCCGGGGATTAGGAGCTTTAATATTAATTGGGGGTTGTTCTGCCTCGTTTTTGTATTTGATGGGAAGGTAGAGCACCCTGGGGTGGTATTTTTGTTCTAGTTGTATTTTGTTTTGCTTATTTGGTTTATTAGGGGGTTGGGATTGGGGGTGAGCATGGGTGTGGGGGGAATTGGCTGCGGGGGGGGGGGGGGGCATTTAATTATATGATTTGAGGTTGTGACAGTAAGGTTGGGGTGGCTGGGGTACAATTATGATGTTTAAGGTGGGATTTGTTAAGATTGTTTTGTATAGGATGTTAACGTTTGTGGTTTTATTGTAATTCATTTGGAATTTATGATATAAAGTGGGAAATCTAAATATAAAATATAAATAAATATAACATGTGACAGGAAATGCTAAGCGGATGTATCCCCTGTCCCCAAAGTTAATTTCGGGGTGAGCAAAATCCAAAGCTCCCGAATAGGACTATGAGTGAGAGCAGAGTGTATGTATCCTCCCCATTCTTTGCTGAGTCTGGTGTAAGTGGTGATACAAGGTTTTTGAGATGTTTATATATCTGGAAACTAGAGGGAAGTTATGAAGAATAGTTAGGTGATAAATTTGGTAACGGCCTTTGGTTACCTTCAACTTCAACCAGATTTCAGCCAGCAATCTAGGGGTGAAAGATTGACTCCTTGTGCCAATTCCATGTGCCATCCAGTCACAGAAGTGACAGGTTCATATCCCTGTGCCTATTCCCTGTTTCATCCATTTCTAGAGCTGACAAATATAGTATCCCTGTGCCAGTTCTCTATGCCAATCTTCCATGCCACCCAGTTGTAGAGGTGAAAGGCTTTGTAACCTTGTGTCCTCCAGTTCTAGATGTGACAGGCTCTGTATCTCTGTGCCCATCTGTGAGGTCTCTGGGTCTATTTATGTATCTATCTATCTATCTATCTATTTAAACATTTGTTACTCCATCTACTAGGACCTTAGGGCAACTAACAAAGAAAAGTGCATAGCAGGCCTCGTCATAAACAAGCCAGTATATAATATAGCATATACAAAACAAGTATCAATGTAACAAAACACAAGAAGAAAATAACAATAACATGAAATAAAAAAATATAATCATGAACAAATCAATAACAATACAAGCTCTAATTACAATAAAGCATCAACATCAAATATAGGCCATGCCTACACTATTGTCGCCATAGTTAACAATAATGATCATAAAAAAAGAACATGGAAATCGATCAAAGAACTGAACTAAATAAAATATCTGTAAATCAAAAGAGAATGAAGTATCAGAAGCATAATATCAGAGGTAGGAGAGCTAAGGACCAAAGGGTTAATGGAAAAGCCAGATCATCAGCTGCTTGCAGAAAGATAGAAGGTCATTGATGAACTGTAGATCTCTAGGAAGTTTGTTTCAAAACATAGGAGCAGCACATGTACCTAGAGGTGACAGGTTCTGTATCTCTGTATCCATCCCCTGTGCTCTCCAGTCCTAGAGGTGCCCATTTCCCTTGTGCCCATCCCCTGAGCCCTCCAGTCCTAGAGGGGACAGGCTCTGTATCCCTGTGTCCATCCCCTGAGCCCTCCAGTCCTAGAGGTGACAGACTCAGTATTCCTGTACTCATCCCCTGAGCCCTCCAGTCCTAGAGGTGACAGACTCAGTATTCCTGTACTCATCCCCTGAGCCCTCCAGTCCTATAGGTGACATGTTCTGTATCCCTGTGCCCATCCTCTGATCCCTCCAGTCGTAGAGGTGACAGGCTCTGTATCCCTTGCATCCAACTCCTTGAACCCTCAGGTCCTATATTTGACACAGTCTCTGTATCCCAGTCCTAAACCATATGTGCATAATATGTTTCTGAATGAGCGATTATTAGCAGCATTATTGGTCCTATCTACATACGGGGAGATTTAAAAACTGAAGATGCTGATGTGAACTTGGCCCTGCCATGCATAGAAGCAGGGTTCATTTGCCTGAGCTGCTCCCCCGGTAGGCAGTGCCTGCAGTTACTGAAGAGGCTACCATGCCACAGCCATACCTACCGGCTGACCAAAGACTGCACGTGCACTGGGATCCTGGAGTGAGCTGCACCTCCCAGCCAAAGGGCCAGAGAGAGGGGAAAGAAGGGGGATATAAAACAGGGGAGAGCTCCTGCTAGTCGAGCATGAAGGCTCATGGCACCATAGCCCAAAGGAGGTCAGTCAGCTCCAATCGAGCTGGCAGCCCAAAAGAACAGAAGGGAACCTCTGGCCCATAAGAACATAAATAGAAATGTATTCCTTTATTTCAACATCTTATATTCAATCAGCTCAGCATGGATTCGAGAAGTACAATCTTTAGAAACCATTCCCAGAAGCCCCTGTCGAAAGAGTGCTGCCTCCAATGCACTTCCTTATCTCGATCACCTGAGCTTGCTCTGGTTTTGTTGTTATTATGGAGCTATTTTTGTTTCGGTTTGTATTACCTGGTTATATCATCGCTATGTCTTCTTCTGGGGCTCGCCCCACATGTCGTAAGACTTTTATCTTTCTTTCTCTTGCTGTTCTTTGATGGCACCGGGCTGCAAACCACAGAAGCATAACACCTATCAACTGAAAAGCAGGTTGTTAATACAAATAAAAAACACACGTTGAAATGTCTGTATGCCAATGCCAGAAGTCTACAAAGTAAGATGAGAGACAGAGGGGTAGATTTTATAAATTTGCGCGAGTGCGTACTTTAGTTCGCGCACCAGGCGCGAACTAAAGTACGCTGGATTTTATAAGATACGTGCGTAGCCGTGCGTATCTTAATTAAACAGAAAATGTCATAATGCCTCTGTATCGCTCCATGTTGAGACCGCACCTTGAATACTGTGTACAATTCTGGTCACCGCATCTCAAAAAATATAGTTGCACTGGAGAAGGTACAGAGAAGGGCGACCAAAATGATAAAGGGGATGGAACAGCTCCCCTATGTGGAAAGGCTAAAGAGGTTAGGGCTGTTCAGCTTGGAGAAGAGACGGCTGAGGGGGGATATGATAGAGGTCTTTAAATTCATGAGAGGTCTAGAACAGGTAGATGTGAATCAGTTATTTACTCTTTCGGATAATAGAAGGACTAGGGGGCACTCCATGAAGTTAGCATGTGGCACATTTAAAACTAATCAGAGAAAGTTCTTTTTCACTCAACGCACAATTAAACTCTGGAATTTGTTGCCAGAGCTTGTGGTTAGTGCTGTTAGTGTAGCTGGGATTAAAAAAGGTTTGGATAAGTTCTAGGAGGAAAAGTCCATTACCTGCTATTAATCAAGTTAACTTAGAAAATAGCCATTGCTATTACTAGCATCAGTAGCATGGGATAGGCTTAGTGTTTGGGTACTTGCCAGGTTTGGAGACCAATTAAGAAAGAACTACACTGCCACCTGAGTGCCCAATTTTTTTGTGAATTTTTTTTAAGTGAAAACCCTCCTAAATGAGCAGGGCATAAGTAGAAAAAGCTTTTCATAAACTGTTCACTTATAGAATTGCAACTTTTTATTTGTTGCCAAGTGTAACAGAAATGCTCGCTCAACGTGTTTAATCACAGGGTAAATCAGTTATGAAAGCCACTTACGTTTTGAATATTTTATAACTGTGACCCCATATTATATATTAAAACAACACTTATCCTTTAAGAAACTGCGAGAGCCTCAGATGTATCAGCTCTGCTAGCGCCTGACACAGCACTGTGTTTCGAGGACTTCGTCAGGGGAGTTCTTTTAAGAACATAAGAACATAAGAAATTGCCATGCTGGGTCAGACCAAGGGTCCATCAAGCCCAGCATCCTGTTTCCAACAGAGGCCAAACCAGGCCACAAGAACCTGGCAATTACCCAAACACTAAGAAGATCTCATGCTACTGATACAATTAATAACAGTGGCTATTCCCTAAGTAAACTTGATTAATAGCCATTAATGGACTTCTCCTCTAAGAACTTATCCAAACCTTTTTTGAACCCAGCCCCACTAACTGCACTAACCACATCCTCTGGCAACAAATTCCAGAGTTTTATTGTGCGATGAGTGAAAAAGAATTTTCTCCGATTAGTCTTAAATGTGCTACTTGTTAACTTCATGGAATGCCCCCTAGTCCTTCTATTGTTCGAAAGTGTAAATAACTGAGTCACATCTACTCATTCCAGACTTCTCATGATCTTAAAGACCTCTATCATATCCCCCCTCAGCCGTCTCTTCTCCAAGCTGAACAGCCCTAACCTCTTCAGCCTTTCCTCATAGGGGAGCTGTTCCATCCCCTTTATCATTTTGGTTGTCCTTCTCTGTACCTTCTCTATCGCAACTATATCTTTTTTGAGATGCAGCGACCAGAATTGTACACAGTATTCAAGGTGCGGTCTCACCATGGAGCGATTTAGAGGCATTATGACATTTTCCGTTTTATTCACCATTCCCTTCCTAATAATTCCTAACATTCTGTTTGCTTTTTTGACTGCTGCAGCACACTGAGCCGATGATTTTAAAGTATTATCCACTATGATGCCTAGATCTTTTTCCTGGGTGGTAGCTCCTAATATGGAACCTAACATCGTGTAACTACAGCAAGTGTTATTTTTCCCTATATGCAACACCTTGCACTTGTCCACATTAAATTTCATCTGCCATTTGGATGCCCATTCTTCCAGTCTTGCAAGGTCCTCCTGTAATGTATCAGAGTCTGCTTGTGATTTAACTACTCTGAATAATTTTGTATCATCCGCAAATTTGATAACCTCACTTGTTGTATTCCTTTCCAGATCATTTATAAATATATTGAAAAGCCCCGGTCCAATTACAGATCCCTGAAGCACTCCACTGTTTACCCTTTTTCACTGAGAAAACTGACCATTTAATCCTACTCTCTGTTTCCTGTCTTTTAACCAGTTTGTAATCCACGAAAGGACATCGCCTCCTAACCCATGACTTTTTAGTTTTCGTAGAAGCCTCTCATGAGGGACTTTGTCAAACGCCTTCTGAAAAACCAAATACACTATGGGGTAGATTTTTTAAAAATGCGCGTTCGCGTACTTTTGTTGGCGCACCAGTCGCAAACAAAAGTATGCTGGATTTTAGTAGATACGCGAGTAGCCGCGCGTATCTGCTAAAATCCAGGATCGGCGCGCGCAAGGCTGCCGATTTTGGGCAGCCAGCGCGCGCCGAGCCGCGCAGCCTGCCTCCATTCCCTCCGAGGCCGCTCCGAAATCGGAGTGGCCTCGGAGGGAACTCGCTTTCACCCTCCCCTCACCTTCCCCTCCCTTCCTCTACCTAACCCACCCCCCCGGCCCTGTCTAAACCCCCCCCCTACCTTTGTCCACGGATTTACGCCTCCCGGAGGGAGATGTAAATCCACACGCGCCAGCTGGCGCGCCGAGACGCGACCCGGGGGCAGTTCCGGAGGGCACGGCCACGCCCCCGGACCGCCCCGGGCCGAAACCATGCCCCCGAAACACCACATCCCGCCCCCAAAACGCCGCGTCGATCGGCCCCGCACCCGACATGCCCCCGACAAAAAATCCCGGGACTTCGTAAGTCCCGGGATTTTTTGTCAGGGGCGTGTCGGGGCGGATTTACGCGAGCAGGGCCCTGCTCGCATAAGTCCCGGGATTTTTTGTCAGGGGCGTGTCGGGGGCGGATTTACGCGAGCAGGGCCCTGCTCGCATAAGTCCCGGGATTTTTTGTCAGGGGCGTGTCGGGGGCGGATTTACGCGAGCAGGGCTTTTAAAATCCGCCCCTATATCTACCGGTTCACCTTTATCCACGTTTATTAACCCCTTCAAAATATGAAGCAGATTTGTTAGGCAAGACTTCCCTTGGATAAATCCATGTTGACTGTGTTCCATGAAATCATGTCTTTCTATATGCTCTACGATTTTGATCCTGAGAATAGTTTCCACTATTTTTCCCAGCACTGAAGTCAGGCTCACTGGTCTATAGTTACCTGGATCACCCCTGGAGCTTTTTTTAAATATTGGGGTTACATTGGCCAGTCTCTAGTCTTCAGCTACAATGGATGATTTTAATGATAGGTTACAAATTTTAACTAATAGATCAGAAATGTCATTTTTTTTTTTTTTAATGATTAACAATTTTTTATTGAGCAAACGAAAACCATATCACCAGTTGTGCACCCACTGAGCACCCCTGGAACTATATACATAGATTGATGTTGTATGCTCGGATATATAGATATTTTTCTCATGCCCCGTCCCCCCTCCTCCCCTCCTACGACAGTCTGTTGGAGATCAAAAGATAGATAACCAGGAAATAGGAAAGAGGGATCAGTTTCTCTTCTAAATCCCCCCTGCCAACCAATAATCCTCTCAACAGTCAGTCATCTTACTCCCACCCCACCCATCCCATCAGGTCACCAGTCCCGTCCTGAGAGATTCCTTTATAAGTCCACGAGTAGATGATCACACAATTTCCAAGTCAATTCAACAGTTAAGAATCAAGCTCCGTGCTCGATGAGGTAAGGCCTGTATGTAGTCCTGCCAAATCTGAAGAAACTTCTTATGTTGTTGGGGACATGCTTTAGAAGCCATTTGGGCCATTTGCATCATATGGTGTAGATGAGACCTCCACACCCAAAAGGAGGGGCCATCTTCCTCCTTCCAGGCCAGCAATATAACCTTTTTTCTCACAGAAATGTCATTTTTGAGTTCCTGCAGTACCCTAGGATGCATACCATCTGGTCCAGGTGATTTGCTACTCTTTAGTTTGTCAATCTGGCCTACTACATCTTTCAGGTTCACAGTGATTTCGTTCAGTTCGTCTGACTCATCACCCCTGAAAACCATCTCCGGAACTGGTATCTCCCCAACATCCTCATTAGTAAACACAGAGGCAAAGAATTCATTTAGTCTTTCTGCAATGGCCTTATCTTCCCTAAGAATCCCTTTAACTCCTCGGTCATCTAATGGTCCAACCGACTCCCTCACAGGTTTCTTGCTTTGGATATATTTTAAAAAGTTTTTATTATTAGTTTTTGCCTCTACAGCCAACTTCATTTCAAATTCTCTGTTCGCCTGTCTTATCAATGTTTTACACTTAACTTGACAATGCTTATGTTTTGTCCTATTTTCTTCAGATGGATCCTTCTTCCAATTTTTGAAGGATGTTTTTTTGGCTAAAATAGCCTCTTTCACCTCATCTTTTAACCATGATGGTAATCATTTTGCCTTCCTTCTACCTTTCTTAATGCATAGAATACATATGGACTGCGCCTCTAGGATTGTATTTTTAAACAATGTCCAAGCCTGTTGAACACTTTTAACTTTTGCAGCTGCACCTTTCATTTTTTTTCTAACTATTTTCCTCATTTTATCAAAGTTTCCCTTTTGAAAATTTAGTGTTAGAGCTGCAGATTTACTTATTGTCTCCCTTCCAGTTATTAGTTTAAATTTGATCATTTTATGATCACTGTTGCTAAGTGGCCCCACCATCGTTACCTCTCTCACCAAATCCTGCCTTCCATTAAGAATTAAATCTAAAATAGCTCCCTCTCTTGTTGGTTCCTGAACCAATTGCTCCATGAAGCAATCATTTAGTACATCCAGGAACTTTATGTCTCTAGCAAGTCCTGATGTTACATTTACCCAGTCAATATTGGGGTAATTGAAATCTCCCATTATTATTGCACTGCCAAATTGGTTTGCTTCCCTGATTTCTCTTAGCATTTCATCATCTGTCAGACCATTTTGTCCAGGTGGACGGTAGTATACTCCTATCACTGTACTCTTACCCAATACACATGGGATTTCTACCCATATAGATTCTACTGAGCATTTAGTCTCTTGTATGATCTTTATCCTGTTGGACTCTATACCCTCCCGGACATAAAGTGCCACACCCCTGCCAAGTTGATCCTCCATATCATTGCGATATAATTTGTACCCTGATATAGCACTGTCCCATTGGTTATCAGGGTAAGTATGTCTATAATGAAAGATATTTTTCCATTATTGCAATGTGGCTACAGCATCTCATGAAAGGTTTGGAGACCATGCATAATCCTGACATGGGCTGCTTGGCAATTTTTTCGATTCCCAGTTACTACTACAATTTAACCTATTTAATTAACCATTGTCCCTTACCCTATCCAACCCCCTTCCACCCCCCACCCCATCCCAGTACCTCTAGACAATGCAACAAGGTAAAACCTGGACAGGGAGGCAGTCTGTGAGTCTTGCCCACTTTCTCCTTTCTCCTCCTCGTCTTCCTCACCACCAACTGGAATGATCTTAAAATGGCAAAAAGGTGGTGATCGGGGGCGTGACAAGGTAAAAAGAGGGAGAGCAAGGGCACCACAGTCCACTTTCTGGACTCCTAGTTGGCTCAGCAAACTCCACAGTCCCATTAAAAAAACAAAACACCACGTTGTCCCCAGTGTGGCTCATTTCTCCCCTTATATCTATAATAAGGATTGCCTAATATTCCAGCAAATGAGAATTTTTCTGCCAGCAGGAGGTGCTGCTTCCACCGATTTCCTGAAAATGTTTTCTTATGTACAATAGGGAGAATATTACAGGACAACAGTGCAATACAAGAACATTTAAAGCTGATTGGAACAGACTCTGATGAAACTATTTTCGTTTTTTAAAATAATTTTTCCAAAGAGGTTCTGAACACATGAGAACAATATTTTCTGACTTTAAATAAATACATTTGCTGGGAATTTCTGTAAAAAGGGGAAATGCCTTAGTTAGAAGGTGTGGCCTAGCACAGAGAAGCCAGGAAACGTTTACACCTCAGAATTTAAAAGTTTCGATGAAAAAGTTGAAGACCCCAGATAATTGCAAAGGAAGGCTTTTGGTAAGACTGGAACCCACTTAGAACATAAGCTCTTTGGGGCAGGTACCTACACACGCCTGTACATAATTTGTTCCATGGCGCTCTGGCACGGGGGCACTATATGAATGAAAAGCAGAATAAATGCTGATTTTCCCCAGTCATGTTGCAAAACCCCAAAGATGCCAGCTGGGACCGGAGTGGCCGCCCATTGCAGCTCACACTGAGCCATGGTCTCAGCTGTAATTCGCCTGGCATTCCCGTGGCTTCTGCATTGCCTAATCTGTTTAATGTTTTATTGCAACAAGAAACAAACCACAGATAATCTTAAATAATAATAATAATATTATAATTTCCTGGTAAACACTGGGGTGGAGGATATGAAAAAACAAAGTGTGTCTTGAACAGTCTGTCACCGTTGCTATAACGTTTTGCAGGTTGATTGTTTCTGGTGCATGGAATTAATTCCTTTCTGAGATTTCCCCAGAGCTCCCTGTGGGGCTCTGGTACCAGGGTCTGGCAGCCACAGTGGGTCTAGAGAAAGCTGAAATCCTTGTAGGTGAGGAAACCTTTTAGCGGGGCAGTGGCATACTCCAGTAAACTTGGGGCTTCAAGAATGAGACTGCAAAGGCTGCTGGGAGAACTGGCAGTGGGCGTGGTTGAGACCCTACTTCCAACACCGACCTTGGGGGCCATTTCATAACATGGCTCATAAGTTAAGCCCGCAAACACGCGCCCAATTTGCACCAGTTTTCAAAGTGGGGCTCATGCACACAAAATAAAAAAGCCAATCCCACCCAGACTCCATCCCCTGGAGTCTCTCCCCCCCATGCATGTAAAAGTGTTGCCCATACAATGTGCAGGTGTAGATCATTTTACCCACATATTATTCTTGTAGTTTTCTAAAGGGCCATTTCTGCAGGTGAAGCAGCATTTTGCCCACAGATGTCTCACTGAAAATTGCCCTTCCTTTGGCCAGCTTTTCTTCCGAGGACTTTGTTGTGTTGTTGGGTTATTTTACCCAGTTTTTTTGCCTTTGGATTTCTGTGATCATAAGCCAACAGAGCCCGCCCATGACTGAAGGCCCCTTTCTAGAGGCAAGGGCTTGGCGTTTCAAACCGCTGGGTGTGGCTATTCAGGACATCTCCGATTTCAAGTGAAGATTGCAGAGGCTGAAAGTTTGCGACTCCATTAAGCCGCAGAATCCATTCAATTGCAGGAAGCAGAGGCTGGCGTTACAGGAGAAGCGCCTGGAGATCCAGGGCACCACAGCAGAAGGCACATTCTAGCAGTCAGACATATCAGAGGCTTTGGCAATATCTCGAATGCAAGGCACGGAAAATACAAAAAATGCCAATGCCACGGACCACATAAAACAAAAACGACATCAACTGCACTGGCTCCCAGTCGAAATCAGGATAACATTCTAAACTCTTTGCTTCATCTTAAAGCACTTTCATAGACAGACCCCAGAGTACCTCTCCCTTACACTCTCACAAGAGAACTCCAATCCTCCCAATTGGCTGTCCTGTCCTCCTCTCGCCTTTGCCAGAGTGCCCTGTAACTTGATTTCGGGCTGTCAGCTGTTATGCACCAAAAATCTGGAACAAGGCACCCTCGCCCCTTCGCCTTGATCCATCGTATCTCAATTTCAGGAAATAAAAAACCCAGGCCTTCCAACCTAGCTACCTGAACCTCAAATAAGGCCCATTAGTTATACACCATATACTCCAATGTATATGGTGTATAACAACCCTCATATACTCCAATGTATATTATACTCTTTCTTCGTACCCCTTCTCATTTCCTACTCCAAGTTAACACTTCCTGGTTATAATGTAACTTTATACTCCTTCAAACTGTCTCTATTTTTTTGGTTGGTTATAGTTCCTACTTGTTCGATGTAAACCGAGTTGATTTGATTTGTATCAAGAAAGTCGGTATATAAAAGCCTTTAAATAAATAAATAAATACACCATTGGATTCTTAAATTTAAATTGCATTATTTAATTTGATTCTAGCTGTACAGTTGATTCAAATGGTATTGATTTCTTTTACATTTGTTGTAATCCATCTTGAGGCCATTCTTGATTAAAGACAGAACATCAAATGTCTATAAATAAAGAAAGAAAATACAGACGATAGGGAATAAAATGTTGTAAACTCCCATTACGCTGAAGAAAATCAGCTTCAGATACTCTTATGCCAAGTGTCTGGAATAAAAATATTGGACAACCGAAGAGCAGGTGATCTTCATGCCGCACTGATGGGTTCTACCACCTCGTTATGAAAACAAATCAGCAGCTCGTAAAACCTGAAGCTGACAGTAAGAAGCAGTCAGCCTGGCTTTCCTGCTGACTGACAGACACACTGCTGCTGTTTGATGTATCACCAGAGACTTGTTTTTTTTTCTTTTCCTTTACCGTGGCGTGGGCTCAGAAGGCAGATTTGCATTTTTTCACCTTTCCTTTTAAAAGCGCCTTCAACTCAAAGTCAACGTGAATCTTGTAGGTTTAACTGTCATTACCTGTAAATTCTCAGGAAAAGTGCATGGCCTGTTCATCTTTGCCCATGAACTGCCTACAACTGTGCCTGTGAGCTGGCGCAATGCCACCTTACATGACTTTGAATCATCTTGTTTTTCTGGCTTTAAGTAGACTTCCTTTATCCAGAAGTCCATGACTCAGAAGTGCCTCACTATCATTATCCCTCTAAATCCCTTCAGCTATAAAGACTTTATTGGATTGTTTACTGCAGTAATAGGATGTCGGGATTTGCTTCTCTCTGTTTTGGCTAAGGTCCCAAGTTTTGGGGACCATCCCTTTAGGCTGAGATTGAGAACCTGTGCAATATGGGGGTGGGGTGGGGGGGGGGGGGAGGAGGAGGACGACTTCATGCCTTGCCACCCAAACCCACTTGTGATAATGTTATCAACATGGCCAAAGCAAAAAAAAAAAAAAAAATGCAACGCTTCTTGCTTTAATGAAAAATAAAAGTCTGCATTGAAATATTTCTTCTCGGGGATGAGGGAACGCATGGAGGAGGTGATGGAGATGAAATCAATAGCAGAATTTTATAGAGAGCAGAATAAACACAGAAGATCCCTAGTGGCAGAAAAGGATAGTAAAGAAGCATTGGAATAAGCTGCATGGAGCAGTGGTTACAACCCCAAACAGAGGTGGAACAACTCTATCGGGCTTCCATGGTGGCTGGAGTAATCTACATTGGGGGGGGGGGGGGGAGGGCATGGGTAAAACTAAAACTTCAACCAGCATGGGGAGGCAGGATGTTTTGTACAACAGCCTCACTAATTTTGGTGGCTGTGGTGTCTTATTACTATTATTATTTGGTAATAAAACATGGAAGGGGACCTCAGCACTGGATGGATTAAGTATTGATTGTTTAAGGTTTTGATTGTGTTATGTTATTTATTAAGCTATTTTGTTCGTATGATATTTTGTGTTTTGTTTCTGTATTGCATTGTAATTTTTTTGATGGAATCCGCTTATATCAGCTATTCTGACATAAGTAGAGTATAAGCAATTGCAAATAAATAAATAAACAAATATTGGTCTTCAAAAAATCAGAGTTGAAGATGTCAAGGCCTGAAATGTCTTACCAGTTGAAGTGGTGGCAACCAGCACTTTTAACAGATTTTGGCCATGCCTGGGACAGAATTAGAGGGCAGAGTTGGGTAAAGGGTTGAAAGTTTAGAGAAAAGCTTCTGGTTCTCTGTGATTCAACAGATGATCTGGATTTGTTGATCTGGACTGATGAAGAGGAGGTTCACAGGATGGAGAGCCAGGCTGTTTTTTTAACCCTTGCTATTGAAGGCTAGTGGGGGTGAATCCACTAAAAGCTGAAGTTCTAATTTGAAGGCTGTATTTCAATACATTGCACTATGGTATGATTTAATGAGCCAAGTGACGTCTTACTTTAGATTTGGCTGGTGGGCCTGCCCCCGAAGCTTGGCGCTAGCTTCATGACCTGCCATGCAGGAGATGGCAAGGGAGGTCTCATGGATGCTACAGAGCAGATCATCTTCTCCTTCAGCCCTCAACAACAGGACTTCCAATATTCCAAAGATATTTCATCAGGCATTCTGGAATATGTGGTGGGAATAAGGGGCATCAAGCAAAGGTCAGAGGAAATGCATTAAGCTGTATAAATTCAGCCAAATAGTTTTGTAGTAGAAATTAGAAACTGGTAATTTTGTTTAACCAAATATGTGAAACTGCTCCTTCATATATAGGGCAAAGATGAGATGAGAAAATGATGGAGAGAAAAAAAAAAGAGTGGCAAACGTCATCTGGTTAGTCATTTCACTTCTGCCTATGTAAAGTCCTGCATGTCTGCACAAGACCCATCCACTGAGTTCAAACGAGGCACAGTTGGGTAATTTGGTGTTTGTAGCAAGGCAGAGTAAGTAAAAAAAATCCCTGCAGAAATAAAGAAGATTATGCTCCTTGTATATATATATATATATATATATATATATATATATGTGTGTGTGTGTGTGAATAAAACAAAAATTCCTTTCCGATCCCAAGACAGGCCTTCTGAATTCACATCTAGAAAATTAGAAATTCCTATTCAGTACTGAATTGTATTTGGCCAGAGAGCTAACTCTAGTGTACATTCCTTGAAAATTATTGGTATCAAGGAAATCGAAACATTTCCTTGATACCAATAATTTTCATCTTACTCTTTTCTCCTCCAAATATTTCCGAGAACCTTTTCCAGTGCTGGTGCTAGCGAGCCAAAACATTTTGACTCTCAGTGCCAAAGAGTTAACAGTGCGGCAACCTGGCTTCCAGCCAGAAGGAACCAGTCAATGAATCCTGATTATTTCAGCTCCTGATTCAGGTGCTCTCATAGTGAGAAACTCCCAAAATGTTTTGAAGCAAGAGATGAAAAACCAGGCCTGACTCATCTTTTCCTTGTAACTTGGAGCCAGGCGATCACCCTAGCTCTGTGACGTTCAGGTCAGAGATCTGTTTAGCTCATCAACGATGATGACTTTTTAAAAAAAACTTTGTACACACCCAGCTACTCCTCAGTTGAAATGGATTATGAAGGCGAAACTCTCATCTCCCTGTTGCGAGGCATCATCAGAAGGTGGGTGGGTGGCAGATAGTCTGATGATGCTATGAACAGGGAACAGCTTACGCTTCCTCTCTGCTCAGATGCAGAATGCTTATCAAGACTTTCCTTTCCACCAGGGCCCCTGGGACAGTCCTAACTCCTTTTCTGTCTTCTGCCACGCTCTCCTCTCGAACGCCAAGAGAGTTTCTGTGCTGCATTGCATCAAACAACTTGTGCTTTGTAATACAAGTTGGAGAAAGGCACAGCATAAACAGAGTATGTGCTGCACATATCGCACCAGCTCTGCTCCATAGGGTGATAAAATCTCTGTGTTTTACTGCAGTAGAGTGGAGTGGCAGCCATATTGGTCCTGGACAATTGTTAGCAGGTCATGATATTGGAGTAGGGATGCCGTTGGGCTCCCCATTAAAATTAATGTCCCTAGTTCATCCAATTCTAAAGCCACAGCTGTTTTTGAGATGAAAATAGAGTGACCTTGAAAGGAGATAGAGACCCCTAGTGAGGTACCAGCGTGTTCTGGAGGGAGGAGGTGAGAGCAGGAGATTTCTTCTCTAAGAAATCAAGTGTGAACAACCTATGTCATACTCCCAAGAGGCCCCAGCTGGTGTCCACAGGGAACAGACGCAAGGAGTCTTGCTTGCAGCAAAAAGCATGAGAATCAAAGTAGAACCGGGATCTCCAGACATAAGCGTTTGGCAGAAGGAAAGAGACCTATAGTGGGGAAAATAGCAAGATGCCCTCTTAGTTGCAGCAGAATCCCCTGGATACTGAACGTAAAATAAAATCACTCAGAGTATCTGCTATTAGGAGAGTCAAATCTTAATAGTAATCCCTGTAAGGAGTTCAGTTGTGGAGCTGTGTTAGATGGGATTGACCAAGCACACCACAGAGAACATTGAGTCATCGCCTGTCAAATGTACAATGTGTGAGGTTGTCACAATAGAAAACGTGTATTTACAGTAAAGTTTTCTTTCTTTAGAACAACTAATCTGGTATGGAATGTCCTGCTTGTGTCTAAGTGTCTGGCTCCTGATAGTAGACACCAGTAGGGCCCTGAAATTAAACTTTTGCCTGTCAGGAAAAACCCAACCCAACCCCACCCTCCCACTCCCCCCTCCCCTCCAAAAAAAACCCTTTTAGGTAAGGACGGTGGGAAAGAGTGAATGCGTGCGTGGGGGGAGGGGGGGGGTGCTACCCTTGTTAGTGAAACAACAAAAGGTCACAAAGAGGATTGGAACGATTCCCCTGTGAGGAAAGGCTAGGGCCCTTGAGCCTGGAGAAGAGTCGGCTGAGGGGAGATGTGACAGAGGACTATAAAATAATGAGTGGAGTGGAATGAGTAACGTTAATCAGTTATTTACCCATAAGAACATAAGAACATGCCATACTGGGTCAGACCAAGGGTCCATCAAGCCCAGCATCCTGTTTCCAACAGTGGCCAATCCAGGCTACAAGTACCTGGCAAGTACCTAAATACTAAGTAGATCTCATTCTTCTGTTTCTGGTAATAGCAGTGGCTATTTACTAAGTCAAACTTGATTAATAGCAGGTAATGGACTTCTCCTCCAAGAACTTATCCAAACCTTTTTTGAACCCAGCTACACTAACTGCACTGACCACATCCCCTGGCAACAAATGCCAGAGTTTAATTGTGCGTTGAGTGAAAAAGATGTTTCTCCGATTAGTCTTAAATGTGCTATTTGCTAACTTCATGAAATGCCCCCTAGTCCTTCTATTATCCGAAAGTGTAAATAACCGATTAACATCTATTCATTCAGGACCTCTCATGATCTTAAAGACCTCTATCATATCCCCCCTCAGTCGTCTCTTCTCCAAGCTGAAAAGCCCCAACCTCTTCGGTCTTTCCTCATAGGGGAGCTGTTCCATCCCCTTTATCATTTTGGTTGTCCTTCTCTGTACCTTCTCCATCACAATTATATCTTTTTTGAGATGCAGCAAACAGAATTGTACACAGTATTCAAGGTGTGGTCTCACCATGGAGCGATACAGAGGCATTATGACATTTTCCATTTTTTTCACCATTACCTTCCTAATAATTCCTAACATTCTGTTTGCTTTTTTGACTGCTGCAGCACACTGAGCCAACGATTTCAAAGTATTATCTACTATGATGCCTAGATCTTTTTCCTGGGTGGTAGCTCCTAATATGGAACCTAACATTATGTAACTAGAGCATGGGTTATTTTTCCCTATATGCAACACCTTGCACTTGTCCACATTAAATTTCATCTGACATTTGGATGCCCAATCTTCCAGTCTTGCAAGGTCCGATTGTAATGTATCACAGCCTGCTTGTGATTTAACTACTCTGAATAATTTTGTATCGTCCACAAATCTGATAATGTCACGCATCGTATTCCTTTCCAGATCATTTATAAATATATTGAAAAGCACCAGTCCAAGTACAGATCCCTGAGGCACTCCACTGTACCCTTTTCCACTGAGAAAATTGACCATTTAATCCTACTCTCTGTTTCCTGTCTTTTAACCAGTTTGTAATCCACGAAAGGACATCGCCTTCTACCCCCTGGCTTTTTAGTTTTCTTAGAAGCCTCTCATGAGGGACTTTTTCAAACACCTTCTGAAAATCCAAGTACACTACATCTACCAGTTCACCTTTATCCACATGTTTATTAACCCTTCAAATAAATGAAGCAGATTTGTTAGGCAAGACTTGCCTTGGGTAAATCCATGTTGACTATGTTCTATTAATCCATATCTTTCTATATGCAGCAGATTATATTCAGGTACTGTAGCTATTTTTCTGTTCCCAGAGGGCTCACAATCTGTACTTGAGGCAATAGAGGTTAAAGGGACTTGCCCAAGGTCACAAGGAGCAGCGGTGAGAGTTGAACCCTGGTCTCCTGGTTCAAAGCTTGCAGCTCTAACCACTAGGCTACTCCTCCAGGTGGAAAACAAAATGGGTTGGGGGTAGTTGGGTTTTGGGGTACATTTGGGACTTTTATATGAACATCTACTAAAAGAGGATGAATCTCAACTGGGCAGACAGGATGGGACATTATCTGCCATCACTGACTATCACTATATTACTATGGTTTATTACTATACTATATTATGGATGCTACCCTGAACATACCACCTAATGTCAAATAATTTATGTTGAAGAAGTTTCACAGTAAAGAAGTTTATTTTGGAACACCATAACTACATGAGGGCTTTATTTGAAAATCAGAAGCAGTCTAGTGGCCAGGGCCCTTAAGGAGTATCCTTCCTCCATTGGACAACCTTACCAAGGTAGAGAAGTGTGTGAGAACTCAGATCTGGTGTTGAGTGGGCCCCTTTGCCCAGAGGAGAATCCAGGAGAACGGTAACAGTTAAATTATGGCAAATGCTAATTATGATAAAAGAATCTGGATATTTTATTCTGAATGTATTTTGTATCTGTTTGCATTTACTAATAAAGATTGCTAAATTTTAAAAAAAGAGAGAGGCAGGGTATTTACAAAAAATATATATATATATTCAGGAAAGCGCAAGAATCAGTGTGAAAGTTCTGGAACAGAGCACTACACCTCCTGTTTGTGAAAAATGGGAATTGATTTCCAAGTGCCACAGTATATCAGAGAAGCCCTGGACCTGCTAGCCTTCAGAAAGCTCCTAAAAACAGCCTTTGGCCCACAGCAGTAATGCGGGGTAGAACCTTTCTTCCTCTGAAATGACCACTACACCTGCCGCCAGGTCTACCCACTTACTTGTCTTCCCCCTGCCAGACTCCATGGTTTCACATGTCTATCTGCAGATCTGTATAAATGTTACCCCAGCCCCTGTTACCTGTAACTGTATATGATTAGTTGTTTTTTTTTATTAAAACCCATGTTATATTCTCCCTCACCCAGCGACTGCAGCATTAGTACGTTGTGCCATGCTGCTGGAAAAGCATGAAACGAATGGATGATGATGAAAACAGCATGGACTACAATGGGAACCGCAGAGGCACGACTGTGCTCCTGCCAGACTTATGTGAGCCTCGAGCAGAAGTGAATATAGTGCTATCGGGCGGGCCCCAGCAGGTGAATAAAACAGGTGGATGTAGCTGGGCGAGAAGGTGTTTGTGCGTGGTGAGGAAGATGCTCCTGGAGCGCCTAGGATTTATTTATTTATTTTATTTATGATGGCGTCTCCTCCTGCACACTCAGAATATATTTTCAGGTCCATGGTGAAATTCCTTTCATTGCTCGGTGCCTCCCCAGATTCTCTGCATTTACGACAATTGCTGTTCAGGTACTTCCTACTATTCACTCTCCGGAAGACAAAAAGAATTTGTGCGACGTGAGCAACCTTGACAGCTTGGCACCGAAACCAAGCATACCTGCCCTCATTTCCAGGCCATTTCTCTTTTAAAGGATAGAGGTCACTGGTCCAACCTCCTCTATCTGAAAACTTTCAGAGTAGCTCCTGGGGCTTTACTGGACTGACTACAGAGCAAGTGGCCAGTTCTCCTGTAGCACAGACATTTGGTGACTCCCAGCCTGCTTTCTACTATACATCTGACAAAGTACTGCTCTTGACAAATTTGTTTCAAGGTAGGTCTTTATGAGTAATGCGCATAGGAATGACAGTTTTCCTTATACAGTAAGATAGTACTGTTGGCAGAGAAAGACCAAATGGTCCATCCAGCCTGCCCAGCAAGCTTCCCATGGCAGCAGCTGCCGCTCCGTGCTGGTTACCCCCATGCCTTATGTTAAGGATAGTAATACTTACAAGCACCAAGCAGCCGTCAAATCCGTAACAACATTACTGCCACATTTATACATGGTGAGCAGCCTTCCTGCTAATTCAGACAATGCTGCTTGAACATTCTTTGCTTTTTGGACTTGGCCGTAAAAGCTTTATCCCCAGTGTCAGTATATCAGTACCCCAGACCGTAAAAGTCAGGGCCCAGCGTTGGCTGTCTTCAGAATCCAATACTCTTCTTTCCCCCACCCTACCATCAAAGCAGAGAATGATGTTGCAGTTGTGTCTAAATCGTCAAGGCTAATTGGTTAAGGGCAGTAATCCCCCATGCCTTCTGGTTAAGGGTAGTAACTGCCGTTCCATGCAGGTTAACCCCATGCACCCTTTTCTTCAACATGCTTAAAATGGATTACATGGGCTGCTTTCAGAGCTCAGGTTCACAGTTAATACAAGGTTAGAGGTTTTAATGATGAAAGGAAACAATAGAACTAGGGGGTCACAAAATCAAACTCCAGAGGGAACAACTCAGAACCAATATGTCAGGAAATATTTCTTCAAGGAGAGGGTGGTGGGTGCTTGGAATGCCCTGCCTGAGGAGGTGGTGAGGACGCAACAGTAAACCAATTCAAAAGGGCATGGGATAAACACTGGAGATCCCTAAAGGGGATTGAAAATGAAGAGAAGGGTGCACTGGGGGGGTAACGTGCATGGAGCAGCAGTTACTCCCTTAACAGAAGGCCTGGGATTTACTGCTCTTAACCAATTAGCCTTGATGCAACTGCAACATTGCTCTCTGCTTTGACAGTGGCCGGAAAACAGGGGAATTGGACTCAGATGACTGCCGATGCTGGGCCCCAGACTTTTATGGTCCGGGGAAAAGATACACTGACGTTAGGGAAAAAGCACAGGGCTGCTTCGACAGGCAAGTCCAAAAGCAAAGCGCATCCAAGCAGCACAGTCTGAATCATCAAGAAGGCTGCTCACCCCGTAAAACTGTTGCTAGCAGTAATTTTGTTATGGGTTTCACAGTTGCTTGGTTTTGATTATAAATATTATTACCCTTAATATAAGGCTTGTGGGTAACCTGTCAGAGCAGCAGTTACTGCCATAAGAAACTTGCTGGGCAGACTGGATCGATGATTTGATCTTTTTCTGCCATCATTACTATGATACTAAGTAAAAAAAGAAAAAAGATAAGCACTTATTCCTAGAATATAATTTGCCTTGATTGCTAATCCCAAGCAATGTTTCTTCATTATGCAATCAGTTATGATAGTAAATCAGTTTCTCAAGTTACCAGATTTCATTTTACTTTAATAGCAGTGTGGGACATAATTTTTCCACTCTTTGCTTACTGTACATTCAATTCTTGATGCTGATCAAATGTGTTTTTAACAGAATTGTCTTCCTATAGCACAAGCCACTTGGTAAAAAAAAGTCCCATAATTATTTAATAATTGTAATCCATCTTCTCAAGCAGACAGTTCATGTTTTCTTTTACGTGGTGCTTGTGTGCTGTGATGTACAGTATTAATGGTACAGAAGTACAGGATACATGGTAGGCTTTGATAATTATTATTGGATCAGCATAAGAATTATCCAAAGCAGGAGTTGTACACAAGCTTTGAGACCACATAGATCCCACCTTCAGATGTGACCAGGCTACCATTTGATCTATCAGGAATAATCAGGCGATTCCAGGGAATTCCCCCCATTAGGAACATTTAATGGGAAAAGGAGAGATGAAGCAGTAATAGTCAATGCATGGCATGAAAATCCCAGCCAAAGATGAAGTCCCGCTGCCACTCACCAACCCATTAATTCCAGATGATGGACCCTTTCTCGGGCATTACACCTATAATAGCCCAGACTGAGGTTATCCTTATGTTCCTTCTGGTGTAACTCCATGAAGTCTCATCAGCACAGAGAAATACATTTCCTTCTAGGTTCCTGAGCTCAGAAAAACAGAGATATCCATGTTCTAAAGGGTTCATCAGAAATTATAATAAAAGATGGAGGTAGGCGTTAGAGATGTGCATTGGGTCCCCGATCGTTTTCGCTTTTGGGTTCGTGTGGGCGCAGGAAAATCTTGTTTTCCCATGGATCGGCATTTTTTCTTTAATCAAAAATCATTTTTCGGCTTAGTGCGTGCTGAAGAGGCTTAGCGCACACTAACTCCCGTTAGTGCGCTCTAACAAAAATAACAGAAAGTAACAAAAATTAACCATTAGTGCGCACTAAGCCAAAAAATGATTTTTGAATGAAAATTCGGGGAAAACGCAATTGTTTTATCGGTTTCCTGATCCATGACGATTTAGGAAATATTGTACGAATTTCCTAATAGTCAAAAAATGATTGCACATCCCTAGTAGGCATGTTCACCTCTTAAATATCATCTTTACACATTTTCTGAATCCTGAGTACGGTGTGAATTAACACCGATCTGGTGCTTCCAGGGGGAATCTTGCTTGGGTACCATTGCTCTGATGCAAAGTGTTTCCACGAACTCATGAAAACTAGTCTACAACTGTTACTCCCTTTGTTCCAATAAGATCTTTAAAAAGTGAACTCTGAAGAGCCTTTCTAAGGTCCTGAGCCTTTGTAGAAGGTGGTGGTTCATTATTTGCTTTAATTGTTTACCTCCATGATTTGGGTTCATTTGTTTTATTCTCTGTATAAGGAGTCATCAGCCCTCGTCACTAACTGAGTCACAATGGCAATGAACCAAATTTCAAAGTCAAATGTTATTTTCTTGTAACCTCTAAAATTTACATTTATCCACATGCATTTCCATATTGAGTCTGTCTGTCTTCTTGCTGTTGCGCTCTCCTCCTCCAGAGGGGAGGAATTAGCAATCTGTTATCGCTCACCCCGCCAGGAGGGCAGAGTTAGCAATTTGTTCTGCTTTTCTCCTGAAAGGGGGAGGAGTAGCAATCTGTCATGATCTGCTCCTCCAGAGGGGAGGAGTTAGCTATCTGTAGTGCTTACCCCGCCAGGAGAGCGAAGTTAGTAATCTGTTAGCGAACTGCTGTTAGATGCTCCTGTAAGGAAAGGAGGTAGCAATCTGTTATGGATCAACTCCCCAGGGAAGAGGAGATGGTAATCTGTTCAATGATACTCTTCTGAGGAGAGGAGCTAACAATAGGTATATTGTACTTCGCTACTGAGATACCAATCTATCATGCCACCGCTATGGAGTAGCAATCTGTTGTATATAGGCTGCTGACAAGTCCCATAGAAAGAGAAGTTAGCTATCTATATAATACTTCCGTAAGCAGTGTTAGTGGTTGGCTCCCACAGAGGGACAGTAGTGTAAGGAATGATCACTTGAAGGAAATGGTGAATCCCTGGGCCGATGGCAGATGACAGCGCCCCCAGGAGGAGATCCTGAGAGGAACCACCGGCTAGGCTAGAATATGAAATAAACACAATAGTCTTCATTAGGCTGGAAGCTGGACCACCAGTGGTGGCAGTAGTGAGTCGTGTGTCCGACAGGGCTGAAGTCCTTCTGATACTGGAATTGCGATCTCTGGGTTGCTGAGCTGTAGAGAGAGACTAGAAGTAGTGAGTAGACAGGGTATACTGGATACAAGATGGTACACTCACAATAGTAGATGTCTGCAATGGTCTCTATGCCACAGAGAGTCTTCAGTACATTCAGGAACAGGAGCCATAGGTGCGCACTGGTTCCTATAAACAGTCTGTAATAAGAACTCACAATAGCTGTATATGGAATGGCTTCTAGAGTAGAAGAGAGTCTGTAAAGGATTCCAGGAACATGGGCCCTCGTGGAGCGAGTACCGGTTCCTATCTGTAATCTTGCTAATGTAACTTACGATCTCCTATATCTGCAATAACATCTAGGACGGAAGGGAGTCTTCAGAGCTATAGGAATGTAGGCCCTCGTGGAGCGAGTATTGATTCCTATGTACAATAGAACTCACTGTGTTCACATCTGCGATTGCCTTCAGGCTATGAGGAGTTTTCTGAGTATTCTGGCAATCTGAAATCAAGAAGAGAGAGCGGAGCCCCCTTTGAGCAGGTACTCCTGGTAAGTTTGAAAAGGCCGAGCAGTGGAGAAGGAGTCCCCCCTCTGACTCGGATCGTTGTTGCAAGTAGCGTGGACTGCCGAAGCAAGTCCTGTTGGAGTTCCTTGCTAACTCGTTAGAGGTTAGCAAACAAAGACCTTTTAAAGTGGAAATGGATGACTTCACTACGGGGGGACTCCCCCGAGGTTCGCGCCCTTGCTGGTACAAGTCTGGAGCGCACGCCCTTACGTCATCGGGAAAATGGCAGATCCGTAGCGTCAAGCCAGCCCGGGGACACCGGGACCAAGAGGCGGAGAGAAGCCGCAGCTGCATCTGTCCGTCAGAGCCGAAGGGAGTCGCTCCCAAGGTAGAGAGGATGGAGCGAGGGCGAGAAGAGGCACGAACACAACACTTGCATCCTCTAGTCCGTATGAAGTCCGGACATTTCTTGTTTCTCGTTGCAGTACTCATACTCCGTAATGACCAAAATTACTCAGGGAAGCAGGATCCAGCTATCCTATCAGATGGAAGGCTGCTAATTACAGATTTAAAATTCCAGTTAATTCCAGTTCTAGAGCAGGACGAGGAAAGTATTATTAAGACGCTGGGCAGTGACTGCGCATCAGCAATCCAAAACCTCCAGTGCTTGGGACTTAGATTGGAGGAAGACAAACGCCAGAAAAAGAGTAAGCATGTGAGCAAGAGAAAGATCAGGAGAAGGGCAGGCAAATCCAGAGAGAGAGGGTGGGAAGAAGAGGAGAGAGGCAGGCCATGTGCTATATCGTGCAAGTGATTTCACTTCCACTTGGATCGGTGTTAGATCTCAGGGGATAATGCTGATTTCTGGCACTGGTCAGGGGGTGAGGGGAGATGGATTCTATTACTGAGCAAACAAGGGCTGATCCAGCTTTATGATCTGTGAGCATCTTGGCTCCTTAATCATAGTAACATACTAAATGACGGCAGAAAAGGACAGTCTGCCAAGCAAGTTGTTTAGGGGAGTACCTGCTCCACTTGCAGGTTACTTCCATGCCATCTGTTAAGGGTAGAAACTGCCACTCCATGCAGGTTACCCCCATGTTTCTTTAAGGATAGGAACTGCCGTTCCATGCAGGTTAGCAGAGACATGGGGGTAACCTGCAGGGAAAGGAAGTTAATACCCTTAACAGAAAGCATGGGGATAACTTGCATGAAGCAGCAGTTACTACCCTTAACAGAAACATGGGGGTAACCTGCACAGAGCGGCAGTTACTATCCTTAACAGAAACATGGGGGTAACCTGCACAGAGCGGCAGTTATTATCCTTAACAGAAACATGGGGGTAACCTGCACAGAGCGGCAGTTACTATCCTTAACAGAAACATGGGGGTAACCTGCACGGAGCGGCAGTTACTACCCTTAACAGAACACATGAAAGAGAATATGTATGTAAGCACAGTCCTGTCTTTCCCACAGAAATTGGAACTATGATTCCATATATGCAATGGAAAAAACAAATTAATATGGATCCAGTGGCAACACTAGCCATGAGAGAGGAGCATGCAGGGTCCAGGGAATCTCTCTGCCTGAGGCCATGAATGAAGTGCGCGCACTGGTCCAAGTAATCCCTACACCCCCCTCCTCCCAACATGAGAAAGGAGTGTCCATGGATCCGGGGAATCCCTCCCACTCCTGCTCCTTTCACGAGGGGGGAGTGTGCACAGACCCCAGGGACTACCTGAATATGTAGCAGCCAAGAGAAAGTCTCCTCTTCCTGCCAGACCCAGAGAATACCTCTTCCCTCCTCCTTCCAGAAAAAGGAATCCAGGTGCCAAAACTGATAGCCTGTCAAGGCCCCCCCCCTAGTGTTATTTGTTTGCCCTCTTTAGTAAGAAGCCATAAAGCTCTTTGAAAGCCTTGGAAGAAAAGGCCTACATAAGAATAAATGATTACTACTTCCAGCCCCTGTGCAGCCCTATATGGGGGCCAGATGGTAGCTCACCCATAAATGGTTTAATCAAGAAGTGTCTGAAACTTCCAGCGGATGCCCTGTTAACCCTGGTCTTTTGTCACCTATGTTGTTTCATGCATGGTTTTGTTGTCACCCACCTCCAACAGTGGAAGAGGCAGCGTATAAAATGCTGTAAAATAAATACATCATTCCCCCCCCCCCCCCATAAATTCCAGACCTGTCTTCTGTTCATTCTTAGGGGCCGTATAGCAGCACCATGCTCATGGAGGTGCACAAAACTTTTCAATCTCTCAAAGCTCTTCCTGTCCTTTAATGTGTGATAGCATTTCCTTCTTCAAACCACCATCCAGCCACAAAATGTGCTTAAACCCTAGGGGAGCAGTCAGAGCTGGCTCTTCCAATTAGGCAGACTAGGTGATCGCCTAGAGCACAACAACGCTGGGGGCAGTGCCAGGGGCCTCGGTATACATGAGGATATAGGGCTCTTCCCCAATGACTTTACTGGCTAGTGCCCTCTGCTTCCTGCTCCACCACTTCCCTCCCAAGCAGGGAAGTGGTGCAGGGAACAGGAGCAGACAGGTGAACGCTAGATAGATCAGAACAAAGAAGAGCTTCTCTGCTCCCTAATGCAACCCCTCCCCTCACTTCCTATCCTGCAGGAAACAGAAGGGGAAGAGGTGAGGCTAGCGTGGAGAGTGAAAAGTAAAGAAGAACTATTTTATTTCCTAATCTAGACTCTCTCTTTCTATTGTTTCGTCCTTTGCTCCTGTTCTGTGGGATTAGGCGAGAGTGGGCATAATTTCAATATTTGTTTGCATATTTCTATTTATAGTTTATGGTCATTTATTTTGTATTTGGTGAGGGTTCTTCTGTGTTCTGTGTGTGTGTGACCAACATGAGGTATTGTACTAATGTGCAGTTTTTATGGATCCCAGCTTGTTTTGTTTTCCTAATAGGAAATGTATTGCTAATAATAAATTTGGATTTTTAGTCACCTTCCAAGTAATACTCAAGGCCACTTACAATGTTTTTAGAATTCAGGTACAAAGAGTCCCATCCCCAAAGAGCTTACACTCTAACAAGTAAATTTTAAAAGGCGGGCTCGTGTGCCCATAAATGCACGTATCGGGCACACAAGCAAAAATACGCTCAATTTTATATCGTGCATACAAGTACACGCGTATCATTTAAAATATCCCTACTGCGCGTATGTGTGGAGCCTTTACGCCGTACTCACATGTAACCGGTGGGGGGGGGGGGGGGGGTGGTCGGGAGTTTAGAGAGACAATCTGACACTCTATATATCTCTTGGCCCACATATGTGTGTATGGGGCGATTTTTGTGCGAGCAATGCTTTTAAAATCTACTTGTAAGTGGGTACCTGAGGCAACTGAGGGCAAAACGACTTGCCTGAGGTCACAAAAAGGGTCAGTGAGGAAAGAGGATCTGAGCCTTGATTTCCTGGTTCTCTGGCCATTAGAGCAATGGGCCATTCCTTTTCCTACTACTACCACTAATCACTTCTGTAGCGCTACTAGAAGTATTCTGTGCTATAGAAATACATATAAGAGACAGTCCCTTCTCCACAGAGCTTACAATCTCTTCAAGGCAAACAGGACAAATTAGAAAATTAGGGAATTTAATGTATTATGGAAAATGGTAAAAACCAAAGGGGCAGATTTTCAAAGGGATACGCGCGTACCCCCCGAAAACCTGCCCCAAGCTCCCCTTGCACGCGCCAAGCCTATGTTGAATAGGCTTGGTGGTGCATGCAAGCCCTGGGATGTGCGTAAGTCCCGGGGCTTTCCTGGGGGGGGCGGGTCGTGGCGGCGTGTCATCTGGGGCGGGGCCGCGGGCATGGTTCCGACCCAGGGGCGTTTCGGGGGTATGGCCGAGGCCTCCAAAACTGCTCCCGAGCTGGGAATTGCGCGCCGGCGGCTGGCCAGGCATGCGCAAGTTAGGCAGGCGTAGCTTTGCCAACAAAGGTGGGGGGGGGGGGGGGGGTTAAGTAGGGGAAGGGAGGGGAAGGTGCAAGGGGGGTGGAGGGAACGGAGGCAGGCTGCGTGGCTCGGCGCGTGCAGGCTGCCAATTTTGCACAGCCTTGCGCGCGCCGACCCCGGATTTTAAAAGATACGCGTGGCTACGCAAGTATCTATTAAAATCCGGCGTATTTTTTAAAAATCTACCCCAAAGAGTATGATCAGAGTGAACAGAGGGTTAAGATTTCAAAGCAGTCTCAAACAGGTGAGATTTTAGGGTGGATTTGAATAAGGCCAGAGAGGGAGCACGATGCACCGACTCAGGAAGTCTTTTCTAGGTGCACAGTGCAGCAAGGTGGAAAGCCCAGAGTCTGGAGTTGGCAGTGGAGACGGGCATAGATAGGAGTGATTTGTCCAATGATTTCAGTTCACAAGGGGGGAGATAGACAGGAGAGGTGAAGAGGAGGGGGTAGTGAGGAGCTGCAGAGTGAAGGCTCTTGTAGGTGAGTAAGAGAAGCTTGAAGTGTACGTGGGAATGGATAAGGAGCCAATATAGTGACCTGAGAAGAGGGGAGTAGCAACATTAGTGGACGATAAGTCATGCAGCTGAATTTCTAATAGATTGTAGGCGTTCACTGGGAGACCTGTGAGGAGAACATTTAAAATAATGTGTGTGCTGCATAATGGATTAGGATAGCAACAGTGATTAGCTGCTGGTGATCAGGTGGCTAAATTTAATAAGGTTTTTAAATCGTAAGATGGAAGTGGCTCAGATTAATAGATGTCTGTTGGTGAGATGCCATGCCAGCTTTAGTAATGAGTACATAAGAAATGCCATACTGGGTCAGTATCCTGTTTCCAAAGTGGCCAGTCTAAGTCGCAAGTACCCAAACATTAGAGAGATCACAAGCTACTATTGCTTATTAATTACTGTAATAGCAGTTTATGGATTTATCCTCTAGGAACTTAACCAAACCTTTTTTAAACCCAGTTACACTAACTGCACTAACCACATCCTCTGGCAATGAATTCCAGAGCTTAACTAAGCGCTGAGTGAAAAAGAATTTTCTTCGACTTGTTTTAAATGAGCTACTTGCTACCTTCATGGAGTGCCCTCCTGGTCCTTCTATGATTTGAGAGAGTAAATAACTGATTTACATTAACTTGTTCAAGTCCTTTCAGGATTTTGTAGACTTCTATCATATCCCCCCTCAGTCATCTCTTCTCCAAGCTGAACAGCCCTAACCTCTTTAGCCTTTCCTCATAGGGGGGAGCCGTTCCATACCCCTTATCTTGTTCACCCTTCTCTGCACCATCTCCAGTGCAACTATATCCTTTTTGAGATGCAGTGACCAGAATTGCACACAGTTTTCAAGGTGCGGTCTCACCATGGAGCGATACAGAGGCATTATGACAACCTCCGTTTTATTAGTCATGCCCTTCCTAAATATTCCTAACTTTCTGTTTGCTGTGTTGAGCACCACAGCACACTGGGCCGATGATTTCAATGTATTATCCACTATGACGCCTAGATCTCTTTCCTGGGTGGTAACTCCTAAGATAGAACCTAACATTGTGTAACTACAGCAAGGGTTATTTTTCCCTATATGCATCACTTTGTACTAGTCCACATTAAATTTCATCTGTCATTTAGAAGCCCAATCTTCCAGTCTTGCAAGGGCCTTCTGCAATTCATCACAATCTGCTTGAGATTTAACTATAATGCATAATTTTGTGTCATCCACAAATTAGATCACTTCACTTGTTGTACCCCTTTCCATATCATTTATAAATATATTAAAAAGCACTGGTCCAAGTACAGATCCCTGAGGCACTCCACTGTTTACCTTTTTCCACTGTGAAGACTGACTATTTAATCCTACTCTCTGTTTCCTGTCTTTTAACCAGCTTGCAATCCACAAAAGGACATCACCTCCTATCCCAATACTTTTTAGTTTTCTTAGAAATCTCTCATGTGGGACTTTGTTTAACGCTTTCTGAAAATCCAAATACACCACACATCTATCAGTTCACCTTTGTCCACATTTATTCACGCCTTCAAAAAAATGTAGGAGATTTGTGAGGCAAGACTTCCCTTGGGTAAATTCATGTTGGCAGTGTCCCATTAAACCATGTTTACCTAAATATTTTGTGATTTTATTCTTTATAACAGTTTCCATGAATTTTCCTGGCACTGAAGTCAGGCTCACTGGTCTATAGTTTTCTGGATCACCCCTGGATCCCTTTTTAAATTTAGGGGTTACAATGGCTATCTTCCAGTCTTCAGGTACATTGGATGATTTTAATGATAGGTTACAAATTAATTGAAATAGGTCTGAAATTTAATTTGTTAGTTCTTTCAGAACCCTGGGGTGTGTACCATCCCGGACCAGGTGATTTACTACTCTTCAGTTTGTCAGTCAGGCCTGCCACATCTTCCAGGTTCACCGTGATTTGGTTCAGTTGATTTGAATCATTACCTATGAAAACCTTCACTGGAATGGGTCTCTCTCCAACATCCTCTTCAGTAAACACTGAAGCAAAGAAATCATTTAATCTTTCTGCGATGGCCTTATCTTCTCTAAGGGCCTCTTTAACCCTTTGATCATCCAATGGTTCAACCGACTCCCTCTCAGGCTTTCTGCTTTGGATATACTTTTAAAAGTTTTTATTGTGAGTTTTTGCCTCTATGGCCAACTTCTTTTCAAATTCTCTCTTAGCCTGTCTTATCAATGCTTATGCTTTATCCTATTTTCTTCTGATGGACCCTTCTTCCAATTTTTGAATGAAGATCTTTTGGCTAAAATGGCCTCTTTCACGTCACCTTTTAACCATGCCGGTAATTGTTTTGCCTTCCTTCCAACCTTTCTTAATGAATGGAATACATCTGGACTGTTCTTCTAGGTTGGTATTTTTTAACAATATTCACACCTGTTGCACACTTTTTACTTTTGTAGCTGCTCCTTTCAATTTTTTTTCTAACTATTTTTCTCATTTTCTCAAACTTTCCCTTTTGAAAGTTTAGTGCTACAGCCATGGATTTATTTTCTGTCCCCCTTCCAATCATTAATTCAAATTTGATCATAGTATGATCACTATTGCAAAGCAGCCCCAACAACGTTAGTTCTTTCACCAAATCCTGTGCTCCACTGAGAATTAGATCTAAAATTGCTCCCTCTCTCATTGGATCCTAAACCAATTGCTCCATAAAACTGTCATTTATTCCATCCAGGAACGTTATCTCTCAAGCATGCCCTGATGGTTCTCTTACCCAGTCAATATTGGGGTAATTGAAATCTTTAGCAAACAGTGCTAAAATGATTGCATTGTTATATTGTTGTGGTCTGGTACTACACACATGAAGGGATAGACGGAATAAAAACCAATTTTCCTTTGACAAACGAGCACTTTAAAATAGATATATATAGAGAGAGACTATTTCCTTTACACTGTCCTTCAGTCCAGATGCAAGCTTTCACTAGAAAGGGGTATGGGAAGTAATGGTTTCTGACTAATAATTATTTTCAGCTGTTTTGGCAGCAGATTAAAAAAAATTACGCATCTGCCTTTAAAATTGGAATCTAATGCTTTTCTTTGCAAGACATGGTTAAGTGAAAAATCTCACATTGGAAAAAGTGTGGCAGAGCTGATTGGCTGGGGGCTTACTGTCATAGTAGCTGTGCTCAGTGCTTTTAGCCCAAACATTACACAGTTAAAAGGCCATGTTTACGGTAGGGTAACAAGAGGACTGGTTGGTATTTGTTTACAAGAAGATTCAGCAACAAAGATATGCAGATTAAACAATGTGATTGGCTCATTCTGCAGAGCTTTATTAATTTAAAGGAGAAGGAGTGGCTAGTGGTTAGAGCAATAAGCTGAGAACCAGGGAAGTAGGGATATCCTACTTCCCCGACTGACATTAATGATCTTGGGCAAGCCACTTTATCTGCATTATCTTGCTCTGAGGATAGGTCTCCGAGGGCTTGTGCCAGGAAAAAAGGGTTAGGTCAGCCATCATAGTTGGTGATTCAATTATTAGGAATGTAAACAGCTGGGTGGCTGGTGGGGCGTGAGGATCGCCTGGTAACATGCCTACCTGGTGCGAAGGTGGCGGACCTCACGCATCATCTATATAGGATTTTAGACAGTGCTGGCTCTGGAAGCCAAATTTAGAATTTTAGGTAGAAAGCTGAAATCCAGAACCTCCAGGGTAGCATTTTCTGAAATGCTTCCTGTTCAACATGCAGGTCCCCAGAGGCAGGCAGAGCTCCGGAGTCTCAATGCGTGGATGAGGTGATGGTGCAGGGAAGAAGGAACCTTTTGGGGAAGGGGGATTCTTTTCCGAAGGGATGAGCTTCCCCTTAACCAGGGTGGAACCAGGCTGCTGGCGATAACCTTTAAAAAGGAGACAGAACAGCTTTTAAACTAGAACAAAGGGGAAAGACAACAGTCGCTCAGCAGCACATGATTCAGAAGGAGGTATCTTCAAAGGATACTGGTTGCCGCATCGCAAAAAAAGATATAATTGCGATGGAGAAGGTACAGAGAAGGGCTACCAAAATGATAAGGGGAATGGAACAACTCCCCTATGAGGAAAGACTAAAGAGGTTAGGACTTTTCAGCTTGGAGAAGAGATGGCTGAGGGGGAATATGATAGAGGTGTTTAAAATCATGAGAGGTCTAGAATGGGTAGATGTGAATCGGTTATTTACTCTTTCAGATAATAGAAAGACTAGGGGGCACTCCATGAAGTTAGCATGTGGCACATTTAAAACTAATCGGAGAAAGTTCTTTTTTACTCAACTCACAATTAAACTCTGGAATTTGTTGCCGGAGAATGTGGTTCGTGCAGTTAGTATAGCTGTGTTTAAAAAAGGATTAGATAAGTTCTTGGAGGAGAAGTCCATTACCTGCTATGTATTAAGTGCTCATATAGCAATAGAGAAATGGACCTATTCAAATACATAAAATGTATAAAATATTTAAAAAATGCAATCCTAGCGCAAACATAAAAGAACTAAACAATAAAAATCATCGTAACATTTATAAAGTAACCCAGATCACTCCTTTCTACCCTGAAATACATGGATACCAAGATTCCACCATATACCGGCTTCATAACACCTAAGAATTACACTGAACGACAAACTTTGCAGCTGTCTTTACACAGCTCCAACTAACTTGCTTCCAAATATCAAATGGTAGACCATAATGACCTGTTAACCAAAGCCCTCCAAATGATCGGACACAACTAAAAGGTCCTCTCCCGAGGCCCGGCAAGTCTCTCGATTTTCAGCAAAGAATACTTACGAAGAGCACAATTGACAATTTGGGTTTTACAGTATCAAGCTGTTGCTTAAACACCCTGGGGCCATGCCTTGTAGGGATTTATAAATGAGGCATGCCATCTTAAATGTGATGCAGGCGGCCAGACCGTGCTTATACTTTGCTCCAAATCTAATCCTTGCCGCAGAATTTAGAACCAGTTGCAAAGCACGTAGAAATATTTTCTGAAGCCCAACTAACAGGCTCATAGGGTGGAGAGAGTTGCTTAGTTCTTGGGCTTTAAGCTTGCGTCAGCTCAGTGTATTTGATTCAGAAATTCTAATAATTAAAGTAACACATCAGGCGTATCAGGAAAAAATGGGATTTCATCAGATCAGTGGTGTGGTGCTCTGGTAGTTATACTAGTTCTGCAGGTTGGAACATCTTTTTGGGGGTCGTTTAAAAGTTATCATAGTTTTCTGACGAAGCACAGTCCTGAAAACTCCTGCCTCAATAAACTGGTTAGTCTATAAGGTTCCACGTGCCTCGTCATTTTTGCTACACCAGATTAACATGGCTAGCCCTCTGAAAATTTTCACTGCCTACAAAGATTTCCTTAGAACAAGGGGGGAGTTGTTTTTTTTTTTTTTAATTATCTAATGCCTTTTAAGAAAATTGCTTCTGTGATTCATGAAATTGCACAACTTTGTGTTAATGCTTTTTTGTGGGGTTATTACCCCTCATATCTCCTTAAATGCTCACTCATGTCTCAGGGTGAGCAAAATATTAGAATCCAAGGTATGGATATGAGTGGTTAGAGGTGATGTGCAAGTGTAATTTTTGGTAAGGAGAGAGGTGTTGGGGGGTAGGTGTCATGGTGTTAATGAAAAGTTCCCTTTCACCATATGCTTCCCCCTTTAGCAGCTTTGATAATGAGAAAGGAGGACCTCACTGAAACGCTGCAGGACTAGGCTTAACAATATTGATCGTAGTTTAACCAAAATATACAGGGATGGCCCCACAAAAGACAGGAGAGGTGATGATCTCAAATAATGAGGAGAAACACGCAAGGCTACCTCCCTTCCATTGGAAAGCCAAGATCAGTGGGGGTCTAGGGCATTGCACCAGGAAGTAAACTGGGAAGACTAACTTGGCCTTATGCAGTTATGGCCATCATATTCTGTTTCTATGCCCGACACTCCTTGTTCCTGCCAGCTTAAGGCATAGGGGATGGGGCTCAGGTCTCTCAGCAGACTAGCACATACAGTAAGGCTAGACAATTCAGCCTGGCCAACAAAAAACAATGTGAATAAGCTAGACATAAAAAGAATCCCTTCTTGCAAATACACAATTGTGACTCTCCTAATAAACGCCTGAAAAGAATTTAATAAAGATGACATAATGCAGTACCTAAGTGACTCCTGGTTGTTAGGAACATCCTAGAAAGGGGCTTACAGGGAATTTGGGCTACACTTGCAAAAGAAGCTGAACAAATGGCAGCAGCTCTGCCTGTCCTTGATGTGACCTGCTAACTCTACTTTGCCGAACTCTATAGGTGCTTTGCATATATGAAAGGAGTAATGTAGGCATAAGAAGCACTGAACAGGATCACACCCAGTATTAAAAAACACAAGGCTACACTGATGGGACAAAGGACATTTTTCTCCCTGGTGTCTGCTATGAAACCTGTGATTCATAATTACTGTACTATTAAAACTGAGACACAGATGTCCACCAAGGCGTTTGCTATACTGGGTATGTCAATGAAAACAGCAGAATTTAATGTCATTTTTAACTGAAATTTCACTTTGAGTAAGCTGCACTCCCCCTCCTTTATGTTAAGGCATACCAGATGAGTTCTGGGCACCTTTACCCTTCTAAACAATCAACACTGAAAAGGATGTACAGTCATACCTAGAGAAGATCAATTGCCCTGGGTTGTCACCTGTTCCAGGTCAATCCAAAAAACCCAATTCAAGCCTTAGTCTTTTCTCACTGAATCTATAGACTTGTTGTACTCCTGTGTTTCTTTTCTAGAACTCCTCATCCACTTCCATACAGAGCTTGTTTCTTTCGCTCACCTAAAATTCATTCACTTTGCAGCTCCTCGTTACCTTTCTCTTCTCGTGAACTCAATTACTCATATCTGTGCCCTTCTCCTCCACTGCGTGCTTTCCACATGCATGGAAGAGATTTCCTGATTCGGTGCCTCATGCTCCCTTCTCTGGCCATATTTAAGTCCAGTCTAAAATCTTGCTTTTTTAAGGCTGCTTTTAAATGCTGAACACTTCTCTATAGTAAATACACTTCCCAGAGAAGTATCTTTCTCTTGACAAGACTGTAAGCTCCATAGAGCAGGAACTGTCTTATATGTACCTGTACAGCATTGCTTCTGTCTAGCAGTGCTGTAAAAGTGAGAAATATGAGCCCATAGATAACATGGTTGAAAACCAGGACTCAGTCAACCTCTCTGGGTTGAACAGGGATAGACAGCAACCTTAAAACTGCCTGGGACACAGAAAGAGGTGCCTATGTCAAGCTCCCATGCCCACAGCTTGTTACAAAGTGTTTTCTGGAAATATTGGGTTACAAAGGGGAGAAATGTTTCTGGGCTCCTGGCTGGTTAACAGCAATTAATCATGTGTCCAATCCTTAATTTTCTATTGCCCACTTCCTCAAACCTCAAGAGTTGTAAAGGCTTGATATGTTTCTTTACCCACTAAAATGTTACCCAAACTCCTGTAGTGTCCCCTGCTTTCTGATGTTAAGTCTTTACAATTCTTACATTTATGTTGGCCCTTGAGAGTCAGGGTTGCCAACTGTCAGTAAAATACAAATAAAAAGCCATCTCCATGAAAATGATTTCATGTCAGTTAAAATGTCATGAGCGACAGGGACTGTCTGTGCTGGCGTGGGCTCAGGCACTGAGAGACCACAATCAAGAACTACGTTTTAATGCAAAAAAATGGGGAATCTAGGCACACTAAATGCAGCTGTCCACAAAATGGAGTAAAAAAAAAAAAAAGTTATGTTGTCAGTAAAAAAAAAAAATATTAAAAAAAAATATATATTAAAAAAAAATGGTATATATATTTATAAAATAAAATATATATATATATATAATTTTTTTTCATGAGTTGGTGAACCTGGCTCAGAGTTCAATAACAATTCTTTTGGATTTTGGAGCTCTGAAGCTGTAAAGAGACATTGGTCAAGGCTGGTGAGCTGTGAAAGGGCGAAGCTGGTCTATAACAGCGGTGCAGGAGTAAAGATATGCAGACAGAAGCTACAGAACCCGGGGGGGGGGGGGGGGGGGGGGGGCACAAGCTTGATTCCTTCCATTTGTATCATCTCTGCTTTTGCATTAATGAAGGAAAACACGAGAGATTACAATGCAAGGACTTTAGCACCATGCACAACCACCTCCTTCTGTACTTAGATTCCTAACAGTAACTGGAGGAGCTTTCAGAAGCTTTAATCCCCATCACTTCAGGAACATAAGAACATAAGAACATGCCATACTGGGTCAGACCAAGGGACCATCAAGCCCAGCATCCTGTTTCCAACAGAGGCCAAACCAGGCCACAAGAACCTGGCAAGTACCCAAACACTAAGTCTATTCCATGTTACCATTGCTAGAAATAGCAATGGCTATTTTCTAAGTCAACTCAATTAATAGCAGGTGATGGACTTCTCCTCCAAGAACTTATTCAATCCTTTTTTAAACCCAGCTACACTAACTGCACTAACCACATCCTCTGGCAACAAATTCCAGAGTTTAATTGTGCATTGAGTGAAAATGAACTTTCTCCCATTGGTTTTAAATGTGCCCATGCTAAATTCATGGAGTGCCCCCTAGTCTTTCTATTATCCGAAAGAGTAAATAACCGATTCACATCTACCCGTTCTAGACCTCTCATGATTTTAAACACATCTATCATATTCCCCCCTCAGTCATCTCTTCTCCAAGCTGAAAAGTCCTAACCTCTTTAGCTTTTCCTCATAGGGGAACTGTTCCATTCCTTTAACATTTTGGTTGCCCTTCTCTGTACCTTCTCCATCGTAATTATATCTTTTTTGAGATGCGGCGACCAGAATTGTACACAGTATTCAAGGTACGGTCTCACCATGGAGCGATACAGAGGCATTATGACATTTTCCGTTTTATTCACCATTCCCTTTCTAATAATTCCCAACATTGTTTGCTTTTTTGACTGCCGCAGCACACTGAACAGATGATGTCAATGTATTATCCACTATGACGCCTAGATTACTTTCTTGGGTGGTAGCTCCTAATATGGAACCTAACATTGTGTAACTACAGCATGGGTTATTTTTCCCTATATGCAACACCTTGCACTTGTCCACATTAAATTTCATCTGCCATTTGGATTCCCAATTTTCCAGTCTTACAAGGTCTTCCTGCAAACTTTATCACAATCTGCTTGTGATTTAACTACTCTGAACAATTTTGTATCATCTGCAAATTTGATTACCTCACTTGTCATATTTCTTTCCAGATCATTTATAAATATATTGAAAAGGGTCCCAATACAGATCCCTGAGGCACTCCACTGCCACTCCCTTCCACTGAGAAAATTGTCCATTTAATCCTACTCTCTGTTTCCTGTCTTTTAGCCAGTTTGTAATCCACGAAAGGAATTCGCCACCTATTCCATGACTTTTTACTTTTCCTAGAAGCCTCTCATGAGGAATTTTGTCAAAAGCCTTCTGAAAATCCAACTATACTACATCTACCAGTTCACCTTTATCCACGTGTTTATTAACTCCTTCAAAAAAGTGAAGCAGATTTGTTTGGCCCTCTTTCAAGGTCTTTTCCTTCCCTCCTCTGGTTGTAATATGCCGGAATCCGCCTCCTTTGCGCACACAGGCAGCTGTTCCAAGAAATGTCCATCTATAACACTGTACCGCAATGTCAGTGCTAAATAAAAATAATAAAATGGCCGTCAATTACAGTTTCACTACAGTAGCATAAATGTTCATACTTCACAGTGAGCTCTCACACCAGGGAAATGAATACCAAGGCACTTAAAGCTTTTATTTTAGCTTTTTTTTATTAAACAGTAAACTTATAAACAGATCAAAATAAAAGGAGAAGAAAAAATATATTAAAGCTAAAGTGTGATTTTTATTTTAGTCCATGCCAAGTCATTCATGACGAGTAATATAGCAAAAACTGTAAAGAAATGATGAACGTGTGTGTGTGTATACACACGTACATACGTATACAAACAGACTCACATTCTGTTGAAACTTTAGCTATGGAACAAGTTACATAGTTGGTCAACTATTTGCATTAAAGATTACTATTGTTTCAGAGTGGTGTTATCAGCTATGAGCACAAGTCTCAAAAGATTTTGTAGAGTGGTTTCATAAATCAAATATAGGTAGGAATTGTCAACTTATAATGAAAAAAGATACCAAGCCTTCATTAATGAGATCGACTGCCCTTTATCTATCAAGGGAACAATATTTTTCCATCATTAGACTCGCTGGCTGTACATATATTTTATATATAAAGAGATGTAGCATGATATAATCCATAGACAAACAGGAAATTAACTAGTCCAATTAGTTTTAAAAACTGCTGAATTAATTTGAAAAGATGACGCAGGGTTCCACCTCTTCTTATTGTGATGTTACTTTGCTAGTGGAAAATTGTGTTCTCTCACTGCTGCCTACGGTCCCTACTTTCTGTATGAATACAGGCTAGGAAACGTTTGGTCTGTTCTTTAGTGCTGATCTGAATTTTCGCCCGGATGTTTTGACTCCGTTCTCGAACATGATGCAAGCAGGATCATCGGAGCCGCCTCAGATGTCACGTCAGAAAGCGACTGAAAACAAAAGAGCATCTTTCCATACACAAACCTCCATCCTCCTCCGTGCGCCAAGAACTTGCTCTTCAGCAATATAGCCACAGAGCACATGAACTTGCTTTAAGGCTGAGTGTCCTGTGCTTTATTTACACTTCCTCCTTTTCCTGTTACTCCACATATACCATTGAAGGAAGGCAGCCACTTATTTTTTGACCCAACAGCTACCTCTCTTGGTCCCTTCTGGGTTTCTACCTCAATCAGAAAGATACCTCCATGAGCCTTCATTCACAAATACACAAGGTCTCCCCTTTCTCGACTAGCCCAGCCATTCCAATTACAGTCATTTGGGCTTGAAGCCAAGGGCAGGGGACTCCTCCTTCTGAGTCAAGCACAAGCACACCCTTAAACCAGCCAGTAACTGTCACTGTTGTATGATGGCTGGCAGTCTCCAGTGCCTCTGGCTCTGATTGCCCAGGAAACTAGAACAGGGATTCTCCACCTCCTGTTTTGGTGGCCACATTGCTAATGTTCTTAAAATACTCCGTTAACATTCACCGAGCAAGTCCTTCATCCGCAGAGGCCACATTTGAGCTCTGGAATGGAGCCTCAGTCTCTCACATAGTGGTGAGTAATGCCATCACCACTGAGCCAGGGGCAGCTCCTTCCTGCCACATTTTATTTTGTACTATCACTGTCAATGAATATTGGAATCACTTGTATCAACCTGAGCTTTTAGGACTTGGCAGCCCAGTTCCCCCAATCAGAGCACCAAATTAAAACATGAAAACAGGAATGATTTTCAAAGCAGATGGTTCCCAAATCACAGCATTCATTGAGTCACCTTCCTGTTTAATGTAACTGCATTGGTCCCTCTTGCATTTCTTTGCCTCCATGCGATTGGGCTGGAGCCTAGCACCTGGGACACATCACTATTCTTGCAGGGCAACAGGATAAGAGCAATCTTTCTCCCATCCAGGGACTTAGGGTCCAGGTAGTAAGGGACCTCGGGGCCCAGAAGCAGCAACTGCTGCCTGATCTCAGCAGGAGCTGTAGCGGCCCCATAGATACCAACTTCAGCCCAGCAACATTAGGACAAGGGGCAGTGATCACCTCCTGCCACTGTCTTCAGAAACCTAGAGAATCACCTCAACCCAACAGAGAGAGCAAGAAAAGAAGAGGGGGCTGAAGGAAGGGGAAAAGAAGTGACCTGAAGCAGCCTAAGAGAGGAGTGGGGAAAAAGGAGCTGGCAGAATGCAGCAGGACAGGCGCACAGAGGGGAAACAGTGGGATGAGAGCAAGGAAGAAAGGTGGCAAGACAGGCGCACACAGAGATGGAAGAAAGAAAAAAGGGAACAAAAACAGAAGAGATGAGAGGAAGAAGGGAAAAGAATAGTTTGAAACAGAAGGAATGAAGAGTGATGAAGCGCATAGAGAAGACTAAAACAAGGACAAAGCAGAGACAAAAATAAATAAAAGCAAAGACACAAAAGGTTAAAAAATGATTTACTTTAATTTTGCTAACTTTTTGCCTTTACTAATTCAGATTGAATACTAATTCAATATGGTCTTAGTGCCAATTCAGCAAATGACATTTTCTGGTTCACCCACATCCTGTCAGGAGGGAGGAGTAGTAGAGCAGTACAGGGAGTGTCAGGGGGAAACAAACAGGAACCACTGCTACTTGTCTCTTCCTGTACAAGATCACTAACCAATAGGCCATGGAAGGAGGAGGCAGCCGAAGACTTAGGAGGAGCATTAGAAAAGGGAAGGCATAGATGGTCAAACAATTCAAGATAAGCAAAGAGGATCCTTAGTTGCAAAGAAGTGAAGGGAAACCCAGTGATCAACTGCAGTTTATGGAGCTGCACCGGGAATGAAAGTCAACAGCCTAGCTAGATCTAATGGGCCTTTATCTGCTGTCCATCTGCATTTCTATGTTTAAGTGCTTCCTGCCTGCCTCATGCAGTCACACACCCAGCACCACAGTAGTCATACAGCATCTGCAAGAGACAAGAGAGCAAAAAGGTTGGGGGAGGAAGGTTTCTTTTATGTCCCAGTCTAAAGATGTTTCTCGCTACAGTTATATTCTTAACAAGGCTTTCAAGTTTCACTTCTTGGCTTTCCTCTCCTCCCTCTATGCCCAGGTCACTCCATCACCATATCTGTACCATGTCTTTGCTTGTGATTGCCCCCTTTCTGCTCTGCAGAATTCTGATAGAGAAAGCAGAGTTGATTAACTGTAACAGGTGTTCTCCTAGGACAGCAGGATGTTAGTCCTCACACATGGGTGACATCATCAGATGGAGCCCGGCATAGAAAACTTCTGTCAAAGTTTCTAGAACTTTTACTAGGCACATTGAGCATGCCCAGCATGCCACTATGGACGCGGAGTCCGCCTTCAGTCTTGTAACATAGAATTAAGAAAAAATAAAACAAAACTAGTAGAAACCTAACTCCATGGGATAGTGGGCAGATTTCCTGAGGACTAACATCCTGCTGTCCTAAGAGAACACCTGTTACAGGTAAGCAATTCTGCTTTCTCCTAGGACAAGCAGGATGGTAGTCCTCACACATGAGTGAATAGCAAGCTGCAGGCTGCTCCCAAACTTATCATAGATCCACAGACACCAAACCTGGCGCCAACGGGTGCAACAACTGCGGTGGTGTGAAAAACCTAGGAAGAAGCCTGCCTTGAAAAAGTGGGCCCCTAGGTAGGAAGAGTTGGGTTGTTTCTTATTGAAAGAGGTTCAGCAGGACAGCTTAACCAAAGCTGCTGTCTCTTTGGCCATCTCTATCCAAATAGTGATGGGCTGCATACGTGTGGAGGGAACTCCACATCGCAGCCTTGCAGATGTCGGCCATGGGAACAGCATGTAGATGGGCCACCAAAGCCGCCATGGCACGGACGGAACGAGCCTTGACTGGCCTCCAAGCTGAAGGCCTGCTTGCGCATAGCAGAAGAAAATACAATCCACCAGCCAGTTGGATAACGTATGTTTGGTGACCGCAACTCCCAATCTGTTCTTATCGAAGGAGACGAAGAGTTGCGTGGACTGTCAGTGGCCTGCTGTTCTCTCCAGATAGAAAGCCAAGGCTCATTTACACTCCAGGCTGTGCAGAACCTGCTCACTGTAGTGAGAATGCAGCCTGGGAGAAAAGGTAGGTAGGACAATTGACTGGTTGAGATGAAAATCAGTCACCACCTTAGGCAGGAACTTAGGGTGGGTGCGAAGCAACACCCTGTCATGGAAAAATTTGGTGTAAGGTGGATATGTTACCAACTCCTGAAGCTCGCTGACTCTGCGTGCCGAAGTTAACTGTAATCAAGAAGATAACCTTCCATGTCAGGTACTTCAACTCGCAGGAATGTAGTGGCTCGAAGGGATCTTGCATGAGACTAGCCAGAACTAAGTTAAGATCCCAGGTGAACCATCCACCGTGTGGTGGTAGGCTCCGATAGCACTAAGGTGCACTCTGACCGAGTTGGTTTTCAGACCAGCATCAGAAAGAGATAGCAAGTAGTCCAACAACTTGGGAATGGAACAAGAGAATGGATCCAAGCCATGGCTCTCACATCAAATGGAGAACCTCCGCCACTTCAATGTGTATGATTTCCTGGACCTGGGGTACATCCTCAGAGAGGCCAAGGGACTGCAGGACTAACCTTTCAACATCCAGGCCATCAGAGACAGTGCCCGGAGGTTGGGATGGCGCAGCCTGCCTCGATCCTGTGTGATCAGGTCGGGTGAGGTCCCTAGACTGATCGGATCCCTGAAAGAGAGGTCATGAAGGATTGGGAACCAAACCTGTCTGGGCCACTGGGGGGCCATGAGAATCATGGTCCCTCCATCTTGCAGGAGCTTCAGGAGAGTCTTCATCACCAGTGGAAGCAGAGGATATGCATACAGAAGGCCCTAGCCCCAATGGAAAGCAAAGGCATCTGAGGCTGGTCTCCCAATTCGCCAGTGAAGGGAGCAGAAAATTGCTCACTTTGTTGTTGTAGGGGAAGTGAAGAGATCTAAGTCTGGTTCCCCCCAGAGACAGAAAAGGCAATTCACCACCGCCTGGTCCAGGGACCACTCGTGGGGGTGGAACACTTTTGACTCAGGTGATTCGCCACCCCATTCTCCAACCCCGCTAGGTAGGCAGCCCTGAGCAGAATTCCCTGGGACTGGGTCCAGGACCAAATATGGCCAGCCTCCTGGCAGAGGAGGAGTGATCCGGTACCTCCTTGCTTGCTGGTGTACCACATGGTGACCTGGTTGTCGGTCTGGACCAGAACCGCTTGGTTGGATAGGCGATCCCGGAACGCCTAGTGCGCATACTTGATCATCCGAAGTTCCAGGATGTTGATCTGGCATGAAGCCTCCTGGGCTGACCAGTGACCTTGTGTGTGGAGACTATCCACATGCGTCCCCCAGCCCAGGATGGAAGCATCTATGATGAGCACAACCTGGCATGGAGGGGTCTGAAAGGGAACCCCCGCTCCAGGTTGGGGAGAATTTCTCATCAAGACAAGGAGACCTGGTGGGGTAGCACGACGTGCACCTGCCCACTGAGGTCCTGGGAGGCCTGATGCCACTGCGACCGCAGAGTCTATTGGGCTCTCCGCAGATGCAAGCGGGCCAAGGGGGTGACAGGGACAGAGGCAGCCATGTGACCCAACAACCAAAGCATAAGTTTGGGCCAGCACCCATCGGCTGCAGCGGCCAAACTTGCCAGATACACTAGAGCAATCACTCAGTCGCGAAGGAGGAAAGCCTGGCCTTGGGTTGTATCCAGGCGGGCCCTGAGGAATTTCAACTGAGTCGATGGAATAAGATGGGACTTTGGGTAGTTGATGACAAACCCAAGGGATTCCAGCACTCATATGGTCAAGTTGAGGGAATGATGTGCACCTTCTCGCGTGGCCGCCTTGGCCAGCCAATTGTCCAAGTAGGGGAAGACATGCATCCTTAGTCGATGAATGTGTGCTCTTAATAGAAGGATCAGGGGGCACTCCATGAAGTTAGCAAGTAGCTTATTTAAAACAAATCGAAGAAAATTATTTTTCACTCAGCGCATAGTTAATAGGGATGTGCATTCGTTTGCGACAAAATAGGAAATAGAGATGATATTTCCTATTTTGTCGCTTTTGGGGGGGGGACAACGAAACAATAAGAAAACACACAAAATTGTATTGGGATTTCTTGTTGTTTTTGGGGGGGGGGGGGGGGGAGAAAGGGCACATTTAAAAAAAAACAAAAACCCAAACCTACCCCAACCCTTCAAATTTAATTAATTGCAACCCCCCAACCTCCTGACCCTCCAAGACTTACCGACACAGTCCTTGGTGGTCCAGCGGGGTCCTGGGAGCAACCTCCCCCTCTCGGGCCATCGACTGCCACTAATCAAAATGGCGCCAATGGCCCTTTGCCCTTACCGTGTGACAGGGGATATCGGTGCCATTGGTCAGCCCCTGTCACATGGTAGGAGCAATGGATGACCCGCACCATTTTTTTAAGATGGTACCGGCCGTCCATTGCTCCTACCATGTGACAGAGGCCGGCCAATGGCACCAATAGCCCCTGTCACACGGTAAGGGCAAAGGGCCATCGGTGCCATTTTGATTACTGGCAGCCGACAGCCCGAGAGGGGGAGATCGTTCCCAGAACCCCCACTGGACCACCAGGGAATTTCGGCAAGTTTTGGGGGGGGGGGGGTCGGGAGGGGGGGTTGCAATTAATTAAATTTGAAGGGTTGGGGTGGGTTTGGGTTTGTTTGGTTTTTTTTTTAACAACCCCCCATTGTAATAATTGAATTTGAAGGGTTGGGGCGGGTTTCGGTTTGTGGGCATCCGAAATAAAATCGGCCCGAACCGTGGGAAAACAAAATTTCCTGCGGCGGGCCGATAAAGGCCGAACCAAAAGCTTCGGCCGAATCACATCTCTAATAGTTAAGCTCTGGAATTCATTGCCAGAGGATGTGGTTAAAAAAAGGTTTGAATAAGTTCCTAGAGAATAAATCCATAAACTGCTATGACGGTAATTAATAAGCAATAGTAACTTGTGATCTATCTAATGTTTGGGTACTTGCCAGGTACTTGTGACTTGGATTGGCCACTGTTGGAAACAGGATACTGGGCTTGATGGACCCTTGGTCTGACCCAGTATGGCATATCTTATGTCCTTATAACTGTCAAGCATTTGATGAAGACATGTGGGGCAGAGGCCAGGCCGAACGGCAACAACTTGTACTGGAAGTGATTGTCACCTACCAGAAATCGTAGGTACTTCCTGTGACTGGGGGAGATTCCTATGTGGGCATAGGTGTCCTTTAGGTTGAGGGAGCACATTGATTAGGGTGCCCAGCGAGACCATCTTAAACTTTTCTCTTCGTACATGTTTGTTCAAGGCCAGGGGCTCCGGTGGCTCAATGCCCTGAAGGGCTTGGAGCACTGCCTGTTGCACCCTGTGGTCCAGCTCCTCCTGGAAGTCCACCGAAGCAAAGACAGATGGAGGAGGAGCAGGACGAGTCGTCACTTGGGGAAGCTTGGTACCCAGCACCGATGTCGGTGGGGAATGCTTAGGACTCCCGGGTACGATGGAGATCGATGCATCCTCTCTGCGGGGTCGCTTTGAGGGAGCATGGTGAACCCCAGTGCTGTCCTGAGCACAGCACCATGTGATCACGGTGACCAGTGTTGATGCTTCCGAAGTTTCCCATGGTGCTCGATCTGGTCTTTCCCCGGTGCCGAGGATGGAGATGATCCTGAGGTCCAGGAGCGTGACGACACTGAAGAAAGCCTATCTCCGGCACCATGCTCACATGAGGGCACTGAAAGAGCTACTTCCCTTAGTGCCCACTCCCCTATCGGTTTCCCATGGTCCTTGGGTGTAGATGTGCCTGACGCCAGAGTTGAAGAGTCAGATTTTTTTTAGACCCAAAGAGTTGTTCCATTTTATCAAGACAAGCCCGATGACCCTTGGGGGTCATTTGGTCACAAAGAAGACATTCCTGCACGTCTTGTGACGCCCCCTGACAGAGGATGCAAAAGTCATGCAGATCCGAAATAGACATGGTCCGCGGGCAGTGGGAGCATCAGCAAAAACCCGACGACGCCATGAAAAAGAGCCGGCAAGCAGTCGAAGACTGGAAGATACCAAGAACAGCACAGTCAGGAATCAACCACAAAGAGGGTACAAAAACCTTACCACGCTGCCCTGAAGAAATTCAGAGGGATAACCATGTTGGTCTGGTGGAGCAAAAATGCAGGTGATACCTTATAGACCAACCAATTTATTGATTAGTTTATAATTAGTCTATAAGATGCCACCTGTATTGTGCCATTTTTGGTTTTCAAGAATTTCGCTCCTCGCCTTATCAGGCCTTGAAATCCAATTAGTCAAATAAAGATATATTACTTTAAACATATATTGGGCTTTATATTTTATCTATAAGTAGAGTAACTTTGCAGCCATGTAACATTATTCTATGTAAGCTCAAAATCAATGATTTTAGAGCTACCCAATATCAATCCTGGAGGGCCAGAGAATAGTTAAGATTTCCAGGATACCCCTCGCTATTTTTGCCAGTGGCATATCTGCACACAGGGCAGCTTAATTGCAACTTGTCAGGGCCTGTCTCAAACTGAATATTTAGTTGTGTAATGATTCAGGATAGACTGTAACCCAACTGGTAAATCCAATTAATGCATTGACATTTTTGGCCATATAAGGATGAAATTCTCACATGACAACATGTGCAAGCTCTTTAGGGAAGGGATTCCTAAAATCTACAGCTCTTGTTCACAGAGTCCTGTCCTGCTTTCTGTCTATTCATATTTTGGAGCTTTGATCACTACATCAACCTGCTTTACCAGATAATATACTCTTTCGCATTTGGCATTTTTAAGCTGTATGATTACTGCCATGGAAACCTTACTGTGTTAAGTCACTCATAGGATGCAGATGCATCAGACAGGGGACGTGCTTAGCCATGGGGAAGACCCTGCTGTCAAATGCCCATTCCTGCAGGAATCAGCCTCAACGGAGGCTTCCCCTTCAATCCTCAGCCAGCAAAAGGACCTTTTCCTTTGGGTAATCAGTTTTTTTGGGAAGTTAAAATGCAAAGCAAAAACAAACACCCAAAAGCTACCACCACCCCACCTTAAATTCAATTTTCTCTCATGTGCACTGGGCATGCACAACAATGATTTACCAGCTGGGAGATATGGCCAAGATAAGTTAGATGGAATATAAAGTACCACAGTTCGCTACAGAAGCTGCAAGGTCAAGGCATAAGAGGAGTAAGCAAAAAGATTTAAGAACTCCGTAAAAGCAGAGGAATCCTGGAACTCTCTGGGGTAATTTTCAAAAGGGTTTCTGCAAGTAAATTGACTTTTAAAAATGATCCTGGGGGGAGGGGTTGTGCAGGGAGAAGTATGCATGTGACTTGATTGTGCCTGCACTTTTCTTGTCCCTCCTGGTAGGCATTCTGGTTGGCAGAACTGGGATGGGGGGGAAAGCTAAGTATTTACGTGCATACTTCAGATTTTCAAATGCATATGCGGTAAGCCCCTCCCCTGAGAGGAGGTGTAATTTTCTGCCTATGTGTGTAAGTGCATGCCGGCACAACTCGGGAATTTTCAAAGCAAACCTATGCGGGCTGCTGAGAATTACATTCCCTGCATCTAGGAGGCTTTACACAGCACTGGCTGTCAGCCAAGGTGAAACTGCAGGAGCCAGCTCTAGCTGAGATGTGATGAAACCTGAGCTCTCAAAAATCCAGCACTGGCAAGTCACCCAGCTGTGCAGCCTTTGAGATTCAGCAAATTCACACCCGCAGAGAAAACAAAGCAGCCTGATAATCTGTAACATCCTTTTTCTCTCTTCTTTTTAATCCAATGAAAATATTTTCATTTTCAATAAAATGATCTCAGAATGAGAAGGAAATACTATGCTAAATCCTGAGGCATTCAACAATGCTAATTCATTATTACTCGACTGAAAAACTGAATCGAATCATAACACCTACTGGAACAGTTACTTAATGCTGCTACTTCTGAAAATATTGATAAATAGCAGAGTGATGCTTACTGTCCCGTGACAAAGCATCTAAAAATCTCCAGCTCTACGAGCATCGTCAAAGTGAAAACATTTTTCATGCATACAGCCAACAGATTGTAAACATGAAACCCTCCATCAGAAGATGAGTTTACTATAACTGGATCTTTTACAAAGAAAATACAAGTCTTGCTAGTTATTTATTGCAAAGCCTTTTTTCCTCTCGTCTAATTCTCTGTCAAGTTAAACCCAAAGTTTCCACTCCCTTTTTTCTAGAGCTCTCCCACTGTGACAGCGTAAGTACCCTTGCTTTGTTTATGCACTAACCAGAAAGAGAAATCAAGTGGCACATATTTCCAACAGATCTTCGAATCGGAGAATGTTTTTTGACCAGGTCCTGTTTTGCAAAAGAGCAGCAGGGGTTGCAGTCATTTGGTGAAGCTTGCCAAGTCCTAGCTGGGGCATGATGACGGCTGCGTTCACACCGAGCCAAGATCAGCCCCATTGCCGTTATCTCACAAGGGGATCTTCCTCCCCCATATGGCCTGCAGCTCTGAACCTTGTCTGCTTAGGCTGCCTCTCCCGAGCCTGCTAGAAGTACTGTACACGCCTGGGGTACCATGGTAAGTCCGGTCGAGGGGGGGTGCTCTTTTTCCTTTCAGTCTGCAGACTGGGGAAGGACACTGATGTGCAGGAAGTTGTCAGGGTAGCTCAGGTGTTCACTCAGCCACTGCACAGGAGTCTCCAGCATTGGTTCAATCCCATGAATCACGACTTGAAATTTCTCACCATCTGGTCACAAAAAAAAGAGAGAGAAAAAAGTACGTCAGAGTCCATTGGCCAGCAAACACCAAAGATTCTGTATACACCTAGAGATGGAACCACAGCAGTATATCTGAATTACAGTAAACTTTTCAGCAAGTCTCCTTCCCTTCCAGTGCATTGCAATAGGACAGATACCCCGTCACAGAGAGAATCTCCTGTCCTAGAGACACCACAGGTCATTTAAAGAGAAAATCATGCTTGCTGAACTTCTTAAGAACACATCGAAGTTACAAAATAAACATGAGAACATGAAATGAAACAAAGGATTCTGACAGATATCAAAGGAACATACAATCCTACATAAAGTAGAAACCCTCTGCACCCCTCTGGATCGACTATTGGCAAAGAATTATGAAAGTTTAACAAAGTGAACATAGCCAAGAGTGACACAAAACCTTGTCATAATTTTACTTTAAAAATCTCTAAAGCAGTATGCCACTTTTTCACATGATGTCTTTTTGATCACAGGGGCAACTGATTTTAAATGATTAAACACAGGGAGAGGAGTAGGAAAAAACTCGAGTCAGACACATCCATAAGGGTGCAGTAAAGGGACATTTTAACCTGCTAGATATAGATTGGAGGAATGGTTAGAAGTAGAGAGATCCTAGAGCCCTTTCATGGGTCACTCCTCAGGAAAATGATATCCAAGCCTACAAAGGCAGGGGGAGAGACAATGTACAAGCATGTAGACATCTGTGCGCCAACGATCACTACACAGTATTCTTTAATCTAAGAGAAGTTGCTCAAAGGTCAGAGTACAGACTTTGTAATGATGTAGTAGAAGCTTAAGGAGACACAGACATTGTGGAAAGAATAGTAGTGGGTTAAATGTGTCTGGAAATGGTGCTATCCAATCAACAAGAGTATGGAGACCATGTGACTGGCTGGTATTTATAAATGCCTTGTGATCTGTTTCCTGCAGGCAGGGAAATTGTTTGGAAAGAGTTCAAGATGGACATGTGAGGACCGCATCTACAGCATGCATGGAGACAATTCAGACTTGGAAGATTGTGCAAAATGTTCCCCCTGATTCAGAAAGTCTCGAAACATGGACTTGTGTTGGAGCTGGATTAGTCTGCTTCCACCCTGAACTGATAAGTGCAATTAAAAAATATATAAAATAAAAGACTGAGCACTGACTTTAGAGAGTCTGAATTGGGACTTTCATAGGACGGATGATTATTACATTCAAAACGCTGGTTAAATATTTCTTCATGGAGAGGGTGGTGAATGCCTGGATTGCACGGAGCAGGAGAGAGACCTGGGGGTGAAAGTGTCTAATGATCTGAAGTCGGCGAAACAATGTGACAAGGCAATAGCTAAAGCCAGAAGAATGCTGGGCTGCATAGAGAGAGGAATATCGAGTAATAAAAGGCATGTGATTATCCCCTTGTACAGGTCCTTGGTGAAGCCTCACCTGGAGTACTGTGTTCAGTTCTGGAGACCGAATCTACGAAGGGACAGAGACAGGATGGAGGCGGTCCAGAGAAGGGCAACCATAAAGGTGGAGGGTCTTCATCAAATGACTTATGAGGGGAGACTGAAGAATCTAAATATGTACACCCTGGAGGAAAGGAGGAGCAGAGGTGATATGATTCAGACTTTCAGATACTTGAAAGGTTTTAATGATCCAAAGACAACGACAAACCTTTTCCATTGCAAAAAATCAGCAGAACCAGGGGTCACGACTTAAAACTCCAGGGAGGAAGACTCAGAACCAATGTCAGGAACTATTTCTTCATGGAGAGGGTGGTGGATGCCTGGAACGCCCTTCCGGAAGAAGTGGTGAAGACCAAAACTGTGAAGGATTTCAAAGAGGCGTGGGATAAAACCTGTGTATCCATAAAGTCTAGAGGATGTGAATGAAGTGAAGAGGCATGGGGGCGGTTTGAGGGAATGACGGCTACTACCTGGAAATTAATATCCTAATTCAATAAACATACACACGGTTAATGCGACTCCAACATTGCTCTATGCTTCAATGGCAAGAGGAAATGTGAAAAAAAAGGATTTGCATCCACAAAAAAGCAGGGGAGTAGCTTGTTTGATACGGCAGTTACTACCTCAAACCAAATAAGCCTGATACTTCACTTTCAATGATATCCAGCATAGTTCTCTGCTTCAGCGGCAGGGAAATGATGAAAAGATGATTTATATTCGGACAACAACCAACAAAGACTGAGTTGCACAGGCTGGATAAACATGCATGGGAGTAGCTTGCTATGACGGCGGTACTACCCCTAAACAATTAGCTAGATACTTCACTTAGATGCAGCTCCAGCACTGCTAACTACATCGATGGCAGGGGTGGAAGGGAAATAGATCGATTGCGGGGTGGAAGGGAAATAGAACAAAAAAGTCACTTACAAGGGACAAGAGTAACAGATAAGGGAGAAAAAAAAAAAAGTGAAAGCTTGCTGGGCAGACTGGATGGACCGTTTGGTCTTCTTCTGCCGTCATTTCTGTTTCTATACTTTTCTGGAAGAGGTAGTGAAGACGAAAACAGCCAAGGAATTCAAAGGGGCATGGGATAAACACTGTGGATCCCTAAAGGCTTGAGGGTGGGAATGAAGAAAAAGTACATGGGAGTAACTGGGGGTTACTTGCTGGTTTGGCAGCTGCTACCCTTAAAAAATAACAGTTATCAAGGCTTAATGCAACTCCATCATTGCTCTCTGCTTCAACGGCAGTGAGTGAGAAAAGGGGAATTGGATCAGACAGCAACTAACAAGGGCCTCAACTTTCACGGTTTGGGGAACAAATAAACATGGGGATAACTAGCTGATGTGCCACTTACTACCCTTAATCACTAAGCCTGATACTTTTAATGCAACTCCAACATTGCTCTCTGCTTTCACAGCAATGAATAAGGGAAACTGGATTCCAACAGCATCCGAAGGCCCTGACTTTTACAGTCTGGGAAACTGATAAGCATGGGGGTAAACCTTCACAGTGCAGCAGATACTGGCATAAACTTGCTGGGCAGACTGGGTGGATCATTTGGTCCTTTTCTGCCCTCATTTCTAATGTTTCTGTTTCTAAATAATTTATTGGCAACGAGTTCTTTATATGATGGTCCTTTATTTAAAATTGCAATATAATGGGGTAAGTGTTACATATATTGGGCCTCTCCTCCTGAGTTTTTTGGGATTTTTTGTTTAAGTATATTAAAATAAAATGAACCATTTACAAAGGATAATAGATCTTTATACTAGGAAAGTATTTAACAATAAGAGGAAAGAAAGATTAATACAGTTTTTAATAAAGGCGACTGAAGAGCTAAGGGCAAACAAATTAACTTTCAAATGGCACAGTGGATCTCAGAAAGACAAAGGGAATATCTGGAAAAGTTAGGGGAAGGAGGTAGGTGGCTAAAGCATGAGCAGAGATAAAATTAATTATGGTATTAAAGCATAGAAACTTGGAATGTGAAGGCAAATAAAAACCATGAATTCTACCTAGTCTGCCCAGTTTACTTCCTGGTACAATTCCATAGACTTCCATTGATCTCTGGCTTTCCCCTTCATGTTTTTACAACTAGAGATCTTCTGTGCTTATGCTGATACTTTCTATTATTGTTTTTTCCTGCAGCATCTCCATTGGAAGGCTGTTCCATGCTCTACCATCCTTTCCAAGAGGAAAGTGACAATACTTTCTTTCAAATATGCCAGTGAAAGAAGGAACCGCAGACCTGAAAAGGAGGCACGTGGGGAGGCTGAGGAGGAAAAAGCAGAAATACGGTATTATTTTGCTCAGTGTTGATGAAGAAGGGGTTCAAGAAGGCTCACAGCTGAAAGGGAAGAAGGGGTGGGGCCAGATGGAATATACAGCATCTTTGGGTATTGAGGAAGCTCAGATAGATTCTTGTAGATCCAATGACAGTTCTGTTCAACAGGTTTTTGAAGATGGGGTTGTTCCAGAGGACTGGAGCAGGCAGGCATCATCATCTCTCTTCATGAAGTTTAATATATGCTTGTACCTAGTGTGATCACAGTGGTAAACAAATGAATGGAGTAACTACTACAGGAAAAGAGAGTGGAACATCTTGAATCCAATGGGTTACAGGCAGAACTTTTTCTTTAGGCTAGCGGTTTCCTCCTATTCCTCTGAGCTTCCAGCTCAACTGAAACAGCCACTACTGCGCTACAGGGCCATGAGGCTTCATTTGCTTTTCATTTCTTTTTAATAACCTCAATCTAGCCTGGGCGTACTGTAGTGATTGCAAGTGTCAGTGAGGGAGGATGTAATATGAGATATAGTCTAATAAGAATATTGAACTGAGTGACTAAACCTTACAAGTGATGTATCACAAATGCACATTCTTAGAAGACATCATGCTAGTCCTTGCCATAAAACTAAAGACCACTGTGCTTTTCCTGTGGCTTTTTCAGAATATCACTCCTATCTAATTTCTTAGGTGTAATCACCAATGTAACCAGCAGATATTTTCTTTTTAGACTCAATGTCTAGGGTTGGTACATTCTTAAGTAGAACGTTTTTGGGTATTGTTTAACAGGAATCCCTCAAATCTGTAGATATCTGAAGAAAGCAGAGTTGCTTACCTGTAACAGGTGTTCTCAGAGGACAGCAGAATGTTAGTCCTCACAAATGGTGACATCATCAGATGGAGCACCAATGCGGAAAACATGTCAAAGTTTCTAGAACTTTGACTAGGCACACTGAGCATGCCTAGTATGCCCTACACCACGCATCCACATGGGGTCCCCTCTTCAGTCTTGTAACACAGAACTACGATAAAAGGAAAAAAAAATAGGAGAAACCTAAATCTGCGGGGTGGTGGGTGGGTTTTGTGAGGACGAACATCCTGCTGTCCTAAGGGAATACCTGTTACAGGTAAGCAACTCTGCTTTCTCTGAGGACAAGCAGGATGGCAGTGCTTATACATGGGTGAATCTCTAGCTACAGGCTGCTCCCCAACACAAAAGGGGACCAACAGACATGGGCACAACCCCGCTGCTGTTGGTAACGGAGGGGGGAGAGAGCCTGAACCCAAACAGGTCTTAGCCGCGCATATCTTATAAAATCTGGGGTCGGTGCGCGCAAGGGGGTGCACATTTATGCAACCTGCGCGCGCCGAGCCCAGCGCGGCCTGCCTATTCCCTCCGAGGCCGCTCCGATTTCAGAGCGGCCTTGGAGGGAACTTTTCTTTGCCCTCCCCCCACCTTCCCCTACCTAACCCACCCCCCCCCCGGCCCTATCTAAACCCCCCCCTTACCTTTGTTGGCAAAGTTACGCCTGCTGAAAGCAGGCGTAACTTTGCCGACAAATTAAGCTCTGAAAGCAGGCGTAACGTTGCGCGCGTCGCCAGCAGCACGTCGCCAGCAGCCCCGCTCCGTCCTCCGGTCCCGGGGGCGTGGTCCTGAGGCCTCGACCACGCCCCCGTGGCCGGCGCCACAGGGGCGTGGTCGAGGCCACGTCGTTTCGTGGTCGAGGCCACGTCGTTTCGTGGTCGAGGGCCGCATCGTTTCGGGAGCGTGGTGCCGGGAACGTTTCGAAAGCCCCGGGACTTACGCGGGCCCTGCGTGCGTAAATCCTGCTGGATTTACGCACGCAGGGGTTTTAAAATCCGCCCCTATGTTTCTTATTAGGAATTACCTCCCAGGAAAAAGGATCTGGGCGTCAAAGTGGACAATACTTTGAAATTCTTGGCTCAGTGTGCAGCGGTGGTCAAAAAAGAAAATATTTGGAATTATTAGGAAAGGTGTGGTGAATAAATAGAGAAAGTCATATTGCCTCTGTATCACTTCATGTGAGACCTTACCTAGAGTATTGTGTGCAATTCTGGTCATCGCATCTCAAAAAAGATATAGCTGAACTGGAAAAGGTATAGATAAGGGTAATCAAAATGATAAAGGGGATGGAACAGCTCCCCTATGAGGGAAGGCTAAAGAAGTTCGGGCTGTTCAGCTTGGAGAAGAGACAGCTGAGGGGGGATACGATAGAGGTCTATAAAACGAGTGGAATGAATAGACTGGGTAAATGTGAATTGGTTACTTACGCTTTCAAAAAAATATAAAAATTAGGGGACATTCAATGAAATTTGTAAGCTGCACATATAAAATAAATCAGAGAAAACTTTTTCACACACAATTAAGCTCTGTAATTCATTGCTGGAGGATGAGTGTAGCTGGGTTTAAAAAAAGTCTTGGACAAATTCCTAGAGGAAAAATCCATAAACTGTTATTAACCAGATAGAGGAAAGTCGCTACTTATCCTAGGGCATTAGCAGCATGGGATCTATTTACTGGTTGGGATCTTGCCAGGAACTTGTTACCTGGATTGGCCACAGCTGGGAAAAGGATATTGGGCTTGATGGACCCTCTGTCTGATCTGGTATCGCATTTCTTATGTTCTTAATAAATTTGTTGTCCCACACAATGTTTGTGTGTCCCTTTTCTTTATACAGATTTAGATAACATTATTGGCATGACAATTTTATGTGTGTTGCCAAATCTACAGCTACAGAATGATTAAAAGAAAAGGGGAAGGAAAAGAAAACTTTACCAGTAAAGTTACAGGTTATGGAAACTACAGTAATCAGGGACCTGTCTCAGATTTTGGTACTGGTTCATATTGTCCCTGGTCAGATTTCATTTTTTAATATTCTGCTTTTTGGCATTTCACAGCAGATCACATTCAGGACTTGTAGGTATTTCCCTGACCTCAGAGGGTTCACAATCTAACCCCTGGATGCACCAAGCCATGATGTTTTTTCTCAGAAAGGGTCCCACTATTGCTGGGGGGGGGGGGGGGGGGAGGGGGGATCTCTCTGCGATAGTGCAGTATAGCACATTTTTTGTTCTTGCGGCCAAACACTGCGGGAACAAAGATCACGGTGAGCAGCCGTTTAACGCGATGGCGACCTCATTGTCAAGGGACAACCATGACCTTAAAGGGCTGCTGGCCCAAACATTTAGAAAATAGCAGGCAAATTGGGATGCTGAGCGGGTGTCAGGGCTGATCCCCATTCGAGGCGGCCCAGACTCTACTCAAAGTGTAAAAATAAATAAATAAATTGGATCTGTGCAGCAATGGCCCTGACCCCCATCCCCCAAATAAAATAGAAGCCCCAGCCCCCAAGTGAAAAATGTCTCCCCCACTCCCCCAAGTGACAGTGATGACCCCCCTGATTAAAAAAAATAAAGATCCTGGGCCCCATCCTCACCCCCAGAAAGGAAAAAAAAAAGTAGTGTCCTGGCTCCCACCCCCATACCTAAAAACCGATCCCATGTCAGGGCCGTGAGCACCCTCATACCCGGCCTGTTCAGCGCCATTTTTCAAAATGGCAGCGATCTGACCTTGCCCCAGCCACGTGTCTGGCTAATATATTGCGTATCTGCTCTTTGTCTTGTTTCTCCAAGGATTATGTGGAGTTTTTCCTGCTCATTCTTTTGTGAGAAGTTTTTGATTACCTCTGTCAGCTTTGGGAAATGTGCATCTCCAATATCTTTATATTTTGCACAGCACGGGAGGAAATGCATTCCTGTTTCTACTTCTCCGGTGTTGCATACAAAGTCTGACCTCTTGAGATTTCCAGTTCAGATTCGGCCTGCATATTTCTCTCTAGTCTGTGATCAATTATTCTATATTTGGTGAGGGTCTGTGTGTGTGTTTTTTGTATTAGTGACCAAGGTGAAATATTTGGCTAGCTTGTAATTTCTGTATAGGCATCTGCAGCAGTCCATCTTGTCTGTTTTCAAATTTGCATCTCCAAATAGGAGGTTTATTGCTGATCTAGTGCACACTGCACTATTTGTGTTGCCACCTTTGCGTAGGCTGGGCTGTAGTAGTTTGAGTTCTGGGTTGGTATGGCAGGTTTTGTACATAGGTACTGAGTGTGTCTTTTCAAGGGTTTGTGTTACTTCATGGAGTGCCTGGTAGTAGAAGGAATTTGTGTTGCTGTTATTGAGACGACAGCAGAATTTGAATATTCTTTTTTGCTTGGAGAATAGAAAGGGGAAGCGTCCTATTTCTTCTCTGCCCCCATTAGGAGTATTTCTGTGGACACACGGTATTGTTTGCAGAACTGGAGGTGTACGTTTTCTGATGGGGTTCTGTCCCAATTTGTACAGTTCAGGGTTAATAACAGGCCCTAAATAACTAATTCTTATACTAATCTTTCTAAACAACCCTATCCTACAAGGGGCACATTTTTCGCAACACAGAGGACCACATTTTTTAAATTTCTCATGAGCCCTTGACTGCAAGTAAACTTTACTCTGCCTTCAGAGCTGGAGTTAAAAAACCATGCACTGAGCGCCCAGCATGTGGGCACACCTTCCTGCATCGGGCAATAATACCCGTTGTCTTCATTTACATGGAATTTAGACGCGATGGGCGTGATCCGGTACACTTTTCTTAGGGTGCGCATTTTAGATGCACTAATCTCCTTGTTGCATTGGACACGGTTACTGCATGCCCAAAACGCACCCCAACAGCGAGTAACCCGCGCGCTAGGCTGGGCGCACCTCATTGCCTTCTGATACAGAGTAGTCAGAAGCTGCTCACCACGGAACGATTCTCCTGCTCTATGAAAACCCCAGACTGGGATAGAAGGCTTCCAGGGTACACAAGAGGTTTTTACTGACATGTTCCCCAGAATCTACGAGGCAGCTTTCCTTCAGCAGTGTTTAAAATAATTTAGTCTTTTTCATAATACCAATTTCTCCATTGTTATGCCTGTGTTCTTTCCTCTGTTAATCTTACTCCTGAAAGTTCCTAGTATGCCTTTTACTACAGTCACATCCTTCCTTTTCTTTTCCATCCTTTCCCTAGAGTTCACTAAATAGCTGTTTTGCTACATGCGTGCTCTGTTTTGAATTGTAAACAATACAGAAGTCCCACATTACACTTAAATCCCTGATTGTAGAAGAATCATTAAAACAACACTTCAAACATAATTTGCCTTAGGAATAAATCAGAAGGCAGAAAAAGAGCTGAAATATTTTTGTTTTACAATTAAATTTTGATTGAAGCTCAGTAGTATTGCTGTTTTAAGTAAGTTACTGTACATGTTTTAAAATCATTTTTGTCTGTATATTTCCAGAACCTTCCACAGTGAGCAGTCTCTGAAAATCACGACACCCCCAAAACCAACCAATCGTTGTACATTAATAATGGTTTTACCCTAAGATCCAACATCAAAGTGTTTACTACTGTGGGGATTGTGACTGGTTTGAGAAGAGTGGGTATCAGCGGGCCAATAATTTCCCTCTGCTGTAACACCTATAGGTTAATAAAAACTGTATTTTTGCACTCAACAGGTTAGAGGAGGGCATTTAACTGTCTCCTCCTCTCCCCCCAAGGCGAGAATTTAAGGCAGTTCTTACAGCCTCTGCACAGCACCAAACCCCACCCTGAGGGAAGGCGTTCCAACCATTAAGCAATAGTGACATCTGCTGGCTGGGATAATGGACAGGCATTAAACATGGGGAAGGCTCTTGCAGCCACAACACTAGGAGCTGATTCTCTGAGCTGGAAGCCCTAAGGACATGGATGATGCAAGGGTATTAGGCACCCTATGCGAACCGTCCATTTGCAGTCTTCTTCTTACTCGCCTGCCTATTGGCAGCAGTTCTGACACAAAATCCCCCTTTCACTCTCCTCTCACTCTCTGCCAAGTCTTGCATTTCCCTCCCTGTGCCATCAGTCCACAGTGTCCAGTATCCCCTCTTTCTATCCCAGTGCAGCTTTACTCGTCTTTTCCCCCACACCTCAGCATCCCCCCCCTCTTTCTCTCCTTCACCTCTGCTCAGCTCATCAGCATAACCTCAATCTTTGGCCCCTTTTTGTAGTGCCCAGCATCCTCTCTCTCTTGGCTCCCTACCTGCCCAACCTCATTTGTCCAGCACCCTCTCCCCACAAACCCCCTTACTCATTCAGCTTCCTCTTTCTCCATGTCCCACACATCTACCCAGCATCCATTCTCTTCTCTCTTGTGCTGCTGTGCTTTAAAAGTGGAGGCTTCTGGGGTGTAGCAGTCTCCCATGCTCCACTCCCAAAAAATGCTGGCAACTTAGGCAACCGCCTAGTTCACCTAATGGAACAACTGGCCATACCAAAGGAGCGGAAGGAAGCTGCCAAGTGAAAAAGGATGCCCTGGCTCCTGCACCCACATCAGCGAACATAAGCACATTGTGTAATGCGAATCTGAAGATTGATGGCTTGGCTGACACTTCTCCTATCACATACCTTGCTATAGCTGTTCAGCCCTTCTTTGGACTACTATTCTCTGCAGCACACATTTCCTCTTGCCTGCCCTTACCAGCTTAAATTCATCAGAGCATGCACAAGTATGATATTCACAAGCTACTTTATAATAAGTTATTGTGTCTTGCGGGAGTTCTCTTATTGCATAATAGGGCTACCTCCTACAAAAGGACTAAAACTGGCCTGAGGTCACACGCTTTATACAACAAGTATTGTACTTACATCATTAGCATACACAGGTCTACCTGGACTGCTGACAAGAATGGTGCTAAAAGTCAAGCCAGCTGACATCAGAAGGAATGCAGGGGGTACAAGAAGAATTTTGGCAGGACTGCTATTTTAATGTATGACACTCGAAAGCTTGACCTGCTACCTCACACTGTGAGCTGCAATAAGAAATGGCTGCTCTATAATAAATCCATTATAGATTCTGCCCTTTCACTGTCTTTTGTAAAAAAAAAAAAACAAAAAAAAAAAACCCCCCCAAAACACATGCACATCAATATATCGCTGAATACATCGCATGGTTTTCTGGGAACTAGCACTGAATCCAAAAGTGCTGGTGATGTCACTGCAGAAGGGGACATATTCATGTCATTTTTTCCACAATATCACCGTCACTTTGCTTCGTCTGATCTACAGCACGATTGCTGAGTACCTCAAAGCAAAACCGTAAATGAGTAATACCAGTACAAATGACAGGAACAAGAACATTTTTACTACACACATTTTGTAGCAGACATTTTATGTTTAAATCTGTTTATTGAAAGACAAATACAGTCCAATAATTCTCAACTGCATAACAGCACATTTTAACTGTATATTAAACTATATAAAACGGCACTTATACAACTCAGCGGCAGAAAGTACTAATTCTGTGTCCCCGCACAACCATCACATCAATCACACAACATATAACCCTTTATAGACCCCTTAATCTCCTACCCTTAAAATCATACTGGCGGCCCCCCCCCCCCAAAAAAAGGGACCACGAAGATGATGTGCAAAAGCAAGCAAATACACATCAAAAATTCAAGATCCAACTGCGAGCCTGTGATGATAAGCTTTGAATATAGCTATCCCACACAACCAGAAAGGATCTTCAGCATTTAACAGATGAATGGATCACCATATTTGCCATTTGTAGTAGTGGATGGAACGGATTGCACCAAAACCAGAAAGAGGTAACAGACATTTTAAAATCTGTGGGTAAATAATTCGGTTCTGTGAACAGATTCCACTGCTGTTGTAAAACAAAACTGAACTTAAAAAAAACAACCCACAAGAATGATGGAATATACCCTTTGCACTTAGTGTGATGTCTGCCTGCATGGGCCTCTGATGGCGACTAGCACTATAGCGTACCAATCTACTTCCATGACAAATTAGGTATACCAGTTTCTATATATAAAATATGGAAGGAATTGGTTTCAATTTCATATGCATTTTTTTTAAATAGGAAAAGAGCTGAAAAGGTGGATGTACAATAATGCATCAGAGGGAATTCTTTCAGAGATGCAGGCATGTCTAAAAAAAACCCCCCATAATTCTAAAAGTAAAAAGCAAAAAATCTATTTTAAGGCAAAGTTAAAGTTGTTTACCTGTAACAGGTGTTCTCTGAGGCTAGCAGGATATAAGTTCTCACAACTTAGTACAAAGAAGTAAACCCTAATACACAATCATAAATTTTCTTTTGGAGCCATTTTTCTTTCCCTCATTAACTATCACCGTGCCATGGATAAACAGATCCACAGAAGCAGCCATCAAGCTGATCTGTTTTTCTTAATTTTGCTACTGATAAATTTATCACAGGACACACGTCAAGCTCAGCCAGCACTGATATTGATAAGCCCCCATGCTTACAGCCAACCAGCGAGTTTAGATACAAGAGATGTAATGGGTAAGAACCTTCTCTTTCATGCACCTGTCAAACATCGGGATCTGGCATTTTTGCTTATCCTGACTGCTGAATTTCTGGAAGGCTTACAGCAGAAGTAAAAGCTAGCTATCATCCTACCTGGTTCATGTGTGTTTTTGGGTCTTACTCATATGTTTCCTTACCTTTGTGTTCTAATATAATTCTATTTTTTCAAACTTTTTTGAAATAAAATGTGCACATCTTTAATAGCAGCCATGTCCTTGTTTTGAGAAATTTCCTTCCATCTATCTGTTTAGATCTTTGAGCTAGATTCATCCTTGTAACCCGTGAATGGGGTCTTGAAACTTCCACTCCCCAACTAACAGTGAGAGAGTGGCTAAGGAGGAAAAGAAACATCCAAATAGTGCCACAGCAATGAAACAGAATTAAAAATGGAAAAAAACCCGTGTTGGGTTAGGTTTGGGGTTTTTTTTGACAACTGAATTACCTAAAAAAGCAAGATTTTAACTAGTACTGCTATTTTACCTCACAAGACCAGCTCAACATAAATCAAATTCATGAACACAACCTGGGTAAAATCATTTTCGCTTAGTCTGGATAACGGGGTTGGAACTGGCACACGATACCAATTGTATCTTCTTGCATTTAAGGGCAAACAAAAACATTTCTGGTTTGCCTCCCCCACCCCCAACTAAAAAAAAACTCACCAAGAAGTTTCGGGATCCAGTGGTATAAAGTAAGACAGCAAGGGAAGCTATTAGGTTAACCTAAAACAGTCTGGACAAGTGTGTCCTGTGCCTGACAAATTCTTTGACCTCTGCAATGTTGATCAGTTAAAATCCACCTAATTGAATCCATGGACACAAAAAGCCACAGGCTGTCGTCTGCAGTGCATACATCATGCCGAAGGATTTCTGGCTCGGCCATGGCGGTAACAGTCAGTGAGGTCAGGTCAGAAGAGGTTAAGGCAAGCCAGGATATAGCCAGAGGAATACATCAAACGCTGGTTTTTAAAAGGCAATTAATCTTGGGCAAGAAACACTTCCTGGGGAATGAGATCTCAATCTTAAGAGCTCACTACATGAAGTAGCAGTAAAATTGTACATATACAAGCTCAGGAGAGCTTTCATCCTGTGATCACAAACAGAAGGGGCTTGGTGCTGTTTACCAGGGAGATACAAACCCATTCTGAAATATGAATATTCCCTTCCCATAGAAATTAATTTCTTACTACTCATGTGCACGGTGAAGCCCTTTTTCAGGCACATGGGGATACAAATAAAAGTTACTACTTAAAAACAGTTTTTTAGGCTGAACCAGGAGAAAGGGATCAAACCTTGCAACAAGGATAACCATGAGCTAATAAGACCTGGAGCACAGCCTCTGCAAATACAATAATCAAGCGACACAGGTCTCTAAGCCCTGACACCAGGAGAATGCAGGCAGCGCTGCACAGCAAGAAGGCTGGGGCTGTAACTGCCGCTCCATGCAAGTTACCCCCTGGCTTTCTTGGAAGCGCAAATCCATCATTTTCTTGTGGATCTGGGATGAACCACTGCTCTGTGCAGGTTACCCCGGGCTTTTCTTTCCATCTTCTTGCCAATAAGGGAGCCTCTGTTTTTGTTTTCTTTAATTTATACCATCTTTGTTTCTACCAATTCTTTTGTGAGGGCATTTCATGCACCACCAAACTTATGTTCTTATACTTTTAACTAGCAACTGTATCTGTTCTACGCCCGGGTGGCGAGCCTTTTTATTGGCACATCTGCTCTTGTTTTGAGCAGAATTTCCCTAGAAATTCACTGTAAGTGTCCCTTCCACATATACACACACCATCATTCAGGCTCCCTCACTCTCTGGCACGCACACACATCCCCTCATATAGGCTCCTTCTCTGAAACCCACACTCAAGCATCCCACGTACTCCCCCCCTCTTACCAACCAAGCTGTCTCTCGCACTCCCCCACACCCCCTCTCCTCTCTCACACACACATTCTCTCTCACCGGCATCCCCCTCCCCATGTTTTTATTGGCACACATGCTCTTGTACAAGCATCCCCCGCACTCCCCCTCTTACCAACCAAGCTGTCTCTCGCACTCCTCCACACCCCCTCTCCTCTCTCACACACACATTCTCTCTCACCGGCATCCCCCTCCCCTCATATAGCCTCCCTCTCTCTGAAACCCACACTCAAGCATCCCCCCCACCCATCCTCTCTTTCCTCCCATGCTTTCTCTCACGCCAACCATGCTCTCCGTCACCCCCCCTCTCTCACACACACATTCTCTCACCAGCATCCCCCCCCCATTCTCTCTCTCACACCCTCCTGCTCTCTCTCACCCTCCCCTCCCCGACACACATTCTCTCTCACTGGCATGCTGCGGGACCCGCGCCGTTCACGGTGAAGATGAAGGCCTGGAGCGCCGTTCGTGGCGAAGATGAAGGCCGGCGTACCGTTCGTGGCACATGGGGGCCTTCCATTTTCGCCTTGAGCAGAATATAGCAGAGGAGACCCTGGCATGCTGTGAACGGAGCACATCCCGCGGCACACGCTCCATTCGCGGCGAAGATGAAGGCCTGGGCGTGCCGATCGCGGCACACGGGAGCCTTCCCTTTTCACCGCGAACAGCGCACCGGACCTTCATCCTCACCACGAAAGGAGCGTGTGCCGCGGGACGTGCTCCATTCGCGGCATGCCAGGGTCTCCTCTGCTATATTCTGCCTGTCCCATTATGGCTACTGTCCTTCGTACCTCTGGCGTGTTTGAGCCGCCTGCGCTATCTATCGGCGGGCTAGGGAACATGCGCGAGCATTGACGGACACACCAGCAAGCCCGATATATTATAGCGCCATCTATCGGTGGGCTGCGGAACATGCGCGAGCACTGACGGACACATTACCAAGCCCGATATATTATGGATTCTAAGGTAAGTCAGTAGCGTTGATATGGGTAGGGTATTTCATCATATACATTCATATAATGCCTTTCCTTCAAAAGCAGGATCCTACCTCAACCTTGGGGTTGATGCAACAGCATGTGCAGTGGCTAGCGCACCGTTTAACACGCACTTGGACGTGCGTCCATAACTCTCGATGCAATACAGGATCAGCGCATCCAAATACTGCATAGCTAATAGCGTTCATCACACGTAAATTCCATGCAGATGAGGCTGTTAGCTAATCCCCGAGAAGCAAAAAATTTTCTGTGCGGCCAATGCGTCCTTGCAATGCGGCAAATTTTACACCAGCCCGGGGCTGGCGTAAAGGCATGCCACACTCAAGGCACATTGAAGAAAAAAGAAAAACCCTGTTTTCTATGATTTCTCCTAATAGTATTGCAGTGATACTAAGTACGAGGAATCAAATATAGCAGATTTAGTTAAAAAAGTTTTTTTGAAAAAAAAAAAAAAATTTTCTGGACACCCAATAGATACACACAAGATACACGGTCCAGGCCATGTATCTTGTGTGTGTCTATGGCGGTAGTGGGAGAGAACGGACACTTGTAGATTGAGCGTCTGTTTTCCCAACTCGCTTGACAGCCACCTCTCCTGGGTGCCCGATGCAGAGGAGGCACTAAGGACGCACACATTTTCCTTAGCGCCTCCTTTTTTGCGTGACCCCATTTAAATATTGCATCGCATGCCCAGGACAGGTAGCTGGGCGCGCATTAGGAAAGCAGAGTTGCTTACCTGTAACAGGTGCTCTCCCAGAACAACAGGATGTAATCCTCACATGTGGGGATCACATGTGTGGGACATGATGTCATCAGATGGAGCCCTGTCATGGAAAACTTCTGTCAAAGTTTCTAGAACTTTTGACTGGCACACTGAGTATGCCCAGCATGCCATAATCCCTATAGCCACAGCGGTCTCCCTTCAGTCTCATTTGTAGCAAAAGGTGCGAGCGAAAAAATAAAATAATAAAACGATTTTGGACCCAACTCCGTGGAGTGGCGGGTGGGTTTTGTGAGGGCTAACATCCTGCTGTCCTGTGAGAACACCTGTTACAGGTAAGCAACTCTGCTTTCTCCCAGGACAAGCAGGATGGTAATCCTCACATGTGGATGATTAGCAAGCTACAGGATGCCTGAATGTCATGTGGCCAAAACACCTAACGACGTGCAACAGGCACAACAACTGGTGTACTGTTGGAAAAAATGAGGCAGCCTGAAAATCACAACAGATTGGATGTGGAAGGAGTTGGGATTATACTGGAAATAAGTTCTTCAAGACGGATTGGCCAAAGGCAGAGTCTTGACGTCCTTCCTTGTCCAGGCAGTAATGAGCTGCAAATGTATGAAGAGAGCTCCATGTTGCAGCTTTACAAATCTCAGCAATTGGTACTGAACGATAGTGTGCTATTGAGGTTGCCAAGGCTCTGAGTGTGCCTTCACTCGTCCCTGGAGAGGAAAGCCTGCTTTTTCATAGCAGAATTCGATACTGTCTGCTAGCCAGTTGGAAAGAGTTTGTTTGCCCACTGCAACTCCTGGTTTGTTTTTATCAAAAGAAACAAAGAGTTAGGTGGATTTCCTATTGACTGCAGTGCGGTCTAGGTGAAATGCAAGTGCGCGTTTACAGTCCAAGGTGTGTAAAACTCTCTCGCACTGGTGAGAGTGAGGCCTTGGGAAAAAGGTGGGTAAGACTATAGACTGATTCAAGTGAAAGTCAGTAACCACCTTGGGAAGGAATTTAGGGTGAGTACGGAGGACCACTCGGTCATGGAGGAACCTTGTATAGGGTGAGTATGTGACAAGCGCTTGTAACTCACTGACCCTTCGAGCAGATGTAATGGCTACTAGGAAAAGAACTTTCCATGTAAGAAATTTAACATCACAGGAGTGCAAAGGTTCAGATGAGGAACGCATGAGTCTTGTAAGTACTACGTTTAGGTCCCATTCGGTAACTGGTGACCATAGAGGGGGCTTAAGTGTCAGCATGCCCCTCATAAACAGACTCACAAGGGATTGCGCTGTTACTGGGGCATCCCCTACTCCCTTGTGGTACGCTGAGATGGCACTGAGGTGTACTCGTACCAAGGAAGTCTGGAGACCCGAGTCTGAAAGGTGCCAGAGATAGTCTAATAGAGATGGAGTGGGGAAGGAAAAAGGGTTGATACCTTTTTGAGTACACCACGTGGTAAATCTATTCTACTTAGAAAGGTAAGATTTTCATGTGGAAGGCTTTCGTGAAGCTACAAGCACTTGAGAGACCTTAGTTGAAAGATTGAGCGGTTGTATGATCAGGCTTTCAACATCCAGGCTGTGAGGGATAGGGTCTGAAGGTTTGGGTGGCATAACATGCTGTGGTTCTGAGTTATGAGATTGGGTGCTGTGCCCAGGTGAATTGGTTCTCGGATGGAGAGGTCGAGAAGCATGGGAAACCATACTTGTTGAGGCCAATACGGGGCTATGAGTATCATTGACCCTTTGTCCTGTTGTTGCTTCACGAGAGTTTTGGCTATCAGTGGTATCGGAGCTTATGCGTATAGGAGGCCCTTGTTCCAGGGGTGAGCGAAGGCGTCCATGGCTAATGTGTTTTGTTGCCTGTGCAGGGAGCAGAATCTGTCTACTTTGTGATTCAGTTCGGATGCAAAGAGGTCGATTGTTGGTTGACCCCAGTGTTGGAAGATTTTGTTTGTTACCACAGGATCCAGAGGCCACTCGTGGGGCTGGAAATGTCGACTGAGGCGATCCTCTACTACGTTCTGTATGCCTGCCAGATAAGTGGCCCAGAGATGCATAGAGTGTGCAAGGGCCCAGGCCCAGATCTGTGCGGCTTCTTGGCAAAGAAGATAAGAGCCTGTTCCTCCCTGTTTGTTCAAGTACCACATTGCAACTGTGTTGTCTGTCTGTATGAGAACAGTCTTGTGTGAAAGGCAGTCCTGGAATGCATATAGAGCATACATATGGCTTGAAACTCTAGGAAGTTGATCTGAAACTTTGCTTCGAGTTCTGTCCAAGTTCCTTGAGTTTGAAGGTTGTTCATATGAGCTCCCCAACCCAAGATGGATACGTTCATGGTTATGGTCACTTGGGGAACTGGTTGCTGGAAGTGTAGACCTGCTAGCAAGTTAGCCTTGTTTGTCCACCAGAGAAGTGAGACACGCAGCTGGTCGGTTACATGGATCTGGGATGAAAGAAGTTGAGTGGCTTGTAGCCACTGAGATTTCAAAGTCCATTAGTCATTCTCATGGTTAGCCTGCTATAGGAGTGACATGGACCGTGGAAGCCATGTGGCACATTAACGTGAGGAATTGATGGGCTGTTTTCTTTGTGCGCAGAGATGTAGCTAGTCTGGAGAGTGTGTCTGCGCGGTCGTTGGGCAGGAAGGCCTTTGCGACTGTGGTGTCCAAATCTGCTCCGATAAAGGTAAGATGGATTCAGGTGGGATTTCTGGTAATTGATGAGAAACCCCAACGAGTGTAGCAGATTGATAGTGAGCTTCAGCGCGTTGAGAGCTCCTTGCTTGGATTGGCTCTTGATTAGCCAGTCATCCAGGCAAGGAAACATGTGTATGCTGTTCTTGTGTAGATGGGCTGCAGGCACTGCTAGGCACTTTGTAAATACGCGGGGTGCTGAGGCAAGTCCGAAAGGCAGAACCCAGTACTGAAAATGCTGGTGGCTCACTATAAAACACAGGTATTTGCAGTGATGTGGGGATATGGGTATGTGAGCATAGGCGCCTTGAAGATCCAAAACAGAGCCAGTCTCTTTGTTGTAGACGGGGAAGCATGGTGCCTAGGGACACCATCCTGAATTTTTCTTTTTGTAGAAATTTGTTGAGATTGTGGAGTTCTAGGATGGGGCGGAGGCTGCCTGATTTCTTTGGAATTAGAAAATAGCGGGAGTAGAATCCTCTGCCCTGCTGTGCCAGGGGAACGGCTTCCACAGCCCTGGCGCTCAGTAGGGTGGACAGTTCTGACTCTAGAAGGCTTGTGTGATCTCTTTTGATCCACAGTGGATTGGGTGGTGAATCCAGGGGTACCATGAGGAATGTTAGATGGTATACCTGGGTCATGATGGATATTACCCATTGGTCTGTTGTAATGTGGCGCCAGTTGGTTATGAAGCTGTGTAGCCAACCCCCTACAGGCAAGTCTGGTCTTGGATTCATAGAGTGGCTGCTGTTCTCTGGACAGGTTTCAAAATTCAGAGGCTGGGCCCATTTGCAGGGCTGGTTGAGATCTGGACACCTTCGTCTGATGTAGATGTCCTCTTTGAGGGGGTCTGGCTGCTCTCATGCGAGATTTATTTATTTATTTATTTAACTTCTTTTACTATACCGACACTCAAGACCAGGTCTTATCGTACCGGTTTACATTAAAACATGGGGAAACCAATTAACGTATAAGTAGAAATGAGAAGTTACATTAAAACAGGGAGAGTAATAACATGGATGTCGGAAGATAGGACAGAATTAAACAATAACAGAAATGGGAGATCAAGAATCAACCAATAAGTTAACAAAATTACAAACTATAAATTAACATAAAACAATAAATTAGTAATACAGAAACATGGATTATAATCAGCGGATATATACTTGGTATGTCAGATGGGGGGTGGCGGGGGGGGTGTGGGAAAAAAGGTGGGTTGAGGTAGAGAGGTTGAGGTAGAGATGTAGGTGGGTAGTACTTGCGTGAGCGATAAAAGGGTCTTCTGGGATCCCTTCTCGTAGTCTTTCTAGCAGAGGAAGGAGTTTCCGTAGTGACTGTGGAAAGCCGACGCAGGGTCTCATGATGATCCTTTAATTGAGCCACTGCATCCTGTATCTTGTCGCCAAAGAGATTATCTCCAGTACACGGGAGATCAGCGAGCTTATCCTGGACTTCTGGCCTTAAGTCAGAGGCCTTAAGCCAGGCCCATCTTCTGGCACTGATTCCTGTTGCTGATAAACAAGAAGCTGTCTCAAAGGAATCATATGCAGCTCTGACCTCATGTTTCCCTGTGTCAAGGCCTTTTTGGAGAATGGCAGTGAGGTTCTCCTGTTGTTGTTGGGGGAGGGAGTCTGCTATCCCCTGGACTTGCTTCCACAGATTCCTCTGGTATTGAGTTATATATAACTGATAGGCAGCTATGCGTGACACTAACATAGAGCCCTGAAAGACTTTCCGACCTAGACCATCCAAAAATCTTTGATCCTTTCCAGGGGGAGCTGAAGAATGAGGGTGCAATCTTTTGGCCCTCTTCTGTACAGATTCTACTACCACTGATTGGTGAGGTAGCTGTGGCTTCTGAAAACCTGGAGTGTGTTGGACCAGATATGTTGCATCAGTCTTTCTATTGACTGGTTGGACAGTGCAAGAGTGCTCCCACAGGTGATGTTGCAGATCCAAGAACACTTTGTGGACTGGAATGGCCATAATTTCCTTGGGGGCATCTACGAATTGAAGGACTTCTAACGTCTTGTGACAGGTGTCCTCTTTAGTGACCAGGTCAAAAGGGATGGTTTCGGACATTTCTTTTATGAAATTAGCAAAGGAGAGGTCTTCTGGAGGGGACCGTCTCTTTTCTTCTGGAGGAGAAGGCTCTGAGAGTATGTCCTCTGTGGAAGTGTCCATGTCAACATCCTCCCATGGATCATAAGGGGTCTCTGGTTGAGATCCTGAAGGAGGGAAAATGTCTGATACTCCAGGACATGCAGGCATCAATGGAGGATGCAACGGCACCGATGGAGACTTAGACGGCATCGAAGGGAACTGTGGGTGCTTCGATCCCGAGAGCCCCGACGGACCTGGAACCGGTTCCGGCATCGATGGAAGCGGAGCTGGAATAGGACTAGAGTCCATGTGTTTGTCCTCTGAGGACCCCGTAATGGGTATCGGAGGTTCGGAAGGTCGACTCTGTACCGATGGCACTGGCTGTGTCGGAAGGGCACCGATGAGTGTATCAAGGCGGTCGAGCAATGGTGTAAACATCGATGGCTCCGGTGTTGATGCCTGTTTGGGGACCAGTATTGATGGCAGATGCAGGCTCCGGAAGGCATCGAGGACCGCCTGGTGGACAAGGATGTCCATCTCTTCCCTGGAAGCTGGTATAGGTAACACAGCTACAGGGGGAGGCAGGCTAGGCACTACTGGCACCTCCACAGGAATCTGTGGGGGCTCAGTACCCAGCATCGATGTTGGTGGGGGATTACCTTGGGGTCTTGGGTGCAGAGGAGAATGGAGGGTCCTCTCCCCGGGCCCTCTTCGCAACCGGCTCGATAGCCATTGAGGCCAATGTGGTGTCGGTGCTGGCACCGGGTGTGGACTCATGTCGGTGCCGGTGACTATGTTTCCCCTCGGTGCTCAGTCCGGTCCTTCTCCGGCACAGAGGAAGATGCTACCGATGCCCTGGATGGTGTCTGTGATGGATGGTCACCACCCCTTGCTGCTCTCGGCGAGGTTTGTCGATGGAAGAGGATGTTCCTACCGGTCATGACTGGGTGGAAGTCGGAGTTAGTTTTATTTTGAAAAGAGACTCCATTTTGTCTAAACAGGCACGCCTGCCCTTCGGGGTCTTTTGGGCGCAGCCAGGACACTGACGTACATCGTGTGCTGGGCCGAGACCCAGCACACAAACATTGTGCGGAATGGACATCATGCGCAGGCACTCTGGACATTTTCTGAAGCCCGTCGCCATGGCGAAAAAGGGGGCCGTGAAACGGTTGGTGGCCTGCGGGAACCGATAACAAGATAGCAGGAACCGACCAGAGATGGTGGAAAATTACTCACAGAGCATCAAGAAACGGTGTCGCAATGGAAGACCCCTAAATGAGGGAACTTTTTTATGAAGATAACTTCAAGTCTTTCCATGAGGAAAAGTGGTGAGAAAATTCTCACAGAGCTCCTAACCGCGAAGCAAATTGCAGCATGGAAAAAAAGAGACTGAAGGGAGACCCCTGTGGCTACAGGGATTATGGCATGCTGGGCATGCTCAGTGTGCCAATCAAAAGTTCTAGAAATTTTTACAGACGTTTTCCATGGCAGGGCTTCGTCTGATGATGTCACCCACATGTGAGGACTACCATCCTGCTTGTCCTGGGAGAAAACTTTTTCTGTGCACAAATATTGCATCGGGCCCCTTGAGGGCAATCTTCATAGGCCACTTACCTGGACCTGTCTGAACACTGCCCGCAACAAGTGGACTTTCAGCTGCATTAGAAGGCGGTACTCCTGAGGGTTATGTTTAGGTCAAGGGATGATTACATTTTCAAATCTACATGTGCTCTTTTCCATGGGAAAAGTATTGGTAGAAAAAGCAGATGCAAATGTCTGACACTTTGCCCCCAGGATAATTTTCAAAGTGAAAGTATACGTGCACTTTCAGATCCAGATAATTTTATTGGCATGACAATTTTCATGTGCCAAAGTAGTATGCCGAATGAACACTTAGATACACTTTGAGCAATGGCAGATGTTATAGTAATGCTGCCAGTTTGAAAACTGTGTTCCCTAAGTTTAAATACATCAGGGACATTAACAGAGCCTCATTTTGGATCAAAAGAATAAGGATCAATTCTATAGAGAGAGTCAACCCAGAATCAAGGTTCAAAATCTGGCCTAGTTCCATGGAACAAGCAAAATGAATTAGCACAGGAATCTACAACAAAACTAATGCTTTTCCAATCTTTGGATGCATCTCTGGCTCTGACTGACTCAGACTCTGCTTCTTCTTTTTTTTCCTTGTTCTCTTCTCCATTTCAGATCTCTCTCCAAATCCTTAGCTTACTTGCTCTCTCATTTTGCTCTTTTGGTTTTCCTCACTCTTTCTTTTGTCATATGCAGGGTCGGTGGAAGGTAATAGGTGGACTAGGCGGCTGCCGGAAGTGGGCAGAATGCTGTGAAGCAATGTGAGGACAGCATTTTTGAAGGCGAACGAGGTGAATTGGGATGGTTAGCAAAATGGGGCTCTGGAGATGCAGGCCATTTGAATTTGGTGGAGAGAGAGATCACAACAGCTTAATGACATCGCCGTCTAGGGCGGCTGGACCATCATACCGGCATTGGTCATATGCAATACAGTTTTTTCCTTCTCACTCTTCCCCCCTTGCTTTCTCCATGCTGCACATCTCCCTTTGTTCTGCTTTGCTTCTTCCTTCAAATGCCGTTCCATTCCCTTCATCTCTCCGAGTCTCACTCTTCCTACTTGTTTTTCATTGGCAGGGCAGCTCTACCAAGTTCATTTTGCATGCACAGTTACTAACCATGCAAGGGCCTGTATCCATACCTGGTTATCATTGATCTAAGCTGCTACGATGAATACATAATGATGATGATTGGTATCACACTGCTCTTTACTACTGGCTGATCTTTTAATCTTTTCAGCCATAAGAAGCAGAATTTCCCATGGCATGAAACCAGGTCACAGACCCTTACAAAAGGAAGCTCGATTGTTCTGTGGTGGGTTAGAGAGCTGTTATTTCATGCTTAGATGGGGAAATTTGCAGTTCACCTTTTGCTTGGCTCATCCTCAGTGAGAACCATGAGCCAAGTCATACCCCAACCCCCTTGTTATGCCAAGCTGTACAATTACTCACCCAGTGCCCAAAATGAAAGGGGAGAAAGAACAATATTATTTCATTATATAGTTACAAGTGCATACAGCGGAGGCACAAGGCGATAAAGTAATTTCTCTAAGGTCACATAGTGGCAGAGCCAGGATTGAACTCAGGCACTGGGACAGAGATAGTGGGAGTCCCAGGGGCTTTGCTAACTTGAGGTTCTCTACTCCAACCACTGGGCCACACAATATAATATTATTCTGCTTTGCATGACATGTAAACTTGACTGAACTGAAAGCAAATAAAAGCTAACATACTGTCCTCCTTCAGACTAAAATCAGGCCCATTCAGACCAGATGCTCTACGATTACAAAAGTGGTATCTGCTGCTACCAGGTGTCCGATATATCCTAAGTACTTTCTGTTCAACGTCTAAATGCCTACACTGCTCCAGTTCTGGAAGGGGCCACTGTGATTTATAGAAGTCTCTTAAGGTTACAATCAGGGAGTATAACTATTAGGAAGGGTCAGGGGAGGACACTTGTGACTTATCCCTCGGCAGCCTAGCTGTCATGCTAATGTAATACATTTCAAGGAATCATTTTATCATTTCCTTCTTTGTATATACTTTCTGAAAGACAAATGTCCCTGGATTAAAGTCAGGACTGCATACACTGGCCAGATTCTTCTTTTTCATGTATGTGCACGTTTTTATATTTGGGGGAGGAGCGGGCACATGTGTTTGCGTACCAATTTTACATTTTTGTGGCTAACTGGTTCCCATTTCTCTGTGCTTATTCATAAAAATAAATCCATAAAAATGTAAACTTGTACACACATAATGGAAAGAAAAAAGGATCAAATTCAATTAAATATAAATCTGTATCTTCTCAATGCATAACTAGACTATTTTGGGGGGGGGGGGGGGGTGTCAGATTTCAAACCTATAAACCTGATAAAATTATGCCAAGGAAGAATTTAAAATTAGGAATAAGCTCAAATATACTCCAAAATAAATATATCCAAGACAATTTGAAATGTAGAATCTTTAAGGAGATGTTTACCCTGGTATTTTAATCCCCATAATGTAGAGAAGGATGATTTATACAAATTGTACAACATCTGAATCAGCCCAAATCTCTGATTATAAACATCACTTGTAAGAATTTGACCCCAAAATCAATCAAAACAGAGAATCAGATGGCTTCTCTGTATGAACTCTGCTAAGACTACAAGTTTCACATGCTGGAAAATCTAACAAGGTTACCAAGGTAATAAAGGGCATGAGACAGCAGGGCTGGCGTAATCTATTAGGTAGCATGGGCACCTGCCTAGAGTGGAAAACTACAAGGAGTGGCCAAAAAAAAAAAAGTCCTTGTGAGTACTTCTTTCCCCATCACCGAAATCACTATTCAGCTCTTTTAGGCCGATCTAATACCATGCGCTAGCTGCTGTGCAAGGCTTAACACGCGATTGGATGCGTGCCCGTAACACCCTATCCAATATGGGGATTAGTGCGTCCAAATCACCTCATAGATAATGGTGCTTATCACATGGAAATTCATGTAGATGAGGCTATTAGCTAATCTCCGTGATCTAATACATTTTTCACACAGCCAATGCGCTCTTGCAATTCAGCAAGTTTTACACCAGCCCAGGGCTGGTGTGAAGGTATGCCATGATCAAAGGGGCAGTATTTATTTATTTAAATTCTGGACATCCAACACACACACACACACACGGCACATGGTCCAGGCCCTGTACCTTGTGCGTGTAATTGCCAGTAGTGGGAGAAAATGGGCGCTTGTAGATTGAGCATCTATGCTCCCAACCCGCTTGACAGCAACCTCCTCCTGTGCGACTGATGATGAGAAGGCACTAGGGACATACATTTGTCTTTAGTGCCTCCTTTTTAGCATGACTCCTCATATAAATATTCAATCATGCGCCTAGGAAAGGTGGCTGGGCACGCCTTAGGAAAACAGACGCTCAACACCGAGTGCCCGTTCTCTACGCGTATTTATTGGATTGGCCTGCATGTCTGTCAAACTGCCAGCTGTAAGTAGGTGTGTCTGTGAAAGCTTGGTAAACAGCAAGGAGCTGAGCAAGTAACAAGGGAAAGTTATGGCAGCCTGCAGAAAAAGTGGAATGGCAGCGAAGGCCCACGATCCATAAAGCCCAGCATCCTGTCTCCAACAATGGCCAGTCCAGGGTGAAGGCACCCAGCAAATCTCATGAAATAAGACCAATTCCTGTTAGTCCCACCTCGGGATAGTTATATATTATATGTACTTATTTGCTTTATATTCTGCTTTTTGGCACTTCAAAGCGGATTACACTCAGGTACTGTAGGTAGGTAGTCACTTCCTTTCCCTAGTCTACCTTACTAATAATGTGTTATGGGCTTTTCCTCCAGGAACATGTACAAACGTCTTTTAAACCCTATGCTCGTCACCTTGACCACGTCTTCTGGGAACAGATTCCACAGCTTGATAGAGCACTGAGTTAAAAAAAAAAAATACTTTCTACAACCAGTTTTAAATCTGCTGGCTGTTAGTTTTATGAAGTGTCCCCTTGTTTTAGTATTATTTGAAAGAGTAAATAACGGTCTTTTATTTACCCGTTCTACCCCACTCATGATTTTATAAACTTCTATTCTGTCCCCTCTCAGCTGCCTCTTCCAAGCTGAAGAGCCTTAAGCATGTATAGCCTTTCATCATAGGGGAGCTGCTCCATCCCCTTTATCGTTTTTGTCACCCTCTGCAGCACTTCTTCTAATCCTATTGTGTCTTTTTGAGGTTGAGTGATCAGAACTGCACACAGTACTCAAAGTGAGTCAATATACAGGCAATATGAAATTTTCCGTTTTATTCTTCAGTCCCTTTTTGGATCATTCCTAACATTCTATTTGCCTTTTGGACCGCCGCCACACACCAAACTGGGGATTTCAACATATTGACCACAAAATCTCCAAAGTTATTTTTTCTGAGTGGTGAGTCCCAATATAGAACTGTATAATAATCCCAACTACAGGTACTCAGAACTGAGTACCTGTAGTTGGGATTATTTCTATCTATGTGCATCATTTTGCATTTTTCCACATTAAATTTCATTTGCCATTCAGATGCTCAGTCTCCTAGTCTCACAAGGTCCTTCTGCAGTTCCTCGCAATCCACTGCTGTAGTCATTTTCAGTAATTGTGTGTCTCCTGCAAATTTGATGACCTCACTTGTCATTCATTTTTCTAACTCATTTACGAATATGTTAAACAGCATAGGGCGCAATAATATTCGCTGTGGTAATCCATTTGGAAAACTGATCATTAATCCTACCCTCTGTTTTTTATCCAGTTCTCAATCCACAGTAGAACACTGCCCCCTATCCCATGACTTTGTAATTTCCTGAGGAATCTCTCATGGGGGACTTTCTCAAATGCCTTCTGAAAATCCAAATATACCATTTCAACTGGCTCAACGTTATCTATATGTTTCTTGACACCTTCAAGAAAAAAAATCTAAAAGATTGATAAACCCAGACTTCTCTTTGCTATAATAATGTTGATTCTTCCCTATTACGCCATGTCTATCTATATGGCCAATGACTGTGTACTTAAGAACAGCTTCTGCTATTTTGCAAAGCACCTGCATCAGGCTCATAGATCTATAGTTTCCCAGATCACCCCCGTAGCCCTTTATAAAAATCAGCATTACATGGGCTACATTCCAGTTTTCAGGAATTGTGGCTGTTTTAAATGATAAGTAACAGATTATTAGAAACAGGTTTGCAATTTCATGTTTTAGTTCTTTAGAACACTGAGGTGGATGCCAGATCTTCAATTTCTTATGAGTCCCAATGATTTGTTACTCAGGTTGTTAAGATGATCTATTACCATAAGAACATGCCATTCTAGGTCAAACCAAGGGTCCCATCAAGCCCAGCATCCTGTTTCCAACAGTGGCCAATCCAGGCTATAAGTGCCTGGCAAGTACCCAAAAACGAAGTCTATCCTATGCTACTATGCTAGTAATAGCAGTGGCTATTTTCGAAGTCAACTTGATTAACAGCAGGTAATGGACTTCTCCTTCAAGAACTTATCCAAACCTTTTTTAAACCCAGCTACACTAACTGCATCCCCTGGCAACAAATTCCAGAGTTTAATTGTGCGTTGAGTGAAAAATAACTTTCTCCGATTAGTTTTAATTGTGCTACATGCTAACTTTATGGGGTGCCCCCCTAGTTCTTCTATTATTCGAAAGAGTAAATAACCGACTCACATTTACCCATTCTAGACCTCTCATGATTTTAAACACCTCTATCATATCCCCCCTCAGCCGATATTTGTTTTAATTGCTCAGAAGCTCCATCATTAAAGAATGTTTCAGATGTGGGTGTGTTCCTAACATACTCCTCAGTAAAGGCAGAGGCAAAGAACTCATTCAGTTTTTCTGCTATTTTCTTTTCTTCCCTGAGCACTCCTTTTGCTCCTTTGTCATCTAATAGCAGTAAATCATATCTGGGATGAAAAAAGCCTAGTGCCAGCCCTGTGAGTTTATGCTGAAAGACTGACTAGTCTGGGATCAATTCCTTGAAAACATGAACAAAAAGGGCTCCAAGGGTAACCCAAATAACTACACATCTATAAGCTGACATTGGTTTAAGGTAAAATGGAGGACAGCAATTGTCCAAAACAAAATTCCTGCTCATATGGATAAACCTGGCTTAATGGGGAAGATCTAGCATGAGTAAAAGGAAGACATGTCTTACCAGAATATTAGACTTTTTTGAAGATGTGAATAATCATGAAATAAAGGTGAGGAAATAAAGAGGAGGAATAGAGGAGATATGATACAGACCTTCAGATAACTGAAAGGTTTTAATGATGCACGATCAACAATAAACCTTTTCTGCTGGAATGAATCCAATAGAACTAAGGGTCACGAAATGAAACTCCAGGGTATGGAGCAATGTCAGGAAATATTGCTTCATGGACAGGGTGGTGGACGCCTGGAATGCCCTGCCAGAGGAGGTGGTGAAGACAAAAACGGTGCAAGATTTCAAAAGGGCATGGGATAAACACGATGGATCCCTAAAGGCAAAGGGAGGGGGAATGAATTAAGGCATGGGGGTAACTTGCTGGTGTGGCAAATAAACTTCAAAATGTGAAGCAACTCCATCATTGCTCGCTACTTCAATGGCAGGGGGAAAAGAGGAAAGGAGGAATTGGATTCAGACAAAACCAACAATGACATTGAACTGTACAGTCTGGGAAAACAAATAAGCATGAGGGTAACTTGCTTGGTGAGGTGGTTACTACCCTTACCCAAAAAGCCTGATACTACACTTCTAATGCAACTCCAACAATTCTCTCTGCTTCAATGGTGGTGGTGGGGGAATTGGACTCAAACAGTAACCAAGAGCCCTGACCTTGGCGGTCTGAGTAACTGATAGGTATGGAAACTGGTAACTATGGGAGCTTGCTGGGCAGACTGGATGGGTCATAGGGTCCTTTTCTGCTGTCCCTTTCTATGTGAATCAATTGATAGACTGCACTTGGATTTTCAGAAGGTATTTGATAAAGTACCTCAGAAATTCCACAGGAAATTAAAAAATTCATGGCTTAGTAGGCCATATCTTATTGTGGATTGGTAACTGGTTAAAAAATAGGAAACAGTAAGATTTAATAGTTTTCCCAACAGAAAGTAACTCAGATTTGTACTAGGACCAGTACAACTTATTCATTAATGATCTGGAAAAAGGAGCAATGAGTTAAGTGATCAGATTTGCAGATTGTATGAAAATATTCAAAGTAGTTTTAAAAAAGTGGACTGTGAAGAATTGCTAAAAGACCTTGTCAGACTGAGGAACTGAGCATCTGGTTAGCAGATTAAATTTAATGGGGACAACTGCAAAGAGATGCATACAGGGAAAATAAATCCTAAGATACACCATGCTGGGTTCCATATTAGTAGTCCCCATCCAGGCAAAGGATCATGGAGTCATTGTGGAAAATATGTGGAATTTCTCAGTTCAGTATGAGATGGCAGTCAAGAAAAGCAAACAGAATGTTAGGAAGTATTTGGAAAAGAATGAAGAATAAAACAGAGTATTATAATGCATCTCTTCAAACTTATGGTGCTTGAGTACTGTGTGCATTTCTGGTTAACCCACCTGAAAAAAAAAAGATATAGCAGAAATAGAAAAGGTACCAGAGAAGGGCAACCAAAATGATAAAGGGCATAGAAAGGCTCTCTTATGAAGAAAGACTGAGTAGGTAGGTTGGGGCTCTTCAGCTTGAAGTAGACATGACAGAAGGAATTTGATAGTTGTAGGCCAACTCTAGTACTTGAGTGTCAAAAGCCCGTCAGGTTTTGAGGATATCTATGACGAATATGCATTTGCAAGCAATGGAGGTGGCATATGCAAACAACTACAATGAATATTCATGAGATGCACCTTAAAAACAACAGGCTTGTGGCACTCAAGGACTGGAGTTGCCCATCCCTGTGAAAGAGGTTTACAAAATCATGAGTGGGATTGAACAGGTAAATACGGAATGAAATTTATCCTTTCAAATAGTACTAAAGACCAGGGAGTACTCCATGAAACTAACAAGTAGCAGATTTAAAACAATTTGTATAAAGTATTTTTTCACTCAACGCACAATCAAGTTGTGGAATTTGTTGCCAGAGGATGTGGTCAAGGCGACTAGCATAGCTGGGTTTAAAAAGGGTTTGGACAAGTTTCTGGAGGTAAAACCCATAAACAGTTATTAGCCAGGTAGACTTGGGAAAGCTGCAGCTTATCTCTGGGAGTATCAAGGAATGGATCTATTCTTTGGGATCTGCCAGATACTAGTGACTCAGACTGGCTACCTTTGGAGACAGGAGGCTGGGCTTCACAGACTTCTGGTTTATGTTCTAATTAAGGCGGTCATTTACGAAAGGTTTTCTCCCACTTTGTGTCTATGGGAAAAGGGCTTAGTAAACAGGGCCCTTAATTAGGCTATAAAAATATATTAAAGGAACCTACAGGGCTTAATTGCTGCTCTTTTAAGGGCATGAGGTTGGGAAGCCAGGAGTTCCTTTCTTTTTAACTCAATCAGAGCACATGCTGAGATTCTGGTCCCATGATCCTTCACATACAACTACTTTGGGGATTTTCCCCATTTTAATAGACCCTCCCTCCTGCTGCACTTAGTCGAATCATTGCAGTTCTGAGGCTGGAAGCCATGGCACCAGGGCTCCTTCGGGAATCCTACTCATGGGCCCTTAACAATGACCATGACTGCTTATCCCAGAGATTGTGAATATGAACTCTGCAGCATCCCCAGCAATCTGGGACATGATCCGGGGAACCTTCTTTTGGCAGTATGTAACACTGCCACCAAGTCACTCTGCCGACCCTCAATTGCTGGTTTTGAGCTGAGCTGCACTTAAGAGTTCTGAATTGCTTCTATCCTTTGTAAGCTGCCTAGAGCCATTTGTGGGATATAAGTAGAAATAAATAAATAAATATCTTTATAAGTATGGCCTCCAGTACCAAACATAGTACCCCAGGGCAGGGAAAAAATTAGAGGGTGGATTCAAGAAGACTACCAAAACGGCACAGGACTAGAGTCTTTATTTTCGGTTTTAACTGATTCTCATTTGTAAATGCCTGGATTTTTCCCTAATCTCATGCAGATTGAAGAAGTGTGGATGCATTTAAGCACCTTTCGTCACTGCTGGAAGTCGGTGCAGGTAGATGAGCATGCTATATTTCACGTCTCGCCCCCCCCCCCCCCCCGGCAAAAGCACCTGACTTCTGGTGCCACGGATGAGGAGTTTGAAGTCCCGCTCTCCCAAGCAGCCAAAACGCTGGGTTGACCTGTCCAGGGTTGCTAACGTGATATGGCATTTGGAATGGGCCCCCTTCCCCACTGGAATCATGTCCTGGGCAGGCTTTCTGTCTCCGTGCAGTGCCGCGCTGCCCTGTACAGCTTGGGAGCCACATTACCTGCTACTAGAGCAGGAGCCTGGAGCCATCACTGCTAGTAAGGCTGAATGCTATTTTATGATAAGAGACAGGAGAGAGAGAAGGATTCTTGGGGGGGGTGGCAGGAGGTCTTGGGGGGAGAGAGGGAGTCTTCTTAGTGAAAAATTTTTGGAAGAGAGGGGGATAAAAAAATTTGGAAAGAAGGGAGACACTGAAAATGCAGGAAGAAAGTGAAAAATGTTGTCTTTTGAGGATCTGTTAAAGCATGGTGACATAAAAGCTTACAGGTCTGACTGTCAGTTCTAAGCAAGGATAGGTAATTCTCTTTATTAAAGCTACCTACTTAATGTTTTGGGGTTTTTTTACCGTCTTGGCTTCTATTCATCAAAATAAACTCTGATATTTACCTACAAAAATAATAAGCAATTTGTTTCCACTGATTTTCTCCCATTTTGGTTCTTGTCATAATAAACCCTGATAAATTCCTAGGAAAAATAATACAAACAAAAACCAAAAATGAAAGTCCCTACACAGGACTTGTCCCATAAATCCCAAACCCCAATACTCCAGTGTTTGGATGACTGCTGGTTTCAAGAGCAGAATGTAACTTGAACCAATCAGGCAGCGACCCTGGGTCGGCTTTTCAATTGCACTCTTTCCGGTTAATATTTCACTTTTGTTTTTCAGGTGGATTGATGGCTATAACTGCCACAGTGTCTGTTCTCATGGCAGCATCAAGCAAACTGGAATATGATGAACCATTTCTACAGCTTTATTTATTTTGAAAACCTTGTATTCTGCATAATCTGTTAATCCAATAAAAGCGGGTTACATCCATAGTGATATATTAACACAAACACATAATATCACAATTAATATGTAACAAAAGATAAAAACAAAAACACCTACTCCAATCATAAAAACAATACTTAAAAAATGATTAAACAGTATCTGTTTCTGCATTCACACTCAAATTCACCTTCTGCTCCCAACCCCCATCTCTCCCTCTCTGTACTTAACTCTCTACAGAAGGAAACAAGTGTTGATCTCATTGCGAATCAATACAAACTGTTCCACATTTAATGCCCTCTTAGAACCACGGCTCGATCTAAGGATGGCAACTGCAATTGCACAATCTGAGAGGAACAAATAAATCACTTTACATTATGCCAGTCTAACTCTGCTGTCAAATACGGACGACCATTCATTTGTAGACAACGAAATGTTAACATAAGTAATTTAAATTTAGCCCTTTCTGCCACCGGAAGCCAATGCAAAGATGCTAACAGTGGGGAAACCCAACCCCTCCCTTGTTTTCTCAAGTTCCAACCTTGCTGCATTATTCTGAATTGGTTGTAATTTATTTACCAAACGACCTGGCACCCCCATCAGCAAACCATTACAACTATTTAGTTGCCAATACTAAAGCCAACACTAACGTTTTTATTGCTCCAGTATCTAAATAGGACTTTAACTGCTGAATTCTTCTCAACTGTAAATGAGCCGTCCTACAAGATTAAGCTACAAATGACTCCATCCAAAAAGCAGCTTCTAAAGCTACTCCAAGGTTCTTATCCTGACCCACTGCAGTTCCCAAACCATTATGTAACGTAAGCTGCATAGAAGATGGATTTACAAAATAAGACCAATCCCTAAAAAATCTGTTTTAGAACGATTCAAAATCATTTGACTCCCCTTCAACCACTTAAATACATTATTCATACAAAAATGACAAGGCAGGTGGCACCTTATAGACTAACAAAGTAATAGCATTATAGTCTATAACAGGGGTGGGCAAACTACAGCCCACGAGCCAAACACGGACTGACGACAGATTTTTTTCTGGCCCTCTTCCTCCTCAATTTGCCCCATTAAATCAGGCCTGCCAGCACCTTCAATGTCATCAACAATGGCCTGATATCACAGGTCTTTGTTGATGACTACAACTGGATGAAGGGTGGCTGGAGGTGATGACACCCTCAGAAGGAGCAGCAGGGTAGGAAGAGGAGGAGCATCGCCCAGCTGAAGAGAGGCCTGTGTGGTCGCTGGCTGACCTCATCCCACCCCACCGGCAGCAAAGAAAGGAAGAGGCCCGTCTCTTCAGTTTGCCTGGCGGTGCAGAAGCTGCGCATCTGCAGCGCTGGGTGGACTGAGCCCATCTCGTAGCGTGCGCAGGCCTCATGGTATTGAAAGCTCATGAGAGCAACACTTTCTCTGTGCTGATCTCGTGATATACGAGATCAGCATGGAGGAAGTGTTCCTGCAGGGCCTGCAGAGAGAAGGGGCAGCAGAGTGGGCTTGGATGAAGGGTCGGCTCCTTCCTGGAACGTGGCGGCGGTGACAGCTGCAGCGGAGGAGCAAGAGAGGCTATGAGGCTATCGTGTGTGTGTTTGAGAGAGAATGAATGGGATCCTGCCTAGGGGTCTGCATGTGTAAGAATGGTCTGTGTATGTGAGAGAATGAATGGATAACTGCCTGGGGGCCTGTGTGTGAATGGTCTGGTGGTCTGTGTGTATGTGAATGAATGGGTGCCTGCCTCTCTGGGTGTGTAAGAATGAATGGGTGCCTGCCTGGGGTCTGTGTGTGTGTGAGAGAATGCAGGGGAGCTTGCCTGGGGTGTGTGTGGGAGCCAGTGAGTCACTGCAGATGTGTGTCTGTGTGTGTGTGTGGGGGGGGAGGAAGCAGTGAGAATGAGTGCATGTTTGTTCATGTGGATGGCTGAGTGAGTGCACATTGCGTGTATGGGTGAGAAAGAGCAGGTATATATGGGTGGGTGAGAGAGCAGTGTGTGAAGGGGTGAGGAATAACATAATTATTGGGTATTATTTGATGTGTGTTTTGAAAGATTGCAAGGGTGTTTGACAGTTTTATATGAGTTTTTCACTATTTGATATTATTCTATTTGTTAATTGAGTTGAATTATTCTTTTTATTAGTATGGTTGCTGCTTTGGTCCTCTGTGGGGTAGAATTGCCAATGTAACTACCCCTTTCCCCACTCATGCAATTCTAAGGGGACTTTGGCTCTCTCGGCTCCCATAAGTGCTAGTAATGTGGCAGGTGGCCCTCTTACAAAAAAAAAAAAAAAAAAGGTTTTCCCACCCCTGGTCTATAATGCTATTACCTTGTTTCCACACCCTGCCTACCTATTGAATGCCTTCTTTTTGTTCTAAATTTCACCCCCACCCCCCCATCTCCGTTTATTTGACCCACCTCTGCAGGGGAGGCTCAAGGCAATCTGCTGCCTGAGGTGAGGGATGAAATGGGCCCCCCTCCCCCCATGGCCCAGTGCAGGTGAAATCACAGAGGGCCAGGGCAGGGGGAAGGCAATGGAGGGAGAAGTGACTTGCCCAAGGTCACAAGGAGTGGACGTCAGATTTGAACTCTGGCTTCCGTTGTTTGCAGCCCACTACTCTAACCACTCAATTTTTGGGCTGTTATTTTTTTTGTTCTCAGTCTTCGGTATCTGCATTAGGGGGCGCCGGAGAAATGTTTAATGGGGCGGCCCTGGGTCTAGAAATAGGACTCTTCCATTCCCTACTGCCAGCCTCCTACCCTTCTCCAGGATCTGCCCCCTGGGGGTGTGAGAGGTCGGTGAATGGTGGGAGTCTGTGTGTGTGACACACACTCTCTCTTAGGGCTGATACAAGGGTATTAGATGCCCTAGGCAAGCCTTACAGCCTTTCATTCCCCTTTCCTCCCTTCCCCACATAATCAGAACATAACATGCCATACTGGGTCAGACCAAGGGTCCTGTTTCCAACAGTGGCCAATCCAGGCCATAAGAACCTGGCAAGTACCCAAAAACTAAGTCTACTCCATGTTACTGTTGCTAGTAATAGCAGTGGCTATTTTCTAAGTCAACTTAATTAATAGCAGGTAATGGACTTCTCCAAGAATTAAAACTTATGCATTCTTTTCCACTTTAAAATTTATTGACTTCCCCAACCTAAAAAGGCAGATTGCATATGGAAAATAGACATTCAAAGTACAATCTTCTGAAGTAAAAATATCACTTACAACATATATATTATATAGGCATATACTGCCAAAAAAAAAACCCAACAAAAAAACTCACTTTCAATAATAATAGTTTAATGGACTTAATAAACTACCTTTCTCATAGAATTCAAGGCGGTTTACTGGATCCCATATGGTATTAGGCCTATGGTAAAGTGCCCTGGGTGTAGACTTGGCTCACAGAAAGCCAGGAATAAACTGAACTACAATTCCAGTATAGTAAGCTTTCCATATCATAATTGCTAGCACTCAACCTATGAAAAAGCCATACTGCAAATATTACATCAGGCCCTAAACACCAATACACCTCCTATTAGGAAAACAGATTAAAGTCAGGTTGTTGTAAATCCCTACACAGAAACTGCATGCTAGCAGAATACCTAAAGCCTCAGTCACACAAGCAGAACACAGATAAACTCTCACAAAATATAGAATAGAGATCATAAAATATAAATTGAAACGTGCAGACAAAATCTGAACTGGAAATCACAAGAAGCCAAACTCTGTAAGCAATGCAAACAAAATCAAGAAATATAAAACATTAAACATACCAATAAAAAGTATGTCAAATCCGCTGATAAATTCAGCCAATTAAACACACATATAAACATGTTTAAAATATTACCAAACACTAATTAAATATTTCAAAACAGCAGATACATCACATACAATAATTAAAACTAACAAAGATTTTTAAAAAATCTCTCTCCACACCTGGGAAGTTTAGATTTCCAGTTCTCCTGAGATTGTCGTAGATTGGAGGAGGGTGCACAAACTTGAAAGCTCATGACTTAATAAATTGGTTAGTCTATAAGGTGCCACCCGCCTCGTGTCATTTTGGCTACACTAGACTAACACAGCTATCCCTCTGAACTATCCATACACATCTTCAATCTACAATATAGTTAACCTATATCTTGCTCCATAGGTAAAAAGAGCTGGATGTTGTCTGCATAAAAATACGCTATGACATCTAATTCTTGCAGCAACAATGCCAGTGGGCATATAAAAATAAGAAGTAGGGGTGAAAAACAAGAGCCACGAGGAACACTCCTTCTAACCCAAATAGCCTGAGAACATTCTTTTCTATTTGCACCCTCTCAGTAAAAAAAAAAACCCTAAAAAAACTCAAAACCTTACTACTAAATCCAATCTGCTGGCACGTCTCCACCAACATTTCATGACTTACTAAATCAAAAGCACTTGTAAGATCCAATAATACAAGTACACCTGACTTACCTCTATCCAACTGCCACAAAATAGCATCTGCCAATGAAACCAAACCCCCTCAGTGTTATAACTTGGTCTAAATCCTGACTGTATAGCAGCTAATCTCTCGTTTACAAACTGTGAGATCTGTCCTACCACAACTTTTTCCAATGATTTTGATAAAAATGGTAAATGTGTCACTGGTCTATAATTCTCATAACATGTCAGGTCCAAATTTACCTTTTGTAATAATGAAAGATTAAAGCATCCTTCCCCCTCAAGGAGACATTGACCAGATCAGCCAAACACTGTAATGCTTTTCCTCTCAATGATTTAATCAACCATGGGGCACAAACATCTAAGGAGCTCCCGGGATGGTCGCATCCCCTTCAAAATATGACTCAATCCCCAAGAATTTACTACTGAAAAGTCCAATAAAGTTTCTAATCCATTGGCTTGATATTCCACCACCCTACTCTCTCTATTAAAAACCAAATGAAATTCCATTTTTCCCCTTTAAAAAAATCCCCAAACTGTGAACAAGAAGGGATCACAGATGGCATAGCCATCTTCTTACTCCCTAACAATTTATTCACTACACTAAATAATCCCTTACTCACACTGAGGATCTTGCATAACGAGAAAAAGCTTCTCTCTTTTTTTCAATCAACAATCATCTATATCTATTAGCTGCCTCCCTTCATTGTTTTTTGTTTTTTTTTTTTGTTTTTTTTTTAGAGATCATTGTCATCACTTGCTTCCACTGATGCTCCAACTTCCTAATTTCCATCTGCATATACCGTAAATCCACATCAAACTACCAAAATGGTTGATTGTTCCACAGAATCCATTTTTCAGGTGCAACAGAGTTGAGCACCTTTCAAGACAGAATCCTACCAATCTTTCAAGTGATCAGCTAATGTTCCCTCCCTTAATCATTTTACTGATTAAAAACCATGCAAAGCGATTCCCAAAGCGTTTTCCTAAGGAAGAGTTAAATCCCTCAACCTCAGTACCCTCTCTTATCTTCCACTTATTAGTTCTGTAAACAAGGGCAGACTTCCCAACAAGAAGACTTAAGTAACTGTCTGTGGAGTGGGGTGGAGGGGTGGCCAGCTGCCCTCCTGACTGGAAGTCCATCCAGTGGCTATTCGTTCAAACACACATCACCATTTTGATGCTGCTAATGCATCATTGAAGGTAGGCCTCCCCCATTGTTCTGGCCATGAACAGAGGGGTCTCCCCCACAGCTACAACTTTAGAAAGGGTGACTGGCAGATGAAATGCCTAAGGACAGCCCAGGGAGGGAGGAGGCAGGTGGTAAATCCACCATTATTTGTAAGCCATGTGGGTTTGCTCTTCATCTGACGGGCTGAAAGATTTTGAATATTTGAGTTATTTTGTTGTAAATGTGGACCCTTGAGCAGGAGCGAGAGGTGTTGACCGCCGAGGAAACCCCTCAGTGGGACTCGTCTCCAGGAGGTGGAGAAGGCGAGCAGAAGATTTACAAGACCTGGTTCCGAAGAATCAAGCAGGTCGGCCCTCCGAGGAACGGATAGCCTATGAACACGGAAGAGCCCCCGAGGAGCGGGTACTCGGAGCATTCACCCAACAAGATAGGAACCAGTCTCTTGAAGAGACAGCATAGTCCAGGCAGAAGGTCTGTGGCAGATAGCGAAGAGATGAAGTGACGGCTCAAGGTACATGGAGACGCTGGAGGGACGATGACACAGGAGACACTGGAGGCACGGCACCGAAGCACAGGGAACGCAGCCTAGGAGCAACAGAGGAAGTCTGTTGCAAAGACCAAGAAAGAAAGCAGTTGCAGGGTTTAAAACCTCTACTGTGGTGATGTCATAATCAGACATCATAATCCAGAGCTGGCTTAGCTCTCCAGCTGCAGTCCCCTTAAAGGGACCGAACACATTTATCTGCCATTTTTGTCTATATATTTAGTGGCAAGAGAGCAGCAGTTTTTGAACCTTGTTTGATTATAGCTATTAAAACAGTGGCAGCATTCATGTATGCTTGGGACAGCTAAAGAAGCAAGTGAAAAAGAAGGCAGATGGCTGCAGACGGAGCAGAATCTGTGGTAACACAGTAAGCAGGGGCAGCTGAGCAGCCTGGATGGGGGTAAAAGAAATCTGCCATCAACCATGTTGTTACTATGTGTCAGATCTTCCAAAGGATCTCCTTATTGACAGTACAAGCAAGCAAGGGGACATCTCCTCTGACTAAGTGGAAACAGATTTGACCATTTTACAACTGGTGAGGTTAGGAAACATTCTGCCAATGGAAACAGTCATGACTCCAGCATGAAACATCAAAGCAAACCTGGACAAACCATGGAGATTGGGGGTGGGGGGGGGTATTACTGGGTACAATGATTTAATTGTACCCAATAAAATGTGCCGATTCATTGACTTGTGCTGACTGCTATGCTTGAGGTCAAGGAGGAATGTATCTTGATGGTTCACTCTCTTCTGGGATCGTCAAACAAAGATAATTGAGGCATAAAATCCCTGGTTTCATGCAGCAGCTCCTTGGAAGATTTTGCGGCAATGCTGCTGCACATTTGCATAAGTTAGCATGTATTTTACATGACTTAATGTGCATACATTTTTTTTAAAGGGAAACTTTCAATTTGTAAAGATGTATTTACAAAACAAAATATTTTTCAAACCCTTACTGCGTCTGTGGGCTCTCTCTGCTAGATCAATAATTGTAATTCTGATTCTAACTGTAAGATATTCAAATGCCTCTGTAATTTTACATTTTTTGTAATCCGCTTTGAGATCAATCTTAGAAAAAGGTGGAATATCAAAGGTCTATACATAATCATTTAGCTCTATCTTTCTTGTCCATATTTCAGTTTTATTTCACTTTTCAGGTTTTTGTTCTCTCCTTTTATTTGATCCTCTTTCACTTTGCCAGTATCTCACTCTTAGGGTAGATGTAATAAAGTGCGCCCAGACTAGTGCACAAGTTAACAAGCAGCTGGACGTGTGTTTTGGACGTGTGTCCATAACCCTGAATACAATAAGGGGAATCGGGCGTCCAAACAAAGGCGATGCTAATAGTGCTCATCACATGTAAATGCCATGTACATGAGGCTATTAGCTAATACTCCGCGATGCAAAAAACTGCCGTGTGCCCAAGGCGGACTTTTTAACCTGTTGAATTTTATGCCTGCCTCAGAGCAGGCTAAAGTCTGGCCGTGCGTCATGGGGTCTACTTAAAAACAAAAAATACTGCTTTTCTAGGGTTCCTCCCACCTAGCAGCATCACAATACAAGTAGGAGGAACCACAGAAAGCAGCATCTTGAAAAAATAAAAAGGCTGGAAGGAAAAAATAAAAATTCAGGGTGTTCAATAAACACGCACATAATACACACTCCAGGCCTTGTATATTGTGCCGGTAAATTTGCTGCCGTGGGATAAAACGGAAGCTCATAAATTGAGCGTCCGTTTTGGTAAACTGCACACAGCCACGTCTCCTGGGCGCCCGATGCCAAGGATGCGCTAGGGATGCACAATTTACCTCTAGTGCATCTGTTTTAGCACGGCAGCTCATTTACCTATTGCATCAGGAGCCCAAGAGAGGTGAATATGCTTGTGCCCAGTTTGGACACACGGTTTTTTACGTGCACTTTATTGCATCAGCCTCCTAAAGGGATTTCTGTTTATCTCCCTCCCTCCCCCTTTTTCTCCCGAAATTTCTCCTTCCCTTAAGTGTCTAACCATCCGTATCCCCCTATAAATTCTCCTCCTCTTCCCCCAACCACCTTGCCCTCTTCTCTTTCCCAATGGGTCCCCTTCCACCCCAGCACTGGCACTCAGGGAGTGGGGGAAAAGAACAGTGGTGGTAAGCAGGGTAGGCGAACTCTTGCTCCCAGGAACATCAATCTGCTCAGGCTTTCAGGAGGCCCGTAAATGAACAAACAGGAAATAGATTTACATGCAGTTGAAGCAGTGTGCATGCAATTCTGTGTTGCTGCATCTCAAAAAAAGATATAGTTACACTGGAGAAGGTACAGAGAAGGGCGACCAAAACAATAAATGAGATGGATTGGCTCCCCTATGGGGAAAGGCAAAAGAGGTTAGGGCTGTTCAGCTTGAAGAAGAGACGGCTGAGGGGGGATATGATGGAGGTCTATAAAATCATGAGAGGACTAGAAGGGTAAATGTGAGTTGGTTATTTATGCTTTTTGATAATACAAGGTCTAGGGGGAACTCCATGAAGTTAGCAAATGACATTTCAAACAAATCAGAGAAAATTATTTTTCTCTCAACACAGAGGATGTGGTTAAGGCAGTTAGAATAGCTGGGCTTAAAACAGGTTTGGATAAGTTCCTGGTGAAGTCCATTAACTGCTATTTATCAAATAAATTCAGAGAATAGCCACTGCTATTACTGGCATCAGTAGTATGGGATCTACTTAATGGGGTATTTGCCAAGAACTTGTAGCCTGGATTGGCCACTGTTGGAAACAGGAGCTTGATGGACCCTCAGTCTAACCCAGTATGACAATTTCTTATATTCTTATGTAAATCTCTTTCGTTCATATTCATTAGGGATATTCTGAAAAACAAGGTGGATCAGTATCAATAGGGATTGCCTGTGGTGGTAAGGGAGCAAAGCAAGTGACTGTTGGCAGTACACAAGAGTGCAGCGTGGGGAAAGTAATTCTCAGTCACGGTGGCAAGGTGAGGGTCCTAGAAGTGTACCTTGGAAGTAGCTAGCTGCAAGGAGGAAGCCAGGGAGAATATCTTTAGGATTCTGTGGCACAGAGAGCAGTGGAGAGGATGAGAGAGACTTCCTGGTATCTGTAACTACAAGGAGGAGGTGGTCAGGACTCATGATTGGTTGCAGCAGTTACAAGGAAAGAGGGATGGGGTCAGGGAAGGTGAATAGTAGCTATAAAGGGGTATGGGAGGGGTGGTGACAACTGCGGGATTTTAGGTTTTAACCAATAAACCCCAACACACCCCAGTGAGGAAAAAAAAATGTTTATTAGATAAACACCAGAAACACACCACTTCCCCATGTATTCTCCCACCCCTTCCTTTGCCTGCTCAGGATCCTCTGCTTTGTTTTTGTGCCTTTTCCATGCTAACGACTCTTCAGCTGCACAAATGTATGTATCTGATTCAACTGGAACGATGCCCAACAATAGTACCTGTGCCACAAACAAACACTGATAAACGCAGACTTTTGGTATCCACAAAGAACCCCTAATTAGTTGGAAAATAAACACCTAAATTTACAATTTATAAACCCCTAAAACCAGAAGTATGAATTATACTTTTAATGCAAAATATCACAAATAACACTTTAAGTCTCAATGCCCTTCCATGTCAGAAGTGGGGGGATGAGGGAGGCAAGATGTTTGAGACTAGTGGGGACCAATATTCCTTCTAAGGACTGGGTTGTCATAGAGCCCAGTGCGAAAATCATCAATGATGCTTCCCCCCGCCGCCCCCCCCCATATACACTCAACTGATCCCTGCTCCTTGGGGTGAAGAGTAAGGAAGTCAGACTGGAAGGATGAGGAAGAAGGGAAAACACCCCCTCAGACTGACATGGATTAGCAGCAGTGGGCACACGTTAGCTTTCCCCCAGACCTCAGACCTCACCTCATTCCCCACTTCCACCACTCAGTTCTGGCCTTGGAAATATAGGCATACACATTCTCCCAATATATAGAAATGCTGTATCTACAGAATAAAAAGGCATTTTTTTTCATTTTCTATCAATCATATATCCCTGGGTTACACATCACCAGCAGAACTGAGCCAAAAAATCTCCAACACAAATTTCAAATTTTGTCTAAATAACCAAGAAGTAGAGCACACCCCTAGACTATGCATAACTCGGGCTGCCATTAACATAATGTGGCAACTTGGCTACAAGACATTACAAGAAAATCGCCTAAGGGCCCTACATGCAATAAAGAAAGCCCTGGCCAGCTTTAGCCACCAAGCAAAACTATTTTTAAAATCATTTGACAGCACTGCATCAACAATTTTAAAAAACGGATACAGGATCTTATTCAGATGATATTTAACAACTTATAGATACTCACAGGTATCAAACTGCTGGAGACAAACACAGAATAAACAGTCATTAAGCATAAACAGAAATGTGCAAACAAAGACTGAACTGGAAATTGCAGCAAGCCAGATGTTGAATGCGGTGCAACACAAATTTTACTCATAAAACATCAAACAATAAAATAAAAAAATACGAACCATGAATCATAATAATAAAACTATACTAATAAAAAGAATATTTCAAAACATCTGATGAATAAAACATCCAATATTTATTTATTTATTTAACAGCTTTTCTATACCGACATTAGAATACACATCATATCTGTTTACATCTTAACAGCAGGAGGAAATTACAAAGAACAGGTGAGGGGGAGTGGACAACCGATAAACAAGAGGTAGGAGGCTCAAACAGCGAGCCTGAAAAATGGAACTAATGAGGTGTGAATAAGAAAGAGATGGAACATATTTTACATGATTACAGGGGGCTTATTGCAATAATTTAAAAATGTTATAAATTTCCCAAAACAAAATATTTCAAAACAGCAGAATCCAACATCCAATAATTAAAAGTAATAAGGATTAAAAATTCTCTTGCTCCTCGTATCTGAGATCTTATGATTTCCAGTCACCCTGAGATTGTTGTGGATTGAGGGAGGTGGGGCTGTACAAATGTTATGTTCTCTCTCTCACACACACTTCTTACACGCTCATTCTCTCACATATACAGGCACTCTTCTCTCTCCTTCACATACACACATGCAGGTCCTTACTCTCTCTCACACAAAAACAATTATACACATTCATTCTCCCACACACTCACACCCATGTTCTCATACACACTCCCTCTCACTCACATACACAAGCTCTCAATCCCTCACACATATAGGGGCGGATTTTATGTGCCCTGCTCGCCGGTGAGCCTATTTTACATAGGCCTACCGGCGCGCGCAGAGCCCCGGGACTCGCGTAAGTCCCGGGGTTTTCGGAGGGGGGCGTGTCGGGGGCGGGACCGAGCGCAGCGGCGTTTTTGGGGCGTGTCGGGAGCGTTCCGGGGGCGGGCTCGGGGGCGTGGCTACGGCCTGGGGCGGTCCGGGGGCATGGCCGCGCCCTCCGGACCCGCCCCCAGGTCGCATCCCGGCGCGCTAGCGGCCCGCTGGCGCGCGGGGATTTACTTCTCCCTCCGGGAGGCGTAAATCCCCCGACAAAGGTAAGTGAGGGGTTTAGACAGGGCCGGGCGGGCGGGTGGGTTAGGTAGGGGAAGGGAGGGGAAGGTGAGGGGAGGGCAAAGGAAAGTTCCCTTCGAGGCCGCTCCGATTTCGGAGCGGCCTCGGAGGGAACGGAGGTAGGCTGCGCGGCTCGGCGTGCGCCGGCTATACAGAATCGATAGCCTTGCACGCGCCGATCCCGGATTTTAGCGGCTACGCGCGTATCTACTAAAATCCAGCGTACTTTTGTTTGCGCCTGGAGCGCAAACAAAAGTACGCCTATTCACGGTATTTGAAAATCTACCCCATATTGCGTGTGTGTGAGCCTATGAGAACCTATATGTAACACAGGCTCTCTTAATACACACGCAATGCACATTATGGGCCGGATTTTCAGAAGATTTACACGCATAGGTGGGGTTATGCGCACTGGGCCTATTTTAGAAAGGCCCGGCGATGCGCGTAAAGCCCCAGGACGCGCGTATGTCCCGGGGCGGGGCCAGAGGCCTCCAGCACAGCGACCATTTGCTGCTGTGTTGGAGGATCGCGTGCCAGCAGGTCCCTCCCCGTTCCCAGAGCGACCTGGGAGGGAACGGGGGAAGGCTGCAGGTGTCAGTGCGCGCAAAATGCACTAGTGTGCACCCCCGCGCGTAGGTTTTAAAATATACCCCTGCGTGTGTGTGAGACAGTCTTCTCTGTACACATGCTTATTAAAGCCTATGTGACATAGGCTCTCTCTCATACACACACACACGCACTCAGGCTCACACACACAGGCACACAGGTTCTCTTTCGCGCGCACACACACAGACGGGCTCTCTTTTGTGCGCACACACACACACACACACACACACACACACACACACAGGCCATCTTTCGCATACACACTCTCAGGGCCTCTTCCCTCTCTTTGGGAGCAGCTCCACTGGCTTTAAATTTTGTCTTTGGGCTGCAGCGGGATGGGATCTGCTGTGGTCTTGCCAGCCTTTATTCCATCACTGTGGCCCCATCAGTCTTCCTTCTGTCTTTATGCAGCAGCAGATGGGCGCCGTTGCAGCCCTGCCAGCCTCGATTCTGTCTTCAGGCCACAGCACCACCAAGTCTTCCAGTGCACGCAGCTTAGAAAGAATACTGCTGGGGACAGGGTACTGAGACTTCAGAGACTACTGGGAACAGGGTGGGGGCATGGGAGATGAGAGACAGAGAAGGGAAGGAGGGTCACTGAGAGAAAGTGAGCCTCCTGGTGATTGGGAGGAAGGGGTTTGAGATTAGAGGGAAACTGCTGAAACAGGGCAGGAAGTGAACGATAAGACTCATCCTCCATGCTCCATCCTGTCCACAGCAATTTCTCTATCAAGTCTCAAACCTCCTTCTTCAGCAGTCTCTATCATCCCCCCATGGCCCATCTTGTCCCCACTCCAAAGCAGTCTGTCCCTCTCAATCCAACCCCAGCCATGGTCCCACCTGGGCAACATCAAGAAAGCAAGGATGAGACAAGGCAAACAGTGGTGGCTGCAAGTGGGAATGGGGAATATAACTCGACAGCTGCAAGGAAGGTATATGTTGGGCAGGGGAGGAGATTTGGCAGAGAGCCAGGGATAGTGAATCACAGAAATAATGAAAACGTGCAGTAGCAAAAGCTTTTACCTATGCTTCATGGCCCAAAGGAAATTATACAGCAGTTGCCACAGTAAATTGAAAAAGGGGTTTGATGGATCTCTCGTTTAAATCCAATTATGCAACTGTTTACTCTGCTTCCATTTGTACTTGCATCTTGTTTATGAGCGGTAATGAATTTAAGGAAGAGGGAATACAAAGCTAGAGGAAGTGGTCAAGACCAGTAGTATATCTGGGTTTAAAAAAGGTTTGGACAAATTTCAGGCATCCAGATCCATAAACCACTGTGGCAAGACACAACATTTTGTGGTGCTAGCTGCTGTTTCTCCGTTTCTCCCAGGATGATATGGTTTTTCCTGCTTATTCTTTTGTGGGAAGGATTTTCTCTGTCAGCTCTGGAAGACGTGCATCACTGATATCTTTATATTTTGTACATTACAGGAGGAAATGCATTTCTATTTCTCCACTGTTGTACTGCATGCAGATTCTGGTTTCTTGGAGTTTTCAGTTCAGTTGTCTGCAATTTCTGTTTCAAATTTCTGGTCACATTCTGTAACTGGTGAGGGGTCTGTCTATGCTACCCATGCATAACCAAGATGAAATATCAGTTTAGCATATAGTCTCCGTGAAGGAATCTATAGCAATCCAGCTTGAATTATTTTCCAATAGTAGTTATATTAGTGTTCCAAATGTTACGCTTGCCGCCCGCGACAGACCCGAGGCGCGGCCCTCTCACCTTCTTACACAGAATCCAGCTCCTGGTTCCTCCTCGCTGGCGGCGGTGGGCCGCCGGCTCAGATCTTGGTACCTCTGGCTCTGCCATGGTCCCCAGTGTTGCAGGCCAAGATGCCATTACTCGTCGGGCCTCTCCGCAAGGCCCACGGAGAGACACCACTACTCGCGCCACACCCCTCCCTAGGCGCGCGTACGCGCACCACTGACCCTTATGAAGGGCTCGCAGCGGAAACCTGGCCATGGCCCTGGATGATGCCGTCAACCCTCCAGTGTATTTAAGCTCAGGCTCCGCTCCCTAGCGTTGGCCTTTGCAACAGGTCTCCTCGCTATTTGAGTACTCATTGCTACTAGAGAATCCTCTCTACACCTGTTCCAGATCTTCGTTGTTCCCGGTTCTTGTCTTCCTCGTTCCTGCACTGTGTTTTGGACTGACTCAACAGATATCAACTTTGCTTTGTTTGACTACGCCGCTGCCTATCTCCAGACCCAGACCTCTGCTACGCCTGACTACGCTGCTGCCTATCTCCAGACCCAGACCTCTGCTACGCCTGGCTACGCTATTGATTTCTCCGTGATCAGACCATTGCCTTGATGACTACACTATTGATTTCTCCATGATCAGAACTTAGCATTGCTTGCCACGACCTCCGTTTGCTGCCAGCCCTTATCCAAGCCTGTCATTGATGCCTCTCCTAGCCTACTCCCTGGACGTGAACTTATTAGGCTTCGGCCTACCTTTGCTCGAGCACCTCCAGCTAACCTCCGTTCCATTGGCGCCTGAGTTCCAGTACCGCACCCAGTCCAGGGTAGGACTACGTCACCTATCATCTACTGTCTCTGGGCTGAATCAACTTCTCTTGTAATCAACCTCGAGGCCCACCTAAGTCCTGCCGGACAAGGTAAAGACTCAACCCTCGGGGAACAAGGGTTAGTATAGGTGAAGCTCCAGCAGCCTCTATCTTCAGCCCACTCCACCTGCTGACGGTGGGGACCCGTAGGTCCTCACCTACGGGTTGCGTCAACCCCACCTTGGCCCAAGGGTCCACCTCTGACGCAACACCAAGTGCTGTTGCAATATAGTATTTGCAGTGCTGCCTTTTGATAGCTAAAGCTTTTTCTGTTTGTGTTTTGGCAGTTAGTGCAGTTTTATGTAGCAAGTTTGTTTAAGCAATAAGTGTGTCTTTTCTCAGGAATTTATTTTGCATCCTAAATACCTGGTAGTGGAGGATAGAACTTCCAGAGGATTAACTGTGTTAGTATGTAGTAGCAAAAGCATAAGAAAGGTTGGTGGCATCTTATGGGCTAACAGATTTATTGAGGAAAGAGCTTTCTGAGGATAAAGTCATTTTGTGAGACTGGCCCTGCATTCCCAACCAGAATCACTAATAAACCCACATTTTCCATTTTGAATACAGCATTGTAGGCGATAACAGAAGTTTCACTACTGTGCAGCAAGATGGGCACTTAACCTGTATTTAACAGAAATACAGAGATGATGAACTTTGGCCAGAATGGCAAGACATGACTGAAATATCAGATTTGCTTGATTAACAGGGCCTCTGAAGAATAGCAACTTTTCTCTGTAAACACTGACCTAAGACAATGCAGGCTAGGTGTGGGGGTGTAAGGACAGTTCCAAGACTTGCAGCAGCACTCAGATCTGCCTGGAGACAGGATACGCCAATCCTGAAAGGCAGACTTAGACAGGTCGGCTCACAGGTGAACTCTGTCACATAGCCAGGTCAGCTCTCTGGTCAAGATGTTACAAGACTGGAGATCACATGCCCTGGTCAGGAGCTGCCACGTGCCAGAGGAGGGTCCAGCAGTCCAAAATGAAGAAGAGACCCCATTTCGTGCTCTTGTTTGACTATGTATGAGCTCTTGCATATGCATATCCTGGCTTTTAAAAACAGCAAGGGAGAGGGGCTCAAAAGGGTGGCGGTGAAGATGACCCATTGTATTTTGTTTTGCTTGTTATGATTAGCTGTATCTTATCATGATTATTTTGATATTTTAATTTATGTTCCTATCACTCTAAACTGTCTGGCATGGTTGTCCTTATAGGTGGTATGTAAGACATTTTAATAAATAAAAAATAAAATACCACCAGAAGACGATGCTTGAGCCTTTGCTCTCTGCTCCTTCTCTCCGACCAAGCTTCAGCATCCCAGAGAGCACTCCACAGACGGTGAACTACAATATCTTTCACAGCTCAGCCAGACACCTCTAAGCGTGAGACTGAAAACATCTTCTAAAGTTATGGGGATATTTAGCTAAGTTATTAATAACATCCTAAGCAAGTCAAGGTTATTCTGACGGGTACTGCTTTAAGTTCACCTATAATATGCCAAGCTTTAATTACTATAAATACTTGCTGTGTTAAGAATTGTAGCATAAGTTTCTTACCTAAGAGGCATAAGTTGTGTATTTTATTCTAAGTAGTAAATTTGACATGTCTGAGAATAAAAAGATCTGATTCTGCGATAAATGCGTGTCCTTCCTGGGCTTCTAAGATCACAAATAAAGATAAATAAGTGGTAATCTTCAGCAGCACTACTACTCCCCACAGAAAGAGAGAAAGAAGGTGGAAGACAGGAGGCTGTAACCCACAGGGTACATACAGGATACTCATATTCCTTACAGCATGAATGAGGAAGAAACCTTCTGCATTGTCACTATGCAGATCTCTAGAGGCTTTTCACTATTCCTCTAACAGTAGCACTTTTTTTTTTTTTTTTTTTTTTTTTTTAACACAACAAAATATATCTCACCTACCCATTACTTGAGCTAAAATGCTTCCTTGCCAGACTCTAGCCTATGGTGGAGTTGGGGATGGAAAGAAGGGGATTTGATACACATTTTCTAGAAATATGAAAACCTAAATGGCGTTCCGGAATTTAATGTTTCTTCCAGGAAATGGGAGAGGTACAAAAGTATACTGCTTCTAATTTGAACATGAAAGATCCTCCCGCGATACAGCTGTGAACTAATGAGTTTAAACCAGCTGTGCTGCCAGAAAACCAGATGTTTATTGGCAGAAATAAGGATAACTTCTAGAAGATTCTTCTTTTTGGTGTGAGTGTTTGTGGGGGGGAATTCTTTAAGATATTGGTTAATTGTTGGCCAGAGATGCGAGTTTGTACAGATAACAGTTTTGGTATGCAGTTTTTGAAAATTAAAGTACCACACAAGGTTCCAGTGTGGTTTATTTTAACAATATTTTATGATGGTTCGACAGAGTTGTGTATTGCAATGTTGAGCTTGGCAGACCATGGCAAATTTTTAGCATAAAGAGCTGTGCTAATTATACATTTCTTGTGGTGCTATTAGTTTGGTCTATGTATTTGTACTGTATTTAACTGAAAAACAGTTTACAATAATTTAAGAAAGATCCTGTTCGTTCGGATTTTAATTCTTGAGGCAATATTAAGGTATAACGTTTTTAAAAGTCTCTCCTAGGAATTTAGCCAAATCAGGGGCTGCCGCCCATAGAGCTCCATACAAGCAGCACGTTGATTCACGTAAAGCAGGAATGCAGCACAGACAGCTGAAGAATGGCTTTTCATCCAGGCCCCAGGTAGGCAACACACTGATACATGCACGGGTCATTTTCAAAAGAGCCCTCCCAGATGTAGAGTCCATGGGTACTCTGCAACCATGGGCTTTGTACAAATTTTCTAAGGGGTAAGTCTGGGCCTCAACTGTTCATGGGTAAAACTGGCCCATGGACTTTGCATTTACTTTTTGTGGGGGAGAAATCTGGCACATGTATGCTTGAAATACAATGTCCACGTGACATTACCTAATCCCACTCAAAGACCCTCCCCCCCATCCCACTCCCCCCCTTTGACCCAACCCAAGCGGAGTGGAACCCCACACATGCTTTCAGCCAGGTTAAGAGTGAGCAATTTTCAGACAGAACTTTTACCTGGGTAAATGACTTGTGAAAATTGCTCTCCCCAAGCACAGAGCACTGAAGAGCAGATCTTCATTAGAACCCCACGCAGGTATCACACTGATACACAAAGCATAAAGACTGCACAGACACCTGAAGAGCACCCCCATGCACCTGTACCACACCGATACATATAAAGCAGGAACACAGCATGGAAAGCTAAAGAGCAGATCTTCATCAGAACCCAATGCAAGTGTCACACCGATACAATTAAAGCATGAAGATGGCAAGAGGATCTTCATTAGCACCCCATGCAGGTGTCAGTCATACATGTAGAGCATGAATACAGCATGGACTACTGGCAAATACGGACTTGAGGAAGGAGATTTGGGAAAAAAAAAAAAAAAAAAAAGAGGGTGTGATAATTAAAGTTATCCCCTTTTAATAAAAAAAGGCTAAAATAATAACTATATTGGCTAAAAATGTCTAAATTACATAACTTCAAAATATATTTCGAGAAGTAAAAAGCAAATACAATTATAGGGCTTTCCTGACATTCATTAGTCCTAGGCTGAAGGACTGGGCCTGCGTCAGATCTTCAGTTATTCCGTGCTTGATTTACTGACATTCCCTCCAATGATGGTTTCATATGATCACAGAAGCTGTCACTACCTGTAGTGTTTGCCTGAGAGATCATGGTAGGCAGCAGTTCTAGTAGGGGCTGGTGCTCAAGAGGTTCCTCAGACAGCATCAGGCCCTCGCTGTTCTCCAGGACTTGGTACCAGCCGAAGCATCTTTTATAATAACTGAACATCTGTGCAAGTGGGCTGCAAGACCACCACTGATGGCAGACAGTAAGACAAGAGCATGGGGACCACAGAAATGGAAAAACCTGGCACAAAGTATCAAGTTCCACATTCTAGACTACAGGAAGAGCTGGAGTAAAGCCAAGCACAAGAGTAGTGACCCAAATGCCACGGTGCAAGCAACAGAAGGCAAATATAAAATCTTGCTTTGGTGTCAAGACTGAAAAATCAAGAAGAGACAGAATATTTTAGCCCAAATACAGTAAAGCTTAGAAGACACTGGTTTATGGAACAGGCAACCAGCAAAGGTCCAACAGGCATTCTCTCATAGGTAATATGACAGAATAGAGCAATATTAAATTAAAAGTTATGCTTTTCAATCTTTTCTTTTTCTAAAAGCTAGGCTCCCCTTGGTAGAGTAAAGGGCCTTGTCTTGGTAAGAAGACCTTGCCTTCAGCTGAAGGCATCTAATTGCAAGTACTTGTGAGCAGCATCTCTACTGCAAGAAACACTGCATTTTCCTTAGAACTTGGAATGCAGAATACTAGCCAAATCAAAGATTAGAAAAGAAATGCTATTTGTATGTAATACATCAGTGAGCGCAGCAAGACGTAACAAGTGCAATGGTAAGAACTTTAAAAAGGAGCTGGTGACTTTTTTTTTTTTAGGTGCTATAGATAAAATTCCTTTACAGTACAGAGCTCAGTCCACTGCCTGCCCCATCTCTCCCTCTTGGCTTCAATTCCCCCCGACTGAGAGGATTGTGCTGCAGGTGATAATAGCACAGAAACAGTGCAAGGCAGCAGGACTGTCTGTCCTACTCACCGATGGGGCCTTTCATTTCAAAACAATGATGTACCATCACTTGGGGATGGTAAGTGACAGGCCTGAGACTCTGGTTAAGATCACCTTGGTTGATCAGCAATGTATGGTAAATTTAACAGTTCTATTTTAAGCTTGCAAACAGGGGGAATATGCTGAAATCTGTAATGAGAGGAGGGAGCGTCACCGTTTTGAGTTGGTTGGAGGATGTACATAAAAATTCTTTGAACTTCCAAAATATTCATAAAATGCAAAGTTTACAATTATGGCCGCTCAAAAAAAGAAAAGTCTTAGGAAATATTGTTTATTTTTCTAACATTTTTCAGTTCAATAAAACCCATGATGAATTATCCAATCAAAGGGGCATTTTTTCCTGCCAATAAATTAAAAGCAGCTGATACTTAGATCTTTTGGCGAAATAAAGGTCAAAAAACACGTTGTACGTGACCTAATGAAGAAAGCACAGCTCTCGAGAGCTAGTCATAATTAAGTTACGCCTACAACATGTTTGTGGACTGTTATTTCCATACATCCAAGTGGACTAGCAGGGCAACCGCACAACTTAGATCTTCTGCGATTCTCAGCACAGGTGATGCTTTCAAAGAAAGAAAGAAAAATAAACACACATAATAACAAAGGACTTTCTCTTTCATGTGCTGGGCAAGACTTCAAAGACAGCCCTGTAATTACTGCCTTCTCATGTAGGGGGATCTGCAGGAGGCTCCTATTTTCCTGCCCACATTATCTATCATTTAGAAGGGAGCCCAGGTGTACCATGAAAACTATTAGTGCTTGTAACATCCCTGGGTTCTGCACAGGTCTATGGTAGCTCACTTTCTATTCTATGCTTTTGTCTGGACTGGTAACTGGTGGGACTGCTTGGGGAAGCAGGCTGGTGTGCTGAAGCTTTAGCACCAAAGGAAATGAGTCTGATGCCAGGCCTAATAACCATATCCCGAGGAACCCAAAAAGGGGTTGCTGGGAACCAGGAAGCTGTTTCATGCAACCTGAAGGCTACTTGGCCTGGAACCCAGATCCTGCCTCTGCCCAGAAATGGCTTATTTTGAAAATGGAACACATCCATTTACCTATACTTTGATTTGGACTGGATCTGCAATGCTTTAGTACTGAAAGAGCATCCCTAGGCTGGCTCTAAACTATCTATGGCCTCCAGTAAAGAGGCCTCAAGGCTATGCAGTGTTTGGAAAGCGGGAGAGAGACAAGTAGGTTGGAACTCTAACTCTCCATGTGCAAATCACCATTTCTGCTGGCCTCCATTTCCCATGGGCTCTAGACACAAAGTAAGACGGCAGATAAGGCCCATCCAGTCTGCCCAATTTCATTCCTAGTGCAATATCATAGACCTCATTTGGTCTCTGGCTTTCCCCTTCACTGCTTTGTACCTAGGCATCCTATGTACTTACACCATGTTTTCTGAGCTCTGTTACTGTTCTGGTCTCCACCACCCTTTTTGTGATGGGATATTTCCTTAAGTTATTTTGGAGCCTCTTCCCTTTCAGCCTCATATCATGACTTGTTGGTCTAGAACTTTCCTTACTCTGAAAAGAATTGCTTCTTGTGCATTATTTATACCTTTCATGTATTTGAATTTTTCTGTCATATCTCCCAACTCTCTCCTCTAGGGTAATCACATTTAGGTCCTTAAGCTTCCTTTCTGCACCCTTTTGGGAGGCCTCGTCTGGATCACCTCTACTCTCTTTTTGGAGGCACAGCTTCCAGATTTGGACATAATTCTCCAGCTGAAGCTTCAAAATATCAATTTATTTTTCCTACTAGTTAAAGTTCTCCCTGTGCATCCTAGCATCCCTCTGGCTCTGATCCACTCCCAAGATCTCTCTTGTTTCATGTACATAACTGTCTCATTCTCCACTGTGTACTGCTCCATTAGAAATCTGTACACAGAATGTATGCATGGATCTAAAAAGTCCTATATTAACTCTTAGCTGCCAAGCACGACCTCTTTACGAGCTTTCTAAAATCATTTCTCATTTTCACTGTCCATCAGCAGTATTTACTGAAAGCAGAGTGCATCCTGTCCCTGCAGCTACCGCCTTTTCCTCCTAACGCCTGCGCAGGCTACATTTCTAACTAAGCAGCTTATGTAATAAGAAGACAAGAGGAGGCGGCGGTGGAGGAAGATGCAAGTGTGGAGACTGGAAGCACAGTGTTTTCACTGTCCCCTGTGATGCCTGCTGCCTCGGCTTCAGTTCCATGACTGCTGCCTTTCCTACTCCTCCCATGTCAGTGGTGTGTTTTGCCTGCTCACCAGCTGCTGCTAAAGAGGATCTGGGAAGTGGAAGGCAGTGCAGTTGGCTCTTCCTGAGATAGTGGCAGGTGATTGCCTCTTTCAAGTTCAGGCTCCTCTCTCCTGTGTGGCAGTGGTGGTTTCTAAGTCGTTCCAGGGATACATGTACCTCTGGCTGAGAACCACTACATTACAAGGCCATTAGTACATAAAGAGAAAACGCACATTATCTGCTGTAGAACTAACGAGTAATAGGCGACGATGAATATTTACAAAACCACACGTTACCTTCACAGGCAACTGCAGAGGGACAAACATCTCTGATAAGGTCTCCCAAGGTATGCGGCTGACCATCTGCCGTGACTGGCCGGAATAACTTCTGAATAAAAGGTCGTTCGCTTGTTGCCTGTTTTCAAACAAGTAGATATGGCATAATAAAAAATTACTGCAGTACAAGACAGAATATTTTTTAAAGTTTTTTTTTTTTTTTTTAAATCATATTCCATCGAGATCTTAAGAACATAAGAAATGGCATACTGGATCACACCAAATGTCCGTCAAGTGCAGCATACTATCTCAGACAGTGGCCAATCCAGGTCACAAGTAACCAGTAATACTGGAAAGCATAGGTCCAATGCTTCTTGCTTATAACCAGGGATAAACAGTGGCTTTTCCCAGGTCTACAATGGTTAATGGGACCTATGCTCAAGAAATTTTTCTAAACTCTTTTCAAACCCAGTTACATTGATTTTACCAAATCCTCTGGCAACAAATTCAACAGTTTAATTGTGTGTTCAATGAAAAAAATATTTTACCTGATTTGTTTCAACTGTGCCTCCTATTAGCTTCATGGAATATCCCCTAGTCCTAGCATTATTGTTCCCGGTTTACCCGCTCCACCCCACTCAAGATTTTGTAGACCTCTTATCATAACTCTTCTCAGTGGTCTCTTCTCCAAGCTGAGGAACTCTAGCCTGTTTAATCTTTCCTCACAGAGGAGCTGTTCCACAGCCTTTATTATTTTGGTTGCCCTTCTCTGCACCTTTTCTAGTTCTGCTGTGTCTTTCTGAAATGGGACAACTTTGAGTATTGTGTGCATTCTTATTTAAGACTGGAACTTACCTAAGTTGGAAGGCTTAAGGAAAACAAAAACATTAAAAACATTCAGCTGCTACTAAATGATTCTCAAGAAGCAAATCTACTTACCTGTAAACAGGATTCTCCATAGACAGCAAGATGAATTAGCCATTATGTGTAGGTGACATCATCTAATGGTGCCAACATGAACCCACCTCTCAGAGCTCAATAAAGACTTTACTGAGCATGGGCGCAAGTTCCAATGCCCGCATGCTGCCTTTTGAACCTCTCAGGGGCCAATGCAATAAAGTGTGCTCAGCCTAGTGCACAAGTCAATGCACAGTTGGACGCATGTTTTGGAAGCACTATGCTATCACCCGATGCAAAAAAGGGATTAGTGCATCCAAAATGCGCGTCCAAACTCACGCATAGCTAATAGCGCTTACCACTTGTAAATGCCATGTAGATGAGGCTATTTGCTATTACCTTTGATGCAGAAAAACTCCCGGTGCCCAACACGTGCTTGTTAATGAGGCAAACTTAACATCAGCCTTGGAGCTGGAGTTAAGTCAAAACACGGGTCGATTGCTCCGGAGAAATTGAAAAAAAAAACACTGTCCTACCTCCTACTCGGTATCTTTGCTCTACTCTGTTCTACTGCTTGCAGTGTAAGAATAAAGCTGGGTAGAGCACCACTGATTTGATATGCACATTTATTGATAAAGTTCAGAGTTTTCAGAGGGGAAAAGAAAACCAATCATGTAAGGGGTTCTCTTCAGGGAATAAATGTGGAGCATTTTAAAATTAAGCTGGGCAATGACCGGGGCTCCAGACCCTTCGCAGAGGCTTGAAGGGATCTGTGCCCACTGTAATTCTGGGCATCCGATGCATTGAGTGCTGGGGACACAATTGCTCCCTAGAATGTCCCTGTTAATGCCAGCCACTAATTTACATACTGCATCGGGCATCCAGGGGCTATGGATGTGCACGTGTTGAAAAAAACGGGTGCCCAGTCTGGATGCACATTTTATGCGCATGATATTGCATTGGCCCCTCAGTCTTTTGCAGAGCTTAAGCTTTAGAGAGGCAGGTGGGTGTTAAGAATGGCTAATTCATCCAGCTTTCTATGGAGAGTCCTATTTATAAGTAAGATAAACTTGCTTTCTCCGTCAACAAGCAGGCATGAATTAGCCATTTTGCGTGGGGAGTCCCAAAGTGAAGGTTGCACTGTGGAAGCACTTAAAGATAATCCGGTCCCACCAGATGGAGAGTGGACTACCAGGTAAACAGGCTGTACAAAACTGTTTGTCCAAAGTTACTTCCTCCTCAGGACAAGCTGTCTAGATGAGTGGTTCCCAACTCTGCCCTGGAGAACCTCCAGTCGGTCAGGTTTTCAAAATACTCACCATGAATATGCATGAGATATATTTGCATGCACTGCCTTCATAGCATGCACATTTTATTTCATGCCTGGGAACCTCTGGTCTAGACAATAGTGGGATATGAAAGTGTGCATTGATGACCTGTAGTGTCTTTACAAATGTCTTCTCTAGAAGTGGCCCCGAGATGAGCCATTGAAGTTATCATGGCTCTTATTTAATGACTAATTTGTAAATACCAAAAAAGGGAGTTCAAATGGGGAAGACACTCTCAATGCAACAAACAAATCTAACAGCACAAATAAACAATCTTCAAAAAATGTATTTTTCAGAAACTAAATGATCTCATACCTGATACTGCACTACTCAAAAGTGCTATTTCATTAGAGTCATAACTCATATATATGGCTTCTCTACATTTCATGCTCACAACCAATGTATTCCTTCAGAAAAAGTGAAAAATCATGATCCAAACCAAATTTAACAATTTACATTTTACACTATCCCAAACATTGGCCTTGTTTCAAAGAAACTAATCTTCTGCTTCAGGGGAACATCCAAGTCTTGTGTTCCAAACAAAGTTCTTCAACATCAGGTAAAGATCCATACCGATAATGTTGCCATGTTAAGTACTGCTGCCATTGTAACCGTCAGTAAAAAGTCAGGAAAGAGGTCCAGACAACTGATCCGCAAAGATAGACTTGTATTGCCAGCAAGATGCAGCTAAGACAAAGGCTTAGTACAAACTGCATGCCACTCCCCGTGGGGAGCGAACTTTTATACATTCTTTCAGGTAGATGTAGCTTATAATCAGACCATTGTACACGTCATATAATAGACATGATATGTTAGACATTTTATAGCAGCAATCGTATTAATACAATACAAAATATTATTACAAAATGGTAGTGCGTTTCACTGAATGTCAGTACGTAAGTGCGTAGTGCATGCCATTGCGTATCAAACGTTAGTACATTCAATATGGCCGTGCGTTTCAATGCTGGCGTCATTAATTAGAAGTTTTCAGTTTTCTCATTCTTGTTCATACAACGATTGTTCAGGATTACGCTCCTACACCATTACTTCTTGCGGTTTCCAATGGGTCTGTAATTTGTAAGCCAGCCAACAAGCAACGCTGCTCTATATAGTCTGCTAGCTGATTGGCCAGAGTTCATTGACAAAAACAGTTAAGAAGCTTGATAGTGAGGTTAAATCCTCTTTAGGTAATAAGCCAGGGCTCTTTTACAGTTCAAGGAGTGAAGAGCCCTTTGATCTCTGTGCATATTTGGTTTTGAAAATAGCATACATAGCACAACAACTTGATTAATGTTGAACACAGATACCATTTTTGGAAGGAACTTGGGCAGAGTATATAAGACCACCCTATTGGGAATATCTTAAGGCATGGTGAATATAAAACCAGAGACTTTAGTTCACTTACTCTTCATGCCAAAATGACATTCATGAGAAATTCTTTCCAGATGAGAAACGTCAAGTCTGCCGACTTCAATGGATTAAAAGGAGGTTTCATGAGTTGAGCTAGGACTAAACTGAGATCCCAAAGCATTGGAGGTTTACAGACCAGAGGTCTGGAATGCCACAATTCTTTCATGAATTTGGATACCAAAGGGTGAAGAGAGATGCCCTTCCACCTGCTGGTGACACACTGCAATGGTGCCAAGATGAACCTTGACTAAAGAGGTGCTAAGACCTAAGGAGAAGAGGAAGAAGAGGTACTTGAAGCAAGTCCCTCAGACCACAGAAGAAGGGATCCAGATGCTGGTCCCATACTATGTCAAAAATCTCTTTCACCTGAAACTGTAGGATCTTCAGGTTGAGTGTATTCTAATCAAAATCAGCACATCCTCCCCACCTCCTTTGGAAGAGTACAGTGTGCTTAACATCTATACCGTGAAGGCCAGGGTTAGAAGACTGGGATGGTCGATCCTGCAGTTCTTCTGTATGGAGATATCTCCAACAGGAATGGCGGATGAATCAACAGACGGATGAGATGTAGAAACCACACTTACCTAAATCAGGCTGGAGCAATGAGGATTATACTCACGTTGTCCCGAAGTACCTTCTGGGTAGTTCTGGTAAATAGCAGAACCTTGGGCATGCATAGCGTAGAGAGACATTCAAATTTACCATAAGAGTGTTGGGAGTTGATCTGTAGTTGCTTGTATGCATGCAGCAGAAAATGTTGACCTTTCTGCTGACTTCTGAGGTAAAGAGGTTGATCACTGCCTTTCCCCAGTGTCAAGTTGTCTGCAACTCTTTGATCCAAGGACCACTCATGCAGTTGTAACCTATTGCTGAAGAATTACACCAATATATGCTGGATTACCGGAAGGTAGGTCACCTGAAGATGAGCATGATGATATCCTGCCCACACCCAAATCTGGATAGCCCCCTGGCAGAAGGCTTAAGAACCTGTACCTCCATGCTTGTTTATAAGAAAATGAGTATCCATCTGAATTGCAATTCTTTTTCCTGAGGGGAAATGAAAGTGCTCAGTGCATAGTGAATGGCTCGCAGCTCCAGGCGATTGATATGCAGATGACACTCCAATAGGGACCACAATTCTTAGGTCCAAGATGCATTAGAGTTTACCCTCCACCCCTTGCTGGAGGCATTAGCAGACAGATTCACCTAATATCTGCCTTTAGAACTTGCGGCTTCATCCAACACAGAAGGGATGCTCGCATCCTAGACATCCTGGAGATTTGGTGAGATAATGGTTGATAGAGCGCATCCCATTAGTGTGTGGAGATCTCACTAAAGGTCCCGCATGTACAGACGAGTCAAAAGTACCACAAACACTAAACCCCACCATGTCAGAATCTGAATTGAATACTAAAATCCACTGGATCAGAGTAGGATGAGAGAAGTGTAAGTTTGACTTTCAATTACAACATAATACGGAGTTACTCATATCTATGTTTAATATTATTAGGGAAGGGTTTGATAAGAGTATGAAGTATTTTCTAGTCCTGATCTGTGGCTTTTGATGCTTTAAATCATATTCTCCTGTATTGTCTGGAATCTCTGGATGTTTGCTCCACTGTTCTTCACTGGTTCTCTTCATTTCTCACTGACCATCTTTTAGAGTGGTCTTAGGTAATTAATCTTCCGTTAGGTCTTTAACGATGGGTGTCCCCCAAGGGTCTTCGCTTTCTCCTACTGTAACATTTACATTCTTCATTATGTCCTATTCTATCACAGCTAGATATTTCTTTCAAACTCTATGCTGATGATCTGCACTTTTTCTTTCCTATTAAGTCTACTATGACTTTAGCATTTGGTAAACTGGAACGTTGCTTCTCAAAAATGAATGAATGGCTGTCTTGTAACAACCTCATGTTGAATCTTAAAAAAACAACAACCTGAGATTGTGTTTCTCTCATGCTCTGAAATTAAGGGTGTCCCTTCTAGATGGGCCTTTAAAGATGTTAATATCCCAATCAAACTTGAAGCCTGGGATCTAGGAAATCAGTTAGATTTTGCTCTCATTATGTTCATAAACTCAGTTTTAGCTTCCTAATTCAAGCCTGTTATTTCCATCTGATTTCCATCTTGTTACACAGTCATTAATTATTACATTAGATTGCTATTATTCACTTTATTTGGGTCCTCAACAGTCCACTTTGTCAGTTTTACAAGCCATTCAAAATTTAGCTGCTCGTTTGGTTTTGGGAATGCTACTTCATTCCAATATATCTCCAATATTAGCTCACCTTCATTGGCTCCCCATACTGTTGCACATATGTTTAAAGTTCTTATACTAGTTTTTCAAAGCTGTGAATGACCTTGCTCCCAAAAGCTTACCCAGGCCTATCAATTATCTGCCTACGTGCCCTTTATATTCTGCATCAAAGGGCTTGCTTGTCATTCCTACTGTTAAATTTATTCATCTAGCTCAATGTCGTGAGTGATTGTTTACCGTTGCTGGCTTTTGGTTCTGGAATGAGATTCCTGCTATTCTCAAGGCCGAGAAGGATTTATTACATTTTAGGAAACTTAAAAACCCATTTGTTTCAACTAGCGTTTCCTTCCTAGCTCGAGCAATAAGCGGAGATATGACATTTTAGGTCACATGAAAAGGCTCTTATGTTTTTGTTATATTGGTTTTATTTTGATTTTTTAAACTGTAATTGTATTATTTATGTATACTATGTATGGTTTTCTGTAACCTGCTGAGGTCTGTGAATCAGCAGGCTATACATTTTATATATAACCCACAATTAGAATGAAACAGCTGCATAGTGGTTAGAGCAGCAGGCTAAGAACCAAAGAAAGCAAGGTTAAAATTCTGATGACAGTCCTTGTGACCACTGTATCAGTTACAAACCGGAGAGCCTATTTACTAAGCAGTGATATTTTATTTGGGGGGGGGGGGAGGGGCAAAATGTCACAGGGGGAAGGTGTGGTCCTGCGATATTATGCCCCTCACTGACAAAATATCACAGTGATATTGCCATGTTATTGTTTACCGCAGAAAAACTCCACAATAACAATGGGGGAGGGGGAGGGAGAGTCTATAGCAGCCCCCTGCTGCCTGGGGCCACCATCAACTTAAAGGAGCTAAAGGCCCAAACTCCCTCCCTCTAAAATATAAAAATGGCGACCCCAAAAAGAAAAAAAAAGTTTTAAAACTGTGCCCCACACCCCTTAACCCTAACCCCTCCCATCTGTCTAGAAACGGCCACCCCCAGTGAAAGCCAAGCCCCCCATCCTAAGTTCCTGCCACTCTCTAGCCTCTACTTCCTAACAAATAGCAAAATCCCTGGTGGTCTAATGGGTATCATGCAACCCCCATCCTTGAAAATAGACCCTGGTAGTCTCGGGGGGGGGGGGGGGGAGGACGAGGGGCAGCTGTACCCCCTCACCCCCACATACCTTTAAAACAATTTGTGGTGAGCTAGTGGGGGCCTGGAGCACCCACTAGATCTGGGCCCGGTCAACGCCATTTTCTAAAACAGTGCTGACCAGCCTTTGCTCAGTCATAAATGGTGTTTAATGCATGTTATAGCCATATCACAGCTTAGTAACTGACCTCCTTAGATTGCAAGCCCCCTAGGGACAGAGAAATACCTATAGTACCTAAACATAATCTGCTTTGAAGTGGCTGACTCTTCGTGAAAGGTGGAATATCATGACCCCTAATTCTACAGCTTTCTTTCCATTGGAAAAAGCCCTATTCCTGTGCATCATTAACTCAGGTATTTAAATGTCTGTATCCTATCCCCCTGTCTCTCCTCTCCCTCTAGGGTATACATATTCAGGTCCTTCAGTCTCATCTCATAAGTCTTCCTATACAGACCTCACACCATTTTGGTCAGCCTTCTATGGACTGCTTCCATCCTCTCTTTATCCTTTTTGAGATGTGGTCTCCAGAACTAAACATAGTACTCCAGATGAGGCCTCACCAAGGACTTGTACAAAGGCATTCTCACTTCCTTTTTCTTACTGGTTATTCCGCTCTCTATGCAACCCAGCATTCTTCTGGCTTTAGCTATTGCCTATTTATTTATTTATTTTTCTATACCGATATTCGATTCAAAATATCACACCGGTTTACATAGAACAGGATTGTCTCAAAGGCAGGCCTTTGGGTGACATGATACAGTATAACAGATTAACCGAGTAAATATAACGAAATTCCTAGTAAAATTGCTTTGTCAACTTCAGATTGCCAGACACTATCACCCCAAGGTCCCTCTTCCTAGTCCATGCGCATTAGACTTTTACCCCACCCATCACATTCTTATGGAGTTCTGCACCCCAGATGCACGACTCTGCACTTCTTGACATTGAATCCCAGCTGACAAGTCTTCGACAACTCTTCAAGCTTTCTTAAATCACTTTTCATTCTCTCTACTCCTTCAGACATGTTCACGCTGTTGAAGATCTTGGTATCATCTGCAAATAGACAAACTTTACTTTCTATCCCTTCCCCAATGTTGCTCACAAATATATTGAACCGAACCAGTCCCAAAACTGAAACCTGTGGCACTCCACTTAACAAGGTTCTGTCTTGGGAGTGGGTTGCATTTACCATTACACAATGTCTCTTTTCAGTCAACTAGTTTGTAGTTCACTGTACCACTTTGGCACAGAGTCCCAAGCTTCTCATTTTATTCATGAGCCTTCTATGTGGGACTGTATCAAAAACTTTGCTAAAATCCAAGTAAATCACATTGGGTGCTTTTCCTTGAGCCAAATCTCTAGTCACCCAATCAAATCAATCAGATTTGTTTGACAGGACCTTCCCCCCTGGTGAATCCAAGCTGCCTCAGATCCAGCAAACCACTAGAGTGTAGATAGTTCAATATCCTTTCCTTCAGGGTATACAGTGGAGTGCTCAAGATATAGTTGTGATGGAGAAGGTACAGAGAAGGGAGACCAAAACAATAAGGGAGATGGAACAGCTCCCTTATGAGGAAAGACTAAAGAGGTTAGGGCTGTTCAGCTTGGAGAAGAGACAGCTGAGGGGAGAAATGATAGAGATGTTTAAAATCATGAGAGGTCTAGAATGGGTAAATGTGAATTGGTTATTTACTCTTTCGGGTAATAGAAGGACTAGGGGGCACTTCATGAAATTAGCATTTAGCACATTTAAAACTAATCGGAGAAAATTCTTTTTCACTCAATCCTCAAACTCTGGAATTTGTTGCCAGGGGATGTAGTTAGTGCAGTTAGCGTAGCTGGGTTGAAAAAAGGTTTGGATAGGTTCTTGGAGGAGAAGTCCATTACCTGCTATTAATCAAATTGACTTAGAAAATAGCCACTGCTATTACTAGAATCAGTAGCATTTTTGGGTACTTGCCAGGTACTTGTGGCCTGGATTGGCCACTTTTGGAAACAGGATGCTGGGCTTGATGGACCCTTGGTCTGACCCAGTATGGCAATTTCTTATGTTCTTATGTGCATTTGCCATGGCTATACCTAGACCTTTGGCATCATAAAAGATGAATAGTTGAGAAATCTGGTGAAGAGGCAGAGTTCTTCTTCTATAGTAAGCTTGGCCCATTTACAATCCAAGGCATGAAGGGATTTCTCGCCTTCGTGTGTGTGTTGGGAACACCGATACAAATTTCGGCAGAAACTTCAGGTAGGTACAAAGGACCACACTATTGTGAAAAAATTGCATATAATGTAGATAATGAACACCTGACGTTCGCTGACTTTTCTAGCTGTGAATACTGGGACCAGGAATATTACTATCCATGTTAAAAATTTGAGTGAGGTCATCTCCAACGGTTAAAAGATCAATTTCATCAGTTGTACCAGATTCACAATTAGATCCCACGGAACAGGAGATTTCACAACTGGTGGTTTAGTCATTCCATAAGTCTTTCATAAAATTTGACACTAGTGGATGAATGGAGATAGGCTTACCTTCAGTTTGAACATAGTAACTGCCATGGCACAGAGATGTACTTGTACTGATGAGGTGGCAGGGCCTGATTCAGAAAATGAAAGCATATAATTTAGTAACTCTTTTTGGTTCACTGCAAAAGGATTCAAATTGTTGTGCTGGCACTATGTTGAAAACCTTTTCCATTTGAAACCATAAACTGGTTCCATAAAGATTTTCTGGTGGACACTGATATGTCCTCCACTGCTTTAAGCAAGTACTAGTCTTATCACTGAGTGTTCAACATCCAAACTGTCAAGTTGAGTGAGGGAAGATTCGGATGAAACTGATGCCCTCCTTCTTGAATTAACTAACAAATATGGATCTGATCCAAGAGATATCAAAGGTTGATATCAGTTTTCCACTGATTTTTCTTCTGTTTTATATCAAAGTCATTCTTCCATGGACCTTTTTTTTCTAACATTGAAATTCCCAGGGAAAATAAAATAACTGAAAAAGAAGGTCCCCATAAATAAGTACACCAAACTTGTTTAGGCCATGCTGGAGTTATGAGAATTGGATGGGCCCAGTGCTTCAGTATTTTTGAAATCACATGATCTTTGGCAGTCTATTATCAAAACCCAACCTCTAGCCTATATTAGGCTCCGTACATGTTAATTATGTTATTACCCCCATATATCTTAATCCAAGTTAATCCGACCTGTTCATTGTAAGACATTTACTTGTCATTGTTGTTATTGTTTAAAATGTAAACCGAATTGATCAGTAATTCTGTTATTGGAAAGTCGGTATAGAAAAATGCTAAATAAATAAAATAAATTTATTGCACCATTATGGCTATTAGTGGAATCGATGGAAAAGCATACACAAGATCTGCAGAAAAGTGTCCTGAGAAGATCTGCTTGCTGGGAAGAATGGAAAAATGTTTTTTCTAGATTTCTTTTTTTTTTAATGCAAATAGCTTGATTGCTGGAAATCCCCATAGATTGAACAGTCTATTATCTGTGGATTGCTGAAAGGTCCATTCGTGTGGATGAAAGATTCTGCTGAAGCAATCTGCCAATGCGTTGGAGATTCCAGGAAGGTACACTGCTTACAGTACAGCTTGATGTCTGCATGCCCATTCCCATATTTCTTTTGCTTCTTGGCACATAGTCCAAGATCCCGTGCCTCCTTGTTTGTTCAAATTGAACATGGTGACTTATCTATTTGATTGAGAATGTGCTTTTCTTGAAGGAGTCGCGTGAATGTTAGAGAGTACCTTACTCTTTGCAACTCAAGGGGATTGATTTGAAACTGTTTCTTCAGGAATAACCATGTCCCTGGAGTTCAAAATGTTGTCTCTCCCAAACTTTTGTGGAGGTACCCATTACTAAAGTTACTTGGTGAGGACCTTGTTGAAATGGTTTTCCTTCCAGTAAAATCAAGAGGTCCAATTCCTCTTTCATTTCTGTTAAAACATCTACTTTGGTTGTTAACAGCTGAGTAAACTGATCCCACTGGAATCAGAGGCCTCACTGCAGACAATGTATGTGCAGGAGGGTCAGCGAGATTACATCAGTTGCTGCCATGTGACCAAGAACAACTATCACTTCTCTGGCAGAGAATTGATCTGTGTTCAACAGGCTGTAGGCCAATGCCTGGAGAATTTGAGCTGAATCTGAAGGAAAGAAGGCGCTCTCCTGCAGAGAATGTATCCATGCCCCCAAAGAACTTGAATTTCTGGGATGGTATCAGAATCGATTTATTGAAATTCACAAAGAAGCCCAGTGACTGTAAGAGATGTATCAATTTCTCCAGGGAGGTAAGAACTCCTTCTTGGGAATTTGCTTTTTCAAGCATAAGCATCTTTTAGATCCAGAGCGTGCATCCACTCCCCTTTTGGATGAAAGGGATAATTGTGTGGAGGAAACTCATTTTGAATTTCTCCCAGAGTATATGTTAGCTCAGGCTTCTTAAATTCAGGATTGATCTCAGTCCTCCTGATTTCTTGTTGATGAGAAAATAGCAGGAGCAGAACCCTTCACCATGAGATAAACTGGATTGATTTGTATTGCATACAGGAATTCCGGTATATAAAAATTAAAAATAAAATAAATAAATAAATGAGATGGGGAGGAACCAGTTTTATTGCCGTTCACGGAGAGACTCCACTTCCAGGCGGAGCTGTGTTGAGTGAGACTGATCCGGAATGAAAGTTGAGTGGTGAAGAAGTGCAGGAAGCCAGGAGAAGTGCAATCGGCATCCAGACTCCATAACCTTGAAAACCCAGAGGTCTTTGGTGATCTTGTGCCATTCGTCTAGGTAGTGGTGGATTTTCAATCCTACAAAAGGGTCTGAAGAGTGGTCAAAAACTTGACCCAGGTATGGGCTGGGCTTGTTGCATTGTTTTAGGTTGACAGTATTCACACTGTTGAGCGTGAGGTGGAAGTTGCTGCTGCTTTAGCAAAAGTAGGAATGGCATCCAGTAGCACTGGAATTGCCATAAGGGTAGTCTATAGAAATAAGGTTTTTTAAAAGCATTGAATGGATACTTTACAAAAGACTGCTGTTCCAGTATTGGGGAGAGGAACTGAACTGCCATGTAGTGAGCTGCAATGGAGTTCGACAAGAAGCGTGAAATATTATTGATCATCTTTTGACAGATGAAGAAAATGGTGGCTTAGGGTATGCTTTTTTGCTCTCACTGGCCAGAAGAAATGGCTTCAATTTTTTTATTCAGTCGTGTAAGTACTGAACCATATAAAATTGATCAGCAGTGATCTGTGAATTAAACAAGGAGCTTTGAAACATCTGTTTACTAAAATTGTCCAGTAGCCTGGGATCTTTCCCTGGCAGCGAATCTGAATACATTCTTTTCTTTACCCTTTTAAGAGCTGATTCTATACTACTGATTGATGAGGTAACTGTACTGTTCCAAAGCACTGAGATTTTTATACTTGAGGTCAAGTTTCCTTGTTACAGGGACACAGGAAATGGAGATTTTCCCACATTCTCATTTGTAAATCTTGCAGAATATGATGAGCTGGAATCACTGCTGGATCCACTGGATCGTCTAGAACCAGGAGAAGACCCAAGACATCTACACAAGGGTCTTTGGCCTTACATATATTTACTCCAAAAGCTTTTCCTAATTTGCTCAGAAACCCGAAGTAAGAAAGGTCTTCCAGGGAAGACGAGTGTTCAGGAAATTCTGGAGGGGAGTCGGCGGGAATGCCTATTGATCTTTCTCCGGACCCTAGAGTTGAGGGAACAATGATCCAGGATTCCAATGATGAAGCCGTTGACTGAGGAGGTATTATTGGTCGCCTCAGAGGAGAGAGCTCCTGGTGCGTATTCTTGGAGTGGCTAGAGTCCACTGCATGCGAATGCCTTGGTTAGAAATCCCTTGCAGGGGGTCTGTGGTAACTTGGGGCAGTTGTGGTCTGGGAAACAGTGGGATAAAGGTGGCAGATTCTGGCTGTTTCCTTATATACAATTTTATTTACAGCACAAAACACAGCACAAAGAAAACTGCTCACTTTGCAGTGCTGACAACAATCAAACTCAAACATAACTGTTCTTGGCATTTGCTGGTTTCCTAGAGCCCTCTCACTACAGCATAAGGGGGCTTTGACCCCTTATGCTGTAGTGAGAGGAGCCTCCCTCCACCCAGAATCCCCTTACGAGGCTGGTTCTTAAGGAGGACCAGGCCAGATAGCCATGCCTAATCCCTTAAGGTGTTCTGAGGGAGTTTCCTGTAGATTCCCTAACAAACCTAATGGAGAATCCACGTATATTGGGGATTCTAGGACTCCTCTTAGAAGTAAAGTTGTTCCTGAGCATTCGTGGGAATTCCTGCATGTGGCCACTATCTTGTGAGCCCTTCAGTCTTTCTTCGTCTGAGCAACTGCAGGGACAGATTCACTCTCTCGCATTTTTCAGCTGCTTTCAAATGTTAAATTCTTTTTTACACATCGCTCCCTTGGCAGCCCCATAAAAGCCCCTTAAGCCCTATCTTTATTTAAAAATAAAAAATATTGAAATGGAGATGGAACTAACTTAACTCATGAAACCTCCTTTATTTATTTATTTTTAGTTTTATATACCGGTGTTCCTGTATAAAATACATATCACACCGGTTTACAAGGAAATAAAAGACGCCTCGATGGGTGGTTTACATTGAAACATATAATAGGTAACATAATGAGGCATAAAGGAACTTAGAAGTAGGTTACAAACCTTTCAAACCATTTGAGTCCATGGCCATGAAGTTTCTTACCTGGAAAGCATTGTTCCCTGTAGCCGTGACTTCAGCAAATAGAGTGAGTGAATTACAGGTCCTTGTCTGTTATTCACCATACCTTCAGTTTTTTCACAACAAAGTTGTCCTCCATACTTACATTAAGTTTCTCCTGAAAGTGGTTATCTGCATGCCATATCAACCAAACAATTGTGTTTCCTATATTCTTTCCAAGACCGCATGCACACAAAGAAGAAGAGGTTCTTCACTCCTTGAATTGTAAGAGAGCCCTAGCATATTACTTGAAAAGGACTCAAGAGCACAGCTAAGCTTCTCAGCTGTTTGCGTCCTCCTATCCCGCTGGGAAGGGCAGTAGCCAAGAAAACTCTTTACAATTGGCTAGCAGACTGAACAGCATAGTGTTATGTTCTGGCTAAATTATAGCTTATGGAACCTGTCAAGGCTCATCAAGTACGAGCCATGGCTTCCTCAGTATTTATTTAAAAAGGGTTTTTTTTTTTTTAAAATAATTGCTGCTTCATAAGTCATAGCGATTTACAAATATACCACACATAATAAAAATATACTTATGTATATACAAAATAAAATACTAAACTAAGAAGAACAAAACATAATAAACAGTACAGTACCATCTGCTGGAGGGTTACTCGTTTGCCATTCTTCATTGATCTGTACTGTCTACTGCAAATTCCTGTGTGTATAAACTAGGTCTTTATTCCTTTTTTGAATGCCTTCGTGAAAGCTACTCCTATTGAAGACATTTGCAAAGCTGCTACTTGGTTATATCTATCTTAGGAGTAACCACCCAGTAAAAAGATCTAGACGTCATAGTGGATAATACATTGAAATCATCGGCCCAGTGTGCTGCAACAATCCAAAAAGCAAACAATGTTAGGAATTATTAGGAAGAGAATGGCAAATAAAATGGAGGATGTCCTAATGCCTCTGTATCGCTCCATGGTGAGACCACACCTTGAGTACTGTGTGCAATTCTGGTCGCTGCATCTCAAAAAAGATATAGCTGCACTGGAGAAAGTACAGAGGACGACAACCAAAATGATAAGGGGCATGGAACGACTGCCCTATGAGGAAAGGCTAAAGAAGTTAGGGTTGTTCAGTTTGGAGAAGAGACGACTGAGGGGGGGATAATGTACAAGTTAATGTAAATCAGTTATTTACTCTCTCAGATAATAGAAGGACCAAGGGGCACTCCATGAAACCTGGTCCATGAAACCATGAAAACTAAAAACTTGGCTCTTCACACAAACATACCCATGATCTCAAGGACACCACACTGCATCCTACTACTCCACCCTGCCTCCTATAATACCCTTCTCCCAGCCCTCACAATAACCTACACCCCCATCACGTACCTTATCACCTCACCACACAGTAGCTCTCCTCTCGGAGAATACTAATCTCCACCTTACCCTAGTTTATCCTACTGAAAACGGTCCAGTCCACACTCCCAATGATTTTATGACATTACATATACCAGTCACATTTGATATATATGTACATTATTATTATATTACTTAGCAACCCTGATTGGTTAAATTATAAACCTGTTACCGCTGCACGAAGCAAACATATTCTGCTTAGCTGTTTTTTGTTAAAAACGTTATACTGTTATTATAGTTACTCTGTAAAAGCTGTTAAATGGGTTACAATGTAAAGCTATGTTGCTGATTCCATGTTGACTGTAAACCGATATGATGTCAAACAACGAATATCGGTATAGAAAAACCATAAATAAATAAATAAATAAATGAAGTTAGCAAGTAGCTCATTTAAGCAAATCGAAGAAAATATTTTTCACTCAGCGCATAGTTAAACTCTGGAATTCATTGCCAGGGGATGTGGTTTCAGCAGTTAGTGTTACTGGGTTTAAAAAAGGTTTGGATAAGTTCCTAGAGGTTAAATCCATAAACTGCTATTACGGTAATTAATAAGCAATAGTAGCTTGTGATCTATCTAATGTTTGGGTACTTGCCAGATACTTGTGACTTGGATTGGCCACTGTTGGAAACAGGATAGTGGGCTTGATGGACCCAGTATGGCAATTCTTATGTTCTTATCTACACTTTCACGCCCCACTATTGTCTGGACAGTACCTTTGGACAATCAGTTCTGTGCACTCTGTTCACCCAGTAGTTCATTCTCCACTGGGTGGGGTCCAAGTTGTCTATACAGTCTGCGAGGCAACTCTCAGGTTGGACTTCCCACTGTTAAAGCTGATTTAATCCCTGCTTGTCAACGGAGAAAGCAAAGTAGCTTACCAATAATATGGGTCCTCTGTAGACAGCATGGTAAGTCAACCATATACCGGCATGTATTACCTGCCTGCCTCCCTGGAGAGTTGACTACTAAGCTTAAGCTTTGGATATGACTGAGGGGCTCTCATGAGGCAGCAACCATGTGCAGGAACTCCTGCGCACACTCTCAAACATTTTTGAGCTCTGAGAACTGGGGCTGCACCACTGTATGGGCAATTTATCCTGCTGTTTACAGAGAATCTCTGATACAAGTAAGCAACTTTACCCATAGCAAAAATAAGGGCCAAGGTTAGGTCGGGGATGGAAAAATAGATGTGGGAACTCCATTTTGAAATGCCCATGTATCATTCGCACTTGCCAAAGCAGGTGCAAATCTATGCGTCCGTCAGATAGCTGTGCTACCTGCCAGCTCAAATTGTCAATGGGAGACTTTGTGGGCTCTTAGCCTTTGAAAATGAGCATGAAGGCCTGTGGCCACTGTGAAAATATAGTTCTTCACTTTCTGCAATATCCTATATACTCAGAAATACTCATGATGGAGTCCATTAATCAGATGTTGCCATCGTTTTAGGTGCAAGATCCTTCCAAGTGAGTCTAATGCATGACACTGGATTACAAGGAGTCAAAAAGACTAAAATATTCTGAATTTAAATTTATTTCATTATGTTTCAAAGGACATAACGTTTTGGCAAGTACGACTCATGCAGTACACTAACCGCCGAATAAACAATTTTGAGAGGTGACTACTTTTCTATTGCTCTCTCTTTTAACAGCAGGGGTAAAAAGAGGAAAAGGGGAATTAGTTTCAGACAGCAACCAACAAGGACATTGAATTTTACAATCTGAGAAAACAAATAAGCATGGGGGTAACTTGCTGATGCGGCTATTACTACCCTTAACCAATAAGCCTGATACTTTTGATGCAACTCCAACATTGCTCTCTGCTTCAATGGCAAGATGTAATGGGGAATTGGACTCAGACAGTAACCAACAAGGGCCCTGACTTTGACAGTTTGGGAAATTAAATATGGGGCTAACTTGAATAGCACGGCAGATGCCACCCCCTGATGCTACCATTATGGGGGAGACCTGTATTGTGCGGCTGATGCTACCATAAGAAGCTTGCTGGGCAGACTGGATGGACCATTTGGTCCTTTTCTGCCTCATTTCTAAGTTTCTATGATTAAGCAACTTGGATTTGGTCTAACCAAACAATTCTGGCAATTATTTTGAAGATTCTTGTGCATTCCCTTTCACTGTTGACACACTTAGCAAACCCTACAGTGTTAACTGACCAGATATTTTATACATGAATTGTTTTAGAATAAGCAAAAAACTGCCCGGTCAGCTTGTAGATCAAAAGAACCAGTAAATTCACAAGTGAACAGAGGAACAGGGCTTCCTCACTAAACACTGTCTCTACCCCTAATTTCCTTTAAACATGGCAAATTATCTTCTATCTTGCAGCTATGCTGAAAATAAACCTTCTTCTAATTCCCGTCTCTGGAGAATCTGGTTTCAGAATTGAAAAAAAAAAAAAGACTTCCTCTGTATTTTAATGTCTGCTCACCACACTAAAATAATTCCCATTCTACTGAACTTCTGTGATGAACTTAGCAATTATTCACACATCCTAAAATACAACGCTTAGTCATTACAAGGGGAAAGAAAACTGTTAGCCAATCAACTCGATAAATTGCTTAAAACCAGAGTCTCTTTCTTCCAGAAATGGCCGATGCAAGCACGTTTTAATGTAGAGCTACTTCACTTCCAATATTCTAAGAAATGAAAAGAAGATAAATCTCAAAACAAAACACAGGAAGAGTTACGATTCACACTGTACTGTTATCAAAAAAGTGAAACTGAAAAGAACTGGTAAATATTTTGCATGTGTAGTAGGTAAGAGTGTGCTATTTACTTATAATTTTCTGTTGCCTAATAAATGTATGAGGTTGGTAGAAGGAATAGCAGGGTCTCCTGGAATTCAGAAAAGTTCAGCTTTATAGTCCAATGTGTTAAGAGTAACTCCTAAGGCACCATCTCCAGCAACAAGGCATTTCAATTAAATTTGTATCAACCATGCAGATTACTGTAACTGTGGGTTGGAACCCCAAATGGGGGTCACAAAACCTTCAGGTAGGGTCAGAAGTGCGGAGTTAGCAGTGTTCTTCAGGCACAAGAAGGAGCAGCATTAGTAGTAGAAGGCAGAGTGGGGCCTGCGAGCCAGCAAGCACCTGCAGGTCCTGAGTAGCCCCACCTTCACATGTGCTTCTGTGCAGGACCAGTGGAAGAGCAGGTGAATTAGGTGGCTGCCTGGTGTTTCCACCAATCCTCTTCAGCCTGGACCTTAGAGGAGGACTGAAGATTGGGCCCCCTTCCTACCCATGGGTTGGAGGAAGAAGTGGGCCAGTGCAGCTGAAAAGAAGGAAGCCCAATCTCAGACTGGAGGCAGAGGCTCTGTGGGGCCAGAAGAAAGGACCTGCGCCAGAGAAAAGGACCTGGAGCAGTAGCAACTGGGCCCTTCTGGCTGAAAACAGGATCGGCAGCAGCAGGGCTCGCGTAGCAGAAGAGAGGATCGACAGCGGCAGCTGTGGCCCTCATGGCTGAAGAAAGTGCCTGTCCTACAAACGAGAGAGAGAGGCAGGCTTCCAGTGCTGCTGTGACCCAAGGAGATGGCTGTTACTGCTTGCACTATCGGAGGAAATAGAGCATGTGTGGGTGGGTGGGTGTGTGTGTGTGACGGGAGACAGCATGTGTGACAACGTGCGTGTCGGGGGGACAGAGAACATGGATGTAAAAGCGTGTGTGTTGGGGTGGGGGAAATGGGGACAGAGTGTGAATGTGGCGGGGATGGTATGAGGGACAGAGAATGTGTGTTTGAGGAATGACAAGGGGAACAGAGTGTGTATGTGTGGAGAGGTATAGGGGACAGGTAGCGTGTGTGCGCGTGGGGCACGGGGGACAGAAAGCGTGTGTGCATGTGGGGAGCACGAGGATGGACAGCGGGTGTGTGTGTGGGAGAGGGACAGAGCATGTGTGTGGGGAGAGAACAGAAGGCATGTGAAGGATAGAGAGGAGAAGGTTTCAGTGCCACCATCCTGCCTCCAACAACTAATCCATGACAATCTCAGCATGACTGGAAATCAAAAGTTCCCAGGTATGGAGAGAGGTTTTTTAATCCTTATTAGTTTTAATCACTGAGTGTTATTTGATGTGTCTGTTTTGAAATATTTTATTTGCATGAGTTTAATTATTGAATTTTGTCAGCTGTTTTGAAATATTTATTTTTTTATTGGTTTGGTATTACTAATATGATTGATGTTTTATGAGGCATGGTGGTTCTGTTTTTCCAGTGTTGCACTATATACATTCTGGCTTGATCTGAGTTCAGTTTTTGTCTACAAGTTTCTATTTATACTTTATGGTCTCTTTATTCTGAATTTGGTGAGGGTCCATCTGAGTTCTACATGTGTGAACGAGGTGAGGTATTTTGCTAGCATGTAGTTTCTGTGTAGGGATCTAAAGCAGCCTGACTTGTTCTGTTTTCCTAATAGGAGGTGTATTGGGAATGGCCCTGGCCCGGGCGCTGAGGATCTCCGGCGTGCACATGGTGGACTTTTACATGCAAGATGTGTGGGGGCAGGGACACCGCCATCTCCCTGGACTTGGTGCTGGCTGCTTTTTGGGGGCAGGGACAATGTCAGGTCAGCCTGCCAGATCCCGGGGTACCTCCAAGAAAGGAGGAATACCAGAGATGGAATTGTAAAATGAAAAGGTGACAAGGAGCAATGTGTGGAGAAGGATGAGAAAGGAGAAATGCTAACCAAATACTTCTATAGTCCGTGTTCTGAAAAGACCTTGGAGAAGGACTGCTGGACCAGATGGGAGTGGGATAGATTGTGAGTTCTCTAGGGACAGGGAAAGCCCTATAATACTTGAATGTAATCTGCTTTGAAGTGCCTGAAAAAGCGGAATATAAAATAAATAGTTGCTTTAGGGCCTGGTTTAATATTTGCAGTATTTCCTTTTCATAGGTGGGGTTGTTACTGTTTAAGTGCTGGCAGTTGGTGGTGTTTTGGTATGGGAGTTTACTATATTGTAATTGTAATTCAGTTTACTCATGGCTTTCTGACCTAATATGTGTTACAATAGACCTAAGTCCATATGGGTTTGAAATGTCTTGTTTTGGCAGGGTTTTCTGCTTGGCACCATAGTAGTGCAAGTAAACATAATATGCATGTTGTAAGTGATATTTTTATCTCAATGTCCTTTTCCATGTAAAATCTTGTATTATAAATGCATAATTTTTAATTATTTGTGGGAAGTCCAGGGAGTGGTGGGGGTGGGAAGTGAATGGGGGCACTAGGCTATAAGTTTGGCCTAGGGTGCCTAATACCCTTGCACCGGCCCCGTTTTTGTGGTAACAGGAAACCCTGCATGAAGAGGAAACAAGATTGTTGCAGGGCCTGTGAGCTGAGTTTCACTGTTAATATTGCTGGCACTGGTAGATTACTGTTGGGCTTGGGACCAGCAATAATGGGAGAGGAAGGCTGAGTGTCCATTGGCTGGTGGAGATTACTACTGCTCCTCTTATCTTCATCCACCATTGAATCTACCCAACAGAAAAATGTTGCCTGTCTCATCAGCCTGCTCTCTATTCTCATCAGTTCTCATCCATGTTTGGCCCGAGTTCCAAAGGAAAATGTTACCATTAACGTTGACCAGGAGGATGTTTGGAGAAGGGGCTCAGATACAGGAGGGATCTGAGGACTGGATCAGCTGGAGAGGGATTGGCTGTGGAGGATATGAGAGGGAATGAAAGATGAACTGGGGAGATGTAAGAGGAACTGTGGGGTGAGAGGATCAGCTGGGGGAAATTGAAAGAAGACTGGATGGGAGGATGGGAAGCAAGAGAGAAGGGTTGGGGATGAGAGTGAGGGAATGTCAGAAGATTATTTGAGAATTGTAAGAAGGGTTTGGAGGTGAAGAGGATCAGCTGGAGGGATGTAAGGAGGATTAGAGAAGAAGAGGTGAAAGGGAAGGGATGACAGAAAATCAGTAAGGTGTTTTAAGAAGGGCTTGGTAGTGGAAAAGTATCAGCTGGGGAGATGCCAAAAAGAGCTGAAGGGGGTTAGAGAGAGGATGTGGGCTGGGGAAGCAAGAGCAGCTGGGGCAATGCAAGAGGAGGTCACCTGGAGGGGTAGAGGTTGAGAGAAGAGGTCGGCTGGATGGAAGGAGATAAGAGAGGAGGTCCACTGGAGGTTGAGAGAAAGGATTGACTGGAGTGTGGGGAGGGTGAGAGTGGAGGGATTGTTGGAGGGGGAACTGAATCCCTGCTAATTTGCTTTGGTCATCCTCTGGGATCAGGTGAATTTTTAAGTGCTAAAATGGGAACTCCTATTTTAGTTATTATAGAATATGCAGCCTGCTAGACAGACCTAGCTAATAATTGATTCTACTATTGCAGCATGTCAAACAACTTAGCCACACAGATGTCTGTGTTATCGCTAGGGCATCAAATATGCCAGATTAATCTCTCTGCTATGCATTTTGGAAACCCCACAGCAGTTGTTCAGACTGTATAGTATTTAGCAGTATATGAGACAATCCTACATTATGGATTTGCATGCATGCAGAACACATAAGTGGCGCGACAATGATGGAGAGGGAGTAAAGAAGTAAATATAAGGAAAAGCAGGTATAGTGTGTCTATCTATGCTATAGATGAAACTAGTTGTTAGGGTGTGGCAAAACAGTTTTAAAAATGGGAATTGCTGTGCTTCCCCAGTGAGAAAAGTAACATGGCCCTTTAGAAGTGGCTTGTAAAGGAAACTTTAGGAAGTTTTCCTTTAAAAAAAATATTTATTTACACATCTGTATTCTGCTATATCCATCATTCTATGGAGAAAACAATTTTAAATGTAAACAAAGAAATGTGAGGCAATAATTTAGATCTCAATGTAGTCTTTTTGATGATACGGTGCAATCATGAGAGTTCCAAATGTCAAGTCCAAAATGATATCTTTATTATTTTCATCTGATATTATCACTGTATCAGGGGCGTGCGGTGACTGATGGTGCACCAGAAACTTTGCTGCTGCCAGGTGCCCTAGAACACAGTCCACCCTCCCTACATCATCCTGTGAGTACTACTTTCTTTGATGCAAAAAGCCTATCAATTTTATGCTCACAGTAACCCAATCCTTAGAAGGAAAATTAGCTAAATCCATCCCTTATAATAATCGCCTAATCCACTAACAGCAGTTGCAGCAGTAAAATATGTGAATGAAAAAAGTATTTTCTGTAAGAACATTCAAAACCATTTTCTGCAAGCAAATGAAATTAATAAAGAGCAAACATCTGTTTAAAATAGAAATGAGGAAGAGAGGAGCATAATGCTGTAAAAACCAGTGATAAGTACCATCATTTTCACAGCAAGAATTCAAGTTACACAAGAACCGGACCTTTAAAATACAGGCAAACCCTGTCCAAATACAAAATAGAAACGTGCCAACAAAAACTGTACTGGAAACCAGAAGCCCAACTATTATTGTTCCTCGCAAAACATCAAGCAATAAAATCAAGAGATATAAAACATTCATAATACTAAAACCATGCTAATAAAAAGAATAAATGTCAACACAGCCGACGAACACTCAATATCTTAAAAAAAAAAACTTGCAGAAATTTGTTCTATTTCCCCAAACATCAATAAAATATTTCAAAACATCTGATGAATAAAACATCCAATAATTTAAAAATATTCTAATATTCCCCCCCCAATAAAATGTTTCAAAACAATAGAAACATCAAATTATACCCATTAATTAAAACTAATAAGGATTTAAACATTTCCTGCTCTCCATATCTGGGACCTTTTGATTTCCATTCACCCTGAGATTATCATAGATTGGGGGAAGTAGGGGATCTCTTTCGTTCACACACTCATACAAACATTTATTCTCTCACTCATTCCCTCTCTCATACACGCCAGTGCTCTCACACACACTCCCTCTCTCTTACACATACACCAGGCTCTCTCTCCCAAGTGCCTGCCTGCGAGAGCCTGTGTATAACACACCAGGCGCCAGAACACTAATACACCATCTACTGGGCAAATAGAACAAGCCAGACTGCTGCAAATCCCTACAGAGAAACTACACACTAGTCAAAATACTGCACCTCTGTCACATGTGCATCACACAGACAGACCCTTACCTAATACAGAACAGGGGTCTACAAATTATACTCTGGCTGGAACTGTGAAATACTGAAGAAAAAGAAAAATATAAATATTTAAGAAATGCACAGTCCCAAAAATTGCTGAAAAGCAAAATAATTTTTTTTTACCTTTGTCTGATCTTATTTTTCTAATCGGTTGGCCCGTCTCTTTTTTTCCCCTTGTCATCTTTTCCTTATTCCCTTTTCAAGGTCTCTGTTATCTCTTCTTCCCTCTCCTCCTGTCTTCTTTCCACAGGCTCTCTCTCACATGCATATTCTCACACAGGCTCCCACTCTATGCTCTCTCTCTCTCATGCAAGCTCACAGTTACACACACACACAAGCTTTCACTCTTACATGCTCTCTCACACCCAGACAGGTTCTCACATGCAGGCTCCCACTCCCATACATACGTACACTCACAGGCCTCTCACATGCAGACTGCCACTTTCTCACATGCAGACTGCCACTTTCTCACTTTCACATGTAGGCTCCCATTCACCCCCCCCCCCCCAAAGACACACACACATTCTTGCTCAAACAGCTTCATACTGCACACAAACATGGGTTTTCACATGCACTCTCTCACACAGACCCATACACTTCCTGACACCCATACCCAGGCTCTCACTCCCAGATGCTCTCTCTTTCCTCACACACATACACTCAGGCAGGCTCCCATTCACATCCCACCCCCAAGCAGGCCCCTATTCACACACACAGACCTCAATTCAGGCACCCATTTACACACACACACACTCAGGTAGATTGCCCTTCACACTACATATAGAGCCAAACCCAGGCAGCTTACCATTCACTCAAATGGCAAAGCCAAAACAGAGGCAGGCTCCCTCCTCGTGGGACTGCCCTACACTATTCAAAACTCGCGGAACTAGCAATTCTATGCTGCTCTCATGCATTGTAAGATCAGCATAGAAGTGCACATACTAGCCGCACACTTAGAAAAGTGGGAGAGCGGGCTTCTTCGTCTTGACAGCCTGCGGCCTCCTGGGCCTGCTCCTCTTCTTGGCCACTGGGCCTATGTCTCTTCTCAGCCGCAGGTATTCTCCTGGACCTCTTCTTTATGGCAGTTAGTGTAGCTGGGTTTTAAAAAGGTTTGGATAAGTTCCTAGAGCAGAAGTCCATAAACTATTAATAAGGACTAGTAGCTTGGGATCTATTCATTTAAAGTGTGGGTACTTGCCAGGTACTTGTGACTTGGTTGGCCACTGTTGGCCACAGGATACTGGGTTTGATGGACCTTTGGTCTGACCCAGTATGGCATATCTTATGTTCTTTGGCTGCCAGTGGAATGGGGTCTGCAGGTAGCCTCCCAGGTCTGTTCCTCTGCTCGGATGCCAGCAAGATGGGGTCCATGTCCTCTTGGCTGCTGGCGGGGTGGGGTCCACAGACAGCCTCCCGGTCCTGCTTCTCTTCTTGGCCACCAGCAGCCTCGCGGACCTCTTCCTCTTTCTTCTCTGTCGCCACTCTTCTGGAGATGTACACAGTTGGTGGTGCATGGCATACCCAGTTTTAAAGTTGATGGTGCTTTCGCACCACTGTGCAGTATGGATTTTACACCATGCCTCATAGCAGGGTCACTAATAGCAGTTTGTAGGTCCTGGCTCACACTCCGATAAAAGCACTGGCCTGATTTAGGACATGGAGATCCAAAGTACCTAAAAAATATTTTTGAGTTATGTAATACAGAGCTCCTTATCTTTCTCCCCAAGCCTACCTCTCCTCTTCTTCCTTTCTCTATTTTTGTGAACGAAAGTCATCCTCCCAGTCCCCATAGCCCATAACCTAGGAATCATCTTCGACTCCTCTCTCTCCAATACATATATTCAAAACTCTGCTAAAATATGCCATTTCTCTCGCTTATTCCTAGGGGAATTCTGGGCTACTACGCGGAGTGTGAAATTTGTGCAGAATTGCTCTCCTGCACAGAATTTGGAGAAGGCCTGCAGGTTGCGAATGGAGCTCATCCCACTTGCAGCAAAAGAAGAGGGAGGCAGGCAGACATGAGGGGAGCCCATCCCGCTCATGGACAAAGTCAAGGGAGGTCTGCAGGCCGTCAGCAGAGCCCATCCCTCTTGCTGCAGAAGAAAAAGGAAGCCGGTGGCTGCGAGTGGAGCTCATCCTGCTTGTGGAAGACGTCGAGGGAGGCCCAAGTAGGCCTTGAGCAGAGCCCATCCTCTTGTGGCAGAAGAAGAGGGAAGCTGGTGGCTGCAAGCGGAGCCCATCCGACTTGTGGCAAAAGAAGAGGGAGGCAGGCGGCCGCGAGTTGAGCCCATTCTGCTCGCAGAAGAAAATAGAAGAAGAAAGCCTGTGTGAGAGCGAGTGTGTGTGTGAGAGAGAGAGAGAGAGAGGGAATGTGTGTGTATATATGTGAGAGAAAGATCAGGAGCCTGTATGTGTGAGAGAGGTATTTGGTGTGTCTGCATGCGTGTATGAGGGAGGGTGCATGTTTGTGTGTACATGTATAAGAGGGAGGATATGTATGTGCAAGAGAGAGAGGGAGCGTGTGTGGTGTGTGCGTGCATGAGAAGATCAGAAGGAGCCTGTATGAGGGAGTGTGTGTGTGTGTGAGAGGGACAGAGGGAGAGTGTTGTGTGCAAGAGTGATAAACTGTGTGAGGGTGCGTGATGATGTGTACAAGAAAGGGAGGGTGTGTATGTGCAAGAGAGCATGTGCGAAGGTGTGTGTGAGAGGGGCAGAGGGAGCCTGTGTGAGGGAGTGTGTGTGCGCAAGAGAGAGAGGGAGCCTGTATGAAGAGCTGTATGAGAGAGAAGTCAAACAGAATGGAGGGCTAGGAGTGGAGATAGAGTGGAAGGGGTTAAGCTTGGAGGGGAATGAGAGATAGAGTGGAGTTGGGGCCTGTGAGGGCAGAATGAAAGGGTCTGGCCAGGGGAGTAAAGAGAGAGGAGAAGGGTCACTTTTACATTGTACTTTTAGGGGAAATCTGCTCAAAATATTTAATACTCTATATCTAAGTAATAACTTTCGTCCATTACATATTAAATTATTTTGACAAATATAAATTATGCAGAATTTTACATTTTTGTGGGAAGAATTCCCCCAGGAGTATTTTTTTTATAACATCGCCAAAATCTGTCCCTTCCTTTATGAACACACTACCAGAACCCTTATCCGCTCTCTCATCTTCCTCTTAAGATTATTGCAACCTGCTCTTCTCAGGTCTCCTGGCGAGCCATCTCTCCACTGCAATCTATCCCAAATTCAGCTACATGATTCACCAAATATGCTATACATTCACATAACCCCTCTTTTGAAGTCACTGTATTGGCTCCCTATTCACACTCTCGCATACAGTTCAAGCTCCTATTTCTCACCTACAAATGCCTTCACTCTGCAACACCTTGTTACTTCTCTTCTCTTTTCTCTCCCTATACCCCTGCTTGAGCATTCTGCTTATCAGACAAATCACTTATCTATGATTTCATTTGATTGCATCATGTGCTTGGAATAGTCTTCTTGAACTGGTGTCATGCTCTCTCTTTCACCATGTTTAAATGTCATCTAAAAACTCACTTATTTGAGGCTGCTTTTAAATCTTAGGCCTGATTGCTTTTAGCCTCATTAACTAACTTTCTTTTTCTTTTCTTTTTAACCATTGTCTTATTTTATGAAATGCCCCAATTCTGTTGCCTTGTATGTTTGTCTTATTATATTGTAAACTCCACTGAGCAGGGACTGTCTTTTCTGTGTGGTTTATACAGCGCTGCACACGTCATGTAGCACTACAGAAATGTATAGTAGTAGTAGTAACAGAAAAGAAGGGTGATATGTGGAGTGCCTCAAAGGTTAATTCTGGGGACAGGTCCAGGTCTGTTCAATATCCTTGTGAGCAATATTGCAGAGCGGGTAGAAGAAAAAGTTTATCTTTTTGTGGATGACACTAAGATCTGTTACAAAGTGGACACAAATGAAGGAGTAATGTGAAGTGCAACATCATGTATTTGTGGAGTAGTAATCCAAAGAAACCGTATGTGATGGGGAACAAGATACTGACGTACATGAACCATGAGAAAGATCTTAGGGGTAATAATGTCTGAGATCTGAAGGTAGCAAAGCAATGTGACAAGGTAGTGACCAAGGGATGCTGGGCTACGCTGAGAAAGGCATAACCAGCAGGAAAAAGAAGGCGATAATGATCTTGTACAAGTCATTTATGAAGCCTCACCTGGACTACTGTGTTTAGTTCTGGAGACCATATCGCAAAAAGGATAGAGACAGGATGGGAACGGTCCAGAGACAAGTAGGGTCTACACTGGAAGACTTATGGGAGGAGACTAGAAGACCTAAATATGTATATCCTGGAGAAGAGGATAGACAGGGGAGATATGATGCAGACAAATACATAAAAAAAACCTCTACTGATGGAAAAGAAGCTCAGACCTAGGGGTCATGATATGAAACTCCAAGGGTGTAGTCTCAGGAGCAACATCGGGAAGTAATTCTTTACAGAGAGGATGGTGGATGCATGGAATTCCCTACCAGAATAGGTGGTGAAGACAAGAATGGTAATGGAGTTCAAAAGGGCATGGGATAAACACAGAAAATCCCTAGTGGCTAAAGGATGGAAATAAAGAAATGAGGTGCCTGTAGTAATTTTAAGTGTAACATAGAGGTAACCTGCACAGAGCGGCAGTTACAACCCTAAATATTTTGCTGGGCAGACTGGATGGATCATCTGGGTCTTTATCTGCCATCATTTACTATGTTACTATATGTTGCTGTTAACTTTCCTACTTTTACCCAAGCATAATTATTTTTTTTTATGTGGAAAAAAAATCACTCTTGCAGAAAGTAATGGAAGCTGCATATCTATGGCAATGATCCAGTCCAACCTTATGTCAGCCTCTGGCAAGAGTAAATATATTAGGATCTGAGAGATGCTGGAAGAGACAGAAAGTCACAAATCTATTTAGGTGAATAAGCTTTCTTGGACAAATCTGTAGGCAACGGACAGGGCATTAATGGGATGTCAGGGTTGGCTTTTCCTCCAGAGCGCTCCAAATATTTTATCAGGCAGTGCTGACTTTTATATTTTTGTTAAAAATACCTTCCAAACATCTGATTCTACAATAGTTTCTACTTGGGTTCTCCTAAGCGTTTGCTATCCAGAGGACAAAAAACTTGGGTAAATTGAGCTTGCTACGAGCAATTACAGATGCTAATTAATAAAGCTAATAGTATTTTCCCTGGCAGTTCGCCTTGCTGTTATCTCAGGGCCTATAAATTATGGTTTTATGATTACAGTCAGTAGCAAGCCTTTGACAAACGAGCAAATCGCTCTTAGCACAGTTCTCTGTGGATATCTTGGTATAGTATAAAGATCAGAAAAGGATGTAAGGATTTAGAAATTAGTTTGCAATGTTGCCTGGAGAAATCAAGCAAAGTGGAAGATGTTTCTCCAGATGAAACCTCAAGTGATAGCTTTGGGGACCTTCTTTTTTTCTGAAATTTCTGTTGTGTTATTTCATATCAAGGGAATAAGCTTTTTTTCTTGACCCAGTCCATTTGGAAAGATTTCTTCTCGATAAGTTTGTAATTCATTATTCTTATTTAGGTCAGAGATGGGATAACATGTCTGTAGTTTGAGGTGTCTGGGTCTGGATTTACTTAACTTAGCTTTATTAACTTTTTTTTTTTTTCCCATTTCCCCCCCACCCCATGTAGTGGACTTTACATGTAACAGGCTAATTTTTGTTTTTTCTGTTGACACCAAGAACATAAGAACATGCCGTACTGGGTCAGACCAAGGGTCCTGTTTCCAACAGTGGCCAATCCAGGCCATAAGAACCTGGCAAGTACCCAAAAACTAAGTCTATTTCATGTTAGCGTTGCTAGTAATAGCAGTGGCTATTTTCTAAGTCAACTTAATTAATAGCAGGTAATGGACTTCTCCTCCAAGAACTTATCCAATCCTTTTTTAAACACAGCTATACTAACTGAACTAACCATGTCCTCTGGCAACAAATTCCAGAGTTTAATTGTGTGTTGAGTGAAGAAGAACTTTCTCTGATTAGTTTTAAATGTGCCACATGCTAACTTCATGGAGTGCCCCCTAGTCTATTATCTGAAAGAGTAAATAACTGATTCACATCTACCCGTTCTAGACCTCTCGTGATTTTAAACACCTCTATCATATCCCCCCTCAGCCGTCTCTTCTCCAAGCTGAAAAGTCCTAACCTCTTTAGTCTTTCCTCATAGGGGAGCTGTTCCATTCCCCTTATTTTGGTTGCCCTTCTCTGTACCTTCTCCATCGCAATTATATCTTTTTTGAGATGCGACCAGAATTGTACACAGTATTCAAGATGGGGTCTCACCATGGAGCTATAGAGGCATTATGACATTTTCTGTTTTATTCACCATTCCCTTCCTAATAATTCCCAACATTCTGTTTGCTTTTTTGACTGCCGCAGCACACTGAACTGACGATTTCAATGTGTTATCCACTATGACGCCTAGATCTCTTTCTTGGGTGGTAGCACCTAATATGGAACCTAACATTGTGTAACTATAGCATGGGTTATTTTTCCCTATATGCATCACCTTGCATTTATCCATATTAAATTTCATCTGCCATTTCGATGCGCAATTTTCCAGTGTCACAAGGTATTCCTGCAATTTATCACAATCTGCTTGTGATTTAACTACTCTGAACAAAACATGTACTACAGGGAGATGCAATTCAAGCTGCTCCACCGGGCATATGTAACTCCACAAATTGCCTTTCACGCTCAATTGGCGACCACTGCATCCTGTCCGCGATGTCAGTCTTCCACAGGGACCCTTTCCCATGCGTTTTGGGCTTGCCCAGGCATTCAAATGTTTTGGGGGAGCATTGTGGGATATTTACGGTGGTTATTAGGGGTTAAATCTTCCCATATCCCCATATATTTATATTGTACTTTTGTATATAATTAACCTCCTCTATCTCTTTCTATTTCTTACATTCCCAGTTCATTAGCCCTTGTTAATTGTAACTGCTTCTCTTCATCACGTTATTTATGTTTGGTTGTATTATTCGCACCCCTGTTATCTGTAAACCGACATGATGTGAACGAGTTCATGAATGCCGGTATAAAAAAACCTTAAATAAATAAATAAATAAAATATATGATCCTATTTGACTGTATTCCCCGACCGCTTGTTAGAGATCAAGGGACTCGTTGGTTTCTGAGAAAGGCCTTTGCGGTGGGGAAAAAGATTATTCTCATCACCTGGAGAGACACTGCCTCCCCCTCTTTTTGGATGTGGCGTATCCATGTACACCGCATGATGCAAATGGACAACATGGCTTCCAAGACTTGCCCACAACAACGCCGTCGCTTTATTCAAATTTGGAATGGATATTTACAGGCATTACCACACAGGGCACGCAGCCTGATACTGAATGACTGATTAGGGCTTAGTGCCCTATAAACTCTCTACTCGTGGACTTCCCTAGACTTTCTGTTTTACAGAGGCGGAGGGTTATGTTTGGGGAGGGGGGTGGGGGATTCTTGCCAGAAAGGAAAGATGAGTTGGAACGAAGGTTTCAATTGGGAGAATTGGGGATGTATAAGAAAAAATATGTCCCTGATTCTTGTTTGTTTACCCATGTGTTTCAATTCAATAAAAAACTGTTTTATACTAACTACTCTGAACAATTTTGTATCATCTGCAAATATGATTACCTCACTGTCGTATTTCTTTACAGATAATTTATAAATATATTGAAAAGTAAGCGTCCCAATACAGATGCCTGAGGCACTCCACTGCCCACTCCCTTCCACTGAGAAAACTGACCATTTAATCCTACTCTCTGTTTCCTGTCTTTTAGCCAGTTTGTAATCCACGAAAGGACATCGCCACCTATACCATGACTTTTTACTTTTCCTAGAAGCCTCTCATGAGGAACTTTATAAAACGCTTTCTGAAAATCCAAGTACACTAATAGCTTAATACAGGATTTCCTATTTTCATTCTTCTAGATGTTTGAAATATCAGTAAATAAATGGAAAAAAAAAAAAAAGACAAACCAACAAAGGAACCTACCAACGCCCCACTCTCATTTTCAAGAAGTCTCCAGTGACCAAACTGTTAAAATCCTCTCTGACCTCGACCCATCATCCAGTTCCCTCAACCTCAAGTCCGCCAAATATAGTGCTTTTTCAAAAGTGAGCCCCAGGAGGTGGCAGACCCAATTCCGCATGGGCCAGTCAAGTCCATCTAGAAAATGTTCTTGAAACATCTGGTTGGCTACTTTGAAGCTGGTCTTTGCCTCCGGTTGTAGCCACTTCCAGCTGGCATCTTTTAGATGTTGGAACAGATTTCAGGGGCTTTCCCCAGGCTGTTTGGAAGCCCTGTCGGAACTGTTGTCCATATGTTTTTGAGTTATACCGAGCTCTTTCTAGGACAGCAGTCTTGACTTCCGCAAGGGTGGCACTTCCATCTAGATTAGCTGCTTGAAATGTTGCTTTGCTTTGGCTCGGGAACAAATTGGCTAAGTATATATTCCAATTATTTTCTGGTCAATCCGCCATGTGGGGGCCCTTTCAAAGTTTCTCAAGATGATCTCCAGGTCCTCCTCTGCCTTTATCGGGAGGTGGCACAGATTCACCCAAGTTGTGACAGCTTGCATGGCTTGAGTAACCCTGTTGCCGGGTGAACTGTTGGATGAACTGTTCCTGTAAATTTTGCATGATTTTCTGGAACTGCTGCTGGCTTTCTGCCAGAACTTTATCAGCTGCTCCATGTTTTTTGCTCCTCCACCTACACAAGCTTGATGAGTCTATGGGATAGGAAAATAAAAATTAAAAAAAACCCCCTTTCTGGCCTGTCTGGCCTTTACTAATTGGATATTCCCTAGCTGCGTCAGGCGGGCTAGCCTCCTTGGCCTGCTATCCCCAGTTCCCAGGCAGTCTCTGCAGACAGACCCCAGGGGGGAAAAATGTTGTCTCTGTGGGTTCCTGCCTGTGTTTCCCACTTAAAACAGGGATCCCACTTCAGCAGCACCATATGTGGTACTGAGTGGTCAGGAATAGCCAGAGAACAGACTCCAAGATGACTCTGACAAAAATCTTTATATACTACTTTATTGGTGAAAAGTAATAAATCAAACCACCTTGCTGTTCAACAAAACAAATGTGGCAATACAGCTTACAGTTCAGTTATATTTGCTTCCTTCCTTCTCCTGGGGCCCTCCTAATCCCGCCGGGATCCACCCTAGCCCAGATTCCCTTGCCATGTTGGCACTTAAGAAGAACCGGTACAGAGAGCTGTGGCCGGTCCTTTAAGGTGTTATGAGGGGGTTTCTATATTATTCCTCAAAAGGCCATAAAGTAAAAATAAAAAATATGGAAACAAAAATGAACTGGAAACCACAACAACAGAAAACCAGAAACATTGCTAAAAAAAAAAAAAAAAAGGGCAAAGCGAAAGCACTTTTTGTGATTTTAAGCCAGGTGGCAATGCACAGTGACCATGAATATGAAGGATTCTTTATTACAATACTTGGCATGTTCCTATAGTATGTTTCTATTATCTATACCAAGAAACTTGATTTCCAGATGCCCTGAGATTGTTGTGGATTTGCTGATGGGGGTGGGGGGGAGGGGGAAGGATTGTTGGGCGCTGACTTTCTCCTTTGTCTCACATATACACTGGGCCTCTTTTTCTTGGATCATTGGTGGGATGGGCTCCACTGGGCCTCTTTTTATTGGACTGCGAGAAGGATAGACTCTGCTTATGGCCCACCAGGCCTTTTTTTCTTGGGCTGAAGGTGAGATAGATTCCATCCGTGGCCCTCCCAAGCCTCATAAGCTCTGCTTCCAGCCCATCGGGCTCTTTTCCTCTGTGTCTTTGGCCAATAGTCAGTGGCCTGCTCTGGTGCTTTTGTTACCATCTAAGGGTTGGCATCCTCAGCGATTGCCTATTTTGCCTAATGGAAGTGCTGGACCTGTGAACACTATCACATGTCAATTTTCAAAAGGAAAGCATTATGGATCCCCAACAGGAAAAGCAGTTACTTTTGCAAAGAAAGCTTAAGACAGCCTTTAAAAATACGGTCCAGGAAAGATTAACAACATTTAGAAGGCATTATCTGCAGAGATTATGCAAAGGGTTTGTTCCTATAGTGTAAAAATATTTTAAAAGTGTCACAATCAAGCCAATAAAAAAGTACTCACTGCTATGTGGCAACAACAATACTTAGACCCTGGACTCCCATCTCACGCTGAAGTAATACATTTGAGTCTGAGGGTTGCTGGAGATGACTAAAGGGTACATATGTATTTGAGTGTTTAGATGTTTGTGGGTAGGTCTGATTATAGTAGGGGTGTTAATGGAGCGAATATGGTAGTTTCTCCTCCTGGGCACTAAAAAAAGTCCCTTTTTTGTTGTTGGCTGCAACACCTTTTTTGTAGCCTGGAGGTTTCCTTGTGTTCAATGAGAACCGGGACTAGGGTTCCATGAGCCTCCATCCTGTGGTTTTCCCCCTAATTTTTATGTACCCCCCTTCTAACTCAGCCTAGCCATTGTAGTGATTATCCCTCTGAAATCTAGCTATGGACCCTAAGTCTGGCCTATAAGTGTTACCATTGAGTGATGGCTGAAACTCTCCCTGCCCCCTCCCTCCCATGGGCTGTAAGTACTACCTCTGCAGCATCCCCATTCCTGGCCTCAGACTGGCCAGGGAAGAAAAGCCTGGTGTGGGAATCATGCTCACATTTCCTGTCAGGCCCTGTGACATTTTCTTTTCTTCTGATGAGTCTCTACTTTAACTATTCACGCTCCAGAGGCAAAAATAATTGTGCATAAAGAGAACCCATAAATCGTTAGCTAAACATACTAAACAGGTGGCAGGGGAACACACCAGACTCCCATGCAAGATGCTCAGTCCACAGATTACAAATGGATGACTTGGAACAAAGTTCTGGGATTAGTGGTCTCCTCTTCTCACCTGGTTTAGTATTTGATTCTGTATATCTGAGGTCTCTCTCTGTCAAAAGCATTGTGATATACAATAGAAACTGTTATATGGGCTATACCCATTCTCAGCAACACAATGTTCCTGTGGTCTTATAAACTCTGCACTGTCTTAGAGGGGCTATGAGAGTACTGCTAACACTGCTCACCTATTTTGGTCCTGCCCCTCCATATGTCCTTGGTTGGTTCAGTGGTATAGGAACATTTTCAGAATGCTTTGTGTACAGAACAGGAACCAACCCTCTGTCAACGAAGAAAAAGAATAGGATTCTTCTTTATTGCCTACTCTTTGCAGCATATCTTATCAATTTTTCAACTACTGAAAATTCTAGATAGTCTTACTGTGCAAGTGATACCTAAATGCAATGTCTTTGAAAGACATGGAACTTACAGCATACAGAAGCCTCAGTCTTGAAAGCAACAATATTTCCAGATTGGGTTATTTACAGCTCCTCCGTATCTGTACCATTTATATGTATACACCACAAAAGATATGGTGGACCGATGCGCAGAAATCACACCAGTGAGAAAATAAAAAAAAGCAAATTGTGTGCTGCGATAACACTTATGGTGGATTGTTAGTAAAGATAATGAATCAAAGTATTAACAACGCAATTATAATTCAACATACAGCATCTTAAACTGAAATACTGCTTACACTTCACTCCAGCCCAGGTCCGATTACAGTTTTCTTTCCTCTGGTTGCAGTTACATCTATTAAATACAGATTACACCTTCAAAGTCAGCCTTTTTCCCTCCCGATGCAGCTCTGTGAAACACGGCCCCGTGTCAGGGGACTGAATTCATTAAATCTATCTAGGAGACTGTTGTGTATATTTAACTAAATTCGCAAAAAATGTTTTCAATTAAAAAGTATTTCAATTTAAGATGCTGTATGTTGAATTATAATTGCATTGTTGATACTTTGATTCATTATCTTTACTAACAATCCACCATAAGTGTTATCGCAGCACATAATTTGCTTTTTTTGACCATTTTTCTCACTGCCTAACAGGGCATAGCAGAGCATACAGCACAGAGTAGGGAGAAAAGCAGAGCAGAGATCCCGGATCATCTTGTGTTTGGGATATACACGAGAGATCTGTGAAGAAGTTACATTACTCACCATAACATTTTTTGTGGGGCAGACACAGTCTTTGTGTGTTGCCTTGACTTTGTATCATAGCCCTTTGAACAAACTGATTGTATTTGCATTACTGTCTCTCAATCCACTATTTGGTAGACATGTTTCTTTGTGGTTTGATTTATCACTTTCTCTTTTTACTGTCAAAATTCTATTATAACCAGTCTGGACCAAGTTTTATACTGTGAATGCTGCCCACGTAGAATTGCTGAGATTTTCAGTGATCTTATGACCAGAGCTGACAATTCCCTCTAAAGGTTAGAAAATTCTCTCAGAGGTACTGCACATATTGTCTGATTTTTTGCTCTCTTTTTCCTAAACAGGGCTTTACATTGCGAACCTCATAGGAGCAAAAGCACAATCACAGTATTTAAAAGTGAGCACTTCACGTATGATAATTAAAATGCTCTATCTTGCGCACGTTAAAAAAACATTTAGACAAAGTAAATTACAGTTGTTCACTCTGAGGTCTTCAGAGATGCGAAGCCTCCACCATCTCTTGAGAAACTTAATTTAAGAGCAGATCACGCTGCATGTTTCAAAAGGTTCTGCTTAGGCTTTAGGATGAACATTAGCCTGACTCTTCCATAACACTATAGCCTGAAGCATTTTCCAGCAAGCTGTAATATGGGGAGGGTTATTACCGGATACCAAGGCTTAATGTGCTGTGCTTGAGATGCAAGGCCTAGACTTACACTAGACGGTGTTATGACAGGAGGTTTATAAAGAGGATTAGCAAAAATAGAAAACAAATAGCAGGTCTTCAGAGGAAAAGTGAAACATGCTTTTGACAGTTGATTTTCACTGTTTGAATGGTCTCATGACCTTCTCAGCATTGCTGAACACAAATACATTGTTGAAATGACACAAGAGATTAAGAAAAGATTACAAAAACTGGTCTAGTCTCTGCTACAGTAAGGCATAACAGCGTTCTATTATGCTTAATATGACCCATAAGGGCCTTTTTGCAACACTGCTGTCTCACTGACATGACATCTTAAGAGAACTAAGTTGTAGGCTCTTATAAAAAAAAAATGCTGTTCTTCTCATTATAAAGATCAACAAAATCATGACGACCACTTCAAGGCCCATTTCCCCTTCCTGATCTCTGGTTTTATTCCCACTTTCTACAGCCAAGGATGCTCTGTGCCCCTCCCGTGCTTTCTTGAATTCCGATACCGTTTTTGCCTCCAATACTTGTACAAACTTTTCCATGCATCCACCATTCGTTCTTTGAAGGAATATTTTCTAATCTTACTCCTGAATCTATTTCCCTGCAGCTAGGATTTCTTTCATCTAAAATATGCTAGCTTCTTGTGTATTTAATACGTTAAGGTATCTGAATGTCTGACAAATTAACTGTTTTAAGATATGAAAGCTATTTCCTGCCACAATAAAAAACATTTTATCCTGTTTTATTTTTTGAGCAGAGCTTCCATTAGCTTTGGATAACTTCACCCATTTGTCAGTCAAATATGGTTTAAAGTAAAGAAGCTGCCCTCTTGTGGGTTTTCAGATTCTGAAGGAATTTGTGGTGTGCGTGTACAGAACCCAAAGGTCTGAAACACCCCCATGAAAAAAAAAAATCCCTGCTAGCCTGCATCAGGTTATGTGAACATTTGTCCTAATAAAGGATATTATTCTATTTTTTTTTTGTCCTTCCAACTTTCTTCAGCTTTTAAAAATGAGAACAATCTCAGATTACAAGTGGCAAGAGCAACCATGATCCCTTAATAAAAGTCTACAGCAGCATCACTTGCACCAATACTGTTGGCTAAGCAACATTTCTCCAATCAAACACCCCGCTGGACATCTCATCCCCAAGCCAATCCTCGGTAAACAACCTCACTTAAAACTAATTTTTTTCAAATGCTGACGACACTGATCCATTTGAACTACACTCCTTTGCCATGCTTCCGCTTTGAACACATCTCTGCATATACTACGCAGGGTATAAAGTTGTCTACATTTGGCAGGCAATTAGCAGGATACATTTCAGCAAAGTATAATTTGAAATATCCAACTTAAGTCCCAAAATTAAGGTTTATAACGAGAATGAGAAAATCCAAAAAGTAATGCCTCTGCAAAAAATCCTTCACATACCTCCACATATTTTTCATAAAATAAGTTACAACAGCAAACCTAGGTCTTTTGCTTTTTTCTCTTGGCTCAAGCTCTTATTTTACAATTAAGATCCCCTTCCACTGCCCGAGGAAGGGATTTTCAGGAAGTACAGCAGCTTTAAACATTCATTAGACATATAAAAGCAGCATCTCTACTCAACCACTCTGTTTTCTTTTAAATAATTTTGTGGGACAAAGGAGTATGCCCTTTCTGCATAATGGTTATCAAACTTTAAATATAGATTTCACTAACAATGTCTCTTGACCATTTTATCTTTAAAGAAAACTTATTCTATTCTACAATAAAACTGATTCTGATCTTCTCTATATTGTACCACATTTGCTTGTCAAATGATTCCAAAGTTAGCAGCATAAACATGCATTCAGATTATGATTTAAAAAATCTATAGCTCAATAGGTCATCTCTACCCTCCGGCCCCCAAGTCAGTGGGTCCAATACCTGTCCCTCAAGGAGCCCAAGTCACTTGGGTTTTCAGGCTACCTACAATGCATATGCATATTAAATATTGAAGACGTTCTTGCAAAAGAGATTGAAGTGTTATCTGAAAAGAAAGAAGAAACCCAATGCAAACAGAAATTCCATAATACAATCAGTAACCAAAGGAAAAAGCTCATTGTGCTGGGTGACTGTCATCAGAGGCACTAATCTGGGAACTCTTAGCAAGGGAAACACTACAGTTAAAAGCCTCCCAAGATCATTGGCCAGCAGAAATGCTATTCAAATAGTCAAAGTGATCAAAGAAGAAAGCAAAGACTCTAAAGGTGATATTATCATCCATCTGGGAACCAACGACCTTGCTAGAAACAGCATCCAAGAGTACAGAGAGATTTCCAGTCTCTAGCGAAGCAGATTAATCACATGGCGACAACCATTGCCTTTTCAGAAGTGTTACCTGTTCATGGAAAGGGGAAGGAGAGGCTAAGCCATATAGATAACTTCAATGTATGGCTCAAATCCTGGTGTAAGGAACAAAGTTTTGGATATATTGGGGGCTGGGGCCGTGTATGGAACAGTAAAAAGCTCTTTGTCAAAGATGGCTTACATCTGACTGTAAACCAAATCGAATCAAAAGCAGAGGAACTGCTCTATCGCTGTGTGAAGAGTATTTTTAAAAATATTCTTTCTATAGCTTCAATTGTTACTTCATATACCTACACCCTGTGGAACTGTTGATTTTCAAAATTATTGAAAAAACCTGAAGAAAAATGTTTTTAGGAAGAGTAGGTGGTTTCATATACAGTGTAGGTGTCCCCGCACCAATATATTGTTGGTTATAATCATCAACCTCCTACCACCTCCGGAAACAATTTTTAAAAAAAATGTTTTTGTTGCAATATATTAACATTAAAGTCCCAATGATTTCAATGACATCCGTGGTATAATAGGTGTTAACTTGTTTGCAGAAAAGGACAAATATAATCTTCAAAGATAATGTTCAATTTAAAGCGGGTGCCTTGCGACTTCCTAATCTGTTGGTTTTTTTGGTTGATAAAATGAAATCCCGACACAAACACGTTCGTGTTTCAGACGTGCATCTTTCTTCAGGGGAGTCTCACGTTGGAAATTACCAACCTTACAGGATTCTTGCCTCGCTAGAAAATTTTACTTCGCATCGGATAGCCGTAGTTACTTCCTTTTCACTGCGTCATGCCTGCTGTTCTCCGCTCCATACCAATGGATGGATGTCCGACTGTGGCAGGAAAAAGGATCCTATGTCATCAGGCATTTAAACTAGATGCCGGGGGTGGCAGTAAGAAATTAGAATGTCACCCCCCAAATACAAATGCAATGGAAAAAGGTGACGTGGATAACAAAACTCAACTAAATAAGTCACAAAAGGAGTCCAAGAAAAGCAGTAACCTGAACGAGAAAAGCTGGAAAGCTATGAGGCACAAATGCTCGAAGTTTGGGCAATAAAATCCCAGATCTGCAAGCCCTAATGGTAGAGGTGCGGACTTGGATGTCGTTGTTGTCATGGAGACGTGGTTCACGGAATCTCATGATTGGGATACGGCAATACCAGTCTATAACTTGTTCAAACAAATGGTAATGGAACCCACGAGGGAGGGAGCTATACTCGATTTAGTGCTCACTAATGGAGATAATGTCTCTGATGTCCAGGTGGGTGCCCACCTCAGCATCATTGATCATCAAATGGTATGGTTTCATATCATAAATAGGATACGGAAAAAAAGCACAAAGACCCGTGTTTTGCAGTTCAAAAACATGGACTTCTATGAAATGGGGAAGTACCTGGAGGAAGAACTAGAAGGCTTGGAGAACAAGAGAGATGTGGAACAACAATGGACCAAACTAGAAGGAGCAATTACCAAGGCAACTAATCTATATGTTAGAAAAGTAAAGAAAAGAAAAATAAAAATGAAATCTATCTGGTTCTCAAAGGAGGTGGCTGACAAAATAAAAGCTAAAAGAACAGCGTTCAAGTAATATAAAAGATCACAAAGGGAGGAGCACAGGGAAGAATATCTAGTGGAACTGAGGGAGACAAAGAAAGTAATCAAGAAGGCAAAAAGTCAAGCAGAAGAAAGGATTGCCAAAGAGGTAAAGCGAGGTGACAAAACATTTTTCAGATACATCACAGAAAGGAGAAAAGTTCAAAGTGGTATAGTGAAAATGAAAGGTGAAAAGGATCAATGTGTGGAGAGAGACGAAGAAATGGCAGAAATATTAAACGAATACTTCAGTTTGGTATTCACTAAAGAGGACCCTGGAGAAGGACCGTCGCTAGTTAACAAGAAACTGGAGGTGAGTGGAGTAGATGTAACTCCGTTTACAGAAGAGAATGTATGGGAAGAGCTAGGAAAACTAAAAGTGGACAAAGCCATGGGGCCTGAGGTTCATCCCATGATACTGAGGGAGCTGCGTGACCTGTTCAATAGATCCCTAGAAACGGGAGTGGTGCTGAGTGCTGAGTGACTGGAGAAGAGTGGTGGTGGTCCCGCTTCACAAGACTGGGAGCAGAGAGGAGGCTGGAAACTACAGGCCGGTTAGTCTCACCTCGGTGGTGGCAAAAGTAATGGAGTCGCTGCTGAAAGAAAGAATAGTGAACTATCTACAGCCAGAAGAATTGCTGGACCAGAGGCAGCATGGATTCACCAGGGGAAGGTCCTGTCAGACAAATCTGATTGACTTTTTTTGACTGGGTGACTAGAGAATTAGATCGAGGAAGAGCGCTCGATGTCATCTACTTGGATTTCAGCAAAGCTTTTGATACGGTCCAACACAGGAGGCTTGTGAATAAAATGAAAAGCTTAGGAGTGGGTGCCGAGGTGATGGCCTGGATTGTAAACTAGTTGACGGACAGAAGACAATGTGTGATGTTAAATGGAACTTACTCTGCAGAAAGAGCGGTGTTAAGCGGAGTGCTGCAAGGATTGGTGTTGGGACTGGTCCTGTTCAATATCTTTGTGAGCGACATTGCAGACGGGATAGAAGGTAAGGTTTGTCTTTTTGCGGATGATACTAAGATCTGCAACAGAGTGGACACGCCGGAAGGAATGGAGAGAATGAGACGGGATTTAAGGAAGCTGGAAAAGTGGTCGAAGATATGGCAGCTGAGATTCAATGCCAAGAAATGCAGAATGGGGTGTGGAAATCCGAAAGAACTGTATTTGATGGGGAGTGAAGGGCTGATGCACACAGAGCAGGAGAGAGACCTTGAGGTGATAGTGTCTAACTATCTGAAGTCGGCAAAACAATGTGACAAGGTGATAGCTAAAGCCAGAAGAATGCTGGGCTGCATAGAGAGAGGAATATCTAGTAAGAGAAAAGAAGTGATGATCCCCTTACACAGGGCCTTGGTGAGGCCTCACCTGGAGAACTGTGTTCAGTTCTGGAGACCATATCTCCAAAGGGACAGAGACAGGATGGAGGCGGTCTAGAGAATGGCGACCAAAATGGTGGACGGTCTACGTAAAATGACTTATGAGGAGAGGTTGAAGAACCTAAATATGTACACCGTGGAGGAGAGGAGGAGCAGGGGTGATATGATACAGACTTTCAGATACTTGAAAGGTTTTAATGATCCATGGACAACAACAAACCTTTTACGTTGGAAAAAAAATCAGTAGAACTAGGGGCCACAATTTGAAGCTCCAGGGAGGAAGACTCAGAACCAATGTCAGGAAGAATTTCTTCATGGAAAGGGTGGTGGATGCCTGGAATGCCCTTCTGGAGGAAGTAAAGACAAAAACTGTGAAGGATTTCAAAGGGGCATGGGATAAACACTGTGGATCCATAAAGGCTAGAGGATGGGAATGAAGAGAAGAGCCATGAGGGTGGATTACTGGAGTGAAGGCTAGTACCTAGTGATTACTACCCTTACTCAATAAGCCTTTGCATGATTAATGCAACTCCAACATTGCTCACTGCTTCAATGGCAAGGGGAAATGTGGAAAAGAGGATTTGCATTCAGATAACAACCAACAAGGACTGAACTTCACAATCTGGGTAAACAAATAAACTTGGGGGTAGCTTGCTTATTATGGTGGTTACTTCCCTAAACCAATTAAGCCTGATACATCACCCTACACACCCTACACACCCTACACACCCTCCCTCCCTCACCACCCCATCCATTTTATGGCTTCCTGATATTCAGTCACCACCTCTCCTTCCCATCGCCACCACCTGCCCCCTTGTACAGTTCCTACCCCACCCCGCCTCCCCTATGCGCTTCATCCCCCACCCCGCGCTACCCCCCACTCTGTCGCCTCTTGTATATAATTAATTTATGTCCAACCTGGTTAACCACATGTAATCTCATTTAATAACTGTGGCGCCCGTTGGCTCTACAGTAAAGTTGTCACCTTTTAACTTCCTATCCTTCCTCCATCTATCATTGTAATTTCCTTTCTCAGTTGTCTGTAAACCGACATGATGTTTTTTTACGAATGCCGGTATATAAAAGTTATAAATAAATAAATAAATAAACAGCATTGCTCTCTACTTCAACGGTGGGGAGAAATGTGGAAAACAGGATTTACATTCAGACAACATCCAACAAGGCATTGATCTGTGCAGTTTGGGTAAACAAGCATCGGAGTAACTTGCTTGATGCGGCGGTTACTACCCTTAACCATTAAGCCTTATGCTCACCTTTGATGCAACTCCAACATTACTCTCTGCATCAGTGTCAGGGGATGGCAGGAAATTTGAATCAAACAGTTACCAACAAGGGCCCTGATCTTGGTGGTTGATGAAACAGATAATTATGGGAAAAGAAGTGTGGAAGCTTGCTGGGCAGACTAGATGGGCCGATTAGTATTTTTCTGCGGTCATTTCTATGTGATATTGGCATGCATCGCCTCTGAATCCAAATATATTTTCTGATGTGCATTGTAAATAATCTAAAAACCCAACTGGTGGGGAGGGGTGGGAGGAGGGGAAGTTGGTCTCTGAGGACATGTTTGGAAACCACTGCCCTTAACTACCCTGCTCAAAACTATGCTACTTCCATGAACAGCAGCAAACCACAGACAAGCCAATTTTGTAATAAGTTTGCATAGGCATTTAACAATTGAAGAACAGAAAATCTTGCTTCTCTGCATGTACACTGGAGGCGTCGTAGCCCTCCATGAACTAACAAATAATCTTAACTTACAGCTAAACTAAGCAAGTCTTCAACCTGTCTTACCAGAGCAGTGCTGCTTAGAAACCAAACTCCAGTTACACCAAACAAAACCTGCCCTCTGCTATCTGCTCAATGACTGCAATGTACCTAGGAGGAAATGTAAGTCCTTGTTTTTATGTGGCAGAGATGTGTGGAGCTCCTCATTGATCTCTCTTGCGAGCTATCCCTTTACAGCAGGGCCAAGACCTTACTTTCTAGTGATTATCGGATCCAGGTACTGTCATACTATCAATGTAACCTCTTGGGATTAGGGTGTTGGGCCTTGCCACTTGAAACAATGGGTCTAATCACGGGCTTTTGACAAAGGAACTAAGTAAAGGTTTTACATGTCTGACCTGTAACTAAATCCATTCAGCGAAGGAAAAGAATGGGGTATGAAAGCAGACTGTGAACACCTATTCAGTTACCAGAAAAACTGACTCACTGGCAGGATATGATGGATTTATAGGATTAGCTGCAAAGAGAGAGGGCATTAAGTGACATCTTTTTCAATACATTTTTAATAGCATCAGTAAATTATTGATTTGGAAGGTTGTTGCCAAAAAAAAATAGCTCGCCAATTATTTACTGACCTATATAACATTAACCCAAATGAACATTTGGCAAATATTCTGCAGGTGCTTATCTTGAGGCACTTACAGAGCATGTAGGCAAATATGAAGCCCAAAACATGGGCCTGTTGGGCTGCTGTAGAAACATACAGGCCGATTCAGTATGGTGCGCTCAGGCTGAGTGCACCGTTAGCCCCCATTTGGACGCGCGTTTTCCACGCGTTTACTTTCTGTATTACGCGGGACTAATAGGCTCATCAACATGCATTTGCATGTTGAGGGTGCTATTAGTTTCAGGGGGGTTGGGCAGGCATTTTCCACGCTATTACCCCTTACAGATTACCCCTTACAGATTTTTTTTTAAGATTTTTTAATTTTTTTATTTTTGGGGCCTCCGACTTAATATCACTATGATATTAAGTCGGAGGGTGTACAGAAAAGCAGTTTTTTCTGCTTTTCTGTACACTTTCCCAGAGCCGGCAGGCGTTAATTTCTGAGAGTAAAATGTGCGGCTTGGCTGCACATTTTACTTTCTGTATCACGCGAAACTAATAGGCTCATCAACATGCATTTGCATGTTGAGGGCGCTATTAGCTTCAGGGAGGTTGGATGCGCATTTTCTACGCGTGGAAACTGCTTTTCTGTACACCCTCAGACTTAATATCACAGCGATATTAAGTCGGAGGCCCCAAAAATAAAAAAAAATAAAATCTTAAAAAAAAAAAAAATCTGCCCGTAGCCTGGAAAATGGATGCTCAATTTTGCCGGCGTCCGTTTTCTGAACCCGTGCTGTCAGCTGGTTCGACAACCGACGCCGGTAAAATTGACCATCGGCTGTCAAACCCGCTGACAGCCGCCTCCTTATTAGTGCAGGCCCTCATTTGCATACAGAATTGCGCGCCCAGGAGAGTGGCCTGGGTGCCCGTTGGGAGAGTGGGTGCTCGCCTCGGAGCGCTGGCTCTGCCGCGCATTTTACTAAATCGGCCCGATAGTAAAAACAAAAACAAAAAACCCACAAATAGCCCATCCAGTCTGGCTAGCATATTGCTTTAGCAAGGCAACTCCCATGCCGTACAGGTTAGCACTGTACCTTCCATTTAGGCTTGTAACTGCTGCTCCATGCAAGTTACCACAGCACTTCAATATCATCCCTAGGGATATTTTGTATTTATCCCATTAATTCTGGTACTGTTTTTGTCTCCACTACAAGGGAATTCCAGGCATCCACCACCTTTCCATGAAAAAATAATTTCCAATTTTAGCCCCTTGGAGCTTCATCTCATGCTCCCCATTCCCAGAACTTCCATTCCACTGAAAAAGGTTTGATTCTTGTGCATTACTACTTTTCAGGCATTAAAAGTATAACTGATATCCCTATCTCTCCTTTCCTCAAGTCTCATTTTGTATGGCTTCTGATGCAAACCCTATATCCTTCTGGATGCCTCCCCTCTGGACCATTTTTCTAGCCTCTCTCAATCCTTTCTGGGATTCAGTCTCCAGAACTGAACACTGTATGTGAGGACTCATCAATGACCTGTACAGTGGCAGTATCACTTTTTCTTCTGGATATGCCTCTCCCTATGCTTGCCATTCTTCTGGCTCTAGCCACCACTTTGTCACATTGTTTTTCTTCCTTGAGATCATCAGATACTAACACCCCCAGATCTTGTCTGATTGGTACACACCAGCTTCCAACCCACCATTTCACATTACGCTTTTGGATTTCAATATCTCAAATGCATGACACTGCACTTTTTGCACTGAATCTTAACCACCAAGCATATGACCACTGAACTTTACATAGCTCACTTCTCATTCTGTCTGCTCCCTCTGGTGTACTGACTTCTTCAAACTTTCAATGTCATCCGCAAAAAGGAGAAGTTACTACTTACCTGATAATTTTCTTTCCTTTAGTAAGGGCAGGTTAATCCCAACGAGTGGGTTATGCACCTCTGCCAGCAGATGGAGACGGAGCAAAAGGTGATCTCATGGCCATAGGGTCCCACCCAGACATCAGCCCGCCAGTATTCTCTGGAAAAGCCAAACTGTGGACAAAATTGATTAAAATGTAACTTTTTTCTTCCGATTTCTCTTCCTCCTCTTCCCTATCGTTTTATGTAAACTGTTGTGATGTCCATAAGTACTTCGGTATATAAAAGTGTTTAAATAAATAAAATAATAAATTATACTGGAACATTATTAGCAATAGTCAACCATTCATGTTTCTCAACCAACTGAGCTCAGTTAAAAGAAAGAATATATCTAGCAAACTAAGGTCTAGATAAGCCATTTACCAGTTTTCAATGAAGAGCAGGAATCATATTCTACATAGCTCGCCTGAAGAAAGGCAAAGCACAACTTTAAACATCGGCAGCCAAAGCCGGGTCTGAGATTGACCTGCCCTTACTAAAGGAAAGGAAATTATCAGGTAAGTAGTAATTTCTCCTTCCTTAGTGTTCAGGCAGGTCATTCCCAACAAGTGGGATATATCAAAGCTAATCTCGAAAAGTGTGGGAGGCTGCCAGCGGTCCAGTCAATACCATCTGCACAAACGCGGCATCCTCCTCAGCCCTAACATCCAAGCAGTAATTCTTGGAGAAGATGTGTGAAGATGACCATATTGCCGCTCGGCAAATTTCAGCAGGCAACGACAAATGATGTTCCGCTCACGATACTGCATGAACCCTCGTGGAATGCGGTCTAATCTTTTTCGGTAAGACAACTTGAGCAGCCATATAGGCGGCCATATTGACCTCCTTATGCAATTGATGCCCTCATCGCTGATGTTCCCTGCTTACTTCCACCATGGAGCACAAACAGGCAATCAGACTTCTGAACAGCCTTAGATATCTCCAAGTACTGCAGTAAATGATGCATGACCCCCAAGGAATGCAAAAGGCGATACTCAGCTTCATCTCTGTCCCTGTCCAAGGCAAGAAGAGAAATGGACGGATTCAAATGAAACTCTGAAACCACTTTGGGCAAAAATGAAGGCACAGTCCAAAGTTGAACAGCACCCAGTCATATGGAAAAAAGGCTCATGCCAGGAAAAAGCCTGCAGCTCAGAGACCCAACATGCCAAATAAATTGCTACCAGAAAAACTGTCTTCAAGGTAAGCAACTGCAAGGAAAAAGTACCAAGCGGTTGAAAAGTCGGACCTGCCAAAAACTCGAGGACCAAGTTAAGGTCCCACAGAGGTACTGGAAGGCACAATGGGGAGTGAAAATGCTTAACTCCCTGCAAGAAACGCGACACATCCAGATGGGAAGACAAAGGCCCTCCACTGACTCTTCCCCATAACAAGCTAGGACTGCAACTTGAACCTTCAAGGTGTTGAGGGCCAAACCCTTAAGAAAACATCTTGTAAAAATTCCAGAATGAAGGGAATATCCACCTTGAGTGGTTAAGCACCTCATTCAGAACACCAGGCCTTAAAGACCTTCCAAACTCTAACATAGGCTAGAGAAGTAGAACATTTCAGAGCCTGAAGAAGAGTGGACATTACTGCAGGTGAAAAACTCCACTTAAACAACTGAGCCCTTTCAATGTCCAAACTGTAAGACAGAATAGACCCAGATCCTAGTGCAGAATGGGCCCCTGATGTAATAGATCTGTCAGAGATAGTAGCCTGAAGGGACTTCCCATCAGAAGCCTCTGGAGATTGGCGTACCATGACCTTCAAGCCCAATCTGGAGCCACAAAAAGGATGGTGTTGTTTTAACTTGCAATCTCCTGAACCGGCCTGCCTATCAGAGGTCAGGGCAGAAACGCATACAGAAGGATGCCATGTGGCCACTCCTGAACAAGAGCATTGATGCCCATCGCATTTGGATCCCGCCTACAACTGAAGAAGTATGGAACCTTTGTGTTGTTTAAGTTTGCCAACAGGTCTAGATCTGGTAGGCCCCAGCAGTTCACCAGGAGCTAAAAAGCCTCGTCCACCACCTCCCCTTCCCCTGGGTCCGAGTTTCTCCTGCTGAGGAAATCGGCTCTGATACTGTCCTTTCTGGTAATGTGAGAGGTAGATATGCTTAGGAGATTCTACTCCACCTACATCATGAGTTCATCTATTTCCTCCGAAACCTGTTGACTCTTGGTTCCATCCTATTGATTGATGTAAGCTACCATTGTTGCATTCTCTGACATTCGGCCCCCCCCACCCCCACCCCCGAGCCTCTAGTCACTTGGCGAACCGCAGGCATGATAACCAAACCGCTCATGCCTCCAGCCTGTTGATGTTCCACTGCCGCTCTGCTGCATTCCAGTGCCCTTTTCCCACTAACTCCTGATAATGAGCCCCCTCACCCCTGGAGGCTCACATCTGTCGTGAGCACCAACCAATCCAGCATCTTCAAGGAAACTCCTTTCCTGAGATGATCCGCCTGTAACTACCAGTCCAACTGGGACCTCACCTCTAATGGCAGGAGAAGCCTCACCAAATAAGTCTGCGACTGCGGACTTCATCAGGAGAGCAATGCATGCTGAAGAGGGCGCATATGAGCCCTTGCCCAGAGAACCACTTCCAATGCGGCAGCCATCAACCCCGGGACCTGCAGATAAGACAACATGGTCAGATGAACAGAGTTCTGCAGGGATCAAACTCGCATCATCTGGATTTGAGACTCTGGCAGAAATACTCTGCCCTGCCTTATTTCAAACCGAACCCAGAGATATTCCTGGGTCTGAGATTGCTGCAAACTGCTCTTGGTCAGATTCTTCACCCAGCCTAGCTCCTGTAGTAAGGAAACTACCCTGCAGGAAGCATGAAGACTCTTTTGCACATCCTTGGCTCAAATCAACCAGTCATCCAATAGTGGTGAACTAGAATGCCCTCCTTGTAGAGGGCCGCCGCTACCACCACCATGACCTTGGAAAAAGTCCTGGGCACCGTGGCTAGCCCAAAAGGCAAGGCCTGAAACTGGTAATGACGATCCAGAATAGCAGACGAGAGGAACTGCTGATGTTCCTGAAGGATGGGAATATGTAGATACAGCTCCGTCAGATCTAGAGACATGAGGTACTCCACTGCTCGTACTACCATTATGACAGAGCGCATCGTTTCCATCCTGAAATGCGTGACCCATAAATGTTGGTTGATGCCCTTCCTTCTTGGGCATGACAAAATAAATGGAATAGCGGCCCATATTTTGTTGTGATTCGGGAATGGAAATCACCGCATTTGTAATGTCACTTCCACTTCCACCCTTCTTCTAAGGGGAATTGCAAGGACAGACCATAAAGGCATCCAGAGAAAAGCGACGAAATTTGAGAGCATACCAGTCCCAAACCACTTCGAGAACCCCTTGATCCAAAGTCATCTGGACTCACCTGTGATAAAACGGGATAGGTAACCACCTATCTTCTGCACCACCAGGTGAGCCTGCAAGCCTTCATTGGGAAGATCGAAGGGCTCTACCTCCAAAGCCCACATTCTTTCAAGGTTCTCGGAGGTGAAAGGTCTGAGACCTGCTGAAGGGCTGGGACCTCTGGGAAGAACCTCCCCTATAAGGCCAAAAATGCCGATGGGCTCAAGAGCGGCCACCCACCCAAAAAGACCGGGCCATGGGTTTCTTGTCCTCTGGCAAATGAAGGACCTGGGTCTCTCCCCATTTACTTGCCAGTTTTTCTAATTCACTGCCAAACAAAAGGGAGCCCTTGAAGGGCAGCTTGGTAAGATTGGCCTTTGAGATAGTTTCCACCAATCAGTTGTGCAGCCACAACTGCTGCCTGGCCGCAATAACAGAAGCAGCTCCTCTAGCGGCTGTGCGAACAGAGTCACAGCCTGCGTCAGCTAAGAAGGCAGCCCCCAGTTCTATCATAAGTCCAAGATTGGACACGGTACTAGCAGAATCTTGACAAAGACACAAGGTAGCCCGAGCTACCAAAGTGCAACAAGAAGCAATTTGTATGTTCATCGCACTGCCTCAAAGGCTTGCTTTAGGATAGCTTCAATCCTTCTATCTTGAGCCTCCTTCAATGCCACACCTCTCTCTATCAGGATGGTGGAACGTTTTGTGACCAAACACACCAAGGCATCCACCTTAGGGAAGCGCAACTGTGCAGGCACCATGGTTGTAAGCTTTCAGAACAGGAAAGCCTCATGTCTAGATTATGGGCACATAAAACCCATGCCCAAAATGGACGCAAACAAAAAATGTGCGTGCAAGTATACACATCTAGGCTGCATGTCCAACTGGGCACCTAGTACTGAAACCAAAAAAGACATCAAAGTAGGGTGCACAACTGGATACGTAGATGTGCATAGTAAGCCCACAGTGAAAAACTGAGCAAAATCACCTCACGGCTTACCAAGCACCAAAAGGAAAGAAGCCTGGGAGCGGGGCCTAGCCAAACAGCTGCTCAACCTGCCATGCCTGCACTACCTCCTCACCTCAAACTCTCCAGAGATGAGAGTGGGACAGCCAAATGCCAAGGTAACAGACCCTTTCTCCTGTCTTCCTCTTGCTGTTTTTCTATTTTTTTTAAGTAAAAACTTTTGCCTGCGCTCAGCCCTCCCTGGCTGAGAGCAGGAATGGGTCCCGGCTATTGGGGGGGGGGGGGGGGGGGGGGGGGGGGGCGGCGGGGGAGAGGGCTAAAGCCTAACACCACCAAGCCTCTCTTGGCCTGCAACCATGATTTAAATTTTAGGTCCATGCCAGTCAAGGCTACCATTCTACTGAGGGAGGGACCGCATGGTATCACCTCAGGAGACAAGAAGTGCCTGTCTTTCCACTATCTCCTTTCAATTCCTTCTTTTTTTTTTTTTTTACTCACAGGCAATCCTCTGAAGGGAAATTCATGTCCACCATCTGCTGGAGATGGAGAATACTGGCGGGCTGATGTTGGGGCGGTACTACAGGGCCGTGACATCAGCTTTTGCTCCGTTTCCATCTGCTGACAGAAGTGCATAACCCATTCGTTGGGATGGACCTGCCCGAACACTAAGGAAGACAGACTTTTCCTTCTAACCCTTCCACAATAATATTAAACAGAACAGGCCCTAGGACCAATTCCTGAGGCACTCCACTAAATCTACTCTTTCCTCAGAAGTAATTCCATTTACTACCATCCTTTGTCACCTACTACTCAAGCAGTTTTTAATCTAGTTCTCCACCATGGAACCTACCTCTATGTTGCTTAGTATATTTATGAACTTCTTATGTGGGATGTATAAAAAGACATTGCTGAAATTCAAGTAAACCACATCCAGCACATGGCCTTGATCTGATTCCTTGGTCACCCATTCAAAGAAAGCAATCAGATTCTTCTTATATTGATCAGTTTCTGGTAAAACAATGCTGGCTTGAATCCAGAAATCCAATGGATTATAGACAGTGAACTATCATTTCCCTTCAGTAAGTCTCCATTAATTTTCCCATCAACTTAAGGGATGATTTTAAAAACCCGGTGCGCATTAAAACTGGGAGATACGTGCGTGGCCGGGCTGCAAGCTGTGGGGATTTTCAAAGGCCTACGGCCACAAGCGTATCTTCAGGTACTCACCGAAGAATGGATTAGTGAAAAAGGGGAGGGCAGGGTCTGGGTGGAGCAGTGCCATTAGACACTGTCCTGATGAAGCACGCGCCAGCAGCCAACAGGTGTGCGCAACCTGTTACGGGTTTTAGGAGTCGGGGCAGATAGGGGAAAAGGGAGACAGGTTAGCTAGAGGGTTTAGGAAGTTCCCTCCCAGTCTGCTTCTTTATTGGAGCAAACTGGGAGAGAACTGGGAAAAGGCCTAGTCCATCGCCGTGCATATGACGTAAAATTGCCCGCCCCCCCTTTTTACGCGTGCCACGTGCATATTATAAAATCAGTGCGTCAATGTGTGGGTTTAAAAATCTACCCTTTAATGAGTCACTTCATCTTTAATCCTAACACTAGAATGGAGATGCAAATAATGGATCTGGAGAAGCATAGCTGCGCACTAGCACACTAGAAAGGTTCATTTCTTTGTTGAAGGGATGTGCTAACACTGGAAACCAGAAAAGCAACAAAACCAGTTAGAACCCAAAGGAAGTCACCTCTCCAACTACCCTTCATCTATATTATATTTCCAAATGTGTGGCAAGCCCCACTATCCTTAACTCGTTTATCTTGTGTAGTACATTTATCATACTAAATGGAATTCTGTACATGGAGACCAAAACATTTGTGTCATGATCCATGATACTAGAATCCAACCAACAAAATGTGATCTCTTTGGTTTAGCATTGACTGTAATAAAAATATTCAACCGATTCACTTTTAACTCCATTCACATACTTTCCTTGCTTTCCAACTCTAATGTAAATGTAATGTGATTGCTCCATTAGTCCACTTAGATATATAGACATAAAAGTAAAACAAGTAAGTTGTAGATAATACTTTTTTATTAAACTTAAAAAAATTGTGACTAGCCTTTGAGAGCTCTGCCCCTTCAGCAGATCAATGCAAAATAAGGCATGGATGATGATCTAATATGCAATTGGTGTAACTTGTCTGTTGATCTTTATTTTTAACTCTAAGAAATGTTTCTCTAAATATTTCCTCCTATACAGTATATGACAGAATACATCCACACAAACGCACACAAGGAACCATAGGATAGTAACTTTAGTTGATATGTTTACACCAAACAGTTCACATTTCTGGAAAACCAAGAGACGCATAAATGAAAATGCAACTTATGAATAGTGCATGCAAAATCTCTAGCAAAATCAATGTTGGTTTTATAAAGCAACTAAAGCCAGCAATCGCATTGATATGATGAACTGAAGTGCGGCACAGTGCTGACAACATTTTACATCTTTTATCATCTGCATAAATTCTACCACATTTGTTTTGTGAATGAAGGTAGAAAATAATTCAAACCTACAGTCCTTTTATTAGGCTTTAATAGCAGGTTACGTGCAGACTCCACTCTCTGGAAATTCTTTAACTTAACAGGTTTCCCCCTAGAACTTTGAAGCCTTCCTTGCTCTCTGAAGGTTAATTATTACTATTTAGAAAAAAGCTGACACAAAGACACCCACAGAGTGCCCCCAACGGAAGTCTCCGGCTGGCAGGGTCTGTCATTTGCCTAAATATTATCATCATTATGTCTACAGTTGTATCAAAGTAACTTACCCTAAAGGCCACTAGTGTTTAATAGAGTCTGCGGTAAAATAAAGACAGTCAGTGGGATTATGTACATCTGGTTTAAAGGATTTTATTTTGGTGTTTTTTGCTAATAGTAATGCATATTACAGTTGTGTCTAGACAACACTGCTGAATAGGTTTTGGTCACATACATGGTTAAGATCAATTTTCCTAATTGCACATGGACAACAGCTTGAGTCTTTCTCACATCCTTTCACTGGGTTAGAAATGCGCCATGCAGAAATTGACATCTTTATTAGATCTCTAACATCAAGTGGTTTAATTTTGCATTATGAGCAACACTATAAAAGAGAAACTGATTATCTTCTGAGACTCTCTCCCACATACACAAAATGCTCAATTAGTCTTACATACTACAAGAAAGTCTTCAATTTCAAGCAGCAATGAGGAAATATCCGTAGCTCAGATTTAAATATACTGACTAATACTTGTAAAGTATGAATACAGCACAGACAGCTGAAGACGAGATCTTCATCTGAACCGCATGCAGACATTACACTGATACATTTGAGGCCTGAATATTGCATGGAGAGCTCAAGAGCGGTTCTTTATCAGAATCCCATTCAGGGGTCACGATGATACATGCAAAGCATGAATATAGCACCACAAAAATGTTCACAGTCGGAATATAAAACCTCAGACTTGTAAACTCTAATGGCACAGCCATATTTAAACATTCTTGCTGTTGCAGAGATGTGATTAAATGCCTGGCATCAGAGGCATACAATTGATATTGTGTCAAAAGTAGTTATATCATTTGTGGTGCTGAAAGATTTAGACAGAATAGGCTCAATGTCGGGTATCCCAGATGATCTGCACCCCATATTGGAAGTTGAAAGTGGTTAAGAAACTTTGACCACACTTAGAAACTTTGGCTTTTAAGACAGTGATTCAGGCATTAGTCACTTATCTCAACTACTGCAATGCTCTGTTCATGGGTCTTCTTGACAGGCTCATGCATAGGTTACAAATAATCCAGAATACAGTTGCACAGTTAATCACAAGGATTCTCATAAAATACCAGTTTCTCTTTGGTTTACAATGAAGGTCCATGTGTAGTCTAAGATTCTCATTTTGATGTTTCCAGATTATGGGGCCAAACCTATTTGAAAAGGAAGCTGAAGTGATATATTCCTGGACAATAGTTAAGGTTCAGCCAAGCAGCTTTGTTACCAGTGCCTCGTTTAAAGAGGTGAAATGAGTTTTGCTATAATAGAGCTTTTTAAGTCATCGCACCTAAACTGGAATTTGTTACCATTGATAATCAGCTGCAATGAAACTATCTTGCCTTCCAGAAAAAGGTCAAGACTTGGCTTTCTTCTTGATAGTTGGCTAATTTCAAAGTTGGGTTTTTCAGGGGGGATCTGCTCTGATGTACATAAGGCAGCTGTTTTGTTTATTTTATGTTAAAAATTGTTGTGATTATGCTGTGAAGGTTTGTAACTGTACGTTTTTTTAGTGTATTTTATATTTATTTATAATTCTTATGAGAATATGCAAGTTCATCTGTCCATTGCCTCGGGTGGATCTTTTGAATCGAGGAAGTGATCAGAAGTTTTAAATAAATCTTATAAAGAGGTAGCACTTCCATTTATACCAGAATAAACTACAGCCGTCCAACAAAGGCAGAACAGTTGGAAAGAGATTTAGTCAAAGGCATACACCATACACAAGACTGAAGTGCCATTAATGGGAGATTTTAATTTACCAGATGTTGATAGGCACATTCCATCTACAGAAATGGTTAGAAACCGAGATTTTGGACTCCCTTCAAAGAGCTCTCTCATCAGGAAAATAGTAATGAAAGCCACAAGAGAGGGGACAACACTGGATCTGTTATTTACACACGAGAAGTGTGTTTCTAATGTCCAAATTCCAGTGATCAGTGCAAAACCAGAAATGATTCACACACAGATCCTGGACATTAAGCATACCATTTCTATTAGGATGGGGGGGAATTCCTTAAGGTGGAACTGGCTTGGTGATATAGAAAAATAGTGGACTAAACTAAAAGGAGTCGTTTTAACAGGCAAGACATTTTTATGTCAGAGAAATGAATAAAATGAGAGGAAAAAAGACCAGTACGAATTTCGAAAGAGGTGGCTGAAAAGGTAAGCAGTCAAAAGGTACAAAGGATATTTAAAAGAAAAAAAAGAGAGTTAAGAATACTTGGAAAAGCAAAGGGAGGCAGGGAAGTTAGTCAGGTCAAAGGCACAAATGGAGGGGAAAAAATAGCTAATGTAGTAAAACAAAGCATCAAGCCTTTTTCTTTTTCCTAGATATGTCAGTGAAATGAAAACTGCAGAGGTTTTGATTAAATTGGGATTTAAATACTCGCCTTGCCAAACCTGTGCTCCAAGTAAGTTACAAGGTACAACAGGTAGGGCCCTGCTCCAGACAGGGCTTATTCTCTTAACTGGCCTGAGGCAATGAAAGATAAAGTAACTTGCCCAAAGTCCCAAGGAGCATCAGTGCAAGAAGGATTTAAACCTTAGCTTCCTTGATTGTCAGCCTACTGCTCTAACCACTAGGCAACGCCTTCATTCTTATAAGACTGAGAGGCAAAAAGGAAGAATGTGAGGCGGATGACAAACAAAAAGCATTGATATTGAATACTTTCTTCAGTGTTCACCAAAATACGGTTTGGAGAAAGACCACCAAAGCAGGGACATTTCTGGTAAAGGGACAGAAATCATGCCATTCAAATATGAAAGGATTTACAGGAAATTATCAAACCTGACAATGGACAGGCCAAATATTAAGGGAGTTCCAAGACGTTCTGGAAGCCTTACTGTTCAATTGTTTTCAGTCCAGAGAGCTGCCAGAGGCCTGGAGACAAGCAGACATTGCCCCTCCTCCTAAAAGCAAGCCAGTTAGTCTGATATCAGTGGTAAGCAAATGAACAAAGTCACCACTAAAGGAAAGAAAAAGAAAGGATACTGGAGTATCTTGAATTCAGTAGGTTTCAGGATCAACGACAGCTGGTATGGTTTAACCAGACAGAGATCGTGTGAAACAAATGGGATCCATTTCTTGGACCAGATGACCAAAGAATCAGATTGGGGAGAATGTACCACCATAGATTTCATGGCAGGCAATAGATGTGATGGACTTCACTAACCTTTGGACATATTTTTTTAACATAGGAGGCTCATAAATCATTTGAAGAAGCTTAGGGGAGGACCCTAAAATGATCAAGTGATAGACAGTAGAGGATAGTGGAAACAGAATTCTCTAGAATCACTAATGTACCTCAGAGATCAGCCCTAGGGTCAGTTCTGTTCAGCACTGTCCTAAGTGATATTATAGAAGGATTACAAAGCAAAATGCGTCTGTTAGCGGATTAAGCAGAATTGCTTACCTGTATCAGGTGTTCGAGGAGGACAGCAGGATGTCAGTCCTCACAAGGGGAAGGGGGAGGGTCTCGTAAGGACTGACATCCTGCTGTCCACTGGAGAACCACTGTTACAGGTAACTAACTTCATTTTCTCTGAGGACAAGCAGAATGGCAGTCCTCAATGTGGGGACTCAATCTACAAAAGGAAAAAACTAAATGGTGCCAAAGGTTCTACACTCATTTGGGTGGCATAAGGACCACCTCATTATCTGTTTTTCCTTTTTTTTTTTTCTGGCAGTCTGCCCAATAACGGGCCCCAGAAGGGACTGGAATTGGGTTCTATGCCTCAAAGAAACTCTAGAAGACAGACAGCTTAAAATTCAGTTTTGCATCAGAAATTCCTGACAAAACAGGGTCTAATTGTGAATGTATAGAGAAAATCCCACTTCACTGCTTTAAATCAGACACAGTCATAACTCTAGCACAATGCGCTTCGACATGCCCTACTAGACCTAGGTCCTCCTAGGGAAAAGAAAGGGCGCAATTCACTATGCCCTATACCACGCGTCCATGCGGAGTCCCTCTCCAGTCTTGTAACATAGAATTATAATTAAAACAAAAAATAGGAGAAACCCAACTCTGCGGGGTGGCGGGCGGGTTTCATGAGGACTAGCATCCTGCTGTCTTCAGAGAACACCTGTTACAGGTAAGCAACTCTGCTTTCTCCAAGGACAAGCAGGATGGTGGTGCTCACACATGGGTGAATCCCTAGCTACAGGCTGCTCCCCAACACAAAAGGGGAACAACAGATACCAACCAGGTACCAACGGGCACAACAACTGTGCTGCTGGTAACAGATGGGGAAGAAAGCCTGAACCCAAACAGGACCTAGGTGGGGAGAGTTGGGTTCTACACCTCAAACAGGTTATGAAGGACCAACTGGCTGAACCTGTTGCATTGACCATCCCTATCCAGACAGTAGTGCGATGTGAATGTGTGGCGAGGGCTCCACATTGTAGATCTCCTCCACGCTTAATTTATCGCAAAAGGGACACTGAAGCTGCCATGGCTCTGACAGAATGAGCCTTGACATAATCCCCAAGATGCAGTCCTGCTTGGGCATAACAGAAGGAATTGCAATCTGCTAGCCAATTAGATAGTGTCTGTCTGGCAACGCCCACGCCCAACCTATTCCTATCAAAAGAAATAAAGAGTTGGGTGGACTGTCTATGGGCTTCTGTCCGCTCCAGGTAGAAGACTCAGGCTCGCTTACAGTCCAAACTGTGCAGTGCTCATTTGCCTTAGTGCAAATGGGGACTGGGAAAGAATGATGGCAGGACGATGGACTGGTTAAGATGGAAATCCGTCAACACCTTAGGCAGGAACATAGGATGCATATGCAAGACCACCCTGGCATGATAGAATTTAGTGTAAAGTAGTTAAGTCACTAAGGCCTGGAGCTCATTGACCCTACATGCTGAGGTGGCCGCTACTAAAATTATGAACTTCCAGGTCAGGTACTTCAAGGCACATGTGCGCAGCAGCTCAAAAGGAGCTTTCATCAGCTGAACTAACACAACGTGGAGGTCCCAAGACACAGCGGGAGGCCTTAGGGGAGGCTTCAATTGAAGCAGGCACCACTTGAATTGTACAACTACAGGCTGTAAAGAGATGTGCGTGCCATCTACACCTTGGTAGTATGCGCCAATTGCACTGAGATTTACTCCAATGGGGTTGGTTTTTAAGCAAGATTCTGATAGGTGGAAAAGGTAATCAAGCAGTTTTTATGTGGGGCAGGAGAACAGATATAGGGCCTTCTGCTCACACCAAACTGAAAAACTCCACTTTAGTCCATTGGTGCCACAGGACCGAAACCCAGCAGCGCCTGCTCCACCACTAGCTGAAATCAGCTTTCCAGCTTCTCCTCAAATGTTGCTGATGCCAACACCGACTGGGAGGAAGGAGGGGTGGCCAGATCTTCAGACCCGTGAGGTGGATTGGTGACTGGCATCAGGACTGGTGGAGACTGTCACGGACTCCCGGCACCCCTTGCCGTGGGGTTGCTTCAGGGCATTGCGGTATGAGCCGGTGTATCTCCAGGCCTGGCACGTTCATTATGGGGACTGGTGCTGATGCTTCTTCGGCTTCCCTCAATGCTTGACCCAATCCTTCCCCAGTGCTCAGGCTGATGACGAGGAACCAGATTGTCATCGGCCTGGAGGAGATCGACGGTAGTCTGTCTCCGGTACCCCCTATTCGACAATGGCACCGACATCAGTTGTTCAGTGACCATTGGCACAGCTCTTTGGTCCTTTGATGTCCCCGATGCCAATGGGTCGGACTTCTTCAACCCGAAGAGCTGCTCCATTCTTGTCGAGTCGAAGCCAACTTCCCTTTGGGGGTCATCAGGGTGCATAAGTGGCAATCCTCAACATCATGCGATGCTCCCAGGCAGAAGACACATATCTCATATGGATCAGTGATGGACATAGTCATCGGGCTCGGAGTCATCGCCAAAAACCAGACATGCCCATGTCGGATGAAACAAAAGGGGCACAATCCGAAAACTATGGCGGACACGGGGACAGTGAAAAGAAACTTATGAGAATCTCCAAAAACCCTGACTAGGAACAGTATGGGAAGACACAGAGGGACTCTGTGTCGGAACACCACAGAAAAACCACAAAAGTGAGAAAAGGAAAGTTTTCCATAAGGCCAAAAACAGCCAAAAGGGAGCTCTCTTACACCACGAGGTTTACAGCTCTACAGAAAAAAAGATTGAAGAGGGACACCACGTGGACGCATGGTATAGGGAATGTTAGGCATGCTCAGTGTACCTAGTCAAAGTTCTAGAAACTTTGACAAAAGTTTTCCCCATCAAATGATGTCACTCATGTGTGAATACCACCATCATGCTTGTCCTTGGAGAAAAAGAACTCTTGGCTATGGTCATTATAGGTTTTTTGGTGTCAAGAAGAAAACCTGAGTAGCTTTAAAGCCCTTTGCATGGAAGGCTGTGGATTACTTGTATCCGATAAGTAACAGATTGCCTTTACAGACGTATGCGTGATGTTAGGGACTAGAAATGTGAATAGAAAATTTACTAGGAAAAAACTCCAAAGAAGATGAGAAAGGCAGACCCCGCCTGCTGAGTGATAACTAGCAAAAATTTGACTTTCCAGGTCAGATATTAAGTTTAACAAGAATACAGAGGCTCTACAGAGCTTTTAACCACTGGGTAAGCACCTTGGTTAAGGGCTCAGTGGTTAGCTTCGACGGAAGTTTGCCCAATATAAAGCATACAGCTAAGGCTGTATGGAGATGGACTTACCATCTACATAGTGAGAAAGCCTCCAATTTCACTCAAGTGAAGAATGCTAGGGGTCTAAGAGACCCCAAACTGCATATCCAGAGGCCTGGAAAGCATAGCCCCTGGCAAAAGAGAGTTCATCTCAGAGAACTCAGAGTTATATAACTCCTTAGAGCTCTCCAGTAACAAGGAATCTAGGTCACAAATTATCAGAAAAGGAATCCTCTGGTGACCATTTCACTTCCTGCAGAGAAGGTGAATCAGTGCTCTGAGTCACAGTTCGGTTCTTCTGATAACATACAAACTGAGTGGTCCACAAGGAGTGGGTAGAATCTTGCTCATCTATCTAGGAGGCTCAGATGAACATCCTTCAATATGCCTAAGAGATGTCTCAGTGCATTAGCAGCTGTTTACCAATCTGTAACAATGCTCAGTGGTGCACAAAATCTGAATGACTTCCAAAAGTGCAGCAGGACCTTACATTGATGTGCCTGTGTGGGTGCCCCCGCCACCCAACATCAGCGGTGCAGCATCAGACACTAATGCACCAGGTGCCCTAGCACTTCTTGGCACAGCAGTCTACATTCACATCCATATTGTGGAACATATCATTGGCCCACAGCAGTAGCACTAAATGTCTTTTGTGGTGCCCAACATGGAGTTCCCAACATCCATGATATTCAGTGTCAATTTCATGGTATCAAGTACTGATTCAATTGGCATCAGTTCTACCGGTGCTGCTCCACTGGGTGCTGATTCCTTCAGTGTTCATGGCTTTCCCTTAGCACCAACGCCGACAGGAGGGGGATGTACAGGATGGAGGTGATGATGCTGGAGAAAGAGAAGGTGATTATGACATTAGGGGGTGGAAGAAGGAGAGAAGGGAAGAATGTAATGATGCCAGGTGGGTGGTGGTGATACCATGGGGTAGAGGAAGAGATAAAAGAAGGTGATGGTGCCAGGGGTGGGGAAAGGAAGGAGGGTGATTATGCCAAGGGGTAGAGGGAGTGGGTTGAGTGAGAGGGAAGGGAAGGGAAGGGATGTGGTGGAATGTCTCAACACACAAAAAGCGGGAACTACTGAGTGAGGGGGGGTGGGGGAGCCAGGATGCTCTTCATCATATTCTTCTATTGTGCCTGTTAGGTACAGCAGCTGATTTCCAGGTTTTGAATCCAGTTTGCATTACAAGATGTTTTTTGAGCATTCTGTCAATGACCAGAAAAAAAGCTAAACAAATTTTGAATTTCTGCTAGAGAGCACATACCAGACAATAGTTTGCTGCTACGTTTCTACTACCATGGCTATTCAAATATGCATATAACCTAACTTAAAACATGAGAATTCACTGAACCATAAAATAAGAAGGATAAAAGATTATAACAGAATCATGATGAATAAATCAAATGAAAGAATGTAGGATTCTCATAAAAACCTCTGACGAAGATGTGAAAACTATCATTATTTTAACTTTCTATCCCTTTACCTGTAATACTAGATCAATTTCTATTAAGGCATGTCTATGAATACCACCTCTGTATCCAATCAATGATTGTATGTTGAGTAATAACAATGAATGTCACTTTGTAAACTGTTGTGATCTGTACATGGAATGACGGCATATAAAATGTCTAAATAAATAAATGCCACTCAGTTTCTCTCTGCATAAAGAACACGCAGGAACATCCTTAAAATGCAAACACTAACTTTTCACTAGTTTTTCTTGGAATTTGAATGCTTCACCTATCCAAACCGGATCTGGATTTGAAATGCTACCAGAAGGAAAAAAAAACCAGATGGCAAGGAGAAAGGAAAACAAATATGCAAAACGAAAGTTTGTTGACTAAAACATTAACTGCCCTTTCAGCAATGTTCAAACGTGCAGAGTTCACCTTACATTTTGAGGTGTGCCCCTCTAGGAAGCTGCAATGACCCAGAGAGATGCTGGGAGCTTGGGTGAGGCAGGTGTTACTACAATAATGATTCAAGACTAATGCAAATAGAAAGTCAAGTGCCCAGAAGTGAGAGTTTCCCCATGACAGTTAAAGGAGATCTCTATGCACAAAGTTAGAGACCGTTTGGTAACCACCCAGGTGAAAGTACCGACCCTGACAAAACAATAAGCAGGGCCAGATTAAGGTTATGAGGGGGCTGAATGCTAATGAAAGGGAAAGGCGCAAGTATGAATTACATACTGCACAAATATTTTATGAAGTCAAACACTTACATATATTGTTACCCACACGGACCATGACAACTTGCTCTTCCCCAGCACTCTCTAAAATTCTATCCAGGCAGTACAGGATGTTCTCTACCTTTGCACCAGGCAAGCAAGTTACCAATCAGTCCTTGCAGACACCAGCCACCCAGCTATCTACCAGGGATGTGCATTTGTTTGAAACGAATAAGGATTCAGAACCAAAAGTATCTAATTGCCAGTTCAGTGAAACAAATCCCGAACAGATCTGAAACTCCAAAAATTTTCAAATGTTCATTTCAGCAAACAGTGTGTACTATTTGCCAAGAAATAAAAATAATGTGGCTCCTAACACCCTCTGCCATTCCCTTACCCTCCACCACCAATATTCCAGCACAGAGGCCTGGGCCTGCACCACTGGAGCCTCCCTGAGCCCCTCTGATTCCCCCACCTAATTCCTACAAATGAGTCACCGAACTTACACCTTCTGTGAGGGAAGAAAGGGGCAGCAGCAATCTCCATTCACTCCTGCCAACTGGCCTTGAGACTGGTGCCAAAGTGACATAAAAATGATGCTGGCTTCAAGGCCGGTCTGTGCCATTTTCTTTTTTTAAGCAAACCTATATAAACCTTAAAATGAACCAAAAAAGTGAAACCCCCAGAAAACAAAACATTTTAGTCTGCACATCTCTACTAGTTATGCAATAAATTGTGTGCACTGCATCATCAGGATTTCACATCTTTTCTTTGCTGCTGATTTTTTAGATTCATCATCCTCAGTGCTCTCCAGTTCTTTGAGGATGTTGAGGTACTCCAGAACAATTGTATTTACAGCTCTAAGATTGATAAATGTGTCTACTATGTTTCTCTGAGTGATTTGGGCAATCCTTTGATAATAGATCTATCATCCATCCAACTGGTTAATGCAGAGAAAAGAATACTGTGCAATTTTTTGCACAAATCAAAAAAAAAAAAAAAAAATTTGCTTCATCGTAACAATCCAGGGTAAGACTAACCAACAAGGCTGAATGAGAAAGCAGCATAATCAACCAAAGCACTTCACACTTATCTTTGCCTGCATCCCTAACAGGCCGATGCAATACTGTGCACTCAGGCAAGCGCACGTTAACCCACAGTTGGACGCGCAATAAGGGTAGATCAGCACAAACAAAACGTGCAGTCAAACCAGCATGTAGCTAATAGTGCTCATCACATGTAAATACCATGTTGATGAGGCTATTAGCTAGTACCCTCCCCTCTTGAAGAAAATAAATATACACTCGACGCGCACATTTAAACCCTCAAAAATCAATGCCAGCCCTGGAGCTGGCATTAGGTCTTGAGAAGCCCCAAACGTTTAACAGAAAAACTGAAAATACTGCTTTTCTGTGGTTCCCCCAATTTACAATTGTGGCAATATTAAGTCAGAGGAACCACATAAAGCAGCAACGTGAAAAAAAAAATGCCGGCAGTCAGATTAGGAAACCGGACACTTAATTTATGAGCATCCATTTTCCTAACCCGTGCACAGCCACTTCTCCTGAGCGTCCAATGCTGAAGCGGCGCTAGGGACGCACAATTTCCTCTAGTGCCTCCTTTTTAACCTAGTGGCTCATTAGCTTATTGCATCATGCCCCCAGGAGAGGTGGATGAGTACGTGTTAGGAAAGCGGGCACTTGAGCACCGTTTTCCCACACGCACACTGCATCGGCCTATTTATGTTTACCTTGTCACAGCTTTGGCAAAGACAAAGACTGATGACAATCCCTATTTCAGTGAGGAAACTGAGTGGGTACAAGGCATGTTTCTCTTGTGAGTCTCTGGTGATGTTTATGAAACTAATGAAATGCTTAACTGGTCCGCTGAATAGCACATAATACAAGATGATAGTCAATTGATCTACAATACATGACACATATGACAGCATGTCAACAGATACTGAAAAATATCACACAATTTGAACTTATCTACAATCGCTGATAGTGTCATCTTTACCCGAAGCACAATTCATTCAACACAAATGGTCCTAGACAGATGATATATGGCTTTTTCATGATTTACACATTCGCTGATGTGTTGAAATAAGAAACAGAGCTGCTTACCTATAACAGGTGTTCTCGGAGGACAGCAGGATGTTAGTCCTCACAATGGATGACATCATCCAGCTCAGAAAATTTTGACTGAGCTTGAGTGACCATGCTAACACATGCAATATATCATGTGGGGTCCCCTCAGTCTTATATCATAGAATTAAGAGAGTAATAAAAATGAGAAAACCCACTTAGTGGAAACCCAACTCCGTGGGGTGGCAGGTGGGTTTTGTGAGGCTTGACATCCTGCTGTCCTTGGAGAACAACTGTTACAGGTAAGCAACTCTGCTTTCTCCAAGGACAAGCAAGATGGCAGTCCTCACACATGGGTGAATCCCTAACCTCAGGTTGCTTCCCAACATAAAAGGGAACCAACAAAACTCCAAAATAAGTGCCAATCAGCACAACAACTGGTTTTGTTGGAAACAAGCGAGGGGGGGGGGGGCAGCCTGAAAATAAAGAATGGGCCCTGGGTGGGAACAGAGTTGGGTTCTACAGCTCGGTGGACTGTCTACGGTTTCTGTCCACTGTAGATAGAAGGCTAAGGCTCTTTTGCAGTCCAAACTGTGCCGGATTTGTTCACCTGGATGCAAAATGGGGCCTGGGAAAAAATGTTGGCAGAACGATGGACTGGTTAATATGGAAGTACAACACCACCTTAGACAGGAATGCATACATAGGACCACCCGGCCGTGAAAAAACGTAGTGTAACATGGATAAATCACTAAGGCCTAGAGCTCACTGACCTTGCATGCTGAAATGACTGCCACCAAAAATATTACCTTCCAGATAAGGTACATCAAGTCACAGGAGCACATTGGCTTAAAAGGCGCTTTCATCAGCTGAGCCAACACCAAACTGAGGTCCCAAGACACAAAGGGAATCCTTAGGGGAGGCTTCAACTGAAGTTGGCCACGCATGAAAACATATAGGCTTACAGAAATGGTCTTACCAACTACACCATAGTGATATGTGCCAATTGCACACAGAAGAACCCTAATGGAGTTGGTCTTCTGAAAGGTATAGAAGGTAGTCAAGCAGTTTTTGCTGCTCACACCATACGGAAAACCTTCAGTCCAAAGGATTTCTAGAGGAAGGCTTTCTGGAAAACACCAGAACCAGAGACACATCTTTCAAGAGATCAAATGGTTGCAGAATTAACCTCTCAACATCCAGGCTATGAGCAACAAGGCCTGGAGATTGGGATAGCCTCAACATGTGTCACACTGATGCCTGCTGGCTCTGTTAAACTCTAGCTACAATGGTCATCAGTTTGAAGGTCCATTGCCGGGATAGGATGTCTTATATGCTTATGTTCGGCAACCTCCTACAGGATGTTGCGCATGGTCATGTAGAGCTGGTAGGCTGCTATGCGGGCAATGAGCATAGCACCTTGGAACACCTTCCTCTCAAAAGCATCCATCGCTCTCTGATCTTTCCCTGTGGGTGCCGTAGAGTGGGCCTGAAAGCATGTGGCCTTTTTGAGAGCAGATTCGATTACCACCGATTGGTGGGGCAGTTAACACTTGTTGACTCAAAGAGCCTTTTGGATGAGATAAAACTGCATCCACCTTCCTGTTAATGGAAGGCACCATGATGGGGTGTTCCCACATCCTCATCAGTAACTCCACAAGAATCTTGTGCACTCAGACTGCCATGATATCCTTGGGAGGCTCCACACACTGAAGGATATCTAGCATTATATGCCTGGTATCTTCTTCAGTCTGCAACTGAAATGAGATGGCCTCTGCCATGACCCGGACAAATCCTGTGAAAGAGAGGTCTTCCAGTGGACATTTCCTTCGATCTTCTGGAAGAGGTGGTTCTGAGGGGAGACCATCCAAAGTGTCATCAGAAACATTGTTGGAATCTCTCCCTCAGGAATAATAGGTGCCCTAGTCTCCGCTGTCATTGACTCATGAAGGGGCCCCTAGGTGCTCGGCCTGCGAAGAAAGCACCAGTTTAACTGGCCGTTTTGGCCCAGGCCCTGGTGAATTCCCTGGCACTGAAAAAGCTTCCTCCTTTGAGGAACTGGGGTTGAGCATCAGATCAGCTGGTGGCGGCACCGGTGCCACGCAGGGCATCAATGCCACACCGGGAAAAGATACCAGGGACTGGGTTGGTAACACGCCGATAAGTGCATTCAGGGATTCCAGCAGCAGCTCAAGGAATGATGGTATAGGTGTTATCAGTGCTCTGACACCAATCCTACATATCACCTTCTCTATGGTCTACAGCACACGCATCTCCAGTTCCTCCTCAAAAATCGCTGATATCAGGACAGGCTGGGGCCCAGGAGGCATAACCAGATCCTCTTCGGAACCGAGATGAGGATCGGTGCAAGCATCGAGACTGGTTGTGACCATGGTGCACCCCGGCAGCAATAGCATATTGGCTCTCCTCACCACAGGTCACTTCAGGGGCATCTCAGCAGAAGCTGGTGCATCCTCATGCCCGGCACTGTGCATTGATGGGGACCGATGCTTCTTTGGCTTCCATCGATGCTTGAATTGGGCCTTCCCCGGTGCTGAGGGTGATAAACCCGACCTCCTTGACCTGGAAGAGTCAGATGATGGCCTGCCTTCATTGTCCCTGGCAGCCGACAACCTTGATGAAACCGGCAGTCCCGCTGACGTCAATGACTCAGTGTCTATTGCTGCGGCTCTGAGGTCCCTTGATGCTGATGGATCGGTCTTCTCTGGCCTGAAGAGGCACTCTTATCTTGTTGGGCCGGATCTTGTCCTTACGGTGTCATCTTGGTGTACTTGCTGCACCCCCAGAAGTCATATGATGCCCCAAGACAGTAGACACATTTATCATGGGACCCAATGATAGACATAATCCTCGCACACCTGGGGCACCACTTAAAACCCAATGTGGACATATCATTACGAAACAAGAGGGATGCGAGATCGAAATCAAAGGTGGTGGCCATCGATGGCTGATGGGCTCTGAATGCACCACTACCCCAGGGGATTGACAACAAAAATAAACATACTCAAAAACATTGAAAAAACTATTTAGAATGCTAACGGGAGAACCAGGTGGACCTTGCATCGATTGTGCGAGGAAACGAGAATCGCGAAAAAAAGCACTTCAATTGAAGTTAAAAAGTTAGAAACTGACTGCGAAACACAAGGCTCTGCAGAAAAGAAGAGACTGAGGGGACCCAGCATGGATGTGTAGTATATTGCATGCATGAACATGCTCACTGAGGCACAGTCAAAGTTCTAGAAACTTTGACATACATTTTCATTGCTGGGCTCCATCCGATGTCATCCATGGGTGAGGACTGGCATCCTGCTTGTCCTCAGAGAAAGCTCTAACCTACCAATTAGCTCTAGAATGCCAAAGTAACTGCCATTATGCTTTGATTTAACAGTTTTGTCTGAGTCATGGAATGGCAGACCACACTCAGCAAAAAGCTGAGAACATACTTTCAAAAAACATGAGTTTCCAAAAACTGATTTTCCTCTTAGGTATTAATTCTACCACTAACTTTCTTTCAAACATGGTAGCTGCTAACTGAACTGCACTCTGCTCACACATTGTAAGACTGAAAATATAGTCAGTATTTTTCTAATTACTGAAGTGTCAACATTCCCACCTTTTCCATATCATAAAACAGGCAACAATAAAAACAGTATGCTTTGTTTTTAGTAGACAAAATAGATTAGCCATTTTCAATTGCCAATCTGTCAGGCTTTACATACTCGAACACTGATTTAGTCAGGCAATAACTCTGATTGGTGTACCCTCCTCTTCTTACTTTATATATGTTTTTCATAAATATGGAAGTTTCTCTATAAGCCCTCAAAATGATAAACCAATAACTTGCCTACCTACAATTTACAAGTCATTCATTGAAATAGGCACAGATAGAATATATGATCACATCGACTCTTCACATCTTGGCGACAGAACAGAAGGGTAACAAAAGTGGAGCATGTGCAACCAAAGACCATTTGATGCCAAATTTATTTATTTAAAAATATTCATAAACCACCTACTTGACCAAACTTAGGCCTCCCAAAATAGTGTATAATAAAGCCATTATGACTAGTATGGATTGATTATAAGAAAGCTTTAGAAAACCTTGAAATGTACAAAGTGAACCTGATTGAGTGGCATGAAAATGTGGCACACCATCTGATTTATGAAGATGGATAATGCATCATTCCTATTATCAAGATCTGGTGAGGAATATTTCAGGAAGATTCCCTTTCACTGCTCTTAGTTTATCTGGCACTAAATCCACTGAGTCCTTTTATTAACTCCTTGGATTATGGAATTAGCCTTTATTCTAGAGCTACTAATGCCCAACAATTAACATCTCACCTACTATTGGTAGATTACACTACAGCTCTAGTGATGGTCATTTTGCACAACTCCTCAGATGATATTTGAATCAAATAAATGTGCAAAAGCAAACTACCTTCAAAGAAAATAAGCAAATCTGAAACATTCTCTGACTGAAAATTGCAATTATAAAAACTTCAGCAGAAAAGTGTATATAAACTATCTAAGAGCAGAGAAAGGTGAAACAATTTGCAGAAATCACTGAGAGAAGAGCTCAAAGAGAACTGCAGGAGAATGAAGTTGATATTGAAAAGTGCTTTAATAGCAATCCCTGCACTATCATACAGAATCATAGATCTTGAAAAACTGGATGTAAGAACAAGAAAACTCCTCCATGCCCATCAGGTAAAGCAAGTTTGCTTATCATAAACGATGTTTTTCATAGATAGCAGGATGAATTAACCATTACATATGGATGACATAATTCAGCAGCACCGAATGGACTCTCCTTACCAAGATAGTAGAACTTTGGGCTCTATTGAGCATATGCGGGAGTTCCCATGTGGGCATTGCCTCCGTGAGATGCTCAGACATTTTTGGTCTGAATACTTGCATGGATGAGTATTCTGTCTCTCCTCAGAATATTTCATAAAATCTATAAGTGTAACCTTTGTGATATTGCACAAGTAAGCCGCTTTTTTCTCGTATATTACTTGCTATTATATTTACCTTCAAAATATGCCACATACCAAAAGGAAGGTAAAAGTAAAGCCTTCCATAGGGACTGTGTTAGTTCAAACGGGACAAAGAACAGTGTCAGAGTGGCTAGTTACTCCTATACAATCCCCAGTAGAATTGACTGCTGTGGGGGACAGTTCAGAGCGGAACTCATCCCACCTGGTCTTAGAAACATCTTTACGTCCTGGGGCACCGGCAACATCTCCCCTTCCGGGTAATGAAGGGATAATTCCCTTATAAAATCCAGGAAAAATACAAGAACCCCTTAGTGGCACTGAGACATTTGAGGAAGAACAAAAATTAATGGAAGTTCTCCAATTAAACAAAGGGAAAATAATTTCAGATGATAAAAGTCAAGACTCTAATGATACATCTGTCTTGGGAGCAATAGGAGATACTCCTCTGATGCCTGATAATGAAAGTACTCCGAAGCCTGATAAATCTAGAACACCTAAATAGCAAGATTCAGTGCTAGTTTCAAAACCTACCACTGTTAAAAGTGGCTATTCGAAAACCAGCAAACGTAACACTAGAATCCTTGTGGAAGTACATAGCAAAATTGGACTCCGCAATAACAAGTTTAACTGAGGCTGTTCTGGTAACTAATAACTCCATAAAGGAAAATTCTGGAAAGTTAGAATATCAACAAAAAGAAATGTGAGGGATGGAAAATCGTATAACACAAGTAGAAAAAATTCAGAGCCAGCAGTTAAAAACAGAAATAGAGTATCAGAAAAGATTTGAAAATCTAGAAAATTCAATAAGAGCTTTAAATTTAAGAGTTACTAATTTTCCTGTAATAAGCCAGATAAGTCCTTTGGAGTTATTTAAAATCTATATAACTCAAATTTTAAAAATTTGAGAACAGTGCCATCCGGTAATTGTCAGAGCCTTTTATTTTGGCCCAAGGAAAAAAAGTTTTAAAGCAGATGGTAGTGCTACTAGAGGAAAAATAAAAAGAAAAGTCAGAAAACAAGATATTAGAATCTTCGATAAATATCTCAGATATATTACAGAAATCACAAGAAGAACGCCAAGTTAGAGACAGAAGGACTTTATTGATCCAATTTGCTTTCATCTCAGACAAGGATAATGTAATGAAATTCTTTTTTCGAAATAGATTAAAAGAATTTTATGGGTAGAGAATCTGGATATTTCCGGATGTGATACAGAGTTCTCAACTCCAGAGAAAAAAATTTCTAGCCCTGAGGAAAGAAGTAATAGATAAAGGAGGTTCCTTCTTACTTAAATACCCCCTGCAGGTGTGCCATAGATTATAAAGGAAAAAAATATCTTTTTACTGATCCTGACCATCTTAAGGGTCTCCTTGTAGAGTAAAACTCTGGATAGATAGTAAAGTAGGAGTAAATTGTTCAGTTTTTTTCTTATAAATGATTTCTGATATTAAATATAAATCGCTCTATATTGTGGTTATCACTTAGATTTATCTTCTATTTTGGTAAAAGACACATATGAGATAATATTATTATTCAATTACTATAAAAAAAAGGTAACTGTATGTATTTATTACCTTTATATATGTTTTCATAATATTACATATGACAAGATTGTTATTCCCTGTAATGCATATTCAAAATTCATAAAATAAAAAATTATATAAAAAAAGAATATTTCATAAAATCTAATTTTATCTTGGCAACAAATTTGATAAGCAGTTTAGGAACATTTTTACAGTGCTAACTTAAAAAAAAAAAGTAGTAAGAGGGAAGGACCACACCTATAGCTGATTTCACTCTTTAAGAGGCTTTGCCTTCTCAAAATGTTGCAGAAGAAAGAGTCAAAGATGAGAGGATTTAAGCGGTATATATGAGGAAAGTTAATGTCCATTACCAATGACCATGAACTGTGCTATATCTGCTTAGGCCCAGAGCAGGACCAACAAAATTGTATTTCCCGTAGACAGATGTCCCTACATTCACAACAATCCAGGGCGTTTTGCATTGAGGAGCTGCATAAATTGCTAAGGATTTGCAGCAGATCCTCCTCCCATAGTGCAGCATCGTCTGCCTCATTGGGAAAAGCAGCAAAGGCCATAACCACATGGTTAAGTTCAGGCAGCCACCCTGCATCAAAGAAAAAGTACATCCAGCAATTGGTGTGGGCATGAAAAAAGCACTAGCACTCAAAGTGTGGTGCATCAGCAAGACTGACGCAACCATCACTGGCTCCATCAGCATACATGGCACAATCTGTATCAAGATACTTGACGAAGGATCCATTGACACTTCACAAATGATGCATCGACAGTCTCGAAGCATGTTGTATTGAAGTGTTCAGAGCATGATGCATTTGACATCATCTGGTAGCTTAATGCCTTATCGGCGCACTTGATGCACAGTGGACCAAAGATGAAGCACTGCATTTCAATACATTCTGAAGCATTGGCTTTTTGACTACTAAACGTGCCTGGATTCATGCACGCAGGTCACAAAATGGGATTGCACAGCATAGCAACGATGCAATTGGCTCTTCCATCAACACAGTATTGACGCATTACTTCAGTTTCCTCAACGTGATCAGAATACCATCCATTGAAACAAGACAAGTCAGTCTTCAAAGTTTTCTACTCCGTCAAATCTCCTGATTCTGGCAGTTGCTCTACCAACACAGCTGTATACAGCCCATACTAGATCAGCTGGGGAAGGGATAAGGTTATCCCTTCCTCCTCCAATCACTAGAACGTTTTCCCTGCCTTGATTGATAGTGGAAGGGTTCCATAGTTCGAGCCAGCTTTATGAGAGGTCTTCTGGAAGCAAGGTATACCTTCCGACCCAGTACTGGGTCAAAAGGTATATGCCTGAAGAATCCTCGTCAGACCCCAAAGGCATAGGATCACTCACCCAGAAGTATAACGAAGATAAGGATGAATTAGGAGGATTCTCTGATGGAAGCTGAGCTGGTGCCAAGCAGTCCATTACCTCCAACCTACTAGACTCTGCAACAATGGAGCAAAATTAAGAAGCAGCCTGAATAACTTGCTCTGAGGATGTGTTCAGCTCAATGGACAAGACTGGGACTCTGCAGGGTGGAACTGCTGTTGCTAGGTTCTGAAGAACAGGCTGAAGCGAGAGTGGCTGCTTGGAAAGGGCAGTAAAGAAATTTTTCACCAAAATCATGATTTGTTCCAGAGATTGATAAGGCCTCTGACCCACTGTAGGTGGTGGTACATTATCTTCTGATACCAAGATTGGTTCCTGCATCTGGCTTGTTAGCAGTAAATTTGAGAAACTGAGATCATATTCAACATGTCTTGGCATGTTCATTCCTGTCACTGTATGCATAAAATTAACTCATTTCGAGACACAGTGCTCAAGAGAGAGACTCATTTCGGGAAAAAATTTCAATCATTCTTTTTCAGACTGGCATGATACAGCATATTTCATATGTTTTTGAAAGTCAATAGTTCAGTCGTCTCCAATGCAAAGAGAACGGTTTAATCTTCCTGCCACAGGGTATTTTCTGAATAGTCATATCTGGATAGGAAGAAAGATGATTAGGAGTCATTGAGTAGGCCCATCTTCTAACTGCCATACAGTTACTTTGACATGATAAAACAGAAAATAATAGATAAAACATGCTTTCTGTGGTCTATTCTGCAGCACAATAAAAAAAAAACAATATTTCTTGGGCCAGTCTGGTGGCTTGGGGTCAAGTGGTGTGCAGTTTCATGCAGAAGGTCCTTGGTTTAATTCCTAGATCAGTCGTTATGCTAGTGGCTGATAAAAATGCAACTAAAAATAGTAATAGCTTCTCGTACTCACCTACAACTGCCTTCATACTGCAGATCCTCCTTACCTCCCCCAAAGGCTTTTCTTTAGCTGGTACCTAGTACTAGCAACTTTCTTCCTCAGCAGAGAGGGATGGAGTCCAGAAAAAGGTTCTTTTTTTTTTTTTTTTTTTTTTTTTAATAGTGCTGCAGCCCTGCACGGCCGATAATAGATAGAAAACAGCAGTACCCATCTCAGTCTCTCAAGGTCACTCAGCCCAGAAGAGCAGATTAGGCACGCAGTTTTCTCCTCTTCCTCCTCTCATTGCTGCTGCAATGTCAGCCTATTAAGAAACAAAACTAACAAATTTTAGGCCAGCCAAGCACTGGATCACTGCCTGAGGTCTCCCAGCTATCCCCCTCAGCAATGCGGTGGCAGGAAATGTGGCCTCCGTGGATTTAAGAAAGCTGCTGTGTGGCCTTTAGGAGTTGGAGGAGTAACTAAGGGAGCCTCAGAGGAGAGACGGAGGAAAAGACTGTTACTGAGGTGCGGACTGGTGAAAGTGTGCTGGGGTTAGGGAAGGGAAGTAGAGTGCTGAGGTAAGAGAGGAGATAAGATAAGATTATTGGGTTTAGGCTGGGAATGGGGGTGGGGAAGGTGTGCTGGGGTCAGGGAAAAGAAATGAGAGGAATAGTGCTAGGGCAATGGAGGGAAGGGGTGAATTTGCTGGGTTCAGGGAGGGGAAGGAAAGAGAGGGGGGAGTGTGCTAGGATCAGGGAGATGAGATGAAGAGAAGTTGAGAATGCCAGAGAAAGGCTGAGGAGAGATGTGTGTTATGAACAGATATCCTAAGTTGGTGTGTCATGCTCACTTTATGACCACATTCAAACCCAGTTTAAAAATTCACCTTTTTGAAACTGCTTTTAAATCCTCTACAGTAAATACATTTCTCAGCCTCTTTTTTTTTATGTTTCTCTTGACTAAACTGTAACCTCCATCGAGGAGAGACTGTTCCACGTGTGTCTCTGTACAGTGCATATTAGAGATGTGTATCGTGTGATCGATAGTCTTAACGATCGATTTTGGCTGGGGGGGGGGGGGGAGGGAATCGAATCGTCGCGGTTTTGTTTTTGTAAATATCGTGTAAATCGTAAATCGGGGAGGGCGGGAAAACCGGCACACTAAAACATCCCTAAAACCCACCCCGACCCTTTAAAATAAATCCCCCACCCTCCCGAACTCCCCCCAAATGTCTTACATTACTTGGGGTCCAGTGGGGGGTCCCGTTGTGATCTTCCACTCTCGGGCTACGGTGCGTTGACAGAAAATGGCGCCGGCACTACCTTTGCCCTGTCATATGACAGGGCAAAGGTAGCGCCGGCGCCATTTTGGTTCCTATCCCCCAACGTCACGAGCGTAGGAGATCGCTCCTGGACCCCCACTGACTTTTGGCCAGCTTGGGGGGGCCTCCTGACCCCCACAAGACTTGCCAAAAGTCCGACGGGGGTCCGGGAACGACCTCCTGCACTAGAATCGTGTTGCCGTACAGCCGGCGCCATATTGCAAAATGGCGCCGGCCATATTGCAAAATGGCGCCGGCCGTACGGCAACACGATTCGAGTGCAGGAGGTCGTTCCCGGACCCCCGCTGGAATTTTGGCAAGTCTTGTGGGGGTCAGGAGGCCCCCCCCAAGCTGGCCAATAGTCCCTGGGGGTCCAGCGGGGGTCCGGGAACGATCTCCTACGCTCGTGACGTCGGGGGATAGGAACCAAAATGGCGCCGGTGCTACCTTTGCCCTGTCATATGACAGGGCAAAGGTAGTGCCGGCGCCATTTTCTATCAACGCACCCGTAGCCCGAGAGTGGAAGATCACAACGGGACCCCCCCCCCCCACTGGACCCCAGGTAATTTAAGAATTTTGGGGGGGTTCGGGAGGGTGGGGGATTTATTTTAAAGGGTCGGGGTGGGTTTTAGGGATGTTTTAGTGTGCCGGTTTTCCCGCCCTCCCCCTTCCCCCGATTTACGATTTTTGACGATAAATCGGGGGAATTCCTATTAAATATCGCCTCTAACGATTTTTGACGATTTAAAATATATCGGACAATATTTTAAATCGTCAAAAAACGATTCACATCCCTACTGCATATGCCTAGTAGCACTTAGAAAATGATAAATAGTAATAATAGCAGAGATGATGAAGTTCATTTCTTGCCCACTCCCCTGTCTAGTGCCCAACCATGTTAACCTTGGGCCTCTTCTCCTTTATCGCCCTTTTATGATTTCCATTCAGAACATAAGAACATAAGAAATTGCCATGCTGGGTCAGGCCAAGGGTCCATCAAGCCCAGCATCCTGTTTCCAACAGAGGCCAAACCAGGCCACAAGAACCTGGCAATTACCCAAACACCTAGAAGATCCCATGCTACTGATGCAATTAATAGCAGTGGCTATTCCCTAAGTAAACTTGATTAAACTTGATTAATAGCAGTTAATGGACTTTTCTTCCAAGAACTTATCCAAACCTTTTTTGAACCCAGCTACACTAACTGCACTAACCACATCCTCTGGCAACAAATTCCAGAGCTTTATTGTGCGTTGAGTGAAAAAGAATTTTCTCCGATTAGTCTTAAATGTGCTACTTGCTAACTTCATGGAATGCCCCCTAGTCCTTCTATTATTCGAAAGTGTAAATAACAGAGTCACATCTACTCGTTCAAGACCTCTCATGATCTTAAAGACCTCTATTATATCCCCCCTCAGCCGTCTCTTCTCCAAGCTGAAAAGCCCTAACCTCTTCAGCCTTTCCTCATAGGGGAGCTGTTCCATCCCCTTTATCATTTTGGTTGCCCTTCTCTGTACCTTCTCCATTGCAACTATATCTTTTTTGAGATACGGCGACCAGAATTGTACACAGTATTCAAGGTGTGGTCTCACCATGGAGCGATATAGAGGTATTATGACATTTTCCGTTTTATTAACCATTCCCTTCCTAATAATTCCTAACATTCTATTTGCTTTTTTGACTGCTGCAGCACACTGAGCCGACGATTTCAATGTATTATCTACCATGACGCCTAGATCTCTTTCTTGGGTGGTAGCTCCTAATATGGAACCTAACATCGTGTAACTACAGCAAGGTTTATTTTTCCCTATGTGCAACACCTTGCACTTGTCCACATTAAATTTCATCTGCCATTTGGATGCCCAATCTTCCAGTCTTGCAAGGTCCTCCTGTAATGTATCACAGTCTCCTTGTGATTTAACTACTCTGAATAATTTTGTATCATCCGCAAATTTGATAACGTCACTCGTCGTATTCCTTTCCAGATCATTGATATATATATTGAAAAGCACCGGTCCAAGTACAGATCCCTGAGGCACTCCACTGTTTACCCTTTTCCACTGAGAAAATTGACCATTTAGTCCTACTCTCTGTTTCCTGTCTTTTAACCAGTTTGTAATCCACGAAAGGACATCGCCTCCTATCCCATAACTTTTTAGTTTTCATAGAAGCCTCTCATGAGGGACTTTGTCAAACGCCTTCTGAAAATCCAAATACACTACATCTACCGGTTCACCTTTATCCACATGTTTATTAACCCCTTCAAAAAAATGAAGCAGGTTTGTTAGGCAAGACTTCCCTTGGGTAAATCCATGTTGACTGTGTTCCATTAAATCATGTCTTTCTATATCTCTACAATTTTGATCTTGATGATAGTTTCCACTATTTTTCCCAGCACTGAAGTTAGGCTCACTGGTCTATAGTTACCCGGATCACCCCTGGAGCCTTTTTTAAATATTGGGGTTACATTGGCCACCCTCCAGTCTTCAGGTACAATGGATGATTTTAATGATAGGTTACAAATTTTAACTAATAGGTCAGAAATTTCATTTTTGAGTTCCTTTAGTACCCTAGGATGCATACCATCTGGTCCAGGTGACTTGCTACTCTTTAGTTTGTCAATCTGGCCTACTACATCTTCCAGGTTGATAGTGATTTCATTCAGTTCGTCTGACTCACCACCCCTGAAAACCAACTCCGGAACTGGTATCTCCCCAACATCCTCATTAGTAAACACGGAAGCAAAGAATTCATTTAGTCTTTCTGCAATGGCAGTATCTTCCCTAAGAGCCCCTTTAACCCCTCGGTCATCTAATGGTCCAACAGACTCCCTCACAGGTTTCTTGCTTTGGATATAATTAAAAAAGCTTTTATTATGAGTTTTTGCCTCTATGGCCAACTTCATTTCAAATTCTCTCTTCGCTTGTTTTATCAATGTTTTACACTTAACTTGACAATGCGCTCCTGAAGTTCTTCTATAAGATTTGGAATATTATTTGGTCCCTCCCGATGCAGCCACCGCGAAACACGGGACCGTGTCGGGGGACTTTAAATGCCTTACTGCTACTTTGAATGGAGTTGCCGCATTGAATGAATTGTGAATCTTTACAATAAAAACATCTTATATTACTGAATAGAACTTTATCCTTTTGCCTGCACCAGTGACTGGGTAATTGAAATCTCCCATTATTATTGCACTGCCAAATTGGTTTGCTTCTCTGATTTCTCTTAGCATTTCATCATCTGTCTGACCATTTTGTCCAGGCCAATGAAAGCACGCCCGTCTATGTGCTTTCACTGCCTGGAGCGCCCGTCAATCTGGGCGCTCCAGCCAATGAAAGCACATAGACGGGCGTGACGCACGCTGTGACGTCACGCGAGCCCGTCTATGTGCTTTCATTGGCTGGAGCGCCCAAATTGATGGGCGCTCAGGCCAATGAAAGTACGCTTCGCTTCGCTCCACTCGCGTCGTGACTTTTGATTTGAATATCTCCGAGCAAAGCAGGAACTGTCTGATCACCTTAGCTTGAGCGTGCCTAGGTTTCTCGGGGTATGTAAAACTAAGACTGGGACCAGTGGAATAATTAAAAACTAGCAGCCTTAGCCAAACAGGACGCTCTCCCATTCTGTGCCTATGGAAAATGTCCTCAATGAATTGGCGTGGGGGGGATCGCTGCGAGCCGTTTTCGCCACCGGCTGCCCCCTCCGGAGGGCGGCAGAGAAGGGAAGGGGCTGAAAAGCAAGAAAAGGTAAGTTGGCACATGTCGAGCCGCTTCGGGAGGAGGGGATTTTCGGTTTTTAGGTTTTCTTCCACTTCCTGGTGCCTGTCATTTCAAATGTCATTTGAAATGACAGGTACCAGCGCACCCAGGATACTGTATAGGCGCTGTATTAAGCGCCTATACAGTAAAATGGGTTGCGCGGGCCTAACGCTTCGCCTAACACTTCGCAGACGCGACTTGCATTTGCATGCCATTTAAATAGAGTATCGAGCGGTATGTGATCAGAACTGTGCGTGAGGCAAACGAGGGTGCGCCCTGCACTGCCGCACTCTTTCTAACGCGTCCTTACTGTATCAACCCGTAAGTTTGTACCTGAGGTAATGGAGGGTAAAGTGACTTGCCCAAGGTCACAAGGAGCAACAGCAGGACTCGAACACACTGGTCTCCTGGTTCATAGCCCACTGCTCTAACCACTAGGCTGCTCCTCCCAGCTGTGCTAGCTACCCTAATCACATCCTCCAGCAATGAATTCTAGAGTTGCATTGTGCATTGAGTGAAAAAGAATTTTCTGTTTGTTTTAAATGTGCTACTTATTAACTTTATGGAGGGTCCCCCAGTTTTTATATTTTTTGAAAGAGTAAATAACCAATTCACAATTACCCATTCTATTCCACTCATTATTTTATAGAACTTTCTCAGTCTCTTCTGCAAGCTGAATAGCCCTAACCTCTTTAGCCCTTCCTCATAGGGGAGCCGTTCCATCCATTTATTATTTTGGTCAGCTTTCTTTGTACTTCTTCCAGTTCAACTATATCTTTTTTGAGATGTGGCGACCAGAACTGTACACAGTACTCCAGGTGCAGCCCACCATGGAGCGATACAGAGATATTATGACATTCCCCATTCCGTTCCTAATAATTCTTAACATTCTATTTGCTTTCTTGACTGCTGCAGCCAGGAGTGGATAAGAAGGAAAATAGCAGACCAGGGGATTTTTTTCAAAACCAGCCCATGTCTGTCTGATGCCCTTGGGCATTCTCCTTGCAGCATGTATTTCAACAGTTTCCAAAAACATGTCAAACTGACTCTTCAGAGGTACATCATGTGAACTGGAACCTGGAAAAACGGAGCTAAAAAATCTGCAGCATAAATTTCATATTTTCCCTAAATAATTAAATAGTAGAATACACCATAGACCCATGGTGATCAAGAAGGGCTGCAGTCACTTTCCATCCTTGCAATCAGTTGCCCTCCGCACCCAAGTTTGGTTACATCTCTCATACCAGGAATCTACGATCTCTCTCTCTTTCTAGACATAGATAAGTATTCCAGGTCTGGTATTAAAGTATCTTGACAACCAATCTGCTTTTCAACCAGTTGCCAAGTGATGTGACCACCACAGTCTCTCAGACATCCATTTCGTGTCAGAGAGGGTATATGTCGATGTGTCTCTCTCTGACACAAAGACCCCGCCCCCACACACTCGTCCTCAGTGTATGGCTGCCTGCCCCCCCCCTTCTTTCGGTACTCTCGCTCCAGGAGACTCACTGATTCCATAGTCAGCCGCCCTTTTCAGAGGAGAGCCCAGCAGGTGCTGCATTTCCTCTTGGCTCTCCCCATCCCTTTCTGTGACTGTAGCTTGCCCCCACCACCACTCCAGCGCATTCCCAGTGACTATGAGCTACAGAGACTTCAGCTTTTAGGTTCCCCGGGCCCTGCACTGCCTAACTACACTCTAGGGCAGTGTTTCCTCAACTTCTTCAAGCCCAAGGCACACCTATATTAACAAAAATGTTATGGCACACCCAACTCCATGGGGAGAACTCGTATGGACAAAAAAAGAGCTACAGAAGCCACTGAAAGTCCCACCAGTATCTCTTCCTCATTTTAAAACAAAGAGAATGAGGGGGCAGAGAAATACATAAACTTATCACAATGGGCCAGGGGTTTCTATATATAAATGCAGAACAAAGAAGGTGGTGTGATGTAGGCAGCTGGCTCGGTTAGCTACCTTCACTGCTACATTTGGCCTCTCAGATCTCCTTGGTTGTGCTGTTCCCAACACTCAGAATAGAAACATAGAAACACAGATGTGATGGCAGAAAAGAACCAAATGACCCATCCAGCCTGCCCAGCAAGCTTATCGTAGTATCTGCCGTGCCACACAATTCACCCCTATACTTATCAGCTTCCTAGACCATCAAGCCAGGAGCCTTGTTGGTTGCTGTTTGAGTCCAATTCCCCGTCACTTCTTGCTGCTGAAGCAGAGAGAATAATGGAGTTGCATCAACAGTATGAAGGCTTATTGGTTAAGAGTAGTAACCGCCGCACCAGCAAGTTACCGCCATGCACTCTTTTCTTCATTTCCATCCTCTAATCTTTAGGAATCCACAGTGTTAGGGACTTCCGTTTTCAGATTTTATTTTATTTTTAATGGGAAATGCTATTATGAGGAGCAAAAATGGGAGAAAAATCAGTGGGGAAAAAAATCACTGTTTTTCCCATTGATTTTCTCCCATTTTTATTTGTTATAATGAATACAGATAAATTCCTAAGAAAAATAAAATACAAACTGAAAATGAAGGACTCTAAGAATAAGTCACATCCCATTCTCCATACACACATTCTTCCTGTCTCACTCAGCCTAGGGATAAGACAAGATGCTGCACAAATAGGGAGCTGGCTATCCGTGCCCTCAATGCTGCCCATTCATTACCACACTCCAGGGCTCATGCTGTAACTAGGAAGAGGCCCACATGACCACATGTTCTAGAATGGAACACTAACAGGCTCCAGAGCCACCGCTGGTGGTAACTGCTGCTGGGAGGGGCAGATAGAGCCCAGTTGCTGGTCTGGATCTGAATATCAGCTACTGATACATTTTCCATGGCACTCCTAATCAGGTCTGAAGGCTCGCTGGTTGGGAACACTGCTCTAGGGGAGGGTAAGGGAGACCAGGCATGATCCACACTGTTCCTGAAGCTCTTAGAAAGAAAAAGAAAAATGAAAGCCTGGCCTGAGACTGGAGAGAGAGCCACAGGACCAAAGCAGCAAAGCTCTAAGAACCCCACATTCCCATGTGCAGTCAGGGCTGGTGCATGGGTTTTAGGTGCCATAAGTGAACTTCACAGCCTTGTACCCTTCCTAGCTCCTCCCTCCCCACACTAATTAAAAATTATGCATTTGTAACACATATTACATTAAAAAGGACAGTCTTCTGAGGTAAAAATATCACTTACAGCATGTACATTATATTTACATGCATTCCTGTGGTGCCAACCAGAAAACGCTGCAAAAAAATAAAAAAAGATAAAAGACGACGACACTTACATCCCATATTGCATTAAGCCTATTGTAACATGTTGGATGTAGGCTCAGCTCTTAGCAAGCCTTAGGTAAACAATTACAAATAAATATTAAACTTCCAATACCAAAATAGCACTAACAGCCAGCATTCAAACAGTGACAACCCCACTTATGAAAAGGCAACACTACAAATATTACACCAGGCACTAAAACACCAATATACCTCGAATTTGGAAAACAGAACAAGCTAAACTGCTATAGATCCTTACACAGAATATCTCACCTCTGCCACACATGCAGAACACATATCTCACCAAATACAAAATACAAAGACCATAAAGTATAAACAGAAACCTGCAGACAAAAACTGAATTGGAAACTGCAACATGCCAGACTCTGTATGCAGTGCAACAATAGATAAAAAGAGACATTACCATTCTTTGTAAATCATCAAACAATGAAATCAAGAAATATATATCAGCAATGGTAAAGCCACACTAATAAAAAGAATATATGTTTCAAAAAAAGTTGAACATCCAATAATTAAACTCATAAAATTTTTAAAATGTTTCCCAAAAATCAATAAAATAATTTAAACAGCAGACATCAGATAACACCCAATAATTTAAAAAAAATCCCCTGCTTTCTATACTTTCCAGTCACCCTGAGATTCTTCTGGATTAGTGAGGGTAGGGGAGTGCCCAAAGTTTCTACTCCCTCAGATACATATGCTGACACACACACACATGAATGCTCCCTTGCATCTGATGACACACACACACACGCTCCCTCTCACCCGTGACACACACATGCTCCCTCTTACCCTCCCCATTCTCTCGCTTCTCCCATGCCGCCTCTAAATATATATATTAAAAAATCTGTACTTACGTTGGTGGGCAGGAGAATTAAGGAAGGGCTACGAGCTGCTGTGGGAAGAGGTGGGCTGGGTGAAGAGGCCCAAAGCAGGACAGGTGAGTTATTTTTTGCTGTGGCCACAAGCTTCAGCCATGGTGAGGCAGCAGCTAGAGGTCTGCTGGCTGCCTCCTGTGGCAGAGAGAGACAGGGCTGGTGTGAGAGGAAAGGCATTTTCCACCTCTACAAGGAGGGGGGCGGGCAGTCCCACAGCATCTTGGTGATGCTGCGGGAAAGGGGGAAAAAATGCAGTGCCATATATACGCGACTTCAGCAGCAGGGAGGAAGGCCGAATTTGAGAAGCAGAGGCCACTGCAGTAAAAGCAAAAAAAAAAGAGTGGAGAGCCTGGGTGGAGGCTCCTGCTCTACTGGAACAGCTGCTGCGGGGTCGGGCATTGATTGCAGTGGCTCCTCAAGCATGGGGAGCCGCTGCTGTCAACACAAGTCATGTGACTGTCTTCACCAGCCCACCGGGACATGCCCAAAGCTCAGACAGGAAACTCTGCCCCTGGCTGAAGCACACTGAGCCGATGATTTAAATAAATCTTTTTCCTCAGTCCTAACTCCTAATATGGAGCCTACATGGTGTAACTACAGTGTTGGTTACTTATCCCTATGTGCATTACTCTGTACTTGCCCACATTAAATTTAATTTGCCTTTTGAATGCCCAATCTACCCATCCCACAAGGTCCTCTTGCAATTTATCACAATACACTTGTAATTTAACAACTTGGAATTATTTTGTGTCTGCAAATGTGATCTCACTCGTCATTCCCTTTTCCAGATCATTTATAAATTCATTAAAAAACACCAGTCCAAGTACACATCCCTGAGACACTCCACTGAAAATCCACTGGTTCACCATTATCCACATGTTTATTCACCCCTGCAAAGAATGTCACAGGTTGATGAGGCAAGACTTCTCCTGGGTAAATCCATGCTGGCTGTGCCCATGAAACCATGTCTTTCTATACGCTCTGTGATTTTATTCTTTAGAAGTTTCTATAATTTTTCCTGGCACTAAAGTTAGACTCAGTCTATAGACTGTGTTCCACTAAGAATCAGATCTAAAATGACTCCCCCTCTCATTGACTCCCGGACCAGCTGCTGCATGAAGCAGTCATTTATTTCATCTCGAAACTTTACCTCCCTAGCATGTTGTCATGTGACATTTACCCAGTCAATATGCGAGTAATTGAAATCTCCCGTTACTGTGCTGCCAAACTGATTAGCTTCCCATATTCCTAAGTTGGTACATCAAGCCTCCTTCTCTAGCCATATTGAGTCCAACCTAAAATCACATCTTTTTGAGGAAGTTTTAAATCATGAACCCTGCCTCTCCCTGATCACATCTTCTTGATTTTAACCATGTGTACCATAACAAATTCACTGAAGTCTATTTGTCTTGTCTGAGAGGGGGAGCCATTTTAGACCTGACTCTTAATGGAACAGTCTATAGACTATTCAAATACAGCGCATGTCTACAGACATCCTGAAAACCAAGCCTCTCTGAGGCTCATAAGGCCCAGAGGTGGCCACCTCTGCCCTAGAGGAAAGATGGGAAAGGAGTGGTATGAGACATTTAAAAACCTCCAAAGTATCAATGCACAGGAGTCGGGCTTATTTCAACAGAATGGAGGCTCTGGAACAAGGGGTGATGGGATGAGGGGTAGACTCGGGAATAAAGCAAGGAAATATTTCTATACAGAAAGAGTGATGGATGCATGGAACAGCTTCCCACTGAAAGCGATGGAGACAAGCACAGGGGAACCCTCCAAAGGAGAGAAAAGGACTATAAACTGAGCAGACTAGATAGATCTCCAGTTCTTTTTCTGCAGTCACATTTCTGTTTCTATTAGATAAATTAAAGTGCTCCAGGAAGGTTATTTTAGTGTAGCTTTTTAGAATGACACCAAAGAAAAACAGTTTAATAACAGTAATATAAATTTTATTGCTAAAAATCCCAAGCTAAAATATAGTAAAAAAGTGACATTTAGCTGGTTAGTGTTTTCAGTTCCATAACTTCATATATTCAATACTGTTTCTTGCATTGGATTAACAATATTATGTGACACCTCACCTTACATATCTCAAAAACAAATAAAATCCTACAGAGGACTCAGAGTAGTGCTATGAACAGAATTGCCATATTGGGACAGACCAAGGGTCCATCAAACCCAGTATCCTGTTACCAACAGTGGCCAATCCAGGTCACAAGTACCTGGCAAGATCCCAAGGTGCTTTCATGCAGTGATAGGTAGTGTCTATTCCCAAGTCTACTTGGTTAATAACAGGTTATGGACTTCTCCAGGAATTTGTCCAAACCTTTTTTCAACCCAGCTTCACTAACTGCCTTCACCACATTCTCTGTTAATGAATTCTAGAACTTAACTGTGCATTGAGTAAAAAATAATTTTTTCTCTGATTTGTTTTGAATGTGCCACTTACTAACTTCACGGACTATGTATTTTTTGAAAGAATAAATAATTTACATTTACCCGATATATTCCACTCATGATTTTATAGATCCCCATCACATCCTCCTTCAGACATCTCTTCTCCAAGCTGAACAGACCCAACCTCTTTAGCTTTTCCTCGTTTCATCCCATTTAGCGTGTTGGTCGCCCTTCTATGTACTTTTTCCAATGCAACTATATCTTTTTTAAGATGTGGCAACCAGAATTGCACAGAGTACTCTAAGTGTGGCTTCACCGTGGAGAAATACATGGGCATTATGACATTTACGTTTTATTCTCCATTGTTTTCTAATATTTCCTAACATTGTTTGATTTTTTTGACCGCTGCCACACACTGAACCTAGGATTTCAAAGTATTGTCCACTATGATGCCCAGGTCCTTTTCCTGGGTGGTAACTCCTAATATGGAGCCTCACATCATGTAACTACATTGTGGGTTAATTTTCCCTATGTGCGTCCCTTTGTACTTGTCCTCATTAAATTTCATCTGCCATTTAAATATCCAGTCTTCCAGTCTCACAAGGTCCTCCTGCAATTTTTTACAAGCTGCTTGTGATTTAACAATTCAAAATAATTTTGTATCATCTGCAAATCTGATCACTTCACTTGTCTTTCCCTTTTCCAGATCATTTATAAATATATTAAAAATTACCGTCCCAGTACACATTCCTGAGGAACTCCACTATTTACCCTTCTCCATGAGAAAACTGACCATTTAGTACTACTCTCTGCTTCCTATTTTTTAACCACTTTGGAATCCACAATAGGACACTGCCTCTTACCCTGTGACTTTTTAATTTTGTCAGGTGTCTCTTGTGGACTACTTTGTCAAAATCCAAATACACTGCATCCACTGCCTCACCATTATCCACATTTTTATTAACCTCTTCAAAAAATAGAAAGAGAAACATGATGGCAAAAAAAGACTGTATGGCCCATCCAGTCTGTCCATCCATCCAATTTAGCATTATAGTTCTCATCACTTCCTTAGAGATCCCTTGTATTTACCCCATGCTGTCCTGAATTCAGATACTGTTTTTGTCTCCACCACCTCCACTGGAAGGCCGGTCCATGCATCCACCACGTTCTCTGTAAAGAAATATTTCCTAAGATTACTCCTGAGTCTGTCCCTTTTCACCCTCATCTCATTCTAGAGCCTCCTTTCTATTGGAAAAGGCTCGCCTTCTGTGCATGGAAACCTTTGAGATATCTGAATGTCTCGCCTTTCCTTTACGGTATTCGTGTTAGATCTATCCCCATATGTTTAGTCTAGCCCCATGTGCTTTAGAACAAACAACAGCTTGGTGAGGCAAGATTTCTCTTCTTTAAATCCATTCAGTCTTCCGATGACTTTCCTGCAAAGGTTGATATGAAACCAGAATGCAAAGTCCTGCATTTTTATTCACTGCCATTAACATTTTTTAAAGTGCTATTTCAAATGTTGCTATAATAAAAATCCTTATACTTGCCCAACAGTGAATGTAGTGCATTAAACTTCTGAGATCACATAGGTCTCTTTTACAGATGTCTTTTCTTCATCTAATAATGGGACTTGCATGGTCTTGAAAGCTCATGTGTTACATCTTTTTATTGGTCCAATAAAAGATACAATAACCTATAAAGATTCCTGTTTTCTCCAGGACTAAACATGACTAAGGCAAATCTATACCACAGTAAGAAAAAAAATATTATACCACTGACAGTGAAATGAGTGACAAAAATAAATTTTACAACCATGTTGCATTTGAGGGTTTGTTATTTTTTAATTCTTTAATGGATACTAAGAGAAAGGTATTTTTGTGCTAACCCTCATCAGAAATTATTTTAGAACTGTGTAAGGCACAGCAACATCTTCTCTAACAGATATAAGAACACGTGGCAGGGAGTTTTGCTAAGGATTCCCCGAGTTGCATGCTCCCAGTTTATTCCCGTATTAGTAATTTTCAGACACTTCCTATACGCTCATTAATGCGCACCATATTCCAAGACTATGATGTCATATCCCGTTTTCCTATTGTTCCATGCCTCTATTATCTGTATACAATTTATTTTCAGACTGTCCAATCAGCTATTGTTTTTAGGTACTTTCCAACATAACTCACTACAGCTTGACTAAGCTACCACAAGCAGAAGTGACTCTCCAGCTGCAAGGCAGTAACTTACGTTCCTATAATAAAATTCCTGAATCAGAAAAAAAAAGAAAAAAGAATTAAGCCTGGGAAAATAAATACTGCTCTCTATTCTATTCTAATAATGCCACGTAGCACTTGGGTATATAAGTACAAAGAAAATAGCTCAACTCAGAAAAGTTCCACGGGGACTTCCTTGCTTTGAATGGTTAAAATGTTGAATGGTAAACATATGAATGGTGCTGACCAATGTATCAGTCCTGTTTAGGAACATCATGTCTCGCTGCTTGACTTGTTCCCCGGTTTCCTCTTGTGTCTGAATATTCCTTGCTTTGAAGGCATTCTGCAAAATGTGCTTTCGAGCTTCTCTTTTGCTAGATTCAGAGGTAGGCAAAACACATCATGCACATGAAAAAAATCTCTGCAGGACAGAGTCAAACAGCCCTACTCTGACGGAGAATGACTCTCCCTTTTACTAGCAAGAAATAAAAAGCGTTGCGTGCCTCGCATGCCGAAAGCCCAGAAATGGTAGTGGCATGACAAAATAATAATGTTGTAAAAGGAAAGCATTACTAAGTAGAAGAAAGAAATAAAGACAAAATCAAGCTTCTGACGATGGTCAGAATGTGAGCTCTCTCAACCCCCCGAGGATGTTACATAGCTTTTCCTGCTACTTCTCTCATGGGAAGTCTTATTTTGTGTGTCGGTTTTGCGACACACACGGCTTTTCTCTCTTTGTAGTTTGGAAATGCACCTCGGTTTCTTCTCCTACAGAGCTGCACTGCATGCAGATTCTGCCTTCTGACTGACTAACCCTACAGTGGTGCTCTCATAGGTTCACAGACCCCTGGCAGAATTTGTAAGATGTGTAGCATTTTAAGAAAACATGAGTGATCAGACAAAAGACACGTCTGTTATTTTGAATGTGTTTCAAATTAAACTATTATGCATCACAGAATAGCACAATCATTAAACAAACCATAGCAATACGGGAAATAAAGTGCTATACATCTTACTAATTCTGCCAGGGGCACAACTGTACATAGGAAATGATGGTACAGACAAGTTTGTCAATGCTGTCTGCCTCTCTCTTTCACTTTCCTATATTTGAATGTTTCTATCCTGTCCCATATAAACAGATGATGTCAGCAGGAAAGGGCAACGTGGTCCATCCCCAGTCCCAACTGTCCCTTTGAACCCACCTATTGCATGTAAAGATCTATCCCTCCCTCCACCATTAAGTCCCTTTGTGTCTATCCCATGCATGCTTGATTTCTTCCACTGTTTTGGCTACTGTACTTCCCTTCGAGCTTCCCTTCCTTCAGCTTTGTATGATGAGCCCCTGCTCTAAGAAAAGCCTGCTAGATCTCTGAATGTTTGTCCCATACCTCCCCTTTCCCTTCTTTCTTCTAAAGAGTCCATCTTCAGTTCTTCCAGTCTCTCTAGAAATACTGCTTACAGTCCAGACCAAGCACTGTTTTGGTAGGCCTTCCTTGGAAATGTCCTTTTGGAGATATGGTCTCCACGACGAAACCCTTCTCAAGGAGCAGGCTCACCACAGGTCTGTAGAAAGTAATTTTAGGTCCCTTTTTACACTGCGACACATTTTCTCTGGGCATGCTTATACAACCAAGAATACTATTAGCTTTCCCAAATGCTATGTCATACTGGCTGTTTCATAATTATCAAGATGATAATGCCTCCCCCCTCCCCAGTCTCCTTCCTGTTTAGAGCCTGCGTGATCTTCACTTTCAAAAGGTATTTGGCCCTAGGATTTCTGCATTCCAAATACATGATTTTGCATTTTATAAATTGAAAGCACACTTGTCATTTCTCAAGGTATCATCTTTCATTTTATTTATCCCCTCTGGCATACTTTCCATTCTAACCATTTCCCAACGTGACTTACAAAGACACTGAAGAGTACTGGGCCTAGCACTGATCTCTGTGGTACCCTTGTCAGCCAATTTCACTTTCCCAGACTGGACTCCACTGACTATCATACTCCAGTCCTGTTACTCAACCTAATTGTCATCTAGATAAGAACTTAAGAATTGTCATGCTGGGTCAGACCAAGGTCCACCGAGCCCAGCATCCTGTCTCAGACACTGGCCAATCCAGGTCACAAGTACCTGGCAGATGCCATAAAGTAGATCGAATTCCTACTACTCACTCTCAGGGATAGAAATTTTCTTTAGTCTACCTAGCTAATAATTGTTATGGACTTCTCCACAAACTTGTCCAAACCTCTTTTAAACCCTGCTACGCTCATTGCCTTAAGTCCTCCAGCAACAGATTCCCTAGAAACAAACATAGAAACATAGAAGTGACGGCAGAAAAGACCTAATGGCCCATCCAGTCTGCCCAGCAAGCTCCCATAGTTATCAGTTTCCCATACCTATCAGTTACTCAGACCGCCAAGCTCAGGGCTCTTGTTGGTTATTGTTTGAGTCTAATTTCCTCTCCCCCCCCCCTGTTGAAGAAGAGAGCAATGCTGGAGTTGCATCAGAAGTGTAGAATCAGGCTTTCTGGTTAATACACTTCTGATGCAACTCCAGCATTGCTCTCTGCTTCAACGGCACTGAGTGCGCTGAGTGAAAAAGACTTTCTATGATTTATTTTGAATCTGCAAGTTATTACTTTCACAGAGTATCTCCTTGTTTTGTTATTATTTGAAAGGGTAAAAAACCATCCTTTATTTCTCCAGTCCACTCCACTCATGATTTTATAAACTTCTATCCTGTCCCCTCTCAGCCGTCTCTTTTCCAAGCTGAAGAGCCCGAGCCTGCGCAGCCTCTCATCATAGCAGAAATGTTCCATCCCCTTTTATCAGCTTTGCTGCCCTCCTCTGCACCTTTTCTAGGTTCCACTATGGGGCAACCAGAACTGCACACAATTCTTAAGATGCACTTGCACCATAGCTCGATATAGAGGCAATATATTTTACGTTTTCTCCTCCATTCCTTTTCAGATCATTCCTAACATTCAATTTGCTTTTTTGACTGACACTGCACACTGAGCAGAGGATTTCACAAGGACTCCCAAATACAGAACCTGGCATTGTGCACCTGTACGTCAGATTATTTTTCCCTATATGCATCACTTTGCCCTTTTTTACATTAAATTTCATCTGCATTCAGTTTCCCAGTCTCACAAAATCCTTCTGCATTTCCTCTTAATCAGATAGATGTTGTTTAACAAATTTGAATAATTTTGCGTCATCTCTAAATTTGATCACCTCTCTCGTCATTCCCTTTTCCAGATCATTTATGAATACGTTAAAGAGCTCAGGTCCCTGTGGTACTCCATTAACAATCCTTCTCCATTTGGAAAACTGATCCTTTAGTCCTAGCCTGTTTCCAACCTTTTAACTAGCCACCAATCCACAATAGAACGCTGCTGCCTATCCCATGATTTTGTAATTTCCTAAGGATTCTTTCATGGGGGACTTTGTCAAAAGTCTTCTGAAACTGCAAGTATGCTATATCAGTCAGCTCACCTTTATGTACATGATTATTTATACCTTCATAAAATCTAAAAGATTGGTAAGACAAGACTTCCCCTTGCTAAAATCATGTTGGCTCTCCCTATGTTTATTTATATGGCCAGTGCTTTTGTTTTTAAGAATGGCTTCTACCATTTTGCCCAGCATAACGTCAGGCTCACTAGTCTGGATGACCCCTGGAGCCCTTTTTAAAAATCAGTGCCACTCTGACCATGTTCTAGTCTTCAGGAATCATGGCTATTTTAAATGGTATGTTACAGATTACTTGTAAGAAGTTAGAAATTTCATGTTTTAGTTCTTTTAGAACTCAAGGGTGGATGCCATCCGGACCTGGTGATTTGTTATTCTTTAGTTTGTCAATCTGATTTATTACATCCTCCATGGTCACAGATATTTGTTTTAGTTGTTCAGAATCTACACCATTAAAGAATGTTTCAGGTGTGGATATGTTCACCACATCCCCCACAATAAAGACCATATCTTTTTTTTCTAAGTTTTTTCTCTTATGCAAGTAAGAAACACTGAATGAAGGAACATTCCCCGATGCAGGATTCTAATACTCTGAAACACAGACCATGTTGGGATATGCCATTATCAAAAGTTGGAGTTGGAGAATTTTTGCTCTGTATTAATAACTTACCTATATAAAAAAAAGAGTTTTGAAAAAATGGATGATATTGATTTTATATGAATAAAATGGACCAATGATTATAAGAAAAAGGCAGTGGAAAGAGAAATGTGCAGTTTAAACTGTAAATACAGACCGCATATAGGAGGGACCAAATAGGTATATAAATATATAAGATTGTTACTGCAGTTACAGCAAATCTCAGAAAATAGTTATTAAAAGCAAATTGCAGAGGAGACTGGATGGCTTTGTATATTTATTTATTCTCTGTATTTAAGGAAATTCAATAGAATTGAGTTTGTATACTTCACCACCTACCACTGCCTCAGGTACAAACCTAGACTGCAAGCCCTCTAGAACAGGGACCTACCAACTATACCTGAATTTATTACTTACCTAGAGCTTGGATTGTCTCAAATTGGAAAGATTTAAAAACAGCCACAAAAAGGTGGGTTTTGAAACTGAATTTGAAGACGACCAAAGAGGGAACATGATGTACCAATTCAAAAAGTCTATTCCAGATATACAGGCACAGTAGAGAATTGGCAGTGGGCTGGGGCAGGGTGTGTGTGTATGCTAAAAAAAACCCTCCCACTTAAAACTGTTCCCTCTTGGCAGTTCTGAGAAATAAAAATATTGCCTTGGTTTCCAGCACTTGACACCGATTTACTGGAAATAAATGACCAGGTTCTTGTGCATCAAAGATCCTCTACTGTCTTTCAGTTTCCTCCAGAGCCAGTATCCTATCACTGCTTAAGTATTCACCCTTACATTTTCTGAATTGTGTCATGACCCATACAAACAACTAATAACTAAAGACAATTCAAATGGAATGCTGAAGGCCCCATTTTAATATTGACAAAATAAAAGCCAAGTTATGACATACTAGGGAAATGTAAAAACAAGGGTGTTAACTAAAGTATAGAACTACTAATTATATAACAAGGAAGTGTTAAAGGAGGAGAACCGTGCATTAAAGCAGTAAGGTTTTACAATTGTTAGGGGGGAAGGTTATCTTTTTCCCCCAAATCATTCTTTTTTCTTTAACTGGAGCAATATAAGAATTACCCATCAGCTGAGTTGGATATTTATGAAAGTCCAGTAATAATATGATAGTCCAGCAGGCAAAGAAACCTGTTTTGTCCAAGACCAATATGGCTGCGAGAATTCTGCATGCCAGCTAATACAACATTGTCACCCCACATTTTTAAACTACTTTTTCTCTCACGCTTTTTTTTTTTTTTTTTAAATACCTCCACCCTGATAGGGGTTTTCAAAACACTGATGATCCAGTCAAAGGGCATGAGATACACAATAAAATGCTGCCAAATTCTTTCAGCCAGGATGACTAAATCCAGTCCTTCTTAGTTTCAAATATGTCTGGTTTCAAAAATATTCACAAAGAATAGTCATGAAAATCCGTTTGCACACAATAACTCAGATCAAATCAACAATACAATTAATTTGCATGTTTCAGTTACCCTGAAAACCAGTACTTTTGTGGCTCTCAAAGACCTAAGATAGCCACCTCTACTTTTTAAGTCTTTGCTCCATATCTTCTTACAAAAAATGTCATCTCCCTCTTGAGAGTGTTATATTATTTTAGTTAATGACAAAGCAACGCCAGCTGAGCTACCATCTGCACAGACTGTCATCTTTTTCAATTTGATACAGTAATGCTCAACTCTGTAACCAGTAAGGCCGCAAATGTTTGATTTCCTCCAACTAATTTACTGCAAAGTCATCATTACTATTCTCAAGAAAGAAGAGCAGTAATAAAGTGGTAGAATTTAAGAGGAAAAGGGAATTCCATTCTATCTGATTACAAAGAAGTCATGTTAACTTGAATGCCTGGAAATAAAGTTCAAACAAACAAAAATAATTAAAGGCAATATCTTTTTTTATTGGACTAACAATACAAATTGTTGACTGCGTTTAGAAAGTTAACACTGCCTTCCCTCAGATCCATACAAGCTGCTCATTGTTTGGACTTGAGGTAGAGAGTATACAAGCAGTGAATATATATATATATATATATATATGATAATTATTGAGATGTTGACTATTGACTACATAAAATAAAGAGTTTGTATAAAGTGAACAATATTCTTTGAGATATCAATGGTGTTACTCCTATATATATATTTATATAATAACTTGAGGACCCATATCTTGATTAGTTGAAGCCAATATTCATAGTACTATATGAATATATATATTTTATTTATTTGCCAAATGTGAAATGTTTATGCTATAAAAGAACACTGAGCTAATGTGTGTGGGAAAATGAGGTGCTACCTGAGTCATCACTGCAAATTGTGATTTCTTTAAATGCCCCTAATTAGGCTTCAGAATCTCGAGAATGGCAGCGTCCAATTATTCCATTTACTTGGGTCTTAAAAGATTGAAGTTTTATTATTAAATCATTACTGATGCTCATTTGATGAACCTTGAAAGGATGAGGATGCCTAGTCAGACTAGCCAGGGACTGAGCTTGCTTATTCCACTTTTCTATAGTGTTACTGCAGAATTGCCAGTCTGGCCATCACATCGGATACATACTTCCCCCTTTCATGCCCAACTCTTGCCAAAATAAGTAAATAAATGGAACCACCTTTCCAAGTTATACTGATTTCAAACATTTACATATATAGACCATGGTCCTTCTCCTCCTCCCTTTTATAACAAATACATGTTGTGGTCTCCAAAATGAAGTTTGAATATTTGTAATAGAATTAAATTTTGCTATTAGAAGTCCTCTTGATAATGTATTTGTTAGTTTCCTAACCCATTTAACTTCTAAAATGACCACAGTAATGTTGCCTTCAATTTTAAGCAGAACTATTTACCTTAAGCCTATGGAATGCTCCACAAACTACAGAAATGTGCTGTATTGGGTCGCCCTCTTCAGGCCATAATGTGAGGATTTTCTGTCTTTTCTCATGGATTAGTGATGAAAGGCCAACAGTCTCAAGAATGTGCTCTGATCCAGCTCAGGGCTCTGGTCAGGAGGCTATCCATTGAGCTAAGGTGAAGCACTAGAAAACAGCAAATACTCATTCCTGAGGTGCAAATTACATTTCACTTTCTCAATTTAATAGTCATTTTGTCTCTAACATACAGGCCGAGCGCACCGTTTAGCCGCACATTTTAGCCGCGCTATTACCACCCCTTACACTATAAGGGGTAATAGCGTCTGGAAAACGTGCAGCCAACCACCCCGAAACTCATCACGTGCAAATGCTGGTAATATTAAGCGTCGGTTGTCGGACCCGCTGACAGCCGCCGCTTCCGCTAATAAGAAGGCGCTAGGGACGCGCTATTGTCCCTAGCACTTCCTTATTAGTGCAACACCTAATTTAAATAGAGAATCATGCCCAGAAGTGCCTAGGCGCGCGTCGGGAGTGTGGGCGCTCAACTCGGAGCGCCAGCTCTCCCGCATGTTTTACTGAATCGGCCTGATAGCAAATGATGGCAGAAAAAGAACACAATGCTCCATTCAGTCTGCCCAGTTGACATTCACACACTTTAAGTGGATTCTTATATAAATTCCCATGTGCAACACATCACCAACCACCACCATCCCCATATCTGACTTTACCTACCACTACTCTCCATATTTGACCAAAACATGCCAGTACATTTGGGGTACCAAACTTAAAATATTCTGTCACTCAGTGATGCACCTTAAGCCAAACCTCCACATTTACAAAACATGTTATGTTTTCGCCTTTCATATTAGTTCCATTTTATCCCAAGTCTATCTCACAAACAATGTGGAACAGAAGTCACACATTGGACACTGATGTGAGCATTAAAACGTTTTTGGCGTGGGAACAGAAAAAGGTGTAATTCATTGGCAATGCAACATTTACATAGGAGACCCGAAAACTAAGGACTTTTTTTTAGCCAGAACAAAGCAAAATTATTTACTACATAAAATAAAGCTGGTTAAAGAATTTTGTATCTTGTACAAATATATTCACCCTTTGCATCCCTGCATAAGGCACATTTGATTCTCAAATCCTGGACTGAGTAAATGGATACAAATGTTACTACCTTTTAACCTGAATGAGATACTTCTTTCCTGATATAAATGTAAACTATGAATGATCGTTAGCCAGATGTGTAATCCTGTCTGCTTAGCCACCAAGCAAAACAATCAGGTTAAAATGGAAAAAATAAGTCATGGTGAATGTATTTTCTCCAAAGGCAACAGCCATGGCTACAACATTTAAAATCATTTTCAGATAAAACAGAGGATATTCTTGGGGTGGGGGGGGAGGGGAGGGGAAGAGGGTTAGTAGGTCCGATGAGGTACAAAAGCTAAGGTGGTGCACATGCTGGTGGTCATGTCTGGAGTTATGAAGTATTTGGTATTTAATTGCCTACAGATGTGCATCGTTTTCTCTCCTCTGTATTTCCACACGTATAAACCTAGAAATTAAAAGATGGCTGGACTAGCAATCACTGCTCCCTCTAAGCTGTGTGCACATGCACAGCAACACAAGAAATCCCGACACTATCTGCATGTACCAGCTTGTAGTACACAAATTTGAACTTTGCTTGTAAACAGTTATACAAAAAGAACATTTTTGTGCTCATCGTCCTTCAAAAACTGGAGGAAAGATTGCTAGTAATATAGTGGAGTTAAAAAAAAAAAATTAAAGGTTGTTTGGTGGATGTCTGACATCACCTCATCATCACACGTGCTATTCCCAGAGACATAATACATACAGTTGCATTGATTTCTTTTTATGCTCTGATACTTTGATGTCAAGGGTGGTTAGCTGGGACATACTGCAGGGCTATTTATCTGATCAGAACCCGGTATCAGTAACTTTGGATTTAATGGGGGGGGGGGGGGGGGGGAGAATCTCGGGGGAGTACATGATGTCTTAATCTTTCATTACTGGGCAAGCAAGATTTTAGGGAAATGATGGAAGACACTATCTCAGAGTCTGATTATCGTCATGACTCGGAGGCACTTCAGTGGAAGACTTTGAAGGTGGTAATGAAGGGAGCAATAATAAGTTATGCAAGCTGTTTGAAAACGATAAGTTTGGCTGAGCAGACTAGATTGGAGGGAGAAATTCTGATTGTAGAAAAGGAGCATAAACAGACTTGTTTGGCAAGAAAGTGTCGCAGTCTGGTCGGGCTACAGGAACAGTTGAAATTACTTCAGGTGGGAAGAACAGAAAAGGCACTCTGATAACACTAGCAAAAATATTATGAACATGTAAATAAGACGGGCATTACTGGCTCGGGCAGTCAGGAAAAGACAGTCAAGTACTCAGATATATAAGCTTAAACCTCCAACTGGGCAAATATTACACGATGAGAAATCCATAGAAGTGATCCGGGACTATTATACCAATCTATACTGGGGTACAATGCAGGATAAGAAGGAGGAAGTGGGGGATTTTGTCATGATCTTAGACTTCCAGTGTTGCCCCAGTCAGCGGTAGAGGGTTTTAAGGACCCTATCACAGTTGCGGAGGTGCAGAGAGCTATAGGAGGGCTGGCATCAGGTAAAAACGCCAGACCAGATGGAGATCATATTGATTTTTTCAAAAAGTTTAATCTTCTATTTTTGACTAGATTAAAAGACCTCTTTAATTTTGAAAGGGATTCCCCAGAGTCCATTAAAGAGCTTAATGATGCGCACATAAATTTAATGTTTAAAAAAAAGGGGGATGAGATGGAGGCAGATTCCTACCACCCCATTTCCAAGCTTAATGCAGATGTAAAAATATTAGTAAAAGTGTTACAATTGCGTATAGAAGGATTGATGCCGCATATAATTAACTAAGACCAAACGGGATTTATAAAAGGCTGATGGTCAGTAGATAATACCAGAAGGCTTTTTAATATTTTACATGTGGTTAAAACATGTGGACGGGACAGTCCTAGCTTTGGATGCAAACAAGGCTTTTGAGAGGTTTAAGTGGCCATGCTTATTTCAGGCCCAGGAAAGGTATGGGTTTAATAAATGAGTGTGAGCCTTGTATAATGGCCCTAAGTCATATATTAGGGTCAATGGGCAGCTTACATCTCCTATTTTAATGACCAGAGGGAAATGGCAGGGTTGTCCTCTTTCTCCTCTCATTTGATATTGCTATCAAGCCTCTTAAGAAGGCAATCTGAGAGCACCCAATGATATAGGGGATTAGGGTGGAATGGGGTACAACATAAAGTGTCCCTGTATGCAGATGCCATTTTTGTATATTTGACAAATCTGGACATATCGGGTCCAGCCCAGGTGTGGCTGCTGAAGGAGTATAGTATCTTGTCAGGTTACCAAATTAATTACACCAAGTATGAGGTTTTTCCTTTTGGGAGTAGGAAATTGATACCCAGGAGCTTGAGGCACTTCCTGCATGCTTCACATGGGTTCACATATCTGGGAATTAGGGTCACCTTTGGCTTTCGAGATTTGTTTCATTTAAATTATGCACCACTGTTGGTGACCATTAGGAAAGATCTTAAGGACTGGTCAGATCCAAACATCTCATGGTCGGGGTGTATCAATTTAGTTAAGATGTATGTCTTGCCCAAGCTGATGTATTTGTTTTAGCACCTCCCTTGTAAGGTGCCACAATCAGTCTTTGTGGCTTTGAATGGTCAGGTTGGGAATTTCATTTGGCAAAATCAGATTGCATGAATTGGGAGGGAGGTGTTGTATAGACCCAAAACTGAAGGTAGGATGGGATTACCAGATTTCCAGAGCTATTACTGGGCAGCCTGGCTGGTATGCATGCAAGAGTGGTTCAATCCAATAGTTTCCAGGTGGTGGCTTCAGGTGGAAAGAGCACACATGGAGAGTATAGAACTGCTCCTACTTCTGACCTTTCCGGGGGGATTCTAAGGAGGAATCCGTTGATTGCTCATACGGCGAACATATAGAGGAAGGCCTGTAAGTGGGTGGGAATTTTGAATAAGGAGGGCGCGCTAATGTTATTACTGCAAAAACCCCTTGTCATATAGCTCTTTCTTTCCGGATATGGCTAATTGGTAAAACTGCAGCCTCCAATTCCTCTGGCAGCTGTGGAGGGGAGATAGCATTGAGTCATTTGCTGACTTGGTCCAGCAATTTCAGATCGTGGAAGAGACCCAGGCCTTCTATATGCAAATGAAGGAAGCCTTGGTTAGACTGAGAGGGAAGAGGTGGACTCCCAGGGTTCCATGATACTTTGAGCAATTTTTGAGTGACCATACATTAGAAGGGAAAGCTATATCTCTTATATATCATTCCATACTTGATACGGATGAAATTCCAGACAGAATTACTTTGGTGATTCAACAATGGAACAATGATCTACAAATTACACCGGACGATACAGACTGGAATGTAATATGGCGGGAAGCGCATTCCATACCAATATGTGCAAAATGGATGGATCTGATGGTGAAATTGTTATTTTGAGTGTATCGCTGCCCTAAGTTTTGCACAGTTTTTTTCTGTGTCAGCTTCTCCCTTATGTTGGCGTGGTTGAGGACAGGACGGTATATATTTTCATAAGTGGTGGTCATGTCCGCATGTGACATCTTTCTGGGAATATATAGAAAGGGAAGTCAGATTAATGTGTGGTACTCTTTTTTCTTTAAATCCTTGTATGGAACTTTTGGGATACTAGAAAGATATTACTGAAAAAGTCTCCAACTGGGATCAACTTCTTATAAATCAGTGTCTATTGGCACTGTGGTGTGGTATTCTTTTTTCTTTAAATCCTTGTATGGAACTTTTGGGATACTATTTATTTTTATTTATTTAACTTCTTTTACTATACCGACACTCAAGACCAGGTCTTATCGTACCGGTTTACATTAGAACAAGGGGAAAAACCAATTAACGTATAAGTGGAAAAGAGAAGTTACATTAAAACAGGGAGAGTAAAAACATGGATGTCGGAAGATAGGACAGAATTAAGTAATTGAACAATAAGTTAACAAAATTACAAACTATAAATTAACATAAAACAATAAATTAATAATACAGAAACATGGATTATAATCAGCGGAAATATACATGGAAATATATATATATGAAATATATACAGCTGGACTATACATGGTATGTCAAATGGGAGGAGTGGCGGGGGTGAGGGAAAAGGGTGGGTTGAGGTTGCGGGTGGAAAAGGGAAAAAGGTTGGGAGTGCGGGGAGTGAGAAGGGTGGTTGGAGGGTGAGAGAGAGTTGGTTAATATGGAATCCTTCAACGATAGGCTTGTGTGAACAGCCAGGTTTTAAGTTTTTTTCTGAAGGTTAAATGACATTGTTCCTGGCGTAAGTCTTGAGGAAGCGAATTCCAATGTAGGGGACCTGCTGTTGAAAATGCTCGCTTGTGGATGGAGTTGTGAACTGATGATTTGTTGGGAGGGGCCATGAGCTTACTTTTGTAGGCAGTTCTTATTGGTCTTGAAGATGTATGTAGTTCCAGAGGGAAGGTGAGTTGGAGAGAGGATTGTTGGTAGACCGATTTGTGGATGATAGTGAGAGCTTTGAACAGTATTCTATGTTGAATAGGAAGCCAATGTAAGATTTTTAGGATAGGTGTGATGTGGTCCTTGCGCCGTGTGTTTGTAAGGATCCTGGCTGCTGCGTTTTGCAGCATCTGTAGAGGTTTGGTCGAAGAGGCGGGGAGACCGAGTAGAAGAGCGTTGCAATAGTCAATCTTTGAAAACAGTATTGCTTGAAGCACAGAACGGAAATCCTGGAAGTGTAAGAGCGGTCTTAGATGCTTCAGGACCTGTAGCTTGAAGAAACATTCTTTAGTTGTAGCGTTAATGAATTTTAGAAAGATATTACTGAAAAAGTCTCCAACTGGGATCAACTTCTTATAAATCAGTGTCTATTGGCAGCTAGGCATATGATAGCGTTGTATTGGAAGAGTGCCCTTAGCATATCACAATATATTCTTATATATTTTATAAAATATTATATTTTATTAAAATATAAATATAAAATATATAAAATATAAATATAAAATATAAATATAAAATATAAAATATTATATTTTATTAAAATATAATATTTTATATTTTATATTTTTATAGGGAGCCTTCACTGGCTCCCTATAAAAGCTAGAATCACCTACAAGACATTATCAATGATCCACAAGGATATCATGGGCATCGCCCACCTAAATCTAAACTCACAACTCCGCCCTCACACATCACAAAGACCCATAAGGTACAACTACAAAGGTTCCTTATATGCTCCCCCAATCAAAACTACACTAACAAAACGAGCACTCTCCACAGCCGGGCCCACCCTCTGGAACTCATTACCGCCGGATCTACGCCAAGAGCCCTGTCATCTAACTTTTAAGAAAAACCTAAAAACGTGGCTTTTCAGGCAAGCCTATACAGAATCTCAAGATCACTCAGACACAGGTCAAAGAGAAAAATAGTCCAACATCAGATCCTCGATCACCTATACCCCCCTCAAGAACCAACCACGCCAGATCTGAACAACACACCTGTTTAAGACTCCTTCTCTGATTCATCAGTCTTCTTTAAACCATGCATAACTCGGACTTTTTGCACATCAACAAGGTCTATGTACCCACATATCACATTCTAGGCTACCCCTTTAATTATTCAAGATATTTATTCACGTTTTAAACATTCCCTATATTTATCCACGTCCTGTTGACGAGTTATTATTATTATTGTATATGTAATATCTAATTTATATTATTTATATTTATGTTATATGTTAAATGCTACTCATATGTTAAGAAACGCTGTTTAATGTAACGCCCTATTGCGACAGTTCTGTTCTATGTAAACCGACCTGATTCGATACCTGTACTGAGAACGTCGGTATATAAAAATCCGAAATAAATAAATAAATAATATTCTCAAATGATGGAGATTGCATCTACTGAGAAAATTACCATACATATTCTTTAAGGGAGAGACTAGATGAATACGAGAAAATATGGACCAAGTTTTGGGATTATCTGCAAAAGTAATGTTACGTTGAGGATGGGTTGGGATAACCTTTTGCAATTGTGATTGGTGGCTTTCAAGTTATGGGAAGCCAGTAAATCTTATAATGTCATTAATTGTACTGAATGACATTATATTGAATATCTGTTGAAATAAACAGTTACAAAAAAAATGTAAAGGTTGGGTGCATTTCTGGAGGGCAGGTCCTTTCACCATTAATCAGCCAGATAGCCACAGAAGTCTCCTGTGAGGGAGCAGCATGGGTTTCCTAATTGAGATCTGATGGGTACTTCCAAGAGACCTGGACTGGCCACTGTCAAGAGACAGGATGTTGGGCTTCATGGACCACTGGGTCTGAGCCAGCACTAGCACTTATGCTCTTATGATTAGCTAAGCATTTGGGTGATTTTGTATAAACCACAGAAACATGCACTAGAATAGCATGAGGATCACAAGGTTCCTCTGGCCTGCCCATTCCTGATGCTTGGTCTATGGCTTCCTCCAATATCTTCACATGTAAGAATCCTCTGTGCTTATTCCAGGATTTTTTCACCTTCACCACTTCCACTGGCAGGCTGTTCTGTGTATACAATGCCCTTTATGTGAAGAATTATTTATCACGCTGCTCCTCAGTTTATGCCCCTTAAGCCTCATATCATAGCCTCTAGTTCTAGAACTTTCCACCCACTTGAAAATGCTTTCTTATGCATTAATACATTTGCAGTATTTTGTGTATCATATTAAGAACATAAGAAATTGTCATACTGGGTCATCATCCTGTTTCCAACAATGGCCAAACCAGGCTACAAGAACCTGGCAAGTACCCAAACACTAAGAAGATCCCACGCTACTGAAACTAGTAAGTAGCAGAGGCCATTCCCTAAGTCAACTTGATTAATAGCAGTTAATGGACGTCTCCTCCAAGAACTTATCCAAACCTTTTTTTAAACCCAGCTACGCAAACTGCACTAACCACATCTTCTGGCAACAAATTCCAGAGCTTAATTGTGCGTTGAGTGAAAAAGAAATTTCTCCGATTAGTTTTAAAAGTGCTATTTGCTAACTTCATGGAGTACCCCCTAGTCCTTCTATTATCCGAAAGTGTAAATAACCAATTTACTTCTACCTGTTCTAGACCTCTCATGATTTTAAAGACTATCAATATTCCCCCTCAGCCATCTCTTCTCCAAGCTGAACAGCCCTAGCTTCTTTAGCCTTTCCTCATAGGGGAGCTGTTCCATTCCCTTTATCATTTTGGTTGCCCCTTCTCTATACCTTCTCTAGTGCGGTGACCAGAACTGTACACAGTACTCAAGGTGCAGTCTCACCATGGAGTGATACAGAGGCATTATGACATTTTCTGTTTTATTCACAATTCCCTTTCCAATAATTCCGAACATTCTGTTTGCTTTTTTAACTGGGGTTACATTGATAAATTGGTACAATGGATGATTTTAATGATAGGTTACAAATTTTAACTAATAGATGTGAAATTTAATTTTTTCGTTCCTTCAGAACCCTGGGATGCATACCATCCAGTCCAGGTGATTTGCTACTCTTTAGTTTGTCAATCTGGCCTACTACATCTTCCAGGTTCCTAGTGATTTGGTTCAGTTCATCTGACTCATCACCCTTGAAAACCAGAATTGGTATCTCCCTAACATCCTCATTAGTAAACACAGAAGGCAAGAATTAATTTAGTCTTTCTGCAATGGCCTTATCTTCCCTAAGAGCCCCTTTAACCCCTTGGTCATCTAATGGTCCAACCGACTCCCTCATAGGTTTCTTGCTTCTGATGTTTTTATTATGAGTTTTTGCCTCTACGGCAAACTTCATTTCAAATTCTTTCTTCACCTGTCTTATCAATGTTTTACACTTAACTTGGCAATGCTTATGCTTTTTCCTATTTTCTTCAGATGGATTCTTCTTCCAATTTTTGAAGGAATTTTTTTGGCTAAAATAGCCTTTCACATCACCTTTTAACCATCCCATCAATCATTTTGCCTTCCTTTCACCTTTCTTAATGCGAGGAATACATCTGGACTGCGTATCCAAGATTGTATTTTTAACAACGTCCATGCCTGTTGAACACTTTTAACCTTTGCAACTGCACCTTTCAGTTTTTTTCTATTTTCCTCATTTAGCAGTTTCCCTTTTGAAAATTTGGTGTTAGAGCTTATTGTCCCCCTTCCACTCATTAGTTATGATCACTATTGCCAAGTGGCCCCACCACCATTACATCTCTCACTAAATCCTGCATTCCAGTAATAATTAAATCTAAAATAGCTCCCTCTCTCGCTGGTTCCTGAACCAATTGCTCCATGAAGCAGTCATTTATTACATCCAGGAACTTTATGTCTCTAGCATGTCCTGATGTTACATTTACCCAGTCAATATTGGGGTAATTGAAATCTCCCATTATTACTGCACTGCCAAATTGGTTAGCTTCCCTGATTTCTCTTAGCATTTCATCATCTGTCTGACCATTTTGTCCAGGTGGACGGTAGTATACTCCTATCACTATACTCTTACCCAACACATGGGATTTCTACCCATATAGATTCTACTGAGCGTTCAGTCTATTATATGATCCTGTTGGACTCTATACCCTCCCGGACATAAAGTGCCACACCACCACCAAGTTGATCCTCCCTATCATTGCGATATAATCTGTACCCTGATACAGCACTGTCCCATTGGCTATCTTCCTTCCACCAGGTCTCTGAGATGCCAATTATGTCAATCTCATCATTTACTGCTATACATTCTAATTCTCCATCTTACTTCTTAGACTTCTGGCATTTGCATACAGACATTTCAAAGTGTGTTTTTTGTTTGTATTAACAACCTGCTTTTCAGTTGATAGGGATAATTTGGAAATCTTTAGCTTAGGTGATTTTTTACATATAGTGACATGGACTATGTTTGCTTTTATTGGAACCTCTCTGTTGGGATGCCCTAAGTCTCCCGTTTCATTAGTATCCTTCAAGAATACATTCCTCTGAATCATGCACTGCTGAGTCACTGTCGGCTTTCCCCTTTGTTCTAGTTTAAAAGCTGCTCTATCTCCTTTTTAAAAGTTAGTGCCAGCAGCCTGGTTCCATTCTGGTTAAAGTGGAACCAGGCTGCTGGTTCCCTCCTTTCTTCTTATGTATACATATTTAGGTTCTTGAATCTCATTTTCAGAGGGCTTTACTAGCCAAATATTTTACTCCTCCTACAGCTTTCTCAAATCACTTTTCACTTTTTCAACTCCATTTGGAGTAGCAAAAGTGAAAAGTGTAGCAAATCTTTGTACCATCTGCAAAACAAACCTTTCCTACTTACCCTTCTGTAATATTTATAAAACTAACAAACATAACTGGATCCAGGACAGATAACCACCCCTTTTTCCTTGACCACTCTCTGATGTCTAACATTCAACCAGTTTAATACCTTAGGCCCCACCTCCAAGCTGCTCAGTTTATTTGTGAGCTTTGTCTGGCAAAACTCTTACTAAACTCTATAAGTATACCATACAATATTTTTCTGTAATCCGCAATGAAATGTGTAATATAAGATAACCTAGATAATAAATAAATAAATCCAATGCCCACCTCATATAATTTCAATTCTTGCCAATGTATGATCTGTCCTTTTCACCTAGGATCACAGTTCCCCTTTCAGACAAGATGCCAGCCATTACCATTATAAATTCTTTTGGATCTCCAAGTGGAGCCCCAGTCCCCAAGAAATCTTTCCTATTATTCATGCTTTGAAGTTCCTGGTGTGATATATCCCATCTTCACTTTTGTCATGCTCAGAAAACAACATGGTTCTAAACGGGTGCCTAAGACCCTTCCCTGATTTCTTGAAATCCTCTTGTATTGTACTGCTCTGGTTCCTAGCTTGGTCATTTGTCCTTTAAGTGCAAGCTCTTTTTCTCTTCCCTCCACCACTCTGCTAGCTGTGGATCCCAGCAGGCACTTAACTTTCTTGTATTCCCCCATATCTATTCCTCTGTTGAGAGAGCCCACAGCAAAAGGAGTTTTGTCCTCTTCTGGGATCTCCTTCACAGTAGACTTTCAACTCTTCTGTCTCCACCATATGGGACTTTCCTTTAGTGCCAATGCCATGAAGGTCTCATGTAGTGGTATTGTTTGAAGAATGTATCTGACTCAAAGTCCTTATGCTACATGGGATCCCCCTCACATATGGACAATATTGCCATGTGTGTGGATGTATCTGTACAGAACAATACATACATTTACATTCAATAATTTGGGAATATAACATGCTTGTTATCAAGTAGTTGCTATAAAGAGAATAGTGTTTGTGTGTTAGGGTTTTGTCACATTGTCAGGCAGTGAGTTAGGGGGTCTTAAGGTCCTGTTTTGCATGTTTCCTTTATGTCAGGGTTGGCCAACTCCAGTCCTCAAGTCACAAACAGGCCAGGTTTTCAGGATATCCACAATGAATATGAATATGCACGAAACAGATCAGCATACAGCACATGCAGATTTCTCTCATGCACATATTTACTGTGGCTATCCTGAAAACTATACCTGTTTGTGGCTCTCAAGGACTGGAGTTGGCCACCTCTGCTTTATATTAATGTACTTATGTTGGAAATTAGTTATATCATTATGACCTTGAATGTTTTTGTTACCCACAAGATGTGTGGCTTGGTGGAATATAAATTGCTTAAATAACTAAAATAAAGATACATCTAGAAAAATTACGAGAGATGTTATGAAGTATTTATTTTCATAATCACAGCTAAAAGACTGAATAGGGAGTGGTTAGATTGTGGGAAAACATCCCTTCTGAACACATTAATAGAATTCAGTATAATCAGTGTTTACTGACTGGATTTTTAACCATAAAAATCAATGTATTTATTTATTTATTTTAAATTAACATCTAACAACCCCTTACCCCTTAAAAAAACAGATCTTTATAACAAATTTCCTTTATAGCAACTACTTAATAAAAACATGCATGTTCCAAAATTAATTCTAGCACCAGTATTTGTTATTGCAAATCCTCAATATAAATTTGCCAGCTGTCAGCCTGTTTCTTATGAAGAGAGAAGTAGTTATCAAATCCACATTACTGCAAAATGTATGCATTCAGAGAGCATTGCTTGCAGCAGACCACAATGAAATTCAGCATTGATCTGTTACTATATTTGTATGCAATTACAGTAAAGATGTGTTAAGAGATTACAATTGTTTTTTCTACAAACAAAACAGAGAGAGCATGAGAACGGTTTGTGCAAGAGGTTATGAATCTGAAACCCTGGGGTTTGTAAATTTAAGCCCTGGATCAACCACTGTGTCTTAGATTACTTCGGGGTTTTATACACTTGTAAGTTTGAAGAACCCATGTTCAGATGAGTCAGAGTATGTGTAGCATGTACAAACAAAAAACATTTCCACAATAAGAATCTACTTCTAGGCTTTATTCAATGAAATCGTTTTCACATCTCCACAAAAATGGGAGAATACCTTGAAAAAGCCGAAACTCTCAAAAGTCAAGCTCTGCAGTTATTTCACCAGTAGACAGTACTCAATATACCATCCTGTCATACTCTCTATAGGTTTCTTGCACAACTTTGGAGAAGCAGATTTAAAATATCAGGCTTAATCTCCATTATAGATTACAATCGAATTATATGCGTAATTCAGATATTTATATCGAGCAGGGTTTATTAGATCCTGATCCAAAATGAGATGACAGAAAACAGGGAAAAATTAATAAAGTCCTCAATCCAGTTTTCATTACCCTCGTGTCCTATCTTTAATATCCTTTTTCAGTAAGAAAATCTTATTAATATGGGCTAGTCAGAAGGTGAGCTAAAAACACAAACCACTACTGCTTACTAGTACAGTGCTACTAGAAGTGGGCAGCGCCGTAAACCCCAATAATGGTCATTTTCTGTTGCAAGGTAGGAAATGCCAACAAATCTGAAACCAGTAAGTCTCAAAGACTTTTCTTATGGTGCTTATCAAAGATATATTTGTTAAATGAAAGAAAAGGCATCTCTGTGTGCCTTTAAACACAAAAGATGTTAGCAGATCAAGACCAGCTGAATCTCCCAATCTAGCCATTTGTATCAACCTATAGGGCTGCCACAGATACTACCATCAGTGGTCATCTTCCTTGCTTGCCTTGTCACTAATGTCCCTTTGGGTCTGTCTTAAATTTGATTCCTTCTACCTCTGCTGGAAGCATCTTTCAGGTATCTACCACCCATAGCAGTATTACAGCACATTCCTTTCAGGTCTCCTTTCCTCCAGCTTCACAGCAGCCTCCCATTATATTGAAAATGTTATTGTCTAGTAGCTTTAGTGAAGCCTGATTGACATTTAGCCATACAGTAACATAATAGAAGACTAAAGACAAAGACCATCTGGCCCATCCAGTCTGCCCAGTTATCCTGTCCACACTGCTAAGGATACATCCCAGTGAGGCCATTGCCCAAACCTCTGACCTTCTAGCTCCCCTAGTTAGCTTCTGGACAAACCTGGCTACGAGTGCCTATGCTTCCACTAGAACTTCCAGCCTGACAGACAGACCCAGCTGTTAGTTTGATTTGGTCCCACTATAAGACCACTTCAATACACCTTTTACAGGGCCAGAGCCAGCTTTTTTGCTTCTCTGTGCGATAAATTAGTGTGCTGCTAACCCCCACCCGATTCATTCAGTGTCTGTCCTGGGCCCATCAAATAAAGCCCAGCTCCATCCTGCAATCATTTTTAAAAACTGACACGCTCCCCCCCAAGAATCCTAAGGTTATTAGGCAAATCTTACAGCCTTGCACACATGCCACCTCACACGCCCCCACATCCTTTACAGACACACACAATTAAACTATGCACTTATAATACATTTTACATGAAAAAACATTCAAAAGTACAGGCTGCTGAGGCAAAAATATCACTTACAACATGCATATTTTATTTACATACACTCCTGTGGTGCCAACCAGAAAACTCTGAAAAAAGACACTTGGAGATCCTATGGAATTAGACTTTTTGTAATTGTATATTGAGTGTGAGCTTGGCCCTCAGAAAGCTATGAGCAAACATAATTACCATTACAATATACCGGTAGTAAACTACTCATACCAAATCAACCCTAACAACCTTATCTATGAAAAAGCAACAGTGCAGATATTATACTAGGCCCTAGAACACCATTAAAAGCTCTTATTAGGAAACCAGGCTGCTATAGATCCCTACGCAGAAATTACATGCTAGCAAAATACCTCACCTCCGCCACATATGCAGAACAGAGAGACCCTCACCAAATACAGAATAAAGAGATCAGAAAGTATAAACAGAAACGTGCTGAGAAGAACTGAACTGGAACCCACAACAAGTCAGTCTCTACAAGCATAGCAAAAATGGAAAAACAGAACATTACTATTCTTCATAAAAACATTAAATAATAAAATCAAGAAAAATAAAAGAAACATTCATAAAAAGAATATTTCAAACCAGTTAATAAATAGAATATCAAAAATGTCCCAAACACCAAAAAATTTTTTAAAAATCTGAGGAATAAAAAATCCAATTAAAACTTATTCTATTCCTCCCCTCCAAAAAAATATTTCAAAAGAGCAGAATTATCATATTATATCCAATAATTAAAACTAAGGATTAAAAAAATTTCCTCCATACCTGTGATCTTCTGATTTCCAGTCACCCTGAGATTGTCATGGATTGGGGGAGGTAGGGACACCTAAATTTTATCTTCTCTCACACCCACACGCATAACACATACATTCTCTCACACACTCCCTCTCTCTAACATACACAGGCTCCCTCTCCCTCACAGATACATTATGTGTGTGCCTGTGAGAGCCTATATGTGACACATGGGCTCTCACAGGCACACAAACATATACACAGCTCTCACACAGACACACATGCACAAACACACAGGCTCTTAGCCACACACTTGCTCTCACTTTCACACACACTGGTCCCTACACATACACTCTCACTCACATATGCTTGCTCCCACACAACACACTTGCTGTCTCTCATGCTCACATACACATTTATGCTTTCTCTCTCATGCACACAGATATGCACACTCACTCACATGCTCTCTCAGGTTCACATACATGCACACTCACTAATATGCTCTAATTCACACACATGCAAGCTCATTCAAAACTCATTCACTAATTCACTATCATTCTCACTCATTTTTTACCCCTTTGACCACTGAATAAATAGAAAAAAACCCCTTTTACTTATACTGATCAGGACGGATGCAGCAGGGCTGATGTTGATAATCCTGGCAGTGTCCCATAGTGTGGGAAGAGGAGGGATGCTTGGGGGTGGGGGGACAATAAGGACCTAATTTTTTTTGAAGTGGCCGAACATGAGGAGGGACTGACAGAAGACAGCAGTGCAAGAGATCTGCTGGCTGCCTCCTGTTGGCATAGAAAGAGACAGGCAGAGAGGAAGCTGTAAGAGTGCTTGCCGCTGCTGCAGTGCTTTAGGGGGAGGAGCGCCTGAGGTGAACAGGCCCAGGCACTTGCTACCGCGATCCTGGTTGGGGAAGAGAGTGGGCAACTGGCCCATGTTGCCACAGTGCTGGTTGGGGAGGGGGAAGGAGAGCGGGAAGCCAGCCCATACTGCCGTTGCTGCTACAGTTAGCATTAGAAGGCAGTCCAAGAGCCTCAGGGGAAGCTCAGGCTGCCTGAGAAGAGCTATTGCAGGGCTGGTATTGGTCGCAGCAGCTCTACGAGCTGTAACCACCAACCCACATGATTGGCCCACCAGAGCAAGCCCAAAGTCCCAATAGGCCAATCCGCCCCTGGCCCCGTGGGCCTCCTGATGTCTTTGGGCCATGGCAGGATGAGTTCCACCATGGCCCCGTGGGCCTTACTGATTGGGGGGGGGGCAGAGTGGAAGCTGTGCATGAGGGAATGGCACATGGCCTCTCCAATAGCTGCCAGCGGCTTGAGCAGCAGTGGCTTGCAATCTCTTTCCGTGTTCGGCTGACGGCGGTCCCACTGCTTCTCCTGTTGCTGCTGGCTTGCCGCCTCCTCCTGGGTGTGCCGCCCCGTGCAAATGCATAGTATCCACACCCGGTTGCGCTAGGCCTGACCTTTTGCTATCCTGGCTCTTTAGTCCTGCTAATAGATCCACGATTGTTACCACCTCTTCTGCTAATCTAAGATAATTACATATTCCTTTGTACCTCTATCATTACCTGTATATATACCTTACCTTCATATTTGTCCCTACGCTATTGTAAACTGATGTAAATGTAATGAATATTTATTATAAATCTGATTGTAATCTACCTTAAGACTAGTTTGGAAAAGGCAGAATATCAAATGTATATAAATAAATACTCACAGTCTAATCTAAATAGCTATTTCTAGTGAGCCTTTCTCCTTCTCCAGCTTTCTTGTAGAGAGAACATCTTTAGATCCTTAAGTCTCTCCACATAAGGCTTATAATGCATACAACGAACTATTATGCTGGTCATCTTTTGAAATGCCTCGGCTTTTTTCAATGTCCTTTGATAAATCTTGTCTTCAAATTGAGCACAGTCCTCAAGGACACAGATTGTGGAGTGAATTTGCTGAAGATGTATGTGTTTAAGGAGCTAATACAATTAAAAGTAGACCAGGCTATAGGACCCGATAGGGCGCATCATAGAATACTGAAGAAGCTATTGACTGCAGTCCTCACAGCTCTGTTCAATATCACTTGAAAGAAGGGGATTTGTAAGAAACTGGAGGAGAAGAAGTAATGTAGTACCCACTTCACAAGGGTGGAAACAAAAAGTGTAAAACTATAGATCTTTTATTCTGACATAGCAGTGGGCAAAGTGATGGAAACAATATTGAAAGATAAAATACCACCTTGAAGCCAACAGATTACAGGAAGATCTTGCCAACAAACATAACTAAATTCTTTGACAAGGTAAGCAAAGAAGTCAGAGTGGTAACACTAGATGTGCACTATCTGGATTTTATTAAAGTTGCTGACATTAATTCACTAAAGAGAATAGAAATCAAGGTAACCAGTCATAGGAGCAAAAATTATAAGCTAGGTGAGAAGTTGGCTAGGCAATGGGAATCAGAGAGAGGTAGTCAATGGGTCCATTCTGATGACGGGAAGTGACCAGCAGGGTACATAAAGGATCAGTGATAGGTTCTATCCTATATGCCTTATTGATGGCAAAGTAGGACAGGAAATATGTTTATTTGTGAAAACATTCTGCATTTGGAGTGCAGAAACCCAAGGGAAAGAGCAGGTGGGCCTAGTGGTTAGAATAAATGAGTAGGAACCAAGAGACCTGGATTGAAATCTGTCTTCCATCACAGACACTTTATGTGAGCTTGGGCAAGTCATCATATTCCATTACCTCGGGTACTCACTTACACTCTGGGGCAGAGATCTTAAGTAATTTGTTATGAAATGCAATGGTTTTGAAGTTTAGAATGTTTGCTCCCACTCCCAAACTGGATAGGGTTTTTCCCCCCAATTCTTCTGTATAAAACAGTCTCAAAGACTACGGAACTGCAGACAAGACCACATCTACTGCACCTCAATCTAGCACATAGCCACCTGAAAAAATTCAATTGTTTATCTTCTCCTTGAAAAATCATGTTCCTTAAGATCTCGTAATCCACTGGTTTAAAGCTATTTTACTATTCTTTCTATCAGGAGCATTTTTATTACTTTACCTGCTACTGATGTCAGCCTAACAGGCCTGTAGTTTCTTGTTTTCTGTCTGTATAGCCCAAGACCGACTATTCCCAAGCCTTCATATTAACTTGACGTTAAAGCTGTACAACCCTCACATCCAGCACACACAATCTCTGCATTGCAACTCCCTGCTCAGCTTTCTAGTTAGAATCACTGTCATACCTTTCAGTGAATACAAACTGTGAAACCTGAATTGTGTTCTATCTCAGCCAATGGGCTAATGACAATCGTAGATGTAGTATACTTGGATTTTCAGAAGGCGTTTGACAAAGCTCCTCATGAGAGGCTTCTAGGAAAAGTAAAAAGTCATGAGATAGGTGGCGATGTCCTTTCGTGGATTGCAAACTGGCTAAAAGACAGGAAACAGAGAGAAGGATTAAATGGACAATTTTCTCAGTGGAAGGGAGTGGGCAGTGGAATGCCTCAGGGATCTGTATTGAGACCCTTCCTTTTCAATATATATATAAATGATCTGGAAAGAAATACGATGAGTGAGAATCAAATTTGCAGATGATACAAAATTGTTCAGAGTAGTTAAATCACAAGCAGATTGTGATAAATTGCAGGAAGACCTTGTGAGACTGGAAAGTTGGGCATCAAAATGGCAGATGAAATTTAAAGTGGATAAGTGCAAGGTGATGCATATAGGGAAAAATAACCCATGTTATAGTTACACAATGTTAGGTTCCATATTAAGTGCTACAACCCAAGAAAGAGATCTAGGCGTCATAGTGGATAAAACATTGAAATCGTCAGCTCAGTGTGCTGCGGCAGTCAAAAAAGCAAACAGAATGTTGGGAATTATTAGAAAGGGAATGGTGAATAAAACGGAAAATGTCATAATGCCTCTAATGCTCCATCTTGAGACCGCACCTTGAATACTGTGTACAATTCTGGTCGCCGCATCTCAAGAAAGATATAATTGCAATGGAGAAGATACAGAGAAGGGCTACCAAAATGATAAGGGAAATGGAACAGCTCCCCTATGAGGAAAGACTAAAGAGGTTAGGACTTTTCAGCTTGGAGAAGAGACGGCTGATGGGGGATATGATAGAGGTGTTTAAAATCATGAGAGGTCTAGAACGGGTAGATGTGAATTGGTTATTTACTCTTTCGGTTAATAGAAAGACTAGGGGGCACTCCATGAAGTTAGCATGTGGCACATTTAAAACTAATCGGAGAAAGTTCTTTTTTTACTCAACGCACAATTAAACTCTGGAATTTGTTGCCAGAGGATGTGGTTAGTGCAGTTAGTATAGCTGTGTTTAAAAAAGGATTAGATAAGTTCTTGGAGGAGAAGTCCATTTCCTGCTATTAATTAAGTTGACTTAGAAAATAGCTACTGCTATTACTAGCAACGGTAACATGGAATAGACAGTTTTGGGATACTTCCAGGTTCTTATGGCCTGGATTGGCCACTGTTGGAAACAGGATGCTGGGCTTGATGGACCCTTGGTCTGACCTAGTATGGCATGTTCTTATGTTCTTAACTTGCTAACGTTATCGGGTGGGAGAATAAACCTAAACTATTCTTTCACTGAATGGCAATGGAAAGGACAAAAAAGTCTAAGGCAGGAAATCATATTTTTCAAACCTAACACAGGATATTCAGTCTCCTTCTGAGATTCAGAACTAAAGAATCTCATTTTAGATTGCATACACTTCATTTCTTTACCTGTCAGTCCAAAATTCACCAACACAAACCATGTTACAGTGACCTCTTCCATGCCTATAGTCTGCTTAGAAAGCTACCATGTCCAAAATCATCTTCCACTTATCTAGGTTTATCGCTGTTGCTTTGAAACCATTTTGGTTAATTTAAGAGTAGCAAACAAATTGGTCATGGACCAAAAAAGCTGCAAGGAGTGAAATGCCTCCATATGTTTTGTACGTACACACTTACAGCATCCCAGCTGCTAAAATGTCTGATCCTCCTCCTGAAATAACTGATTTCAATTCCCAATCTTTCATTGGTTTCATAACAAATCAGTCTCAAACTTGAATGTGATCATCAAAAAATATTCTTAGACAAAATAGGGATACGTTTTAAGAGATCTTTAGGGTCTTACATCAAACGTCTATCATATTATACCTTTGCAATGCAGTCAATAACTCATCCCATTTCAGCACCCCAGACTCTGTCCCCCCTTAATGATACTGAGCTCTGGATCTGCTCGTTTTAGGGATCCATATTCTTCCCCAACTTTCCAATATTCCCAGATTTCAATTTGCTAGATTTTGTTCTTCCTATGATTATTAAGCCAACCAGATATTTCTCTGTGGAGGCCAAGTCTGCTATAGAATCATGGTGCATTCACTACTGGTAAAAATGACGAGTATAAGCGCTAGGAAGAATAACTGTCATCACTATCATAGTTGCTTTTTAGTCTGATAGTTTACCAATTCTATTGCTTTGGATTAATATTTGTACTTTCTTAATTTGTCTTGTCACTTCCTCTTACAGATACTAGGTTTTTATACCCTAACTGTTTACTTTGGAAACAGAAATCCCTATAGATTAACTCTGCTCACAATGAAAATTTTTCTATTACTTGTTTTGACAATTGCTTTCATCTTATCACCTAGAGTTCCAATACCATCCTCAATTTTAAAAAAAAGCCATTTGTTACTGCCCCATAGCTGTTTACAGAACTGGTATCACCAGCATGGTCAGTCATTGATAACTTCTAATTCTTCTCCTAGTTGTATGTTTAATTGGAACATCTTACTCTCCTGATCTCATCACCTGCCAACCTTAAACTCCAAGCCATCACTTCCATGCCAAGATCCTGCAGCTTCTTTTCCTGGTTCTTTGAATGCTTCTATTTGATCAGCTGTCAAACTATTATAATTATAGTTATGGAGCTCATGGGAACACTGATCTCTTTGCTCATTATTATAAATACTTCATTAGATTTCTCATGATAGCATGGGACATATTCAAGATCCTACAATCACAGTTAATTAAACATTGTTACGCAAGCAAAATTAGTTGAACAGTAAGTTTAAATAATGAATGCATGTAGAATGAGATAAAGAAGAGCTAGCATACATAGAGAAAGTATGTGGTCTTTGTGACTTACTAGGCCCAGTTGGCAGATCTAAAAAGATAAATACTGGCATTATTTTCAACTTGTGAGACAAGATCCAAGAATGAGTAAACAGAAGATCTGTGGGTAAGTCATAAGATGAAATACATTAGGAGAAATTTTACTCTTACATTATTCAAAATAAAAACTTCTGAAAACAAGCTATAACTTGTGAAAGCAGATGACTTAATTTTGTAGTGCGTCTTGACTATGTCCCAAAGAGAAAGGTTGTGGGTGAGTATTTTAAGCCAGATTACTGAAGGACTGTGGAGTTAGGAAATACCTATACAAAAATGTACTGGTAAGTCGTTTTAGATCTGTTGTCCAAAGAGCAAGCAGATAGCTGTATTTTCCTTTACATACTCTACAGATGATGTCAATAATCACATTAGCTATTTTGTTGAGATTATGGCATTACGACCATACGGCTATTTGTGTGGCCAACAATTTAAGAAGAAGAAAAGTGAATTTCTTTCATGAAAAATTATTTTCTTTGCAGTTATAACTGCGGTGTAGCTCCATAAGGGCCATTAAAGCATTTTGAGTCTATGGAGAAAAAGCTTAGCAATTCAGGCCCTTAGTGTGATGATGCCAATCACGATGAAGCAATAATTCTGATGAGATAATGCTTCTGTTGGACACATCAAGTTTGCTGACACCAGCAACCTTATGATATTTCAAACTGCCTTCATTTAATAGAACTGCTCTTCGTGGATACATGAGACTATCATTAATGTGGAGACTGGAAAGTCCTGTTGTGGTCTCTCTTCACAAGGGAGGTAGCACAGAGAAGGCTGGAAACTACAGACCGGTTAGTCTCATTTTGGGGGTGGGAAATTAATGGAGACTCTGTAGATAGTTCACTATCCTTTCCTTCAGCAATCAGGTGGCTTGCTGGATCCAAGGCAGCATGGAATCATCAGGGGAAAGTCCAGTTAGACCAATCTTATTGATTTTTTTGGATTAGGTGACTAGAGAATTGGATCAAGGAAGCGCATTCAATGTGATCTACTTGGATTTCAGCAAAGCTTTTGTTATGGTGTTGCATAGGTGGTTTGCGAATAAAATGAAAAACTTGGGAGTGAGCACCAAGGTACTGGCGTGGATTACAAACTGGTTGACTGATAGGTATCAGCGTGTAATGGTAAAAGGAACCTACTCTGAAGAGAGAACCATGTTAAGCGGAGTGTCACAGGAATTGGTTTTGGGACCAGTTCTGTTCAATATCTTTCAGGCCAATTCAATAAACTCCGCGGGATAGCCGGCCCTTCGAGGCGAGCGCCCGCTCTCCCGACGCGCACCCAGCACCTCTCCTGGGCGCGCGATTCCTTATTTAAATTAGGACCCGCGCTAATAAGGAGGCACTAGGGACACTAGCGCTTCTTTAGCGCCTCCTTATTAACGGAAGCGGCAGCTATCAGCGGGTCTGACAACCGACGTTTAATTTTTACTGGCGTCGGTTGTCAAACCCGCTGACAGCCACGGGTTCGGAAAACGGACACCGGCAAAATTGAGCGTCCGTTGTCCAACCTGCGGGCCAGCAGACAACTTTTTTTTTTTTTTTTAAGTTTTTTTAATTTTTGGGACCTCCGACTTAATATCGCCATGATATTAAGTCGGAGGGTGTACAGAAAAGCAGTTTTTTTTGCTTTTCTGTACACCTTTCCCAGTGTTGTCCCTGATTAACGCCTGCCTTTGGGCAGGTGTTAATTTCTGAGAGTAAAATGTGCGGCTTGGCACCATATAAGGGGTAATAATAGCGCGTGTAAAATGCGCGGTCAAACGGAGCTAAATGGTGCGCTCGGCTGAGAGTGAAACATTGATGTGCACGGACCAAGAGAGAGACCTTGGGATAATTATATCTGGTGATCAGAAGACAGTGAAGCAATGTGACAAAGTGATAGTTAATGCTAGAAGAATGCTGGGCTTCATAGAAAGAGGAATAATCAGTAAGAAAAAGGAGGTGATAATGCCCTTGTACAGGTCGTTGGTGAGGCCTCACCTGGAGTAGTGTTCAGTTCTGGAGACCGTATCTCAAAAAAGATAAAGATGGTGGCAGTCCAGAGAAGGGCGACCAAAATCGTGTGGGGTCTGTATCAGACAACATATGAGGAGAGGGTGAAGGATCTAAATAAGTAAACTGTGGAAGAGAGGAGGTGCAGAGGAGATACAGACCTTCAGATACCTAAAAGATTTTAATGATGCACAAACTTCAAACCTTTTCCATGGGAAAAGAAACAGTAGAACTAGGGGGTCATGAAATGAAATTTCAAGGGAGGAGGACTCAGAACCAACATCAGAAAATATTTCTTCACAGAGAGAGTGGTGGATGCTTGGAAAGCCTTTCCTCCAGAGGTGGTGACTTCAAAGTGGCATGGAATAAACCCAGTGAGATCTGTATTCAAAAGCCATTTAGGCTTACCCGCCTATATTCAGCCTTTATCCAGTTAAATTCTAGCTGGCTAGAATATAGGTGGATACGTTAGAGGTGGTCCGGGGTGTTAACTGGGAGGAATTAAGTTAGAAGGCTAAGTTAACTGGCTAAATCCAATGTTCAGAGTTAGCCAGATGACTGAGCCAGCTAAGACTGGTTGAGTCAACAAGCTGTCCTATAGTTAGCCAGGTAACTAATCAAGATAGCCAGTTGTATTCAATACTGTGGCTGCACAGTTGAATATACTTCCAAAGGTAGCCGGATAAGTTTATCCAGCTAACTTTGCTATCCAGACTGTGTATGAATATAGACTTCTGTGGATCCCTAAAGTTTAGAGGATGGAAACAAAATAGTGTGTATGGGGGTAACCTGCATGGAGCGGCAGTTGCTACCCTTAACAGAAACCATTGGGATTACTACCCTCAATCAATAACCTTGATACTTTTGATGCAATATATCACTCCCCTCTTTGATGGGGGGGGGGGGGGGGAGTGGAATTAGATACAGACAACAACCAACATGGGTCCTGACTTTTATGGTCTGTGGTACTGACATGCAGACAATAAGGGAAAAAGCACAGGATGGCTTCTATGGCCAAGTCCCAAAGCAAAGAAAGTCAAGCAGCATTGTGTGAATTATCAAGAAGGCTCCTCACCCAGTAAAAATGTTGCTAGCAGTTGCTTGGTTTTGACTAATTGTAAATATTACTACCCTTTTCATAAGGCTTGGGGGTAACTGCATAGAGTGGCAGGTACTACCCTTTAGAGAAATATGGGGGTATCCTGCATGGAGTGGCAGATACCATCATTACTCCATAAGAAGCTTGCTGGGCAGACTGGATGGGCCATCTGGTCCTTTTCTGCTGTCATTACTACAATAATAGTCTGTGTGAGAAAAATATTTTGAAAATGAAGTGATTGCTCTTCTGTCAGTTCATATTTTAGAATATAGCTAAATACTTCCTTGTATCCCAAATCTTGTAATGACAATGTATTCTGAAGTGCAGATGCAATGCTTTTTCTTTTTTAAATACACTGTACTCCAACCTAATAGAAAAACAAAACAGTTCTACATTGTAGGGTAGAAAATTCAAGTTCACATTTCAAGTATAGCTCCTGCACTTTCGAATGTCCAAGAGTGGGAGTACTGGAAACTCCCAGAAGGAAAGGCAAAGTCAAGTGCTACTCTAACAGGGTATAAGGAGTTGTTTCTTCCTTTTTCAACCAACGGTCAACTATAGCAGCTAGAAAGAGCTGAAGGAGTGACAGAGAGATTATGGGAGAAAAAGGACTTCAAATTCATTCTAAGCCTTGAAAGAAAGTCATCCAAGGTACTCGCTTCAAAATGCAAAAGATAAGAGAACAGATCAGATGACTGTCTTCTCACCCTATGGTGAAGAGACTGCAACCACTGACAAGGCAAATGATGCCTGGTTCACATGAAAAGGCAGTAAGTAATTGTGGGGAATATTTGGGGAAAAAATACAGAGAGGAAATGATCATAAGGAAAGGTGAAACCCTCTTCTTTCAGAAAGAAATAGTTAAAATATGAGTAAATAACAGTGCAAAACAAACTACAGGAGTGTTATCTAATCAGAAAGCCTCATTCTTGGCTCATTTTGCAATGACCTAATAAAAGGAGTATAACTCTAAAAAGCTGGTCAGAAATGTATTCAATTAGTCAAATCCAAAGGTACTGCCTACTACTTGTTGACTTTATTTTTATATATCCAATTGACTTAGCATGGCAACCATTCTATTTGAATAACAGCAAACATATGGCTCTGTTAACTGCCACTGCACATTAGGTCAATGCTTTTAGAGACCTATCCACAATGCTCTCCAAGATCACCCTGCTCAGTGACAACGGCCAAACCAGAGTCCACTATCGTGAAGGAAGAAAACAAAACGGATTCAGATGTGACACTCAACAAGCAGTCAAGCACCAAGGTATTACACATTTTGCACACAATATTTTAAAATGTTGTAAGCTTCGGCATACTCTGTCAAAACACAATATACCGTATTTTTTGCTCCATAAGACGCACCTAGGATTCAGAGGGGGAAAATTAAAAAAAAAAAAAAAAATTGTGCTAAACCGGCTCTGTCCCCAGGTGTCTGTGCGTCTTATGGAGCAAATTAGGGGAGGGCATAACATTTTTTTTTCTTCCCATTTTGTTTTCGGGTCTGGGGAGGGCCATTTCGGTCCATTCCCCAGATCATAAAACGTTTGTCTTTCTAATTCTGTGAGAAACCCCCCCCCCAAAAAAAAACCAAACCCCATCCCAACACTTTAAATTAACAACCCCCACCCTCCTGACCCCCCCAAGACCTGCCAAATCAATTAAATACAACCCCCCACCATCCTGACCCCTCCCCAAGACCTGCCAAAAGTCCCTGGTGGTCCAGCAGGGGTCCAGGAGCGGTCCGGGAGCGATCTCCTGGACTTGGGCCGTCGGCTGCCAGCAATCTAAATGGCACCGATGGCCCTTTGCCCTTACTATGTCACTGGGGTCGACCAATGGCAGCGGTAGCCCCTGTGACATAGTAAGGGCAAAGGGCCGTCGGCTGCCAGTAATCAAAATGGCGCCGACGGCCCTTTGCCCTTACTATGTCACAGGGGCTACCGCTGGCATTGGTCGACCCCAGTGACATAGTAAGGGCAAAGGGCCGTCGGCGCCATTTTGATTGCTGGCAGTCGACGGCCTAAGTCCAGGAGATCGCTCCCGGACCCCCGCTGGACCACCAGGGACTTATGGCAGGTCTTGGGGGGTTCAGGAGGGTGGGGGTTGTAGTAAATTAATTTGGAAGGTCTGGGGGGGGGCAGGAGGGGGCGGGGGTTTTATTAGATTTTTAATTTTTTTTTATATTCGCTCCATAAGACGCACAGACATTTTCCCCTCACTTTTGGGGGAAAAAAAAGTGCGTCTTATGGAGCGAAAAATACGGTAATCATTGGGGGAGGAGGGTGATAAGGGTGGGTAGGAATTAAGGCTAGAATATTTATATGTACATGTATATTTCTGACTGCCAAACTTGCTATTTTATAATGGTAAGGATATGGCTTTATTAGATAATAAGTATAGCTTTGTACATGGATATTCTAATTTGTTCTACTATTATATGCTTTTGGCAATAAACATTAAATTGCACAAAAAATTATAAACTACAAAGAGAAAAAAGTATTTAAAGCTGCAGAATTTTATTTGGTGCAAAATTCCTCCAGGAGTACTTAATTGTCAAAACTAATCTCCCCCCCCCCCGCAGCTTGTTTTTACTTGTCTATCCCCGTTAGGCAGTACCTTCTTGGGTTTATAAGGTCATTTTATACGGTATAAGAAAAAAATTCAACTTAAAAGAAATATGATTTTTCATAATTGCAAGGCTTCTTTTGGTACTGTGCTGCCAGGTGCCTCAAGCAGCCTGCAGAACACTATCAGGAAACAGATCTGGTACTCTGGCTGCTCCCAGCAAGGAGCTGCTACTGCATAAACAGAAAATATAATCTCTTAAAATGGATTTTTCTTCTTAGGGCTGTATATATAGCGTTACAAAACAGCATTACAAAAATATTCACAGTCAACTATTCACGTTAAAAAGTTGCCTTAAATTGGTTGAGCCTGAGTCCTGCCTTCTGCTGGTTCACTCTGAATGAATACAAGGGAATAAGTTTAAGTCTTTCTGACCACAGACTTTCCATCACAGCTATGACCTATGCCATTTGCCATGACATCCACATTACTACTGAAAGAAACAAAGGACAATCGTATTTATATCCAGATAATTAACCGTTCATAGGCTTCTTCCATTCTACTTGGGAAAAATGAAGTTGTAAAATAAGTTATAACTGACTCCGAAGACAGCTGCTTGAATCTGCATTCAAGACTCTAGAATCATCTTCTCTCTCTTCAGATGTCATTTTGGCTGCCCATGCCCACTGTAGGTATTTGGCTTCTGACAGAAACCAAACCAATTATCCTATATAATAAAATTTGGTTTATGTCTGCCACACTCCCATAAAAGAAGACTGGAGGCCTGCCCCCTACAAGGGCTGATAGGCTGGGGGCGAGGGGGTGGCATGAGTGCCCCCTACACCTCTCAAGCCACTGATTGGTGGTGTGGATGGTTTGCTGCTGTGTCGGCCACAAATAAGCCTGGGAAACATGGAGGCAGCAGCACCCCCTCAGACTTCGGGCAGCACTTTCCTCACCCACCGTTTCCCTCTACCAGGCTGCTGGGATGCTGCTGCTCTGGAGCAAAAGGACACCTGGCTGACCTCCGAACGCTGGCTGCTCAGTGGCAGCAGTAGGGTGAGGGTGAGGACTATGGAGTCCAAGGAGTCTCATCCAGGCCCCCAAAGCCGTCATGGTGTACCTGAATGTTAAATCTCGTCACTGACAACGGGCATTTGATTTAGTGTATCATATATGTGGTTCACCAGTTTATTTTATTTAAAAAATGTCTATGCCGCATCATCTAAAATTCTAGGCAGCTTACAAAAATAACATACACAATCATAAATATTTAAAACAATTAAATAGAAAAAATTATTGAAAATATCATAAAACAAGACAAACTCAAAATAACTAAGAACTAAAAACTAAGACCAGCATCTGCTCATACCACATATTAATACCTCATACCAGGAAATAGTTTAAACATTTTTTTTAAAGTAAGCCAATTGAAACAAATGTTTCCAGCTGGTTTTTTTTTAAGTTTTAAAATATGACTGCTTACATAATGAAAGTGGAAATTTGTTCTACATCTCAGCTCCAACTACAGATAAGTTGTTAAATAGTGAAATTTGTGCAATAAATAATTATTCACTTTGCCTGTGTTAAAATATTTTTACTACTTCCCAATAACAGAATTTAAAGATGAGCAGTCTAAAAATTCATGTTGAAGCAAACCATAAAACCACAGCTCTGATACTATGGCAGCATAGATCTTTGGCCCTCTTCTTAACACTATTGATCTTGCTTTTTATGACTTTGTTTTTACCTGTAGCAATGATCTGCCTTGGCTCTGTTTTTACTTGTTGAACTTATCTATTGTACTGAATGCAACTTGTAAAGCAACCCAGTAAGTAAAAACCTCACTTTCATCTATTTGCAATGCGCTCTGAAGTGGCTGCACGGCCAGGAATCGCAGAATATAAATAAAAAAATTAAAGTAAATTAAATTCATTATTTCAGTCACATCAAAAGTTTATATCTTAAAACTTTAGAACACATTTCAATATATTTCAGCTCAAAAATATTAGCTTTCTTTCAGAGCAGGTACTAATATAAAATGTATCTGCCATTGAGCTTCTAAAATGAGGAGGCTCAGAATTTTACCCAATACGTGCAACCGAGGGCCAGGGGCTCCTCTCCTGGTACCACACATACGCAGTACTGGGAGGACAGAAGGCACGCCCAAGAGCAAGCCCTTCAGCTCTTCCCTCACTATCCTTCACCTCTGGTAACAGCAACCCTACCAATGTGGCTCACTTGCCCTGTACCTTTCTCACTTTAACTCTTCTATCTTTTCTATACCCACGTCAATCCCGTTAATTCTGGCGCTTTTTCATCCACAATACTGCCAAAGTCCAACCCACCTTCTCTGTCCACACCAGTAAAACACTCCTCTCTTGCCATCCAAATAAACAAATACATCTTCAACAGGCTGGGATGTGACCCAGCTTTATGGCATTCCTTCTCAAGTAGTGCAGTATTAGAAATATCACAATGCACTGGGAAAGGAAATTCAAATGCTAGGACTGACCGAGAGTCTCCCTGCAAGAGGCAGCCTGGCAGCTCAGGGGATCCCCGGGTCAGCCAGGGGTGGAGGAAGGAGTCATGATCATCATTAAGGGCGGTGGCTGCTGACTCATGTCATAAGGGTTCAGAAGGCCATAGCCCAGGCACTGTTGCTGCAGAATATTGATCCTTTTTACAGATGTGTTTAAGAGTAGCTTGCCCATTACTGTGGTAGTGGGCAAGGATTACACCCAACTTTCTTCTGAAATAAAGGACAACCATTTTCAGCTAGCACAATGGAAAAACAGACGCCAAGTGTCCGAATCTGAAATACTTGTGTGAGCCCTGTGAATGTCCATATGTCTCAATGACTTATTTTTGCAGGAAGTTTCTTTGAATAAACTTTGTGATTCTCTTGTTTTAAACTGTTTTTTTTTGTTTGGGAATGATTCTTTTGCTGTTGCCCTGCTGGCTTCTGCCTATTTTCATTTTGCACATCCTAAAAATGTGTTTTTAATAAGAGCTCAAGGTGTGGTTAAACTTTTGGTAGAGGCAATTAAATCCACCATGTAATGCCAATTTTGCATCAGTTGTATAAATATACAAAAATAGAAGATCCAATGATGCTATACACTTGTGAAATATCAATATATATATAGGAGGTCTAGCCCAAGTTTACGTAAGGATTGTATGGAAAAATCTGGGGGAAACCTCATATAGTGCCTACCATAGGCTATTTGGATGCCTATGTGGCTACTGCAACTCCAACCCCACCACTGTGGATTTCAGATAGATTTATAATCATTGGTTGCCCCAGACGGTGTGATGCTTTACTTATTTATAAAGCTATCATTTGAGTCTGGTATGAGTCCACTACTGTGGATAGAAGTGCTGGTATACAATAATCTTGGTATACCAGAAGTATTATGCTCACTGTTTTGGTGCCAAGATTATAGTTGGAAATCTTCATGCTGCAAGTGTATCAGTCCTGACACTGCAATGTTTCGAATGTGAATTCTTCATCAGGGAATCACTTAAGAGCATGGAATCTGCATGTAAATCTCGGCTGTTAATACTCGGTTTGTTGTGGTCAATGTACTTCCACGGTAAAAACTCTATGCTCGTCTGGGGCAACCAATGATTATAAATCTGACATCCACAGTGGTGGGGTTGGAGTTGCAGTAGCCACATAGGCATCCAAATAGCCTATGGTAGGCACTATATGAGGTTTCCCCCAGATTTTTCCATACAATCCTTACATAAATTTTGCATCAGTTGCACTGGCTTCTGATTAAAAGCAGGATAACATTTGACACACTTTGCTTAATCTTCAGATGCATGAATCAATTGGCCCTTGAATATCTTCCCAATTTCTTTTCTCCTATATTGCCATGAGAGAACACTAATCCTCCCAGCAAGCTCTTTTATCCTCCTCTTCTCTGGCTTCAACTAGAAATAAGGGGTCTGCAACCTGAAGCTCATGAACAACATGTGGCTCCTTGTTATTATCCCTTTCCTTCCAACCTTGGCAGAAGAGGAGACCATTATCTAATACTAGCAGTTGCACCTTGATATTGCTCTCCTGTACAACTACCTAGAAAAAGACCATATAGCCCATCTAATCTGACCATCTGTTCAATTTATGTAGCCCTTACAATTTCCATCACATCCTCAGTGATCCTCTGTATTTATCCCATGCTTTTCTTGAATTTAGATATCATTTTTGTCTCCATCATCTCCACTGGGAGGTCATTCCATGCATTTACTACCCTCTCTGAAAATAATTATTTCCTAAGGTTACTCGTGAATCTACCCCCTTTCACCCTCATCCCATGAACCCTTGCTCTACAGCCTCCTTTCCATTGAAAGAGACTTGCCTCCTGTGCAAAGAAACCATTGAGATATTTAAATGTCTATATCATATCTCCCCATCTTGCTTTTCGACTAGGCCAGGGGCAGCAAACTCTGGTCCTTGAGAGCCACAAACAGGCCATATTGAATATGACTGAGATAGATTTGCATGCACTGCCCCCATTGTATGCTTGATCTCTCTCATGCATATTCATTGTGAATATCCTGAAAACCTGGCCTGTTTGTGGCTCTCAAGGGCCAGAGCTGGCCACCTTTGAGCTAAGATATACATGTTTAGACCCTAAGTCTATCCCCATATGCTTTAGAACAAAGACCACTGATCATTTTAATAGCCACCCTCTGGACCAACTCCAATCCTTTTGAAGGTACAATTTCCAGAACTGTACTCAATATTCTGAATGAGGTCTCACCAGGGACCTACACAGAGGTAATATCACCTTCCTTTTTCTGCTATTCCTCTCCCTATGGCACCAAGCATCTTTTTGGCTTTTGCCATCACCTTTATCCACCTGTTTAGTCACCTTAAGATCACAAGATACATCACCCCCAGATCCTGCTCTTCTTTTGAGTTTAGAAGAATTTCACTTCCAATACTGTACTGCTCCCTTGGATTCTTGCTTCCTAAATGCATTACTCTGCAATTTTTAGCACTAAATCTTATCTGACCGTCTCCAGACCATTTCTCAAGCTTTGCTAGAACCTTCCTCATGTTTTCCATACCTTCCTGGCTGTCTACCCTTTTGTAGATTTTGGTATCATCGGCAAAAAGACAAACCTTTCCTAACAATCCTTCTGCTATGTCACTCGAAAATGTTGAAAAGAACTGGTCCCAGGATCAATCCCTGAGGCACATCACAAGCAATGTCCCCCACCTCCAAGTAAACTGTTTACCAATACCCTTTGTAGTGACCAGAGTAACCCAGTCACTTTAGGTTCCTTACCAAGGGCACTCAATTTATTTATCTCTCTTGTGCAGAACCAAGTGTCAAAAGTCCTACAGAAATCCAAGTACACTACACATCTAGTACTCTCTCTCTTGACCCAACTCTCTGGTCACCTAATTAATAAAATAATCAGATTCATCTGACAAGATCTACCTCTACTAAAAGCATGCTGCCTCACATCATACAAGCCATTGGATTCCATTAATTTGCTTGCTACAGAGGTCAGAGTAAATGGTCTGTACTTCCCAGTCTCCTCCTTTCTTCTACTTTTATGACTAAGAACCACATCTGCCCTTCTCCTGTCCTCTGGATCTACTCCTGACTCTAAAGAAGCATTGAAAAGGTCATCCAGTGGAGCTGCCAGGATTTCTCTAAGTTCCTTCAAAAGCCTTGGATGTATGCCATATGGCTCCATCGCCTTATCTATTTTAAGTTTAGTTAGCTCCTTATGAGCACAGTCTTCTGAAAATCAATTGAGTTTACCTCACTGCCAATCTTATTTGTGCTCATTTTATGTGGAGCTGCTCCAGGCCCTTCCACAATGAACACCAAACAGAAATATTTGTTAAGCAATTTTACTTTTTACCGTATTTCCTATTTTTCTTTTATGTGAATTTCTACATTCCTGACTACTTTCCCAGCTTCTTGGAGCTTTTTCAGATATTGTTCCCTGTCTTCCACGTTCACAAATCTCTTGTAGTTTATGAAAACTAACCTTTTCTTCCATACCCTTTCAGCTACTTCTTTAGAAAACCATAATTATCTCTTTTTCTGCTTCCTTTTATTTATTTTCCTAAGAAAATGGTTGTTGCCCTTCTATCATCTCCTTTTAGTTTTGCCCACTAATCTTTTGCTTCCCCTTGATTTTTTCCAACCAGTTAGCGACTCCTTGAGGTACTCTCCCATTTTAACAAAAACAATATTTATTTATCTATCTATCGAGTTTTATATACCGTCGTTCGGTTTCGCCATCACAACGGTTTACAAAGTTACCAGGGTTAAGTCTCTATATCAACTCTGCTCTCTTTTAAGTCCCCCAAAGAGGATTCTCCATGGCGTGGGGGGTTGGGAAAAAGGATAAACCTCCAAGACCCTAGGCTACCAATGTACAGTCTCTTCGCTGGATGCCGTAGTGGTGTTCCAACATAAACTTTACTGAATCAGGTTTGGCACCTGGATAATATCTACAAAATAATTTCAAAGAGTAAATCTGTGGATCCTTGATTTACTGTATCTCTCAAGGTCCATTCTTTATCCTTGGATAGAATGTGAAGCCACACTGAGTAAAACTGCAAACTTAGGGGCCGATGCAATAAATGTGGGTAGAAAGCGGGCGCTGAACAGTCACCACCTGCTTTCTTAATGCGCCACGCAATATTTAAATTAGGGGGTCGCGTTAGCAAGGAGGCGCTAGGGTCACTTGAACGCCTCCTTGCTAACGAGATCCCGATCGGTTTTCCTAACTCGGCAGTCTGCCGGTTAGGAAAACAGATGCCGGGGTTTCAGGAAACGGACGCTTGTCAGTTGAGCGTCCGTTTCCTGCACCAGACTGTCAAAGGGTTTTTTGATTTTTTTTTTTTTTAAACTTGTTTCTTTAAGTTTTTCCTCCTACTTAATATTGCAACAATATTAAGTGGGAGGAAGTATAGGAAAGCAGTTTTTTCTGCTTTTCTGTACTTGTTTTAAATGTGCTCAGCTATTAACACCTGCTCCATGTGATGAGCGCTATTAGATTCACTTTGCGTTGGACGCACGTTGCATATGCACTACTCCCCTTATTGCATTAGGGGATTGATTAGTGCCTATTCTACCCGCATCCGACTGCAGGTTATACAATGCGCTCAGCTGAGCGCACTGTATTGCATCGGCCCCTTAGTGCCCAATTCTCCCAATCTGGATTCCCCTCCACAATACTTGGGCATCCACTGCTTGAGTTTGAAATTGCCAATTTTCTCCTCTCCTTTTTTCCTGTGTCCCAAGATTACAGTTAATGAACGTCTAAAGTGGTAGCTCAGATTCTCCTCTTGGGTATGGATCCAGTTGTGTATTCATTCCTCCTTCACTAAAGCCAAGATTGGCAAGGGAATCCCTTTGGATAAGGTCCACCAAGACGACAAATAAAACTTCTCTTACATTTCTCTCCATATAGGTAAACTGGATTAAAAAAAACATCTACCCAACAAAATCACACAGAATAAATAACTGAAAAAATCAGTAGAAATTATTACCAACTGCTGGGTGCAAGATGGAAATTAATCTTTTTCTAAGAATCCTCAGCCAAGTCTTTGGGCCTTTACTTAACAGACTTAAAGAGAATTAAAAGGAAAAATGTGTTTCTCATTCTCTAGATCCAGTCTAAAAATCCCAGGCACTTGCTTTTATGTAAGCAGGAAGGAAGCCATAAACCCTCTAATGGAGGTGCTATGGCAAATATGGTGCATTCCTTACTCTACACTGCCCTGACCAAACTACTCGGCCACTCTATTTCATAGGGATCCTAGTGGGGCCTTACATCTTATATATGCATTTTCTACACCCTATTAACCCATATCTTTACCACTAACCAAGGTACTCTACTTATTTCTAGAGACCTTCATTTTCAGTTTTTATTTCTTTTTCCTGTGAAATTATCAATGTGTTATAATTAAAAAACAAAATGGGGAAAAATCAGTGAAAAAAGATTTCCACTGATTTTCTCCCATTTTTATTATGAAGTGTAGTATTTTTTTGAGAGTAAATGACCCTCCTTTATTTACCCATTGCACCTCACTCAGGATTTTATCAACTTCTATCCTGTCCCCTCTCAGCTGCCTCTTCCAAGCTGAAGAGCCCCAAGCCTGCATAGCCTCTCATCATAGGGGAGCTGCTCCATCCCCTTTTCCATTTTTGTCACCCTCCTTTTCTAGCTACGCATTACATGCCAGGCTCGATTCCACCCTCCCCCACACACATTTCCAATATAGCAAATGCCACAAAATGCACCCCATTTTATATCCTCATCCCCATGTACCTTTTCCATTCCCATCAGCCTGCCACACTCGATACGGGAATTTGTTTTGTGCCCCTTGTACATTTTGCCTCCTTTATTTCCCTTCCCTTGCATAGCAATTCTGCACATACTATTGTACCTGCTAAATACTAGCAATAGACACATGTATGGACAGGGAGGCAAAAAAAGGCAGAGGACAAGAAAATGTATCTTTATTTCTCGTCCTTCTTTTAATCTCCTATAGACTGTGAATAATTGAACATAAAACCACTTTAGATCCATTACTCCAGTTTATGTGGCACAGAGCCATCAATAAATGTTTAATAGCTGACAGTTCAAGATTAAAACTCACTTATTTAATGCTCCCCAAAATATGCACATTTAAACTAAAACAAAAACTGCTTAAAATATAAATAGCACTAAACCTAGTCAGAAAGCTTGAATCCGATGTTTGGTTGCAAAAAAAGCCTTCAACTCTGGTAATATACAGCTAAATATTCTCCTTTAACCTGAGTTACCGACAGATTTCCCTGGGTAGAACATCTACTTTGCCCTTCTCACTCATTAAAACCGTCCCTCCCTAAATTTAGCCGATAACACGGAGCTCAGCTTCAGCCCCTGACATGGCCGAAGCGTGTACAAAGGTAGACTGCTGCTTATCAGCCCGCCTCCTACCTGATAGATCCTAAAAGGGATATAACGGAATCCATCCTCTCCGGCAGGGTACTCCATGAGTTTTCGGTTTATGGCCCAAAACTGGTCAAACTTGTCTGCAAAGAAGTGATAGACTAAATTAGTATTACAATTCACAGATCCAAAAATGCAATGTAACCTGAGAATAAAAGAACACAATGGACTGCTTTGGCTTGCAACAGTGCAGGTACTAATTCAAGTATTTTGGCACAATGGCATATTACACCAAACATATGGTTAAAATATTCAGCATGGCATAATAGGTAAAACTGTCAGTGAATATACCGGATAAAATTCACCAATTCCAGCAAGTAAAATGTATTTCAGTTATATGACCCAAATGTAGCAACTTGTTAATGGCAACACAGACATCATGCCAAAATAGTGTTACCAACTTCAGTAACCTGTGTGTTTTTACAAGCAAACTTTTACTAGCATGTGGTAATGCATGCTTCATTTGTATCTCATTAACACTGACCATTAATATGCATGTATAACATTGTTAGCAGATGTTAACAGTCAATGGCAAAAAAACCTGCCACTAGATTAGGAAAAAGTAGAAAATCCAGCTATAAAGCCCCATCATCCAGAAAAGAATTCAGGCTGATACCCCTCTGTGCTAAATACTAGACAGCCTAAGTAAAACATTTGAAAATTTTAGCTGGAAGGAAACTTATCACATTGGGTTCATTAGTAACAGCTCAAACTTGCCTTCTCTTATTCTCTCACATCCTTCCTGCTGCTTTTCCTCTCTGCCTAGGGTATTTTCACAGGCACTCAATGGGAGATGACAGAGCCCAGTGCTTAGCACGCTGAACTATAAACCAGCAGTACTCCTGGGATGCAAGTTCCAACCTCTCACCCATGGAAACCTGTGCAACCTTGGACAAATCATGATCACCTTGTGCCTCATTTTACCAAATTAGAATTCAATAACTTCCAAGGCATCTACCCCTGGCATCTCTACATTTCTGAAGATCCAAGTTCTAAAGTTACTGCTGTAACCTACTTTCAATTTATTGGAATCTGCATTGAGGCCATGCATGGTAAAAAGCAGAATACTGAATGCCAATAAGTAAATAAAATAATAAATAAAGCATTCCGAGTCCTATTTGGATGAATGACACTACACAAAGCCTAATTATTATTGGCCATAGTTAAATTGTCTTCCTGGTGGACTTGAAGGCTAGACAAAGCCACTTTTCTATCCCCACTTTGCGTGAACACATGCTGCGAGTCTACTGTCAAGTCACTCTTTATCCAGGTAGGCATTTTCATGTGGACTGCTCATAACTAACCAAGTTATGCTTTCATTTAAAATTTTAAAATGCAGAAATATATAACATCTGTTCTCCAAGGACAGCAGAATGTCAGTCCTCACACCGGGATGACATCATCGGATGGATCCCAGCCCAGAACTTTGATCTCAAAGATTCTAGAGCTTACAATCATGCCCTTCTGAGCATGTGCAGCTGTAGTTATCACCCTGCCCCCTAGGAAGAGTCCCTCAGCTCATGATATAGCTAATACATGGAAAAACCAACTCCCAGGGGAGGTTTCGTGAGGACTAACATCCTGCTGTCCTCGGAGAACACCTGTTACAGGTAAGCAACTCTGCTTTCTAAGGACGACAAGCAGGATGGCAGTCCTCACACATGGATGATTACCAAGCAGTCTTGGAAAGAATATGGGTAAGACAATGTCTTGATTTAAATGAAAAGATGAACCACTTTCAGTAGAAACTTGGGATGTGCACAGCGCACCACCCTATGTTTGGCAGAGCTACACATATGAAATGTAGTGCATCAATGCCTGAAACTCACTGACATTTCTAGCAGACATGATTACAATAAGGAACAACACTTTTCATGCAAGAAACTTTAAAAAAGCAGATTCTAATGGTTTGAAGGGTGGCTTTATAAGCTGTACAAGAACATCATGAAGTTGTGGTTTGGTATACCATAAACCTCTCAAACTATGACACTGACAGATGAGTAGATATTGGTTTACTTTCTACTTCAATATGGTAGGTCAATATGGAACTGAGATGCACCTCGATTGAAGAGATACTGAGATCCAGAGATGAAAAAGAGACTATGTAGTAAAGCAGCTCCTGTAGTTCGCAAACAAACTATTCCAGTATGAAAACTGTTTCCATTTAAAGCTGTAAGCCCTTCTGATTGAGGGCTTCCTGGACAATACTAATACATCTTTAACTTCTTTGGGTAAGGGTGTGGGATGCAAGTGAGCATGCAACATCCAGGCTGTTACGCTGAGCGAGAGGACACTTGGATGATACAGGCCCCATCTTGAGTTAATAAGGCCGAATTGGATCCTAGAGGAATAGGGGAGCTGAAAGACAACTGTACTAGGTACAAGAGCCACACTTCTCTGGGCCATTCTGGTGCAATGAGCATCAGGCAGGCTCAGTCTTTGATTACTTTTGGCACTGTCCTAGCTATCAGTTAAATCAATGGAAAAGCATACATGAGATCTGTATTCCAGGTGAGCAGAAAAGCATCCGGAGTGGACCAGAGTTTGCTTGGAAGAATGGAGCAAAATCTTTCCACTTTTCTGCTTTCCTCTGACCCAAAGAGGTCAATCAGTGGATGTCCTCAAAGATGTTGGCTATTGAATGATGCAGGAACCACTAGTGAGGACAAAGCACCCTGGGGAGGTGATCTGCAAACGTGTTGGAGATCCTGGGTAGGTAGGTCACTTGCTAGACAGCGTGATAGCTGCATGCCCATTCCCAAATCTTCATGGCCTCTTGGCAGAGAGTCCATTATCCTGTGCCTCCCTCTTGTTGACATAAAACATTGCTATTTGGTTGCTGGTTTGGATGAGAATTTTCTTTTCCTTAAGGAGATGTGAGAAAGCTCTCAGGTCTTTCAAAAGGTTGATTTGAAACTGCCGTGCCACTGCTGACCAAGTTCCTCAGATTCAGAAAGACCCAGGGTGCTCCCCATCCTTTGGTGGACACATCTATTACTAATGTGACCTGATGAATAAGCAGACTGAGTGGGGTTCCCTCACATAAAGCACTCAGGTCTGGCCACCAGTGGAATTTGTTTTTCAATTGCTGTGACACATTCATGAAAAAAAAAAGAAAACATGAAAAGAAATTGACAGCGCGAAGTGAGAGGGAAGTTGATGAGAAGGCCCCGATCGGAAGACCCGTGTCCCCCCCCCCCCGACGTCATCGGGGGCAACGAAGGACAGTTAAACGGCGCATTACCACCAGGCGCCGCTCGTTGTGCGTCGCGCACCGAAGGGGTGCAACAAAGGGGCATTCCCCTTTGTGCACCCCTTCATGCAATCCGTAGTGCTAGTTCTAGTTAATCTTTATAAAAGGATGTCTCTCTTTGTTAACAGTTATATTAATATGCTTGTAACCTTCCCATGTTTGTAAACCATTGTGATGGCTTTATTATGAAGCCGAATGATGGTATATAAAACCTGTTAAATAAAATAAATAAATAAATTCACCAGCGTTTCAAGGATTGCAGAGGCCCCACTGAAGGACATCTATGTGGGGGTGGGTTAGAGACCGCCTCTGGCTGTTACTGATCCATCTGTACCAACTAACAAGCTAGGGAGCAGAGGGTGCTCATTTTATCTTTGGGAGAAGTGCTCTTTCCATAGCCAAGTGGTTAGAGCAGTGGGCTACAAACCAGGAGACCAGGGTTCGAATCCCGCTGTCGCTCCTTGTGACCTTGTGCAAGTCACTTTACCCTCCATTGCCTCCGGTACAAACTTAGATTGTAAGCCCTCTGGGGATAGGGAAATACCTACAGTACCTGAATATAAACCGATGTGATATCTCAATTGAGATGAATGTCGGTATATAAAAATAAATTAAAAAAAAAAATAAAAAAATTTACCGGGAAATTTGAGAAAAACTGTGCCCCCAATTGCAAATCCCTAGGTCTCAAAAGAAGAAACTGCTTCCACTTCCTTCTGGGTTGGTCTGGAAATATCAGGGAAAACCATAACTTTACACATTGCAGAAAAAGTGAAGCCAGATGTCTAAAATACATTTTATGATGCCAATCTCTATCAGAGTCCAATATCAAAGATACCAATAGAGTAGAAGGTTTGGCTAAGGAAGATTCAGGGGTTTTCAAAACTGCTGATACGTCTAAAGAATTATTCGATATAGGAAAAAGATTAGATTGTCTCGCTATTCCACTTTTAGGAGGAGGTAAATAATAAAACTGTGCTATAGGTGGGAAAGCAGATTCCAAGATTTTTAAAACCTCCAATAGGTATTCTTCTGAACATGTCCCAAGCAGAAACCAGTGGAACATGAGGAAAATTTATAAATCACAGATTCCTGCATCATAATGAGTTTTCTAAATTTTCCATCTTACTTGATGATAAAATATTATCTTTCACCAAACTATCTTTCAACAGTTTAACATAGGATAAGCTTGCTGAACATCTGTGACCTGCTGGACCAATATAGCTGCAGACTTCTCCACAGTATCTAGTCATAATTAAATATTCTTACATTTAATAGTTAAGAGCGCCAGTTGAGAGGACACAGCTATGCCTAAGCCCTCTATATCGACCCAAATGGATTCCAGGGAAAACTTTGAAAGTCTCACCAACCTGAAACTCTCTGCTGAACTGGATCAGCAGAAATAGAATCAGCCATTCCAAACAAATCATGTAAGGATCCAAACTCTTCCTGCATCATCAAAGTAGCACCAGAAACCACTACAATGTCTGTTTCCACTATAATGGCACTCGCATCTGCAGTAATGACTCTAGCCGCGTTACCTGCTTCTGTGATCATCGCACCATGTCATTGGTTTGTGACTCACCAAGCTGTGAAGAGTGTCCTGCTGAAAGCGGGATCTGGAAGCATTGTTGGTGCTGCCGGGCTAAGAGTGGCATATGACCTTGGGGGAAGATAGAGGCAAACTTTTCCCTCCAGTACTTCCCAACGGGAGTTGCAGCGGCAATAACAAACCCCAGGTGATATGAGAGTCCATTGGTCCTCAAAGAGAAGACATGGTAGGTGCTGGTACTGCGGGGCAAAGACCATACAAGGACTTCCTTTTATGACCCATAGAAATTTGAAGAAAAAAAAAACAAGGCGTGGGAGAGACATCTTCTAGCTGCTAGTCGCCATTTTGGATTGTCTCCCATAAATGACATCTTTAATTTGTTACTGGTTTGGTATTGTGGACTTTTTGGCCAAGAAAATTTTTAAATTAGCAGCTGTGCTAACACTGTTTACAGTTTTTACACATTTATTAAAATAAAACATGCCCAGTGTGCAGCAGCAGCAGCAGCCAAAAAAGCAAATAGAATGCTAGGAATTATTAGGAAAGAAATGAATAAAACAGAGAATATCATAATGCCTCTGTATTGCTCCATGGTGCAACCTCACCTTGAGTACTGTGTACAGTTCTGGTCACCATATCTCAAAAACAATATAGCAGAATTAGAAAAGGCACAGAGAAGGGCGACCAAGATGATGAAGGGGATGGAACAACTCTCCTATGAAGAAAGGCTAAAGAGATTAGGAATCTTCAGCCTGTGGAAGAGACAATTGAGGAGACATATGATAGAGGTCTATAAAATAATGACTGGAGTGACACAAATAAACATTAATCAGTGGTTTACTCTTTCAAAGAGTTCAAAGACTAGGGGACACACAATGAAGTTACTAGGTGATACATTTAAAACTAATAAGATATATTTTTTTAACCAAATGCATAATTAAGTTCTAATATTTATTTCCAGAGGATGTGGTGAAAGCTATTACTATAGCTGCGTTTAAAAAAGGTTTGGACAAATTCCTGAAGGGAAAATTCATAAGCAAAAACCCCAGGTGGAGTAATGGATTCACACATAAAAATAGTAAATAAAAGGAGGAATGTGTGAAATGAATTGGAAACTGTTCAGTCTTGAAAAAAACACATATAATACAGTGAAAGTTCAAAATTGCTGGCTGAGCTAATTTATTATTTAAAAATTTGTGACAGCAATACAGTCCTCCTTTTAGTTGGGAAAATTCAGCAACCATTATTAAGGTGCAGTTGCAGAAATCCATTTCTTATCCCTAAAATAAGCAGCATAGAATCGACCCCTTCGGATCCTGCCAGGTACTTATGACCTGGATTGGCCAATTTGGAAACAGGATACAGGGTTTGATGGACCCTTGGTCTGACCCAGTATTTTAAATTTTATGTACTTAAAATTATGTTAAAACATCATTTTTAATAGACTGTGATGTATCCATGAGACATGTATGATGAAGATCCACTCTTCAGCTAATCATGCTGTATTTGGGTTTTACGTATTAGTGTGACATCTATATGAGGCTCTGCTGAGAATTTGCTCTTCAGCTGAACATGATCTATTCATGCTTTACATATATGAATTGACATACCTGTACAGTGCCTGCTAAACCCAGGCACTTCATAGGCTAATCTAGTTCTGACCGGGCTGAAGAATTCAAGGTAGGATCCAGGACACACCATAGCAGCAGGGAGGGAAAGGGAGGGGGACTCCTCTCCTGCCAATATGATTCCATCAGGGGCTCCTCTCCCACTGCCTACACTGGACTGAGATTGCGGCTGTAACTGGAGGGAGCAGGGCTGACCAGGTTCTTCCCCAGTCGATCTACCTCATCATACAGAGCCTGACCTTTTAACGAGCCAGGCCAAAGGTGGGCCCCATTGCCGAAGGACAACACAAAGGGTGTGCCCCTTTGTGTGCACCTCTTATCAATCTTTGGAAAGAAGAGGGGGTGAGGATCAAAGCCTCCCTCCCCCCCTCCTAGCTCCACTCCTTGTGCTTCTGGCATCCCCTGCCCCACCCTCTCTGAAGGGAAGTCATCCAAAGTCACCACTAATCCCTTAACCCACCTTGCCACTTACAGCATCTTAATAATCCAGGCTCTCCATATATTCCTTAGATCTCAACTGAATAAGAGTCCACCATCCCACTTAACTGGGGGTGGCAGCTTTCTTTCTTTCCACTAAAGCAAAATGGACCATACCTGCATCTCCTACGCTGCCCTCAATCACTACTCACTATGTGCTACCGTATTTTTCGCTCCATAAGACGCACTTTTTTTCCCCCAAAGGTGGGGGGAAAATGTATGTGCGTCTTATGGAGCGAATATAAAAAAAAAACCAAACAAAAATCTAACAACCCCCCCCCCCCCACTCCCCCAAGACCTGCCGACTTAATTTCCTGCAAGCCCCCACCCTCCTGACCCCCCCAAGACCTGCCGACTTAAGTTACTGCAACCCCCCACCCTCCTGACCCCCCCAAGACCTGCCAAACGTCCCTGGTGGTCCAGCGGGGGTCCAGGAGCGGTCCGGGAACGATTTCCTGGTCGTGGGCTGTCGGCTGCCAGTAAACAAAATGGCGCCGACGGCCCTTTGCCCTCACTATGTCACTGAGACCGACCAATAGCAGCGGTCGGTCTCAGTGACATAGTGTGGGCATAGGGCCGTCGGCGCCATTTTGTTTACTGGCAGCCGACGGCCCTATGCCCTCACTATGTCACTGAGGCCGACCGCTGCTATTGGTCGGTCTCAGTGACATAGTGAGGGCATAGGGCCGTCGGCGCCATTTTGTTTACTGGCAGCCGACGGCCCTATGCCCTCACTATGTCACTGAGACCAACCAATAGCAGCGGTCGGTCTCAGTGACAAAGTGAGGGCATAGGGCCATCGGCTGCCAGTAAACAAAATGGCGCCGACGGCCCACGCCCAGGAGATCGTTCCCGGACCGCTCCTGGACCCCCAGGGACGTTTGGCAGGTCTTGGGGGGGTCAGGAGGGTGGGGGGTTGCAGGAAATTAAGTCAGCAGGTCTTGGGGGGGTTGCAGGAAATTGTCGGCAGGTCTTTGGGGGTCAGGGGGGTGGGGGTTGTTAATTTAAAGGGTTGGGATGGGGGGTTTTTTTGGGGGGGAGGGGTTCCCAGAGAAAGAAAAGTTTTCTGATCTGGGGAGTGGACCGAAACGGCCCTCCCCAGACCCGAAAACAAAATGGGGAGAAAAAAAAAAAGCTATGCACTCCCCTAATTTGCTCCATAAGACGCCCAGACGCAGAGCCGGTTTAGCACAATTTTTTTTTTTTTTTCCCCTCTGAATCCTAGGTGCGTCTTATGGTCAGGTGCGTCTTATGGAGCGAAAAATACGGTATATCTCCCATCTAACACCTTCCCCCCAAACCCCGCAGCATTTCTAATCAGAACAATCACTGTCCGGGGTAGATATTCCCCCAAACTATGTATTGAATCCACAAACACAGACAACCTCATACAACTATCATACGCCCCCCCCAAAGAGATACTCAACGCACAACAATCACTAACACCAGTCAAAATACTCTCAACAAGCTGTTATTCAATACTATATCCACTCAGAACAAAATGGAACTACTACATGATCTTCTGACAGACCAACCTGCTGACATCATGTGCCTATGATTCAGCATTGTGTGCCCAGGTGTCTTGCCCCAGTTTCTCTAAATCTGCCCCCAAGGCTACACTTTTGTCCACTCCCCATGTAAAAATAAAAAAGGCATAGGAGTAGCAATATTTTTCACACACACACACACACACACCCTCCCGTCCAGCCAGCAAACATGATGAAATTGAATCCATTTTCCTACAGACAGACATAAATCCCAAATGGGGACTCTTCCTAATATATCGCCCATCACTGAGCAAGGAGACGACTCTCCAGGTCCTCTTGACACTCATAATAGAGCACCCTTGAGCACTCATTGTATGTGACTTCATCCATGCTGATAACACAAACTCGACATCCACAAAAAAATTCCCTCTCCTCACAGGAAGCCCTAGGCCTTATCCATTTAATCAATTTATTTTATTTATTTATTTAAAAACTTTTCTATACCGTCATTAAGATAGTTCACCATCACAACGGTTTACATAAAGGCACCAAAGGATATTCAAGGTAAACTGGTATAAATTACAAGTTATACATGTGCCAACATGGAATGGTAACAATTTTAATAATATAGCTATATGATGAATAAGGCTTAAATGTTGGTTGAAAAACTGATAAAACGATTCAGGTCTAGTGTTCATATGTATTTTGTGATGTTTAAAAAAAGAAAATTACTTAGTGCTTACTTAGCTTTTACTTGTTTTCCTCTTTGTCTTTATAAAAAGCTTGTTTGAAAAGCCAGGTTTTTAGATTAGTTTTAGCTTCAAGTTACTTTGTAATCTAAGTTCGAGTGGCAATGAGCCAAAACATATAGCACACCATACCCTTGACCTGATATTATTGCCGTACAACCTCATCAAAGAGCTGTCAACTGACCACATCCAAACCACTCCACTGTCTTGGTCAGGTCACCATCTGATACAACTTGAGTTGCAGCCACTCCTCCCAGAAAATTTGCAAGGGTGGTGTGGCAAAACAGAAGTTTTATGTGCACTCTAATTTCTGGTTTTGCCCTAGGACTTGTGCTTTCTCCAGAAAAGTGCACTTCCTTTGAGATGGTCTTCAGATGGTGTTTAACACCTTTACACTGTAGTTCAAACTGAAGCTTGGGATGCTTGCTTTACTCAGTATGTAGCTTGAACAGCATAACCTCCCAGTATCCTTAGGGAGTTAGAAGACTAACATCCTGCAGTGCCATTGGTTAGAAACCTATTACTGCTCAGAAGACCATTGGACAGCAAGCTATTGCTAATATTTTGTCACCTGATTGGCCCTTTTCTAGTCTTGGCTGGTTGGTGGGTGGGAAGTTCACATTGATTTTTATTCTTTTCTATCAATCTTGTTAAAGTTTTTTTTATATACATTGTTAATTTGTCTGCACACAATACAGGAATTTGTGTACAAAACATGCATAATAAAAATAGTTTTGCAAATTTTGAGTTTTGGGCTACCTTTAGGCTAGATTTGGTGATTGATTGGACTCTAAATATTTTTGGCATCTGGCAACCCTGGCTTGGAGGTTAGACAGATCACAAAATGCTGAGAATGTTCCAGCTCCAGTGGACAGCTCTTTACTAAAGCTCTCGAGGCACTGGATAAAAATAGTGAAAAGTATTTAGATAACTTTTACTATATGTTTGTTAACTGAAAACGATAAATATTGTTTTATTTTGTTAAGTAACTAACAGAAAGCTTATAGACATTTAGAGAACCTCTCTATAAACTATATTGGCACTATATTAGACATCTCTTGTTGCCCAACTGTACAATGATCATTACAGAGGAAGACTAAACAGCACTGGCTCCAGTACAAATCCTTGGGACACTGCACTATTTTCCAGCCTCCATTGAGAGAACTGACCCGTTAGTCCTACTTTACATTTCCTGTTTTTTAACCAGATCACAATCCACAGCAAGAGCATAACCATGGGTGGGCCAAGGTGGTGGAATGGATTACAAATTGGTTGCCTGATAGAAGTCAGCGTGTAATGGTAAATGGAATCTAGTCTGAGGAGAGAACAGCGCTAAGTGGATTTTTTAAATCACGACTTACGCAGTTTTGCACCTCTGCTTTGTGTTTTCGAGTATGGTTAAGATTTGACATTTCCCCTGAGGAAACCCTTTGTCTGTAGGGTGAAACAAAGAATTGTCGAGAGCCATTATAAAATCTAATATCCCTTGACTCCAGTGAGAATATAAGAGATGATGATGAGAAGTTGGGAGTTTTTATAAAAACTTACATCCCTTGATTCTAATGAGAGCATAGGAGAAGGAGATGAGAACTGACGAAGTTATTGGAGAAGACTAATAGGTGATTTACTTAGAACAGTTTTTAATGCTACATATTTATGTGAATTGAGTTAGCAACTCATTTCATTTTTTTATTTTATTGTAGGAATGTATGGAACGGTTAGTTGGCGTGAGTATTTTTATTGTTTTTATTGGGTTTTTACGGGTTGAGATTTGGTTCCAGCAATGATGCACCACATGTTTGAATGTTAAAATGTTTGAATGTGTAAAAATGTTTGTAATTTTGTTTGAATGTTAAAATGTTTGAATGTGTAAAAATGTTTGTAATTTTGTATAACACATTTACATTTGATTAAAAATGTGTTTTAACTATAATTGTCTATTATAAACTCACTAATTGTATGTAAAAGAAGATAATCTTTATCCTTCATTGTTTCTTATCTAGTTGGTAATTCAGAAAAGCCATAAAAGGAGAGTGAAATACTAATATGCAAGGACCATGAAAAGGACCTCAGGATCATTGTGTTTGGAGATCTGAAAGCAACAAAGCAATGCAACAGGGCAGCAGCTAAGAGGGATGCTGGGCTGCATAGTGAAAGGAATAATCAACTTCCAGGATTGTTACTGTGATCTGAAACAGCTCCCCTCGCTGTCACCAGCCTCATATCTTCCCTGAGCACGTCATAAAATCAGCAATGGTGAACTGCTGCTCTGCAGCCACAAAGGCTCCTGCTCAGGTCAGGTCCCTGAAAAGGGCAGCACTGTAGACACTGGCCACCAATGTGAGTACTTAAAAAAAAATGTAACCCCTAGTTATACAGGTAACACAGGGGCAGCCAGTAGTGTGGGGGGTGGAGGGTGGCTGATTCAAGTTGGCTGGGGAAGACTAGCTAGATGAAACATTACTGGTTTATAAGCTCAGGATGATACTGGGGAGTAGAAGGAAGTTATTGACTGGCAGAAAGTAAGCAGGACAGGGACTGATTGGGGGGTTTACAGTAAAAGAAGGCTGGTGGGGATGAGAGTGGTAGGGAAAAAGAGCAAGATTGGGGGGGGGGGGCAAGTGGGGAACTGTGCGACACAACAAGACTGGTGAAGCCAGGGTGTGGCTGGGGATTGGGAAAGTGAAAGTGAAAGAGAGACTGGTTAGTGCCCGTCTTAGAGGAAGAGTCAGAGTGGGTGAGTATGTCTGGGAGAGACAGAGAGAGAATGGGTGAGTGGGTCTGGGAGGGAGAGAAAGTACATGTGTCTGGCGAGGAGAGAGAGTAGATAAGTGTCTGTATCTGGGAGAGAGACATAAAAAGAGTGAGTGCCTGTGTTTTGAGGAGAGAGAGCAGGGTATCTGGGAGTGAAAGAGTAGGTGAGTATTTCGGAGAAGACAGATGGGTGAGTATCAGGGGGAAGAGCGAGTGGGTGAAGGTGTGTCGGGGAGAGAGAAAGACTAAGTGAGGATGTGTTAGGAAGAGAGAAAGTGAGTGGGAGGGAAGACAGCATGGACGAGAATGTCTGGGAGAGGGAGAGAGTGAGTTAGGGTCTGTGTCAGAGAAAGTGGGTGAGAATGTCAGAGAGTGCAAGAGTGGGTGAGTGTCAGAGAAAGAGTGCAAGAGTATTTGTGTTGGGGAGAAAGAGGGAGTGCAAGTGGATGACTGTGTTGGGGGAAGAATGAGTGGGTGAGTGTGTCAGGAGACAAAGTGACCAGGGGAGAGAGAGTGAGTGTCTGTATTGAGAGAGACAAAGAGTGGGTGAGTGCATCAAAGAACAGAGTAGGTTAGTGTCTGTGTGAGGGGGACAGGGAGGGTGAGTGTCAAGGAGAGAGAGACAGAGAGAGTAGTTGAGTGTCTGTGTCTGGGAGAGGGGGGGAGAGAGTGGGCAAGTGCCTGTTTCTGAGAGGTGGGGGAGAGAGAGTGGGGGAGTGCCTGTCTGGGAGAGGAGAGAGTGAGCGAGTGTGTCAGAGGGGAGGAGGGAGAGTAGGCGAGTGTGTGTCTGGGAGAGGGGAGGAGAAAGAGTGGGTGAGTGTGTGTCTGGGAGAGGGGAGGAGAGAATGGGCGAGTATCTGTGTCTGGGGTGGGGGGGGGGGACTGAGTTAGTGTCTGCGTCAGAGATTGGCCTTTTCTTTCGGGTGGGTGGGAATAGGGGGCATCAACTCGTGAAAGTCGGCTCTCAGCCTCTGTGAATTCTGGTTTTGTAGCTCTCGATGGGTACAAGGTTGTCCACCTCTGTTCTAGCCAGTCAGACTTTCAGGATATCCCTACCAATGTATTTGTTTTCAATAAAACAGCTCTTGAATATTCATAAAGCCTGACTGGTTGGGGGAAGGGTGGGGGTGGGGATGAGGACAGAGGGCCAAGTTGAGCATCACCGATGGCAGAGTCCAAACATTACTGCTAACACTCTTGAACAACAGAAACCATGCTCTTTTGAGAACCAATAACACTTTTTCTCTAGCATGCAATACACTTATTATGTAATTAAACAAATAACAGATAAAACATCACAATGCAGCATCAGCTATAGCTTTAAGAAATAAAAATTCACACCTAATCCACCACTTGCAAAAGCAACCAAATTGCACAATCAAAAATAATTGACTTTTTAGTACCCAAGAGGAAAATAAATACCTTGGTGGTTTTGGTAATGAACTTCCTAAGAAAAAATACCCAGCTGTGTTAGAAGCAGAAGCTTGCGTATCTCTAACTGGTTGAGATGCAGCCGCAATATAAACTGAACTAGGGTTTGTGTGAGTCTTATCCAGTAAAACATTACAAAGTAGAATGTCCATAACAAATCAGATAAGTATGCACACACAAGGAATTATTGCTGATTAGTGTGGGCCATCCATTTACACTGTGCTGTGTTGTACAAGAAAAGGAACAGACTTAGATGAGGTACAAAAAACTTACGTGAGACAAGCATGTTCACTGCAAGATGCAAGCCAGCTACATACCTACTACTTCTGAAGCCATTACTCCCTTCTGTATGGCTTCTTTTTTTTTTTTTTTTTTAATAAACACAGAACTCAGAGGAAATATGCAATATATTTAAAGTGTTTTACCATATTTTTTTGCTCCATAAGACGCACCTGACCATAAGAAGCACCTAGGATTTAGAGGAGGAAAATAAGAAAAAAAACATTCGGAACCAAATGGTGTGCTAAAATATTTAATAAAATATAACAGAATAATATTTCAATAATGTAAAGTGAACAGCAATATTAAGAACCATCATCACTGTCATTAACAAATGAGGAGAGTCTTTAACGTTCAAGTACTCTTCTAGTTGTCTGGGAACCCCAAGAACTCATCATCGCTAGTGTCAGTATTTAGGAAGCTCAGTTGCTCACAATCACTGGTATCACTTTCTTCGCTATCTTCATATATATCATATCATCTTCAGTGCCATCTAAGGCATTGCTAATGCCACATTTTTTTGAATGACCATACAACGGTTTCATCCTTCACTGACTGCCATGATGTTTTCACCCATTCACAAACTTAAGTGACAGTGGGCCTCTTCATTCGTCCAGCAGGTGTCAGATCATGATTACCAGCAGCCATCCATTTGCTCCCCTCTTCTCGCGTAAAGACTTTAAAAGTTTGTTGCAACTGGCTGGTAAGACCCCCAGGAATTACAGCTAGATGAGTCTTCACTTCTTTAAAGTGCTTTTTTGTGGTTTCACTAATAAGTGCTCTAAACTGGTCAATAGGGCAGGTATTTTTCAGAAGCCCTCCAGGACGTTTGGACAACACTTTTTCAACCCATACTCTCATTCCATTTTCGTCCATCCATCCTTTCTCATGAACATGCACAAAAACTCCTTGTGGGAGCGCTCCTTTTGGCATGTTTTTCCTTTTGAAAATTAACATCGGTGGCAGTTTGGTGCCGTCTGCACAGCAGGACAACACAACCGTGTAATGGGTTTTCTCATGTCCTGAGGTTTTCACGGTTATGGTTTTGGCACCTTTCAGATCAACAGTCCTGTTAGATGGCACATCAAAGGTTAGCGGGACTTCATCCATATTCCCAGTCTAGCCAATTTCAAAATCATTTTTCTTCCTAGCATCAATTACAAATTTGTGAAAAGTCACAAACTTTGATTCATATTCTTTTGGCATTTTTTGCGCAATTCTAGTTTTGGTGCGCATAGCAAGGCCACTTCGCCTCTTAAATCTGTAGCACCAAGGATGGTGATCCAGTAAAATCCTGAATGCCTTTCTCTACAGCAATGCATTTGGCTTCATATATTATCATTTTTGTAGAGACTGGGAAGCCATTATTCCTGTGATGTGTGATCCATTTTTTCATGTCCACGTCTAACTGTGGCCACTTTGCAGCCTGCCCTCCTGTTTCCCCCCACTCCCCTATTTTTTCAGTTGGAAGTAGCGCAAAATGTTTCTCTGCTGCTCTGTTTCCATGTTCCTTAGCATATTTTACTACCTCCAGTTTAAAAGGAATTTTATATGCTTGCCTTTTCTGCTTTGACATCTTTGTACCATATGTAGCATGAGACTGTGGTATTTTTCTGCAAGAAAATACAGTAATGAAAGAACTGTCAGTCTGCAGGAGGGAAATGCACTCATGCACAGCAAGCAGGTATAGGCTGGAGCAGGCACATGGGGCAGCTAAAGGAAAGCCTGCGCCTGCCACCCGATCCTTCCAACAGTGCACCACTCCCTCCAACACGCAGTTGCTTCTTTCCCACTGCTACTGAAAAAATGGATTTTCTGAGATCAATTTTAGGGGCCTTTGTTTTTTATTTTTATGTTTCCCGGAATTTCTCTAAAAAAATGAGAAAAATCAGTGGGGAAATACTGTATTACCGTACTCATTTTTCCAGGTACCAGTAAATATCTAAGTACCGGTATATTTTGGTACACAGAAGTCAAGACAAATTTACCGAACTACAATTTCCTGTAGAACTGAAAAATAACACTTTATGCAGGGGCGGATTCCGGGTAAAGATCAGCCTGGGGATTTTCTGCCCAGGCCGGCCAAGGAGATACCCCGTGGTCTGCCGAGCACAGCTCTGTCGTGGCCGCGCTCGGAAGACCACATGACCAGAGTGACCGGCCCACTGGGGGATGCCCAATCCCCCGATAGGCCAATCCGTCCCTGACTTTATAGCTCTCATCCAATCCCCTTCTCCAATCCACCCACTCAGCATTTCCTTCTCTACCTCCTGTTCCCTGTATGCAAAACCCTCTCTCCCCTGCCAAGAATCTTTTCCAGGCAATACCGTATGTGAGACTCAGAGGGTAAACTTTCATCTCTACAGTACTCCTGGGCCTTGGACACCAAGTGGGCAAAACATCTTCTTAATTAATGCTATAAAAAAATATTAGGAACAAAACTAGAAAGAGTTTTGAACACTGTATTTATAAATATATTTTAGTGTCTGAAGTAGTTCTGTCATAATAATATACACCATCACTTTTGTAATAAACATGATGATGCACAAACCATTTGCCAGTGAATCCTGGAATATCTGGTCTTCCTCTGTCTCATCCCCCGTCCCCAACCTAGCAGCATTTCCCCCCCCCCCCACCTTACCAGCAGTGGCTCCAGCTCTTATGCTGCTTTGCCTTTTGTCCCTCATAAGAAGCTGCCATACTGGGTCAGACCAAGGGTCCATCAAGCTCAGCATCCTGTTTCCAACAGTGGCCAATCCAGGCCATAAGAACCTGGCAAGTACCCAAAAACTAAGTCTAGTCCATGCTACTGATGCTAGTAATAGCAGTGGCTATTTTCTAAGTCAACTTAATTAATAGCAAGTAATGAACTTCTCCTCCAAGAACTTATCCAATCCTTTTTTAAACACAGCTATACTAACTGCACTAACCACATCCTCTGGCAACACATTCCAGAGTTTAATTGTGCGTTGAGTGAAAAAGAACTTTCTCCGATTAGTTTTAAATGTGCCCCATGCTAACTTCATGGAGTGCCCCCTAGTCTTTCTACTATCCGAAAGAGTAAATAACCGATTCACATCTACCCGTTCTAGACCTCTCATGATTTTAAACACCTCTATCATATCCCCCCTGAGCCGTCTCTTCTCCAAGCTGAAAAGTCCTAGCCTTCTTAGTCTTTCCTCATAGGGGAGCCGTTCCATTCCCCTTATTTTGGTCACCCTTCTTTGTATCTTCTCCTTCGCAATTATATCTTTTTTGAGATACAGCGACCAGAATTGTATACAGTATTCAAGGTGCGGTCTCACCATGGAGCAATACAGAGGCATTATGACATTTTCCGTTTTATTCACCATTCCCTTTCTAATAATTCCCAACATTCTGTTTGCTTTTTTGACTGCCGCAGCACACTGAACTGACGATTTCAATGTGTTATCCACTATGAGGCCTAAATCTCTTTCTTGGGTGGTAGCACCTAATATGGAACCTAACATTGTGTAACTACAGCATGGGTTATTTTTCCCTATATGCATCACCTTGCACTTATCCACATTAAGTTTCATCTCCCCCACTTTTGGGGGGAAAAAAGTGCGTCTTATGGAGCAAAAAATACGGTATTTTTGTTTCGCATTTTGGCACCTCAAAGTGGATTACATTATAATAGGGTGGACTTAAAATTCGGGGTGAGGGGCCAATTTTAGATACACCGTCACAGGTACAAGCGGCACAGTAGACACCTGTGAAAATTGGGTATCATTTAGAGCACTGAGAGTTAAAAGAAAAGTAGATTTATACCCTGTACTCTCTACCTAGCCTGATTTGAATTTCAATCAGGCTAGGTAGAGAGTAGGACAGTGACCCCACTTTGCTATACTGAAGCTCTCTCTCTCTCTATAACGCAGGGGAAATAGGTGTAGTTATTTCCAGCGATAGCCCTTATGGCAAAATGATAAATTACCCTGATAGTTTGTACCTGAGGTAATGAAGCGTAGGCGACTCGCCCAAGGTCATAAGAAGCAGCAGTGACTAGGCTATTCCTCTACTCAAAGGAATCCCCCCCCCTCTCATATTTTCCCCTTAAAGAGGACAGAAAAGGACTAGAAGAGATGACAAAGATCTGCCTGCTTTCTGCACTCTCCCCCCAAGACAAGCAACGAGTTCAAGTGCTCCAAAATTCAGCCAGTATGAATGTCAAAGCATCAGCATGAAAATAACTGCTTCCAACAGGTGTTGGAACAGGACTGTGGCTGAAGTTTTGAAACTGCAAACTCAAGCTCATTTTACCTCTTTCATACATTCCCAGAGACAGCTTTTTTTTTTTTTTTAAATAGTTTACAGCGAAATAAGTTCACGCCCTCTGGTCTTTGAGCATAATCTTGCAATAGCTTGGAGATCAAGGTACAAATTAATGCAAAAAGCATGTCTGAAACATCTGTGCTTTCAGAGAAAAATCTGAAATACATTGCAACCAGAAGACCTCTCCCCAGCAAGACATAAATGGCTAATGCAAACATCACGCAAGGACAGCATTCCTGCAGAAATCCTGTCTGTGATTACATCCACTTTCCAAACTCCCACATCATGACTGTGACAGTGCTAGGCCTGGCATATGGGAAATGGATTTCTCCACTTACAGAAAATATTACTGATACACATTGTTTAGAGCTAACGTCTGTTCTGTTGAAACTTCAAGAGAAGCTGGTAGCAAAGGAATTGTATGGTGTTTTGGATGAGTGCTACTGAGCATTTTCCATCAAATGGCAAAAAGTTCCATGTCAAGGCTTCTTATGAAAAATAAACCCTTAGCTTGAATTAACAAATGTCTTCTTCTGTTCACTGTCTATGGGAAAACCTTTGATAAATCCATCCCACTAATGACCAGCATCCAAAATATACTGGGTCAGTTGTACTAAGCATTTCTCCTATATATTTAACCTGGAAGAACATATACCAAAGGCTAAAGGAGTGAAAAACCACAAAATTCACTCTTATGGTTAAAGCAAATGAAATCAAACACTGTTTAATTGTGGTATGAGCATCATATCTCTGGCCGCTAGCTACACGTGGATTCTGGCTCGTGTCTGATCACAGCGCTAGGTCGGACCTAGTCACTGTAAACATCTTTTTTCAGAGAAATGCTTTGATTATGCAAATAAAAGGCACTTATCTGAAAGAACTAAATGTACAGGAATGCAATAGATGGTAAGGCCCTGAATAACAGAATCCTTATATTGTACAACATTGTTTGACAAAGGATCATAATTTCACACAATGAAACAGACTATTTCAGAACAGGTTCAGCCATCACTGTGAGGAGGTGATATTGATGCATTCACTACTCAACTAGAGAGAACAATTTTGGAGTTTTTCAGCTTAACAGTATAGCAATGCATGGACTAAATGGAAGAAAAAAAAAAAGTCAACCATTATACCTTATAGAAGTTTTTAGCTTTTTATTTTACTGTTCATCAAGCAGAACATGTGTAATTGGCAGTTCTATTTCCTGCTGGTTTCCTTCCTATGCAAGAAACAGCAGCAGAGCAAGTCATCCTCCACAACTGCTATAAATCCTTGATGAAGACACATCTGCTATTCTGTGGTGACAGTCTATCATGCCTTTGTGGCTTCACATTGAACTCCAGCGTTATTTCAAGTTTTTCCATTTACTTACTGATCTCAAAAGATGGCAGTCAGTCCCAGCAACCTGCAAACATTTGAAGATATCGATATATCAGAGAATTTTAAACAAGGGTTTTAGTCTTACTATTTTACAGACATGTTTGTGATACTATTTCAGGCAATGTTTTACATTATTTGACAGTTTGTGTGCACATCTAAATTTATTAGAGTATTTATTTATATATTTTATATTCCGCTTTTTGTACTTTTTTTTTAAGCACTTCAAAGTGGATCACATTCAGGTACTGAAGGTATTTCCCTATCCCCAGAGGGCTTACAATCTAAGGCCAGGATTCATCATTCCATGCAGAATGATGAATCCTGCTCTAAAGGGGGGGCAGAGGGGGCGAAGCAGGGGGCGGTTGGGCGATAGCCTGCAGCTGGCCGCACCACGGCAGTGCGGTTTCACCTGCCAAGGTGCGGCCAGCTGCAGGCTATCACGGGCATAGCGAAAAGGTGGTGCTATTCCCCGTGCTACTGCCGGCGATAATGTTCAATGGCCGATTTCCATAATTCCATATATATATTGATATATATATATATATATATATATATATGTTATACAGTGCATTTTTTAATAGTTAAGCTTTATTCATAACTATAACGTTTATTTATAGGAAGGTGAAAGACATTATGTGCTGGAAGTGAATGAAGAGATTTTTCCCCGAATGGATGCGATAACATAAGGATTCTATTATTCAGGAAGTGCAATGCTTGTGATATCCGAGCAACATGAATAATTACTGGTGATGCCTGATGCAGAAATTGTTTTGAAACACTGAATCAGTGTCAGGACTTTTCCATCTATTGTTAGTTACATTCCTGACCTATACATTCAACTCTTCCAGATAAATGCCTTTTATTTGCATAACCAAACATTTTCTCTTAAAAAAAAAAAAGATATTTACGTGACTGGGTTTCACCTACAATTATAACTGCTAGTGCTGTGATCAGACACAAAGACAGAATCCATGTGTACTCAGCAGCCAGAGATATGATGATCATACCATAATTAAATAGTGAATATATAAGTGAATTTTCTGTATTTGTGCTTAGAACATAAAATGTAACATTTTATATATATATATATATATATATATATATATATACGAACACATATGCACACACATATATATATTACACACACATACATATTTTAAACATACACACACACACACATATATATATATATAGTAGAATAATAATGATGGCTGAAAAGGACTAAATGGTCCATCCAGTCTGCCCAGCAAGCTTCTTATGGTAGTATCTGCCGCACTGTGCAGGTTACCCCCATGTTTCTCTTTTACTGGGTGATGAGCCTTCTGCTTGAAGTTCTTTGCTTATGGATTTTATCGTTGAAGCAGACCTGTGCTTTTTTCCTTATGTCTGCATATCAGTACCCCAGTCTGTGAAAGTCAGAACCTGTGTTGTTGCTGGGAAGAATTGAGCAAATGGTGTTCAGTTTTATGTTGTGCTCCGATGCGAACAGATCTATGCAAGGAGTTCCTCAGTGGTTGAAAAGATCCTCTACTTCTGCTTGGTGTAGGGACCATTCAAGCGGGTGGAAGATTCTGCTGAGCCTGTCTGCTTCCATATTCACCAGTCCTGGTAGACAGGATGCTTGTAGGATTGTCCCATTATTTTTCTGCCCATTACCAAATCTGCATTGCTTCCTTGCATAAAATTCTGGAACCTGATCCCCCTTCTTTATTTATATAGAACATGGCTACTTGATTGTCCGTGTGGATCATTACACACTCCCCCTACAGCGTTGGAGCGAAGGTATGTATTGCATTCTTTATTGCTCTCAATTCCAATAGGTTTATTTGGAACTGGCTTTCTGCTGGGGTCCATAGGCCCTGTGTTTTCAAATGAAGAAGATGGGCTCCCCAACTTTTTGTTGAAGTGCTTGTTGTGAGTATTAACTAGTAGGTGGGATTACTGAATGGCACCTCTCTTATCAATACTGAGGGCTTTAGCCACCAGGATATGTCCATTTTCATTGAGGCTGTAACATGAATCCTCTTTGACATGGGCTGTCTGCACTGATTTCATTGTCACTTTAAACCCCATTGTAATCTCCTCATGTGAAGATGGGTGCAAGGGATCACATGTATTGCTGCTGCCATGTGTCCTAGTAAGACTAGAACTCTGTGTACTGTCATGTAGGTCTGTCGCTGAAGAAGTAGGTACAGAGCATGCAGCGTCTGAGCCCTGTCATCGAGCAGGAATGCCCTGCATAATGGTGTGTGAATCTTTGCTCCTATGAACTGAAGAATCTGATAAGGGTCAAGGTAGGATTTTTCGTAATTTATGATAAATCCCAGTCCTTCCAGGTATTGAATTTTCTCTATCAAGTGATCCCATAGATTTTGCGGATTTGGAGCAACAATGAGCCAGTCGCTGAGACATGGGAAAATCCTGATTCCCTATTTCTATAAATGAGCCACTACTACCGATAGACATTTTGTGAAGACCCTCGGGGCAGAAGAGAGTCCAAAGGGAAGGACCTTGTACTGTTAATGTTGTTTCCCCACTTGGAAACAAAGAAAATGCCAAAATGAACTGTAGATGGGAATGTGAGTATATGCATCTTTCAGGTCCAGAGAACATATCCAATCGTTAGGTTGAAGAAATGCCAGGATTGATTTCAGGGAATTCATCTTGAACTTTTGCCTCATGATAAACTTGTTAAGAGAACACAGGTATAAAATTGGGCAGAGACCTCCCGACTTTTTGGGATGAGGAAGTATTGGGAATAATAGACCCTGTTGATTTGAGAAAGTAGGAGAGCGTGGATTAGAGTCTGAGCTTCCTGCTGTAACAAAGGAATTTGGGAAAGTTCTCTCATGAGTGCCACTAGATGAAGAGTCAATTGGAGCTGAGTGAAATCCAGCTCGTACTCATGGGAAATTATATTGAGAACCCACTGATCGATTGTGATCTTGGACCAGGCTTGGTGAAAGAATGTTATCCTGTTCCCGACATGCAACGGGTGTTGTGACTGATCCTTCCTTAAAAACCCTGCTGTTTCTGGTGATGCATTTGTTGTGCTTTTTGGGTTCTCTAACCTCTTTGTTGGCTCCTCTGTTGAGGCTGTTGCGTTTGAGGCCCAGGCTGTTGATAGACAGGCGATCTATATGGATGTTGTTTGCATGGCTTGCGCTGGTAGAAGCTCCTTTTGTATAGGGAATAATTTATTTAAATTTTTTATATACTGCTTATACAATGGGGTTAGATCAAAGCAGTTCACAAGAAGTACATTCATAAAAAAAACAAACAATGTAAAAATCACACATAAAAAGGTAAAATAATAAGAACAGAATAGTATATCATAACAGACAATGTATTGACAGAAAGGTAGTGTGCCTCAAAAAGTCGACTAGATGGAACTTAGTCTACTTTTGCCTATTTGTAAGTGATGGAGCATAAGTAAGTTTTTAGATTTTTCTTGAATTCCCTTAAGTTCATTTGGAGCCTAAGATGATTTGGGATAGAATTCCAGAGGAAGGGGCCCACAACTGAAAAAGGCATGTTGTCTAGCAAGGTCAAGCCAGGCTGTTCAGACTGATGGGACTTCGAAAGTCTTTTATTCATGGAGCACAGCTGTCTGGATGGTTGACACAAACAAAGAGAGGAGCATAACCAGATGGCAGATTTCTTGTGAAGGTGGTTATGGATAAATAGAAGAATTTTGTAATCTATTTTTAATGAAACTGGAAGCCAACATAAGGAGTAGAGACAGGTGAAGAGAGAATTTGAAATGAAGTTGGCCATTGAGGCAAAAACTCATAATAAAAACTTTTAAAAATATATCCAAAGCAAGAAACCTGTGAGGGAGTCGGTTGGACTATTAGCTGACCGAGGGGTTAAAGGGGCTCTTAGGGAAGATAAGGCCATTGCAGAAAGACTAAATGAATTCTTTGCTTCTGTTTTTACTAAATGAGGATGCTGGGGAGATACCAGTTCCGGAGATGGTTTTCAGGGGTGATGAGTCAGACGAACTGAACGAAATCACTGTGAACCTGGAAGATGAAGGCCAGATTGACAATTAAAGAGTACCAAATCACCTGGACTGGATAGTATGTATCCTAGGGTTCTGAAGGAACTCAAAAATGAAATTTAAGATCTATTAGTTAAAATTTGTAACCTATCATTAAACTTTTCCATTGTACCTGAAGGCTCCAGGGGCGATCCAGATAACTATAGACCAGTGCCGGGAAAAATAGTGGAAACTATTCTCAAGATCAAAATCGCAGAGCATATAGAAAGACATGGCTTAATGGAACACAGTCAACATGGGTTTACCCAAGGGAAGTCTTGTCTAACAAATCTGCTTCATTTTTTTGAAGGGGTTAATAAACATGTGGATAAAGGTGAACTGGTAGATGTAGTGTATTTGGATTTTCAGAAAGCGTTTGACAAAGTCCCTCATGAGAGGCTTCTAAGAAAACTAAAAAGTCATGGAATAGGAGGCGATGTCCTTTCATGAATTACAAACTGGTCAAAAGACAGGAAACAGAGAGTAGGATTAAATGGTCAATTTTCTCAGTGGAAAAGGGTAAACAGTGGAGTGCCTCAGGGATCTGTTCTTGGACCAGTGCTTTTCAATATATATATAAATGATCAGGAAAGGAATACAATGAGTGAGGTTATCAAATCTGCGGACGATACAAAATTATTCAGAGTAGTTAAATCAAAAGCTGATTGTGATACATTACGGAGGACCTTGCAAGACTGGAAGATTGGGCATCCAAATGGCAGATGAAATTTAATGTGGACAAGTGCAAGGTGTTGCATATAGGGAAAAATAACCCTTGCTGTAGTTACACGATGTTAGGTACCATATTAGGAGAAACCACCCAGGAAAAAGATCTAGGCATCATAGTGGATAATACTTTAAAATTGTCAGCTCAGTGTGCTGCAGCAGTCAAAAAAGCAAACAATGTTGGGAATTATTAGGAAGGGAATGGTTAATAAAATGGAAAATATCATAATACCTCTATATCGCTCCATGGTGAGACCGCACCTTGAATTCTGTGTACAATTCTGGTCGCCGCATCTCAAAAAAAGATATAGTTGCGATGGAGAAGGTACAGAGAAGGGCAACCAAAATGATAAAGGGGATGGAACAGCTTCCCTATGAGGAAAGGCTGAAGAGGTTAGGGCTGTTCAGTTTGGAGAAGAGATGGCTGAGGGAGGATATGATAGAGGTCTTTAAGATCATGAGAGATCTAGAACAAGTAGATGTGAATCGGTTATTTACACTTTCGAATAATAGAAGGACTAGGGGGCATTCCATGAAGTTAGCAAGTAGCACATTTAAGACTAATCTGAGAAAATTATTTTTCACTCAACGCACAATAAAGCTTTAGAATTTGTTGCCAGAGGATGTGGTTAGTGCAGTTAGTGTAGCTGTGTTTAAAAAAGGATTGGATAAGTTCTTGGAGGAGAAATCCATTAACTGCTATTAATCAAGTTTACTTAGGGAATAGCCACTGCTATTAATTGCATCAGTAGCATGGGATCTTCTTAGTGTTTGGGTAATTGCCAGGTTCTTGTGGCCTGGTTTGGCCTCTGTTGGAAACAGGAATCTGGGCTTGATAGACCCTTGGTCTGACTCAGCATGGCAATTTCTTATGTTCTATTGTTGCTTTTGAGTTTTGTACAAGCAGCAGCATTTTGTACCATTTGGAAAGGGAATAGAGCAAGATCCGGAAGACCTAAGTTTAAATCATTACAATAATCTGATAGCAGATTGGTTATCTGCAGGTGAGGTTAATGACCGTATTGCCACATTTTGCTCTTTTATTTGAGAGACTGTTTCTCTCAGCTTCCTCCCAAATAGGTTGTCCCTTTTACAAGGTAAGGTGGCTAGTTTGTCATGCACGTCCTCGAGAATGGTGCTGGAATGCAGCCAAGCTATACTTCTGGCCATGATGGAAACTGCCGAGGTTCAAGTCGATCTATCAAAGGCCTCCTAGACAGTTCTCAATGTCATAAATCTTCCTGTATGTCTATTAATGGCTGTGGTGTTCCTTGAGCTCCATGCTCCACAGAGACAAAAGGCTTCAAGTTTTGGACACACTTGTAAAGACCTGGCTATTTGAACAGGCCTTTCCCAATTAACCGAGATCTTATTTTATTTCTATAGATGGAACAGTTTATAGCAATTATAGCAAGGGTAGAGAAGGGTGAAAAGGGAGATGATTAGATGGACAATGGTTTGGGGAGGAAGGGTAAACCTATGAGTAATAGGGAAGACAGAAGGGGGTCAAATGTATAGAAAGTAGGGTAATTCTACTAGTAATAAATGAATGGGTGGGATTCTATGATAATTTTGTAATATGTCTTAGTTCAATTATATAATGGTCATGTAAGAAGCATCAGGATATGTTATATGTTTGTGTATTTACTCGAGTCTTGCTACTGCAACTCAATTTTATTGTAAACCGCCTTGAAATGAACTTGAAAGTCGGTATATAAGGATATATAAATAAATAAATAAATATAGATATTACATAATGTAAAATTGGTGTTGTTGGATATGTGCATTTATCATGGAACCTTGGAATATCTTGCGGCCAAATTCATCCAACACCCTTGCTGTCTTTGCCGGGGGCCTATTGGAGCATAGTCTTGTCTTTTTTGCTCTTTTCATAGCCAATTCAACTATCATGGAGGCATGTGGAATCTGAACCATGTCATAGTGTCACTCTTCATTAAAACTGTCAGAGAGTTAAAATATCACATAAAGGAGGTACACATACAACAGCTCTGTCTACCTCTGCTTCAGAAACAATGTCTCAGATCACCTCCATCATGAAGTCCTTTTTTGCATGTCTTCCTGCAAAACAGCCTTCTCGATTTCATCACTCTCCAATACCATCTGAAAGGTATCTTTCATTCATCTCCGACAGAATATCTTCCATCTCCTACAAACAAAGAGGTCAGCCCACAGCTTCTCAGAAGTCTGCATTTTTCCCCTGAGCTGAACAGCCAGGGGAAAAATTTGCAGATGACACAAAATTTGCAGATGACACAAAATTGTTCAGAGTAGTTAAATCACAAGCAGATTGTGATAAATTGCAGGAAGACCTTGTGAGACTGGAAAATTGGGCATCCAAATGGCAGATGAAATTTAATGTGGATAAGTGCAAGGTGATGCATATAGGGAAAAATAACCCATACTATAATTACACAATGTTGAGTTCCATATTAGGTGCTACAACCCAAGAAAGAGATCTAGGTATCATAGTGGATAACACATTGAAATCGTCGGTGCAGTGTGCTGCAGCAGTCAAAAAAGCAAACAGAATGTTGGGAATTATTAGAAAAGGAATGATGAATAAAACGGAAAATGTCATAATGCCTCTATCGCTCCATGGTGAGTCCGCACCTTGAATACTGTGTACAATTCTGGTCGCCGCATCTCAAAAAAGATATAATTGCGATGGAGAAGGTACAGAGAAGGGCTACCAAAATGATAAGGGGAATGGAACAACTCCCCTATGAGGAAAGACTAAAGAGGTTAGGACTTTTCAGCTTGGAGAAGAGACGACTGAGGGGGGATATGATAGAGGTGTTTAAAATCATGAGAGGTCTAGAACGGGTAGATGTGAATCGGTTATTTACTCTTTCGGATAGTAGAAAGACTAGGGGGCACTCCATGAAGTTAGCATGGGGCACATTTAAAACTAATCGGAGAAAGTTCTTTTTTACTCAACGCACAATTAAACTCTGGAATTTGTTGCCAGAGAATGTGGTTCGTGCAGTTAGTATAGCTGTGTTTAAAAAAGGATTGGATAAGTTCTTGGAGGAGAAGTCCATTACCTGCTATTAAGTTCACTTAGAGAATAGCCACTGCCATTAGCAATGGTTACATGGAATAGACTTAGTTTTTGGGTAATTGCCAGGTTCTTATGGCCTGGATTGGCCACTGTTGGAAACAGGATGCTGGGCTTGATGGACCCTTGGTCTGACCCAGTATGGCATTTTCTTATGTTCTTATGTTCTGGAGTCACCTCCATTTTCACCAGGGAGAGTGCCAAGAGAATCCCTTTAGACCCACCAGAAGGACTCCCTGAGCCTTCTTCACCACCAGAAGACTTTATGTATCCCAAGTTTCTGGAAAAGGTGGGCACACTTTTGAAAGTGGAGACCCGCAAAATCCCTGATCCTAGAGCAGAGACGCTGGGCATTTAAAAAATTTTAGAGGTACCATCAGAACCAATGGCTCTGCCCTCACATACGCTGCTGGATTCTGTCATGGATAATGCATGGGAGTCCCCTCATACCATGTTCACGACATCCAGGAAGTTAGATTTTAAATTCAGGATGCGCTGATCTATGGTGACTGTATGCCATGGTTTGGAGAAGTGGCACAACCAGTCTCCGACGGGAATGGTCGGAAGTGGAGGCTGGGTATTACTCTCTAGAAAGGAGTCAAAAGCCAGACGCTAGACCTGGCTGGGGGGCTGGCTGTGACTTCTGTACTCGAGGTTGCTTGGATTGGCCTTTTTGGTAAGGCTTAGAAGCTCGAGCCCTGGACGCCAGGGGATTGAATCTCCTTTGCCAGTAGAAATGTCTCTTAAAGTCTCTCCTAAAAGAGCTTTTGGAAGAGGACGAGAGATCAGAAGGCAGTAAGGAGAGCTGGCGCAGAGTCTCCTGGTGGTCCTTGAGCTGCGCCACTGCTTCTTGAATCTTTTCTCTGAAAAGATTGTCCCCAGCTCAGGGCAAGTCAGCTAACCTGTCCTGTACTTCTGGTCTGAGGGTCTGAAGACTTTAGCCAGGCCCATCTTCTCGCACTAATTCCTGCCGCCGAAACTGTGGAGACAGTGTCGAAGCTGTCATATGCCTACTGTACTTCATGTTTGCCAGCATCTAGACCCTTTTGTGCTAGGGCATGAAGTTGGTCCTGGAATTGCAGAGGTAAGGCTTCAGCAAATTCCTGAATCTTCGTAAACAGGGCCCTATATAATTGATAGGAAGCAATGCGAGAGATGAGCATTGACCCATGAAATACTCGCCTTCCAAACGCATCCAGAAATTTCTGTTCCTTTCCTGGGGGAATGGAAGAGTGTGGTTTGGAGCGTTGTGCCCTCTTCACAACTACTGAATGATGATTTAGTTGAGCTCTCTGGAAGTCAGGGGCTGGCTGAACTAGTTAGGTGGCATCTGCCTTACGGTTGACAGGTGCCACAGGGCCAGGGTGCTCCCAATTTCTCTTTAAAAGGTCCAAGAGGATGTCATGAATAGGAATAGACATGATTTCCTTAGGAGCATCGAGAAATTGGAGAAGTTCTAACATCTGATGCCTAGAGTCCTCTTCGGTCTGAAGCTGGAATGGAACTGTTTCAGACATTTCTTTAACAAAGTTGATAAAGGACAAGTCCTCTGTCTTCACAGTCCTCTCCTCCTGATGAAAGGAAGCGTTCTCCGCCAGATTATCTGTATCCTGGGACGAATCATTGGTCCAGGGATTGCATGGCTCATCACCAGCTCCCACATGTTCATCAGAAGGGAGTAACGGTGTTATTCCGGAAGGTCTGGGCCTAGGCATCGATGGCCTTGAAGGTGGAATCGACGGCATGATGGGGCATCGAGGGAGGCACCTATGGAATCGGTGACATTGATGGATGTGTCAGTGGTAGCACTCCGGAGGGCGGAATGGAGATCAGTGTTTCTTCTTCTTCTTCCGATGACAAGGGTATCAGTGAAGAAGGAATCGGGGCCATCGGTTCTCTCGGATGCACCGGTGGAAGGGCACCGATTAACTTATTCTTTCTTGCCAATAGCAGTGCAAGCGCCATGGGTATCAGATTGGTGGCCAGAGCAGGAACCAGCACCGGCATCGATGGATGTTTGAACCCCTGGAGTGCTTTACCGATGGCCTCTTGGATCATCTGATTGAATTCCTCACAGAAACCTGGGGCATGGATACTCGGTTCCAGAGTAGGAGGCAGCACTGGCGTAGCGGAGGGTCCACCGGTGAAGGTGGAATCGCGGATCCCGGCACCTGTCCAGGTGGGGAACACCTCAGTGACCCAGAGACAGAAGAGAAGAGGGCCTTTTCTGTTCGGGACTTCTTTGTCGGTGGCTCAGACGACATTGATGGCGAGGGCTTGCCTGTATCGGTGGCTTGAGCTTTTCGATGGCAGTGTCAATGTTTTTCTCGATGTTCTCCTCGGTCTTTTTCCTGAGGAGGAGGTTGACACCCGCAGTGTCGAAGCCAGTCGGGCAGCACTGCTGGCGCGAAGTACTGGTTCAGACGATGTTGAAGCTATCGATGGAGTCGGGATTTTTGGCTGAAAGAGAAGTCCCATCTTCTCCAGCCTAGCCTTGCGACCCTTTGGTGACATTTGGGCACATTTGGTGCAAGTAAGGACATCATGGTCAGACCTCAAACAGACCATGTGAGGGTCAGTGATGGACATCGTTCGAGTGCAGTCAGGGAACAGACAGAAACCCGATGCCATGGACGCGACAAAATTTAGCCGTGGTGCGGTCGATGGCCGGTAGGCCGCGAGGGAAAAACTCGACTGGAATCGACCGCAAGCAGGTAAAAAAACTTACCGTTCGACCGCGGAGCAAAGATATCGATAAGGGGACCCCTGAGGGTAAAATGTTTTTGAAAATTTTGATGAAGTTTCGTGAGGAAAAATTCCTGTCAGGAATCTCTGAAGAGCTCCTTAACCCACGTGGCTACTGCTGTGCGGAAAAAAGAAGACTGAATGGGGACCCCTGCTAGCTGCAGAGTTGGTGCTATGCTGGGCATGCCCAGTAGGTGCCAGTCAAAGTTCTAGAAACTTTGACAAAAGTGTTCCATGATTGGGCTCCATCCTGATGATGTCACCCCTATGTAAGGACTACCATCCTGCTTGTCCTGTGAGAAAAAAACAAAACAAAACAGAATTGAAGGAGACTGTATAGCTTAAATGAACTAACAGGTTTCCAAAGCTTTGCATCTCTACTTGACTGATTCAGCTCAGGTCAGTACTGATCAAAAGTCATTAAGAAAGTCTATTGGTGCCCTGTATTAATGAGCTGATGTTCTCATTTCAGTTCCCAGTAAACCAGGTGTGCACTGAGCTAGAAAGCCACCACCAAAATGTGGCAATCTTATTAGTAATCTCAGAAGGGAAAGCAAAGGTTTGATACTTAGTTATCCTTTGTGCCTTGGAGGTATCCCTCCAAAGCAGGATAGAGAGACTCTGAGGGGAAACTTGTACCATTACTACCCCTGGTGTATATATTCCGTGGATAAATGGAGGCCTTTGTATTTGAGGATATCAATCCAGCACAGCACACAAGCACCAAATTCACAACCCCTCTCCCACCCAAAGAGATAAACAGGCACACATCCCACTATGTATTTGCAATTTGATCTCATGAAGGCAAAGGTTTTCCATTAGCATTCATGTTTATTCATGGCCACTTTACAATAACCACTTGCACTAATATCACAGGCTTCAATGGATTGTGAAATAACCGTCTCAATGTTTTCAAGTCTTATAGTCAACAAAGTCAGTTGTCAAGTCTCTGTTTAATGCACTGCATGAAGTTGGCTGCTTTCCATAGTGTTTGGAAACACATTTATCCGATGGAACCTGTTACTTCAATTGCTTTCATTTCTCTGGCAGGCTAGCTTCCTTCTTTTCTTATCTAACTTTTCTTCTTTTATAATAACAAACTTCATAAAACTTTCCTAAAAGTTATTTGAAGCATTTAATGCCAAATTGTACTTTAATACTACATTTCAGAAAGAGCGATAACTTGCCTTCTAGGAAAACAGAATTAAGAGATGACAGCACATTGTATGCTTGCTCTGAGAGATACTCAGTCAAGGTACCTCAAAAGAGGAAGACTGGAGATGCCCAGACTTGATAAAATTGCAAACACAGAATGTGAATTTAGTTTATTGGAAATCAAATTCTGCAGCTGAGAAGGAAAGACTGAAGTATTTTGGGAATGGTAATCAAAGAGAGAAGGCAAAACACTAATGCTCTTCAACATATATGGCCTTCAAAAAGATGGGTCTTTGACAACACTGCCCCACCCCCACTCTTTCATTAGAGCAAAGCTTACTAATACATTAGACATATTTAAAAATAAAAGCAAAACGAGATCTTATTCTTCCGATATAAAATAGCTGAATAGATCCAGATACAGAGTTAAATGGTGGAGCTGGAAGGAACAGGTGTATGCTTACCTTTAATAATATGCTATTCTTTATATGGCTCTTTACTGCAGGGTTATCTCCGATTACATATGCATCTGCATAATATTTGTCTAAAGCAATGAACAATATAATGAGAACGATGTGGCTAGAAAATAAGGTAGTTGTGAATGAAAGCCTATGGTGCCAGATGTCCGCTTGAGTTCTGATTGAGCTGAAAGACGACGAGTAGGAGGAAACTGCCAGGCCTTTTTACTCTCTCCTCCTCACCCCCATAAGGAAAAATTGCTATTTCAAGCCAGCACACACATGCTTTAACAATCTTCAGAGAATGAAGGGGTACTGATACGCAGACATTAGGGAAAATACAGAGGACTGCTTCTACCAACAGTCCATTCATGAGCTGAGGCTCAGGGGAAAAAAAATACTTTGCTACAGGTTCACAATTGTGGCATGCACTCCTGGATGAGACTGATCTATTGCAAGCATTCCTACTTTTAGGAAACAGGTGAAAGCCTATGGTGCAGGTTAATATTAAGATATATTTGTCAGTTTACTATCTTGACTGTAGCATTTTCCTGTTTTTATGTTCTGACAGCATGTATTATTCAGCCTATTCAGTCGTGTGTCTGAGTTTTATTAGTCTATATATTGATAATTTTTTTTTATTATGTACTGTATGTATTTGTTGGAACCCACTGAAAACATTGGCTCAGCGGAATATAAGTACTAAAAATAAATGAAATAAATACAGCCAAATCCAAAAGCAATGCACGTTCAAACAGCAATGTCTGAATTATCAAGAAAGCTACTCACCCTGGAATCCAAGATGACTGCCGCACTGTGAACACGGAAATACCTTAGTTCCGTGAGATTTCTAAAAACCTTGCCTCTCTTTACTAAATTTCTTACTCAGTTTTCCTTATGCCACATTTCAAAAGAAAGGCAAGGATCCGTGAGATTCTTACCTCAACTCCAGAAGCCCCTCTGCGGCAAACACGGATCGAGGAAGTATTCCGGGCAGTGCAGCAAACGCCGGAGAGCGTGGCCGCTGGCGTGGATGGGGGAAGAGCGGACACTACACGTCCAGGCCGAGGACATTTCACTCAGCCCCGGTGCTCCAACACTTCCTTCCTTAATCTACAAGCCCCCGATGGAAGAGGGGATGGAACAGCAGCTGGAAAGCCTGCGGAAACAGCTAAGAGAACCATCCTTTGACCTCCAGAGAAGCGACATGGAATCTATGTCATCTTCGGAGAGCCTGGTGATTTCAGGCTCCAGGAGGGGTGAAGCTGAAAGGAGGCTTCTTGGAAACGGGAGGCAAGGAGAAAGGAATACAAGTAGTTTTGAACTACCCTCTGAAAATGCCAGAAAAGATAACCCCTGAGGAAATCTGGAGAGCTCTAATTACGATGAATATGGCTATTACTGATTTAACAAATGTTGTGAAACAGAATATGGAAAAGACTTGTATGATGGAAAAAAAAAGAGTTCAAACTGTAGAAAATTCTCTGGAGAGTTTGGAAAAAGAAATTAAGAATATAAAATAGGTGCAGACCAACTTAATAAAATCTGAGAACTCGACTACACGGAAGATAGATTTCCTTGATAATGAGATGCGGAGAAATAACTTAAGATTTTGAATTTCCCCAAAACAAAATGGATGACACCAAAAGATTTACTTAAAAGCTACCTCAAATATTTTGGCCTTTCCTGAAACATCTATTCCAATGTTTTCAAAACTTTACTACTTACCAGGAAGACAGGTGAACTTTCAAGAACAACAGGATATTAATACTCCTATAGATAACCTTACAGATTTCCTGGAGAATTCATATGAAGGAAAAATTGAGGAAAGAGCAACACTATTAGTGACGTTTATGCAAATGTCAGATAGAGACAATGTATTAAGGTTATCCTTTCGGAAGCAGTCTATGTCTTTTTATGGATATCAAGTCAGAGTCTTCCCAGACATAACCAAGAGGATGCAGGAAAAAGGAAAGCTTTTCTGTTAATGAAGAATGAAGTAGTTTCTAGAGGTGCCAAATTTTACCTCAGGTTTCCCTGTCGTTGTATTCTGATTTATCATGATGATAGATACATTTTCACTGAGAAAGAGCAATTACGCGTGTACCTGGACTCACACTCCCAATAGTCTCCAAGTGGTGTTGGTTTAAATTAAGCTGCATAGCACGGTGTCCCAGCAATTTAAAATTCTTTGATATTTTCTTTTTTGTACCGCTTTGTATATTGGATCTCCAATTATACTTATAATATTGAAAAAAAAAAACTAGTTACATATATTTCTTTGTGTAACCATTTTCTCTTTTTCTCTATGCATTGTTTTTTCAATGTATTAAAATGGAAACCTTAATAAATATAAAATAAAATAAAAAAAAAAGGAAAGCTACTCACCCTATAAAAATATTGCTAGCAGTAACTTTGTTATGGGTTTGACACTTGCTTGGTTCTGATTTTTAATATTACTACCCTTAACATAAGACTTGGGGGTAACCTGCACAGAGCGGCAGTTACCACCATAAGAAGCTTGCTGGGCAGACTGGATGGAAAATTTGGTCTTTTTCTGCCATTATTACTATGTTACTATGAAGACCTGCTGGCAAATGTTATAAAGAATAAAATCATAAAACATTTAGATAGACATGGTTTAATGGGACACAGTCAACATGGATTTACCTAAGGGAAGTCTTGCCTCACAAATCTCCTATATTTTTTTGAAGGGGTGAATAAACATGTGGACAAAGGGGAACTGGTAGATATGGTGTATTTGGATTTTCAGAAGGCGTTTGACAAAGTCCCGCATGAGAGGCTTCTAAGAAAACTAAAAAAAAGTCATGGGATAGGAGGGGGATGCCCTTTTGTGGATTGCAAATTGGTTAAAAGACAGGAAACAGAGAGTAGGATTAAATGGTTTGTTTTCACAGTGGAAAAAGGTAAACAATGGAGTGCCTCAGGGATTTGTACCTGGACCAGTGCTTTTTAATATATTTATAAATGATCTGGAAAGGGGTATGATGAGTGAGGTGATCAAATTTGCGGATGACACAAAATTATGCAGAGTAGTTAAATCTCAAACGGATTGTGATAAATTGCAAGAGGGCCTTGCGAGACTGGAAGATTGGGCTTCCAAATCGCAGATGAAATTTAACGTGGACAAGTGCAAGTGTTGCATATAGAGAAAAATAACCCTTGCTGTGGTCACACAATGTTAAGTTCTATCTTAGGAGTTACCACCCAGGAAAGAGATCTAAGTGTCATAGTGGATAATACATTGAAATCGTCGGCTCAGTGTGCTGTGGCAGTCAAAAAAGCAAACTAAATGTTAGGAATTATTAGGAAGGGAATGGCAAATAAACCGTTGGATGTCATAATGCCTCTATATCGCTCCATGGTGAGACTGCATCTTGAATACTATGTGCAATTCTGGTCATAAGAATGTAGATATTCCAAATGGGAGTCAAAAACTGAGGTGTGATCTAAAACAGAGGTTCTCAAACCAGTCATCAGGGCACACACTATCCTGGTCAGGTTTTCACAATACCCACAATGAATGTCCATGAATTAGATTTGCAAACACTGTATCCACTGTATTCAAATCTATCTCGTGCATATCCTGAAAACCTGACAGGCTTGCTGTACAAGAATTGGCTTGAGAACCACTGATCTAAGAAAATGTGAGGAATGGTTCAGAGTATGCCAACTAAGATTCAGTGCAAAAAAAGTGCAGTCATATTTGGGTCACAAAATCTAAAGAACCATTACAGAATCTGCATCATAAGAGGTCCTAAAAATGGGAATGAAGAGAAGAGCCATGGAGGTGACTTGCTGGAATGGTGGATGCTACCTGGTGATTACTACCCTTACTCAATAAGCCTTCACACGATTAATGCAACTCCAACATTACTCTCTGCTTCAACAGCAGATACTTCTTTGAATGCATATACAGCATTGCTTTCTGCTTCAATGGTAGGGGGAAATGGGGAAAAGAGGAATTACATTCAGACAACATCCAACAAAGCATTGATCTGTGCAGTCTGGGTAAACAAGCATCGGGGTAACTTGCTTGATGCGGCGGTTACTACCCTTAATCATTAAGCCTTACAATTCACCTTTGATGCAACTCCAACATTACTCTCTGCATCAACGGCAGGGGCTGGCAGGAAATTCAAATCAAACAATTACCAACAAGGGCCCTGAACTTGGTGGTCGGTGAAACAGATAAGTATGGGAAAATAAGTGTGGGAGCTTGCCGGGCAGACTAGATGGGCCGTTTGGTCTTTTTCTGCCGTCATTTCTATGTATGTATAATCTATATATGTAAGGACCATATACGTATACCCTAAAAGAGAAGGATATGAGAAAAGCATTCATACACCAATGTTATTTAACTTATTATCTGGAAAAGGTGATCAAATCTAGACAAAATTATTCAAAGTAGTTAAAACACAGGCAGATTGTGAAGAATTTCAGGAGGACCTTGTGAGACTGAAGAACTGGGCATTTAAACAGCAGATGAAATTTAATGTGTTCACGTGTTAAGTAATTCACAAAAGGAAAAATAATCCAGATTAAACTACCACAAAGCTGGGCTCCACATTAGGAATTACCATCAGGAAAAGCACTTCAGAGTCACTGTGGACAAAGGGTAGTGGATGACGCATGGAACAACCCCCCTGTGGAAGTGCTGGAGACGAGGACAGTTTCAGAATTTAAGGAAACATGGGACAAGCACAGAGAATCTCTGAGGGGCAGGAAGGGACTATAAAGCCGAACAGAAGATGTGGATGGCAGACTGGATGAGTCATATGGTCTTTATCTGTTCTATGTAATACACTGAAATCCCCAGCTCAGTGAGCAGCACCAGTCAAAAAAGGGAAATTGAATGTTAGCAGTTATTTGGAAAGGAACATAAATCATATTAAGTTTGTATGACGTTTTGGTTGCCACATCTCAAAACAGATATAGCAGATTTAGAAAAGGTACAAAGGAGGACAAGAAAAGCAATTAACGGTATGGAATGGCTGCTGTATGAAGAAAAGCTAAACAGGTTAGGGCTCTTCAGTTTGGAGAAGAGACACCAGACGGGATATGACAGAAGTTCATAAAACCATAAGTGGTGTGGAACAAGTTAATAGGGAACAGTTAATTACCCTTTCAAATACTAGGCCCTGGTAAGACTCCATGAAGCTAACTGGTAGCAAATTTAAAACCAATGTAAGAATGCACAATAAAGCTCTGGAATTTGTTGCTGGAGGATGTGGTTGAGGCCCGAAATACAGCTGGGTTTAAAAAAGGATTTAGATGAGTTTCTATAGAGTAGGACCATTAACAACTAACTATTAGCAAGACAGGTTTCAGAAATATATTGCTTACTGCTCAGAGTGAACAATGACTGAATCTCTCCATCAGTCTCTATTGGGTATTTCCTCCAAGTGACCTGGATTGCTCACTGCCAGAGACAGGATGCTGGCCTCACCAATATGGCATCTCTTGATCCTAACTTTCACCAAGAATACAGTCCCAAATTTCAGCCTTAAACTTAACATCTCATGTTTCTTCCAAAATCCACTTCTTTCCTTCCCCTTCTTTCTGCATTCATGGATAACACTATCATAACTCCAAGTCCCCTCTGCCCTGAACCTTGAGGGTCCATCGTTGACTCTCTTCTCGGCACACAAACACTACTAAAATGAGTTTCTTTCTCCTAACCAAAGGCCATCCCTTTCTCTCTGAAGACAATACCTAAAACTTTATCTATTATCTTATAATCTTCTGCTTAGATTACCGCAAACTGCTTCCCACAGGTCTCCCACTGTATCGTTTATCTCCATTAAAGTATCCACAATTCAGGTATAGATCTTATCTTCCTCCACTGTCATTATGACTGTGTAAATCCCTCTTCTCACATCACTATCCACTGCTGCAAACAGTTCAGGCAGTGTATTCACTCTGCAGCTCCTCATTACTTCTTATATCCCCCTTACATCCCTCCTCATGACCTCTCTTTTTCCAGCAAGGCACTCTTGCCATGCCCTTCTCCATCACCAACTCTCACTCAATGCTTTCCATCTTCCTGCTCTGTATGCTTGGCATAGCTTCCCTGAATTGGTGCTACATGTCGCCTCTATGCCACATTTAATTCCACCTAAAAACTCACTTTTTTCTAGGTTGCTTTTAGACCTTGGCACTTCCTTATCACACCCCTTGTTAATTTAACCATTTTTACTAGAATAAAAATAATTCCTGCAGCCTCATGTTTGTCGTCTCTGCATCTTGATTAGATTGCAAGCTTCTCTTATGTTATCTGTGCAGAGCCACATTATATATATATATATATATATATATATATATATATATAGCAGCACCACAGAATTTAGTAGTAATAAAATGCTTATAAAGAAATTTATTTATTTATTTATTTATTTTAAATCTTTTCTATACCGTCATTTGGTAGGGACCGTCACATCCAAATAAATTCTAGAACAAAACTGTATATCAGTAACAAGCATACAAGAGGATCCACATCATAGCCTTCACCACTGGGTACGTGAGAACATTTTCACATCTGGAGCTAAATAACTAAGAGTTGCAGCTGCTTTACTGTATAAATTTGCATACTGTATTTTTTCAGGAACAGAGAGAGCAATACAAACATTATTATACCTTTAAACAGAAGTGCTTCTGGCTGGTTGCAAAACTGAGATTTGCAGCAAGTGGGTGGAGAAGCCTAATTAGTTAAAGAACAGGAACTAGCAGGACTACTTTCTACTAAAACAATTCCACACTGGTGGATGGGGGGGGGGGGGGGGGGGGGGGGGGGAGCCCAGTTTTAGTTTAAGTAGGACTGTAAATGTAAATAGGAGCAGAGGGATCTCAGTCTCCCACTCTTCATACTGCTGGCCTTCATCTGATGAGTGGTGGCCATAGCTGGAAACTCTCTAGGGTCTCTGGAGTTTCCGGGTCCTTAGAGCTTGCTCCAGGCCTCTGGGAGAGTTCTCAATTTCTCCAAGGCCATGGCACTGACACCGTACTGTTTGCAATGCTTCTCGCCTCCAGCGGTGACCATGTAACTCTCACTTTGGCATCAGCAGTATATCATGAGGAAGAGCTTCTGGGAGACTTGAATTCTCAAGCCCAGTTTCTGTTTTTTGGGTCAGTCAAGGCTGAGAAAGGCGAGGGGACAGCATGCGTAGACCTTTGAGGGGGTGAGGAGCCCTAGCCACTGCACAACAGTGACACCTGGTGGTCACACTCAGAACCCAGAATATATATGCATCCTAAGGGAGCCGCGGTTTGCAACCCCTGAGCTAGAAGGGAGGGAAGAGGGCTAAAAAAAAAAAATGGGCGGGGGAGAGGGCTAAAACAAAATGGGCAGGGGGGGGGGGGGAATCCAGGTAGCTTTGAACCAGGTCTGATTCTACTGGAAGCCCACAGGAGGAGGAGGAGGAAACTACTGGGCCAAAAAAACAAGTTGGAGAAGTGCAAGCTTCTAGCATAACACAAATGAGGCAAGTTCCCTTTTCTTCCAATCCCACTTCCTCCAAAACCCTTCTTACAACACCCTGACCCTCCAATCCCCTCATGCCATCCCCCAGATCTCTTTCCCAGTACAGATAGTTAAGATGAGAACTAAAATGGAATTCAAAAGACTTAGGGATAAAACACAGAGGATCTCTGGTGGCTAAAGGATGGGAATGAAGATAAGGGGTAACCTGCAGGGAGCAGCAGTTACCACATTTAACAGAATTAAAAAATTAATTAATTATAAAAACACATAAATAAAGCTCACTGGGCAGACTGGATGCAGCACTTGGGTCTTTTTCTGCCATCATTTGCTATGTTCCCCACTACATCCTATCACTTCCTGCTGGAAGTAAAGCATGGCTATGCTGGCTGGCACCGTGAGAATTTTCAAAACTCATGGACCGGCTGGCTCCATTAGTGCTGGCCCGTGAGATGTGAAAATGCTTGCAGTGCCAGCCAGCACAGTCACATTTCAGCAGCCAGCACAATGTGTTCTGCTGCCATCTCCATCACCAGGGGGGTTTCTTTTATATTCTGCAGCTTGAAGGATGAGCTTCACCGGGCACCATCACAGCTCATCCTCCTTCCTCTCCCCTGGATCGTGATCTCCTGCCTGGTCCTGTTCTCCTAACCCATGGATCAGGATGCTCTCCCTCAACCAATCTCGCAGAAATTTGGAAGGTGAGCTCCCATGACAGAAAGTGACCCACACCAAACTTCAGCCAAATCGTTTCTGAGAGATGGTCCCTGATCCCATGTGTATGAAAGGATAGAGAGAGATGGACAGACACAGTGATAGCAATCAGTGGTTTTACAACTGATGAAACTCACCTAAAAAGAAAAAAGAAAAAAACCCACATCCACTTTGCTGAGTGCCAGAATACACTGCAGTGCACTCAGTCATAGCAGCTCTACTGTCACTCAATAAAATAAATATGTTGTGTCTTTTCCTTTTTCCTTTGATCTGAAGATTTGCCATTTCCTCCTGCTCCTCTGGGCCTCCAGCACAACCAGTACTGGGATTCTGGCACCATGAGCCTTCATTTGCACCTACCTGGGAATTTTTACTCTATTTTAATCAATCTCTTCCTCAGCCCCCAAAATACCTCCAAGCTGATACAATAAAGACGTGCGGAAAACGAGCGCTCCGTGTTGAGCACCCGCTTTCCTAACGCGCGCCCAGCCACCTCTCCTGGGCACGTGATACAGTATTTGAACGAGAGTTTGTGCTAAAAAGGAGGCACTAGGGACAACAGCGCACACCTAACACCTCCTTAGCAGCAGACGCCCAGGAGAGGTGGCTGTCGACGGGTTAGGAAAACGGATGCTTGTAAAATTGAGCATCCATTTTCCTAACCTGACCCGCTGGCACACTTTTTTCTTTTAACCTTTTGGTTCCTCCGACTTAATATCACCACGATATTAAGTCGGACGATGTACAGAAAAGCAGTATTTTCTAGGGATATGCAATCGTTCTTCCCGAATTAGGCAATGTCAACGAAATTTCCTAATTCCCGTTGGTGCGCGCTAACTGCCAGGTTAGTGCGCGCTAACTGCCAGGTTAGTGCGCACTAACCCGAAAATCGGGGCCCCTGAAAAAAACAACAACCATGGAAAAAACAAAATTCCCACCGGGAGGGGGGGGGGCCCCCCGACACGAAATGTTTACCCGAAGCACATCTCTAGTATTTTCTGCTTTTCTGTACACTTTTCAGGCTGCTCAGAAATTAACGCCTACCCTTGGGCAGGCGTTAATTTCTGAGTGTTAAATGTGTGTGGCTCGGTTGCACATTTTTTTTTCTGTATCTGGGGCGAATGACAACCTCATCAACATGTATTTGCATGTGATGAGCGCTATTAGTTTTGGGGGGGTGGGTTGGACGTGTTTTGGGCGCACTAAACCCCTTATTGTATAAGGGATAGTGGAACCACGTCCAACTGCGGGGGTAAAACTGCGCTCAGCTGAGCGTGCTATTCTGTGCCAGCCTGCTAGTCTGGTCACTGTGACACTCCTCAGCCAGACCCCAGAACTTCCTCCAGAGCCCTTGCAATCATAGGCTTTAAATCCAACCAGCAGATGTCACCCTGATCGACGACAGCGATTCCTTATCCCCCCCTGAGGGAATGCAGACACTGCATCCACAGAATTCTCAGCCAACCCGGGGGACCGATCTAGAGAAGATGCAGCATTGCCTCTGAGCCAGTCCCTTTTCCTCTTTGAAATCACGCCTGCTTTTAACTGTAGCAAAGGACAAATATTCAATTACTACTCTGAGGCAGGTAAAGCAAGGCACATGGAACAGCTGTGTTTCACACTCTGACAAGTATAGCTTACTCCAAACTTTATTTTTCTGCTGTCATTAAAACAGGAATAACCAGCGCACCTTGGGCTTATTAAAGCACCTTTTCACAGCTGTTCAGCACCATGGGATAGACAGCTCCTGTAACAAAGAGACAACAGTCTGGCACACTGAAGTTAATAGCACTTTGCTAATTTTTAAAACATGCTAAAAAAAATAAATAAATAAATAAAATCAGTTTGGGGATTATTAAGACCAATAGATTTGATGGAAACTGTCTTCATATTACAGTAAAAATATTTTAGAAAGGGAACTGGCCGAAATCAGAGCACAAGTCACAATAATTTCTTAAAAATGAGACAAGCACCTGAAGCAGAGTCAAAACCAAACTACTTAATTTCATAGCTACTCTTCCCTTTCACATGTTCATGTTTTTGTATGAAAAGTAATAGGGGTTTTCCTAGGCCAATCTGACTTCCTTTTAGGCCCACTGTCTTGCATGAATGCTCCAAACCTCCAAAACCTGAACTCATTTATTTTGAAAGCAGCATACACAACTGTTATATACCCTATACATGCATTAAACTTTGAACACAAACTAACAACTTGACCTTTCAATGGAACCAAACTAACAAGGAGTACAATAGGTTATTTTATACAAACTCTAGCAAGGAAAGAAACGTGTGCAGCTTGTTAAGTAAAAATCCCATTCCCTATCCCAATTTCTCTCTTTTTGCCTTTACTGCATTTTTGTATGATGTGTTGACATTCATTAGAGATTTAACAAGCTACCTTCCTGTGCCAGTGGGCAAGTGTTCATGACATATCACTTACATAAGATATGCCATATTGGATCAGACCAAGGGTCCATGAAACCCAGCATCCTGTTTCCAACAGTGGCCAATCCCAGACTACATGTACCTGGTAAGTACCCACACACTAAGTAGATCCCCTGCTACTAATGCTGGCAACAAGCAGTGGCTATTTTCTATTGATGAAAAGCAGTTTACAGACTTCTCACCCAGAAACTTATCCAAACCTTTGTAAACCCAGCTACACTAACTGCCTTAACCATATCTTCTGGCAATGAATTCCAGAGCCTCATTGTGCGCTGAGTGAAAAATAATTTCTCTGATTTGTTTTAAACGTGCTACTTGCTAACATCATGGGGCACCCCCTAGACCTTGTATTGTCTGAAAGAGTAAATAATCAATTCACATTTACCCGTACAAGTCCTTTCTTCTTCAAGCTGAACAGCCCTAACCTCTTTAGCTTTTTCTCTCAGGGTAGCCATTCTGTGCCCTTCATCATTTTGGTCGCCCTTCTCTGTATTTTCTCCAGTGCAATTATAACTTTGAGATGCTGCGACCAGAACTGCACACAGTTATTCAAGTAGCGATCTCACCGTGGAGGGATATAGAAGCATTATGACATACTCAGTTTTATTCACTATTCCCTTCCTAATAATTCCTAACATTCAGGCCAATACAGTATAGTGCGCTCCACCAGGTTTGGCCGCGCGTTTTCGACGCGCTAGCTTTACCCCTTATTCAATAAGGGGTAATAGCGCATCAAAAACACGCGGCCAACCCCCCCTGAAACTAATAGTGCCCACAACATGCAAATGCATGTTGATGGCCCTATTAGTTATTCCCACGCGATCCAGAAAGCAAAATGTGCAGCGGAGCCGCACATTTTACTTTCAAAAATTAACGACTGCCCAAAGGCTAGCGTTAATTTCTGCCGGCGCCAGGGAAGTGTACAGAAAAGCAGAAAAAACTGCTTTTCTGTACACCCTCCGACTTAATATCATAGCGATATTAAGTCTGAGGCCCCAAAAATAAACAAAATTTAAACAAAATTTAAAATCGGCCCGCGGGTCGGAAGACGGACGCTCAATTATGCCGGCGTCCGTTTTCCGAACCCATGGCTGTCAGCGGGTTTGAGAACAGACACCTGCAAAATTGAGCGTCGGCTGTCAAACCCGCTGACAGCCGCCGCTCCTGTCAAAAGGAGGCGCTAGGACGCGCTAGTGTCCCTAGCGCCTCTTTTTACTGCAGGCCCTAATTTGCATAGGCCACCCTCCTGAAATGCGCGCCCAGGAGAGTGGCCTGTGTGCTCACCGGCTCTCCCACCCGTTTTTCTGTATTGGCCTGATAGTTTGCTTTTTTGACTGCTGTAGCACACTGAGCTGAAGATTTCAATGTATTAACCACTATGACGCCTAGATCTTTTTCCTGGGTGGTAACTCCTAATATGGAGCCTAACATCGTGTAACTACAGCAAGCGTTATGTTTCCCTATAGGCAACACCTTGCACTTGTCCACATTATATTTCATCTGCCATTTGGATGCCCAATCTTCCAGTCTTGCAAGGTCCTCCTGCAATTTAACACAATTGGCTAGTGATTTAACTACCCTGAATAATTTTGTGTCATCTGCAAATTTGATCATGCCTCTTCCTAGATCATTTATAAATATATTAAAAAGCACCAGTCCAAGCACAGATCCCTGAGGCACTCCACTTTTTTATTTTTTCCACTGTGAAAACTGACCATTTAATCCTACTCTCTGTTTCCTATCCTTTAAGCAGTTTGCTATCCATAAAAGGACATAGCCTCCTATCCCACGACTCTAGTTTTCTTAGAAGCCTCTCATGAAGGACTTTGTCAAATGCCTTCTAAAAATCCAAATACACCACATCTACCGGTTCACCATTATACACATTTATTCTCCCCTTCAAAAAAATGTGGCAGATTTGTGAGGCAAGACTTCCTTTGGGTAAATACATGCTGCTTCTGTCCCATTAAACCATGTCTATTCTATATGTTCTGTGACTTTATTCTTTATAATAGTTTCCATGATTTTTACGGCCCTGAAGTCAGGCTCATAAGAACATAAGAACATGTCATACTGGGTCAGACCAAGGGTCCATCAAGCCCAGCATCCTGTTTCCAACAGTGGCCAATCTAGGCCATAAGAACCTGGCAAGTACCCACTGGTCTACAGTTTCTCAGATCATCTCTGAGCTCTTTTTAAATATTAGGGTTACATTGGCCACTTTCTAGTCTTCAGGTACTATGGATGATTTTAACAATAGGTTACAAATTACTTGTAATAGGTCTGAAATTTCATTTTTGAGTTTTCAGAACCCTGGGGTGTATATCATCTGGTCCAGGTGATTTGCTACTCTTCAATTTGTCAATCAGACCTACTATATCTTCCAAATTCACCATGATAGTTTATCTGATTCCTCACCCTTGAAAACTGTCTTCAGAACGGGTATTTCCCCAAAATCCTCAACAGTAAACATTGAAGTAACAAATTCATTTAGTCTTTCTGCAATGGCCTTATCTTCCCTAAATGACCCTTTAACCCCTCAATCATCTAATGGTCCAACCAACTCCCTCACAGTCTTCCTGCTTTGGATATATTTTAAAAAGTTTTTATTACGAGTTGTTGCCTCTATGGCCAACTTCTTTTCAAATTCTCTCAGCCTCTCTTTTTCAATGTTTTATATTTAACTTGCCAATGCTTATGCTTTTTCCTATTTACTTCAGATGGATCCTTCTTCCAATTTTGAAGGAAGATCTTTTAGCTAAAATAGCCTCTTTCACCTCACCTTTTAACCATATCAGCAATCGTTTGGCCTTCCTTCCACCTTAATGCGCAGAATGCAGCTGGACTGCGCTTCTAAGATGGTATATTTTTAACAATGTCCACACCTGTTTTACACTCTTAACTTTTGTAGCTGCAGCTTTAAGCTTTTGGGGTTTTAACTATTTTTTTCATTTTATCAAAGTTTTCCTTTTGAAAGTTTGGTGCTAGAGCCATGAATTTACTTATTGTCCCCCTTCCAGTCATTAGTTCAAATCTGATAATGTTATGATCATTATTACCAAGTAGCCCCACCACCATTACCCCTTTTACCAAATCCTTTGCTCCACTGAGAATTAGATCTAAAATTGCTCCCTCTCTCATCGGTTCCTGAACCAATTGCCCCATAAAGCTCTCATTTATTCCATCCAGGAACTTTCTCTCCCTAGCATGTCCTGATGCTACATTTACCCAGTCAATATTGGGGTAATCAAACCTCCAATTATTACTGTGCTACCAATTTTGGTTAGCTTCCCTAATTTTTCTTACCATTTTATTGTTCATCTTGCCGAACAATGTAACTGAAGGAAAAATCTCATGCACTATTACCGCATTCATGCATTTTTAATAATTATGTGATGCCTGGACCAAAAAATATTTCATTTTAAGGACAAAACATTTGCCATACTGGGTCAGACCAAAGGTCCATCAAGCCTAATATCCTGTTTCTAAGAGTGGCCAATCCAGGTCACAAGTACCTAGTAGGATCCCAAAAGGTCAATAGATTCCATGCTGCTTATCCTACAGATAAGCAGTGAATTTCCCCAAGTCCATCTTAATAATAGTTTATGGACTTTTCTTCCAGGAACTTATCCAAACCTTTTTTAAAACCCAGCTACAATAACAGCTTTCACCACATCATCCAGCAACAAATTCCAGAGTTTAATTATACTTTGAGTAAAAAAAAAATATCTTCTATTTCTCTTAGATGCATTACCTAGTAACTTCATTGTGTGTCCCCTAATCTTTGTACTTTTTGTAAGCGTAAACAAATTTACCATGTTATGTTCCACTCCATTCATTATTTTAAAGACCTCTATCATAGCTCCCCTCAGCCATTTCTTCTCCAAACTGAAGGAATTAAAGACATCAGAAGGCCATCCTAGATTCTAAAAGATTTGACCTTCTCTGATGCACCGAAGATAGTATCACTAATCAAAATGTTAGGGGCCATGTCAGGCACAAAATGAAAGCATTGGAGACATGAATTGTCTTAATGCAACAGACAGAAAAGCTTGAAATCTTATATATAAATGGCTACACGTCTTTCTAAGAAAAGAAAAGTGTCTAAAAAGCTGAGAAATATTGTGATATGCAAGATTCATTTCTCCATAGCAATGCTAGCGATTACAATGAATGCTTCTGAATACCTATGAACAATATCGCTCAGCAAGGTGGAATAATTAGAAAACTAGGATGTCGACCTACATTTTCAGGAGCCAGGAAAAAATGTTTTCTTTACTTATTTTTGCTTTGTTCATTTGTTTGTGGGGCAATTTGCTGTATTTTTGCTCTCATCCATCTTTCTTTTCCTACAAATTACTATGTTATGTAACTCATAACATAGTGAATGTCAGCAAATATGGACTGTTTGGCTGAACTCAGTCTGCCCATTTTCCCCTTGCTACAGTTTCCTGTTGGTATATTTTGATTCCTCTACTATGAAGCTAGATGCAGCCATACTTCCACTCTGCGCAAGTCTATTTAGCCTTCTGCTCTTTGGGGCTCCCCCTAAATATCCCATGCAATTTAGCACATAGGGTTCTGTAAGTAATTCAAAAGCCAGGCTCCCCTCATTTCTTCTGCATACTATTCTCTCACCTGTGTTTGGTCCCAGACAGACTTACAGTCATGACTTTTGTTGTACTTCATCTGCTTTTAGGCAATTCCATCCTCTTAGATGAGAAGCACTGCATCCCAATTCCTCTGAGCCTACATCTTCATATCATGAACCTTTGTCCTTGAATTTCTCAGATGAGTAAGCCTGAAAAGTGGGGGGAATTGGTATGGTGGTGAATTGGGAGGACTGATTTTCTCTAACATGCCGCTTAAGGCTGCACATTATACACCATTCATACAACCCCGTATTTTCATAACATTCCTTTATATGAAGATCCCGATTTTTTTTCTTTTTATTTTCTTCTGTGTTTAATTATATTTTCCCTCACCTGTCAATTACTTAACTTAGTGCTGCATCCTCACTTATTCAATGTCCTCCCTACAAGGCCTTGTTTTGAAACGTCCAAGTTTCTTCTTCAGGGGAGATGAATAATCCGATGTTTCTCCTTTCAATGTCTGCTTTGCACTGTGACAGTGTTTCTTTCCACTCATGTCCCTGTTACCTCTTATACTACTCCCAATGCTCCAGAGTGAACCAATCACATCCTGCCATGTTCATGACTTCACAATGATAGCCAATCCAACTCTTCATTAAGACATTGAAAGGAGAAACATCGGATTATTCATCTCCCCTGAAGAAGAAACTTGGACGTTTCGAAACAAGGCCTTGTAGGGAGGACATTGAATAAGTGAGGCTGCAGCACTAAGTTAGGTAATTGACGGGAAACAAAAGGAAAAAGGTGAATGAAGCATTTTTTGCTGGACTGAGACAAAGTTTGAAATTATGGACGGTTTTAGATTTTTTTGAGTAAAATAAAGAGGAAGGTAGGTGGAATGTCGATGATTATAACATATAAATCAGACTAACACTAACTCCAATGGATTTGGAGTTAGTGAAGTAAAGTCACAGAATGAGACATTCACCTCTATCTTTAATAATTGTTTAAATGGTAACACATGAATGGGTGAGAGAAAATATAATTAAACACAGAAGAAAATAAAAAGAAAAAAATCGGGATCGGGGTTGTATGAATGGTGTATAACATTAAGTGTTACAACCCGCCTGAGTGGAGATTTAAATAATAGCTTAAGGCTGCCCAGCCTCCTGTACCTTAGGGTCCTGAGTCCAGCATGGTCCCCAGTGTCTTGATCCACTGATGTATCCTGCAGTTCTGACTAGGGCCCTCATCAACTCAGTACTTTTATAGGCCCAGTGTACTTTATTTCCTGCGGGCATGCCCCATCACCACCACCACTACTCTCCTATAAAAGGAAGCTCCGATCTCAGAGTAGATAACTGAGCAACAGATTTCAGTTCCATGCGTTCCTGTTCTTTTGCTGCCTTTCTCCTGCGACCCAGCTTGATTCCTGACTCTGCCGTGTTGCTTGATTCACTTTTTTTATTTAAACTTTTTTATTGTTAACAAAACAATGATTATGACATTAGATAAGTGCAAAACAATATTACTTCAGTTTCAATATAACCTATATATCACTCCCCACAAGAACCCACTCACATCGCCCTTCAGGATTCCTAAGACAAGATGCAGAAGAGAAGGAGAGAAATAGAAAACATAAAAGAAAACAATCAGCAATGTCCTCCACATTAGAACAGGATAAGCATCAGCAGTATTCAAAACGTCACAACAGCATTAAAGGAAAATAGTACCATGGCCCCTTGCAGCAGTTACATATCCCCAGTTATTGAACACAAACTTTACACCATATTACAAACCAAGCTGTTATAGCCGTTCTAGATCATACAAAGCTGTTTTCCTCCACTAAGTATCCACCAGACAATCAACTGGAAAGTTGTGACTTTTCCCTCCAAGCAACATAAGGAACCCAAATTTTCTCAAATTCAAGAATAGAATTTTTCTGTAAGGCAGAAATCCTTGCTAGAAAACAGCAAGGTAGGCAATCAAAGAACGCCGTGAGGATAACAACATTATTCTTTGTAGAAATCCTTGCTAGACAATAGCACTGATGCAGTCTGGGCAAAACCACATTTAAAGAAGGAACCTCCATTCGCTTCTAATAGGCTGTGAGTTCACACCATGCAGCAATGAATATCTGCTGACACAACTTCTGTCGCGATTGCTCAATTCCTGACACCGGTATGTTTAACAAAATATATTTGGGCTGAAAAATATTTCCCACATCCATTGCAGAAGCAATCCATGACACAATATGTTTCCAGTAATTAGAAATCAACCCCCAACTCCACCAATATGAAAGAAAGAGCCCCACTCCCCACATCCCCTCCAGCACTTGTTATCAATATAGCGTACAAGACATGTAGCCTCTCAGGAGTTAAATACCACCGTAATAAAGCTTTATATCCATTTTCCTGTTATAGTGCAAAGATAGAACATCTGCTCGTATGAAGAAAAGCCTGCCCCACTCTACTTCACTTAATGGTTCCCCCAAATCTCTCTCCCAGGCCTTGATATGTTTAGGAGACTCCTGCAATTCCTTATTTAGTAAGCCATACAGCTTAGAGGTAATTCCCTTTAACATATCAGCCTTATCACAATAGTGCAAGTAAGGTTTTACCTTGAGCTATAGAATCCGAGATCCCCAAAGAGGAGATAAAAGGTCTCACCTGGGCATGGGCAAGAAAATCAGATGTGTTTACTACAGAATGAGTAATCATATTGTTAAAATTTAAGAATTTACCACGTCATCACCTGCTCAATACAATGAATTCCTTTATCCTTCCAGCCCCTAAAAGTTTCTAAGTTATAAACCAGCAAGAAAATCCTTATTATGAAAGATATGTTAAATAAAAATAATCCCTTCTGCCAACCAATGTATCACACCATTGAGATCATACATTCAAAGAGTTACATAATATAAATGCCATACATAGCAGAGGTCTCCAAGAATGCTTTGGTTGCCACGTTAAGGCTAGGGGAGGCATTGTCCCAATTAAAAATTGCTCCAACTGCACCCGTTGCTTTACATTATGTCTTTTATTTATATTATTCTCATTTGGGATGCTGCAAAACACCAGAGCAGATTAGGGACTCCCAAAGCCCCTCGCTCTTTAGGCTCCTATAAAACCAACTGTGAAACCCTAGGCGGCCTTTGTCTCCAGCTGAAACTGAAAATCATCTTCTGTCAAGAGCGTAGAATAAGCAGAGGAAACAAAAATGGGTATGGTTAAAAATAAACAGAGAAATCTGGACAGAATATTCATCTTTGTGACTTTGATCCTCCCCAGCCAAGAAAACCCATAACCCTCCCACTTATCCATATCTTTCCCTATAGACTTTACCAGAGGGATATAATTCAAGATGAACAAATCTTCAACACAGCCACTGATATAGACCCCCAAATACTTAATTTTCTGCTTAGCCCATTTAAAAGGAAATTTATGTCTAATACGCTCTATGCTCTGGCCCATCATTGAGACATTCAATCTCTTTGATTTGTCGAGATTAATTTTAAAGCCCATGACACACTGAACTGGTCCATCTCATATATGACTCCTCCCAGTGAATCACATGGATCGGTCAGGGTGAACAAAATGTCATCAGCAAACTGATAATTTCAAGTGGTTATTACCAAATTGTATTCACCTGATATTTGAGTCTGCTCTTAACCTTATACCAAAAAACTCCAAGAACAAAGCAAATAAAAGCAGAAGGAGTGAACACACCTGTCTTGTTCTCCTACCAACCACAAATGTTTCCCCATACCCTCCATTGACTAAAACAGGCTTGTGGATTCTCATTTAATTTCCTAATCCATCCTATAAAATGGGACCCAAAGTGCATTTAAACAAAAAGTACCAGTGGATCATATCAAACGCTTTTTTAGCATCAATGGTTAATAGGATGGAAGGGATTTTCTCTTTTTTTTAACCCATCAGATGATGTCAACTATTTTGCGTACATTGTCGGCCGCCATTCTATTAGGTATAAAACTCACTTGATCTGAATGGACTAAGATGTAATCCAGTTGAGCTGCTCAGCTAAAACTCTTGCCAAGATTTTAAAGTCCAAATTGATGAGAGAAATGGATCTGTAGGAGCTACATATAGTTGGATCCCTACCAGGTTTTGCTACCACAGTAATCCCTGCAGTGTTTGAACCACTTTCAACAATTTAGTAACGTTTAAAATCTCCATAGTACTGGTGAGACTATCCAAGTATTGTAGTTGGGCTTGAGAAAGAGATGGCAAAGTCACTATGTTAAGATAAGCGTCAATGGCCTTTTCAGAGATACTAGGGTTGTCAGTATATAATTGGGCATAGAACTGGGAAAAGCAACTTCTAATTTCAGATGAAGTCATGGCCATGGAGCCATTGGAAGTTTTAATCTCGGCTATAAAACTCTGAGTCATTCTTTATTTTAGTCTAGCTAGATAGCTTCCTGTCTTATTACCTCCCTCAAAATAGGCTGGTTTAACTATCTGCAACTGATGGGCAATAAGATCAGAGTCCAAGGACCAAAGCTCATCCTATGCTATGTTTAGATCGTTAAGGACATCTGGAGACAAGGTGGGAAAGTGTAAGTGAGAAAGGTCCACAATTCTATTAAGGAGAACCTTCCTAATTTTTTTCTTTCCCCTTTTCATAGGTCACATGGGAGATCATCAGCCCCAATATTACAGCTTTGGACAATTCTCACACCATACCTTTGGAAACCCCATCTGTGGTATTCAGTTTTAAGTACTCCTGTAAACTATCTGCCACACTGTTACAGAAAGACTAGTCTTTTAATAAACTATCTTTTAAACGCCAGTATCATTGTCTTGTGTCGTAATTTTTAAACAGTATATCTAACTAAACAGGAGTGTGGTCTGATCAAGTTATGTTACCTGTCCTAGCTCCCATGATCCTGTTCATTATCCCTTTATCTATTTAAAAAAAAAAAAAAAAAAAAAAAAAGAATACAACCTAGAAGTCGGGTAACACTGATGCCAAATGTCTACCAAACTCCAGATTTCCATCAGTAAGGTAAGAGTTCTCCTCACGCCCCACAGCCCCTGCATATGGGATTGGGAGATATCTATTGAGGGTGCTGTGATAAAACTGAAATCGCCTCTCAAAATAAACCACCCCTCGGCATGAGATAAGAGCAATTGCTCCAAAGGTTACATAAAGGAATATTGATACTGGTTTGGTGCATAAATATTAACAAAGGTATACAAATCATAACCAACCTTAATTTTCAAGATTTGGAATCTGCCTTTAGGATCAGCCAAATGGAATATAGTCTTATGGGCCAGATGCTGAGAAAGAAGTATACTAACCCCATATATTAACTTTTTTTTTTTTTTTTTTTAAGAGTTAGTGACAAAATATCTATGGGGGAACTCCCTAGATGTCAATAAATGTTTCTTTAAATGAGTTTCCTGTATCAAAGCTATGGAGGTTCTTGAAATAAAAGCTCTCTCTTTCTGGGAGAATTAAGACCCTTAATTAAGGGCCAGAATCCTACAGCACAACATGAAATACACCACTCCCAACAACCGCTCTGTTTATTAAACTCTCACTGCCAGGAACCATTAACAGGGAAATTGCCTACCAACACCACAGCCTCCAATCCCTCTATACCTTTGTAAACTACTCCACATCAAAAAAACTTGAAGTAACCCACATCCCACCCACCACACCTCCCAAACACATGGTCTGCCCATCGCCTTAAGCAGATCCTGCCTCCTCGTAAGGAAAATGACCAGTATACCATTCTGGACTCCCAACAGCCCCCCCCCCCCTGCAAACTTTAATATAGATAACCACTGATTAAACATTTTAAGTCAAGTCAAAGACTACTGTAAATGCTCACACACTGAACCTTATATGGCTAGAGAAATTCTAGTCATATAAGATCTCACAATAAAAATTAACTGATCCACACTAGAGCATTATCTCAGACTGCCTTGTAAGGAGTCCTGAGGAAAAAGGAAAAAAAAATCAGCAGGAATCAGAAGTGGAAAGTTGGTCCTCGCCAGATTGGCATCTCAGTCTCCAGCCTCCTTTACCAATCCGCTGCCATCTTGAGTAAACCTCTCTCATAGATATACTCACAACTTTAGAAACTGCGAAGGCGAGCGGCAAACCTGCCTCCTTAAAAACCTCTGCAGCTTCAACAATTGATTTGACTTTACAGCATGTTCCCTTGATCATGAAGAGCAATACAAAAGGGAAGGTCCAACGATACGGGACACCCTCTGCTCTCAGCACCCTGGTTGCTTCTTTTAGCTCTTGGCGCTTACACAGGGTAATAGGGGCCAAATCAGTAAAAATAGAAATTGTGACCCTCCCAAAGTCACTCACTCTTTTTCTGTGCAATCACATAAATTTGCTCCTTCACTGAAAAACTATGAAAGCAAGTAATGTCATCACGTGGTTTGCTGCCCAGTTTAGGCCCCCAGTGCCCTATGTGATCTGTATAACGTAACAGTACAAACAGAAACTGTCTCTTGCAAGCTGCTGTCGCAGGCTTGCAGCAAAAAATTACAAATCGAAAGTACCACAGACTTGCAATCCTCATAGGCAGGGGTCTCCGGCACCACTCTGAACCTCAAGTTGCAGCGCCAGGACCTATTCTCCAGGTCCTCTAGCTTGTCGACAATCTGCCTGTTTTCAGACTGCATCTCCTTCAGTTGGTCAGTGAGGTGGTGCAATGAGTCAGCCTGCCCATCCATGCGGGTGTCCAATGCATCTACGCAATCATATCCTCTCTCAGGTCAGCCATCATTTCCAACAGTTCCTGCTTATGCTGCTTCATATCCCGGCATAGATCTTGGAACCAGCCCCGAAATTCGTTTCTCCTGGTGCTTAATGAGAGTGTCTGGGACAGCAACTCCGATTCTGCCTCTGCAGGGGATCAGCGGGCCTTGACCACTGGTATCTTCGACAAGTTCTGCGGTGTGTTTACTAAAGGAAAATTGGTTTCAAATCCGCCATTTTGCACTTGGCTGCCATCCTGGGGATCAAGACTCTCGTCAGAGACTGAAAGATCTTCTGATCAGGATCAGATGTTAAGGAGTGCAGTGATTTAAGCTGAGGAGGGAGAGGATCTCAGATTCAGGCATCCATCTTGGTGGCTGACGTCACCGGACCCCCGTTGCTTGCTTCTTGACTGTGACTGAAATCAACCTGTCCTGACCTTGGCCTACCCTCTGACGCTGCATGAACTTTACCCTGCCTTGACCCTGCCTGACTGACCACACTTCTGCCTCCTGATTCTGCTCTGGTGCCTTGGTCCTGACCATCAGCTACTGCAAGTCCACCTGTAGATCATGACATTTTCTTAGCAGAAAGTGGACTACAGCAAAATATAGACCCAGACACCTAATTAATTAATTCAGCAATCTGTGTGTAAACAGACACTTAGTAAGACAGAGTTGATATTGCTGCAGAATATGTCGTCGGTGGAAAAGACCCAAACCACAATATGAGTGGAAACAAACAGGTAAGGGAATACAATTCACTGTCCACTAATGTGTGCGGTTCACAGGCAAAACATATTCGTAAAGCCTCATGTGAGAAATTTTCAATAATAATAAAAAAAAGGATTAGTAATTCCCCGATACTGGCCAATTTTTGAAAAACTGCATCAGGAGGGACCAAATCTAAAACAGAGTAACAAAAGTCAAAAAGTGGACAAACAAGGCAATAGAACAGCAGCAGCAGACAGTACAGCAAAAAATGTAAAACAATAATGAAACATGGCAGTGGATTGCCACTGAACTTGCTACATTGTGTCTGGTTTTTTTCTAGAAATCCTTCTCTGAGAGCTTACTTAGAATTAATGACCCTTGAATTACAGCTGAGACCTCACACTGCCACTTTTCATTATCTTTCTATTATTGAAAATTTCTCACATGAGGCTTTATGAATTCATTTTTTTTAAATTTACAATTTTTATTTTATCAAATACTGTAAAACTACAGAGCGAAATTATGAATACATTTTAACATTCCAGGACAACTCCACCAAATTGGCCCTGAAGCACAGGGAGTTTACTCTAATTTGTTCCAAACTTTTCAAGCTAAAGGTCCAATTTATGTTACAATACCCAGCCAAACCTGGGGTGTTTTACAATGGGAAACACAGCTTTGAGAGGAGCAAGGAGAGGGCACCTCAGGGTGCCCTCTCCTTGCTCAGTAAAACAAACTGAACTAGTTTGTCTCTGATATACAGGGCTGGGATCATGAAGCAGATATCGCTTTAAGACCCTGGATTTTGGAACAGAAATAAGAGGGTACAATTTGGAAGATGTCTTTACTTTTTTTTTTTTAATGCCTGTTCTTCTCCAAAGAACATTAGGTCATTTGGACATGACTTTTTGTCTCGTTTTACATCATAGTATGGTGCATGTGATAGTTAACAGTGTGCGCAGTGCAGGACAGTTGACAGCAGCACCGGCTTTACTTTTTTGCTCGACTGGGAGTGTGAACTCTCAATTCCTCCTAAGTGGAATCTGCAAAGTTGTAACTTAATGAAAGTCAAACAATGACTGATGGAGAGGGAAACTGATGCAGCACTGCAGGGAGTGAGAGCTTTAAGTGCCTCAGCTGGTCCTGGAATGGAGATGAAAACAACTCAGGCTTTTTGAGTTGGAATACTGAAATATTTTTTCTTTACTATGCCACATGACCGACAGGATGAATTATGTCATTCAGTTTAATGTCTCACAGCCTATGAAATGGAAACATATGACAGAAATGTTCCCCTTACAAATTTATAGAAACGGAATGAGTTAGATTTTTCTTTTTGATATATTAATTGCACATCAAAAGACTTTTTTTTTTTTATCAGATAAATTAAACAAAAAAAAAGAAAAAGAAACAGACAATCCAGCTCAGGATTTAAACACTGTTTTCACTCTTCAGAGCCTTAATTCCAAAAGGATTCCTCCCATTCCCTGTCTGTGAGAACACACCTGGAAAAATCAGGCCATTTGTGTATGGCCTGCCTCAGGAGATCTACAGTCACTTGAACGAATATGTGCTGTAAAATCTAAGAAATGAAATCCAGGCAGACTGGTGAGAAAAGCAGTAAAACACTCTCAGAGGAGCTTTCTCATGCCGAGTCATGTTTACAAAGGAAGCCCTTGCTACACACACACACACACACATCTTCTCTCAGCTACAAAGGCAGGAGCAAGTTTTCAGTTCCATTCGCACCATACCACTAATGACGTTAAGAAAACAGATTCCTGGAGAACAGCACACTTACCGAGAACTCACTGCCTCTGGTTTAACAAGACTACACGCATGCCAGATTTGCCACGTTAGCTTCCTTTGTCTTGTAAACCTGGAATACCCTACTCAAGTTTGACAATAAGTTTTTTAAACAAACAGGCTCACCAGTACAAAACCTGTCCTCAAAACTTAAGGATGTTTCAGGTAACTTGGAAGATCATTACTTTTTAAAAAGCAAAGCACAAAGAAGCAAGGAGCTGAAATGAGAAATGTGCTAGAGAAATTTGCCAATGACAGTTTTACCGATGCACTGCCTCTACAGTGTCGCTTCATGGATAAATGTCCTGATGTACATTCCCTGTGTGGCTGCTCTGACTTCTAAAGTTCAGGTCTGCTCCGTTTACTCATTCAAATACACTTAATTTAAATGCTCAATTTCATGCATACTGAAAACAGAATGGCACTTTTTTTTGTTTTCTGAAGGCTATTGATTTAGACAACTACAATATACTGAATGTTTGCTATTTGATGATATCATTTGCAGAAAGAACAGAACCGAACCTGAAATGCTTTCTCAATTTCTACTGTGCAGTAACACAGATTTTAACTAGTTACAGTGCCTTTACAAGTCTTCACTCCCTTGTACATGTTTCACATTCTGTCTAAAAATGCATTAAAGTAGAAGCTTGTTTCATTGATCTACCTTAAGTACGTAAGAAGTTGCCATACTGGGTCAGACCAAGAGCCCAGCAAGCCCGGCGTCCTGTTTTCATCAGTGGTCAATCCACAATACAAGTATCTGACAAGTTTCTAAACACTAAATGCCGGTAATAGTCAGCTGGGTTAATATGAGGAATTTGTCTAAACCTTTTTTAAACCCACCTACATTAACTGCCTTTACCATATCGTCTGGCAATGAATTCCAGAGCTTAATTGTGCACTGAGGGAAAAAGAATGTTCTCTGTTTTTAAATGGAGAAATTACTTACCTGATAATTTCATTTTCCTTAGTGTAGACAGATGGACTCAGGACCAATGGGTATAGTGTACTCCTTTGCACCATGTACGTTCTTTCTGCCTGAGCTCATATTTCATTACTTTGAGTTCTGGGGAGTTCCATGGAGTACCATGGGTTTTGCTTTTTTGCAGATGGTTTAATTTTATGTGTGGTGATAGGGCACAATTTGTTTGCAAATTTTAAGGTGATGTGGCTCCAAGAGTCTAGGGCTGCGTTCGGAGTTGAGCAGTTGAGTTCCAACGAAGAGCTGGCGAATGCTGAAGTGAGGTCCTCACTAGGGCAGGATTTTCTGTAGACAAAAGATGTGGTGGAGGGGAAATTGGATGGTTTAGGTATCTTTATGGAGATGGAGGATTTGACAATAGCATGATCGGACCATGGGACAGGGGTACAGCATAGCTTAGAGGATAGGCGAATGCTGGAGTTGACAAAGAGGAGGTCCAAGGTGTGCCCTGCTTTATGAGTGGGGGAGATGATAACTTGGGTAAAGCCGATGGCTTCGAGTGTGTTGAGGATGGTTTCACAGGAGGATGCGGTGACCAGAATTGTACCCAGTATTCAAGGTGCGGTCTCACCATGGAGCGATGTTTCTCTTGAAGTGCTGTCTGTCTAGTTAGCGTGCCTTATAAAAATCTTCACCCCTTGTACGTTTTTCACATTGAAAATACAAATTATAGAAATGACGGCAGAAAAGGACCAACTGGTCCATCCAGGCTGCCCAGTAAGCTTCTTAAGGTAATATGCACTGCGTTGTGCAGGTTACCCCCATGTTTCTCTTAAAAGGTAGTAACTGCCATTCTGTGTAGCTATCCTTAAGCCTTATGATAAGGATAGTAATATTTACCCAAAACAAAGCAGCTGTCAAACCATAAAAAATTACTGCTGAGGTGAGAAGCCTTCTGGAAAATTGACAGTGCTGCTTGATGTGCTTTGCTTTTGGACTTGGCCATAGAAGGAGTCTTGTGCTTTTTTCCTTACATCTGCATGTTAGTACCCCAGATCGAAAAAGTCAGGACCCATGTTGATTGTTGTTTGAATCCATTTCACTTTTTTTCCTCCTGCTGTAGAAGCGGGGATAAATGTTGCAGATGTGCAAATGCATCAAGGCTTTTTGGTTAAGGGTAGTAATCTCCAAGCCTTCTGTTAAGGGTAGTAACTGCTGCTGTGTGCAGGTAATCCCCATGCTTATCAGTACCCTAAACCGTAAAAGTCAGGGCCCTCATTGGTGTTTGTCTGAATCCAATTCCCCTTTTTCCCCCTGCCTTAGAAGTGGAGAGCAATGTTTCAATTGCGGCAAAAGCATCAAGGCTTATTGGTTAAGGGTAGTAATCCCCATGCCTTCGGTTAAGGGTAGTAACTTCCGCACTGAGGTTAACCCCTTGCACCCTTTTCTTCACTTCCATCCTCAAGCCTTTAGGGATCCACATGTTTATCCCATGACCCTTTGAATTCTTTGACTGTTTTTTTCTTTACCGCCTCCTCCGGAAGGGCATTCCGGATATCCATCACACTTTCCATGAAGAAATATTTTCTGATGTTGGTTCTGCATTGTTCCCCCTGGAATTTATTTTGTGACAACCCCCCCCCCCCCCCCTAGTTTTACTGGTTTCCTTTCCAACAGAAAAGGTTCGAAGGCATCATTAAAGCCTTTCAGATATCTGAAGAACTGTATCATATTTCCCCCGCACCTCCTCTCTTCCTGGGTAAACATATTTAAAACCTTCAGCCTCCCTTCATAAGCTTCCAGGAGAGACCCCACACCATTTTGGTCGCCCCTCTCTGGACCACTTCCATCCTGTCTTTCTTTTTTGAGATACAGGCTCCAGAACTGAACACAATACTCCAGGTGAGGCCTCACCTCCTTTTTCTTACTGGTTATTCCGCTCTATGCAGTCCAGCATTCTTCTGGATTTAGCTATTGCCTTTTTACATTGCTTCACTGTCTTCATATCACCAGTCACTATTATCCCAAGGTCCCTCTCTTAGTCCATGCACATCAGTCTTTCACCCCCCATCACATACAGCTCTTTTGGATTACTGCAGCCTATATGTATGACTCTGCACTTCTTGGCATTGAATCCCAGCTGCCAAATCTGTGACCACTCTTTAGACTTCCTTAAATCACTTTTCATTCTCTCTACTTCTTCAGGTATGTCCGTTTCATTGCAGATTTTAGTATCATCCTCAAATGGACAGTTTACCTTTTATCCCTTCCACAATGTCACTCACAATGATATTGAACAGAACTAGTCCCCAAACAGATCCCTGTGGCACTCCACTTAATACAGGTCTCCATTCAGAGTAGGTTCAGTTTACCATTACACTCTGTCTCCTATCAGTCAACCAGTTTGTAATCCGCTCCACTATCTTGACATGCTCTCCCAAGCTTCTAAGTTTATTCACAAGATTCCTATGTGGGAAAAATGACAGGAGTCGGGTGACACCTTAAAGACTAACCAATTTATTGAAGCATGAGTATTCGAGGACAGTGTCCACGTCGTTGTTACCAGTACATTACTTCATGCATCTGATGAAGTAGTCTGTCCTCAAAAACTCATGCGTCAATAAATTGGTTGGTCTATAAGGTGTCACCTGACTCCTGTCATTTTTGTTTCACCAGACTAACATGTTTATCGTTTTGAAGATTCACCCTACGCACTGGCCTTCTGCATGTGGTCTTCCTCGATCCAATTCTTTAGTCACCCAATCAAAAAAAAATCAAATTTGTCTGACAGGAGCTTCCCCTGATGAATCCATGCTGTCTCGGTTCCAACAACCCACCAGATTGCAGGTAGTTGACTATTCTTTCCTTCAGCAGATTCTCCATTAATTTTCCCACCACAAAGATGAACCTAACTGACCTGTAGTTTCCAGCCTCCTCTCTGCTACCACTCTTGTGAAGTGGGACCACCATTGCTCTTCTCCAGTCCCACACCACCGCTCCTATTTCCTGGGATCTGTTGAACAGGTTTTTCAGCGGTCTTGCTAGCACATCTTTGAGCTCCTTCACTACCCTGGCATGTATCTCATCTGGCCCCAGGGCCTTGTCCACTTTCAGTTTGCCTAGCTCTTCCCATACATTCTTCTGTAAATGGAACTTCGTCTACCCCATCCCAGTCTGCGGTCTTGTCAACCAGCAATGGGCCTTCTCCAGGCTGTTCTATGGTGATCACCGAAGTGATGTAGTTGTTTAATATTTCCTTCATTTCTCCGTCTCTCTCTCACACATTGCTCCTTGTCACCTTTCAATTTCACTATACTACTTTGGGCCTCCCTTTTTTCTCTGATATATCTGTAAAATGTTTTATTACTTTGCTTTACTTCTTTGACAATTCTTTCTTCCACTTGACCTTTTGCATTCCTGATTTCTTTCTTTTTCTCCCTCAGTTTTAACAGATATTCTTCCCTGTGTTCTTTTTGGGATCCTTTATACTCTTTGAACGCTGTTCTTTTTGCCTTTATTTTTTCAGCCACCTCCTTTGAGAACCAGATCAGTTTCTTTTTCCTCGTACTTTTGTTTACTTTTCTAAAATATAGATTTGTTGCCTTTGTAATAGCTACTTTCCTAGCGTGCAGCCAGATGGACTCAGGTCCAATGGGGTACAGATGGGAGACAGAGTCAGATTTCAAAGCTGACGTCAGCCTACAGACATATACCCGTGCTGGAGGCTCTGCTCTTCAGTATTTCTCCGTCTCCTAAAGCAGATAGGAACACATCCTCACACTACAAATTTAAACAGAAGAAGAAAGAAAATTTACCCCAAGAAGACTAGCCCCGCTCTCCTGTGGTGATACCCAAGGGTCCCTCCCACAGTCGAGAATTCCTGAGGTGATTTCTAAGATCCCTCAGAGATAAGCCTCGGTCCGGTAGCCGGTTCCCGGCGTGGACTTAGCCCCCAGAGTGGCTGAGAGGCAGCGGGTGCAGTATCGAGCGCGGCGGTGAAGGTAACTCCCTCTCCCTCCGCAGCCTGAGACTGCCCGGCACGAGACCGGGAAACGCTGAGACCAGGTAAGGTAGAAACCTCTCTTAAAGTCTCCGGTCTCTGAGGCTCGATTAGCCGCCCAGATCGTCCTTCCGGCATCTGGTAAATCGGGTTGAACAGCCCCGTCTGGGCTAGACCGCAATCCGGTGCGAGGGTCCACACATGTAGAGACCCTCCGGGGGGGCCGCCATCTTGTCCGCGTGGTCATTGGCGCCATCCCCCCCCCCCCGACCACCGTATTGCCCGATCTACTGAGCCGTGAGCCCAACCAACTTGTGCACACAGCGGCGCGCACAGCTGCATGCTCATGTTAGCCAGGCACACAAATAGTAGCTTGCGTGCACAATTAAGCCTCCCAGCGCGCTCACCTACGCGCACAGACGGGTTTTGAGCCACTCCACGCGCACAAATCATGGCACCACCGGCCAAGAAAGCCAAGGGACAAGCCCTCTGCCCAGCCTGCCACCTGAGAGCTGCACAACATGAAGTGGCCTCCGCCCTATGTCTGCAGTGCGAAGAGGCTCAGGGGGAACCTAAGCAACCCCCCCACAGCCAGTAGAGGGATCCAGATCCACCAATGATAGTGCCCCGGACCTCTGTATCTCTGACTCTGCACCTACACAGGGGGGCACCTCAGGGGCCTCCACTGGATTCAGTATGGACCCAGGGACCTTTTCCTGGGAGGAATTCTTCAAAGGGCTGCAAACCTTTGTCCAGGCGCAATCGGTACCGCCTGCAACACAGCCCCAGTCTCCACCAGAAGCGCAAGACCTTCCAAGCACCTCTCAGACCTCCCGAGACGTGCCCCATCCAAGCAAAATCCTCCCCTTAGGGGACACAGACACCTCGAGGGTTGAGACTGACTCCCTGGAGGAAGGGGAAAACCCTCCAGGGATGGAACCGTACCGAACCATGCTGCAATTCTTCTCCAAAGACGAGTTACCATCTCTCGTGTCTCTGACCCTGAAGACGCTGGCTATTCCAGGTGCGAGTACCACAGCGGAGCCAAAGACGAACCCCGTTTTGGTCTCCTTCCGTCAGACCTCATGCTATTTCCCAATGCTGCAGGCCGTACCTGGAATGGAATGCCCCGGAGGCCAGCTTCAAAGGAGGACGGGCCCTAGAAGCCCTATAGCCCCTGGAACCCACGGCCAAAGAACTCCCTCGGTTCCCGAAAGTAGATGCCATTGTCTGTGCAATCTCAAAATGCACAACCATTCCAGTTGAAGGAGGAGCTGCACTCAAGGATGCCCAGGACAAATGTCAGGAATCCATCCTTAAACAGTCATTTGATATTGCAGCAGTGACCCTGCAGATCGCTTCCTGCTGTGCCGTTGTGACTCGTGCCTGCTTTCTTCTCTCCAGAGACGCAACCACGTCCGCTGAAACATTAGAACTGGCAATATCCTTCCTCACGGATGCGACCTCAGACCTAGTGTGCACCTCAGCCAGGGGCACCTCCTCCATAGTGGCAGCCAGAAGGCAACTATGACTCTGAAATTGGTCAGCCGACATGACCTTCAAGACTAACCTCACGAGAATGCCTTTTAAAGGATCCCTGCTGTTCGGAAGCGAACTGGAGAAGTTGGCCAACAAATGGGGCAAATCTCCAGTACTCTTTTACCAGAGGACAGGAACAAAAGAAACCAGCGCTCCTCCCCCCCCAAAGAACCAAGGGCAGAGGAGCCCAGCGCTTTAGACTGTACAAGAACACATATTACCAAGCACCTTGCCCCGCAGGCAGGGCCCAGTCCTTTCGGAACAGACACAACAAGAGGGGAGCTGGCTCAGGTACAGGCCCCGGCCGCACCCCACAATGAGAATCAACAGACCCATCCACAGGAAGAAGTCATAGGGGGCAGACTTACCCTCTTCTACCAAAGATGGGTCGAGATAACGTCGGACAAGTGGGTCCTAATCATCATTCGAGAGGGATACTATTTGGACTTCCACAGCATCCCTCCAGACAAATTTGTGAGATCACTTTGCCACTCCCTCTCCAAGAGGACGGCAGTGGAAACCACACTGACAAAACTACGCAGCCTAAAAGTGATAACCCCGGTACCCACGCACCAACAAAATACTGGTCACTATTTCATCTATTTTATCGTCCCCAAGAAGGAGGGAATGTTCAGGCCCATCCTGGACCTCAAGACCGTTAATCGCTACCTGAGAGTACCACATTTCCGCATAGAAACCCTATGCGCAGTACAGCCGGGAGAATTCCTGACTTCACTGGATCTATCCGAAGCCTATCTCAACATCCTGGTCCACCACGGCCATCAACGCTTCCTACGCTTTGCGATACTGGACCATCATTACCAGTTCCGGGCGCTACCCTTCGGACTAGCTACCGCCCCTCAGACATTCACCAAGATCATGGTGGTAGTGGCGGCAACACTGAGGAAAGAAGGAATCCTCGTACATCTGTATCTGGATGATAGGCTGATCAGGGCAAAATCTCCAGAGGAAAGTTACCAGGTGACCACCAGAGTCAAGAATCTACTGCAGAATCTCGGGTGGGTCGTCAACACAGCCAAGAGCTGCCTGCAGCCCTCCCAATCGCTAGAATACCTAGGAATCCTGTTCAACACCAAACAAGACAAGGTTGTCCTTCCCCCTCCAAGGAGATGGGTCAGCTACGAAAACTGTTGAACTATGCTCGCTCCAAGGTATGGGACTACCTCCAAGTCCCTGGTCTCATGACATCAAACCTAGAAGTCGTTACATGGGCAAGGGCCCACATGTTCCCACTACAACGTTCCCTACTGTCACGATGGAACCCGACGTCCCAGAACTTCATTCACCTCCAGCTACCAACAGAGGTTCAGTCCCAGCTCCAATGGTGGCTACAGGAAAGACCATCTGAGCAAGGGAGTAAAACTATCTCCACCGGACTGGATCTTGCTCACCACGGATGCGAGCCTGCGAGGGTGGGGAGCCCACTGTCAGGAACTGACGGCCCACGGACAATGGGACAAGGAAGAGTTGGAATGGAACATAAACCGACTGGAAGCCCGAGCAGTCAGACTAGCCTGCCTGCAATTCGGCCACAGACTCCGGGCGAATGTGTCAGAGCCATGTCCGACAACACCACAACAGTTGCCTACATCAACTGCCAGGGCGGAACCAGAAGCCAACAGGTGTCCCTGGAAATAGACCCCCTCATGGCGTGTGCGGAAGCAAACCTGCAAGGGACTACCTCAGAGAGAGGCTAGACCTAGGGGAATGGACGTTGTCGACCACAGCCTTCCAGATGATAGTAAACCGCTGGGGAAACACCAGCCATGAATCTTCTGGCAACCCGGTCCAACGCCCAAGTTCTCAACTTCTTCAGCCGCAGACGAGAACCACAATCCTAGGAAATCGACGCCCTCGTCCAGACCTGGTCACAGGAAGACCTGCTGTACGCTTTTCCCCCATGGCCACTACTGGGCGGGATCATCCGCAAGATAGAACACCACAGGGGGCTAGTACTTCTAGTGGCCCCGGACTGGCCAAGAAGGCCGTGGTACGCAGACATGCAAAGACTTCTGGTGGGGAACCCCTGTGTCTACCTCCACACAGGGACCTGCTCCAGCAAGGACCAATCCTCCATGAAGACCCAACTCTATTCTCTCTTACGGTCTGGCCATTGAGAGGACTCGCCTGAAGAAGAGCGGATACTCGGGGGCAGTGATTGACACCTTGCTCCGAGCTCGCAAGTTTTCCACGTCTCTAACCTACATACGAATATGGAGAATATTCGAAGCCTGGTGTGAAGACCGTGACATCCTTCCGCGGACAGTCAAAATCCCCATGATCCTGGAATTCCTGCAGGAAGGCTTAAAGAAGGGGTTGTGTCTCAACTCCATCAAGGTCCAGGTGGCAGCTCTGGCCTGCTCCAGATCCAAAGTGGATGGCATCAGTCTATCTTCCCATCCAGACGTCTCCCACTTCCTGAGAGAGGGGTTAAACAAATCCAACCACCACTAAAGTGATGGTTGTCATATACTGTCTGACCTACTAGATGACCATAAGCCAGACATATGCGCCGTCACTGAAACCTGGCTCAAGGACTCAGATATTGTCCTTCTCAATCAGCTCCCTTCTGACACCTACGACTTTTTCTCCATCCCTAGACCCAAGAAACGAGGTGGTGGTCTCCTCCTTGCTGCCAAAAAGCACATGAATCTCAAACCTGTAAAAATCACACCACACAAATTAGAGATTGGGCTATTCAAATCTCAGAATCTCTAGGTCTGCCTTATTGAATTCATCTCCAATAACATCAACAGCGACGCCCCGGCCATTATCCTGAAGCAGGACTTGGGTGTCCGAAACATGGCCGTGTCGGGACTGTGACGTGTTCTTCTACGATAAGTATTTTCATACCCTTTTGGGATGGTTACCGGTTACTGTGTTGGTTTGCAGCTTTACTGTGGGAAAGACTGAATATCAGTTGTTAAGACTTTTAGTTCATCAGCTATTCTGAGAAACTGTTTTTACAAAATATAAAAAATGAACAAAAATATGTGACATTAAAAAAAAAGTAAAGTGACCCTATATCTCAAAAGAGTCTGTTAACACTGCCTCTAGGATCAAGGGTCCAACAGAGCTTTATGGCCATTGGGAGTGCTTTAAAAATATACCAGTTTAACCATCGTTTTTGATTTTGTTGACAAATAAGGTTACTGGAATACACTTGTGTGTTGGTGGGTGCGTGTGTGATCCACCTTGAAGTGCCATGAAAGACCCTGCAGATTAGTGAAGGGGAGGGGCCAGAAAAGGGGATAGAATATTATCTACTGTTCTTCCAGGATAATCTTGATGTAGCAAGACATTTCTTGATGCAGATAAACTGGTGAGTTGACCTGCTTAAGGGCACAGGAAGCAGGTGAGCTTCAACCCCCAGTCACATCACTGTTTCCTACATTGCTGGAATCGTTAACACTTCTCAGCCATTTGCTGAGACATACAATCCTCTCTCAAAGATCAAAACATGTTTCTGGTTTCAGCACAAGCTATGAAACGTAACGTCTTTTCTTAGAGTCCTGTCTCATATGACATGCAAAACACAGACAGAAAAGCAGAACATATTCATATATAATGCTGCCTATCATGAGAAGCAAGGGAGCAGGGAAGAGAAGAGTTAGGTTAACATTATGTAGCGTCTAGACTCTGCTCTCAACCCAGACATTCTCCCCTTCAAATAAATGCTAAAAACCCACTTCTGTTCCAAAGCTTTTAATCAATCTGCCACTCACCTGGTTATTCAGAATATCTTATTTCTTTCTAAATATTTCCTGCTCTCCTCCTGGCACTCTCATACCCTCAAGTTCAAGATGTACTGTTTAATCTACTTTATAGTTTACAATGAACAAATAAGCCAAATGCACTAACCTCCATTTCAAGAATGGTGACTCAAAGTTTAGCCTTCTAGCCCTGGCATGATTACCCTGCTCTTAGCATTCATGCTACCACAGGTCCTATCACTTCCAACACAGAAAGTTACATACACAGCCCTTATAATCACTTTACCATTGTAAGGTGGAAGCTATAAATAACTCATAATGCTCACTATGTATCACGCAATAGAGCTTCCGTGACTATTTGAGCATAAACATACACATGCACACTCATAACACTGCAGTCGCTGCTTCTCAACCCAAGACTAGGGAATCACTTGTGCAGCTTTCTAGAGTCCATGGTGTGGCTTTTTACATCCAGGGATTTTGTAAACCAATATAAACAAACATATCCATAGACTTAAACAGGAGAACGTGTGAATGTCATCACTGAAAGTGGTGCATTGTAGCGGTTCTCAACCAGTGTGTCGTGACACACCAGTGAGTCACCAAGCACATGCAGGTGTGTTGCCATACTTCCTGGTCCCCCCTGACCCAGCTGCTCCCCCCCCCACCCGAGCGAAATAGGTCCTCTGCCTGGGCTTAAAATGCTGTACGCCATGGCAGAATGAAGTAAGACAGCTGGAGTCAGTGGCATCGGCATGCACTCTTCCCCCCCCCCCCCCCCCCCCGCGGCCTGGAAGAGGAAGTAGTGAGAAGCAGGTAAGTGCGCTGGAAGAAGAGACCATGCTAGTGCGGGAAGTATCGGCCTGCAAAGAGAAGAGAGGACCGGCCTGAAGAATGAGCAGCACAGCCCGGAGTAAAATGAGGAACAACGTCAATCCCTGTGGCCGATGGGACTCCTTTCTCCGTGAGGGCTGAAAGTGAAGGAGGATGCTGCTGCCTTTAGGGTTGGAAGTGGAGGAGGTTGCTGCTAGTTCGGGAAGGGGGGGGGGCGAGGGAGAGAGTGAGTGAATGAGCAAGCATATGTGTTTGAGTGTGTGTGTGTCAGCATGTATGTAAATGATCAATCATTTACATACATGCTGTGTGTGATTGATCAATCATTTACATGAGTGATCAAATGTATGTAAATGATCGATCATTTATATACATGTGTGTGTGATTGAGACCTGTGTGTGAGAGATAGCATGAATGTAAGTGTATGATTGAGAACCAAGTTTGTGTGAAAGAGTATGAGTGTCTGATTGAGATCCTTTATGTGTGAGAGAGATCATGTGTATGTACGATTAAGAGGCTCTGTGTATAAGTAAGAGAGAGAGCATGTGTGACTGCGTGTGACTGAGAGCTGGTTTAGGTGAGGGAGCATGTGATTGAGAGCCTGTGTGAAAGTAAGAGAAAGACAACATGTGTGTGTGTGTGTGTGATTGAGAGCTGATTTAGGTGAGGAAGCATGTGAGTATGTGATTGAGAGCCTGTGTGTAAATGAGAGAAAGAGAGAGCGCATGTGTGTAAGCATGTGAATGAGAGTGTGTGTGAGAGAAAAAGACAGCATGTATGTGTGTGATTGAAAGCCTGTGTGTGTAAGCGTGAAAAGATAGACAGCATGTGTGTAAATGTGTAATTAAGAGCTTATATAAGTGAGAGAGAAAAAGCATGTATATATGTGAGCGATTGAGAGCCATGAGAGGGAGAGAGGAGAAAGTTGCAAGCAAACCACCCCTCCTCCTGCTAATTCAAAACAATCTCAGGACACCTAGATATCAAATGTTTCCAGGTATGCAGAGCAAAATATTTTTGTATCCTGAGACTTTAGTTTTCTCCATGACCAATTTGGCCACTAAATCCACACTGCATACAGACAGACTAAGCCCTCCGGGGACAGGGAAATACATACTGTTCCTGAATTTAAACTTACCTTCAGCTACCAGTGAAAAGGCATGAGCCAAATATAAGAAATAAAAATAAATGAAATAATACAGCAGGTACTTCACAGTAAGCCTTCTGTCACGATAAGGGAGTGTGGGGGCTGACAGAAGCCTTACTAAAAGAGGTATCTCCCAAAGACCTACTAAATTACTTCAGCATTATACTATGATAGGAAACTTGTTAAATTGGCTTGCATGTTAAAAGTCAAACTCTGAATGGCTAATGTGAGTGGTGTTGGAATCAGCAGCTTCATGTTGTCAAACCTTCAAAGTCAACGTGGAGAAAAAAAGGAGCAGAGGCGTGGCATAGGGTAAAACCCTAAACAATCTTAATAAGAGAGGTCAAAATCCCTGAAATGTTCTATGTACGTCATGTTATTGTGATAGTGGACAATGTCAATCCTCCATGGCTCACTTCCGCATTAGGCATACATACCCCAGTTCATAGCCTTCAGGCTTCCAATCATTTCCTCCCAGATGTCCCATCTATCTGTATAACATGGGAATACTCTTTCTCCATTTTTGGCCCAGCTCTTTCGAACATATTACCGTTGTCCCTATGCTTTACAAAGGACTCTAAGATGTTAAAACCCTTTTTGTTTGCAGAGCCATTTCAGTAATCTGCTCTAGTGCATTATGTATTGAGTTCTTACACGCAGCATTATAATTTTGTGCGTTCTTTTGTTTTTACTTTTTTATGTATGTTTTATGTACCCTGCTCTGGATGCCTTTGGAGTAGCAGATAACAAATGGAGGTCATCCAACCTATTGACCCTTATTTCAAAAGGCATAGACCACAGTGTTTTTCTATTTTCAGGGAATACCAAACAATGCTGCAGGGATCCTGGTCCTTTTCTTTGGCAAATTCCTGCCTACGGTTTTCCTGGTGCAGTTTCTTTACTAATCTTAATATTCCTCCTTCCAAAAAGCAAGTGAAATAAAAGGCAGCGCTCTGAAATATTTTTTGCCAGGAGTGGACATCAGAAAACAGGAAGACCTGACCTAATAACATTGGCTCCTGAAAGATTCATCCCAGCTTCCAATGTATTCCAATGCTTCACTCACAGAATGTGTAAAACCTTGGAGGTTCAGCAGATAGGACTCGTAAGTCATAAAGCAAACTCAAGGAAGCAACACACAGTCTCAATTTTACAGACTTTCACTGCTACTGTTTTCTGAACTGGTCTTATAGCTTTTTTGCTGTGACTCGAGTTAGACATGGTATTGCCTTGGGCTCTGCACTGGTTCCTTCCCCTGCCAATGGCCACCAGTCAGTCTAGTGCTACTCCGGGGATATGCTAGATGGTGGCATGAAGGATGAGCACAGAGAGAACAACGCAGTGAGGGATTGTGCAGAGGAAGGCAAATACTAAAAAAAAAAAAAGTAAAACAGAACTAGAACTAGAGAAATGTAAATATTCTTTTTCTCCTTTTCAGGTCTGAAAAAGAAATGAGCCTTGGGTTTCATAGAAAAACAAAATCAGCAGATGTATTGGAAGCTAAAAGGCTGCTGGCACAAATGGTGCTTTCTTTTCTTTTTTTGTGGTCATCAACTGTTTCATAGAGAGGACAGAAATCGGAAACTCTGAACAGAAATCTATAAAAGCATTCTGAAAGGCGCAGCAGGCTGTACAAGAACCATCTTGGTTTCACAAGTGTTTCTTATTTCTCTTTCACAATACGGCTGTGACCATAAAATTAGCACCTGAAAGTTTTCATTACGCATTTTGCAAGATTTCATTTACGTGTCATGTTCTAAAGAAGTACTTGAACTGCCATGGCTGTGGAGTAGCTGAAATTCGAGTGACAGTAGTCACGATAAGTCCTTCAGAACGACACGACCCCTTCAGCAGCACCAGTTGTCTTTGCTTTCACGAGTTCCCAGGGCTTTTAATAACACGAATCAGCTCAGAGACACACTGAACACCAGTGCAGCAGAATACAAAAGAAAGCAGGAAATGGCCACCCTTTCTCTCTGATGTAATGAGGGTGACATGTCTACTGGCTCATCACCAAAGCAGCAAGTCCAGCTTAGGTGGTCTTAATATGCATTTTACTTCCTTGAAAAGAACTATGCGTTTTTAAATTGGATCTAACTATTATGTGCACACACATGTACACTACAACAGTCATCAACACCCACACTACAGGAAGCCTCATTCTCCTGGAGGGGGCACTGGTCACTCTCTCCCTGTCAGCTACTTGGTTCATAGCACTGTCCCTTCTTAGTCTCACTGATCTGACAGAGGCTGCAAGTCGTTACATGAAGCTGGACAAAGTTTGGAAAAGATTGCTTCTTTCTGAAACAAAACACAACTTTGAGGTTTGGAAGGTGAGAGTACAACCCTGAAAGATGGGGTAAACAAAGTAAAAGCTAAGAGCTGCTTAGCCTCTGCTGTGGAGAAGCATTTTGTCCACGTGAAAAAAACTTTCCGGCTTGTAAAACGAACAGATGGTTTTGGTCATTTCAACCCTGCTCCCAACTACTGGTGGACTGATTGGACACCTAAGAGAAGCCTCACTGATTAATCTGAGTATTGTAGAGGGAACTGACCACAATACAAAAGAAAACATCACTTTGTATGGCATCTGTTAGGTACCCCCACAATCCTCCAAGAGTCCAGAAAATACAATGACATCTTCTACTCAGCAGTTGCCAAGAAAGCAAATAGAATGCTGGGGATTATTAGGAAGGGAATGGAGAATAAAACAGAGAATATCATGATGGCGCTGTATCGCTCCATGGTGCAACCTCATCTTGAGAATTGTGTGCAGTTCTGTCAGCACATCCCAAAAAAGATATTGCAAAATTACAAAAGGTACAGAGAAGGGTGACCAAAATGATAAAGGGGATGGAACAATTCCCCTATGAGGAAAGACTAAAGAGGTTAGGACTCTTCAGCTTGGAGAAGAGATGGCTGAGGGGAGATATGACAGAGGTCTATAAAAGAATGAGTGGAATGGAACAAGTAAACGTTAATCAGTTGTTTACTCTTTCAAAAAGTACAAAGACCAGGGGACACACAATGAAGATACTGGGTAATACATTTAAAACTAATAATTAAGATGTGGAATTCAATGTCAGAGGATGTGGTGAAAAATACTAGTGTAGCTGCGTTTAAAAAAGGTTTGCACAAGTTCCTGGAGGAAAAGTCCATTAACCATCATTAAGGTAGAGATGCAGACATCCACTGCTTATTGTTGGGATAAGCAGCTTGGGATCTATTTACCACCCCTTGGGATGCTGCCAGGTATTTGTGTCCTGGATTGGCCATTATTGTTAACAGGATCCTGGGCTTGATGGACCTTTGGTCTGACCCAGTATGGTAAGTCTTATGTTCTTCTATACAATGTACAAATGGCCAAATTCATCTTTTCATTTCACAACAGGAAAGGCTACCTACTTATACACAACGCGGCTCAGGTGGCAACTGGATTTGACCACCAGCTCTAATTTGTAAATGACCATGGGTCAGAAATCCATCTTCCTGTATACAATGGGATAAAACCAGAATTGGCTCAGCTTGTCTCCTCCCTGCATATGGAGCTATAGGGTCACCATATGAATACAAATCTATATGTACACCAATATCTTTTCTTCTATATAATCTATACCTGTCTAGATAGATATAATTAAGTAAAAAACGCCAGACATTGAAATCCTTAATTAGCCCAATAACTTTTGGTTTGGGATAGTTATGTACCTTACTAGCAGAAAAGGAGGCTAGGAGGCTCAGTAGTAATGGAGTTATTTAGATCATACTGTGAAGACAGAATCACACTAGCAGATGGGGCTGCAAGTTCTATAACAGCTAGAAGACCTAGCAGAAACACAAACACTCACATAGCAAGGTCTGTCTGGCAGGCCACGCAGAATACTTAGGACGCCATATGATTGCGCAATGGCTACACTAGTACTGCTGGCTATTTAGATTATTACAGAACCCTGTGGTTTGGCATGGGAAAAGTGAGTGCTGGAGGGAAATTCATGGGGTTCTTGTATGTGGTTCTATCAAAGAAGGAAGGCAGAAAAGACTGTCCTGGATAAGGAGAAACCTTGCAGGTAGTCATACTCTGTGGCTGGTGGCTGGGATGTATCCTTAGCAGTGTGGCCATAATAACCGATAAAGGTCAGGAGGGATATTTCTCTCTCCATTCATGACTACATCCTATGCTTTATAGTTTGCTTTAATGCACCTGCACATAACCTCGTTGGTCATAGCGGAACTTGCAGTACAAATCACAAGCATGTGGCATCTACCATTCTGAGTCAGAGTTCAGTGACAGGTGGAAGTGGCCAGAAAGCATCCTGTGTCCACGCCCCAGTTAACCAGGAGCATGGCTCAGCTTCTGAGCATTTCAGCGCTAGGGGCAGGAAAAGGAGAACCGCCACATTCTAGCAAACCTAGCAGAGGCTGCAGGAAGTTCATCTGGGGGTGAGGGGTGGCTTCGGCACACGCCCAGACAAGTGGTCAATTCTCCTCACTGCACAAACAGCAGCCTTATTCCCCTCCTCTAACTACACCTAGCTAACAAAATCAAAGCAAAAATCTCTACTGGACAAATAAAAACGATTTTAGCCAAATGACCTGGGGCAAGAAAGTAGCAACTGCACACATTTTTGAAGGGGAAACCCACTCAGTTTTTAACTTGACAGAAGAAATATTAAAGTAGCACTGCAAAAGTCAAGCAGAACGTTGCTTTGCAGATATACTGTATATGCCTGCAGTTTTATAGTGCAATTTCACAGCACTAGGTACCCTCCACCAGAACATTTAATAGATGAAAAATATATATTTTTCAGCCATAGATGCAGAGACAGGATACACTAACATGCTTTTCTCCTGTCCAGTGGTTCCTTAACACCTTCACCCCAACCCCAGTCAGATCTTTCCAGAGTGACTCTGCTCCCTAAGCAGCCACATAACACCTACCATCTCAGAGGAGTAGAGGACACAGAAACATAAGATAACGGTAAAGTAAAGGTTAAACCTATTCCCCCCCCAATGGATAGACAGTGTTACCATCAAATATGCATTTAATGCCAGATCAATGGCAAAACTACGGTGTACATAAACACATTTATGAGAGAACTGTAATACTCCAATACTCCAACTAAGGTATATACCCTAGGGGTAGGTGCCACAAACAAGGTCTGATTTTTAGGACATTCACAATGAATATGCATGAGATTTATTTGCTTATATACCTCTCACATATTCATTATAGATCTCCTGAAATCCAGACCTGTTTTTGGCCTACCCCTGGTATATCCTGTTGGATCCATACAACATCCATCCCAGCATGGCCACGACAGCCTTTCATTCTCCCCAGACACAGAAAAGGAGAACCAGCTGAAATTGGGTATGAACAGATGTGTACCCTGTCTGATAAAAGCTCTCCACTGGAACACAGTTAAACAGCTACATTTTCTTTACTGCATCAAAAACCTAGGCAGCAGATAAGGGAGTGAGAGTGTGTGGCTGGCTGGCGCTGAGAGGGGTATTTAGGTGGGAATATATGTATGTGGCTGGGGTGAGAGGGCCGTTTAGGTACATTCTGCTCCTCAGTCCATGCCTCCATAGCCAGCAGCTCCTCCTCCTCAACTTTGACTGGGATTCTTGCCAGCCATGCAGCTCCATTCTGCCAGTGCCCTTCCTCTTCTGCTGGCCGGGCCTGGGATTCTGGCCAGCCCTGCTGCTTGTCTTCTCTTTGGCTAGGATTCCCTCCCTAAGCTACTGATCCACCTGCTCCCTCACCAGAACTTATGTTCTGGGTTTGTCTGCCTGATCACCGTTACTTCCTGCCAGTAGCACCTGTCTCGCAGAAGGACAGATGGGCAAACTCAAGTTGCTCACCATGGTGGTAAATCTCTCATTAAAACCAGTGTTCGAACAATATAATAATGAAAAAATTAAGTTAATATATGAATCTTATTTGAAACTAGTTCATAAAAACACATTTTTGGTGGTGCTAAGATCTTTGCAAAAACTGGGTGAGAAAAAATTAAATTGGCCTCTCACTGGGGAAGGTTGGACAGGCCTGATATATATTATCCAGTCTCTGGAAGCTAAGCTTTTCCATCCCAAAGTGTCCAATGCTTGCTAAACCACTTTTCCTTTCTGATGGCTGCTTCTAAACTCCAGCAATCTTGCACCAGAGTACCAGCTGCTAAATCCAATTAATTTTCCTTATCAGAGATATTCCCAGCATAACCTAGTAACATAAAATTAGGATCAAAGGGCAGCTGTCATCCAGAAATTTCAGCAATTTTCTAAGCGACACATTCCTAAAATGAAACAATTAAAGGATACTACTCATGCATAGGCCATTGCTACTATTTCTCCACAACTCCTGTACCACAGAGAGCAATCCTGATAATGGGAATAAAGCAGAATTGCTTACCTGTAACAAATGTTCTCAGAGGACAGCAGGATGTTAATCCTCACACATGGGTGACATCAGATTGAGCCCGATACAGAAAATTTATGTCAAATTTTCTAGAAAATTTAACTAGGCACACTGAGCATGCCCAGCATGCCCTATACCACATGGGGTCCCTCTTCAGTCTCAAGTATAATACACCAGAGAGAAAACTGGGCTTGCTCTATAGCAGGCTGGGAAAATAGGGAACAAAGACCAGCTGGGATTTTATTTTCAGGATATCCCAAGATTTACAAATGAACTTTGCTAATGGGCTCTCCGAAACCGAATTAGATCTTAGCTGTCTACAAAGCCACACAAGGTGCACCAGGGACAAAACAGCTTCCAGTTGCTCTAAGACTCCCCACTCCAATGAATACCTGAAGCTGAGAGGTCTGGTAATATTTCTGAAACTTCCAAGCTACCATTTACCCTATGCCTGGGGAGGAGAATTATCAAAAGGTATTTAGCCAGGTAAAATGGCCATATTGAAAACCAATCTCCTCAAATGCAGCTAAAGGTACATGCACCTTCCATAATGTACATGAAAAACCAAAACCACCCAATAGCACCACCATTTCAGGGACCAAACCCTGCCACAAACCCAGACACCAACTCTGTCCCCATATCCACTCGGGCAACATTCGTACAGGACCCAGCAAAATCTGGAGCTCATTCAATTTATGCCATCATCTGCCAGCAATGGTCCTCTGCTGTCTACATACTACAACCGGTTAATCCTTACAAACAAGAATAAATGGACATAAAGCAGACATCCAAAACCTTCCAGGATACTCGGACCTTAAATCTGTCATACTTCCAAAGGACTCTCCAGTGTGAAGCTAGAACTCAAGAAGTTAGACCCCCCCCAACACCCTAGGTGTGAACGGACACAATGGTTTCATAGTTCACTACAGGCGTGAATGACTTATCTGTGCCCGAGGTCCCTCTCAATCCCTATAGGTTAAGTAGCTTAACTGTAAATGAAATTTTAATTTCTCCTCCACACTGCTCTACCCTCCTTAATATCCTCCCTGTACTTTGTATCCTCCTCCCCAATGCCCACCATCCACTCCATCTTCATGTACAAAGGCCCACCTCCTTAACTACACATCACACATTTGGTGAAGTAGCCTGATTTACAAAAGATCATGTCTTAATAAATCAGTCAGTCTATAACAGGACCAACAGACTGCTTTTTAGGATATCCCTAATGAATATGCATAAGAGATTTGCATACAGTTGAGTGTGCATGCAAAATTATCTCATACGAATTCAATTGGGCCATCCTGAAAACCAGAGTGGTTTATAGCCCTCAAGGACCAAATTTGGTCATCCCTGGTCTATAAGGTGGCACCAGCATCTGTCATTCTTGCCTGATAAAGGTGATCATATAAAACATAAGCCAGTAACACAACCATGGGCCAGTCAGGCTGGAACCATCAGGCTATAAATCCTTAGACACAAGCTGGGTCAATGCCAGTAGGTTCGTGGGGACCATGGTTGCGGGGACCTAGGTGGCAATATATTTGGTTAACAGTCTCTCTGGCTTTAGCAGCTTGGGGACTGGCCCTGCCACTGAATAGCAGACCTGCACACTCCCATGCAACAGGATCTGGATTCAGTTCACAGCTCAATTCTTCCACTCACTGGGTCAGCTGGAGATGAGAATGCTGCAGAGAGTGTTCAAAGCCCCTGGTGGTGGGAGGGAAGAGAGATCTAGAAAGCCAAAGTCACAGAACAAGGGCAACATCTAGTGACCAGATTTAGATGGTGGAAACAAAGAAAAAAAAAACCCCAAAACTGACTTGGATAAGGAGCAATAGATATTTTTTTTAGTAGGACCAGAATAATTGGGCAGACTGGATGACCAGTCTGCCCAATTATGTTATTATGTAATTAGTCAAATTTATTCCTAGAATGGCTAGGAAAATATTTTAACTTGCTAGGACATAAGAACATAAGAAATTGCCAGGCTGGGTCAGACCAAGGGTCCATCAAGCCCAGCATCCTGTTTCCAACAGAGGCCAAACCAGGCCACAAGAACCTGGCAATTATCCAAACACTAAGAAGATCCCATGCTACTAATGCAATTAATAGCAGTGGCTATTCCCTAAGTAAACTTGATTAATAGCCGTTAATGGACTTCTCCAAGAACTTATCCAAACCTTTTTTGAAACCAGCTACACTAACTGCACTAACCACATCCCTCTGGCAACAAATTCCAGAGCTTTATTGTGCATTGAGTGAAAAAGAATTTTCGCTGATTAGTCTTAAATGTGCTACTTGCTAACTTCATGGAATGCCCCCTAGTCCTTCTATTACACGAAAGTGTAAATAACCGAGTCATATCTACTCGTTCAAGATTTCTCATGATCTTAAAGACCTCTATCATATCCCCCCTCAGCCATCTCTTCTCCAAGCTGAACAGCCCTAACATCTTCAGCCTTTCCTCATAGGGGAGCTGTTCCATCCCCTTTATCATTTTGGTTGCCCTTCTCTGTACCTTCTTCATCGCAACTATATCTTTTTTGAGATGCGGCGACCAGAATTGTACACAGTATTCAAGGTATGGTCTCACCAAGGAGCGATATAGAGGCATTATGACATTTTCCGTTTTATTAACCATCCCCTTCCTAATAATTCCTAATATTCTGTTTGCTTTTTTGACTGCTGCAGCACTCTGAGCCGACGATTTTAAAGTATTATCCACTATTATGCCCAGATCTTTTTCCTGGGTGGTAGCTCCTAATATAGAACCTAACATCGTGTAACTACAGCAAAGGTTATTTTTCCCTATATGCAACACCTTGCACTTGTCCACATTAAATTTCATCTGCCATTTGGATGTCCAATCTACCAGTCTTGCAAGGTCTTCCTGCAATGTATCACAATCCACTTGTGATTTAACTGCTCTGAATAATTTAGTATCATCCGCAAATTTAATAACCTCACTCGTCGTATTCCTTTCCAGATCATTTATATGTATATTGAAAAGCACCTTGGACCTTCCCTCTTTCTGTCCTCCACCTATCGGATCAGCAGACCCAGCAGGCACCACTGTTCATCTATTGGTCTGCGTAGCAGGTCAGAGTTTAGGAAGGAGACCGGAGTGAAGAGGCAACAGAAGCTCATTTCACAGATATATTCAAAATTCAGTATCTTCTAAAATAGGAAGCAATTAAGATATCTCGCAGTCAATGCAGTGTACCATTACATCAATCTAAGGGGGGATAAGATAGAAGTCTACAAAATCAGGAAAGGAATTGAACAAGTTAATGTAAATTGGTTATTTACTCTCTCAGATTACAGAAGGACCAGGGGGCACTCCATAATGTTAGCAAGTGGCTCATTTAAAACAAATCAAAGAAAAAACATTTTTTCACTCAGCGCATAGTTAAGCTCTGGAATTCATTGCCAGGGGATGTGGTTTCAGCAATTAAGTGTTACTGGGTTTAAAAAAGGTTTGGATAAGTTCCTAGAGGAAAAATCCATAAACTATTACAGTAATTAATAAGCAATAGTAGCTTGTGATTTATCTAATGTCTGGGTATTTGCCAGGTACTTGTGACTTACATTGGCCACCGTTGGAACAGGATACTGGGCTTGATGGACCCTTGGTCTGACCCAGTATGGCATTTCTTATGTTCTTTAACCTGGAAAGCCACATCCTGCTGTCAAAATCTTTGTATAACACACTTGGCATTTCATCCTACTGAGGCAGGTAAAACATGACTCAACGTAACTGGACAATAACAGTTGTACAATGTATTTGGAAAATGCTCTGAGACTTCAGGATATAAATGCAATAACATTTACTATAAACCAACAGTATGACTCGGACTCACCGTTCTGTAAGCCCATCCAGAGCTGCTTGTGATCTTTCTTCTGCATCTCATTGATCACTTGGCCTTTATGCTTTAAGGCATCAGCTTCCTTCACACAAGACATGAAATGAGCTTCTATTACATCTTTAGAGGGACAGTGAAGGAGATCTTTCTCTGGGAAATTCTAAATAAGAAAAAAGAAAAATAACTACACGTGTACACAGGCAAAAACAGTATTTAAGGTTTGGGTCTCAATATAGCTTTTATGCATGCAGCAAATACTAAACAATGCAGCAAAAATATTAGAAACAAGGCAAAACCGGTGACCCTGTAACAAGTGTTATTTTGAAACCTTTCTGGGAAAAGCAATTAAGACCTCAGATACACTGAACACAACTGGACCATACTGGTTTTGATGTCACAAATGACACCATAAGTGTCATCTAAGTAAGTAATTAGGGAAGGCCCTTCCAAACATGGCTGCTTCCCGGGACTTAATTTAACTTTACACTAATAATATTGACATAAGGCGAGTGTATATTTTTGAAATACTGTAGAATCATTTAGGAGTTTTAGGCATCACTGCAGGACAGCAGGGCTCAATCTTTTCTCCAATTTAAAAGTAGAATTTCTTCTTCCGAAAGGTACAGTGATCCCCATAGGGAAAGCATGTTCGTATCTGCTGGAGACGGAGAAATACTGAAGGGCTGAGGTCACTGCAGGGGTCTATCTAGGGTGACATCTGCTTTGAAACCTGACTCTGTCTCATCTGCTGGCAGGGGATGGACTCAGGACCATTGGTCCTGAGTCCATCTGGCTACACACTAGGAAAATGTAGACTTCTGATCATAAACAGCAACTTTAGTTGGTCATTTTTCTGGGACTGTAAGCACTAAAATTTACAGCATTAAACTACAGAATACCACTTAGCATACCACAACAAAACTGCTTCAACACACATTAAAATATGGATGCTATTCAAAGGCAATAATGGATGGGAGATTTCAACACCACTATACCTTTAGTCTCCAATTCTCATGTACATTATATCTTTGGAATTTTCTTATCACCCACCAAACAGCCCAGTTTCCCCCAAGACCAATGCAACTATTAAAACTGTACACTACAAGAAAGGCGAGCGGAGGGGTAGGGTAATACATGAAACATGTTATTATGAGCTTTTTCCCTTCACTTGCTTTCATTTCATTGCATTTATTAAAACTTAATAACCCACTTGATAACATGTGCTATCCAAACGACACTACAATAGAAAACAAACATATTCCAATAATAAAAAGTTATATCATAAAATAACAAACCCAATACATAAATCATCATAACTTAGAACAAATAAAATTAAAATTACATAACAAAAGTCAAATGATACAATCATCAAAGCAAAATCTAAAATTAAGATACTCTTGCCAAAATATCAGGGGTCTGCAAACCAGAAGCAGAGCAGAACACCATCAGCCAACAAATTAAGTATTGCCCAACGCCTTATTAAAGAACCAGGACTTGATAGCTTTTCAGAATTTTACAGGCAGTAGGAACACTGCTTAGAGAATGGCCAAAGCCAGGAGGAATGGGAAGAGAAGAAGGATAAGAGGGCAGAGAGCTTGCACACATGCACATCTCTACATCAAACAGATGGAAATCACATGGCAGCGCTAACAGAATTCAAAAAAAAAAAAGAGCCAGGCTGTTAACATGAATGGATGCAACTTTTCACAAATGACAAATGAGAGTTTCATCACCATCTGTCGGAATGATTTTGTTAAGGACCCAAGGACTACAGCAAAAGAGATAAAGACATTAAAGGAAAGGTAGTAAAATTAGTTTCAAAAAACAAAGCTTCCAGAATTGTTAAGTGAACTATACTGTATAATAGATATTAGAACCAAGTATAGAAGTTGTGTATAATTGCATAATTGTGTGCCTTGGTCTTTGGAGGGGGCAGATTTTAACTGAAACCAAAAAGTGTGGAATCTAGACTGTTTTTCTGGAATTGAGAAAATAATGAAAAAAAACAAAAAAATCCTAACTTTCAGTGGATTATATAAACTCACAATAACTGCATGTCAAGGAATATTTTAGTCACTGAATCTCAATTGTTAGAAACAATATCCAAGCAACTGAAATGCAAGGGAAATGGGGAAGAGAAGAAGCATTATGGGTTGACCTATAAAAAGAAGATGGTGCTTCCATTTACAGTGATGTGGTCTACAGACCTCCAACTCATGTGGAAGAACTGGACAGAGATTTTAATATGCCAGTTGTGGATTGGAGTATCCCATCTGCATAATGTACAAGAAGTAGAGAGATATTGGATGCTTTTCAAGGGGATCTTCTCAAACAAATGGCAATGGAACCCAAGAGGGAGGGTGATATACTTGACCTGGTGTTCACAAATGGGGATAATGTCTCAAATGTCAGAGTAGGTGCCCTCCTGAGCACCAGTGATCATAAGATGGTATGGTTTGATATAGCAAACAGGATACAGAGAAGTCCCAAGTTTTGAATTTCACAAACTCAGACTTTGTCAAAATGGGAATGTTCCTAAAGGAAGAACTGGAAGACTGGGAGAAAATGGGTAAGGTGGGACAACAGTGGGCCAAACTGAAAGGAGCTATTACAAAAGGCAACAAATCTATATATAAGAAAAGTAAACACAAGAAAGAGGAAAAAGAAATTGATCTGGTTCTCAAAAGAAGTGGCTGAAAATATAAAGGCAAAAAGAACAGCATTCAAGAAGTATAAAGGATCCCAAAAAGAGGAAAACAGGAAAGAATATCTGATGAAACTTAGTGAGAAGAAAGAAAGAAATCAGGAAAGCAAAAGGTCAAGTGGAAGATAGTATTGCCATAGAGGTAAAGCAAGGTGACAAAACATTTTTCAGATATACCAAGGAAAAGAAGGTTGATCCGAAGTGGTATAGTTAAATTGACAACTAACAAAGTGTGGAGAGAGATGAAGAAATGATGAAAATATTAAATATTTCAGCTCAGTGTTCACTAAAGAAGACCCTATAGAAGGATCATTGCTGGTAGACAAGATCGTAGATGGGGATGGGGTAGACAAAACTCCATTTACGGAACAGAATGTATGGGAAGAACTAAGTAAACTGAAGTGGACAAGGCCATGGGGTCAGATGAGTTACATCCCAGGATACTGAGGGAGCTCAGAGATGTGTTGGCGGGTCTGCTGAAGGACTTTTTCAATAGATTCCTGCAAATGGGAGTGGTGCTGCGGATTGGAGAAGAGCGGTGGTGGTCCCACTTCACAGGAGTGGGAGCAGAGAGGAGACTGGAAACTACAGACTGGTTAGCCTCACACTGGTGGTGGGAAAATTAATGGCGACGCAGCTGAAGGAAAGGATAGTGCACTATCTACAATCTGGTGGGTTGCTAGACCAGAGGTAGCATGGATTCACCAGGAAAAGGTCCTGTCATACAAATCGGATTGATTTTTTTGATTGGGTGACTAGAGAATTGGATCGAGGAAGAGCACTCCATAAGATCATCTTGGATTTCAGCAAAGCTTTTGATATGGTCCCACTTAGGAAGCTTGTGAATAAAATTAGAAGCTTGGGAGAGCGCGCCAAGGTAGTGGAGTGGATTACAATCTGGTTGACCAATCGGAAACAGCGTGTAATGGTAAATGGAACCTACTCTGAAGAGAGAGCAGTGTTAAGTGGAGTGCTACAGAGATTGGTGTTGGGACCGGTTCTATTCAATATCTTTGTAAGAGACACAACGGAAGGGATAGAAGGTAAAGTATGTCTATTTGCGGATGATACTAAGATCTACTACAACAAAGTGTACCTGCCTGAAGGTGTACAGAGAATGAAAAGTGATTAAAGAAAGCTGGAAGAGTGGTCGAAGATTTAACGGCTGGGATTCAATGCCAAGGGCATGGTAATGCATCTGGAATACAGCAGTCCAAAAAAGTTGCTGGGGGGTGAAAGACTGATGTGCACAGACCAAGAGAAGGGATCTTGGGGTAATAGTGTCTGAAGATCTGAAAATGGTGAAGCAATGTGACAAGGGGAATGCTAAAGCCAGAAGAATGCTGGGCTGCATAGAGGAAGAGCCAGTAAGAAAAAGGAGGTGATAATGCCCTTGTACAGATCCTTGATGAAGCCTCACCTGGAGTGCTGTGTTCAGTTCTGGAGACTATAACTCAAAAAGGATAGAGACAGGATGGAGGCTGTCCAGAGAAGGATGATAAAAATGGTGTGGGGTCTATATCAGAAGACCTATGAGAAGAAACTGATGAATCTGAATATGTATACCCTGGAAGAGAGGAGGTGCAGAGGAGATATGATACAGATCTTCAGATACCTAAAATGTTTCAATGATGCATGGACTTTGAATCTTTTCCGATGGAAAGAAAATAGAACTAGGGGTCATGAAATGAAACTCCAGGACAATGACTTAGAACCAATGTCAGGAAATATTTCTTCACGGAGAAGGTGGTGAAGCCCAGGAATTCCCTTCCAGGTAAGGTGGAGAAGAAGAAAACAGTCAAAGAATTCAAAGGAGCATGGGATAAACACTGTGGATCTCTAAAGGCTAGAGGACAGAAATAAGCGTGAAGGAGGGTAACTTGCTGGTACGGCAGTTACTACCCTTAGTTAGAAGATATAGAGATTACTACCCTTAACCAATATGCTTTGATGCAACTGCAACATTTTTCCCCTCTTAGACGGCATGGGGAAAGAGGATTTGGATTCAGACAACAACTGAGGGCCCCGACTTCCATGGTGTGGGATAGTGTACTCAGACATAAGGGAAAAAGCACAGGACTGCACTCTTTAGCCAAGTCCTAAAGGAAATGAAGAAAATGTACATGGGGATAACTTGCTGGTGCGGTGGTTACTACCCTTAACCAATAAGCCTTGATACTTTTGATGCAACTCCAACATTGCTCTCTGCTTCAACGGCAGGGGAAAAGAAGAATTGGACAGCAACCAATGAGGGCCACGACTCTTATGATCTGGGGAACAGATAAGCATGGGGGCAACCAGCACAGAGCAGCAGTTACTACTCTTAACAGAAGCCATGGGATTACTACTCTTAACCAATAAGCCTTGATGCTTTTGATGCAACTGTAACATCGTTCTCTGCTTCGAAGGAGGGGGTTGGGCAGTGAAAGGAAAGAGGAAATTGGATTCAGAGACAACCAACACAAGCCTTGACTTTTTACAGTCTGGGGTACTGATGCAGAGACATTAAGGAAAAAAGACAGGACTGTTTCTATGGCCAAGTCCATAAGCAAAGCACGTCAAGCAAAACTGACTGATATATGGGGGTAACTTGCACAGCATGGCAGATACTACCATGGGAAACTTGCTGGGCAGACTGGATGGACCATTGGTCCTTTTCTGCAATCATTTCTATGTTTGTATGTTTGTATTAAACATTTGGGTAGATCTCCTACATTAGGTTAATAAATGTACAAAACAATCAGACCAGGCTCACAAATTACATACAATTACTGGCCACAATATTTATTTATTTAGAAAGTCTTCTATACCGATATTAGTGAGGACATCATATCAATAGTATTAAAATGTTAAAGTCATAGCGTTCTTAATGTCATTTTAATACAGAAATGTTTCATGTGAGAGATGCAGCTAGTGTGCACTGCTTTCTGCCGCAGGTTTTCGGTTTGCCGTTTTGAAATGCATTAATAAAAGAATGGTGGCGGGGTGGCTTTCCGTCGTTTCCTTAAGTTATTCTTAGTTCCTAGTAAAGCCAACTTCATCTCTTAAATGCGTGGGTGAAGGCATTCTTAAGCCTTCAAAGAGATGCAATATACAGGTTTTCTATTCTGAAGGAGAAAGGCTTTGAACACAAACTTGATCGGAAATGTTCCTGAGTTGCAATGCACCGCAGATGTTGCTCATGTCATGGTGCTTTTCTTCCAAGGAAGATAGCTTAGTAACAGGAACATTAATCATATCACTGCCCTTCAGATTATTAAGAGAAATAAGAAGCCACAAGAGGATGTGTGGTAGAACATATCTGTCTGTTCTCTCCTCCAGCTGCATGACGAGGATTCTCCCATCATAGAAAGTCTTTTGGCCCAGCAGTTTCCTCTGTTTCTTTGGGCTTCCAGCTCAATGAAAACTGGCCTCCGTTGCGCACCATGTGTCTTCATTCACAACTTCTTGGACTTTTTTGTATCCCACCCTCCCAACTCACTAAGCCAAATCAGTACAGCAACTGGTCTCAGCCACAGGCCACAATGTGTGTTTGAACTTTAGATGTTATACAGATAAAACGTATGTGCGCTTTAAGCTGTTTCATATAAGCGTGTAAAGTGCATGCATGTGATTCTGAAACTCATGTGCATGTGTATTTTTCTCCCCAGTTATGCTGCCAGGAATGTTTCCTTTTTTTATTTTGGATAAAAGGTATGCATGTACTTACAGCCAAATGAAAATACACTTAGGAAGATTCAGCCATTCTACCCACATAATCCCTGTTTTTACCCAAGTATGCCCCAACGAAGCCTTTGAAAAGATTACCCCAACTGATCTACCTTTTAAGTCTCTCTGTCTCACCTCCTCTTCCAGATCAAACTTTCTGGCTGCCTGAAGCTTTCTTCAAATGGTTAATGTTCCAGTTTCCCAAATTAACTCACTAAATTTGTTCCCCCCAAATACCATCTATGGAGAGGAAGACAGAAAGCATGTGACCTGCTTCTGCAGTGAAGTTTTATATGTCTGCTGTACCTTAGCAAAGAACAAGGAGGCAAAAGAAGCTATAGATGCGACTTTCTACCTGTGTTGGTCACAGCTCCAATCAAAGAAACAAGAAATAACCTTTTCTAAAAATAAAAAGCACTGAAAGTATTACTTAATCTGTACTTGCTTTGCAAAGTTTTATTAGCCACGTATTAATTTGAAGGGCAAGAACTGTAAACCATCAAAGAAGAAAGCGATCTAGGAATAATCATCCCTATGACTTCAAGGTAGCCAGTCAATGTAGTAAAGCAACTAGGAAAGCCAACAGTATGATCAATTAGTTGTCCCTGTCCCTATGAGGAAGGGCTGGGGAAGGAATAGTAATTCTATTACATTGTATTTTGAATTTTGCAGCTATGTTGTAAGCCACCTTGGATCCTTTTTGGAGGAGAGTGGCCCAACCTTGCAAACTGTATTTAGTTTTGGAAGCTGTACCTTTGTGAAGGCATTGATAGGCTAGAAGTAGTTCAGAGATGGACCTATTAAAACAATACAGGGCCTGCAAGACATTCCAAATAGGGATATGATAGAAATATTCAAATACTAGTCAGGCTTTGCTAAAGTATGGAAAGGTGAAATTTTTCACAGAAAAGTAAATTCCTGAAGGCAGGAAGGTTCAGAGGAAACCTGAAAAAATACTTTACTAAGAAGGAGGAAGATGCCTGGAGTAGCCACCAACAGAGTTAGTTGTAGAAACCAAAATGATGACAGAATTTAAGCATGCTTGGGACAGAGGACAGCAGTGCATACGAGGTTAGGAGGCTGCAGGATTGCAAATAACTTATCCTTTACGCCCTCAAGAGCAGATATAAAGGGAGAGGGGAGGCAGAGAGAAGGCAGCATGGAAAAAGCGAGCATAAGCTAGCAACACTGTAGGACACAGGTTAGCCGAGTGGGAACCAGAAGGCCTGAAGCCCGCAGAAACCAACCAGATCAATGCTGGCAAGGTGGTGCTGGTCGGGTACCATCCAGCAAGGCCAGGGGCACTTAGGAGGCTGGATGTTAGGGAAAACGCCTCACTAATTTTGGTAGCTGTTTATATTATTGCAAAGCTTAGTGGTAAGACATGAAATGGGGGGGGGGGGGCTGGAAACTGGCTTAGGTATGGGAACTTGTAGAGAAGCAAACAAACTGACTTGGATAAGCAGGGATATCCTACAAGCAGCCAAGTTTCTATGGCTGGGAACTGGGATATACCCTTAGTGTACATTAGAAAAACTGGGCAAAATAGATGGACCAATTGGTCTTTATCTGCCATCATCTACTATGTTACTGAGTTACCTGTATGTAAATTGAGGGCACTATATAAAGGTCAAATTAAAAATAATATCTGGCGGCTTTGTAAAACAGCAATGTTTAAATACAATAACCTGTACAATAACACACAGTTAACACCAAGAAGCTGTGAAATTAAGATTACCTAAAAAGGTTTAACTGTCTTGGTTTCTTTCTGTATTCCACTAAATATATCCTCTTTTACACAGCACCTGCATCTGCTAACATAAATAGTTTCTCAAAAAAAAAAATCAAGTTACGCAATATTTTGGCACTTATAGAAATTCAGAGCTGGATGAAGCCATGCATAGCAAGGTGAATATGTAAATTGTTATTAGAAAGGCCAACAAGTTATTTACTGACAGTTATTCAAGTTCTGCCTTGGGGTTACAGCACTGCACAGGAAAAGGGCTGGCTCAGAGTAGTTCCTTTGCAGTGCTGTAACTTTCTAGCATAGATACTAAAATCTATGCTAGAAAGTACAGCAGAATGATAATCAAATGGCTTCCAGTATCCTGCGAATACATTTGCTCACTTTCCTTATTTTAATCTACAAAAGCACATTTAAATAAGGGAGTTTTTAGATTCCTTTTTAAGCTTGAAAAGGTTGACTCTAATCTTAGTTCACTAGGAGCTCATTCCAGATAGTACGGCCGGCCAATGACAACGCTCATTCATGTACTTTATTCATATGAGTAATCTAGGTGATGGTATTGCCAACTGCCCTTTCTACTTCTAGCATAGATTTTAGTATATTGATTTAATTTCATTTTAAATTATATTATTTTAGATTGTATGCTGTATTGAATTATTTATTGTTTTGGCTGTTTTTATGTTGATTTTACCCTGATTTAATCTGTTTTAAAGTTGTAAACCGGTATGATTACACGGGAATACCACCGGTATATAAGTTGAAATAAATAAATAAATAATAAACAATACAAAATTTTTAGCATCTTCTCTTATAGGAAACGGCCCTTCAGAAATCTTGGTTCCTGGAATTCTAAATGTCTGGTTCCCATTAAACCTCAAACACCAGGTCTTTTCTGTGGTGCTAAGGAAAAATTATTTATCACAACCATTCTTGTTCTAGTTGAATCCCTTTCAACACTGGTGCTGATTTGTTTTTTTATGCTGCACTCACATATCAGCAGAAAGACTTGGCCCTGCCAAGACATCACTGAAATGATGCCAAAACAATGGGGTTGGAAGGCCTCATATGCATGGCAACCATCTTGAATTCCCCAAATAGAACTTCCTGCACAAGAAGAAGCTGACCATTCCAAAAGCACTACTCATAGAAAAGCAAGGGAGCCAGGGAATTGAGCAGAGGTTGCCTTCTTTTTAAAAAACCATCTGCCTACTGAAGAACTGCCATCTACCCAGGCTGCAATCATAGTGGTACAGTCAATGTACTCCATGTGTTGCATCATTTTATGTTATGATTAACATACAATCCAACTGGCACAGACTGACAAATTGTTTTGGGTACAATGGGTTATCAAATTTGAAAACAACTTGAGGCATAAAATATGTCAAATATGTTTTTTGGTTTTGTGAAGTAAGGTACAATATTGCTTTATCAAGGACCAATTTATCCCTCACTGGCCCTTCTAATATATTCTAGCTGGTAAACATGGAAGAAACAATGAATCACCGAATGAAATGATAGCAAATGTTGCTTACCTGTAACAGGTGTTCTCACAGGACAAGCAGGATGTTAGTCCTCACATAGGGGTGACATCACAGGATGGAGCCCAATCACGGAAAACTTCTGTCAAAGTTTCCAGAACTTTGACTGGCCCCCACTGGGCATGCCCAGCATGGCACTAACCCTGCAGCCAGCAGGGGTCCCCCTTCAGTCTTATTTAAAAGCTACAGGCAGTGCCGAAAAATATAATAAAACGTTACGAACCCAACACCACAGGGCAGCGGGCAGGTTTCGTGAGGACTAACATCCTGCTGACCTGTGAGAACACCTGTTACAGGTAAGCAACATTTGCTTCTCACAGGACAAGCAGGATGGTAGTCCTCATATATGGGTGAGTATCGAGCTGAGGATGTCCGAACATGCACCAAATGTACACAAAGGCGAGCAACAGGCTCAACAACTGGGGTGGAATTTGGTAGAGGGCATCCTGAACTGCACCAGGCAGGCGGAAGGGTGTTGGTACGTCATGTTGTAAACAGGTTGTGCAAGACAGATTGGCCGAAGATGGAATTTTGTCTTCCGGCTTTGTCTAAGCAATAATGGGCTGTAAAAGTATGGAGAGAACTCCAGGTGGCAGCCCTGCAAATGTCAGGAAGCGGCACCGATCGTAGGTGTGCTACTGAAGTCGCCATGGCCCTCACAGCGTGTGCTTTAACACGGTCTTGAAGTGGAATTCCTGCTTGCTGATAGCAAAAGGATATGCAGTCCGCTAACCAGGAGGAGAGAGTCTGCTTACCCACAGGCTACCCCAATTTGATAGGATGGAAAGAGATAAATAATTGAGTGCTTTTTCTGTGGGCAGCTGTACGGTCTAGGTAGAATGCTAGAGCCTGTTTACAGTCAAGGGTATGCAGAGCTTGCTCTCCTGGATTGGAATGGGGCCTGGGAAAAAAGGTAGGTAGTATAATGGATTGAGATGAAACTTCGAAACTACCTTAGGTAAGAACTTAGGGTGAGTGCGGAGTACTGCCCGGTCCTACAGAAGTTTAGTGTAAGGCGGATAGGTAACTAGGGCCTGTAACTCACTAACTCTGCGAGCTGAAGTAATTGCCAGAAGGAAAATCACTTTCCACGTGAGATAGCGAAGTTCGCAGGATTGGAGAGGCTCAAATGGTGGTTTCATGAGCAGACCCAAAACTAGGTTGACGTCCCAAGAAGGGGCCGGAGGACGTAGAGGAGGCTTGATGTGAAGCAAGCCCTTCAAAAAACGTGTTACAAGGGGTTGTACTGAAATAGGAACATCCTCAACACCTTTATGGAAGGCGGCTACCGCACTGACATGCATTCTGATGGAAGACGTTTTTAGACCTGACTCTGATAAATGCCAGAGATAGTCTAGAAACTTCGGGATTGGACAGGTAAAGAGGTCAAGGGACTGAGAAGAGCACCATGACGAAAACCTGTGCCATTTGTAAGAGTGAGATTTTCTCGTGGAAGGCTTCCGTGAAGCAATCAGGACAGGTAAACTGGTTCGGAAAGGTTAAGTGGTTGAAGGATTAACCTTTCAACATCCTTGCCGTCAGGGACAAGGCTTGAAGATTGGGGTGGCGTAAGCACCCGTCGTTTTGAGTGATTAGAAGCGGGTCTTTTCCCAAAGGAATGTGCCTGCGAATGGAGAGATCCTGAAGCACTGGAAACCACACTTGGCGCAGTCAGTGGGGTGCTATCAGGATCATGGTTCAATTGTCCTGACGTAACTTCACGAGAGTCTTCTAGAGGAGTGGAAGTGGAGGGAATGCATATAGGAGACCGGTTGCCCATGTCAGGGAGAACGCATCTCTTGGCTGATAATGTTGGCTGCGAGTGAGAGAGCAGAAGTTGTCTACTTTGCGATTTTGAGGTGACGCAAAGAGGTCTATTTGAGGATAACCCCATTGGTGGAAGATCGAGTTCGCTACTAAGGGGTTGAGAGACCACTCGTGCGGTTGAAAGGTGCGACTCAACTTGTCTGCCAACACATTGTCCACTCCCGGCAAGTAGGTGGCCCTGAGGTACATTGAGCGGGAGAGGGCCTCCGCCCATATCTGTGCAACTTCCTGACAAGGAAGGTAGGAGCCCATCCCTTCCTACTTGTTGATGTACCACATGGCCACCTGGTTGTCCATCTGGATCAGGATGACTTGATTTGAGAGCCGATCCTGAAATGCCCTGGGAGCATATTTGATTGCTCGAAGCTCCAGGAAATTTATTTGGTGTTCCCTGAACGTACCAGGATCAGTCCAGACGGTGAGTTATGTCCCCCGTCCAGCAGATGGAGTCAGAACAGACTTCGAAGGGTGTTAGCATATAAGCCAGTGCACCCTCTGCAGGAGCCCAGTATCTTTCTGACTCCAGCAGATGAGAGTTGGGGAACCAGTTGCTTCCCCCTTGGGTTAAGGATCAAGTTCTTTCCTTCCCTCTCAAGTTTGGATCAAGTTAGTTAAAAAAAAAAAAAAAAAAAGTGTTTCCTTATTAGGGGGTGTGGCTTGCAGACTGAGCTACCTTCCTCCTTCTTCCTCTCTTTTCTGTAAGTTTCAGCTTTTTATCTTGTTTTCTCTTTCAGATTTTATTCTTCCAGCGACTGGTTTCCTGAGGGATAGGTGGAAGCTGGTGGTGCCAGCCTCTCCCCTTGGTGCTGACGTCTGCCCCGCGGCCCCGAGACAAATTTTTTCCCCGGGGCCGCTGCAACAGGGAGGGGAGATTCCCCTGCTGCCGTCCGGGGCTCGTGCGGGTAGCGCAGGCCTGGTTCTCGGCCCTCCCGCGGCACCTCTCCGTCTTCTTTGGGCCCCCCCCGCAGCTTTCTGTTTCCTCCCCCGGTGGACACCATGCCACGGCCGTCCCGATGTTCAGCCTGTGGCGAGCCGGGGTCGAGGATCTCGCAAGAGGGCATTTGCGTTCGGTGCCTCCCTGGTGGGGAAGGCACCTCGGAGTCCCTGCGCACTTTTTCCTTTTGCCCCTCAGCGCGGCCCGGGCAGCATGGGCCGGCCCCTTCGCTGCCTCTGGCGGGAACGGCGGCCATTTTGGATCTGCAGCGTGTTGATCTTCAGGGCTCAGAGGATGAGGAAAGGGATTCCAGGGGCAGTTCTCCCCCGATTCTGTCTCCGGTCACGACCCTGCCGGACTGGGTCCTCTCAGCTGCCCCCGTTTTCGCCCCCCCCCCCCCCGGGCATGCCGACCTTTTCACCGGACTTTATTCTTCTTATGCACAACGCATATTTACAGCGCCTGGAGGTGCACGGGGCGCCTTCCCCGGGTGTCCCCCCCCGCAAAGTCACCCTGTTTCATGGCTGCTCCACAGGGCACCCCTGACCTGGCGAGTGGGGTCCAGGGAGCCCCCCGGGGAGTCCCCAGGGTACATCTTGCCCCTGGAGCGGCGGGGTCTTCCCCGGATCAGGGGGGGGATCCCCCGGTCCTCCCAGACGTGGCTCCCTCAGAGGCTCAGCTGGATGGGGATGACCCGCGAGCACTCCGCATCTTCCGGAGGGAGGAACTCGATGACCTAATTCCGCAGATCCTGCAGGAGCTGGACCTGGACCCTCCTCCAGAGCCATCAGCGCCGGTTGCTCCAGTTGTTGCCTCGTCCTCCAAGAAGGGGGATCCAGTCCTTGCCGCACTACGTCCTCTGTCCCGGGCGTTCCCTACGCATGCCACCTTTTCGCAGCTCCTGGCTAGGGAATGGGATATGCCTGAATCTTCTTTGAAGGTAGCCAGGGCGATGGAAAAGCTTTATCCTCTTCCAGAGGATTTCCTGGAGTTAATCAAGGTCCCGAAGGTGGACTCGGCAGTGTCGGCGGTCACCAAAAGGACAACTATCCCGGTTACGGGTGGCACTGCGCTGCGTGACATCCAGGACCGAAAGTTGGAAGTTTTTCTCAAGAGAGTCTTTGAAGTCGCGGCCTTGGGTATGCGCGCGGCCATGTGTAGCTCTCTCACGCAGAGGGCAAGTCTTCGTTGGGTGCAGCAACTTCTTACGTCTCAGGACCTGCTGCCCGAGGAGGCCGCCCAGGCGGATCGTCTAGAGTCCGCCATAGCATACGGGGCGGATACCTTGTACGACCTGTTCCGGGTATTGGCCAGGTCCATGGTCTCTGTCGGCGAGACGCCTCCTGTGGCTCCGCAACTGGTCGGCGGATTCTTCTTCCAAGTCCAGCTTGGGTTCTCTCCCCTTCAAGGGTAAGTTTCTTTTCGGCGAGGATTTAGACCAGATCATCAAGTCCTAGGGGGAAAACGCGGTCCACCGCCTGCCCGAGGATAGACAGCGCACCTTCAGGTCCTTTACGTCTTTCCGGACATGGGCCAGGGCCCAGCGTCACTACCGCAGTTACAGACAGGCGACGCCCAGGACTCCCTCTGCCAGATCTCAATCTTGGCCCCGGTCCTTTCGTGGCCGCAGGCCCACTAGGGAGGGTTCAGGTCAGGGTAACCCCCTCAAATCCTCTCAATGATGCCAGAGCCATCCACTCCTCCACTCCCAGGATCGGGGGACGTCTCTCGCATTTTTACGAGGAGTGGGCTGGCATCACCTCGGACCAGTGGGTTCTCGATATACTAAGTTTATGTTTATTATGCACTCCTGTTTTATGTGAACCAGCATGATGTGACTGCGGTCTCGAATGCCGGTATATAAAAAAACCGAAAACCGAAATAAGGAACGGCTACGCCTTGGAGTTTGTCCTCCCCCCCGAGGGACAGGTTCCTCTTTTCTCCCTGCGGGTCGGACCTCAAGCGACGGGCGGTGCAACAGACCCTGGATCGGTTGCAGACTATAGGGGCCATAGCTCCCGTCCCCTTCGGAGAGGTGGGCTCGGGCCATTATTCCATATACTTCGTCGTACCCAAAAAGGATGACTCCTATCGACCAATTCTGGATCTCAAGGAGGTCAACAGGTCTCTCCGGGTTATCCGTTTTCGCATGGAGACACTGCGGTCAGTCATTGTGGCGGTCTATCAGGGGGAGTTCCTCACCTCTCTGGACTTGACGGAGGCCTACCTGCACATACCCATCCTCCCGGCCCACCGGCGGTTTCTTCGCTTCAAGATTCTGGACCAGCACTTCCAGTTCCAGGCTCTCCCCTTCGGTCTGGCGACCGCCCCTCGAACATTCACGAAGGTCATGGTAATAGTGGCGGCAACCCTGCGGAAGGAGGGAATTGTCGTCCATCCCTACTTAGACGACTGGCTGATACGGGCAAAGTCGTTTGTCCAAGGTCAGTCGGCGGTTTCCCGGGTGGTCCATCTCCTCAGTTCCCTGGGCTGGATCGCGAACTTTTCCAAGAGTTCCCTCGTCCCCTCACAACAATTGGACTTCTTGGGAGCGAGGTTCGACACGCGTCAGGACAAGGTCTTCTTGCGTCCAGACAAGGCTCAGTCCTTGCGGGATCAAGTACGGCGTTTTATTGCATTACCAGCACCCACTTCCTGGGATTATCTACAACTTCTGGGCCTCATGGCCTCCACTATCGATCTCGTTCCCTGGGCTTTCTCGCACCTCCGCCCTCTTCAGGTGGCTCTGCTCTCTCGCTGGAAGCCGGTCTCACAGGATTATCAGGTGGTGCTCCCTCTCTCACAAGTTGCCAGGGACAGCCTGGGGTGGTGGTTGGACCTGAAGCATCTAGCCCGAGGCATCTCCCTCGAGGTCCCCGACTGGGTGGTGGTCACCACCGATGCCAGCCTCTCTGGATGGGGAGCAGTTTGCGAGCGGAATACAGCGCAGGGGACATGGACAAAGACACAAGCGTCGTGGCCGATCAATCGTCTGGAAACCAGAGAAGGGCGCTTAGTGCTCCTCCATTTTCTCCCGCTGGTATGGAATCGGGAAGTAAGGATACTCTCGGACAACGCCACCACGGTAGCGTACATCAATCGCCAGGGAGCACGAGGAGCCGTCACGTATCACTCGAGGCGGTGCGTCTGATGGAGTGGGCAGAAGCACATCTGGCACGCCTCGCCGCGTCACACAACGCAGGGGTAGACAACATTCAAGCGGACTACCTGAGTCGACAGCAACTAGACCCGGGAGAATGGTCCCTCTCCGACGCAGCAATGCAGCTTCTCGTCCATCGGTGGGGCCCACCTCATTTGGACCTGTTGCCGACGTCTCGCAACGCCAAGGCCCCCTGCTTCTTCAGCCGCAGAAGAGAGCACGGCACGGAGGGGGTGGACGCTTTAGTCCTGCCGTGGCCGCGTCACATCCTACTTTACGTGTTCCCTCCCTGGCCTCTGGTGGGCAAGATCCTCCGGAGAATAGAGCGTCACCAGGGACCTGTTATTCTGGTGGCGCCCGAGTGGCCCCGTCGCCCCTGGTTTGCAGATCTACTACAGCTGGCAGTCGAAGGCCCAATCCGGCTGGGACACCTTCCTCGTCTGCTCCATCAGGGCCCAGTATTTTTCAAACAGGCAGAACGCTTCTGTCTTGCGGCTTGGCTTTTGAGCAGCGCCGCCTCAGTCGCAGAGAATACCCTGAGACGGTAGTTTCAACCCTACTAAAGTCTCGGAAGGCCTCTACTTCAGTAGCATATGTGCAAGTCTTGAAGATCTTTGAGGTGTGGTGCTCCACTCATGGCACTCGTCCCACGAAGGCTTCAGTTCCCCAGATCTTGCAGTTCCTCCAGGACGGTCTAGATAAAGGGCTCACCTACAATTCTCTGCGAGTTCAAGTGGCCGCCCTTGGTTCGCTCATACAGGATGTCGCTCATCCCTCTCTCCAGCTCCAGCCGGACATCGCTCAGTTCTTAAAGGGGGCGAAGCACTTGCGGCCTCCGGTGAGGGATCCGTGTCCCTCCTGGAGTCTCAACTTGGTCCTTCGGGCGCTGGCGGGGCCTCCTTTTGAACCCCAGCGCAACTCAACTATCAAGGACCTCACCCTCAAGGCAGTCTCTCTCGTGGCCATCTGCTCCGCTCGCCGCATCTCGGAACTTCAAGCGTTATCCTGAAGGGAACCCTACCTCCGTTTCACTGACTCAGGTGTTTCCCTCCGCACCATTCTTTCCTTCTTGCCCAAGGTGGTATCGGCCTTCCACTTGAACCAGACAGTCGAGCTTCCATCCTTTTCACCCGACGAGCCAAGGTCTCTCAGTCTCCTATTTGTCAAGCGCACTTTGCTCCGCTACTTGGAGGTCACCAATGACTTCCGGGTCTCCGATCATCTGTTTGTACTCTGGTCGGGGCCGAGGAAAGGGTCCCAGGCCTCGAAGACAACGATTGCAAGATGGTTAAAGGATGCCATCTCGTCTGCCTACATAGGAGCGGAGCGGATTCCTCCACGGGGCGTCATAGCTCACTCCCTTCGTTCGCAAGCAGCCTCCTGGGCCGAGGTGCGGTCTGTTTCCTCTCAGGAGATATGCCGAGCGGTGACTTGGAAATCGCTGCACACTTTCACGAGACATTATCATCTACACCTGGCGTCGTCAGCCTCTGAACATTTTGGCGACCAGGTTCTTCGAGCAGGGCTTTCAGGGGCCCACCCGGAGTAGGGAAGCTTGGGTACATCCCACAGTCTGGACTGATCCTGGTACGTACAGGGAAAAGAAAATTATTCTTTACCTAATTTTCGTTCCTGTAGTACCAAGGATCAGTCCAGACACCCACCTCTCTGGTTACCTGGGTTCTAGGCTTTTCCTGCTCGGACTGTTCTCTTACTTCTGAAGAATGTTGGCTCCTTACGTTCTTGACCCTGTGGTCACAGCTCTTTTGCAAGTTCTTCTGGCTGCCACTTGCTCGCTTACATTTTGAATTGTTGGTTAGTGCCTGTTATGGTTACTTATACTTGATCCATTCTTATTCTTATGATTATTCAGTACTTTGGTTGGGCTTTGATATCCTTTATACTGAGCTCCTGCGGAGGGTGCACTGGCTTATATGCCAACACCCTTCGAAGTCTGTTCTGACTCCATCTGCTGGACGGGGGACATAACCCACCGTCTGGACTGATCCTTGGTACTACAGTAACGAAAATTAGCAGGTAAGGAATAATTTTCTTTTTGGCTTCCTCTGGAGACCAAGATCCTTGTGTCTGCAGATTGGCCACATGGGTTCCCCAGCCGAGGTTGGAAGCATCAGTGGTGAGAGTTAATTGAGGGTCTGGAGCCTGAAAGGGCAAGCCTTGGAGGAGATTGCTCTGATTTCTCCACCAGGCAGGAGACTGACGGAGTGAGTCGGTTACGTGGACAATGGTCGACAGAGGCTGAATGGATTAAGTCCATTGTTACCATAGAGTCCACTGCATGACTCTCATGGCCAAACGTGCCATTAGTGTGACTTGAACTGAGGACGCCATGTGTCCCAGGAGGATGAGAAAGTGGCGTGCAATTGCGGAGTGCTGAGACTGTAGCTGGTGTACAATAGACAGGAGAATGAGAGCTCGTTGTTGAGGTAGAAAAGTCTTTGCCTGCAAGGTGTCCTACTCTGCCCCAATGAACGACAAGGTTTGAGATGGGACTAAGTAGGATTTGTCGTAGTTGACGAGAAATCCTAATGAAATTAGAGTGTGTAAGATTAGATTGAGGGACGACAGAGCAGCTTGCTGAGTGGGAGCCCTGATTAACCAATCGTCTAGATAGGGGTAGACGTGAACATCCTGAGTCCTTAGGAAGGCTGCAACCACGAGGCATTTCGTGAAGACTCGTGGCACAGATGCTAGGCCGAATGGAAGAACTCTGTACTGGTAATGCTTGGGGCCTACTAGAAATCTCAGGTATTTGCGATGAGATGGAGTTATCGCAATATGAGTGTATGCGTCTTGGAGGTCGAGAGAGCAAAGCCAGTCTCCTCTTTGTAGAAGAGGAAGAAGCGAGCCTAAGGCTACCATCTTGAACTTCTCTCACTGGAGGTACTTGTTGAGGGCCCGTAGGTCCAGAATAGGACGAACGCTTCCTGATTTTTTGGGGATTAGAAAGTACCGGGAATAGAATCCTAGGCCATGCTGAGAGTAGGGTACGGGTTCTATTGCCTTGGACTGGAGAAGGAGGGTGACCTCCTGATCCAGAAGGATGGAGTGATCGGATGTTCTCCATGTCGGTAGAGGTGGGGAGTCCGGTGGCACGGAGAGAAAGTTCAGATGGTATCCTTGAGCAATTATCGTCAGTACCCATTGATCTGAGGTGATTGAGGGCCATATGATGTTGAAGTGGCACAACCAACCTCCCACTGGTATGTGAGGCAATGGAAGCTGGCTGCTGCTCTCTAGGTAGAAGTCAAAAACCTGAAGCAGGACCTGGTTGAGGAGCTGCTTGCAGTTTTTGTTTCCATGTCTGACGAGACTGGGCTTTTTGAAAAGGTCTCGTGGAACAGGATCTGGCTAGAGGCAGGTAGAACTTCTTTGGGCGGAAGAATGACTTCTTAGAGTCTTTCCTAAAAGGCTGTTTAGAAGAGTAGTCAGAAGGCATCAGAGAGAGCTGTCTTAGGGTCTCATGATGGTCCTTAAGTTTCACCACTGTCCATTGAATCTGCTCGCCAAACAGATTATCTCCTACACAGGGCAGGTCGGATAACCTGTCTTGTACCTCAGGGCGAAGGTCGGAAGACTTGAGCCAGGCCCATCTCTTTGCCGAAATAGCTGCTGCAGATACTCTAGTAGCAGTATCAAAGATATCATAGGATGATCTGATCTCATGCTTGCCTGCCTCAAACCCTTTATTTACTAGGGTTGGAGTTGTTCTTGAAATTGCTGAGGCAGGGAATCTGTTAAACCTTGTATCTGCTTAAAAATGACCCTATTATATTGGGTCATATAGAGCTGCAATGCGGGAGATGAGCATTAATCCTTGGAAGACACGGCGACCAATGGCATCTAGAAACTTCTGTTCCTTGCCAGGAGGAAAAGAAGTGTGAGGCTTTGATCTTTTTGTTCTTTTCTGTGCGGATTCTACCACTACAGATTGGTGATCCAATTGAGGTTTTTGAAAACCTGGAGCTGACTACACCAAATAGGTAGTGTCAGCTTTTCTGTGGACTGGAGCAATGGAGCCAGGATGTTCTCAGTTCTTCTTAAGGACATCCAGAAGAACCTGGTGGATAGGGATGGAGCTTATTTCCTTGGGAGCATCCAGGAATTGAAGCAACTCCATCATCTGATATCTATCATCCTGTTCAGTCTGTAATTGGAAGGGAACCAATTCAGACATTTCCTTCACAAAATTTATAAAGGAAAGGTCCTCTGGAGGAGAACACTTTCTACTTTCAGTGGGTGAAGGCAAATAAATCATCGGTGTCTAGGGAGGAATCATCAGTCCAGGTACATAGGGATCAGCACCTGCCCCTCTAGGAGCTAGAGGGGGACGGGGTGGTGGGATACCCGAGGGTCCTGGTCTAGGCTCCGAAGGAATAGATCTGAACTACACACCTGTTTAAGACTTCTTCTCTGATTCATCAGTCTTCCTTAACTCATGCACATCTCGCATTTTTTGCACATCAACATGGTCTATGTTCCCTCATATCTCAATTTAGTCTACCCCTCTAATTTTTCTAGATATTTATTCTCGCTTTAAACATGCCGAACATTTACCCACGTCCTGTTGACGAGTTATTATCATTATCATCTATGTAATATTTAATTCTATTATTTATACCTATATGCTATATGCTTTATGCTATATGTTATACGCTATATGCTAAGAAACGCTGTTCAATGTAACGCCTTTTTTGCGAAAGTTTTGTTATATGTAAACCGACCTGATTCGATACTTGTATTGAGAATGTCGGTATATAAAAATCCGAAATAAATAAATAAATAAATAAATAAATAAATAAATAAATAAATAGAAGGAATAATTGGAGGCACCCATGACAGCATCGATGGATGGCTCGGTGGCGCCGGTCGTATAGGCACCGATGGTGGGATCGGTGGCGAGGAACGTATCTGCATCATTGGCTGAGGCAGAACTCCTGATGGAGGGATGCAGAACGGTGTTTCTCCTCCCGATGACAAAGTAAGCAGGGAGGGCACCGGAGCCATCGGTGACCCGGGGTCCATCGGTGGAAAAGCGGCAATGAGCACTTCCATCCTGGACAGCAGCGGTGCCAACGCTGCCGGAATCGGGTCGGTGGTCAGTTCCACAATTGGTGCCGGTGTCGGAGGAACCTGGAGTCGTTGCATCGCCTTGTCGATGGCCTCCTGTACCATTCGGTCCAGTTCTTCTCGGAGACCTGGAGCAAGCAGTCCCGGCTCCAGAACAGAAGAAGGAGGCAGAGGCATAGCCGGAGGGACCACCGTTAAAGGCGGAGTTGCGGCTCCCGATACCTTGTCGGGTGAGGGTTGCCTCGGTGACCCGGTCGTCGAAAAGGTCGGTGCCTTTTCTGGACGGGGTTTCTTCGACGGCGGAGAGATCGATGATTTCGTTCCCTCGATGGTCCGAGACTTTCGATGGCGATGTTTGTCTATACGATCCCCTTGGTCTTGAGGGGGAGTAGAGGGGGTCAAAGGCCGAGATGTCATCGACGCCGGACGGCAACCGGCCGGTGGTCAATGCTGGCGCAAAGTTGACGGAGCCGGTTCTGACGACGTCGACGCAATAGACGGAGTCGGGGTCTGAGCACGGAAGAGAAGTTCCATCTTTTCCATTCTGGCCTTGCAACCTTTTGGTGTCATTAGGGCACATTTGGTGCAGATCAAGACATCGTGCTCTCGTCCAAGACACATTACACAGACTTTATGGGGGTCTGTGATGGACATGGTGCGATTACAGTCCGGGCACCGACAAAACCCCGACACCATGGAAAAAAATTGAGCCGCGGTACGGTCGACGGCCAGTAGGCCGTGAGGGCCAAACTCGACGGGAATCGACGAAAAACAGATAAAAACTTACCAGACTACTGCAGCTTGAAAAAGTTAAAGGAGGGACCCCTGTGGGGCAAATTAACTTTTAGTAATTCCGTGAGGAAAATTCCTTTCAGGAATCTCTGCAGAGCTCCTTAACCGCGAGGCTACTGCTGCGCGGAAAAAAGAAGACTGAAGGGGGGCCCCTGCTGGCTGCAGGGTTAGTGCCATGCTGGGCATGCCCAGTAGGGGCCAGTCAAAGTTCTGGAAACTTTGACAGAAGTTTTCCTGCTTGTCCTGTGAGAAATCAACAAAACATTGCTTTACTAGAAAACAAGGAAAGCATAATGTGAACCCAGATTCGTGTTCCTGCTTTTGACCTGTAGAGAGACTATATTCTATGACTCTACCTTGAAGTGTACTGTGATGTTCCATGGGAGGCCTGTATTTGATGCATGAAGGTCAAACAGCAAACCAATTGGGTAATGCCTAAAAAGAGAGAGAGAGAGAGAAGCATTATGCGATTAATATCGCCTGTTGGTCAAGATGGACCTTTTGTTGTTAAGTGGCAAAACTGTCCAGTAAATTCATTACTAGAAACAGCAGCAATAGCACAAAAAAATATAGTAATTAAATCATAGAATCTCTGACTCCTGAGTTCTTGTATTACTGTAACTGTTCACCAGCAACATACTGTTAAGTAAAAGCAGAGTTTGCAGTGTCTGAATTAAATGAGGGGCTCTGCGTCCGCTCTCTGCATTTGCTCTAGTTGAGTTTCTACTCATTCCAGTTACAGTCAAGGTCTAGTCTTACATTTCTTCTTTGTTATAGAAATGGGTTTTTGGTTTCTTTGAACTCTGCCTGGAATTTGGGCCTTTTCCCTTTGCAATGGCAGTTTAGTTTTCCATAAGGCATAATACTACATTATGACCATGCATACATATACCGTTTGTGATTCAGAAGCCAGTTGTAGGCAACCTGCTTCACTCTGGATCCCATCAGAGAATTGCTAAAGGACAAAAACCCTGTCAGAGGAAATTTCCCTGCACAACCAAAATTACCATAATGAACTGCTTTGTTTAAAAAGTGAGGAACTGTATTTTATTGCTCAAACTGTAAAATTATAAATATGTAAGAAAGAAGTTATTTTCTTACAAAGGATGCTTAGTGCTATTCAAATAAGTAGTACATAATGCTGCACAAATTCCTGCTAATCAACAGTGCTGTAAATGCACATAGACAACCCTCTAATAACACTATCAAAATATGATCAATTTCAGGCTAGTCCGGTGGTTCAATGGCAGTGTTTCTATGCAAATGGTCCCCTTATCAATTCCCGGACTGGGCCTTTCACGCTTTGGAGGGGAAAAAGAGGAGTCCTTGTCATTGTGAAAGATGACAGCTGAATTTTGAGCCTATAATACTGGATTCCAGAAAGAGTCCTGGTTAAAGATGGCTCCCTGTCTTAGGATAACTACTGCAAGTACCAGACTAGCACAGCAGAAGGGAGGGTCAATTAAAACAGCAATTCTCAACCGGTGTGTCGCGTGCTACCTGCTGCCAGCGGGGCTGAAGACCGGTGCTGCAGGCCTCCGCTGGATTCCAGTCCGGCAGGGCCGAAGAAACGAAGACCGGTGCTGCTGGCCGCCGCCAGAGACTAGGCCGGTGGGGCTGAAGATGAGCTGTTCAGCTGGGGGCCTGTGTATGTGTCCTTGTGTGCGCGCGCGAGACAGGGCAGGTGCTTGAGTGCGCACGCGAGACAGGGTAGGTGCTTGTGGTGCTTGTGTGTGCTTGTGGTGTGTGCGCGAGACAGGGAGCGTGTGTGTGTGTGTGTGTGTGTGTGTGTGTGCGCGCGTGCACGAGAGAGAGAGATGGAGCATATTTCTGGCAGGCTTTGGCTGTAAAAGAGAGGGGGCATGTGTGTGATTGAGCCTATTTGTAAGTGAGATACAGAGAGCATTGTGTGAATGAGAGAGACAGGTCAGAGAGGAGACGTGTATGTGTGAGAAAGAGTGATCAGGGAAATGACTAGTGTAGGTGGGTGGGTGGGTGTGTATGTTACACAGACTGGTCGGGGAGATGATTGGGGTGTGAGAGACTGAAACTGGTCCCAAGGGTGTGACTGCTATGTGTGTGAGTGACAGAGACAAGAGACTGGTTGTGGTCCCTAAGGAAGAGGACCATGAGGACAGAGCTTCAGCAACTACTGCTGCTTCTGGAGTGGCCTCCAAGAAAAAGGAGTAGGAGAGTTGCTGGAGAGGGTAAGTAAAGGTGGCTTTTTAAGTTCATTTTTCTTGACTGACTGCCATTTTAATAATTGGGTATTATGTGATGTGTCTGCTGTTTTGAAATATTTTATTGGTGTTTGGACAATTTTTAATAATTTGTAAGAGTTTTTAATCATTAGAAGTTGTTCTGTTCATTAGCTGTTTTGAAATATTTCTTCATATAGTTTTACAATTATTTCTGTGTGGAGATAAGCAGCTTGGCTTGTTCTGTTTTCCTAACTGGAGGTGCATTGGTGTTTAGGGCCTGGTTTAATATTTGCAGTGTTCCCTTTTTATAGGCAGGCTTGTTCCATTTGGGTCCATGCCATAATGCATGTGTAACTTTGTGCAGATTAGTTTGTGTGCATTATTGCAGATCTTGGTACTATGTTTCCATTTCTCCAGTTTTGTACTGCATGCAGAGGGGCTTTTTTGAGTTTCCATTCCAGTTTGTCTTCATATTTGTAATTTGTGGTCTTTCTGTACTTGGTGAATGTTGATTGGTCCGATATTTAACTAGCATGTAGGCAAGTAAAATACCTCATCTTTGTTGTGTTTTCTCAATAGGACATGCATTAGTAGTCAACTGCTGTCTTTAGTAGTTGGTAGTAGAGGGAGTTTGTGTTGCTGTTATTGAGATAAAACCAGAATATCTTTTTTGTATGGTGAATTGTACAGGGAATGTTCTATTTTTGCTTTATACCCATTACTGAGGGTCAGGAGTGGGGTTAGTCTTGTGCCTGTCATGTCTTCAGTGTGTCACTCACGTGAGAACCATCTATCAGGTGTGTCCCGAGAGAAAAAAGGTTGAGAAGTACTGAATTTCCGTGCCTGGAAAGAAACCGGTGAATTTGATTTTTCATGCCTAAACCATTGCCTCTTCGGAACAGCAGAATATTGTACAGCTGACGACATTCTGTTTTAGTTATATAGGAATCACAATAGCTGATGCTATGAAATGAACATACACAGGTTGGTGAACATTGCTAATTAGGGAGAGGGTTCACTGAACAGTGGGTAGCCAGACATCAAGGCTTATGTGAACAGCTTCTACAACTGATTTGAAGATTCCTATGTGAATTCTTGGATGTTTGCAGAGGATTAACAGCGATTTTCTTTGAATGGATTACAACTTTTTCAATGGATTTCCTCAATGTGGGGTTTTATTTAAATGATTAAGTGACACTTTTTCCTTTGTGATTTTTGTTTTTCATTTTTTCCTTTTATCTTTTCTCTTCGTTCTTCCTTTTTGGAGTGTTATGTTGTCTTGTTTGTCATGTCTAGTGTGATTCTGTGGATTGCATAATATCGGTTTGAGGTGTGTTCTCTATGCATACTGAAGTAAATATATACAGTTCTCAAAGTACAAAAAGATATTTATTAATAAAGATTTAAATAGATTTTGGTAGTTGATTATGGTGAGTGTATTTTTTATAACTGCCTTTTCTTTGGTGCCCTTATTTTAAGCTACCATTATAACAAAATATAAAATCACAGCAAATCTGTATCCTTATCAAAAAGCAGTTACACATTAGTTTCCAGGTGATAAAAATAATCAGTTTTGCAGCCATTCAACTTCCATTTACTAGCAGCACCGGCTATCAGCATACACAGTACTGCAAGGGATAACTCAGCTAGTTCCAAAGTATCTGGCCAAGTCTAAGTACAAGCTCCTGAGGCACATGACTTGCTCCAATTTTCACTGTGGTGGGTGGTAGAGATGAGTCTGAAAAACGAGCCTGTGCAGCCATGAGGCAACACGGCTAAGTGCAAAGCCTTCACTCAAGACCCATTTGTTAAAACTGCTGCTGTAAAGACTAGAGATACATCCTTTAATAAACATAGGATACTTAATTCATTTGAAGCCATTGCTATCCTATGAGGACTTCCATTCGGATCTGCAAATGTTTATTTTTCCAGCTTTAGATTACTATAGTGCTCTGTATTTGGGCCTTACAACCAGCACAATTTGCCCCTTGCAAGTGATACAGAATGTGGCATGCTTACTGACCAGGACCCAATTACCGTATTTTCCGGCGTATAAGACGACACCCAACTTTTCCAGTTAAAATATAGAGTTTGGGATATACTCGCCGTATAAGACTACCCTTCTGTGTCACTACATAACCATACTGTATGTGGTACCCAGTATACAACAACCAGCCAATCACGGCAAGCGATGTACCTTACCGGCGATTGGCTGGTTGTTGTATACAAATCCTGCTTGGATTGGTCAGCTCTCCCTGCCTGCCCAGCCCTCCCTGTCTCCAAGACTATCAGAGCGGTAACGCATCCCTCTGGCCCACCCTTGTATCCTATTACCAGTACCTCCTTCTCTGCCTCTCAGATCTCGCTCCTGAGGACTGCAGTGAAGCGGCGCAGACGTGCATGTGCGAGATCTGAGAGGCAGAGAAGGAGGTACCGGTAATAGAGATGTGAATCGGAATCGGTTCTGATTCCGGTTCCGATTCACATCGTGGGGTTTTTTTTCGTCTGGCCCGATCGGATTTTTTTTTTTAGCGGCTGCGCCCGAGCCGATAAACAAAAAACCCACCCCAACCCTTTAAAACGAATCCCTCAGCTTCCCCCACCCTCCTGACCCCCCCAAGACCTGCCAAATTAATTAAATACAACCCCCCACCTTCCTGACCCCTCCAAAACCTGCCAAATTAATTAAATACACCCCCCCACCCTCCTGACCCCTCCACAAGATCTGCCAAATTAGTTTTCTACAACCCCCCACCCTCCTGACCCCTCCAAGACTTGCCAAAAGTCCCTGGTGGTCCAGCGGGGGTCCAGGAGCAGTCCGGGAGCAATCTCTTGGACTTGGACCGTCGGCTGCCAGCAATCAAAATGGCGCCGACGGCCCTTTGCCCTTACTATGTCACAGGGGCTACCGCTGCCATTGGTCGACCCCCATTCTGGCCTGTATAGGGAGCCAATGAAGGTCCATCAAAATGGGCGTAATATGGTCAGACTTCTTAGCGTTAGTCAGACATGCGGCCGCATTCTGCAATAGTTGCAGAGGACGAATAGATGATGATGGAAGGCCCAAAAGAAGGGCATTGCAATAATCCAACTTAGTTAAAAGAAGGGCTTGGAGAACTGTGCGAAAGTCTTTATGATGTAATAAAGGTTTCAATTTCTTTAAAATCTGCAATTTATAAAAGCCGTCTTTAACTGTGGTTTTTATAGAAGCCTTTAAATTTAGTTCTCTATCGAATATAACACCAAGATCACTAACTTCCTGCTTGATGTTAAAAGAGCTTGCTTCAACAGAACCCACACTGCATAAAAATCACGTTTGGCTGTATTTATGGCGGCTCTGTATTTATGAAGGGCTGTCCAGCATTGGGTTAAGGTGGTGGAGTTGCGAGATTTGCGCCAAGCTCTTTCTAGGTGTCTTAATGCCTGTTTGAGCATTTTTAATTGAGCCGTAAACCAAGGGGCTTTATGAGTCACATGGGGAATAATTGATTTCTTAAGGGTGGGACAAAGAATTTTTGATACGTCAGTGGTAATAGAGTCCCAAGAATTGACAGCTGCTAATGCTGCCCCAGTTTGTTTCCCTTTGTCATTTTCCTCTCTTTACCAGGGATGGCTAATTCTGGTCCTCAAAAGCTATAAAACAATGGATATGCATGAGATATTGTTTGTGCACAATGCAAGCAGTGCATGCAAATCCATCGCATGCATATTCACTGTGGATATCCTGAAAAGCAGGCTTTTTGGGGGGTCTTGACAAGCAGAGTTGCAGAGTTGACCACCCCTGACCTTTTCAGTCTCTTTCCCATACCAAACACAGAGATTTGTTGCCATGTCAATGCTCCTTTTTATCTCTGTCCAGAATTCCTCTGTGTATCTGAGATCTTCTGAATAAGCTTCCTTTAACATTCATTTTCTTAAAGTCAGCACTTCTGAAATAGATTATAATTTTCTGTTGATCCAGTGTTTATATTGAAGCACATATTATGGTGATCAATGGATCCCCATATGTTGACTCCTATTATTACTGTCTCCATTTGTCAATAGCAAGTCCAGTGTCATCTCCCTATGAACAGGATCCCCACTAGTTGCTTCAGAAAGATTTCTTGTAATGATTCCAGCATCTCTTTACTTCTAATTAATCCAGCAATTAGCACACTCGTATTTATATCAGGTAGGTTTATCTGACCACTTCCCTTGCTCTCCCCAAAAACAGTCTTCCAATTTCCATCCATTTTAAATGACCTCCAGTTCACCACTGCCAGCATATTCATCTGCCGACACAGGACTCCTTGTACATCTCCCTTCCCCATAACTTCATTCATGCAACCAGCATTCATGTTCTAGAATACCAGTTTGCAAAGGTTAATGATTTTTCCTCAAGTTCATTTTGAAAAGGGAAGAAACAAACACTGCTATTTTAAAAGCATAGAAATGATAAAAAGAAAGGATACTCACCATTTCAAAGGCGTGCCTTCATAGTCGAACCAAATCTCACCTACATCCTCTGGCCTCATCACCTTCTGGAAATGTTTTTTCACTTTGTCCGTTACCAGCATTAAGTAGCTTACTCTAGGTAACAGCAACTGAAAAGGAAATCTGTGTGTCAATCCTGTAATGTCAGACCAACTGGTATTAAAGAGCTGGTTTAAAGTATGAAAAAAATGTATTTTCTGCTGAGGGAGAAGGCAGGTGCATATAACTATTCCTCTTACACGGTTTTTATCTTGCTGTAACTTGTGTTGAGTGCATTCTCACCTCTGGAAATTAAAGAAGATTTCATACAATCAGAAGTAAAAGGTTAAAAATAGAGGCCTACAAAATCATGAAAGTACTTGAATGGGTAAATGTGAATCGGTTTATTTACTCTTTTGGATAATACAAGGACTAGGGGGGCACTCCATGAAGTTAGCGAGTAGCACCATTTAAATTTAATCGGAGAAAATTCTTTCACAACGCATAATTAAGCAATAAAATTCATTGTCAGAGGATGTGGTTTTGGCATTTAGTGTTGCAGAGTTTAAAAAGGTTTGGATAAATTCCTAGAGGAAAAATCCATAAACTGCTATTAATTAATAAGGAATAGTAGCTTGCGATCTTTTTAAAGTTTGGCTATTTGCAGCCCGGATTGGCCATTTTTGGAAACAGTATGCTGGGCTTGATGGATCCTCGGTCTGACCCAATATGGCATATGTTACGTTGTAATGATGGCCCTTCCCAATCAAACCACCTAACCTACTGCAATAGCCAAGTTCAAACCAAACCAGTAAGAGGAACTAATCAGCTACACTCCCCAAAAGCCTGAGAAAAATGGAAGGCTTTCACTTCCTTCCTGAAGTCCAGGTAATTAACCTCCTCTGACATCATCTGGAAGTGCATTCCATAGCCTAGGCCCTATCACTGAGAAAGCCAGATCCAGAATACGGATCAGAAGCCTCTACTTAAGTGAGGAAAAAGCCAAAAATGATCTTCCCGAAGAATGCAATTTTAGATACCTTTTCTCATAGCCACAACAACTTCCAAGTGGAAAGTTATAGTGATACTGTCCAGAGTTCACGCAATATGATCCGTGATTGACAGGGATGACACACCCATGACTGCCAGCCACAAGGCCAAAAAGATACAAGAAATTAAACAAGACAAAGGAACTTAGGAGTTGTAATCATCACAAACCAAGTGTTGGGTGCAGATTTGTCATCTGATCTCCCTGTCCATCTGAGCTACAAAAAGCACTTTTGGCCAAACTGCCAGACTAAGTGCTATTGTGTTAATCTTGCAAAGATAATTTAGCAGAATCTTACTTTATTTATAAATTCTCTTTGAGATCCCAAGTATACACAAATATCTAAATTTCTGTATGTACAGATGCTATAATCTGACTCAAGCTGTAACTGTGATAATTAAAATAACAAAATATTAACTTGGGGGACTTTCTGATTTCCAAAAATGATTTCATTTTATTTGTAAGTCTTGATGTTTTTTTGGGCAATATTATTAATTCCCCTCAAACTGGTAACCACAGGACAGCTCGGCTAGGGTCTGCTGACATTTTCTTAGCTTACCACACAATGACAGCTTTCCTTGGGCGATCACCTGGAAACCTGAGGGCTGTTAGTTTTGCATACATAAGGTAGAACTCAAGCACAAGAACAGTTACACTTACCTAATGGGACTATAGTACTATTTATCCTATTTAAGATGATCATCATTGTTTGTGTGTGTCAAGTTTTTACAGCAGAAGCACTCTAAGCATTATAACTCAATCACTAGAAATTACATTTCATAGGCTGTAGCCTACTATAAATATTACGACAAATAACAGAAATACCATTTTAAACACAAATACAAAGCAGGCTACAGTAAGAACATGCCTTACTGGGTCAGACGAAGGGTCCATCAAGCCCAGCATCCTGTTTCCAACAGTGGCCAATCCAGGCCATAAGAACCTGGCAAGTACCCAAAAACTAAGTCTATCCCATGTTATCGTTGCTAGTAATAGCAGTGGCTATTTTCTAAGTTAACTTAATTAATAGCAGGTAATGGACTTCTCCTAGAACTTATCCAATCCTTTTTTAAACCCAGCTACACTAACTGCACTAACCACATCCCCTGGCAATAAATTCCAGAGTTTAACTGTGCGTTGAGAGAAAAAGAACTTTCTCCGATTAGTTTTAAATGTGCCACATGCTAACTTCATGGAGTGCCCTCTAGTCCTTCTATTATCCGAAAGAGTAAAAAACCGATTCACATTTACCCATTCTAGACCTCTCATGATTTTAAACACCTCTATCATATCCCTCCCTCAGCCGTCTCTTCTCCAAGCTGAACAGTCCTAACCTCTTCAGCCTTTCCTCATAGGGGAGCTGTTCCACCCCCTTTATCATTTTGGTCGCCCTTCTCTGTACCTTCTCCATTGCAACTATAACTTTTTTGAGATGCGGCGACCAGAACTGTACACAGTATTCAAGGTGCGGTCTCACCATGGAGCCATACAGAGGCATTATGACATTTTCCGTTTTATTCACCATTCCCTTTCTAATAATTCCCAACATTGTTTGCTTTTTTGACTGCCGCAGCACACTGAACCAACGATTTCAATGTGTTATCCACTATGATGCTTAGATCTCTTTCTTGGGTAGTAGCTCCTAATATGGAACCTAACATTGTATAACTATAGAACGGATTATTTTTCCCTATATGCATCACCTTGCACTTATCCACATTAAATTTCATCTGCCATTTGGATGCCCAGTTTTCCAGTCTCACAAGGTCTTCCTGCAATTTATCACAATCCACTTGTGATTTAACTACTTTGAATAATTTTGTATCTGCAAATTTGATTACTTCACTCGTTGTATTCCTTTCAAGATCATTTATAAATATATTGAAAAGTACAGGTCCCAATACAGATCCCTGAGGCACTCCACTGCCACTCCCTTCCACTGAGAAAATTGTCCATTTAATCCTACTTTCTGTTTCTTGACTTTTAGCCAGTTTGCAATCCACGAAAGGACATCGCCACCTATCCCATGTCTTTTTACTTTTCCTAGAAGCCTCTCATGAGGAACTTTATAAAATGCCTTCTGAAAATCCAAATACCATCTACCAGTTCCCCTTTATCCACATGTTTATTAACCCCTTCAAAAAAGTGAAGCAGATTTGTCAGGCAAGACTTCCCTTGGGTAAAGCCATGCTGCCTTTGTTCCATTAAACCATGTCTTTCTATAAGTTCTGTGATTTTGATATTTAGAACACTTTCCACTATTTTTCCTGCCACTGAAGTCAGGCTAACTGGTCTGTAGTTTCCCGGATCAACCCTGGAGCCCTTTTTTAAATATTGGGGTTACATTAGCCACCCTCCATTTGGTTTAAAATAGAGAGCACATCAGTGACAGCAAGTTAATAAATATAAGTAAAAGTACATAAGAACATAAGATATGCCATACTGGGTCAGACCAAGGGTCCATCAAGCCCAGTATCCTGTTTCCAAAAGTGGCCAATCCAAGTCACAAGTACCTGGCAAGTACCCAAACATTAGATAAATCACAAGCTACTATTCCTTATTGAATTATAGCAAAGTATGGATTTTTCCTCTAGGAATTTAATCAAATCTTTTTTAAACCCAGTTACACAAACTGTCATAACCACATCCTCTGGCAATGAATTCCAGAGGTTAACTATGCACTGAGTGAAAAAGAATTTTCTTCAATTTGTTGTAAATGAGCTACTTGCTAACTTCATGGAGTGCCCCCCTGGTCCTTCTATTATCTGAGAGAGTAAATAACCGATTTACATTAATTTGTTCAAGTCCTTTCATGATTTTGTAGACCTCTATCATATCCCCCTCAGTCTCTTCTCCAAGCTGAACAGCCCTAACCTCTTTAGCTTTTCCTGATAGAGCAGAGAAGGGTGACCAAAATGATAAAGGGGATGGAACGGCTGCACTTTCTCCAGTGCAACTAAATCTTTTTTGAGATGCAGCGACCAGAATTGTACACAATATTCAAGGTGCAGGTTCACCATGGAGCGATATAGAGGCATTATGACATTTTCCGTTTTATTAACCATTCCCTTCCTAATAATTCCTAACATTGTTTGCTTTTTTGACTGCTGCAGCACACTGAGCCGATTTCAAATTATTATCCACTATGATGCCTAGATCTATTTCCTGGGTAGTAGCTCCTAATATGGAACCTAACAACGTGTAACTACGGCAAGGGTTATTTTTCCCTATATGCATCACTTTGCACATTAAATTTATTCTATTTGGAAGCCCAATCTTCCAGACTCACAAGGTTCTCCTGCAATTCATCACAATCCGCTTGAGATTTAACTACTTTGCATAATTTTGTGTCATCCGCAAATTTGATCACCTCACTCATCATACCCCTTTCCAGATCATTTATAAATAAATTAAAAAACACCGGTCCAAGTACAGATCCCTGAGGCACTCCATTTACCCTTTTCCACTGTGAAAACAGACCATTTAATCCTACTCTGTTTCCTGTGTTTTAACAAGGTGCAATCCAGAAAAGGACATCGCTTCCTATCCCATGATTTTTTAATTTTCTTAGAAGCCTCTCATGCGGCACTTTGTCAAACGCCTTCTGAAAATTCAAATACACCACATCTACCGGTTCACCCTTGTCCACACATTTATTCACCCTTCAAAAAAACTTAGAGATTTGTGAGGCAAGACTTCCCTTGGGTAAATCCATGCTGGCTGTGTCCCATTAAACCATGCCTATCTAAATGTTTTGTGATTTTATTCTTTATAACAGTTTCCACTATTTTTCCTGGCACTGAAGTCAGGCTCACCGGTCTAGATCACCCCTAGAGCCCTTTTTAAATATCAGGGTTACATTGGCCATCTTCTAGTCTTCAGGTACAACAGATTATTTTAATGATAGGTTACAAATTAATTGAAATAATTCTGAAATTTCATTTTTTAGTTCTTTCAGAACCCTGAGGTGTATACCATTCAGTCCAGGTGATTTACTACTCTTGTCAATCTGGCCTACTACATCTTCCAGGTTAACTGTGCTTTGGTTCAGTTCATCTGACTTATCACCCTTGAAAACCGCCTCCAGAACAAGTAACTCCCCAACATCCTCTTCAGTAAACACCGAAGCAAATAAATTGTTTAATCTTTCCACGATGGCCTTATCTTCTCTAAGTGCCCCTTTCACCCCTTGATCATCTAACGGTCCAACTGGCTCCCTCGCAGGCTTTCTACTTCAGATATATTTTTTAAAGTTTTTATTATGAGTTTTTGCCTCTACGGCCAACTTCTTTTCAAATTCTCTCTTAGCCTGTCTTATCAATGTCTTACATTTAACTTGCCAATGCTTATGCTTTATCCTATTTTCTTCTGATGGATCCTTCTTCCAATTTTTTAATGAAGATATTTTGGTTAAAATAGCCTCTTTCACCTCACTTTTTACCAATACATTTGGGAACAGCAACATATAAATCAGATACATTTAGAATATGATATGATGGTGGTTTGGTGGGGTGGATGAGTGGTGAAAGTGCTATAGTACAGATCAGAAAGGTCCTGGATGGCCAAAAAGGTTATGATGTTAGGATCCAGTCAGGGATTCACCATTCCAGCTGTGAACTGAAGGCAGTAAGAAACAGTCAGGTTTTTAATCATTTTCTGAAGGTGAGGAGATCTCAGGTAGTAGAGAGTTTCAGAGGGTGGGAACATATCCTAAGAAGTTCTCTTGTTTGAGGATCACATTCCTTTGGGGCTGGTACCACTTAACAGGCTTGGGTAGTGAGCGCAGTGGCTGAGAGGTTATATAGAGGGAGAATTGACTGTCGAGGTACAGTGGTGCCAAGCCCTTGATGGTTTTTAAAGCCAGGACCAAGATTTTGAATGTGGCACAGAAGTGGGTTGGAAGCAGGTTTCTCAGGAGGGGGATGATTCGGTCAAACTTGCAGGTGTTTAGCATCATTCTTGCTGCAGTTTTGAATGAACTGCAGCTGATGGTTAAGTTTCTTAGGCAGCCTGAAGTAGAGGACATTGCAAGTATTCTAGTTGGGAGATTACACAGGTTTGGACCACTGCCGAAGAGAGGCCATTAAAGAAGGGGCAGAGATGGTGTAGTTGGCACCGTTGAAAGAAAACAGTTTGTGTTATTCTCTTCTGCATCTTAAGGTAAGCTCTTGAAAATAATAAGAACATAAGAAAATGCCATACTGGGTCAGACCAAGGGTCCATCAAGCCCAGCATCCTGTTTCCAACAGTGGCCAATCCAGGCCATAAGAACCTGTCCAATAACATTTCAGCTTGTACTAATTTGACTATTTTTTGTATGAAATTTGTGTTCAGTATGTGTGTGCAATTATACAGAAAAATAAATAGTCGGGCATACTCTGCATATGTACAAAGACATTTGCTTTACAGATGAAAGGAAATGGGATCCTTTTATAGCAAAGACCATCATTTTGCTAAGAGAATTTTATTCTGAAATGTACCTGAAATTGGACAGACTAAAAGTCTAAATAAAAGTATCCAAGTTTCAGAAAAAGAATGGGAACATGTGACAGGAATCGGGGCAATATGATTCTTCATATGATTTTTATGTTTTAGCTCCTTTCCCTAAGTCATTATTCAAACTGCTAAAAATCCCTCTTCCATCCTGCCATGACTATCACCTTCCCTCTCACTCTCTGATATCTAAATACTCTTGTGTAATCTTAACAGTCTTTTAGCTAGCATTCCCAGACCTCTTACTGGCCCAAGCCCCTACTATAAGCATGACATGGGTGACTACAATACAGTATTTTAAAATAATTTTAAATGCTTACAAAAGATGCCAATGGTCAGTGACTAGGGTTAAAAACTTGACAATTGGTGCTACTGCTCACAAGTTTTATCTTGTGTCATTTCACCCATTTTTCTGTATATTTGCATCCAGTCAAAGAAAACAATTATTTCAGGTAATTAAACCCATAACAGCATATCTGTCTGAAAACACATGACTTTTTTTTTTTTTGCCTCATTTAAAAACAGCTGGAGGCCAGAAATTACTCAGTGGTCAGACTGCAATTCTCATAATGAGACCATCTTCTTGTAAATACAGGAAGAAAAAAAAGCAGCGAGGGTCACACTGTACAAAAATAATGAAAAAAAAACAGTTATTATAAATTGTATAACATGACTCATAGGGGCTTTGGTTAACTTTGTGCAACAGGTATACACATCTGATCAAACAGTAACAACTCAAGGGCTATTAAAAGAAAGCTGCACTCTCAGTATTACACCATCGTCAAAGAAGAGCAGGATTTGGGGGCAATTGTATCTGATGATCTTAAGGTAGCCAAACAGGTGCATGAAATGACAGCAAAGGCCAGAAGGATGCTTAGCTGCATAGAAAGAGCAATGTCAGCAGAAAAACGGAGGTGATATTGCCCCTATGTAGGACCCTGATGAGACCTCATTTGGAATACTAGAGACAGCACCTTCAAAAGGATATAAACCGGATAAAGTCTGTGAAGAGGGTGGCTACTAAAATGGTCAGTGGTCTTCATTCTAAAACATATTAGGGTGGACTTAAAAATCTAAACATGTATACCCTAGAGGAAAGACGAGCTAGGCAAGATATGATAGAGACATTTAAATATCTCAAAGGTTTCCATGGAAAGGAGGCTCTAGAATGAGGGAGTCATGGGATGATGTTGAAAGGGAGTACAATTATGAGTAATCTTAGGAAAAATGTCTTTACAGAGAGGGTAGTAAATGCATGGCACAGCCTCCTGGTGAAGGTGCTGAAGATAAAAACAGTTTCTTAATTCAACAAAGCATGAGATAAATATTGGGGATTGCTAAGGGAGTGATGGGAATTTTAAGACTAAATAAATTGGATGGATGAGCAGACTAGATGGCCATATTGTCTTTTTCTGCCATTATGTTTCTATGAGAGTATGCATCCGAAATCTCTGAAAAATGCCATTATTGTTGCGATCCCTCCTGTGGCTGCGTCACAGGAGGCATCTTACCTTCTCTTCTGGAGGCTGCCCCGAAGCCAGGGCCTCGCCTGCGAACTATTCATGATTTGCTCGAAGGCCTGGGAGGCCTTGCTGTTCTTGAGGCCTGCCTGTGGCTTGCTTGGCTCTGCTTGGACTTCCTGATTCGGCCATGCCCTTCTCCCTAGGGGCCGGCCCGTGGCACTCCACCTCAGTTATAGGGCCAGCGAGGGGCGGTCCAGGTGAACTCCTTCCAGGGAGTTGCCTGCATACAGCAGTATAAAAGGACTTTCACTTCAGTTCCTGTTTGCCTTCGGATTGGGTTCCACAGTTGCCTGTGTCTTCAGACCAGTCCAGGTCCTCCGTGGTCTCGCTTGTCTTGACGGCTTCTTGTCCTGTGTCTCTGCCTGTTGCCTTGATGTTTGTTCCGGATGTTCGTTCCTGTTCCAGTTCCTGATGTTCCTGCTTTGCTTTAGGCTGCCAGGAGTGCAGCATCCCGCTTCAGGCTGCCAGGAGTGCAGCATCCCGCTTCAGGCTGCCAGGAGTGCAGTACCCCGCTTCTTCTCTGCGCTTGTTCCATTCTCAGCGTGGTCCGCGACCAGCCTCCCTGGGCTGTGTAGGGCGCGCAGTGGGACAGGGTGGTCCACGACCAGCCCATTGGGTCCGCCCGTGTCGGTGGGCTAAGTAGGGCGCCCTGAGGGACAGTGCCATTGTCTTCCTTCCCAGCCCTTGTCTATGATGTCTCCGCTTCAGCCCTCGTCTATGATGTCTTCTGTGTTCCAAGGACTCTGTCTGCCCTCGTCCTCTGTCCGGCCTGCTGCCCAATGCCGTTACCCAGCGGCAGGTCCGAAAGGGCTTGGAACAGTCAGAGGACCGTTCATCAATCAACACTGCGTTGTTGGTTGCCGTGGGGGTACAGGTCCGGCTGAGGGTCAGACCCTATTCCCTAGTCCTTGTTTCAGCTTTGCCTCGCCTAGCTCTCCATGCTTGCACCGGCTCACCTCCCACGGTGTGGCTTGGGGCTCCTCACACCACCTGCTCTAGAGGCGACCACGCTCCTTGCGCCCGCAAGAGAACCCGAAGGCCTCCAAACCCTTGGCTCTTCAGCAGCGTGGAGGACGCGCTCGTAACAATTATGGCATTATTGCTTTAATGTCTGACCTGCAATTCCCCTATACCTTTAGGAGAAACTATCACAAATGACATGGCATTGCACACAGTGGCATATCATTGGTTCATGCTGTGTGCATGTGAGAGATATCACATACAGAACTTTAGCAACGATCTGGTATGTGTGTGAGACTATTTATGAGATTCTTATTAATTAAGCATAGACGAAGAGACAGAAACACTAATGTGATCACTGAGAGGTACTGCTAATCATAAGCCTGCATACAGAGATACTGCTGGTCTCAGGCTGTGCTGTCAGTTTATACCAATAAGCTTCTGTTTCCAAAATATGTAAGCCAGCAATGATCATTGTCCTTCATGAAGACATCTTCTGCCTTCAAGACCATAAAGATCAGACAAGTTAACTGGTGTAATGTCAACCACTATCATTTTTATTTGTCCTTCTAACTCATTTTCTGCCTTCATCTCAAATCAACAGAAATACCCAGGCAAAAGATAATATAATCCTAAAGAACTAGTGCAAAAATACCATCACAAGAGATGTCCTTGTATGACAAGAAGTGATTGCTCTCAGAGACCACACACAATGGCCAAAGATCAGAATGCACTGGTGCACATCACTAATAGCTCTCTATGCATGATAGTTATTAGAAGAGAAAAGGTGAACACTACTGCTGAAATACAAAGACATTAGAATATATCCCATATCATCACTAAGTTTTTGGTCTTGCTAGCAAACTTACTACCAAGAAGCAGTTCACTACTTTCAGTGCAGTAGTGTTAGCCTGATCCAGCATACATGTAAAAAATGCTACCAAGCAGACCACAGAAAATACAAGGATGGATGTATAAACAGAGTCGCGGATTCTGTTTCTGGGCTTTCAGTGAAAAGAGCAGCCTGGCTTAAGGAAGATTTCTGTATTGGGCACAAGGATATGTGGTGGGAGAGAGGGAGTTAGGAACCATTCTCCAAAGCAGATAAAAAGTCTAGGGCAAGAAGAGAGGCGCTGAAATAAAGGCTGCCAGAATGGCAAGTTCTCATTGCACTTACATAATAAGGTTCTGCTTCTCTTTCTGTTAACTCATCCTGATATATAGTGAAGCAAGTCGGGATTCGTCCAAACCAAACATCACGAAGCACATCTTTGTCATCTGTCATTCTTCCAGCAAGTGCTGCAGCACATAAAGACCAAATGGATTCTTCAACCCAACTATAACAAAAAAATGTAACAAAAGAAAAATCAGGTTCTATTCAATTTAAAAATATTTTGAGCAAATAGTCCTTCATTATCAGAACTGTCCCTTCATAATACACTAAATCTTCATTCCAAAAGTAATTTGTGTACAGCGCTTAAGGCCTGCACCAACCCACCTTAACAGGATCCCCAATACAGTTCCCCTACCTACAAAGCAGTAATATACAAGGATCAAACCCTTTTCTATAGTACTTGTAATTGACATGCATTGTCACTGCAGGGCAGATCAATTTGTAGCACTCCCATCTAGTTCATTATACAACTACCATGATAGGATTTTCAAGCAAATGATTAGCCTGATTCAATCACCTGCCTTTAGTCTCTAAATAGTCACCACCTACTACTGCTACTTATCACTTCTAAAATGCTACTAGCCAAATGCAGCACTGTACAGACTCCTATGAGAAGCAATGGCTTCTACAATCTAGTCAAGTCAAACATATATGACAAAAGACAATGAGTTTATTTATTGTAGAGAAGTAGTTAAGATTTAAAAACAATCCAAAAAAGATGAGCTTTTAGACTGGATTTGAATATGACCAGGAAGGAAGTATGATGCTTTGTCTGACTCAGGAAGTTTATTCCAAGCATGATGTAGCTGGTGGTCAAGGCCATGGATAAGAGCAATTTGCTCAAGGAACAGAGTTCAGGAGGAAGAGTGTAGAGAAAAAGATGAATGTAGGTAACCTGCTTTGAAGTGTCACGAAAAAGCAGAATATAATTTTTTTTAAAGAGAAGATAAGTAATAAGGAGGTGCAGAGTGAAAGCATTTGTAGGCCTATAAGCAAAGCTTGACCTGTACTCCACCTCCAGCAGTACTGTAAACTCACTCTCGGGACCTAAACATCCCCGTCTGTCATGATACCGTGTTATTTGTAATCCTAACAACAATACTTTCGGCGCAGCAACTTGAGGGTGAAACTTAAAATCACAATCCCTCAGCGCTCCGCAGGTGGGTGACAAAGTTTTCACTTCAAAGCGGGGGGGGGGGGGGGGGGGCGAGAGAGAGAGAAAGAGAAAGTGGACTCCTACAGAAGCAAGCGAGGCTGAAGAGGGGAAAATAAAATATGGGGGATGACAGGAAACGGCCTGGGACGGTGCATAATGGTACTTAACACTGGCACTTCTCTCAGCCCAGAGGAGGAAGAACAGCAAAGTGAACCTAACAGTAAAGGCACACTGGGGAGAGGGGGCCGGGCTCCCGGTCCCCCAGGCTGCTGCTCCTCCGCGACTTCCTGTTTCAGCAGTGGCGACACGTGGCAGCACCCTAACCGCCCCTCCTTTTGCCACCCCGGCCGATACCTCGTTGCATACCACCACCGCCTCCTCCACCGCAGACCCGGAACTGGCGCCAGCAGCGGTTAAAGGTAACGGCAGCCGCCGGTGCCGGGCGAACGCGACGTGGGGACGCTCTCCCGACGCAGCACGACACCGGCACGCTGAGGACGCGCTACGTCAGTTCCGCCAGCAGCAGTCACGTGACCGCTCTTTCGCTCTCTGCACTGTTGGGCTGTTAAAGGCGGGTGGGGTTGCGCTTCAAACGCTTTTTCGTGCTGTAAACATGCGGCGCGGCGGGGCGGGGCGGCCTTTGCGTGTGAGAGGGATTGGCGCAGGAGCCGCAGGTTGGCGAGCACAGAGAGCGACCGATAGGCAGAGCGGGCGAGCTGGTTAGCTCTGGCGTGCCCTTCCACTCTCTCTCTCGGGCCAATTTGTTGTCAGGGCCCAGTGAAGCCTCGCTGTGAGTAGTTGGGCGGATACACAAAAAGCAAAAGTCTAGTATTCGTTTATTTATGAGCGTTTGAGAGCCCGCCTTTCCCCGAAGTTGGTCTCAAGACGGATTATAATAAATTTAAATGAACAGAGGTATTAGAAGTGCTTACTGTCAAATCAGAATGTGCAATATTGGGACCCAGCAGTAAGCTAGGTGCATGGCAGTCAGGTCTGCCCTCAAGACTACCACACTGCCTACTGAAGCCGTTCTGTCAGTAGTTGGGGTTTGGGGGAAGAGTCCAAAAACAAGAATCTGGGAAGGTCTTAAGCCAGTTGCCTTATAGCGCAGTCATCAGGCTTCTGTGTGGCCGACTAAAGTCACTCTTGGCATTAGTTCAACTTCTCTTAGCTTGCTACGTGTTTAATTGTGTCAAACACCCCCTTGCTGCCCAGTTTTATGTTCACTTGGACCCCTTACTTTTGCCCTCAGGATTGGTCCATTCATTTCACCTAGATCCTCTGCAGGCTACCATTTTAAACCAACCTGCCCTTGCTCATTTAGTCCCTTCCCCCAACTTATGCTTCAGGAAAGCAGCTCCTGTTATGTGGCCAGTGCCTTCCAAGGATTGCTTTTTTCTGTCTTTACATCACATCTGGCTATTTTGTCTCACATGCTTGTGTTAATGCACTATACTATTGAGATCTTTCAACTCTCGTATTGGCAGCAGGCACCTCAATAGGTGTTGTCTACATAACTAATGTGCAATACCAGCCTTTTATTTATTTATTTTTTTAGTAAGTCCAAATTGCATGATTTGTTCAGCGAGTATGTGTCAAGACTGGCTGCTCCTTTCACAGGTTCCAACTATTCATCAATACCAGCATCCGATCATGGAGAAGGGTCTTGTAACAACTAGGTCATTAGGGTACTTGGATCTTTCCAAATTTTTGTTTTGTTTTTACTTTTTTGGCTATTCCACTGAGAATTATTCAATGGCCAATTTAATTTGTAGTTACATTATAATGATAGTATATCGTTTGTGAACCATCGCTTAGTTTGTGTATTGTCATACTCGTCACCTGTGTATCTGTAGGAGAAAGGAGTAGGTGAATATGCAGGACAACTCATCCAGGCCAGTGACAGTTCAAAAAGCAGGTTTCCTCTTCATCCAGCCAGACCAATCCAAATCCATGGGTTATGACCACCAACCAACAGATGGAGAAAAAGACTAACACATTTGCTGACATAATGTCTTCAGCAGATGGTAGGCATGCATAGCCTATATAGAAACATGACTGTAGAAAAAGACCATATGGCCCATCCAATCTGCCTATCCATCCAATTAATTGAACACTATAATTCTCATCACTTCTTTAGAGATTCCCTGCTTTCTAGAATTCAGATAATGGTTTTGGCTCCACCACTTCCACTGGGAGGCTGTGTCACACAACCTCCACCTTCTCTATAAAGAAATATTTCCTATGATTACTCCTGAGCCTACCCCCTTTCAATCTCATCACATGAGCCCCTCGTTCTAGAGCCTCCTTTCTGTTGAAAAAGGCTCACTGATGTATGGAAACCTTTGAGACATTTAAATGTCTATCATATCTCCCCTATCTTGCCTTTCTTCTAGAGCAGTGGTTATCAACCTTTTTTCTGTATGGACACACCTGACATGATTCTCTCATGTGTGATACACTGAACATATGACCATCACAGGGCTAAATGTAAACATACATTCTGCATCCACAGGGACCCCCTCGATCCCCATCAGTGGGTGCAGAGCAGACCTAAGGCATTACCTGTACAACTCACTATACAAAAAAGATGCTCTGGTGTCATCTCAGTAACAGCAAAACAAACCCTCTACTACTAGGTACTATAGCCCTTCTTATGAAAAGACAGTAATTTAGTGCATGTCCTATTGAGAAAACACAACAAATAAGACTGATATAAATGCTTGCATGCTAGTAAAATACTTCAGCTAGTCACACACACAAACCCATCTTCACCAAGTACAGAAAGACCACACATTACAAATATGGCGAGACAAACTGGAATGGAAACTCAATAAAGCCACGCTGCAAACAGTGCAAAACTGGAGAAATGGAAACCTAACATACTCCCAGGGTCTGCAATAATGCACACAAACTAATCCGCACGAAGTTACACTTGCACTATGGAACACACTTGAACAGTAATAACCCTATCTATGAAAAAGCAACACTACAAATATTAAACTAGGCTCTAAATACTGAAACATCTCCTATTAGGAAAAGAGAACAAGTCAAGTTGCTATAGATCCCCCACAGAAATAATTGTAAAATTATACTAATAAATGTTCCAAAACAGCTGATGAACAGAATAACATCAACAATTAAAAATTCATAAAAATTATTAAACATTTCCAAATAAAATATTTCAAAACAGCAGACATATAATAACTAATAATTAAAATGGAAATCAATTAAAAAAATAAACTTAAAAAGCCACCTTTACTTATCCTCTCCAGCAACTCTCCTGTTCCTTTCCTTTGTAAGTCAATAGCATGCACCAGAAGCAGCAGTGGCTGCTGAAGCTCTGTCCTCACGGTCCTCTTCCTTAGGGCCCATGGCTAGTCTTTCACATACACACATCAATTATACTCGACAACCAGTCTCTGTCTCTCACACACCAGTGACCTCCCTAACTAGTCTCTGTCTCATACCAGTCACCCTCCCTTGACCAGTCTATCTCTCTCGCAAACACGTTACCTCCCTGAAAAGTCTCTGTCTCCCTCACACACACCAGTCACCTCCAAGACCAGTCTCTGTCTCCCTCACACACACCAGTCACCTCCCTGACCAGTCTATCTCTCTCTTACACACATACTGTCAATCACACTTGCACAAACACATTCTCTCTTACATACATGCTCTCAGTCACAAACACATGCTCTCTCTACTTCTGGCTTGCTCTCACGACTCCCCCCTCTCTAGCACAAATGGCAGCTGTAGCAGCCTCCTCCAGCCCTCAGACCAAGACAAAGAATCCCATTGGCTGCAGAGGCTAACACTGCCCTTTCAGCCATTGCTGATTGCCAGCTGTGCTTCATTTTGGTCCAGGCTCATGCTGCCACCACTACTTTATGCAACATGGTTCTCTCTTCCCACATGCTCCACTGTACACCACTTCCTCTTCCAGGCTGTGAGGCGGGAAGAAGAAAGGGCCATGCCGCTAATGTTGCCAGCTTCCATTAATACTGCTGCTGTACCTGCCCGGATGGAACGGCAGCAGAGTTAGTGGAAGAATGTCTGCAACTTGCTGTGATGGAGGTGAGGGAGGGAAGCGCGCCTGGGGTAGCAGAACCCTTGGAAGCTGCAACACACCTGCTGGTGCTTGGCGACACTGAGAATTCCGTGTTTAGGACTCTTAACTCTATCCCCATATGCTTTAGAACAGAGACCACTGACCATTTTAGTAGCCTCCCTCTGCACAGACTCCAACCGGTTTATTTCGTTTTGAAAGTGAGGTCTCCAGAATTCTACAGAGTATTCCAAGTGAGGTCTCACCAGGGACTTAGACAGCGGCAATATCACCTCCCTTTATTTGCTGACCATTCCTCTCCCTATGCAGCCAAGCATCTTTCTAGCTTTTACCATCGCTTTATCCACCTTGTTTGGCTACTTTAAGATCATCAGATACAATTACCCCCAGATCCCGCTCTTCCTTTGGGCTTAGAAGAATTTCACCTCCAATATTGCACCTTTCCCTTGCGTTTTTGCATCCTAAAGGCCTTACTTTTGCCATTTTTTAACATTAAACCATTCCTTGAGCTGATCAGGCCAAGTGAAGAGCAATGTATTTGGTCAGACAGCTCCTGAGTCTAGTATTCTCTCCCTCAGTTGACTTTCTCTGGTATGTGGTTGTCCAACTCTGTTCTATGTTGCCCCCCACCCCTTCCATCCTGTCTCTTCTCTTTTTGCAGCATTTCTCCTTCCCAGTTAAAAAAAAAAATAGTAAGAGAGCGAACATAGTTTGGTCACTTCCTTTATTATAAACAGTTCTTTGCTGCAGAAAATAAAGCAGTTTGACATCAGCAGACAGGAGCAAACAATTCTGAGCTTCAATTCACCTTTACTGAGAATAAATGAAAAATGGTTGTCTTCTGTTAAACATCTTATGGTAGAGGTTCTGCATTGTTTTGGAAGCCCCTCTCCCAAATGTCCCTAATCTGCTTATAGCCTTCTGGAGAGGTAACTTCCAGAACAAGACAATATTCCAGATCAGTGGTTCTCAACCCAGTCCTCGGGACGCACCTAGCCAGTCAAGTTTTTAGGATATTCACCATGAATATGCATGAGATGGATTTGCATTATAGATTGCCTAAAACCCTGACTGACTAGGTGTGTCTCAAGGACTGGGTTGAGAACTACAGTGCAAGATGAGGCTTTAATTACAGCAGCATTATCATCTTTTTTTTAATTGCTTATGTTATGTGCCCTCACATTACGTCATTCTTTTGTTGCTAGACAGATAACCTATGATCCAACTTTAGATATTCAGAGTAACTCCTCAACTTCCAAAAAGTTTATTTCAGAACAGTGAATAAACATAGAACTTACTATAAAATGAAATAGAATAAAAATAATTGTATGGGTTCACTGGACTGTTAACGGCTGTGATGAGATTTTTTGAAATACTTTAGCTGAGTTCACTAAGTAAAAAAGCAAAGCTTTATCTGGGATCTCAGAGGGGCCGATGCAATAAGAAAATTGTGCGCCCAGCATGGGCACCCTTTTTTTTAACGCGCGCATAGCCACGACTCCTGTGTGCCTAATGCAATATTTAAATGAGCTGCTGTACTAAAAAGGATGCACTAGCGAGAAATTGTCAATCTCCTGGCCCTCCATTCAACATTGTTTAAAAAAAAAAAAAAAAAAGGCTTTATAGGTTATTCTGGTTTGTAATAATAAGCTCTTTTCCTGTTTTAAAGCTCCATCATTCCTCCTGGTTGCCCTGAAATGTAAGGAAACTTTGCAAGCTGCTCTGACCTTCCTGAATGCTTAATGGTGCCTTTTCTTTTTGTTTATCTACAGTGAACGGATCTGCTTTGTTTCAAAAGTAGTTTTTTCACGAGCCCTTAACTCGCGTGGTGACTTAATGTCAGCTCCAGGGCAGGCGTTAAATTTGCCGTGTTAAAAATTGTGCGTGGGGTGCACAGTGATTTTTTTGCATCGGGGGTAATAGCCTCATCTACATGGCATTTACATGTGATGAGTGCTATTAGCTACATGTATGTTTGGGAGCGCTTTTTGGACATGCTGACTCCATTGTTGCATTGGGTGTTAGTTTAGCACGTCCAAATAGCACGTCCAAAACTTGCGACCAATCACGAGTTAACCTGTACGCTAGGCTGAGCTTTATTGCATTGGCCTGAGAGAGAGAATGTGTTTTTCAACTGATCGTCTTAGCTGGTAGTCTTTATCTAACATGGAGCAGTTCGTGCCTGAGGAACAACTACCTCAGGATACCTTGGGGTCTCTGGGGACCAATTGGGGAAAAAGGTTACACTCTGAATAAGGGAATGCAAAACAGGTAATGTTCTCTCAGGAAGGTCACATTAATCAAAATGCAGCTGTAACGACCTATTAGATCAAAGGCTACATGCCCCTATAGTGCATCTAGGCTAATCAGTACAAACACAGGTCACCCCATGGCAGTGTAAATTTTTCTTGTCATTCATGCCGCGTTCTCATCTGTGCTTAGCCTGCGGGGAGCCTACCTCGTGGCTCTCCCACGATGGGCTTTGTTCAAGGTGCCTGCCGGGTGAGAAGGGTCCCTCCGCGGCACCAAGTCAGCCAGCGACCCCGGGGAGGTCCTCTCGTCGCATGGCCAGGCCGTTCCCGACTCGGCAAACCGCGGGAACGGCAGCTATTTTAGGTATCAGCGCAGCTCCCAATTCGGAGCTGCAGGAGGGAGAGGAGGCAGATTTTCACATTTCTCCCCCCGATTTAAGCCCTATGCCCCCTCCCGGAAAATCCAGGCCACGTTTTCCTTTGGATTTTGTGCTGTTACTGCACAAATCTTATTTGGCTAGCCTGCAAGAGGAGGAGGAAACACCCCCCCAGGTCCTCCTCCCGTTAAAATTCCACGGATGCCCACTCCACTTGCTCCTGTGGCGCTGGATGCGCAAGGCTCCATTTGCATTAGGGTAGTGCTGAGGGTCCTGTCCCCCCCCCGGATCCGCCTCACCCACCCGTGGCTCCAGACCAGGATCTGGATGCGGATTTGTCATTACTGCCCCCCCCCCCCCAGAGCGGGATGACCCCCGAGTGATCCGCCTGTTTCAAAGGGAGGAGCTGGAGCCTGCTCATTCCCTTCATCCTACAGGACCTGGGTATTGAAGTCCCTCCTGAGGATACGGTTATGGCCTCAATGCTAGCTCACGTGGACCCAGTCCTGGCAGGACGCAGGGTGCCTCCACGCACTTTTCCGTTCCATCCTATGCACAAGCTGCTGCTCCTTTGGGAATGGGACGCTCCCGAGACGGGGCTACGAGTGGGTAGAGCTATGGACAAGCTCTATCCTCTTCCCGAGGATTGCCTGGAAATGTTTAAAATTCCCAAGGTGGATTCTTCCGTATCTGCTGTCACCAAGCACACCACTGTTCCAGTGGTGGGGAGCCACAGCTTTGAAGGATGTCCAGGACCGCAGACTTGAATTTTATCTTAAGCGTATCTTCGAAGTCAAGAAAAGAACCATACAAAATATATGCTGTGCAAACAGAACAGCTTATATCTCTCCCTGTACACCCTAGCATTCCTCTGGCTCTGTCCACTATTCCATTACAGTATTTGTGTTTTTCAGATCATCAAATATGATCACCCCAGGATTTCTGTCTTATTTGGTGTATATCAGTATCTTATTCCTCATTATGCACTGTCTGTTTTCTTAGTTTGTACACTTCTTAGATTAAACGTTATATGCCAAACTCTTCCCAGGGTCCTAGAGTATATTTTTATCTGTAATGTATGCTATCAGAGTATAGTCAAAGAGTGTAGAAGGAATGGTAAATAATAAAACTTGGCCATTCTCTGATATTTTATTGTATGAATTTCAAAGGTGCCAACTTAATTTTCTGAACAGTCCAGGTGAATGGTCCCCCAACACGGGTCATGTTTCAAAAAGACTGTCGGGAGGGACCTGGAAGCTGAAACAGCAAAAATATTCTATTGAAAACTTACAGAAGGACAAGAAAATAGGACATCAACAAATTATATAACAATCCAGAATGATTTCCTAAAGTGAAAAATACAGTATTCAATAAACAAGTCAAAGAAACGCCTACCACAGCTTAGATATGATACAGTTTGTCAGGCAGCATATCGACCAAATCAGGTAGAGAGCAATTCAATGGACAAAAACATGCTAAAACATGAGACGAATCAGTTGTTGTCAATCAGTGTTAATCACGTGACTCCAGCCTGGATTTAAACTGACTGCTTTCAGGTCCCGCCCGAAGTAGTCTTTTCAAAACACAGTCCGTGTCAAGGGATTGTACAGAGCATTAAGTAGGCACTTTTGAAAACCATAAATTAAAACTTTGTGTGAAAGAATTCTATCGGAGACTGGACAAGTTTAATTATTTACTGTTCCTTCTACGCTGTTTGGCTTTTGATTTGATGGTTTGGTGGCCCACTCGCACATGATTTGTTTGCTGTCAGAGTATGACCTTTCCCTTTCTGCATGTGAGAGTGAGGTTAGTTTAAGTCCTAGACTCATGTATGTCACCATAGTTGTGTGCTTGCTTTTAACTCTTCAGATTTCACTACAGTGAGATGCTTAATCAGTTCACGATGATTTTCTCACATCCATAACATAAGCACATTTTATATACGGCAAGTATAGACTTGTCCCCTCCATCCCTAATTTGCCCTTTCTTTGCTCTCTAATTATTTTTTGTCCAGAGATGCCATTGCTCTGCTCTTCTTTTAAGAAGTGCTGGTATCTACATTTCTTAAACATGACTTCTAGATTGCAGAAAGTCACACAGTCTGAAATGATTTTTATTAATATAATAATCATAAAACAATTGCCAGTAGCCCATGCCCTCAAACTACCTGTAAGCCACTCACTTCCAGTTGTACTTCGCCTTCTAGAAGTTAAAAGCAGCCGAGCCTCCCACTCCCTTCAAAGATGCACTGTAAATTCTGTTGTGAGTGGGAGGCACAGCTGTTTAAGAACTGGGAAGAGGTAGTGTGATCAGCATTTGTAATCTATTTTGAAGAACACGGGAGATGAATTGAGTCACGTCTTTACCCCTTCCCCACTTACCGTGAGAAGGACTGACCAAAAAATGGTAAATTTTACATAAACACATGGTGCTGTATTAAGAAAAGAGGACAGCTCGCTACCCCCATCACATGGGGGAAGAGAAAGGGGTTGTCTCGTGACTCACAACCTGCCATGAAAACAGCTGTGTGCTTACTGTTCTGTCCTCAAGTCACATGTCCCCTTGTTTTGTTCGATAAACTTTGATTCAACTTCAGATATGCTGATTGATTCTCTCCTTAACTTTCAAATGTTTATTGTAGAGCAGCTGTATAAACATAGAACTTACTGTAAGATGAAATGGAATCAGGAATAACTGTAGAGATTTTCTGAATTCTTACAGCTGTGATGAATCTGTCTTGAAAACTGTGGTTGAATACAGGGTAAAAAGACAATGAGTCTGATATTCAGCTGTGGGGAGTCCTGCTAAGTGAGCTGGATAAACTTATCTGGCTAACTTACACCAGATTTTCAGCAGCATGCTCGCACGGCTGAAGATACCTAGTTAAATCAAAGTTAGCCAGGTAATACTGAATACTGGCATTTATCCAAATAAGTTAGCAGGATATCTGACTCTACCAAAGAACATCCTCACCTTAGCCTCAACTCATTCAGCTAACTTTAGTCGGCGCTAGATACAAGGTTAACGGCGAGTGCAGCTAGATATTGAAAGAGCCCCATTTGTCCAGCTATGTCTGACCTTAGCCAGACAAGTGGCACTGAATATGGACCTAATGTAGAAATGGCAGAAAAGGACCAGATGGCGCATCCAGTCTGCCCAGCAACCTTCTTATGGTAATATCTGTTGCTTCGTGCAGGATACCCCCAAGCTTTTAATGCTTCTTTAGGATTCTCGGAGAGAGAGATGGTAGCAGGGCTGAATTTAAGCACTCGTGCCCAGGGCACCAAAAACTGGGACTCTCCATGCTGCTTTTTGATTTACGGGGGCAACCCTGCCCCCATCCCCAGTCCTCTGCTGTGGGCGCCATAATGTTAAATCCAGCCCTAGACAGTAGTATAAGCTTAGCTCAGAGCCCTTTGTCTAAAATGGAGTTTTCTCACTCCGTGAAACAGCAACTTACTCATAAGGGCCTGGGGAATAAAGATTACATCCTGAGTCAGAAAATGGAAATCAGGAAGCATCCAATGAAAGGGCAAGGAATTACCAAAAATACAAACACTCATGGCCTATTGGAGCAAAGGTTGTATGCCCTTGTAGTGTAATTAAGTTAATTAATACAACTACTGGTCACAAGGTGACAGAGTAAAACAAATTAAAAAATATAAGCTGTGCATACAGAAGACTTTCTCTGAACTTGTGTATATCCAGAAAGCCTGAATCAGGTGTATAGATTACTGCTGCAGAGAAGAGACAGATAATATAAATAATCCTATTATGGCTGCTAGGCTCCATCAGTAGCCATTTGGGTGACTTTATAGCCTGTATAATAATATAAATATTACAGAGGAAAAAAATGTTAAATATTGAAATGTAAAATATGTTAGCCATTATCCTAGCTTTTCTATGCATTTGTACTGCAGAACTGATGATACATCGATGCAAATCTGTAAATTAATTTCTAGGTGGATTTAAAATACAGTCTGATCTGGGCAAACTAGATAGTCCTTATCTACCATCACTTAATGGGCCCCAATACAATAAATTGCACCCAGCCTTGTGCACAGGTTTACAGTGGTTAGACGCATGTTTTGGATGCGCTAGACTAGCATTCGTTGCAATAAGGAGATTAGTGCGTCCAAAACGCATAGCCAGTTGTGCTCATCACGTGTAAATTGCTTGAAGATGAGGCTATTAGCTATTATCCACGATGCAGAAAATCGCTGGGTGCCCAACACATACTTTTTAACATGGCAAGTTTAACTCCAGCCCCGGAGCTGGTATTAAATCAATCCACAAGTCAAGAGCTCAGGAGAAATTTAAAAAATACTGTCTTCTGTGGTTCATCTTAATAGTATCATTGCAATGCTTAAATCCACCACTTGCCATCTTTAAGGATAACGATATAATGTAATGGCTAAATGAAAAAAAAATTGGATGCACAATATACATGCACAATAGACACACTCCAGGCCAATTTTGCCTCTTGCTATTGTGCATGTATATCGTGTGCAAAATCGCCTTGAAGTGGGGTAAAATGGACACTTGTCCATTTTCCTAACACGCGCAGAGCCATGTCTCCTGGGCATCCGATGCATTTGAGTTCTAAAGACGTACAATTCTTCCCAGCATGTTCTTTTAATGCAGCAGCTCATTTAAATATTGCATCGGGCGCCCAGGAGACATGCCTGTGTGCGCATTAGGAAAACAGACGCTCAATACGAGTGCCCATTTTAATGTGCATCTTATTGAATCGGCCTGTCTGTTTTTCTGTATATATTAAGTACCTACTCTATCTGACATGTATCTTGCCTTGAACATGGGATTGCAAAAGCAAGTAATTAAATCCAAACTTATTATCCCTGCATGCATTGGCACTTTTCTAACATCTTTTTTTATCTCATTTTGTTTACTGCAAATTTACCACACAACCATCTCAAGTGCAACCGCCTCATCTCCCCTACCTATAATTAACCTCGCCCTTGTCCCATGCTGTCATATTTGTAAGAAACCACTGTCAGTCTATTATTCAAAAGAAAATCTTTATTGGATGGATATGGCCGCAGCATAGATCATAGCATACAACTATTACAAAATAATTACTTTCATTCATTCAATTCACAAAACATCAATTATTAAACTATTCTCAATCCCCCCCAGGGGTGACCACTCCCTCACCTGCTGAATTTCAATTCGCTAAATTCTCCATAGGATCCTGCTACTGCAATGTAGCACTGTTGTGAACGCAGGGCCATCAAAGCCGTGCTCCAGTCTCACAAGGGCTCTATAGTATCATGCTACAGCAATATGGCGCTGTTGGGGGACACAGGGCTGTTGGGGGACACAGGGCTGTCGAAGCCTTGCCCCTCAGGTTATCCTGCATTCGATCCTGATTACCAATGAAGTTATCAGCAGTGTGCTGAAGTCCTGTTCCATAAAAGAGCCGGTGTCACTCCTTAGGCATGCTAGCATGATTTTGGGTGATGCGCAGGCCAATCCCGGCCATTTAAGCCAAAGACTTATTGTATTTATTTATTTATTTACTTTTATATACCGGTGTTCGATTTTACATATCACATCGGTTTACATTTAAACAAAATTTGCAGGAACTTATGCGTTACCTTTGTCAAATACATTAAACATTTAAATATGGGGATTGTTAACAAGGGATATAAAAGAACAGGGGGAATGGCTAACACTACGGGATGCACGAAGGGAAGCACAAAGGGGAGTGCCCCTTCAGCGCGTGATGCCTGGTGTTATGGCGCCGTTTAACGTCCATCACAGTCCTCAGTGACATCAGAGGGGGGGCGGGTCTCTCAATTGAGGATCACACACCGCCCCTCCCCTCTCAGTTCCAGATGGATTCTTTCATCTTTTTTTCTTTCTTTGTGTCTTTATCATCACTGTTAGTTATCTCGCTGTCACCCACCGATGCAGTGTAGGAGCAGGAATACCATGCTACTTGGTATTCTCTACCCAGCCAGCTTTCAAGAATTGCACATGCCGAGCACTCCGGGTCGTGGTCATCTCCCACCACAAGCCTACTGTACTGACACCTCACTTGCCATGGACACCCCACCAACCTAGCTGCGGCTATATCTTACAACCACTGATGCTCCCTAGAGCTTTAACAACTCTTAATGGTTTTGTTCAATATCTTACCCGAAATGCCTCCTGCTCCGGAGATAGCAATTATCCCTCCACAATCCACGGGAGAATACTGCATAATGTCACCCATGTATGTGGAATGTGCTGATTATCACCATGTGCCTGTCGAGCCCTCCATCCCAAAACCTATGGGGTTTATTACATGGGATGCCCTGCATGCAGTAATCATCGAATGGGTACATGGTCATCCTGAATCACCCCCAACTGCCTAGGGTTCCCCTAAGCTCATTTCTGGAGCATAGATGAATAGCGCTAAATTGCCTTGTGCTTGATCTAGAAGACCATGCAGTAAGAAATGTAATAACTATTGTATAGTACGAGGTTGCAAGAGCCAGAAACTCAAACAATGGAACTTATCCCTAATAGACTTAGCTACTGTATTAGCAAATACTATGCGGTTGCTGACCCATAATATTCCGGGGTTACTTTCCAAAGGGATCCTTCCTCTATGGAACTGGGAAAACAAAACAATAACTGAAGTCAGTCCTATCATAAGGACTCCAAAGGAATAATAACAAGGACGTTGGCTAGTAGGAATAGTTTACCAATAACAGGAAATCTTATGGCACCATCGAAGAACTGGCCTGCCTTGAGGTTATCAGCCATTACCTGAGATGGCAAGTCCTGGAAAAGCAACTGAGGGCAATCCTGGGAAAATGCCTATGATGATATGCTACATGCAATGGTCTTGAAAGTAGAATGCCATCGGCAGAGACACCTGACAGGCTAATACCTCCTGTAGTCATCCATAGAAATAACTGTAGGACACTAAGGCTCAAGAGAGTGCACCAGTCTTATTCGCAGATGTGATCTACAATGTAGACGGTCAACACTATGGCACTGAAAACAGGAAACCTGTGTGCACCTGAAGATACCATGCCCCAGAATAATAATTAACTTTAGGACCAGAAGCTGCCCATAATTTCATAACATTGTCAGTGCATTGGGACCCTACCATGTGCATTCTGTCTAAGGCCAAGAAATACATGTGCCAACCGCTAAGAGGGAATCGCTGAAGGTGACGAGTGCCTGGGGGGTCATAAATGACCCGCTAAATTAAGAGGAAAAGATGACACTCAGGCTGTAAACTGTGGCCAATTACTGCATCTAGAACTGTAAACAGGAATAGTATGTACGACTGGGCATCCAAACTGCAGATGGCATCCAATGAGTACAAGTGCAAGTTGATGCATACCTGGAAAACAACCCACGGTGTAGTCGCACAACACCCGGTTCCACCATAACATTACCAACTATTAAAAAAGATCCAGGCATCATAGAGGACAATGCAATACAACACTTGGACCTCTGCACTAAGGTGGTCAAAAGCTCAAAAGCAAACAAAATGCTAAGAAACCAGGAAGGAATAGTGAACAAAAATGGAGAATGCCACAGTGCATCTGCCTTTCTCCATGGCACAATACAGTTTGTGCCCTGCATGCAATTTTGATTGCTGCATCTCAAAAGATATATAGTTGCACTGGAGAAAGTATGAAGAAAGGTAGACCAACATGATACAGGGCATGGAATGGCTCCCTCTCCCTCCCTGAATAAAGGCCAATGAAGCCAGGGCCCAGCTTAGATATGCCTTGGGGGGAGGATATGACACCAGTCTGCCAGACCTTGAAAATACTATAAAAGGCAAATGTCAATTTGCCATCTGTGCCCTCAAACATCCAGCCTTGTCAATTTGCCATCTGTGCCCTCAAACATCCAGCCTTGTCTTACAGCAATATTGTAATGTTCATATTGCGTCAGTTATATGTTTCAAGTTGTTTTCTAAGTTGATCTTAGTTGTTTCATAATAGATTGTACTTTGATTATTATCCGTTCATTATATTCAATATGTTCCATGTAAACCGCCTCCCCGGCGATAGTTATCTCTGTTAAATGTGAACCGGAGTGATATGTATTGTATACAGGAACTTCCGGTATATAAAAACCAAAAATAAATAAATAAACACAAGGACTAGGGTGCACTCCCTGTTGGTAGCAAGTAGCACAGTTAAAACACAACTATACACTACTAACTTCAAATTGTATGCAGCCTTGAGGACCAGGAAATGTGACCGAAAGATACAGAAATTTTTTTTTTTCTTTGTCACCCTTTTAGACTCAGGAGGGCAAGTGTGATGTCTGAATATATCCTGCAATGTGGATCAACAGCACTGGTAATGTTAAAAATGTTGAACCTTCTGCTGAGAGTATTACCTGGCCTAGCAAAATATCTTGTAGTCTGTTTCTTCTTTGCCATTCCTTGGGACCTAAAAACACAAGCTGCAATTTATCAGTGCCACCACTTGTACAGTGCTCTCCAGGGGGTTGCAGCAGTGTGAGCTTTGAAATGCTAAAATAGTGCAGATGTACATAGGCAAGCCACCCTCCCTTGTCTCTAACAGGCCAATACAGTACAGTGCGCTCAGTAAGGGGTAATAGCACGTCGAAAACGCGCATCCAAACCCCCCCCCCCCCAGGAAACTAATAGCGCCCGCAACTTGCAAATGCATGTTGATGGCCTTATTAGTTATTCCCGTGCAATACAGAAAATAAAATGTGCAGCCAAGCCGCACATTTTACTTTCAGAAATGAGTGCCTACCCAAAGGTAGGCGTTAATTTTGGCTGGCACCAGGGAAGTTTACAGAAAAGCAGAAAAAACTGCTTTTCTGTACACCCTCCGACTTAATATCATAGCGATATTAAGTCGGAGGCCCCAAAACTAAAAAAAAAAAAAAAAAAAATCGGCCCGCGGGTTGGAAGACGGAAGCTCAATTTTGCCAGCGTCTGTTTTCCGAACCCATGGCTGTCAGCGTGTTTGAGAACAGACACCGGAAAAATTGAGCGTCGGCTGTCAAACCCACTGGCAGCCGCTGCTCCTTTTACCGCGGGCCCTAATTTGCATAGGCCACCCTCCTGAATCGCGCACCCAGGAGAGTGGCCTGTGTGCGTGCCGGGAGAGCGGGCGCTTGCCCGCTCTCCCGCGCGTTTTTCTGTATCGGCCTGCATGTTAGGACAAACCTTCCAGTAGAGTTAATGACTGAAAATCCAACTATATAGACCCCCAGCAGAGGTACCCACATGAAGCGACAGTTACTATCCTTAACAGAGACAATAGGGGTAATCCACATGGAGTGGCAGTTACTGGGTGAGCAGCTTTCTTGATAATTCAGTAACATGTTACTAAAAGTAATTTGTTATGGGTTTGACAGTTGTTTGGTTTTGAATGTAAATATTAATACCCTAGACATAAGGCTTGGGGGTAACCCGCACTGAGTAGCAGCTACTACCGTAAGAAGCTTGCTGGGCAGACTGGATGGACCCTTTTCCATCACACCCATGCTACTATGCATGTATGTATGAAGGGAACAGGTGCCTGGATGCAAAAGCGATGTATGATAGAGTAGCTACGCGTCTGTTGCTAGCCAGATAGCCCAGCACCTTTGAGATGCACAGCAATGTGAGCGGCTTCACTCACAGAGGGGGCCCTCCAAAGGGGATTACATACAATGGGGTAGATATGCCTACTTCTTCGACCACTTTACAACCAGGGGCCTTGGTTCATACGGCCAGAGGCATTTCCATTGCAGAATATCCATCCCTAACAAGATGGGGCGTGGGATAAACACTGTGGGGCGGATTTTCAGCGCCCTGCTCGCCTAAATCCGCCCAAAACCGGGCGGATTTCGGCGAGCAGGGCCCTGCGCGCCGGGAAGCCTATTTTACATAGGCCTCCCGGCGCGCGCAGAGCCCCGGGACTCGCGTAAGTCCCGGGGTTCTCGGAGGGGGGGCGTGTCGGGGGCGTGTCGGGGGGGGGGGGGCCCGGTCGTCGCGGCGTTCCGGGGGCGTGTCGGCAGCGTTTTGGGGGCGGGTACGGGGCGTGGCCGCGCCCTCCGTACCCGCCCCCAGGTCGCGGCCCGGCGCGCAGCAGGCCCGCTGGCGCGCGGGGATTTACGTCTCCCTCCGGGAGGCGTAAATCCCCCGACAAAGGTAAGGGGGGGGTGTAGACAGGGCCGGGCGGGTGGGTTAGGTAGGGGAAGGGAGGGGAAGGTGAGGGGAGGGCAAAGGAAAGTTCCCTCCAAGGCCGCTCCGATTTCGGAGCGGCCTTGGAGGGAACGGGGGGAGGTAGCGCGGCTCGGCGCGCGCAGGCTATACAAAATCGATAGCCTTGCGCGCGCCGATCCAGGATTTTAGTAGATACGCGCGGCTCCGCGCGTATCTACTAAAATCCAGCGTACTTTTGTTTGCGCCTGGAGCGCAAACAAAAGTAGGCTGTTCGCGCTCGTCTGAAAATCTACCCCTGTGGATCCATAAAGTCAAGAGGCCGCCAATGAAGAGTGGGTGACTCGCCAGAATGATGGCTACTGCCTGGACACAAGACCCTTATTCAATAAACATACACATGCTTACTGTGACTCCAACATCGCTCTAAGCTTCTACAGCAAGAGGAAATGTGGAAAAAAGGATTTGCACTCACAAAGAGGGGAGTAGCTGGCTTGTTACGGCGGTTACTACACCAAACCAAATAAGCCTGATACTTCACTTTCAATGCATATACAGCATAGCTCTCTGCTTCAACGGCAGGGGAGAAGAATAACTGATACTTCACACATCCAGCAGAGCTCTCTGCTTCAACGGCAGGGGAAAAGAAAAACTGATGCTTCACGCATTTCCAGCATAGCTTCAACGGCAGCGGAGAAGAAAAAAGGATTCGCAATCACAAAGTGGGGAGTAGCTGGCTTGTTACAGCAGTTACTACCCCAAACCAAATGTGCCTGATACTTCACTTTCAATGCATATCCAGCATGGTTCTCTGCTTCAACGGCATGGGAGAAAGACTGATACTTCACGCATATCCAGCATAACTCTCTGCTTCAACGGCAGGAGAGAAGAAAAACTGATACTTCACGCATATCCAGCATAGCTCTCTGCTTCTACGGCAGGGGAGAAAAAAAACAAACTGATACTTCACGCATATCCAGCATAGCTCCCTGCTTCAACGGCAGGGGAGAAGAAAAAACAACTAATAAGGGCTGTATAACATAGTCTGGGTAAAACAAATAAGCATGGGTGTAGCTTGCTTATTGCGGCAGTTACTACTAGGGATGTGAATCGTTTTAGGACGATTAAAATTATCGTCCGATAATTTTAATATCGTCTTAAACCGTTATGGAACACAATACAATAGAGATTCTAGCGATTTATCGTTATAAATCGTTAGAATCGTGAGCCGGCACACTAAAACCCCCTAAAACCCACCCCCGACCCTTTAAATTAAATCCCCCACCCTCCCGAACCCCCCCCCAAATGACTTAAATAACCTGCGGGTCCAGCGGCGGTCCGGAACGGCAGCGGTCCGGAACGGGCTCCTGCTACTGAATCTTGTTGTCTTCGGCCGGCGCCATTTTCCAAAATGGCGCCGAAAAATGGCGGCGGCCATAGACGAACACGATTGGACGGCAGGAGGTCCTTCCGGACCCCCGCTGGACTTTTGGCAAGTCTTGTGGGGGTCAGGAGGCCCCCCCCAAGCTGGCCAAAAGTTCCTGGAGGTCCAGCGGGGGTCAGGGAGCGATTTCCCGCCGCGAATCGTTTTCGTACGGAAAATGGCGCCGGCAGGAGATCGACTGCAGGAGGTCGTTCAGCGAGGGTTGCCTTTTACTTCCAGCACAACCCTGTCACAAAGCACCCCCACAGGATTCACAATATCAGAATTCCCTACCGCCCCAAAGCATTTATCATTGCAGCCATCTGCTTTAATGATTGGGCCCAAGCGTGAGGGCCTGCAGGCCTCATGCTTGCTCCAGGCACTTGCCCGTTGGGGCGTCCTGACCTTCAATCCTGCCTGACTCATTCTCAGCCCTCAACCAGGACTTGCATCTGCCATGCCAAAACATACCTGCGCTTGAAGGTGGATGGGGAAGGCGTGGGGGGAGATTACAGCTCTAAGAGGCCCGATGTTTCTGAAAAAAGATGCTTTCATCCGAGCCCTGACATAATGTCACAAAGGATGCCGCAGCTTTTCTCTCTCATAACCAGAAACACGCCCAGAGACCCCATAAGGTCGAAGGAGCGCCTACCGTATCCGGGGCTCATGCTGACTTGCAGCCCTGGCCCTCCTGGGAGACCCCCAACCACAAGCCGCTCTACAGCCCGAGTCAGACCGGCACCAGTGTGGACATCCCATCTGCCAGCAGAGACACATCCAACTTGTTGCTGCAAACCCACCAGCCGTGCATTATGTACTTGGCTCACCCTCCCCCTTTCACCTACTCGGGGGTGGGGGGGGGGGGGAAGCTGCCTTTTTACATGTTTTTTTAAACAATACAATGAAGCCACCAGCCCACATCTGCTCTGTGCAGGGGTACGAGGAAGAGCTGTAGTTAGGCTGAGCCAAGGCGACCTGCACCCCCGTGCTGGTACTGTGCGGCTGACCGCCATGCCCCGCAATGGTGCCTAAACAATCTATATTTGCTGCAAGAACGCCCACCTAGGCATGATCAGAAAAGGTGGGGCCCACAACTGCAAATGGGTGAGGGAGCGCCACTCTCCCGAAATGCCATGTGGCCTCACTCCCAGCTGCAAGCACCGGCTGGTGCTCCGCTGCCACCTCCGAGAACAGCCCTCAATGCACGAGCAGCTCGACTCTGACTACCGCGACCAGCTCTCACTCATCCTGCGCAGTGCCGGAATGAAGCTGGCTAGCCGCCAGAAGCAAGCCGGGGTGACTGCCCGCTGCAGGGACCTTCCCACAGCCAACGAGGGAGATAGGAGACCGCATCCTGCCTGACTCTTGTCTATGGCCTGCACCAGGAAGCCACTGCCCAACCAGCAAAGGCACACATCTGGCACCTGAGCGGAAGAAGCAGCGGCCATGTAGGCAGCAGGCTCGTGACCTGAAGAGGCCGTGTCCCGGCAGGCACCACCCCCGTCGTAGTGGGGAAAGCCATGTCTCTCCTCCCAATTGGAGCCCTCACCCGCTGTGCATAGCCACCACCGCTGCAGGGAACTCACGTTCCTTTTACTCGCTAGACAGAGGACACACTGCACCACCACGATGCGCCTACTGGCAGGGCATGGCCATTGCCAAAAGGAAAGTCGCATCCCCTTTCTCGCTGGATGAAGGATGTACTACCACGATGCGCTACCGGCAGGGGATCACCCCAATGCAGAGCTGAATCGCAACCCCCTCCCACTGAGCAGACTCAGTTCAGAGAAGGCCAAAAGGTAGGCCGCACGAAGGAGGGGAGATAGAGGATGCGAAAGAAGAGGCTTGGGGGCAGGCTGGCTCACCTTTAAATTTAGTTTGCTGGCCCTGCCCCCCTCCCTTGCTCTACTAGAGGCAGAGCACCTCGCTGGTTGAAGCCTCCCTGCCTTAGTTGGGGGCGGGCTGACCCCTTTATTACAATATACAACTTTCTTTAATCTGTAGTTTTTGATGACTCTTTGCTAAATCCATGTGGTGTGCTGAATTTTGCAATTTGCAGCCTTTTACTTCGTTTCTCAATCCATTTTTTAAAAATTGATTCCTTTTCAAGTCACTCCCTCCTACTTGATAACTATTTTCTGCAAAATGTAAAACTTTGATACTCACGCCATGCTCATAATTCATGATGCCTTACAGTCCAGTCTGGTGAAAGCAAACATTGGTTGGAAAATAAGAGTAGACCTAAAAAAACTATGAGTTGGGTTGTCTGTTTTATTTATTTTTATTCTGCTTTTTGGCATTCAAAGCAGGTTCCATTCAGGTACTGTAGGTATTTATTTCCCTTCCCCCAGAAGGCTTACAATATAACTGAATCATTTATCAATATTTGTTAGGCCTTAATGCACACGTTAATGCCTTAACGCACGTGATAAATAATGCAAATGTGTATGCAAATTCCACATTGAGTATTCCAGGGGAAGGCATTTGGGGCAGAGTTAATGATAATGAGAGTCGGTAGCGCCCAATGCAGTACAGCAGCGCATGATTTAGTGCTGGAAATAAGTTTAGGGGGGTGGTGTTAGAGAAACATTAGATTTGTAAAAGTATAACTAGAGGAGTACAAATCTTTAGTGATGTCAATTTTACTATGAATACCTCAGAATGTTTCTGTAACATCATCCCCACCTTCTGAAACCCACCTCGATTCAAAGTATAGAGACTCTATCTTTCTCAGTGAATCCTGTTTTCTAGGAAGCCCTCCCTAACTGGGGCAAAGAGCAGCATTATGCCATTACTAGGGAACATTTTAACATTTCCATTACATAGCAATTTGAGTACATTTCAGCTTTTACTGTGCACTCAGTTGTCCCTGTGTAAACAGGTAACATAGTAATGATGGCAGAAAAGGACCAAATGGTCCATCCGGTCTGCCCTGCAAGCTTCCTATAGTATCTGCTGTGCCGTGCAGGCTACCCCCATGTTTCTCTTAAGGGTAGCAACTGCTGCTCTGTGCAGTTATTTGATGAGCCTTACTGTGCAAGTAAGTAAGCTTCCTGCAAAAGCTGGAATGGCTTAGACTGCTATGCAACAGGAACCGTAAAATATTTCCTGAACTCAGCTAGCATAAAATTGCCCCCAGCAGCAGAAAGGGACCCTTCATCGATGTAGGATAGCTCAGAATCCACCTGGATCTAAAACTCATCATTCCCTTTAAAGTAACTTGCTCAAGCACACAGTGTAGGATGGATAAGGGAGCCTGAAAAGAGCCTCCTATATACAGTGATGTCATAATCCTAGTGATGTAATAATTGTGCTGACATGTCAGGTGTCCTGTATTATAAAGGCTCACATCTCTTAAGCTGGTCTTTATTTAACAGTTCTGCCACTGGGGAGGAAAGGAAACACTTATTGTAAAGGTGAGCCAAGCATGTCTAGGTTGTTGTAATAAGTTTTAGAATACAATTACGCACTTTCAGACTTTTCTTAACATTTAGTACCTTTACCCCAAAAGTGGGGTAAAAAAAAGAGTAGAAACATGAAAATGATAAAATTAGAAAGCTAGCAAATGTTTGAACAGTTGAGAACCGTAGACCTATTCTGTTTTTAGTTGGTCAGGATATTAGTAAACTCACAATCGGGCCGATACAGTAAAAGTCGCGGGAGAGCGGGCGATTCTGTATTCAAATGAGGCACGCGGCAAAAAGAGGTGCTAGGAACACTAGTGCGTCCCTAGCGCCTCTTTTTGGACAGGAGCGGCGGCTGTCGGTGGGTTTGACAGCCGACGCTCAATTTTGCCGGCGTCGGTTCTCAAACCCGCTGACAGCCATGGGTGTTCAGTAACCGGACGCCGGCAAAATTGAGCGGATTTCAACCCATGGGCTGATTTCAAAAATTTTTATTTTTTAACTTTCGAGACCTCCGACTTAATATCGCCATGATATTAAGTCAGAGGGTGCACAGAAAAGCAGTTTTTACTGCTTTTCTGTGCACTTTCCCGGTGCCCGGAGAAATTAATGCCTACCTTGTCTCCACCACCTCCATTGGGAGGCTGTTCCTTGCATCTACCACGCTACTGTAAAGAAATATTTCCTAAGATTACTCCTGAGTCTACCCCTTTTCACCCTCATCCCATGACCCATTCTTCTACAGCTTCCTTTCTATTGAAAGAGGCTTGCCTGCTGTGCATGGAAACCTTTAAATATTGAACTCTCTATCATATCTCCCATATCTCACCTTTCCTCCCATATCTCACCTTTCCTCTAGGGTATATATGTTTATTTTATTTATATTCTGCTTTTCGCACTTTTTTCAGCACTCCAAAGTGGATTATATTCAGGTACTGTAGTAATTTCCCTATCCCCAGAGGGTTTACAATCTAAGAACCTTGGTCTTCTGGTTCGTACCCCACTGCTCTAACCACTAGGCTACTCCTCCACTCTGCTACATGTTTAGATCTTCAAGTCTGTCTACACTTAATTTTTTCACACGTAAGTCCATCCACAGAAATCATTTTTGTACCCGTGTATCTTTTCGGCAGATTTTCAAAGAGAAACCCATCAGGCAATTTCTCTTTGAAAATTCTCTGACCTGGTACCCATGTACCTCACAGCTATGCAGCTTTACTTAAAACTTACCCCATATGACTGTCGATCCAGTAAGCATCTGGTTCTTAAGGCACAGGTCAGCTATGGACAAAGGGTACCACTGCATCCAGACTCTGGGAATGTAAAAGAAAAGGCTACAGGCCATCTCTGTCTATGGGAACCCAGTAAACCTCCCCTGCCCATGATCCACAGTGCCTCAGAGAACTACCTTTGTGTGTCAGTTCCCTGATATCTGTCAAGCTAGTTCATTATCCACATAATGACACCCGTGCCCACTGCTTTCCTGACTACCCTTCTGCCAAGATCTTCATTTATACTTTGAGGTTTTTACCTCCTGGTTTCTGCAGCCCTGGTTTATGCTTCCTTCCACAGCCACCCTACCAGTCTCTTGTTTTCCTTTCAATTGTAATAGAAACACTCAACATGATGGTGGATTACAAAGACATTTGGCTCCACTCTTTTCCTGTTAGAAACAGATGCTAAGGTTTGGAAAATAACCCTTTAAAGCAGAGCTTTGCTCAAAACATGCTGCACTGGGTTGGTTTTCACTTTTCTCATTTTTTAAAGCTTTTTCTAGTTGGTGGGGGGGGGGGAGGGTTTCCCTAAGAAAAGTAATTTTGACCTATGTTTATTATAATTGATATAGCATAAAATGCACGTGTTTGAAAATTTGTGCTATATCAAATATAATAATCTATATGATTTATATAATACATATATGGTTCATACCAGATAGAACATAAAACAATAAATATAGGTCAAAATATATAGTCAAATCACAATGCTTTTAAAAGAAATCCTGAGTAAATAAATAACACCTAGAAACTACCCTAATTATTAAAAACCTGATTTATTGGATATATGATTAAGGATATTGAGGCACTAAAGTATACTTGGTTGGTATTGGGGAATGGGAGAAAGATGAAAGAGCTCAGATGCCCAATTTTTCTTTCAGTTGAAGATTAGGGGGCCAGTGGATATGGATATGGATCAGCTTCTGCAAAGAGAGGAGTAAGGGTCTGATGTGGGTTGGCTCCCACAGAGTAGCAGATGATAATACTGCTCTATTAGTGTAAGGAGTAACACTTAATCAGTTTTGTAGAAGATAGGAGCAGGAGATAATTAAGGGCTCAGAGGTCTTTTTTTGACTTTCACTAGAGAAGTTCACTGTATTCCCCTTTAGCACAGGGAAAATTGCTGAGCCTAATATGGCAGTGTTGTAATTGCTCTATCTTTAATTTGGCCATGTTAATACTGCTGCATTCTGCATCTCCTTATTTTAGGACATTGAGCATTGAAGGCAGATGTAGTGGCTGCATTAAAACTGACAGCGCTTTACAATGCTGGTTTTAATGTGGGTTAGTACATTGAGGCTCTATCTGTATTTTGCATGTGCGACCAAAGTGAGATTTTCCGTTAGCATGCAGTTTCTGTGAAGAGACCTATAGAAGTACAATAGGAGGTGCATTGGTATTCTAGGGCCATCGTCATATTTGCAGTGCTGTCTTTTCTTAATAACTTTTTGCTATTTACATCCTGGGAGAATAGTGGATTTGCTGTATAGGTGCTGTGTGCTTTTTCAAGGTTTTGTGTTATATCACAAATGTCTGGCAGTGAACACAGTTTGTGTTTCTGTTACTGAGATGACACCAGATTTAAAAAAATGTTTTCGTTTGGTGGAGTAGTAAGGAGAAAGGTCCTAGTTCTGCTCTGCACTCAGTATTGGAGGAATTCATATGGGATGCAGTATACTTTTTACAGATTTTTTACTGCAGTTCTTTCCCATTCTATATAGCTTGGTGTTAATGATAGCCCTAGACTTCACTTTCATGTAACGTGATTGGTTGAATGATGTAATCAAATAATTTCAATAGTAGTTTTACTGGGGGGTTGAAATTGTCCAAGGATTTTGTTTGTTACTCTTAGATCTTTTTCTTCTAGCAAACCTAGAACTCCCAGATGAGTTTGGTAATCCTTGCTTACACTTTCCAGCAGGCTTAGTTTCTCTTGGGTGATCTTATTGGACGTGCTGAATCCGGAGTTTAGAGTTTTTACTTGTGCTCTTAATCTTCTCTAAAGTCTCTGCCTTTTCTCTATCCTGTGTAGTAATGTAACTTTCACTTATACTAAATGTGACTCTACAGGGGTTTTATAGGGACACGTTTGTACAACAAACACTACAAAAAAACACTATTTTATTGCAGTGTTTCCCAACCCTATCCTGGAGACTCACCTATCCAGCTGGGTTTTCAGGCCTGCCACAATGAATATGCATGAGATAGATCTGCATACTTTGGGGACCCAGTTTATGTAAATCTGTCTCATGCATATTCATTGTGGCAATCCTGAAAACCCGACTGGATAGGTGTACCTAAAGGAGAAGGTTGGGAAACATTGCTTATATTACATTAAACTGATCAACAATTTAAGAATTTAACACTGGGTGGCACTGCAACACATCTTTCCCCATCCAGATCTCGCTTCTTACCGCACTGTTTCATTTGTTTCTGGAAGCCAGACAATCAGTAGGAGCACAGTAATCACTTAGTTGAGGTACATGACCTGATATTAGCTTGTCTGTGTTACATGGACTTTGAAGACCGTACATTTCCAGGCTGGTGGACTGTACTGCTTTGCAGAGAATTCTGGGTTTGATTCCCGGTCAGGTCTTCCACGGTCCAGGTCGGCTGAGGATGTTGTAGAGGCAACATTCACAGACCCTGAGGATTGGGGCAGGAGGAGGGGGAGGGAGTCGGAGTCATAGTCATCGCACACTGGTGACATCCAGTGGCTAGATTTGGGGGCACACAATTGCAGGGTTCTGGAATGAGTCCTGGTGTAAAGATTTTTGCTGAAATGACTGAGCTAAGTGGGTAGGAAACAGGAAATAAAATGAGGAAAAAACCCTAGGTAATAGTGAATAAAGGTCCATCACATCATAGTCCAATAGTGGTAGCTCAGACTGAACTTGGAAGTCCAAAGGAGCCAAGAGGAAACTGCTGAGCAAGAAAAAAGACAGTATAGGTCTGTAACTTCTGAAGCATAGAAATATACTAAATGATGACATAGGAGGCCCATCCAGACTGCTCATTAAGACTACTTAGCATGCTAGGCATTAACATAGGCTGCCCCTGTGACAGTAGCAACGAGAAAATTAGAGTCTCACAAACAGCCCGAGTGCATCTGGTTTTACCTATATCCACATCTCTAGCCCAACACTCCTGAATACTCTCTCATAGGTAGGACTGTTCACTGTGTCCTAAGTGTTTGTAGTGCCCCCTTCTGGACTGGAGGGTGAGGTCCCATATACTCATGACAGGAGAGCTTTCGCCCCCTTTCCTTGCTTTCTGGATTAGTCCTTAGAAACCTCCTCCAACTTGGCTCACTCTCTACTTGTATCGTCCTTGTCCTATCTTCAACTTGTGACAGGGTTTGAGCACTGGCAACTTTTCTTTCCCTTGGCTTGCCCAAAGGTACTGACAAGGCGGTGTCCAGGACAAAGCCCAGTCCCTGCTCTGGTTTTGAACAAAGAGTTTGACGCGGTTTTGCCACCTCTTATGTCCTTCTCTTTCCTGTTCCTCTGTGTGCAGGATTCCCACCCTCATGGAACTATTACTCTTCATACACCAAGCTCTTACATAGAAACATAGAAAATGATGTCAGAAAAGGACCAATCGGTCCATCCAGTCTACCCAGCAAGCTTATAGTAGCATCTGCTGCACCATACAAGTCACCCCCTTACTTAGTTTCCCAAACCGTCAAATTCAGGGCCCTTGTTGGTTGCTGTCTGAGTTCAACTCCCTGTTACCTCTTGCCATTGAAGCAGAGAGCAATGTCGGAGTTGCATCCAAATTTTCAGGCATGTTGGTAAATGGGAGTAACCGCCGCATCAGCGAATTACTCCCATACTTATTTGTTTTCCCAGACTGCAAAATCCAATGTTCTTGTTGGTTGCTGTCTGAATCTAATTCCCCTTTTCCTCTTTTCCCCCTGTTGTAAAAGCAGAGAGGATTAATGGCGTTGCATCAACAGTATGAAGGCTTATTGGTAGTAACCGCCACACCAGCAAGTTACCCCCATGCACTCTTTTCTTCATTTCCATCCTCTAGCATTTAGGGATCCAATGTTTATCCCATGCCCCTTTGAAATCTATCACCTTTTTTGTCCTCACCACCTCCTCAGGAAGGGCATTCCAGGCATCCACCAGGCAACCATGAAGAAATATTTCCTGATGTTGGTTCTGAGTCGTCCTCCCTGGAGTTTCATTACGTGACCCCTAGTTCTACTGATTTCTTTCCAATGGAAAAGGTTTGTCAATTAGTCATTTAGCACTAGTGGCTGCTGGGGTCTCAGGCTGGCTCACCAAATTTGTTTTCCCTATTCTGATGACTGCTTTTACAATCAGCTGTCTGATACAGCTGTCCTCTCAAAGACTGGATCATGTATGTAATTCCTCTTTTCAGTCTGCAACTCCATGGATCCATTGCTCCTCTCCTCAGGCACAAATTAATTGATAATTAAATTAGGTAACAGATCTCAGTTTCAAAACAGAAAAGGTATTGCATTAATTTGAATTTATTAAAATTTATTTTCTGCTTCATCACAATAACAAATAGTTTGAGGTGGATTACAATATAAAATAAAAACATACACAATAATATAGGAATGTACAAACATTAACCAACTCAAAAGCTTGCAAAAATGCATGCTAGGTGAAGAGAGTGTCTTGTTAAGAAAGGACTATTTGGTGTCTTCCTCAACTAATAAAGCACCTGCCATGAATCCAGGGAGCTAGAAGGGTTATCTTGTTAAGCTCAATTAACTGGTCTGGTAGCTTATATGGAAAGGTTGCAACTGTTTTGTTACAAATGGATCCGGGATTACCTATTGGAAAACACATTACTGCTTGTGATATTTTTCAATAGGGATGTGCAGGGGAAAAAAATTTTGTTATTCAATTTGTTTTTTGGAGTTGTTTTCCCCATGTATTTCGGCTCGTGAATTGTTTGATTCATGTGAAAAAAAAGAATCAAGCAGCTAAAAAAAAAACTAGAACACACTCCTACCGCCCCCCCCCCCCCCCCGAAAAATACTGGGACCAGGATCCCCCCCAGCCCTCACTTACCCGGTCTGCTAAGCATCCACTGGCGGCAATTCGGCCGAAGCCTCGGACTTGCGTAGGCCAAGGCCACGGTAGATCACCTAGGCCAGAGCCCGAACCCAGACTCAATGCCATGGCCCAGCCAGGAGACCGGGTCCCGAAATGGGGACTTCGGCCTAGGCCAGCGCCCAAGCCCAGGATGATGTAAAGACGTGACCTGGAGGCCAGGTCCCAATGCCAGGGCCTTGGCCCGGACCCAGGCCCAACGCCACAACCTGACCTGGAGGTCAGGGCCTTGACCCAGACCCAGGTGCCGACACTGGGGCCTTAGCCCGGACCCAGGCTGGGTCCCCGAAGCCTGGACCTAGGCTAGTGCCCGAGCCCAGGTCTGCTGCCATGATCCAACCCGGAGGCTGGGTCCCAATGCCAGGGCCATGGCCTGGACCCAGGGCCTCAGCCCAGGTTTCCAGGTCTGGGAGCTCTGCAGTCAATCGTCTTCCTTCGGCTCTTCAATGCCAAATGATGGGCATCCACTGGGGTCGGGTCGTTGTGTAAGGCCTGGGTTCAGGCAAGGCCCAGGCATTGGGACCCGGCCTCCAGGTCGGGTCATAGCGTCATGCCTAGGTCCAAACCGAGGCCCTGGCATCAGTGCCCAGCCTCTAGGTCAGGTTGCAGCCTTGTGCCTGGGCTCGGGCCCTGGCCTGGGCTGAGGCCCCAGCATAGGGTCCCGGCTTTTGACAGATGCCCGATGGATCAGGTAAGTTTTGGGTTTATTTTTCAGGGGTCTCGGCCAAGGCCACAGCGTTGGCCCATGCCTCCACCGAGGACCCTATCATCGTGCTCAGGCCTAGGCCACAGTCCCTGCTTTGGGCTTCAGCCTATGCCCGAGCACAACGCCGGCGCCTCGGCCTGAAGTTGTGGCCTTGCCTAGGGCATTGGCCATGGCTCCTGCTTTGGGCCTCGGCCTATGCCCTAGATGAGACCCTGACTTTGGGCCTAGACCTAAGCCCAATGCATTTGTTTAAAACAAATGAACAAATCAGGTTCATTTCATTTGGGGCCCCCAATTCAGTTCTGGTCCCCCGAATGAAACTAATTAGCCTTATTCATCACATTTTTCATTTTCGTTTAAATGAATGCACATCCCTGTTTTTCAATAGAGAATTGTGCCTGTGAACTTCAAGCATAAAAGTGATTAGCCATTCATCTGCACCAGTCTTTCAATTAACAGTTGTTTACCTCCCCTGTAGCCTGAATGCTTGGCTAGAATGGGCTAGCTGATTATCCAGAGCTGTATTTTTTGTAAGCTTTAAACCTCCTGCTCGCTAATTAAGGAAAACTCTCTTCTTGTATAGTTCCCACACTCAGTTTCTTGAGTGAGGAAAGTTTCCTCCCTATGCAGTTATAAGGCATGTCTTGTTAGCTGAAGATTTCTTCCCTATGCTGCAACCTCAAGCAAGTACTGCATTTATCTCTTTGGGAAGTGTAACAGTTCTTAAAGGTAATTTTCCTCAGCTGCAATTCTAAGCCTTTTTTCTAAGGAAAAATAGCAGTTCTTGATTAAAGATACTTTTACATTTCTGCAGTTCCAAACATTCCTTTTATCTCTTTAGGGAAAATCAAAACCCATTTACACCTTAGTACAACAATGTGTCTTCAATCCCAAAACATACCAAGAAACTAAAACAAGGGAGCAGTATTATTAGTTCCTGTCTTATTTATTTATTTATGTAGCCTTTTATATACCATCATTCCAAGTGAAGATCACAACGGTTTACATCATGACAAATATTATAAGTAGCCAGTTAAAGTTATTCAAAGTGATCATATATCAATCATGTAGCGATGGATACGTACATTGCTTAGGGCGATCATGGATAGAGAGGTATACAGGGAAGAGGAAATATTTTTATCACAAAAGTAGCTAAGATGTGCTAATGGGATATAGGGAAGAGGAATGAGAGAAGGTGTTAGCTGGTGGGATACAGAGAAAGGGGGTTGAGAGCGGGTGTATCAGATATATACATCTTAGGGCTGGAATAGAAAGGTAGTGGTGATGAAATCTGTAATTTAATTAATACCGAGAATGTCCACGTAGAGGCAGGTGAAGATTTCAGAAAGGATAAGTTAGACTGTAGGCATTTTGAAATAACCAAGTTTTGAGGTCACGTTTGAATTTCTTAGTTTCAGTGGTCAGACATAGAGATTCAGGTAGAGAGTTCCAAGTGAAGGGCTGCAATGGAGAACATACGGTCTCTTATTTTTGTCAGATGTGTGTTCTGTAATGATGGCACAACTAGTAATCCTTTATTATGAAATCTCAGTGATCTCTGTAGCATGTATGGTTGTAATGCCACCCCTACCAGGCTCGTGTTGTCAGAATGGCAGGAGGAATGTATTAATGTTAAGACTTTGTAATGGATTCGGGATTGTATCAGTAGCCAGTGCAGGGCCATCAGTAATTGCAAGATGTGATCGAATTTCCTGGATCCTGTTAGGAGTCTCGCTGAGGCATTCTGTAGTAGCTGTATTTTTTTAATAAGACCTTTAGGTGCTCCGAGTAGGAGAGAATTGCAGTAGTTTAAGTTTGAAAAAAGAGGCTTTGTAGAACCGTACGGAAGTCTTCATGGGTCAGCAAAGGTTTCAGTCTATGTAGTAGTCGCGGTTTAGCATAGCTTGATTTGATTAATTTGTTTACGTGTTTTTCCATGGAAGGGTTCTCATCAATTTATACTCCTAAGTCCCACACTTGATCTGAGGGTGTAATGCTGAAATACCCAGGTCAAGAGCATGTGGAGATGTTATTGGAGGATTTCTTCTTAACAGAATGATTTCGTGTTTTTTTCGTGTTTAGATAGTTTGAAATTGGATAGTTCATGTTGAATAGCTTTCTTGTGTGATGGCAGCGTCTGTACTGTATTTTCAATGGAAATGGTGCATGGTATGTAGAACTGAATGTCATTGGCATATAGGAAGAATAGTAATCGGATAGTAATTTGCATAGTGGAAGCATGTAGATGTTGAATAGAGTTGCGGACAGTACTGAACCCTGGGGGGACATCAGCGTCAATCGGGAAGGTGTCTGAAGTATGGTTGCCCATTTTGACTTGGAATGACCTTTTTGATAAGGAGGTGAACCACTTCATTACAATGCCATCAATTCCAATTTTTCTCAACTGATGGCATAAAAGTGAATGGTCAACCGTGACAAAGGCAGTGGAGAGGTCAGTTAGAACCAGGATATAAGATTCATCATAGTTAAATCCCTGTAAAATGTGGTCCGTTAAGGATATGAGTAAAGTCTTGGAGTGATTTTTTCTGAAGCCAAATTGGTTTTGATGTAAAATGTGGTGGTCATCTAGTCTTTTAGCTGTGATAATATGGCTTTTTCAAGGATTTTGGATAGAAAAAGCAGAATGGATATAGGTCTACAGTTACCCAGATGTCAGTACAGCTGGATTGTTTTTTAGGATAGGTTTTATCACTGCTTGTTTTGCTGTGTCTGGGACTAGACCTTCAGCGAGAGATTGATTGATTATGGATGTTATTGTTGGAGTGATCGTGCTATGTATTAGTTTTAAGGAGCTTGCTGGGATGGGGTTTTTAACTTTAAAATATTTGTGTGATTTGTAATTTAGATATATTGTCGAAGGTGGACCATTTAGCAGGTTCAAGGTTGTCATCTTGTTCTATGGTCGCTGGGTATGTAGAAAATTGATTTTTTTAGTGTGGTTATTTTTTCTGCTAAGTGATTGGTGTAGTCATTGCAAGCATTCTTAGGGAGGCAGTTATTACTCGCGATGGAGGACAATGGGTCCTTGATTACATGTTTAACGACATCAAAGAGTAATTTAGAGTTAAGAATCACTCCATGAATCTGTTTGGCAGAGTGTTCTTTCTTGGCTTTGTTGATCGAAGCTCGGTATTGAGAAAGTAGAGATTTGTATTTTCCAAGTGATTCTGAGGTTAGGTTTTTCCTCCAAATTTTATCAGATTTTCTCAATAATTGTTTTGCGCATCTTAGTTTGTCATTGTACAAGGTTTCTTTTGTTTAAATGAACGTTGGTGAGGATGGCGATTTTGTTTGGATTGGGCTTAGCTTATCCGCTGTTTCATTAACCATGTTATACCATGTGTCTAATGATGCAGAGGCTTTCAGAAAGTTGTGGTTGATTAGTTTATCCTTTATGGTGTCGGCGAGTAGTTCTGGTTCTAACTTTTTTTCTGAAGGTGAATGACTGGTTGGTGTTTGGGTTTTACTAAACTTCTGTGGCTTTAATGCTGGGATTTTCTGTAAAACCTTTTGTTCCATTTCAAAATTAGTAGTACAGCCTAGCCATTCCTCAACCAGCATAAATTCACTTAGCTTAATGTTGCTGCTCTCTGGTGAATCTTGTCTCTGGTTCTTTCTCCTCCTTCTCAAAATCTGCCTCTATGATCAGCCAAGCCTCAAGTTGTTCTTGAGCAATGAGTCCTCTCCTTCTTTGCCTTCTTCTACTACAGAAGTCTTCCTCTTTGTACAAAGGTATAGCCTGTCAGTGCTGTACTACTGCCTCAACCCAATGCTGATTCATTCCTGCTGGCTCCCTGCCAAAGGGTAAGCAGTTAAGGTAGCTGGGAAATGTAGTTCCCATGGCAGCCATCTCGATTTCCACCTTGTTTAAAACATAAGCTTGAGGTGTCAATTCATATGCAGGGACCAGGGCAACTACTGGTCCCTGCATATGATTATCATCTTATTTTTTCTTACTAGTTATACCTTTCACTATGCATGCTAACATTCCTCTGTCGCTAGTCACTGCCTTGTTGTACTATTTTGCATCATTGAGAATCGGAAGTGATTGCACTGCAATCTCTCCTGTTTGGTGCACATTGGTATCTGACTCCCCTCTTCCCTCCCTCACCATCATGTACAGCTCCTTTGGAATTCTGGGCCCCAAATGTTCACAGTTCTTTGCAATTTCTGCTTAGAGACCAAAGTGGTGTTGCATTAATGGAGGGCAGCATACGTAGTGCCATGCCACAAAAAGGTGAAGAGGAGGAGGATGACTACAGACCTATCAGTCTAATATCAAGAATGAACAAAGCTATGGAAACACTGTTAAAGAAAAAGCTGATGTAGTACCCCAAAGTGAATAGATCATAGGATCCAAGGGAACAGGTTTATAAAGGGAAGACTTCTCAGATAAACCTGAGTTGGGTTGTTTGAGGTGACAGAAGTAGTGAATCAGAGAAGAGCAGTGGATGTGGCGTATCTGAACATTATTAGACTTTTGGCACTGCCCTTTCTAGAATACCGAGAAACAAAGTAGCCAGCACAGGATTAAGACAGGCAGCTGTTAACTGGATGAAAAACTGGTCTACCCAGATCAGGAAGGCCATGCTATAAAGGCAGCCAATGGATTATTACTAGGCTCCTGAAATGTGCCCAGTGGCAGCCTGGGGGGCAGGATTTATGCATCACAATATTCTTGTGAAAATCTCCAAGGAGGAGGGAAGGAAGATGAGTGTAACAGGGCTATGCTTCTACCACTAATATTTTTCCCATGTGACCTCGTTTTTGGAGTTTGCATATTGGCCAGTTTTTTGGGATTGGTTAGTTCTCCCATATAAAATGTGGTTGGAGCATGTGCAAAGGGTTTGGGTTTTTTTAAACATTTATTTATTGAATTTTTCTATAATAAACAGAAGAACAGATAAAATGTAAGAAGATCAATACACAATCCAATAATACCTATAAACTAGTACATAGAAAATCCTGAGGCCCGTACTCGTATGTTTGTGATCTGCACAATATGTTCCGTATGATCCTCCATTTGCCCTCCTCCTCGCGCCCCCCCCCCTCCCCCAACCTGCACTGATCTGAAAAAATCCATGTTGTCGAGTTAGGCTGTCTTCCTATGATAATGATGTCTAAATTGGCATGATACTAGTCCCAACAGGAGATGCAAGTGTGAAGTACAAGTGTCCTTAGTCCGTGGCTGCAAGTCCCAAGGTTCAATTCGAAAGGTCCAAGATTTTGCTTCTAGCCCGCTTTTGGAGAGATAGTAAATAGGGATTCCAAATGTCCAGAAACCTCTCGTATCTCTTTGCGGAAGCTGAGGTTTTTGCTGCTCATAGATAACCAACTTATAGAGTTGTAGTCACCATTGTATGAAAGACGGGCTTTCTTTGCTAAGCCATTGCGTTAGGATTACACAAGTTGCTAATAGAAAACTTTTGCTCAGGAAGAAACACTGGGCCTGTGACTGAAGTGTTAGCACCGTATCCCGAAAGAGATGTAATAGACATAGCTTCGGATCTATGGGCAGTTTCTGCGCAAGTAGTCGTCCAAGATACTCCAAGACCCTAGTCCAAAATCACTGAATCCTATCACAGTCCCAAAGATTGTGATGTAATATGGCAGGGTCTGCTCCACATTTCATACAGGACGCTGATGTGGTCAACCGCCATTTGTAGGCCAGGGATGGGGGAATGTATATGTGATGCAAGAGTTTATATTGGGTTTCCCTCAATTGTACATTCTCGATGCAGCTGGCAGTGCCCTTGAAACACTTAGCTATCTGGATGGTAGAGATCTGACACCCCAGATCTTGAGTCCATTTATCTGCTAGATGCTTTAAACGGTCCTTAGAATCCAGAATCGAGAGTCTTTTTGCCATTGATGAGCATGTTACACGAGGTTGATGTGGTGTAAGAACTTGAGTCAATTTATCCATGTTATAATCAGTTGGGATGTTTCTCAGCCATGTGTGAATAAAATGACAGATTTGAAGATATGGAATGCCAAGGGGGAATTTTTTTGCATATTTGGTTTGTAACTCCGTGAAAGAAACTAGATGCTCCCCAGTGGCATCGAGCAATTGATGAATGTAAGTGAGGTTTGCCACCTTCCATTGCATAAAAACTGAGCACTCCCAGCTTGGAGAGAAGTTTGGAAGTTCTGCTATGGTGGCAAAGGTTAATGTCCTCCACGAAATGTGCATCTGCGAACATAGTCTCTTCCAAGCTGTTCGACAAGCTACAATAAAGTTCCGAATTTGCATGGGTAGCTCTGATCTCAGAGCCACTAGTAGGTTGCCAAGCTCCAAAGGCTTAGACCATTCTCGCAGTAGGTCAGCCGGAATGAAGGTATGCTTGTCTCCAACCCATTCTCTAATATGGCACATCAGATTGGCTACGTTATATAAATAGATGTCAGGGCACACCAAGCCCCCTTCTTGAAGGGGTCTCATCAGCGTCACCAGGCTTATTCTTGCTTTTTTATTTCACTAGAGAAATGCCCGCAGTGCCTTATATAGTTCAGTGATTTGATGTTTTCGAATCCAGAGGGGTATCATGTGCATAACATACAACCATTTTGGCAATTCAATCATTTTAAATAATTGTATTCTCCCGAATAGAGATAAAGGTAAGTTCACCCAGTCCTTCAATTTCCGTTTTGTCTTGCTGAGTAAAGGATTGATATTAACCTCGTGCAGACGACGTATATCTAGGGGGATACGAATGCCCAAGTATTTCATTTCTGAGGTTACCCATTTTAATGGAAACTCCCCCGGCCAATTCTTGTGGACCTGACCAGTAACATCTATTGCTTCCGATTTATCTCTGTTTATTTTTAAACCGGAGAATTGTCCAAATTGCGCCTGTAGATCCTAACACCTTGCGTAATGAAATACTTGGGTTTGTTACAAAAACCAGCACATCATCAGCAAACGCTACAATTTTGAATTGAGAATTCCCCACCCGGAAACCTGCAATATCTGGGTGCGCGTCTATGGCCCGTAAGAGGGGATCTAAGGAAAGGATGTAAAGTAATGGAGATAATGGGCACCCCTGCCTGACTCCCTTATGAAGCTCAAAGGGAGCAGACATCAATCCATTGACTACAATCATGGACTGTGGATGTTGATACAATTGTGAAATACTTTGCAATATACTCCCCTGAAACCCATATTTCCTTAATACTGAAAAAAGGTAATCCCAGGCCACCTGGTCAAATGCCTTTTCAGCATCAAATCCCATAGCTAAGGCCGGGAGATTCTGGGTTTGGCAATGCATCATTGCCATCCAAAGGCTAAGTATATGACGACTAGTTTTCCTCCTTTTTACAAACCCTACTTGGCTATCTGAAATTAATTGCGGCAATACTCCACTAAGCCTTGTGGCCAATATCCTAGCAAATAGTTTCATATCGTAGTTCAAAAGGGAGATAGGTCTGTATGAAGCAGGACTAAGTAGATCTTTACCACTCTTTGGGAGGACCATAATATAAGTGGTGGTGGCTTCTTTAGGGAACCCATTTAAAATAGTTGTAGAAAAATAGTTCCGTAAGGAGTCTCCCACTTCGACTTTTAATAATTTATAGAAGTCAGCATTTAGACCATTGGGACTGGGAGCCTTATGGGACTGACTAGCTCCAATCCCTTCCCAAATTTCTTGGTTGGTGATGGGCACGTTCAGGGTATGTAATTGTTCTTGCGTCAGCTGAGGGAGAGATATTGCTAAAAAAAAAGCTAGCTTCCTCTGTAGGCGCTTGTGGGTGTGACTCCGCTTTATATAAAGTTTCATAAAATGTCTAGAAGAGTTCACATATTTTGGAACCTGATGTATGCCTATTTCCATAGGTATCTTTAAGGGCCGCAATAAAGGCCGTTCCTCTGTGTGCTCTGACCTGGTTCGCTGAAAGCTTACCCATTTTGTTACCAAATTGGTATAGTTGATGTGAACGACAGAGTAAATCTTGCTGTGTTCTACGGTGAATGTAACAGTTTAAAGTATACAGCAGATCCCTGTGCTCCTGTTTAGATTTGGCAGTAGGTTGTGCTATTAGCCTTCGCTTTGCTTTTTGAGCTGCCAGCCCCGTCTATAATCTGTTTGCTAGCCATCTTTTTCTGTCTAAGGACATACACAATTGTTTCCCCTCTCATGGTGGCTTTACCCGCCTCCCAAAATAGTGTAGGGTTATCTTGGTGTTGTGAGTTATGGTGGACATATTCCTTCCATTTGTCCTGAATATATGTTCGGAAGCCTTTATCCTCTGGTAAGTGAGCCGGGAAGCGCCACCGTGGTTGGCCCTGTTTTGGTCCCCCTAAACCCACATCTACCCATATATTTGCATGATCGGAGCACTCCATTGGCCCAATCTCCGCTCTCCCAATCTTATTGAAGCCCTGTGGGGAAACAAGTATGTAATCCAGTCGGGACATAGAAATGTGAGCCCAAGCTATATGTGTGTGTAATCTCTCAATTCAGGGTGCAGAATTCTCCAGGGGTCCACTAAGTGTAATTGCTGACAGAGAAACAGGATTCCCTTGTGCAAATTAAACCTTGGTCGGGGTCCTGGGTTTGACCTATCGAGCTTTGGGTCCATCACTTGATTAAAATCCCCAGCCAGAAATAGCAGGCCCCGAGAATGAAGAGCTATGATCTGGATTAATGCCATAAAAAAACTATGCTGATAGGAATTGGGTGCGTATACACTACACAATGTGACTTACACTCCAAATAATTTCCCCACTACCAAGACATAGCGCCCTTCATCATCGGAGATGGTCTGGACTCCTTCGAAGACAGTGTTTTTACCAATCAGTATCGCTACACCAGCTTTCATGTGTGACGCCAGGGAGTAATACACTTGAGCCACCCAGTGTCTGGTCAATTTTTGGCTTTCTGCCGCCGATAAGTGTGTCTCCTGCAAAAACGCTTTGTTTGCCTTATGCCTTCATAGTGATTGGAGCACTTTTGCCCGTTTCACCGGTGAGTTCAGTCCAGTCACATTCCAAGATATGTAACGCAACTTTTCAGCCATATTCAGTCGTATAAGTGATCAATGCCCAACATCGAGCAGCTACCGTTGATAATGCCAAGGCATTACCTCCCCCCCCCCCACCCCTGCCTAGGAGCACTGCCTGTCTGCGCCTGTGTTTATCTCCAGAGTGTGATTTGGGATCAAATGATGTAGTATCATATCTAGAAATGACAGTATGCCTCCCCCCAACAATTGCCCCAGCGCTTCCACAATTCCCCTCCCCCCCCCCCACCCCTTTGTCCCCAACATATCTCCAGTAACCCACTGGTATCCTCCATAAAAGGGAGGTATGGGACCACCTGATTAAACCTTATTGGCTCCCCCACCGGACAGTGAGATATCACTAGGTTTTAACTGAACAGGTTTTTTTTTTGTTTGTTTTTGTTTTTAACAGAATAACAGCTATGTTATACAATATAGCATATAATAAACATATGATTGTGTGAGATGGATTCAGATAGAAATGAGAACCCCCCCAAGAAAAACCTTGAGATCCTTATTTTCAACTCCAGTCCAGCTTCTTGTGTATAAACTGTTTCACAGCTTCAACAGAATCAAAACTTTGCCAAGTCCCATTATATTCCATACGCAACGTGGCGGGAAATTGAAGTGTGAATTTCAACTTCCGTTTGAAAAGATCCGCACAAATGGGAGAAAATTCCTTGTGTTTACCTGATACCGCAGCTGAATAATCTTGAAAAATCATTATTTTACCTCCTTCGTAAGCCAGATGTGTACATCGGCGGTATGCTTGCATTATAGCTGTTTTATGGCAAAAATTCAGAAAGCGGGCAATTACTTCCCTGGGCTTGGTGGCCTCCAGTTTCTTGATCCCGAATCTGTGTGCTCTTTCTACAGTCACATTACCCACCAGCTCAACCAGGCCTAGCTCTTGTAGTAACCAGTTTTCCAAGAGCATTGCTAGCTATCTGTCTGGTTTTGCTCCTGGGATCCCTACTAACCTTAAGTTGTTCCTCCTGGATCTATTTCAAGATCCTCAACCTTTTCTTCCAGGGTATTTATTTTTTTTTTTGCAGACTGTCCTGTTTCTGTAATATGTGCTGTGTCTCCGTTTCTACATCGGCAAGCCTTTGCTGTGTCTCTACGACCTGATTTTTTATCTCCTGCAGCGTTTCGTTCCCCAGGGTAATTTTATTTGCAAGGTCGGAGAATAGCGGTTCTAAGGCCTTTACAACCGCCTGAGTCACTTCCCTGACTAAATTGGGCTTACCCGTTGGCGTGCCGGGACTCAGAGGTCCAGCGGCCATCTTGGCATCCGGGAGCCGACTCGCTGCTTTTTCTTTTCGCTGCGGCTTAGCTGCCATCTCATGGTTGCCGCTTGCGAAAAAATAATCTAGGGTAGTCTGGAGTGACCCAGGATCAGTTAGGACCGCCACGAACCCGGGAGACATGGCAAAATGGCAGGGGAGCCGGGAGCACAGTAAGCCTGCTGCCTGTCTGCTCATCAGGTCATGTAGTCCTCCAAGGGTCATTCTTTTTCTCCAGTTGATTGTCCAAGGATTTGGAGTAGCTATTGGGGGGTCACCAATGAGATTCCCTTGCAAAATAGGAGATTTTTGAAAAGGAACTGTTGAGAGATTTTTGAAGGACTGGAAGTTTTTCTACTATTTTGACCAGTTTCTGACACAAGGGCAAGTTTTCTCCCTGTTGGAAGTGCTAAAGATTGATGGTTGCATTCTCCCAAACCAGTCGTCAATAGCATGGACCTCTGCTTCCAAGAAATCCACTAACCCTGAAATCCTCACAGTGCATTAAATCTTTCATTGCAATAATAGCTTTTAGGCATTGCATCAGAGCAAACTTCTCTGGGTCCTGGGATAGCAGAGTCAATATGCTAGCTGTAACTCTACTCCTGCTCTTCAACTCTCAAGGAGATGACATACAGGGGCCGATGCAATAAATTAGCATAGAAAGCAGGCGCTGAACAGTCGGCGCTCACTTTCTTAACACGCTCCAGGTGCCCCCAAGGGGGGAGCCATGCAAAATTAGGGGGTCACATTAGCAAGGAGGCGCTAGGGTCGCTTGCTAACAAGAACCCGATCGTTTTTCGTGACTCGGCCATCCACCGGTAAGGAAAACCGACGCCGATAAACTCGGCATTGGTTTTCCTGACCAGTGGACGGCCGTGTCACGAAAATCCATGCCGAGTTTATCGGCGTCATTTCTCCTGACCGGTGGACGGCCGTCACGAAAACTAACGCCGATAGACCCGGCGTCGGTTTTCCTTACCGGCGGATGGCAGAGTCACAAAAACCAATGCTGGGTTTATCAATGTCAGTTTTCATGACTCAGCTGTCCGCCGATAAGGAAAACCGACGCCAATAAACTCTGCATCGGTTTTCGTGATTTGGCTGTCCGCCAGTAAGGAAAAACGACGCCTTTCTTGTTTCAAGTTTTAAGGAAGATGGGTTTGGGTGAGTATTTTATAAAGTGGATTCATACGTTTTATGATCCTCTGAAGGCTTGTATTAGGGTTAATGGGGGTACTCAGAGTTATTCTTAGTGGGGAGGGGTACTAGACAGGGATGCCCACTTTAGCCTTTACTGTTTGCACTTTCCTTGGAACCTTTAGCAACAAAAATTAGGTCACATCCGTGTATACATGGAGTAACAGTGGGGACATTGTTTACTGATGATTTGTTGTTACTTTGATGGAACCTGACGTGTCTTTGAAAACTTTATTAGAAGAGTTACAGGCATATGGGGCTATATCAGGATTCAAGGTCAATGAACACAAATCTGAATTGTTGAATATCATCTTGCCTAACAAGGGGAGGGGGCATAGGTTGCGGATACAATTACCTTTTAAGTGAGTCAAGGAGAGTGTGAAGTACCTTGGAGTGCGCTTATATGCACATTTGGATAAACCTTTTGATATAAATTAAATACCACTAATGGTAGAGATATTTAAAGATCTAGCTAGGTGGGAGAAATTGCAGTTTTCTTGGTTGGGTAGAATACACTCTATCAAAATGAATGTGTTACCTAGATTCTCTTATGTATTTCAGACTCTTCCTATTTGGATCCCGGATAAATTGCTTAGAGGGTGGGAGAAGGAAATCTTTGGATTCATTTGGAGAAAGAGGCCATCTAGGTTAGCAAGAAGGGTTTTGTACCAGCCAAAATAATAGGGGGGTCTAGGAATACCTAGACTGGGTTACTATTATGTGGCATCACAACTGAGAGCAATGTTGGAGTGGCATTGTGTGATTAAACAAAAATTATGAATAGATTTAGAAAGCGACATGGCTGGGGTCTTTTCCCTGGACAGTCTTGCTTGGATGCAAGGGAGCTTGATTGAGAATACAAGGGAGGCATCTCCTTGCACTAAATTGCCTCTAGCAATATGGGTTAAATTTAGAAGATTATTGGTTGGAGACAAGTTATTCTGGCATAGAACCTCTTTTCTAAATAACAAAGATTTTTCTCCAGGTAATCCTAAGGGAATGTGAGAGACAGATGGAGAGGTCTGGGTCTGGGGGGGGTTGGGACAAATTTGGAATGTGAAAGGGGTGTTGTCAATTGAGAAGTTGGGGTTCAGTTATGCATTAAGGGAGAGTGATAGGTTTACTTATTTACAAGTGGTATTGTTTATTTGTTCCAGAGAGGTGGCAGGGGTCTTACAACAGAATAAGTCGCTCTTTGAGGCTTATTGTGATAAAGCAGAAGGGGTTTCTAAGGCAATTTTAAAAATATATGCAGTGCTGTTAGGTGAAATGGAATCTAAACCACAACATATATAGTATCCTGGGAAAAAGACTTGGGTGTGGATATAGAAGAGGATGCATGGGATTTATGTTTTCAATTAACAGGGAGAAGTTCAGTCTCCTTGAATATTGTAGAGAATGGGTACAAGGTTCCCTACAGATGGTTCCTAACCCCGGTTAAGTTAAATTTAAAATGTTTCCTTCAGTTTCAGATCTTTCTTGGCAGGGTTGTGGAGAGAAGGGCGACCTCTACCACTTGTGGTGGACATGTCCTAAAGTGGAGAGGTATCGCGAATTGATTGTAGAATTAATAGATGAGATAACAGGATGCAAGGTGGGGAAAAACTTTAAATTGTTACTAATAAAGATGGAGGTGGGAGAGATGGGGGGACAGTATGAGAAGTTTGATTTTGAATATAATCGTGGCAGCTAGATGTGAGTTGGCAGCATGGTGGCACAAGGAAAATGTCCTTCAAAAAGAGAATGAAAGTCCGGTTGGCTAGATTGTCTATGATGGGAAAACGTACTGCTATAGTACATGATTCTCTTAAAAAATCTGAGAAAACCTGGGTACTTTACATTGCCTGGAAAGCTAATAGAAATGGACTGGAGATGGAGTAATCAAGGTCTGTACAGGAAGGGGTGAACACAAGCATATCTTTAATCTTTTGGGGACATTGGGGGTGGGATGATAGGTGGATAAAGGGTGGACAGGGGTCTAGGGACACTGAGGTGGGAGGGAGAGAAAAGGAAGGGATGATGCATACAAAATACACAAATGAGGAGGCAGACATAGCAGATGAATGTTTGTAGTTATTTCTTAGTGAATTTGTTTAACTTTAGCTTTATTGAATAGAAGGTGTTATAGTATGGTATTAACAAACATATTTTCTGTGCACGATATTGCTAACAGTGAATGTTTATATCAATTATTTGTCAATAAACTTTAAATTACAAAAAAAAGAAGACGTTTGACAAAGTCCCTCCTGAGAGGCTTCTAAGAAAACTAAAAAGTCATGGAATAGGGGGCGATGTCCTTTCATGGATTACAAACTGGTCAGTTTCACAGTGGAAAAAGGTAAACAGTGGAGTCCCTCAGGGATCTGTACTTGGACCGGTGCTTTTCAATATATTTATAAATGATCTGGAAAGGAATACGAAGAGTGAAGTGATCAAACTTGCAGATGATACAAAGTTATTCAGGGTAGTTAAATCACAAGCGGATTGTGATAAAGTGCAGGAGAACCTTGTTAGACTGGAAGATAGGGAGTCCATACAGCAGATGAAATATAATGTGGATAAGTGCAAGGTGATGCATACAGGGAAAAATGACCCAATCTGTAAGTTTCATGATGTTAGGTACCATTAGGAGCTACCACTCAGGAAAGAGATCTAGTTGTCATAGTGGATAATACATTGAAATCGTCTGCTCAATGTGCTGCGTCAGTCAAAATAGCAAACAGAATATTAGGAATTATTAGGAGGGGAATGGCAAATAAAATGGAGGATGTCATAATACCTCTGTATCGCTCCATGGTGAGACTGCACCTTTAATACTGTCTGTAATTCTGGTTGCCGCATCTCAGAAAAGATATAGTTTCACTGGAGAAAGTACAGAGAAGGGTGGCCAAAATGATAAAGGGCATGGAACAGCTCCCCTATAAGAAAAGACTAAAGAGGCTAGGGCTGTTCAGCTTGGAGAAGAGACGGCTGAGGAAGGGATATGATAGTGGTCTACAAAATCATGAAAGGATTTGAACTGGTAAATGTGAATCAGATATTTACTCTTTTGAATAGTACAAGGACTAGGGGGCACACCATAAAGTTAACAACTAGCACATTTAAAACAAATCGGAGAGCATTTTTTTTCACTCAACATTTCAATTAAGCTCTGGAATTCATTGTCAGAAGATGTGATTAAGGCAATTAGTGTAGCTGGGTTTAAAAAAGGTTTGGATAAGTTCCTGGAGGAGAAGACCATAAACTGCTATGAATAGGGAATAGCCATTGCTTGTTCCCAGCATTAATAGCATGGGATCTGTTTAATATTTGGGAACTTTCCAGGCACTTGTGATTTGGAATGAATGAGAATTCACTCCTGCAGTAACTTCTAAAACTTATTGAATCTCTTTGGATGAGAAACTCCTACACTCTTTCAAGATTACATTCTTTCACTCCCTAGATCCAAAAGAATCTCAGATGAAAGTTAAAAATAAAACCAGTTTCAAAAGGTAACTAAAAATAAAAAAAAAGGATGGATAATTCTCTTCTTCAAACAACAAAAAACTGGAATCTTAAAAATGGGAGAAAGTCCATAACCCAGGTTTCTTTTTAAGAAACCCATAGTAACATAGTAATGACGGCAGAAAAAGAACAAATGGTCCATCCAGTCTGCTCAGCAAGCTTCTTATGGTAGTAATTGCCATGCCGTGCAGGTTATCCCTATGTTTCTGTTAAGTGTAGTAACTGCCGCTCCGTGCAGGTTACTCCCATGTTTCTGTTAAGTGTAGTAACTGCCGCTCCGTGCAGGTTACCCCCATGTTTCTGTTAAATGTAGTAACTGCCGCTCCATGCAGGTTACCCCCATGTTTCTGTTAAATGTAGTAACTGCCGCTCCGTGCAGGTTACTCCCATGTTTCTGTTAAATGTAGTAACTGCTGCTCCGTGCAGGTTACTCCCATGTTTCTGTTAAGTGTAGTAACTGCCGCTCCATGCAGGTTACTCACATGTTTCTGTTAAGTGTAGTAACTGCCGCTCCGTGCAGGTTACCCCCATGTTTCTGTTAAATGTAGTAACTGCCGCTCCATGCAGGTTACCCCCATGTTTCTGTTAAATGTAGTAACTGCCGCTCCGTGCAGGTTACTCCCATGTTTCTGTTAAATGTAGTAACTGCCGCTCCATGCAGGTTACCCCCATGTTTCTGTTAAATGTAGTAACTGCCGCTCCGTGCAGGTTACTCCCATGTTTCTGTTAAGTGTAGTAACTGCTGCTCCGTGCAGGTTACTCCCATGTTTCTGTTAAGTGTAGTAACTGCCACTCCATGCAGGTTACTCACATGTTTCTGTTAAGTGTAGTAACTGCCGCTCCGTGCAGGTTACCCCCATGTTTCTGTTAAGTGTAGTAACTGCTGCTCCGTGCAGGTTACCCCCATGTATATGTTAAGGGTAGTAACTGCAGCCCCATGCAGTCTACCCCCTTGTTTCTTTCAAGGGTAGTAACTGACATTCTGTGCCAATTACCCTCAAGCCTTATGTTAAGAATAGTAATATTTACAATCAAAGCTAAGCAACTGCCAAATCCATAACAAAATTACTGCTATCAGCATTTTTATGGGGTGAACAGCCTTAATATTTCAGACAATTCTGCTTGATCGTGGTTTGCTTTTGGACTTGGCCGTAGAAACAGTCCTGTACTTTTTCCCTAATGTCAGCGTATCAGTATCCTGGACCGTAAAAGTCAGGGCCCAGTGTTGGTTGTCATCTGAATCCAATTCCTCTCCCCCCTCCCCCCCCCCCTTTGTGCCATCAAAGCAGAAAGCGATCCTGCAGTTGTGTCAAAATCAAAACCAAACATGATGGCATGCTACTCCTGAGAAAAGCAACCGAAAATCCACATCTACAAAAAAATGGTGCCTTGGGTTTTTATAGGCCAGGACTCCACTATTAAATTCTCTCACATGGGGGCGCTTTAACCCAAGTAAACTCACTCTTTTTTTCTACCCAGTTAGCTAACTGCTATGCTCCTTTAGTAGAGACTCTGCCAATAAGTTGTGCAGATTCATTGATGCTGGGCTAGTGATTAAACTGAATGTGCCTGGAGTCTTGAACATTATAAAATGTGAGCTTTGCAAAGCCACAGAGACAGTTTTGTATAAAAGTGAAATACATAACAGAAATATATATATTTTTGCAAGGTTATTGGAGTACTGAATGCTTGAGTACGAAGGACTGTTTTTTTGTGATTAAGATGAAGAAGAAGTAATAAGAGGAAATGCCATATAGAAGGAACTCATTAGGGGAAGTGTGTTTTGGTGTAGTGGTTGATGATACTGCTAATTCACTGCTATGTGAACCTGTGAGCCCATATGTATGGGCTCACAGGTCAAGCATTCCCTTAACTTACTTAGTCTTCCACAGCTCCCATAGACTGTTTTCATACTGTTGACGTCCAGAACCTATGCTCATGTTTTTACTCATCAATAAGAAATTTCTCCCTCCTCCCCCCCTCCATGAACAACCTCCCTCCCCATGCGCTAGTTTTGCTCTAATAGTGCATACTGCTACTGTTCCTAGTTATGTTATGTTATATTATCCAAGTTGTTCACTCCCTTGTTCATTGTAAGACATATGTTGTCATTGTTTTCTACTTGTTATAATGTAAACCGGAGTGATAAGTAATTCTGTTACCTGAACTTCGGTATAAAAAAAGTTATAAATAAATAAATGTAAGAGAGATTTTTGTAAGATTCTTTCTTTTTTTGGCTGCTAGAATCCCAGAACAGAAAATAATTTTGTTTTTATTGTTGAGCGAGACCCTTTTTGATCCCAAGCTGTGGATTTGTGAGAGGCCTCTGTCAGTCAACAGAAGTAGTTTTGGGGTGGACCACTGGTATTCATTGAGTCACAGAGGGGAAAGAATTGGGTTTTGGTTTCTAGTACTTTCCCTTTACAGCATGAGACACAGCCCTTGCGCCTTGTCCAGGTCTGCTACACCATCTGCTTGACCATTTATTCATTTTTGAACCCACAGAGGCTGGTGTTCGACTTTTAAACAGGCTTCAGTACCTCTTTTATTTTATATGACCCAAAAGGGAGTTACATTTGGTTTTTTGGGGTTTTTTTTATTAATTAACAGACTGGGGTAATCCAAGTTAAGCATAAGTTGTACTTGCTTCGCTAAATAAAAAATATATATGCAAATTGTTGTGCAAGCTCATTTTCTGGAGGTGTCCTTTTTTTTAACTTTGAACAACACTAACAGGGCCTGTCAGACAAATTCTACTCAGAGAGGCTTAAGGAACTAAAAATGTACTCACTGGATGACAGAAGAGAAAGGGAGATGTGACAGAAATGTTCTTTGTCTTCAGATGCATACCTAAACAGCGCCTCCCTTTGGCGGAGACCTTTCCCGCTGTCGTGGCGAGGGTGTTGGGGCTTTCCGTGTTGCAAGGTCTTTAATTGGAACCTCACAGACTGTACTGTTTGATGCCCTTTGCCCAACTGGGTCTCCTGTGCAGAAAAAGGGGCCAGAATCCATCCAGCAAAGTCTCCCAGGGAGGGAGAGGAGAATCGGGGATAAATTTAGGATAAACATCTTGACAACCTCTCAAATAATTCCTAAAGTAAAAGGTTTAACAAGTGTTATTTTACTAAAAAGAAAAGAATTAGGAGTTATCCTGCAGTAAACAAAACAAGTATTCAAGATCTTCCAACTTGTATTTTTGGAACAATAATTCAAAATAAACCTTTTCCTCTCTTTTTTATGTATAGCAGTGAACAAAAATTAGACAACAAACTGAAATTTTAAATGCTTTCAAACTTTCCTTTTTTACATTTAGCAGTACTAAAACAATATTAACAATTCTGTTATCTTTCTTTCAGGACTTTATGCTGAATTCAACTGAGTCAGATAAGTACCATTTTTTTTGTGTTTCTCTTTGTTTTACTCTGACTGTGTCCAGACTTCAAATTTGTACCTTAAGAAATTGAGTCTTTGTGGTGTTTTCTCTTTTAGGCTCTTCTGAAAAAGAGTCCCTTTCACAGTAAGTATCTTTGTCTTTTCTTCTCTGTATGTGTTTGTTTTCTTTCAGTGTTATCTGTCTTTTTGTGTTGCTTTCCTATTGAGCTCAATAAATTTTACTGGACTTCTAGTCTGGCCAGACTTAGGGTATGTCTCTCAAAAGCAAATGCATACTCAGGTAAGACATCTGGGACTTGCTCCTAGTTCAGTCTGTTCCTGTGCAAACTCTAAGGTGATGTCTCTGGCACAGCCACCTCCTAGTGATGGATCCTGATTTCTCGAGCATCTGGCCCTCCTCGGTCTTTGTCTGCCACCATGAGATACCTATTATCTGGCTATAATAAATCAACAACAAAACCTACCTCCCTGGTACCGATAATGCTCCCGCAGCTATGAGTTCCCTAGTGAAGGTGTCCAATGGCTTGGTGAAACTGATTCTCTAACTAATGAAAACAGCAGATAATAAAAAATTCCTTGTCTTGAATGTCTTAGGGGGAACAGCAATTTTCCAATCTTCACACTCTCCTTTAACTGGAATGGGTAGAATTAGTCTGTGTTCCTGTTCAGCTCTATTTTTGTTAACTTACCCTATCCCCTTTTTTTTACCTTTAACCTGGGCACAGGAAGCACTTGGAATTAAATTCCCTTTTTTCTCTTTATCTTCTTCCAAACTCCCATGTTCCCGTGGCTGTTCCCCTCTGGTGCAGACTGACTCCACTAAGATCTCTTTGGAGTCTGGCAGAGCTGGTGAATAGCACTTCTGCGCCTCCTTTCAGAATCCCAGGTTTTCCCTGCCAGTTTCCATGTGCAATCCCTTTTTCTTCAAATAGCAGATCCTTGCTCCACTGATGTCACCATAAAGTAGTGCTACTTTTAAAAACTAACTCCCCTGGTATTGCCACGCTAAAACATCTTAGAAACATGACAAGGTGCCATCAACTCCACTTAATTTCTAACAACTTTTAAGGTAGCTGCACAGTTCATAAAAGGAATCCAGGGGCTGGTCACCTTGCTCTTTTAGAGTCCCTATGCTGACATTTCACTGGCAAAAGCCATGAGGCTACCCTTGTGCTTTTGATTCTGCTACAGGGGATATTTAGTGAGCTGCAGGCAACTCTGGACCAAACTCCTACATGGCACAAGAGCTCTCCTTGGCACCAAAAACGTGCCCAACCACTCTGGCACAAGTGATGGGGGCTGGTACTGGCCACCCCATCACCCGTGCTGGCCCAAATACCATTTTTTAAATAATTTCCCTGGGGCTGCATTGCTACTGGCCAATGGATCTTCCATTTCTCCCAAGCACAGCTGCAGAGGCTCTCCCATGAGCCTTTACTGCTGGTCCAATCCTTCTGACATGCTGTGGTGCATGCTGGAACTACCATCGCAGTGACTCCACTGTGGTGAGGGCTTGCTCAGGACCCCCAGCTGTTTGTTTGCCTGCTTCCTCCCCCCCCCCCCCCCCACCTCTTTATTTTATTTTCTCTTTTGTTTCTTATATCTTTTATTTTCCTTCCTCCGTGGCACCCACATGACCCGATCTCTTTAAGAGGGTCGCCGGGTGATGATCTCATCACGCCAGGGTCAGCCAAAGCCTTTTCCATCGTGGCAGGTGCTTCCTTAATGTTCCCTCGGCAACATTGCTACCTTTCCTGCTTGACCCTGGGGCTTACCTTTATCTGCTGCAGCTTAAGCAGAGCTGTGGCAGCAGTGGCGCACGCTCCGTCCACCCCACCTCCTTTTCTGAGAACACAAAAGGACTGCAGAAGGCAGAGGGAAGGCCTCCCCATGGCTGCCGGGTCTGCTCTTTGTGCCGCGAGTGCCAAAGGAAATGCTTCCCTGGCTATTTATGTCCTCCTGCCTGAGTGCCAGCCCAGAGACTCTCTCAGGGGGGCACCTTCCAAGGCATCGGTGCCTCTCATCCCCCAAGCAAGTAAAACTTTTTTTTTTTTAACCTGTCCACACACAAAACAATATGTCCCCTGATTCTTAAATAACAAACAGTAAAAGAGAGGGGTGAAAGTACAATTATACACTTACAACATTGATATCAAATTTTCTTGTGCCAGATTTCAATATTGCCTCTTGCCTTGCAATGGGCTGCAAGTATTTTCAGATCAAGGCATACAGCATTCTTATTTACCAGATTGCTATATAGTCATATACCACTAATCTCTATATTGACAAAGCATGTATATTTATCCTGCAATAAGACATTACACCAAGGGCTAAACTGGCTCTACAGTACCCCCTGTTCTTCTTGTGCCTCATGTTGCACACTCATGCCCAGTATTACACACCTGACGCAGGCCTATGTTTCAGCGTACCCCACTACATTCATAAGGGGTTACTGATACTCTTTCTCTAAAGCCCTTCAGACAAACTCCTTTTAAAATGCCGCCGAAACATAGGCCTGTCAGGTGTGCAATAACAGACACAAGAAGAATGGTGGTAGTATAGAGCCTGTTTAGCTCATGGTGTAATGACTTATTGAAGGATAAGTATACATATGTTTTGTCAAAATTCTATATAAAGAGCTTTAAGCTAAGTCAAGGTTATGTCTCTTTGCATGTATATATAGTTCATGTTTCCCGCTTTAAACTAAGTTAAGTTCATGTTTTGTTCGCATTTATAATTAGTTCATATTACTCGCATTTATCAAGAGTTCTCTGGAAAGCATTTATAAACTAAGTTCATGTTTAATGTAAACCGATGTGATACTCACAGTGAATGTTGGTATATAAAAAAATTTAAATAAATAATAAAATAGAGATTAAAATCTGGTAAATGATGACTGCTGTATGTGCCTTGATCTGAAAATGCTTGCAGCCCATTGTGAGGCAAGAGGAACTACATTATTGAAATTTGACCCAAGAAAATTTGATACCAAAATTGTTATAAGTGTATGATAATTGTATTCTTACACCTCTCTGTTTTTCTTTATGCTATTGGAGTATATAGAGATGACTGCCCATTGTGATTTCAGGTTGCTCTAATTATCTTGCCCAGCTTCTGTTCTTCTACACTCCCACAAGGGAACTTCATTCCTCCCAAATGGCCCTTCTATTCTATCCAGGGCCGGGTGATGCACTAGGCAGATTAGGTGGCCACCATGGGTCTGAGGGCAGCAACAGCATGGCTTCTCCTCCTCCTTGCCCATACAGCTCGAAAGAGGAAATGGTGGGTCTGCACAGGTGGGAAGAAGGAAAGGCCATGCCACTGCAGCCAGAAGCAGCAGAAAGAATGGCGTGTCCCCTGGGTCATCAAAGGAAATGGCAGGATTGACCCTGGCCCATGTGGCATTTGAGCACAGGAGCGGTAGCAACAGCGCACACCCCACCCCGCAGGTGCAGGAGGCAAAGCAGCATCAGCCTCTTTGACCTCAAGAAAGATGAAGAATCATATCTACTGCAGGGGCTAAAAGAGGAGACTGCCGTTGTGCTTCTGATGGGGAGGGGGATAGGAAGTGAGTAAGAAAGAGAGTGTCTGTGTGAGAGAGAGAGAGAGCATGTCTGTGTGTGTGTGTCTGTGAGAGCGTGTCTGTGTGTGTGTGTCTGTGAGAGCTTGTGTATGTGTGAGAGCATGTCTGTGTGTATGTAAGAGTATGTTTTATGACTGGACTTGTGTGTGTATATAAGAGAGATAGGAGAAAGATTGTGAGGAACACCTTCTCTCCTCTTCCCTGCTAATCTATAATGATCTCGGGGCATGTGGTCAGAAAGGCCAGAGAATATATGCAAGCTGGTTTCTGGCTGCATTTTCATGAACTTTATTAATATACCAACAAAAAAGGAAGCAGCTCTGCACTCCTTCACAGTTTACAACCAAAGAAATAGTATAACACTTCGTCTCTCAGTCAGGGCATTTTCTAGGTTCCTTAATTCCCCAGGGCCTCCTGGGCTTGCCTAGAAATACACCTTCTAGCAGGCTCCACTCGGACCATGATTCCCTGTTGTCTGAGGCTTAAAGTGGGCTGGACCGGACTAGATCCGATCCTTTAAAGTCTTCTGGAGTTTTCTTGTATATACTCCTTCACACAGGGTATCTGGAAATGAAAAAATCTCAGGTATGGACAGCAGGGGACTTCTTTTATCCGTTTAAATATTGGGGGGGGGGGGGGTTGTATCTGCTGTTTTGAAATATTTTATTGGTCTTTGGAAAATTTATATGAGTTTTAAATTATTGAATATTATTCTTTTTGTCATCTGTTTTGAAATATCTTTTTACTGTAAGGAACCTTTGGTCTTCCTTACTAGAAGGAATGTACTAACATGAGGAGCAGTGAAGAGAGGTTGGGTTTTACTCCCCCATGTGGGAGATGCAGATGGTGTGTTCTAGCAGCTTATACCATCAGGCACCATCTTAGGGTGTGAAACTTGAGCTAGATTTCCTGAAGGCAGGAACTCCCTGTCTTCTAACTGTTTAATTTTCTGGAAAGGGATTTGCTTTATTGCCCCATTGAAGTCAGCTTGTCAGTCTGACTTACTCTTGCCTATGTTTACTCTTTTTGATCCATTTTGGAGACTTTCTCTGTGAGAGTCTCAGTACCCCTTTGCAGAGGATTAGGGCATCCCTGTGGTGTAAGGCTAGATCAGAGAGTAGGGAAGATTCTGGCAATGTTCTATCACTCCTCCAGGGGATAGACCTGTCCATGACCCAATGCAGAGGAGTTTCAACCTTGATTTGTTTTGCTTAAGTGGCTATCTCCTCATTTTGGGGCAAGGAAAATTTTCCACCCATTCTGTCTCTGGTTGCTTTTCTCCTCCTTAGTCAGAGTTTACTTTTGTTCCACTTGGAACTGAGTGCCCTTGGTACCAGGGAATCAGTTTCCAATATACTGGGGAAGAAGCATCTTCCACTTAGGAAGAGTCTGAGGAGTGGATCCCTGTCCTTTATCAGAGGGGAAGGGGCTGAAGGTATTGAAGAAGTATGTTGCTGCTGACTTAAGTGTGCTGCATTTAAGAGCAGAAAAGAGATTCTAGCAAAGTTGGGAGTTGAGAAAGGATTGTACTTTCTGTGATCAGAGTAACTGGAAAAGAGAAGGAGATCTCATATTAAGGAATTGGCTTCTAGGAAAATTTCAGAGACTTTACTAGAGAAGTGAGCTCACAAATGTATTCACCTTTCTTCAGCCGATTTGTTCATTGATTTTATTTAAACCCTGATTTTGAGTGTTGTAAATATTCTTCAGTCATTTAATCAACTATCTGTAAAGAAGTTGGAATTAGCATTGCTTTTCAGTGTGATTTTTGGATGCAAATGACTGTTATCAGTACTGTTTACAGAGACAAAGAAAAGGGTTTGTACCAGGAGTAATGCAAAAGGGCCTTGAAGCTATGCTTCACCCCACAGGGAGCCCTGAAACTCAGATCTTGTGAAGTTGTCCATGGATATTGAGAGCAGATAGGATCTTATTTTCTTTCTTTGTGCCCCTGGGTTCGGTCTATGGGAGCCATTCTGCCCAAGGGTTACATTATTAGTATAGTTTTACTTCTATTGATGATTTATATTTCCTGATGTTATTGTTTTATGTTTATAAGGAATTGTAATATTTCTGTTTTTCCATTGTTGCACTGCTTACATAGTCTAGCTTGTTGCGGTTTACAATTCAGGTTCTGTTTGCACGTTTGTATTACTACTTTATGGTCACTTTATTCTGCATTTGGTGGGGGTTTGTTTTTATTTTGTATGTGTAACTGAGTTGACGTATTCTGCTAGTGTGTAGTAGTTTCGCTTTTTCTGTTTTCTTAATAGTAGTTGTATTGGCTCGGTATAATAATTTCACTGTTGCCTTTTCATAAGCAAGATTGTTAGTGTTTGAGTGCTGGCAGTTTTGGTGTGGGAGATTTACTATATTAAAATTGGAATTCATTTTACTTTGGCTTTATGAGGGCCAAGCCTATACCCAACACACATTACCTAATACCAATTCCAATAGTCTTTTTTTTTACTTTTTTGCAGGGTTTTACAGCACTGCATGCAAATATAATATACATGTTGTAAGTGATGTTTTTACCTCAGAAGACTTACTTTAAATGTTCTTGTTCATGCAAACTCTATTATTATAAATTAATAATTTGTAATTGTGTGTGGAGAAAGTGGGACCGGGGGGGGGGGGAGGGGCGGCGACAGCAGGCTGCTTGTTTTCCTAAGGGCGCCTAATACCTTTGCACCAGCCCAGATCTTCTCCCCTTCTAGTTTGTCAGATTAATCTATATTAGACATCACGCATTCAGTAGATTTGCACATAAACTATGAAACAAGAAAGCAGTATCCTTATGCCAAGAGACTTCCTAGCTCATTATCAGGAAAAGAGCTAAGGGCTGGTTATTCAGCCAGGCCTTCCCCTGAATTCTGCGACGTGGTCAGCAAAGGAAAACTCCCTCATCTCTTTCATCCACCTAATGGATTCATACTGCTTCCATTCCTTCTGCTACCCCAAATGACCAATTTATTCCCCATGACCTCCTTCCTGTTCCCTATGTTGATTGCAGTCTGTGCACTGCTATAATAGGAATTAACTTTAATTCTGGGGCTGATGCAAAAAGGTTCTGAGGGAAACACAAGGAAATATTTCTTTTCTGAGAGGGTGGTAGGTGCCTAGAGGAGCCTAGCAGGAGAGGTAGTCACAAGCAAAAATGTGACACAATTTAAACATGTTTGGGACAGACAGGGCGCCATGGGTAATGTCCTGGGGATGGTAACAGGTAGAAGAAATGAAGTTCCTTGACCTTTACCTCAGGCCCAAGGAACTTTAGAATGCCAAAGAGTTAAAAACAGAAGCCCATGAGCACAGAGTGGTGGTGCAGAAGGCTAGAGGTAACCTGCAGAGAGCGGCCATGGATGCAACCCAGCACTAGCGGTACGACCGCATTTTGAACGTGTTCATTGAGACTTGCTTCCTTTCTGGAAAGCACCTTTTGTTGTGTAAGGTAGGAGGTTCTTCTCAGCAGTGACTGGCAGGAAGACTAAAAGGTCTCTTTCACCTGAGACTGAAAGGTATTCAGCTTTTGAAAAAATACAGGGACATTTCCCAGCCTCGAGAAGATACATGAGCTGTGCAATCATAATGAACATTATAATTTGGCTTTGGCAGCAAGCCCTTCAGGGATCGTGTTAAAACTGCACTGAGTATAGTTAACTAGTTAGAACATAATTGGTTGGGCTGAAGGAATGTTAAAATGCCATCATCTTCAACCTCCTTAAGCCATTTTCCTGCCATCTCCCTAGTGGTAATCCCAAGGGAAGAGGGGGGGAAAAAACACTATCAGCTTTTTTTTAACTTATATTTTATTAATTTCAAAAGAATATCAAATACAAATATCTTTGACAGAAATAGAAGTGCAATACCATAAAAAAAATAGAAATGAAATCAGGAAACAAACAATTTGTATGCACAATTTAGACCACTATAATATGGGGGAGGAAGAATGAAATAAGCCTGAGGCAAGGCTTATATAATCCAGTCTAAGTAATATATCAAGGAAAAACAGGAGCATCAGACCAACCACTGTATTATACTACTGCTGATCGATATCACTGGGGAAGGCTAGGAGATAACACAACTCCTAGAATCTAGGAAAACCCTCAACTGGGAAGGACTGGAAAAAAAATTACAAGATATCTTATAACACAGGTGCACCCAAGGCCAATACTTTAGGTCTCATACTAAGACATTTCTTCCTGCAATTCTGCATCGTTTTGGACAAATCTGGAAAGATCCAGAACTTCTGGCTCTATGACGAAAAGACAAGCATAAAATATGATTTCTGTCCTGAAGAAAAACAATGTGAGCAATAGTTTAGCTCTGGAGGAAATATTCTCTTCTGAATTTTCAAGAAAATTGAACAAATTAGACAAACTTTGAGGATCCACGCTGTCCATTTGCTTCTTAGAAATAGGAAGATAATACAACTTGGCAATCAGAGGTAAAGCCTTATTTGGAATTTCTAAAACATTTTTCATATAGATCTTCAACAGCTCAGATGGTGAAAGAAATTGAGTTTTGGGAAAAGTAAGTATGCGCAAGTTCAAAACCTTTGAAAAGTTCTCCAAATTCTCAATTCTACATGAGGAGAAAGATAAGTCTTTGATATTACTGTTGTTCTTCTTCCACTTGTTTAATAGATGACTCCAGCTCTGTTTTCTTCTTCAGTTGCAACAGGTGTAAATCCTGATTTAACATTATAGAATGAATGTCCAGAGTAAGGACAGCAAGGAATGAAGCTCTTATCAACAGCAGCTCTAACTTGCCATAGGATATCCAAAGAAACACAAGGCAGTTTACCAAGATCAGATCTAATTTGGAGATCCAGAACAGCATTCTGCACTCCCTATGAATTGCACACTGGCTGATGGGGCTTGAGAGCATGCGATCCCAAATCTTTCTTCAACTCCAGAAGGATGGAAGCTTCTCTGATTCTAGCCGCCACTCTCCTCTTGTGGCCTGAACTGGGGAGATGCCAACTGATGGCGCAGTAGAGTTGCCGAAGACAAGCTTGTGTTCTAGTACCACTTCCCCCACACAGGCAGCGTTTCTGGGTGGCCACAGCGTCGAATGCATCTCAGGGCTGAGAGAAGCCTCTGCCATCGATGGGCCAGATGGCTCTACTCTAGCCAAGCTGGACACTGGGGTGGATGTCAGTGAAAAAGGTGCATACTCAGTCATGGCTGTTTGTTGGGTTCCTCCTGATGAAGGAAAACGCCGCACTGCTCCTTTCCTTTTCCACATATTAGAATAAGCAAATAGCAATGAGGCAAAAAAAGCATTTGGAAAGTTCAGGGAGAGCTCAAGAAAGCACGTCTGATCTGTGTGCCCTATCGGTCATTTTTGCTCCCAGTGGAAAAAGTACCTTCTTGACCCAGAATGGAATCTCATTGGAGCAGCACCTAAAATCTAAGTAAATGCCAAGAACTGACCAGGACTGGGCCTGATTCCTCAAGGCATTTTCCCCATAGACACAGAATGGGAGAAATGCCATAATGAACCAGGCCCATAGGTAGTCCAGAATAACTCTGAAAGTGGCTGCATACCTGTGTTTGGGTGTGGAGATAGCTGGGTCTCGAAGCACTGCCTGGAGGCTAGAGGGAGAAGGCAGGAGGCTTCAGCAACAATGCATAAATCAGGTAGGCCAGCAAGGTTCCTTAGTGCTGCACCCTTCTTGGTACCAATTATTGCTCTGCATGTTTATTCCCTGAAGATGTATTTATTTATTTAAAAGAATTTGTAACCTGCACCCTCCAAATAGTTTGGGACGCTGAACAAAAGATACATACATAATAAAAGACAGAGAAAAGACTTAACAATAAGGAACTCAAATCTTTTAACATGTTATTACCATGGGTTCCTTCTCCTCTGTGCCTGTATTTCTGTCTTGGATGCTTCATAGCTGCCAGTTCAAATCCTAGTGTACATCACAGCATGTTATCATATTTAACTATCCTCTGTATCCTCCATAAAGTTATCCAATCTTCTGAAACCTGTCCATAAATGTATCTGGGGCACGTTCCTCAGAGTCTAGAAGCACATTCCACAGATTTACAGCATTGCACAGATAAAACACCTTTATCCGAAGATGATACCTACATTTATTTATTTATTTATTTATTTAACACTTTTTATATACCGGCATTCATAGGACACATCATGTCGGTTCACAATTAACTGAGAAAGGAAATTACAATGAACGAGGATAGAGAGAGTCAACGATATTACAATGAACGAGGAACAAGGATAGAGAGAGTCAACGAGCAGGGATACAACTTTGTAAAACGAACTGGATAATGATTATCCATGTTAAGTTTAGGTATGCATCAGGATGTTAAGGATGCATGTGCACTTAAGAGCTTAACATATGAACTTATTTACAATATTAAATGCAGGGGCAGGGAGAAGGGGAAGGGGGGAGCGAGGAGGGGAAAGGAGAGGAGGGGGTAGGGGTATAAGAGAACGTTAAGGCAATGGCACTTTCAAGGAAAGGCTGTTTGGAGGAAGAGAGGGGAGGGGTAGGGGAGAGGCAGCGGGGTGCTGGGGAAGGGTGGGGGGAGGGAGCAGGGGGGGAGCTGGGATGGTAAGGGAGCTAGAATGGAAGGGAGAAGGGGGGAGCTGGGAAGGTAAGGGAGCAAGGGGAGTTAGGATAGTGAGGGGGAGGTTGAGGAGAGGGTGTGTAGGCTGAGCGGGAGCTGAGTAAGTTCGAGGCATGACAATGACTAGGATTGGGAGAAGTTGGGGTAGTCTCCGAAGATGTTCCCTTGTTATGTTAGTTGTTTTGGAGTAGATTTTAAAAAGAGCATGCGCACTTCCATATGCACGCGGTTCCAGGCGCATGAACATGGACATGCCGATTTTATAACATGCATGTGCAGGCGGCGCGCACAGGGGGGTGTGAATTTCAGTAAACTACATGCGGCGACGCAATTGGGCCTTCCCAGTTCCCTCCCTGTCCGCTCCAATTAAGGAGCAGAATGGGAGGGAACTTTCCTGTCCCTAACCCTACCTCTTCTCCTCTCCTCCCTGACCCCTAACCTAACCCTACCTATCCCCATTTTTTTGGTTTTTTTTACTTACTGCTCCTTTGGAGCAGAAGCAAGTTAGGCACGTCAGCCGGCTTCCCTTGAACAGCTGCCAATGGCCACTGTCCCAGCCGGCCTCCATTCCAACCCTCCCAGCCCATCCCTTTTTTAGGGTCCGGCACTTGTACACACATCGGGACTTACGCGCATAGCCAGGCCCTTTTGAAAATGCACATAGCACATGCAGGACCCAGCCACACGCATAAGTCCTGATTTTTACACGTGCGGCCCTTTGAAAATTCGCCCGTTTGTGAATAAATATTTCCCCTACAAGATGTCTGTGCAACTCTTTTCTGTATTTGTACAATATAATATGTCAGTTCACAATGTGTTTTTTTTTCTATGAAAGTGAGATCTAGCCTGAAAAGTCTATCATTATAGAAGTGGCCTAGTTGTGGAACAGTGGGTTATGAACCAGGGTTCAAATCCCACTGTTGCTCCTTGGCTAAGTCCCTTCATCCTCCATTGTCTCAGATACAAACTTAGATTGTGACTCCTCTGGGAATAGAGAAATACCTGCATTACCTGAATGTAATCTGAGTTGAGTGCCTGTCAAAGTGGAATATAAATAAAAAACTGTTGGGTTTTTTTTAAATTATATCATTAATTAATTTCCCTTCTCTGCACCTTTTCTAACTCCATGATATCCTCAGTGAAGTGTAGGCCTGAGAAATGTACTCCAAGGGACTTATACAACAGCAAGATAATTTCCTTATCTTCTCTTGATTCCTCTGCCCATCCTCCTTTAACATAGGGCAGCACGTTCTCAGAATCGGTGCTTCTGTTTGATTTTGAATGCTCACTCCTAGCTTTTTGTCTACTATCAACCCAAATTCTGTTAGGGAAGATGGAAACCTTGAGCATGGGAAAGCTCAGAGGCCTTCGCAATCTGTTAGGGACCGCTAGGAGAGCGGTCCCATTTCCAAGGAGATTGTGTGGCCTTGGGCCACGGCACAACCCCAGAGGATTCCAAGGCAGTACCGAGGCTGGTGAGACATGTCCAAGCCTGGGCTGAGACCAGGAAGCCAGGCCTCTGCCGACTTGCACAGCCTGAGTGAGACCAACCACGCAAGGTTGGTCTCTGAGTGGTCCTCTGACTACTCCAAGCCCTTTCAGACCTGCCGCTGAGAACGGCAAAGGCAGCAGGCCGAACAGGAGACGAGGGCAGATGAAAACTCTGGAGCATGAAGACTCAAGACGAAGAACTTGGAGACGTGAAGACACAGATAAGAAGCTTGGGATATGAAGACTCAGGATCAAGATTCAGGAACAAAGTCTAGTACTGGGTTGAGGCTGCGACGCAGTGCGCCCTACACAGTCCACCACAGTGCAGTCCCACGGGACTGGTCACGGACTACGCTTGAGTGCGAAGCAGACTCCAGACGAATACATGGAAGATGAAGCAGGAACATGGCGAAGATTCAGTAGAAGCCTGCACCAAAATGCGCCCTACACAGCTGCCCATGGCTGGTCACGGACCACGCTGGAATGGAACCGGTTCAGTCAGAGTCTTAGGCATGGACGGAGCAGCCACAAGAACATCCGAGGGCCGAGACGAGGTTCAGGGTAAGGGACCAAGATGAGACTTGGCTTCAGGCATGAGACAGGGGACCAAGACGAGACTTGGCTTCAGGCGAGGATGACCCTCCAGAGGCTTGCGAGGCAGACGAGAAGACAGGCTCATGCCACGAGGTGACGAGACACGACATGGCACGCCAGAAGAGATAGCAATGAGGAACCACAGGTCCAGGAAGCAGAAGTGGAGATGAGGCATTAGGAAGGAACATCAGGAAGACCACGAAACATCAAGAAGACCACGAGGGATATCCAGAAGAGACCAGAAACATGAAGAACGATGAGGGATCCCACGAAGAACAGGAATACCAGCAGGAGCAAAGACGAGAAGTCCTTGAGAGGAACTAAATCCTTACAAAGGCAAGTAAGGACTGGAAGCTGGGCCCTTAATTAGGGCTGAAGATCAGGAGACGCCCTGGGAGGAGTCTAGGTGGGGCCTGGGGCTCAGGGAAGCCACCCACCACCACCATGGGGCATTCGGCAGCACCCACAGCCATGAGAAGAAAAGAAAAACAAAGTAAGAATTCACCTGGAACTGAAAAGGAAAGGGCCATGTAAGATCCCCGATCGGGAGACCCGCCCCTGACGTCACTGATGACAGCACTGGACCGTTAAACGGCGCCAGAACACCGGGCACCCGCGCTCAGGGAGGCCACCCACCACCACCATCTGGCACCATGCAGCACCCACAGCCATGAGAATAAAAGAAAAACAAAGTAAGAATTCACCTGGAACTGAAAAGGGAAGGGCCATGTAAGATCCCCGATCAAGAGACCCGCCCCCTGACATCACTGATAACAGCGCTGGACCATTAAACGGCGCCAGAACACCAGGCGTCGCACGCCAAAGGGGCACCCCCCTTTGTGCACACCTTCGTGCAATCCGTAGTGCTAGTTCTAGTTAATATCTTTGTAATCGGAGGTCTCTCATGTGTTTAATATGCATTCTGTTATACTTTTTGCTTAATTGTTAAATGTATTGCAAGTTGAACCTTGTAAACCGTTATGATGGCTTTACCGAATGATGGTATATAAAACTCAACAAATAAATAAATATATGGCTGCGGGCCCTTTAAATCAGTGAAGGAGGCACGGCCTGTGCCTTAGGAAGACAGGAACAGGAAGTTGTACAGGACCATGGAGAGCGGCGTCCTCGCCGCGAGCAGTGCAGGAAGAAGCTGGGCCTCTGCGCAGGCCCCAACATGGGAAGCGGCTTCCTGGCCACAAAGCAAACAGCTGAAAGCGGCTTCCTGCCACAGGAGATGCTGGTGTTTGCGGCCTCCGCGCCACAAGGCTGAAGAGGGCATCGGCGGCACTCCCTGCCACGAGAGGGTCCCGATGAGAGCGGCTCCATACCGCGCTGAGGAATGCCGAAGTCCGTGGCTCCCTGCCGCGGTGAAGAAAGAAAACATCAGTGGCCTCCTGCCGCGAAGGTAAATGCCTGCTCACGGCTAGGCCCGCGAGCAGGAGCGCAACAAATTATTTTCTTTGGCAATAGCTTAAATCACAGACCTATTCAGTCAATATAAAATACCTGGAGGGTGGTGCACAGTTTTGGACTCCCTGTTATATGAGGAATGCAGCCAACAACCACTACGGTCATTGCAGGACTTAAATATTCAATCACCATATGAGAAAAGATATGGGAAACTAAGAATGCTTGTCTTTGAGAGAGGGAGAACAAGAAGTGAAACAATTGCTATTTATACAGTACCAACCACCAAAACATATACAGATTCCTATAGGATTCTGCTGCTGCAGGAAATTTGCTGGAATAAAAGAACCACCATAATGGGTCAAACCCAAGGTTTATCAAGCCCAATCCTGTTTCTAACAGTGGCCCATCCAGGATCCCAAATAGTAGATGGATTCCATATTGCTTACATCCAAGGATAAGCAGTGGTTTTTCCCAAGTCTACATGATTAATAATGATTTCTGGGGTTTTTCTCATTTACTGATATGGACTACCCAATCTTTCCTTGGGAATCTAGATCCTTCTTATACAATAGCACTGTGAGTATAGAGAAAGTTCTGTATTTTTGTGTCAATCCAGTAAGCCATCTATACCTAGAGGTGAAAGTCTGTTTCAAACCATTAGCCACCTAGACCTAAGTTAGTAGTTCTCAAGTCTGATTTTCATAGTCAAGACCTACAATGAATATTCATGTCAAATATTTGCAGAATTTGGCCTAAGAGCCATGTGAATTTGCACACTTTAGGATTACCCTGGAAACAAAGTCTGCTTAGGGGCTACAAAGATCAGACTTGAGAACCACTGACCTAAATAAACCATCTAGCTACCCCAACCTTCTTTTCCACCAGTGTTCGTTTCCAGTTTATTAAGTTACAGATATCTTAAGTCTCATATTTTAATGTTCTGGATCGGATTCAAATTTTATTGTTACTATCTGAAAACAACCTATGCAGTCATTCTACGTAAGTCACATCTAATGTTTTAGCTTGTAGAATTCTTGGTTTTCATGCCTGCAGCTAGGATTGGATTTCCCTTGCTTATGGAAGCACATACTGGGCTGATATGGATCATTTGGTTTCGTTCATGCTTCTGCAAGTTGTTGATACAATAGAAGAGTGCCAACACAACTTGCACCAACAAAACTTGATATTCTAAGCTTGGCTTCCACAACAGGCATTTTGCCAAAAGAGCAGTCCATCATTAGGTTAAGCAAACAGAATATGCATTAATAATTGAGAAGATGGAAGAAGGATTTTGTTTGTTTATTTTGGATATGCGGGTTAGCTGAGCAAAACTGCATAGGCTGGAGACAGGGACCACACTGACTCCAGCCTTTCTTCATGCAATTTTCAATTTAATTATAATAATCAGCATACATACAATAGTAGACTGCCTACCTTCTAGCAGTATACTCTCACCTTTAGCTTCCAGAGAGGGTTCAGGAGCTGCCTTCTCCTGAAGACGCAGGGATTTCCTGTTTCTAGCTGGGCTCCACTTCTTGTCCTGCTCAGCAGGATCCCATCCACAGAGTTCTCACCCTCTTTGTGATTTAAGGTAAACCAGGCATCTAGCCCAGTCCCACACAGGTTAATGAGGGGTAGTAAGTCCACTTCTTTACAGGGTATTACTTCAAAACCAACTAACCAGTTTAATTTCCTTTCAAACCAGTGGGAGCACTGAGAGGAGAGGATTACCTTGCTGGTGGCTGGAAAGAATCAGTAAGTACGGCTTTTAGAAATTTTTAAAACTTAAAAATATTGGGGAAAACTAAATGATTGGGGTATATTATTTAGTGTGTTCATGTGTTTGTTTTAAATAGGTAATCAGAAAGTCAGGCAACAACAGTACTTTGTATGTTTTATTTTAAATAGATAGGCAACAAACAGAACTTTTGTGTTTTCTTTAAATAGGTAGTCAGAAAGTCAGGCAATAAGTAGAACAGTATGTAAATCCATGGCTCTAGCGCTAAACTTTCAACAGGGAACCTTTGATAAAATGAGAAAAATAGTTAGAAAGAAACTGAAAGGTGCAGCTACAAAGGTGTGAAACAGGCATGGACATTGTTAAAAAAAAATACCATCCAAAAGCACAGACCAGATATATTTATTTTATTTATTTATTTAATTTCTTTTCCTATACCGATGCTCAAGACTAGGTCTTATCGTACCGGTTTACAATGTAACTGAGGGGAAACCAATTAACATCAAGGTAGAAAGTAAAGTTACATTAAACAGGGAGCATAAAACCTGGGCAATGGAAGACAGTACAGAGTTTAAACTAAGAAACAATTAGAGAGAGATAAATATATAAATCAACAAAAACTGTAAGATACAAAAACATAGGTTTATCCTAGGCAGTTATTAGCCTGGTATGTCCAGAGGGAGAAGGAAAGGGTGAGGTTGGGTGGGGGGAAGGGAATTGGGGAGGGGTGGGGGAGTGAGAGTCAGTGATGGTTGAGGAGATCCTTCAGCGGTAGGCTTCTGCGAACAGCCAGGTTTTCAATTTCTTTCTGAAAGTTGAATGGCATTGTTCTTGGCGTAAGTCTTGTGGAAGTGAATTCCAATGTAGTGGACCTGCTGTTGAAAGAGCTCGCTTGTGAATAGTGTTGTAGACCGTATGCATATGCATATGCATCCCATATTCCATGCATTAAGAAAGGTGGAAGGAAGGCAAAACAATTACCGGCATGGTTAAAAGGTGAGGTGAAAGAAGCTATTTTAGCCAAAAGATCTTCATTCAAAAATTGGAAGAAGGATCCTTCAGAAGAAAATAGGATAAAGCATAAGCATTGGCAAGTTAAATGCAAGACATTCATAAGACAGGCTAAGAGAAAACTTGAGAAGAAGTTGGCCATAGAGGCAAAAACTCACAATAAAAACTTTAAAAAATATATCTGAAGCAGAAAGCCTGCAAGGGAGTCGGTTGGACTGTTGGATGATGAAGGGGTTAAAAGGGGCACTTAGAGAAGGTAAGGCCATCACGGAAAGATTAAACGATTTCTTTGCTTCAGTGTTTACTGAAGAGGATGTTGGAGAGATACCTGTTTCGAAGAAAGTTTTCATGGGTGATGATTCTGATCAACTGAACCAAATCATGGTAATCCTGGAAGATGTGGTAGGCCTGATTGACAAACTGAAGAGCAGTAAATCACCTGGACCAGATGGTATACACCCCAGGGTTCTGAAAGAACTAAAAAATGAAATTTCAGAACTGTTAGTAAAAATTTGTAACCTATCATTAAAATCATCCGATGTACCTGAAGACTGGAAGATGGCCAATGTAACCCCTATATTTAGAAAGGGATCCAGGGGTGATCTGGGAAACTATAGACCAGTGAGCCTGACTTCAGTGCCAGGAAAAATCATGGAAACTGTTATAAAGAATAAAACCCCAAAACATTTAGATAGACATGGCTTGATGGGACACAGCCAACATGGATTTACCCAAGGGAAGTCTTGCCTCAAAAATCTCCTACATTTTCTTGAAGGGGGTGAATAAACATGTGGACAAAGGTGAACCAGTAGATGTGGTATATTTGGATTTCCAGAAGGTATTCGACAATGTCCCGCATGAGAGGCTTCTAAGAAAACTAAAAGGTAATGGGATAGGAGGTGATGTCCTTTTGTGGATTGAAAGTTGATTAAAAGACAGGAAACAGAGAGTATGATTAAATGATCAGTTTTCACAAAGGAAAATGGTAAACAGTGGAGTGCCTTAGGGATCTGTACTTGGACCGGTGCTTTTTAATATATTTATAAATCATCTGGAAAAGGGGTACGATGAGTGAGGTGATCAAATTTGCGGATGACACAAAATTTTACAGAGTAGTTAAATCTCAAGTGGATTGTGATGAATTGCAGGAGGACCTTGTGAAACTGGAAGATTGGGCTTCCAAATGGCAGAAGTTTAACGTGGACAAATGCAAAGTGATGCATACAGGGAAAAATAACCCTTGCTGTAGTTACACGTTGTTAGGTTCTATCTCAGCAGTTACCACCCAGGAAGGAGATCCAGGTGTTATTGTGGATAATACATTGAAATCATCGGCCCAGTGTGCTGTGGCAATCAAAAAAGCAAACAATGTTAGGATTTATTAAGAAGGGAATGGAAAATAAAACAGAGGATGTCCTAATGCCTCTGTATTGCTCCATGGTGAGACTGCACCTTGAATACTGTGTGCAATTCTGGTCACCGCATCTCAAAAAGGATATAGCTGCACTGGAGAAAGTGTAGAGAAGGGTGACCAAAATGATATGGGGCATGGAACGGCTGCCCGATGAGGAAAGGCTAAAGAAGTTAGGGCTATTCAGTTTGGAGGGGATATGACAGAAGTCTACAAAATCATGAAAGGTCTTGAACAAGTTAATGTAAATCAGTTATTTACTCTCCCAGATAATATAAGGACCAGGGGGCACTCCATGAAGTTAGCAAGTAGCTCGTTTAAAACAAATGGAAGAAAATTCTTTTTCACTCAGCACATAGTTAAGCTCTGGAATTCATTGCCAGAGGATATGGTTACAGCAGTTAGTATAACTGGGTTTAAAAAAAGTTTGGATAAGTTCCTAGAGGATAAATCCATAAACTGCTGGAAAGAAATACGAGTGAGTTAATCAATTTTGCAGATGATACAAAATTGTTCAGAGTAGTTAAATCACAAGCAGATTGTGATAAATTGCAGGAAGACCTTGTGAGACTGGAAAATTGGGCATTGAAATGGCAGATGATATTTAATGTGGATAAGTGCAAGGTGATGCATTTAGGGAAAAATAACCCATGCTATAGTTACACAATGTTAGGTTCCATATTAGGTGCTACCACCCAAGAAAGAGATCTAGGCGTCATAGTGGATAACACATTGAAATCAGTTCAGTGTGCTGCGGCAGTTAAAAAAGCAAACAGAATGTTGGAAATTATTAGAAAGGGAATGGTGAATAAAACAGAAAATGTCATAATGCCTCTGTATGGCTCCATGGTGAGACCGCACCTTCAATACTGTGTACAATTCTGGTCACGGCATCTCAAAAAAGATATAGTTGCGATGGAGAAGGTACAGAGAAGGGTGACCAAAATTATAAGGGGAATGGAACAGCTCCCCTATGAGGAAAGAGTAAAGAGGTTAGGACTTTTCAGCTTGGAGTAGAGACGGCTGATGGGGGATATGATAGAGATGTTTAAAATCATGAGAGGTCTAGAACGAGTAGATGTGAATCGGTTATTTACTCTTTCAGATAATAGAAAGACTAGGGGGCACTCCATGAAGTTAGCATGGGGCACATTTAAAACTAATCGGAGAAAGTTCTTTTTCACTCAATGCACAATTAAACTGGAATTTGTTGCCAGAGGATGTGGTTAGTGCAGTTAGTATAGCTGTGTTTAAAAAAGGATTGGATAAGTTCTTGGAGGAGAAGTCCATTACCTGCTATTAATTAAGTAGACTTAGAAAATAGCCACTGCTCTTACTAGCAACAGAATAGACTTAGTTTTTGGGTACTTGCCAGGTTCTTATGGCCTGGATTGGCCTCTGTTGGAGACAGGATGCTGGGCTTGATGGACCCTTGGCCTGACCCAGCATGGCATGTTCTTATGCTATGATGGTAATTAATAAACAATAGTAGCTTGTGATCTATCTAATGTTTGGGTACTTGCCAGGTACATGCGACTTGGATTGGCCACTGTTGGAGACAGGATACTGGGCTTGATGGACCCTTGGTCTGACCCATTATGGCATTTCTTATGTTATATATGTTATGTTATGTTAGCTCCCAGTAAGAGTGTTAATAAACTAGGACCACTGCAGAACTTTGAGACTCAAGCAGAGGTATTTGGTCTGTATGTAACTCTCCTCCCCTAGCCCTTAACCAGGGGTCACCTTCCCAGCCCTGGAGAGCACTGGATTCATTCAACCACGATGGGTGGAAGAGTTTCTGGGTTCTGTGGAATGGGGGCAGGAATATTTGCAAGGCCAGTGAACAGAGGTCACCTTTAAAAATAAAACATAGTCCACACACAAATTTGTGCTCTAAACAAAAGCAACGTTTACTTAGGTAAAATAAACCAAGTCTCAGCCAGTACAAAATAAAGTCCACAGCAGAAATAGCAAAAAAAATATCCAGATTAAAAAATGCCAAGTTTAAAACTCCCCTCCAAATTTATTTTACAGAAAGCAGATCTTATACCCCATAAGTGTCTTCCAGGATGAGCCCTCTGCACCTTCTTTTCCAGGTTCTCTTCTGTTCCCCAGAAGTTACAGAATCTCTCTTGATCTTGCTCACAATATTCACAACGCAGTTGATGTCCGACAGAAAATGCTCCCACTCGCTTCTATTGGACAGACCTTTCCAGTCTCACTTCTGGACTGTCCAAAGAAGGGTTTTCTTCCAAAGACAATCCAAGAGCTGGAGAGTTAGGCTAAGACAACATCTGCTTCTTGTGCTTCCCTTCCTCCCAGTTCTTATCACTTTATCAATACTGGGATACTGATACACCGACATAAGGGAAAAAACACAGAATTACTTCTATGGGCAAGTCCATAAGCAAAGCACGTCAAGCAGCACTGTCTGAATTTTCAAGAAGGCTCATCACCAATTGATAATGTTGCTAGCATAATGGGTTATATAAGACTTGGGGATAACTGCACTGAATGGTAATTACTATACTATCCTTAAGAGAAACATGGGGGTAATCTGCATGGCAGATACTATTACCCTAAGAAGTTTGTTGGACAGACTGGTTGGTCCTTTTCTGCCATCATTACTGTATTACACAAATCTTTCAGCTTCAAACTCTCCCTTGTGCCTTGTGGGAGCCATTTTTATACTCCTTACTTGTCCCATCCCTTTTGGGGGAAGAATCACCTTGTCAATACAGTAAAACACCTACATCCCCTGAACCTCCTGCAGCTAGAAAACTCTTAATATTAAGACAAACATTCCAGTACACCCCTAGGGGGGCCATGTAAGGGTCATATGCATATTATAATAAATATATCTGTTAACCAAGCATTATTGGAATATTCACATTCTACTACTACTACTACCTATCATTTCTACAGCTCTATGAGATGTATGCAGTGTTGTGCAGATATACCTATGAAACAGTCCCATCTCTGTGAAGCTTACAGTTTAATCAAGACATGGCAAATAGGTTTCAGGCAATAAATCTGTTACATTAAACATGGCAACAATAGTCAAGGTATCCATAGGGTTTTAACCAGAGATCGCCAGGAGATGAAGGGCTAGAGTCTTAGCAATAGAGCCAACCAGGGCACTGAAAGTAAGCAGGGTCAGCAGCCATAAGAGGCCAACAAGGGAGAAGATGGCTATTTCCCCAGGAACCAGATTGGCCAAAGCCAGGCTAAAAGGAGTAACTGGGAACAGGAAGTTGTTCACAGCAATCCAGAAGGCTTACAAGGTAAATTCTCCCCTTTCATGGCAAAGCTCTGCTTCTTCCCTCAAGTTTCAACTACAGCTCCAAGTTCATGATCTGGCTTCAGCCTTGTCTAGCTCCAATTCCTGCTCCAGGCTGCAGTTCCAACCTTGCTTATACAGTAATATGGCGTTCCATGTCATGACCTCTATATTCTACATTCCTTTTCATTGGAAGAGATTTCTCTCTTGTGCACTTTAACATCTTTCAGATATTCAGTTCTGTATCATATCTCCCCATCTCTCTCCTCCTCTAGGGTGTACATATTTAGGTCCTAAAGTCTCATTTCATATGGCTTTGGTGTATACCCTGCACCATTTTGGTTGCCTTTCTCTGCTACTGTCTTTTCTCTGTTCTTCTTGAGATATGGCTTCCAAAACTGAGCACAGTACTCCAGCTGACAGTTTAGCAGTGATCCGTAGGGGGCATTATCACCTTTTCCAGCAAGTTATGCCTCTCTATGCAACCTGTCATCTTCTGTCCCTAGTCACTACCTTGACACACTACTTCAGGGTGGCCAACTCTAGTCCTCGAGAGCCACATACACGCCAGGTTTTCAGGATATCCACAATGAATATGCATAAGATAGAGTTGCACGCACTGCCTCCGTTGTATGCAGATCTCTCGTATGCATATTCATTGTGGATATCCTGAAAACCTGGCATGTATGTGGCTCTCGAGGATTGGAGTAGGCCATCCCTGCACTACTTTGTTACCTTCAGATCATCAGATACTACCACCACAAGGTCTGTCACACCTCGATCAAGTACAGCTGCTTTGGAGTTCTGCACCTCAGATCATGATTCTTCACTTTTTGGCACTGAATCTTAACTGGCAATGGAGCAGTAGTGGCTGCATGGGCACCCCCACATGCATGGGGGCTACTTACCTTTTAAATTGGCATTCAGGTCTCAGACCTAGCTGTTTTATGGTTCAATGACTGCAGTTTTATTTTTCTTTTGATGATGTGATGTGTTTACTTGCCTGTTTCTTTATTTTATGTGCATGTGTTTTTTTGTTGATGTAATATTGAGTCTAACTTATTTGACTGTTGTTTTACTTATGGTAATTATGTACCCTACCCTGAACAAAGGAGGGGTGGGTAATATTTTAAATAAAATAAATAAAACTGCCAAGCCTTCAACCAGTCTTAGATCACTTCTCATTCTGTCTTCTCCCTCAGGAGTGTCCACTCTGTTGCAGTTCTTAGTGTCATCTGCAAAAGAAACAAACTTCTGACCCCTCTGCAATAGTGGTCACAAAAATATTGACCAGAACTGGCCCCAGAACAATCCCTGAGGCACTCCACTAATCATCTTTCCTCTCCTCAGAGTGACTTTCATTTATCACTACACACTATCCTCTGTCAATCAATTAATTTCTAGTCCATTCTTCCACCTTAGGACCATCTCCCGGGCTGCTCATTTTATCCATGAGCCTCCTGTGCAGGATTGTATCAAAGGCTTTGCTGAAATCCAAGTAAACCACATCCAGTACATGCCCTTGATCTAATTCTCTAGTCACCCAACTGAATTTGTTTGAAAAAATGTCCCTCTGGTAAGATGTAGTTCCAGTTCTTGTGTCAAACTCCAGCTCGGGTTTCCTGCACAAGTGAGCCCAGCTCTAGCTCCTGCTTGCAGCTTCTGCTCCAGTCTTTGCTCCAAGCTGCAGACCCAGATTCTGTTCCAAGTTCCGGTTCCAACTCCAAGCCATAAGATCATAAGAAATACCATGTTGGGCCAGACCAAGGTCCATCAAGGCCAGCATCGTGTCTCTGACAAGTGGCCAGTTTGGGCCACAAGTACCCAACAGATCCCAAAAAGTAGATCTATTGATTGTTATTCCCAGGGATAAATAATGGCTTTCCCTAATGTGGATCCCTGGAGACTAAAGGTTGGAAATGAAGAAAGGCTGCATGGGGGTATGTTGCATGGAGCGGCAGTTACTACCCTTAACAAAAGGCATGGGGATTACATTCCTTAACCAATTAGCCTTAATGCTCGCGACGCAACTGCAACATCGCTATCCACTTCAGTGGTGGAAAAAGGAGTGAGCCTCGCATTGGCTGTCATCTGATGACAGTCAATGCTGGGCCCCGACTTTTACTGATACGCAGACATTAAGCATAAAGTGCAAGACTGCCTCTATGGCCAAGTCTAAAAAGCAAAGCACATTCAAGCAACTTTGTCGTAATTATCAATAAGGCTGCTCACGCCATAAAAATGTTGCTAGAAGTAATTTTATTGTGTTTGACAATTTCTTGGTTTTGATTGCAAATATTACTACCTTTAAGATAAGACTTGGGGGTAATTAGCACAGAGCATCAGTTACTACTCTTAACAAAACGCATGGAGGTACCTGCAAAGAGCAGTAGTATTACCATAAGAAACTTGCTGGGCAGGCTGGATCGACCATTTGGTCTTTTTCCACCATCATTACTACCTGGCTAATAAATGTTTATGGATTTCTCCTCCAGGAACGTGTCCAGACCTGTTTTGACCCCACTGTGCTAGTTGCCTTGACCAGGTCTTCTTCCATAGCTTGATTGTGCATTGAGTGAAAAACTGCTTTCTACAATTTCTTTTAAATCTAGAGGTTGTATACTTTATTGCACAAGTGGCATCAGGAACTAAAATTACAGCTGTCTACAGATGGGTTGGCTAGTTATTTCAAACAGATTGATATTATTACAAGTAATGATATATTGAAAGAAACTCAATGCATATTTCTGACAAGATGTTATTTTTCTTAGAGGCAAGCATATTTAGCAAAGCTCAGACAGTCTCTTGCAACAAATGTAGTAAAGAGATAGGCATGTCAGGTCATTCCAATTGGTCATGTGAAATAATTAAGAGGTTTTATAATAAACGTCCTTTTTGAAGACATGTCTGGTCTGCAACCTGGTATTAAATATAAAAAAAAAATTGTTTAAAGAAAGCCCTTTTGTTTGCTAAGAAAACTATTCTATGTAACTGAAGGTCAATATTACCCTTCTCAGTAATGCATTGGAGAACTGCCCTGTATAATTTATTAATCATGGCAAAGTATGAGGGTAGGATGGGATTTCTTAAGAAAAAGAAGGAGGTGAGATACATATGGCATGCATATACACAAAGTTTGTCACATAAGCATGGCTTTGAATGATTTTAGTTAACATGATGATTCCTGTAAGGATGTTATGGGAGAGCAAAGACTCACTATCCACTTCCTTTTATTATTAGCTGGTCACTGATTGCATAGGAGGGTGAGGGTTGGGAGAGGATGGAGGAGTTATCGTAATTTGTGGTTGTCTTATGATCATGGCATGATAGTGTCCCTTTACATATGTGTGATACTTTTATAAAATTGATAGAATGACTAAAAGGTTTTGACCTAAATCTGCTGGTTGTTAGTGTCATGGAATATCCCCTGATTTTAGTATTTGAAAGGGTAAATAACAGTTCCCCTTTTTACTTGTCCCACCCCACTGATGATTTTATAAACCTCTATCATATCCCCTCTCCCTCTTCTCTTTTCCTAACCTGTTTAGCCTCTCTCATAGGGGGAGTTCCTCCATCCCGAGCTCCAGCTTCAGACTCTGGCTCCTGCTCCGAATTTTGATTCCAGCTTTCAGCTTCTGCTCTCCCTGCCTCAACTTCAAACTGCTAAGGCTAGGCTGTAATGAGAAGAGGGACCTTTGCTTTCAGTTTTTATTTTATTTTCCCTGGGAACTTATCAAAACAGGAGAAAAGCAGTAGGAAAAAAAAGACTTCTTTTTTTCCCCCATTGATTTTCTCCTGTTTTTGTTGGTTGTAATAAACACTGATAACTTCTTGGGGAAAATAAAATCTGAAAATAAAGGTCCCTAGATGAAGAAGAGGCAGGGTTTAAGACTTACAATGTAATTGTTTCTTGATGTTTAATTTTCATTCCTATTTGATTTTATGATATTGTGAAACCTTACCTGCCCGATTAACATATTTGGCATTAAGGTAAAAGCAACCTGGAAAAGGTAGGTTTTTAGGCAGGACCTGAATATGGCTAGAGCAAGGGCATGACATTGTGCAAAAAGGTGGAAAGCGGGGAGTCAGGAGTTGACAATGACGAAGGAGGGCACAGATAGAGCAGCTTGCCTGAGGGAGAAGAGGTGAGGAGGAGCTGCAGAGTGAAGTTAGGAGCAGGTGAATGGAAGCCTGAGCTGGGTTCAGAAGCCATCAGAAGAGGGGTTACCCGTTCATATCAGCCCTGAAGGCAGACAGATTCAGACAGCTGAATTTAGGAATAGATGCTTCAGTGGGAGACCTGGAGAGCAGGCTGCACTGGTCTAAGCAAGGAGGTGATGGGAAATTTGGGTAAAGGTTTTAGCAGTGTCTTGGAAATGTACAAGGGATGTCTATTGTCCTCATAATCTACCCCCCAAAGCTGCATTATTGGCAAGTTCCCTTTTAGTATCTGTGTACAGGAAAGTTTATGTATTATAAAAGAGTGCTTTCTCAGAAGCACATCATAGGGATATTTATCAAATATTTGCTCCAGACTTAGCGATTATTTTAATATATCCCAATAGTTGCACGAGTTAAAAACTACCATGGCAAAGCTGAAGCGATTATGGCACTGGAGCAAATGTTTGGAAACAACCCCCCCCCCCCCCCCCCCCCCACACACACACACACACACACACACTCACCCCCACTAACACACACACAAACAAAAGAGCAATCACGTAACTTCCATGAACTTAGCCTGAGAACTAGTTAAACCTGCTCCCCTACAGACTTAAAATAGGCCGCAACCTTTAGGAATTTGCATTCGTGATTCTGTTTTGTACCACCCTATTTATACTGTTCTCTATTCTGCCCGTGGCTGTGTTTAGAAGGTACACGGACCTGGGGGCACCAGAAGGTGAATCTTGGCTAAATGTAAAAGCTTCTTTTGGGTCTGCATTCACTTTCTAGCTTGTGCTGAGCTTCTGAGATGAGGATTTCTGCATCTTTTAAGCCTTTGAACCCTGCCTACTATTAGCGCTATTGCATTTTGCCAGACCAAAAACCCGGATTAGGTACCGAACAGTTCCCATATCGCATCTGACCTCTGAGAAAGGGACTCTGTGGTGTCATCATCATCTTTGGGTGACTCTTATGCCGGTACAATAGAAAGACTGAGAATCTGCAAAGAATCTGATGTTCCTCTGCTATAGAACTCCGTGTTTCCCTGTCAAAATGGGAGCAATCCCACCAGGATTCTGTGAGAATCAGGAGAAAAAACATGCCAGGTGCCTGCTGCCTGCAAAAAACAAACAGGGATTGCGTCTGTCTTCTGCCTACACTTGGTTTCCTGTAACTGATGTGGACAGCCCTTCGTTTTCAGGTTTCATTTTATTTTTCCTGGCAGTGAGTTTATCACCGTTTTATTCCAATGAGGAAAAACGGGAAATGACTCCTTTTCTCCACTGATTTTCCTCCCGTTATTTTTCCTGGGAAAAAGAAAAAAAACTGAAAACGAAGGTCCCTACTAGTGTAGTAAGTGCTTTACTTCCATTAAGTTGATGGCAGAGTCCCTGCACTTTTTCAAGGTGCCTTTCCATGGATCATTTGCTTCCTCAGGGTGTGCTGCTCTTTGTGCATGAAGTCTCTAGGAGTGTTACTAGCAAAAAACAAGGTATCCAGAACAATTTTGTAAATTCATATACGCCAAAATATTTTTGAATGTTGGACTGCTGCCGTCTGGATCTGCTAATCAGTCAGACCCAACTGCGGCGAAGTCGCATTAATTTATTAAATATTTTTGTATTTTCACAAGAAATATTGCCTTAGGGAATAAAGAAGCCGAAACAGGCTTTTAGTCCAATCACCAAGAATAATAGCTGTACTTAGCTTTAGCGATAAAATATAGTCCCGACTTCGCCGCAGTTGGGTCTGACTGATTAGCAGATCCAGACGGCAGCAGTCCAACATTCAAAAATATTTTGGCGTATATGAATTTACAAAATTGTTCTGGATACCTTGTTTTTTGCTAGTATTACTACTGCTGGTTTCCAGTATTTTGGGCTGTTTGTGTAGTCTCTAGGAGTGTAACAGTACCACTGCCATGAGTCCCAGCAATATACTGTACCTAACACAGGACGACTCATTGTTCTACCCCGTGTGGGGTGGAAATCTGATGGGCCCTGCAATCATTCTCTGCCATCAGATTCTCTGTTTCTACTCTACCGTTCCTCATGAGAGGCTTCTAGGAAAAGTAAAAAGTTATGGGATAGGTGGCGATGTCCTTTCATGGATTACAAACTGGCTAAAAGACAGGAAACAGAGAGTAGGATTAAATGGACAATTTTCTCAGTGGAGGGGAGTGGGTAGTGGAGTGCCTCAGGGATCTGTATTGGGACCCTTACTTTTCAATATATTTATAAATGATCTGGAAAGAAATACGACGAGTGAGATAATCAAATTTGCAGATGATACAAAATTGTTCAGAGTAGTTAAATCACAAGCAAATTGTGATAAATTGCAGGAAGACCTTGTGAGACTGGATAAAATCAAAATGGCAGATGAAATTTAATGTGGATAAGTGCAAGGTGATGCATATAGGGAAAAATAACCCATGCTATAATTACACAATGTTAGGTTCCATATTAGGTGCTACAATCTGAGAAAGAGATTGAGTGGATAAAACATTGAAATCATCAGTTCAGTCTGCTGCGGCAGTCAAAATAGCAAACAGAATGTTGGGAATTATTAGAAAGGGAATGGTGAATAAAACAGAAAATGTCATAATGCCTCTGTATGGCTCCATGGTGAGACCGCACCTTGAATACTGTGTACAATTCTGGTCACAGCATCTCAAAAAAGATATAATTGCGATGGAGAAGGTACAGAGAAGGGCGACCAAAATGATAAGGGGAATGGAATAGCTCCCCTATGAGGAAAGACTAAAGAGGTTAGGACTTTTCAGCTTGGAGAAGAGATGGCTGAGGGGGGATATGATAGAGGTGTTTAAAATCGTCTAGAACGGGTAGATGTGAATCGGTTATTTACTCTTTTGGATAATAGAAAGACTAGGGGGCACTCCATGAAGTTAACATGTGGCATATTTAAAACTAATCGGAGAAAGTTCTTTTTTACTCAATGCACAATTAAACTCTGGAATTTGTTGCCAGAGGATGTGGTTAGTGCAGTTAGTATAGCTGTGTTTAAAAAGGATTGGATAAGTTCTTGGAGGAGAAGTCCATTACCTGCTATTAATTAAGTTGACTTAGAAAATGGTCACTGCTATTGCTGGCAATGGTAGCATGGAATGGACTTGGTTTTTGGGTACTTGCCAGGTTCTTATGGCCTGGATTGGCCACTGTTGGAAACAGGATGCTGGGCTTGATGGACCCTTGGTCTGACCCAGTATGGCATGTTCTTATGTTCTTACTCTCTGTACACTACCCACTCTTAAGCATTTTTTCTCTTTCTTTCAGTTTCCTTTGGGACTGAAGAGAAGCCAAGATTGGGGCACTATAGGAATATCATGCAATGTCTCAGGCTCTTCCCTCCTTAAAGCAACTTCACCTTTCTTTTTGGCCAAAACATGGGGCTTCGATTGAAACCCAAGCTCTAATATCCCCCAGAGATAATAATCCAGGGTTTCCTCCAGTGCCTGGTTCAGTCTTCCAAAGGAAGTTCTCCCCACTACCGCTGACCTGAGCTCTAAATGCCCCCACCACTACCTGGCTCCCAAGCCTGGGTATAACCTGCATAGCCCGCTTGATATGATACAGCAAATCACTTCCACTGAGCAACAAGGAAAATGCCTTCAACAATTTTTTGTTCATTTTTCAATGTAAACCCATAATAATGAGCTTTAAGTTACAAGTTAACTGAGTTTGTTAATATGGTATCTTCCAAGCCTTGTAGAAATATATAAATGCTAAGACGGTAACTTTCAAATCAGAGCACATGTGCACACATTCGTTGGCATGCGCCCAGAGATACAACTATTTTATAACATACGTGCATAGATACACACATGTTATAAAATGGCCTGGCATGCGCACATGTGTGCCAAATTTTAAGTCTTTTCACACAAATGTCACTTCTACCATGTAAATCAGGGGATTTTAAAAGGGCTGCGCGTTGACACCATTTCCACTTTTACCAGTTCTTCTCCAGTTTCCCCAGTTAAGAGAGATGTCCTCCAGCCCCACCTAGTTTGATAGCCTTCACTCCCCCCAGTTAGTCCTAACCCTTAAAACCCCACAGACCTGCCTAGTTTTTAAAATGTTATAACTTATATAGGATCCATAGTAGCAGTGAAGGTAAATGGCAGGGGGCCTTGGTGCGCACTGGATCGCGTCTCAGCTTCATGTCCCGAAATGCCCATGCCCCACTCTGCCTTTTTTGAAAATTTCTAAGATGCATATACTGTGGCATTTATGCGCGTATCTGGGCACACATCCTCTAATTAATACATGTGTTGGGCTTTTAAAATTCACCTTTAAGAATCCCAGTAGCTAATGTAAGATGGCAACTGCTCGTGTGAAGAGACACAGTAGATTTCGAGCTGGGCATGACTTGCCCCGTTCTCCTCGTGTGAAGAAATGCAGTAGATTTTGAGCTGGCCATGACTGTCCTGTTCTGCTTGTGTGAAGAGATGCAGTAGATTTTGAGCTGGGCATGTCTGGCCCCATTCTGCTCGTGTGAAGAGACGCAGTAGATTTCGAGCTGGGCATGACTGGCCCCCTTCTGCTCGTGTGAAGAGACGCAGTAGATTTTGAGCTGGCCATGACTGTCCCGTTCTGCTCGAATGAAGAGACGCAGTAGATTTTGAGCTGGCCATGACTGTCCCGTTCTGCTCGAGTGAAGAGACGCAGTAGATTTTGAGCTGGCCATGACTGTCTCATTCTGCTCATGTGAAGAGATGCAGTGGATCTGTAGGGTAGTCATGACTGTCCCATTTTGCTTATATAAATGGATGTAATAACTATGGAGGCTGGGAATTACTGTTCTATACTGCTCATCTGATCAAAACAGCAGGCTTTGGGGCCCCTGATGCAGTCCTATTGTACAAGTATAATTTCTATAATGCAGGTAAATTAGGTCAGGGAGGTTTCCCTGTCTTTGTATAAAAACAGAAGAAGATAAGAAATTGCTATACTGGTTCAGACCGAGGTTCCATCAAGCTCAGCATCCTGCTTCAAACAGTGGCCAGTCCAAGTCACAAGTATCCAAACAGTAAATAAAACCCATGCTACTAATGGCTATTCTCCGGGTAGATTTTAAGAAAGGTGCGCTCGGGGAAAACAGGTTACGTGAGTGGCTGGGCCTTGCATGCCGAAGTGCCAGGCCCAGATAAGGGGTGGGGCTGGAGGTAGCTGGTACAGTAGCCATTTGCTGCTGTACCAGGGAAGGGAAGCCGGCGTGCACAAGTTGCTACTGCTCCGTTGCAGCAGTAAGCAACAAAACAAAAAAACATGTGCGCGCAGATTATGAAATCCGGCACGCATGTGCGCACGGCCCGCTGATTTTATAATGTGCACACCGGCGCGCACGTGTGTGCATGTCAGGAAACATGCGTGCATGTATTAAAATCTACCTCTTAGTCAACTAATAGTAGTTTAGTCTAATAGCAGTTTTTAGATTTCTCCTCCAGGAGCTTTTCCAAACCTTTTTTAAACCCAGCTGCACTAACTGCTCTAACCACATCCTCTGACGACAAATTCCAAAGTTTAATTGTGCTTTGAGTGAAAACAAATTTTCTCTGATTTATTTTAAATGTGCTATTTGTTAACTTCATGGAATGCCCCTAGTCCTTGTATTATCTGAAAAAAAATTAACTAATTCACATTTACCCATTCTGGTCCTCTCATGATTTAATAGACCTCTAGCATATTCCCCCTCAGCCGTCTCTTCTCCAAGTTAAACAGCCCTAACTTCTTTAGCCTTTCCTCATAGCGGAGCCATTCCATCTCCTTTATTATTTTGGTCACACTTCTCTATACCTATTCCAAAGCAACTATATCTTTTTCGAGATGCGGCAACCAAACTTTCACACACTACTCAAGCTGTGGCCTCACCATGGAGCGATACAGAGGCATTATGACATTCTCTGTTTATTCACCAGTCCTTTCATAATAATGCCTAACATTCTGTTTGTTTTTTTGACAGCTGCAGCACCCTGAGGAAATGATTTCAATGTCACTATGTTCACTATGACTCCTAGATCTTTTTCCTGGGTGGTAGCTCCTAATATGGAACCTAACATCGTGTAACTACAGTGTAGGTTACTTTCCCCATGTGCATCACTTTGCACTTGTCCACTGTTGTGAACCTGCCCGCGACGTGCGCGGGCAGGTCCCCTACTTCGCTCAGCTGTTCTCTGCTCTAAGTGGCAGCCTGCCGCCGACACCGTCCTCTGCGGCCCGGAGGCTGCAGCTGCCTTTTTCCCTGACGGCAGGGCTGAGCTGTCGCCGGGAGCCCTTCTCTCCACGGCTGGGGCCGCCGTTGCCACTCCTGCTCTGCCCGACATGTCTTCTTCACGGCTGGAGCCGCCACCGGGGTCCTCGGACGGCAAGGAAGCCATCCTTGCCGCTGCTGGGGTCTTCACACGGCAGGGAAGCCGTCCCTGCCGATGCCTGCAGCCTGCCTTGCTTCTCACCGCGGCAGGGCTGCTACCACCGATGCCGCTGTCCATCTCGGGCCCTCCACGTGGCGGATGCCACCGACGTGCTTGCTCTCCTCTCCTGCTTCTCCCTAGGCACAGGTGCGTGCCTCTGCTCGGCATTTAAAGGTCCAGCAGCGGGAAAAGCCCCGCGGCCCTTGAAGATTACATCATCCACCTGATTTGCTTCAACCCTATATAAGGGGCCCTGTGCCAGTCCCTGATTGCCTTCGCAAGGAGTTAAATGCTACTGGATGTTCCTGTCCTTCGCTCCAGGAGTCTTCTCTGTTCCATCTCTTCTTCAAGGTCCTGTGTTCCTTGTTCTTCATTGGAGCTCCATGTCTCGATCAGATGTCCGTGATCCAGTCCAGATGCCTGTCTTCCATTCCTGATGTCCATGGTCAGTCTTCCAGTTCTTTCTTATTTATTTATTTATTTATTTATTTATTTAACAGTTTTTCTATACCGACATTAAAGTACACATCATATCGGTTTACATAATAATAAAAAGGTAGAAAATACAAATAACAGGGGGAGGGGAGGGGGAGAACTGGGGGTCGGAAAGGCTGACCCCAAAAATTAGAGAGGAAGGAGAGAAGGTGAGAGGAACGTTAACAAAAGGTTAGTTAAGGTGCAAGAATATAAAATATACAAAATGTACAAAATATACAAGTGAAGCCAGGGACCGGTGGGTCGTGAAAGCAATTAAACAAAATATACAGGGGTTATGAGAGTTACCGGGGGGTCATGAGGAGGGTCTGGAAGTAAAGGATGTTAATCTGGGAAGGCTTGATGAAAGAGCCACGTTTTTAGCTGTTTTCTAAATTTGAAAGGGCAGGATTCCATGCGAAGATTGGGCGGTAGATCGTTCCAGAGTGTAGGGCCAGCAATTGAGAAGGCGCGTTTCCTTGTGGCTGAGAGGCGGGCTTTCTTGAGAAAGAGAACAAGCAGGGTGCATTTATGAATTGTTCTAGTAGGGCGGGAGGATTGTGTGGATTTGAGGGGTTCATTAAGCCAAGGGGAGTTGTGGTTGTAGATAGCTTTGTGAATAATGGTGAGGGTTTTGAACAAGATGCGGGAGGAGATGGGAAGCCAGTGAAGGTTTTAAGGATGGGGGTAATATGATCTGATTTGCGTGTATTACTAATGATCCTTGCTGTGGCATTTTGCAGTATCTGGAGAGGTCTGATGGAGGAGGAAGGAAGGCCAAGATATAGGGAGTTGCAATAATCTAGCTTAGATGTCAGTGTGGCTTGGATAACAGTTTTAAGGTCGTGGGTGTGGAGAAGGGGCTTGAGTTTTTTAGGACCATGAGCTTGTAAAAACCTCCCTTAATAACAGAAGTGATGTGGATTTTGAGGTCCAGATGAGGATCGATTATGACGCCTAAATTCCGTACAGAGGGTTGCGAGAGGAGAGACGTGGTCAGAAGGTGCGACCAGCTTAAAGGTTTGGTGGTTATGTATGAGCAGTAGCTCAGTTTTAGCAGAGTTGAGGGCAAGTTGCATGGATGTGAGTAATGTGTTGATGGAAGAAAGGCATTTCTTCCAAAAGCTTAGTGTAGTAGGTAGTGAGTCGTGGATGGGGATGATGATTTGGACGTCATCAGCGTAGATATAGAATTTGAGTCCAAGATTAGTGAGGTGATGACAGAGGGGGAGGAGGTATATGTTAAATAGTGTGGAGGAAAGGAAAGAGCCTTGGGGTACACCTTGGGAGAGGGAGAAACGTGAGGATTCTGAGGAACCAAGTTTAACGGAGAAACATCTGTTAGTTAGATAGGATTTGAACCAAAGAAGTGCAGTGCCAGAGATGCCAATGTCAATTAGGCGGGCAATGAGGAGGTCATGGCTTATCGTGTCGAAGGCAGCGGAAATGTCGAGGAAGGCAATAAGGAAGTTATGACCTTGGTCGAGGCCGGTGAGGAGGAGGTCTGTAAGGGATAGAAGGAGGGTTTCGGTACTTAAATTCTTACGAAAACCAAACTGCGCTGAGTGGAGTATGTTGCAGTCCTCAAGGAATGCCATGAGCTGTGTATTAACTACTTTCTCCATGATTTTAGAGATGAAAGGGAGATTGGAAATCGGTCAGTAGTTAGTTGGGTCTAGAGAGGGCTTCTTGAGCAGGGGTTTTACTATCGCGTGTTTAAGAGGGTCAGGGATGGAACCTGTAGAGAGTGAGCAGTTAATTAGGTCAGCTAGGGGTGAGGCAATGGTGTTAGGGATGGAGATGAGATTTTTTGTGGGTATAGTATCAGAAGGATGGGATGCAGGCTTGGATTTTTTAAGGATATCCTCAATTTCCATAGGTGTAGTAAGTTCTAAGGAGTCAAGTGAGGAGGGATTATGGTGGGTAGTGCGGTGGTGGGGAGTTTGGACGGTTGTGGTGGGGAATCGGAGGAGTATGTTAGCTATTTTATTATGGAAGAAACAAGCAAGTTCTTCGCATTTCGTGCTGGCATCTTCTTCAGCAGTGTTAGGGAAAATGGGGTTGGTGAGGGCAGCTACATAGGAGAAGAGGGCTTTGGGGTTGAAGGTGTATTGGTGGATTTTGGAGGAGTAGTAATCACGTTTGGTGTTTTGTATGGCTAGGCGGTATGCGTGTAAGAGATTTATTTATTTAGAGTTTTTCTATACCGGCATTCGTGATTAAAAATCACATCATGCCGGTTTACATTTAACAGGGGGTGTGAAAACGGAAATGGAACATTAACAAGTGCAAAGAGTTCGTAAAGTTACATTACAACAAGGTTCATATAACTGGGTAGAGAATTAAAGTAAGATAACTGAGCAGTTAGGATTAACTATTTACATTATATTGTGCAGTCTCTTATAAGATGTTGCTGTCATTCAATTGGGATCAGGAAAGGCTTGCTTAAATAGCCAAGTCTTAAGCCTTTTTCTGAAAGTAGGTAGGCATGGTTCTTGTCTCAGATCCGGCGGAATAGAATTCCATAGTGAAGGTCCGGCTGTGGAGAAGGCTCGGTCTCTGAAAGTTAAATGGTGAGTGGTTTTGGTTTGGGGAACGAGGATTGATCCTTTGTAGGCTTCTCTGATGGGTCTAGTGGATGTGTATCGTCTAAGTGGGATTTGTAGATCAAGCATAGCATGGTGATGGATAGCTTTATAGATGATAGTGATAGATTTGTGGATAATTCTAAAGTGTATTGGCAGCCAGTGTAAGTTCTTAAGAGTGGGAGAGATGTGATCTCTTCTCCTGGTGTTAGTCAGGATTCTCGCTGCAGAGTTCTGGAGCATCTGAAGGGGTTTAATGGATGCGGAAGGGAGACCAAGTAAGATAGAATTACAATAGTCTATCTTAGAGAAGATAACTGCTTGGAGGACCGTTCTGAAGTCTCGCACGTGAAGGAGGGGTTTGATTCTTTTCAGAACCTGTAGTTTATAGAAGCCGTCTTTTGTAGTTTGTTTGATGAAGGATTTTAAGTTAAGATGGTTGTCGATAATTATTCCTAAGTCTCTTGTTTGAGTAGTAAGTGGGTTGGTTGGAGGACATGGAGAGGGGTTACTATTTTCTGGTGAGATAATAAGAAGTTCCGTCTTAGCCGTGTTTAATATCAAATTTAGACTAGTGAGAAGGAGATTGATTTCTTGAAGGCAGATTTCCCAAAATTCAAGAGTTTTGGTGATGGTTTCTTTGATGGGGATCAAGATCTGCACATCGTTGGCATATAGGAAGTGCGTTAGTTTCAAGTGGGTTAGCAGTTGGCAAAGCGGAAGAAGGTATATATTAAAGAGCGTAGGGGAAAGGGAGGAGCCCTGGGGAACTCCTAAAGATGAAGTATAGCGGGAGGATTCTTTATTATGGATTTTGACCTTATAGCCTCTATTGCTGAGGAATGTATTGAACCATGATAGTGCAGTTCCTGTAATTCCTATGTTTGCCAGTTGATTGAGGAGGATGGAGTGGTTAACGGTATCAAATGCGGCCGAAAGATCTAAGAGAATAAGTAGAAAGAATTGGCCTTTGTCAAGACCCATGATGATATGGTCTGTCAGGGATATGAGTAGAGTTTCCTTGCTTAAAGCTTTGCGGAATCCATATTGGGAGGGGTACAGTATTTTGTTATCTTCAATGTAGTTGGAGAGTTGAGTGTTGACCAGCTTTTCCATGATCTTGGCAATAAATGGAAGATTGGAAATCGGGCGGAAGTTGTTGGGGTCTTTGGGGTCTAGATTAGGTTTCTTTAAGAGCGGTTTTAGAGAAGCTAGTTTAAGGTCATCTGGAAATAGTCCCCGGGATAAAGAGCAGTTAATGATATCTGCCAGTGTTTTGGAAATTGTTTCCGGTATTAGCAGGAGGAGCTTTGTAGGTATTTGGTCGAAGGGGTGGGAGGAAGGTTTCATTTTCTTAAGTAACACAAGGATCTCAGAGGCTGTGATGGGTTCGAATGATTCAAAGGAGGTTCCTTTGTTTAGTATCTGCCGAGCATTAGTGAGAGAAGAGTTACTGGGGGTCAATTGCTTTAGCAGGTTAGATATTTTGTCTTGGAAGAAAGTAGCCAATTCCTCAGCTTTGGATTGAGCTAGGTCTAAGGGGATATCTGGAGTGTTGATGTGTGTCAGGTTAGCTATGTAAGCGAAAAGAGCTTTTGCGTCAAATACAAGGTCATGGATCTTGCTAGCATAGTAATCCCTTTTAGATCTTAGGGTGAAGTTCCTGTATTGATGGAGAGCTAGTTTGTAGGCAGCTAAGGTGCTGGGGCAGGGGGCCTTACGCCATTTGCTTTCTTTCTGCCTTAGGCTCTGTTTGAGTTTACGAAGGTTGCTAGTGAACCATGGTTGTCTTTTTGTTGGGTTCAGGTTTAATTTTTTTGTTGAGAGAGGACATAGTTTGTTTGCTACTTCCTCCGTGATATTGCTCCAGGAGAGGATAGCTGAGTTAGGGTCAGAGAGGTTAATGTGAGGAAGCTCTGAAGCAAGCTGGTTGCTGAGGTCGTCAGAAGAGCAGGGTCTTCTGTAGAGAAATGAGGATTTCGATGGGAGATTTTTCCTGAATTGTGTCAGAGTGAAAGTGGTGGTAATTAGGGAGTGATCTGACCATGGGACCAGGGTGCAAGAAGGGGGGAGGTGTGATTGATCCCTGCATTTACAAAGATGAGGTCCAAGGTGTGGCCAGCTTTATGGGTGGGCATGTTGACGATCTGCTTAAAGCCCATGGCTGTGAGAACAGTAAGTAAAGCCTCGCAATTGGTGGTGAGCGTAGGGTTGTCGACATGTAAATTAAAATCTCCTAAAATTATAGCCAGGGATTCCAAATTCAAGTGCGTTGTAATTGTTTCTACAATGGGGGAGGCATCTGAATCCAGGAGGCCCGGAGGGGCATAGACGAGTAAGACTTGGAGTTGGGCTGTTTTGAAAAGTCCTATTTCTAGTTTAGAATCCGATTTTGCTGAGAGTTGGGAAAATTTCAGATCTTTTTTGGCTGCCAAAAGAATGCCCCCTCCCCTTTTTTTGACACGAGGAAGGGAGAAGAAGTCATAGAGATGGGTGGGGAGTTGATTTATTATTGCAATATCCGTTGGTTTGAGCCAGGTTTCCGTTATGGCACATATGTCTGGATTGGAGTCTAAGAGATAGTCATTGAGAATTAGGGATTTTTTGTGAGAGATTGTGCATTGAATAGCGTAAGGGAGAATAGTGTTAGGCCTAGTAATTGGGTAAGAGGTGAAATCATAATTGGGATGAGGGCTGTGTAGTTGCGAGATCTGTGTAGCATAGTGGTTTTTCCTGTGGTGAGGAGGTTGTGTTGAAGAATTGGGATCGGAGATCTCGGTGTCATTCTTAACTGTTGTGTTAGAGATGATAGGTTGAGGGTTTGAGTGAGTTAGATGATTGCGTAGAAAGGTTTGATGAATGCTGGAATGGCTGACTACTGCTGGATCATGCTGGGTGAATGCTGGAGGGATGAATGCTGAGAAGGATGATTGCAGATCACGCTGGGTGAGTGCTGGAAGGATGAATGCTGAGAAGGATGATTGCAGATCACGCTGGGTGAGTGCTGGAAGGATGAATGCTGAGAAGGATGATTGCAGATCACGCTGGGTGAGTGCTGGAAGGATGAATGCTGAGAAGGATGATTGCAGGTCACGCTGGGTGAGTGCTGGAAGGATGAATGCTGAGAAGGATGATTGCAGGTCACGCTGGGTGAGTGCTGGAAGGATGAATGCTGAGAAGGATAATTGCTGATCACGCTGGGTGAGTGCTGGAAGGATGAATGCTGAGAAAGATGATTGCTGATCACGCTGGAGGTACTCGAGCAAGCTTAGGAGTGTAGAGATGTGGGGACTGGTGAAGTTGTCTGGGAGATTGTGAGGGGGATAGGCTGATTTGAAGGAAAGTGGTTAGATTAATTGTCTGCAGAGATCTGGAGTAAGAGGGATAGGGAGAAAGACGAGGTCCAAATTGCGAGTAGTGTTGTGAGCCCTGGGTCCTGGGGTCACAAAGGGGTGCACTAAGGGGCAGGCCCCTTAGGTCGCGCCCCTTCGGACGTGCGACGCCCGGCGCGCGACGCCGTCCGGGAGCGCGTAAATTTAAAGGGCTTCCCTCTGCGCCCTGATTGGCCGGGTGCTTTTCTGTGGGAGTGGTTATCACTCACCGCGAGGTTTGCTTCCTGCGTTTCAGTTCTGTTTTCTCGCGTCTTTTCTCAGGTCTCCGGGCTGAGCTAGCCTCCTCTGCACGGCTCCCCGATCGATTTCGGATGAGCGGGCTCGTGCCCCGATTGGGCCGTTTGAGCCCCAGCAGAGGAGGTGGTGTCGCTGGCTGGAGCGCTGAGGGGTGGGGTCTTTATGCCAAGCTCTTCCTTTGAGTCTAAGGTCGTGTTTCAGGTTGTGAAGATCTGTGGTGTACCAGGGCTTGTTATTGGATTGAGGGGTGCGTGGTTGACGAGTGATGAGGGGGCAGATTTTGTCGGCTATGTCTTGAGTGGTACTGACCCAGAAGGTGAGAGCAGTGTCAGGGGAGGAAAGGTCAAGGTTGGTCAGGGAGTCGGACAGGGCTGAGGAGAGCTCTTCTGATGTACAAGCTTAGCAGTATGAGAAAGAAGTGTTGTTCTGTGGGGGGTTGCTGGAATTAGGTGTGTTTATGGTGATGCGGGTCTCAATGAGAGCATGGTCAGACCACGGTATGGGGGTACAAGATGGCGGAGAAGGGACCTGAATGCAAGAGTTGGTGAAAATGAGATCTAGAGTGTGTCCCATTTTGTGCGTGGGAGTTGAGATGGTTTGGGTGAAGCCTAAGGCTTGGAGGGCGGTAAGGATGGTTTCGCAGGAGGAGAGAGAGAGGTAGAGTCTACATGCTGTCTAAATATTAGACTTCAATAAGACGCTTGCCAGCACGTTTTTCAAACAAGAATATGACACAGAATTTAATTAAAACAAATATAAATTTAATATTTCATATCCTTGGAAGCACAGATGCCAACCTTCAAGACAGGCAGAGCATCACTGTGTCTTCCAGTCTCTTGTGAAAGCTGTTACTTTATAGTTTTCAAACCATACATAGAAAATGCTTGTGAGAGGATCCTTTACACAATATGACAGTGTCATAAACTGACCTTCCCTAGCCTGAGAAACCTCCTCCCACCTTAAAAAGTTCCTTTGTCTTAGCATGGCTTTGATGCACTCTGTTTTCTTGTGGTCTTCTGTGTTTTGTAAATAGATAGGTCTGTGTTCTGTTGTTGGTTCCAAGCCTTTAATTAGTCTTGACCTCCGGGAATCTCCAGTTCACCTGGCTTCTGTCAGTCGAGATAGGAATCTGTGAGACCCAAGCTTGTATTATGGCTTAGCTATCTGTCATTGATAACCTTATGGCCTTTAATTATAGGTTTTGCAGAACTTACAGGTTTCCCAGATATCTTTCCAAATTCTTGAGTCTGAGATCAGTCAGAGGTTCACTGTATCCCAGCAGTTTCAGTTTAAAGCAGACAGCTAAGGATTCTGGGCCAAGCTGAATGAACCAAAATCCTGAACCAAAATCTTCATTATATCAATGCAGATTAAAGTCTCCCAGTAGAATGGCAGGCTTTTCACAGTTTATGTTGTTGGAAACAAGTTCAATGAGTGGGGAAGGGTTTTGCTCTAGGAGGCCAGGGGGGGCCGTAGATGAGGCAGACTTGGAGGTCTGAGGATTTGAAAATACCAGCTTCTAGTTTAGCGGGAGGGTTAATATTCAAGGGCCTAAGTTTGAGGGGTTTTTTAGAGATAAGGAGAATGCCACCCCCTTTCTTTTTGGGTCTGGGGATGGAGAAAATGTCATGGGAGGAAGTGGGGAGCTGGTTCCGGATGACAGTGTCAGTGCACTTGAGCCAAGTCTCAGTGACTGCACAGATGTCTGGTTTGTGGTCATGGATGAGGTCCTTAAGGATGTGGGTTTTTTTGTTGAGGGAGTGAGCATTGAATAGCATGAGGGATAATGTAGCGAGGCCGAGTATTTGTGTTAAGGGGGAGATAAGAATGGGGATGAGGGATTTACGCTGGGCCGGGGGGTTGTAAAGGGGAAAGGGTGGTGGTCTGCGCATGGGGGCGTGAATAAGGGGGATGGGGAAAGTAGTGGGATCGGGGTGGGCGAAGGGGGGCATGGTGGGGGGGTGACTCGGAGGAGGCCTTAGGGGTTGAAATAGGTGGGCAGGGGAGCAGTGGTGTAGAAGGAGGGGGGAGAGAGGGGGTGGGAACCAGGTTCACAGGTAGAGATTGGCACGGAAGGGTGTAAGAAGCAGTGCAATACAGTGCAATACGTCTGATAGGAGTGGTGAAAGTCAGCTGCAATTGTTGGGGAGGGCAAGTGGAGAGGGGACAAATAGGGGAGTTGGAGAGGGCAGTGTTGGGGTATTTGAAGGGGCGCACCAAGGGGCAGGCCCCTTAGGTCGCGCTCCTTCATGCGCGCGACGCCCGGTGTGCGGTGCCGCAGAGGTGAGCCCTAGTTTAAGGGAGCAGTTCTTGATGTTCCGTGATCCAGCCTTGATGTCCTGAACCCTTGGTTCCTCGTCGCTACCCTTCCTGGCGTGCCATGTCATGGTCCGTGACCAGTCCCATTGGCGAGCTGAGTAGGGCACCTCATGGCACAATGCCTGTCTTCTCGCCAGCAGCTCAAGCCTCTGGAAGGTCATCCTTCCTTGAAGCCTAATCCCGTCTAGGTCTGGTCTCCTGAATCTTGTCCCGATCCTCGGATCTCCTTGTGCCTGCTCCGTCCATGTTTTAGACTCTGCATGATCCTGTGCCGCCCCAGCATGGTCCGTGACCAGCCTCAGGCGGCTGTGTAGGGCACACCCCGGTGCAGGCCTCTACAGTTTCTGGGACATGTTCCTCTCTCTTGCTCCACTATCTCGTCTAGAGTCTGCCCCGCATCCAGCGTGGTCCACGACCAGCCCCATGGGTGAGCTGTGTAGGGCATGCTGCGTCACAGTCTCAATCCAGCACTTTGATCCTGACTCTTCGTCTTCAGTGCCTCAATCCTGACTCTTTGTCCAAGTGTCCTCGCCAGTGTCTTCGTCCAAGTATCCACGTCTTCACCTGAGTCTTCATCTGAGTCTTCATGTTCTGCCCTCAGCCTCCGTCTGGCCTCACGCACTTGTCGTTCCCAAGCAGCAGGTCCGAAAGGGCTTCGGAGTGGCCGAAGGCTACTCTCGTGACCAGCATTGCATTGCTGGGTCACACTGGTGCATGCAGGTCCAGCCTTGTTCCTGCTCTGGATTCCATCGTCTGTCTTCAGTCCAGCCTTGCTCCTGTCCAGCCCATGCTCAGGCATGCCTCGCCTACCTCAGCACCTCTTCGGAGTTCCTGTGGGGTTGAGCCATGGCCCAAGAACACACATCCCCTGGAAAGTGGAACTGCTCTCCTAGCTCTTCTTAACAGTTTGTGAAGGCCATGTGTTTGGCAAAAGTATCCTTGTGATGGGCCCATGCTTAGTTCCAGAGTTTTTCATTTGAAAATTTCTTTTCAAGAATTTTTTGTTCAAGTTTTCCCTGAGAATCCACCGACTTGCTGGAGGCACCAGCTTGATTTGAAATTTTTTGGTTTTCTTCATCGGCTAGAGACTCTAGCATCCGCTATCATCAAGAACCTCCTTGAAAGCTTGTATGGCCTGGGTATATTTTTGTTGTACGACCTGCAGTAGGCCCCTGCACACCATCTGTTGTCATCCGTCGAATGGGGCCTGGATCTTGTGTTTATCCTCCTGTTTTTGCATTGTAATGATTGATTTGTTTTGTGATTGTTATAAATTATTCCCCCCCCCCCCCCCCCGTGAAAAGGACTGGGATCTGTAATATGTATCGCTTTTCTTTTTTCTGTTTCCTTCTTATTGTATGGTCAACATATGATCTTTCTTTTAGTTTTTGTCATTTACTGTAAATGATGTAAAATTAATAAAGATAAGATTATGAAAAAAAAAAAAGCACTGGTCTCAGTACAGATCCCTGAGGCACTCCACTGTTTACCTCTCTCCACTGAGAAAACTGACCATTTAATCCTATTCTGTTTCCTGTCTTTTCACCAGTTTGTAATCCACGAAAGGACATCGCCACCTATCCCATGACTTTTTACTTTTCTTAGAAGCCTCTCATGAGGAACTTTGTCAAATGCCTTCTGAAAATCCAAATACACTACATCTACCGGTTCACCTTTATCCACATGTTTATTAACTCCTTCAAAAAAGTGAAGCAGATTTGTGAGGCAAGACTTGCCTTGGGTTAAACCATGCTGACTGTATCCCATTAAACCATATCTTTCTATATGTTCTGTGATTTTGATCTTTAGAGTAGTTGCCACGATTTTTCCCAGCACTGAAGTCAACCCACAACTATGTGAAGGGGAATCAAGCCTCTGGGTTCTGGATGTGTGCTTTGTGACTGAGTAGATATACAGTTTTGTTTAAGGGGTCCAGCCTCACAACACATCTTTAGCGCTTTGAATCCAGATCTCTTGTCTGGTGACTCCTGTTGGTAGGACAGAACTGAAGCACTCCAGCCCCAGCAAGGAAGACCATTGCCACTTCAGGAGTGACTCCTACTGGCACCAGAGTAGAGCTGAAGGCTTTGGCCTCAGTCAGCAGGAACAGCGATACCCCACAGACGGTCATTCTCCAGTGACAGGGAAAGGGCAGAAATTCTGTTTCTGCTAGAAATGGCTGTTTGCCTGAAAACGTTTCCGGAAGATTACAGACAATAGGTGTACTATGACTGGGAGGAAGCAGCCAGGCGCCTTTGCCAGCAGGAACATGTCTTGCTTTTCCCACAGCCAGAAATATTCAATTCAAGCATCCCCACTGGCAAGACAGAGGTGTCACAGAGGTGCACGAAGGAATGTAAGAAATTTGGAATACTAACATGCAAAAAGGAACAGGAGAACAGTGTATTTCTGTATTTCTGTGCAAATTCAGCCCTCATTGTGTATTGAAACTGATAAGGAAATCTTGGATAGTCTGTTCCCACAATTACTCTACAGTAGGAACCAGGGCAATCTCTGGACAAAATGGCGTACTGGGCAAGGGTTGTTTTTGCCCCCCCCCCCCCCCCCCCCCACACTCACACACACACCCCTCTTTCTTTTCAGTCTCGCATGCTTACAGACTGACTCAGAAGATTTGTTTTACAGCAAGAGGCCAGCTCCAATATTTAGTTGACAGACCCACCTGGAAAAACGAGCTACCGGTCAAGTGAAAAGAGACACAGAATGAGCATCGAGGAACAGGCACCACCTACTAACGTGCTGAGATTCGGCTCCTGTTTCCTAGGCCCCATGATTTCCATGGCTGAGGCTGGAAAATCCAGCAGTACAATTTTCAGAATGCGGTGGCAATTCCGTGGCACATTTGTGCAAATGTAACAATGCCTGCTCTTCCCAATCCCCCAGTTCTGCATTCCATCTCACCAGAGCCATGCCGGGAGCTGCTCTATCCCTGGTGCAAGCAATCGGTTATGGCTTTATTAGACGTTAGGCAGGGGCAGCAGGATTATCACTCACACATGCATCCCTAACTAAGGGGGTGGGGAACTGGTGTTGGATTGCATATGGTACTTTATGGGGATAATTACACACATACAGCCTGGTTTTATGTATATAAATAGCTGTACTAAAATAGCCCAGGGCTGAATATATGAAAAGTTACGACGATAACTTTAAAATGTGCGTATGGGCTTGCAAGTGCACATAAGCTGGAATTTTAAATCGTGTGTGCAGTTGAGTGCATATGATTTAAAATACACCTACTGCATGATTGTATGCTCGTAACTTTAAGCCGTTACTCAAGTAAATGTACTTTACGTGTCTTGCTGAGGACTTTGTCGGTTTTAATGTGTGCAGGTACGCAAATTGAAAACATGCTCACGTGAAGGACATTCCCAGTTTTACCAATCAGTCCACCAGCGTGCCCAGTCTGACTCGAGGTTCTTCAGCCTGCACTCTTCCCTGTTGACCTGGACCCCTTATCCAGAAATTTTAGGCCTAGAAAGAGTTTTCTTCAGACTTACTCCTTATCAAGAGTAGTGCTGGTGGAAGGCTGTCCAGCCACTCTAGGCTGTGATGTCACGTGATCTCTCTCTCTCTTTCTCAATCGCACATGGCAAATGACTTCAGCTCCTCAAAGAAATACATACCCAAAAACGGAACATGCCCTCCAGTTCCATGCCTCACCCGCGCCACCTCTCATCTTGTCCGTCCTTTCAAAACTGCCGCCCCTACCAGATACTCTGCTGCCACCCTAGGCTACCACCTACCCTGCCTAGTGCTTCCACTGGCCCTGATCAAGAGCAGAAGTAAATATGCGCAGTCAACAGTCCCAGTGGCGTTTCTATAATGAGGCAGGGTGAGGCAGCCGCTTCAGGCAGCAAAATTTTGAAGCGGCAAAAACTGCCCTCCCCCCCCGCAAACTGCTCAGTGGCAGAAGAAAATATGAGGCTACAGCTGACTGCTGAGCTCACCTGCCGGCAGCCCGTGTGAGTGAGGCAGAGAGAGTGGGTATGCATTTAAAGAGTGTATGTGTGTGTGTACGAGCAAACGAGAATGTGTGTGTGTGTATGAGCATGCGTGGAGAGTGAGAACCTGATTTTGTGTGTGAACATCTGTTATATGAGTGTGAATAAATGTGTGGGTGTGAGAGAGAGGGAAAAGAAAGATCCCCCTTCCTGCATTCGCATCCCCCTCTCCCACTAATTCACAGAAATCCCAGGATGACTGGAAATCAAAAGTTCCCAGGTATGGATTTTTTTATTCTTACTAGGTTTAATTAGGTACTGGTTCATGTGTCTGCTATTTGGAAATATTTTATTAATGTTTTGGAAACATTTTATAATTTTTATATGAGATTTTAATTATTGGTTGTTATGCTATTCATCAGCTGTTTTGAAATATTTTTTTCTTTTTATTAGTATAGATTTACTATTATGATTTTATTGTTTTGAGGAATGGCATTTCTGTTTTTCCATTGTTGCATTGCACATAGTGAGGCTTGTTGCGGTGTCAGTTCAGTTTTGGCTGCATGTTTCTGTTTATATTGTATGGTCTCGTTATTCTGTATTTGATGAGGGTCTCTCTGTGGTCTGCATGTGTTACTGAGGAGGATGTTAAATAGTGTTGCCGAGAGTGCTGATCCTTGGGGTACTCCTGTTTTTAGTTCAATTTTGTCCGATATTGTGTTCTTTATCTGTACCTGAAAAAAATCTATTGCTTAGGTAGGATCTGAACCATTCAATTTTGTTTTGAAGCCCTTTTAGTAGAATTGTATGATTTACTGTGTCGAATGCTGCTGACAAATCTAGTAGTATCATAATGTAGTGTTTTCCACTATCAAATCCTCGCAGTACATGTGTTACTGAGATGAAGTATCCTGCTAGTGTGAAGTTTCTATTTTAGGATCTACAGCAGGCCTGCTTCTTCCGTTTTCCCTAACATGGTTTTTAGGCCCGGTGCAATATCTGTAGTATTGCTTTTTCATAGTTAAGGTTTTTACTAAGATTGCAGATATTGTTGTTTGGCTTGATGCTGACAATTGAACTCTTTTGCTTGTCTAATTACAATAAAACTTTGCTCTTGAACTTTATGGACATTGTTGATCTTTTGATGTTCCTCCTCCTCTTATTGGCTATTAATTTTGTTACCTGCCAGCAGCAAGTTTGTTAGAACCAGCAGGCTAGAAACATGCAAAGTCAGATTGCACTTTGAAGTTACCATGCAGTTCTAGAATTGTTTTGCTTAAAACATCAATCAGACCCTTTTTCTAACTTGAATTGTGTTTTACACATCTTCAGTTTTAGTATGTTTTAACCTAGACGTGTCTCTATGGTTCTGAATAAATTATTTTACTATAAGTGTTTCATAATTTAAACGTGATCAATTGGGGTGTTTATCTTTATTCTCTGCTTTAATTCTTTTTTTTTTTTTAAATTTAATATTTATTAATTTTCAATATTCACTTCCAGCAAATATAATACAATGCGTAGATTAACATCCATCATATAATTTTAAACAATAAGACTTTTCATCTCTTACTCAGTCATTCATAACATTTTTATCTACTTTTCCAAGAAATTGGGGGAGACATTAAACATGGCGGTTTACAAGAAATTTTTACATATTTGCAAAAGCATTTAGACCGTCGTGAGAATGCAACAGAAACTTCTATATTGGCTACGATAACTACAGGTTCTGGGGGTTACTAGGCTCAAGAAACCTCTGTAATTGGGCAGGTTCAAAGAAAATATATTTCGCATTTAAATGCTTAATTACACATTTGCTGGGATACCTCAGACTAAAACTGGAGCCCTTGGCCACAACATCAGACCTGAATGCCAAAAATTTCTTACGTCTCTCTTGTGTCATTCGAGATATGTCCGGATATATCCAAATTTTACTCCCATAGTATACTACCTCTCTATTTCTCATATATCTCTTTAATATAAGATCCCTATCTGAAGGGAAAGTACATTGAAGAAATAAGGTCATTCTTCTCTTAACTTCTGTTTCGGTGGACATTTCCAGAATCTGAGTCAAATTCAAAACATTTTCTTCTTCCTGAGGTGGTTCTTTCCCTTTTTCTTCCTTATTCGGTAAATAGTATACTTTTGAAATCACTGGTAATCCCTCAGACGGAATCTTCAGAATCTTTATCATATACTCCTTCAGCATATCGTATGCAGATATCTCTTTTATGTATGGGAAATTCAAAACACGAAGGTTCAGATATTTAATTTGATTTTCCAAGTTCTCTAGTTTCTTCACGCTTATATTCTCTACTCTCATGGTCTCAAATTGAGCTTTTTCCACTTTCTCCATACGTTGTTCCATTCCTTGTAAGGTATTTGTATGTTCCATTAAATTTTTCTCAAGATTCAGTATTTTACTATTAGATTGTAATGTAATATTTGTCAAATCCATAACTGCCTTCTCCAGGCCTTTTATTGCATGCCACAGCGATTCCAGTGTTATCGTCTTCGGCAATTCAGCAGGGGTGTACATTCCCAGCAGAGGCCTCTGAGCCTTTTCTCCCCTCCCCCCCCCTATAGTTTCCCCACTCGCTATCTCCCTGTAGCATTTTCTTCCTCGTCTTTACTGGCTTGGGGTAAGTTACTCTTCATAATATTTTCAATTGCAAGAGTTCCAGGCATTAATTGTAGTTCGGGTGTACTTACCCCTCCAAGCACAGCTTCAGACGGAATCGGGGAGGGGGGGGGTTATCGGAACGCCGGGACTAAGGGTGACATCTTCAGCCAGCAAGGCCGAGATCAACCCAAAATCGGCGTTTGCAGCGGCTGCTTCCACCGGCGTTTTTCCTGCTGACTCGGCTGCGAAAAAAGTTTCAATCCGTGTCTGGCCAGCTTCAGAGATCGGCGACGAAGATGAAGCTATTGCCTCTCGGAGCTTGGCTTTTCTCTTTGAGTGTGGCATTCTTGTAAAGCAAAATTTTCTAAGAAATCACGGAGCGAGCGTCCTTCGCAGCCTTTCACTCGGCGGCCATCTTGCTCCCCCCTCTGCTTTAATTCTATGAGAAAACTGTTATATTTTAGATGGGTTTTCTTGATTTGTCAAATTTTTTTTTTGAGTTATAAATTTTTGGGCAGGTACAGGCTTGCTCTCCCAGCAATCTTCTCCTGAGAGAGCCAGAATGCACTAGACACTTGGAAGCTATGCAGGGCCAGGTCTGGCTAGTACCTGGATGGGGGACCATCAAAGAAAAGTGGGTGCTGTGAGCAACAGTAAGTAATGGCAAACCATGGCTGTATCCTGCCAAGCACGTCACTGTGGTCTAGTCCTGATCACACAAGTCTGCAACAGACAAGGTAGTTTCTACCACCAGCTCAGGGTTACTCATGCAGTCAGGGCTGAACTATTGGAAAAATACCTTGTAGAACAGTAAGCAGGCTGTTTTCAAGTGATATGCACTTAAAGATACCATGCTAAGTGGCAGAATAGCCCTAAAAAATACATATGCACCACCCAACAGAGTAAATGAGGGCAGATGAAAATGGCCCATCCAGTGGAGATTGCTCCACTTTAGCAGATGTGTGTAGGGAGGGTAATTTTCCAAGATACCACACAATGGTACACTACGCATAGAGTTTACATGTGTAAGTTCCCTTTGAAAGCACTCGGTAATCAGCCAGAACAGGCATATGTTCACTTTTGTAAAGTTACTTACATGCATGCTTTTTTCAATCAAAAACTGTGTACATCAGTGCCAGTTCTGCCCCAGCTCCGCCCCCTGGAACGCCTCTGCTCAGACTGCATAGAAGTATGCACATGGTGATGGTGTTGGTTTAAAAGCATTGCTCATGTTAAAAGGCCCATGTGCATATCTGAGCCATGCGTGCGCCATGCAGATACGCACGTATCTTATAAAATCCGGGGTCAGCGCTGAGTGGCCTCAGAGGGAACTTTCCTTCCGCGTCCCCCCACCTTCTCCTCCCTTCCCCTATCTAACCCACCCCCCAGCCCTACCTAAATCCCCCCCTACCTTTGTTGTGCAAGTTATGCCTGCTTGAGGAAGGCGTAACTTGCGCGCGCCGCCTCGGCATCCCCCGGCACAGGCCACAGTGCCGGGGGACTCGGGACCGCCCTCCCGGCCCACCCCCGAACCGTCGCCACGCCCCCGGACCCTCCCCTTTTACGAAGCCCCGGGACTTAAGCGCATCCCGGGGCTCTGTGCGCGCCGGCAGCCTATGCCAAATAGGCTGCCGGCGCGCAGGGCTTTTAAAATCTACCCCTTAGTTTTTTAACAAGCCCGACTCTGGCCGAGTTTCGCCCTCTACATTGGGGCTGCTTCAGGGGCTAGAATACACAAACAACATATATATATATCAACAATAATTGACAAAAATAGTCAAAATCATAATTATAACATTACATATAAACAAGACATAATGGTAACGTAAAATTGTGGTGTGATATTTGATACTAATAAATAGTGCTCAAAAACTTTGTGACATCATTATTTTATGAGGAATGAAATTATGTTCTTGTTTTACCTGTATTTTATAAACCATTTGGGGTCTGAGAGTTCAGTTGTATTCAAACAGATAATATCTGATGGTTTGAAAAGGTATGCAATAAAAATTGTGTAATATGAAAAAAGTAAAAAAAAAAAAAAAAGAAAAACAATTGGAAAGATAAAAGCTTTGACTTAAAAACCACTGGTATTAAAAAAAATGTGTACTAGTCAGGTTTCACTTGAAATCCTGGTTGTAAATTAAAGGTATAAATAAAAATTAAAATGCATAAATCATAAGCCTATCGGATACGTATGTTAAAAAAAATTTTAACTGAAAAGGGTGCTTGCCATAGGCAATAAATTACTAGGGATATGTCTACTCAAGCACCACAAATTAGAATAAAACGAAAATACCTCAGTGCTTCCATGGCAAAATATTCTCTGCTTCAATCACTGGGAAAATGAGAGAGTAGAACTAGTTCTTTGTCGCACTAAAAAGCAAACCAAAGAATTATTTAAAACAACAATTGTATATATTAAAATTACAACTATTAAAGTAAAGCCTGCTATGGCCATCGGGCATGCTTAAAGGTTAAAAATACAATCGGGGAGAAGTTGACCAGAAAAGCTCCAATGAAAAATAAGATACTTAATTTAGCTCAGCATAGCCGCAACACAGATTAGTCTCTGCTCCGATCATAAGAAAGTTAGAGTGGTTAAACCAGGCTCTTAAAAATGCTGAAAACCACGCCAAAAATAACCAATAAAAAATCGGGGGGGGGGGGGGGGGGGGTGTCTAAAAAGTCCCCGTATGTGACAGGGGCATTGGATAAAATCAATCGGCGATTCTTCAGGATTGATTAATCATAATAGAAAATTAAAATTAGAAACCGAGGCTTTGTGAGTCTAAAAAAATAAGAATTGGGAGGTATAACTAAAAAAATTAGCATTGAGCTTAAAATACCAGTGGATATCAAAATATTGATGCGATTAGACCAGACTCTAAAAAATGCTAGCAGGCGTACTAAAATAATGTCAATTAACAATTGGGACTACATCTGAAAAATCTTCAATGAATAATACTACAGGGTATAAATAAATATCGGGCAGTGTGGATCTAAAATAATAAAAATAAAAAAAGAACCTAGTTAACAAAAATAAAAATGAATAGATAAAATTATGTATAAGAAAGTTAAAAATGAAAAGAATAATAAAAATTATTGAACAATACTGTCAATAAAAAATATAGATTTAAAAATATGCACCATTTAAAAACATAATTAAAATTCAAGAAAGTGAAATAAAAGGTAATAGATACATGCAATAAAATAGGGTAATGATGATAAAACTTAAAAGAAATGGAAAACTAATACTAAAACATTTCTGTGTGAAAATGCAGACCATTTAAAAACAAAAATTGGACATGAATAAAATACAAGAAAGTGAAATTAAAAAGTAATGGATTGAAATAAAATAGGGCAATGATAATTAAGTATTAAAAAATAGAAAAACTAAGAATGGAAAACTAAAACATGTGTGGGTAAAATTAACAATGATGTGAATTAAAAATACAGACCAATTAACATAAAAACACTTGTGGGTAAAAATGAAGAATACCGATTTAAAAATATTGACCATTTAAACAGACCACATATAAAAACTTGAGTACTAGGTAAAAGCAAGAAGCATAATAACCATGTATACTGGAAATAACCAATATTCAGAGGAACACAGAATAATCAATTTCTAAGTTTAAACCATTTGTTTTCATAGTCCTAAACTCAATATATATTTCTGTTCTAATTGTAAAAGTAAATTGTCCAAGTCACCTCCTCTCCAATTTGGAACAGATTGTTGTAGTACACAGAACTTGTAATCATTAAACTTGTGATTCTGCTCTAAAGTGTGTGAAACTAAAGGTTTAGATTTGACTCCTCTTTTTAGGCTACTTCTGTTAGGAAGCACTAGGAGAGCGGTTCCGCTTACCAGGGGATGTGTGTTCTTGGACCACGGCTCAAGCCCAGAGGAACTCCGAAGAGGTGCTGCGGCAGGCGAGGCATGCCCGAGCTTGGGCTGGACAGGAGCGAGGCTGGACTGAAGACAGATGACTGAAGATACTGACCCTCCTCCGGACCCGCACGCTTAGGAAGACCAGTAACACAATGGTGGTCTTATGAACAGTCCTCCGACCGTTCCAAGCCCTTTCGGACCTGCCACAGGGTATGGCAAGAAGCGGCAGGCCGGATGGAGGCCAGGGCAGCAAAGTCCAGAACATGGAGATTCAGACGAAGACTTGGGAACGAGGTACTTGGATGCACAGATGAGGACTCAGGCAAGGTTCTACATATTCAGAAGACTCAGGCAGGATTCTAGGTATTCAGAAGACTCAGGCAGAATTCTAGGTATTCAGAAGTGTCAAGCTAGGTTAAAGGCATTCAGGAGAGTCAAGCAAAGTACTGGGTTAAGACTGCGACGCAGCGCGCCCTACACAGTCCACCTGCGGGACTGGTCACGGACCATGCTGGACTCGAAGAGCCTCTAGACGAGATATGGAGCAATGAAAAGGAACATGTCTCAGAAGCTATAGAGGCCTGCACCGAGGCGCGTCCTACACAGCCACCAGTGGCTGGTCGTGGTCCATGCTGGGACAGTACAGGTTCTGGCAGAATCTCTGGCACAGACGGAACAAACACAAGGGACTCCATAGACCGGGGAAGGACAGAAGCGGAGGTCTCCGGAGGCTTGTGCTGCAGAAGTGGAGGAGGCATTGCACCATGAAGCGCCCTACGCAGCCCACCCGAAGGGCTGGTTGAGGACCACGACATGGCATGCCAGGATGGGTGGCAACGAGGAACCATGTGTTCAGGATAACTGGACCACGGACATCAGGATCAGGAGAACAAACATCTGGACTGGAACACAGATTACAAGATCAGGAGACAGACCTCAGGACTGGATCATGAACATCAGGAACATCAGGCGGACATCTGGACTGGGACATTGACAACAGGAATTGGATCACAGACATCTGGAACAGCAGGCGGACATCTGGACTGGAACATGGACATCAGGACAAGACGAGGAGCTCCAACGAAGAACAGGAAACACAGGACCTTGAAAAAGTGCTGGAACAGGGACGACTCCTGGAGCGAAGGACAGCAGGATCCCAGGAGTGACTAACTCCTTGCGAAGGCAACACTGGAATGGACGCTGAGCCCTTTTGTAGGGCTGAAGAGGACAATGCCAAGGGATGGGTCAGCAGGGGGCCACATCTGGCTGGCCCTTGAAGAGCAGTAGAGAGGCGCGCATCCGCACCTAAAGAGAGCTGGAGGAGAGAAGCAGGATTGTTGGTGGCGTTCTCCCAGCCACGTGGAAGGCCCAAGAAGCAGGCAGGCAGCGGGAGCAGCCCTGCCAAGAAACTGGAGGAAGGCAAGGTGCAGGAGCGACTTCCAGCTGTGAAGACATCAAGCAGGGGAGAGAAGGAGGGCTGCAGGCATCGGCAGGGATGACCTCCCTGCCGGGCAAGGACATGGGCAGCAGCAAGCACCGGCAGGGAAGGCTTCCCTGCCGGCTGAAGACCCTGGCACGGCAAGGACGGCTTCCTTGCCTCCTGAGGACCCCGGGAGTGGCTGCAGTGCGTCGGGGAGAGTAGGAGCGGCAGCGGTGGTCCCGGCCACAAGGGAGAGCCCTCATCGGCCCAACCCTGCCGCACAGGGCCGAAGGCAGCCGGGGAGGAGCCCAGCGACAGCGGCATGCCCGCCACGAAGGAAGCAGCGCCAGCAGCCCGACTGGCCGTGGCAAGTTAGGGGACCTGCCTGCGCTTCTCGCTGGCAGGTTCACAACAGTACCCCCCTCCTCAAAGACCCCCTCCTCAAGCCTCTTGTTAACAGCTTGGGAAGAAGGCGGTATTCCATATACCGTCGGGGCAATCGAGGATCCAAGGACGAAGCTGGAACTTCTTGGCGAGGAACTGTAGCGAGAAAAATACTTGGGCAGAAGACAAGACAGAAATGGTCAAGGTCCAGGCAAGACGAACACAGAACGTGGAATGCTGAAGGCGCAGGTCAGGCAGGGTGCAGGGTTACAGAACCGCAAGATGGCATCTTGGTTCTAGGATCAAGGTGGCAGAGGCTAGGCTCCAACTAAGACTTGGTTTTGAACGGAAGTCCTTAATACTTCTTAAGGCTGAAGCTGTAGTGCAGGATGGAGTAACAAGGCGAATGCTAGATGCTGAGTTGACGGTTCCAGTGACTTAGCACTCCAGCTACTCCAGGGGGAAGAAGTTGAAGCATGGAGTCAAGGTAGCAGTTCGGGATGCGGTGAGGAGTGGTGTAGAAGTCTCTACAAGATGGCAGGCATCCCAAAGTTGTTCAAAGATTAGAGCTTAGGGATTCTGGTGACCGGATGGCTTGGCAGTTTCTGGATGATAAGAAGTAGATGAAACGTGACTTCCTAGTATGTGTTAGTTAAGGATGGTAGGAGAATGCTTAGTCACTGCTGGCGGTCATGGACAGAATAATACTTGGCAAGGAACATAGGGTGAAGTCCTTTGGATGGTAATTGGACTCCCTAGTGTAGACGTATTGCCAATGTTCAGGCTAGTTGAACTGGTAATTTTAAGTAACTGGTAGTGAGAATCAAAATTAAAGCAGAGCAGAAGTATTGTAGGCACAAAAGTTCTATAATTCCCATTTTAGGAGTGGGCCCTGAGGCAGGGCAGAATCTTAGTGATGCTTGGTTAGTTGACACTCACACTAGAGTGGTCCTAGACTGATGGTAGGAGATGGACATCCTCTGGACTACTTGAGAGCAAGCTGGAAGTAGATGTACTTTGAAAAGGCACACTTGGACAGGCACCTACTTGGATGGTGAAGCTTGCAGCAGATCCCAGAGAAGAGGTCGCTGGTCTTGAGCTTGGGGTGGTGAGCGAGGCAAGCATGTGGTAACTGAGAGTACTGAAGAAGTTGAGCGGGAAGAGCGAAGAAATCTGCTGGTTGAACTTGAAGAAGAGATGACCGATGCTCCAGGCCCCATTGGACGGATGACAACAGATGGGGTGCAGGAGCCTCCTGCAGGTCATCTGGAGATAAGTGCCACAGGCTGGCGAGTTGAAGACATCTCTTGCAGAATGGTGAATTTGATGGACGAAATGCGCAGGACTCCAGCAAGATAAGCTCTACGGAGAAGGTGAGTCCTGAGAGTAGAACAAAAGTGCTCAGAGGGGAAAAAAATAAAAGATTCTGGACAAGATGGTCATGCAGGATAGGAATCAGATGCTGCAGCTTGGAAGATGTTGGTGAACCTGGGCGCAGGCGCCTCCTGCAGGTCGTACAGCAAGTGTACCCAGGCCAAACAAAGTCTCAAGAAGGCACTTGGTGGAAACAGATGCTAAAGCCTCTAGCGATGTGGAAAAAACAAAAAATTCAAGAAAACTGGTGCCTCCAACAGGTCTGTAGGTTTTCAGCGAAAAAACTGGAACAAAAGTTTTTTTCCTAAAAAAAATTTCTTGGCAAAGAAACTCCAGAACTTGCCATGGGCCCATCACTAGGACATGAATGCCAAACACATGGCCTTCGCAATCTGTTAGGAAGTGTAGGAGTGCGGTTCCGCTTACCGGGGGATGTGTGTTCTTGGACCACGTCTCGACCCCAGAGGAACTCTGAAGAGGTGCCGTGGCAGGCGAGGCATGCCCGAGCATGGGCTGGACAGAAGCGAGGCTGGACTGAAGACAGATGACTGAAGATACTGACCCCCCTCCGGACCTGCACGCTTCGGAAGACCAGCAACGCAATGGTGGTCTTATGAACAGTCCTCCGACCGTTTCAAGCCCTTTCGGACCTGCCGCAGGGTACGGCAAGAAGCGGCAGGCCGGATGGAGGCCAGGGCAGCGAAGACCGGAACATGGAGATTCAGACGAAGACTCAGGAACAAGGTACTTGGGTGCACAGACGAGAGTCAGGAACGAGGTACTTGGATGCACAGACGAGGACTCAGGCAAGGTTCTAGGTATTCAGAAGACTCAGGCAGGATTCTAGGTATTCAGAAGAGTCAAGCTAGGTTAAAGGCATTCAGGAGAGTCAAGCAAAGTACTGGGTTGAGACTGCGATGCAGCGCACCCTACACAGTCCACCTGCGGGACTGGTCACGGACCACGCTGGACTTGAAGAGCCTCTAGACGAGATGTGGAGCAATGAAAAGGAACATGTCTCAGAAGCTGTAGAGGCCTGAACCAAGGCGTGCCCTACACAGCTGCCAGTGGCTGGTTGCGGACCAGCTGGGACGGTACAGGTTCTGGCAGAGTCTTTGGCACAGACGGAGCAAGCACAAGGTACTCCGTAGACCAGGGAAGGACAGAAGCGGAGGTCTCCCAGAGGCTTGTGCTGCAGAAGTGGAGGAGGCATTGCACCACGAAGCGCCCTACACAGCCTGCCCGTGGGGCTGGTTGCGGACCACAACATGGCACGCCAGGAAGGGTAGCAACGAGGAACCAGGGGTTCAGGATAACTGGACCACGGACATCAGGATCAGGAGAACAAACATCTGGACTGAAAAACAGATTACAGGATCAGGAGACAGACCTCAGGACTGGATCATGGACATCAGGAACAGCAGGCGGACATCTGGACTGGAACATGGACAACAGGAACTGGATCGCGGACATCTGGACTGTGTAGGGCGCGCTGCGGCAATTCTTTGGAGTTCCTCTGGGGTGCCTCAGGGAGGGCAGGGGAGTGCCTCAGGGATCGGTATTGGGACCCTTACTTTTCAATATATTTATAAATGATCTGGAAAGAAATACGACGAATGAGGTAATCAAATTTGCAGATGAAACAAAATTGTTCAGAGTAGTTAAATCAAAAGCAGATTATGATAAATTGCAGGAAGAACTTGTGAGACTGGAAAATTGGGCATCAAAATGGCAAATGAAATTTAATGTGGATAAGTGCAAGGTGATGCATATAGGGAAAAATAACCCATGCCATAGTTACACAATGTTAGGTTCCATATTAGGTGCTAAAACCCAAGAAAGAGATCTAGGCGTCGTAGTGGATAACACATTGAAATCGTCGTTTCAGTGTGCTGCGGCAGTCAAAAAAGCAAACAATGTTGGGAATTATTAGAAAGGGAATGGTGAATAAAAGAGAAAATGTCATAATGCCTCTGTATCACTCCTTGGTGAGACCGCACCTTGAATACTGTGTACAATTCTGGTCGCCGAATCTCAAAACATATATAATTGCGATGGAAAGGTACAGAGAAGGGCTACCAAAATAAGGGGAATGGAACAGCTCCCCTATGAGGAAAGACTAAAGAGGTTAGGACATTTCAGCTTGGAGAAGAGGCGGCTGAGGGGGGATATGATAGAGGTGTTTAAAATCATGAGAGGTCTAGAACGGGTAGATGTGAATCAGTTATTTACTCTTTTGGATAGTAGAAAGATTAGGGGGCACTCCATGAATTTAGCGTGTGGCACATTTAAAACTAATCAGAGAAAGTTCTTTTTCACTCAACGCACAATTAAACTCTGGAATTTGTTGCCAGAGGATGTGGTTAGTGCAGTTAGTATAGCTGTGTTTAAAAAAGGATTGGGTAAGTTCTTGGAGGAGAAGTCCATTACCTGCTATTAATTGAGTTGACTTAGAGAATAGCCACTGCCATTAGCAATGGTAACATGGAATAGACATAGTTTTTGGGTACTTGCCAGGTTCTTATGGCCTGGATTGGCCACTGTTGGAAACAGGATGCTGGGCTTGATGGACCCTTGGTCTGACCCAGTATGGCATATTCTTATGTTCTTATGTTCTTAACATGGACATCAGGACAAGACGAGGAGGTCCAACGAAGAACAGGAAACACAGGACCTTGAAGAAGTGCTAGAACAGGGACGACTCCTGGAGCGAAGGACAGCAGGATCCCAGGAGTGACTAACTCCTTGCAAAGGCAACACTGGAATGGACACTGAGCCCTTTTGTAGGGCTGAAGATGGTAATGCCCAGGGAGGGGTCAGCAGGGGGCCACACCTGGCTGGCCCTTGAAGAGCAGGAGAGAGGCGCGCGCCCGCGCCTAAGGAGAGCTCGAGGAGAGAAGCAGGATCGTTGGTGGCGTTCTCCCAGCCATGTGGAAGGCCCAAGAAACAGGCAGGCAGCGGGAGCAGCCCTGCCAAGAAGCTGGAGGAAGGCAGGCTGCAGGAGCGGCTTCCAGCCATGAAGACATCAAGCAGGGAGAGAAGGAGGGCCGCAGGCACCAGCAGGGACGGCTTCCTTGCCGGCTGAAGACCCCGGCACGGCAAGGACGGCTTCCTTGCTTCCCGAGGACCCCGGGAGTGACTGCAGCGCGTCGGGGAGAGCAGGAGCGGCAGCAGTGGTCCCGGCCACAAGGGAGAGCCCTCGTCGGCCCGACCCTGCTGCGCAGGGCCGGAGGCAGCCGGGGAGTAGCCCAGCGACGGCTGCATGCCCGCCACGAAGGAAGCAGCGCCAGTGGCCCGACTGGCTGCGGCAAGGTAGGGGACCTGCCCGTGCAGGTTCACAACAACTTCTATGTTCAATAATTCTTGTATTGAATTGTCTTATAGTTTTTCCAATATAAATTTTATTACAGGGGCAGAGTGCAATGTAGATTAGCCCTTTGCTTTTGCAATTGGTAAATGATTTAAGTTTGAATTCTTTGTTTAAACCGGGGATCTGTAATTTAGTTACCTTCATATTCCCCCAACAAACTGAGCAGTTTCCACAAGGGCGGTGACCCGGTGGTCTTTTGTCTTTGTATCTAATTGCTGGTAATGCAGACGGAGATATAAATTCTTTGATGTTCTTTTCTCTTTTGTTAGCAATCATTAAGTTTTTATTTTAAAACATGGTAACAATTGTAAAACAGGCCAATCTTTCTTCAAAATAGTCATTAGACTTTTTACATTTATGTATCAACCTGACCACGTCACTTTTTAAAATTTTAACCTTTTGGTTCCTTGCCACGCTATTAAGTCGGAGGATGTACAGAAAAGCAGTATTTTCTGCTTTTCTGTACACTTTTTTGGGCCGTTCAAAACTTAATGCCTGTTCTGGGCTGGCATTAATTTCTGAGCCTACAAATGTGTGGATTGGGCGCAGATTTTTTTTTTTTGGATTTGGGGTAAATAACTAATAGCCTCATCAACAAGCATTTGCATTTGATGAACACTATTAGTTTTGGGGTGGGGGGAGAGGTTGGACGCATGTTCTGGATGCGCTAAACCCCTTATGGTATAAGGGGTTGTGGACGCACGGCCAAAACACTCATCCAACTTTACTGTATAGCCTGTTACCGCGCCAGTGATAATTTGTTTTTCATTCCCTTGGGTTTGCCCTATGCACACAGTTTTTTCCCTTAACAATTCCTCTGATATCTTAAGTCGTCTTTATATATTATTCCAAACTTGCTGTTTCAATTTTTTTCGTATTATTCTGACCAGTGTCTTTGCACCAACATTAGCCTGTGTCATAACACTTTTCTTGTCCACCTGATCCTTTTTGTTCACTCTACAAAAAATGTGATCAAAATCTTCTGAGATTTTTAATTATTTCTATTTGTAGTTTGGCTCATTAGGATATTCCAACTGGCATGCTAGTTGAATCCTTGTGACTTTCTTTCTAGAATCAAGCTACTACCCTTAAGCTCTATTCAGAAACCCCTTTGAATTTTTCTTTATTTGTTTGGGGGTAAGTTGTTTCAGTTCTTATTTAATTTTTATTATTTTTTTAAATATATTTTTATATATTTTTAATCTATTTTTTGATCTACCTTTGTCTATTTGACCCTTTAATAATTCATTATTGTGATACTCACAATTCTTTGTTATTTCAGATTTGGTGCTTATGACACAACACCTCTCACTTTTTAGATGAGTTACTTATTGCTTGTGGGTAAGTCTGCTACCAATAAAAAAATATACTTGCATGTTATAAAATCGGGGGTCGGTGCACGCAAGGGGGTGCACATTTGTGCAACTTGCGCGCGCCGACACCCGCAGCCTTCCCCAGCTCCCTCCCAGGCCGCTCCAATTTTAGAGCAACCTGGGAGGGAACTTCCCCTACCCCCTAATCTAACCTTCCTAAACCCTCCAAAAATGTTTGTCCTACTTTTTGCGCCTGCCTCACACAGATGCAGGTTGCGCATGCCGGCACCCTGCTGGCACGCGATCCCCCGGCACAGCGGTAAATGGCCGCTGTGCCGGGGGCCTCTAGCCCCGCCCCACCCCCCTCCATGCTCCTTTCCCAAAGCCTCAGGGATATACGCGCGTAGCCGGGCCTTTGAAAATAGGCCCGGTGCGCGTAAGGCCACCTACGCACATAAGTGTTTTAAAATCCGGGCCATACTATGTATTACATATTACCGGTATATAGTCCTCCATACTTTATGGGTATCCTTAAAAATTTCTTTAGAACAATTTTCTTTAAAGAATAATTTCATTAATAAACATATTAAACTATGCATAGACATTTTCTGTTATGGATAATTTTATATAAAACTTCTCTTACATTGTATCCTGTTAATTATTATGGTTATTTTTAATTTTAAGTTTACTTGTATTCTAAGATGCACATGTCCTTGTTTAAAAAGGTTTTTTGTCTTTAACTCTCGTGTTCGCCCAAGCATATCCTTGAAGAAGCCTCAGGATCACCCACACGGTCCCATACCCCACGGTTGCGTCCTCTTTCTGCCACACAAAGGAACTGTTTTTCTGCTAACTGCGCTTTCATATAACTTGCCTAATCATCTACACTGTGTAAATTGTATATAATTCTTACCTTGTAAGCAATTACTCTCTGCTTACATGCTCTGCTCTCCAGTTAGAAATTGTTAACCTATCCTTTTTTTCTAACAGCCCAGTTCCACACTCCCTGTTGTAATGTAACTTTCGCTTTCCTTGTTAACTGGTTTACCCCCTAGTTTATTGTAAACCGGTACGATAAGACCTGGTCTTGAGCATCGGTATATTAAAAGAATTTAAATAAAATAAAATAAATAAATTCGGGCCGATACAGTACAGTGCGCTCCGACGGAGCGCACTGTACTGTATCGGCCCGAATTTGGCTGGCTAACAGTGTGCTCCGACGGAGCGCACTGTTAGCCAGCATTTGGACACGCGTTTTGGAAGCGCTAGCTTTACCCCTTATTCAGTAAAGGGTAATAGCGCGTCGAAAACGCGCATCCAACCCCCCCAAACCTAATAGCGCCCGCAACATGCAAATGCATGTTGATGGCCCTATTAGGTATTCCCACGCAATTCAGAAAGCAAAATGTGCAGCCAAGCCGCACATTTTACTTTCAGAAATTAGCGCCTACCCAAAGGTAGGCGCTAATTTCTCCAGGCACTGGGAAAGTACACAGAAAAGCAGTAAAAACTGCTTTTCTGTGCCCCCTCCGACTTAATATCATGGCAATATTAAGTCGGAGGTCCCGAAAGTGGCTGTCAGCAGGCTCGAGAACCGATGCCGGCAAATTTGAGCGGCGGCTGTCAAACCCGCTGACAGCCGCCGCTTCCATCCAAAAAGAGGCGCTAGGGGTTTGATTTGTACTATTGTAATAGCTGCATCTTCTCACCAAGAATTACATTTCCTGTAACTTCTGGAAGGGGGAAAAAAGAAATCTAATGAAAAGGGGCAAGTGGGCAAAGCATTCTGCAAAAAGCGCTGCAGATCTTTTGGCAAGGTCTCTGAAAAATGTATCCCACTGCCGGCAGAGTGCTCCCACATTCACACCTTGTTATGATGGCTTATTTTCATATTTTCTATTCATGTATATGAAACCGCCTACATTTTATATGCAGTTATAATTTATTAGAAATATGTTTTTCCTTTCTAATCTAGTTGAAGGTGGCTAGATTTTGCTAAGCTAGATCCCTTGGAGCCGTGTTTTTACTTTGGTGTGCAGCCCTGCCTAAAGTAACCATAAGGCCTCATTATTTATATTTTGTACCTATCAAAGCCGCCACCCTTCTGATCAGAATATTTAACTAGTTGTAATTCATCTGCCCCCAGCCTTCATGCTTTCATGTATTTTTGTGTTCAAGGTGACAGGCCTTTCATACTCTTTCCTGCTCAGCTAGGGATATTCTTACAGCAGGCATAGAAACAGAGTTAATCTTTGCAGAGGATTCTGGGAGTTTCAGGAATGCTTCAGGGTACAGTCCCACAGCACATACTGCAGAAGCTTTGTTGGCTCATTTTTTTTTTCCCATGGGATTTTTTTTTTCTCTTTCCGATGGTGCCAGAAATTAAATCCTCGGGCGACAGATGTGTCTATTCAAAACTATGTGAGCTATTTCAAAACTATGTGAGCAAACTGACTTAAAGCTGGTCCTCTAATTTCTATTGCGCTGACAATATGGTTTCACACAGGGGTAAGCCACCTGGAGTCCCCATGGACACCATTCTGCTTCAATTTTTAGAACACCCCCTAATGAATATGCATGAGATATATTTGCATACAATTGAAGCAGAATGCATACCAGTCTATCTCATGCATATTTTGACAAAGTGCACCCTTGTCTCAATATGTGGTTCATACCAGAAGCAGGAGACAAAAAATTGAAATACCAGGCAAGGTTAAGGAAGCTTAAGAAAGCAATATGCCCCAAGCGCAAGCAGAGACTACAGTTCTTAGAAGGCAAACAAACTGGAAGGTCCAGCGGGGCCCTGGGGTTTGGACTCTTTGAGAGTAGACAGAGAGTTGTTTAGAGAAGGGCAGGACCAACTGACAGTGAAGGAGATGAAAGGCTGCTTTAACCACTTAAAGGACCCTAGGCAAACTTTTCTGGATGGGCCCATCTATTTTATCTTTAATGACCATTACCCTCCCTGTCCTCCCCACCCCCCAGCACTCTCCTCATATCCTCCCTCCGGATCATCTGATGCTGTTAACCCACTGCTGCAGCTTTCCTCCTCTGTGCTGGGTATTTATTCCTCCTCTGGGAGGGTATTTATTTGTTTGTTTATTTAAAAAATTTTCTAACCCATGCTCTCCCAAGGTTCAAGGTGGAGATGGGGAACACTTAGCCTATACATAATTAAAAAGAAGTAAACATAAACCTCCCTCATTGCCCAGCAGCAGAACACATCTGCCTATCAATTGGTGTAAAGATCCAGCTGATCAGTGAGATTGGGTGCGCTGAGGAACAGAAACATTTTAAGGCCTTTCTAAATACCTGCAGTTCTAACAGATGCGGGCAACGAGTTCAGCCGGTGACCGAAAATGCCTTTTCCCAGGTTTCTGCAAAGTGAATGCGACATGTAGATGGCACTTACAGTAATCCTTGTTTGGCCAGTCTTGAAGACTTTGAGGGGTACATAAATGCATAGAATGGTATTAATCCAAGGAACATTATTATTCCTTTATTTATGAATCAGCATTGCTATTTTGAAGTCTTTCCTCCATTGGACAGGTAACCAGTGTAGGGAAGACAACATCAGAGTGATGTGTTCTCGCTCAACAAACATGCTGTGGTATATTATTGTAATCCCCACTTCATTTGTGGACTGAACAAAAGGGCCACACAGTCCTCAGGATGCTGTCAATGCCATGAATCTCTGATTCTCTCTGCCATTACATCAAACAAGTAGCAACTGGGATGCCAATGTTCATTGGCAGGGAAGAAGTATAGACTTTCTAAGGCCCTTAGTGCGCTGGTGGTGATGCACAATACTGTCACTCACTCTCACCCACGGCTCAAGAGTTCAAAAAGTACCGAATAACACAGCAGGGAGCCAGTAGTGGTGTTCAACAAAAAAGCATGACATTAATTCAACTTGAAAAATAAATCCAAGCCAACAATGCAAAGATGATAAACAATAATAAAAGAAAGCTGACTTTGCCCAAGACAACAGTCTTTGTCTATGGTGCGCTTTACCCCAGATCTCCTTCGCTGGTCTGAATCAGTGTCCACAACTCACTCTCTGTAAGGCAGGGCTTCTCAAAACTGTCCTGAGAACCTCAGGATATCCACTATGAATACGCATGAGATAACTGAGTCTCCATGATATGCAAATTTATCTCATGCGTATCCATAGTGGATATCCTGAAAACCCAACTGGCTGTGGAGTCCCCAGGACTGGTGTAATGCTCCACCGGCCGCAGTAGCCATGCTGCAGCTGGTATCCCCTTATCTTCTCCCCACTCAGTTGCACCTTGAGCTCCGTGCTATTGCACGCAGATGTTGATGTCTGCTGACACCACCCATGTTTCTTCTGCCCATTGTTTTATTGATATATTTTATTGTAAACTGCTGTGATTGTCTACAGAATGACAATATATAAATATGAATAAATAAATAGGCGCATGCGCTTTGGCCAGCTTTAAAGGGCCCACAACAGGAAATTCCCTGCAGCGCATTTAGATGACTTCACTGGCCACCTGCACAGCATTTTAGTGCCTTAGCAACAGATCCTCCAGTGCTAGTCGTCAGTGTCTTGTTGCTTCACTGTGTTCATACTTTGTCCAGCCTTGCTTTGTCTTGTTCCTGCCCTGTCCAGTCTTGTCTTACCTTGTTCATGCCTTGCCCAGCCTTGTCGTTCTCCTGCTCTGTCTTGCCTTGTCCAGCCCTGTCTTGCCTTCCCCTCCAGTCAGCCTTCCTGCGACTGATACTCTGGTGCTGACTTGGACCTCCTTGGCTTTGGCTTGATCGCTGCCTACCCTGAGCTTGGCCTGGACTCTGACTTTGCTTGATTGCTGCCTGCCCTGACCTCCGTCTGGACTCTGAATCTGCTGCCCTCTACCTGCCCTGATCTTGGCCTGGACTCTGACTCTGACTCTTTACTTCTCTGCCGGCCTCATCTGCTGCCTTACTCCTTCCAAGTCCTGCTGGCCCCCAGAACCCTAAGGCTCAACCTGAGAGGGAGGTGACCAGTACAGATAAAGCTGCCCCTCTTCAGTACTGAGCCTGTTTGCATGTCCACTGCTGTCTGCTGGGGTCTGGCCTGTGTCTACACAAGCTAAGCATGTTAACTCAACAGCAGTCAAAGGGTTTGCTAACCCTAGAGTGTGACAACTTGTTTGGAAGCCATGCTATAAAGGGTAGGAAAATTCTTCTCTCACTATCATAAGCCAAAGGAAAATCCTCAAAATGGGTAGAACTCATTGGCTTCAAAACTGGAATCCAAAAAAGCTTCTTACAAATCAGCAAGCTCTGACCCTACGATGAATTTAGTGCAGGGACAAATACTGTGCTAGCCAGCCCTTCCAGCAAGAGTCTGTCTAACCTCACCGTTGGGAAACCGATCAAAAAAATCCCAACTTCTTCAAATAAATCACAAGTTCTAAAAAAATCTTCTGAGGCCTACCAAAAAAACACCATTTCTGTAAAATCCCTCCTCTCCAATCTCCAGCCTAAGAAGGTCTAAAGGGGGAATTTCATTGAGCATAGCCAAAAAGAGTATAAACTGTATATCTCCTGAGCCTATCCCAAAAAGGAGAAGGTCAAAAGCTAGGGAAGGATCCCCAAAATGCAAAAATCTCCTGTAGCCTAGAAAAAGATTTGGTAAAGGTGTGGCGCCACCGTTATATTGTATGATCTGTAGAGTGTGTAATGAATATAACAAATTACAGTAGTCAACTGTGAGCCGGCTTTGCTGACATTAAGTTTGTGTTCACTTTTTCCATCATAGACAGTGGGAGGATTCCAGTGCATTTTTTTGTATCCTCCCGTTGCTTTCTCTCCCCACCTTTTTGTGGGAGGCTTCTGGGGATTATAGAGATCCTTCACATCATGTGAATTGGGTCTTTGCCATCCCCCGGGTGGACTAACCTGGAGGATAGGGGTTGTCTCTGCTTTGCAGTGGAGGTGACCTAAGGAGTAGATTTTGGAGATTCTGAGGATTTTCTCTATTTTCAGATTTTGTGGATTTAAACCAGTTCCTGAAAGAAGAGATCCCTCTGGTATCTGGAAGGGCTGGGTTGCATTTCAGAGTCCTCCCGAAGAACTGCCTGCACAGCAACCGAGACTGGTAAATTGGAACTGACAGCAAACTGCCATGGACGTGACCACACCGAGGCCCCAAGAGGTTACGCCTCCCCTTCCCCCCACCCCAGCTGGATGGACCCCAGCACTGTAGCTCTCTGAGTGCTGCCAACCAGTCAACCGGGGTCTAACTTCACAACTGATGGAAAGATCAGCATCTGCAGAATAGACTGAAAACCTCCCAGGGCTAAAAAAAAAGTCCTTAAATGGCAAAGCATTCTAAGTTTATCGAATGCAGATGTTACCACAGATCTAATGTGTGGTCGCATAGATAGATTTTGATTAAAAAAAAAACTGAGCCCCTTGGTTTCTCACCTGTTCTGCGATTCCTATCTTATGTCCTTCAAACTCAAAAACTTTGGGTTTATCAGCAATGTTAATGTTCAGTGCTAATCTGTTGTCCTTAAGCCAGTGGTTGACAGCTGAGATAAATCTGGGCCATCTTGAATGTAGGTGACTATGATGAAAGTACTGGGAAAAAGAACTGACTAATCATCTGTGTGGATCTTATAGTTCACTCAATTCCAAATCCGAAAGACGTATCAAGAGAGGAAGGAGTATTGAAAAGCAGCGCAGACAAGGCAGAGCCTTGTCGGATGCCAATTTCGAGAGTATACCAGATGTTCCTATATTCACTCACTTGTTGACTTTGATCTTTCATGTGGGAAGTGAACCACAAGAGCACTATACCTAATATCCCGAGTTCAGAAAGCCTGTCTGGCAGGATTAAATGATTGATAGTATCAAAGGTTGCCAAAATGTCTACAATTATCATGATGTAAATAGTACCAGTGTCAAAGCCCTTCCAATTCTGTCCACACTAGACAGCAATAGAGTTCGTGTTTTCAGAACCTGAATTGTTGCTGATCGAGAAGGAAGTGGTTCTCAATAAATTCAGATAATTGCTTTAAAACTACTGATTCATTGATCTTTACCTAAAAGAGGAGAGAAGAAATGGAGCAATAACTGGCCAAAACAGATGCATCTGCAGAAGGTTTTTTAGTAAAGGGCAGACAGACACTTGCTTCCAGTTTGGGGACAACTGCCCAGAGTTTCAGAAACAGTTGACAATCCTATTGATAAATTACACTAGATCTTCTCTCATTGTTTTTAGCCAAAGATTCAGACAGGGATTTAGGGCAGAATAAGCTCCATTTTATTTTGTTGATGGTCCAAGTGATTTCAATAGAAGACATATAAGAAAAAGATTCCCACACGACTTGATCGTGGACTGTGATTATCACTTTCCCCATACGTGGAGAAGATCCCAGTTGATTATAAATAGCCAAACTATTATCCTTTAAAAAAAAAAAAGAAAGCAAACTCATTCCCTGATAAGGGAAGCTGCACGCTGCCTCCTCCTCCTCCCCCTGGTCTGTGCAGACCAATGCAAGCACACCTTTTATTTACTTAACAAATGAATAAACTATACAATCAGTATAACAAAAATACAATATATAACAATAAAAAATGTAAACAAAAACAAGGAGCAAAGAACAGTGTAAAAATGGCAAATGAACCTTGTCAAATTTAGAACATACAAGGGTGTCAGCAAGCTGAGAAACAAGTGTAAGACCACCTTTGAGATGGTAGCCCAGACCTCTCAATCTTTCACCCATATAGAATGTAAAAACAACCTAAATGCTATCAAGAAAGCAGTTATATTTTGTGTACTGTTTTATGCAAGTAAAATAAAACTATAGTTCCCTGTACGTATCCGGATCAGTCCAGACCGTGGGGTTGAGCCTCCTGTCCAGCAGATGGAGACAGACCAAAACTGAAAGGGTATCCTATATCAGGACAGAGCCTACCCTGCAGCCCTTCAGTATTTGTCTGTCTCCAGCAGATGCCAGACAGCTCACCCTGTGGTTCCCTATTAGCTTGCCCTTTTCCTGTGGGATTTTCTTTCTTTCCTGGGGCAAGCTCAAGCAAGTACTTCTCTAAATTGTTTGTTAAAAAAAAAAAAAAAAAGACGTCTCACTTTTTGCATTGGTCTGTGTTAGGGTGACAGTGCTGTCGCCCTCGCTCTTGGGGAGCCTAGGGGGGCTTGTCCCTTCACTTTGTTAGCCTAGGCTCCCTCCCCGGTGTCCTTAAGTCCGAGGGGTGATACTGGTGGTGCCAGTCACACCCCCTCAGGCTCCTGCCTTACCTGGGACGTTTATTCCTCAGGCTTTCTCAGGGAGGTGTCATTCCCCTGAATAAAAAAAAAAAAGTCTATTTATTTTGTACTGGGGCTCCGTTTTATCATATGCAGGCAGGAGCCTACTCTGAGTGCTGTGCCTCAGGAGCGGGAGAGTGCAGGGTTCGTTCGCCTGCACTTCTCCCCGGGGGATTCTCTTCTCAGCTGTTTGGGTTTTACTCACAACTTCAGTCACTGCAGCTATGCCGTGGTCTAATGGCTGCCTGGCCTGTGGAGAGCCAGCTCCCCGGCTCTCCCGCGATAATTTATGCTCTGGCTGCTTGCTGGGTGGGGAGGGCCCCCTCGGCAGCGCCAAAAAATTTAGCCCGAGGACGCGCTCCCCGATGCATGGCCAGGCCGTTCCCGACCCGGCAAACCGCGGGAACGGCGGCCATCTTGGGCATCAGTAGTGATGCCAATTCAGAGCTCCAGGCAGAGAATGGCGCTGATTTCCAGCTTCTACCCCCCGATTTGAGCCCGGTGAGTTCTCATGGGGGTGGCTCAGACCCCCCCCCCCCCCGCCCCCCCTAGGGAAAAAGTTCACAGCCCCGATTCTCTTCAGAATTTGTGCTCTTACTGCACAAATCCTACCTAGCCAGCCTACAGCAGGAGGAAGACCCTCCCGCCGGCCCCCCTCCCACGAAGATCCCTCGGTTATCTGCTCCGCTGCCCACGGGGATCCCCAAGGCGTCGGGGTCCATCCGCGTGCGGCTTGTCCCTGGGGCGCCGCTCCCCCCCGGACCCTCCGCAGCCTCCATCAGACCCCTTCCAGGATCTGGAGAAGGATTTTTCCGTTACTGCCCCCCCCCCAGAGGGGGATGATCCTCGGGTGCTCCGTCTTTTTCAGTGGGAGTTGGGTATTGATGCTCCCCTGGAGGATACGGTGACTGCCGCAATGCGGGCCAACATGGACCCAGTCCTGGCGGGACTTCTGGCCCTTCCGTGTTCGTTTCCTTTCCATCCTATGCACAAGTTACTTCTTCCACTGGAATGGGAAGCACCTGAGACAGGACTCCGAGTCGGTAGGGCTATGGACAAGCTCTATCCGCTCCCTGAAGATTGCCTGGACATGCTGAAGGACTCCCAAGGTGGATTCTTCCGTATCTGCGGTCACCAAGCATACCACGATTCCGGTGGTGGGCGCCACAGCCCTGAAGGATGTCCAAGACCGCAAGCTTGAATTCTTCCTTAAGTGGATCTTTGAAGTCATAGCTTTGTGGGTCCGGATGACAATCTGCAGCAGTCTCATGCAGCGTGCAAGTCTTAGGTGGGTCCAACAATTGCTCAGCACCCAGGATCTTCCGGCAGCGGAGGCTGAGCAGGCGGAGCGTTTGGAAGGCGCCATTGCTTATGGCACGGATGCCCTTTATGATTTTATTCGCGTCCAGGCCAAGGCTATGGTCTCCATGGTGTCAGCCATACGCCTCCTTTGGCTGCGTAATTGGGCCACGGATTCCTCTTCCAAGGCCCAACTGGGCACACTGCCCTTCAAGGGTAAGTTGCTCTTTGGAGAGGACCTAGAATAGCTTATTAAGTCCTTGGGTGAGAACAAGGTCCATAAGCTACCAGAGGACAGTCCCAAACAGACTAAATCATTTTTTCCGACACGTACTTGCTTCCAGGGACAACACCGGTACAACAATCGAACACGAGGTTCTTTCTCCAGGGGGACACTGTCCAGGTCACAGTCCTGATCTCATTCCTTTCGAGGCCGCTGGGGTTTCCGAAAAGGGTAATTAACAACATCAGGCCACCAAGCCCGGTACCCAGTGAGATCTGGCCGGTCCATTCCTCCGTGCGAAACTTAGGTGGACGTCTCTCTCTGTTTTCCAAGGAATGGGCCAAAATTATGTCGGATCAGTGGGTCCTCGAGGTGATAGTACATGGCTATGCGTTAGAATTAGCCAGGGACCTGCCGGATTTCTACCTCGTGTCCCCTTGCGGTCGGATGAAGCGACCCGCTGTCTGTCCAACCCTAGCAGGCTGCAACTCCTGGGAGCAATAGTCCCCGTGCCAGTGGAGGAACAAGGCGCCGGCCAGTATTCCATTTACTTCGTAGTTCCAAAAAAGGACAATTCCTTTTGCCCAATCCTGGACCTCAAGAAGGTCAACTGTGCCCTCTGGATACCCCATTTTCGAATGGAGACCCTGAGGGCAGTGATAGCGGCGGTGCATCCAGGCGAATATCTGGCCTCCCTCGACCTGACAGAGGCTTATCTCCACATCCTGATTCGCCGCGAGCATCAGCGATACCTCAGTTTCAACATCCTGGACCAGCACTTTCAGTTCCGCGCTCTGCCCTTCGGCTTCGCCACTGCGCCTCACACGTTTACCAAGGTCATGGTGGTCGTGGCGGCCGCCCTCCGACGGGAAGGGGTCCTAGTTCACCCTTATCTGGATGACTGGCTCGTGCGGGCCAAGTAATCTGCTCTCTGCCAGTGAGCAGTCGACAGAGTTCTTGCTCTCCTTAACTCACTTGGCTGGATCATCAACTTCCCCAAGAGCAATCTTCAGCCCTCCCAGGCCTTGGAATTCCGGGGAGCTCGCTTCGACACGCGAGTCGGACGAGTGTTTCTCCCGGACACTCGAGTGCTCAAACTCATCGACCAAGTGAACAGCCTGCTTGTTCTCCCGCTACCCACGGCATGGGATTATCTACAGGTTCTGGGGACCATGGCCTCCACTATCGACATGGTCCCCTGGGCTTTTACGCATATGCGTCTGTTACAGAAAGCATTATTGTCCCGCTGGAAGCTGGTGTCCGAACAGTTCCAGATGATTTTACCACTCTCCGACTCTACCATCGCAGACTTACAATGGTGGCTGTCACCGGCACATCTCGTGAAGGGAATGCCCCTACTAACCCCGCAGTGGGTCATAGTCATGATGGATGCCAGTCTCTCCGGGTGGGGAGCGTTCTGTCAATCCCAGCCAACGCAGGGCTGCTGGTCCCCAATTCAGGCGCACTGGCACATCAATCGCCTGGAAGCTGTGGCAGTACGCCTGGCCCTCAAGGCTTTTCTGCCACTGCTTCGCCGCAAGGCGGTACGCGTTCTTTCCAACAACTCCACCACAGTAGCCTATATAGAAACATAGAAATGATGGCAGAAAACCAAACGGCCCATCCAGTCTGCCCAGCAAGCTTTCGCACTTTTTTTTCTCTCACATACTTATCTGTTTCTCTTGGCTCTTAGTAACCTTTTTTATTCTATTTCCCTTCCACCCCCACCATTAATGTAGAGAGCAGTGTAGGAACTGCATCTAAGTGAAATAGCTTAATTAGTTAGGGGTATTAACCACCGCAATAAGCAAGCTACACCCATGCTTATCTGTTTATCCAGACTATGTAATTCAGTCCTTGTTGGTTGTTGCTTGAATATAGATCCACCTTTCTTCATTCCCGCCTGCCGTTGAAACAGAGAGCCATGCTGGCTATGCATTGAAAGTGAAGTATCAGTCTTGCTTCCCTGCTGTTGAAGCAGAGAGCTATGCTGGATATGCGTGAATTGTCAGACTTTCTTCCCTGCCGTTGAAGCAGAGAGCTATGCTGGATATGCATTGAAAGTGAAGTATCAGGCTTATTTGGTTTGGGGTAGTATCAATCGGCAAGGGGAAACTCGAAGTCGTCCGGTGGCACTGGAGGCCAGCAAACTCTTTGTCTGGGCGGAGCGACATTTGGATCATCTTGCGGCCTCCCACATAGTGGGCAAGGAAAATGTACAGGCCGACTTCCTCAGTCGGCAGCGCTTCGATCCCAGTGAGTGGGAGTTGTCCGAAGGTGCGATGAATCTGATTGTTCTCAAGTGGGGGTCTCCTCACCTGGACCTGATGGCAACCTTGAACAACGCCAAGGCCCCCAGATTCTTCAGTCGCTGGAGGGAGCATTGCTCGGAAGGCATGGATGCCTTGGTACTGCCGTGGCCTCACGACATTCTCCTTTACATGTTCCCGCTGTGGCCTCTAGTGGGAAAGATTCTCAGAAAAGTAGAGCGCCACCGGGGGCCAGTCAACCTCATAGCTCCCGAGTGGCCCCGCAGACCGTGGTTCGCGGATCTGGTTAATCTGGTGACTGACAGTCCACTTCATCTCGGCCATCTTCCCTGCCTCCTCTAGCAGGGTCCCATATTTTTCGACCAGGCGGATTGCTTCTGTCTAGTGGCATGGCTTTTGAACAGCGGAGATTGCGGAAAAAGGGCTATTAGGAGGAAGTGATATCCACCCTGCTTCGGGCTAGTAAGCAGTCTACCTCCCTAGCTTATGTCCGCGTTTGGAAAATCTTTGAAAATACCTGTGCGGAATCGGGTGTCTCGGCCCACTCGCCATCGGTTTCTCTCATTCTATCGTTTCTGCAGAAGGGGCATGCCAAGGGTCTTTCCTTTGGTTCGTTGTGCGTCCAAGTCTCTGCTCTCGGTTCCCTCTTGGGGACCGTCGAAGGCCATGCGGTGGCTTCTCACCCGGATGTCGTCCGTTTTCTCAAGGGAGTCAAACATTTGAAGCCCCTCGTCTGGGCCATTTGTCCTTCGTGGAGTCTTAACCTAGTCCTTCGGGCTCTCTGTGCGGTTCCGTTCGAACCTCTCCATAGGACTACCCTCAAGGATTTGATACTCAAGGCGGTTTTCCTGGTGTCTGTCTGCTCCCCTAGACGGGTGTCGGAAATTCAGGCGTTTTCCTGTCGGGAGCCTTTTCTGCGGTTTTCTGATTCGGGAGTTTCTCTCAGGACCGTACCATCTTTTTTGCCGAAGGTTGTTTCTTCTTTTCATGTCAACCAGTCGGTAGAGCTTCCCACCTTCTCTGCTGAGGATATAGCGGGCTCTGTGGGGAGTGATCTTCGGCTCGATGTGAAGCGCGTTTTGCTCCGTTACCTTCAGATTACCAACGACTTCCGGGTTTCCGACCACCTCATCGTCCTACGGAGTGGTCCAAATCAGGGTCACCAAGCTTCTAAGACTACGATCGCTCGGTGGTTGAAGGAGGCGATTTCTTCGGCTTATATCTGCCAGGGCCGGGTGGTTCCGGAAGGTCTCAAGGCTCATTCCTTGCGTTCTCAAGCTACTTCTTGGGCTGAGAGTCAGTCGGTCTCTCCTCAAGAAATCTGCAGGACAGCTACGTGGAAATCCCTACATACTTTTGCTCGGCATTACCGCCATGACATACAGGCGCCAGTGTTTGGTTCCTTCGGTCGGCAGGTACTTCGAGCGAGACTGTCTCAGTCCCACCCTTTGTAGGGAAGCTTTGGTACATCCCATGGTCTGGACTCATCCGGGTACATATAGGGAAAGGAAAATTAGTTCTTACCTGTTAATTTTCGTTCCTGTAGTACCACGGATCAGTCCAGACGCCCTCCCGTATTCTTTCCTCGGTATGTCCACTCAACTTCCTTTCTGTTTTCTCCTTTTTACAGGGGTGTCTCTGCATAGCTCTCTGGAATTTTCATTAAAGGCACCGGAAGCATCTCTTATGATGATCAGGGGTAGTCATACAAGAGTGTTTAATTACACAGTTTATGCATTTGTTCTATTGGTTGATTGTTCAACAATTTTGTTAATATTTATCTCTTTACTTGCTTGATCTTATGCCTATTGCTGCTTTGACAATGGTTATACTGAAGGGCTGCAGGGTAGGCTCTGTCCTGATAATAGGATACCCTTTCAGTTTTGGTCTGTCTCCATCTGCTGGACAGGAGGCTCAACCCCAAGGTCTGGACTGATCCGTGGTACTACAGGAACGAAAATTAACAGGTAAGAACTAATTTTCCTGTACAATGTTCAGAGAAATCAACATGATAACAGAGAAAGAAAGCACCGATGTCAACTGGCAATTTGGATCTCTTCTACTTGACTGGAAATCGGGAGATCCAGATAGACCACCTCACGATGCAGAGGAATTTCATGTTTTCAGATAAGTCCCCCTGAATCAGGAGATCTGAAATGCCAGCTGACGTCTGGGTTTTGTTTCTCTGTTACAGGAGGCTGTAACAACGTCGGCAGGTTGGAAGTGCCAAGACCTCTTCAATACAGTGATTCTCTCAGGCCCCCGAAGCAGACATCCTTGTCGAAACGTGGCCAGTGTCAAAAATCCTTTTTTAAATTGCATTAAAAAAAACCCTTACAAAAATTAAAAACGGTACACAGTTTGAGTTTAGACATATCCTAATAGGTGGCATATGTCTTTTCAATTTGATACTGGACAAACTCTATAACAAGAAAGACATTGCACCCTTCTTACTGGTATTAGGGTGCTTTCATATTTGAGGCATTTGGTGTTTTCCACATAGTTCGGATTATTTTATTAACAAAAACAAGGACACATAATAAAAGCAGCCACTGACCCACCAAAAATCACACAACTTTCAGAAAAACACACGGCTTTAGCTGATTACAAACTTGCAAATAATTCAGTTCTGCTCTGGCCGGCATTGGCAGACTGTTCTTTTGCCTTTTTTCAGTCCATGCAGGCCAATGCAAGCATTTCTCTATCTTCTTTGGGCCTACATGTGAACATAGTTACATAGTAAATATGGCAGATAAAGATCAAATGGTCCATCTAGTCTGCCCAGTAAGTTACTCATGGTAATAACTGCCGCTCTGTGCAGATTACCCCTATGTTTTTTATTAAGAATATAAGAATATAAGAAGTTGCTATACTGGGTCAGACCATGGGTCCATAAAACCCAGCATCCTGTTTCCAACAGTGGCCAATCCAGGTTACAAGCATCTGGCAAGTACTCAAACATTAATTAGATCCCATGCTACTGATGCCAGTAATAGCAGTGGCTACTCCCTAAGTCAACTTGATTAATAGCAGTTAATTAACTTCTACTCCAAGAACTTATCCAAATCTTTTTTAAACACAGCTACACTAACTGCACTAACCACATCCTCTGGCAATGAATTCCAGAGCTTAATTGTGCTTTGAGTGAAAAATAATGTTCTTTTGAGACCCCGGTGTTTAGCAAAGCTCATGTTATGCTAATAACTGCTGATTATATTACTGAAAACTGCCACTCCATCCAGGTTACCCCCATGCTCCCTTTTTTCATTTCCAAACTCTAGTATTTAAGGATCCACATTATCTATCCCATGCCCTTTTGAAGTCACTTACCATTTTCATCCTTACCACCTCTTCTGGGAGGACATTTCAGGCATTCACCACCCTTTCTATAAAGAAATATTTCCTGATATTGATTCTTAGTCGTCCCCCCTGGAATTTCATTTTGTGACCCCTAGTTCTACAGTTTCTTTACCAACAGGAAAGGTTTAAAGTTTGAGCATCATTAACATCTATTATTTTATTTATTTGTATTTATTTGTAAGTTTTTTATATACCGAAGTATTGCTGAAGGCCTTCACTCCAGTTTACATTATAACAACGGTGTACATTAACATCAGAGGAGCAACTATAACAATGATTAGCATTAGAACTTCGGGATAACAATAATGGAACAGGTGAATTAGAATGACATTGGTAGCAGCTTGAAACACATTGTTATTATTTGGTCATAAAGTGGAGTTGTAGGATAATCGATGGGTAATATTTGGTGGGTTTATACAAAGTTAGGTTGATCGATGGAATAAGGTCGTATGAGCTTAAGAGTGAGGGAGGAGGGTTAAGGAGATGGGAAACGGAGGAATTGGGTAGTGTGATACTGGTGGGTGTTGTCCTTTGGTAGGTTTAACCTATCCCATCCTTGTATGCTTGTTTGAAAAGCCACGTTTTGAGCTGTTTTTTGAAAATTTTGGTATCGCTTTGGAGTCGTAAAGTGACTGGTAGTGTATTCCAGAGATGTGGCCCAGCTATTGAGAATGCTCTTTTTCTGGTTGTGGTAAGTTTGGCTGTGGTGACTGATGAGATCTCAAGACGTGCTTTGTTGGTTGATCTGGTGTTGCATTGATTGTGGTGTATTTGGATGAGGGTGTTGAGGCAGTCGTGATCGCTATGGTGAATGGAGTTGTGGATGATTGATAGTGTTTTGTATTCTATTCTTTTTTCTATGGGGAGCCAGTGTAGATCTTTTAAGACAGGAGAGATGTGGTCTGTTCTTTTGTGACCAGTGAGAATTTGTGCAGTGGCGTTTTGTAGTATTTGTAAGGGGTCTAGGGATGATTTGGGGAGACCTATCATTAGAGAGTTGCAGTAGTCGATGCTTGAGAAGATCAGTGTTTGAAGAATGGTTCTGAAGTCTGTTTGTTTTAGTAATGGTTTGAGGTGTTTGAGAATTGCTAACTTGTGGAAACCTTCTTTTGTTTTCGTGGTGATGTGTTTTTTAAGGTTGAGCTGTGGGTCGATCCATATTCCCAGGTCTTTAACGTAGTCTTTTAGCTTTATGGGGTTGCTGTCGATGAAGATGGAGTGATTCTGGTGATCTCCAGAGTTGTTTCTTTCAATCAGCATACATTCAGTTTTGCCTGTATTGATGCATAGTTTCAATTGATTTAATAGGAGTTTGATTTTGTTGATGGTCGTGGCTGCAATTTCCAGTGCGTTATCTATGGTGGTTGTTACTGGGATGATTAGCTGTATGTCGTCGGCGTACAGGAAGTAAGTGATGCTGAGACTTGAAAGAAGTTGGCAAAGTGGTAGTAGGTAAATGTTGAAGAGGATTGCCGATAGAGAGGAGCCTTGGGGGACTCCGTTTTCGATTGGGATGGCTTCAGAGATGTGGTTGTTGAAATTTACCTTGTGAGTTCTGTTTTGGAGGAAAGATGTGAACCAGTCTAGAGTTTTCCCTGTTAGACCAATTTCGGATAACCTGGAGATTAGGCTTTTGTGTTTGACTGTGTCGAATGTGGCCGATAGGTCGAGTAGGATGAGGATGTATCGTTGACCGTTGTCAAGTCCTCTTAAGATGGTATTTGATAGGTTGATGAGTAGGGTTTCGGTGCTGTGATTTTTTCTGAAGCCGTGTTGAGTGGGGTATAGGATGTTGTTGGCATCTAGGCGTTCGTTCAGTTGCTTAAGAGCGGCTTTTTTGGTTAGCTTGGCAAGGAATGAAAGGTTTGACATAGGGCGGTAGTTGCTTAGGTCGTTAGGGTCGAGGTTCTTTTTTTTTAAGATGGGTTTTATGGTGGCGATTTTTAGTTTATCAGGTAGTTCTCCTTCTTCTAATGATTTATTTATTATTGCCGTGATAGTTGGCGTGATGGTTTGGGAGATTTCTTTTAGTGAACGTGTTGGTATGGTGTCAAGTTCATGACGGGCTGGGTTTAAAGATTTGATTAGTTTGTCCGTTTCAGTAGCTGATATTGGTTCAAAGTTGGCCCAAGGCGTGATGTCTTTGCGGATCAGATGTGAGTTGTTGCTAGTGGTCTTAACTATTTTTTCAGATATTTTGCTGATTTTGATTTTGAAGACGATTGCAAGATCTTGGCTCAGGTTTTTGTTTGGTAGAGTTTTGTTGTTGTTGTTCATCACAATTAGGTTGTTAACTATGTTGAAGAGCGATTTCGGGTAATTTGTGGAATTTAAGATTTTTTTTACTGTAGTATTATTTCTTTGATTTGTTTATCTTGCTTTTGTAGTAGGCAAGGTAAGTACGGTATCTTTCGAGTGTTAGTGGGCATTTGTTTTTTCTCCAGTCTTTTTCTTTTCATCTCAGGGTTGATTTGGTCTCTTGTAGATGAGAATTGAACCAAGGGTTGCAATTTTGTCTTTTTGATTTGATTAGTTTCATTCTTTCCGGGTTTATGGTGTTGGCTGTTTCAGTTGTGATTTGGTGCCAGGATTGAGTGGCATTGTTTATATTGGAGAGGTCAATGTTTGACAGTTGGGACCAGGGGTAAGTAAGTGAGCCATAAGTATTAATATATTAAGCAGGCTAAGGTCTATGGCATATTTGAAACCACCCATGGCACTGGTACTGGCAGAGCTGGTGGGCAGTCTGGGAAGGAGTCTTGCTTCTGGGTCTGGTACTGGCAGAGCTACTGGGCTGCTTTCCACTCCTCACTGCCTCAGACTCTGTGTCACTGTCCGACCATAAGCAGGGCGTCTCCTCTCGCCGGTCTCCTGACCATACCTTGTCTTCTCCCTCCTCGATAACAGGGAATGCTGGACTGCTCTGGGTTCCCTTCTGCTTTGAGTTTGTTCCCCCCCCCCTTCTTCCTATTTGCCCCCTCATCTTATACTTTCAAGCTAATAAATATGCATAAGCTCATACATCATGTGGTGGGTGGAGAGTCTTTGCCTTATTGCAGGTCTTTCCCCCCTCCCCATTTCTTCAGGGAGGGAGTCCTGCCACATATGCCAAGCTGTAAGCCAGAGTCAGTGTTGTCTCTGTTTCAGAGGGCTCCCCCTTGCTCCAAGGGTGGGGGTCCTTTCTGACCTTTGGCGTTCTCTTGGCCGGTCGGTGACTCCTGCTCATGAGCTTAAGTGGCTGCATTGTTCCTCTGCCTTGGTTTTATTTACACAGGCTCTTTCAAACAGGCAGATCTTGATAAACATCCTTCAGTTCTGATATACAGTTCTCATCTGTCCAAATTTTTTTTTACTATAGCCTTGTCAGTGTTTTGGCCTGTCAGCACACTGGTCTGCATAATTCTTTAGCTATTATGATTCATATTAGGTGCTTTCAGTGATAAACATGGGACATCTCCCTACACTCCTCTCTTCTAGGGTATACATATTTAAATCCTTCAGCCTCTCCTCATAGGTCATCTCATATAGACCCCACACCATTTTGGTCGCCTTTCTCTGAACTGCCTCCATCCTGTCACCATCTCTTTTGAGATACAGACTCCAGAACTGAACACAGTAGTCCAAGTGAGGCCTCACCAAGGTCTTGCACAAGGACATTATCACCTCCTTTTTCATATTGTTAACCCTCTCTCTATGCAGCCCAGCATTCTTCTGGCTTTAGCTATTACCTTATCACATTGCTTCGCCGCCTTCGGATCACAAGACACTATTACCCCAAGGTCCTGTTATGCGCCCTGCCCACAGCTGTCCCACACACAGGCCTGCTCACCTTCATGGTTCCACAGTGGGTCCCGGGATGACCTTCCTCGCGGTAGTTGCCAGTCCTGCCAGGCCCCGGCATCCCACGGCGGTGGTCGCCGGGCCTTCCACTGCGCGCCAGGCCTTATGCCGAGGCTTGGCGACCTCTGCCATGTTAGCCATGCCCCTACACACGCGGGCATGCATGGACCACCCGGACTCATATAGGGCCAAGGGTGGGTCTTAGCTCTGCGGCACGCCCTGATTGATCCTCGATATAAGGAAGTTCCTGTCTATGCTTCTTTGCCTTGGCAATTGGGTCCGTTTGTTCTAAGATTGCCTCTGCATTTGTTCCTGCTCTTGCCTGTTCCTAGTCTCATTCCAGGATCCTTCTGTTCCAGTTCTGTTCCTGACTTGTTCCTCATCCTAGTTGCTGCGTCCTGCTTGTTCCTGTGTTCATCTGACTGTCTACCCAGGTAGTACCCTCGGACTGTCTTACTGGTACTGACCTCAGCTTGCTCCTGACCTGCCTGCCTGCCTGCTGCCTGCTCAAAGACCTCAGCCTACCTTTGACCTCGTCTGACCTCCAGTACCTGACCCCTGCTTTTCTGACCATTCTTTGGACTGACCTCTGGATCTTGACCTTTGCCTGCCTGACCTTGTCTCCAGATTCTGACTCTGTTCCTCGCCTTGTCATCACCAACTCTGTTCTGGTTCTCCTTGTTCCAACCAGCCTCCAACTTCGAACCCGATTGTGCTCCCCCTGTGTCAGAGGACACGCTGGACTTCCATTCACTCAGTAGATCTTGTGAGGCCCACCTAAGTCCAAGTGGCCCGGGTCCCTTCGGGCTCCTCCTGGGGGTACCTCGGGCTTCCACTGGTGAAGCTCTTCACAGCCTCTGTCTCCTCCAGTGCTCCACCCCCTGGGGGCAGTTACCTCCTGTTCCCTTTCAGGAGACGTTCCTTCACTGTCCCAGGACAAGGGTCCACCCCCAAGTGCAACAGATCCCTCTCTTGGTCTGTGCAAATCAACCCTTCACCCCCATCACATACAGCTGTTTCATATTACCACACTCCAGCTGCATGATTCTATATTTCTTGGCATTGAATCCCAGCTGCCAAAACTTCACCAAATGTTCAAGCTTTCTTAAATCTCTTTTCATTTTCTCTACTCCTTCAGGTGTGTCCACTCTGTTGCAGATCTTAGTATCATCCAAAAAAAGACAAACTTTATCTGCTATCCTTTCTGCAATGTAGCTCACGAAGATATTGAACAGAGTTGTCCCAAAACCAATCCTTGATGCACTCTATTTAACATTGCTGTCTCCTCAGAGTAAGATTCATTTACCGTTATACACTTTCTTCTGTCTGTCAACCAGTTTGTAATCCACTCCACCACCTTGGCGCTTACTCCCAAGCTTCTAATTTTATTCAGAAGCTGCCTATGTGGGAATGTATCAAACGCTTTGCTGAAAGCTAAGTAAGTCACATCGAGTGCTCATCCTTGATTCAGTTCTGTTGTCACCCAATCAAAAAAGTCAATCATATTTGACTGACAGGTCCTTCTTCTGGTGAATCCATGCTGCCTCGGATCCAACAACCCACCAGATTGTAAATAGTTCACTATCCTTTCCTTCAGCAGAATCTCCATCAATTTTCCCACCACCGAGATGAGACTGACTGGCCTACAGTTTCCAACCTCTTCTCTGCTACCACTCTGGTGAAGCAGGACCACAACTGCTCTTCTCCAGTCCTGTGGCACCACTCCCCTTTTCAGGGATCTATTGAACAGGTCTTTCAGTGGACCCATAAGCATATCTCTGAGCTCATTTAGTATCCTGGGATGTATCTCCTCCAGCTCCATGGTCTTATCCACTCAGTTTTCCTAGCTCTTCCAATACATTCTCTTCTCCCATCCATGGTCTTGTCAACCAGCAATGGTCTTTCTCCAGAGTCTTCTTTAGTGAACACCGAACTGAATTATTTGTTTAATATTTCTGCTGTTTCTTCATATTTCTCCACACATTGCAAATGAATAAACTCACAGTGCCCCAGAAACTAAGCCAGAAGTTATAATTCAAAAGGGCATTGGATAAATACTGTGGATCCCTAAAGGCTAAAGGATGGAAATGAAGAAAAGAGTGCATAGAGTAACTTGATGGTGCGGCGGTTATTACCCTAATTAGTCTTAATACTGTTGATGCAACTCCTTCATTGCTCTCTGTTTCAATTGCAGAGGGAAATGGGGAATTTGATTTGTACAGCAACCAACAAGGGCCCCAACTTTTACAGTTTGGAGAAATAAGTATGGGGGCTATTTGCTGATGCGGAGGTTTCTACCCTTAACCAATAAGACTGATACTTTGATGCAACTCCAATATTGCTCTCTCCTTCAATGGCAAAGCATAATGGGGAACTGGATTCAACAGTAATCAAGAAGGGCCCTGAATTTTACCATGTGGGAAACTAATAAGCATGGGGATAACGGGGAATTGGATTCAAACAGAAGCCAACGAAGGTCCTGATTTTTATGGTCTGGGAAACTGATAAGCGTGGGGTAACCTATTTGGCACAGCAGATGCTACCATAAGCTTACTGGACAGACGAGATGGATCATTTGGTCCTTTTCTGTCATCATTTTTGTTTCTATGTTTCTATAATGAATAAGGTACAGAGTGTAGTCTCTAGGTTAGTGTTTCCCAACCTGTCCTGGAGGCATACATATCCAGGCAGGTTATCAGGATAGCCACAATGAATATGCATGAGATAGATCTCATTGCATTAGACACCCAGTTTATGTAAATCTCTCTTATGCATATTCGGTACAGATATCCTGAAAACCCGACTGGCTAGGTGTGCCTCGGGTTAGAAAATACTGCTCTAGGGAGCCATGGGTGCTGGAGTGCCTCTGGAATGAAGGTGAGCGAGATGGGAGGGAGTCTGTAACTGAGAAAGGTGCATCAGGTCTCATCTGTTACTTCAAACTTTCTTTAGCCAGTAATTCTTACTACAAATGTCCTATCCCCTCACCCATCCATTTGCCTTGAAGGGGCTGAGCATTCACGAAAGGTGGACTATAAATCAGAAATTAAATAAAGATAATTACGACCAGGAAAATGATCTTCCAGCTCCAATCTTTTAGCTGACTTGAAAACATTCAAGACAATTCTAAAATCCCACGGTTGGGTCTTTTGCAATCAGAGTGTTTAATTCTGCATTGTAAATTACTTTTCCAGTTCATTACAATCATGAGCGACTTGCCCTTCATGAAAAATACAGTCATCCAGGGCAAGTCGGGAGCGATCCCCATGCATTACCTTACCTGCTGTTTCTAGCTGTCTGGCATACTTACAACAACCCTTCCCTGCAATGCCTCCAGCCATCTCTTATCACTGCCATCCATCACATGCCAACAAATAAGAGAATTAATTGGGTCCATAAATTAAACAGAGGATAGGCGTTGTTTGTTAACAATAAAGGCCGATTTCTCAAACAGCATCACAAATTGCTTTTACCATTTAGTCCTTTAAAATGACACATGCGGTAGGGATGAAGAGCACAGTAGCACATATCCTGGCACCTGCTCTGTGTGAAAGCCTCCAGGCATTCACGCTCCATCATGATGCAATTAAAGACCCCCCCTCCCCCTCCCCCCATCACAAATCAAGGTCCAGGGCCGGGCCCGGTGGCTCAGTGGTCAGTGCTTCGCACTAACGTGGAGCAGCAACGTTCAATTTCTGGATTAGATCTTCCATTTCGCAGGCTGGCCGGGACAGGGGGATGCTGAGGAGGATGCCCAAATGCGGCAGGAAATTGCGGGGCCGTTGCTATGGAGAAGGGGAAGATGTTCAGTTTAATTTCCGTCCGGCACCTTACAGTATATGCACAGCAGTCCTGACCAGTCCCGAACCCTCCTCGGGCCTCTATTTTCCAAAATGCGAAGCAGGCAAATGATTTGAATATTCCATCCCTGCCCCCTGCTCTTCAGGGGAGGTCTGCTGTGCCCGCCCTAGGAAGAAGTCGCTTAAGGATGTTTCTACACAATCCAAAACAGATCCCACGCTTTTTGCGCAATTCCTTTTAGTGAAACAATGTAAGGAAGTTAAACGCAAACAAAAGTGGTAGATGGGCAAAATACCGCATGTGCTGGCCTGAGAGAAAGAATCAAAATATGAAGTGAACAATTACCTGTTTATAGCCCTAGAAGAGTAAAAAACAGGATGAAAAATGAAAGATTTTCTTAAACGTGTGTGTGTGTATCTGTAGAAATTAGTTTTCAGTTCTGCTGACTCATTTATTCTAACTATGTTTTGATCCTATTGATAACAGCACCACCCTGGCACAAAAGAGGCCCAGTTAAGCCCGACTGTGGCGTAGCAGGGCTTTCTTCAGGAGGTACGTGCTGGTACTGTGTACTGGCGCTTTTTCTTCCACCTGCTTGAATTGCCCTGTGGTTCCCTTCAGAACAAACCACATATCCCGTGCCATTTCCTCTCCCTCTCCCAGTGTCCTCTCTTCTGCATGGAAAAGTCACTTGGGGAAGAGAGACTGCTGCCTGGGGAGAGAAGCAGACTGACGCCGGGCCTTTGGGAAAGAGAGGAGGGATTCAGCCTGAATGCTGGAAGGAGTGTGTGAGGGTGAGCTCTTCTGCTAGTGGATGGTTTCTGTGTAATAATCGCTAGCAGCCTGGCTTGTTCCGTTTTCCCACCAGGAGGGCTATTGGTGTTCCAGGGGTCGGATATCATATTTGCAGTGCTGACATTTCATAGGCTCTGTGGCCAGTTGCAGGGAGTGGGGACCTGGGTTGGGGGCCCCTTCCCATCCCACCCCCAAGGAAGGCCCTGTATGTGAGAATCAGCAACATTTTGTCCAGAGAAAAAGCACTATGGAGTATAAAAACCTTTATGGCAAAAAAATTCTTTCTTGCATGAAGCAAAAAATATTTTCTTTGTCTTTCAGCGCCATCTCTTCAAAACACAGAGGGTGTTGCATTCCCTTCCCCACTATTCCCAGCGGAGTTGGAGAATTCTGGGTTAGCTGCATGCCATGCTTTTCTGGTCATTATTATCAGGATGATCAAATATATATTATTAGGCTATCCTGGGTCTACCACAGGTATTATCACTAGCGATACACAAACAATATACCCGTGTTCACAATTAAATAATTCAATTTTTATTTCTTAACACTTTTTTTAAAATACATAAACCATACCTATTACATGGTATGTGGTATGAATGGTTTTGATGTAATAGGTATGGTTTATGTATTTTAAAAAAAGTGTTAAGAAATAAAAATTGAATTATTTAATTGTGAACACGGGTATATTGTTTGTGTATCATTATTATCAGGAGACAGGTGTAGTTTGGGGCTGTATCAGTTTTAATTATTGTGGACCGAGTCCCCAATGACCCAACAGTTATGATGTGTCTTGAGAATGAGCTCTAACTCTGTGAGCAGAGTTAACCTTAGCACTGTGCAAACAAGAGAAACCGTGCCCTTTGGGGAGGTACCGTGGATGGCAGTGCCCTGTTAAAGCCACCACAGTGCACCTGAAACAATAGCACACTCCTGTCCATTTCCAGTGGATAGACCCCGCGAGCACTGTGGGCGGTGGCACCCCTTTAAACCACCATAGAGCCCTTAAAGTGACTGTGCCCTGTTTTTTTTCCCCCTCCCTCTCCCACAGAGTTCTGCAGTGGCTGCAGTGCCCCTTAAGTAGTGACACCCTGTGCAGCCACTCAAGTCTCACACCTCTAAAGCCAGCTCTAAGAACATACGATATGTCATGTACATAGTCATGTAGAAGTGTAATAGGATATCAAACAGCACATTTATCTACTCATGGTTAGTAGTCTCAGGCCATGCAGCTATATACATTTCTACAAAATAGCAAGAACATTTAATATCTGGCTAGTTGGGGTTGTTTGTCCCCACAGTATACCACCATATAGAATGGGCGGGACCTCTTGCGTTCCTGCTTAATCAAATATTATTATCTTCCCCATTTCATCCCAAGTCTCACCCATGTGAAAAGGGGATAGCTTAAGAACATAAGAAAATGCCATACTGGGTCAGACCAAGGGTCCATCAAGCCCAGTATCCTGTTTCCAACAGTGGCTAATCCTTAATGATATATCCCCTTTTCACTTGATGCTTGCTGGGCAGACTGACTGGACCATGTGGTCCTTTTCTCCCATCATTATTATGTTACTATATGTTAAGTTAAAATCACTTGTATTTGGCTTTTTATAGACGGGTAAGATGAGGTGCATCAGCTAGAAGACCCTCATGAATGACAGATCGTTGGGTGGTCTGTGCTTGCCTGATTTTGTGGTTTGCCAATCCAATTGGCTTGGGACTGGCTTGTTGATTCTTATCAACTCTGCACTGCTGGATTGGTGTAATCTATGACCTCTCCACTTTTGCCATGGGGAACTTTGCATATATATAAGATGCTAAAATTTACGATCTTAGCCATTGTTAAAACCAGTCAAGCAAGCTTGGCAATTTTTATGTAATTGGTGGGGAGTATCTTAGAAGATTTCTACATATTTGCTGTTAGTGGGAAACACAGATTCTCTACCTGGTCTCCATAGTAGCATTTTTTCAGAATGGCGCCTTAAAGGTATTAAGACTATTTCTAACTTGTTCTGTCTGGCTCAATGAATTATATTTATTCTTTTAAGCAACTTCAAGCTGATTTTGCAATTTCCCCTCTACAGTTTTGTGCATATCTTCAAACTCGTCATTACATCTCTGAACTTGTTTGACAGAATCCAGATTTGCTTTGTTTTAATTCTTTGACCCATCTATTAAGTTTTTCAGGGACTACGAGCAATATGATTAAGTATTGGTGTATATTATGATTGGAAAAGTTCTTTTACTGTAATTCTTGAAAAATGAGTTTCAAAATGCTGAGTTGGGATCTAACCTGACAAGGGAGTCCTTGATTCAAATTCTGGGGAAGTAAAACTCCAAGAAAAGCAATTTAAAATCTTGCATAGGACTAACTAAACACCAGACATTGTTTAAAATGGGTTTACTAGAATCTAATTTGTGCCATAATTGTAAAATAATGAAGGGCTCGCTAACTTGTAATTTTATACTTTGTGTTAAGTTATATGATTTTTTGGCTCTTGTGTTGAAGAAGTTAGCACTTTTAACCTCCGTTTTTAGGTGAGCCTTTATTATTGGGTTGCATGCAGTGGGCAAGAGGATTACTTAAAAGTTTTTCTACATTTTCTCAAATTGCTATATTGTTAGCTAACTTTGTATTTTAAAGTTTGCATACAAGTTGTTGCTCTATCACAAAGGATGTGGTATTCCCATATGTAGGCTGGCATTTGTTGGAAAACTTTGATACAAAAAAGTTACAGAAACCTTTAAATAAGGATCTTCAAAGGGATCGCCGTATTAATCTGGTGAAGCAAAGATGATAGGAGTCAAGTGGCACCTTATAGATTGACCAGTTTGTTGAAGCAGGAGCTTTCGAGGACAGAGTCCACTTCAGCAGATGCTGAGTTGGGATCTAACCTGACAAGGGACATACAACTCCAGGAAATTCATCAGATGAAGTGGACACTGTCCTGAAAAGCTCATGCTTCAATAAATTGGTCAATCTATAAGGTGCCACCCGACTTCTGTCATCTTTGAATAAGGACTATGTAAAAGCTAGGACTTTTTTTGGAGTCTAACGCCATCACATTGTTAAGAATGAGAACTGTAATTTATCAATTGTGGGTTTAGTTCTTTGACTGAATAACCTGGAAGATGTATGAGAGTGTGATTTAATAGATGTGGTGTCCTGTCTCTATTGCTGTGTGCACATGCAGCTTGTCAGTCAGAAAATACTGTTTTGATATTTTCTCAGTTGCGTTTAATTCAATCTTATGTATTTTCTGATTTATCAATAAAATAAATAAACATTACAAAGAAATAGCCCCCTCTGCCACCTCCCAGACCATGCTTACCCCTTCTGCAGGGGCTCTGATGTAGAAGGGGGCAAGTGTGATCCCCAGTTGCTCCTGCCCTGCTGGCTGCAGAGCATTCTGGTGCCAGCCTCAGGGCAGGCCAGTGTCATTTTTGAACAGGGAGCTGAAGGGACAGAAATGTCATCATCTCACTACCTGCTCCTTTTTCCAGATCCTTTATGTAAATGTTAAACAGCACCCGGTCCCTGGGGGCACTTCACTATTCACCTCTCTCCAGTACAACTCCATTTCCTAACTCTTAACCAGTTATCAGCTCACAATAGGACATTGCCTCCTATTCCATGACTTTTTAATTTCCTGAGAGAAAATCCAGGCACATTAAACACATGTTTATTTACCCCGTCAACAAATTTGCTGCATCTGTATTGGCTCTTCTTATTAAGCCATCTCCTTAATTTGGCTTAGGATTTCCCAGATCACACATGGAGGCCTTTCGGTAAATTGGTGTTACATTGGGCACCCTTCAATCTTCAGGCACAGTGACTGATTTTAATGATAGTTTACTGATTGGAAGTAACAGGTCTACAATGTCTTATCTGAGTTCCTTCAGAACTGCATGGTGAATGCTATCTCCCTGGAGCAGCTGGCTCAGCCTGCACAGCCTGCGCCGCACTTGCTAAACCCAGAATGACCAGAAGCAGAGTCTTTGGCACTGCTGCAGCAGGCACAGCCTGGAGCAGTCTTGGAAACTGCTGCAGATACAGACTGAAATAATGTTTTTGGCTTTGCTGGCACAGCCCGGAATGAAATCTTTGATTTTGCTGACATAGCCTGAATTGGGGTCTTTGAATCTGCTGGTGCAGCATGACATGGAGTCTGAGTTTCCTGGTGCAGCCTATATTGGACTCACCGGAGGAACTTGCTGCAAAAGGTTGGTTAAAAAGGTCACGGAGCCTCCTTTTAACCAAGCCTTAGGGTGGGCTGGCCCATACTGTTACAGCTCACTCTGCTGGAGATAGAGGACTTATGGAGAGGCTGGACATCTGGGAGCGAGCATTCTTCTGTCCTCAAGCAAGAGTAGGATCCAGAAATGAAGCCAAAGATGAAGACTGGATTCAAGAACCAGGATCAATGCAGGAACCAGGAGCAGAACTGAAGACAAGGACAGAAAAAGGCACCAGGAGATGCAAGATCCAGGCCAGGCAATAGGAAATCATGGAGCAAAATCTGTGTGAGCTGTTGGACCAGCAAAGGTGTGCCAATCTGGAGCTCTTTCCATTATGCTATTGATTGCGGAGTCCTGGCAGAATGATACTGATTTGATCTTACTGAACCAGTTAAGCCCTCCTAAGTATGCTTTTCTGGAATATGCTCACCAAGGAAAACACAGATGTGGTGTGCCAATTCTTTATAGAACATCATTGTATGTTAAGAAGCTTGCCTGTGAAATTGTAGATGGATTAATTACACAAATTCAAGATTGCATGATGATGTAGCACCTCACAAGAGGCAACCAGTGTAATGATGACTCTCTCCACTACAGTGGTTAAAGTGTTCTGAGTGGTTTTGGGATAGGTAGGTGGTACTGGAGCCAATATTGCAACCCAGAGGGGTTCTACATGTTTACCTTATAGCTCATGTATTCTTTCCAATACTTCCAATACTCAAGGACTGAGTTTACCTTATAGCTCATGTATTCTTTCCAATACTCAAGGACTGAGTTTACCTTATAGCTCATGTATTCTTTCCAATACTCAAGGACTGAGTTTACCTTATAGCTCATGTATTCTTTCCAATACTCAAGGATTGAGTTTACCTTATAGCTCATGAATTCTTTCCAATACTCAAGGACTGAGTTTACCTTATAGCTCATGTATTCTTTCCAATACTCAAGGATTGAGTTTACCTTATAGCTCATGTATTCTTTCCAATACTTCCAATACTCAAGGATTGAGTTTACCTTATAGCTCACGTATTCTTTCCAATACTTCCAATACTCAAGGATTGAGTTTACCTTATAGCTCACGTACACTTTCCAATACTTCCAAATCTCTTAAGAACTTAAGACTTGCCATACTGGGTCAGACCAAGGGTCCATCAAGCCTAGTATCCTGTTTCTAACAGTGGTCAATCCAGGCTATAAGTACATGGCAAGTACCCAAACATTAATTAAATCACAAGCTACCTTATAGAGCACATTCTGTTATGGTTTTGAGGTGTTGGAGTGGATTCTTGTGTACTGCGGAGATGACCACTCCCAAGGGGAGGAGCCCCGTGAGGAATGGCAGTACTAGGCTAGACTCGGGTCACGCAAACACAGAAGATTTGTCTTTATTATACAGCTAAATGATAGCACCAGAGGTAGCAAAAGTCAGGTGATCCAGTGGTAGCAGTCCAGGGGCCCTCGGCAGAGGAGACCCGTCCCACAAAGGTAGATGTTAGCAGCACACGGTAGTATAGGGAGTTCCAGATGCAGGTTCCCAGTGCTGAGCTGTAGATGAGACAGACTGACAAAGGGTAGATTACTCACTGAAGTAGATAGCTGTATTGATGGAGATCCTGGCAGGCAGAAGTAGTTGGATTGCAGGCACCAAGGCAGGGAGAGCAGGCCCTTGAGGAGTGAGTACCCGGTATCCCAGATAGGAACCTGAAAGAAAGCAAAGGGCCCCCGAGGAGCGGGTACCCAGGTTAGATGAATAACCCCGAAGGGCAGCGAGAGCTTCCAGCGGCAGCAAGAAGGGGCAGAGTAGCTTAGACCGGAGGCATTCCAATCCTTGCTAACTCGAGTTGTTAGCAAATGAAGGGCAGGCTAAATACCCGGATAGCGTGATGTCACTCGAGGGGGACGCCCCCGAAGTTCCCGCCATGACGTGGATAAAGACTTGGGTGGCGTGCGTGAGCACCCTAGGAGGCCCTCAGGAGAAACATGGTGGATAGCCTTGCCATTGCCGTTCCGGGGATGCCGGAGAAAGCAGCATGAAGATGCGGCGATAGCCATCTTCCCAAGGCTAGAAGAGAAAGCAGGAAGAAAGGTGAGGCATAGAGGTCAAAGCCATCTGAGACCGCCGGACGCAACACATACTCTTTCTAATACGTCCAGTACTTAAGGATTATGTTTAACTTATAGCTCTCCTACTCTTTCCAATACTTCCAATATTCAAAGATTGAATTTGCCTTATGGTTCATGTTCTCTTTAAATATAACTGAAATGCTTGCATAACTCTTTTCCCTAGGATACTCTCTGTCAATGCCTTCCCTCCCCATGATGAGTGGGGCAGAGAGAGAGAGTCCTTAGTAGGGAGGATGAGAGTGGAGACTGCTTGGGATAGGAAGGGGATGATAGTCTCATCTCCTATACTACCTACCTATACCAAAGAGCCTCACATTCATTCCCTGTCCACTCCCTAAGCCCCAGCCTCCTCACATTCATTCTCTGCCTACCCTCCCAAGCCCCAGCCTCTTCATACTCATTCTCTGCCCATCCTCTAAGCCCCAACCTCTTCAAACTCACTCTCTGCCCATTCCCTAAGCCCCAGTGTCTTCATACTCATTCCCTGCCCATCCCCTAAGCCCCAGCCTCTTCATCTCACTCTCTGCCCATCCCCTAAGCCCCAACCTCTTTATACTCATTCCCTACCCATCTCCAAGCCCCAGCCTCCTCATACTTATTCCCTGCCCAGCCTCTTCACACTCATTCCCTACCCGTCTCCAAGCTCCAGCCTTTTCATACTCATTCCCTGCCCATCCCCTAAGCCCCAGCCTCTTCATACTCATTCCCTGCCCAGCCTTCCAAGCTCCAGCCTCCTCATACTCATTCCCTACCCATCTCCTAAGCCCCAACCTCTTTATACTCATTCCCTGCCCATCCCCTAAGCCCCAGCCTCTTTATACTCATTCCCTGCCCATCCCCTAAGCCCCAACCTCTTTATACTCATTCCCTACCCATCTCCAAGCCCCAGCCTCTTCATACTCTCTGCCCATCCCCTAAGCCCCAGCCTCCTCATACTCATTCCCTGCTCAGCCTTCCAAGCTCCAGCCTCCTCATACTCATTCCCTGCCCATCCCCTAAGCCCCAGCCTCTTCATACTCTCTGCCCATCCCCTAAGCCCCAGCCTCCTCATACTCATTCCCTGCCCAGCCTTCCAAGCTCCAGCCTCCTCATACTCATTCCCTGCCCATCCCCTAAGCCCCAGCCTCTTCATACTCTTTGGCAAACAGTAACACAGCAGTTGCAGTGAATTTCAAGCCTATGACTGCAGCTATACTTTGGTCCTGTTTTGCTTTGCAATCAAAAGTTTCCCAGTAGAAAGTAACTCACTCAGTTCAGGATCCTTGCCCTTTCTGGATCATGCAGAGCTTGAAAACTGATATTTATGAGCCGATAGCTCAGGTAATAAATAAATCTTTGAGTGAGGGAGTAGCATCACATTATAAAAAAAAAAAAAAAAAGCAACCATCAGGCCAGTACAAAAGAATTCTTCCCTTACAGTAGATGTTATTGCAAACTATCATCCTATAGCAAATCTTCTCTCTTTGACTAATGTGTACTCCTGCAAATTGAGGAGTTCTTGGAAGGACAGGTTATTTTGGATACCCAACAGTGTAGTACAGATATTACTGATGTCTCTACTGGACTGTTTGCACTGCAAAATGGATAAAGGTGTAGCTGGTGTATTAGTCCAGCTAGACTTCTCTGTAACTTTTGATATAGTAAATCCTGATATTTTAATTAGGTGACTTCAACTTTGTGGTATAAGTGGGGTCAGTTGTGGCTTGGCTGGAGAAAGAAGCTCAGCCTGAAGGACCCCAGGGTTCAGCACTATCATCGGTGTTATCTAACACCTCTTTGCGACAATAATTAGCTTTGCTAGGTGTAACCTATTTTATGTAAGCAGATGATATATAATTCTTTATTTCTTGCTGTCTTATTATGTTGCTCGCTCAACTTCTTGATTTATTGACCTTTTTTAAAAATAAGTAGTTGGATGTTGTAAAGCTTTGGTCAGCCGTGGAAAGGCCCTATGACCGGCCACACTTACCCCCAACACTGCAAAGAACATAGGCTGCCATCAGGATCTCATCGCAGCTGGGACGCCACCATCGACCGCCTTGCTACGCATGCCGTACCTCCCCCTAGGCACAGGTGTGCACATGCTCCTGCTGCCTTGCAAGGCCCCACGGCAGGAAAAGACCTGGTGACACTCCCGGATGAAATTGGCACAACTGGGTATTTAAACCCCAGCTAAACTGCAGCCAGATGCCTCAGCAACAGGTCCTTCTGCAGCCTTGCAGTGCGTGTTGCTTTCCTTGTTGCCTTGCCTGTCCTGCTTTTGTATCTTATTTATTTGAGTATATATTTAAAATCTTTTGTATACCGCTTATACAAAATCTATTTATTTAATGTATTTGTATAACGTTATTATATAAACTAACAATCATGATGATTTCCAAATAGTGAACATACAATTAAATAACTGAAATCATTAGTACACAAATGATTCACATAAAAGTTGGAATACAATCAATCAAAACATCATTAAAAAAAAATAACATTTGTATTCACGTAAATAACCTAAGATTAATAAAATAAAACTAAGTACATTCCAAATAAGTGAAAGGAAAAAAAGACCTCAGGTATATCAAGTTCCTGATTCACCATAATGCAATCAATCTGTAAAAAACATTTTTAAACTCCTTTTTCAAATGCTTGCCTAAACAAAATAGAGGTCTAAGCAGGTTTACAAATAGTAACCTAAATCAGCAATTCTCAACCGGTGTGTTGCAGCTCCCGGTGTCCCACTGCCCCACTTGTGCTTCCCTTCTCCCCAGGGGTGGACTGGTCGATGCAGTTGATAGGGGAGTGCCACCGCTGGAGGGGCCGAAGAGCGGAGAGATGCTGAGCGCCACTGTTGGAGGCCAGGCTGGTGGCGGCTGAAGAGCGGAGGCCAGGCTTATTGGGCCAAGCAATGAGAAGAGGCTCCATGTGAGTGTGTGTGTGTGTGTGAGTGGCAGCTTTGTGTGCCTGTGTGCGTGAGTAAGAGCTTGTGTGTGTGGTAGAATGATTGTGTGAGTGGCAGCTTTGTGTGTGTGTGGTAGAATGGGTGCATGAGTGGCAGCTTTGTGTGTGTGTGGTAGAATCGGTGCATGAGTAGCAGCTTTGTGTGTGTGTATTAGAATGGGTGCGTGAGTAGCAGCTTTGTGTGTGTGTGTGGTAGAATGGGGGCGTGAGTGGCAGCTTTGTGTGTGTATGTGGTAGAATGGGGGCATAAGTGACAGCTTGTGTGTATGTGGTAGAATGGGTGCCTGAGTGATAGCTTTGTGTGTGTGTGGTAGAATGAGTGCCTGGATGCGTGAGTGGCAGCTTTGTGTGTGTGTGACTGGTGTGTGAGAAAAACAGAGACTGGTCAGCAAGGTGACTGATGTCTGTGTGTGAGAGACAGAGACTGGTCAGGGAGGTGACTGGTGTGTGTGAGTCAGACTGGTCAGCGAGGTGACTGGTGTGTGTGTATGTTAGACTGGACAGGGAGGTTACTGTGTGTGTGAGAAACAGAGACTTGTCAAGGAGGTGACTGGTGTGTGTGTGAGGAAGAGAGACTGGTTAGGGAGGTTACTGTCTGTGTGAGACAGAGACTGTGTATGAGTGACTGGTTGTGGGCCCTAAGGAAGAGGATCTTGAGGACAGAGCTTCAGCAGCCACTGCTGCTTCTGGTGTTTGCTATTGGCCTGCAAGGGAAAGGAGTAGGAGAATTGCTGGAGAGTGTAAGTAAAGGTGGCTTTTTTAAGTTTATTTTTCTTGATTGACTGCCATTTTAATTATTGGGTATTGTGTGATGTGTCTGCTGTTTTGAAATATTGATATTTGGACAATTTTTAATACTTTTTATGAGTTTTTAATTGTTGGATGTTATTCTGTTCATCAGCTGTTTGAAACATTTATTAGTATAGTTTTACAATTATTTCTGTGTGTGGATCTATAGTAGCTTGGCTTGTTCTGTTTTCTTAATAGGAGGTGTATTAGTGTTTAGGGCCTGGTTAAATATTTGTAGTGTTGCCTTTTCATAGATAGGGTTGTTATTTGTTCCATAATGCAGGTGTAACTTTGTGCAGATTAGTTTCTGTGCATTATTGCAGATCCTGGAACTATGTTAGGCGCTATATTTCTCTTTCCATTTCTCCAGGTTTGCACTGCATGCAGAGTGGTTGTTTTGGTTTTCCCTTCCAGTTTGCCTCCATATTTATAATGTGTGGTCTTTCTGTACTTGGTGAAGGTCAGTTCTGGGTGTGTGACCGAGGTGAGGTGTGTTACTAGCATGTAGGCATTTGTATCAATCTTATTTGTTGTGTTTTCTCAATAGGATATGCATTAGTGGTAAATTACTGTCTTTTCATAAGGAGGGGTATTGTGCCTGGTAGTAAAGAGAGTTTTTTTGCTTTTACTGAGAGCATGTCATCAGAACCAGAATATCTTTTTTTTGTATGGTGAGTTGTACGGGTATGGTGAGTTGTACGGGTAATGCTCTGCACCCATTATTGGGGGTCGAGGGGGGTTCCTGTGGATGCAGAGTGCATGTTTACATTTAGCCCCATGACAGTCACATGTTCAGTGTGTCATGCTTGTGAGAACCATCTGTCAGGTGTGTCCCGGCCGAAAAAAGGTTGAGAACCACTGACCTACATAATTGAACAGATAAAACAGGTATTCTTTAAAAGTGGGAGTTTTACAATACAGCCATTGACTAGATGTACAATTAAATGAAAACATGCTTGAAAGAAAAGTATTAGATTAAATTTAGTTTATCAAAGGCAACAGAACATAGGTAGGTTTTAATTTTTTTTCCCGAACTCTCTGGGATTGGTCAGGAGTCTAAGCTCTGCTGGGATGGAATTCCAAAGGGATGGCCGTGCCACTGAGAAGGCACGTTTTCTTGTGATTTCAAACCTGGCAATTTTGACATTTGGTACCTGGAGGAGATTTTCATCAATCGAGCATAAGTGACTCGGGGGTTGGTACAGATGCAGGGAGGTGCACAGCCAGTCAGCAGTAGGATTGTGGATTAAGTTAAAAATTAACATCGGACTTTTGTAATGAATGCATTGCCGAATTGGGAGTCAATGGAGGTCAAGAAGGATTGGTGTAATATGTTCTCTGATCTTCATATCTATAAGAAGGTGAGCTGCAGCATTTTGTATAAGTTGGAGCGGACAGATCGTAGAGTCTGGGAGGCCTTGATATAGTGAGTTGCAGAAATCCAATCCAGAAAGTATAAGGGCTTTAAAACAGTTCTGAAATCAGAGGGTATAACGGGTTTTAATCTTTTTAGAAGATTAAGTTTGTAGAAAGAGGTTTGTACCACTTTAGAAATGTTTGCTGTCTTAGATGGGTTGGAATCAAGGATGATGCCCAGGTTACGAGCATGAGTAGCAATGGGAATTGAATGGTTATCAAATATAAGGTGTTGAGGGGGGCAATGAGGAGTGGGATATTGTGGATAGATGAATAATTTGTTTTTGCAGCTTTTAATTTTAATCAGTTGTGTGATAGCCAGGTTTTTATGGTCTCTAGGTAAATAGCGATTAGTGAAAATGTATGAGTCCAGGAGGAAATATTTAGGGTATGAGAAGTTGTATATCATCAGCATAGATTTTGAAATCTATACTGAAACCTGCTAAAATGTGACAAAGAGGAAGTAAATAGATTTAAAATTACAAGGCAGACAGGAAGGATCATTGTGGAACTCCAGATGTAGTTGTATACCAGGCTGAGTGATGAGTACCAAAATTAATTTGCTGAGGGCAGTTAGAAATAAACGAGTTGAAGCATTGAAGCACTGTGTCCTTGATGCCCATAAATTGTAAACTAGGGAGAAGTATACCATAGTTTATTTATTTACTTGTTTTTATAAACCGACATTCGATCGAGATATCACATTGGTTTACATGAAACTGAAAGGTCAAATAAGATATGAGCTGCTTATTTTTACAGAATAACTTAGAACTTTACATGTAACTGTAAGGTTAAGTAAGGTAGGGGTAGTGGAATACCTTAGAAGCTTGGTGTCTTGAGTACTTAAACATTTAACTTAATTTAACTTAAACTTAAGTATGATGGCTTAAATTAACTAGAACTTAGTAACTTAAATAATTTAACAGAAAGGTGCAAATATATGTTAACAGAGAAACTGAAGAGATTACGGAGACATTTGGAAATTTCAACGAGAGTGGGAAACCATCTTAGTATAGTGGACGTGGGGGGGGGGGGCCCTTAATGGAAAAGCTTCGAACTTAGTGATTTGTTCATGTCTGCGAACATTAATGGAGGATTTCCTGGGGGTTCAAGAGGCGGGTTGCTGGCATTTTGGTGGTTGGAGGTGTGGTAGGGGCTAGGTCTCTGGGGGGAAGGCTTTTTGGAAGAGCCATGTTTTCAGATGATTCTTGAAGATTTGGGTTGAGGGTTCGGTTCTAAATTGTGGTGGTAGATTGTTCCATAATGAGGGTCCAGCAACTGATAGGGCGCGTTTCCTGACTGTGAATAAGTGCACTGCTTTTGTGTAGGGGGATTGAGAGGAGTCCGGATTCGGTGGAACGAAGACTCCTTTTGGGGGGGTGTTAAGCCAGTTCATCTTGTTATTGTTCAATTTTTTGTGGATGAGTGTTAGGGTTTTGTATTGAATTTTGAAACTGATAGGTAGCCAGTGAAGTTCCTTAAGGATGGGTGTGATGTGATCAGATCTTTTGCTGTTTGTGAGGGATCTTCAGCCGTGTTTTGGAGTAGCTGTATGGGTCTGAGGGTAGAGGCTGGAAGGCTGAGGAGGAGGGTGTTGCAGTAGTCGAGCTTAGAGAATAGTAGAGATTGGAGGATGGTTCGATAATCATGGGAGTGGAGAAGCGGTTTGAGTCATTTTAGGATCTGTAGTTTGAAGAATCCATCTTTTATCACTGTGTTGATGTGTTGTTTGAGGTTTAGTTTGTTGTCAAGTATGACGCCAAAGTCTTTTACTGAGGGGGTTAGCTGCTTCTCCATGTGGGTTGGTGTGGGGTCAAGGGAAAGAGGTGTGGTGTGGTTGTTTATGTAGTGGATTTCGGTCTTGTTTTGGTTGAGAGAGAGAGAGACAGTTGAGAGAGTAGTTGAGTTATTTTTGCTAGAAGTTTGTCCCAGATCTTTAGTGTATTTTCCAGGGTTTTGTTTAGGGGGAGTAGGATTTGTAAGTCATCCGCGTAGACAGAGTATGAGAGGCCTGATTCTGACAGGATTTTGCAGAGAAGGAGCAAGAATATGTTGAAGAGGGTGGATGAAAGGGATGATCCTTGTGGGATGCCATGGGGAAGGGGTATTTGGGAGGATTCTGTTGTATTTATTTTTATTTTGAAAGCTCTGTCTGTAAGGTATGATTTGAACCATTTGAGTATGGTGTTGCATTGTCCGATTTCTTTCAGTCTGTTTAATAGAGTTTCATGGTTGATGGTGACAAAAGCGGTAGAGATGTCTAGGAGTATCAGTAGGTAGGATTGGCCACCGTCAGGTCCTCGTAGGATTGTGTCTTTGAGGGTAAGCAGAAGTGTTTCCGTGCTGTATAGTTTTCTGAAGCCATGTTGTGCTGGTAGTAGGATGTTATGATTTTCTAGGTTGTCGGAGAGTTGGTTGTTAACAATTTTTTCTAGAATTTTGGCTATGAAAGGGAGGTTGGAGATGGGTCTGTAGCTTGCTGGATCAGATTTGTCAAGGTGGGGTTTTTTAAAGTTAGGTTTGACTACTGCACATTTAAGTTTGTCAGGGAATATGCCATGTTTGAGAGATAGGTTGATTATGTCTGCAATGGGTCTGGCAATGAGATTGGGGACAAGTTTTAGGAATTTGATGGGGATGGGGTCGAGAGGATGGGTAGCAGGGTTTGTCTTTTGGATGATGTTTTCAATTTCGGTGGATGCAACGGGTTCGAATTGTGTCCATGTGGTATTGGATATGATTGGTGATTTAGGGGGTTCCATGTTGATGGGCGGGGGGGGGGATCTTTGTAATAAGGTTGGATACTTTGTATTTGAAGAAATGTGCTAGTTCTTCGCAGGCGTTGGTTGGGATGTCATTTGTAGTAGCGTTCTGATTTGGGTTAATTAGGCAAATAGGGTTCTGGGATTAAATTGATAGTGGTGGATTTTCTTGGCATAGAAATCATGCTTCACTTTGTCGAGGTCAGTTTTGTATATGTAGAGTATTGTCTTGTATTTGTCTTTTAGTTCTGGTGTTTGTGTTCTTCTCCATTTTTTTTCGGCTTGTCTTAGTAATCGTTTTGTTTTTTAATTCGGGGTTGTACCAGGGGCCTTGTGTTTAGAGGATGTTTTAATTTCTTTTCTTATGGTTGGGAATTTGATCTTGGCTACTTCGGAGTTGATGGAGATCCATGAGTTTGTTGCGGAGTTGGCTTCGTTCTTGTTTAGGGATTTTAGAGTGTCTGGTAGCATCTCAGTAAGGTCATCGCTGGAGCAAGGTTTGATGAAATCAATGTACTTGTTGGGGGTGTCTGACCTCGTGTGAGGGTATTGAAGTTGGAGATTGGTTTGTATAAGCTTTTGATCTGACCAGGGTATGGAGGTAGCTGTGGGTGAGTGGTTGTTGGAGATTTTATTGTTGATGAATATTAGGTCCAGGGTATGACCGGATATTTGGGTAGGGGTGTTGATTATTTGTTTAAAGCCGATTCCAGCAGAGACAACTAGTTTGTGATTAAAGATTTTCCAAGGTGGGTTTGGATAAGGAAGAGGGGAGTGACTGAACCAGAAGAGCCTGTTCTGAATAGGGAGGGGGCAGGACCAGCAAATATGGCACTCTAGGCAAAGGTCTCACTCTCTGCACTTTCCTGCAGCATTCTGGCCAGAGGAGGTCTCATTCTCTTGCACTCTCCTGCAGTATCCTAACCAGAGGAGGTCTCACTCTCTGCACTCTCCTGCAGCATTCTGGCCAGAGGATGTCTCATTCTCTTGCACTCTCCTGCAGTATCCTAACCAGAGGAGGTCTCACTCTCTGCACTCTCCTGCAGCATTCTGGCCAGAGGAGGTCTCATTCTCTTGCACTCTCCTGCAGTATCCTAACCAGAGGAGGTCTCACTCTCTGCACTCTCCTGCAGCATTCTGGCCAGAGGAGGTCTCATTCTCTTGCACTCTCCTGCAGTATCCTAATCAGAGGAGGTCTCACTCTCTGCACTCTCCTGCAGCATTCTGGCCAGAGGAGGTCTCATTCTCTTACACTCTCCTGCAGTTTCCTAACCAGAGGAGGTCTCACTCTCTGCACTCTCCTGCAGCATTCTGGCCAGAAGAGGTCTCATTCTCTAGCACTCTCGCAGCACTCTAACCAGAGGAGGTCTCTCTCTTTGCACTCTCCTATAGCACTCTAGCCAGAGGTGGTCTCACTATCTGCACTCTCCTGCAGCATTCTGGCCAGAGGAGGTCTCAATCTCTGTACTGTCTTGTAGCACTCTAGCCAGAGCAGGTCTCAGGCTCTTGCACTTTGAGCTTCTAGACATGCTCAGTAAGTAGGAAGCCAGATGAAAATTTAGGAGAAGGGAGCAGTTGTTGCCTGTGACAGCCTGAATTTTGGGAGGCCATGGCCCCTGTGGTTCTCCCTTTCTACTGCCAATGGTTTTAAGCAGTATTTCATGTTTATTAATAATAATATTAATATTACAGAAGGAGCGAGGAAGAAAACCCCCTCTCGCCCTCACCAAGTGACTTTGCAAGTGATTCAGCAGCCCCCAATAGGAAGAATCCTTGGAAGAGGTAACAACAAAAAAACAGAACTTGTTAAGTTTTATTTGTTTTTACTGAAGATGTTTATTTATTTATTTATTTGTTTGCTTTTATATACCAGACCTTCAAGATATATATCACATCGGTTTACAATATAGCATAAAATAAACAGTTAATAAAACTAAGCACATAAAACAATAAAATACTTACAAAAAAACAATATAGCCTATCATAAAATACAAATCAAATATGTTCACTAAAACTTGCATTGTTTCTATTAACACACTTCGTGGTGCCATTACTCTTAGGTAAGTGTGTGTGTGAGCACAAAGCACAGATATCGGTGAAAGGGTAAGTGTGCGCCTGCAGAACTCACCTAGTTGCGCTGAATAAAGGAGAGAAGATGTGCACACAGGGACGTGTGGGAGAAGGCGGGGACCTGGTGGGAATAATAATTCTAGGTGCTCATGGGGCAGGCTGTCTGCTCTCTTGTTCCACAGCAGCACACCTGCTGCCACTATTTATCCTTTCTAAAGCACAACCTGACATATGCTGCTGCTGTTGATCTGGGAAACCTAGCAGAGCAACCAGGAGGAGTTGGGAAGGCAGACAGTCTGGGAGTCTCCCAGAAGGCCTGCAAGGCTGGGGCTGTCTGGCTGCGCCACTCAGGACCTGGCATTTGTTTTCCCCCAGACCCATTCAGAAGGGCAATGTAAGAAGCAGTACTTCCAGTGGAAGTGAGAATCTGCACAATAGTTTTCCCTTTCCTAGTGTCCCTGTCCTCCTCTAACCACCTTTTACGATTTTACAGCCATTATTATATTAGATCGATATAACAGAGGTCACTGCAGGAGAGTGAACCCTGAACAGTAAAACCAGGGCTCACGGGAGTCACTTCTCAGAGTTTTTCACTGCAGGGACTGCTCCAGGACTTCTGCCTGCAGGCAGGGTCCTCTGTGGAGCTAGGAAGCAGGGAAGGTGTCAGGTTTCCCCGGTAAGGCAGCGTCTCTAAATATCACTCCAGATACACAGCAGAGCAAAGCTGCACCTGCTGCACCATTCTTAACTCTTCTGAAGTACAGGGGAGAAGAGGGTTTCCAGGTGACTCCGTGCAGCCCAAGAGCAGGCCTCCTCCATTTCATAAGGGAGTGCTGGGCCAGTCCTGGTTTTACCCCCTGCCTCTACAAACTTGGAGTTCCAGTGGGGTAATACCAGGACTGTCTCTGCCCGTCCTTGATCTGGAGCTACCTAGTCACCTTATGTAAAACCAGATCCATAGCAACCTGTTCAGAAAAATAACAGAACCTGCTGACGAGCTATAACTTTATTTTTTATGCTTTTAAAAATATTAACGCTTTTACATCAGATTTGCCATGCTGGATCAGACCAAGGTTCATTGAGCCCAGTATCCTGTCTCCAACAGTGGCCAATCCAAGGCACAGCTACCTGGCAGGATCCTATAAAGTGCTGCTGAGTGGCAAAGTTAACCAGTTAACTTTCAGGCCGATACAGTAAAGTTCACGGGAGAGCGGGCGAGCAACCGCTCTCCCAGCGCGCGCACAGGACACTCTCCTGTGCGCGTGATTCAGAAAAAAAAATTATTCAAATTAGGGCCCGCGGTAAAAAGAGGTGCTAGAGACACTAGCGCGTCCCTAGCGCCTCTTTTTGGACAGGAGTGGCGGCTGTCAGCGGGTTTGACAGCCGACGCTCAATTTTGCCGGCGTCGGTTCTCAAACCCGCTGACAGCTATGGGTTCAGAAACCGGACGCTGGCAAAATTGAGTGTCTGGTTTTCAAGCCGCGGGCCAATTTAAATTTTTTTTTTATTATTTTTGATTATTTTTAACTTTTGGGACCTCCGACTTAATATCATGGCGACCCAAAGGTCGGCACTAATTTCTTCCGGCACCGGGAAAGTGCACAGAAAAGCAGTAAAAACTACTTTTCTGTGTACCCTCTGACTTAATATCATGGCGATATTAAGTTGGAGGTCCCAAAGAGTAAAAAAAATAATAAATAAAATAAATAAATAAATTTGAATTTGGCCCGTGGCTGTCGGGCCGAAAACTGGACACTCAATTTTGCTGGCGTCCTGTTTCTGAGCCCGTGGCTGTCAGCAGGCTTCAGAACCGACGCTGGCAAAATTGAGCATCGGCTGTCAAACCCGCTGACAGCCGCCGTTCCTGTCAAAAAGGAGGCGCTAGGGACGCGATAGTGTCCCTAGTGCCTCCTTTTCCCCGTTTCTACCGCGCCGCCTAATTTGCAGAGTGAATCACCGGTGCGTGTGCCGGGAGAGCGGGCGTTCATCCACTCTCCCGCGGACTTTACTGTATCGGCCCGACAGATATAAGGGACTACAAATCAGAAACAGAAACATGGAGATAAAACCGAAACAGAAAGCCCGAGAAACCAGACTCTGAATAGAGGAACTCTAAAGAGAGAGCAAAATACAAAAATATAAGAAATATGCATGTTCCCAAAGATGGCATATTCTAATCACTAAAGACTCTAGGTTGTTTTTTTTTTACCTTTGTTGTCGATCTTTTTATTTTTCTACTCAGTTGTTCCTCGTCTCTCTCTTCCACTTTTTCCTTGTCTGTCTTTCCTAATTCTTTTTTCAGAGTCTCTTTTCTCTTTCTGTTTTTTTCTGTCTCCTTCTATCTTCTTCTCTTCCTCCTCACACACAAATATATGCTCTTGCTCTCACAAGCCCTCTTTTCTCACACACAGGTTCCTATTCTCACATCTTCTCCCTTTTCTTTCAAACAGGCTCTTACACACAAACACACACAGAGGTTCTTGCTCTCACAGGCTCCCAAGCACACACACGTGCACGCTCACACAGGTTCTCGCTATCTTAAGTCAAGTATCCTGTTTCCAGCAGTGGCCAATTCAGGTCACAAGTACCTGACAAGAATCCAAATAGTAAATAGATCCCATGCTGCTCCTCCAGGAATTTGCCCAAACCTTTTTTAAACCCAGCTACACTAACTGCCTTAACCACATCCTCTGGTAATTAAGTCCAGAGCTTAATTGTGCACTGACTAAAAAAGAATGTTCTCCGATTTGCTTTAAATGTGCTACTTACTAACTTCATGGAGTGTGCTATAGTCTTTGTATGTTTTGAAAAAATAAATAAACAATTTACATTTACCCATTCTATTCCACTCATGATTTCATAGACCTTTATCAAATCCCCCCTCTGACGTCTCTTCTCCAAGCTGAACAGACCCAACCTCTTTAGCCTTTCCTCGTAGGGGAGCTGTTCCATCCTCTTTATCATTTTAGTCTCCCTTCTTTTTACCTTTTCCGATGCAGCTAGATCTTTTTTGAGATATGGTGGCCAGAAATGCACACAGTACTCTGAGGGGGTCATTTTCCAGTCTTTACACACTTTAAAACTGGGTTTTACATGTGTAACTGTACTTTACGTGTGTAAGTGGGCTTTTGAAAATTGATACACTTTATGCCATTGAATTGTCAATAGGTCTTACTTGTGTAAGTGCACTTCATGCTTGTAAATGGCTTTTGAAAATTGCTACGATGGTACATTACATTTACTTGTGTAACTTCTTTGAAAATTACCTCCTTAGTACAGCCTCACCATGGAGCGATACAGGGCATTATGACATTTGCCAGTTTATGGTCCATTCCTTTCTCAATAATTCCTAAAGGAAAATTAGTTACCGTGGGTTGAGCCTCCTGTCCAGTAGATGGAGACAGACTAAAACTGAAAAGGGTATCCTATATCAGGACAGAGCCTACCCTGCAGCCCTTCAGTATAACCATTGTCAAAGCAGAAAAGAACTAATATAACCCAGGAAAGAGATCAAGCAAGTAAACACGACTCAAAAGAGTAACAGATGAAACAATTATCAACAAGGAATGGACTCTGTAAAATAGTAGAGATGTTAATCGTGTGCCAGATGGTCTTAATGATCAGATTCGGCTGGGAGGTGGGGGGGGGAAATCTGATCGTTAAGATATGTGAATTGGAATAGTTTCCGATTCCAATTCACATCGCTAATTTTTTTTTTAGGGAGGCCCGCGCCGCTAAAAAAAAAAAAACCCACCCGACCCTTTAAATCGACCCCCCCCCTCCCGACCCCCCCAAAACCTTTTAAAGTTATCTGGTGGTCCAGGGGGGCCTCGGGGGGCCTCGGGGAGAGATCCAGGGGGGCCTCGGGGAGAGGAGAGATCCAGGGGGGCCTCGGGGAAAGATTTCCCGTTCCCAGGCATCAGCTGTTCTAAAAAAAAAAATGGCGCCGATGCCCCTTTGCCCTTACCATGTGACAGGGTATCCGTGCCATTGGCCGGCCCCTGTCACATGGTAGGAGCACTGGATGGCCGGCGCCATCTTTAAAGATGGCGCCGGCCATCTTTACTCATCAGCCCCTATTATACTATACTAGGGCTGATGAGTATACTAGGGCTGATGAGTAAAGATGGCCGGCGCCATCTTTAAAGATGGCGCCGGCCATCCAGTGCTCCTACCATTTGACAGGGGCCGGCCAATGGCACGGATACCCTGTCACATGGTAAGGGCAAAGGGGCATCGGCGCCATTTTTTTTTTAGAACAGCTGATGCCTGGGAACGGGAAATCTTTCCCCGAGGCCCCCCTGGATCTCTCCTCTCCCCGAGGCCCCTCTGGATCTCTCCCCGAGGCCCCCCGGGACCACCAGGTAACTTTAAAAGGTTTTGGGGGGGTCGGGAGGGGGGGGTCGATTTAAAGGGTTGGGTGGTTTGGTTTTTTTTAGCGGCGCGGGCCTCCCTAAAAAAAAAATTAGCGATGGGTCGGGTCAATTTAAAGGGTCAGGTGGGTTTTTTTATCGGGCCATCGGCGCCATTTTAATTAGTGGCAGCCAAAATGGCGCCGATGGCCCGAGAGCGGGAGATCGCGCCGGGACCCTCCCCCCCACTGGACCACCAGGTAACTTAACATTTTGGGGGGGTTCGGGAGGGTGGGGGAGGGTAAGGAATTGGTTTTAAAGGGTCGGGGTGGGTTTAGGGGTTGTTTTGGTATGCCGGTTTTCCCGCCCTCCCCCAAATAATTCCCGTGCCCTATTTAACGATACAATACAAATGCCCCTGATGATAAATCGGGGGCATTTGTATTGTATCGCGCACTCTAACGATTTAGGATGATTTTAAAATTATCTGACGATAATTTTAATCGTTCAAAAACGATTCACATCCCTATAAAATAGCGCTCTTGCATATTCTTGGACATCATATAGATGCTTCCGGTGTCCTTAAGATAATGATAGGCGATAGTCATCCAGAGACTTGTAGGAAGAGCTTCGAGCGGACGGCAGAAAAGGAAGAAAACTAGGGAAGGATGTCTGGATTGATCCATGGTACTACAGGAACAAAAATTAACAGGTAAGAACTAATTTTTCTTTCCCTGTACGTACCCGGATCAGTCCAGACCGTAGGATGTACCAAAGCTTCTCTAAACGGGGTGGGACCGAGACAGTCCTGCTCGAAGCACCTGCCACCCAAAAAAAACAAAAACCAGGGCTTGCAGGTCTAAACGATAATGCTGAGCAAAAGTATGCAGGGATGTCCATGTAGCGGCCCTGCAGATTTCTTGCGGAGAGACGGACTGACCCTCCACCCACGAAGTAGCCTGAGAACGCAAGGAGTGAACCTTCAAGCCCTCAGGAACTGACTGGCCTCGGCAAATATAAGCCGAGGCAATCGCTTCCTTCAGCCACCGAGCAATAGTAGTCCGAGAAGCCTGTTTTCCCCTATTCGGACCATTCCAGAGGTCAAAAAGATGATCGGAGAGTCGAAACTCATTGGTGACTTGAAGATAACAGAGTAACATACGTTTCACATCAAGCCGGCGAAGATCGCCCCCATTGGGACCCGCGACATCCTCTGCAGAGAATGCCGGAAGCTCCACCAACTGATTAATATGGAATGAAGAAATGACCTTCGGCAAAAAGGAAGGAACCGTTTTGAGAGAGACTCCCGAATCCGAAAAACGCAGAAAAGGCTCCCGACAGGACAGCGCCTGAATCTCCAAAACCCGATGAGCAGAACAAATAGAAAATAAGAAAACCGCCTTGTTGGGTAGATTTTATAAAATTACGCGAGCGTGTACTTTTTTTGCGCACCAGGCGCGAACAAAAGTACGTTGGATTTTATAAGATACGCGCATATCTTATAAAATCCGGGGTCGGCGCGCACTGCCTGTTCCCTCCGAGGCCGCTCCGAAATCAGAGCGGCCTCGGAGGGAACTTTCTTTCCCCCACCCCCCCCCCCCCCCCCCCCGCAACTTCCCCTCCCTTCCCCTACCTAACCCTCCCCCCCCCCCCCCCCCCGGCCCTATCTAAAAACCCCCCTTACCTTTGTTGGCAGATTTACGCCTGCTAAAAGCAGGCGTAAATCTGCGAGCACCAGCGGGCTGCTGGCGCACCATCACCTGACCTGGGGGCTGGTCCGGAGGCCTCGACCACGCCCACGGGCCGGTGCCACACCCCCGGTCCCGCCCCAAACTGCCCCCTGACCCTGGACACGTCCCCTCCCCACCCCTTTTATGAAGCCCCAGGACTTACGTGCGTCCCGGAACTGTGTGCGCACTGGCGGCCTATGCAAAATAGGCGCCCCGGCGCAGGGCATTTAAAATCCGGCCCTAAGCGTAAGGTCCTTTAGCGTAGCCCGATGGAGAGGTTCGAATGGAGCCACACAGAGAGCCCGGAGAACTAAATTGAGATTCCAGGACGGACATGTGGGTCGGACGGGGGGGTCTCAAGTGTTTGGCGCCCTTCAAGAACCGAGCAACATCCGGGTAAGATGCCAAAGAGTGCCCTTCTACACGACCGAGAAGAGAACCGAGAGCGGACTCTTGGACGTGCAACGAATTAAAGGACAGACCCTTGGAGAGGCCCTTTTGAAGGAAGGAAAGAACCACGGAGACTGGCGCCGAATGCGCCGAGACACCCGAGTCAGCACAGACATTTTCAAAGACCTTCCAAATGCAGACATAAGCTAACGAAGTAGATGGCTTACGCGCCCGCAGGAGGGTGGTAATCACCTCTTCCTTATAGCCTTTACACCTCAGCCGTCGCCGCTCAAAAGCCAAGCCACTAGACAAAAGCGATCCGCCTGGTCGAAAAATATGGGACCCTGACGTAATAGACTAGGAAGATGGGTGAGACGAAGAGGGCCGTCCGAAGCCAGATTGACCAGATCCGCAAACCTACGGGGCATTTCAGGAGCTACCAGGATGACCGGCCCCTCGTGGAGTTCTATTCTTTGGAGAACTTTTCCCACGAGAGGCCACGGAGGAAACACATAAAGGAGGACATCCGATGGCCAAGGGAGAGCGAGGGCATCCACTCCCTCCGAACAGTGCTCCCTCCAACGGCTGAAGAACCTGTTGGCTTTGGAGTTGCTCAAAGTCACCATGAGGTTCAGGTGCGGAGGGCCCCACCTGTTGATGATCAAGGTCATGGCTTTGTCCAAGAGCTCCCACTCTCCTGGATTGAGATGCTGGCGACTGAGGAAATCAGCCTGCACATTCTCCTTGCCCGCTATGTGGGAGGCCGCTAGACAAGGAGCCGGCTGGCTTCCAGAGCCATTAAGCGATTCCGCGTGCCCCTCTGCCAGTTGATATAAGCTACCGTTGTGGAGTTGTCGGAGAGGACCCTCACCGCCTTGCCTCGGAGCAGAGGTAAAAGCACCTGTAGAGCTAGGCGTACTGCCCGGGCTTCCAGTCGATTGATGTGCCAGCAGGCTTGGACCGGGGACCAATAATCCTGAGTGGTCTAAGACTGGCAGACTGCCCCCCAGCCGGAGAGACTGGCATCAGTGGTGACTATTATCCACTGTGGAGTCCAAAGAGGCATTCCCTTCAGAAGATGCTGAAGTGAAAGCCACCACTGTATGTCGGCGATGGTAGAGGCCGAAAGCGGAAGAACCATTTGAAACTGTTCCGACACTGGTTGCCAGCGGGATAGCAAAGCTCTCTGTAATGGATGCATATGTGCAAAAGCCCAGGGGACAAGATCGATGGTGGAGGCCATAGTCTCCAGGAACTGGAGGTAGTCCCACGCTGTCGGGAGTGGGAGCGAGATAAGGTTGTGCATCTGGTCGACGAGCTTGAATGCTCGAGCACGGGGCAAAAATATTTTTCCGACCCGAGTATTGAAGCGCGCCCCCAGAAACTCCAACACCTGGGAAGGCTGGAGATGGCTCTTGGGAAAGTTTACTATCCACCTGAGAGAGGTAAGAAGAGCTAAAGCCCAGCTGACCGCCTGTCTGCAGAGGACTTCCGATTTGGCCCACACGAGCTAGTCATCCAGGTAAGGATGGACTAAGACTCCTTCCCGTCGGAGAGCCACCGCCACCACCACCATGACCTTGGTGAAGGTGCGCGGTGTGGTGGCTAGACCGAAGGGAAGCACCCGGAACTGAAAATGCTGGCCCAGAATGTGGAAGTGGAGAAACTTCTGGTGTGCGGGGCGAATCGGGATGTGTAAGTATGCCTCCGTTAAGTCGAGAGAGGCCAGGTATTCGCCGGGATGAACAGCTGCTATGACCACCCTCAGGGTCTCCATACGAAAATGAGTTACCTTGAGGTATGACCCTCTTAAGGTTGACCCTCTTGAGGTCCAAGATCGGGCGGAAGGAACCTTCCTTCTTTGGGACGATGAAGTAGATGGAATACTGGCTGGTGCCAACTCTGCCTCTGGGACCAGGACAATGGCTCCCAGCTGTTGAAGCCTGGCAAGGGTTTGAGCCACTGCCTCCCACTTCAGACGTCCACACGGAGAGACTACATAGAGGTCCGGCAGATCTCGAGAAAACTCTAAAGCGTAACTGTCTCGGATAATCTCGAGGATCCACTGGTCCGATGTCATCTTGACCCATTCCTCGAAGAATAGGGAGAGACGACCCCCTAGATTGGGGACGGAGGAATGGGTCGACCAAATCTCATTGGGAAGCGGGCTTCGGGGTGTACGCTGAAGTGCCCCTTCACGGAAGGGCCGACGACCGTGAAAGGGCTGAGACCAAGACTGAGACCGCGAAGGATAACCCCGAGAAGAAGCACCACGCCCCTGAGCCGCATATCGACGTTATCCCCGAAAATGGGACCGGGAAGGCACAAAAGCTCGGGACTGTATCGGTCGGTCCTCCAGCAGCTTATGACCCTTGTTCTCACCCAAGGAATTAATGAGCTGCTCAAGGTCCTCTCCAAAAAGCAACTTACCCTTAAAAGGCAAAGTGCCCAATTACGCCTTTGACGCAGGGGTCCGCTGATCAATTGCGTAACCAGAGAAGCCGTCTGGCTGAAACCGCCGACGCCATTGCTTTCGCCTGGACGTGAAGAAGATCGTACAGAGCGTCTGCCTCATAAGCAATAACACCTTCCAACCTTTCAGCCTGCTCCACCTCCGCAGGGGGAGGTCCTGGGTGCTGAGTAATTGCTGAACCTACCTAAGGCATGCCCGCTGCATGAGACTGCTGCAAATAGTTGCCCGAACTCCCAATGCCAATATCTCGAAGATTCGCTTAAGGTGGAATTTGAGTTTGCGATCCTGTGCATCCTTCAAGGCCGTAGCCCCCACCACCAGAATAGTGGTGTGCTTGGTCACAGCGGAGACTGAAGAATCCACCGTGGGAATTTTCAGCAGTTCCAGGCAGTCCTCCGGGAGCGGATAAAGCTTGTCCATGGCTCTCCCTACGTGGATCCCCACCTCAGGAGCTTCCCATTCCTGTAGGAGTAGCAATTTGAGCATAGGGTGAAATGGAAAGGCAGAAGCCTGGGCCTGGAGTCCCGCTGGGACCGGGTCCATGTGCTTAGGCAGTGCTGCCGTAAGAGTATCCGCCGGAGGTCCCTCAATTCCTAACTCCTGGAGGACAAAAGGAGGACAAACTGAGAACCCTGGGATCATCCCCTAGGAGAGGAGGGAGCGTCCCTGCTAAATCCACATTCAGATCCGGATCAGGGGTCCCCAAAGATGCCGGAGGGTCCGGACAGGGGGGGCCCCTGGGACCACCCACACCCTGACAGCCTCCTGCGGATCCGGAGCCACAGGGGCGAGCGGAGGGTCCAACCACGGGAGCTTGGCTGGCAGGGGACCTAGGGAGGGGTCCTCCTCCTCCTTCTGCAAGCTGGCCAGGTAGGATTTGTGCATGAGGAGCACAAATTCCGATGAAAAACGAGGCCTAGACTTGCAGGGGGGGAGGGGGGTCAGGGACCATGTCCTGGGGTCGCGTGGGGCTCAAATCAGGGGGAGATCCCAAAAAATCTTCATCCCTTGCGCCGAGCAGCCCCGAATCGGGAGCTGCTAAAACTCCCAAAATGTCCGCCGTTCCTGCGGTTTGCTGACCCAGGAACGGCCTGGCCACGCGCCTTGAAGATCGACCCCGGGCTGGATTTGACTGTGCTGCCTGGAAGGGGCCTTCCCCATCCGGCAGGCACGCAGAACATAGCCCCTCGCGCGAAAATTGCGTCGAGGGCTCCCCACAGGCTAGGCAGTAGTGTGATTGTGACATTCTCAGTGAAGAGGAGCCGCCATCACCAAGGAGAACAGCTGATAAGGCCCCCCTTTGCTGCCGGGAGGAGCGGAGGCAGAGGACTGAACCCTGCACGCTCCTGTCTAAGCACCCGGCTGCCGGCGACAAAGAAGCACTGCGCCCCCAAGGTAAAGGAATGGACTTGTGGGGACACTTAATTTCTTATTTATTCTTTTTTTTTTTTTTTTAACAGAATGCAGGCAAAAGTGTTTGCCCTAAAGGCACTGACAGGAGAGAAATCTCCTGAACACTTAAGGGCAGCCAGGTGAGGGGGGAGCGACTGGACCACCAGTTTCACCCCCAATAGGAGCACCGGGAACAGGGGCTTAGGATATGAAGAAAGAAAACACAAGGGGCCAAGCCCCTCAAGAGCGTGGAGACTGCTGTCTCCAAAGAATAAAAATAGAGCCAATTCCTTTTTTTTTTTTTTTTTACCAGAACCAAGAAAAGTACTTGCTTGATCCACTAGGGTAAGTACCCAAACTGGGAATATGGCTAAACTAGCCAAGATCAGGAAACCGCAAGTTGAGCTGAACCATCTGCTGGAGACAGACAAATACTGAAGGGCTGCAGGGTAGGCTCTGTCCTGATATAGCAGGGGTCAGGAACCTATGGCTCGGGAGCCAGATATGGCTCTTTTGACGGCTGCATCTGGCTCGCAGACATATCTTTAATAAAAAAGTAAAAAATCTAACAAAATCCCCCACCCTCCTGACGCCCCCAAGACCTCCAAAATTAATTTACTACAACCCCCACCCTCCTGACCCCCCCAAGACCTGCCAAAAGTCCCTGGTGGTCCAGGAGCGATCTCCTGGACTTGGGCTGTCGGCTGCCAGTAGTCAAAATGGCGCCGACGGCCCTTTGCCCTCACTATGTCACTGGGGTCGACCAATGGCGGCGGTAGCCCCTGTGATATAGTAAGGGCAAAGGGTCGTCGGCTGCCAGTAATCAAAATGGCGTCGACGGCCCTTTTGCCCTTACTATGTCACAGGGGCTACCGCCGCCATTGGTCGACCCCAGTCACACATGCTTCCTCTCTCATATACACATGCTCAGACACGCACATGCATGTTTAGACACACACACACACACACACATATACAGCCTCTCGCACACCACACACATGCTGACACACACACACACACACGATCCCTCTCACACATATATATTCAGACAAACACATGAAGAGAAGTGGCAAGCCTGGACTCCCACCCATTCGGAGAACACCTTATGCTTGGATACCACAACTTTCCTGATATAAACTGCAGAATTTATTGCTCAAAAAGAACCATTTAGATCTCTTACTTCATCAAACCTAGAGCTTGGTCTCTTCACAGGTCTCAATGCTCCCTTTCACAAAAACATGCTCAGAAACACACATACACATGTGTGCTCCCTTTCAAACACATGCTCAGATACACACACATGCTCAGACACACACATATCGGCTCCCTCTCTCATACACAAACACCAAAGACTCTCCTGGAAGCCACGGGTCCTCCTCTTCTTCACTTCTGTCACAGGGAAGGCTGGGAATCACTTCGTAGCCTTTTTTCCTTCAGGCTGCTTGGCAGGTTGGGACCACCTGGCAGTCCTGCAGCTCCTTGCTCCAAGCTGTGCGGTAGGTTGGGAGCACCGGGCGGGCCGGCCCGCAGCTCCTTCCACTCAGCTGCACAACCTTGTCCTATTCTTGGCCTCCTGGTGGGGTTCGGTGGCGGCGGCATCAGCTGCATTGTCTTCACCTTGGGGCTGAAGGTGGCCCCCAGGTCACTGCCCTCTTCAGGCTGCCGCCCCGTGCGAGTGCACAGTTTGCACAATGGGTTGCATCGGCCCTGGGTGGGGAAGCTTTTATTTTGTGATTGGGCAGGGAGGGGTGTAACTTTAATTTTATCCTGGGGATATAGGCTAATTTTAGCATTATGAATATCATTAGTTAAAGTACATTTAATGATTATTAGCAAGGCTAAAAAATGTATTCTAATTTTAGAGCACATTGTGTGTTGTGATTCCTCCCGCGGCCGGAGCCACAGGAGGCCTCTTACCTCTCTTCCCGGCCGGCCGACACAGCTGCTCTCCTCCAGCCCGGTGCTGCTTCCCTCTTCGTGGCTGGGCCGCGCCGCCGACTCCACCTTCGGCAGTGAGGTCCCCACCAGGATTCCCTCCGCCCACGCGGCCGAGCGCCACCGCTGGAGGCCTCTTCAGCAGCCGAGAGCCGCCACTTCAGCCCGCTCCTTTTTGGGGCCGCGGCCTGGCCCAGTGCAACTCCTCTTCGTGGCTGGAATCCACCACCGGCCTGTTCCTCCTCCTCTTCACGGCAGGACACTGCTGTAGACCTTGACTCCGCCCACCTGCCTCCGACGATCCTCTAGGCACGGGCACGCGCCTCTCTCCTGGTTTTAAAGGACTAGAAGCAGGAAGCACCTTTCGGCCCCCCTCCTGATGTCTTTAGGGCACGTCCTGGACCTGCCCTATAAAAAGGCCTTGCTTCATTCCTTCAGGGCCTTTGGATCGGATGCCATCTCCAATTTACCTGGAGATCTCCCTTGGATCTGCTCCAGGTTCCAAGGATTCCATCTTCCGTTCCTGTCTCGATAACTCCTTGTTCTCAGCTTCCAGATGTTCAGACGTCCTTCCATTTCCAGATGTCCAGACATCCTTCTGTCTCCAGATGTCCTTTCATCTCTAGATGTCCAGATGTCCTTCCGTCTCTAGATGTCCAAAAGCATTTGTCCTAAGGTCCACGTCTTCAAGTAGTCCTGATGTTCCTAGTCCTGATGCTCCAGGTCCTGAATAACCTGTGCCTCCGGAGGTTCCTTGCATTTAATTCCTAGTTCTGGTTTCCAAGCTTCAAGATTTAATCCTTGTCTGTATCCTGTTCCGACTCTGGAGGATCCAAGGGGTTACTTTGCCCTTGAGCTGTGAGACGTTCTGAGCTTGCCCTGCTCCCCTCATGGTCCGCGACCAGCCATCCGGCTGTGTGTGGCGTGTAGAGGACAGTGTGGTCTGCGACCAGCCTACGGGCTGTGTAGGGCCTTGCTCATCCCTCTCTGTATCTACGTTCCAAGCCTCCACGTCTTGTCTCCAGAGTTCCAAGTCTCCACGTCTTGTTTCCAAGAGTCTTGTCTTGCCTATATACTCTAACTCTTTTCTTGTTCCAGGATCCAGAGTTTCCCGTTCCAGTTCCGGGTCTCCTCATTCCCAGCTCTCTTCCTCTGACGTCACCGGGGCATGTAGCCCAGCAGGGGACTGATCCTCTTCGTCTTAGTTCTTGTCCATGCTCACCTCCTTTGAGGCATGTCTTGGGGCTCCTCCATGAGCTCTTGGCCTCATGGGCCAAGGGCTCACTCTCTCCTGGAGCAGACGACCGCGCTCTCGTGTCCCTCCCCAGGGCCACAGGCGCGATTGTAACATTGTGTTAGCACAGTTTAGTACATTGGCCACTTTGTGTTTAAAAAAATATGAAGCAGATCTGCAATCCAATGAAATCGGCTTCCAAGCTTTTGTAAATCCAAAGCAAAGGTTTTCGAATTTGCTTACGATTTCTTCAAACAGCTTCAACGAACCAATCTGACAAATGTTCAGAATCTTTCTACTTTCAATGAATTAGCATGATAACATTTATTACTATTACTATATTACATTTACAGTGCCTTCCTTGAACAAAGTTCAGCTCAAAGTGGTTTATAGCACACAATAATGCTGTACGAGAATAATTTTTATAGATATTTCCAGTGGTAAAATAGTGCTTTTACAAGGCTGCCACCCAAAATGCGGGTAAACCGGTGTGCATGGGGCCTGTGTGCAGGTAAACTTACCCGAACTCGGTGGAGGCATTTCCGGGGGTAGGGCTCAGGAGGGGTTTGCACTTACGCACATCCCTCTTCCATTTTGATAAGTATGCGCATAAAATCTCACAGAACATTTCTGTGCACAGAATAGCAGGTGGAATTTTGTGCAGCTAATTTTCAATGCAAACTTCTGCACATAACTTTGCTTTGAAAAGTGGTGTCATTTGTGCACATATTTGCCATCTAATTTCTGCGGGCGGTTACAAAATTACCCCAACATGCATAATGCAAGAAATACATCTGAATATTATTGCAATCAATAAAGAACAAAATACAGTGTAGAAGACAGCAGATAGAGACCAGTTGCCCCCACCCAGTCTGCCCTGTTGTTGTCCTCTCTGGTTCTCTATCATTTGGATAGATGAGCAGATAAATTCCCAAACTTAAACCAACATCTGCTTCTCCTCCTTCCTCATACTGTCTTTTACCCATCCTATCAACTCTGTTCTCACCAGTGCACTCTATATTTGTTTCACCGCAGCACCAGTCCATGTCCATGGGTAGGCCCCTCCCCCAGCAAAGAAGGGGGAGGGGCTCTACCCATGGGGCCTGACATGTCCTCTGAGTCTAACGTGTACAGTACATGAAGATGATAGCAGATGATGGCCAATGGATGGGCAACTTATTTTGAAAACGTTTGCCCATCTCTACTGCTAGCTCACAATAGTACACAGCTACCCATCTTGGAGGTGAATTCTAAAAGCCGGGTGTGCGCCAAAATTTTAAAAGCCGCCTACTGCGTGTCAAAAAAGGGGTGTGGTGTGGACATTCCTGGGTGGGGCCAAGCGATGTGCATGTAAGTACATGTGCGCCTGGGCGAGCAGTGCCGCATAACTTTACTTCTGCTATCATGGAGTTGTAAGTCTAAATAAAACTGTTTGTAGGCATCTCTGAGGTGTCTGAGGGCTCTGGCTTAATTGGGGAAGATGCTGGCTAACGAACCAGGGGGGTTTGGAAGACCTAGCTCTAGACTGGACAAACTGGTGAAACTGGTCATGGAATGGACGCGCGCCTGTTATAAAATTCCCCTACTTGCGCGTCTCAAACCCGACTTTACGTGGCTGGGTGCGCCAGTTTGCAAAACCGGGACTATTTTATAACATTCGCGTGTATGTGTGCATATGTTCTAAAATTGCCACTTCTCTGAGCATGCAGCAGCGCACATGTGTATGTGTGTGTCCATGTGACTGTTTGAAAGTTACCTTCTTAGTGTTTAAAGCAAAAGTGACAGGAAAAGCTCAGAGGACTAGGTCAGAAAGTTATGCCCATGGGTGGGGTGATGTGAGGTGGTGGCTAGGGCAGGCAGCAGTCTCAGGTGATGTGCATGCCTCTGTTTCATGACATGAAACCAAGTTGTTACAAGCTGGCTCTCACTCTCTCTCTTCTGTGCTTGTATTGTGTTGCTTTGATCCTTTGTGGTAGGTAATTGTACTATAATCCCTAAGTTTTACGAGTGCCGTTCAATATGTATATCCTCTGAGCCAATCTCACAGGTGGAGGGAGGAGTTGTTGTGAAGGAGAGTTGCCATCGTCATGTACAGTAAAACCTGAACATATTATGTGTGTGTTTCTTTGAGTGAGGATCATGCCGCAATGAGTGCCCTCCCTGCATCTTTTCCACTCCCGGCTAGCCTGAGACTTCATGGGGAAAGGGAAGGCAGGCTGTTGTGCTGGTCTTTGCCTTCTCTCACATGCTGATACCCACTTGGCACAGGGAGCGCAGAGGAGCCACTGGTGTCCCACTGCTGCTGGTTGCTTCCTGCAGGCTGTGTGTTACCTGCCTGTGGCTGAGTCAGGGCTGGTTCTACCTCATTCTCTGCTGTAAGTTCATGACCTGCACTGAGAGAAGGAAGGAGACAGTCTCGCAGGAAAAAAACAGAGCGAAGAAGGCAATATCTTGCGGAAAGAGACAGAGAGGAAGATAGATTCCTGCAGATAATAACAACTTCTCTCAGCTCTGCTCTGTACTATCCAGGCTCTCGGGACCAGTCTAGCCTCATCGCCTTGCAGCAGCAGAGGACAGTGTGGAACAGAGAAAGAGGGACAAGGGAGAACAATTACCATGGAGAAACAAAAGAAATCACGTCTTAAAAAAATTGGGAACTTGTTCCGGAGGAGCAAGGTGGTGGAGGTGGAGAAGGAGGACCAGGAGGAGCCATCCCTGCACTGGAGCACCTCTGATGCAGAGGACAACCTCAGCATGCAGTCAATGCCAAGCCCAGAGAAGGAGCCGAGCAGAAAGCGATTCTTCAGGAGCTGGCCGCGAAAGAAACGACCAAGTGAGAGCTCCATGTCCCCACCGCTGACACCATCCCCATCCTCATCCTGCCACACTCTCACTCCAGAAACAGCAGACAGGTAAGGGGAAATCCCTCAGCCTCCTCCCCAACCCTAACCCTCCTCCTCCTAGACACTGGAGAGAGTAAAAGGAGATCCCACAGCTTCCTCCCTAATCCTAACCCTCCCCCTCCCAGACTCTCACTCCAGAGACATAATTTGGGCAAGCCCTAGCGTCCTGGAATCCCCACCCCCATTACCAACCATGACACAATACCATGTCCATAATGCTCTTTACTGAGTGGATAAAACAGCCATACAGGCATGAACTTAAACCTAACATAGAGAAATACTTAATGCAAACAACATGAATTTTTATAAGAGACTGGCCTATACCCCCACCGGCAAAGATTTCTTGCTGCTTTCCCCCACTTACTGCCGCTTTCTCAGTGAAGTGGCAGCCCTCCAACCTTCTGCCCTGTGTATGCCGCCATGGCCACTGCCGCTCCGAGCAGTGTGCTGCCCCCTCACTAGCCGCCTGGCCGTCCTTGCAGGCCATGCCTATTTATTTATGCTGGGCCTCTATTTGGCCACCCCCAGACCAGCCACCATCTCGGTCTGCGCCATCCACTGCATAGGTCCGTCGCCCCCCCCCCCCCCCTGCTTATTAATAGGCCGATCGATAGCACCCCCGTTTCCTGTGCGCCTCCCCCCCAGCTTCCCCCTATGCGTAATCTTTGGCCTCTGGACCCTTCCCCCTCCCCCAGTCACCAGAGCATCCCCCTATGTGCCGGTGAGGGCCCTGCCGCTGTTAGCTTAAGTTAAGACAAAGTCCCGCCCACAACCCGTGTCCTGCAGCGCTGTGGGGTGGTGAGAGGGTTGCGCTGTCTCAATCGGTGGGGGCCTCCTTTAAGAGGAAATCCCAAATCTTCCTAATGCTCCAGAGACAGGTAACAGGAGATCCCACACCTCCTCCCTAACCCTAACCCTCCTCCTATTCTCAGACGCTAATCCAGGGACAGTTAATGGGAGATCCCACACTTCCTCCCTCACCCCATCCCTCCTCCTCCGGAACTCTCACTGGGGAGATGGTAAACAGCCTTTTCCTACCCCAGAAGTGCCTGCTGTCTCTTATTTCAATGCAACTTCACAGGGTGGATTATTATTCTGTGTTTGAGTCATGAAAGAGCTGTGCATAGGTATTTGCAGCAAAAGGATTTCATGCAATAGCTTTGGATGCAGCATTCTCCAGTTTCACTCTGTTCACCAACCTGACCTCTTTTACTTTCCTTAAAACAAACTGCTGCGGACCAGGCAAACTTCCCCCTTTCTGCTTTTCTCTATGGTAAATGATTTTCAAATATGGACATTTTGTGGCATCGTCACCAAAAGCATTCTCGGAACAAAAACTGAAGATTTTTTACACCTTCTGCTGTTCTTGTCTTCCTGGTGTAGAGCAGGCGACCTGCAGGCCTCCAAGATCAGTTTTAGACTGTGGCAATGCTCTGCTTCTTATGCTGAATATTCTGAAAATACCTGCATTTTCCTTTGTTAAGACAAAATAAAGCCCCCCAGGGTACAGAGTATGTGAGAATGGCCCAAAGATGGAAGGTATCTGCTGCTAGAATAAGCCTGCATAAAGTCTGGGGATGCTGCCTTTCAGTGGACCATGCCCTGTAATATGCTTGGTAAATGGGACAGCTACAAAGGTTAAGGAAAAAACCAATTTAATCACAAAATCAGAAATAAAACATATACAAAAGCATAGTCAAATGCGGCCAAGTTGTGTAAAATGACTCATATCAGTTCATCGATTCCCAAATTATAGAAAGTGCATTGTTCAAAAGGATATATCTAGTGACTTAAAAATAGAGCAGGAGTTTAATATGTACAGACAAGATAATAGAAGAGCCAGAGGAGACAAAGATATCCAGAAGGCAGCCTGAAAAGCCTAAGGTGTTTTGGCAGAGGTGACCTGCCCTCAGGTGTTACCTTTTGTACACTGAAAACTTTGTGTGACGTTCTTCTTCTGCCCATGTCCAGCCAGGAAAGTCCTAGTTCTTTCCACCAACAAGCACATACCAACACTGGACTGCAGACAGAAGGGACTGGCCTACTAATTATAGCAAGGGGCCAAGAACTGGGGGAACCAGGATTCAAATCCCACTTTCCCCCCCACCAATGTTCCTTGTGAACTTGGGCAAGTCATGTTATTTCTTATTTCCTAAGGTACCCATTAAATTATAAGCTCTTGGGAGGATGGGCTTGAATAGAAAAATGCTGTAAGCTCCCTTGAGTCTTATTTGGAAAGATAGGCTAAAAATCTAAATATTTAAGATATAACCAACAACTGCCGATGCTTCAAACAAACCCTCACGAGAAATATAAACATCCAGAAAATAATGTGGCTGCTTTGATCAGGGGTGCTGAAATGGTACTGGAGAAGTTAATAGAGAAGGGCCTCAAAAAATAATTTATGTGAGATGTTAAATTGCTGAAAAGTAAAATTAGACCATGAAAAGGAGTGAAATATTGAAAATATGTTTTTGTGATCATGTCTGGGTTTTCTGTGTGCTTCGTAGCTAGTCTCCTTTGCATGTTACTTTGATTTTGCTAATTGTTGCCATGAGGTGGTTCTCCGTTTTTTAATTTTTATAGAAAGAGTGAAGAGGGCAAAGCAGTGTATAGCACCAGATGAGAGCAGATAGATCAGGAGAAGCAAGATCACAGATGCATTTAAAATTAAAGACAGGAAGGTTGAGTATTGTTTGAATAGTCTTCTTAATTTGTAGAGAATGGTTGGATCCATGGTATTTACTTCAGATTGTGGCTATGTGGGAAATCATGAAATGGATTGAAAATATTTTTGCTTTGCTTCTTCATTATCCGGTATTTAGTTATTGTGATTTATTAATTGCCATCTTGAAAAAATTCACACAAGGAGGTGTAAGTTTCTTGTCCTGGTTGGCCCTGCTACCTCGATGTTATCATCATCATTTTTTTATTTCTTTCTGATTCCTAATTCATTGCATTTCTCTTTGGAACCTGAGATCACTGCTTGTACTTTGAGGAAAAGGCTAGGTCTGGTTTCCCTGTGTGTTTTGAAAGCTCAGGACATAAATATTCAATCCCAGGCACTCCTCAAGGCAAAATTGATATCTCACGAATATACAACATACCAATCTTTCAGTTCAGGGCCTGGAGGGAAGTTCTGCTTGAGCTGAGAGAAACACTGGTATTCTAACAGAGTAATTTCCAAAGGAAAATGTAAATATATCATACTATCGTAGCAATTTTCAAAAGCCCATTTATATTTATATTTTTTAAATATTTATATTAATATTTTTATATATATTTTTTTTTTTTTAAATAACTTCATATCTGCTCCTGGGGTCTCAATTCCCTTGCCTTTTTTGTTCGGCATCTCTGACTGCTGGGAGCCTTTCCAAAAGCACCCATGAGTGCTACTTGAGGGACTTTGCCTAGTTTGTGATTGATTTCTTTTTGTTTTGTTTGTTTGTACTTGCAGTGTTGTGCCACTGACCTCTTTCTGGAAAACCCTGGACATTTTTTTTTGTTTTTATCAGGGCATTGACTTGACAGTATGAGAAAACAGCTGGTTTTAAATCCGACTGCTGTCTTCAAGTTGCATTACTGAGTTTTTAGCATTTGTTGGGTGTGCACTGTGGAAAAAGTACTAGTTCAGCTGTGATGTTGGTTTGTTGAGCATGGTGTCCAAATTCACCATACTCTCCTTCTTGTGGGGGGTGGACCCCATTTCTGTTTCTGTAGTGTCACAGATTGCTCTTTTTTAAAATTTGAGGTATGCTCTCTTTACTCTTCTGGCATATTCCATAGTTTGTTTGTTTTTCTTTACCATGTTGTGATTGGTCTGAAATACATTGTTATTTTCAATAACTCTACTTTGCATAATCTTATTCTTTACAACGAATGGGCAGTTTTTGAATCGCTGGGAATTCTTCCTTAAGAATTACAGACTTCAGATTTTAATAAAGGCGTCTCTGGTGTTCTCTTTACTCGCAGTTTCCCTATTGCCATCCTGCGGAAAATCCAAAAACTTCTTCTGTGAGTTGTCCTTAAAAGAAATAAGAAAAGTCGGAAGGCTAAATGTTTGGCAATGCACAGAACATGCAAAAATCCTGGCTACGTACATTTATTCAGGTGCATGCTTAGGGGGCATTTTTCAAAAGTCTGCATTTTGATGCAAAGCCAAGAAGCACTTTTTCCCCACGGGCTGTGCGCCAGTTCTCGAAGGAAAAGTACAAGCAGACGTTCCCTTTTAAACATTATTCCAGGAGGAGGCCCCCACGGAGATCTACAGTTGCTTATAGTATTTCCTAGAAACTAACCTGCTTAGATTTGAAAATGTAATCAAAGCATGCTGTTCCTCTCCCCCAGACTAGACAGCTGGGAAAGGGATGGGGAATTGTCGAACAGCAAACTCACCTGAGTTAATCAGTACTTCCCCGAAAAGGTGGCTTCTGAATACTGCCCTCTTAACACATAAAGTCCTTATTGGCACAATGTACTTTCACTTTGAAATTTGCTTGGGAACAGGATACCCACAGACTTCTGACTTGCTTTTTTTTCACGGAAGTTAATGCACCAAGAGTTGAAAATGCAATCTAGTGAATCTACACATGTTTTTTTTATTTCCCTTCTGCCCAACCTGAACACCCCCCATCCCCCGGGAGCATCTCCTCTAAACGTGGCTTCAAGTATGCACTTGGTGCAGCAATGAAGCCATTTATTTGCATAAACAAGTTTGAAAACAAACTTGTCTTTCAGACGGGTAAAGCCACATGCATCTGAATTTTCAGCACTCTGACGCCACGCTTCCAATAATCACTGAAAATTCACTCCGATGGATACTTCTAACGCTGGGCACAGGACATAAGGTTTAGATGTCTAACCACAGAGCTTTGAAAATTGGGCTCGTAGATATCAAGTCAGGTGCGCCAAGATAATAATAATAAAAAAAATGTACTGTATTTTAACTGAACTAGATATGCTCTTATGCCAGCATTTTGGTTCCAAGGAGTGAATCTTCTTCGGGTGCATGTATGGTAAGATAGTGACATGGTTACCCAAAGGGAAAAAAGTGATGTCTCCCTGCCACCCTCTGTCCCAGAGATGTGAAAGATTGACTCTCAAGGAGCAGGAAGGAAGCCGAGTTCTTCTGTACACTATTTACTCTCTGAATTCCTTGCTTTGCATTGTGTGTAGCAACTGTACTGGTCCTGAATAAAGTTGGGTTCTCTGCAGGCTGGGAAACCTTGCACTGGGCTAACAGAACTATCCAAAGATGGTGCACAGGATATGAGCTTTCAAGAATATTCGGTTGTGATGAATCATCAGACTATGATTTCAGTTATAAACCCTTTTTTTTTTTTTTTTTACATTTTTTACATGCAGATGTTCTGCCAAAAAAGATTTTGCAATAATTGAACAAACAAAAGAAATGCCTCCTTATTTGTATATGGACTTACAGTCCTGAGAAGAAATAGGCACTGGAAGGATTAGGAAGCTCTATTTTCTTGGTGATTTCCAACACAGCATAACTAAGTAAATTGGGGTGCTGCTGTGCTGATTGTCATCAAACACCTGTGCTAGCAACAACTTCAGCAATCACAGGAGGGGAACTATAAAGACAGAAGGTGTGACTGTGACTAAAGCTGGTAAAAAGATATCAATATGTAAAAGTAAAACATCTGCGGGGATAAGAAGGAAACCTAAGAATAAGACCAACAAAGGGAAGCTAAAAGCTTAAAACCAGGCATGTGGATAGATACATAGGGTCCGATGCAATAAACGAGCACAGAAAACGGGCACCTACAGTGTTCAGTGCCCGCTTTATTAACGCACGCCCAGGCACCTCTCCCGGGCGCGCAATTCAACATTTAAATGAGGGGTCGTGCTGCCCCTAGCGCCTCCTTGGCAGCAGGTGCCCAGAAGAGGTGGCTGTTAGCGGTTTAGGAAAATGGACGCTCGTTAATTGAGCGCCCGTTTCCCTAACCTGACCGCCGGCACTTTTTTTTTTTTTTTTTTTTTAAATGATTTTTTTTTAACCTTTTGGTTCCTCCGACTTAATATTGCCACGATATTAAGTCCGAGGATGTACAGAAAAGCAGTATTTTCTACTTTTCTGTACACTTTTTTTGGGCTGCTCAGAAATTAACGCCTGCTCTGGGCAGGTGTTAATTTCTGAGCGTAAAAATGTGCAGGTCAGGCACCCCCTTTATTTTTTTTTAGATCTGGGGAGAATAACTTATAGTCTCATCAACATGCATTTGCATGTGATGAGCGCTATTAGTTTCGCGGGGGGTTGGACACGTATTTTGGACGCACTAATCTCCTTATAGGATAAGGGGCTGTGGACGCGTGTCCAACCGCGGGTTAAAGAGTGTGCTCAGCTTGGCTAAGCGCACTGTTTTGCATCGGCCCCAGTGAGTTTTTAAAAATTACTGTTGTTCCCCCGCTGCACATGGCATGTCCAGGTAACATACAGTATGTGCCGCTGCAGGCCAGGAGAGCTGGTGGGCAATGTCCTGCAAGGGTTACCTTCAGCACTGCTGCTTCAGCTGGCAGGGGTCATTATCTGGGATCGAGCACCTTGCCTGTGCAGCGTGCCTGACCCCTGCCAACCCCTTTGGGCAAACTTCCTGGGCTACAGTGCACAGTGCCATGGCCTGAACCACTGGGCCAGTCTGGCAGGTTGACATCTTTGAGGAATTCAGGATGTTCTACCGTGTTACATTATTAATAATAATAATAATAATAATAATAATAATAATAATAATATTTTACCTCCTCCCCTTTCACACCTGGGAACATTTGATTTTTGCTCACCGTGAGTGGAGGGGAAGGGAGAAAGTACACTCTAATTTTTGGTAGCCATGGTAGCACTGCCTGAGTCTCCTCCCTAGCCCCTTTGCTCTCTCTCCTCCATTTCCCCCTGTTATTTTCTAACCACTCCCTTTTGTTCTTTTCCCTCTCTTTCCCTCCCTAATTGCTTTGTACTTGCTCTCTTCCCTTCCCCCTTTGTGTGCTGTGTCCATATCTCGTCTGCTCCCCCTCACCCAGAGAACATTTCTGATCTTGGAAGCTCTGGGTCAGACCCAAAGGTTCCCAGATATGCCACCTCCCCCCTTCCCACCGCCCCATGGTGGTTACCAGGGGCGGTTCTATAATGAGGCAGGGTGAGGCGGCTGCTTCAGGCGGCAGAATTTTGAGGCAGCAAAAAATGACCCTTTCAGAACGCCGCTGTGGCGTCCGCCTCACATTGCCTGCCCCTGCCGGGGCTGGCAACCCAGGCCGGCAGCAGCAGAAGAGAGGAGGACCACTGCTGGGGAAGCAGCCACTGGAGGCCAGGCTGGTGGTGGCTGAAGAGAGGAGGGATGGGGCAGGGCGAGCGGAGGGGGTGGAGCGGAGAGCGGGGCGAGAGGGGCACCATCTCATCCCTTGTCTCAGGCGGCAGATTGCCTTGAGCTGCCCCTGGTGGTCGCCCAAATTTAACAGGCGCCCTTCCCAGTGCTTCCTCCTGAATGAAGCCCCCCCCCCCTGCTCTCTAGTGTAGACTGGAGACTGCAGTTCCAGTGCCACAGTGCCAGCCCTAAGCTGTACCTCCCTGAACTGGTAGTAAACAGAGCCTGAGAGCCAAGTCCTTCTGCATGCAGTAGTCTGGGACTGGTGGCCTCTACTGTCTGGGAGCGCTGCCCTCCTGTCAAAGGACAGACCCCCAAGTATGTCTGAGCACACAGCGGCTCTGTTTGCTCAGCAGTAAGGCCTGCCGTTGTAGTTGTTGACTTTGGATCTGGTTTATTTTCTTAACACCCTGGAGGCAGTTTAGAAGGAGTGATTCACTGAGGGAATCAGAGGTCAAAGCAACTGTCTCAGTGAAGCATTAACTTGCCTGCTGCCTCGTCACGTCTTACTCCTGGGTCTCCTTAACTTTTTGCCAAAATCTCTTGTTGCTGTTCGTTTCTTGGGTCCTTTGTGTTCACAGCCCATTTTCGTTTCTAATTTCTGCCCACTAGTATCCTGTTGAGTTGGGCACACTGGATGTATGCATGTATGTATGCTGTGTGTATCCTCGAGACTCCCGCATATGAGCATGATGAGGGCCAGCAGGTCAAGAGCTCCGATGAAATAAAAATAAGGCCCAAAATCACAGATCTTAATCATTTTGTTTACTCTGCAGGAGGCTGCTACCTCTTTTGCTGGCCTGTGTGAACGACTACTGTTTTAGGTCGCAGCGGTGGCCAGTGGCAACCATCACTGAATGCAGGGCTGGTTAGCTCTCCTCTTCCGAGAAATGATTTGGAGGTCCCTGCTTCAGTGAGAACAATTTAAAAAAATAATAAATACTTCTTGGGCTGGCCCACTGCTGTGCAGAGGACCTGACTTCAATTTCCAGGCTGGTTTGGGGTGGAAGTGTTTGTGGTCACAGCCACGGGGGGGGGGGGGGGGGGGGAAAGAAGTCCCAGTCATTGTGCAACAGTGGCATCTAGTGTCCAGATTGGGGGTTCCTGAGTGCAGGGTCCTGGGAGGAGCCCTGGTGCATGGCCCCCAGCAGAGGGCTGTCATGGCAATGACTGGCCTAAAATCAGGTTGGGAGGGGATATAAAATGGGGGCTAAAACCCCAGGTAGATGCAAATGAAGGCTCATGGTGTCAGATCCCACCCTGGCTCCGACTGAGCCAAGAAGGAGCAGGGGGACACCGCTCGGTCAAAAACAGGCCATCTTTTCCCTCGTCTCCCATGCTTACCTTCTCCTTTCCCCTCCCCTCCCCACCTTGTCCTCCTCCAAAATCCCCTGTGCTTCTTTCGTCTCTTGCCTATGGACCTCTGCTGTCCTCTTTCCTGGCCCTGCGCAGGCCATGGCTCGCCCTTCCTCAGGTCCTGTTCGGGCCACTTCCTTTCCTCATCAGGGCCTGATCAGTCTGCCACCGTTCTAGCCCCCCGAAATGTTTCTTGCACTGGAAAAAAAGAAAACAATGCATTTTTCCCACTTTTTTGAGCAACTGCTAGTCCATTGTACAGGAGAGACTGCAGTCAGCTTGGACCTCAACCTCCTTCATATGTGATGCTCATTCCTGTTTGTACAGTTGTCCAGGAATGTAATAAAAACTGAAATTAATATCATCACAGGATCTTCCCACTCCCTCACAGTGGCACTGGGATAATATTCGATATCTGTCTAATTCTAGGAAACTCGCTTCTCGGTTAATTCCTGCTGCTGGATCTACTGTTGCCTGTTTTGGAAAAGTGCCCCATGGCTCGATTATGAGCACTGTCAGGAGAGGGAGAGGGCGCAGCTCATGAGGCTGATGGACTCTACTAAAGGTCAGCTGGATAAAATATAGTGCAGTTTGGGACCCCTATTCATCATGAGCTAATACTTTTAATTCTTTTTGTCATATTGTGTTTATATATACAGTATATCTCCCTCAGGCTCTATTATGCAACCCCTCTCGTGTGCAAGGTGCTTGGATTTAATTTGTCTGCAAGTAAAATTTTCATTAAATGGGAATTATGCGTGCTTCATAACCTCTCTATCACTAGATGAAGAGTTGATTTAAAAAATACCCTTTTTATTTTTTCATTCAAACACTGTTGAATGGGAGTCCGGCAAAATGTCTTCAAGGAACAGGTCCAATTAACTCTAGGTTCCTACTTCCAGCTGTACTGCAAGTTATCTTATGCTTTGCACCAAGACTGTAGAATTTTTTTGCATGCAAACGCTCAACTATTCAATGCCCTCCATCATGTCACAGGATCCTGGAGTTTTTCTTTTAGCTACTTGGCTCAAGGGATCATAAATTCCCACCATTAACAAGAATAGATATTACAAATCTAGAGGCCATTTTGGGCACAGCCATAGGGCTAATATGCTACTATAGGTGACTTGTTATTCCCCATTCTGAGCCTACAGGAAAAATCTTTCTTGAATAAGGCTCTTTATGATTTTGTCATTACATAGAAGCCAATATAATAACCTGCAAAATTTTTCCACAAGTGGGATTCACGTGGAAAATCATGCGGAACTGTCCCAAAATGCCAACATTTTGGAGGGTTTGTGTGGTATTTTAAATGAAGCCCCGTTTGTGAAAAAATTCACATTTGCCATCTCGCAGATGAGTAAACCTTTGTGCTTAGTCTGCAATGCACAAAAATTTAAGTTCATAAATAATGAGTTGCTGCAATGCAAAAACATGCAAAGCAGCTCATTATTTTCGAATTAGCAGAAAAACCAGCATGCCAAAATGTCTTTCTTTGCCTGACAACTTTTGCAAAAAAATTATTTTTTTCCCAGCCATCCTGGAATGAAATTTCCATGTGATGATATGCTCTCCAGCTCATTTGTATGGGTAGCTAACTTCCACGTGCAGAGACCACTAACCCACAGCTTAGTACATCGGCCCCAGAGATTGATAGGGAATGAACCCTTTCTGCACAGAACACCAGAACGAACCCTGCACAGTAACAGCCCTCTCATGAAGCACAATTCGTAGGCAGCCGGTAGATAAGAAAGATCACGTCACCCTCCGTGCCTTGAGGGTAAAAGCTTTCCTTTCATCAAAATTTCTCATTGTACAACCAAAGAATAAAGAGAAACTTCCGTTTGATTTTCTGCTACAGTAAAAACTCAACCTTGGCAAGTCAGGAAGCCCCTGTATTCCTGAGCCAAATTTGAATAAGAGAAAGGCTTGAGAGAGAGGATGGACAACACAAGAAGCAGAAGAGGAGGCCAGAGAGACGTGCAGTAAATGCACTTGTCTGATGCAGGCAGCCAGGGCCTGATTCTCCGGGTGAAAAGCATCCCCCCACCCTACCCCCATTCTGGTCCTCTCTTCAGCTGTGGCAGGATGGGATCTGCCATGGCCATGTTGGCTCTCTCTTCTGTTGCCGCAGTGCTCAGAGTGCCCCTCAGCTGACAGCATCCCGGGAAACTGCCCGGCTCAGCCACCCCCAAAATACCAGCCCTTCAGACAGCTATGTTGAGTTTGGCATTACAATACTGCTGTACTACGGATCAGCAAAGGCCAACAGCATAGTGTAATCCTATGAGATATCCAGCTCTCTTGAAAGTACAGCCATTTAGAGAAGATCCCACAGAGAGCAGGGGATGCAAGCTGAAGGATAGATACCTGGAACTAGCTGCCCTGCCTTGGCAATGGCAGATTGTAGTTAATACCAATTAAGAACATTAGTTAACTAATGTTGTGTGCTCTGGCTGTTATAGATGATAAACAATTACCTAAGAAACTCTTATCATTAGAGAATCTCAGCAAGTCATCCAGAGATCCTGCTGTTAGCAGCAGCCCTGTACTGTTAGCCCATGCTCTGCACTTTACGTTTCACAGAGCACTAAACCCATTGAGAGGTGACACTTCATCCATGCATGGCCACCTGGCACAAAAAGTTTCTCACAAAACATCCTGGATCTTAGCCATTTTGTCTTTGAAGTAGGATAACAGGTTCCTGACTTTTAGTACAGAATATGCGGTTGGATTGGAGACATAGATAGATGGAGAACAGCGTTTATAATGTGGAAAGAGGAACACAGATTTCCAGTTTCTCTGTAACTAGTGAAGCACAGGGTTTTGTTTTTTGCTGGTCGGCTGATGCTTTAGTGGGACTTCCATACCTCAAAACTCTCTTCAAGGAACAGGTCCAATTAATTCTAGGCTGCTAATTTCAGCTGTACCACAAGTTGTCTTATGCTTTGCACCAAGACTGTAGAATTATTGTGCATGTAAACGCTCAACCTATTCAATGTCCAGATTCAGCACCCTCAACTTCTCCATCATGTCACAGGTCCCTGGAGTTTTTATTTTAGCTACTTGACACAAAATGGATGTACATTCACATTTCTTTTCAATTATTCTTCAATCCTTTTGAGATCCAGATAAGAAGGAAGAATGTCATGATACTGGTTGCTAGGCAGCCTCCCCACCAGCAGAGGTTCTCATGGAGTCACCCTCTCTCCTGTGCTAGCTACCTCCTTCATGATCCCATGAAGCAGCAGAGCCAGCCCTATTTAGTCTTGCCTCTCCCACAATTTGGTGCCTCTTCATCGCGTCATCTTAGCTCTTTGCATTGGCCCAACTTGCCTTGCTTTCCTTCTGCGTTGCCCCAATGGCCTTCTTGTTGCGCCTTGCCTTGTGGGCTCCCTGGTCTTCTTGCCTTCTTCTGTGGCCTTCATCCCTTGTTCGACAGACTCCTTGGCCTTCTTCCATTGCCTTGTGGCCTTTGGGCTTCTAGGCTCACTCAGCCTTCCCTTGTGGCTTGCTTTGGCCTCATTGCCTGTTTCTCCTTTGTCTTGTTTTATATGTACCTTGCTTTGTGCTAGTTTCCTGTTAGCTTGCATTGTGCTTTCTTTGCCTGTTCTCGTGGTCCTGTCTTGTCCTGTCCTGTCCAGTCCTTGTCTTGGCCTGCCCATTTCTCCATGTGGCCCCCTACTCCCCATGTGCCTCCAGTTCTAGTCCCTGTCTCCACTCCCAGGCCTTGCCTCCTGTTCCAGCCCTGTCTCCAGCTCCTGCCTGCCTTCATTACCTGCCTGTCCCTCCGATTCCAGTATGTGCCTTCATTTCCAGCTCCTGCCTCCAGTTCCAGCCTTGTCTCCAGTTCCTGTCTCATTGCCTGTGCCTGCCATGTCTCCAGTGCCTGCCCTGCCTCTAGACCCAGCTTGTCTCCAGTTCTAGCCAAAGTCCTGCCAGCCACCAGAATCTGTGGACATAGCCCAAGGGGGAGGTGGCTGATCAGGCAGAAGGCCCTGTCTGGCTTTGCCCTAGAATGTGGCCTTGCTCCTGCTGGGAAAATCCCCAACTCAGCTGATTCCCCACTCCATGACAAAGAAGCAATCAAAGGAAGCAAAATCCTGGATAGAATGGGAAGCATGGAAGAGGAGATGCTCATCATAATTCTGATTCTGATATAAATCCTTTGACTCTTGTGTGCTAAATAACTGTAGACTGTTCTGCCTCTGCAGTGTAGGTATATGTTTCTTTATTACACTGCCACCCTGTGTCATCTTCAGATATTACTTAGCTTAGAGTCTGCATGTTGTAGAGGTCTTTTGCCTGATTGGTTATTGTTTGAATGTTTCTGAGCTCCCTATTGGATCTATTTGTATTTTGTCTGTCTGTCTGTGTTCTCTTGCCTCTTCCTATTGGTCCCTTGACCAAAAGAAGCTTGGGACTGACTCACATCCTGTGGAGCTTTCAGTTGAAAAAAGGCTCTAGGCAAGCTAACAGTTCTCCTGTATCCTCTATAAGCTCCTAGAAGCATCGCTCTATTTTATCTATTTCCCATCTGCTGCTAGTTTCTACTTTCACTAGTAGCCACAACTTCTACCTCAGCAGCAGTTGTCTTCATTTGATTACTGAGCTTCCAGAGACTCATAGTAGCTGAACCAGGCTGCTGTCTGTGCAATTATTCTTGATGTGCAAAATATACTTTCACAAAATATGTAAATAACAAGCCGTTAGGCCCATTCAAACGGGCGAGATTCCATCGGTCAGACCAGCACGTTGGTCAGAGCCGCTCTCTTCTCCTCTCTTCTCCACAACTTCTTACCCTTCCCACTTACTCATAACCTCTTCCATTTTCCTTCCATCCCCTCTCATTTTCCCTTTCCTTCTCTTCTCACCTCATCCACAACCCCTTCCCTCTCCCTTAGCCCTCCTCCACTCCCTCTTTTTCTCTTCTACAGGGCCAGCTGTTGTCCCTTTGCGTGATGGTTAAAACAGGTGAGATTTAGATCTGCTCCAGCCGTCCCATCTCCCTCCCCCCTTCCTCGTTGGTGGACGGATGGATGGGCTCGGTGACTCTTCTACCCTTTCCTCCTCCTTTCACTGTGCATGCCGGTCCGGCCGTCCCTACGCTCCTCCGACATGTTAACAGCCTGAGCCCATCCCCGGCGGCAGAGGGACGGGCGCAGGCTGTTAACATGTCGGAGGAGTCGTTTCTCGCCGTGGCAGCTCGTCTGTCCTTTCCTCCGCCCCTCTGTGACACCCTGGTCCCATCTCTTCCTTGGGGCGGCATGTCAGCACGTCACTCACGTCACTCAGAGCAATCTGTTCCTCGCTTGCGCAGCAGAGCTGCTCTCTACTGCGCATTTGCGGCACGTCGGTCAAGCCTCATTTATCTAGATTGATGATTGTAATTGCCACACTTGGATCTAACAACTATTGCAATTTTCTAATATGGAGGAAAAGACCTCAGAATTTGAGCAAGTGTAGTAAAAAAAAACTAAAGAACTTGCTACACAAACTTCAGTCCCCAAATTTTTCTTATAACAATCTTATAACAATGTCCAACGTATCTTATAAAAATGTCCACTTCAGTCCACAAACTTTTCTTTATATTGCCAATATAAATTATATAAGATAAGTTTTTATATAGAAAAATTTCAAAAACATATTTTTTGCGTTTGACTAAAAGGAAGGTTGGAGGTTTGTATGACCATTGATTGAAATGTGTGTAGCTAGATCTTAATTTTTTTTGTCTAGACTTGCTCAATTTCTGAGGTCATTCCCTCCATATTAGAAAGTTGCAATAGTTGTTAGATCCAAGTGTGGCAATTAAAATTATTTAAATAATTTGTGAAAGTATATTCTGCACATCATTGAGTTTTCATTGACTTTCACTGGCTTGTTTTGTTCGCAGTTATTCTTGATGCCATACACAGGGAGTGTTGAACTATTTCTTCATTCTAATAAATGTTGCTTGGCATTCAAGAACTGAGTTCTCTTGATATTTGGAAGTTGGGGAAAAGAAACTTTAACTGACTGTTTAGCAATTCAAGCAAAGGCAAACGATTTGTAGGAACAATACAGACATTGCACCATGTCTCATGTCTTCTCATACTTCTGCAACTCGGGCTATGTGTCCTTCTACACAGAGTTGTCAGTGTGACTGCATTACACTCAGTATTTCCTTACTTTATCACCAACCCCTGCTTGAAACACCACAGACACAGTGGTAGAGCTTGAAGCAGGGCAGGATATTGGTAGAGAACCATGGGAGAGATGAGTGGAGGAGGGAAAGTGGGAGGCGGAGATGGATTCCTGGTGCCAACCAAAAGCCAGATGGTTGCTAGAGTGTAAGCATCAGAACTTTCAGAAAGGAGTGTTGCTCCAGAACAGCAGCATCATTCTGATACTATAACATTGGTGAATTCCAGGAAACCCAAGATGAACCCAGGACTTCTGCTAGTTAGATTTGTGAAGGGCTACCAAGGGGTTGGAAAGGTGAGTGGAAGGCGGCAGGAACACAAACATGAAATAAAGAAACAGAAAGACAATTTATAGTAGAAGAAATCTGTATATTTTGATCCTTCCATTAATATGAAATGAGGAGTACTCCATTCTCTAGCGGCTGCCATTAGTATCACTGTGGCCTGATTGTAAGATACCGTAAGTAGAAACCTCCTGCTGCTTAAGTTGTGGCAGGAAGAGCCGTCTTCTTACTGGGGCATGCAGCTGCTTTTCTTCCTATAGTTTCTGTGATCCAGATTAGGGTTAGGTAATTCTCTGTCCTTTACACGAGGCCAGCTATATTGATTTGAGACCTTCGTCTGAAGTTGGGATGGGTCTGCAGCATGAGAGTCCAAAAGGGAAGGAGGTCAGTGAAAGTGACCATTGCCTTGGGTGCTGTTTTGTCCAGTGACTGCCCTGTGGATCAGCAATGAGCGTGCCAGATTAGCTTCATTAAAGCGGTCGACAATTTGTCAAGGAGAAGCTGGCGTGCTACTGTTCGAACTGCCTCACACATAGACATACACACACACACACACAAACTCGTTCTTTGCTTTTGCAAAGTATTCTGATTTTTAATATGTTTATGTGGCTGTCACAGACTGTAAAGCTAACCCAAACAATGGCAGCACTGTGCAACAAAGGCAAAGAGGGTTTCAAAATCCCCCTACATTTTTTTTTCTATGTTTTGTAAACAGAAAGCGAGAGGCAGGAAGTGCCATCAGTGAAAACAATGTTCACCTGAGATAATTGCTTACATGATATTGCAGCAATGTATTAGAACAAAGTGTCAGCATTTGCAACACTGCACAAGATCATTTCCTAGTCTTCATGGTCCCTGGCCTAAGCCTGAGAGTGGTGAGAAGAATGGAATAGAGTTTCCTGCAGTTCTAGGCGCTAATGGTCATCTGCAAATTCTGGGGAATGCAACCCTGCTAGATGTCCTGATTTACGAGACTACACACAGTGTCGTGCTGCTGGAACCTGAAGAGGTGGTGTTGCTGGCACAGAGGGTCACAGGATGGCACTGGTGACTTAGTGCTAGTGACCGTTTTGGCTTGAACAGGGGAGTGGAGCCTATGTGAAGGAAGCCCTATGTTTGTCGGTGCACCCACGGCGGTGTGAAAGGGCTTCTGAGTGGCCAGAGGGCTACTCCTGAGACCAGCATTGCGTTGCTGGATCTCATTGGTGCTTGTAGGTCCAGCGGAGGGCTGATCCTGCCTTGTTCCTGTTTCGAGGTCCTTTCCTTAGTTCCAGTCCTGCCTTGTTCCTGCTATGCCCGTGCTTGCATGCTCTCACCTCCCGTGGTGTGCCTTGGGGCTCCTCCCCGAGTTGTGCCGTGGTTCAGGGGCTCACGCTCTCCCATGAGCTAGCGACCGTGCCTGCATCAGGTGGTGTTTTTGTAGACGATGCTGCATACTAGTATTTATCAGATGCCCAAGTGTAGTTGGGTTCAAAAAAGATTTGAATAAGTTCTTGGAGGAGAAGTCCATTAACTGCTTTTAATCAAGTATATTTAGGGAATAGCCACTGCTATTAATTGCATCAGTAGCATGGGATCTTCTTAGCATTTGGGTAATTGCCAGGTTCTTGTGGCCTGGTTTGGCCTCTGTTGGAAACAGGATGCTGGGCTTGATGGACCCTTGGTCTGATCCAGCATGGCAATTTCTTATGTTCTTATGTCTGTTTTAATTTATTATTATTATTTTTTTAAGACAAGGAAAAGAGAAAAGCAGAGATGTTGGAGCAGTACAGGAGGGGCCAGTGAGACCTGAAAGGCCGTGCAGTAGAAACAGGAGTTGGACTGTATGGCAACTGAGAGAGGCTGGGAGAGCAGGAGAGGCAACAGCATAGGCTTTAGCAGCTGATGGCAGCTTGCCACAGGTGACAGCATAAGAAGTATGTTGCAACTGAGAACCTGGACACAGACCGAGTTGTAGAGAAGGGGCTGCTCTGAGAGACAAAAGAAGCAGGTAAGGAGCACTGGAGAACTCTCGCCACCGATTTAGAAGGTCCGGAGAGATAACTGAAACAGCAGGGCACCTTAAGAAAGCTCTCCCTGCTCTTTAAATGTGAAGGGTAGTGGGTGTTTGAGGTGCTGCGGTGTAGTTAATGCAGCCTCGAGGGTGCACCCACGAGACCTACGTCAACAGCTGGCAAATGCATCCTGTAACAAACAACCTCGAGCTTCACTCTTACCAGCCACTTCTTCCGCAGGTTGAGCCCTTGGGCTCTAGCAGTGGACAGGTCTTAGGCAGGTCCCAAGCACAGAGAAGACAGCTACAGTCCAAAGATACACTGAGGTCAGGGCAGGCAGCAGACTAACAGAGTCTGGAATGGGCCAAGGTTGGGGCAGGCAGCTAACAAGAGTGGTCAGGTCCAAGCAAGAGGTCAAAATCCAGAGAGTCAGGGCAAGGGACAGACACACAGGAGACAGTGGGTGAGATGGGCAGGACAGGGCAAGGCTGGATGAGGCAAGGCTGGAAGATGAGGCAGTCTGAAAGACAAGGCTGGACGATGAGGCGAGGCAACACTCACTGCAAGGCAGAAGCCCCATTGCTGAGGTATTGGTGGCTCCACCACAGGCGCCTTAAGTATAGGAGGGCCGATGATGTTATCACAGGGCACTGTGGCTAAGTTCCTGCTGTGGGCCCTTTAAAGATAGTGCCGTCAGGCACAGATGCCTCTAAGGAGAGGTCAGGGAGCAGTGTCTTGGCAGCATCCTAGCCATGATCAGCACTGTTGCATTGGTAGTAGGTGAGGCGGCTCACAGGAAGGCCCCACAAGCCATGCTTCATAACATTAAATGAATCAGCCCATGCCGGCAGTGATGTTACTAATGAGGCGGGACTCGAAAGTGAGAATCAGGTCCTGGTGATTATATGGTTGTGTTGCAGGGGTCTAAATTATAAACGAACAGGCCGATGCTGAAAACTGTGCTCAGTTGAACGCACTTTATAATCCAGGTTGGACACACGTCCAAACACTCCCCCGCTGTTGATGAGGCTATTAGTCATTTGCCCCAGATACTGTGAAAAAAATGTGTGCCTGATTCGCAATGCCCGAAAAAGTGTACTGAAAAGCAGAAACTACTGCTTTTGTGTACATCCTCCGACTTAATATTGTGGAGATATTAAGTCGGAGGAACCAAAGGTTAAACATATTTTTAAATTAAATAAAAAAATTAAAAAGTCTGCCAGCAGGTCAGGTTAGGACAATGGCAGCTCAATTTTATGAGTGTCTGTTTTCCTAACCCGCTGACAGTCACCTCTCCTGGGCAAAGGAGGCACTAGGGGGCGCGCAATTGTCCCTAGTGCCTCCTTTTAGAGCAACCCCTCATTTGCATGCTTTATCGTGCTTGATGAAAGCGTGGGTGCCGAAAATAGACTCCTTTTTTTAGCGTGTCCGTACTGTATCAGCCTGAAAGTGAGGCCAGGATAGATACTTTAATTTTAAAATAAGGGCTTTTAAAGGAAACAAAGGTAAGAATTGGACGATGCTACAATCTAGAAATGCCCTACTCCTTTCAAGCTTATGGAAACAAATACCAGGAGTGCAAGGGTTCCACAGGCATCTTAGTCTGTTGGAATTATTTAATTTGCATAGACACGGTAACAGTTTGACGTGCTTGAAAGCCTCATGCCAGGGGAATAAAAAAATAGTTCACTAGAAACTGGAGAGGTGGAAGAACACATGGGATTATATTTTCAGTTCAAAACTCATATTTGTGGAGATCCAGTGATTTTTAAATGTAATTAGTATAATGTATAAAATACAGTCGCCTTGGGCAGGGTAATGGGAGGCTTCCCTGGATGCAGTGAAAGTCCTCACAAGAGGTTGAAAGGTGGAATTATTTTTATGAAGTCATTAGAGCATTAATTGTGGAGCGAGGAGGATTTGTTTTACAGTTGTTACAGTTGGGGGACATGATCTGAGGGGCTCACATTTTAGCCTTGCTGGCAATTGTTTGACCTTCCTTCCATCTTTCTTAATGCGAGGAATAGATATGGACTGTGCTTCTAGGATGGTATTTTTAACAATGTCCACATCTGTTGCACACTTTTTACTTTTGTAGCTGCACCTTTCAAATTTTTTAAACTATTTTTCTCATTTTCTCAAAATTTCCCTTTTGAAAGTTTAGCACTAGAGCCGTGGATTTGCTTATTGTCCCCCTTCCAGTCATTAATTCAAATTTGATCATATTATGATCACTATTGCCAAGCGGCCCCACCACCGTTACCTCTCTCACCAAATCCTGTGCTCCACTGAGAATTAGATCTAAAATTGCTCTCTCTCTCGTCAGTTCCTGAACCAATTGCTCCATGAAGCAGTCGTTTATTCCATCCAGGAACTTTATGTCTCTAGCATGTACTGTTGTTACATTTACCCAGTCAATATTGGGATAATTGAAATCTCCCATTATTACTGCACTGCCAAATTGATTACCTTCCCTAATTTCCCTAAGCATTTCATCGTCCATCTCACCATTTTGATCAGGTGGACAGTATTATACTCTTATCACTATTTTATTCCCCAACACACAAGGGATTTCTACCCATAAAGATTTGATTGTGCATTTAGTCTCATGCAGGATGTTTATCCTGTTGGACTCAATGCCATCCCAGACATAAAGCACCACCCTGCCACCAAGATGCTCCTCTGACTGCAATATAATTTGTACCCCGGTATAGCACTATCCCATTGGTTATCCTCTTTCCAACATGTATCTGAGATACCAATTAAATCTATCTCATCATTCACTGCTATACACTCTAATTCTCCCATCTTACTTCTTAGATTTCTACCCAGCAAGCTTAAGGTAGTAGCTGCCACTCCCATGTTTCTCTTAAGGGTAGTAACTTTTGCATTGTGCAGTTAGCTGAAATTTTTATGAATATCATTAGGTTTGGGGATAACTGCACAGTGCAAAAGTTACTACCCTTTAAGAGAAACATGGGAGTGACAGCTACTACCTTAAGCTTGCTGGGTAGAAATCTAAGAAGTAAGATGGGAGAATTAGAGTGTAAAGCAGTGAATGATGAGAGAGATTTAATTGGTATCTCAGATACATGTTGGAAAGAGGATAACCAATGGGACAGTGCCAATGACATCCACCAATGACAAATCAATTCCCATTATAATTAATAATATAATAACTAATTAATTAATAACTATAATTCCAGCTCATGTTTTTACCTAAAGGCATCATAGTCTATAATCTAAATTTCCATCTTTGTTCTTTGAAATTCAGTATTTCCTGAATGTCTCCTCCATGCCAGCTAGTTGTCACTTGCTCAGTAACCAACCAGTGTATGTCATCGAACTAGTGTTGTAATTCCCAAAAATGTTCTACCAATGGAGCTTCTGTGTGCTTATTTTTTAAGCAACTCTTATGCTCAATCAGTCTAGTCTTAATTTGTCTTTTTGTACATCCCATGTATAGATGTGGAATTGGACATATAATCACATAGATGACATTGTGTTAAGAATCAGGATAGGATTGTGGACCCTTGGCCCGAGGCGGAGTTAGCGCAACCTGAGAGGGAGAACCCCTGCAGGACTCCACCGTCGGGAGGCGAGACCAGAGAGGCGCAGGGGCCAGCTGGAGCTTCGCCACTACCAACCCACGTTCCCCGCCCCGTCCTTGGGTGCCGGGGCCGGCTGGACTTAGGTGGGCCCCTGGGATGACGGGAGACGAGAAGGTGAGCGTCAGAAGGTGAAGCGGAATCCGGACTGGAGCAGAAGGAGAAGGGCAGAGAATACCACTGTCCAGTTCCAAACAGAGGCAATGGAGAGAGGGTTGAAGAATCTGATCCAAGGTCAGGGCTGCCGGAGAGAGACAAGACGAGAGCCGGTCCGAGGTCAGGAAGCCAGAAGATCCATCCAAAGGGAGAAGACCGGGAAGAGGAACAGGCAGGCAGGATCTGGAGCTGGAGGGCTGGAACAGGAGCGGGATGCTGGATGCTGGATCAGGAACAAGGTATGCTGGATCAGGAAACCTGAAGCAGGAACACTGGGAGGAAGAGACCTGTAGCCAAGTCACCTGCAGATGGTTTTGGGCAGGTTTAAATACCTGCTGAGGTCTGACGTCATCTGGAGGGGCCGACGGCATTTTCCCGCTGTGGGCCCTTTAAGACTCCCTAGGTGGCACGCACGTGCACCTAGGAGGAAGCCAGGGAGGGGTGGAGTTGATGGCGTCCTGTGGCAGGGAGGCCCAGGACGGCCCCGGAGGCATGGAAGGCCTGCCGCCCACATTGGAGGGGCCCGGGAGGCATGGGTCGCGCTGGAAGAGAGCCGGTGTGTTGGGCAGCCAGCAAGGACAGCCGGGACGGACCGCGGCTGTGACCAGTGAGCCTAACACATTAGTTGAAATACAAGGTGTAAATTGGTTAAAAATAAATGGGCCCAATATTCAAAGCACGTTCAGCACTGTTTAACTGGATAAGCAGAACTTATGTGGCTAGGTAGTGGCCACTGAATATCTGCCTATGATCAGTGACCAATGCTTAGCCGTATAAGTCCTTTATAGTCTAAAAGTTACATGCACAAAAAATGGGCGTGTATTGGGTGGATAGGGGGATGGAGCGATTTAGCCATATATTTATTTTTATTTATTTATTTATTTAAAATTCTTATATACCGCACAATGGGTAGGGGTCTATCCGTCTAGGCGGTTTACATATTTGCATATACACAAATGGTAATACATATTGACAAACATTTCATGAAATCTTATACAAACATGTTAAAATTCATAAAATAAACAATTAAATTGACGAGCTTAGTATAAGTTGTATGCTTGGGTCAAATATAACTTATACGGCTAACTACCGATATTCGGAGTTAACCAGATAAGTTTACGTCTAAGTTTAGACGCCCCACAGAGCAGGTCTAAACTTAGCTGAGTAGAGTTATCCGGCGAAGTGTGCACATATACAGATATATTCGGCAGCTTTGCTGTGCCACTGATAATACATCGTAACTTAGCCGATTAGTCATATTCAGCTAAGTTACTTAAACGGCCAGCACTGAATATCAGGCCCGTTGTTTCTTCCAAAACTGGATTGATCTATTGTGTACCTTGTACATCAATTTACAAAAATCGCATTTCCCAAATATGTAATAACCCTTCAGAGTTGATTACTCAAATTTTGTGTAGTAGGTAAAGATGACTGCACCACTTGATTCCTGATGTTTTGGCAAAGCATGGAACAGTAATGGCATGAATTCCACAATTGTCTTAATCAGCAAGATAGTTACTTGAAGTGCACAATAAATTATTAGAGTATTTCGTTTTTAGATTTAATGATAATTAAGAGTGACCAGGAATTCAAAACCACAATGTACACAAAACCAATATGCAAGAACACAGAAGTATTGGATTTTATAACTATTTCGCATGTACAATACACAAATTTATTGGTTTTAGGGGATTTTAATATCCATATTGCTCAGGTTGTGGAGCAGTGTACGCAGGATTTTCTTTCAGTTTTAGAAGCTTACAACCTTGCCCAAGTGATTACTGAACCCATTCATCGTTTGGGTCACATTCTTGACTTTTTAATCGTTCCTATTAAATTTATGTATTGAATTTGTGGGTTGGTCTGATAACTCCTTGATTAGTTCAGGCTCAGGAAACAATGGTTTGTTATTTCAACCAAGGATTGAAGTTGAAAAGTTCAAAGATGCCTGGATGGTATCCCCTTTATCTGTGGATGATTCATTTGTAGCCTGCTGGCATCTTCACTGGATTCTATCAGGCCGATACAGTAAAAAATGTTGTAGAGCCGGTGCTCCTTGTTGAGCACCTGCTCTCCCGACGCGCACCCAGGCACCTCTCCTGGGCACACGACTCTCTATTTAAATGAGATGGTGCACTAATAAGGAGGTACTAGTGACAATAGCACATCCCTAACACCTCCTTATTAGTGAAGAGGTGGCTGTCAGTGGGTCCCAACAACCGACGCTCTATTTTACCGGTGTCGGTTTCCAAACCCACTAACAGCCACAGGTTAGGAAAACGGATGCCGGTAAAATTGAGCATCCTTTTTTCTAACCTGCCGACTGGCAGACAGATTAAAAAAAGTGGTTTGTTTTTTTTTTTGAAATTTTTGCTTCCTCCGACTTAATATCGCTAGGATATTAAGTTGGAGGTTGTTCAGAAAAGCAGTATTTTCTGCTTTTCTGTACACTTTTCCGGGTTGCTTACAATTTGGCCGCACATTTTACTTTCTGTATCCCAGGCGACTAATAGGCTCATCAACATGCATGTGATGGACGCTATTAGTTTTTGGAGGGTTGGCCTCACGTTTTTGATGCACTATTACCCCTTACAGTATAAGGGGTAATAGATGCGGGTCGGAAATGCGCGGCCAATTGCGTGGTAAACGGTGCGCTCGGCTGAGCACACTGTTCTGTTTCGGCCTCTAAGTTGGCCATTATCATTGATACTATTGCTCCTTTACAATTAAGGGCACCACGCAAAACATGTCTCCTGTTTTTCTTCAGAACTGCTCGAGGACAAGAAAAAGTTACATTGGACCAAAAAGCATTGGTGACAGTTGAAAACTAATGCCTCATAAGGTCTGTTTAATACTGCGAGAGACATTTATAAAAATAGTTTTGAAGCTGCCCATAGGGCCTATTATGTTGCCCATTTGCAGAGCTCCTTAAATCAACTGATAAAACTTTTTGCCATAGTTTCTAAGTTTTCTTGCCCTGCCCAAAGGTCTACTGAGACAGATTTTTTGAACAATGATATATTTGCCGATTATTGCGAAAACAAAGTGAAAGATTTACAGATTGCCTTAGGACCTTGTATCCTAGATTCAGTTGCTGAATTGTCAGTTAAGAATGAGCAATGTGTGTTGTGGGATAAGTTTAATTATGTTGCTTCCATCAAAACTGAGTAGATGTTATTCTTTTTTTTAATTCTTATTGTTCACTCGATCCCTGTCCTCCTGGGATTTTCTGGCAGTTAAAGCAGCAGTTTTTGGAGTACTGTACTTTATTGATAAATCTTTTATTTTCAGAAGGGGCTGTCACTCAGGAACTGAAACATGCTATAGTCCGGCTTGTTTTAAAAAAGTGAAACTGCATTTGTAGATCCAGCTTTCTACAGGCTGATCTCTAATCTGCCTGTTTTGAGTAAGTTGCTTGAGAAGGCCGTTGTAACTCAGATTTGTGATTTTTTTGGATGAACATCAGATTTTGAATATACAATAGACAGGCTACTGTAATAGCTCTGGTCTCTGTTCATGATTCTTTACTTCGTTATCTGGACAAGGAACATTCGGATATTATAATTTTCTTGGACATATCAGTCACCTATGATATGGTTAATCATGAGCTCCTATTAAGCAGGCTTTCCACCATAATAATTGGTGGTTTAGACTTGAATTGGTTTCAGGATTTTTTAACCCTTCATATACAATGGGTCGTCTTTGGTGACCATGATTCTACTAAATTTGACAACTGCTGGAGTTCCACAAGGGTCAGTCCTTTTTCCTGAATTATTTAATATTTTTATATGCAACCCCTGAGAGATTTTTTTGTGAAGTGGAAAGTTGATTTTAAATTGTATGCCGATGATATTAAAATCCTTTGTCCAATAGGAAAAAAATGATACGTCTTCACTGTTGAGGTTCTCTAGTAGCTTAGAGGACATGCAAAATTGGCTTAAGAGCAACTGTCTTTCATTAAATGTATCTAAATCTGAAGCTCTTCTAATTGGCCACACTCCTACACAGATTACTCAACCAGCCCTGTTGATTAATATAGTAACAGTCAACAGAAGAAAACCCAAATGGTCCATCTAGTCTGTCCAGCAAGCTGCACATGGTGGCAACTGCCATTCCATGCAGACCACCCTCAAGCCCTTTGTCAAGGGCAGCAACTACCCCCATTCTATAAAGGTAGCAACTGTTCCACTGTGCAGGTTTTCCTCAGGCCTTATATTAAGGGTATTAACTGCTGCTCCATGCAGGTTACCTTCAATCTGAATGTCCTATTTCTTCATTTCCATCCTATAGCCTCTAGGGATCCATAGTGTTTATCCCATGCCCTTTTGAATTCCATTATCATTCTTGTCTTTACCACCTCTTCTGGGAGGGGATTTCAGGCATCCAAGACCCTCTCTGTGAAGAAATATTTCTGATGTTGGTTCTAAGTCGTCGTCCTTAGAGTTTCATATTGTGACCTCTGACTCTACAGTTTTCTTTCAAATAGGAAAGATGTGATGTCTGTACATCATTAAAGCCTATTATATTTCCCCTGAACCTCCTCTCCTCCAGGATAAACATATTTAGATCCTTCAGCCTCTCCTCATAAGTCTTCCAATACAAACCCCAAACCATTTTGATTGCCCTTATCTGGACCACCTCCATCCTGTCTCTATCCTTTTGGAGATACAGACTCCAGAACTGAATATAGTACTCCAGGTGAGGCCTCACCAAGGACCTGTACAAGGGCATTATCACTTCCTTTTTCTTATTGGTTATTCCTCTCTCTGTACAGCCCAGCATCTTTCTGGCTTTAGCCACTGCCTTTTCACATTGCTTTTATGCCTTCAGATTTCTAAACACTATCACCCCAAGGTCCCTTTCATGGTCCGTGTACATAAGTATTTCATCCCCTATCGTATATCGTTTAATTAGATAACTGTATCCCAAGTGCATTACTCTGCATTTCTTGCCATTGAAACTTAGCTTCCAAATCGACAGCTACTCTTCGAGCTTTCTTAAATAATTTTTCATTCTCTCTACTCCAGGTGTGTCCACTCTGTTGCAGATCTTAATATCATCCACAAAAAGACAAACTTTTCCCTCTAACCCCTCTGGAATGTCACTAAAGAAGACATTTAACAGAATCAGCCCCAAAACCGATCATTGAGGGACCCCATTTACCATTACCCACTGTTTCCTGTCAGTCAACCAATTTGTAATCCATTTCACCATGTTGGCATCCACTCCTAAGCTTCTCATTTTATTTATTTATTTATTTATTTAAAATTTTTATATACCGACATTCATCCAGGATATCACATCGGTTTACAGTGTAACACGAACAAACGCCAGGCATGGCGCTTTACATTGAACAAATAAAACAAGTTAACAAATGAATAAATGAGGGTGTGAATAACAAGGGGAAATTTGCATTAAATAATCAACGAGGTTTGTAAATATATACATATGTACAAAAGGAAGACACTAAGAGATAAGCAATTTAGGAGTGCTAGGAGGAGAGGGGGGAGTGGCGAGCAGAGGGAAGGGAACGAGGTGAGGGGGGGAGAAAAAGGTAGGAGAAGGGCGAAGTAAGGGGATAGAGGGCCAGAAGAGGGGGGCAGAGGAGAGGAAGGGTGGGCAGTGGAGAAGAAGGGAGAAATTAGGTGTATGCCTTGGCGAAGAGCCAGGTCTTGAGCTTCCGCTTGAACGATTTGAGGCATTCCTCTTGCCGTAGTTCAACTGGCATTGTGTTCCAAAGGGTCGGCCCGGCTATCGATATTGCACGGGCTCTGGTAGATGTTAGTTTGTAGAGTTTAGGGGAAGGGATGGGCATAGTTGCGAGATGTGCGTGTCTAGTAGGCTTATTAGACTGGTGTAAGCGGAAGGATTCATTAAACCAGTTCATTTCAGGATTGTATAAAGCCTTGTGGATGAGAGAGAGAGTCTTATATTGTATACGGGAAGCTATTGGGAGCCAATGTAGATCTTTTAGAACAGGTGTAATATGGTCATGTTACCCTTAACATGACCATATTACACAACTTACGCAGGTAAGTTGGTCAAGATTCGGGCTGTTGTGTTTTGTAAAATTTGAATGGGGTGAATGGCGTTGTTAGGAAGGCCGAGGAGAAGGGAGTTGCAGTAGTCGGTTTTGGCGAAGATGGTGGTTTGGAGCACTGTTTGGAAATCGGGGGGTGTAGTAAGGATTTTAGTTTTTTTAGTGTATGAAGTTTAAAGAAGCCATCTTTTAGTATGTTGTTGATAAATTTCTTCAGTGTGAAGTGCCATTCGAGAATGATACCCAGATCACGGACTTTTTGTGCAAACTGGAATTGTGAAAGAGGGGGAAGGATCGAGTGGTTAAGGGGTGAGATGAGCATGATTTCAGTTTTAGTAGTGTTGAGCGCTAGGTGGATGGAAGAAAGGAGATTGTTTATGGATTGGAGAGTATCATTCCAGAAATCCATGGTTTTAGAAATAGAGTCAGTGATGGGTATGAGGAGCTGAACATCGTCAGCATATATGTAGTGTGGGAGATTTAGGCTGGATAGGAAGTGACAGAGGGGTAGGATGTAAATATTGAAGAGGGTTGAAGAGAGGGATGAACCTTGAGGGACACCTTGATTAAGGGGGATAGCCTTGGAAACATGATTGCCTAGCTGAATTTTGTAATCTCTATTGCTGAGATATGAATTGAACCAGTTGTGGGCAACACCTGTAATGCCTATTTCAGTCAACCGCTGTAGGAGAATGGGATGGCTGAGTCTCTTATGCATGAGCCTCTTATGCAGAACTGTATCAAAAGCCTTGCTAAAATCCAAATAAGCCACATTGAGGGCTCTTCCTTGATCTAATTCTCTAAACAGCCATCAAATAAATAAATCAGATTTGTTTGACACAGCCTTCCTCTGGTAAAACTATGTTGCCTTGGGTCAAGCAATCCCCCAACTGTAGATAGTTTGGTATCCTATTTTTCAGCAGAATCTCCACTAATTTTCCCATCACTGAGGTAAGGCTAACCGGCCTGTAGTTTCCGGCCTCCACACTGCTATCACTTTTGTGAATTGGGCCACAATTGCTCTTCTTCAATCTTGTGGCACTACTCCTGTTTCCAGGAATCAATTGAACAGGTCTTTCAGCAGACTCACCAGCACATCTCTGAGCTACCTTAGTATCCTGGGATGTACGTCATCTGGCCCCATGGTCTTGTCCACTTTCAGTTTTTCTAGCTCTTCTCATACATTCTAGGGGTGTGAATTGTGTGATCGGTCATCTTAACGATCGATTTTGGCTGGGGGGGGGAGGGAAATCTGATCGTCTTTTTTTTTTGTTTTGTTTTTTTAAAAACGTTAAAAATCGTAAATCGGGGGAGGGCGGGAAAACCGGCACACCAAAACAACCCTAAAACCCACCCCGAACCTTTAAAACAAATCCCCCACCCTCCCGAACCCCCCCAAAATGTTTTAAATTACCTGGGGTCCAGTGGGGGGGTCCCGGCGCGATCTCCAGCTCTCTGGCCACGGCTGCATTGAGAAATGGCACCGGTGGCCCTTTGCCCTAATCATGTGACAGGGCAAAGGTAGCGCCGGCGCCATTTTGGTTCCTGGCTCCCGACATCACGCGTGCAGGAGATCGCTCCCGGACCCCCGCTGGACCCCCAGGGACTTTTGGCCAGCTTGGGGGGGCCTCCTGACCCCCACAAGACTTGCCAAAAGTCCAGCGGGGGTCCGGGAGCGACCTCCTGCACGCGGGCCATATTGCCAATATTCAAAATGGCGCTGGCGCTACCTTTGCCCTGTCACATGATAAGGGCAAAGGGCCACCGGCGCCATTTCTCAACGCAGCCGTGGCCAGAGAGCTGGAGATCGCGCCGGGACCCCCCCCCACTGGACCCCAGGTAATTTAAAACATTTTGGGGGGGTTTGGGAGGGTGGGGGATTTGTTTTAAAGGTTCGGGGTAGGTTTTAGGGTTGTTTTGGTGTGCCGGTTTTCCCGCGCTCTATTTAACGATACAATACAAATGCCCCTGACGATAAATCGGGGGCATTTGTATTGTATCGTGCACTCTAACGATTTTGGACGATTTTAAAATTATCTAACGATAATTTTAATCGTTCAAAAATGATTCACATCCCTAATACATTCTCTTCTGTAAATTGAATTACATCTACACCACTCCCATCTGTGGTCTTGTCAGTCAGCAATGGGTCTTCTCCAGGGTCTTCTTAGTGAACACCAAACTGAAGTATTCTACACATTGCCCCTTGTCTCCTTTCAATTTTACAATACCACCTCTGGCCATCCTCCTCTCACTGATATTATTTATTTATTTATTTATTTATTTATTTATTTAAAAGGGTAGTAACAGCCGCATCAGCAAGTTACCTACCTACTTATTTGTTTTCCCAGACTCTAAAAGTCATGTCCTTATTGGTTGCTGTCTGAAATTAATTCTCCTTTTCCTTTTTTTTCACTGCTGTTAAAGCAGAGTGTTGCGCTTGGGGGTGGACCCTTGTCCTGGGGCAATGGTGGAATGGCTCCTGAAAGGGAACAGGAAGTAACTGGTCCCAGGGGGCAGAGCACTGAAGGAGACAGAGGCTGGGTAGAGTTTCACCACTGGAAGCCCAAGGTCCCCCTGGGAGGAGCCCATAGGGACCTGGGCCGCTTGGACTTAGGTGGGCCTCGCAGGGCCTCCTGGGAGAGTGGAAGTCTGGCGTGCCCACAGACACAGAAGGAGCGCGGTCAGGTTCGAGCTAGAGCAGGGAGAACCAGAACAGAGTTGGTGATGACAAGGCAAGGAACAGAGCCAGAATCTGGAGGCGGGGTCAGGCAGGCGAAAGATCAATGTCCATAGGTCAGTCCGAGGAGTGGTCACCGAAGCAAGGGTCAGATACCGGAGGTCAGATGTAGTCAGAGGAAAGCAGAGGTTTAGAGGCAGGCTGCAGACAGGCGAGCAGGTCTGGAACAGGCTGAGGTCCTTGAGGCAGGCGGCAGACAGACAAGCAAATCTGGAACAGGCTGGGGTCTTTGAGGCAGGCGGCAGACAGATAGATGAGTCAGGAACTAGCTGGGGTCATAGACAGGCAGGCAGGTCAGGAACAAGCCGAGGTCAGTACCAGAAGTCAGTCTGGGGGTACTACCTGGGAAGGCAGATGGACGAACACAGGAACAGGCAGGACTCAGGAACGAGGATGCAGGAACAAGTCAGGAACGGAACTGGAACTGGAACAGAAGGATCCTGGAATGAGACTAGGAACAAAACTGGAACAGGCGCGGAGACAATCTAGCATACAAGCTGACCCGATTGCCAAGGCAAGGAAGTGAAGTCAGGAACTTCCTTCTATTGTAGATCAATCAGGGCGTGCCGCGGAACCCAGGCCCGCCCTCAGCCCTACAAGTCTCAGGGCAGGCCTCACGCCGAACCTCGGCGTGAGGCCTGGCGCGTAGTGGAAGGTCCAGCGACTGCCGCCGCAGGACGCTGGGGCCTAGCTGGGCTAGCAACTACTGCGAGGGAGGTCGTCCTGGGACCCGCCGAGGAACTATGTAGGTGAGCGGTCCTGAGTGCGGGACTGCCGCGAGCGGGGTGCGTAACACAAAGAGCAATAATGAGTTGCATAAACAGTATAAAGGCTTGTTGGTTAAGGGAAGTAACACCACACCACCACGTTACCACCATGCACTCTTTTCCTCATTTCCATCCTCTAGTCTTTAGGGATCCACAGTGTTTATACCACACCCTTTTGAAAACTTTCACCATTTTTGTCTTCACCACCTCTTCCAGAAGAGCATTCCAGGCAGCCACCACCCTCTCCATGAAGATATATTTCCTGACTTTGGTTCTGAGTCTTCCTCCCTGGAGTTTCATTTCGTGACCTCTAGTTTTACTGATGTCTTTCCAACAGAGAGAGTTTGTCGAATGTGTATCATTAAAACCTTTAAGATATCTGAAGGTCTGTATCATATCTCCCCTGCACCTCCTCTGCTCCAGGGTATACACATTTAAGTCCTTCAACCTCTCCTCATAAGTCATCTGAGGGAGATCTCCCACCATGTTTGTCGCCCTTCTCTGGATCGCCTCCATCCTTTCTCTGTCCCTTTTGAGATACGGTCTCCAGAACTGAACACAATACTCCAGATGAAGCTTCACCAAGGAACTGTACAAGGGGATTATCACCTCCTTTTTCTTGCTGGTTGTTCCTCGCTATGCAGCCCAGCATTCTTCTGGCTTTAGCTATTGCCTTGTCACATTGCTTTGCTGTCTTCAGATCACTAGACACTATCACCCCAAGGTACCTAGATGCGAGCCCATCTCCTGGTTTTGGTACACGTATGGCTTTTAAAAATCACCTTTATATGTGTTCTGTAAGCGTAACACTGTACAGACCCCCACACCATTTTGGTCGCCTTTCTCTGGACTGCTTCCATTCTGTCCTTATCCTTTTTGAGAAGAAGTCGCCAGAACTGAATGCAGTACTGCAGGTGAGGCCTCACCAAGGATCTGTACAGTAGTATCAACACCTTTTTTACCTGCAGGATATGCCTCTCTCTAAGCAGTCCATCATCCCTCTGGATTTAGATACTGCCTTGTCAAATTGCTTCGCCACCTTCAGACACTGTCACTCAGAGGTGTCTCTCCCAGTCCGTGCATGTCAGTCTTTCGTCTCCCCCCCCCCCCCCCCCCCCAAAAAATATATGGCTCCTTCGGATTGCCATGCCCCACCAAATACAATGACTGCATTTCTTGGCATTGAATCCCAACTACCAAATCTTTGACCACTTCTTAACCTTTCCTAGGTCACTTCTCATTCTCCGCATTGTTGTACAAAGTTTGATTTTGGACTCACTTGACTATTGTAACTCTTTACACCTCAGCTGGCCTGCGAATCTATTCTGTCCTCTACAAAAGTGCAGTACTCTGCTGCGAGAATTGTAACTGGACTACCTCTACGTGAACATATTGCCCCTCATTGGCTCTCTATGTTGTATTGTTCTCAATATAAAGCACTATTTACTATATACAGCCTTCTTAATAATGATTCATCACTATGGATGAGTGCAGCTCTACATCTATATAAACCCCTCAGGCAACTGTGTTCTGCAATCAAGAACTTAGGGGAGGTACTTCCTGTCAAACTAGCTCGACTAGATCTTACAAGACACCTTGGTATAGCAGTGGCTGGACCTATATTAGGAAACTCTATACCTGAAATGTTGCGTAGCGCTTTTGAAAGCCTTCAAAAAGATTTTGGAAATATATCTCTTTTCTTTGGCTTTTAAGGCATATAAGGGTTTATATGCTGATAATTTTTACCTCTTTGTGAGCTTAAACTGTTTTCAATTCTCTTTTAATTGTTTTAATTACGTATGCACTCTTGTGAACTGCCATGAATATGTATGCAATGTGCAGTATATACATTTTTACAAATAAATAAATAAATGATACATTTACTTGCGCAATGCCTTTGAAAATTTAACCTGATAGCTTTTTTCTGTTCCAGACACAGCCCGAGCCCCCAATATATACAAAACTTTCTTCCTTACACCAGGTTTTGAGCCATATATAGAAGTTATCTATATGGCTTAACCTTTCCTTCTCCTTTCCATGAACCGGTAACACTTCTGAAAAGGCAATAGTCTTCGCCATGTGACTAATCTGCTTCCCCAGAGTCTGGAAATCTCTCTGTACTGCCTGGATGCTGTTTTTAGCAAGGTCATTGGTTCCCAGAGTCCTTTTTTTGCATTGTCTATCTAGTTTGCATTTCTACCAGCTGAGCATCCTGGAAGGCATTTAACTATAATGTTCCCCTCAAAATGAATTCCCAAATTAGTGCCTCTGATGACTGAGTCTCCCAGCACAAGGCGCTTTCTGTTATGGCTTTTGATTGTGTTATGGGATTTCTGGGTACATTGGTTATCTTCTTTCCTTTCAGATACCACTTTTGCTAGAGCAGCTTGATTTTCTAATACAGAGAAGGCATTTTGTACTGGTGTCATCTGAGAGAGTGAGTGTCTCTGTGTCACAGGTCTTATCCTACCAGAGCCCACTGTAATCCATTTATTCCTGGGTTTCTGGATGCTGTGTGGAAATGGAGGTGGACATCTGGGCTACACATTTGGGAAGAGTGGGTGTCTTTGGGTCACAGGTTTTATCCCACCTGAGCCCACTGTAAACAACTTATTTCTGGGTTTCTGAATCTTCTGTGGTAGTGGGGGAAAGTGTCCTGAGTGCTGTAAAGTGGGTGAGGCTTTCTTGTTGGTTGATAATTTCTTTTTAATTGGAGGTAATTCAGCTTTAAATTGAGTCAACTGCTTTTTCTTTGAAGAGAGCTGTGAACAAATGGGGTAAGCATTAAGCTCTAAGCTTCCAGATGTTTCGCCTGAAGTCAAAGGCACACAGTTGTTACATTGAATAATAGTCATTCTGTTCATTTGATTTGATAGGGAACTTCTTTAATCTGCTAAAGATTTGTAAAGTATCTTGTTACCAATTACTGTAATTGTGTACCCCAACGGAAACTATATTAGAACAGCAAGCTCTGGGGTGGGAGAGCTTTTAACAGTTGAGATTATCAGCAAACAAATTATTAATTTACATGCACTTAGTGGAAGTTTATCAAATCCAGTGAAAATTAGGTTTTTTCCCACCCCCTCCCTTTTTTTTTTTTTTTTTTTTTTACAAAGCTACAAAAACAGTCTAGATTCCAAACTTTTTCTTAATCAGCCCCCTCAAAAATCAAAGGTACCCAATAATGCAAATATAGGCAACTCCTATACTTGGCACCTAGATAATTTAAACAGCCATACCTCTAGACAAATGGTCACCTTTTTTTTCCCCTTTACGTTTTCAGCTACCTCTTTAGGAAACTATAGCCAGTGCCACCTCTTTTTCTCCTTTCTTTATTTTCTTCACAAAAAGGTTAGTTGCCCTTATAATATCTCCTTTTAGTTGTTCCCACTGCTCTTCAACTTACCCTAGATTTTTCTGTCCAGTTAATAATTCCTTGAGGTATTCCCCCATTTTAACAAAATTAGTTTTCCTGAAGTCTAGGACCCTCAGCTTTGAATGAGGGTCTCTCCTGCACTCTAATACTGAACCACATCATCCAGTGATCACTGGATCCTAGATGATCATGCACTACATCATGCAAGCTTTCCCCTAATTTTCTAGCCACCTGCCTTATACAGAAATTTGCATCTCTGCCTTGATCTCCCTTTTACATTTCTACAACCCTGCGCGCTTGCTTCCTCTCCTGTACTCTAACTCTCCACAACTTGATATCTTCCCTCATGATTTTGTACGTTAGTTATGCAATGTTTGTAGTTTATACTTGTATCTCGCTTGTACATACCTTTCTACACTGTTTTATACCCTCTAATTACACAGTTATCCACCTTTTATGTTTAATCACGTTGGTTCATCAACCTGTTTTGCTAACTATACTTTTCTGTTTATCAATTGTAAAGCACTGTTGCTAATTTCAAGTTATCTGTAAACCGATGTGATGTTACTAAACGAATGTCGGTATAAAAAAAACCTATAAAAAAAATAAATGTTGTCTCTGTTGGTAAGCACCTGGTCCAGTACCCGTGTGGGTTCTGTTACCAGTTGTCAGAACAATTCTCCCTGCAGAGAATCTAGATCTCCCCGCTTCTAGAAGATACTGCAGCCAGGATGTCCCAATCAACATCCGGCAGATAGAAATCCCCTAGCAATAGGACCTCCCCTTTCATAGAAATGTTGTGAATATCCTGCATTAAATCTCTATCCATCTTCTCTGTCTGAGATGGAGGTCTGTATATTGCATCAATATAAATAGATGTTCCATTCCCTCTTTCCAGATTAACCCATAGTGCGTTCTCCTTACCTCATAAACCCTGCAATTCCATTGTTTAATATTATTTTATATATAGTACTGCTTCTCCTTTCCTTCCTACCTGTTCCTTCCTGAATAGATTGTAACCTGGTATGGTTTCCAGTAACCATGTCTTTGTGACAGCCACTACTCCAAGTCAGCTTCTTCCATGACTGCATCTAGATCCAGGACTTTATTTCCCATACTATGAGCATGAGTGTTCGTAGCTTTCCAGATGTTGCACTTTTTCCCATTTCTATAAAAGTACTTGTTTCCTTACCTTAGGGTTTTTGTTCACCCATTCCCGATGAGCCTAGTTTAAAGTCTTCCTCAGTAGGATTGCCAGGTTTTGGAAGTCTGTGTTCTTCAACAGGAAAACCCCATCTCTGCTCAGCAGTCCTTGAAATATCATTGCATGGTTCAGGAAGCTGAAACACTCTTGCCAACAACATATATGCAGCCATTCATTTATCTCCAGAATGTGAGATCCTATGCCTGGGCACTTTTCCTTGACTGGGAGAATACTACCTGTGCACCTATGTCTTTTACCCTCTCTCCCAGAGCCATGAAGTCACTTTTGTTATGATCTGTGTGGTACCTAGCAGTATCATTTGTGACAACATGGATGAGCAGCATCTGACAGTAGTAGGCAATCTCTCCACATGTCTTAGATTTTGGTGCTCAGCAGACAGCACACTTTTATTGACAACATGTCTAGTCTGCAAATGGACGACTCTGTATGCTTCAAAAGTGAGTCACCAACCACCACTACCCATCCACCTTCTAGGTGAGCTGGTTGTTGAGCCCGCAGGTTTGGGGATTTCACGTTTTGGTTTCTCCTCGTTCTGGGTTGGTTTCTTCTCCTCTGCTTCCAGGGCTGTATATTGGTTCTTCAGCTTGATGGAAATCATACTCAGGGTGTAGGGTCTATTGGCTGTAATAATTTGGGTCCAACTCTCTTCTTGTGGTTCAGTTTCACCATCCCCTCTGCTTGAGTTCTCCATCTTTGATAAGCATTTAGTCAATGTAGTCATTCTCCAGGATGTCACCTCTTCTCTGAGTTCCACCACCTGTTTCCTGAGAGAGTCTATTTGCAGACATCTTATACAGTGAACCGGTTCCTCCATGTGGATCAGGACATCTGTCTGGAAAGCAGTAGAAGTGGAAGTAGTGTGTTCTGCAGGTGGATCCTTGGGCCGAGGAGGAGTTGTTGCCATCTGTGGAGAGGAGCCCCACAGGTCCCCTCCATCGGCAGGCAAGGCAGAAGAATAGCAGAGAACCCACTGGGGCTTCACCACTACCAGCCCGTGTTCCCCTCAGGTTGAGTCCTTGGGTACCAGGGCCGGCTGGACTTACGTGAGGCCTCTACAAGGATGGAAGGCGGCCAGAAGTGAGCAAAGCTGGTCATGGGGCTCCATGACTGGCACGGGTAACACAGTGGTGACAGCTTTGGCAATATAGAGCCCAATATTAAAACAATACTTAGCCAGATAAGTAGGACTTATCCAGCTAAGTGGCAGCCGCGGAATATCTGACTATGCTCAGCAGCCATTATTTAGCCAGATAAGTATTTATCCAGTTAAGTGGGAGTGGGCAATGGGTGGATCAAGGTGGGGCACCTTATATGGTTATCATAACCGGATAAGTGTCTATATTCAGCCTTAACTGGTAAAGTTAACTGAATATGTAAGACCAGTTCAGTAACAGGTCTATCGTTATCCGGATATAACTTATCTGATTAACTAGCAGTTATCCAGTTATTTTTAGCAGCATAGCCAAGCTGTTGAATATCATTCCTAAGTTAACTGGATAATTAGTATCTGGATAACTGAGATAACCAGATATCTTTCAGTATTGGGCCCATGATGTTTACTGGCCATCCTTCAGCTATTGGGAGCTTCTGGCATCTGTTGTAAGAAATGAAAAAGACCTACCAAAGTTCCTGCCTTTTCTTCACTGTCCTGCAAGTTAAATTAGCTGGCCCGTGGAATCTAACTTCCACCTCCACACTCAGAATCCCTGCTTGGGGTCTTGTTTGTTTGCTTACTTGTTGCTTGGAAGTATGAAGTGTCTTATCTTACTCTTTCAGAATACAAAATGTATTTATAAATCTATGAGGTGTGTGGTTTTGTGTGTTGCTCCCTTTATAGACTCTTGTTGCTTAGGGTATAAAAGTAAAAGAGCAACTAGAGCAATTGTTGCAGTTATTTTTTGCCTTCAAAAGGGTGTACGGCAGCTACTATGATTCAGCCCAGTTCACCTGTGGGGAGCTTTTCACCCCTCACCGACTTGGGAGCTGGTTAGGCTATAATGCTAGCTTAAAGCCACACCTCAAGTTGCTCCCAGGCAAGCGGAATGTGTGTGTTCACAATGGGCTGACAAAGCATGAAAAACTGAAAGCAAAGTTTTGGAAGCTGCTGGAATATGTAAATTTCAGCTGGGTGCCAGCCAGGGCCTTGCTGACTCACTGAGCCCATTCCCACATAGTTCACCCTATCTGAAACAGTTTGCTCATTACACAAAGTCTTCATGCTACATGAGTCAGGAAAACAAACAAGGATCAGTATTTGCTCGTTATGATTAATGAATATGTACCAGGCTCCGTTTTCAGTGTTGCACTTTTAACATTGTTTTTTCATATTTGGATTTAATTTAAAATATTTAAGTATATAAGTATAGGCTATAAAGTGTTACTAGTCAAGTATTAAATTAGCTGTAATAGCTAGATTGCTCAGTGTGTCAATTTGTTGGTTTTTTAGCTGCTTTATTTCCTGTTTTGCTCTTATTCCTAAGTCTTGTTTAGTTTTTGCTGTAAAAGTTATCTATTTATTTAGCTTTTTTTTTTTTTTTTTTTTTTTTAATATACCGATAACTGTTTGCACATCGTATCGGTTTACATGAAACTTCGAGAGCATCACCATAATAGCAGGTGAAGCTTTTACAAGGAACATGGAATAACAAGGTGCTTATATGGAACAACAATATGATTATATAGAACAACAAATTGATTTACAAGAAACACGAACATAAGTAGAATCGAGGTAGGTACAGTTCTGCGTATTTATGAGTCTCGGCATTAGCGATTTACTTAGGGTATAAAAATAAAATATGTTAAAGAAAATATGTTAAAGAAATACTTTGGTTCAGTATTCACACTAGAAAGAGAGGGTGATGGAGCCAAGGCAAAAGACAATGCTATAAGAGGTTCTTATGGCCTGGATTGGCCACTGTTGGAAACAGGATGCTGGGCTTGATGCAGGGCCGGTGGAAGCACTAGGCCAGCTAGGCCTGTGCCTAGGGCACCGACAGATAGGCGGCGCTGCCGCCACTTCAGGCAGCAAAATTTTGAAAGGGTAAAAAGTACCCCTTCAAAATTCTGCAAACCCCCCCCCCGGTCGTGCCATCCTCCCGACACCCCCCTGGTAGTCCAGCGGAGGGCCCAGGAGCAATCTGCCTCTCCCGGGGCCTCGGCTGCCACTAACCAAAATGGTGCCAGTGGCCTTTAGCCCCTACCATGTGACAGGGGCCAACCAATGCACTGGTAGCCCCTATCACATGGCAGATCGCTCCCGGGCCCCCCGATGGACCACCAGGTGATTTTATAAGTTTTGCAGGGGTTTGGGAGGGTGGGGGAAAGAGGGAGTGTGTGAGTGGCAGCATGTGGTCCTCGCCCTTAGAGTCGGGGCTGTGACCGGGGGTGGTGCTGGGGGGCGGTGCAAGGCTGTAGGTGCCTAGGGTGCCCAATCCCCTTCCACCGGCCCTGGCTTGATGGACCCTTGGTCTGACCCAGTATGGCATGTTCTTATGTTCTTAAGAGGCGGTTGGGTGAAGACACCATTTACAGAGGAGCTAGCAATCAAGGTACTGACACAGCTGAAAGTGTGCAAGGCTACGGGGCCTGATGAGGTACATCCTGAAGCACTGCAAGAATTCAAAGGGCTGGGGGTGCTGAGTGTACCTCTCACAGTTCTGTTCAACTTGTCCCTTGAAACAGGAGATTTCAAAAGTGGAGAAGAGAGGATGCAATACTACTCCACAGAGAAGGAGCAAGGCGGAATTTCTCTTCATTTAAAAGTTCTTGTTAATTGCTCAGTCCCAAGGTTTAGGCGATTTGCAGATAAAACATACGTAAAAATGCACACAAAATATAACCTTCTCACTAAACACACACTTCTAACTACTTCTATACATAACTAAAAACAGTGTCCCCATTACACAAACTCAACAAACTGTGAAATAACATTCCATTTAATAACATAATTATGCAAAATCAAATCTATGTAGGAATTAAACATAATAACATTTCCTTGTTATTCATCCATTTGTTAAATTGACTATAGCTGATATGAATATATATCATTTTTTATATTACATCCACTCTCCTCTTTTTAAATTACTCAAATGCCTATTGGTATAACCATGTCTTCAAGGGTTTTTTTTCCAACATCATATCTGCCTTAGAATTCCAGAACTTTGAACCCACAATAGAGAAGACTCATTCTCTCAGAATACCGAGGTGTGCTGTGTGAATACTTGGAATGTCTAATAGGGCCTTATTTTCGGATCTAAGTGAGCGAGATGGCATATATATTTCCCTCATTGTGCTCAGCCATAGTGCTTCTTTGTTGAGTATTTTAAAGATCAATAATAAGACCTTACATTTTATTCTCCAGCTTATGGGTAATCAATGTAAGGATACCAAGACAGGGATTATGTGATCACATCTACTCATCCCCAAAAGAATACAAGTTGCAGAATTCTGTAAGATTTGCAGACCTCATATAGTGCTCTCTGGAAGGCCCAAACAAAGTGAACTGCAATATTCAATATTTGAAAAAATCAATAATTCCAGAACCATTCTAAAGTCACTGAATAGCAGAAGTGACTGTAACCGGCACAATAGGCTCAGTTTATAATAACCAAATATTATGATAGAACTGATCTGAGATTTCATGGACAAGTCAGGGTCAAGTGAAATACCCAAGTCTCATGCATGTTTAACATAGTAACATACTAATATGGCAGAAAAGGACCAAATGGTCCATTCAGACTCCCCAGCAAGCTTCTTATGGTAGTAAATATCAAATGACACTCCGTGCAGGTGACTTCCATGTTTCTCTTAAGGGTAATAACTGCTGCTTCGTGCAGTTATCCTCAACCTTATAATAACCCATAAAATTTCTGCTAGCAACATATTTACTGGGCGATGAGATTTCTTGAGAATTCAGTCAGTGCTGCTTGATGTGCCTTGCTTATAGACTTGGCCGTAGAAATAGTCCTGCACTTTTTCCCTTATGTCTGCCTATCAGTACCCAGACCATGGAAGTTGGGGCCCTCTAGATTGTTGTCTGAATCCAATTCCCCTTTTCCCCTGCCATCAAAACGGGAAGCAATGTTGCAGTTGCATTAAAAGCATCAAGGCTTATTGGTTAAGGGTAGTAATTGCCGTTCCATGCAGGTTACCCCCATGCACACTTTTCTTCATTTCCATGCTGTATGTAGCACACAATTTATCCCATGCCCCTTTGAATTCTTTGACTGTTTTTGTCTTCACCACTTCCTGTGGAAGGGCATTCCAGGCATCCACCACCCTCTCCATGAAGAAATATTTCCTGAAGTTGGTTCTGAGTCGTCCATCCTGGAGTTTCATTTCATGATTCTAATTCTACTGTTTCCTTTCCAACAGAAAAGGTTTGAAGTTTGTACATCATTAAAAGCTTTCAGGTATCTGAAAGTCTGTATTATATCTCCCCTGCACCTCCTCTCTTTCAGGATATATTTATTTAGATCTTTCAGCCTCTCCTCACAAGTCTTCTGATACAGACCCCACACCATTCTGGTCACCCCTCTCTGGACTACCTCTATGCTATCTATCGTTTTTGAGGTATGGGCTCCAGAACTGAACAATGTACTCCAGTTGAGCCTCACCAAGGACCTGTACAAGGTCCTTTTTCTTATTGGTTATTCCTCTCTCTATGTAGCCAAGCATTAAGAAACATAAGAAAATGCCATACTGGATCAGACCAAGGGTCCATCAAGCCCAGCATCCTGTTTCCAACAGTGGCCAATCCAGGCCATAAGAACCTGGCAAGTACCCAAAAACTAAGTCTATTCCATGTTACCATTGCTAATGGCAGTGGCTATTCTCTAAGTGAACTTAATAGCAGGTAATGGACTTCTCCTCCAAGAACTTATCCAATCCTTTTTTAAACACAGCTATACTAACTGCACTAACCACATCCTCTGGCAACAAATTCCAGAGTTTAATTGTGCGTTGAGTAAAAAAGAACTTTCTCCGATTAGTTTTAAATGTGCCCCATGCTAACTTCATGGAGTGCCCCCTAGTCTTTCTACTATCCGAAAGAGTAAATAACCGATTCACATCTACCCGTTCTAGACCTCTCATGATTTTAAACACCTCTATCATATCCCCCCTCAGTTGTCTCTTCGCCAAGCTGAAAAGTCCTAACCTCTTTAGTCTTTCCTCATAGGGGAGTTGTTCCATTCCCCTTATCATTTTGGTAGCCCTTCTCTGCACCTTCTCCATCGCAATTATATCTTTTTTGAGATGCGGCGACCAGAATTGTACACAGTATTCAAGGTGCGGTCTCACCATGGAGCGATACAGAGGCATTATGACATTTTCCATTTTATTCACCATTCCCTTTCTAATAATTCCCAACATTCTGTTTGCTTTTTTGACTGCTGCAGCACACTGAACCAACGATTTCAATGTGTTATCCACTATGACACCTAGATCTCTTTCTTGGGTTGTAGCACCTAATATGGAACCCAACATTGTGTAATTATAGCATGGGTTATTTTTCCCTATATGCATCACCTTGCACTTATCCACATTAAATTTCATATGCCATTTGGATGCCCAATTTTCCAGTCTCACAAAGTCTTCCTGCAATTTATCACAATCTGCTTATGATTTAACTACTCTGAACAATTTTGTGTCATCTGCAAATTTGATTATCTCACTCGTCGTATTTCTTTCCAGATCATTTATAAATATATTGAAAAGTAAGGGTCCCAATACAGATCCCTGAGGCACTCCACTGTCCACTCCCTTCCACTGAGAAAATTGTCCATTTAATCCTACTCTCTGTTTCCTGTCTTTTAGCCAGTTTGCAATCCACAAAAAGACATCGCCACCTATCCCATGACTTTTTACTTTTCCTAGAAGCCTCTCATGAGGAACTTTGTCAAATGCCTTCTGAAAATCCAAGTATACTATATCTACCATTTCACCTTTATCCACATGTTTATTAACTCCTTCAAAAAAGTGAAGCAGATTTGTGAGGCAAGACTTGCCCTGGGTAAAGCCATGCTGACGTTGTTCCATTAAACCATGTCTTTCTATATGTTCTGTGATTTTGATGTTTAGAACACTTTCCACTATTTTTCCTGGCACTGAAGTCAGGCTAACCGGTCTGTAGTTTCCCGGATCGCCCCTGGAGCCCTTTTTAAATATTGGGGATACATTTGCTATCCTCCAGTCTTCAGGTACAATGGATGATTTTAATGATAAGTTACAAATTTTTACTAATAGGTCTGAAATTTCATTTTTTAGTTCCTTCAGAACTCTGGGGTGTATACCATCTGGTCCGGGTGATTTACTACTCTTCAATTTGTCAATCAGGCCTACCACATCTTCTAGGTTCACCGTGATTTGATTCAGTCCATCTGAATCATTACCCATGAAAACCTTCTCCATTAAGGGTACCTCCCCAACATCCTCTTCAGTAAACACCGAAGCAAAGACATCATTTAATCTTTCCGCGATGGCCTTATCTTAAATTAAATACAGAGTACTGTACAAAGCCATGACCATCATACATAAATCCTTAAACAACTTAGCTCCAATTGATCTTACTTTTCAGTTTCGCACCAACAAATCAAAGAGACCAATAAGAAAAGCTTATCAAGGCTCCCTTTTTGTCCCTCAAGCCAAAACTCCACTAAGTAATAGAGCTTTTTCCAGAGCATCCTGGATACCGGCTCCCAGACCACCTCGAGCTCGTCGTTCTTCCTCCCCGAGACTGACCAGTCCACCTATCTCCACACAGGAAGAACCCATGCAAATGGGTAGGAGTAGACTCTCTCCCAAGGAACATCATCGTCAACAGCAGTCTGGTCTTTGCCTGTACTGTGGCCAGTCCGGGCATGCCATTGCCTCATGTCCCGTCTATCCGGGAAACTGCTGGGCCTAGGTTCTGCTGGAGGACTCCTCTGAGGCCTTATTTCACCGTCTCCGCTGACTGTTCCCGTGTCCATCCGGATGAACAATCAGGAATGCCACACCCTAGCCCTGGTGGACTCCGGGGTTGGAGGGAACTTCATCCTGAAACAACTCACCGAGCATCTACGGATCCCCACTATCCACTCTCCGGTTCCTCTATTACTCTCGTCCATCCACATGGAACCTCTGCTGGTGAGGTCACCCATACTACTGCACCCATTCAGCTGTGCACTGGAACCCTACATTTGGAGACCATCTTATTCCACATCTTGGATAAGGCCATCCACCCGGTTTGTTCTGGGGTTACCCTAGCTTCAGCAGCACACCCCACAGTTTGACTGGATTACCCTACAGCTTTCCCAGTGGGGCCCGGCCTGTCACCAGAACTGTTTGGAGCCCGTTACACCTTTGCCCTGCATGACAACCGTAGCCGCTCTGCCCGGACTACCACCGCAGTATGCCTCCTTTGCCGATGTTTTTTCAAAGAAAGCTGCGGACACCTTAACACCTCATCGCTCCTACTATTGTGCGATTAAACTACTGCCCAATACTGAGCCTCCATGGGGTAAGACCTACCCTCTCTCTCAGACCGAGACCCAGGCCATGTCAGAATACATTCAGGAAAATCTGGCTAAAGGGTTCATCTGGCCCTCTAAGTCTCCGGCTGGGGCAGGGTTCTTCTTCATAGGAAAGAAAGATGGCTCACTACGCCCCTGCATAGACTACAGAGGTCTAAATGAGATTACTGTCAAGGATCGCTATCCTCTGCCACTCATCTCGGAGCTTTTTGATCGGCTTCGAGGGGCCAAGATCTTTTCTAAATTGGACCTCCGTGGTGCATATAATTTGGTCAGGATACGGGAGGGCGATGAGTGGAAAACTGCCTTTAATACCTGGTAATATCTAGTAATGCCGTTCGGCTTGTGCAACGCAGCCGCAGTGTTTCAAAACCTGATGAATGAAGTGTTTAGAGATATGTTGTACCGGTGTGTAGTCATTTATCTTGACAACATCTTAGTCTTCTCTCAAGACGTTCAAAGCCATCACCAAGATGTCTCCCAAGTTCTACAATGTCTACGAGATCATCAACTCTTTGCCAAGCTCAAGAAGCACTCTTTCGAGCAAGAGTCTGTTCCTTTTTTGGGATACGTGGTGTCCAGTCAGGGATTTAGGATGGATCCCCAGAAACTAAAGTGCATCCGTGATTGGCCACAGCCCACGGGCCTCAAAGCCCTCAGAGATTCCTTGGCTTCACCAATTACTACCGCTCATTTATTCACCATTATTCCACCCTGCCCCATTATGCCCCACTCACAGCCTTGACTCGCAAGGGTGCCAACCCCTCTCAGTGGTCACCGGAAGCCATGATCGCCTTCCAAAATCTTAAATCGGCCTTCTTAAAAGAGCCATGTCTCCGACACCCCCCGGACCCCACACGTCCGTTCGTGGTAGACGTCGACGCCTCTGACATCTGAGTTGGGGCAGTGCTGAATCAGTTCTCCACTACCCATAAGGTCCACCCCTGCTCATTCTTTTCTCGATGCTTTACACCTGCCAAACAAAACTACGGCATCGGTGATAAAGAACTGTTGGCCATCAAATTGGTGTTCGAAGAATGGCGGCCCTGGCTTGAGGGGGCACAACACCAGATTACAGTACATACAGACCATAAGAATCTCCAATACCTGCACCAGGCCCAGCGTCTGAATAGCTGCCAGGCTCGCTGGACTCTCTTCTTTACGAGGTTCAACTTTGTTCTACAATACCGGCCTGATAATAAGATGCCCTCTGATGCCCTTTCCTGATCGTTTGTAACTGAGGATCTGCCGGACACCCCACGACACATTATTGACCCCGCAAGGATCATTCTGTCTGCCACCTTTCCTGTGCCTCTGGGTAAGACAGTGGTTCCTCACCCACTGAGGCCGAAGGTTCTACGATAGGCCCACGACTTGTTGACCTCACGGCCCCCAGGTCAGTCCAGGACTCTCTCCACTCTGCAGCGCTACTATTGGTGGCCCACCATGCGAAAAGACACCCAAGCGTATGTAGAGTCCTGTCCTATGTGCGCCCAGCACAAACCTCCGGCAGGGAAACCATGGGGACTTCAACAGCTACTCCCTATTCCCAGTGACCCCTGGACCCATATAGCCACAGATTTTATCGTGGATCTGCCCATCTCCAACGGAAATAACACCATTTGGGTCATTGTCGACCACTTCTCTAAAATGGCGCATTTCATGGCTCTACCTGGCCTTCCTACGGCATCTCAATTGGCCAAATTGTTTTTTAAACATGTGTTTCGGCTCCACGGCCTACCCAGAGATATCCTCTGGGACCATGGGGTTCAATTTACCGCTCGCTTCTGGAAATCACTGTATAAGAAGTTTGACATTTCCTTGGATTTTACCTTGGTTTACCATCCTTAAGCCAATGGTCAAACTGAGAGGACTAACAGAACCCTTAAACAGTTCCTGCGAGCCTATGTGAGTCTGTGGCAAGACAATTGGGCTAGCCTCTTGCCCTGGGCGGAGTTCGCACTGAATTCCCATGTATCCTCCTCCACGGGGTCGTCACCCTTCCAATTGGTCTACGGACGCCAACCTTTGCCACCTCTTCCACTCCCGCTGTCTGTCACTTCTCCGGCAGCGCAGGCAACCGCCCAGGAACTACATCAGCTGTGGTAAAGTATTCAACGGATACTCGAAAAGGCTGCCCAGAGATCAAAGAAGGCTTTTGACGCCCATCACTGTGCTGCACCCCAGTTTCAACATGGAGATAAGGTATGGCTCAGCACTAAGTTCATTCACCTCAAGATGCGCTCAGCTCAGTTTGCCCCCAGATACATTGGACCCATTCTAGTGTTACATCGTCTGGGTCCTGTTACATATCGACTTCAACTGCCTCCATCACTCAAGATTCACAACGCATTTCATGTTTCTCTACTCAAGCCGCTAATTCTCTGGATTCTCCAAGAAGCCACCCGATCCAGTTCTGTTGTCTTCTGAAGCCGACATCACCTACCAAGTCCGAGAGATCTTGGATATCCGGAAGCTTGGGAGAAAATGGGAGTACCTCCTGTCCTGAGGAGAACAACTGGGAACCAATGGCTAACATCTTGGACAAGGACCTTCTGCGACAGTTCCATATCAGCCATCCTCACAAGTCCAAATCCCTGGGGAAGGACCTTAAGAGGGGGGGTACTGTTATGCCTGTGGGTCGCATTCTGCTGCAACCGCGAGTACTCATGTCCTGCACTACTCTCCTGCCCTCCCCGGGGCTGCTCGCTGCGCGGGCTTGTTTACATCACCGCGTTCCGCGGGACACTCCTCAGCGGCATGATGCCGCCACTCCCTGCTCCGACACTGGGCCCTCCTAGGCACGCGTGCGTCACAGGCCCCGCCTTTGAAGCCTCTTCGGCGGGAACCTCGGGGGCGTCCAGCTGTGATGACGTCATCAGCCTCTCATTCATAAGCTCCACCATCACCCCCAGGAAACTGACTTGGCAACAAGTTCCATCCTGAACTGAGCTCCTGCGGATCCCTGAGATGTCGCCTTCTGCCGTTCCTTGGACCCTGTCTGGCACCCACTCCTCGGGGGTCAGTGTGTGCACCTCATTGAGGACTTACTCCCATGGCCTACCACGCTCCTCGGGCTGGCTCTTCGCCTCTTCGGTCCAACCCTGCCTTGGCTCCAGCTACTTGTGTCTCTTCTGGATCATCGCGGTATCAGTGAGTTCTACGCTTGGCCTACTCGCTCCTCAGGGCTGTGCCTGTATCCTTGTCTGAGACTGACAGTGCTTGCCCGCTCCTCGGGCCGCACCATTACTCCAGAGATCTACTTTGTCCCATCCCGCTCCTCAGGGCTGGATTCCAGCTTGTCCTTGTCTGGCAACTGTCCCGCTCCTCAGGTCAGCTACTGCTTTGTCTCTGGCATCACCTCTGCTCTTTGAGCTCCTATCTACACCAAGCAGCTGAGGCCGAGACCGGACTCTCCACCTGTGGGTGGTCTACATTCCCTCCTATGTCCACAATGTTGCAGCTGCGCCCCCTTGGGGTTGACTTCCCGGAGAACCTCCTTCAGTCTGCCATCCTGCGGGGGTTAGCTACTGGTCCTTGGGGCCTCACCATCACTGTGCCTAGAGCTCCCCGCTGTGCCGATAACCCGCCTCCTGACGGCGCGGACCTGTGGGGCTCCTCCCCAGAGGCTGTAACAACTCGCGCCTCGGGCCAAGGGTCCACAAACCCACAAATCATAACATTCAGATCCATGTACAAATATCTTGTCGCAGCTAACTTGAGAGAAATACAATTTAAAAGTATTCATAGATTCTGGGTCTGGGGAGCTAGAATGAAACTTTGGGACTCTGACTTATGTTTACTGAATGCCATAAGTTAAGTTTCTAATGGAAAAAAATATTTGGGAAAAAATATTGAACTGCATGATTGAATGGACTGGAAAACTAATATAAATAATGGACAGGAACTATTGCCCAAGGGTGGATGGAAATGTATTACCATTTCCCTCTTAATGGCAAAGAAAGTTATTTTGTCATTGTCGAATGGAGAAGAATTGCCAGCACATGCTTTGATGAAAGATTGTGCTCTCATGGAAGAAAGTAAGAATTCATGGTGGTGCGGAATCCTAAAATGGCCTCTTCAAATACAACATATCTTCTGTTATGGGAAAAATGTCAAACTGTAACTTGATTTTTTTGACTATTCTTTAGATTGTTTGTGAGAAGCTTTGGCTGTTTGAGTTTGGCACACTAAATTTTTTGGGAACTTTTGTGTGAGAGTGAGTGAAGTGTGTTTGTGTGTGTGATTGGGATAGTTGCAGGTATGGAGAATTATAAAAGAAGAGAAAGATTTGGATTGTCTTAGACTTGTTTATACTTCTCTTTTCTTTTGAATAAATGTTTTGCTGTTTTCAAGTTGGAGCCTGTGAGCTGTCTATATTTTGCTGAAGTATGGCCTTTGTAATTATTGGTTTGAGATGATCCAATAAACAGACTAGGAAAACAAAAGATTTCTTACCCACACAAGGAAGGATTGACTGCAGAAAGTGGAAGCTGAGAGAGCAGAGCGCTGGAGTGTGGGAAGGTTGAGAATTGAGTGATTTTGTTGTTAATGGTTTTGGTCATTCTCCTCTGGGCTAAAAGTTTGGGAAGGGCTAAGGTTTGCAGGCACTTATGCACATAAATACACTTTGAAAATTTGTGAGTGCTGCTGATAGGCACAGAGACATACATGCAGTAAGTTATACCTGCTCTTGAGCAGGTATAACTTACTGCATGTACATTTACATGCATATATATAAAAATCACAAATTTATATAAATGTTTTTTCCTCCCAACTCTGACTGGAATCCACCCACCCCCTCCTCAGAAAGCCATTTGCTAGTCTGGGGAAAAGTATATGCAAAATCATTAACCAAGGTTTATTTGTGTAAATTCTTTTTAAATTACCCCCTTTATGTCATGGAATGATGAACTGGTGAAGGAAGTGACCAGATTAGCTTGAGTAGGACTGCCAACTAACCCAAAGAGTCTGATCTGCTTCTGAGTTCTCCATATTATATGCCTGAATGTTTCTTAGCAAACAGAATTACAGCTCCATGGATAGGGTGGGCTAATAAAACCAGGACTGGATTAGCCTCTTTCAGCTGACCTAGGTAAGTGGATATCCCTAAGTGAGGGAGCAAGAGGTCTACAAAATCATGAAAGGGTTGAACAGGTTAACGTAAATCAGTTATTTACTCTCTCAGATAATAGAAGGACTAGGGGGCACTCCATGAAGTTAGCAAGTAGCTCATTTAAAACAAATTGAAGAAAATTCTTTTTCACTCAGACCATAGTTAAGCTCTGGAATTCATTGCCAGAGGATGTGGTTACAGCAGTTAGTGTAACTGGGTTTTAAAAAGGTTTGGATAAGTTCCTAGAGGATACATCCATAAACTGCTATGATGGTACTTAATAAGCAATAGTAGCTTGTGATCTATCTAATGTTTAGGTACTTGCCAGGTACTTATGACCTGGATTGGCCACTGTTGGAGACAGGATGCTGGGCTTGATGGACCCTTGGTCTGGCCCAGTATGGTATATGTTATGTTCTTATGAGAGGGATAGTTTCTCCTTCAATGTGACTGTTCTTTTGGGAATTGAGAAGTTAAACATTGAATGTCAGAGATAATGTTATTCTCCCTCAGGGCTTTACACCTTTGTATTGGTCTGAAGGACAATCTTCCTTTGAATGTAGATTGACTAGCCTATGGATGTAATATGGAAGAATGTCTTGTGCTTTGATTAATTGCTTTTATTTATTTTTGACAAATTCTGTTTTTTGATATATATGTGGGGTCAACTGTTATTTTTTGAGAAAAATAAAATTTTGTCTACATATTTTGGATTGTTATGTTATTTTAAATATGTGTATACTTTTGATGCTTAATAGTTTTCCACCCGCTCCAAATTCTTCAAAACACAACTGCCCGGATCCTTACTAACATGCGCAGAAATTAACACATTTCACCTGTACTAAAGGAATTACACTGGTTCCCTATTGCATCCCGAATCCAATATAAGACCCTCTCCATCATATATAAGGCTCTCTGCAATCCTGAAATGAAATGACTCAATGATTCTCTGACATTCCACAACTCATCTAAACCTACCAGAAACCAATACTTGCCACCATACGTACACCTTCCCCCAAAACCACCAACCTGGCATCCACAAGAGCACATGCGCTTTCCATAGCCGGCCCCGCCTTATGGAACACAGGAGGACTGCCAAAAAACTTTCAAGCAAAAACTAAAGACGTGGCTGTTCGCACAAGCTTACACCTAATCCTACCCTTCCCAGACACCCAGCATTCTTTTCTGCTTCACCCTCATTTTGATGTTTATATATTTGAGACATTTATCTATTTTGTTGACACATTTACAGTAACCCCTTTTCCTATCTGCTCTCACCTAACCCCTAAGCTCTACTTTGTACTATTCTACCCTCTTTTCTGTACCTCTTACCTTCAATTCAGATTCTCTTCCATAACTAATAGGTAACTATCCCCCTTAGTATTTTTGGAAGCAATCTTGTAACTAATTTTAATGCTCTGTAAATAGTTCTTTTTATATACTTATTCTCCTCATTTATATCCTCATATATATTCATATATACATATATATATATATATATATATATATATACACACACATATATTCATATTTATTGTTCATTACATTGTATGTACTTGTTTTCATGTTACCTGTCAAGCACCCTGCAAGCGTAGTTCCTTGTGTATTGTAAACTGATGTGATATCCCTAATGAATGTCGGTATATAAAATCGTTAATTTTATTTATTTATTTATTTATTTATTTTACGATTTTTGTCAACTCTTCACTGTCTGCTGGTCGATAATCTGACTCTTTAAAAAGAACCACTATTTGGCCTATACTAAATAAACCCTCCTCTGACCCCTCTGTCTTAGCAAATTATCATCCCATTTCATCCCTCTCATCCTGGCTAAAGTTACTGAGAATGTCATTCTGAAACAGCTTTCTTCTTTCCTGGATGAACATCATAAACTGGATCAATATCAATTTGAGTTCTGGAAGTTTCACAATCCATTGAAATACTTTTATCCAGCTCAACCATCCACCGGGATTTTGATACTGGAACCTAGTATATGTTGTTCCACCTCAATATTTCCACTGTGTTTGACACTATCGACTATGCCATTCTCTTATCTTGTCTTTCAACTGCCCGTCTTTTGTCTAATACACCTGTCCGTGAACATATCAACCCTGTTTTGCAATCTTTACATTGGCTTCCTATTTCTTTCCAGATCCAATATAAACTTGCAATTACTATCCATAACATGTTGAACAACATTTCCTGTCCTTGGATCTCTTCTATGCTGTAACTCTATTCACCGACCCATTCGCTGCGATTCTCTGGCCAAAGTCTCCTTGATATAGCCTCAGCAAAGCTCGCCCATCTGAATAAAACTAGAAAAAGGGCCTCTTCAACTGCTGCTCCTACGCTCTGGAATTCCCTCCCGCTTGACTTGATATGTCCCAAAGACCCTAAGTCCTTTAAAAAAAATCCCTCAAGATCTACTTATTTAAACTGGTCTCTAACATCTCTTAGCCAAAATTTGTCGTTAGTGTCATGATCTTGATTTATGACTGTTATATGTAATCAGATATTTAAATTTTTATGTGTATTTTTATTGTACCCCACCTTGAACCATGGAAGGGCAGGTAATATATATTTTAAATAAAAAATAATAATAAAATATAAATTGGTTTATAGGTAACCATTCTATTTTTTCTGATTAGACTATTGTGGTATCCTCGGATTAGCCGATTGTATATATCTGATGATATGGGATATTCCCAGGAGTAGCAATAGAAAATATTTCTTAACAGAAAGGGGGGTAGTGGATACATGCAACAGCTTCCCATTGGTGATGGTGGAGGAAAATAGAACAACAGAATTGAAGGCCTGAGGTAAACCCAAAGGATCCTTAGCCATGAAGAAGTGAAAGAAAAAAACAGAGACCACTTAGGGTCTTTGGCATTGTAACATGAAGTAAACTGGGCAGACTGGCTGGCCTTTATCTGCTGTCATATTGCACTGTACATTTCTGTGCCAGTGACCTGCAATTACCTAGTTCATTAGGGTGGGTCAGGTGTTCTTTAGTAAGTTTCTTGGGTTTGGTTTTTTTTTAACTCTTTATTCTGGAATGGCTACAATTTTCCAGTGGCCACAAAATTTCAGTCCAAAGGCTATGTTGCGCAGAAGTGTGACACCCCCCCCCCCCCCCCCATCACCTGTGGCAGGTGCAAAAAAATCCAGAGACTGCAGAATCTTTCTTTTTTTTTTTTTTTTTGCTTACCTGACACATTGAAGATAAGCTCAAGAAAATCCTTACCTCTGCTGAACTTGGATGTTTGCTTGTTTTACTCAAAGCTGGACTAATCCTTTTCTGTTGTGGAAGACACTGAGAGTTACATGTGCAGTGTATCACCTTTCACAGGCTAAGATCTCTCATTTTAGCTGGTATTTTCTTGGTAAAGCTATGTTGCTCAATAAGAAGCTCTGATTAACCCCACAATGCAGTATGGACATGTTAAAATGGTGCATCCAAACTTGGCGCCCGCAGTTTCAACGCACGCACAGAAGCGAGCAGTAAATTGAACCCCATGGTCCGAGAGGATATCTCTGGGTAGGCCGTGGAGCCGAAACACATGTTTAAAAAACAATTTGGCCAATTGAGATGCCATAGGAAGGCCAGGTAGAGCCATGAAATGCGCCATCTTAGAGAAGCGGTCAACAATGACCGAAATGGTGTTATTTCCGTTGGAGATGGGCAGATCCACGCACAGAACACCAGAGCATGCAGCTGTGATTTTTTTACCCTGCAGGATTCACAGTTAGTTGTCATCACAAACCAGCATAACCAGACAACTATTCAGAATATAATAAATGTTCATTTTTTTGTTCAACAATATATGTGAATTCTTCTTCATGGAAAAATAAGACATCCCCTGAAAATAAGGCCTAGTGCATCTTTGGTAGCAAAAATTAATATAAGACACTGTCTTATTTTCGGGGAAACAGGGTAGCAATATTTTTACTAGATGAGCAGCCTTCTTGAAAATTCAGGCAGTGCTGCTGATGTGCTTTGCTTATAGACTTGGCATAGAAGCGCCTGTGCGTTTCTCTTATTTCTGCATATCAGTACACTAGACTGTAAAAGTCAGGGCCTGTGATGGTTGTAATCTGAATGCAATTCCCCTTTTCACTCCCAGCATCGAAGCAGAGGACGATGTTGTAATTGTGTCAAAGTTTCAAAGCTTATTGGTTAAGGTTAGTAATCCCCCATGCCTTCTGTTAAGCATAGTAATTACTGCTCTGTGTAGGTTACCTCCATGCTTATTAGTACTCCAGATCATAAAAGTTGGGGCCCTTGTTCGTTGTTGTCTGAATCCAATTCCCCCTTTCTCTCTGCCGTTGAAGCAGAGAGCAATGTTGGATTTGCATCAAAAGTATCAAAGCTTATTGGTTAAGGGTAGTAACTACCGCACCAGCAAGTTACCACAGTGCACTCTTTTCCTTATTTCCATCATCTAGCTTTTAGGGATCCTCAGGGTTTATCCCATGCCTCTTTCTTTGACTGTTTTTGTAATTCACCATCACCACCTCCTCCAGAAGGCCATTCCAGATATCCACCACCCTCCTCCCTTGCTTCTTTCTTCTAAGGAATACATATTCAAGTCCTTAAGTTTCATCTCCTAGGGCTTTTGGTACAGACTCTTTTCTGGGCTGCCTGCACCCTGTCTATGTCCTTTTTTGGTATGGCCAGCAGCAATGGTCACGTTATTCCAGGTGAGTTGTCACTAATGACCTGCACAGAGCTCTATCACCTCCTTTCTTCTGCTGGCAATACCTTTACCTTTGCATAGCAGCATTTTTCCGGATCTCACCACTGCCCTGACGTACTGTTTTGCTACTTTGAGATCAATAGGTATGATCGTCCTAAAGTCTTCCTCTTGATTGGTGCTCGTCAGTATCTCATCCTCTATCTCATACTGCTCGCTTTCATTTTTGTGCTCCAAAATGCAATACTCTACACATTTGTAATGAAATCATCACTGACAAACTCTGTACCACTCCTCAAGCATCCTCAGATACTTCTTTATGTTTCTTACTCCCTCAGGGGTGGCCGCAAAACCAATCTACTGCAGATTTTTGTATCATCTGCATAAGAACAAAAAAACCAAACAACCCACCTCCCTCTCGTCCCCACCAAAAACATTCCCTACCAGCCCCCTCTGCTGTATCTCACTTATACAATCGCTGAGCAGAACTGAACCCAAGACTGATCCCTGAGGCACCCTACTCTTTACCCAGTTCACACCAGAGCTGCTCAGTTTATTAATGAGCCTCCTGAGAAGTCTCGCTGAAATCTATTTATTTATTTATTTATTTATTGGTTTTTATATACCGCCGCTCATCAGAGATATCACGTCGGTGTACATAGAACAAAAATCCGCAATTGCGTTGTACATAAAACAGTAAGAAAACAACTGAGAAACTTTACATTAAAACAGTTAAATGCATTAACAAAAAACAGGTTATAAAGATATAAATAGATATATAGTGATAATATTATATGTATATAATCTATATGTATATAATATGTATATAATATGTAAATAATATATACATAATATATAAATAGTATATAATATGTATATAATATATATATAATCTATATGTATATAATCTAAGTTTATCACATCCAGATTAAGGAGGGGAGGAAAGAGCTGGAAAAGTGGGACAGTGACCCTGCGCTCCCAAATCTGTCTCTCTGAGGAACATTCCCTTTTCAGCGTGAACAGTGTCTCCCTCCCTGGAGGGCCAGAGTTAAACCATTTTGTCCTGAGGCATACACTGGCAATGTTGAATTAGAAATTGGCTGCAGTGTGCTAGAATGGCAATAAACAGGGGGATAGGCAAAATGACTGTCAGCCAGGGGAGATAACAGTCTCCCTATGGTATGCAGGGTGTCCTAAGCTGAGACTGGTTTTATTTATCATTGCTTGAGATGAGAGCAGAGTCGGTTGGCTTGTGCTCATGGAGTGGAGAGTTGCCAGAGCCGTGCCCACCCCAGGGTCTGTACAAACACTGCGGGTGCTGTTTTACTGAGTCATACATCATGTCCAAGCATGCAACAGCCCTGGCTGCTACAAGGTATCATACAATACTGTTTATTCACTAGTTTCACACAGTATCAAGTCTGCCAATGGGAAGATCATTTCTTTGCCCGTTTTAGATCTGTATACTTATTTATTTATTTATTTTATTTATTTAAAGTTTTTATATACCGACATTCATCAGTGATATCACATCGGTTCACAGTGTAACGCAAACAGACGCCTGGGATGGCGCATTACGTCGAACAAATAACGTCGAACAAATACCCCTCCCAGCTGGAAGTGAAGTGTCTCCCAAGGCTGCACCCTTCCCTGCTGCTCATACACCAGCACAGGTTGCTCCTGCAGTAGCAGTCATCCCTGCAGCCAGATCGGCGCATCTAAAATACATCAGCTCCTATGCAGTGTTCCCCACCCTTCCGTAATCCAAAGGACAGGAGACCACACGGCCAGCTAAAGAAACATTTTCAACTTTGTTTTCATGTCTATAACACATTGTTCTCTTCCCTCCTCCTCCTCCTCCGTACGTCCCCTGGCCACTTTGCCCTCTCAGACCCCAACTCCTCCATCTGCCAGTATCTCTCTCCTCCACCTCTAGGCACCTTCACATAAACACGATCCCTTTTTCATACACACCAGCTCCAAATCTCTCACACACATACACACTCCTTCACAATCTCCTCATATGGGCTCCTTCTCTCTGGCATCCACACTCAAGCAGCCCCTCCCCCCCCCCCCCCCCCCGTTCTCTCTCACACCCCTGCTCACCTCCTGCTCTCTCTCTCACCCCATCACCCCTGCTCTGTCTCTCTCACACCCCCTCCCCCTGATCTCACTCACACAACCTCCCCTCCCCTCGTGCTTTTCACTTTTTTTAAAAATTTGCAAAAAACTTCTTATGCAAATTGTTTGCCATGGAAATGCATTTTGACAAATGGATGGAAAGATAATAAAAGTAAAATTAGTTTTCTGTGCTGTATTGAACCTAGTCCTATTTAACCCCAGTAAAGCCTTCAGGTTACTTACAATGAATATACATGAGATAAATTTGCATGCATTGGAGACCCAGAGACCCATATTCAGCCACTATGTGGCTTGGCTAGTTAGCCAGATAAACGTATCCAGCTAACTTGACCTATATATTCAGCAATGCGACTACATGCTGAATAAATTTGACTGTCTTAAAGTTAGCCAGATAAGTTTAATTGACTAATTTTAGGACAGGTCTATAGGCTGACCAGAGTTAGCCAGCTAAGTTATCTGGCTAACAATGAATATTGGAGTTAGCCAAATAAAGCAAATGTTGCTTACCTGTAACAGGTGTTCTCACAGGACAGCAGGATGTTAGTCCTCACATATGGGTGACATCACAGGATGGAGCCCAATCACGGAACACTTTTGTCAAAGTTTCTAGAACTTTGATTGGCCCCTACTGGGCATGCCCAGCATGGCACCAACCCTGCAGCCAGCAGGGGTCCCTCTTCAGTCTTATTTAAAAGCTACAGGCAGTGCCGAAAAAGAAAATAATAAAATGAACCCAACACCACGGGGTGGGGACTAACATCCTGCTGTCCTGTGAGAACACCTGTTACAGGTAAGCAACATTTGCTTTCTCACAGGACAAGCAGGATAGTAGTCCTCACATATGGGTGAGTACCGAGCTGAGGATGTCAAACATGCACCAAATGTAGCCAAAGGCGTGCAACAGGCACAACAACCAGGGCGGAATTTGGTAGAAGGCATCCTGAACCCCACCGGGCAGGCGGAAGGGTGTTGGTACGTCACATCGTAAATAGGTTACGCAAGACAGACTGGCCGAAGATGGAATCTTGTCTTCCGGCTTTGTCTAAGCAATAGTGGGCTGTAAAAGAATGGAGAGAACTCCAAGTGGCAGCCCTGCAAATGTCAGGAAGCGGCACTGATCGTAGGTTTGCTACTGAAGTCGCCATGGCCCTCACAGAGTGTGCTTTAACACGGTCTTGGAGTGGAGTGCCCGCTTGCTGATAGCAAAAGGATATGCAGTCTGCTAGCCAAGAGGAGAGAGTCTGCTTACCCACAGGCTGCCCCAATTTATTAGAATGGAAAGACACAAATAATTGAGTGCTCTTCCTGTGGGCATCTGTATGATCTAGGTAGAACGCTAGAGCTCGTTTGCAGTCAAGGGTATGCAGAGCCTGCTCACCTGGATAGGAATGGGGCCTGGGAAAGAAGTTAGGTAGTATAATGGATTGATTGAGATGAAACTCTGATACTACCTTAGGTAAGAATTTAGGGTGAGTGCAAAGTACTGCCCGGTCTTGAAGAAGTTTAGTGTAAGGCGGATAGGTAACTAGGGCCTGCAACTCACTAACTCTGCAAGCCGAAGTGATTGCCAGAAGGAAAATCACTTTCCATGTGAGAAAGTGAAGTTCACAGGATTGGAGAGGCTCAAATGGTGGTTTCATGAGCCGACCCAAAACCAGGTTGAGGTCCCAAGAAGGGGCCGGAGGATGCAGTGGAGGCTTGAGGTGAAGTAAGCCCTTCAAGAAGCATGTTACACGGGGTTGCACTGAGATAGGGACATCCCCGATACCTTTATGGAAGGTGGCTACTGCACTGACATGCATTCTAATGGAGGAAGTTTTGAGACCTGACTCTGACAAGTGCCAGAGATAGTCTAGAAACTTCGGGATGGGACAGGTAAAAGGATCAAGGGCCTGAGAAGAGCACCATGATGTGAACCTGTTCCATTTGTAGGAATATGATTTTCTCGTGGAGGGCTTTTGAGAAGCGATCAAGACACGGGAGACTGGATCAGAAAGGTTAAGCGGCTGAAGGATTAACCTTTCAACATCCATGCTATCAAGGACAGGGCATGAAGATTGGGGTGGTGAAGGCACCCGTCGTTTTGAGTGATTAGAAGCAGGTCTGTTCCCAGAGGAATGTACCTGCGAATGGAAAGATCCTGAAGGATTGGAAACCACACTAGGCAGGGCCAGTGGGGTGCTATCAGGATCATGGTTCCCTTGTCCTGATGTAACTTCACGAGAGTCTTCGAGAGAAGTGGAAGTGGAGGGAATGCGTATAGGAGAGCGGTTGACCATGATAGGAAGAAAGTGTCTCTTGGTGGATAATGTTTGCTGCGAGTGAGAGAGCAGAAATTGTCTACTTTGCGATTCTGGGGAGACGCAAAGAGGTCTATTTGAGGATGACCCCATTGTAGGAAGATGGAGTTTACCACTAAGGGGTTTAGCGACCACTCATGCGGTTGAAAGTTGCGACTCAACTTGTCCGCCAACACGTTGTCCACTCCCGGCAAGTAGGTGGCCCTGAGGTACATTGAGTGGGAGAGGGCCTCCGCCCAAATCTGTGCAGCTTCCTGACACAGAAGGTAGGATCCTGTTCCTCCATGTTTGTTGATATACCACATGGCCACCTGGTTGTCCATCTGGATCAGGATGACCTGATTGGACAGGCGATCCCGAAATACTCTGAGAGCGTATCTTATTGCTCGAAGCTCCAGGAAATTTATTTTGTGTTTGGCTTCCTCTGGAGACCAGGAACCTTGTGTTTGGAGATCGGCCACATGGGCTCCCCACCCGAAGTTGGAAGCATCAGTGTTTAGAGTTATTTGAGGGTTTGGTGCCTGAAAGGGCAAGCCCTGTAGAAGATTAATGTGGTTTGTCCACCAGGCAAGAGACAGATGGAGTGAGTTGGTGACATGGACAATGGTCGACAGGGGCTGAAGGGACTGTGTCCATTGTGACCTTAGAGTCCACTGCATGACTCTCATGGCCAGACGAGCCATTGGTGTGACCTGAACTGAGGACGCCATGTGGCCTAGAAGGATGAGAAACCGATGTGCAGTCATCGACTGTTGAGACTGCAGCTGTTGTGCTAGAGACACGAGGGTGATGGCTCATTGTCGAGGCAGGAAAGCCTTTGCCTGTAAGGTGTCCAAGTCTGCCCCAATGAACAACAAGGTTTAAGAGGGGACTAAGGAGGATTTGTCGTAATTGACGAGAAATCCGAGTGAAGTGAGAGTGTGTAAGGTGAGATGTAGGGAGGACAAAGCGGCTTGCTGAGTCGGATCCCTGATTAACCAGTCGTCCAGGTACGGGTAGACGTGGACACCTTGAGGCCTGAGGAAGGCAGCTACTATGACGAGGCATTTTGTAAACACCCGTGGTGTAGATGCTAGGCCGAATGGAAGCACTCAGTATTGATAGTGCTTGGTGCCTACAAGGAATCTCAGGAATTTGCGATGAGATGGAGTTATCGCAATATGCGTATATGCGTCCTGAAGGTCGAGAGAGCAGAGCCAGTCTCCTCTTTGAAGAAGAGGAAGCAGGGAGCCCAAGGTTACCATCTTGAACTTTTCTCTCTGGAGGTACTTGTTGAGGGGTCGTAGATCCAAAATTGGACAAACGCCTCCCGATGTTTTGGGGATTAGAAAGTACCGGGAATAGAATCCGAGGCCTTGCTGAGGCGATGGTACTGGTTCTATTGCTCTGGTCTGGAGTAGGAGGGAAGACTCCTGCTCCAGGAGTAATGAATGGTCGGATGTTCTCCACGTCATTAGAGGCGGGGAATCCGGTGGGATGGATAGAAAGTTGAGATGATAGCCTTGAGCAATTATTGTTAGGATCCAGTGGTCCAAAGTGATTGATTGCCATATGTGGTTGAAATGGCACAAGCGACCTCCCACTGGGACATTTGGTAATGGAATCTGGCTGCTGCTCTCTATGTGAAAGTCAAAAACCAGTAGCAGGCCCCGGTTGGGGGGCTGTCTGCAGCTTTTGCTTTCGAGTTTGACGAGACTGTGATTTGAGGAACGGTCTCGCAGAGTGGCATCTAGCTGCTGGTGGGTAGGACTTCTTTGGTCTATAAAAAGACTTTTTAGAGCCCTTCCGGAAACAGGTACAGAGAAGGGCAACCAAAATGATAAAGGGGATGTAACAACTCCCCTATGAGGAAAGGCTAAAGAGGTTAGGGCTGTTCAGCTTGGAGAAGACGGCTGAGGGGCGATATGATAGAGGTCTTTAAAATCTCGACAGGTCTAGAATGGGTAAATGTGAATCGGTCATTTACTCTTACTTATTTGTGTAAAACCTAGGGGACAATCTATTAAGCTAGCAAGTAGCTCATTTAAAACTAATCGGAGAAAATTATTTTTCACTCATCACACAATTAAGCTCTGGAATTTGTTGCCAGGTGATATGGTTAATGCAGTTAGTGTAACTGGGTTTAAAATAGGTTTGGATAAGTTCCTAGAGGAAAAATCTATAAACTGCTATTAATTAATAAGCATAACTGGGCTGCGTAACTGGACTGCAGATGTCTCATCCAAAGGGCAGTTAGGCTCGCTTCCCTTCAAATGTCACTTCTTATTTGAGGAGGATCTTGTGCAACTGATGCAGTCTCTTGGTGATAAGGCCCTTCATTTACCTGAGGATAAGCCTAAGGCCAAGAGGTTTTTTTCAGGTGCGGTCTCGGTTTCACTCCGATAGGAGATCTAGACCCTTGAGGGCCATGCCCAGTTCTCAGAGGCAGTTTTCTTAGGGTCAGTCCTGCGGGCAGTCCTTTCGGGGTACTCGGAGGCCTCTGTTGGAAACAGGATGCTGGGCTTGATGGACCCTTGGTCTGACCCAGCATGGCAATTTCTTATGTTCTTCTTATGTTCTTATGTTCTTAATAGTAGCTTGGGATCTATTTCATGTTCGGGTACTTGCCAGGTACTTGTGACTTAGATAGGCCATTGTTGGAAATGGGATACTAGGCTTGATGGATCCTTGGTCTGACCCAGTATGGCAGTTTCTTATGTGATTTCACTTTAAATTTTGTTTTTGCTAAAAAATAAAGAGCATATTTAAAATTGGACTATTGAGACCAATGATTAAATATGACCCAAGGAGTAAGAGAAAAATTAACAGTATTTCACCATAATTTCCATAATGCAGCTCTACTATTGTGCTATATTTGAATGTTTTGGCAATATGCTATAACGAGTGTACTGCTAATGGAAAACATAAAAAACTTTTAATAGATACTTTGAATAATATTTATGGTGTATTATACAGTTTGCATTTATTTCTGTGACTTTGGTATTGATGTGTGATCCCAATATCTATGGACCATCTGTGGTACCATCTTTCCATTGTACAAACGTTTGCTTTTGGACGGGCACAGTTGCGACCCGCGACTAGCCACTCTTACCTCTCTTCTTGTGCTGCAGGGGATCTGCCAATTGTTACCCAGGTAGAGAGTACATCAAGCTAGGTTGAGAGAACATTGCACAAATCTCATCTTTGGGTGAGTTTCCTCACTCTGAAGGTCATCAAATCTTCACAAGAGAGCACTGTTCTGTTTGTACGTCTCACTTTGAATGTCAAAGTGGCCCCTGACCCCTACACTGATACCTAAACCTCACCTCGAGTTACTAGGTGGGCCTCCTATAGAGATATAAATACCAATCTAGTAGGAGGGTATTATAGCTAGTGTCTCTCTCTCTCACACATGTTATAAAATCTAGGGTCAGTGCATGTAGGGGGTTGCACAATTGTGGAGGCTGCTCCAAAAGGAACTTTTTTTCTGGCCCCCCCCCCCCACCTTCCCCTACCTAACCCACCCCCCAGCCCTAACTAAATCCCCCCCTACCTTTGTTACAAAAGTTACGCCTGCCCGAGGCCCCTTGAATGCCCCCAGGCCAGCACCACGCCCCTGGAACACCCCCAAATGTTGCGCCGCCCCGACACGCCCCCCAAGCAAAGCCCCGGGACTTACACGCGTCCCGGGGCTTTGCGCGTGCCGGCGGCCTGTGCAACATAGGCGCGCCGCTCTCAAATCCCCTGCACTACGCGCGCAGGGCTTTTAAAATCTGCCCCTTAGAGAGCTGCTAACACTCTACCACCATCAGGTCTGGTTGTCTGGAGATCCATCATGAATATGCATGAGAAATATTTGTATACAGTGGAGGCAATGCATGTAGCCCAGAAAGCTCATGTGACGGCTTCAAAGGGTTTTATTCTGATCTTCAAAGTGAATCTTTGCCTTTCTAACCTTTAACTCAATTTACAAAAGTGGGTAGCTCTTCCTGCAAAGTTAAGTAAACCTGACCAATTATGTAAGGTATTTTAAAAGGAACCAGAGGGGTCCTGAAAAGAGAAAAAGAGAGAGAGACAGAGAGAGAACAATCTGATACTCTATATATCTCCCACTGTAAGAGGGGCAATTTCAACTCAGGGTGGGGTTTGGGGTGGGGGGGGGGGGGTGGCGGTGTTGAATTGGTCTGCCTAGGGGGCAAGGGGGAGTTGAAAGTGCCTCTCTTATAGTGGAAGATATATAGAGTTTCAGATTGTTTCTCTCTCTCTCACTCTCTCTCTCTCTCTCATTAAATATATATCTGCTTGCATGCTAATATGGGCACATGCACATTCCTTTCAATGTTAGGGAGTAATTTTCAAAAGGATATGCATATGTAAAAAAAAGCATATATTACAGCAATTTTCAAAAACCCACTTATTTGTATAAAACCCAGTTTTAAGAACGTAAATACTTTTGAAAATTACACCCAAAACTTTCAAGTAAAGCCTAACCTTTTGAGAGTTATACTTGCAAGTTAAAAGTTAGGCTCATAATTCTGAATGTTGCACATCTAAGCTTAAAGGCAAGTGCTCTCTTGTGAAGATTTGATGACCTTCAGAGTGAGGAAACTCACCCAAAGATGCACAATTTGGAAATTTGTGCTCAGTAATTGTGTGTACCATGCGAGGTACATCTATCCAATCTTGTTCCAGCATGGGGCTGGTTTGGTCCTGCTTGTTCCCCACTGCACCCATGGATTTCCATAAGAAAATCAGATCTTCAAGTCCACTTTTGGACTGGGGTGAAAGGGAAGGTAACCTAGGACTGACTCAGCCTGTCCTAAGGACCATGGAGCCAGAAGATAGCCACAGGGTGCTGCTGTGCTGTTTGTTTCAGAAACCTGTGCTAGTACTAGTTCGATACAACCCACAAAGCATCCATGAATAGATAACAAACAACTCCCGGAAAAGATGCTCTTTAAAAAACAGGATGTGTGGCTGCAATAAAAAGGTACACATCTTTTTTTAATATATTGCTCTTTTTATTTAAATTTTCATAACCATGTTACACAAAAAAGCAAACAAGAAAGTGCAAAACATCCCGAGACAGCCACCTGCCCTTTAGGTAAATTGCTCTAATATAACAACACAGAAATAAAGCATCATGAGGCTTACAAAGTGACACGAATACACTGAAAAAACTCTGAAGTGCATCTTAATTGTGTCAAAATGGGAAAGGATCCTGTACAAGTAATAGAGCTCATCAGAATCTGTAGGTGGAAACTCACTCAGGCATAACTAAATGCAGGTAGCTCGTTTCCCTTACTCCCCCGAGTCTGTTATAGCCCACAAAAATGGGGAGAACTTGGGGACTGCACGCTGTAAGGTGGATCCAGGCCTGCCAGTGTCACACTAGCCAAAAATCACCAAAAATGCCAAAATGTGAGTAATTACCAAAATACTCCAAAATAAACCCACATAATTCATTCAAAAAAATATTTTTTTAATGTATTTTCAAAAATTATATCAAAAACGGAAAACCATCTTAAAAATTTTTTAAATTGAAGACAGTGGTAGTTTCATATAATATAATAATATATAGGTACCATCCAGGTTACCCACATTTTTGTTATAATCATAAATATACCACCATCCCCTGTTTTTTTTTATATATATAGATCAAATATGACTCAAAAGTGTTGAACACACAAAATTAGAACCGTGAAAAATATGTCCCAAAATGCCATAGTTTCTTATACACAATGTTACTTAACTGTAAATGAATGTTGTTTCTTGAATCCCTTTGACGCTTGTGAAATTACTTGGTAGCGCTTCTTCTTCCCAACATGGCCAGGTTTCGGATTCAATCCTTCAACAGGGGTACAAGCTCACCAAATAACCCGAATATCTCCCATTACCTCCACAAAGCTGCGTGCATGATCTTCAAAACATGGCAGACAATGGTTCCACATTACAGCGTCCATTTTTTAAAAACCCAACCATGTGACCAAAAATGACGTCAGTATCCAAAGTATACACCATGTGACCAAAAACAAAGATGGTTAATTCATAATAAAGACCACCAGTCTAATTGCTCATTCAAACCATTAGGATGTTCAGTTTTTAATTTGTAAATCCACTGCTGTTCTCTGTAATTCAGAAGAGATGTTAAATCGCCAGAGGAATTGTTGACGTTATCAATGACAGTCCATCGCAATTGTTCAAATGTGTGTCCCAATTTGATGCAATGGGTGACCACCGAAGCAGACAAAGTTCCAGTATTAATCCTAGACCAGTGTTCCATAATCCTTTATTTCACCGCTCTCTTACTGCAACCAACGTACACCTTAGGACAGGGACATATCAACGTGTATATTACTTGTGTAGTAGTACAATCAGTCAGAGACCTCCTCTTTTCATTATATCCTGTAACAGGATCTAACCAATGCTCACCTTCCACAGTTTTATAACATACACTGCAACTACCACACTTATACACTAGCAGCAGATGTGAGCTTTTACTGGTTGCTGTCACAGGGGCCATGGGCATTCATGGCCAGGAGGGTCCTGCAGTGGAGTCACAGAGACTCTGAATCACCAGGAACCTGCAGAAAATACTAAGTGAAGCAAAGTTAGGGAGACCCACCTCCGGAGGCTCCATATTGGACCAGCATTAGGTATGTCCCAAATAGAGAACTAACTATAAGGAGTTTTAGCCTGATACACCTTTGTTGGTCTAACAGTCCACACAGAGTTTGCTGCATGATATTCTGTTGCCTGGCCATGTTTCTGCATTTTCTGTTTTCAGTATGTTTGTACTGTAACTCAGCTCTTATTGTGTTCTTTTTATATTTGTTTTTAATATTGTAACTCACCACGATACTTGGAGAAACAAATAATAAATGCTTTTTAAATAAATAAATACACATAAAATACATTTCATAAAATAAATACTTCAAATACTTCACATCATAAAATAACAGATCTTCACACCTAGAAACTGCATCCTGAGCTAGTTATAAAGCAAAGTAAACAGCCAGGCTTTGACTGTCTTCTGAAATTCAGGCAATTAATTCTTCACAAACCTCTGATGGCAAAGAATTCTACATTTTTGGTGCACAATAGCTAAATGCTGAATGGCAAGTAGTTTGAAACTGAACTTATAAGATGAGGGGAATGTTAATAGACATTTCAGAGACTATGTATCAGCATCTAAAAAGGATAGAGACAGGATGGAGGCGGTACAGAGAAGGGCGACCAAAATGGTGTGGGGTCTGTATCGGAAGACTTATGAGGAGGAGCTGAAGAATCTAAATATATATCCCCTGGAAGATCGGGGGTGCAGGAAAGATATGATACAGACCTTCAGATACCTGAAAGGTTTTAATGATGCATGAACTTCTAACCTTTTCTGTTGGAAAGGAAATAGTAAAACTAGGAGTCATGAAATGAAACTCCAGGGGGGATGACTCAGAACCGACATCAGAAAACATGTTCTAAAGGATCCTGAAATGCCCTTCCAGAAAAGGTGGTGAGAACAAAAACAGTAAACACATTCAAAAAGACATGGGATAAACACTGTGGATCCCTAAAGGCTAGAGATGGAAATAAAGAAAAGGGTGCATGGGGGTAATCTACATGGAGCGGCAGTTCATACCATAAGAAAATTGCTGGGCAGACTGTGTTGTGATTCTGCCTGTTGTGCAGCCTCCCAACCACCAGAGGCCCTCGGGAAGCTGCTTTTACCCTTTCTCCACTCATAGTCACTGTGATCCATGACTCAGCAGGGTCCAACCTATTTAACCCTGCCCCTGGTTATACTCAGGGCTTTGTCATCGAGTCTACTTGGCTCCCTGCTTGGCCCCATGTCTCTGAATGCTTTGAGGCTTTCTCAAGCCTTCTGCTCTGGTTTTGCTCTGTGGCTTTCCTAAGCCTTCTGCTCTAGCCCTGTCCTATGGCCTCTTTGGCTTTCAACCTAGCTCTGCAGCCTTCTCAGGCCTTTTCCCTAAGTTAAATTTGGGTCTTCTGTGCATGGCCTCTGGCCCTTCACTGTTATCTATCTCGTCTAGTCTCTGTCTTGCCCTGTCCTATTCCTGTCCCTAGCCATTGTCCTAACCTCAGTTTTGCTGCAACTTACAGTCTTGCCCAGCCTCAGTCTCCAGCCCTGCCTGGCCTCAGCTTCCAGTCCTGCAGCCTGCACCTCCAGTCCTGCTTAGCTTCACCAGCGCCAGTTCCAGTCCAGCACTACCTCAACACCAGTCCCTGTCTAAGCCCTGCTAATCGCCAGAACCCAAGGGCTCAACCTGTGAGGAAGGTGACTGGTATAGGCCGAAAACTCCCTAGCTCACTTCTGTTTTGCCCTGTTGCCCTGGACTGTTCCTGTGAGGGCTCCCCAATCTGGCTGGGTCCTCAACCACAACAGACTGGACGGACCATTTAGTCCTTTACTACCGTCATTACTATATTACTATGTAAATCTTAAAAATAAAGTAGATTCATACCAAGCTGAGGAATCAGCAAAACAGAAGGGCTGTCTCTGCCACAAACCTTTAAAGATCAGGCAAAAAAAAAATAATCCTTAAATGTACAATATCCTGTTACCGAGAGCCAATATAACTCTTTTAAAATCATTTACATGATCATATTGTCTTGCTCGCATCAACAGCCTTTCCTCTGTATTTTACAATAGCTGTCAGCATTTTATTACAATCTTGGGTAATCCTTGAAAAAGCAAATTGCAGTAATCAGTTTGCAATTGTATCAGCTCTTGAATTAATATGACTAATTCCAATTTCTCACAACTGGTCACAACTCTTCAGATGTCTGGAAGTGCAATTCTAGCAAGGATATACAAATTGTTGAGATGAATTTGTTTAAGGCAGCCATCAATCAACATCAGGTCAATTTTTGCCACATGGGTAGAGCATATCCATGCCAGGAAAGTACTCAGCACTGGAGTAACATAGGGCAAGAACAGCAGTTCAAATTGTAGCTAAGTGCATTCCCCATTTTGAGTTTGCAGGCTCATGGATGATGTTGCTTCTCAACTAACTTTTTTGTATGTGGTTCTTGAAGGAGAGTGTGCCATTCAGGGTCATTCCGAGTAAACTGGATTTTGGCAATGACTCGGATGTACGCCATTCCATCTGATGTTTAATTAACAAAAGTGTCCCTAACTATGTGTGGCCAATCCTTTGGTTTACCGCTAGATGGCCCTAGGTCCCTTACCATTAGGACTAGTAGTAGCAATGGTATTTTCCATTCCCTTTCAGCCTCTCTCCACTGAGCTGACTGTGATTGGCTATCCCAATGTCATAAGGCAGAGCTAAAGGAAGAGAGAGTGTGGTCATTTTGAGTTAAGGTTTTGAAGAGTAAGGAGCTCCTTTTGCTTTCTCCCTGCTGAGTTTGGGCCCACCGACTCAGCTTGGTGTTTTTTCTTGTGTTTAGAGGAGATTCTTCATCAGTACGCTTCCTGTCTGAGAGGGTCTGCCTTCACTTTTTAAGCAAGAGAGATTTTGGTTAGCTTGTGGATCAGTTTTTCTTGTTCTGGGGAACACCCTGTGCTTTGGAGAAGGGGCAGCCCCACCCCCCCCCCCCCCCCCCTCAGGCCTGTAAGCAACTCCTCTGTTCTCTAGAGGAAGCAAGAGCAGTGACAGCACCACCCAGCATGAGATATTTTGAATTTGGAGTTATTTGGATTTTTCCCCCCCTTTTGTTAGTGTGGAGGTTATTTCCCACCCCTCTGCACAATTTGGAAAAAGGAGGTATAGAGCTTTTGTCAAAACTGGAACAACAGGCTTCTCTTCCAGAGAAGTCACACAGAGAGGAAGGAGAGAAGGGATTGTAACATCAAGATCTGGAAACTGCCAACCGGATCTCCATCCCCAAAGGGATCAGGACACAGGCTGTGGGCTCAAGACTGAACTTCGGACTCAGGTAGGATCTTTCCGTGGCGTGAGGGTCCCCCCCTAGGATTCCCCAAATTAGCTGCTTGCACAGATGGGGAGACAGTGGCAAGTTCCCTCCCAGGAGCTAGAGAAATGGACACAAGCACCCCAGCAAGGAGACAGTGTAAATAGCTCAGATGTACAGATTCATTTGTGGAACATTTGTGGGACCATGATTGGCATTTTGGAAATAATCAGTAAACACTCGGTCTAGGTCCAGCCTGTTTGTCCCTGAGGAGAATACAGCAGCTAGGAGACACGCACACATCAGGAGAGACCATCACCTGGGCCACAAAGGATTTCCTCCCCCCCCCCCCCCCCCCCCCAGAAAGAGCTCCCTCCCTGGGAGGGGCAGAGAGAAGGGGGAAGGATGGTGAGAGCAACCTCAAAGAAAAAAAATACTTTTATGGCCCTAGGGGAAACAGCTAAACCCCTCAATATGTGAAATCAAAGAGAGCAGAAAGAACTGTGAAATGTTCCCTGCAATCCCCCCCCCCCCCGTGGTGGGTGTCTTCTAAGGAGTGAGTTTCACAAAACTCATGAGTTCACTTTGACACATATTCTTTCTCCAGTCCTCCATCCTGAGGCTCAAAATTGGAGCTTCCAGGGAAAGAGAGATTTCTTGGGGTCTGAGGAGGATCCTGAGACTGAGGGGTGAAGAATAATGCAAGGGGACTTAGTCCCATACTCCTTGCATTTCACTGAAGATTTGCCTTAAGGTCTGCAGAGTGGATTTCTGGTTCGAGTTAGAGCAAGGAATGCCAGACCAGGTGAGTCAGAAGGAGTTGGCAGAACCTTACCTGTTCAGGAGACTACAGAGATCTGCAAACCAGAACGCAGCAGGAAACCCTGGAAGGATCCAATTCTCTTAAGACTGCCTCATAGCTAGTAGCTAGTGGATAAAGAAAATCCCTAATGTGTGAAGTTTTGAGGTGACTGTAAGTGTTTGGACAAGGTACTGCATTTTAGTTTTGCTGTATGCATTGCGCTGTTCTCCACTGTGCACTTTACTGCATCAGTTACTCCCGTAAAGAATTAGATTTTTTAATAATACCAGACTGTGTGGCGGTGCACTTAAGGGCCTTGTAAAACTGTAACGTCCCCTCCCCCCCCCCACCCCTGTTAGCATGGGTCACAAATTGGCCCCAGCATTCCCACAGGAATCCCTGTGCCTGCCGAGAGGATGGTGCACAGGTTACATTTATTTGTATCACTCGGTGTGCGGCAACAGCCGAAAAGGCCAAGAGAATGTTAGGAATTCCTTGGAAAGGAATAAACTGAGAATATCCTAAGGCCTTTATATAGATCCATGGTGAGTGCAGTTCTGGTCGCCCATAGCGGACATAGAAAAGGAATAAAGACAGGCAACAAAAATGATGAAGGGGATGTAAAAGTTCCCTTATGGAGAAAGGCTGAACAGATTAGGGCTCTTTAGCTTGATTAAGAGACGACTGAGAGGGATAGGATTGAGATTTATAAAATCATGAGTGGGGTGGAATGGGTAAATAGGGAACAATTATATTTACCCTTTCAAACAACACTAGGACTAAGGGATACTCCATGAAACCATCAACTGTCAGATTTAAAACAAATTGTAGGAAGTGTTTTTTCACTCGGTGCACGATCACGCTATGGAATCTGTTGCCTGAGGACGTGGTCGAGGTAAATCACATAGTGGGGTTCAAAAGAGGATTGGATAAGTGCCTGAAGGAAAAGTCTATAAACAGTTATGAGCCAGGTAGACTTGGGAGAGCCAGCGCTTATCCCTGAGCGTGAAATAGATCAACTATAGGGGATCTGCCAGGTACTTGTCACCTGGACTGGCCAGTTGTTGGGCTTGATGGACCTTGGTCTGACCCAGCATGGCATTTCTTATATTCTTATGACTGCACAGATGGAAAAGGCTGATCTCTGTCTTATGCACTGTGGTATTTGGAGCTCTGCTTTTTCATTGCATGTGAGCACTACAGGTACCAAAATGCATTGAGTAAGAGTAACCCCCCCCCCCCCACACACACACACACACACACACACACATCCCACAGCTGACCTCAAGTCTTCTTCCAGCTTTGAATAAGCCCTAGCAAAGTCAGAGGGTACACAACCTTTCTAGCAATCAAACATGTCAAGTCATAACTTAGGGAAACTGTGTCAAGTTCATTTCTTTACACAAATAACATTTGTCAATCAAAACTCTGCAAAATGTATGTCTCAAGACGAACGATATGTGCTTAGTTTTCTTATCTGAGTATGGTATACTTAACTTCAGTTTATAACAGCACTGTAAAACAAATGCAACACAAATTGTTCTTTCAGCCAAGTTACGTGTAGAGAGAAACCAGCCTCACCTTGAGAAGGACACAAATGGGTATCATATTGGGGCCAAAGCCTTCTGAACTGCATCTTCTTTGTAAGACGCAACTCTGTTCCTTCTCGTTCCCTAAACACATACACACAGACTCACATAAATGGAGAGAGGGAGAATACATCAAGATTCTATGCAGAGGGAATTATACAAATTTGATATTCTTGCTTATCATCCAACATATATTTATTCATCAGATTAAAGCAAAGATGCAGAGAGATAAAGTGACTGACTCAGAGAGATAAAGGGGGTCATATACAGAAAGGCAGTTAGTGGACTAGTTATTCGGCTAAAGTTAGCACACTTTAGGATGGTCGCAGCAGGAAAATTTTGAATAAGTGATGTGTCTGCAGCAGTATTTACTGCAAAAGAGCATGTGTAGCACATAGCCACTGGAAGAAGAATCTGTGAATACCAGGATCAAGGCAAGGTGCTTACGCTTCTTAGCTATAGGCGCCATTACGATTATTATTTTTTTTATTTATGCATCCAAAATTTAGGCACCCAAGAGCTAGGTGTCCAAAAACTAGGCGTCCCAAGACCAAGCGCCACTCAACTTAAGTACACAAAAACGTACGCCTTCATGTGCAAACAGGATAAGTGTACGTCCAAGCCGAATGCTGCTTAACCTGGATGCCCAAACCTGGACGCACAACCTGGATGCACACTGGGATGCACCGCTAAAAAGACGTCCTCTAGAGGGCAGCCAAATGCATAGATAAAAGCGCACGAAAACACTGTCGCGGTCTACCATGCGGCGTGCAGTTGAAAAGCCTCGGAGTGGGGCCTAGCCACAACAGGCTGTTCAACCTGCCAGGCTGCCCCCTGTCCCTGAACCTCCCTCAGGCGTGACAGATGTTGGAATGGCATTCCAGAGCTCAGAGACCAGGGAAGGGGAATCCCTGAATTTACCTGAGCTCAGCCCTTCCCAACTGAGTACAGAGACGGACTCCAACTGTGGGGGAAGAGGGCATATACCGTCACCACTACACTAGGCTTTCTGCACCTGCTGGGTTTCAGCTATACATAGAAACATAGAAATGATGGCAGAAGAAGACCAAATGGCCCATCCAGTCTGCCCAGCAAGCTTTCACATTTATTTTTCTCATACTTATCTGTTACTCTGACCGCTGAGGTCAGGGCCCTTATTGGTAACCTTTTGGTTCCATTCCCGCCATTGATGTAGAGAGCAGTGCTGGAGCTGCATCAAAGTGAAGTATCAAGCCTAATTGGTTAGGGGTAGTAACCGCCACAATAAGCAAGCTACTCCCATGCTTATTTGTTTACCCAGCCTGTGCAATTTAGTCGTTGTTAGTTGTCTGAATATAAATCCTCTTATCTTCATTCCCCCCTGCCATTGAAGCAGTGAGCTGCACTGCATATGTATTCAAAGTGAAGTATCAGGCTTAATTGGTTCAGGGTAGTAACCGCCTCAACAAGCAAGCTACTCCCACGCATATTTGTTTACCCATACTGTGCAATTCAGTCCTTGTTGGTAATTGTCTGAATGTAAATCCTCTTATCTTCATTCCCCCCTACCATTGAAGCAGAGAGCTACATTGGATATGCATTGAAAGTGAAGTATCAGGCTTATTTGGTTTGGGGTAGTAACCGCTGCAACAAGCAAGCTACTCCCACGCTTATTTGTAAATGCAAATCCTTTTTCCCACATTTCCTCTTGCCGTTGAAGCATAGAGCAATGTTGGAGTCGCATTAACCTTGTGTACAATCAGCTAAGTCCATGCCGACTGAAAAACCAGCTACCAGACCAAGACACTCATCTGAGGGTCCATGGAAATCACTTCAGGAATTCTCAACTGGGGGAGGGACCATTTATCACCACAGGAGAGCAGGGTAATCAATTCTCCTTTTAAATTCTCCTTCTATAATCTGCAGCAATTCCCAGAAGGGAGATGCACGTCCACCATCTGCCGGAGATGGAGAATACTGAGAGGCTGATGTCACTGCAGGAGTATATGTACCGTGACGTCAGTTTGCTCCATCTCTATCTGCTGGTAGAGGTGCAAAACCCACTGGTCCTGAATCCATCTAGCCACATGCTAGGAAACTAACAATTTATCTGTCTAAATGGCAAGATTTTTTTAATATTGAGCCACTTATCCGGCTAGATTTTAATCAGATTTAAATCATTATCGGGCTAAAATATAACCAGATAAAAAAAATAGGCATTCCAGGGTGAGCCTAACTTAGCTGAATTTCAGTTCTATCTGGCTAAGGCCTGGATTCTCTAAGGTCACAGACCTTAGAGAATCTGGCGGTAACAGGGAACGGGGGGGGGGGGGGGGGGCGAAACGGGGGGCGGGCCTGCAAAAGCCAGCAGCCATCGCACCACTGCAGTGCGCTGGCTGTTGGCTTTCGCACCAAATAATCACACCATGAAAGGTGTAGTTATTCGGCGCGAAACTGGCGACGATAAGGGTCCTTACCTTTCGCCACCAGCGATGTGTCCGCAGTGTCGGCCCCGGTGCCGCCCCGACTTCTCCCCTTCCGGGGCCGACTCCGCCCCCATTTAGTGATCGCATGCGAAAAGGGACTTTTCGCATGCGATCGCTTATGAAAATGACCCCCTAAGTTAGCTGGATAATTTTAGACCTGCCCAAAAAACAAGGTAGTCGATCTAGAAAAGCCGTGAGCAAACATAAGAAAGTAGATGCCGTTTTTATTGTGTTCATACGTCTCCAACCAATAAAGACATTGAAAAAGACATTCTTCAGCATCTACTTTCTTACGTTTGCTCAGAACTTTAGACCTGCGTCAGAGCAGGTCTCAAATTATCTGGTATTGTGTGGCTGGACAGCTTTTTATTTAACCAGGTATCTTTGCAGATATCCGGTTAAGTGAGAGTGCAGTCCGACTCCCTTCTTCCCTCCCCCAAATTTCATATATGGATCTGCCGAGCCATGCAACCCCCCATATTTGAAAATAATATTTTGGGATCTGCAGGTTGGGCCCCCTTCACCCCCTTCTCTGGCTGTTTAAATATTAAAATCAGGCTACCTCCCCCCGACTCCCCACACACCCATAGTGCCTGTGTCCCTGGCAGCCCCCTGCCCCAGATCTCCCCCAACACTAAAAACTCCTTCCGGGAACGAGGTATGCATTTACCTGCTCACAGCACTGCTTCTGTCATAGGCAGCGCTGGAAGCATAAGCTACCCCTCAGTTTATGCTTCCAATGTTTTTGGGGTTTTTTTTTTAACACTGGAGGGGTTTGGAAAGTGGGGTTGCATGGACCAGCAGGGTCATGTATGAAATCCTAGGGGGGGGGGGGGGGGGGGAGGGGAAGAAACAGGAATCAGGCCAGAAGCCTGAAAGGCATTTATAAAAAAAAATTGACAGTGCCACTTAACCAGATAGATTTAAAACCTAACTTGTTATATGCAATTAGGTTTTTAAGTTATTCAGCTACATGTAGCTGGATAACTTTAGACAACTATATTCAGAAGGACGCTTATTCCACTATCTGGGACAAGTTATAATTTGTCTGTGTGTTCATTAGATGAATTCTCAGGTGCTGAAAGTTTTTGAGATTACATTAAAATACATAATTCAGGAACCTAAATTTCCTAAACTTTTCAGCCAAATGCAGAACGTTGGGGCCTAAAAATACCAAACCAGCAGCATTTAGGTACTGAAAATGCCAGAGTCCTCAACGACTTGCAGAATTTGTATTAATTATAACGTGTAATATTTACATACAATTCCCTTCTTTTCAGGTAAGCTTTAAAGGTCTTCTTATTTCAGAAGGTTTTTAATATTAGTAGTTAACTTTGGTAGTTTATTCTATTTATTTTTAATGTAGTGTTTTTGATAAATTTTGAAATCTGTCTTGATTTATTTTTGGTGTATTATTATATTTTGTATGTGTTCTGATGTGATTTTATATGATTACGGTATATTGTATACAGCATTAGATGGGCAATTTATAAATCTAAATAAATAAATATGAGCATGGGAAAACAAAAATGAATAATTTAAAAAAATGACGACATCAAGGGCTGAAAATACTATAGATTTGAGAGGATATACTTTTCAACTGTGTCTTAAATCTAACCTACCACACTTCGTATAAATAAAAGAAACCCCAGGTACAATAGTAGGCAATTTTTTTCCATTTAAACACTGTCCTCTAAGCAGATTCTACATGCAAATATTAAGTTGCTGAATTGAAAGGTTCTGATTATGACAAGTGATATATAGATGTGTTTTGGTTTGGGAACACACCTTGCATTTGATGTGTTAATGTGCCACCCAGTGGCCAAAGTCGGTCACAGTCCTTAATCACATCCTAATAAAAAATCATGGGCCGATGTAATAAGACCGGTGCTTAATATGGCACTCATATTGAGCGCCTGTTGTCTTAATGTGTGCACTGCCACATCCTCTGTGCACATGATGCAGTATTTAAATGAGAGCAAAATTAGGCAGCATAAAAATGGGTGCACTAAGGCCGAATTGTGCGTCTCTGGCACCCAAAAGTTTATTGAATCAAATGCCCACAACTGCAACGGATGCTCAATATGAGCATCTGTTTTGATCGTGCTTCTCTTTGATTATTTTGCTGAGGTGCTGATTTAAATGCTAAAGTTTATTATATCAGGCGCCCTTTGCTAAGGTGTCTAAATTGTGTGGTCATAAGAAAGATGCGCTTCCTTTTGGTCAAATCAATATACATATATTTTTCTTCACTGCAAGAAGTAAATTTAAGAGTCAGGATGATACTAAGGAGGATGACACATTTATTGCAACATATGAGCCCTTGACTTCAAGTTAACTTTACTTCACCTCCAGAGCTGAAGTTAAATTCCCCACGTTAAAAAGTGTGCTTTGGGTGCGCTTTCCTGCAATGGAGGGTAATAGGTAATGTCTTCATCTACATGCAGTTTACAGCTGTTGCGCGCTATTGGGACGTGTTTGTTAGGGCATGCATTTTGGATGCGACAATCTCCTTACTTCATTGGACACTACTCTTGTGCCCCCAAAACACACGCCCAGCCATGCTAGGCTGGGTGCATCTTATTGTATCAGCCCCTCAGTATGTTAAAGCTGGGCTTCCCAAATCTGGCCTGGTCACGCCACAGCCAGTTGGGTTTTCAGGATATTCATAAGTCTTTAGATGGGGACTTCTCAAATTTGTATCCAGTATGATTCCATTTTAACACTTGAAAATTCACACCATCCCATATGCCAACCAAAACAAAACAGCAGATCGCTCCTCCATCTCCTCTCAGCCCCTGCTCACTAAGAGGTAGATTTATAAAATGTTGCTTGTCCAAAAACGGCCACCTACGTGGTATGTGGGCTGCGCATGAGCAATGTGAATTTTAAGAAGCCAGGAAGGGTGCGTGTACATGCATATATCCACATTCAGAACAAGGAGCAGGTCAAGAGTGACAGGTGTAACCACAAATTTTGCAAAAGCAATGCATTGCACATATGTTGCTTGCATAACTTTGCTAGTGCTCCTCAAGAGGTGGAGAGAGAGAGAGAGAGAGAACCTCTGTATAGGGTCAGTCTGATACACAATATAGATGTACCACTCTAGAAGGGCACTTTGAATCGGGGTGGGTTTTCGGGAGGTGGGTTAACATCAGTAAAGAATTATAGTCCTTATAAGTGATGAAAAGTTGATTTGTACACTGCAGTGTTTTAAAATTTAGAAGAGAGATGGGTGGTGGTTCTGTTAATGTTTCCTTAGCTCTTCTTTTGACCACGAGTCGTCTTCATGTCCTCATAGCCTGCTCCGTTGAGGTTGGTGTGCCCTGGGCTTGATAAGGCTGGGAAACACTGCAATAGATACATTGGGGGAAAACTAGAATTTGACCAGATTCTCAGGGTTGATTGGGGTCAGGCAGCAAACATAACCTTGCAGCAATCCACAGATAACCCACTGGGAAAATTTGTTTTTCTAAGGTTTTTATTTTGAATTTTCAGGCAGTGAAATAATTTCAGACATCTCAAAGTAGATAATTAAAGCAAAATGTTTAGATAAATTAGCCGGATTAAGACTTATCTCCGGCTAATTTACCTGTGATATTCAGCAGCTCGGCTATGCTGCAGATTATTCCATCACAAATCGTTACTTAGCTGGATAAGGTATGTCCAGCTAGCATAGACCTGCTCTATGGCAGCACTAATGTATTAGATTAACTTAATCAGATAAGTAAGAATATCGCTACTTATCCGGCTAACAGGGTCATTTATCATTTTGTGATAGGGCCTAACGCACGAGATAAATAACGAAACGCAAATGCGTATGCAAATTCAACACATCTAACACAAATAAGAGACCGAATGTTCTCCATTGTGGGCCCCAAGTTGTGGAACTCCCTTCAAGAGTCAGATAACAGAAAAAAAGAATTTCAGGCAAGAACTGAAAATGTGGCTCTTTAGAAAAGCATAACAATATGCTGATAATCTCAACGTCAGTACCAGAGATAATGTTAGTGGAGAGAGCAATAAGTAGTAAAAGATGTAAAGTGTTTTGCTAGTTGAATTAGAATTGTTTTTTGGGGTTTTTATACTTTTGTGTCTACCTAAAAAAGTATGAATATGAACTAGATTAGATCCTGACTATTGCGATGTCCTAGAATATATATAATATGAACTATAACACATAGTTATTGTGGTGTTCACCTAGAATGTGAATGTGAACACACAGCACGTGATTGCTGAACAAGAATATGAATGCTCATAATGTAAACCATTGTGATCTTCATTTGGAATGAAGGTATATAAAACGACCAAATAAATAAATAAAACATTAAGTATTCTAGTGGGAGGAGTTAATGGAAATGAGGGTCGTTAGCATCTGATGTGATACAACAACACAGGATTTAGCACTGGAAATAACTACACCTATTGTTCGGTGTATTGTGCTTGCAATATCGGGAAAATATTTTTAACGCAGCACAACTGCAAGAGGAAGAGGAAGAGAGACACTATGGGGCTGATTTTAAAAGCCCTATGTGCCGGGCCTATTTTATAAAGGCCCAGCGACACGCATAAAGATCCGGGACGCATCTAAGTCCCAGGGCTTTACAAAAGGGGCGGCCCGGGGGCAGGGCAGGGGCCTCTGGCACAGCGGCCATTTGCCGCTGTGTCGGAGGATCGCATGCCAGCAGGCTGCCGGTGCGCAGTGGGGTTAGAGTAGGGCTAGAGGGTGAAAGGTTAGAATAGGGGGAAGGCTGCGGGCGTTGGCGCGCGCAAGGTTCACTAGTGTGCACCCGCTTGCGCACGCCGACCCCCGATATTATAACGGGCGCCCTTGCGCACACATGTTATAAAATTGGGCATACATGTGTGCGCGCCAGGTAGCGCGTGCACATGTACGCCCGCGCATATTTTTGAAAATCTACCCCTATATATATATATGTGTGTGTGTGTACCACTTTGAATCAGGGTGGTTTTGGAAGGTAGGGTGGGGTTTGGGGGGCTGTCATAACAGAAACATTCTGAGGTATTCATAGTAATACTGACATCACTAAACATTTGTAGTCATTATAATGGATGAAAAGTATAACAAGAAGAGTTGATCATTTGTAGTCATTATAATGACGCTTAGTGGTGTCAGTATTACTATGAATACCTTAGAATGTTTCTGTTACAACCCCCCCCCCCCCCAAATCTAGGGGTAAATTAGCCAGAGATGTAGTGCTGCCCCAAAATGCCCACTGGACATCCGGTTAAATACTTAGCTGGATAAGTATGACTTATCAGGCTAATTAGTGCTGAACATTGCCCTCCTCATGACTATGGGATTCTGAAAGCTGACTCCCCACAATCTTACAATTATCTATTTCACTTTGCTATTGTATTCCATTTGGCAAAGTATTCATGACTTAACATATCACCAAATAGCAAAACCATCAAGGAACAGTCAGTTTGTAATTTATTTTTTATTGAATTTAACAAATTATTTTCAAGAAAATTTTACATCTTGATTTAAAATCAGAGATACAAAGTAGCAAAACATTAAAAGATAAATGCAAAGGAAATATAAGACAAGAGTCTAAAGCTGTTAGTATCTCATCCAAAGTCCACAATATTTGAATCCAAGAGTAAGCCTGAGGAAAAAATTGTATCAAACAATTCAAAATTGGGAAAAGAAACTGTTGTACAGGGTACGATCACTTCACTAGCGAACCTATGCCATACTTATCATTCATTCGGCTGAGATTGGAGAGGAGCTAACAACCGGAGGCATTTTATCTATAAGGAAAGCAGATAGCTGGTTTGGTTGGAAAAAAATATATGAGAGGCCATGATATTTTATGAGACACTTACAGGGAAACCTTAACAAGAACAGAGCACCTATCTCAATGACCCTAAGTCCTAACAAAAGAAACTGTTTCCTTCTTTTTTGAGTTATTCTAGACACATAGGATAGGGACAGAGGCTGAAGGCACCCTTGGGTGCTCTGTCCGTTTGTCCATATGCACCAATTGATGTATCCCTGCATCTTTATGTGACATTGATGATCGATAATACTTCTTGTACTTAACCTTGTTTTTTTATTTTTGTCTATTCTATTGTCATTGAATACTTCATATTTAATTGTGATTTTTCTATGATCTTCATGATTTTTGATGGATCGGACCTGATGGAAACCTGTAGTTCGCACCACCCGATACTGATGATGAGGCCATATCATTTTATCCGTATGAAGTCTTTGCATCCTCTAAATTTAATATAGCCAGTATTAGTTGCTCTATATGAACTGTATTTACTGTTGATATTGTGAGTGACATTAGCCTGTTATTATGGTGCAGATGGACAGATGGACAGAGCACCCAAGGGTGCCTTCAGCCTCGATCTGATAGGGTTGTAATGATTGGCCCAGGGAAGTTTAAAAGCAGATCGGATAGAGAGAGACGCCAGATTACAACATGAAGGCGCCGCTCACGAGAAACATTTTTAAAGAAAAACTGTAAGTACAAAAACCTCTATTGGTGGTACAATAGATTAGATTTGAGCACAATATTAAATGCTCGTTATACCCTTTTAAAAAACGATATGTGCTTTAGACTTTTGAAAACGGCATGTTGGATAAAACACATCCTCCTGAAGTCCCTGAAACAGGCAGACGATTGCTGAAACATGGCCGATGTCGGGCGGGCAGGTTGCCCCGACCCCATAGAAGCAGCAGGAATCGAGTCGGATCAAGAAGAACTGATAAGTACTGTTAATAAAGCGAGAACGCTTAGGGAAGGTCGGGACACCTGCCAGGGAGAGGATACTAGACATTTAAGACTAAGCACATGAAATGAAATAAAAGAAAATAAAAAATTGAAAATGAATAAAGTATTTAAAGAATAAACATGGGAGCTATTCAAGGAGACAATCACACAGTGGTTGCCTCAGATATAACAACCGCACATCACCACATATCGGGGAGTTCCCTTGATTGTTGGTTATTAATTATCTCTTGAAGACAAGGGAACGAGGTTTAGTTGTTGTTAAGTATATTAATAAGCAGCATCTACAAAGCAATTGGAAATAAATCACAGGCACAAGAATTCCAGCAGCATAAGCCACCTTCCCCAAGATTAAAGAGCACCTCAAATGACTCCAACCCCAATCTACAGACAGCAAACAGGCCTAAAAAAAAGCAAAAGCCATCAGTTCTCATTGCTATTTCAATATTTCTGCCCATAAAGTAGCAAATATCTAGAGTTGTTTAGTGCCATGATCAACATTCACAAAAAATACAGGGAGTAGCTTGCTTGTTACAGTGGTTACTACCCCAAACCAAACAAGCCTGATGCTTCACTTTCAATGCATATCCAGTGTTGCTCTCTGCTTCAACGGCAGGAGGAATGAAGAAAAGATGATTTTCAATGAATATCCAGTGTTGCTTTCTGCTTCAACGGCAGGGGGAATGAAAAAAAGATGATTTTTTATATTCTGACAACAACCAACAAGGACTGAATTCCACAGTCTGGGTAAACAAATAAGCATGGGTGTAGCTTGCTTGCTACGGTGGTTGCTACCCGAATCAATCAAGCCTAATACTTCACTTTTAATACATATCCAGAGAAGTTCTCTGCTTCAACGTCAGGGGGAAATGAAGAAAAGTGGATTTATATTCATATAACAACCAACAAGGACTGAATTGCACAGGCTGGGTAAACAAATAAGCATGGGAGTAGCTTGTTTATTGCGGCGGTTACTACCCCTAACCAATTAAGCTAGATACTTCGCTTAGAAGCAGTTCCAGCACTGTTCTCTACATTAATGGTGGGGGTGGAAGGGAAATAGAACCAAAAGGTTACATTAATGGCAGGGGTGGAAGGGAAATTGAACCAAAAGGTTACATTAATAGCGGGGGTGGAAGGGAAATAGAACCAAAAGATTACTAAAGACCAAGAGTAACAGATAAGTATGAGAGAGAGAGAAAAAAAAAAGTGTGGAAGCTTGTTGGGCAGACTGGATGGGCCATTTGGTCTTCTTCTGCCGTCATTTCTATGTTTCTATGTTTCTATTCATTTTCAGCTAGGAATTGTGTTTCTATAATACCAGTAGAATTGGGTTATGGATTGGCTATCGTTGCAATTGCTTCTTATGTAGCAATGAAGGGTAGACTGTGCATTCATAAAATATAGCTAAAAACCTAGAGGTTGATATTCAAACACACGATAGCTGGATAAGTAGGTCTTATCTGGTTATATTCAGCAGTTAACTTATTCGGCTTTCTAGTTAACCGGACAAGTTGTGGGCAGGCAATGGGCAGAATGGTGTGGTGTTACTTAGCCGGATATGTTATCCAGTTAACTAGCAATATTCAGCCTTAGATGGATAACTTATTCAGCTAAGTTAGACCTGCTCAATAGCAGGTCTAAACTTAGATGGATAAGACTTATCTGGCTAAGTAGCGATTGTCTGGGAATGTTGAGCAGCATAGCCATGCGTGTTAGGTGGAGCGAGGGAGTGCGTTTGTGTCACTGGGTATGAGGGAGCTTGTGTGTAGGTGTTAGTGGGAGCAAGGGAGCATGTGTGTAGGTGTCAGTGGGAGCGAGGGAGCGTGTGTGTAGGTGTCAGTGGGTGTGAGGTAGCACATATGTGTAGTATCTGTGGGCACGAGGGAGCACATGTGTGTTTAGGTATCAGTGAGTGAGAGGGAGCGCGTGCGTGCGTGTGTAGGTGTCAGTGGGTATGAGGAAGCTTGACTGTGTGTGTATATGTGTCCGTGGGTACGAGGGAATGTATGTGTGTAGATGTCACTGGGTGCGAGGAAGCATAAGAGAGAGTGTGTGTGTGTGTGTGAGAATGTGTCAGCGCGGTGCAAGAGAGCATGTGTGTGTGTCAGCATGTGTGGGAGGGAAGAGACTTTGTGCATTCCCTCACCCCCATTACTCCAGAATAATCTCAGGGTGACTGGAAAGTATAGAAAGTGGGGGCTTTTTTAAATTCTTATTGTTTTAAATCTAATGTGTCTGCTGTTTTTAAAATATTTTATTGTTTTGGGGGAAATTTTTAAAAGTTTTATATGCGTTTAATTATTGGATGTTCAGCTGTTTTGTAATATTTATCCTTTTTATTTGTACGGGTTTACTATTGCTGACATATTTATTGATTTAATTTTTGATATTTTATGAGGAATGGCAATGTTTCTCTTTTTCTATTGTTGCACTGCATACAGGATCTAGCTTGTTGCGGTTTCCAGTTCAGTTTTTATCTGCACATTTCTTGTTATATTTTATGGTCTCTTTATTTTGTTTTTGGTGGGGGTTGATCTGTGTTCTGCATGTGTGACAGAGGTGAGAAATTCTGCTAGCATGTAGTTTCTATGTAGGGATCTATAGTAGCTTAGCTTGTTCTGTTTTCCAAATGCGAAGTATATTATTGTTTTAGTGCCTGCTGTAATATTTATAGTGTTGCCTTTTCATAGATAAGGTTGTCACTGTTTGAATTCCGGCTGTTACTGCTGTATTGGTACTGGAGTTTTACTACATTTTAATTGTAATTCAGTTTACCCAAGGCTTTCTGAGAGCTGAACCCACTCCTAACATGTGTTGCAATAGGCTTAATGCAATATGGGATCCAAGTGTTTCTTTATTTTTTGTTCTGCAGGATTTTCTGGTTGGCACCACAGAACTGCATGTAAATATAATGTACATGCTTGAAGTGATATTTTTACCTCATGAAACTGTACTTTGAATGGCTTTTTAATGTAAAAACTGATATAAATGCATAATTTTTAATAATGTGTGAGCAGGGAAGGGCTGGGGGGTACAAGGCTGTAAGCTTTACTTATGACACCTAATATCTTTGCACCAGCCCTGGTTGCACTGGATCCATGTGGGAAAGCAGAATTTTGGAGCTCTGCTACTATGGGTCCTGTGACTCTCTCCATTCTCAGCCAGGGCTTAATTTTTCTTGATAAGCCCTGGAGGAACTATAGATTGGTCTGGTCTCTCCTCCCCTCCTTTAGAGTAGGTAGGAAGTGCAAAGCCTGGGGAACTATAAAAGCAGCAGACTCTGTAGCACTCAGCCAATGGGAATAAACTGGAATGGTGGCGGGGGTGGTGGAGGCAAGCTACAGTCAGAAAAAGGATGGGGTGAGCCAAGAGGAAGTGCCTGTGCAGTGTTGCAGAGGCTTCTGTAGGCTGGGTTTTCCTCCTGAAAGGGTCAGCTGGCTGTGGAAACACTGAGCTTTCTGAAGTGGAGGTGCCAAAAAGAAAGAGGGAGAGGGAGAGGGCTGTGGCAGGCTGGGGAAGGGCTGGTAGCAAGCAGAAACTTTTAAGATAATCATGTGGCAGTACTGGAGTGGGGGCACTCACTGTGTGAGCATATGAGCAGCAGCAGCACAATGACAGAATTTGTGTTTCAGAGATAGTGAGAGTGCGTGTGAGTGTCATTGTGTCAGAGAGAGAGAGAGAGACACCCACACACCCTCTCTTGGACACAAATTGGGTATCTGAAAGAATGTGTATGGGTGTTTGTGTCTGAGAGACTATGTGTGTGTCTGACATTGGCTACTTAATTATTTAGGAAAAATGTGAAATTTATGTTGGAGATTTTTTGGCTCAGTTCTGCCAGGCTCCAGGTCACATGACTGACCAATGAAGGATAAGTTTGATGTGCTTTTGGAACTGTTAAAACACATACTGCAAGAAAAACGCACAAGGGAGTCAGCAGATATTCTGTGGGTCAGTTTTGAAAAAAAAATCCCTGGGCTGATATTTTCCTGCAATCCGCTCCTGGGTGGAGCTAAGTTATCCAGGTAACTTAGCCAATTTTCAGCTATATCTGGCCACATGTGGCTGGATAACTTAGCCATAACAGTCTGGAACACCCATAAACAGTGAAGTAAACTTTAAGATCAGTAAAAAAAAAAAAAAAAAAGCATTCTTTTAGTGGGGGAAGAGTATGAATATAATATTTAAATAAAAATAATAAATATTATTTAGGATGGAGACTGAACCAGTAGATGAGTGATAACTTTAAGATGTTCATTGCTAATACCGCTTGGGGTCCATTGTGTGGCAAGAGGTGGTGGATGTAATTTTATAAAACATCTTTCTTTTCTGATGCCGTGTTCATGAGTGATTTAGTAATTAAGGGAGTAGTAAAGTTAGGTTAATATTATATAGGCCTCTTGATTTGGTTTGACAATTAGTTTTTGAATATAGACCTCAACACGATTATTAGTGAACATAAAAATAAAATGGGACCTTTAGATCTTCAGTCTAATGCTCTCCTCTCTGAACTATTGGGGATATAGTTAGGGGCAAGAGCTTTAAAAGCTGGTAGATACTTTCAGCATATTATCCTGTTTAAAAGCACTGGGCACGTGAAAACTATAGGGAGGCTACTGCACATGCTCATTGGTGATGTCATTCATTAAACATGGCTGCCTCTGCATGTTTCATCTCTGAAAACAAAAAAATAGCCCTTGACCAAGAATGCTCGGTGGTGATGTCATTGACTGTGACATCATCAAACATGGCTTCCTGTACATGATCAGTGGCATCTCAAGTAAAATGCCTTTTGGTTTGGTTTTGCTGTGCATGCGCAGCTGTGATGTCATTTTGTGGCCCCATACAACAGCTATCATCTTGGCAGTGCACCAATTCTTGATCACAGACAGCCACTGCCATCTTGATAAAACATATTTCTGGTTCCAGTCTATATAATCAAAAAAGGACAGAAAGGGGGCATACTCCCATGATGTCATCAAAAAGGGGTGGAAAGGGGCATGTTTTGGACATGGCTATGATGTACTTTCTGTGATATCATCATAAGGGTGGGGCTAAAGAGGGACAAGGGTTGAGGCTTCATCTGGAAGTGAACACTGATTGTCTGGGAGGACAGTAGGCAGGGCTTAATCTGGAAGTGAACACTAATTTGCTGAACCAACCTGTCAAAACAAGCTTGACAATTGCCCTATCCCCTATACTACTGATAGTTACTGCACTACAATGTACTGGTCAAGACTATGGTTCTTTTATCTTTGCTTTTCCAGACATAGCCCTCAGATGTGACAGACAGATGTGGGGGCTCATCAACCTTAGCCTGGCTATGTGTCCTTTCTTTGCTCATTTCTGTTATTTCTTTTGCAGATGCAACAATTTTCTCATGGGTCATGTGCAAACTCTTGTATGAGATGGGTGCACATGTGTACAGAGGGATAATTTGTTGTTATCATGGCCTTGCACAGTGTCCAGTTTACCCTGCAGTAGAATAATCTCTCTTGGCACACATCCCCTTTTACTGGAAAAGTTGGGAGGGGGGATTTTCTGGCACAGAACATAAGAGCTGAATATCCTGTAGGAATATAAGGGTATCTGTAGCCTGTGGAAGACAACCCACTTACCTCTCCCCCTCCTTTTGTCTCTGTCTTTGGGGAGGGGCAATGCTACCGAAGTTTCCCTTTATTTACTTTATATGTGATACAAAAAGCCCAGGAAAGGACACCTAAGAATATGCCCTATTGGGTCAGACCAAGGGTCCATCAAGCCCAGCATTCTGTTTCAAACAGTAGCCAATCCAGGCCATAAGATCCTGACAAATACCCCAAAACTAAGTCTACTCCATGTTACTGTTGCTAGTAATAGCAGTGGCTATTTTCTAAGTCAACTTAATTAATAGCAGGTAATGGACTTCTCCTCCAAGAACTTATCCAATCCTTTTTTAAACACAGCTACACTAACTGCACTAACCACATCCTCTGGCAACAAATTCCAGAGTTTAATTGTGCGTTAAGTGAAAAAGAACTTTCTCCGATTAGTTTTAAATATGCCACATGCTAACTTCATGGAGTGCCCCCTAGTCTTTCTATTATCTGAAAGAGTAAATAACTGATTCACATCTACCTGTTCTAGACCTCTCATAATTTGGTTTTCCCTACGCCCCCCATTACCCCAGATATCCTTCCCAACCTGACCAGCGTGCCCAGGGTCTACAAGGGACAGAAGCAATTCCCACTTTACTTCTGCCCTGTCAGGGCCAGAGAACAAACTGGTGCCAGCTGACCCTCGGCTCTCCTTTCCCTCGTGTGTGGTGTAGCTAACATCCCCTAAGAGTATTGTCAGGTTAACGCACCTGGTCATGTTCCTGAGGCTGCTACCTAAAAGGGGTTGCAAGGCCCTATAAAAGGTACCCTCTGTGCAATGTCTCCTACTCAAAATTCCCTGTTGGTCCATGATGCCACTCTTGCAGGGTCTTGCAGCCACTTTTGGACAGCAGCCTCAGGAGCATCACCATGCACATTATACTGGTGATACTCCTAGGGAAAAGTAAGCTACATCTTTTAAGGTATAGTTAATTTTCCTGGAGTAGCACAGTGTGCAAAGATTGTTTCGTACCTTGTACTACTTCTTTAAATAGTGAGCTACATTGTATATATTTGAATTCTAAGCAGCTCATTTGAATACCCACTTAGTGCAGATTTAGGGGCCACAAAATAATGCTCAGAACTTGCAGCTTCCATACGTTAATATCATTTTTTCTGCGCTGTATTTTACCATTCAGTAAATGCTATTTAACATGCAAACACATTATTGCAGCTTAATAATTAGGCCCCTTAAGAGATGTACAGATAATGCTCTTATGTCATATGAGAGTTTGAGTATGACATAGATGGTCTAAGATTTGGAACTCATAGAATCTAGAGACAATGCTCCAGAACTTGTCGATCATCAGTGTGAGCCTGTCCTAAAGTAGAGAGTTTGAGGTACTAGCTCAGATGCTGTAGTTTTATTTTTATGTATATGCTACTAGAACTGATTTGGACTGACGCCCTTCTGTATGTTTCTTCAGGCTTATTTTGTTTGACAGTCCTTAGGGCTGTATTTCGCATACATTTTCTAACCCTGAGTTTATCGTCATGCAGGTCCTTTGAAATACCAGATGGGAATCAGAGTTTGCAAGAATTTATGCTGTTCTCATCACCTACTGAGGAATCAGAGGTATTTTTCTCCATTCCAGAGTTTCCTCGTAGCCCACTTTCATCGCCATCAAAAATAAATCAGGTAAGGGAGGTTTCAAAAACTTTTCATCCCCAGATATGAAACTTTGTTGTAAAAATGTTCCTAAAACTGTTATGTATATAATACCCTAGACCCTTGACAATGGGAAATGGATTTGGGACAATGAGGAAACAGCTGTTGACAATAAACAGTAATAAGAAAGCAAGAACCAATGACATTCATTTAAGTGTATTATGGAAGCTTAAGGATAGACATTGTATATTATGCATAATATAGTGTTATCTGTCTCTGTCAGGTTTATAACCAGAGTGGAGTGGTGTGCCAGTCTTTTTCAGCACTTCAGCAACACTTTATTTGATACAGGTGCAATTCCACAGATACAATGATCCATTTTCTAGTGGGGATAATACTCACATTACATACTTCTGATGCATATAGAGGAGGGAATACAGCTTACAGTCTCTGTGGCACTGGATCCGTGGACTGATAGCTCGCCAGTTCTGCTGCATGATTAGGCAGTCCTAAAGTTGCCAAGAGCTACTTCCTCTGGGGTCAGGTTACTGGTTATAACAGGTTCAGTGCAAGGTTTCCATACCTTGCCTGAAAATCCTCATCCGAGCCACCCAGTGGAAGGTCACTGGTCCACATCATAGCAAGCCACTTATTCAAATCCCAACAAACACTTTTTTCCTTACAGTCTCAATCTTTCATCTCCTTCCATGGTTTCACTACCTTACCATTTCTTGAATGACTGTTTTGTTCTCATTGCTACATCTTGCAACTCCATCTTGCTACATCTTGCAAAACAGAGTAACATGTTTTCTTTTTCAAGACGCAAGACCTATCCTCAGTAAGATTGCGTTCATACATGAATATATTTCACACCATCTAGATTTTTTAGAACTGAATGTAACCTGACTTCTCCTGGGAAACACTGCTACTCTTGGGTCACATAAACTAAAAAATGTTTCCCATTTTGTGTCTATGGGAAAAAAAAGTGCATATTTAAGTTTATTTCACCATCCTACACAACCTCGGTCATGACAGTGGTTTCCCTATCCTATAGCCCTATGCTACTCAATTCCAGACAGTCTAGTTTCCTGGCCTGGCTATCCACAATGAATATGTATAATATATATTACAATGCACTGCCTCCGCTGTATGATATATATCTTATAGTAAATAGTAATGACGGCAGAAAAAGACCAAATGGTCCATCCAATCTGCCCAGCAAGTTTCTTATGGTAGTAAAAGCTGCTGCATACAGGTTACCCCCACGATTCTGTTAAGGGTAGTAATATTAGCAATCAAAACCAAGCAACTGTCAAACCCATAGCAAAATTACTGCTAGCATCATTGTTATAGGGTGAGCAGCTTTCTTGATAATTCAGACATTATTTCTTGATGTACAATGCTTACATTCCTGTGCTTTTTCCCTAATGTCTGCATATCAGTACCCCAGACCGTAAAAGTCAGGGCCCAGCATTGGCTGTGGTCTGAGTCCATTTCCCCTTTTTTCCCCCATATTTGAAGTGGAGAGCAATGTTGCAGTTGCATCAAAATCATGAAAGCTAATTGGTTAAGGGTAGTAATCCCCATGCTTTCTGTTAGGGGTAGAAGCTGCCGCTCAGTGCAGGTTACCTCTATGCATCTTTTTCTTCATTTCCATCTCTAACCTTTAGGGATCCACAGTGTTTATCCCATGCCCTTTTGAATTTGTTTACTGTTTTTGTCTTCACCACCTCTTCTAGAAGGGCAATCCAGGCATCCACCACCCTCTCCATGAAGATATTGTGCATATTCAGAAAAATAGACTAGAGGGGTGGGGGGGGAGGGGAGGAGCAGGAATTCCCCCTCACTTAGTAGACCACTGTTTTGATCTTACCTCCTTTTTCTGAATTTTAGATCTTCTAAAATCTGATAATTTCTCATTGTACAACATCAACCAAACTCTGTCATAATTTGCATTCTTCAACGTGGACTCTGATGGACTTGGCACTTAATTTTTTATTTCTTTTAATGATCTTTGGGGGGAGGGGGTGTTGTCGTTGTCCCTCCATATATTGCTGTTAGAGCAACACTGGAAACTGCCAAGAGTAGTATGAGAATACTGCAATTCTGGTGGAGTAAGAGGTTTGAGAGGGTACCCAGTAGGGTGGAGGGGGTTAGAGATAATAATTTTTGGCATATGGGGAGGGGCAATTTATGTATTTATTTATTTATATATTTTTTCTAGTTCGCTATCTTACCAGAATCTGTTAATGGCAGATTACAACAGAGCACAGCATAAATACATCAACAATCGGTTAAAATAAAATAAAAAATCAACCTAACTCATTCATCACAATTAAAACCTTCCAAAAACACTTGTAATCTGTCTTCTTCTGTAAACTTATAGGGAGGCAGTTCCAGAGAAAAGGAGCGAAAACCATGGCGAAAACCATGGTAGGAACTGGCAAGCAGCCCCAGAATACTTACAGCATTAAACTTTATTTGGTCAGGATGGCAGATCCCATTTTTTGGCACTGGAGTGGAGGTCACCACTTAACCAACTATATTCTTTTGAATATAGCTGGTTACAGTTAAAGTTATCTGGGAACATGTTCCCGAATAACTCTGAAACCTAACCAGGGAATTTCAAACATAGGGGATCATTTTACTAAGATACAATATTTTATTGAGAGAGGGGACAAATACTGTGAGGGAGGGGGGCGTTCCCACTGTATTTTTTTCCCTTTCCACGAAGGGGAAGCACGACGCACTTTACATTATTCCTGACCTGCCACCGAGTGTGCTCCATAGCACTGAACCCATGCCTCCTGAGCCTATCACAAGTCGACCTACTGGCCCTGATAAGGAGGTGGCCTCCCAAAGCCATCAGTGACTGTGCTTGATACTCTCTGGACCCCTGTGAGATGCCCTATCTGCTGCTGCTGCACTGCTTTTTTTTGCACCAAACTCGACGCACTTTTCATTGGATGTATTATTAATCCTGACCTGCTGCCGAGTGTGCTCCATACTTGCTCAGCCCCCGCCTGTTGCATTATCATGATGCCACTGCAAGTCAAACTACTGGTCCTGCTAAGGAGGTGGCCCCCAAGGCGGGCCATTACCAAAGGACCTGCCCTTTTGAAGGCCTCTTCCTGGGACCTGTGGTCTGTGTATGATAATAGGTTCCTGGGTTATTTATATTTTAAGGGGTTGGATGGCGATAAGATGGTTTTAGGGCTTAAGAATAAGTGGTTGCTTTTTTAATTTTATTTGTTTAATACTGGGGACCATATTCTATGAGATGGAATATTCAGCTATTCCAGTATTAATGGGGCACGGTAGGACTTGTTAAAAGTATTTTGAGACCTGAAGGTAGACGGCTTACTCCAGTGGTCACACAATCATATGGGAGGAATTACAGCAATTACAAATCATCCATATGTATTAATAGTACATATGGATGATTTGTAATTGCTGTAAGCTAAAGAGCTTCTATAGAGTATGTCTGCTCTTAATTTTAAGCAATTATTCTCTACCATTATACATAAGGGTGGTCACATTTTGGACCAATTATTTTGTCAGGAGAAATGTATTATGCATTTATCCAGCCCCTGTATTCTTGAGTTATTATGGACTGATCACTATTTGATTTTATTTGAAATAAGAGATAATACATTTCAGAGCTGTGAGGGTTGTAAACAAAATAAAATAACCATGTGAAGGGAATTTAAGAACATAAGAATTGCCATACTGGGTCACACAGAGGGTCCAACAGTGGCCAATCCAAGTCACAATTACCTAAACATTAAATAAATCTCAAGCTACTGTTGCTTATTAATTAATAACAGTTTATGGATTTTTCCTCTAGGAACTTATCCAAACCTTCTTAAAACCCAGTAACACTAAGTGCCGTAACCACATCCTCTGGCAATTAATTCTAGAGCACTTATCTTCTCTAAGTGCCCCTTTAACCCCTTGATCATCTAATGGTCCAACCGACTCCCTCTGCTTCGGATATATTTTTAAAAGTTTTTGTGAGTTTTTGCCTCCACGGCCAATTTCTTTTCAAATTCTTTCTTAGCCTGTCTTATTAAAATCTTACATTTAACTTGCCGATGCTTATGCTTAATCCTATTTTCTTCTGATGGATCCTTCTCCCAATTTCTGAATGAAGATTTTTTGGCTAAAATAGCCTCTTTCACCTCACCTTTTAACCATGCTGGTAATCGTTTTGCCTTCCTTCCACCTTTCTTAATACGTGGAATACATCTGGACTGTGCTTCTAGGATGGTATTTTTTTTAACAATGTCCATGCCTGTTGCACACCTTTTAGCTTTGTAGCTGCATCTTTCAATTTTTTTTAACTATTTTCTCATTTTATCAAAGTTTGCCTTTTGAAAGTTTAGTGTTAGAGTCATGGATTTACCTACTGTCCCCCTTCCAGACATTAATCAAAATTTGATCATATTATGATCACTATTGCAAAGCAGCCCCACCACCGTTACCTCTCGCGCCAAATCCTGCGCTCCACTGATAATTAGATCTAAAATTGCTCCCTCTCTCATTGATTCCTGAACCAACTGTCATTTATTCCATCCAGGAACGTTATCTCTCTAGAATGTCCTGATGTTTCACTTACCCAGTCAATATTGGGGTAATTGAAATCTCTCATTATTACTGCACTACCAATTTGGTTAGCTAGTAAAGAGTGCCTTTTATAAACTGAAGCTCATAAGGCCATTTAAGAGATTGTTAACTAATGATGCATAGCAAAATAGTAACATAATATAATAACAATGGCATATAAAGACCAAATGGCCATTCAGTGTGCCCAATATTTTGCTTATGGTAGTAACTGTCGCTCTATGCCGGTAACCCCCATGTGTTCTGTTAAGGGTAGTAACTGCCACTCCATGCAAGTTACCCCCTTGCATTCTGTTAAGGGGTTACCCGGTGATTTAAGGACACGATAAGAGTAGGTTAAATGGGATTGTGTATCGCAGGAAGGGCTAACGCGGCCAAAAAGTGGGTAGAAAGCGGGTTAGGAGCAGGGTAACAGCGGCCGCACTTTACTGTATTGACCTGTGAGTCAGCCAGAGTGACTCACTGCTCTCTTGATTAACAAATGTTGGTACCTAATCAAACCAAATCACACTACCTTAACAGCTTTCCAAGGTGAGAAACTGAACTGAACGTTTCAACCTTTTTACATAGGTATACACTGCTCCTAGCTTATTTCTAGCTTCTGGCTACTTTTTTTTTGTTTTTAATATACAAACACTCTAACTTCTGCTTACTAGCTGCCTTACAGGCTATTAAAAATAAACACACTAACTACTGCTTACTAGCAGCCTTACTATTTAAAAATACAAACAGTCTAACTTCTGTTTATTCGCTGCCTTACTGACTATTAAAAGCACAAACACACTAAATAATATTCCCAAATAGTTAACTCCCCCCCAATACTTTTAAAAAAGAAAATGTCCCCAAGCAAAAACTTACTGATTCCTTTCAGCCACCAGCAAGGTGATCCTCTCCTCTCAGTGCTCCCACTGGATTGCGGGTTACTTAGCTGATATTCTCTGTTTTATTCTCCATTCTTTTCCTAATAATCGCTAGCATTCTATTTGCTTTCTTGGCTGCTGCTGCACACCGTGCAGAAGATTTCAACGATGATACCTAGATCATTTTCCTGAATGGCAACTCCTAATGTGGAACATTGCATTGTGTGGCTATAATTTGGGTTACTCTTCCCTAAGTGCATCACTTTCCACTTGGGGTATAAAACAGAGAAGCCCGTCACTTTCCACTTGTCCACATTACATTTTATTTGTTATTTGCATGCCTGGTCTCCCAGTTTTGCAAGGTCCTCTTGTAATTTCTCATAATATTCTTGTGATTGAACAACTTTGAATAATTTTGTGTCATCTGCAAATTTGATCATCTCACTTGTTCCCATTTCCAGTTCATTTATAAATATATTAAAAAGCTGTGGTCCTAGAACATATCCCTGGGGCACTCTACTATTCACCTTTCTCCACTGGGAAAATGTACCATTTAGCCCTACTCACTGTTTTCTATCTTTTAACCAGTTGGCAATTCACAATAGGACACCACCCCCTATCTCATGACATCTTAATTTACTAAGAAGTTTCTCATAAGGGACTTTGTCAAATGTTTTGTGGAAATCCAGATACAGTATATCAACTGGCTCATCTTTATTCACATGTTTATTTACACCCTCAAAAAAATGTAGCAAATTGGTGAGGCAAGACTTTCCTTGGCTAAATCCATGCTGGCGTTGTCCCTTTAAACTATGCCTATCTATATGTTCAGCAATTTTGTTCTTTAAGATAGTTTCTACTGTTCTGCATGGCATAGACATCAGACTCAATGGTTTATAGTTTCCTGGATCACCACTTGATCCCTTTTTAAAAAATGGCATTACATTGGCAACTCTTCAGTCTTCAAATACCATAGACAATGTTAATGATAATTTACAAATTTCCCATAGCAGTTCTGCAATTTAATTTCTCAGTTCTTTCAGCACTCTGGGATGCATACTGTTTGGTATAGGTGATTTGCTACTCTTTAGTTTGTTAATTTGCCCTTGTATATCTGTTGTGTTCCGCGGCCGTGGAAGGCCACGACCGCGGTACCCTACCTTGCCCGCGACGGCAAACCGCTGCGGGAGCCCAGGGGGAAGTCCCTGACTCGGTGCCCATCGTTCCGGCACGGGTCTCAGAGATGGTCGCCGGGTGGGGAGCCGTCCCTGCTCCTCCCTCGCGGCGTCCAGCAGCGTTTCCTCCAAGGAGGAAATCTAAGATGGCCGCCGCCATCTTTAGGCGCGAGGCCGTGCCTCCTCATCAGATTTAAAGGGACTTGATCCCTTTAACTATCCACAGCTGTTCCTTATGAGCCAGAGCAGAGGAAGTATAAAAGGAGGCTTCCTCTGTTCATTCCTTGACTTGGCAACATCCCACGTAGTAAGGTCTGCTTGCTTTGGTGAGTCCTTGTACTTCGGATCCTTGTTCCTGTCTTGTCTTGGTGTTCCTGGTTCCTGACTTTTGATTGGCTAGCGGTGATTCCTGGTGTGTGACTTCGGTCTGGCAAGCGGTGATTCCTGGTGTGTGACTTCAAACTGGCAAGCGGTGATTCCTGGTGTGTGACTTCGGACTGGCAAGTGGCAATCCCCTGGTATATGACCTCGGACTGGTAAGCGACGACCCTCTGGCACGTGACCTCGGACTTCTTCTGGACCATCGTCTTCAAGGGCCCACCTAAGTCCCAGTGGCCTGGGTCCCTACGGGCTCCTCCCAAGGGGACTGTGGGCTTCCAGGGGTGAAGCTCCAGTTAGCCCTTGCAACGAACTCTAGACTCCTTGACCTCTCAAAGGTCCACCTAAGTCCCAGCGGTTCGGGTCCCTACGGGCTCCTCCTGGGGGGACCGCAGACTTCTAGTGGCAAAAACTCCGTTCTTCTCCTTGATGTCACGACTCTTCGTCTGCTTCACAGTCGCCTCAGTCTCCAGTGCCGAGGGTCAGCTGGTCGCATCTTCTGTTCTGCCTCGCCACCCGACAGGAGAACCTACGGATCTTCCTCCTAAGGTACACCATCCTCCCATCGGCCCAAGGGTTCACAAGTCTGAGCATAATTGATTGCCAAGTCCATGGACCCGCCGGAGGTATCAGCCCGCCAGGCCATTCTGGGAATGGCCCAGCACCTGATGAACCAGCAAAAGATCCTGGATGCCCTTGTCTCTGCAGTGGAGGGCCTGAACCGACGCATTGAAGCGTTAGGGCCCATGAACCCCACTCTGACGTCCCCACCTGTGGCTCTGGGGGACCGCTCTACTCCTCAGGGCCCCGTGCAAGCCACCGTGGGCGGTCTTGGACAAGCAACTCCCACGCAACTCCCAGCGCCCTCTCGATACGCTGGAGACGCGAAGTTGCGGATTCCTTAGCCAGTGCCAGGTCCGTTTTTCCTTGTTGCCTGCTCAATTTCCTAGTGACCTGGTCAAAACCAGCTACATTATGTCCCTGCTCGACGGGAAGCCTTTGATCTGGGCCTCTCACCTATGGGAGAGAAGAGACCCGTGTTTGGAAACTTGAATCAGTTTCTCTCCGCTTTCCGACAGATTTTTGATGAGCCTGTCCGCAAACCTACCGCTGTCTCCGATCTACTCCGGTTGCAACAGTGGCCGAATACACAACAGAGTACCGTACCCTGGCTGCGAATCTAAACTGGAGAGAGGATTGCCTCCATGGGATCTTCTTGGAGGGCTTATCCTCACGACTTCAGAATGAACTATCAGCAAAGGACCTCCCGGACGACCTCAACGGCATGATAGATTTGGCCAATCGAGTGGATCGTCGCATGCGGTTTTGCCCTCCGGAAGTAAAGACAGCGAGGAGGCCCTCGCTTTCTTCCAAGGGCGCATCAGGAGCCCTTTGAACGCCCGCCGAGGAGCCCATGGAGTTGGGCCGTGGGAGAGTTTCCCCACAGGAGCGCCAGCGGCGAATGAAGGAAGGACTTTGTTTTTACTGCGGCGCAGCGGGCCATCAATTATCCACATGCCCAACGTGGTTGGGAAACGTCCGGGCCTAGGACCTGAAGGAGGTCTCTTCCTGGGCCGTACTTCACCTGCACCTCCACTAACGCTACCAGTGCCGTTAACAGCTGCTGATGGTGAGTTGCACACCTTAGCCCTGGTAGACTCCGGCGCCAGCGGCAATTTCATTATGAAGAGCCTGGTGGAACACTTAAAGATCCCACAAGTTCGTCTTCCAGCTCCTTTGGTCATCTCCTCGATCCAAGGTAAACCTCTTCTGGAACGTGTGACACACACCACGGTTCCCGTCCAGTTGAGGGTTGGGATCCTTCATCGGGAGCAGATGCCATTCTATGTGTTGGAGTATTCCATACATCCGTTCGTCCTGGGCCTTCCCTGGCTTCAGGAGCACGCTCCTCAATTCAACTGGAAGACTTTGCAGCTATCTCGCTGGGGGCTGAATTGTCACGGCAATTGCCTTCAATCAGTGACTCCAGTCTCCTGTTCCATTGTCTCCACCAGTCTTCAGGGCCTGCCGACCCCCTATGCCTCGTACGCGGACGTTTTTTCAAAGCAAAAGGCCGAGATACTTCCCCCTCATCGATCGTTCAATTGCGCCATCAACCTCCTCCCTGGCACTGAGCCTCCTCGGGGGCGCACCTGTGCCCTCTCGCCTGTGGAGACACAGCCATGACAGAGTACATCAAAGAAAACCTGGAGAGGGGCTTCATTTGGAAATTGTTGTTATTGTTAAAGTTCTTCCCCGTTCTATGTAAACTGATCTGATATGGTTATTACCATGAAGGTCGGTTTAGAAAAGTGTTAAATAAATAAATAGATCAAAGTCCCCAGCAGGGGCTGGGTTCTTCTTCGTCGGAAAGAAGGACGGAAGCCTTCGCCCTTGCATTGACTACCGGGGCCTGAATGCTATAATGGTCAAGGACCGCTACCCCTTGCCCCTCATCTCCGAGCTCTTCGATCGGCTGCAAGGTGCGAGGATCTTCTCCAAGTTGGATCTCTGAGGGGCCTACAACCTGATCCGTATCAAGGAGGGTGATAAATGGAAGACAGCCTTCAACACCCGAGACGGCCACTATGACGGGCTCTGTAATGCTCCGGCGGTGTTGCAGAACACTATGAACGAGATACTCCGAGATCTCTTATATCAGTGCGTGGTAGTGTACCTGGACGACATTTTGATTTTCTCGGATTCTCTGGCCACTCATCGTCAGCACGTCGTCCAAGTATTGCAACGACTCCGAGAACACAGACTATATGCGAAACTTGAAAAGTGCCTGTTTGAGCAGGAGTCCCTTCCCTTCCTGGGGTACATTGTCTCTAGCGAGGGTTTCCATATGGACCCCCAGAAGCTGAAGGCCATTCGGGAATGGCTGCAGCCGTCCGGATTAAAGGCACTTCAACGGTTCCTGGGTTTTGATAATTATTACCGATCATTCATACCTCACTATGAGTCCATCGTTGCCCCGATGACAGCCCTGACCCGGAAAGGCACGGATCCCAAGAACTGGCCTCCGGGAGCGGAGGCCGCCTTTCGTCGCCTCAAAGAGGTGTTTCTACAACAACCGTGCCTTCGGCATCCGGATCCGCAGCGGCCGTTTGTCATCGAAGTGGACGCGACCTCAGAAGGCGAAGGGGCCGTTCTGAGTCAGACTTCTGAAAGTGATAAGTTACGCCCGTGTGTCTTCCTCTCCCGCCAATTCTCTCTGTCAGAGCGGAACTACGCCATAGGCGACAAGGAACTTCTGGCTATAAAGGTAGCCTTAGAAGAGTGGCGCCCTTGGCTAGAGGGGGCACAACACCAGTTTACGGTCTATACAGACCATAAAAACCGTGAGTACCTGCACCGGGCACAGCGACTCAATTCTTGACAGGCACGTTGGGCGTTATTTTTCACCTGTTTTAACTTTGTCCTGGGCTCACGACTCCGGTTGCTCCAGCCTCCGGGACAATCCCGGACCTTACAGATCCTGCGCCGATACTACTGGTGGCCAAAGGTCAACAAAGATGTCTGGGCTTATGTAGAGTCCTGCCAGTCATGTGCTCGCCACAAGAGGATCCCCGGTTTGACCCCAGGCTTGCTTCAGCCTTTACCTGCACCCTCGGAACCATGGACTCATTTGGCGACCGATTTCGTTGTCGATCTGCCATTATCCAGTGGCAACACGGTCATATGGGTGGTCGTCGACTGGTTTAGTAAAATGGCACACTTCGTCCACTCCTAGGATTGCCATCCGCACCACAGCTGGCCCAGCTGTTGGTCCAGCACATCTTCAGACTACATGGCTACCAAGAAGTATCCTTTCAGATCGAGGGCCTCAATTTACTGCCAGGTTTTGGAGGACCCTCTGCCAAACGTTTGACGTTACTCTGGACTATACGTCTGCTTACCACCTGCAGACCAATGGTCTTGCGGAGAGAATGAACCAAACTTTAAAGCAGTTCCTCCGTATTTACGTCAACGAGAAACAGGATGACTGGGCTAGCCTGCTACCCTGGGCAGAATTTGCACTCAATTCTCATCTCTCCACGGCAACCGGATCCTCGCCATTTCAGATGGTGTATGGGAAGCAGCCACGCTCGCCGCTGCCAGTTCCCATTCTAGTTACGTCCTCGGTAGCCCAACTCTCTGCAGACGAGTTACACCGCCTGTGGATCTCCACATGGCATGCGCTGATCAAAGCCAGTCAGGCGGCAAAAAGGTATGCTGATCAGCGAAGACCATATCTGCCCCTCAGGCCGGGCCAAAAGGTATGGCTGAGCACACAGTTCATCCGCCTGAAGCTGCCATCAGCGCGACTGGCCCCACGATTTATTGGGCCATTTCCCATCATTCGACAAGTTGGTGCCATTTCGTATCAGCTCCGTCTTCCGCCTTCCCTCAAGATACTTCCTCTCATTCCTCTCATTCCTTGACTTGGCAACGTCCCACGTAGTCAGGTCTGCTTGCTTTGGTGAGTCCTTGTACTTCGGATCCTTGTTCCTGTCTTGCCTTGGTGTTCCTGGTTCCTGACTTCGGATTGGCTAGCAGTGATTTCTGGTGTGAGACTTCGGTCTGGCAAGCGGTGATTCCTGGTGTGTGACTTCGGACTGGCAAGCGGTGATTACTGGTGTGTGACTTCGGACTGGCAAGTTGCGATCCTCTGGTATACGACCTCGGATTGGTAAGTGACGACCCTCTGACATGTGACCTCGGACTTCTTCTGGACCATCGTCTTCAAGGGCCCACCTAAGTCCCAGCGGCCAGGGTCCCTACGTGCTCCTCCAGGGGGGACCGCGGGTTTCCAGGGGTGAAGCTCCAGTTAGCCCTTGCACTGAACTCTAGACTCCTTGACCTCTCAAAGGTCCACCTAAGTCCCAGCGGTCCGGGTCCCTACGGGCTCCTCCTGGGGGGACTGCGGACTTCCAGTGGCGAAGACTCCATTCTTCTCCTTGATGTCACGACTTTTCGTCTGCTTCCACAGTCGCCTTAGTCTCCAGTGCCGAGGGTTAGCGGTCGCATCTTCTGTTCTGCCTCGCCACCCGATGGGAGAACCTATGGATCTTCCTCCTAAGGTACACCATCCTCCCGTCAGCCCAAGGGTTCACAAGCCTGATCATAACAATATTTTTGACATTCACTGAGATTTGTTTCATTTCCTCTGAATCATCACCTCTGAATTTAATTTCTGGCATGGGTATCTCTCCAACATCTTTATCAGTAAATATCTAAGCAAAGAATTAATTTAGTCTCTCTGCTATGGCTTTGTAATCCTTAAGTGCCCCTATTGCCCCTTGATCATCTAATGGTCCAGCTGACTCCTACGCAGGCTTTTGAGCTCAAATGTACCTGAAAAAGTTTTTATTATGAGTTTTTGCTTCCATGGCAAGCTTTTTTTCAAATTCTATCTTTGCCTTCCTTATCAGTGCTCTACATCTGACTTGCCAGTGCTTATGCTATTTCCTGTTTTCTTCATTTGGATCCCTTTTCCATTTCTTGAAAGAAGTTCTTTTAGCTATTATAGCCTCTCTCACCTCACCTTTTAACCATGCTGGTAGTTGTTTAGAATTCTTCCACATTTTCTAATGTATGGAATACATCTGGGCTTCCAATATGGTATTTTTAAACAACATTTATATCTGATCTAAACTCTTAACCTTTGCAGTTGCTCCTTTCATTTTTTCCCTAACCATTTTCCTCATTTTATCATAGTCACTACTTGAAAGTTAAATGCTGTTGCAGAAGATTTCTGTAGTGTTCTCCCTCCAGTTAATAAGTCAGATTTGATCCTGTAGTGATCACTATTGTCAAGTGGCTCCAACACTGTTACCTCTCACACCAAAACCTGTGTTCCACTAAGGACTAGGTCTAAAATAGTTTCCCCTCTTGTTGGTTTTTGTACCAGCTGCTCCATGAAGCAGTCATTTATTTCATCTAGGAACTTTACTTCTCTAGAATGACCTGATGTGATATTCACCCAATCAATATTGGGGCAATTGAAATCACCCATTATTACTGTGCTGCTGATTTTGTTATCTTCCCTAATTTATTTTAGTATTTCATTGTCTGTTAGTTCATTCTTGCTAGATGGACGGTAGTATACCCCCCACTGCTATTTTATTCCCTTTTTCACCTGAAATTTCTATCCATAAAGATTCAACATTGCATTTTGGTTCCTGCAGAACTTTTATCCTGTTTGACTCAATGCTCTCTTTATCATATAGTGCTACCCATCCACCAGTTTGATCCATCCTATCATTTCGATATAATTTGTACCATGGTATCACAGTGTCTCATTGGTTATCTTCCTTCCACCAGGTCTCTGAGATGCCAATTATATCTACATCTTCATCCAGTGCTATACACTCGAACTTTCCCATCTTATTTTTTAGACTTCACTGCCAGATGATGGCAGCCACAGATCATGGCTAATTCACTCATGCTTATTGACGAAAAAATTGTGGTACCTTCTTTTGATATTATATTTGAAGAACTTATATGTTCTCCAAGATACATAATTAATGTCTTTGAATAATTCCTTATGTTGCTCCAATAAAAGGTATCACAGCCTGCAAAGAGTCCAGATGAAAATGAAAAAGAACCTCTTGTATTTGGTGAGGGGAGAGAGTGCTTAGTATATTTGTGTTTTTATTTTCAACCACTATATACTGTTTGCAAATCCCTCTAACTACTTAAAATAAAACCTCCTATAGTGATTAGTTTATATCTATACCATAGATGAACCTGGAGGACTTTATCTGTTTCACATTCCTTGTTTGCACATTTAGCCTGTTCCTCCATGTTGGATGGCCTGGGCTGCCACCACACTGGTGGTTGAAAACTGGTTGTGTCTGTGCCTGAAAATAATTTGCATAACTTTTTGAGTATGTCCCCTATGTGGCACTGCTGCTTTAAATAAAACCCTTAATCATCATATGCTAATGCACAGGCAAAAAACATAAAAACAAGCAACATAAATGAAGCTAATTATTTTTTATCTAGTGTAAGAACTATGTTCTAACTAGCTAAATGCAGGTAGGGTGTGTATAATTTGACTTGTCAGAACCTATTTATTACTGCAATAATTTAAAAATGGCCTAGTTACAGAAGCAGTCCCTCCTACATGAACAAAATTTAAAATTTCAGTGAGTACAAAGTGGGAGGAGTTCAATGCTGCTAATGAACTAGTGCATCCCAGTTCATTTCTTTGTTTTGAAAAGGTATATTTCAGTCTGCTGAGCCATTTATGAGTCAGACACATCTAGCTTATATGGCTAAGAGGTGGAATGCTTTCTGATAAAGGTGCACATTTGAGGTAAGGGTGAATACAGAGATATTAAAGGACATAGTCTAGAATATATGTATGGTCAACCCTTTGGTTTGTCACTAGATAGCCCTAGGTCCCCATCTGGACTAGTAACATGGGATTTCCATTTTCTGTCAGTCTCTCCACCTAACTGTGATCAGATGGGCATAATGTGGAGTTAGAGGTAGAATGTGGAGTTTCAGTTTGAGTTAGGTTTTGAGGAGTTTTTTCATTTCTTCCTTCTGAGTTGGGCCCACTACCCAGCTTGGTGTTTTCTTGCATTCGGAGGAAGATCCCTTCTCAGTACACTCCCTATCACTGGGGTCTATGCCCTCCTGGGGGACCCAATTCCACCTCCCAGATGGCCGCTGGGGTCCACGCCCTCCTGGGTGACCCGACTCCACCTCTGGGTCTGCTGCTGGGGTCATGCCCTCCTGGGGGACCCAACTCTGCCTCCTAGACTGCTGCTGGGGTCCCCTTGCTCTACCTCCAGGCCTGCTGCTGTCCTCCAGTTCTCTTCCCTCAGTAGGAAGGTATTTTTTTCTTGGCTTGGGTTTACAGCTCAGTGGTTCTGGCCCTCCGCAGTCTCAGCTTGCATTGATTTTAGCTCCACTAAGCTCATGGCCAGTCATGTGCTCTTACCCAGCTTGGATATGTCACCTTCCATCAGCTTGGCTTTTGCTTTATCTGTTGTCTGACCCTGTACAGGTCACCTCTCAGCCAAAAAGCCAAGACCCAGGCAGTACCATGTAGACAGACCATATACACGCCCCTCTATCCTGCCTGGCCAGTGCCCCTGTTGTCTGGGAATTTGATACATATGTGTCTGAATACCCTTGTTAGTCAGGGTGAAAATGTGCTTCCTAGGACTGTTTTCCAGTATATTTCTCTCATAAATCCTTTCCCCAGTCATGATTTTGTAATTTAGGAGTTTGAATCCTCTGATATTTTAGTGATATTTCCTTCAAATTTACCAGCAGAAGTCCAGGGGGCTGTGACATGCTGATGTTGATGAGGCTATAAGCTAATACCCCCGATTTAAAAAATAACTGCACCTGATGCACACATTTTAACCCTCAAAAATTAATGCCAGCCCCAGAGCTGGAGTTATGCCTTTAGGTGCTCCAAAACCTGAACAGAAAATACTGCTTTTCTGTGGTTCTTCTGACTTAATATCGTTGTAATATTAAGTCGGAGGAGCCGCGGAAAGCAGCAACATGAAAAAAAAAAGTCTTGACAGTGGTCAGTTAGGAAAATGGATGTTCAATTTACGAGCGTCCGTTTTCTTAAGCCATGCACAGCCACTTCTCCTGGGCACACGATGCCAAAGAGGCGCTAGAGATGCACAATTTCCCCTAGCACCCTCCTTTCTAATGTTGCGGCTCATTAGCCTACTGCATCGTGCACCAGGGAGAGGTGGATGGGTGCACGTTAGGAAAGCAGGAGCTCAATCATGAGCACCCGTTTTTCCTGCATGGATATTGCATCGGCCTGTTAAGGACTCAATAAGGATATTGGCTTTCTCAGCCATAATCAAATATAAGCCCTTTTACTGCTTATCACCTCTGGCATTTCCCCCCTCTTCCCCCTAAGATTTATATGACTCTGTACGGTTTAAATCCAGTCTAACTACATTGTTTGTTCTCTGACCTGATGAAGACAGGATAATGCATGAAAGCTCGTCAGAGATGTACTGAGTTACTATGGGGTAGATATTCAGTGCTGGCTGGTTAAGAAACTTAGCTGGGAAGGATGAATTCAGCTAAGTTTAGATGTATATTCAGCGGCATGGCCAAGCCGCTGAATATATGTATAGGTGCGTACGTTGCCGGATAAGTCTCCCTGGATAAGTTTAGATCTGCTCTATGGGGAATGCATAGGACAGGAATGGTAACCCTGTACCATGAAGATTCAATCCTGTGCATAGAGTTTCAGCTTATGAGTGCCCTACAGGTGTTTCTTTCCTTTCCTTCTAAAAGCCAAAGTGTTTTGTGTGTGTGTGTGTGTCTGGGCAGGGGAGGGGATGAGACCTTTATAGTCTAAATCCTTATAGCAGAGCAAGCAGAATGAACACAGACACATCTCTTTGGAATTTAGTTTGTCAGAATACTGAATTAAAAAGTACAAACTTATAATAGTATACCATTGCTATATGTTTCCATATAGCAATGGTATACTAGTCCAGTAACCTTCTTGGTTATTAGGTCACATGCATTATTCTTGTAAACTCTATTATTTAAATGAACAGCGTTTGTTAGCATCATTCTGTAGGATCAGGAGCTAGAGGTTATAGGTTAGGTGGATGAGGGTGGCCTAGGAGGGAGACTGATCTGGATCTGTAGAAAGAGAAGGTCATCCTCCGACCTTCTATCGTCTGCTCTCTCAGTTGAGCAACCTTTTTATGGGTCTTCTCATCCTGGACTTTTTCTATGGGTCTTACTTTTATGGGACTTGAGGCACACTTCCCCTTGGGATACCCCTCTTCTGCTCTCCTGGGATCATGCTGAGCCTGACCTTCTTTGGCCTTTTCAGTAATTTCCTCCAACTAGCCATAACCCTACACTGCTACAGCCCACTCCTCCTCTCTCCTCTGCTCGGCTTGCTCTCTTTTCCTGGTCTCTGGGTGGGGATTCCACCCTGGGTGGAGCATTTGACTCTCTCCCCCTTTGAGAGCACTGCCCTAGCAATACCCTCTCTTCTGCTTCTTTTTTTTTTCCCTTTATAACTTTATTTGCAACTATTTGCCTTTTGTTCCTGGGGTTTTGTTTGGAGCTTTTTCTGTTCAGATTGTTATGTTATCTTATACTTCTATACCTGCTTCCTCAAAACAAGTTCAACTGAAGGCAATTTAATCAACCAAATAGAACAATCAAAATACATCATATAAATAATATAGTAATAACATACAATACATAATATAGCATAAAAATACAGAGAGGTTGGGGGGCGCTGTTCGCATCCAATGTGAGAGGACACACGTCGGCTCAGCTCCGACCCCTCCGGGCCTAAAAACTCCTGAAAAACGCTCCATTTAATCTACTTTTTTGGTGATACATCTCCTAAGACTCGCTGTTCACTATACCAGGACCCCGATATGACCAACAAGCGGAAACCGACTGACCTCCATCAGTTCTCCTACGGGAAACCCTCTACTGCTGTAGGTCAAGATGGCGCTGAGTGCCGGGACCTGGATCCTGCCGGCGCCGGCGAATCTGTCGACAAAATGCAGGAGCCATCAGAACCCAACCCGGGTCCTCGTCCACGGTACTCACCCAAGAGAAAGCCCGGCGTTGGTTTATTGAACTGAGAGCCGACTTGAAGCAATATAAAGCTGACATAATGGCGTCGGTGGCCGACCTTAAAGATGACTTAGCGGCCCTGGGAAATCGCGTAGATGAGGCTGAAACTCGCATTGATGGCCACAGGGATGCGATTAATAACCTGGTGACCCGGCAAGACACGGCCGCCGCTAACTTACAGGCGCTACAGGATAAAATTGAGGACTTGGACAATCGAGGGAGGAGGAATAATGTGAGAATTAGAGGGGTCCTAGAAACCCCCGATTATGTAGATGTGCAGTAGGTCGCCACACAAATCTGTACTTTCATACTTAATAAAGGAGAGGAGGACCAGACGGGGAGCGAGGGAGCTCCCTCAAAAATCAGTTTTGAGCGTTGGGGCCCCGCAGAGACCAACAGCCTCGTGATATAGTCCTTTGTTTCACCAGCTTTCCTTTAAAGGAACGCATTCTGCGAGAGGCAAGGCAATTGAAATCCATCAAGTGGCATAATTGCCATATCTCCTTATTTCAGACCCAGCGCCCATTATGCTCAAAAAGCGATATGAACTGCATGAAGTGACGACTGCTCTGAGAGATCGCGATATTTGCTATCGATGGACATACCCATTCGGTTTATCTTTTCAATATCAGGGATCTACATACCGAATTGTTTCTCTTGAGGATGCAAAAGTAGCCTTCCAACAGGCCCAATTGCCTATTTCATTCTCCACAACCAAGATGGCGAAACACCTCCCTCCCCGTGACATGGCTCAAAGATGGCAGAGAGCTGGGAAGGGCGGCAAAAGGCTGCGCCGCCAGCCAGAGGGCAACGATTCACAAACTTCAGAACCTGGATAAGGGAGAGATGTCTATACATTTTTCATTAACCTCAGAGGGACTTTTCTAGTTCTTATACTGATATCTAATGATTCTACGTCAGGTTTGGATCCTGTATTGAGTGTTTATGTATGCTTATGGATGTTCTGGTTAATCGTTATGCATAGCCCACATGGAGCCATTGTATTGCGCGCCAAAAGCGTTGGGGATTTTTCTTTTTACGATATACCAATGTTCAAATGCATAGGCTCGGGGGGGGGGGGGGGGAGGGATTCACATGTTCACTCCTCTGCTTGGATGGCCACAGGTCCTCCGGAGTTTGGCATTCCACAGCAGGACTTGGGATACAGCAGGATTTACAGGGCTCATAACCGATCATATGGATAATGCTACTACTGGGAGGCATGGGAGGTTGGGGTTTGGATATTACCGGTAGGAGGTCGCGGTACGAGAGGAGGTGGTTCCTAGGATGCTTCTATACTGGAGGGGTCTGTTAGATGTAGGGACTTAAACATTGCAATATTATGGTGTCTAAATTATTGTCTTTGAACGTAAAGGTTCTCAATTCCCCCCCCCAAAACGGCAGCTACTCCAGAGAGAACTCACTAGGCAAACGGCTGAAATAATTTTTATTCAGGAAATGCATGTTAGACAACATCACGAACACTTGTTAAAATTCCCGCGTTTCTCTACCTCTTTATGGGCTGCTAGCACACCTGAAAATAAATATGCCGGGGTCGGAATCTTGTATTCTTCATTTGTCCATGAGCAGATCCTGGTGGTAACGGATCCCAATGGCAGATTTATTCTTAATAAGATTAAAATAGATAAATGGATCTTCACCCTTCTTAATGTGTATTTACCCAATCATCGCCAGGTGTCTTTCATAATCTGCCTGAGTAAATTACTGCAACAATATGCAGAGGGGGAGGTGGTTGTGGGTGGGGACTTTAACTTTGTTTTGGATCCCACTAAAGATTCCAGATCCGGTATAAAGTTACACCTTGCGGCACGACGTGCTTGGTCTGGCGATATGGATAAATGGGGTTTGGTGGACATATGGCGGTCTAGACATGATCATTCCCGCTCTTATATGTTTTATTCAAGCCCCCACTCCACGTATACCCGCATCGACTATTTCTTTATTTCTGCCACTATGCAGGCTAGGGTACAGAAGACCGATATCAATAACATAACTTGGTCTGACCATGCTCCTGTCTGGGTGGTCTGCAATATGGGAGACTTAGGCGGTGGGCTTTGCACGTGGAGGCTTAATGATAGCCTCTTCAAGGACCCTTCCTTTACCGCAGCCATATCAAAACAACTCTAGGATTATTTTAGTGACAATCAAACCGAGGGTATGTCACCCCTTATGGTCTGGGAGTGCTCTAAGGCAGTAATTCGGGGTTCCTGTATAGTCCCGGGTGGCATTCTGCAATAAAGAGAGGGATGCGCGGAGGGTGCAGCTAAACCTGGAACTCACTGACCTGACTAGGCATAGTAGCACCAAATCAGAGAGGCTTTATCAAAATATTCTAGTGATATGGGCCCAGCTTCGGGCGCTGGAAGACACGGCTATTAGCCATTATATGACTCTTCTTAAACAACAGTATTTTGAGGGGGGTAACAAGGCGGGCAAGCTTTTAGCCAGACAGTTGCGTGCAGCCCAAGCTCAGATGATAATTGCTAAAATAACGAACACCCAGGGTCTGGTAGTTACCTCATCAGAGGCAATACGCCAGTCATTTACTGACTTTTATTCAAAACTCTACTCCTGCGACAAGACCATTGCTCCTGACACTATAGACTACTACTTGGCGTCCATTGCACTGCCCCAACTTACCCTCTTGACAAACCTATTTCTCAACAGGAAGTTAGTACCACATGTTCGAACAAAGCCAGTTCCCGAAATGGACCCATTCTCGCTGGCTAGCACCACCCTACTCAACAGTTGGAAGGTATGTGAGTATCATAAACTGTATTGCTGATCCAGGTAAACAGTCTACATGAGGTCGTATCACCATCGGAATGCCCCAAAGTTGCTGACGTGTCCTTGAGAAAATAATGCTGTGGTGCCGGTGTTTGGCTTAGCTTACCATCATCACCTGGGGGGGATAGCGTCCAGTGTGGCAGATCCTCGTCGTGATTTCCCTAGGCAACCCAGCAGTGTAGTTCCTCATTGAACAGTTCTCTTGCACCGCGCTGCGTGGGGTCAAAGGTCAGAGATCAGGATGCACGGATCTTGAGCGTTGAGGGTGCGGCTTGCCGAAGCTTGAAGATGTCCACGACCTCGTTAAATCCAGTGAAGAGGGGCGCTTGTTGATGGGTTCCCGGTGCCAGTATTTTTCAGATGCACAGGTGAAGTACTCACATCACATTTTCGGGTGTGTGCTAACGTCGGCAGTGCGCTTGCCGCAGCAGTGATGACGTCAGGAGAGGTTCCAAGAAACTTTATTATTCTTATTGTGCCCAAACAGTCGGGAACAAAATTAAATTAAACCCTTTTGCCTTCGATTTGGGAAAGAGAGAAAAGAAAAGTAGGAAGGAATAGTCTGGATGCACTTAATTTTGAAATCTATCATGACTTGCCGGAATCTCATCTGAGTCCCATGTGCTTCAGGCCAAACTTTCCAAACATTTCTTCGCTTGTGCTGGGTCCTCATAAAAATGGATGGAATTTGCATGCCATATCTTTAGTTTTGCTGGAAATTGAAGTGTGAATCTGATCTGTTTCGCCACCAGAGCAGACGGGGGAGAATAGTTTGCGGCTCTGAGAGACTAAGGCTGAATAGTCCTGAAAAAGCTCACTGGATTACCCTGATAGTTAAGCTCACGCCGTTGGCGGTAAGATTTTAAAATATCTTGTTTATGGGCTCCATGTAAAAACCGGGCAATTACAATTCTGGGTCACGGATCATCCAGCCTTTTAGTGACCAGCCAGTGTGCTCTTTCTATCTTATTAGTGTTCTCCATTGCCAGAGCCTCAGGTAGCCATTTTTCCAGTACTTCAATTAGGTTTGCTTCAGCAATCGATTCTGGTAGGCCAGTAAATCTTAAATTATTATGCCTGGATCTATTTTCCAGATCGTCGATTTTGTCTCAGTATGATTTGACCCGTGCTTCCAGCGTGGCTAATTGCCTCGTAACCGTGTTTGAATCATCTTCTAGGAGAGAGACTCGGCCCTCTATAGCATCTATTCTCGCTGCTAATTCTTCCATGGAGTTTTGTAATCCTGAAATCGGGGCATCCGATTTAGCATCCAGAGCAGCCACTACTGCCACAGTAACTTGCTGTAAGAGCTTACATCTCGGGCTCATAACACATTGTCCAGGATTGATTATATACTAGGATCAAGGAATTTCTTCTCACAAGTGGTAAAAGTGGAGATAGGCCCGACGGCTATATCCGACCACTCTCTCGTTTGGGTTGATCTTCTCCTATCAAACAATACTAAAATGATTAGAATTTGGAGATTCCCAATTTCTTTACAAACTGATAAAGTTTTTAAAGTTTCTGACTGTTACGCCTGTCGGTCACAGAAGGCTGCGACCTCTCATGCTCACCTCTTTTTTTCCCTTCTCCATCAAGTCTGGGAAGAACGGTGGTCTCTGCCAGTCCCCGCTGACATCACCGGCAATGCCGGGACAGCGTGAGTGTTGCCGGCCACCATCTTGGACCCGGAGTTACCTAGACGCGCGCACGCAAGGGCCTCATTTGAGCACGTCATGGCGGGAACCTTGGGGGCGTCCCCGCCCGATGACGTCAACCTGCTAGTGTATTTAACCGAGCCTGCCCTTTCCTTCCTCGAGTTAGCATGGAGTTCCGTCTTGCTGATCTCTCCACTCTCAAGGACTTCCTGTTCCTGATTCGGTCTTGGCATCTGGACGCTCTGAATAACCGCTCTTCGGGGGCTCCCTTGCATTCCCGGCTATCCACTCCTCGGAGGGCCTTCCTGCCTGACTACTACTACATCTGTCCCTCAGATCTCTCCAGGAACCATCTACTGTGAGTACCTCTACAGACTTCTACTACAAGACTGCCTTGTGATTCCACGCAGTGTACCCCGACCCTCGGGCAACTACCCCGTTTCTTCAGTGGAAATCATTCAGCTTTCCTGCTCTACACAATACCTCAACATCATCTACAGGAGCCACTTCTGGGTTCAGGTACCACTGCCAGTTCTTCAACATCTACTGTATGGACATCCTCGGCATACCCCGCTCCGCGGGCCACTACTGGATCCATTATGACTGACGGTATCTACACTCATCAGAGGGGATTCACGGCATACCCCGCTCTGTGGGTCACTACCAGATCTTCTCAGCTGTGACTCACTCTGGGTAATTCCCATTGCCCAGTACTGTACTACCTTATCTGCTTTCTGTGGACATTACGTTTTCTCTCCAGTATAATAAAGTCTCCAGTTCTAGCTGTGTCTCACGCCACTGAGACTGTGCCTGTTGACGGTGAGGCTCACAGGGCTCCTCCCTGTAGGCAGTAACAACTCTCATCTCAGCCCAGGGTTCACATCCTTCCTTAAACATAACAGATTGCTAACTCCATGGACCCAGCTCAGCTCTCAGCCCTTCAGGCCACCCCTATCCTGGCCCAGCGTCTGGCTGAACAGCAAAGGACATTGGAGACACTGGCAAACACCTTCAACTAGCTCAGTTCTCGACTGAACGCTGTATCTTTGTCTGACAAGTCTATCGCTTCTTCACCTACTGGATTCATAAGACTTTCAGTGCCCTTGCCTGCACCCACTTGTTTTACAGGTGATCCCCTATTGTGCAGAGGCTTCCTGAACCAGTGCTGTATGCACTTCTCCTTACAGCTTATCTATTTCCCAGACGTAGTGTCCAAAACTACGTATATCCTGTCTCTTTTAGATGGAAAGCCCTGGCCTGGGCTTCACCTCTTTGGGAGCGTAATGATCCTATCCTCATTGATTTGATGGGTTTTCTTACCCTATTCCGTTCAGTGTTCGATGACCCTGCTCGTAAGACCATCGCTGGATCTGCACTCCTACATCTTCAACAAGGTAAACCCCTGACTGATTACGTTATTGAGTTTAAAACCTTGTCGTCCGAATTGTTTTGGGATCTGGGTTGTCTACGGACTATTTTTCTGGAAGGTCTGAATTACCGCATTAAAGATGAGCTAGTAGCCTGTGAGCTCCCCGATACCTTGGACTCCCTAATTGATCTTGCAGGACGGATTGATCGTCGTCTATGTGAATGCTCGCAAGAGATAAAGGGACCCAAGAAGATGACACCGGGAGTTCCACGCCCTCACCCTGCACCGGTTGCACAGGTCACGTCTATACCCAGTATTGAGGAGAAAGAACCCATGCAATTAGGCCACAGCCATCTAACAGCCAAGAAGAGGCATTATCGTAAAAAATTAGGCCTCTGCATGTATTGTGGACAACCTGGCCATGCAGTTCCCTCCTGTCCCATCTGTCCGGGAAACTTGCAGACCTAGGATCCGCCAGAGGATTCCTCCTAGGTCTAACCTCTCCATCTCCTCCACTGACTCTCCCAGTCTCCATCATATCGAATAACCTCGAATTCCACAAATTAGCCCTAGTGGACTCTGGTACTGGAGGAAACTTCATACTTAAACAACTCGTAGAGCACCTACGAATTCCTACTGTCCGGACACCCACGCCACTGCTGCTATCATCCATACACAGCGAGCCACTTCCTGGTGAGGTCACTTATTCTACGGAGCCCATTCTTCTCCGCACAGGGTCACTCCACTCAGGGACTATCTCCTTCCTGGTCTTGGATAAGGCCATCCACCCAGTTGTACTTGGAATACACTGGCTGCAGACTCACTCACCCCAGTTTGACTGGAACACTTTGGAACTGTCCCAATGGGGAAGAGACTGTCATGGGAGATGCCTTCAAGAAGTCACCCCCATGCATGCCTAACCACTACCACCTTACTTCCGGGCCTACCTCAGCAATATTCATCCTACCAAGATATATTCTCCAAGAAGGCAGCAGATACTCTGCCCCCTCATCTGTCTTTTGACTGTGCCATTAATGTGATACCTAATTCCAAACCTCTCAGAGGAAGGGTGTACCCACTTTCTCTATCAGAGACTCAAGCTATGTCAGCCTATATTCACGATAACTTGGCGAAGGGCTTCATTAGGCCTTCTAAATATCCAGCCGGGGCCGGTTTCTTTTTCATGGGTAAGGAGGATAGATCCCTTTGCCCATGTATAGACTACAGTGGACTCAATGAGATCACCATGAAGGACCGCTACCCATTGCCCCATATCTCTGAACCTTTTGATCGGCTCCAAGGGGCCAAAATATTCACAAAGTTGGACCTCAGAGGGGCATACAACTTGGTCCACATACGCCAGGGTGATGAGTGGAAAACAGCTTTTAATACCCGCGATGGCCATTTTGAATATTTAGTCATGCCCTTCGGCCTTTGCAACACTCCAGCTGTATTTCAAAACATGATGAATGAAATTTTTAGGGACATGTTGTACAGTTGTGTGGTAGTATATCTCAATGATATACTGGTCTTCTCCCAAAACCTGCAGGACCATCAAGTAGATGTTGCCAGTGTTCTCCAAAGACTCAGGGATAATCACCTATATGCCAAATTGGAAAAGTGCTCCTTCCATCAGGAATCCGTTCCTTTTCTTGGCTAAGTGGTATCCAGCCAGGGGTTCCAAATGGACCCACAAAAGACAAAAGCATCCAGGACTGGCCCCAACCTACTGGTCTTAAGGCTCTGCGGAGATTTCTTGGATTCACGAACTATTACAGGTCTTTTATTCGCCATTACTCCACCTTGACCGCGCCTCTTACAGCCATGATATGGAAGGGAGCCAATCCCTCTCATTGGTCTACAGAAGCCGTTGACGCCTTCCAGAAACTTAAGGAAGCATTTATTCATGAACCATGTCTACGTCACCCCAATCCCCGACAACCATTCATTGTCGAGGTTGATGCGTCCTTAGTCAACACAGTGACACATGCTACATCCCTGCTCCTTCTTCTCCCGGTGGTTTTCTCCAGCCGAGTGGAATTATGGGATAGGCAACAGAGTTACTTGCCATCAAATTAGCATTCGAAGAATGGCGCCCATGGCTCGAAGATGCACAACACCAACCATAAAAATCTAGAATACCTTCATCATGCACAACGTTTGAAACCATAGACAAGCGCGATGGTCCCTATTTTTTAATCGATTTGAATTCTTAATGAAGTATCGTCCAGCGGATAAGAATACCTCGGCAGATGCACTCTCCCGTTCCTTCGTTCCAGAAGATGTCCCGGACATACCAAGACATATCATTGACCCTACCAAGGTAATTCTTGCAGCTACACACACGGTTCCCGCTGGTAAGACAGTGGTACCTCTCTCTCTCTCTCAGAAAGAAGGTTCTCAGATGGGCCCATGACTCTTTACTTGCAGGTCACCCTGGACAGTCCCGAACATTCACCACCTTACAGAGATATTATTGGTGGCCTTCTATGAAGGAAGACGTAAAGGCCTACGTAGATTCATGTCCTATCTGTGCAAGACAAAAACCTCCAGTTGGCCATCCCTGGGGACTCCTCCAACCACTGTCTGCTCCCTGTGAACTGTGGACACACATTGCCACAGACTTTATAGTAGATTTGCCATTGTCCAATGGTAATAACACAATCTGAGTTACCATTGACCGCTTTTCCAAAATGGCACATTTTGTGGCACTGCTCGGCTTACCATCTGCCCCGGAGCTGTCCAAGTTGTTCATCCGGCACATCTTCCACCTACACGGCATGCCTAAACATATACTCTCGGACAGAGGGGTCCAGTTTATGGCTAAGTTTTGGAGATCTCTGTGCAAGAAATTTGACATCTCATTAGATCTTACATCAGCTTACCACCCTCAAGCCAACGGACAGACGGAGAGAATGAACCGCACTTTAAAACAATTCATTCATGCTTATGTCAACTCCAGACAAAGCGATTGGTCAGAATTGCTCCCCTGGGCCGAGTTTGCTCTGAACTCACATCACTCCGCTTCAATGGGATCATTCCCTTTTCAAATAGTTTATGGACGTCAACCGTTACCTCCGCTACCAATGCCATTATCTGTAGGTTCTCCTGCAGCCTAGGCATCGGTGTAAGAACTACATCACTTGTGGGAACACATGAAGGAGCTTCTCCTGAAGGATGGACAACAAGCCAATAAGTTCTATGATGCCCATCACAGAGCTGCACCACAGCTACTACCAGGTGACAAGGTATGGCTTAGTACCCGCTTCATCTGCCTTAAGCTGCCATCGGTTCGATTTGCGCCAAGATACATAGGACTCTTTTCAGTCCTCTGCCGCCTGGGCCCAGTCACATACAGTTTAAAGCTACCACCGGCACTCAGAATACATAATGCATTCCATATCTCCCTTCTGAAGCCACTCATCCTGTCGAAGTTCTCCAGGAAAACACCGGAACCTCAGCCTCTCTCTGCCGAAGAGGACATCACATATCAAGTAGAAGACATCCTTCATGTAAGAAAACACGGCAGTCAATGGGAATATCTTATTTCCTGGGAAGGATTCAGTGTTGAGGAAAATAGTTGGGAGCCTGCATGTAACATCCTCAACAAGGAGTTAACATCAAAGAGCATTTACCCATCGTCAAGAAATAGACTTGCTCATGTCAGACTTATGTGCATCTGGCGAGTGCTGCCTGCTAGCGTTTTTCTCCCGCGACTGACAATTCGACCGCGGCGAAGGACGCTGTATTTAAAGGGAGCCTCACCAACTACATCAAATGTCAAAAGGAAATGACGTACTAAGGAACCACCAAATATGAAGAGAGCCAAATATGGTAAATGACGTATGAGGGAACCCATCAATTGGAGTATCCAATTACAGGCCACGTCTTTTAAGATAGCTGCTTTCACGGATGACATCCTTATATATTTGACGACTCCTACCTGCTCCCTACAACAAGTTTTAAATCACCAATCATCTTTTGGCAGTTTTGCAGGTCTTAAAATTAACCAGGATAAATCAGAAGCGTTAGATGTGACAGGGCAGCTTCGCCAAACCTGGTCGGGCCGCTTCCCTTTAAAATGGGTTTCATCAACAATGAAATACTGAGGTATTTACATTTCCATGCACTTCGCCCAATTTTATGAAGCAAATGTCCAACCGTTATATAAAGCACTACAAAGTAACATTCAAAAATGGATGAACCTTCCCCTCTCTTTAACAGGCAGAATTCATCTATTAAAAATGATGGAACTCCCTAAATAGCTTTACTTACTTCAAATGGCTCCTATATGGCTCCTTCGGAAAGACATTCTGGCTATTGAGAGAGAATTGTTGAGATTCTTATGGAGAGAGAAAAAAGCTAGATTCCCCATCCATGTACTCCAGGCTTCTTTGTCACATGGAGGACTGAGGTGCCCAGATTTATGATATTTTAATCTTGCTTGCATGCTGCATATTATTCATGATTGGCTCTTTAAACTGTCCACCTTTCCCCCACATGATCACATTAAAGCCTGGTTAGGGGGCTTTTCCCTTTTAGCTTTACTCCAATGTTCAGATAAATCCATACTTTCTCTATCCTCAGTATTCCTGATCCTACATGCCTGCCGAAAGGCATCGGCAGTATTATGTAAAAAATGTGGTCTTAAGACGAAAAGCATTATCCTCATGGAAATCTGTGATAATCCTGATTTTCCTCCCGGGTGTTCCCAAGGGGTTTTTCTACGATGGAAACGCCTCGGCCTGACCCATCTGCATCAACTCTTTGGGCCCAACCCCACTGCCATGGTAAGCTTTGCAGAATTGCAAAATAGGCACCAAATTCCCCGCTCTGATTTCTTTGCATACTTGCAGCTACGCCATTACATTATCAACTTATTAACAGAAAACCCGGCTTTGGGAGAAAACAAGGCTCTTTCCTCTCTTTTCCAGTTTGTTAATCCTCAAAAGCCATCCTGTGCTTCTTTCGCTATAAAGTTATCGGAGAATTCTCCACCTTCATATACATCACTGGTTATCACTCGCTGGTCCCGCTGGACCAATATAGAATTATCACCCTCAGAGATTCAAAAGTTCTTCTTACAAATTCCGAAGGCATCCAAGAATATTCTACTTTGGGAAATACAATACAAATTAATTTGGCAACTTTATATACCACAGGCCATAGTTTCCAAATGGAACAGAGACATATCTCCACTATGTGCTAAGTGTACCCTAAATACTAATGACTACTTACACAGTTTCTGGACTTGCCCACAAATACAGAATTTCTGGCAATCCGTGTGCCAGAAACTATCCACCATTATCTTGATTACACTCCCCCTAGATGTCCACTTTTGGCTCTTTGGAAAAGCCTGGGAGGGTGCTCCTGATTGGCAAGTGGTTACAAACCTGCTAATAGCCAAGGCTAGCCTAGTAGTGAAACAATCTATCCTTGCGTGTTGAATAGGCCCAACTCCTCCTACCTATGCGGTCTGGGAAAAGAAAATGATTAAACAATTGACTATGGAATATATGTCTGCCACAATTTCTTCGGTTAAACAGAAAGAGTTAACGCGTTTAATCTGGCTGCCTTTTCACACTTCCTACCGGATGACCCCAAGAAAGGTCTCCCCCAATTAGGAGCTTCACATTTAGCAAGTCTTTAATTATGACTCCATTCATCCTGCTGGTCTCCAAACTTACCCTGAGGGATAACCGTGGTTTGGGTTACATTTTATGCCCTGAGAAGCCAATAACTGACAAGTTGACAAATCAATGAACCACTACACCAACAAATACCACACCAAGCAAGATGCCAACACATACAATAACTAAGATTAAGGTTCGAGTGTCTGGAGCGGGAGGGAGGGAATAGGGAAGGGATTGGGATGAAGGGGTATAGGGAGGGGGACAACGTTAAACTATAAGGTTAAGACATTAAGTCAAGACATACTGTTAAGATATAATGTTACACATATTATAACTGTTATTGGTATTTTTAGTGTCATGTTCTACTGTCACATCTGTTTCTCACCACCAGCAGGAGAGCAACTGTGCAACTGTATTCAATTTGACTGTATATTCAGTAATACTCTCTGGCAGTGTATGTAACTCTGTTTTTGTTCTACATTGTCATTAACTGCAAAACCCTCAATAAAAATGATAATAATAATAAAAAAAAACATCAGAAAATCTAGAACTAGGACTCAAAACAACAGCCTACTCTCATTGTCCACTTGTTTGGTGTCCTAACCTGTCTCCCCTTTAAAGTATACAGTCTACACAACAGCACTGTTTATACCTCTGTCTGATCTCACGCCAGGTAATTCTGCATCATCTAAGTGCTGTGAACCAGAGCATGGGAAATCATGCTAGGAGTGCCAACTAGGGTTTCTGTCAGCCACTTCATTCCACACATATAAATTATGGTAGGTGTGATCTAACAGCTAGAGTACTGAAATACAAGTCAAAGAGAAATCCTGGGGCAGGTATAGCAGTCCTCCCTTCTGCTACAGGCAGAGCTTGGGAAAGTCACATTATTATCTCCCTTTACTTTGATTTACCTAATTTGATTACCCCAGTAATTGTATTTTATTTTTTACCTTCCTGTCCTCTGGAATCTATCATGCAGTTCCAGACATCAGAAATGTGCTTCCAAGAGGTGGCTGCATGATTTCTATGAAGTATTTAAATTGTAACTCATATTGGCAGTTTTAGTTACATTTGAGCAAGGCCTGCAAGGATCCTCTACCTATCTGGCTCAGTAAGCCAGGCAGTTCTTTCACACCTATGTGGCTCAGAAGTAGTAAAAAAAATATGATTTACAAAAAATGTGGCAATACTTTTCACTGTAAAGTCTTGTGGTTTGCTTAAATGCTTCTTTGTTTTGAAAGTTGGTTGCAGTAAGATAAAGTAAAATGTTTAGAATACACCTACTTCTAAGAAGGGTTAGGAGCCTGTTTACTAAAGGTTTTCTTCCATTTTGTGTTCTGTGGGAAAAATGCTTAGTAAACAGAGCCCCTGCTGTTTGTTTTATTTTGCTTGCTTTTTTTTCAGAGGTCAGGGAATAGCACAGGTTTTTTTCAGGTGATGCCTATGGTTGAGTTGGCTTGGCTACCCTAATAAGACTTGCTTCCAGCCTAATTGTAATCTACTCAATTTTCCCAACTCCCTGCCTTGCTGCCATTTTCAACATGGCTGTCCAAAGTTTGGGTGCCATGGTCCTTAATTTGCTGTGGGTAAGAGTTTATTCTCCTATTCATTTCCTGCTTAAGCAGCCTCGACAGTTCTGCTGCTGTGGCATTCTCCTGGACCATGGCACCCTGTGGAATCTGGTATGTGCGCCAATGAGCCAGCCAGCAAGGGTCTGCGTTCAAGACGGCTGGAACTGCCTTCCAAGGCCTCTGATCACTGCCTCTGAGGAACTCCTGGCCCCTGCCCAGAGTAAGAGTCATTTCCTAGAGCAGAGCCCAATGCTCCTACATTGCAGCACAGCACACCCTAGAGGTCAGTAGCGTTCACATTCTGCTGATAGATGGTTCTCAGCAGTGTAGACAAAATGATTTTTGCTTAGACTTCCAGGATAAAAAGGTTACAAAATTGGTAATTCCAAAAGCCAAGCTTGAATTATAGAACTTGCTGATTTCAGCACAATTCTTGCCCAAACAGTTAAGATCTTGTCTGACTGGTTGAACTGAAAACTGGTGTTCCAGGCACTTATCACTGTTAGTCATCTCCATATCCGTAGCAAGCAGTCATAGAGTAGGTTAATAGATCATGTGCAAACCACTGAAAGTGAACGTATAATTAGGGCCCGATTTATTAAGGCTTTTCTCCCATCGATTGGAAAAGGCCTTCAGGAATCAAGCACTTAGTATTCAGATTGGGCAATACTAATAGCTAAACTGGTCCTGGACAAAACTGGAATCTTTGTAGGTTGTGATACCTTTAAAGCAGTGGTCCCCAACCTTGTCCTGGGGGCCCACCAGCCAGTTGGGTTTTCATGCATGCAAATTTTCTTTCATGCATATTCATTGTGGATATCCTGAAAACCTGACTGGTTCTCTCTTGCATATTCATTGTGGATATCCTGAAAACCCGACTGGCTGGTGGGCCCCCAGGACAGGGTTGGGGACCACTGCTTTAAAGGACCAACAAGAATAATTGTGAAGTACATAAGCCTGTGAGGTCTTGAAAGCTCCTTTATTAGAATATCATTTTCATTAGTCCTTTGACAGTTATCAGTCCGCAAAGATTTCAGAATTCAGAACAAAATCCCTGGAAACTGAAGCGGTCTAGCCACCGAACAGCACAGGCAACAGCAGCACAAGCCTTGCTAGTGTGCCACAACCTCGTTCTAAAGTAAGGGTGTTCTGCATGCCGATCCTCGAGGACCACAAATAGATCTGCTGTTCAGGGTAATGATGTTCTGTAAATTAATCTTGCTCTTGGACCACACATGCAAATATATCTGACAAATATTCCTTTTGTGTATCCTGAAAACCAGACCCATTTGTAGCCATTGCTGAGAACTTAAAAAGTGCAGGGAAGAGCTAGCTAAGCTTCAGATAGAACAGACAGCTTAGTCTTTCTGTTTCCAGTGCCAAAAAAGTCTACAAACTTGGCAACAAAACTTTCCTAGCTAGAATGCTGCGAACGTGTAGACTGGGCAACGAGATAACAGGAATCTGCACCACTTCTTGTTCTACCACCCATGAAATGGTAGGAATAAATCAGGTGTTCCAGACCTTTTTCTCACTGGTAAACACATTTCTGGGATCATTTTGTTTCCTCCACAACCTTTGGTGAAACAAGTAGATTTTAACAAGCTGAACACAAATATGCATTTATTATGTCTGTATCATGTACCGTTTGCCAGAAAAGTACGATATACATTAAGCATTGTTACATGTCTGTAGCGGCATAAGCTATAATGGCAATGTGGCACCAGAAAACAAAACTAAAAATGTTTTGCCGCAGTTTGTAATCACTGTCCGACGCTTCGTGGATGAGAGTCCAACAATAGTAACCCAGCATGGAGGGGTTCCACTTGCCTTGATACTGTTTCTCCATTTTGACAATGTCTTGATGAAATCTTTCACCATGTGCGTCACTCACAGCACAAAGGTTGTCTGGGAAGAAGTCCAAGTGGGAATGAAGAAAATGTATCTTCAATGACATGTTGCACTTCATCAATTTGTATGCCTAAAGCAGATTTTCAACCTGTTCGACATAGTCTGCTGCCTTATAGTTGCCTAGAAAGTATATGAAATTAAATCCACAAGCTTTAAACTCAACAGTTTTAGCGATATGATTTGCTCATTCACACAGACGTTGCATAGGAGATTACTCATTGCTGCTGCTTATATAAGGTTGTGTCGTCATGGAAACAAGTTGGAATCTTGCAGCTGAGCTGGGGCTTGCCCGAGCAAGTTCTGGCATGATCAGGCAGAGTTTCTTGGTGTATTTTAAAAAACGTTAGTCTCTGTTACATGTTACATTGCTTATGGCCATCAAAAATATGACATGAATTTTAAAAATCATAAAAACTACTGTCCAGCAAGAAAATATATGTACATGAGATTATGTTTTAAAATTTCACAATTATTGTAAGACAAAATTGGCCATTTCTCAAAAACCTTACGTGATGTACAAATTTCGAAGTAATATCTGTGATCAGCATCAAAAAATCTATTTGGAACACCAAAAAGCCTGAAGGAAACAAAAACTTTGTATTCAAGAGAAGAGGGAATGAGCTTAAAAAAACCCCTAGATCAATCTTCTCTCTGCCGTGGAAAGGCAAAATGCTGGGCTGGTGGAAATGCAAACAGTGGTGGGGCGCTTGTCCAATGGCAGGTGCTCTAGTCCTGATGGGTATCACCTGGATTTCTATAAGCATTTTTTGCCACAGTTAGGTCCTATATTACATGGGGTCTTGCCACATTTACAAGTCCAGCCTGAATGTTCCCATAGAATGACTGATGCTATAATAATTGTGCTCCCTAAAAAGGGTAGAGGCATCTTAGATCCTGGATCCTATCGTCCTATATCCCTGCTAAATGCTGATATTAAATCCTGGCCAAGGTGCTCCATCTCAGGCTGGAGAGGGTTATGAATGATCTTGTACACCCAGATGAGACAGAGTTTATTAAGGGCAGACAGTCAACAACTAATACTAGAAGAGTATTTAACATTATTGCAGTGGCAGGGTGGAAAAGGTGAACAGAGCTATTTTGGCATTGAACGCAGAGAAGGCCTTCGATAGGCTGTATTGGTAAATTCTCTTTGCTTATCTAGGGAAATTTTGGCTCAATCCTAAATTCATGATGTAAATGCCACCAATGCGGCCGGCACGCCATCTTGCCGCCTCCCTATTAACTCTTCCCTAGGCGTGTTTGCACAGCCTGCCAATTCTTCAAGGCCCCACAGCAGGAAACAGATCACTGGCACTCAGTGATGACATCACACAGCTGGGTAGTTAAACCCGTCCCCCCCATTCCCTACCTTGTCTCAGGAACAGGCCCTTCTGTAGTCTCTACAGTGTATGTTTCTTCCTGATCCTGCCTGCTATGTTCCAGATCATGTTCCTGTCCCAGCCTGCCTTGCCTGCCCAGCCATGCCTCATCCAGCCTGCCTTGCTTCTACTTCAGCCTTGCCTTGTTCCTGCCTCCCTGCCTCGCTCCTGCTCCCTGCCTGTCCAGTCCCGCTCCTTTCTCTGCCTGTTCTCTGCCACTGACCTCTGCTATGGGTACAGACTATGCCTTGCTCGCTGCCTGCCCTGATCCTTGGCCTGTACCTGGTAACTCTCTCGCCACCAGATCTGATTCAGCCCTGCTTTGGACTCTCTCTTTCTTACCATTCCTTGGGACACTCGCCGAAGTCCTGCCAGATTCTGGGACCCAAGGGCACAACCTGCGGGGTACAGGGCTGGTACAGGTGAAGGTCTAGCTCAATCCCAGTCAGGGCTATGTCCGTCAGCAGTCAGTGTGGGCCCAATGGGTTTGCCCAGGAGGCTGCACCAACTACGCTACAGCACAACTGCATCACCCAGATTAATATGTTTATTTTAGCACTTACCCTGTTCTCTTCACCAAATTCTTTTCTCCACTCTGAATAGTATCATTTCAAAGTTCATATGGAAAGGTAAATCCCCACAGATTGATCTGACAGTCTTAAGACTTTCTACAGAGGCAATCCCTAATCTTTTGGACTACTATTGGGTGACCAGAGCCTGGTGTATCAAGGACTGGCTTAGTCGAAACTTAACAATTTCCTGGCTGTCTCTTGAGGGTGGGGCAGTTGAGGGGCCAAATTAGGCCACTCGGCTCTTTCTTCCCCCTTTCTCTCACCTGGTTAGAAAAGCGACTGGATTGCATCCGATCATAGCTCACATCATTCAAATAAGGAAGGCTATTTCAAATTCCAGCAGAGGTGCTGTCGCCAGCCTCCTTGTTGAGTAACAAACCCAACTTATCCATCTACACTTTTAGAACAGGGATGAAGGACTGTTGGAATGTTGGGCTCTGTTACTTGGGGACCTTGTGGGATGCAGAAGAGAGGATTCCCTTTGAGACTCTTCAAGCGGACTTCACTATCAGACCCTTGTCCCAGCAGATGCACTAAGATACAGGAAGCTGTGCTTGAACTCGAGAGGTCAGAATGGGTTAGAAAATTGCCCACTCCTCTTGAGAAATTCTTATGGATGATGATTTCACCAGGAAAATTGTATCTCCAAAGCTATTCGCGCTGTGAGGGAGACCCTGCTACCATTAATGGACAAAATGAACACTGATCTTGATTCAGAGCTTGATTGGTCTGACTGGAAAGTGATTTGACATTGGACACAAAAAGTTTCTCTTTGATCTGTAGGGCTGAGCTGCTGTATAAGCTGCTCCACAGAGTCTATAGATACCTAGTTTATTACTTGAAGTTCTCTCCTGCTTCCTCTAGTCTTTGTTGGCGGGGGTACGGGCAGGATGACACATATCTGCATGTGTGGTTGTCCTATATCTATATGCAAGCAAATTTGGAAGAAAGTTCAAGGAGAGATTAAAAACATTACATCAGTAGATATTCACCTAACAGCAGACTTATGTTTACTGGGGAATTATGGAGGTATTAAAATGAGAAAGGAGCAATGCAAATTATATGACCAAATGAATCATGCTGTTAGATTTACCATGGCCTCTCTGTGGAAATCGCCCTCTTTGCTCACACAATGGAGGAAACAACTACACAATATTGCTGTTATCGAAAAGTTAGTTTTTACATTGAAAAACCAATCTCAATGTAATTGGGGGGGGGGGGGGGGGCAGTGGTAGAAGTAGTTTGAGAGGTACTGTCCAGAATCAGCCACAATGTACCGGTATGTCAGTCGATACTATGCCATCTGAATGTATTGTTTATATCTATATTTTTATTCTTCTCTTGCTATATTATTTAAAGGACTCCTCATAGGATGACTCTATATGTCTGCTATTTTGTTAAACAGTTAAAAATAAAAAAGACCCAACATTACATCCAGTCTGCCCAATAGAATGTTAATGTATGTATTTATTTATTTATTTATTTATTTATTTATTTATTAATTAATTTTTTTGCTTCCGCTTTTGGGCACTTCAAAGCGGATTACATTCAGGTACTATTAACTATTTACCTATCCCCAGAGGGCTTACAATCTAACTGGGAGAGATGCAATAGTGCTCTAACCTGCGTTAAACAGGTTCTATCATGCCATATACACTGTGGGGCGGATTTTAAGAGCCCTGCTCGCCTAAATCCGCCCAAATCCGGGCGGATTTAGGCGAGCAGGGCCCTGCGCGCCGGTGAGCCTATTTTACATAGGCCTACCGGCGCGCGCAGAGCCCCGGGACTCGTGTAAGTCCCGGGGTTTTCTGAGGGGGGCGTGTCGGGGGGCGGGCCCGAACCGCGCGGCGTTTTTGGGGCATGTCGGGAGCGTTCCGGGGGCGGGCCCGGGGGCGTGGCTATGGCCTGGGGCGGTCCGGGGGCGTGGCCGCGCCCTCCGGACCCGCCCCCAGGTCGCGTCCCGGCGCGCTAGCGGCCCGCTGGCGCGCGGGGATTTACGTCTCCCTCCGGGAGGCGTAAATCCCCCGACAAAGGTAAGGGGGGGGGTTTAGACAGGGCCGGGCGGGTGGGTTAGGTAGGGGAAGGGAGGGGAAGGTGAGGGGAGGGCAAAAGAAAGTTCCCTCCGAGGCCGCTCCGATTTCGGAGCGGCCTCGGAGGGAACAGGGGTAAGCTGCGCGGCTTGGCGCGCGCCGGCTATACGGAATTGATAGCCTTGCGCGCGCCGATCCAGGATTTTAGTGGATACGCGCGGCTACGCGCGTATCTACTAAAATCCCGCGTACTTTTGCTTGCGCCTGATGCGCCAGCAAAAGTACGCCAAATCGCGCGGTTTGAAAATCTACCCCTGTGTGTTGCAATCCCGGTCGCGCCTTCCGCAACCGGCCTCTTACCTCTGCCACTGGCCCCGATGTTTAGCCGGCCTCCCCGGCGCTGTTCTCGGCCTGCACAGGCCTATCCTCGCTGCGGCATCTCCACGAGGGAGATGCCATCGAGTTCTCCGGCCTGGCCATGCCCACCAAGTACGCATGCGTGCGCGAAGAGGCAGCTTTTAAAGCTGCAGGCGCGGGAAACCTCGGCCGGCCCCCGGAGTGACATCAGATGCCGGCAGGGTATTTAAAACCAAGCCCTGCTCCAGAGGATTGCCTTGCAACGAGGTTCACTCCTGGAGTCATCTAGATGCAGTTCGTGATCCAGTCTCCGATCCTGATCCAGTCTCCACTCCTGATCCAGCCTCCATTCCTGTCTCTAGCCTTGCCTTATCCTCGGACTGATTTCCTGGTTACTGATTCTGGTACGTCTGCTGTTATCCTTGTCTGCTGCCAGCCCTGATCTCGGACCATCCTCCGTTCTGCTGTTCTTCTACTCTGGGAGACCCCTCCTATGTCCCAGCGGCCCGGATCCTCACGGGCTCCTCCCGGGGGGACCTTGAGCTTCCAGTGGTGAAGCTCCTGTCTGGTCTCCCAGCTCCGTGCCACTTCCCGGCCATCTCATCACTGCGGACTCATCTTCACGTCTCCTCTCCATCCGCATGGCCGGCCCAAGGGTCCACTAACCCCAGCCACAACACTGTGTATCATGCGACAGGCATGATACACAGTGTCCCCTGTGTATCAGGGGACACTGTGTATCATGCGACAGGGGACACTGTGTATCATGCGACAGGCATGATACACAGTGTCCCCTTTGTGTACCCCTTCGTGCAACCCTTTGTGCTTCATTTAAAATTCTTTCATTTATTTTTTTTTTGTTAATTAACCTTTTGCCAAGTTTTTACCTTTATTGCTTGTTAATTTTTTGTTATAAATGTTCATTGTATTAGACTATGGAAATATATTTCCTGCATTTTCTGTTTTAATGTAAACCGGTATGATTTGCATTTGATGCAAGAATGTCGGTATATAAAAGTTTAAAATAAATAAATAAATAAATAAATATTGCACAATATACATGATATTTCGGATGGCACTGCCCAGATTCCCTCCCCTATTACAATGAGCTGCTTTATATGAAATTTGCATGCATGAATAATGCAAAGCCATATAAAGCAGCTCATGACTGGTCAATTCTATGTTAATAATTTATCATGGCCAACCGAGAAAGTGGTCAGCTGTGATAAATTAACAACACCTCCCTGGGTTTCATTAAATCTAACATAGGAGCCCCGGGACCCTATTGCAGATCCCAAGGCTCCTGTTTTATATTTAAAGGGCCATACAAAATGTAAAATTGCCCAGCAAAAAAGAAGTTGAGCAGGGGTCAAGGCTGATCCATAACTCAACCCGGGGCCACCACTTGAGGCAGCCCCTACATCCAAAAGTAGAAAAAATAAAAGTGCACATGCGGCCATGTCCCAACCGAATACTGTCCTCAATAAAAGGTATCCTCCCACTCCCCCTTTCATAAGTTCCCACACCTAACAACCACCCACCTCAATAGCTATCCAAAATTATTGGGGGTATAGTGTCCCCTCTCCCCTCCCCCAAAATATCTGAAAAAAACATTGGTAATTAGTGGCCCCTCCCGACCCCTCTTCTGCACCCCCAAACCTTCAAAAATTGAAGCTAATCCCATGATGGGGCCTGAGGCACCTCCTAGCCCTGGGCCCTGTCAGCACCATCATGGGATCAGCTTCAATTTTTTGAGGTTTGGGGATGCAGGAGTGGGTTCGGGGGGGGGGGGGGGGGGGCTGGGGAGGTTCCACCAACTACCAATGTGTTTTTCAGATATTTGGGGGAAGGGGAGGCAAGGAGAGGACACTATACCCCCAATGATTTTTGATAACTATTGGAGTTTGGGGGGGGGTGTAATGTAAGGCATGAGGACTTTGGAAGGGGGTTTGGGGACACTTTTTATTGATGACAGAGTTGTGGGGGGACACTACTGAGCCCAGGCTTGGGGGTTGGGCGGGGCTGTCACTGCACTTGGCCTTAAATCTATTTTTAACACTCTTGGCTATCAGGGCCACCTTGAGTGGAGGCTCCGGGTTGAGCCAGGGGATAGCTATGAACCCTGCTCAACTTCTTTTTCGGGGCATTTTTTCTGCGGTTGGCTCTTTCAAGTGATGGTGATCTCTTGAGGTTGAAGCCATGTTGTTTTATCCCATCATATTTTGCCACGAGACAAAACAATAAACCATACAGCCATGATGTTTTCTGGAGAAAAGGCCCACTATCACAGAGACAGCCCTCCCCATCCCCCACCCCTCAAAATAGTGAGAACCCTCATACAAAAAATATTTGCAACTTAATGCTGCTAGGCCTAAGTTTGTACCTGAAGCAATGGAGGATAAAGTGACTTGTCCAAGATCACAAGGAATGGCAGTAGGATTTGAACCCTGGTTTCCCAAGGTTCGTAGCCCACTGCTCTAATCACTAGGCTATTTCTACAACTGTTTATGGCTTTAACTGTTGTTCCAGGTAGGTTAACTCCATGCAGAAATGTTACAGCTAAAATTTACACCCTTAATGCCAAAATAGAAGAACAGTATTATATCATACCTTGAGCATTAACTATGATTGGATATTTTGTTTATGAGCTACACCTAAAATTATCACAGGTTATCCCATTTCTTCATTTCCATCCTCTAAGCCTTTTGCCCATTCCTTAAATTTAACACTTAAGATCAAAAGTCCTACAATTTGATTCTTGACTTGGGTCATAGTAACATAGTAACTTAATAATGATGGCAGAAAAAGACCAAATTGTCCACCCAGTCTGTCCAGCAAGCTTCTTATGGTAATATTTACTGTACCATGTAGGTCACTTCCAGGTTTCTCTTAAGAATAGACCGTGCAGTTACCCCCAAACCTTATGATTAGGGTAGTAATATTTACAATCAAAGTCCAAGCAACTGTCAAATCCATAAAATATTACTGCTAGCAACAGGTGAGGAGCCTTCCTGAAAATTCCGGCAATACTGATTTTCTTTGCTTTTGGACTTGGCCATATAAGCAGTCCTGTGCTTTTCCCCTTATATCTGCATATCAGTACCCCAGACCGTAAAAGTCAGACCTGTGTTGGATGTCATCTAAATCCAAATCTCTTCCGCTACCACCCCCCCCCCCCCCCACCATGAAAGCAGAGAGTGATGTCGCAGTTGTATCAAAAGTATCAAAGCTTATTGGTTGAGGGTAGTAATCCCTGTGCTTCTGATAAGGATAGTAACTGTTGCACCGAGCAGGTTACCCCATGCATTCTTTCCTTCGTTTCTGTCCTCTAGTCTTTAAGAATCTTCAGTGTTTATCCCATGCCCCTTTGAATTCTTTGACTGTTTTTGTCTTCACCACCTACTCCAGAAGGGCATTCCAGGCATCCACCACCCTCTCTGTGAAGAAATATTTCCTGACATTGGTTCTGAATCGTCCCTCCTGAAGTTTCATTTCATGACTCCTAGTTATACTGTTTCCCTTACAATGGAAAAGGTTTGAAGTTTGTTTGTTATTAAAATATTTCAGGTATTTGAAGATCTGTATCATATTTTCCCTACACCTCTTCTCTTCCAGAGTATACATATTTAGGTCCTTCAGCCTCTCCTCATAAGTTATTTGATAGAGACTCCCCACCATTTTGGTCACTCTTCTCTTGACTAGCCTCCATTCTGTCTCTATCCCATTTGAGATACAGATTCCAGAACTGAACACAGTACACCAGGTGAGGTCTCACGAAGGACCTGTACAAGGGGATTATCACCTCCTTTTTCTTACTGGTTATTCACCTATCTTGCAGCCCAGCATTCTTCTAGTTTAGCTATTGCCGTGTCATAGTTGCTTCGTTGTCTTCAGATCTCTAGACACTATCACCCCAAGGTTTCTCTCTTGGTCTGTGCATAACAGTCTTTCATCCCCACCCTCCAATCACATACATCTCTTTTGGATTACTGCACCCCAGATGAATGAATCTGCACTTCTTGGCATTGAATCCCAGCTGCCATATCGTCAACCACTGTTCAAGCTTTTGTTAAATCATGTTTCATTGTCTCTACATCTTCTGGTGTGTCCAGTCTGTTGCAGATCTTAGTATCATCTGCAAACAGACAAAAACTATACCTTCTATCTCTTCCTCAATGTCAGAAGAACATAAGAAAATAAGAACATAAGGCTTGCCATACTGGGTCAGACTAAGGGTCTATCAAGCCTGGTATCATGTTCCTAAAGGTGGCTAAGCCAGGTTACAAATACCTGGCAGGATTCCAAGGGGAAGATAGATTACAAGATGCTTATCCCAAGAATAAGCAGTGGATTTGTGCAACTCTCCTTAATAATTGTTAATGGACTTTTCCTCCAGGAACTTGTTCAAACATTTTTAAAATGCAGCTATACTAATAGTTTTCACCACTTCCTCTAGCAACGAATACCATAGTTTAATTGTGCATTGAGTAAAAAAATTTTCTCTTATTAGTTTTAACTTCATTGTGTGTCCCCTGGTCTTTGTACTTTTAGAAAGAATAAATAACTGATTAAAGTTTACTCGTTCTATTCCACTCATTATTATATTGACCTATATCATAACTCCTCTCAGCCATCTCTACTCCAAGCTTAAGAATCCTATCCTCTTCAGCCTTTCATAGAGGAATTGTTCCATTCCCTTTATCATCTTAGTCACCCTTCTCTGTATCTTTTCTAATTCTCCTATATCTTTCTTGAGATGTAGTAACCAGATCTGCAGACAATACTCAAGATGAGGTCACACCATGGAGGTCTGACAGAGGCATTATGCTAGTCTCTCTTTTATTCATTTTTCCTAATAATCTCTAGCATTCTATCTGCTTTCTTGGCTGCTGTTGCACACTGAACAGAAGATTTCAACATATTTTCAATGATGACACCCAGATCTTTTTCCTGAGTGATGACTTCTAATGTGGAACCTTGCATTTGATAGCTATAATTTGGGTTACTCTTCCCTAAGTGCATCACTTTGCACTTGTCTACATTAAATTTAATTTGCATTTGCTTGCCCAGTCTCCCAGTTTTGCAATGACTTCATGCAATTTCTCACAATCCTCTTGTGATCTGACAACTTTGAATAATTTTGTGTTATTGCCAAATTTGATCACCTCATTTGTTGTTACCATTTCCAGGACATTTATAAATATATTAAAAAGCATCGGTCCCAGAAGAGATCCCTGGGGCACTCCATTATTAACCTTTTTCCATTGGGAAAATTTACCATTTAGCCCTATTCTCTGTTTTCTGTCTTTTAACCATTTGGCAATCCATAATAGGACACTGCCACCTATCTCATGACTTTCTAATTTCCTAACAAGTCTCTCATGAGAGACTTTGTCAAATGCTTTCTGGAAATCCAGATACACTATATCAACTGGTTCAATTAGCCACATGTTTATTTACACCCTCAAAAAAATGTAGCAAATTTGTCGTCACAAAGACATTGAACAGAACCTGTCCCAACGCCGATCCTTGTGGCACTCCACTTAACACTGTTCTGATTTCAGAGTAGGTTCCATTTACCATTACATGATGTCTTCTATCTGTCAACCAGTTTTTAATCCACTTCACTACCCTGGTGCTCACTCCCAAGCTTTTCATTTTATTCACAAATCTCCTATGCGTGACCATATCAAAAGCTTTTCTGAAATCAAAGTAGATCACATCGAGCGCTCTTCCTCGATCCAATTTTCTAGTCACCCAGTCAAATAAATCAACCAGATTCGTCTGACAGGACCTTCCCCTGGTGAATCCATGCTGCCTCGGATCAAAAACACACCGGATTGTAGATAGTTCACTATCCTTTCCTTCATCAGAGTCTCCATTAATTTTCCTACCACAGAGGTGAGGCTAACAAGCCTGTAGTTTCCAGTCTCCTCTCTGCTACCACTTTTGTGAAGCTAGACCACCATAGCTCTTCTCCAATCACACGGCACCACACCCATTTCCAGGGATCTATTGAATAGGTCCTTCAGTGGACTCACCAGCACATCTCTGAGCTCCCTCAGTATCCTGGGATGAACCTCATCTGGTCCCATGGCTTTGCCTACTTTCAATTTTCCTAGCTCTTCCCATGCATTCTCTTCTGTAAACAAAGTTTCATCTACCACATCTCCATCTACAGTCTTGTCAACCAGCAATAGTCCTTCTCCAGGATCTTCTTTAGTGAACACAGAACTGAGGTATTTGTTTAATATTTCTGCCATTTCTTCATCTCTCTCCACACAGTGATCCCCATCACCTTTCAATTTTACTATACCACTTCAGGCTTCCCTTCTTTTTCTGATATATCTGAAAAATGTTTTGACACCTCGCTTTACCTCTTTGGCAATCCTTTCTTCCATTTGACCTTTTGCTTTCCTGATTTCTTTCTTCTTCGCTATCAGTTTTAACAGATATTCTTCCTTATATTCCATTTTTAGGATCCTTTATACTTCTTGAATGCTGTTCTTTTTGCTTTAATATTTTCAGCCACCTCCTTTGAGAACCAGATCGGTTTCTTTTTCCTTTTACTCTAGTTTACTTTCCTAACATAACAGAAGTGGGTCATGAACTGTATTCCCCAGTCTGAGAGGATGTTCAGGGGAGGCTATGCAGATGGAAGATGTGCTGGACAAATAGTTTAACTATTTCAGGTGCTGAAGGGAGGCCTGGGAGGGGCATGATATGCACCATCTTTGAAAACTGATCCACCACCAACCATATGTTTGCACATTTACTTCAGCTGATCGCATCATGTGACCTGGAAACAATCTCAGTAAATCACCACAGAGCCAACAGCTGTCTCCCCTTTGGGCTCTCCCTCTTGAAGTCATGTGGGATTCTGTTTTCTGGCTTTGCCAGCCTTGGACTCCTCTCTTTCAAGATAGAGAGAGGTGGTGCAGGAGTGCAGCCTTTCTCCTTGGGGTGGAGCAGGTAGTTCCTCTCCTCTTTGGGAGGATGCAGGTAGCTCCCTGGGTGTTTGGGCAGGAGGAGACAGGTCACCTCATTTAGTCTTGCATCCTCGGAGGACTGCTGGAACTATTTTTATAGTGAGGATACAGAAAATTGGTTTTAGAGCCCCGTGTAACAGATGTCTACCCTGTACTATTAGGGAATATTGCAGCACTCCCAGTTCTTGTATCTAGGGCTTCTTGTGGCTTCAGCAAGAGAGAAAGGGGGAGGAGAAGAAGGCTGCAGGCAATGCTGTATGGCACTGAGCTTTATTTTTGTAGCCCCTGAAAGAAACAAATGAAAAAGAAAAAGGTTTTAGGTAGCGGGCAGCTGCAAATGAGAAGAGGTATCCGTTCATTTGGCGCCCAGTCGATGCTCTAGGCACCTGCTCCTTTCCCCCTCTCCCAACCTCCTTGGAATATTTTTTTCTGAACTTCGGCTGCTGCTTCCCCTTGTATTTCTATATAATGTTGGTCACCATTCTGGGCAATCTCTTTTGAGACACAGATAGTAGTGCATAAATAAAAACTAGTAGATACGATTTTTCCTGCCAGTTTTTGGCAGCCACTATACTTTGTAAGGGTGTTTTCTTGCATAAAGGAACACTTTGATAGTGGTAGATTCAGATAGGACGATGAGGCCTTGGTTAAGGTAGGGAGAGGTTGTCTTCATGGCAATAGTTAGAATTTGTGCATAATGTACCTAAATCAGTTACAGAAACAAGTCATATAGTCCATATTGCAGGGCTGCTAAATCATTCTGGAGACTTGTTTTCTAGTTAGGGATACAGTAAAATGTTATTCCTAAACTGGTTTAGCAATAGTGTTGACATGCTGAACCTGTTCCCAAGATTAGCTGCGCAGAGTAGACAGGGCCTTAGTGAAGGAACACAGAAACGCCAACCAAACAAAACAACAAAAATAAAACAAAGCCTAAAGAAAAACACTTTGCTGTTACAAATTATAAACCCAAGATAAGATGAGACGATAAGGAACCATGAAATCATGCAAACCACTATGTTCACCTTGCAGATATGAAGGCTTTATCTTGGTTTAAAAACTAGTTTTTATCAGTTGGGAATCTTGAAGTCTGACATTTTATAACCTCATTCTACCAGGAACTGTGAATCAAAAATAAATAATTTGATGTTTTGTTTCTAGATAGTTTTTTTATACTTCTAGGGAAGTAATGTGCAACACATATAATCCCTGAAGAGTGTACAGATAAAAGGGGAACAGTTCAAGGAAGAGCATGTAAGGGAAATTGCCAGGTTCTGAGCCTGAGTTACTGAAACGACAAATTCTTTTAGGTGCCCAGCTTGATTTTATTTCAGCAACACTTAGCACACAACAGTAATGTATTTTTAAAAACATAAGATGTGTCATACTGGGTCAGACTAAGGGTCCACCAAGCCCAGTATCCTGTTTCCAAAAGTGGCCAATCCAAATCACAAGTATCTGGCAAGTACCCAAACATTAGATAGATCACAAGCTACTATTGCTTATTAATTATCGTAATAGCAGTTTATGGATTTTTCCTCTAGGAACTTATCCAAATCTTTTTTAAACCCAGTTACACTAACTGCTGTAAATATCTCTGGAAGGAATTCCAGAGCTTAACTATGCGCTGAGAGAAAAATAATTTTCTTCAATTTGTTTTAAATGAGCTGCTTGCTAACTTCAAGAGTGCCCCCTGGTCCTTCTATTATCTGAGAGAGTAAATAACCAATTTATATTAACTTGTTCAAGTCCTTTCATGATTTTGTAAACTTCTATCATATCCCCCCCCTCAGTCATCTCTTCTCCAAACTGAACAGCCCTAACTTCTTTAGCCTTTCCTCATAGGGCAAGCGTTCCATGCCTCTTATCATTTTGGTCACCCTTCTCTGCACTTTTTCCAGTGCGGTGACCAGAATTGCACACATTGTTCAAGGGGTGGTCTCAGCAATGAGCGATACAGAGACATTATGACATCCTCCATTTTATTTGCCATTCCCTTCCTAATAATTCCTAACATTCTGTTTGCTTTTTTGATTGCCACAGCACACCGAGCTGACGATTTCAATGTATTATCCACTATGAAGCCTAGATCTCTTTCCTGGGTGGTAACTCCTAAGATAGAACCTAACAATGTGTAACTACAGCAAGGGTTATTTTTCCCTATATGCATCACTTTGCACTTGACCATGTTAAATTTCATCTGCCATTTGGAAGCCCAATCTTCCAGTCTTGCAAGGTCTTTCTGCAATTCATCACAATCTGCTTGAGATTTAACTACTCTGCATAATTTTGTATCATCCACAAATTTGATCACCTCACTCGTCTTACCCCTTTCCAGATCATTTATAAATATATTAAAAAGCACTAGTCCAAGTACAAATCTCTGAGGCACTCCACTGTTTACCTTTTTCCACTGTGAAAACTGATCATTTAAACCTACTAACTGGCCTGTACTTTCCATCCTCCTCCTCTCTGCTACCAATCTTGTGAAGTGGGACCACCACCGCTCTTCTCTAATCCTGCTGCACCACTCTTGTTTCCAGGGATCTATTGAACAGAACCTTCAGTGGACCTGCCAGCACATCTCCGAGCTCCCTCAATATCCTGGGATGACTCTCATCTGGCCCCATGGCCTTGTCCACTTTCAATTTTCCTAGCTCTCCCTATACATTTTCTTCTGTAAATGGAGTTTTGTCTACCCCATTCCCATCTTCAGTCTTGTCTATCAACAATGGTCCTTCTCCAGGGTCTTCCTCATCTCTCTCCATACATTGCTCTTCATGACCTTTCAGTTTCACTATACCACGTCTGGTCTCCCTTCTTTCTCTGTTATACCTGAAAAATGTTTTGTCACCTCGCTTCACCTCTTTAGTAATCCTTTCTTCCACTTGACCTTTTGCTTTCCTGATTTTTTTCATCTTCCTTAGTTTCACCAGGTATTCTTCCCTGTGTTCCTCTTTTTGGGATCCTTTATACTTCTTGAATGCTGTTCTTTCTGCCTGTATTTTTTTGTTTTTGGACAGTCGCTGAAGCAGAGATGGAGCATAGGAGTGTCAGAGCAGTCTTTAGAATTCAAAAGGTGTTTCTGTCCTTAGCTGTAGCTATCAGACCAGCATTCTTCCCTCTTTGTTTAAAAGGCACCAATTTATCCTTAACTTGAGCAATGCATTCAGGATTAGCTGGGCAGACTGGGTGGGCTAATTGGTCCTAATCTGTCCATCTCCTGTAAGTGGCCATTCATTTACCTTTCTGTGTTTCCCCAGTTTGTAGGTTACATGCAAAATGTTAACATTGCTATTTATTTATTTAGGTGTTTTATGTACTGTAGTTCCAAAAGAAGATCATTGCTATCTCATCTATAGTCAGGGACTACCACTCTTTAACATCCCTCTGGGAATACTGCCTTGCTTTTACCCAAGCAGGCAAATTACTTTATGGAAGCCTGTGTTGGTAGTGGGCTTTCAAGCACACAATCAGTTTTGTGACCGTAAGGCTGGGGAGAGATGGATAGTTGCAGGTGGTATATATAGTTAGCTGGATTGAATAAAGATTTGGGAGAAGGGTCATGGCTTTCTGTTTTCTATATCTTTATTGGTATTTACAAAGGACTTGAAGGAAAAATATGCCTATTTGGTAACAGTGACATAGTAATATAATAAATGACAGCAAAACCAAAATAACAAAAAAGATGATACCACAAAAAGACCAATTGGCCCAGCTATTCCTGTCTGCACTGATATATACCAGCTACCAGTCATTTAAGCTTGATTGCTTTTAGGATATCGTTCCTTATCTGAGACAGTTTTTGTTTGTTTCATCATTGGTCCTCTGCCATCATGGATAGATGAGTATAAAAATCTTATATTTAATCCAACATCCAAACCCTATGTTTCCAAGCACTGAAACTATCTATTCTAAACTGTTACCAAAACTAGTGAGGCTGTTGCCTAAGCATTCGTCTTCCTATGACCATGTGGCCTTGCTGGAAAATACACAGTCACCACCTGCTAGCACCAATCCAATTGGTTTCTGGAGAGTTGTAGCCTGCTAGTACAATCCACTTACCCTATGGCTTGCAGTATTGCTAGGCAGTCCAGCCTTTCTCCATCCTTTATTTTGTCCTTATCGCCTCTCAGTTTTCATGTGCTCTAGGGGGAGTGGTGGGTTGTTTGCTGACCAGCCATTGAAACTGCGCTGTTCCTGGTCTTCCTTGCTCCACATGGCGGCTAGGACGCCGCCGACCCATGCTCCAACTTCGGACCCTCCTAGGCGCGAGCTCGCACCATCTGTTCTCTACTTAAAGGGTCAACGGCGGGAACCCCTGAGCCGTCCCCGAGTGATGACATCACTACCTTGGGATATTTAAGCACCTCCTGGGACCTAAGCAAACTGACTTGGCAATGAGTTCTTTCACTTCTCTGGTTCTTGTTTCCTGTCTCTCTGGTCCCATGGTTCCTGTCTTGGATCTGTTCCTGCTGACTAGGACTCTAGCTCGGGTACCAGCTCCTCGGGGGCCTGCTTGCGCTACCTTTCGGGAGACTTCGTCTCCAGACTTCCTCGCTCCTCAGGGTAGTCCCCGCCGTTCCTCCCCAGAGATCCTACTGGCTCGCTTCCCCGCTCCTTGGGGCAACCTCTATGACACTTCAGAGACTTTGATTCTACGCTTCCCCGCTCCTTGGGGCAGCCTCTATGCCACGTCATTTGAGACTTTGACTATACGCTTCCCCGCTCCTCTGGTCAGCCTCTACCTCACTTCACCAGAGACTTTGAGTCTACGTTTCCCCACTCCTCGGGGAAACCTCTGTGCCACGTCATCAGAGACTTTGACTATACATTTCCCCACTCCTCAGGGAAGCCTCTATGTCACTTCACCAGATACTTTGACTCTACACTTCCCCACTCCTCGGGGCAGTATTTACGTCTTTACACCTGTGGCATTACTCTGTGCTTCCCCTCTCCTCAGGGCAGCCCTAAGTCATCGCTCCAGTGACTCGCTTGCTATGCTGTCCCACCCCTCAGGACAGTGTCTGCATTACTCCTTCAGTGTTCCTGTCTCCATATTCCCCGCTCCTTGGGACCTGCCCAGCGCATCTCTGCATTGAAGGTTTCTTCTCTGATACAGCGTATCTTCAGTCCAGCTAGTACTGGCTGGACTGAAGTAGAGTAGGACGCCCTGTCACAGGGCGTCCTCTCTACTGAACTAGAGTCGTGTCCCTGCTGCAGCTGACCTCGCCTCCCGATGGTGAGAACCTGTGGGGCACTATCCCGAAGGTAGCATCAACCTTCACCTCTGGCCAAGGGTCCATGAAACACACGAAACCTAACAGATTGCCAAGTCCATGGACCCGGCAGATTTACACGCCATTCCTGGCCTAGCGCAAAAGATCATCGAGCAACAAAAAACCTTGGAAGCACTAGCAGCAGCTATAGATAATCTGAGCCTCCGCTTGGACGCTGCAGTGACCACGATGTCTCCCAAGCTCAACGCTTCTACCTCCATGCCGGTTCCTTGACCGACCATTCTGCTGCCGGCACCTCCACGATTCTTTGGGAACCCCCAGATGTGCAGAGGTTTCCTGAACCAATGTAACATGCACTTTTGCCTGCAACCAGCTTATTTTCCTGATGTGATTACCAAGACCACTTACATCCTCTCTCTCCTGGATGGTAAGGCATTGGCCTGGGCCTCTCCCTTATGGGAGTGTGCTGACCCGGTCCTCCAAGATTTGCCTGGGTTTCTTGCCCTATTTCGCTCCATCATTGATGACCCTGGCAGAAAATCTGCAACCGGGTCCACGCTTCTTCATCTCTGTCAGGGCACCAGGTCCTTGGCAGATTCCGTCATAGAATTCCGGACACTGGCGTCTGAACTCCATTAGGACCTTGATTGTCTTTGCTCCATTTTTCTTGAAGGATTGAGTTCTCAAATCAAAGATGAGCTGGCAGCTCGAGAGTTACCCACATCCCTGGATTCCTTAAGCGACCTAGCCGGGCGAATAGACTGACGCCTACAGGAATGTTCATGGGTGGGAGACCCGGTCCTCCAGAGGATCTACGCCCAGCTCATCCCATCGTCGACGCTCTTCCTCCCCCAGATTGGACTCAATCCAAAACAAACCTGAGGAAGAACCCATGAAAATGGGTCGAAGCAAGCTTTTGCCCAATGAGCAACATCGCCGCCAACAATCTGGTCTTTGCTTATACTGTGGCAAGTCCGGACATGCCTTAGCCACATGCCCCGTCTATCCAGGAAACTCCAAGGCCTAGGTTCAGCAGGAGGACTGCTCCTAGGTCTGACTTCATCTTATCCTCCATTGACCTTGCCTGTATCCATCAAGCTGGATAACCAAGAGTTTCACACCCTGGCTCTTATGGACTCTGGTGCTGATGGAAATTTTATCCTAAAACAACTGATGGAGCACCTCTGGATTCCCACCATCCGCTCCCCAGTTCCTCTTCTTCTCTCATCCATTCATGGAGAGCCATTGACTGGTCAAGTTACTCACACCACGGCTCCTATTCTTCTCCACACTGGTTCCTTGCATGTGGAGTCCATCTCCTTCCACATATTGGACAAGGCCATACATCCGGTGGTCCTAGGCCTGCCATGGCTACAACAACATACCTCCCAGTTCGATTGGGCTACCTTACAACTTTCTTGTTGGGGATTCTTTTGCCATGCCAATTGCCTAGAGCCCATCTCGCCTCTACCCTGCCTGAGTACTTCGATATTGCCTCCTGGCCTTTCCTCTCAAAACTCTTCCTATGCAGATGTGTTCTCCAAAAAGGCCACGGACACTCTGCCTCCGCATTGAACTTACGATTGCGCTAATAACTTGCTACCCAACACTGAGCCTTCTCGGGGAAGGATTTACTCATTATCGCTCACCAAAACTCAGGCCATGTCTGAATACATCCGCGAGAACCTGGCCAAGGGGTTCATTCGACCCTTCAAATCTCCCGCTGGTGCGGGTTTTTTCTTTGTGGGGAAAAAAGATGGATCACTCCGCCCTTGCATCGATTACTGGGGTTTGAATGAGATTACCCTGAAAGACTGCTATTCTCTACCTTTATTCTCTGAACTTTTTGACCGGCTCCAGGGGGTGAAAATTTTCTCCAAATTGGACCTCAGGGGAGCCTACAATTTGGTTCATATCCGCAAAGGAGATGAATGGAAGACAGCTTTTAGTACTCGAGATGGCCACTTCGAATACCTTGTGATGCCGTTTGGCCTTTGCAATGCCCCAGCTGTGTTCCAAAATTTAATGAATGAGGTCTTCAAGGATATGTTATATCAATGTGTTATGGTATATCTTGACGACATTCTGGTGTTCTCCAAGGACCTTCAGAGCCACCGTCACAATGTCTCTCACATCCTTCAGTGCTTTTGAGACAACCAACTCTATGCCAACTCAAGAAGTGTTCTTTTGAGCAAGAGACCGTTCTCTTCCTTGGCTATATAGTCTCCAGTCACGGGTTCAGAATGATCCTCAAAAGTTGAAAAGCATCAGAGATTGGCCTCAGCCTATGGACCTTCGTTCCTTACAGAGATTCCTTGGCTTTGCCAATTACTACCGCTCTTTCATCCATCATTACTCCACTCTGATGGCACCCCTTACGGCTATGACCCGCAAAGGGACTAATCCTTCTCACTGGTCACCCGAAGCCATGACTGCCTTCCAGCACCTTAAGACCGCCTTTCTCTGTGAGCCGTGTCTCTGCCATCCGGATCCCAGACACCCATTCATAGTCGAGGTTGATGCCTCTGACGTAGGAGTATGGGCGGTCCTTAGCCAGTACTCAACTACTCATACTCTGCATCCTTGCTCTTTTTTCTCCAGACGCTTCTCCCCTGCAGAGCGTAACTACACCATTGGAGATAAAGAAACATACATAGAAACATAGAAATGACGGCAGAAGAAGACCAAACGGCCCATCCAGTCTGCCCAGCAAGCTTCACACATTTTTTTCTCATACTTATCTGTTTCTCTTAGCTCTTTGGTTACTGCCTATCAAGCTGGCCTTCGAGGAGTGGCGTCCCTGGCTCAAGGGAACCCAGCATCAGATCACGGTGTATACAGACCATAAAAACCTTGAGTATTTACACCGAGCTCAAAGTCTGAATCATCACCAGTAGGGATGTTCCAGACTCTCTTTGGCATATAATAGACCCTGCTAAGGTCATTCTAACAGCCACTTTCCTGGTCCGCCTGTGAAGACGGTGGTCCCACATCAGTTACGCTGGAGGGTTCTTCGTTGGGCTCATGACTCTCTTATCGCAGGACACCCAGGTCAGTCCAGGACCTTAACCACTCTTCAACAGTTCTATTGGTGGCCTACATGAAAAAAGATGCACAGGCATACGTGGAGTCATGCCCCACTTGTGCACGCCATAAGCCTTCACTGGGATACCCATGGGTACTCTTTCAACCTCTGCCTGTTCCAGGTGAGCCAAGGACCTATATAGTGACGGATTTTATTGTAGACCTCTCTTCCTCTGGAGGCAACAACACCATTTGGGTCACCGTCGACCACTTTTCTATAATGGCTCACTTTGTGGCCCTGCCTGGGCTCCTATCAGCTCCTCAGCTCGCACAACTATTCATTCATCACTTGTTCCGGCTCCATGGACTGCCTAAACACATACTTTCGTACCATGGAGTCCAATTCACTGCCCGATTCTGGAGGTCCTTCTGCAAGAAGTTCAATGTCTTTCTAGATTTCACCTCCACTTATCACCCCCAAGCCAATGGGCAAACAGAGAGAACTAACAGGACTCTTAAACAGTTTTTCAGGCCTATGTGAATCTTCGGCAAAATGATTGGTCTGACAGACTTCCCTGGGCTGAGTTTGCCTTGAACTCTCATCCGTCTACTTCAACTGGCTCATCCCCGGTTCAAATAGTCTATGGACGTCAGTCTCTTCCTCCTCTACCGCTTCCACTGTCTGTTCCTTCACCAGCGGCCCAGTCGACCGCCCAGGAGTTGCACCAATTATGGAACATCATGAAGCAGTTGCTACAGAAAGCAGCCCACACAGCCAAAAGGTTCTTTGACGCCCATCACTGTGAAGCTCCCCAGTTTGATCCGGGTGGCAAAGTGTGGCTCAGTACTCGGTTCATATGTCTCAAACTTCCTTCTTCCCGCTTCGCTCTCAGGTACATCGCGCTACCTTTCGGGAGACTTGGTCTCCAGGTTTGCTTGCTCCTCGGGGTAGCCTCCGGCACTCCTCCCCAGAGATCCTACCGGCTCGCTTCCCCGCTCCTTGGGGCAGCCTCTGCGCTACGTCATCAGAGACTTTGACTCTATACTTCCCCACTCCTCGGGGCAGTATCTACGTCTTTGCACCTGTGGCATTACTCTCTGCTTCCCCGCTCCTCGGGGCAGCCTACACCACTACATCAGAATCTTGACTCTGCGCTTCTCCACTCCTCGGGACAGCCCTACGTCATCGCTCCAGTGACTCACTTGCTATCCCGCCCCTTGGGACAGTCTCTGCATTACTCCTTCAGTGTTCCTGTCTCCGCGCTCCACCCTTCTCGGGACCTGCCCAACGCATTTCTGCATTGAAGGTTCTCTGAGATAGTGTATCTTCAGTCCAGCCAGTACTGCGATCAAGTGGCTGTGACGCAGGGCGTCCTCTCTCTACTGAACCAGAGTTGTGTTCCTGCTGCAGCTGACCTCGTGTCCCGACGGTGAAGACCTGTGGGGCCTTACCCCTCAGGTAGTATCAACCTTCACCTCGGGCCAAGTGCCCATGAAACACATGAATCCTAACACTTGCATAGTCTGGTACATCTTATAAATAGGGCCAGATGTACTAAGCATTTTTCCCATAGATTCAAAATGAAAAAACCCTTTAGTATATCTGACCCATATTTTAATAAATATAGTAAGTGGCCTAGAGTAGAGAAATAGCCTAGTGGTTAGAGCACTAAATTGAGAACAAAGGAAGCCAGGATTCAAATCCCACCACTACCCTTTGTAACCCTACCAAGTCGCTTCACCCTTGATTGTCTCAGGTATAAACTTGGGAGGTAAATTACTATGATGCTCTGGAGTAGGCCACTAGACTACCAGTGACTTCTTTCATAGAAGGGGGGATGAGGTGGGGCCACTAGACTACAAAGGATTCTATCTAATGTTGGAAGGAAAACCTGGGGAGGGATTGTTGGAACCCAAAGAGAGGATTTTTTTGGAAAGGGGAGGAGTTTGGATAGAGTGACAATGCCTCATCACGTGATTTTAAACTTGCAATTTTTGTTTTTTTTATTTTTAGGCTGTCTCTAGAGGCAGCGGAAGGGGGGGCAGGGTATGGGTCTTTTCCACTTTGAGGGGCAACCTCAATTTACAGCAACTGCCAGCCCTTTAGGAAGCATCTCATGGACATTGGGATGCGCGTTAGCCTCCCAATTCCCCTGGAATCAGTTATCTACATCCCCCGACTTTATAATGCAGATGGCTTTTTATTTAAGCAAGCTGCGTGATTTTATTTGAATAGGATTACCTGTACATTCCGGTGCTTTGCATGCATTAGTAAATTTTATGCATACAAAGCAGCTAATTTCAATATAGTCGTTTTTAGGTCAAAACATTATGCAATGCCGTGATATGCAATTATCATGTGATAAACAGCATTTTCGAGCGTTAATCACTTATTACGCCTTAGTAAATGTAAATGTAGTAAATGTACCCCTTAGATTGTGAGCCCTCTGGTTGTAACTTGGCTTGAGCTACCAGTGAAAAGGTGTGAGCTAAATACACAATAAATAAAAATGTACATCATCTCTGAATAATTCTTATTTTGGTCCAAATCATACTACTGGTTTTCTCTAGGACCAACTGGCTACAAGAACTCTGCAGGATTGTTACTGGAAAACAGATATAATTGGATGGGATTGTAAATTTTTCTTTTTGCAGGTTTAATCCTCCAGCTTTGACAATGGTTATTATATCATCACATCCTCAATGAGATAAGGTGGCAAGGGATTAACCTCCTCCCTTCTCATATTTAATAGTTTTTCAGTCCTAGCCAAAACTCCAAGAAAGGACTGTCTTCAGCTCAAACTCCATGTTTGATTTTGCACATGATCTGGAGACTAGAATATTCTCTCCATTGTTGCTCCCATGGCTTCCCAGCTGTGAGTGCAGTGAATTTGAGGCCTAACTGTCAGAGAGGTGAGGAGGATGAGCTGTAAGTGGTCACAGGACAGAGAGGAATGTGCTGCAGGCTCATTCCTGGAGAATGGGATCTTTGCCCTTGTTTTCTCTCCTGCACAGCAGAGACTTGCTTTTAATGCATTGTGTTTGCCTTTAGGTGTGGGAGAGGCCTGAGGATTTCAGCAGGGAACTTTTTTAACTCATCATTCCTTGTTAATTTACTTTAAGCAAGAAGTCACAGGAGACAGTTCATGTTCCCTGATTAAAAAAATAATGCATGGACTTATGAATTGTCCATATTGTTCTCCCTTCTGCAAAACCTTTTGAGCCATGTAAACCTCAGCATATCTAATGAAGTGGATTCTGATGCTCCAAAGCTCATTCCTCAATAAATTTGTGAGTCTATAAGGTGCCATCAGCCTCTGTGTGTTGTTTTTGCTATTACAATCTAAGCCAACTTCCCAAGTTGTGCATGGGAGAAAAGCTGTGAGGGACACAACAGAACAACACCATCCCCAGGTCAGCTGCCCTGGTTCTTTTTTTTCACAACAGGAAGAAAAAAAAGCCAGGGCCAGACAAATTGAAGCCACAATTTTGATTAATAGGTTCTTTATTCAGCTTGACTGATGCAAAGATTGGGATTATAGAACAAGGGCTAGCAAATGGCAAGCAAGTGCAGAAGTAGAAATGCATGTGCATGTTTGTAATTATTGTTTTGTAAACATGATTTTAAAAGTCACATAGTTTCTGGGAGACAATTTGTGTTGTTTTCTTTTCTGCATGCACAAGTCAGGGTCTTTGCCTTGCACATGATAATTAGTGTATATTAGGCATCTTCCACTCCTGCCAAGTTGTCAGCTCACTACTTGTCTGAACGGCGGCGGTTTGGTGTTACACCCATGGAATGATGCACCTTGTTAACTCTTCAACCGCCCAAGTGTTGCTGAAACCTCCTTTCAGTGCAGGTAGTATATCTGGAAACGACTATTCCTCCTCTTTGCTTCCCAGGGAACTGGAAGTAATCAACAACCTTCTTTTCCCCACCACAAAAAAAATGTAAGGAATTACAGATATCCTGCAAAGAACAATAAAAAAAAGGAGGAAGCTGAAGAGTTAATACATGAAGGGCTGGGAGATGAAAGTTTTGTTATTTTGAACACACAGGGGCTGTGCTTTCATTTATCTTCTGTTGCCTTCCTGTAGAACACAAAAAATTCCAGCACCATGGTAAGTAAACAGGGCTTCTAATCTTAGGTATTTCTTTGTAAATTGTAAATTTAGGTGTTTATTTTCAAGCTTTGAGAGTGGAAAAGAAAAAGTGTTTATTAGTGTTTTTGAGACGCAGGTACGATTTATTAATGGTACCTTTTGCCAGTTGAATTGAACGCATACATTTGTACAGCTGAGGAATCATTAAGAGGAAACAGTGGTGGATCGATGCAGGGCAAGGGGAGGGATGAGAAAGTTCTAGGGAAAGTGGTGTTCTTTTGGGTATTTATCCAACAAAAACCTATTTTATTCTTTGTACTGGGTGTTTTATCAATTAAAATCTAAAATCAGAAGCCCTAAATATGTCTTTTATTCCTTGGTACCTTCTGTATCTCAAGGCTTTCTAGGGGGCAGCAGCCTTTTTACTTCTTGTTACCCCCAGAGCGGTTCAGAAGGTAGGAGGGGTCCAACAGCAATTGCTATTGGTTACGACAGGTTGAAGGTGCTGGGGATGGATTTTTTTGTGGTAGCTGGTGATTCTTTATTGTTTAAATATATTTTTATTGAATTAATAATAATTTTTTATAAAGTTTTAATGCTGTAAACATAACATTTACTTACTGGGCAGGATACTATCACCAGAGCCCCTAATTTCCTGTGGCAAATTTTTCAAGATTCTGCAGCAATCATGTGGCAAATTTGTTATTTTAATTTATTGTATTTGTATTTATAGGCCGCTAATGCATTAGCCCAAAGCAGCTCACAATTCAACATACACAATCCAAGGTGAACACATAGAAACAAATAAGCATCACTAATAAAAATTGATTATTTAATTTGTGTAATTTAACATAAAGATTCACACCTCCGACTATGCAAAAATCACTTTTGTCTTGAAAACCATTCATGTTTGTTTTAAACAATATTTAATCTACAAATAAAAAATGTACCAGGTAAAAAAAATCAACTGTTTATCAAAGTAAGACATATGTAACAAACCTTTAATTATGAAATGTCACTTTTGATCTGAAATAGTGCAACCATTCTTTTTCTGTTTTGAGAAAGTCCTTGTCATCTTACTTCTGTATGGTAAAAATGCCCTCAGTAGTGCCAGTCATCAAAGCTTGCATGAACTGAATTAATGCCCTCTCTGCTAACTGTGGGCCATGAGCAGTTGCAGATTTCCAGAAACACACCCTGGTCTTTCTAGAGAGTATAGGACTGGCAATATACGGAGGTGCAACAACCTTTGTATAAAGATGAAATTCTTCTAATCGGCCATCATTCTATCCAGGAAATATAGCAAAATCATCTTTGGTCTGATTTACAAGAGCTCTTTGAGGGATGAGGCATTCTGTGTTTTCTGTCCACTCCAGCTTTACCCCTCCTTTCTTGTTCTCTTCAGGACAGGAGGAAGGGAAGGGAGAAGAACAAGGAAAGGGGCTAGATTAGGGTGCAGAATGGCATCTGTTTCTTCTCCTACAGCCTCAGCCTCAGTTTCACCCACCTCCTGTTCCTCCAGGCTGTTTTCGCGCGCGGGGGGTGGGGGGTGGGGGGACTTGGAGCAGGATCAGAGACTGAAGGCAGGCATTCTGTAGTTTCTTCAAAAGAATTAAGAGTTGGAAAAGCTTCAGATATATTGATTCTGGGGCAAGTTGTCAATCATTCTGCAACAAGATAATTTTGTGATTTTTCCCATAGCTGCATAATCGTGGGAGAGTAGAGCCTAAGTATAATTTATTCTAGGATTTCAATGGTTGAATAAGTGACGGTGGACATTTAAATGGTGTAAGGGATAAGGGTATATTAAATATATTGATTTTAGAAGCAATAAATAAATAAGTTTTTGGGTTTGGGGATAAAACAAAACAAAAATTTTTTTTCAGTGGAATAAAAAATAAAAAATTAAAAATTTTTTTTTGAATGAATAAAGCAACAGTACCAAATGATTATAGATCCAGTGCTTGATTAATCGCTGAATTTGCCTGAGGCCCATTGCGTGGCGAGAGGCGATGGATTAAATTCTATCTGCACTAATACTGATGGTATTTGTTCCTATTTAATTAGTTTATGAGTAACTTATTTAGCATTTTAAAAAAATATATAAAAAGATCATAATACATCCTCCTTTTTTTGTATTGAGTACCTTTATAGACTAACCAGTTTATTGAGGCATAAGCTTTCGAGGATAGAGTCCACTTCGTCAAATGCATTTGCTTGAAAATAGTCTGAATTCTTCAGGCAGTTTACCCTGACCATTCCCTCTACACCCAGTTCAAGGCAAGGACCAGGACAGGGTCATTTGTAGTCGGCCTAGCTATCTCGGCCACCAGGAGGAGAGTATCAGGAAGAGTTTCTAACATCAAAACTGTGGTCTGAGGTGGAACAACAAAGCCTGGTAGCTGTAGCAGCAGGCAGTTCAGTTTGGGCAATTGCTTTGTCAGGCTTGTACACCAATGTATAATCATAGGCACTCAGTATGATACTGCAGCACTGCAACCATTGATGTGGGTGCTAATAGGCCCTTAGTCGCATTGAAACCCTTTTCTGATTTTTGATCATAGACCGCCTTTAACAGGTGCAACATTGTAACATGAATTTGTGCTATAACCTTGACTTGTCTTCCTAGGCAGTCGGACACAACAAGGGATATAGGGTTGTCTTTAGAGAATATGTCCAAAGGAGGCTGATAGATATTATGGATTTCAAAAGCCCGGCCATACAAGTAGTTGTGGAATTTAACCACAGCTATCAAAGTAAGCACCTTACTATCAATTTGAGTATAATGCCATTCAGATGACAAAATGTTTTGAGAATAGTAGGTAATCATATCATCTGCTTTTGTGAGTCATTGAGCTTAATGTCAACTGGAAGGGTTCATGGGTTGAGGAGATGGTGGGTTGGGAGGTGAGGAAATTGTTTATTTTGTACCCCAACTATGTTTAATTATGAATAGTGGGGTTATCAAATTTAAATAAATAAAATCTGGCAAAGCATGGTTCAGCATATCCCCAACATCATTTAATGAGGCATCATGGGTGTCTATGAAATGCTTCTGTTCATCTTAGTGAATTAGCAGAGTCTGATATTAGGAGTTTATAATGTTCTGGAAAGGGTCAGCATGGAGAAGGATGTGTAGCTGTTTAGTGAATGTTAACTTTTGTGGAAGAAACATATGATAGAAGTTGAGCATTCTCAAAAAAGAACTCAGTTCATCTTTAGAAGTTGGTTCAAAAAGAACACAGGTTATCTTTAGAAGCTGGATTGCCTTTATTTTGTCTTTCATAAGATGAATTCCTGAAGCATCAATGTGATAACCCAAAAATGTGACACAGGTAGTCCCAGTTTCACATTTATCTTTCTTCATTTAAATGCCTGACTTCTCAAATTTGTGTAGAATTTTCCTAAGTTACCCAGAGAATGTCTCTAATGCACCCATAACCAAGACATCATTAAAATAAGGTGCAACACCTGGAATTCCAGCCAATGATGTTTTAATGATGCATTGAAAGATACCAGGTGTGCAAAAAGTCCAAATTAGACTTCATCCACAGTCAGTTGCCGGTACGCTTGTGCACGGTCAAGTTTTGTTAAGACCTTCCCTCCAGCAAGTGCACTATGTAGTTGGTTAACAACAAACACAAGGTGCGGTTGATCTTTAAATGCCTTTCTAACAGTACACTTATAATCTCTACAGACCTGCCTGTCTCCATTTTGCTTTAACACTAGTTCTATGAATGCAACCCATTTTGTCTAGGTACCATGTGTTGTGAGATGCTCAAGTTTTGCACTATGCCCTAAGATTTATATAACGTGAAGCAGCCAAATTTTAACAATTGAGAGTGAGAGATTTAAAAGCACTTAACTATTAAGTATTTTAGTGTATTTTACATTGTTTTATTATGATTGTATTCTATTTGTTTAATTTAACCTATTTTTAAGGAGTAAGTGCTTATTATCGAATTACTTTATTTATGTTTTACTAATATTTTATGTTTGGAAACCATTGTGATGGCCAGTCTGAACGACGGTATATAAGAACTTTATAAATAAATAAATAAAAAAACATTCCTGGCCTTCAGGCGAATAAGTTCAATGACTGGGTCCAGGTGGAATGATACTGCTGGCTCCTTGTAAGCTCCTCAGAAAACCCTTGAGGAAATTCTTCTATGATGTCCTTGAGATGCCCATCAGTGATGACATAGACTCGCACAGGCCAATTTTAACAAGAGCGCATGTGTGCCTATACATGCGCATGTGCCCATACATGTGCATATTGGTGCATGAGTGAATATACACTGGGATTTTAAATTGTGTACACAGGTGCATGCATACATTTTAAAATATACCAACCACACTTAAGTATGCTCCTACTTTTAAGAGGTTACTCGAGCAAAGATAGCGCACGTCTTCTATACGACTTTGTCAGCTTTTATGCTTGTATGTAAGCAGATTTTAAAACATGCTCGTGCAAGGGACATTCCCAGTTTTCCAATTAGTCCACCAGTTTGTTCAGTTAATATCAAGCTCTTCCAGACCTCCTTTGGTTCTTCATCCTGCATGCCACCACCCCCCCCCCCAGTTGACCTGGACCCCTGTCCCTGTTGTGAAAGTCTTAAAACATGAGATCTGCAGACTTGCTACTACTCAGAAGCAGCAGTAAAGTTACGCATATAACAAGCCTATGCGCACTGCGATTTTAAAATACAGAGACTCGCTCTCATGTTCTAGTGAGTGATGCTCTCCCACTCCGCAGGCCTGCTGGCAAACAAAATTTAATCCACAGCTGATATAGAAAGAAAGGTCAAACAATTTGCAGGTGATAATTTATACTGGACTAGCTTTCAATCCCTTATTCAGGTCAGTGCAAACTGAGCTAATGCCAATAATGTCAGTAGAAACACTGAGAGGAGAGGATCACCTTGCTGGTGGCTGAAAGGAATCAGTAAGTTTTTGCTTGGGACATTGACTTTTTTAAAAGTATTGGGGCAAAGTTAACTATTTGGGAATATTATTTAGTGTGTTTGTGTGATTGTGCCTTTAATAGTCAGAAAGGCAGTGAATAAACAAGTTAGACTGTTTGTATTTTTAGTCAGTCAATAAGGTAGCAGTAGATAGTGTGTTTATTTTTAAAAGTCTGCAGAACTGAGTGTTCTCCAGACTTTTAAAGAGCTGACTGTTTGTTTTTAATACTAACTGAGTGCATTGTATTGAAAAAAAAAACCCCACAAAAAAGTAGCCAGAAGCTAGAAATAAGCTAGGAGCAGTATATACCAAAGTAAAAAAGTTGAATAGTTCAGCTCAGTTACTCACCTTGGAAAGGTGTTGAGGTAGTGTGATTGGGTTTGAATAGGGACCAACATTTGTTAATCAAGGGAGCAGTGAGTCACTCAGGCTGACTAACTGAAGTTAGACTGTTTGTATTTCCCAACCCACCCACCCACCCTTAGCTCATCCCTTAATTTATAGGCAGGTGCCACTTTCACAAAAAAAAAACAAACCATCAACGAAAGCTTTATTGAGAATTCGATCAGACCCCGGTAGGCCACTACCAGACACAGAGTGAATTCACTAATACATTTAAAAGAAGTTAGACACATTCCTACTCCCATAGCAACCTAACACTTAACTAGGAACTGATCAAAATTGAGATGAAAGAAGCAGTCCAGCAGCAAGAGGGGGGCTTCCCAGTCTTTTGCATCGAGTGTCACATGTATGATTTTTTACCCACCGGTGAGAAGTTGTACATGTGCATGCGATGCAAAGAGCTCCTGGCTCTCAGAGAACGAGTCCGATCTCTGGAGGCTAGAGTGGCAGACCTGGAGGAGCTGAGGCAGACAGAGAGGTATATAGATGAGACCTTCAGGGACATAGTAGTCCAGTCCCAACTTCAGACTGGCAGCCCTGGTGCTGCCTTGGAGGAAGAAGGTCTCATAATGGGAGAGCACCAACCAGGTGTAGCAGGAAAGGATCCTGTAGCAAGGACCTGCTCTCTAGGTGATGCATTGTCCTTTCGCACTGAGGATATCTCCCCAAGGCCTACTGCCCAGGAGGGAAGGGTTAGGTCGGCCGTCATAGTTGGTGATTCGATTATTAGGAATGTAGATAGCTGGGTGGCTGGTGGGCGTGAGGATCGCCTGGTAACATGCCTACCTGGTGCGAAGGTGGCGGACCTCACGCGTCACCTAGATAGGATTTTAGACAGTGCTGGGGAGGAGCCGGCTGTCGTGGTACACGTGGGCACCAACGACATAGGAAAATGTGGGAGAGAGGTTCTGGAAGCCAAATTTAGGCTCTTAGGTAGAAAGATTAAATCCAGAACCTCCAGGGTAGCATTCTCTGAAATGCTCCCTGTTCCACGCGCAAGTCACCAGAGGCAGGCAGAGCTCCGGAGTCTCAATGCGTGGATGAGACGATGGTGCAAGGAAGAGGGATTCAGTTTTGTTAGGAACTGGGGAACCTTTTGGGGAAGGGGGAGTCTCTTCCGAAGGGATGGGCTCCACCTTAACCAGGGTGGAACCAGACTGCTGACGCTAACCTTTAAAAAGGAGATAGAGCAGCTTTTAAACTAGAACAAAGGGGAAAGCCGACAGTCGCTCAGCAGCGCATGGTTCGGAGAGAGGTATCTTTAAAGGATACTAATGATGCATTAGAATTAGGGCATCCCGACAGTGAGGTTCCAATAATTAGAAAAGTAGTCCAAGTGCCTGTAACTAAAAACTCACCTGAGCTAAAAAATTCTAACTTATCCCTATCAATTAAAAAGCAGAATAAAAATACAAACAAAAAACTAACTTTGAAATGTTTGTATGCTAATGCCAGAAGACTAAGAAGTAAGATGGGAGAATTAGAATGTATAGCAGTGAATGATGACATAGACTTAATTGGCATCTCAGAGACATGGTGGAAAGAGGATAACCAATGGGACAGTGCTATACCGGGGTACAAATGATATCGCAATGACAGAGAGGAGCAGTCGGGAGGAGTTGTGGCGCTTTATGTCCGGGATGGCATAGAGTCCAACAGGATAAACATCCTGCATGAGACTAAATACAAAATTGAATCTTTATGGGTAGAAATCCCTTGTGTGTCAGGGAAGACTACAGTGATAGGGGTATACTACCGTCCACCTGGTCAAGATGGTGAGATGGACAGTGAAATGCTAAGAGAAATTAGGGAAGCTAACCAAATTGGTAGTGCAGTAATAATGGGAGACTTCAATTACCAAAAGTACATAATGAGCAAAAACTGCACTTAAAGCGATATCGCAGAATACACTAGTGCAGACAAGAGGTTCAATCCTGACAGAACACTCGCAGACAGTGTATAAATACTTGTTTTTTAATTCTTCAATATGGCAACTCCTCTGATTTATACAGGCAAAAGCTTAATGGCGTCCCCCGACACGGTACCCGTGTTTTGCCGCGGGCTGCATCGGGAGGGCTCGCCAATAGGGATTCATAGAAAAGCTGTAAAACATAAATATACATCAGGACAACAAAACAGGACTTATAACCGAACATAACATCCAACAGTGCACAGCATCGGGGGATATTCGGTTTAACTGGCCTCTTTCAGTCGAGATAGGAATCTGTGAGAACAAAGCTTAGTCCATATGTTGGTTGTGACCTCATGACCCTTCATCATATCTGGCTAGGTCTGAATTCATTCCAGATGGCTCTCAGTAGCCATTCACGCACAGGTCAGCTTAAGTTCATTGTATGCCAGCAGTTTCAGTTAAGTTAGACAGCAAAGGATTTTGGGGTAAGCTGAGTGAGCCAAAGTCTTATGTTACGCTGCTCATATATCATTATGCATTAACATAGCAGGTCAGTAGACAAGGACCAATTGGTTCATCCAGTCTATTTGGTTATCCTTGCCTACACTATTCTAAAATTCCCAGCTATAAGTGATGTCCTTTCGTGGATTACAAACTGGTTAAAAGACAGGAAACAGAGAGTAGGATTAAATGGACAATTTGCTCAGTGGAAAAGGGTAAACAGTGGAGTGCCTCAGGGATCTGTACTAGGACCTATGCTTTTCAATATATTTATAAATGATCTGGAAAGGAATACAACAAGAAGTGAGGTAATCAGATTTGCAGATGATACAAAATTATTCAGAGTAGTTAAATCACAAGCGGATTGTGAAAAATTGCAGGAGGATCTTGTGAGACTGAAAAATTGGGAATCCAAATGACAGACGAAATTTAATATGGATAAATAAGTGCAAGGTGTTGCATATAGGGAAAAATAACCCATGCTGTAGCTACCGCCCAGGAAAGAGATCTAGGCGTCATAGTGGATAATACTTTGAAATCGTCGGTTCAGTGTGCTGTGGCAGTCAAAAAAGCAAACAGAATGTTAGGAATTCTTAGGAAGGGAATGGTGAATAAAACAGAGGATATCATAATGCCTCTGTATCGCTTCATGGGGAGACCGCACCTTGAATACTGTGTACAATTCTGGTCGTTGCATCTCAAGAAAAATATAGTTGCGATGGAGAAGGTACAGAGAAGGGCGACCAAAATGATAAAGGGGATGGAACAGCTCCCCTATGAGGAAAGACTAAAGAGGTTAGGGCTGTTCAGCTTGGAGAAGAGATGGCTGAGGGGGGATATGATAGAGGTTTTTAAAATCGTGAGGTCTAGAATGGGTAAATGTGAATCGGTTATTTACTCTTTTGGATAATAGAAGGACTAGGGGGCAATCCATGAAGTTAGCATGTAGCACATTTAAAACTAATCGGAGAAAATTATTTTTCACTCAACGCACAATTAAACTCTGGAATTTGTTGCCAGGGGATGTGGTTAGTGCAGTTAGTGTAGCTGGGAGAAGTCCATTACGTGCTATTAATGAAGTTGACTTAGAAAATAGCCACTGCTATTACTAGCATCAGTAGCGTGGGATATACTTGTTTTTTGGGTACTTGCCAGATACTTATGGCCTGGATTGGCCACTGTTGGAAACAGGTTGCTGGGCTTGATGGACCCTTGGTCTGACCAGGTATGGCAATTTCTTATGTTCTTAGCTCTGGTCATCACCCTTCCTTACTTCTACCCTCCCCACTATATTAAGGATATCTTCCAGCGCTCAGCTGTATAAACATGATCACCAGCAGTAGATAATCTCTTCTCCCTTTTGTCCTTTGTTGGAGGTGCAACCATGTCAGCCTACAGCTTATGCTAGGAAACTCATCACCTCCCTCCAGTTATATCTAAGAATACGCCAAAGCCTTGCTGCCACTTTATGTTGGGTTCATCTTGTTTTCTCTTTTTGGAGCTTGATGCAGTTGTACTACTGCTCTGTGCAAATTGACTGTTGGGCCTTTTACTGTTCCCAGTGATTGAGAATATAGATTTCTCTAACTAAACACCCAGGCGGACCCCCCCCCCAAAAAAAAACACCCCCCCACCCCACTATCTCATTTACCTATGTCTTAAGACTGTTGTATTTGTCCCAGGTCTGCTTAAATTCTGTCATGTTTAATTACTACTACCTTTGGGCTTCATTTTCCAAGCCGCTCGCACGGGATAAGGGACCTTTCGCACGCGAAAAGTCCCTTATCGCGTGCGATACCAGGATGGGGGCGGAGTCGGCCCCGGAAGAGGAGGAGTCGGGGTGTCACCGGGGCAGACTCTGCGCTGATGCCGCGGACAGCGAAAAGGTAAGTGCCTTTTCGCTGCCTATTTCGCTCCCAATAGCTACACCTCCTATGGTGGTGCTATTGGGTGCGAAACCGGCAGTGATTGCACAACGGTACGATCGCTGCCGGCTAGCGCAGGCCCGCCCCCTGCTTCGGCCCCCCGCCCCTCATCTTCTAAAGTATCACAGGCCTGCGATACTTTAGAAATGAGGCCCTTTGCTGGCAGGCTATGCCATACATCTACCACTCTCTCAGTAAAGCATTTCCTCCAATTTTTGTTCTTTCTTTCAATAGGAAATGCCTTCATTGAAGCTAATCACTTTAATGTTTCTATCATAGTTTCTATTTCCCAGACCTGTATTAATTATTTTTTTTGCACTCAGGGCACTTGTGAGTTTTTGCCCTGATCTCCTATTCCTCAGTGTGAAGTGGATGATTGCAAAGTACAAGATCCACACTAAATTCCGTGCATAAAGACAGATGGCCCAGCCACTTCATCAGCACATAGCCCAGGACCAGGACAAGCTGTGCAGCTACTGTGCTGAAAAGCAGCGGGGAGATAAGAATTACCTGCTCAGGCCCAGCCATGGCTGCAACTGTTAATGTTCCTCCACAACCATCCAGCAGAGAACTGTATTTTCCATGGCATGTCAGTTATTGACTGTTCTGCTATAAGAAAATTAGGTTCTTACCTTTTGCTAATTTTCGTTCCTGTAGTACCGAGGATCAGTCCAGACTCCTGGGTTTTGCCCCCCCTCTAGCAGATGGAGACAGAAGTTTATAAACAAAAACTCCGCCTACATATAGGCTGGTGCCACCTACAGTCTGGCAGTATTACTGAATGTCAAAGTAGCAGGAGAACCCGCAACAAATAACCCAAAGAACACTGAAGATTACCTCCAAACTAAGCCAAACTGAAGCTTAACTCCACCCAACTGGGTACCGAACTCGAGGTAACCAACAAACAAACATATTCCAGAAACAGCACACAGATCACACATCCTCTCCCGGCAGACAATCGCAATACTGGGCGGGACTCTGGACTGATCCTCGGTACTACAGGAACGAAAATTAGCAAAAGGTAAGAACCTAATTTTCTTTTCCCTGTACGTACCAGGATCAGTCCAGACTCCTGGGATGTACCAGAGCTTCCCTTACTGAGGGTGGGAGCCGGAGAGGCCTGCTCTAAGCACCCCTTCTCCAAACCCCGACGGCCCTGGCGCCTTCACATCCAAACGATAGTGCCGGGCAAAAGTATGGACTGACTTCCAAGTGGCCGCCCTACAGATCTCCTCTGTAGGAATATGTTGGCATTCCGCCCAGGATGCAGCCTGGGCGCGAGTTGAGTGGGCTTTCAGTCCCACCGGCAACGGTCTCCCCGCTAACAAATATGCTGAGCGAATGGTTTCCTTCAACCAACGAGCAATTGTAGTCTTGGAAGCCGCTTTACCTCGCCGGGGACCCCCATGGAGGACGAACAGATGATCGGAGACCCTGAACACATTAGTGATCTCCAAATAGTGCAACAAGACGCGCCGAACATCCAGCTTCCGCAGGTCCCTAGCTAAGGGATCCGAAGACTGTCCCTGACCAAACGATGGCAACTCCACCGACTGATTGACGTGAAAGGACGAAACCACCTTTGGTAGAAAAGACGGCACAGTACGCAAGGAGACTCCCGAATCCGAAATCCTCAGAAAAGGCTCTCGACACGACAGAGCCTGCAGCTCAGAAATCCGCCGCGCCGATGCCATAGTCACCAAAAATACCACCTTGAGCGTCAAGTCCTTAAGAGTGACGTGTCGCAGAGGCTCAAACGGTGCCTTACACAGCGCTTTCAGAACCACATTCAAATTCCAAGACGGACACGGAGGACGAAACGGAGGGCGTAACTGTTTTGCCCCCCGAAGGAAACGCACCACATCCGGATGCTGCGCTACCGAAACTCCGTGCACCCGCCCCCGAAAAGATCCTAGCGCTGCCACTTGCACCCGCAAAGTACTACAGGACAGGCCCTTAGCCAACCCCTCCGGGAGAAACAGCAGAATATCTGGAATATTCGCCCGGGTAGGTGCTGTGCCGCGATGCACACACCAAGTCTCAAACAGTCGCCACACGCGCACGTACGCCAGAGACGTAGACTTCTTTCGGGAATGCAACAGCGTGGACACCACGGAAGCCGCGTACCCTTTAGAGCTCAACCGCTGCCTCTCAAAAGCCATGCCGCTAGACAAAAGCGATGCACCAGGTCGAAACAAACGGGCCCCTGATGTAGGAGATCCGGCAGAAACGGAAACCGAAGTGGCCCTTCGACCGCTAGATTCACCAGATCCGCGAACCAGGGCCTTCTTGGCCATTCTGGAGCCACCACGATCACCTCCGCCGGATGCTGCTCTATGCGACGCAGCACCCGTCCGATAAGCGGCCACGGAGGAAACACGTAAAGTAACACATCCCTCGGCCACTGAACTACCAGTGCATCCACTCCTTCCGCCAATGTCTCCCGTCGACGAGAGAAAAATCGAGGAGCCTTTGCATTGTGGAACGTGGCCATCAGGTCCACCGCTGGTGTGCCCCACCGATCGCAAATGAGCCTGAAGGCGTCCTCCGCGAGCTCCCACTCCCCGGGATCTAACCAATGCCGACTGAGAAAATCCGCCTGGACATTTTCCACCCCGGCTATGTGGGAAGCCGCGATACTGCTCAAATGGGCCTCCGCCCATATCATCAACGACCGAGCTTCTGCCGCTACCGGCTGACTCCTGGTTCCCCCCTGACGATTGATATAAGCCACCGTGGTCGCATTGTCCGACAGAATCCTGACGGAACGCCCGCGGAGAAGCGGGAGGAACTTCACCAGAGCTAATCGCACCGCTCGAGTTTCCAACCGATTGATGGACCACGACGCCTCCCGAGCCGACCATGTTCCCTGAACCGCTCGACCGAGACAGACTGCTCCCCAACCGAGCAGACTGGCATCCGTGGTAACCACCGTCCACGACGGAGTTTCCAACGAAACCCCGTGACTCAAGTTTTCCTGGCAGAGCCACCATGGCAAGCTGTCTTTGGCTTCCTGGGTCAACGGCAGGCTGAGGAAAAATTCCTCCGAGACCGGGCTCCAGCGGGAGAGCAACGCGGACTGCAAGGGACGCATATGCGCAAACGCCCATGGAACTAACTCTAGCGTGGAGTTCATAGAGCCCAAGACCTGCAGATAGTCCCAGACCACTGGGACCGGTTTGCGCAACAACCTGCGAATTTGCCCCTGTAGTTTGAGGATACGCTCTTGCGTTAGGGCCACCGTGCCTTGACACGTGTTGAACACCGCCCCCAAATACTCCAAGGATTGCGACGGCACCAGATGACTCTTGGCCAGGTTGACCACCCAGCCCAGTGAGCGTAACAGGTGCAGCACCCGCTGAATCGCCAGCTGACAAAGAGTCCTCGACTTGGCCCGAATCAGCCAATCGTCCAAGTATGGATGCACCAACAGCCCCTCCTGGCGGAGTCTCGCCGCCACCACCACCATAATCTTGGTGAACGTGCGCGGAGCCGTTGCGAGGCCAAACGGCAACGCTTGAAACTGGTAATGTTGCCCCAGTACCGCAAAACGGAGAAACCGTTGGTGCTCCCGTCGAATCCCAATGTGCAGGTACGCCTCTGTGAGGTCCAGAGAGGCCATAAACTCTCCTTTTCTGACCGACGCGATCACAGACCGCAAAGTTTCCATTCGAAAACGCGGAACCCTTAGACACTTGTTGACACTCTTCAAGTCGAGAATGGGACGAAACGTCCCCTCCTTCTTGGGTACCACGAAATAAATGGAATACCGGCCCTGTCGGAGTTCGCCGGTTGGAACCGGAACGACGGCCCCGAGGTCGCGCAACCGCGCCAGAGTCTCCCGCACCGCCCGGCGCTTTTCTGAAAACCCGCAAGGGGACACCAGAAAAGCCAGAGCCGGACGGCGTGAAAAATCTAACGCGTAGCCGTGTTTTATCACCTCTAGGACCCACTGATCCGACGTAATCTTGGCCCATTCCTCGTAAAACCGGCTTAACCTTCCTCCAACCGGGGGAACCGAGGAACGGACCGGCCTCACTTCATTGTGCTGGCTTCCCGCCCTGCACAGCTGGACCGGCCCCCGGACGGCCGAATCGACGCCCACGAAAGGACTGCGAGTACGATTGTTGGCGGGCCGCCCCGTGACGGAACGAAGAGTTCGATCCGCGCGCCGCCCGAGTTCTACGGCCCCCACGAAACCGCGGCCGAGCGGCTGGAGCACCCCGGGAAACGGTATCTATCCTCCGGTAAACGGTGCACTTTATTCTCCCCCAAGGATTCCAGGAGATCCTCCAACTCCTTACCAAAGAGCAACTTCCCCTTAAAGGGGAGGGAGCCTAACCTAGCCTTGGAGGTACCATCCGCCGCCCAATGGCGAAGCCACAACAGTCGCCGCGCCGCTACCGCCGAGACCATGGTCCGTGCCGAAGTGCGCAGGAGATCATAAAAGGCGTCCGCACTATAAGCGATGACCGCCTCCAATCGACTCGCCTGTCTGGCCTCATCCGTCGACAGAGACTCATTCGCCAACAGCTGCTGTGCCCAGCGTAACCCGGCTCGCAACGAAAAATTACTACAGACCGCGGCCCGGATTCCTAACGCCGAGACCTCAAAAATACGCTTCAGTTGAACCTCCAACTTCCTATCCTGTATATCTTTGAGAGCCGTACCTCCCGTTACCGGGATGGTGGTCTTTTTGGTAACCGCTGCCACCGCCGAATCAAGTTTTGGCAGACGCAAAAGTTCCAACACGTCCTCCGGCAGTGGATATAACTTATCCATAGCCTTAGCTACCTTGAGTCCCAAATCCGGAGTATCCCACTCCTTAAACATCAAATCCGATGCCGAGAAATGCAGTGGAAAAGCCGACGAGGGACCCCTGAGGCCCAAGACAACCGGATCCGTCTGACCCAGACGAGATTCTACCTGGGGAAGTGGGATTCCCAGTTCCCCCAGGATTTCAGGGATGAGGGGCCCTAGCTCATCCCTATGGAACAACCGAACTACCTTCAGATCGTCCCCATCCGTAGCGTGCAGTGTCCCTGCATCCTTAGGCTCCGGCTCTTCCTCCCCCTCAACCCCCCTCGGGGGCTGGGATGGGCAGTCCAGATCCTCCTCCGGATCCGCCAGCGCCTCCGACTCCGACAGCGAAGGCCCCTCCGCCCCCCTGGAACGAAGAGGCCTTGGCTTGGGCCTGGGCCCAGACAGCCCCCCTCCCCCCGTGTCGGATTTTGGGGCCTTGGCCGCTGGCGCTCCGCTCCCAGAAGCGGGGATCCCCGGAACTCTCTTCCGAGCCAGGCGGCGTGCTTTAAAAGCTTTATGCATGAGCAACACGAACCGCGAGTTAAATGAGGAGTCCGATGACCCCTCCTCGGGGGAATCATCCCCAGGAGACCTGGACCCTAACGGCCCTTCCTCACTTCCAGACACCCTCTGGGGGGACAAACGTGGCGGGTCACGCACCTGTGCGGTGGTCTGCCGGCCCGCGCTAATTTGTGCCGCCCGCGCCGACAAAATGGCTGCCGTTCCCGCCGAAACCGCTGTTAAAATGGCCGCCGACCCCGACGAACTAGCCGCAGACCGCTCCGTAAACGCTGACACCTCGCGGTCTTGCCTACTCCGCCGAGGCGCTGAGGCCATCGCCGACCCCCCTTCTCCGCCGCCCACGCACACAGAACAGAGGCTGTCGCGCGACAGCCGTCCCGCCGCGGACCCGCAGGCCCTGCACGATGCCTGCCGAGGCATCCTTCACACTGCCGCGGCGAACGGAGGCAGAGAGAGAAAAAAAAAATCAAAGTTTCTCCCCGGATCGGCGGGCCCCAGTCACCGCGAGTAAGCACAGCCTAGCAAGCACAAGCACACCACACACAGCACACAAAATAAATGAAAACAAATTTTTTTTTTTTTTTTTAAACTGCTTACCTCGGATCCGGAGCCGGCTGGGGGGAGTGAGCCGGGACCCCCGGTATCACCCCCAGCTCTGTGGAGCCGGTACGTGGGGCTCTCCCACTCCTCGGCTGCCTCTACCAGGGGGAACAGTCCCCTCAGGACCCTAACTTCCCCTGGGAGGCGGGGATTGGGACCAGCAGGCAAGCCTCTGCGGTCCCTTCCCACTAGAAAAAAACCAACAAACTTTCCTACCTTTTTTTTTTTTTTACAAAAACCACCTAACCAACGTAGGCCTAACACAGACTGTAGGTTTTGCACCCTCTCCACCTGCTAGGAGACAGAAGAATACTGCCAGACTGTAGGTGGCACCAGCCTATATGTAGGCGGAGTTTTTGTTTATAAACTTCTGTCTCCATCTGCTAGAGGGGGGGCAAAACCCAGGAGTCTGGACTGATCCTGGTACGTACAGGGAACACTCATTATTGCTGACTGGCTCAAGTGAGGGTTTACTTAACCTGGCCCCAGGGTTGGGGGTAGAGGAGACTGGACCCTGTATCTTGTTCTGACTGCAAAGCACTGAGCTCGAAATGAAAATCCCACTATTTTGTAAAGATGCTTTCTCAGAAAAAGCCACCCCCTGAAGAAGTGTGAGCAGGGGCTAATCTGGTCCTGTCACTTCCCTTCTCTTTTCCAGTGAGTACATTTTGAGTTTGTGCTGCAATCTCTGCATCACTTTGATGGCCATTCTCTTACCAACTTCCAGCCTCTCAGTGTACTTATAACAGTATGTCCACCAAAACCGAACACATCTCACTAATGACTTATACAAGATACCTCTCCATATACACCCAAGCAGACTGTTCAATTTCCCTGCTATTTTATTACACTGATTTCAGGTCATCTGAGATGATTATTCCTGTGCTTCTTTCCTATTTGGCACTTTCCAGTTCTTCTCCTCCTAATAGATAAGTGACTAATTAATTTTTGCACTCCAGATGCACAACTTAACACATTTTTTGCATTGATGCACAGTGCTCAAAAGCCTTGATTATTTTTCCAATTTTTTTTCAAGTCCCCTTTCATGTTGTCTATTCCTAGGACGTCCACTCTTGTATGTCATCTTCAAATAGATAGTTTTCCCTCAACTCCTATACTTACACATAAGCTTTCTACAATTTCTATCACTTTGTGGTATTAGGATTGCCATCTGTCCTGATTTTTTCTGGACTGGACAGAATTTTGAGGTACTGCACTGAAAAAAAGAGGAAGGGCTAAAATGTTCAGAAATGTCCTCTAGCTGCAGGTTGGCAGCCAAGCCTCCCGTGATTATACAATAGTGTGCTCTTTGGTAGCTACACTATATTCAGCTTGCGTTGGTGTAAAGGTAGACCCTCCTTAAAAGCCCAGTACCAGGCATTTAGTCTGGTCCACCTCAAGCCAGACACAGGAAGGGAGCTCTGCTCTCAGAGTGTTTCCCTAGAAGGGGGAATAAAAAGCTAGGCCCAGACAGAATAGGAGGCCCAAGGAAGAGAAGGAAGCCTAGGGAAGACTAACACTGTATCCCATGAATTACATTGTGACTTTTGCTTAGAAACTGCTGAGGTAAGCAGGTCTGTGTCTGCTTGTTTTTTGTCTGTAACCAATAAAAGTTTATGAGAGAACAGCCAGAGTCCAGCCTGCATCTGTCCTCTGGCAAGCTAAAGACTGCTTACTGTCAGGCCGATACAGAACGGTGCACTCAGCCTTAGAAAGCACCAGGAAAGTGTAAAGAAAAGCAGAAAAAATGCTTTTCTGTACACCCTCTGACTTAATATCATAGCAATATTAAGTCAGAGGCACCAAAAATATAAAAAATTTAATAAAAAATCTGCCCTCTGGTCAGCGGGTTCGAAATCAGACACTCAATTTTGCCGGCATCCGTTTTCAAAACTTAATATCATAGCGATATTAAGTCAGAAGCACCAAAAAGAAAAAAATCCCCTCCCCCAAAAAAAATCTGCCCACCGGTCAGTGGGTTTGAAAACAGACACTCAATTTTGCTGGCATCCGTTTTCCGAACCTGTGGCTGTCAGCGGGTTCGAAAACTGACGCCGGTAAAATTAAGTATCTGACAGCAGATAAGGAGGCGCTAGGGATGCGCTATTGTCCCTAGCGCCTCCTTTATAGCGCAACACTTAATTTAAAAAGAGAATCGCGCACCCAGAAGTCCTGGGTGCGTGTCGGGAGAGCGGGCACTCAACTCAGAGCACCGGCTCTCCTGCATGTTTTACTGAAGCGGCCTGTGTGTCACACCTGGATACAATTATTTTGTGTCCCTTGCTTAGAATTCAGACCACACTGGATTTACCCAGAGGCCTAAAAAAAATTTCAGAACAGTAGTTTGGCTGCTGGACTAGTAAAAGCAAATCTTTTTTGGAGTTAAGAAGTTTGAGAACTAGTGGTCAAAATATTAGGATCTAACGGGATAGCCTGAAAAGTAGCATTGGAAAATATTTGTTCATATAAAGAATGGTAGATGCATGGAATAAGCGGAGCCAATAAAGGCAAAGACGATAAGGGTTTAAGAAAGCAGGAGACAAGAAAGAGGATCATTAATCGCAAGGAAGTGAGGGGCAAGTCAGAGATCAACTGGGGTCTATGGTATTGTAGCAGCAAGTGAACTGGGAACATGACATGGGAACTTATCTGCTATTATATTTTCTATTTCTAATGGTGAATAGTGTAAATTAATTCACATGTGCATAAACTCCAGCGGCAGATATTAAATAGTATCTCCAAATGGTCGGAGCATTAAAAAAGTCGGGAACCCTAGGTGGTGTGAAACGTCCAGTTAGCGAGGAGTCCACAATCTTGGATAAAAACAGGCAGTGTGGTATCAGGTTCTGCTCAAGGCACCCCTAGATGGCAGTGTCTGCTTTCAAGTCCCATTCCTAGTTCTGCAGAAACACGGGACAAACGACAGGTATTTTTTTTTTTTTGCTGAAGTTTTGAAGTGTACGAGCCGGGAGCCTGCTATGCAGGATGGTGAAATGGCCTCGCATCCTGCTTCTCTCACACGAATACCGGTGCCCCCTCGGGACTCAGAAGGGCAGGGTCCCCCCACCTCTCCGTGAGAGCCGCAGGGCGAGGCCGAGATTCGCTGGTTTAAAATTTGGAGAGTCACGGCCCCTCCCAGGCCTGACACCCCCCTCCCCCCTCCCCCTCATGCATTAATTCCCATCGTCCCCGCTCCTACAAGTCTCCCCCCCCCCCCCCCCCCCCTATGCCGGCGGCAGGGGGCGCTGCTCCGCGCCTTTTCCTGCCTTCATCGTTCGTTGCGCCCGCACCTCACCTGCCTCCGCCGTCGTCGTTCCCGCTCCCCGGCACCGAGGTCCGCCCTCCGCCGATGAGTCTCTTCCTCTACCCCGGGCTGGTGAGTGTTGTCCTGTCAGAGCCGAGCCCAGGTATCCCGTGTCCTCTCCCCCCCCCCCCCACCCCCGGTCTCCCTGCCCCGGGCGCGCGCGCGCGCGTTCAGCCGCTCACCTCCGTTTTTGAACGCCGAGCCCGCCTTTTCCACTCGCCGTCACCTCCGTCAGTGCGACCACCTCACAGCCTCATCACCCCCTTCACTCAGTGCGACCACCTCCTCACCACCTTTCTTTCAGTGCGACCACCTCTCCCCCCTTCCCTCCACCCTCCCGTGAGTGCGACCACCTCACTCCTTCCCGTGAGTGCGACCACCTCTCCACCTCCCCTCCACACCCTCTTGTCAGTGCGACTCCTCACAGTCTCATTACTCTGTGTGACCTCCTCTCCCCCCTCCCGTCAGTGCGACCACCTCACAGCCTCATCACCCCTCCACTCAGTGCGACCACCTCCTCACCCCCTCCCGTCAGTGCGACCACCCTCTCCCCTCCACCCTCCTGTCAGTGCGACCACCTCACAGCCTCATCACTCCTTCACTCAATGTGAAACCCTCACCACCTTCCTATCAATGCGATCACATCCTGCCCTCCTCACCCCTCCACTCAGTGCAACACATCACCCCCTCTCCCTCCTCACCACCCTCCCTTCAGTGCAACCACCTCACAGCCTCATCACCCCTTCACTCAGTGCGACCACCTCCTCACCCCCTCCCGTCAGTGCGACCACCCTCTCCCCTCCACCCTCCTGTCAGTGCGACCACCTCACAGCCTCATCACTCCTTCACTCAATGTGAAACCCTCACCACCTTCCTATCAATGCGATCACATCCTGCCCTCCTCACCCCTCCACTCAGTGCAACACATCACCCCCTCTCCCTCCTCACCACCCTCCCTTCAGTGCAACCACCTCACAGCATCATCACCTCTTCACTCAGTGCAACCACCTCCTCACCACCTTCCTGTCAATGCGACCCCCCCCCTCTTCCCCCTCCTCTCCGGTCAGTGCGACCACCTCATAGCCCCATCACTCAGTGCGGCTACCTCCTCACCACCTTCCTGTCAGTGCGACCACGTCCTGCCCTCCTCACCCCTCCACTCAGTGCAACACATCACCCCCTCTCCCTCCACTGCCTCCTCACCACCCTCCCTTCAGTGCGACCACCTCACAACCTCATTACTCCTTCACTCAGTGTGACCACCTCCTCACCACCTTCCTGTCAGTGCGACCACCTCTCCCTCTCCCCTCCACGCGACCACCTCACAGCCTCATCACCCCATCACTCAGTGCGACCGCCTCCTCACCACCTTTCTGTCAGTGTGACCACCTCTCCCCCTCCCACCTCACATCCTCCTCACCCCTTCACTCAGTGCGACCACCTCCTCACCCCCTCCCGTCAGTGCGACCACCCTCTCCCCTCCACCCTTCTGTCAGTGCGACCACTTCACAGCCTCATCACTCCTTCACTCAATGCGAAACCTCCTCACCACCTTCCTGTCAATGCGATCACATCCTGCCCTCCTCACCCCTCCACTCAGTGCAACACATCACCCCCTCTCCCTCCACTGCCTCCTCACCACCCTCCCATCAGTGCGACAACCTCATTACTCCTTCACTCAGTGTGACCACCTCCTCACCACCTTCCTGTCAGTGCGACCATCTCTCCCCCTCCCCTCCACGCGACCACCTCACAGCCTCATCACCCCATCACTCACTGCGGCCACCTCATCATCATCATGTCAATGCGACCATCTCTTGCCATCTCCTCCAGCCTCCTATCAGTGCAACCATATCACTCCCTATCTCTCCACTGCCTACTCACCACCCTCCCATCAGTGCGACCACCTCTTGCCCTCCTCTCCGATGTCTCCTCACCATTTTCTTGTCAGTGCGACCACCTCACAACCTCATCACCCTTTCTCAGTGCGATCACCTCCCCCCCACTCCGCCTTCTAACCACCTTCCTGTCAGTGCGACTGCCTCCTGCCCTCCTCGCCCCTCCACTCAGTGCAACCACATCAGCTCCTCCCTCTACTGTCTCCTCTCCACCCTACCATCGGTGTGACCACCTCCCCCCCCCCCCCCCCCCCCCCCCCCCCCCCCCCCCCCCCCCGGCTGCCTCACCATCCTCCAGTCAATGCGACCTCTCGCCCTCCCATCCATTGCCTCCTCACCACCCTCCCATCAGTGCAACCACTTCACCCCTCCCTCACTGCCTCACCACCTTCTTGTAAGTGCGATCACCTCACCCCTTCTCACCATCCTCTACTCAGTGCAACCATCTAACCCCTCCCCCTCTGCTGCCTCCTCACCACCCTCCCATGAATGCAACCACCTCACACACAACTCACCACCCTTCACTTAGTGCGACCACCTCAGGTCTTCCCCTTCTGTCCCCCACTGCCTTGTCACCATCCTCCAGTCAATGTTATCACTTACCTTCCCCCTCCATCCCAGTCAAAACCCTATTCTTCCCCCCCCCCCCCCCCCCCCACTGCCTCCTTACCATCCCCCAGTGTGACCACCTTACCTCCCCCCTTCAACACCAGTCTGCATGGCTTACCTCCCTCCCTCCAAGTCAATGTGACCATATTATCGGCCCCCCCCCCCCCCCCCCCCGTCACAGCCCCGCTCCTTCCTAGTCAGCCACACCTCCTTCACTGTGATTACTTCAAACCTGCCCTTACCAGCTGGTGCATCCTCACCATCGCCCAGTGTGACCTCCTTACATCCCCACTCAACACACCCAGTCAATGTGGCTTGCCTCCCTTCCCCACAAGACCATCTTACCTCTCCCCCACAGCCCGGCTCCCTCCTTCACTGTGGCCACTTCATCCCTAGCCCCCCTCCACTGGCTTTTCACTCAGTTATCTTTCTGATCTCACTATGCCCCAGTTAGTGTGACCACTTTTGCCCTCCTCCCTCACTCTGATGAGCTCACTTCTCCTCCTCACCCGCAGCCTCCTGGCAACCCTACCCTCCCTCCTCAATCATTGTGACCAGGGGCGGTTTTATGATGAGGCAGGATGAGGTAGCCACTTCAGGCAGCAGAATTTTGAGGCAGCAAAAAATGCCCCTCAGAATGCCACTATAGCTTCCGCTTCACCCTTCCTGCCCCTGCTGTAGCTGCTGACCCAGGCCGGCAGCGGCGGAAAAAACGAGGGTCGCTGCTGCGGGCTGCCGCTACTGGAGACCAGGCCAGTGGTATGGAGGAGGGCTGCCATTGTGCCCGCTGGAGGCGTGGAGGAGGGATGCCAATGCCATGGGAGGCCAGGCTGGCTGCGTGGAGGAGGGATGGGGATGCTGCCGCCGGAGGTGTGGAAGAGAGAGGAGGGGCGGTGGCTGCGCAAGTGGGGAGTGGAGCTAGAGGGGACAGGGCAAGGGGTTGCTATTTTGTCCCTTGCCTCAGGCAGCAGATTGCCTTGAGCCGTCCCTGAGTGTGACCACCTCATCCCCTAGTCAGTGTGACCATGTCATTCCTATAACTTGCAGCAGGGCTGGCTCTAGGGTAGGGTGAGCTAGGTAGTTGCTTGGGGTGTTGAGACAAGGGCTGCCCTGGCACTCATTGGGCTGGGCAGATCTGCCTCCATCCCACCCTCTGCCATACACCCAGCTGGCAGGAAGTGCGGCACTTAAAATCAGATAGTTTCCTCTGCTGTGCGGAGCCAGTGTGAGATCTTGCAGCTCATACCATGAGCCTGGCCCCGTGCAGCATAGGAAGCTGGCTTACTAATACAAGCCGCTGTATATGGGGTGGGGTAGTATGACATGTAGGGTTGGAAAAGGGACAGAAGAACTTGGGAAGAGGGCATGAAGTGGGACAGAAGAGGACCCAGAATAGGAAAGAAGAAGGGAGAATGGATGAAGAGAGTGGGGGGGGGGGGGGGAGTACCAGGCCAGAGGAAATGAATGGAAGGGGAGAGAATACTAGGAAGTAAGGGGGAGAGAATCTAGAGAAGGTAGGGGAATTGCCATCAACAATTTATTCCATTGACCCCAGTGCCGGGCCTGCCTTGCCGTTGGTGTGATCCCCTCACCCCTTTCTTCTCCTCCCCCCCCCCCCCCCCTGCAATCAGTGCGAGCATCTCATCCAGAAGTATTACTGTGCACTCTTCAGGGCACTCGCTGATATTGACTGTTTTTTTCCCATCTGTCATACATTTATCCCAGAGGTAATACTGTGCATCATCAGGGGATCTCTCCAAGGCCAGATTTACAGTTTAGGCACCATAGGAACTGGGGGGGAGAGAAGAAATCATTTAAGGATGCGGGGAGAGGGAATTAGTCTCCCTCTCCCCTCCAGAAATCATGGAGGGTATAGGAGGGGAGGGGAGACCCTGCCTCGACTCAATGATTTCTACGGGGATTATCCCCCTTCCCCCACAAATCAAAAGGTGCAGGGCTCCTGTCCAGATCTTCCTCTCTTCCCTTGGTGTCCCATGGCATATCTTCCCTCATCTCCCGGCCTACCAACTCTTCCTTTATCTGCCAGGTCCTGTCTGCACTGCAGCCAGAACTTCCCCTAAACTGACCTTGGGGCCTTTGCACCAGTGCATTCATGCTCATAACAGGCTTCGTGGCTTTTCACCCTGTTACACAAGGGGCTTCCTGTTATCAGGGAAACCTGTGCTAGGGGTGGGGCGCCGCAGGGCCTACTGTGAGTGTGAATGTTATGGTGCAAAGGGTTTCAGTTTACGAGAAGTTCTTGGTGCAATGCCGACCTGGGAGAAGAAGAAAGGATTGGCAGGCAATGATCCATGGCAGCATCGGCAGTTGCCTATACCTAAATCTGGGCCTGGATCTCCCCAACATCCAGCTGCTTTCTTACCTTCTCAAGTGGTTTTGTTGGTCCTTTACTGAGTGCGACTCTTTTTCGGGGAATATATCTGATTCCAAAGGGCCATAAAATTATTTCTTAAATTGAGCTAGCTCCTCTGCCATTTCCTCCTTTGCTGTCTCCAAGGGGTGGATTCTTTTCGGGGGGGGGGGGGGGGGGGGGGGGGGGCTAACCTTTTGGGCCCAGGCACTGGATACTGCTGCATGTGTATTGTCATAGCTCTTTGGGACAGGTACATGGACAAAACAGGCAGGACTCACTGGATGGGTGTCCAAAATAATGTTTACTGTGGTTGACTGTATAAAAATAAATAAGAGCAAATAATAAAGTGTCCAACTACAGCCGGATTCTTTGTCCTTAAGGGAGCATGGCTTTAAGTTGTATCTCCCTGTGTGGAAGTGTCCCTTGGTACTGAAACTTGGAACTAGTATTTCATCTATTGTGTGGTACGAATTGCTGTCCCAAGATGGCTGTGATGTCCTAACCAAAGCGGATGTCCCCTTTCCCCTGATATCCAGATGGCACTTCCGATCTCCCACCTGCCTGTGTCCCAGGGTGGAGACTCTGATTGGGGGTCTCTAGATGTTCTCTTATGACTGAGGATCCCTCTGGAGGAAGGGATCTCTACTGGAACAGTTCTCAGAGTCCAGCTCTGGGTAAGGAAGGGGGCAGTAAAATACTTCCTTCCCAACAGATGTTAACACTTCTTGGAAAAACCACACTGTATTTGATCTCACAGGTCTCTGCAACCTGCTCTGAATGGGGTGAAGGAGTATACAGATCCCTCTTGCACCTCATGAGAGGGGATCTCAGCCTCCTAGAAGGTACACGTTAAAACAGCAAAAATCCTAATTCTATGAGCAAAATGGAAAACACAACTCTTTCTTCTGCTTCCCTCCAGTCTATCACCAAGACTGGCAGGGCAGTATCTATTCCTTTCTGTACTAGAGTGGGGGTCTAACCTGGAGAGCACACTGAACACATGTCTTTCCTTCATGAAAGCAACACTACATTGCCTCACTACTCTCACTCCCAAACTCCCCTCATGGACTTAGGGCTATCCATTCTAGCAAGCCTCTGGGGGAGGTGCTGTTGGGCATGGCAGTCCTTCTAGATGACTAATCATGGGCTGGAACATAGGGCGATCTAGTGGAGACCTCAGTCTCTGCATGAGTTTGCTGGAGACTCTGATAAATTGTATGTATTTCAAAGTGCCGTTAACCAGTGGGGGTGGTGGAGAAAAAATGGTACCAGAATTCAAAAAGGCATGGGATGATGACAAATGATCCCTAGGACAGTAATTAAGCACTGGGGTAACCTGCACAGAGCAGCAGTTACAACACTAAAAGCTTTGGGGCCGATGCAATACAGTGCGCTCAGCTGAGCGCACTGTTTAACCCGCAGTTGGACCCGGGTTGTGTAGGCGCAACCTAATCCTAATGCATGGCGAAACTAATAGCGTAGATCACATGCAAATGCATGTTGATGAGGCTATTAGTTACTCACCAGAAATTTAAAAAAAAAAAAAAAAGTGCATCCAATACGCGCATTTCTGAGCACTCCCAAAAGTTGTACAGAAAAGCAGAAAATACTGCTTGCTTGCTTATTTATTTATTTATTTTATTTATTTACCTACCTACCTACCAAGATTTCTATACCGGTATTTGGGACAAGCCATCATATCTGTTTACAATAAATACATTTAACTAAAATTCAATCACATTCAGATCCTCCTACTTAATATCGTTGTGATATTAAATAGGAGGACTGATAGATTTAAAAAAAAAAACAAAAAAAAAACAAGTTTTAAAAAAGTGCAGGTGGTCGGGAAATGGACGCTCAGTTAATTGGCATCCATTATCTAAACTGGTGGACGGCTGCGGATAGACAGTCTCTCCAGGGCGCACGCTGTCAAGGAGATACTAGGGGCGTGCAGTCGACCCTAGCGCCTACTTGACAGCGCGACCCCTAATTATTTATTTGCTTGAATTTATATACCGGTATTTGGTGGACCTGTCAATATCTGTTTACATCAAATCATATTACAGTTAAAATAATATACCAAATAATAAAAACAGTTACTACTATTTTTAACTTCTATCACAATTTAAAATAAATAATTCTAGTAAAAAATACACAATACAGAACATTCAGCAAGCTGACTTACTCATCCATTCTCTACGTTTAAATCTTATTACTCAATTACTGTCACCTTCATTGAATGCTTGTTGAAAACCCCATGCTTTAACCTTTTTTCTAAAAGTTGCCATATTTGGTTCGAGTTGTATATTCACTGGTAAGTTATTCCAGATTTTTGGGCCCACAAGTGACAGTGCTCTTTCCCTTACTGCTGTTAGTTTTGCTGATACCATTGATGGGATAGATAGTAGGCCTTTATTGGCAGATCTTAAATCTCTCTGCGGGGTATGTAGCCATATTGCGACGTTCAGCCATTCCACCTTTTTTCCGTGTATTGCCTTATGTAGAATGCATAGAGTTTTAAACTGTACCCTCTGCTCAATTGGTAACCAATGTAGCTCTTTTAAAATGGGAGAAATGTGCTGTTTTCTATTTTCCCTGTCAATCGTGCTGCAGGATTCTGTATGATTTGCAAAGGTTGAATAAGGCAACCCAAGTAACAGAGCATTGCAATAGTCAATAGATGAAAAGATTAAAGCCTGAAGCACTGTTCTAAAATCTTTTGAATTTAAGAGGTTTTAATCTCCTCAAAACAAGTAATTTATAGTATCCTTCTCTTGTTTTACTTGTGATGTGGTTTTTGAAAGTTAATGCTTGATCTACGTAAATCCCTAAATCTCTAATTGAGGATGACATTTTAATTTGGAAATTCTCGTAGTTGAAAGATAGATTACTGTTATTAGAAGACATTTTTCTTTCTAAAATTATTTCTGTTTTAGCAATATTAATGCCGAGTTTCTGTTGGTTTAATAATTGTTTGATTATGTTTAAATATAAAGTTATTAGTTGAAAGGTTTTCTTTATAGTATCTGTAACTGGGATGAGAATCTGTATGTCATCGGCATACAGATAATACTTTAATCCAAGTCCTGTTAATATGTGGCATAATGGCAATAGATAGATATTAAATAAGGTCGCGGACAGCGCAGAACTCTGTGGTACTCCAGTGTCAAGGTTTATAACTTCAGATAGAACATTATTGATTTTTACTTGGTATGTTCTGTTATTCAAGAATGAAGTTAACCATTCTAATGGTTTATTGCATATTCCGATTTCAGTTAGTCTGTCGACCATGATTTTATGGTCGACAGTGTCAGAAGCTGCTGAGAGATCAATCATCAGCAGTAGAAACTTCTTCCCACTGTCAAAACCTCTTAAAACGTAATCATGTAGGGACAGTAATAAAGTTTCAGTATTTAAGTTTTTCCGAAAGCCGAACTGAGTCTGATATAGTTCCTCATTATCTTCCAGGTGTTCATTTAATTGTTTTAAGACCACTTTTTCAATAATTTTTGCGAGCAGTGGGAGATTCGAGATTGGTCAATAGTTACTTAGGTTTTTGTTGTCAATATTTTTTTTTTTCAAGATGGGTTTAATAATTGCTCGTTTTAGTTCAGGGGGTAAAAGGCCTTCGCCTAAAGATAAGTTTGTAATAGTGGCAATTGTTGGAGCAATTGTTTGCACTATTTGTTTTAGTGTTGGTATTGGAATCACGTCCATGGGATGTTGTGCAGGGTTTAATTTCTGAATCAGGTTGAATAATTCTTCTATTGAGGTTTCATTAAATTCAAACCAATTTCGTAGGTTGCGTTTATTCATCTTAACTTCTTGAGCCTGGTGCGCCCCCAGGTACCTCTCCTGGGGGCATTAGGAAAGCGGGTGCTGAATACTCTGCATCCGCATTCTGTGCATTTTAATTGCATCTGCACCTTTATTGGGCAGAATGGATGGGCTATTTATGTCTTTTTCTACCGTTATTCACTATGTTAAATCCATCTGCCATTCCTGGAACATGCTGGGGTCTTGACATGCAAGCACACACACATATTATTATCTGAAATCATTTTTGGTGATTTGTTGTTTTTCAAGAAGTCTAAAAAGCTGTATAATAGGCCCTGTAGAGCTATTTTTTAGCCCAGTGAATGAAGTGAGTTTTACAGGTGTGGATAGGACAAGGTGCATGGTACAGTTTTAATGAGATTGCTTGATTGGATTTATAGCCTGCCCTACTAGCTTGAATCCTTTTATTTTTTTTTTCATTTCAAGTACAGTTTAAGAAAAATGGAATGCTTGCTTAAAATCTGAGAATATGAATGCATCTTCTAATTAATTTTTTTTTTTTTTGTGTTCTGGTAGTGAGTGTTTAGCAGATGGCTTAACCATGTCTTCTTTCTTGTCAGTTCATTTGGTGCCTTTAGATCTGAGGACCTAACTTTCGGTTCAATCATTTTATCATTTGCATGGTGCCATAAGAGGGGGGCGCGGTGTAAAGGCGCGGTGTAAAGGCTAAATAAAGCTCCAGAAATTTAACAATTTACTTTGATACCTGAAACAATGGGAGAGTAAGTAGCCAAGATTCAAAGCTGGGTTACCTTGATCCTGGCCCCTTATTCTGGTAGGCAACTGGCAAAGGAATCCATTGCCTGGGTGCTATCCCTCTCTCTGATAATGTTTACTTTTTTATAAATAGTTACCATTACAAAATATAGAATGCTATTTAATCAGTCATATGTCTAATTGATAGAATGTGCATTGATAATTCTTACAGAAAAATCATATCTGAAAATGCCTAAAAACTGAGTAGAAAGCCAAACCAGTGGTCAACTTGCAAGGGGGTAACCTGCCCGAAATGGCTGGTACAATCCAAAAACAGCAGTGGTATGACTATATTGGGCTCAAAAAAAGCATGGGGAGCCCAACACTGTAATGACTATGCTGAACTTGACCATGCTTGGGACAGATGAGGAGGGTTGAAAGATTGGATGGAAAGCCCAAGGTGGGAGTTGTAGTTGGTTGCATTTGGGAATTTTGTATGCACATCTATAAAGAGGACTAATCTCAACTGGGTAGGCCATTTTGGTCTTTATATGCCATCAATTATTACATTACTATGTATTAAGGCAGTATATGATTGTTGTTCTAGATTCTCTGCAGCAATTGTAAAGGGCTCTTTAGATGTGGTGGTATCTCAGAAAATGTACTGTGTACATCATGTAGCACTCCAGCAACAAGTAGTGGGAACATAGTAAATGATGACAAAAGAAGACCATCCCATCTGACCAGTTATTCTGTCCAAACTGCACATATATCCCAGGTGTCAGTCAGTATGTGACATCTGCAAGATTTCTTCTTAAAGATTTCAAAAGGACAGTCCTTTTGTCTTCCTCCTTGGTACTCCATCTTGACTAGATGAGCATACGAGATCCCCACCTAGTTTTCTCCTGTACCCACCTTTCTCACATCCAATCACAAGACTCTAATAATCTAAATACCTAGCACTACTAGTCTGGTCTTTAGTTGAACAGCCAGCTTCCTACATTTCTGGTGTAGCCTGTCAGACAGACCCAGCTACGCGAGTGCTTGCATTTTGCTAGGTCTTCTACTTAACTACAGAAATTGCAGCTTGTCTGACAGCCCCGGCTGCCAATCAGTTCTACCATCACAACTTGTCAGCCAATCATGCCTCTGTTTCCACTAGGACTACTGACGTGCCATATTAAATGCTGACTGAATATAACTTGCTGTGAGCTAAATCTAAATAACCTCTGCTTTCAGCTCTTCCCACTTGGTGGCAGCCAAAATGGTAGCAAAGTTTAAGAGGGCATGGTGTAAGCATAGAGAATTCTTAGCTGCTAAGGTTTCTGCAGAGCAGAAACCACCAGAGCTACTTCAGTCAAGGTTTTGTGTTCCTGAACCCATTTTTAACAATTAAAAAAAAAAGTATCATTTTAACTCCAGAATAAAATGTTCATGCACATTTAATTGAATAAATGCAGCATTTTTATGTTTAAACTCCTTTATAAACTGTTGTCTCATTGATAGTTTTTTTTTTTTATTCTCGAGTTCCATAGTTGATTGATCTCCAGTAGAGGCTCACCATTCATCTGTTTTTTCATTTGCAGTGATGGGCTCTGATTCAGGCATTATTCCTCAGGAAAAAAATCTTTCATAGTGAATTGTTATCTAAAAAAAAAACCAAAAAACAATCAGTCCAATAGGCAGAGACGCTCAAAATTACTAGCAGAATGCTATGAGAGCCTCATTCTACCCACTCTAGGAATCAGTGGTGCACCCGCACCCACGCCTTGAATGCTCTTGTGTGGTGCTGGTCACTCCATTTCAAAAGGGCATAGTACAACGAGAAAATGTACAGAGAAGGGCAAAGGGAGATGATTAGGAGTAAGTTACAGAAAAAACCTAAGAATTGGAAGAAAGGTGACTGAAGGGAGATATGATGGAGGAGCATACAATCATAAAATGGGGGGAGAAGATAAATATTACAACAACTAAACTGGGAGGCATCCAATAAAAGCCTCAGGTGCCAGGTGTAAACAAAAAAGATGCCGTTCTTCACGCAGTGCAGAATTAATCTGTGGGACTCACTGCCCCAGAACGCTGTCGAGGCAAGAGTGTAACTGGATTCAAAAAGGATTAGACAGATTTCTAGAAGATAGGTCAATCATGGGTATTTAGCATATGGTCAGGGATGCTGCCTTAGCACAACCTGTGAAGAAGTGTTTTGGCTACCACTAGATCCAACTTTAGCAATCGGACAGGAGGAGGTCCTCCCATTGGACAAAAGAAGCTGTTTATATCCAGGCTGTAGTTCTTAACCAGTAGAGGGGGTTCATCACTAATTCATTTCTAAATTAGGACTTCTAGAAATTGGGAGGCAAGTGACAGCGGGTGAGCAAGCTCTACGTTTGCCCTGTTTCCTATATTCTTCCTCTAAGCACTTTTGCCACCATCCGAGAGAAGAAGCAAAACCTTTGTCTGACCCAATTTGGCAATGCTTATGACTCATCTAGCAATTTCCCAGGATCCACCAACGTTTTGGAACCACTGAACTAAATTCCTCAAAACATTAACTTGCCTATTTCTTGGCTGCTGTTTCTTTTTAATGCAAAGAAACATAACATGTTGGCAGGTAAAGGCTACAAATAAAGCCCATGACGACCTTAACTGATGCTTGGAATTTACATGTTTTCCCCATACCCAAAGATCCCATGTACTGGTCCCATGCTTTCTTGAAATCTGAAACTTTTTGTTTCCACTGCCTCCAATGGGAGAAAGTTCCACAGATCCACCACCCTTTTCTTGAAAAACATTTTCATCAGATCTGCTGGAGTCTTTTCCCTTTTCCCCTCATCCTGCACCCTCTTGTTCTTCAGCTTCCCTTCTTTGAAAAGAGGTTTGCCTTCTGCTTCTGTATTCCTTAAAGGTAATTTTGAAAGGGTCCATCCTCTTTCCCTTGCAGGGCACAGGTCCAGGATCCCAAGTCTCTCCTTGTAAGTTTTTTAGTAAAGGACTGCTGGTCACCTTAGTAGCTGCCCTCTGAACAGACTCCTTTCTATCTCTATCCGTCTGCAGCCATGATTGCCAGAATCAGATGTAATAATCCAAATGAGATCTCACCAGAGACCTAGAGGGTGGTACCATCACCCACCCTGCTCCACTACTCCTGCCTTTCCCCATGCAACTCAGTGTCCCTTCAGCCTCTGCTGCCGCTGCTTCACACTGGCTGACCACTTCTAGATTGTCTGACACGACAACCCACAGATCCCTCCCATCTATGATTTTACTTTCTGGTATCCTATTTTTTGGTTCAAATTTTTTTTTAACTTTTTTTTAAAAAGTGTATATAATTTATTATAGGTATTACCCTTTAATGTATGCTACAATTATGTGTGTTGTATTCATGAATTTACATGTATCAGTGTGATGCTTGCATTGAGTTCTGATGAAGATCTGTTCTTTGGCTGTTTGTGCTGTATTCATGCTTAATGGGGGGCAATAATCATACCACCTGCATTGGTGCAAACCCCATAGGTACTTTTTAGCTGTAGGGTTTTTATCAGTAATCGAAGCAAAACTATGGCAATAGCTTTTTTTTTATTGCCCTAGGAAAATTACCTGCAGAGATTTCATGTTTCATCTGCCTTCGATTTTCCCATTGACTTGGAGCTCAGATCCAGGTCTGAATAAATTCTCCAAGGACAGCAGGATGTCAGTCCTCACACATAGGTGACATCATTGGATGGAGCCCAGCATAGAACTTTGATCTCAAAGATTCTAGAACTTTCAAACTTTCCCTACTGAGCATGTGCAGCTGTAGTCATCACCCTCCTCCCTAGGCAGAGTCCCTCATTCTCTCTCTCCCCCCCCCCCCCCCCCCCCCCTTGGAGCCATGTGTCTCAAGGTATTCAGCTTAGCTGTCTCCTTGCAGGTTTTACGTTATTGTTTTTTTTTTTTTCCTAGAGCTGCAGCTGTTTTCTTTCCCTTACCTTATGGTAGTTTTATTTTTTTTCCTTTTTCTTTCCTCTATCTCCCAGCCCCATGGTGGGCCTTATTCACTGTGCAGTCTGGCAGAGTCTATTTCTATCCCTTATTAAATAAATACTGCTCCCGGAGTTTGGTATCTGTGTCTTCTCTTTGCTCTGTCTGCTTTTGTTCATTTGTCAGGTGCTGGCAGGACTGACTGAATGCAGTACATGGGTGATCCGTGTAGGCTACTGAGCCTGGGACTCGCCTGAGTTCTACCCTAGCAGTAGTTCCATGTTGTTTCACCAATCAGTCAGCATCAGTGGAGGTTCAGATAGTGCAGAGAGTGAGGACCACATCATTCCTGTGGGAAGGAGAGCCCATTCTCCCCACATTCAAAGGAACTAGTCTCCATGAGCAGGAGTCCTGGATTGGCCACTGTTGGAAACAGGATGCTGGGCTTGATGGACCCTTGGTCTGACTCAGTATGGCATTTTCTTATGTTCTTATGGACTGATGATTCTTCACCACAGATGATTTGCCTTCGCCACCTTCACCTACTGAAAGCAGAAAGCGTTCTCCTCCAGAGGACCTTTCCTTTATAAATTTTGTGAAGGAGATGTCTGAATTGGTTCCCTTCCAATTACAGACGGAACAGGACGATAGGCATCAAATGATAGAGTTGCTATAATTCCTGGATGCCCCCAAGGAAATAACTTCCATCCCTATACACCAGGTTCTTCTTGATCTCCTCAAAAAGAACTGGTAACATCCTGGCTCTGTTGCTCCAGTCCACAGAAAAGCTGACACAACCTATCTCGTTCAGTCAGCTCCAGGCTTTCACAGACCTCAGTTGGATCACCAATCTGTGGTTGTGGAATCTGCCCAGAAAAGAGCAAGGAGATCAAAACCTCACACTTCCTTTCCTCCAGGCAAGGAACAGAAATTTCTAGATACCATTAGTTGCCGTGTCTTCCAGGGATCAAATCTCATCTCCAGAATTGCCTCTTATCAGCTCTATGACCCAATATAATAGGGTCTTATTTAAGCAGATACAAGACTTGACAGACTCCCTGCCTCAGAAATTTCAAGATCAATTCCAAACCCTAGTAAAAAACGGTTTTGAGGCAGGCAAGCATGAGATCAGATCATCCTATGATATCTTTGACACTGCTACCAGGGTATCTGCAGCTGCTATCTTGGCAAGATGGTGGGCCTGGCTCAAGTCTTCCGACTTTCGCCCTGAAGTACAAGACAGATTTATGTGACCTGCCTTGTGTAGGAGATAATCTGTTTGGCGAGCAGATTCAACAAACAGTGGCGGAACTCAAGGACCATCATGAGACCCTAAAACAGCTCTCGCTGATGCCTTCTGAGTACTCTTCAAAACAGTCCTTCCGGAAGGACTCTAAGAAGTCATTCTTCCGCCCAAAGAAATCCTACCCACCACCAACTAGAACCCGTTCTATGAGACCTTTTCAAAAAGCCCAGTCTCGTCAGACACGAAAACAAAACCCGCAAGCATCTCCTCAGCCGGGCCCTGCTTCTGGTTTTTGACTCCTGCGTAGAGAGCAGCAGCCAGCTTCCATTACCCACATACCAGTGGGAGGTCGATTGTGCCATTTCAACAACAGGTGGCACTCTATCACCTCAGACCAGTGGGTCCTGACGATAATTGCTCAGGGTTATCATCTGAACTTTTTCTCCATTCCACCAGACTCCCCACCTCTACCGACGTGGAGAACATCCGATCACTCCATCCTTCTGGAACGGAGGTCTCCTCCTCCTCCAGTCCAAGGCAATAGAACCAGTACCCTACTCTCAGCACGGCCTAGGATTCTATTCCCGGTACTTTCTAATTCCCAAAAAATCGGGTGGTGTTCGTCCAATTCTGGACCTACGTGACCTCAACAAGTACCTTCAATGAGAGAAGTTCAAAATGGTAACCTTGGGCTCTCTTCTTCCTCTTCTGCAAAGAGGAGACTGGCTCTGCTCTCTAGACCTCCAGGATGCATACACTCATATTGCGATAACTCCATCCCATCGCAAATACCTGAGATTTCTGGTAGGCCCCAATCACTATCAGTACAAAGTGCTTCCATTTGGCCTCGCGTCTGCACCACAAGTCTTCACAAAATGTCTTGTAGTAGTTGCAGCCTTCCTCAGGACTCAAGGTGTTCACGTCTACCCCTATCTAGGCGATTGGTTGATCAGGGCTCCCACTTAGCAAACTGCTCTGTCGTCCCTACATCTTACCTTAAACACTCTGATTTCGCTAGGATTTCTCGTCAACTACGACAAATCCTACTTAGTCCCATCTCAAATTATCATTCATAGGGGCAGACTTGGACACCTTGCAGACAAAAGCTTTTCTACCTAGACAACGAGCTCTCACTCTCATCTCTTGCACGCCGCTTTCTCATCCTACTGGGACACATGGCGTCCTCAGTTCAGGTTACCCCAATGGCCCACCTAGCCATGAGAGTCATGCAGTGGACTCTATGGTCACAATGGACTCAATCCATTCAGCCCCTGTCGACCATTGTCCACATCACCGACTCACTCCGTCAGTCTCTTGCCTGGTGGAGAAATCAGATCAATCTCCTCCAAGGCTTTCCCTTCCAAGCTCCAGAATCTCAAATAACTCTCACCACAGATACTTCCAACCTCGGCTGGGGAGCCCATGTGGCCAATCTGCAGACACAAGGAACTTGGTCTCCAGAGGAAGCCAAACACCAAATCAATTTCCTGGAGCTTTGAGCAATCAGATATGCCCTCAGAGTATTCAGGATCGCCTCTCCAACCAAGTCATCCTGATTTAGATGGACCACCAGGTGGCCATGTGGTACATCAACAAACAGGGAGGCATGGGCTCCTACCTCCTGTGTCAGGAAGCTGCGCACATATGGGAGGAGGCTCTCTCCCACTCGATGTACCTCAGGGCCACCTACTTGCCAGGAGTGGACAATGTTTTGGCAGACAAGCTAAGTCGCACCTTTCAACCGCATGAGTGGTCTCTCAACCTCTCAATAGCGGACTCGATCTTCCAACAATGGGTTACCCTCAAATAGACCTCTTTGCGTCAACTCAAATCGCAAAGTAGAGAACTACTGCTCTCTCACTCGCAGCCAACACTATCAGCCAAGAGATGCGTTCTCCCTCTCTTGGGCAACTGGTCTCCTATATGCATTCCCTCTACTTCCACTTCTCTCAAAGACTCTCGTGAAGTTACGTCAGGACAAGGGAACCATGATCCTGATAGCACCTCACTGGCCACGCCAAGTGTGGTTTCCAATACTTCAGGATCTCTCCATTCGCAGGCACATTCCCTTGGGAAAGGACCTGCTTCTGATTACGCAAAACGATGGGTGCCTATGCCACCCCAATCTTCAAGCTTTGTCCCTGACCACATGGGTGTTGAAAGGTTAATCCTTCAGCCACTTAACCTTTCTGAATCAGTTTCCCGTGACCTGATTGCTTCACGAAAGCCTTCCACATGAAAATCCTACCTTTACAAATGGAACAGGTTTCAGTCATTGTGCTCTTCTCAGTCCCTTGACCTCTTTACCTGTCCAATCACAAAGTTTTTGGACTATCTCTGGCACTTGTCAGAGTCAGGTCTAAAAACTTCCTCCATCAGAATGCATGTTAGTGCGGTGGCCGCCTTCCATAAAAGTGTCGGGGATGTTCCCATATCAGTACAACCCCTTTTAACACATTTTCTGAAGGGCTTGCTTCACCTCAATCCTCCACTGCGCCCTCCCGCCCCTTCTTGGGACCTCAGCCTGGTTTTGGGTCGGCGCATGAAACCACCATTCGAGCCTCTCCAATCCTGTGAACCATGCTATCTCACATGGAAAGTGATTTTCCTTTTGGCAATCACTTCGGCTCGCAGAGTTAGTGAATTACAGGCCCTAATTACTTATCTGCCTTACACTAAAATTCTGCAGGACCGGGCAGTACTCCGCACTCACCCTAAGTTCTTGCCTAAGGTAGTATCAGAATTTCATCTCAATCAATCCATCATACTACCTACCTTCTTTCCCAGGCCCCACTCAAACCCAGGAGAGCAGGCTCTGCATACCCTTGACTGTAAACGGGCTGTAGCATTCTGTCTAGACCATACAGCTGCCCACAGGAAAAGCACTCAATTGTTTCTCTTTCCATTCCCTTAAATTGGGGCAGCCTGTGGGTAAGCAGACTTTCTCCTCCTGGTAAGCGGACTGCATATTCTTTTGCTATCAGTAAGCAGGCATTCCACTTCAAGACTGTGTTAAAGCACACTCTGTGAGGACCATGGCGACTTCAGTAGCACACCTACGCTTTGTGCCGCTTCTGACATTTGCAGGGCTGCCACCTGGAGTTCTCTCTATACCTTTACAGCCCACTATTGTTTGGACAAGGCCGGAAGACAAGATTCCATCTTGGGCCAATCTGTCCTGCGTAACCTATTCACAACTTGTCATACAGACACCCTTCCGCCTGCCCGTTAGGGTTCAGGATGCCTGCGACCAAATTCCACCCCACTCCTTGTGCCTATTGCACATCTTGGGTACATTTGGTGCATGTTCGGACATCCTCAGCTCGGTACTCACCCATATGTGAGGGCTACCATCCTGCTTGTCCTGTGAGAAAGCAAGTGTTGCTTAATTGTAACAGGTGTTCTCACAGGACAGCAGGATGTTAGTCCTCACGAAACCCGCCTGCTGCCCGCGGTGTTGGGTTCGTTACGTTTTCTTATTTTATTTTTCGGCACTACCTGTAGCTTTGAACAAGACTGAAGGGGGACCCCCGCTGGCTGCAGGGTTAGTGGCATGCTGGGCATGCCCAGTAGGGGCCAGTCAAAGTTCTAGAAACTTTGACAAAAGTGTTTCGTGATTGGGCTCCATCCTGTGATGTCACCCATATGTGAGGACTAACATCCTGCTGTCCTGTGAGAACACCTGTTACAGGTAAGCAACACTTGCTTTCTCTGATTTACCATCAAAACAGGTTTGGCTGTTAGGTACTCTGTGGTTTATTATTATTTTATATGTTTTATTTTAACACTATTAAGGCTTGTTGATGTTAGAATCGGCTTTATGTATCTTCTTTTATGCTGTTTTCATTTAATTATGTATGTTTTATCATATATATCACCTAGCATTTTTGCTTAGGTGATTAAGAAATTTGTAATAAAGATAGTGTATCTAGATTTCTAGAAAGCATTTGACAAAGAGACTTCTTAGGAAATTAAAGAATCATGGGATAGGGAGCAGTGTCCTATTCTAGATTGCTAACTGGTTAAAAGGTAGTAAACAGAGTAGGGCTAAATGGTAAATTTTCCCAATGGAGAAAGGTGAATAGTGGAGTGCCCCAGAGATCTGTTCTGACCACTGCTTTTTAATATACAGTGGCTTTCAAAAGTATATTACCCCCTAAAAAGTCATCAGATTTGTGTAGATTACAAATGACACACAGATTATTGCAAACCAGAATGCTCTGAAAAATGCTGCTTGCATAAGTATTCAACCCCTTCAGACTAGTACGTGGTAGAGTCCTTTTGCTGCAATATCAGTCTTAAGTCTATTGGGGTAAGTTTCTATCACCTTTGCACACTGGGAGTGATTTTTGCTTTTTCTTCCTGGCAGATTTACTCCAGGTTGTTCAGGTAGATTGGATGATGCCTATTGACTGCAATTTTCAAATGGATCTGGACTTTGACTTGGCCATTGTAGAACATTCACCTTTTTGCTGGCAATCACTCCTGTATTACTTTGGCCTTGTGCTTGGGATCATTGTCCTACTGAAAGGAGAACTTTCTTCCAAGTTTTAGTTTTTTAGCAGATTGAAGTAGGGTGTCTTGCAGTATCTCCCTGGATGTTGCACCATCCATCTGTCTTTCAATTTTAACAAGATGCCCAGTCCCTGCTGAGGAAAAGCATCCCCACAACATAATGCGACCACACCCATACTTTACTGTTGGGATGGTGTTTGCTGAGAAATGGGCAGTGCTAGGTGTGTGCTACACATACATGTTGATTTTAAACATGTGCATGTTATAAAATAGCCATGTCCCATGCGTATGCACCGGGAACCGCACACACGGGCCTTTTAAAACCTACCCCATAGTGTTTTGAATGTTGACCAAAAAGCTCCATTTTTGTCTTATGTGACCACATAACCTTAATACACAATTAGATGGGTCACTCTGATGCTTTCTGGCAAATTCCTGACATGCTTTGATGTGGTTTTTCTTCAGTAATTGCCTCTTTCTAGCTACCCTCCCATGCAGGCCAGTTGGATACAGAGCTCTTGCTATGGCTGACTGGTGCAACTCAACTTCTTTCTCAGCCACAGAACTCTGTAGCTCCTTCAAAGTGATTGTTGGCCTCGCTGTGGCTTCCCTCACAAGTCTGTTCTTGCTCCGATGCTGAGTTTTGAGGGATGGCCTTGTTTAGGCAGGTGTCTGGTTGGTATGATGCAGCTTCCATTTCCTCACAATTGATCCAAAGTGCTCAGGGGGATAATTCAAGCACTTGGATATTATTTTGTAGCCTTTTCCTATCTTGTGCATGTCTGTAACTTTATCTTTAATTTCAGTAGAATGCTCTTTGGTCTTCATTTTCACAGTTTTCTTTCCTATTCACAGCCTGACCAGTAGTACTGCAATTAGGGGGGTCTTTTATCCAGAAAAACTGGCTTTTAATGATTCACAGAAAGAGGTTAATTGTTAAGACTATCTTCCATCTGTGTAAACTTGGAGCTTCCACAGCACAGGGGTTGTACACCTATGCAAGCATTTTCCAGTTTTTAATTTTATTTTACAAAAAACGCAGAGAAATACTGGTAATGAATTGTGACTTTGAACATTTACTTTGAGCATACTGGTTTGCAATAAACATACTGTCTGGATCAATATGTATAAGTGTCATTTGTAATCCACGTGTGCATTTTTAGGGCAGTCAAATACTTTTGCAAGCCACTGTATTTATAAATGACCTGGAAATAGGAACAAGTGTGCAATGTTGAATTTGTTGTACATTGCCTAGGAAGACTATCAGGCAATTAATACATTATTTTAAATAAACGAGTAAGGTGAGAATTTGCCAATGACACACTTATTCAAAGTTTTAAATCACATGAGGATTGTGAGAAATTGCAAGATCTTGCAAAACTGGGAGACTGGGCATGTAGATGGCAAACAAAATTTGATGTGGACCAGTGCAAAGTGATGCACATGGCGAGTGCTATTTTATTTTATTTTTTTTTTGCTGCCCTGTGTGAAAGTTTACTGTGCTGCCCCCCCTCCCCTGATTCATTCAGTGCCTGTCCAGGGCCTATCAAATAAAGCCCAGCTCCGTCCTGCAATCTATATTTTTAAAAACTGACAAGCCCCCCCACCCCATGGATTAGGAAGTGTATTAGGTGCCCTAGGTAAACCTTACAGCCTTGCACATATGCGCCCCACACACTAACACACACTCCCACACCCTTTACAGACACAGATTATGCATTTATAACAAATTTTACATGAAAAAACATTCAAGAGCACAGTCATCTGAGGCAAAAATAATTTACAAGATGCATAATATATTTACATGCACTCCTTTGCTGCCAACCAGAAAACTGCAAAAAAGACACTTGGAGCTCCTATGGAATTAGATAATATAATATATAATAATATAGTAACATAGTAAAGATGGCAGAAAAAGATAAAAATGGTCCTCTAGTCTGTCCAGCTAGCTTCCAAAGGTAGTAACTGCCTCTCCGTGCAGGTTACCCCCAAGCCTTTTCATTCATTCCCATCCTCTAGCCTTTAGAGATCCACAGTGTTTATCCCATGCGCCTTTGAAATCCTTTACAGTTTTAATCTTCACCACTTCCTCCGGAAGGGCATTCCGGGCATCCACCACCCTCTTTGTGAAGAAACATTTCCTGACATTGGTTCTAAGTCTTCCTCCCTGGAGTTTCAAATCGTGACCCCTAGTTCTACTAAATTGTTTCCAATGAAAAGGTTTGTTGTTGACCATGGATCATTAAAACCTTTCAAGTATCTGAAAGTCTGTCATATCACCCCCTGCTCCTCCTTTCCTCCAGGATATACATATTCAACCTCTCCTCATAAGTCATTCGATGGAGACCAGCCACGACTTTGGTCGCCCTTCTCTGGACCACCTCCATCTTGTCTCTGTCCCCTTTGAGATACAGTCTCCAGAACTGAACATAGTACTCAAAGTGAGGCCTCACCAAGGACCTGTACAAGGATATTATCACTTCCCTTGTCTTATTAGGCTGCATAGAGAGAGGAATATCTAATTCTTCTGGCTTTAGCTATCGCCTTGTCACATTGCTTTGTTGACTTTAGGTCGTTAGACACTATCACCCCAAGGTCTCTCTCCTGCTCCATGCACATCAGCCCTTCACCACCCAACACATACAGTTCTTTCGGATTACCACAACCAGATGCATGACTCTGCACTTATTGGCATTGAATCCCAGCTTCCATATCTTCGACCACTCTTCCAGCTTCCTTAAATCCTGTCTCATTCTCTCTAAACCTTCTGGCGTGTCCACTCTGTTGCAGATCTTAGTATCATCCGCAAATAGACGAACTTTACCTTCTATCCCTTCCGCAGTGTTGCTCACAAAGATGTTGAACAGAACCGGTCCACCACCGATCCCTGTGGCATTCCACTTAACAAAATTCTCTCTTCAGAGTAGGTTCCATTTACCATCACCCACTGTCCTCTATCAGTCAACCAGTCTGTAATCCACGCCATCACCTTGGAGCACATGTGTGTTGGATGTGAGCTTGGCCCTCAGAAAGCCATGAACAAACAGCATTACCATTACAATATAGTAAACCTCCCATACCAAAACAACCCTAACAACCTTATCTATGAAAAGGCAACACTGCACATATTAAACCAGGCCCTAGAACACCAATAAAAGTTCTTATTAGGAAACCAGGCTGCTGTAGATCCCTACACAGAAATTACATGCTAGCAAAATACCTCACCTCTGTCACATATGCAGAACACAGAGAGACCCTGACTAAATACAGAATGAAGAGATCATAAAGATTAAACAGAAACGTGCTGAGAAGAAGTGAACTGGAACCCACAACAAGCCAGCCTCTATATGCAGAGCAACAATGGAAAAATAGAAGCATTACCATTCTTCATAAAACATTAAATAAATCAAGAAATATAAAACAATTATAATAGTAAAGTCCCTCATAAAAAGAATATTTCAAACCATTTAATGAATAGACTATTAAATTTCCCAAACACCAAAAAATTTTAAAAAATCCAATTAAAAATGTTCTATTCCCACCTCTCCCCCCCCCAAAATGTTTTAAAAGAGCAGAATCAGATTACACCCAATAATTACAACTAATAAGGATTTAAAAATATGCTCTCCATACCTGTGATCTTCTGATTTCCAGTCACCATGAGATTGTCGTGGATTGGGGGAAATAGGGCCACACAGATGTTATCTTCTGTCTCACACACGAGCACAATAACATTCATTCTCTCCCTCCCTCTAACAAACACAGGCTGCCTCTCCCTCACCGGTACATTGTGTCACTGGCAAATTTGATCAACTTACTTGATTTAAAATAATGCATTAATTGTCTGATTTGATGTACATCAAATTAAATATTGCATACGTATTCCCATTTCCATGTCATTTATAAATACAGTGGCATGCAAAAGTATTTGGACCCCCCCTAAAAAAAAAAAAGGTGTGAATTACAAATGACACACATAGTTACAGACAGTATGTTTATTGCAAACCAGTATGCTCAAAGTAAATGTTCAAAGTCACAATTCAATATTTCTCTGCATTTTTTGTAAAATTAAAAACTGGAAAACACTGCTTGTATAAGTATTCAACCCCTGTGCTGTGGAAGCTCCAAGTTTACACAGATGAAAAATATTGCCCTAACAACTGGCCTTCTTCCTGTGAATCATTAAAGGTCAGCTTTTCTGGATGAAAGACCCCCTCCTAATTCCAATACCATTGGTCGGACTGTAAAATCAGACTCTCCGGGTATGGATATGCATGTGCACACGCCCATGCACAGCTTCTGCTCCCTCTCCCCCACCCCAAGCAAGAAGATCGGTGGGCCGTACGGCCCTAAGATAGCAGGAGGCCTGCACTTTCTCCTTATTCGGCCACCAGCTTGTTAGGCTCAGTCTGTGGCCCTCGGCCTCTCCTGCTACCGCCAGCCTGCTGCCTCTCCAGGTGTGCTGCTCCATGCAAATGCACAGTATGTACACCTGGTGGCGCTGGGCCTGATATACTTAAGGAAGAGTAACACAAATTATAGCTACACAATGCAAGATTCCAGGTTAGGAGTCACCTTTCAGGAAAGGGATCTAGGTGTCATCAGTCAAAGAATTCAAAGGGCATGGGATAAACACTGTGGATCTCTAAAGGCTAGAAGACAGAAATGAGATAAGCGTGCAGGGGGATAACTTGCTGATACGGCGGTTATTACCCTTAGCAGAAGGCATGGAGATTACTATTCTTAACCAATATGCTTTTAATGTAACATCGTTCTCCGCTTAAATGGCAGAGGGATAAGAGGAATTTGATTCAGACAACAGAGGGCCCCGACTTCCCTGGTCTTCGATACTGTTATGCGAACATAAGGGAAAAAGCACAAGACTGCTTCTGTGGCCAAGTTCTAAAGGAAATGAAGAAAGCGTGCATGGGGGTAACTTGCTGGTGCGGTGGTTACTACCCTTAACCAAATAAACTTTTGATGCAACTCCAGCATTGCTATCTGCTTCAATGGCAGGGAAAAAGGGGAATTGGATTTAGACAGCAACTATAGAGGGCCCTGATGAGCATGGGGTTAACCAGCACAGTGCAGCGGTTACTACCCTTAATAGAAGAATGGGATTACTACTCTTAACCAATAAGCCTTGATGCTATTGCAATATTGCTGTCTGCTTCGAAGGAAGGGAGGTGGGGGCTGAAAGGAAAGAGAAATCTGGATTCAGGGTCAACCAACACGAGCCATGACTTTTTTACAGTCTGGGATACTGATGCTCAGAAATTAAGAAAAAAAATCTAGGACTGCTTTTATGGCCAAGTCCATACGCAAAGCACATCAAACAAAACTGACATACATCGGGATAATCTGCAGGTGCGGCAGATACTCCCATGGGAAGCTTGCTGGGCAGACCGGATGGACCATTGGTCTTTTTCTGTTGTCATTTCTCCGTTTCTATCATTGGAAACAGAATGCTGAGCACACTGGACCTTTGGTCTGAACCAGCCTGGTACATCTTATGGTCTTAGCTGCCCATATTCTTGCGAGGATCAGGACCTTGGTGCCCTAATTTCCTTAGGCTAATAATAGTGGGATTGACTAAATAGGAGGAACTTTTAGAAACTTTCAGGCCGATACAGAACGGTGCGCTCAGCCGAGCATTTTTGACGCACTATTATTACCCCTTATACTGTAAGGGATAATAGCTTGTGGAAAACACGCGGCCAACCCCCCCAAAACTAATAGTGCTCATCACATGCAAATTCATGTTGATGAGCCTATTAGTTAGTCACCCAAAATACAGAAAGTAAAATGTGCGGCCAAGCCGTGCATTTTACTCTCAGAAATTAACGCCTGCCAAAGGCAGGCGTTAATTTCAGACAGCACCGGGCAAGTGTACAGAAAAGCAGAAAAAACTGCTTTTCTGTACACCCTCGGCTTAATATCATAGCGATATTAAGTTGGGAAGCCCCAAAAGTTAAAAATAAATCTTTAAAAAAAATGTCTGCCCGCGGGTTGGAAAATGGATGGTCAATGTTGCCGGCGTCCGTTTTCCGAACTCGTGACTGTCAGCGGGTTCGACAACCGACACCAGTAAAATTAAGCATCGGTTGTCAGACCTGACGACAGCCGCCGCTAATAAGGAGGCACTAGGGACGCGCCCAGGAGAGGTGCCTGGGCGCGTGTCGGGAGAGTGGGCGCTGGCCTTGGAGCGCCGGCTCTCCCGTGGAGTTTACAGAATTGGCCTGTTTCAGCACTAAGGAATTGAATTAAAAAAATGTTTTCTCTTCTGTTTGTACTTGTCAAATACATTCTCAATCAGCAAACAAGCATTAATTAACCATAATGCATGGATGAGGTCACCCAATAGTGCCAACATGGATCCAGCTCTCAGACTGCAGTAAAGATGTATTGAACATGTGCATGAATTCCTCCACGTGCACATTGCCTCATAAGCCCCTCAGAGCTACTGCACGGACATATCCCAGTCTCTCTCTCAAAATATTTTTGGCCTTGGTGCAATTTTACTGACTCATTGCTGCGGTTTATTTTTTCTGCTGCTACTTCAGCAGTCCCTTAAATGGAACTTTTAAGTTCTTACAAATAAAACCCCCCCAACAATTAGATGGGTATGGAAAAGCCCAAGGCCAGGAAGCCTGCAGTCAGCGACTTCAAGGTCTGCATCTGTGGCTGCCGGGTGTTCATCATGGATATGCACTGTCTTCTGACTGCTTGGGCCCAGACCACGACTCTTCCAACTGCTACAGCTATGGTGTGATATCCCCTACAGCCTAACAACACTGCGTTTGGAAAATGGAATCTCTAAGAAAGTTGCCGGTGGGGAAAAGTCAGAATCCTTTGTGCGAGGCTAAGCAGTGGAGCCATTTCTTGACCAGAAGCAAAGCATTATTGAACTTGTTACAGGTTGTCAAGATGTTAATCTTCCCCCTTTCATTCCGCAAGCAAGAGAAAGCTCCTCAATGGTGCAGAAGTCTGAGGTTCTGGGTGAGGCACTAAGAAGAGTAATTAAATGATACAAGGGCCTTTGAGGCCATCACTCTTGAAACCATCGGTGCAGGGATCTGGCAGAGCAAGCCCTCCTTGGCACTAGTCCCATCTGCCTTCATGGTGCAGAAGATCACCAATTTACCAAGCCATTTATTTTACATGGAACCATGGCACTGTCCATGTTGTTGGCACTGTGAGTATTCTAGGCCGCAGTCAATATACTCGGCCCAGCATTGTGGCAGATTAGAACGCTTTAGCACATAAGCCCAAGAATTCCCACTCCTGGAGCTATGGCTTGGAAGGAGGCATAACTGGCACTGTCCATGAATCAAGGGGCTATTTGAGAATTATAGACACAACTGTCACAGAGTTCTTCAAAGCCAGCCACTTCCACAGCAGATGCTGCTGCCACGTCATAGTGTTCTTCTTTGGCTTTGTAGGCAGCCTTTAGTGAGTGAGCTGATTTGGGTTTTTGAAGAGAGTTTCTCAATCTAACACTGGCACAAAAGGTAATCCAAGCAGTTGGAGCCTGGCTGTGGAAGCTAGTGAAGAATATTTTTGCTTCCTGAAGACTGGAGAGGGAGATTAGAACCTCTCCTGTTCAAGATGGATACAATTTTCTCACAAAGTGGGGATGCCGGAAGTCCCACAACATTGAAGACCTCTCCTCAAGAGCTTCCAATATTGGAAGTAAGTTCTCACCATGACGTGATGGATTCTCCTCCTCCAGGAGAATCCTTTCATAAATTGGAAGGGGAAGAAGTGGGATCATTTCCTTCTAAGTTACTTCTGGGCTTTCACCCTCAAACCAGCAGAGATCTCTTCAGTTACTTTCATCATTATCTGGCTCATGGCTTAGTGTTTCCATATGGTCTGAAAAAGAGGAAGATTCCATGGGGATTCCTTCAGTTTCCATGCTGCACTTCCTCAACATAACTCTCCTTTGGAAGATCTCTGCTGCTCCAAGTTTTTGGATAATCTGGCAAAGACATTGTCCATCCATTTCAGGAAAGCAAAAGACACAAAAGAACAAATGTCTTTGGGCTTCTTCAGTTTCCATCAGACTCCAGGGCTGACATATCCTCGAAGACCTACAGATGAGGATATGGCAGACGTCAAACATTGTGTCTTCTGGTGGTCCAGAAACTGGAGCTGAAGTACAGAATTCAGGCGTCCCCAGGGTTTGTGGTGGTCCAACTACTGCACCACTCTGTGATAGCACATTTCAATGCTGATTCCACTAAGTACACTTACGATTACACTAATATGTCTCCTGAGAACTCAAAAGCATTGGATACGGCTGGGAATAAAGATCTTCGAGGAATCCATGCTGCTTGCCTGAGTATAGCTCACCAGCTCTATAAGGTGCAGAATTTGTGCGAATGTTTGTAAAAACTAAAATCTTTGATATAATCATCAGACCCAGAGTAGGTAGACAGCCATGGAGCAGTGAAGGCCATGGAGGAATGAGAGAAGCACTTCATGTGTTCTATTTATAGAGCTTTTGATACTGTGGGTAGAACTCTGGCTGCTTCCTTAGGAGCCTGAAGGCTCATGTGGTTGTAAATGAGTGACCTCTGAGAGGACATGCATAATCATCTTGCAGATGTACCCTGTACATAGCACGATTTATTTTGCAACAAAGTTCAAGAGATGGTGGCTCTGATTTAAGTAACATCAATTCAACTTAGTCATTTATCAGATGCAGCCAACTACCAGCCGACTCCTACCCGATGCTGTACTTTTCTTACAAGCATCCATTCTTCAAGACATCCTTTCTGCTCTTTTCAGTGTCAGAGGTCCTCCTATTCCTCAGCAACTGCCCACTCAAAATTGACATGTGAAAAGGCATCAGCCAGATGCTCAGCAGCAGATGCCGCCTAAGCTCAGGATCAGATTTTGAAGACTTTGAAACCCACCTTCCCTGGAGGGGGGAAGGGTTCAGTCTTTTCTCCCAGAATGGCTGTGTCACCAAGGACCAGAGGATCCTGAAAATTGAGTATAGCTACCGCTTATGCTTCTCTTGCTCTCCTTTGACCCAACAGATTTCAGGCTTCAGCTCCAGTCCTTCTTAATTTGCCCAACTGCAGCTGAAGGTGGAGTTACTTCTTCAGCAGAAGGTGGTTGAACATATCCCTTCTCAGGAGTGGCGCCAGGGATTCTATCCCCAGTATTTCCTAATCCCCAAAAAGTAATGTGGTTTAAGGCCTATACCTTTTGTGCTACATTGAAGCATCGGTGTACTCTATGCATATCTACCAATTCTTCCATCTGCCAGGACTGTCCAGAACATCCTTCAAGACGAGGAAAAGAATCTTTGTAGTACGAGCCTGGCTACAGCAAGAGTGGCATCTATATCTCTTCCTTTAATTCAGTTTCCTGTTCCATTGGGAACAACTCCAAGGAAAGCAAGCTCTGCCATTGCTAGTCCTTACTCCTCCCCAAAGAGGTGGAGGATGTTCTGATTTTGCCAGGAAGCTTTCAGTATCTATTCTGCCTCTCGTCCTTGGGCCTTAGCATCTCCTCAGAGTTCATCTCCGTGTCCATGAGGCATATCACCAGCAGGTGGAAGGGGCTCCACTATCTCTCCACCCTTTTAGTATCAAAGTTCATGAAAGGGCTGTGACATTCCAAACCTCCAATGCCTTGGGATCTCACTATAGTCCTAACTCAACTCATGAAACCTCCTTTAAAATTCAAGGCGGTAGACTTTTAAGTTTCTCATCTAGAAAGCATTTCTTTTGGCTGTCACTTAGGCATAAAGAGTAAGTGAACTACAGGCTCTAGTTTCCTATTCACCATACCTGCAGTGTTTTTTTCATAAGGTGGCATTTGCGTTTCACATTCATCGAGCTATCGTGCTACCTACATTATTTCCGAGACTTCATGTGCACAAACCAAGATGGACTTTTCACTCCTTGAACTATAAGAGAGTCCTGGAAATCTACCTAAAGAGGGTTTAACCTTGCCATCAGGCTTCTCAACTGTTTGTGTCCTTTGATCCCAATAGATTGAAAAGGGTAGTCAACAAACTGTCCAATTGGCTAGTGCAGGGTTTTCCAATTTTTCCAAACCCAAGGCACACCTACAATGTTATGTGATTATACCAGCTTCCATGGGGCAAGTAGTGCAGACATGAAGGGCATGCAAATGACCAAAAGAAGAGCTAGGGAAGTATGAAAGCCTCACTAGTCTACAGACAAAATGTTTAAAAAAGGGAGAGGGGGCACACACACACATGAACCCATCACAGTGAACCAGTTCCCTATATATACAAGTGCAGGAGGAGGGAGAAGTTGGGATGATGCAGGCAGCCTGCTTGGTTAGTTACCTTGACTGCTGCATGTGGCTGCCAGAATTACTTCATTGCTGCTGCTCTTAACATTCAGAATGTCACATCCAGTGCTCAGTGCATGCTCTGTCTCATTCAGCCTGGGGATGACAGGCTGGAAGATCTCAATGGAGGAAGATGAGGTGTGTACACCGTATGTGCTGCACAAGTTGGCAGCTAGCTATCCATGCCCTGCATGCTGTCCCTTACTTACCACTCTCCAGGGCTCATGCTTTAGCTAGAAAAAAGCATATATTATACATGTAGTCATAGAATCTCCTACATGTTTAAGAGCCATTGTTGTGAGGTGCTGAGAGCAGAGCCCAAATGCTGGTCTGGATCTGAACATCAGGCAATGGTAACTTTTCTGTGGCACCTCTGATCAGATCTGAAGGCACATTTGTATGCCCATAGCACATTGGTTGGGAAGGACTGGGCTAGCGGCCTGTATAGCACACTGTTACATGCTGGTTGGCTTCTAGATTACAGACTTTGTTAAGGCTCATCAAGAAGGCCATGGTGACTTCAAGGGCACATCTTGAGGCCACTTCTGTTGAAGACATTTGGAAAGCTCCTTCTTGGTAGTCTGTTCACACCTTCACTTCCCACAAGTCTAATCCCATTACTGTCTGGACAGTATGTCCCAAGGAAACAGTAACTTTGGACAAGCAGTTCTGCGCAATCTGTTCACCCAGTAGCTCACTGGGTGGGGCTGGGTCATAAGTATTTGCTCCACTTACAACCCTCATCTTGGGACTTCCCATGCGTAGTGGCCAATTCATGCCTGCTTGTTGACTGAGAGAGAAAATTTGTTTACATGTAGACAGCAGGCTGAATTAGTCTTACTTAATACCTACCCACCTCCCTGGAGAGTAGACTACATCACTAAAGCTTAAGCTCTGAAAGAGTCTGAGAGGCTCACGAGGCACTGTGCGTGACTTCCACACATGCTTAGTAAAGTCTTTACTGAGCTCTGAAAGCTGGGTCTGTGTCTGTTGACATCACCCACGTGTTATGGCTAAATTATCCTGCTGTCTATGGAGAACCCTGTTTACAGATAAGCAAGCTTGCTTTCCTTAAATGTTAAAGCTCAAGCAAGTAAAGCAAAACCACTGTTAAGATGCAAAATTAGCTTGCTCGCAATAGCAGCTTATCTATTTCTTGGGTCTTTTTCTTTTCTTGTAATAAAGCAGCAGTACTAGATAAAATACTTCAAAGTGAATCCAGAATGGTAAAGCCTGTTTCAAAGAGAAAATGTATTTCATGACAGTGCTGCTTTCAGCAAGGACAAAATAGAGGAAAGAACAAGTGAACACTGAAGGATCAGTAAGCATTGCAGATTTCAGTGCAGATGGCTTTCATGTGTTTTTCTTTTTTTGGTATGCCTGCTATAGAGTGGTGAGAGGTCACAGACACAGGCTGAACCTGGTAGTGTTATTTTTCTTGGTGTCTTAGGGAGCACTCTGGGTGAGATGAAATAGCTGTTAGATTGGGCTATGTTTAAATTTAAGGTTTTTTTTTATATTATTGTATATCATTTCCTATTGACTCTGTTGCCTGACTTCATACTCAAAGTAGGGAGTGAGGATTAGCTGAGTAACAGGGTTACATTTTTATTGTTGGTATAGTCTTCCCAATTTGGTACATCATGCTCCCTGTCTGGCCTTATTCAAATCCAGCCTAAAATCACACCTTTTTGAGGGGCTTTTAAATTAACATCATTCTCCTGATACCACCCTTGTTGGTGTTAATCACTTTCAATAATAAATTAAACTCCTTAATTCTCATTTTTCTGGTTTGTCTTGAATAAATTTGTAAGCTCTGCTGAGAAGGGACTGTCTCAGATGTAGTTGCATAGTGTTATATGACTAGTGGTGCTACAGAAATGACATGAGCCAGAAATTAAAAAAAATTTTTTTTTTTTTTTTAGACATATCAGTGGTGTTTTGATATGCTAAAGCATGAGATTTTACTGGCTTATTTAATTGATTTTGGTATTAGTGGGAACATTAATTGGTTTCGATCCTTCCTTACAGCTTGGAGAATATTTTTCGTTGCGGTCAGCAGTATCTACAGGAGTACCTCAGGGATTAGCCTTGTCCATCACCCTTTCTAATGTCCCTTATGAGGCCTATTTGTCATCTTTTAGCTGATTTAGGTTTTAAGATATATGCTGACATTTAGTTCTTTTCCTATGGTTGACTCCATTGACATGTCCTTATTGAAAATAAAAAATAATTCACTGTATTCCACAATGATTATATAAACATTTGTGTCAGAAGCTTTCAAAAACATCTTAATTTTTGGCAAGATTTCCTAAAGATGATTTACCTGTCTGTATTCATTTTGATGGTTATAATGTTCTAATAGCTTCTCGAGACATGGAATGTGGGTGTAATTTGACACAACATTTTTGTTAAACCCCCATACCAAGAAAGTTGTGCATGGCATCTCTTATCAACTTCATATCGTGCAACATTTACGGCCCTATTTATCGTGCTCAGATTTTCAAGCTGTAGTTCAAGTTTGATACTAAATTTTGATTATTGTAATTATGTCTTACTAAGTCTTCCTAATTCCAAAATGTGCACCCTCTAAATTGCTCAAAATACCAGAGCCTATATAATTGCTGGAGTTGAGAGTGCAACACATTACCCCAATTCTGAAGTCATTACATTGGCTATTTTTTGGCGGGTCAGGTTTAAAATTTTAGTGATAATTTTTAAAGTGTTGCATTCTATCCATAGTGCCTATTTCTACTGAAAGTTTATATCCCATGCCACACTCTAAAATCTCAGGGAAAAAATCTATTAGAGGTCCTATCTGTTACATCCTTTTGCCGCTATGAAACTTGCGACCGTACGTCTGCTGTGGCTGAGCTGGAACTATGGAATAGTTGCCTGAAGACATTTAAGTCTGAGTCCTGGATAACATTTTTTAGAAAAAAAGGTAAAGCCCACATTATTTAAAAAGGGTTTTAATGAGGAATGCTGATCAGGTGTTTAAGCAGAATCCAGCATTTGTCATTTTTAGCAGGATAATTTCATTTTAATCAGTTGCAGGTATTTATTTTAGTAGATTAACAGTTTTACATAGGTACAGGATCTCCTTTCAGGAGGTGATTTATTTCCTAAATAATCCAACTGGCTTATGCTCAGTGTCCTATGTATATTTTTACTTTCGTTGTCTTGTTTTGCTTGTTAAGTTTTTTTTTTAATTTTCAGTGCCCTTTTAACGGTTTTATGGGGTTGTATTTTATATAATTATGAACGTATAATTTGTTGCTTATGGGCGACTTACAAATTTTATAAATAAAATAAATGATAACCAGTAGTAGGAGGGTGAGAGAGAGGGGAAGTGGCTAGTGGCTAGAGTCAGTTGGGAGGAAGGAACTGAGGGAGGAAAGAAAAACTGGTGGGTTACAAGGGGCTGAGAAAGATGTTAGAGAAGTTCAGCTGGTAGGGGAAATTGAGAGAATCAGCTAGAGGGGGTATTTGAGAGAGGTGATAAAAGGGGTCTGCTGAACTGGGAAGAGAAGGAAACTACCCCACCAGTTTGTTTGTTTTGGGGGGGCTGGTTACGAAATATTTGATTGTGACAAAATTGAATCATGTTGACTACAAGTTTGGGAAGTCCTGCTTTAAACACTGATCTTCTGTGAGCTTAATAAAAACCAGTATGGAGGAAAAAAAAATGCTCTGAAGGATTTTCTTAGTTTTAAACTGCCAATCATTTCACAACTGCTGCCTTAAAGCCAGAGTAGATTGGAAAAGCTTGAATGCCTGCTCCTGTTTGGGCAAGTGTAGTATGGGGTGGGGGGGTGTTAATCACCTTTCTGGATGCATCCAGTGCACTCTGTTTTAAGCTTTGTTCTTACAAGCCATGTGCTCCTGTGAGAGGGATTTTTACAGGATTAGTAGCCGTAGACGGCAAGAGCTTTTGAAGTTTAAAAAAAAAAATGTATGTTGAATTTATGAATTGGGAAAAAAAAACCCCCAACTGCTGCTAATTTTCTGGGCAAGGCTCAGGCTGCATGCAGGTGGCCAGTGGTGAACATAAGTCACCTAATCAATAGTTAGTAATAGCTTGCCACCCGAACTGAGAGGAATTTCTACCAGTCTGGTCCTTTTAATTCTAGAAAACCAGTCACCCTTAGGTGTTCTTGCCTAGCTCCTCTCTCCCTTGTGAATCAATAGTACAGCCAGGCTGCTGCTGTATTTAATCAAAACCTGTCAATTGAAGTATGGGTGCAGAGTTAATAGCTGATCCAGTTATCTCTTAAAAGGTGAGCTTTGGCTGCAATAAAAGGCGTGCATCCTATAAAAATAGGAAGCGCTGAGATATAAAATACATGTGGATAATAAAAAAGTAAATCTGAGCGTAAGATCAACAAGGAGAGAGTGCTGAGCTACTGCTCGCATGTTGGCAGTCTGAGGAAGAAAGATGGTAGTGTTCTTTTACATTAATAGCTAACTCCTTTTACCTAGGAGCAGGAATCGGAAACCTGGTGGGAGGGAGAGGCACTTTATTCTTTTCATTGCTTTCAGTCTCTTAATTGTCTCAAACATGTGTTAGAGGAAAGAATCCCCTCACGCCAATCTCTCTCTTTTTTTTCCCCCTTAGTCCCGGGCACAGTCCGCAGAGTCTCCGAGAAAAGAAGCCACCAAGAAACCGGTTTTGGGCAAAATCGGCAACCTTTTCAGCTCCACCCGAAGGCGAAGCAGCACCAAGAGCGTCCCGGGATCGCCCGTCAGCCCGAACGGCGAGAAGCCGTTTTCTCCTACCAAGGACTCGCCCGTGCCCAGGGCGGCAGCAGCAGCAGCAGCGGGGGGCAGGGGGGCAGCCCGCCCCCCCGCGCCGGAGCTGCCCTCCGATCGGGAAGGAGAGGAGCGGGAGCAGCCTCCCGGAGAGACCCCCCCGTCCCCAGCCTCGGACGGCTGCAGCCCGGCTCCCGGCGGCCAGCAGAGGAGCGCGAGGCAGGCCGCCGGCACGCCCGGCAAGAAAGGGTCCGAGGCAGCCAGGGGTCAGGGCAAAAGGGGCCCGGCGGCCAAACCCAAGAGCCCCAGCACCGGCAGCCCGGCGGCGAACGGGAAGAAACCCCCGCTGGGGCCCCGGGGCAGCGCCGAGGCCATCGCCGCCGCCACCTCAGGAGCGCAGCCTGCAGACTCCCAGCCGGACGGCTGCAGCAGCCCGGATCCGAGTCCCTCTGGGGAGAGCGGCTATGCCAAGGCCAGGAGCTGGCCCTCCACCCCGGAAGCCAGCCCGGCCACGGTGCTAAAGGTGGACATCTACCTGAGCAAAACCCCGGAGGAGGCGCCCCTCCTCTCCCCCGAGGGCATGGAGAGGGAGAGGAGGCCGAGCCTGGGCAGCAGCGGCGGCGGCAAGAGATCGGGAGGGAAAAAGAGGAAAGCCCTGAAATCTGCGGAGCCCGAGGCGGCAGCTGCTTCTGTTCCCTCCTCCCCTTCGGGCAAACAGGAAGCCAAGGCATCAGGTGAATCAGAGAAGAGCAAACAGCCCCTCCCCGTCGTGAGCCAGGCAGCTTCTCCGGCAGAGCCGCCGCCACCGCCCCCCCGATCCGTGTCCAGCACCGAGGACGCGCCCCCGCTCGGGCGCCGCAGGACCCGCAGCTTCGGCAAGAAGCCCGAGGGCGAGCCCGAGAAGCAGCAGCAGCAGCCGCCGTTGCCTCAGCAGCAGCACTCGGTGACCATCGTGCAAGCGCCGCGGCATCAGGGCGCCGTCTTCACCGTCTGCAAGCCCACCGTCACCTCGCAGATCAGCCTGTAAGTGCAACCCGTAGCCTTAAGATGCCGTCGTAAATGCAGCACTTAGCGTTACATAAGCAAAAGTACCCCCCCCCCCCCCCCCACCCCCTTCCCTCCTTGCATGGCCACCACAAGGCTTAAGAATTTGGATGCGTTGTTGTAGACAGGCTGTTTAAATTAATGGCTTTCTCTAAACAGTCTGAAGGCAGCTTTTTAACGCTTTCCTGCTGGCGTGTTCAAACCTGTCGGGTTAGAAATATCCAACTTTCTTCGATTGAAATTGAAAGTGGAATGTAAAGCTCTGTTAGTGGTGAAGAATACCAACATATGCATTTTTAAGAAAATGTTTTGTTTTTAATGTCGGGAACTTCAGTCTCAATGTTTTTGTTTAATGTTGTTCATTTCAGTGTATTGCTTACTGATAGATGACAGGAAATATGTCCAGTTTTTAAAGCTTTATATAATATAAATGTTCCACACCTTATAGATTCAGATGTTGGATATTTTATTGGCATGATAATTGGTACATGTGTTGCCAAAGTAATGCACAAAGCAGTTAAAGTAAAAGAAGAGAGAAATATATAATAATAGTAAAACAAAATTAGCACAATAAACAGACCCTAGCCAAAAACAGACTTAAGTTAGAAATATGCAAACAGAAACTGAGTTGAAAATCTCAAGACTCAGAATGCAGTCTAACACTGGAGAAATAGAAACAAATGCATTTTCTATTGTACTGTGCGAAATACAAAGATTTACCTTTCCAAAGCTCAGAAAGAAAATTTAAAAAATACTTCCTACCTAAGAATGAACAGGAAACCTCTGTATAGTCCATAGAGAAACAGATATCCTGTGTGACCAGCTCAGAAACTTAACTGACCAGAGACAACAGTGATCAGAACCCTGAAATTGTCTGATTCTGCATGGTATGGTGACTGAAGTATAGTTTCTGTGTAGAGATCTATAGCTGTGTGACGTCTTTTGTTTTCCTAGTAGGCGGTGCATTGGTGTTCTAGGGTTATTGCTGTGTGAGTCCAGGGAGTTTGCACTGTTTTGGTAAGGCAGGTTTGTGCATAGGTGTGGTGTTCTTTTGTGTGGTTACAGAGTGCTTGGTAGTGTCACTGTTACTGAGTATACAGAATTTGAATAGTCTGTTCTTTACATGCTGAGTAGTCAGAGGAAACATTCTAATTCTGCTCTGCTCTTGTTGTCTTTGGGGGGAGGTCCTGTGGGCACAGATATTCATTTGCAGAACTTGAGGTGCAGAGTTTTTGTTGGAATTCTTTCCCACTCTGTGTACTTTGGGCTAATGTTAGACCCATATGACTGGTTGAATGATGCTATCAAATGTTTTACATAGTAGTTTTACTGGGGGCTTGATACTAGCCAAGGGATTTTTTATATTGCCTCTAGGGCCAGCAGAGGTTTTTCTTGTAGCATCTTTATAGCCGATTTTAAAATTCTGACTCATTTAGTACTTGGTAATTTGTGTTGGAGATTGATTATTTGGCTTTTACTTTTTATTACCAGCTTCAGTAGATTCTGAACTCCATGCAGATATCAGCTAAGATCAGTTAATGAATGATGTTGAATACAATAAATGTTTTGGTTTAGGTCAGGTTAGGGGTCATTTTATTTTACTTTTTGGGCTTTAGTGGGATAGGATTGGTTTGATGGGGCTTTGGGTTGGACTGGGGTTACTTGGTTCATGTTATGGGATGGATCTCTGGTGTAAGTTTATTTATTATGTATAAGTGGCATATTTTAATATTTTGTAAATGAATTCAAGTGTTTCATAGCTGCAATTAATAAGTATAAATACCGTAGATGATTTCAAAGAGCTGTGCACAGTGCTAGCAAGAAATGATTTTAATTTTTCACTTGGCAATTCAGGTTTATATATATAATATATACACACACACACACACGTGTGTGCGTGTGTATATACTTATACACACCCGTGTGTACACATATATAGACATATATAAATGAAAAAAATCCCAGGAGTGTGGTACCATGGCCCATTGCAGGGCTCTGGAGAGCAAAAGTGTGGCTTGAAGCAATGCTGCCAGGAGCTGCGGATATGGGCCATAGAGCCAAAGAGAGCATCACCAGGAGCAGCAGAGGTAGAGCTGGGAGAGGAGGGAGGTAGGTAAGAAGATGATAGAAACAGAAGGAATAAGGGAGATTTTAGTGTGTTAAAGCTCTTGAATTCTCTTAACTAGCCACGATCACTATTATCAGCTTCTGAATCCCATGAAGGAATGACACAAAATGACAGTACAGCATGAATGGAGTTGGGGAGGGACAGTTTTTTAAATATAGGAAAGGTGCCCATCGTTTTAGTTTTCATGTATAAAAGAAAGAAAGGAAATGGAACAGTAAGGACCAGCCATTAGTAGAGCTGAGATATGAGCAGGCTGCTGCTTGGAATAATCTGGATAGCAGTGCATGGCTTGCTGAGGCTGGCTTGCGTAGAAGATCTGTAACGTATGAAACAGACAAAGGCCAGATCATGTTCTTTTCCGTTTATTATTTCATGGGTGTGAGTGAATGCCGGAAGTGCATTTATCTTGTAGCTCTGTGCCTGAGGCTGTTGAAACTGTAGGCAGTTCCATTAAACTTTGATCATTTACTGAACAGCTTTATATAATGGCTTTCTTCAGCTGTGTCTCAGATGTCTTTGCAGATGGGTGAGCTGCCATATTTTGCCAGGCTAACCATTCTTTACTGTTGCCTTGAGGCAGCATGGGGGTATAAAGAGTGTCGCCCTCTATCGAGACATCAGTTCTTAAGTAAGTTTGGAGCTGCTGCTCTGGATGTCGTCTTGCAAAGATTGGTTAACAGGACAACAGACCTTAGTGGTTCCATGTGCTAATCTAGAGTAAGACATCCTTCTTTGCAAGAAAGTAAGGAAAAAGTGTTAGAAATCCTTGAATAAAAATTCATATACAAATATTTGAAACCCCACCCTTAGTTATATACTCAAAATCCCAGCGGTGGTGACTAAAAAGCATATGTTGCTATTAACTTGGTAAAGAAACCATAACACGGTGCAGCACTCTAAATCAATGTACAGGACACAGCCCCGCTTTGGTGGATCAGATTAAATGTTTTGGCGGGAGCTGAAGATAGCGATTTTGAAATTAGAAAATTCATGAAATGCTGTAGAACAAGACATCCTAATATGAAGCTCTGGTGGGATAGACCCAGGAGTGACATTTAGAAAAGGTTTCAACACAGAAAAAGTGGTGGATACATGGAATGGCTCCCCAAGAGAAGGCAAAACCAGTGATGAAATTAAAGAGCCTATGAGAAGCACTGAAATGAGGCTAAACCAGCAACCAACCTTGGTCCCTGGCAGTGTACCAGGAATTAAACTGGACAGACTAGATGGGTCTCCCAGTCCTTATGTGACTTTTTCTCAGTTTCTGTGTAACAGTGAATGTGTCAAAGATTGTGTTTCTTGGAAATGACTGCTGCTTTGAGGCATGCGAAGGGGTGGAGCCAAGAGCACACTGGCCCTATCAGAGCAGGGCTAGAAATTTTGCAATAGCCAAACATTTTTTGTGGATTTCCATAGCAAAGGTTAAAACAATTTTAAATGTTTTTATTTTTCTTAGATTTTTTATATTCTGCTTTTCCGCACTTCAAAGCAGATTACATTCAGGTACTATAGGTATTTCCCTATCCTCACAGGGCTTACAATGTAATTTTATACCTGAGGCAACAGAGAGTAAAGTGACTTGCCCAAGGTCACAAGGAGAAACAGTGAAATTTGAAACCTGGTTACCCTGGCGACTCCTCCTGCCTAATATTGTTTTAAATTAGTTGTATCAAATAACCCTGAAAGGGGAGGCAACAAGGATTGGCCACTGGCTGAGACAGGATGCTGTGCTGTGCTCGGTGGACCTTTGTAACCCAGCTAGGCATTTCTTAAGCTCTTATGTTAATTTACTGCATGTGTGTCTCAGAAGCAAGACAAAATAGGTCTTTAAATGTAATACACCATTTCCCTTTGATTTGAATTAGAACTATGGATTGTATTTCTTTCTCATACTTGTTTTTTATTTGCTCTTGATATTTGTGACATATTACTTAGGCTTTTTATATACAGACTATCTGGGACTGAGGGCATAGCCTCCCCTTTTCCTTCCTTGCCATCCGAGGACATGGAAGCGAAAAGCACATTGGAATTATAATGTTTATTTTCTTGGTTACTAAAGGAATATGTTTTTTATTACCTCCATTTGGATTGTAGAGTGCACAACCTTTTGCTTTTTATTCTCCTACTTTTTTTTAATGTCTGGTTTATTTGAGTTTTTGGCAGCTCCTTTGACTTGTACTCTAGTTCATGTTTCTCATTCCTGGTTGTATAGATAAGAGAGATGGCAGGAAGTCAAACCTTAGTTCAAACTATGCAGTTATAAAGAGATGAAGTGCTTTTAGCCAATAAGAAAACTCACTCAGCCACACCCAGTTGTGATGTTTTTATGGGTGAATGGATGTAATTTTTCACTATATTTCTAGGTCTGTCTATAGATCTAGATGTATGGATAGTTTCTCTTTCTTTTCAGTATACTGAAAAGTGGGCAAACATTTTTCAAACAGGGTCACATTATAGATGCTTATTGGGGCTGGGGGGTTCTCCTTAGAACTCTGAGCACTGGGGGGGGGGGGGAGAGAAATGGGGGACAAGGGGGGTTACAATGGCAAATATACCGCACAGTGAGAGAACCCAAGCAGCAACCATACCAATAAAAAACAATAATAATTTAAAAAAGTTAACGAACAGAATAACATCCCATCTTGGATCTCAAACGGGTCAACCATCACTTGAAGGTGACTAATTTTTCGAATGGAAACCTTAAGCTCTGTAATAATGTTTAGTGCAGTTGGGGGAATTTCTGACCTCCTTGGATCTGTCAGAGGCTTACCATCATATTCCCATCTGATTGAAACACCAACGCTTTCTACGCTTTGCGGTGTTGCGTCATTTTCAGTTTCAGGCACTGCCTTTTAGTCTAGCCACCTCTTCCAGAACATTTTTGAAGATTATGGTGGTGATAGCGGTGGCCTTGTGAAAAGAAGGAATCCTGGTGCACCCGTATTTGGACAACTGGCTGATTCAAGCCAGGTCCGAGGAAGAGAGCTGCCTGATGACACACATGTGATCTCCTTATTGCAGGACCTCATTTGGGTGGTGAACCTGATCAAGAGCAATCTTCAACCATCCCAGTCATTGGAGTATCTTGGGATCCGGTTCTACAAGGGACAGGACAGAGTTTTCCTACCGGAAGTTCGGATCCAGAGATTGATGTCTCAAATGAGTCAGTTAATGAACACCATACACCCGATGGTGTGGTCCTACCTAGAAGTAATCGGTTTGATGGCAGCTACCCTGGAAATGGTGCCGTGGCAAGGGCGTATATATGTCTTCTTCGGTGCTCTCTGCTATCTTGTTGGAACCCGCAGTCTCAGGATTATGCGGTTCGGCTTCACTTGCCAATGGAAATCTGCTCCCACCTCCAGTGGTGGTTGCAGGAGGATCATCTGAGAAAGGGAGTTCCCTTGTCCTCTCCCGCCTGGTTGGTACTCATGACAGATATGAATCTCCACAGTTGGGGGGCTCACTGTCTGGTATTAACTAGCCAGGGGCGCAGAATGCTGAAGAATGCCACTAGCACATCAATCGCCTGGAGGCCTGGGCAGTACGACTTAGATGCTTGCAGTTTAGCCACAGTCTGCGGAATCAAGCGGTTCGTGTGATGTCAGACAAAGTGACGATGGAGGCCTATATCAATCGCCAGGGAGGAATCAAGAGCCAGCAAGTGTCGCAGGAAATAGAACAGCTGATGGAATGGGCGGAAGGTCAATTGCAGATGATCTCGGCTTCTCACATTGCAGGAAAAGACAACTTAAGAGCGGACTTAAGTTGTCTTTTCCTGCAGGGAGAGTATAGACTCAGGTATTGTCGGCCAAGGCGATTCAGCTGATTGTGGATTTCTGGGGTCTTCCATTCCTAGACCTGCTGGCAAATTCTCGGAATGTGAAGGTTCCTCATGTCTACAGTCGCAGGAGAGAACTGTGGTCCCTGGGAATAGATGCTCTTGTACAGGTCGTCTTTATGCCTTTCTTCCACGGCCCTTGCTGGGCAGGATAATTTGCAAAATCGACCGGATGGTATACACCCCAGAGTTCTGAAGGAACTAAAAAATGAAATTTTAGACCTATTAGTAAAAATTTGTAACCTATCATTAAAATCATCCATTGTACCTGAAGACTGGAGGATAGCAAATGTAACCCCAATATTTAAAAAGGGCTCCAGGGGCGATCCGGGAAACTACAGACCGGTTAGCCTGACTTCAGTGCCAGGAAAAATAGTGGAAAGTGTTCTAAACATCAGAA